>NC_134122.1:45267500-50067500 GCF_040939455.1 Microcebus murinus | reverse complement strand
TGTGGGCCTGTTTCTGCATTTAGTTGAAACACACACACACACACACACACACACACACACACACACACACACACACACTCTTCTGTGAAAGACGGGTTCCTGTTACACTGAGCAGTCAGCAGCAGCTGCCTTCTGTCCTCCCCTGGGGCAAGGCCCAGCTCCATACCAGGTCTCAGGGACAGACCCGACCTGAAGCAGGACATGCTCAAACATCTACATTCCCACATTCTGGCTCCTATTGCTTCTCCAACCCTAACAGAACGCTACAAGGAAACTGCTGGTTTCCTAAAAAAAAAAAAATAATAATAAAAAGAAAAGAAAAGAAAAGAATAAAGAAAAACATGCAGATCTGTCCCGGCTGACAAAGAAGAGAGAGTCTCCCTGTAAGAAGAGGCAGCAGGATTTGAAGCCTATTGTTGTTCCCTGTGAATGCTCACAAATTACCACCCCCACAGCCACGGCTGGCCTTGCCAGGGCCAGTCAACGGAGGGGACTGCACTCCCCCCAAGGCCCGAGTGTGGCCACTAACACCTGCCTCTTGACCCCCTGGGCTATGGCTGAGTCGAGGATACAACATATAAATAGGACTTTTCTAGAGAGACAAAAGGAAATAAACAAATGATTACAAGTTAATTTCCTCCAAGTCTTCCTGGCGCTTCCAGCCTGGCTCTAGCTCGCTGTGGATCCGAAATCATCTGCAACAGATTGATAAAAGGGGGCTCTGTGGGTACCAAAGGCTGAGAGTAGCTCAAGACACTAAAGCTGTGCTTCTCAACCAGGGGCGATTTTGCCCCCCAGGGGACGTTTTGCAATGTTTGGAGACATTTTTGGTTGTCACAGCAGGCAAGGAGGTACTATTGGAATCTAGGAGGTAGAGGCCGGGATGTTGCTAAAGTTCCTGCAACGCTCAGGACCAGCCTTGCAGCAAGGAATTATCTGGCCCAAAATGTCAATAGTGCTGGGTGGAGAAACCTTGCCCTGGAGGAAGACATTAGCCCACCTTTGAAGGACAAACCAGGGACTGTGGGCCTGCTTCTGCCAGCATCAGCTCATCAGCAGCCTGGAGGCTCAGAGAGGGGACATGGGGTAGAAAGGACTGTGAATTAGAAGGTCACCTATCACTTCTGCAGCTCATGGAGAGGCAGGGTAAGCTTCTCTCCACTTTAAGCCTGAGAAAGAGGAGACTGCAAGAAATCCACTTTGCTAGCTTAATATGGGTCCTCTGGGTTTTAGGGGCGAAGGAGTTGGTAACTGGCTCTTTGGGGATGCAAATCTTCACACGAGAGGCCGACTAGCTAGTAGAGCAAGGAGAGAAAGGGCTGCAGAGGGAGAAAGCTACACTTCTACCCATAGCACAAAAGGCTGGCCTGGAGCTGTCATTTAAGGAAAAAAAAAGGGATGCTGAGGCAGGAGGAGCACTGAGTCCAGGAGACCAGCCTGGGCAATACAGCAAGACCCTATCTCTACAAAAAATAAATTAAAAAAAAATTAGCCAGCCATGATGGTATATATCTATAGTCCCAGCTACTCCGGAGGCTGAGACAAGAGGATCACTTGAACCCAAGAGTTTGAGGCTGCAGTGAGCTATGATGAGGCTGCTGCACTCTAGCTGGAGCAAAACAGTGAGAGTTTGTTTTAAAAAAAAGTTTAAAATGATAAATTTTGTGTTATATGTATTTTACCACAATTTTAAAAAATATTGGAAACAAAGTATAACCATCAAGTTTATGTGATCTGATCAAAATTTCCTCCAAAGGGCCAGGAAGAGAGAGGCCATATAGTAAGTTTAATGGGGTCATTGCAGAAAAAAACTAGTTACTTCTCTTTAACTTCCTGCTGCTTGACAATACCCCAGGCTCCAAGCATCCCTTTGCTGCTGGCCTCCCACCTGTTTTCTGAGCTCTAATTTGTGACCAGGACTTGCATGTCTTTGGATACTTGTCACTGATAGTGTCAAGCTAAGGGGGGAAAAAAACGACATTTCTTTTCCCAGGGCAGAGCCTTGCTGTCTGGACTCACAGGACAACTGTATTCTGTTATGGCCGAGCAAGCCCGGTGTTCACACTTGTGGAGGGGCACGTACTCCTTTGCAATGACCCAGCTTTACATAAAGTAAAATTGACTATTTTTTTTTTGGTATATAGTTCTATAAGTTTTAACACATGTAACAGCTGTACTTTTAAAGTCACAATAATAACAGAACCCCTTGTCGTTAGAGAGTGTGGAATCAAGAATACGTGACTTACAAAGTGGCGAAGAAGAGCCTGCATCTCATTCCTATGGCGCAGTTCCCAATACTTTCCCTCAATACATTCAGGCTCAAAACCCTCCATCTGCCTCGCCTATTCCTATACTTGCACCCACATTAGGGGCTGCAGCACAGATAAGGTAGGCTGTAGGGTGGGCACAATTTTCTGGGGGCTGCAGAAAGCGCCAACATTTTCCCTCCCACAACAGAAAGTGAATGCACTGGAATGTAAGTTCATGAGAGTGATGTATATAGGCATAGCCTTGAATCTGCCCCTATCATTTCTTTTTAATTTTGGTGCTTTCTTATTAGTAATAAATTGCTTATGGATATGCTATATGACAGATATCAACAATCTGACAATTGAGAGCCATGCTGACTATTAAAAAGAACTTCGACCTGATTTCAAATCCTGGCTCTATTCCTTACTAGCAGGGCCTTACCCTTGAAATCTTTGTGCTTCAGGTTTTTCATCTGTAAAGTAGGTTTACTGTTGGTAAGGGCATTAATAAAAATAAAGCACTTAGCACAGAATAGGTGTTCAATAAATGTCAGCCTTCAGTGTATGCCGATGTGACCCAAAATGGAAACATGAAATTGCAACAAATAGGATTTTTCTCTAATTCTACCTGGACTCTTATAGGAAAAAATTATAAGACTCTTTCTGCTCCTAATTACCAGACTAATGTCACAGTGCTTCCCAGGACTACATGTATGCTTTCAGTTACAAGAACAGAAAGCCCAAGTAAATGTACCCTAAACCACAGAGCATTTATTATCTCATGTAGCAAGACTATAGGTGGAACAGTTGCCAGGTTAATCAGTAACTGGACCCAGATCTATGTAATAGGAATCCAGAATCTTTCCTCCTTTCTACTTTCCCATGAAGTATAGTGAGTTTTGTCTTCAGGATTATTGCCTCATAGTCCCAAGATGGCTGCAGTAGCTCCAAGCATTTTATCCGCATACAATAACATACGGAAGTAGGAAAATGAGTTTCTCTAATATTTTCTTTTGAAAAACAAAAAGTCCTTTCACAGAAGATCACTCACTATTCATCAGTCTTCCTCTCACATCTAATTGGCCAGAATTGGGCCAACTGTGGCATGCCCGTGTTTACCCAATCACTAGCAAGGGAAATGAAACCAGCAGGAATGGCTTGGACCAATCAAGATTCACCCAGGAATGAGGTGGGGCCTCTTCCCTGAGTACCAGGGCACTGGAGAATGAGTAGACCAACAATTGTGTCTGCTACACACCCAAAATAACATCTCCTTGAGAGCAGGGACCAAATCTAATGCTGCACTTTTGCCTAGCAGAGGGCTGGGAACTTAATGTATGTTCAGTAGATAATGGCTGAAATATCCACACACAGAGCCTTGCAAAAGCAACAGCCTGGTGTAAAAGATTTTAAAGGCACAGGTATACCCCTGACTACTAATCACAGATAGCAAAGTCTGCTGAGCTTCACCACATCCTTTGGTAGAAAAACCTATTTCTTGGCCTTTTGCAAGGAGATGATCTAACACCAGAAACTAGAAGGTAATTGGATCATTTTCTGTGGCACTCAAGTGAAGAAATTTAGAAATTTTAATGTAGAAAGTTATTGGTCTATGGAGGGATAATATTTTCAATTTATGGAAATCCATGTTTATTCACTAATTTGACAAATATTATTGAGCAATCACTGTGTGCTAGATTCTGGGGATTCACTGCTGAACTTGATGCATATGGTCCCCGTCCTCAGGAGTTTAAGGGGGTGAAAAAAACAGACATTAAACAAATAAACAATATTTTAGTGGATAACTCAGAAGAAGAACTGCAAGTGCGAATGGAGACCAGGATCTGAGAAAGCCTGGTTGGTCCAAGGTTGGGAAAAGGCTTTACAGAGAAAGGGCTATTCAACCTGACAGCTAAAGACAGAGTAGAAGTTCCCTTAATTAAATTAGAAAAAGTTCCCCTGGAAGATTAGACTTCAGGACATCTTTGCATGCAGGTGTGGAGTTAAATGTTAATGCAGACAGAAGGAATGCCTTATTTAAAACATTTAGCAGTGAATTAAGGATAAGGAAGAGAAAAATAACCAGAGGTGACATATATTGCCATAGTATTTGTCAGAAGACTTGAAGCTTTAATTATGAAACAGAAACTCAAGTTTGAATATCTCCTTAGTTGAGAAAATATAATAAATCCCTCCACCCTTATACTTCAACACTCCATATCACTGGCTAGTTACAAGGCTTAAAATAGAAAGGGTCAGTTGTTTACAATCCAGTTTTCCCACAAGCATCCTGAAGGCTTTTTCTGTCACTGCTGATTAAATGAAGAACCTTTATGTTCTACGTATTTTATAATGTATCTGCAAAATAATTACTTATAAATTTCCACATATTAGTCTAGCTTTAAAAATAGGAATTTGCCTTTTATCTATGTCTGTGCATCAGATACTTCACAATCCCCAGAAAAACAAGTATCTCCCATTATACAAACTAGATACATTTCGGTGGCGAAGCTGTGTGCCCGCGTGTGCTTTCTCTCACATGTAGGGGCGGGGGTGGTGGTGGTGGTCCTACACTGAGCATAGCAGGTCTTCGAATAATGTAATTTCATCATCACAGGGCCACAGGCTGTGGAGTTTGCACCGTCTCCCCATGGGCATTCCCAGGCTCTGGCTTCCTCCCGAACCCCCAGCTATGCCCACTGCGTGAACTGGCATGTCTACACGGTCCCAGTCAGAGCGTGGGGGTAGGTGTGAGTGCGCCCTGTGCTGGGATGGGCGCTGTCCACAGCTGGAACCAGCTGGAGCCCTCGGCTGCCAGGATGGGCTCTGGCCACCTGCAACTGGAATACGCAGGGAAATAACTGTCTCACTTGTTTTTATTGATCTTTCTCAAGTGCGTGTATAGCACACGTTTATTTCAGTGTTTAATATCAGAAGTGTTTTGGTCTTCTCCTTAAAAGTCTGGTGATGTTTTTGTGACCAGAAATATACCATAGGCACTTGACTCTTTTTTTAATTTTTTTCTTTTTGAGACAGAGTCTCGCTTTGTAAAATGCCTGGGCTACAGTGAGTGCCATGGCGTCAGCCTAGCTCACAGGTGACCTCAAACTCCTGGGCTCAAGTGATCCTCCTGCCTCAGCCTCCTGAGTAGTTGGAACTACAGATGTGAGCCACACACCCGGCTAATATTTTGTTTCTATTTTTAGTTGACTGGCTAATTTTTTTTTCTTTTCTATTTTTAGTAGAGACACAGTCTCGCTCTTGCTGGTCTTGAAAACTTTTGTTTATATCGGTTGGCTTATGGTAAAACTGGTTTCACTATACACTGTGTCACTTAAAGCCAGTTTCCAAACACCTATCGATGACATTTGGTGAGGACTTAACTACATGTTTTTTTTCCCACTCCACTGATTTCTATGAGGGTAATAAAAATGTCAGGCTAAGGGAATAAAAAAATTCTAGAAGTAAAGGCTTTCTACATAGTTGTTGCAGAAATACCAACTATATGGTTTTGGAACAAATGGTTTAGTTACTCACCATTGCCCAAATAAGCTCTGTCGCACCTCTGTTCCTTTGCACATGCTGTTCCATCAGCCCCAAACCATCTCCCTCCGCCCACCACTGTTATTCAGGCTTTAAAAGGGACCAAAGGCTCAGGAACCCCCATAGGAACAGCTAAGCGGCTTGTTAAAGTACAGGTTCCCTGCCACACTCTCAGAGATTCTAACTCAGAAGGTAAGGAGAGACAGGGAATGTGAATTTTTGTCCCCTCCCTAGGTCATTCCAAAGCATGGGCGTATTGGGAACCATTGGTAACAGCCTCTTCAAATGCCACCTGCTCTTGGAAGCGTTGCCTGATCCTCCAGGCTCCCTCTCTGTTCCCCTGAGCAGCGAATGCCTGTAGCCTGCACCTCAGCACACTGTGACCCGCTGGCCCCCTGCCCCTTCCCCACCCCTCCAAAGCAGGATCTCTACCATATTACCCTTTCCTATCCCTAGCACAAGGCTCAGAATCTTTTAATCATTCATCCGTGGCTGTGGCATGAATCAATAAACAAACAAATCACGGAAAACGTGCTCACTGTTTTTTGAGGATAAAAAGGTTAGGCTGAGAGCTGGTCCTTTGCTACTCAGGTGTGTCTGCTGGAGCACTCTGCTTGCCTCCGTCCCGGGCCGCTCATCTCCAGGGTCATTTCCCTGCGAACCCACAGTGACCGCCCTTCTGTGAGCTCTCCCTTAAGGCTCAACTCCAGGATGTTTTTTCTTTCCTTTGCCTGGGAGTGGGGTTACATCATTAAACTTTGCCAACAACGAACATTTCACTGCACAAATTGCAGACTCCAGGTTCTGAAAGGTATCAGATTTGAATGAATGAGAACCATGTAATTGGGGGGAGAATCCTGAGTAAATTTTAGTAGGGTCCCGCCAGTTGACTTATCTTCTGGCTTCCACCCACACAGTAAACTTGTCATTTTCTGAGAATTAACTGTTCAATCAGACGTGTCAGGACAATCATGTATCAACAACCCTTGGCAATCTTCATGATAAAAGGAGGGCAAAGTGGCTGAATGAAGAAAGAAGAAATCAAACAGGGAAAGGCAGCCTTGGGTGCTCTTCTGCGGCAGCACTGGACTGACTACATGGGAGGCAGCACTGCCCCTTCCAAAGGAAAAAAAAAAAGAAAACGCAAAATGAAAAAGCAGCCAGAGGACGTAGCTGCTGAGGAATGCCTGTGTCCGGGTTCTTATTTACCATTGCAGAGCTTGAGCCCGGCTGCCTACGCGCTCACAATATAAACAGGAAGGATTAGAGTGACCCCACGTCCCCAAAAGACCGAAGCAGTCCGGGGAAAGCTCTGGTTACCTTGCATCCTGAGCAGCCTGCCCCTCGATGACAAATGCCCCAGATTCGGGCATTCTTTTGTAGTTCATGGGAAAGCACGGCTAATCCGTGCAGGCCCGCGCGCACATCCCGGCCGCATTCAGCTCCTTGCACAAAGCGCCGCCTGAGCTCCCGCCCGGGCCTGGGGACCCGGCCCCTCCCGCCCCTCCCCGTGCGCCGGGCTCCACCGCCAGGTGCGCGCGCCTCGAGGCCCCCCATTGCAGAAGGGCTGGGGTGGTGCAGGGCAGTCAGAAAGAAAAGTGCAGGCTGCGTGGGGAAAAGAGAGAAACAAGACGGATCAAGTTGGTCTTTTCCTCCAACCAGTTCTTGCTCACTTCGCCTCTGTGCTACACAGGATTCCGCCCACTTTTTAAACCCTCCCTCCTCCGCTCCCCTCTCCTTTTCCATTCTCTCAGCCCTCTCAATGAGCCAGGATTTGAGAGCCTTAATAGGGAGCGACTGAAATGTCACGGCAACCCTGCAAAGTAGATACATTTTACAGATGAGGAAACTGAGGCAGAAGCAAGCACCCAGGGGGCACTGGTCGTGAAACCACGTCTCCAGAGCGCGCATTCTTCACCAAGAAGCTACAGGTTGCTGCTGTCGCTAGTCCACAACATCCCTGTAACCGGCACTGAGAGCCTCCCTGACACCAGCACGTCTGTGTTTCCGTCTCAGCCGCCTCATCTGCAGAGAGCGAGGAGTTCACTCGCCAGCCAAACGGGAAAGAGGTGCAAGAGCCACATTTTATCAAAGTGTTTTTCACCAGCAAGGCCTGGCCCCAATGGAAGTCCTCTCGCTTCTGTAAGGGTGTGGGTTCAATGAGAGCTTCCGCCCCCACCAGCCTCAGTTTCCCCTAAAGGAGCTGAGGAAGAGTCTCTACCTTGGAGAAGGCGGTTTAAAAACCAAGCTGTAAAAAGCGTGGATTGTCTGCTTCAGCCACTTTTCAGTGAGATGGATGAGGGTGGTCGACAGAGATTTATTAGCAGGTGACAAGTGATCTCCCTGGCATCTTGGAAAGTGCCTGAGAGGGCATGCTATGTACCTGGGAATAATATAACAATTCAGAAAACAAGGCAGCTAACAAAATCCAGAAAGTCCTGGCAGATTGGCTAAGATTTGGGAGCATATTAGTTAGAAAACTGTGCTGAATATGTTGGGGCAGAGGGGAGGGAGAGTTTCAGCTTCATTAGTGATTAAAGAAATGAGATTAAACAGCCAAGGGATGCTGAATTTTACCTCTCATACTGGGGGAGGAAAAGATAAAACCTAATCATATAGAATGTGCCATCCCCTATATTGCAAGTGGGAATGCAAATTGGGCCACCCTTGTAAGAGATGATTGGGAAATACTTACCAACTGCCTTAAAAATGTACATTTTTGACCTAACAGCTCTACTTGTAGAATTTTATCTTAAGGTAATAATTTAAAGTATGCCAAATAATTTGGATAGAAGAAGAGTCAATATGATATTATTTATAATACCAAAAGAATGGAAACAGAAATAAATGTCTATCAATAAGGGACTGCTTAATAAGTTATACTAATCTATACAAAGGAAAACCATTATTAACATATTGATAACAGAAACAGCAAACTTTAAAGGAGTGTGCAGATCACAGGGCCTTTTTGGAAAAAAAAAATAGAACCATGACTGGAAGGGCATACGAGTGTTAACTCTGCTTAATGTGCAATGGCTGTGAATCAGTTTTATGTTCTGTTTTTTCATATTTTCTAAAGTATCTTCAATGAATATGTATTATATGAGTAAACATTTATTTTTAAGGAAAAAAACAAATCTCTTTCTTTCCCCTTAATGATAAAACGAGCGTAGCCTCTGCCTCAAAGTTAGGGCAGTAGGCGAGTAGGCGAGAAGACTCATCGGGCTCTGTGACTTTTGTAATGGAATGTGAGTCTCACCACCTGGATGCCTGTACCCAAGCGTGAGCGTGGTTCCAGCCAACAACATGGAGTACACAGGTCTTAGGGTCTCACCAGGGAATTTAACTGAGAAGTGTTGTTACTCAGCGCTTGGCAAATGCCCATCCAAGAGAAGGGACATTCAAAGAAGACAGTCCAAGAGGCTTGCAACTCCTGTCGGTATGCTGAGTGTGGTATTACCGCACAGCAGGTAGATCATTAGCTCTGCAAAAACCTCGTTCAATGAGCGCTCCACAGAAATGCCTTTACTGAATTATGCTTTTGTGTTTTTCTCTTGACTTTTTTCTGGGCTTAAAATGAAGTGATCATAGGAAGACTACCTTGCCTATAAATCCTTTGCTGCAGATTTCTTTTACATTATGTAGTATCTTTGTGTCCTGACCCCCCTTCCCCGACCCCGGATAAAATCCCTCCAGAGCAGTGGTGTTTAAACTGAGCTCCCAAGAGTTGCTGAGGGGGGCTGAGAGACCAACCCCCCCTTTCCACTAGAGAACTCTACTTTTACTTGTTCTACCAAAGGTGCCAGATATATGGACATTTCACTCTCCTCCAAAATGAACCCTCAGGAAAGAATTCCTCTTGTATTTGAACCCTTAAGAACTCTCTCGGATTACAAGGTATTGAACCAATTACTTTGAACTGCAGAGTACTATTTAGGAAAGACACAGTCTGATACCACCCCCCACCCCCCAGTCAAAGCTAGTTTGGGATGCAGATTTAAATCTCTGTTTCTGGAGGTATGACCTCACCACTGGAAGTTTCTGGATGCCATTGAAATAAGCTTTTTAAAGGGCATTTTTAAAAAGCAGTAGAATAAATGATAACATAAAGATCACAAATACATACTGATATTTGTTTCCCAGTACTGCTGTAACAAAGTACCACAAACTGAGTAGCTTAAAACACAGAAATGTATCATCTCAAGACTGAGGAGGCTAGAAATCTGATCAGGGTGTGGGCAAGGCCAGGCTCCCCTGAAACCTGCAGGGGAGGATCCTTCCTCGCCTCCTCTAGCTTCCCGTGTTTGTTGGCCGTCCTGGGCACTCCTCCGCTGGTAGATGCTTTGTTTCAATCGCTGCCTCCGTCACCACGTGACTGTCATTTCCTTGTGTGTTTCTCTGCTTTTCTTATAAGGACACCAGCCATGTTGAATTAAGGGCCTGTGCTCCTCCAGCATGGCCTCATCTTAACTGATTCCAACTGCAAGGACCCTACTCCAAAGAAGGTCACATCCTGAGGGAGTAGGGATTCGGACTTCAGCATATCATTTGGGGGGGACATAATTTAACCCGTAACACACACCTACAGAACTAACTTTTTTGAAACCAACTGTCTGATCTTGTGTAAATGATGTCTGTGTCTTGAGATAAAATTCCAGTGACTACATCATACATACAGAGATTCAAAAACTGCTCTATCCTGAATAAATTGGATGAAAAGACAATATTCTCTGAAGGAAATGTTGTAGATGACTCAACAAAGTAGCTCCATTTGATGATGACACTAATATTAAAAATCCATTTGAATGTGAATAAAATTATTTCCTAATATGGGTGAGGTTGAAAAAGCACATGTTCTAGATTATTAATATTCTATGTTAAATATTCAGGATCCCTTCATTTACAATATACATTGACGCGATATTTCACTTGAAAAAAGGATTCTAACTTTTTTTAAGTGTGAGAATAATCCCAGACTCTTGGCTTTGGGTCTTAGTGTATAGTTTCTTCCCCTTCTACCTAATTTTTACTTTTTACTTACTATATGTACACAAATACTGTGCTAGGTACAAAGGAAACAGTCATGAATAAAACAGACATGCTCCCTGCGCCTATGGAGTCCTCCATTATATTTATTGAAAATTACCTTTAATTCTGTTAAAAGTGAATAAATTAACACATTAAGGGCAATGAGGGAGAAATAAGAAGAAGAGATTATGAAAAGAAGGGACAATTCAAGAAGGGATTGTTGATAAATGATAATTCACATCCCCAAGTTGTTAACCTTTAAAAATCAATGTTTTGTTTCCTCATGTCTACCCTATACAGAGATGGACTAGAATAAGAAAAAGAAAACAAAGGAAGACTGTACTTTCAATGAAACCATTAAAAGAAACTCCAAAGCCATGGGTATGCACACAGAGTCCATGGTTTTGGGTCCTGGAGTTCATGGCTTGTCCATCTGATGGCTCCCTGGGCATATCCACAATTTTTTCTCATTTTCTTCCCCATCTACTACCATGATCTGCTCTTCCACTCTTCTCCTTGACAGCAATGGCACCACCACCCAGTCGGTTACTCAAACAAACCAATCTTGACTCCTTCCTCTCCATCCCGCCTCTCAAATTAATCTCCAAGACTTGCCAGTTCTCCCTCTTTCCTATCTTTGGAACCCATGCACTCACTTCCATCACTACTGCTGCCACCCTGGTATTAAAAATGAAGGTTCACATTTAGGGCACACTTTGCTTATCTCAAGCACAATTCAAGTTTTTTATTTGTACTAACGGTTTTAAATCTGACAACTTTATGTGGTAGGCACACTTATTATCCTGATTCTAAAGATGAGGATGTGAAAGCACATAGACATTAAGTAGTGTTTTCTAGGTCACACTGTGAAAAATGACTGAGGCTGGACTCAAACCACAGATGACTGCCTTCTGAGCCCACGTGCATGCTTAATGGCAGTCCTACACAACCCAGCAAGCCTACCGTTCTTCCTTAAAAGTTGGCTTCCCTCTATCAGAGCTGAGTATTTTATTCCTTCCCCCTCCTTACTCCTTTCCTCCCTCTCTACTCCCAGCTGATGACCTTGCCTTCCTAGAGAAAGTAGAAGCCACCCAATCTGTAACTGGTATTCGTCAGTACCCATCTTTTCTATTGCCCCAGTTATAATGGAAAAAGTCTCTTTTCTTGCTCTTATAAAACACAAATTTTTAACCTGGGGTCCACAGACTCATGAGGAGTTCATGGAGAGAATTCTGAAGTTTTGTTAACTTAGATGGGAAAAATATTACATCTCCATTTTCACTAATCCAACAAACCACTATAGTATTAACAAGACATTTACCTCAATCAGGAAAAGAAATCACAATGATGTTTTGATATTAAACTACAGTGTTGCAGATATCTCCAAAAAGCATTTATACTTCATCACAATTTCAAAATTACAGCAGTTATTAGACCCACTGTTAATACAGTAGCTGACAACCAATACATTCCCATACATATTACAACATGATAAACTTATCTCGTTTTACCTTCTGCTATTTTACTATCGATCTGCCCCCACCCCCAAGCTCCAGATTCATACAGTCAACTGCCTCCTATCAGCTACAGTTGAGTGTCTGATAAATATCTCAAAGTTAATATATCTGAAACAGAGTTCTAGATTTTCTTCCCCAAACCTGTTGCTCCCTTAGTCACCCATATCTCAGGAGATGGCTTCATCATCCACTCAGTAGCTTACAACAAAACTTATGAGTTCTGCATTCCTTCCTCCCTTTCTCTCAACCCTGTAATACCTAGTTCTGCAAGTTACACCTGCCAACCTCTCAGTCCACCCCCTGGCAGCCTGCTCTGGCCCTGATCCCTCCACTCAGGCTCACGGGACTTCTGTCCCTGAACACTCCAGGTGTGCTCTCCTTTTGAGATCCTTGCATTCACTACTGCTTCCCTTCGCCTCTCCCGGTTCTTATGTGGCTTTCATTTCCTTACCCTCTGGGCCTCTCTGTTCAAATGTCATCTACAGCATATTTTCCGACCTGTAACTCATGCTTCCATCCTTCCTGCTTGTTTCTTGGGTGTCTCCCCCACTAGAAAGTGAGCTCCCTGGGGGCTAGGATCTTGTCTGTCTCATTCATTGACCACACAAACAGATCAATAAAAACATATTGAATGAATAAATGCTTAACCAACCATTTAATATGTGGTTCTTTTGAAGAGTAATTAAAATAATGCCAGTTCATTTCTTAGAACTATCTCACCTCATAGGAAGTGCTCAATCAGTTTACCCCCCGTGAAGCCTTCACTTTCTCATACCACCACCACTGCGGAGATGATTCAAGGTTGGTCTGACAAATGCGTTCTCCTGATGACACAAATATAAAGCTGGAATTCAGTTTAAGTCACAGAAAAGGACACTGCCTACACAAATAGAAATGCCTTTCAGGAAAAAAGAATTAAATGCAGGGTCTATTTATTAAAATAAATGCCAAGCCAGGCATGATAACTCATGCCTGTAATCCTAGCACTTTGGGAAGACAATGTGGGAGGATTTCTTGAGGCCAGGAGTTTGAGACCAGCCTGGGCAACACAGCAAGATCCCATTTCTACAAAAATTTTTTAAAAATTAGCAAGGTGTGGTGACACGTGCCTATAGTCCCAGCTTCTCAGGAGGCTGAGGTGGGAGGATCACGTGAGCCCAGGAGTTTGAGATTGCAGTGAGCTATGCTCGTACCACCACACTCCAGCCTGCGTGACAGAGCAAGACTCTATCTCTAAATAAAGAAATGGATTAATTAATTAAAATAAATGTAAGCCAGGAAGAGTATAGATTTTGGAGGGAGGTGGTCCTGCCTGAGGTCAAGTCCCTATTCCATTCCTTCTAGCATTGTATGTTGGCAATTTATTCAATGTGACTGAGCCTCAATGTCCTTAGCTGCATGCAGGGTAACGTTTTCTACCTCACAGGCTGTGACAGCTAAGTGAGATAACAGACTTGGAGTATTGGACACATAGCAGACTCTCTCTATGGTATGATTTTCATTTGCCAATATAGCAAATCCCCTAAAAAAAAACAAGCACTTAAGAGTTGCAAGGAACCTATGGAGCTCCCAATTCATCTTTTTTTATGGTATTTAATGTCAGACATGATGAAGATATTTTTTAATCCATACACTTCACAGAATGGGTTGTGCAAACAAGGAGAATTTACCAAGTATTTTTTTATGCCGTAAAAAAATTTTTTTTCTTTCTTGCCAGCATCACATTTGAATGAATCCTTTCCCTAGCAATCATGCTGACTTGGATTCATATCTGTATTCAGCTTAGACTCCCACTGTTCTTTAGGGGTAATTTTCAAATCTTTCTACACAAGTCGACATGCAGTTCCCATTGATAAATAACAGCCTCGGTGCTTTTACCTCCTGCACACTATTTTGACAGATCACCACCCTGAAGAAATTTTTGTGTTTAAGAAAAGTAATTTGTCTAAAGGAAGAGGGTATTTTCAAACCACACTTCTAAAAAATGTCAAATAACAGGAATAAAGGAAGAAATGAGCTTTTGGAGTAAAAGAGATAGCATCTGGATAAAAGAGATCTCAATATAAAAAGAATAAAAAGATCAAGAGATGATAACATAAAAAAGAAAATAGGAATCTAAACATTTATTAGAAGTGGAAAATGAAAGCGTAACGGCATTTTTATCCAGTTGTTTCAATGACATGAAAATGTTAATGAAACAGGAAAAGCGATGTTTCAAACCAGTGGCTTCACCCTTTGAACAACTCTTTTTTTAGAATTTCAGGATAATGAGAACCAATTGCTGGAGTTAAATACACAGACACACATCCCTCATTGTAGGTGATTTTCCATTAGTAATTTTAATAAAAATTATTACAACTTCAAATTAATATAGATAAGAGGTCAAGTTATAGTCTAAAGTCTAACTGTATCAAAATTACTATGACATTCTGTTCAGTGAAGTACCAAATTAATTTTCTGGTGCTCAAAGGTAAAAACCATAAGCCCCACCACAATTATTCCTATACAATTTTGACCTATAGCCTCTTTTTTTTCCTCAATAATAGAAGTTTGTTAAAGAACCCTAAACAGCTGTTGATTTTAAAAGGGAGTTTCTTATTGACCAAAGCCCTTGAAACCAGTTTCTTAATTAAATGGGAATCCTTTCCCCCCAGAACTTATTACTTAGCACCCCTTGGTAGTTTATGTGAATGTATTCTGAAGTCTCTCACTTTTTAAAAAATCATTTGCCATTCTACTTCTCAGTGTTTGGTTCTGTTGTGAATAGTGTTCCATATTCCATCTCCCTGCCCTAAAGAATAAATTACCTTTTCTATTAGAAACACCTTCACATGGGCAATAAGCTAGGACTTTCATTCCAAGCAATCCACTCCTGTGCTGTTTAAGTCTTCATGCTCTAGTTTTGTTTATCCATATGAAGGCTTTTACTAATCAAGCTCTTTTTTTTGGCTTGGTGGTTAGTTATAGAAAAGAGGTTAACTTGAGCAAAGACTATTTAAATAAAGGGATTTGTTCTGTGAAGTTTGGATTAGGTCAAGGGGTCGCACTTGGGAATCTGGAGGGCCACATGTGGCTTTGAGGCCACAGGTTCCCCACTCTACCAGCCCCAACAATGCCAGCACTGAGTGCTGGACATTGATGTCAGCACCTCTGCTCCTGGAGCCCCTGGAAATTGCACCTACCACTGCTGCCGCCAGAAAGAATCTTTCACTTCACCTGCTTCTTTGGATCACTAGGTTCTGATCAGAAGTCTGAGGCAGGTGAGCCTAATTGACTGAGTCTAGGTTCCGTGCCTGAGCACTAGCAGTAAGGAAGACTAAGAAGTGAGTAGCCTGACCCCTTTAGCTCCTCAATAGTGAGAAGTTGGGCTCTAATTTGCACCAAGATTCTCATGGTGAAAAATCTCCTCCTAAGAAGAAAAAGACATCACTTTGTTCATCACCATATCTCAAGCATTTAGTACAAAACCTAGCACTAAGTAGTTGTTTAATTAATATATGTGAAATGAACAAATGAAGGTATGATCCATTTGTCTCCGGGAAGGGCAGATGGAAAAGCAGGAAAGCATTATCAAGAGCTGATAACACTATCGACATGAGCAAACAGGGAAACCACACTCGTGTGGAAGATCTGCATAGTGGATGAGTTCGAATGGAGCCCCTACCCCAGAAGGTGAAGCTGAAACTGACACGGCTAGGAGTAGGCTGCTGCCTTACTTCCTGGCCATGTTATTTCCCCCGGGGTTCCAGATCTTCCCCCACCCCTGCCCACAGCAAGAAGACAAATCGAAAGAGCTCCAACCCCCTACTACTGCTGACTACAACTGTTGCCAACTAGGTCAGAAACTCATTTGAAAGCATGGAAAGCAGTGAGTGCCTGCTGAATGCTAAAGCTTTTACAGACATTACCTCATGCAATCAGAACTTCCACCCCACGAAGTAACTACTATTTGTAGCTCCATTTTACAGATGAGAAGAGCTAAGGCTTAGGGAGCTCAGCTTGCCCGAGGTTATATAACTAGGGATTGGCAGAATCTGGCTTTGGACCATGTCTTACTGTCTCCACATCCATCCTCTTAAGCCCCACACAACACTATGCAACGGAAACTTAAACTGCAAAAATAGGTCATTGAGGAAGACATTTGTGTTACGGACTTACTAGCTTCACTGTCAACTTATCTCATTACTTCTTATTTCACATTTTTACAGGAGAAATCAGCCTACACTTGAGCTGGCTCCAGTGAGGGAAATGGAGGGCTGAGCTTGATGCTCTCCAAGGTTCTGAAAACCAATGTTTGAAATTTAAAATTTAACTGCCAGAGTAAAGGTAGCATCATTTTATATTGGCTCTTCAATTTTTACACCCAGGGCAAAGCCATCTGTGAGCGGATGAAAATGAAATAATTATGAAATTTAGGCAGTTCTTAAGAAACTAAGTTTTCAACACACCCACATCCATTCACTAAAATTAAGGGATATGAACTCTGAAAACAGACTTCCTTTATACATTTTTGGCTTTCCTCCACAGTTATGAAAGTCAATCCATGCCAGTAATGTCTAAAATCACGATGGGAATTTTTTGAGTGCCGCAGCAAATATATTCTCCTAGATACGCATCATCAGTCCTGGAACGCGGCTGAGGCCAGAGTAAGCATCTGGAACCGGGGTACCTGGTGGCACAGGCGAGAAACAGCCAGTGGGGTGAAGATCGGAATCAGAATTGGCAGGCAGAAAGTCTGGAATAAGAAGAGAAATCAAAAAGGAAAGGAGAGGAGTAAAGATGTGAAATAAAGAGAAAAAACTGGAAGTTTGAAGAGGGGGCAGTCAGAAAGGAGACGAGGCTGTGGCCAGTGGCAAGTTGTGGCTTTCAATTCATGGGGAGAAAGGTATCATCTGCTGTCTCTTTACTCCTAATACCAACTGCAGCGATGCTGTTTCTTTCCAAGTCTTTCTACATAGCTCCACGGGGGTTGACATTGGGCTGGACTGACATCTGCTGCTACTTCTTGCTGCATTCTGTGCTATTTGGAGATATTCTATTGATATCATCCTTCTTTGACCTTGCTTCACTCTTCCCCCTCCCAACTCTCCTTCCGCTGTCCTATTTGTAGCAACCGCTTTAGTCCACTAACAAGGGCTCTTTTATCTATTGGTCCTGCTCTTGCTTTTGTTTCTCTTGTCTATTTGGAGTTAGCTTCTTGATAGAAAGCCAACACGAATTCTCCCTTGTCCTTGAGAAACTGTTGAACATAGCCGGCTTGCTAGAACCAGCAGGTAAAAGTATAAGCTAATTGTATATTTCACAGTCGTCTATTTAGCAGCCTTAAACTTTAGCTATGCAAATAACCATTTTCCTCTGCAGAAATTGTCATCCTGCCCTTATAATCACAATCCCAAGCCACTGAGTTGCAGAGACCACATGTGTTTAGAATAAATAAATAAAAAGAACTGAGCTCCTGTCATATGGATTCTGGCTTAGGCTGTTTGGATCCTGCCATTGCAGCTGAAGATGGCTTGCTGCTTACAGAATACTAATTGCTATTACTATTCTGAACTGATCTCTCTTGTGAAAGAAAAAATATGAGAGAAAAGCTTATTTTGGGTTGGTCACTCAAAATCATAAGCTGAGTTGGGAGAAATTCTGTGTACCACTAATGTATATATACACGCAAATGTAAATATACATGTATATATGTACACGCACACACACACACATACACATGCACGCATATCTCCGGAATTTTTCTGAGAGGTTTTTGGGTTTGTACCAAGTCAGAAGTATCACGACTTTCTAGTTATCATTTAAGTTTTGTGTGCTAACTTTGTCACAGCAGTCTGTCAACATTATTGACTGAGGGCTCATGGGTACACAGAACTGTAGAAGCTGATCTTATTGTTTGTCTGACTCTATTTAGATAGAACAAATTGACCTTACAAGTCTGTTTACCAGAGATTCACCATTGATCATGTATTCTTTGATACACCTTCTCTTTAGTGGATTTAACATCAGATGTTGGCAAACTTGAAGGGAAGAGGAAAAATATTAATTCTTGTACGTGGAGAGCAGTTTTTTTTTTCCTGGCTTGAGGGGAAAGCTATGGATTTGGAATCGGGAGACACAAGATTGGACCTTGGCCCTACTATTTGCACGTTTCTGGAGCATAAGCAAGCCTCGTACTATTTTTGAGCTCTAGTTTACCATGTCCAAAATAAAGGTAAAAACACTGCCCTTTATCATAGGATTATCATAAGGCTTAAGTGAGACTATAATGTGAACTAGCTTTGTAAACTGTAGAATACTCTACAATGTAAGGGATTAGTAACTATGATAATAATTTAACACAATAGCTATGAAATGGCACGAGCTGTCAGGATTAAAGGTAGCAGTTCAGAAGATGGCCACTTTAAATTATTGTCAACCTGTTAATATTTTCCCAAGCACCAGTTAATACTATTATAATAAATTCCAAATATGCTTCAAGTTTGCCCTGCTGGGAATTCATTCCAATGGATGAATTGTTCACAACTGAAAAATCATTAAAAGGGGAAGGAAGGAATTTGATTCAACAAAAATCTTTTCATTTTAACAATATTCTTTACAATGCACATACTATAAAGGGGATCATTAGAATCGTCTAGAATATATCTGAAAAAGCCTCACAGAAAAATGAAACAGTTTTGCATATTTTCTGGTTAATTACTTCCTCTCAGGTACCAAATTTGTAATAGAACCATGAGCGGGATTTCTAGAGAGAGACATCCGTGATGAAGAGAGAACATTCGAATGTTCTAAGAGACATTAAAGAGCATTTTGAAGCCAGGCGCCCTGGCTCACACCTGTAATCCTAGCTCTCTGGGAGGCCAATGTGGGTAGATTGCTCAAAGTCAGGAGTTCAAAACCAGCCTGACAAGAGTGAGACCCTGTCTCTACTAAAAATACAGAGAAATTAATTGGCCAACTAAAAATATAGAGAAAAAATCAGCCAGGCATGGTGGTACATGCCTGTAGTCCCAGCTACTCTGGAGGCTGAGGCAGAAGGATTACTTGAGCCCAGGAGTTTGAGGTTGCTGTGAGCTAGGCTGATGCCACAGCACTCTAGCCCCAGGCTACCGAATGAGACTCTGTCTCAAGAAAAACAAAGAGCATTTTGAGAGCATTCTCTTCATATGCACGCTCTCCAGGAGATGGCATATTCCCTGTTCCTGGCAAAGCCTAAACCAATTTACCAGAACTGAGGAGGGGAATCAAATGCTAAATAGAGATTTGAGCTAGAACAGTAGTTCCCAACCTTTCCCCCCAATTTTAGGGCTCCCAACTTTTCCTCCCAAGTTAAAAAAAATCAACCATAATCATAATCTCATTTTTAAAAAATGAAGTGGGTTATCTTAATACCAAAAAAATGGGATAGCTCTAATCTCAGGATCCAGAACAGTCCTGCAATACAGTCCCTGACTTCACGATGGTTCTTTTACAATGATGGGGAAGTGATACCCATTCAGTAGAAATCTTACTTTGAATCCCCATACAACAATTCTGTTTTTCACTTTCTGTATAGTTTTCAGTAAATTGCAGGAGTTATTCAACACTTTAGTATAAAACAGGCTTTGTGTTAGATGATTTTGTCCAACTGTAGGCTAATGTAACTGCCCTGAGCATGTTTAAGACAGACTAGGCTACCTTATAACATTCAGTTGGCTGGGTGTGTATTAAATGCATTTTCAACTTAAAATATTTTCAACTTACAATGGGTTTATCAGGATGGAAACCATCACAAGTCATGGAGCATCTGCATAACCATTTAGCTTATTGAAGAACTGACTGCATTGTCTTTACGAGTTCTCATTTTACTCTGAATTGAAAAACTTCCTCTGGGGCCAGCACCAATTACTGTTGGGCCGATACTACTTGGTAGTGGTCTAGAAGACCTTTCAACCTAGAGATACTATGATCATGTAAACACATTTAAATGAAATTATTTATTATTCTCCCAGCACAAAATAGTGCTTTTCAGTTAGAGTATATGAGCAGCTATTTGTAAGGTTATGGATAATTTCAAATTGTGAGAGCCTCTGCTATCATTTAGAGTTTTGATGAAAAATGGTTTGATTCTTTTATCACTTAACTCTGACCATTCATGGTCATACAACGAATGCACTCAAATAGCTGACAGAAAAAAATAGGAAAAGAAAATAAACTAGGGAAAAAATCTGTTGCAGATTTTCTCTATTGATAAAATTGCACAAGCTGTTCAGATATTGTAACGAGGGCATTTGACATTTTCCCCCAGGTGCAAGGAGGTGGCAGGTTCAATTTCTCAGGATGTTGCGCCAGTGATTTGCATTGCTCTTTGCCGGGGGTGTGGGATTCATCTGCTGTTTTCTATTTCTATTAGCTGCGAGTTTCTCTGCATTCAAGTTCCATCTGAGAACCCGACTAAACTTAGCTCATTCCAGAGAGAACAGCTCGCACCGGGAAGGTGTCACTGGGGAAAGGCTCATGACCTAGGTGTCTAACAAATACAAGCTCTGTAGAGTTATCATTATGAAAGAGAAAAAATGTATTAAAATATCTGACTTTGTTTTTTCTTACCATCATCAGATATTTAATAAGCTGAACCATTTTAATATGGAAGTACAAAAATCAGTATACATTGTTTCTTCACAGAACAAATAACTTTTTTTAAAAACAACTGAGGTATTTGCTATGAACAGAATGAACAAGATTATGGCTGTGTAATAATATTTTGAAACTTTATAAATGTGCTACACATAGCATTTTCATTCAGTGTTTCAAGCATTCTCTACCCAGTAGAGTGGTTGAAATGCATAATAATTGTTTCTGTCTAAATCAGGTTTCCTTTTTTAAAGCTCCTGGAGGGACTGAGTTGATTTCTTGTCCTTATTTTCTCCCTGTATCACAGCCTATCCTGAACATCAGCAAATGTAGGATAATGAGTTCAGGGAAAATTAACCCATACTACACTAGTGCTCACACATTCATTTTCTCTTTTATTTTATGAGCATTTACTGAATGTCTGCCCCATTCAAGGTACTATGCTAAATTCTGGAATTATCAAGATGGAAAAAAGATTTCACAGTGTGATGGAATCTGAATTAGCATGTTATCAACCCAAAAGTGATTGGGCCAGGATTTTCTCAAAATCAAAAGGTTGTGTTTTTTTTTTAAACCACAATCTACAGTAGGAAACTTTATAGTCCTAACCCAGTACTCACACACATACCTTCATGTACACATACATGTACAAACACCCAACTGAAACAAAATATTCACAAAGCAAACTTACTCTTTATATATATATATATGTAAGAGATGAGGTCTTTATCTGTTGCCCAGGCTGGAGGGCAAAGGTACAATCACAGCTCACTGCAACCTCAAACTCCTGGGCTCAAGCGATCCTCCTGCCTCAGCCACCTGAGTAGCTAGGACTACAGGCATATAACACCAGACGTGCTAATTTTTTGGTAGAAGTGGGGTTTTGCTATGTTACGTAGGCTGGTTCCTGGCCTCCACCCATCCTCCTGCCTCGGCCTCCCAAAGTGCTGTGATTACAGATGTGAGCCACTGTGCCTGGCCCAAACTTA
The DNA here is from genome assembly GCF_040939455.1 of Microcebus murinus. Taxonomy (NCBI): domain Eukaryota; kingdom Metazoa; phylum Chordata; class Mammalia; order Primates; family Cheirogaleidae; genus Microcebus; species Microcebus murinus. The sequence goes on along the minus strand of NC_134122.1, from coordinate 50,045,561 downwards.
GTCTTTCTACATGTGATACATGGCAATATTTTCTGTTCTATTTCATTTAAGTTTTTTAAAGACTACATGGCCCACTACATTGATTTCACAGCTTATTACTGGGTCACAATTTGCAATTTGAAAAATAGTGGTCTGGAAATCTTTTGCCATAGCTCAGTATGAAGCTAAATATATCCAAAAAATTGTCAAGAAGGATATTGGAAATGAAAACAAAAGACATTACTAAGCCAACAGTAGAGTACTTAAGCTGATTTACCTTACGATATCACCCACAGAAAAATATGGGACATTCTTTGACCTGGAAGTGGTAAGCTTAGATCTACTTAAGTACCACTTTATAAAGGGCAGTAAATTTAAGGCCTTTATTATGTAGCAAGTGGTGGTAAATATGGTAAAAAAAAAAAGGATAGATAAAATTACTTGAATTTAATCTCTTGTTCTACTTCCATCCACCACATTTGCATACTGCATCTTTTACAGTCTGGAGAGAAGATGAAGGTGGTGGAAATGTATGATATAGTTAGAAGTTTTCAGACATACATCCAAATCTTGCAAAAAGCAGCAGAGGAAAATCTGAGACATAAATATGCTAATTATTAAATACATTCAGAGACTACTTCAAAACTTACCTCAAATGTCTAAGCTATTCGTGCTTTAACTGTGTCATATTTTTCTCATATGTAATGTCTGCTTACTCTCTCTCGGTCTCCTTTGGATTATCTACCTTGGCTTCTTCCCCAGATTGCCTTTCTTTTCATTTCCCGTATTCTCTGTAGGTGATGCACGCATTCTCTTGCTCTGAACTTTCTCCCGAATGCTGAAGACTGTAGGGCCCACCCAGATCTCCTTCAGTCCCATTAACCAGCTCAGGGCTGAGGATCTCTCCGGCCATCCTTGTGTCCAAACCAGAAGGACTGAGGCTGAGTCACTGATGGCCTGAGATCAGTCAGTGGCAGGCAGTTCATTTCAGAGGATCATTCTGGAAAATTGGAAAATAATTAATTTAAGATTTAGATCTTTTTTGTCTCAATTATTAAATTAATGGAAGCTCCTTGAAGAAACTTTATGGACTATAGAAAGAGAGAAAATAAAATCCTATTGTGCCTATCAGCCTGGGTGGGGAGGGTCCTACAGATACCAAAAAACAAACATATCCAAAGCCAAACTGCCCTGTTCCCCCAGGGTAAATCAGCTGCTTCTTTTCCAATGCTTCCTTACTCACTACACGTTACTGGATGGAACCAGCTCATGTTTTCTCAGGTCTCAAAGCCCATCAATCCAGCCCCCAAATTCTGCCAATTCTACCTCCTCAATACATGCTTTAACTCACCCCTTCTTCTTCACACACATTGCGGCAGGCGACGTGCCGGCCACACCCACCGCCCCCTTCCTAAGGGGTTCTTAGGCCAAATGGCTTGTGTTTTACCCAAGCCCACACCTGGCCACTGATGATGAAAGAATCATCAGACCCAATGGCAGCTGATAGATCACAGGCTTGGGAGGAGAGCCAGCATCAGAGACCTGCCCCAAAAGGGGTAGGGGCGGGGGTTCTCTACTCTGGGTTAAAAGTGGCTGCCAATCCATTCCTCCCTCTTGGGGAGGGAAGACACACAAAGAGGCTGCAAGGAGCAGCTGCGCCATCTCGGTGTGGGGAGGCCCCAGGGACTGCCTAAAGCCCAATAAGCAACAGCACAGCACAGGGGCTAGAGCAGAGCAGAACCAGGAGCAATGAAGTTCCCATCTTTATGAGGTCTGGCTGTGCCATGGTTGACATGGTTACATGTCTTCCCTCCTCTCCCCATGACTCCTTTCAGTCATCCCCCATGAACTAAGCAAGTCTCCATTGCTTAAAACTCTAAAGAGCCTTACACTACTCACCTTTTCCAATCCATCTCCTGCATGGTTGCAAATGATTCTCCAAAATACAAACGTGGGAAGCCTTCCTGCCTCACGATTCTTTAAAGCTTCTCCTTCTCTATAGGACAAAAATCTCAAGTTCTGAGCATGTGATGCTGTCGGGCCCTCCCTTTTCTCCCTGGGCCTCAGCCTCTTCCTGCACACCAGCCCAGCTGAACTCTAGCCTGTGCCGTGCTCTCCGCCATGCCGGACTCATGCACCCTTCCCTCTGCCTCAATCCCACCCTCCTGCTCCCCACCCCCGACAAACTTAGTCATTTGTCCAGTTTCGGCTCCCATACTCTTCCCTCAATAACACCTTTCCTGTCTTCCAGACAGTGCCTTCTACAAACTTCCAGGGGAGCCATCATCATGGGCATCATAAACCTTCCCAAGTCTGCATCTCGTCTGTCTCTAGCTGGAATGGGAAGGCAGATCTTTTCTTGGCAATTCCTAGCAGTCTTTAATTCTTTCCCCTGTTACGCAGATGCTTACTGGACACCTTGAAGACACAACTGCAAGCGGGGCGGGCGCAGCCCCGGCCTTCCCGGAGCGCGGCGGCGGGCGCTCGGCAGTGGACGCCATGACGGGCTGGGCTCACGGCCCAGGCCACGGCTCCGTGGGGGAGGCCCGCAGGGCCCTGCGGGAGAGAGTTCTGATGAGAGGAGGAAAGGACAAAAGGTCAAGGAAGATGTTAGCAGGAAAACAAAAACAAAAACAAACCCCAGCATATATAAAGCCATTAAGGCAAGAGCAAGCTCGGTGTGTGGACAGGAAAGTAAGTTCCGCGCAGCTTCCGGTGCCGGCGGCGCGCTGCGGGCTGGAGCCGGAAGGGCGGGCGGCGGCTGCGCGCCGAGGCCGTGCGGTCGGGCGACCCACTTGGCACTTGTTCTAGGGTCAGCGAAGGCTTTGAGGCAGGGGGTCAGATTTTATTGTAAGTGATCTACTAGCTCCTCAGGACCAGTTAGAGGAGAGGCGAGGAGGTGAGTTAAAGGCGCGTCAGTGCGAACAGCCTAGGTCAGCGCCGGCGGGCAGCGGCGCCTGGAACCGGGAGACGCGGGGTTGAATGGCCAGGACTTGGTGACTGATTGGGGTAGGTGTGGGGGCTTTCGATCCTGTCAGCTGGGCTGCGCCGAGCTACCTGTGCTAGAATTCCCCTCCCGTTCCCCGTGGGGCGAGCCACGAGGCAGAGTCTCGCGGGAGACTTGGAGGACGGCGGGAAGCAACCACCATTGCACAGCCCGCGCCCTCGTGGGTGCGAGGCAGCAGCCAGGCCTGCGAGTGCGCCGTCCTCCCTGGCCCTCCGGCCGCTCCTCCCGCTGCCGGGGGTGGCAGCGCTCTGGCCTGGGCAGGGCACCCACAGCACCACCGTCAGAGGCAACAGCACCTGACACGGGTTTCGTTCTGTCCTGGGGACTCCAGCTCTTGCTCACGGGTTCCAAACTATTCCCATTCTCTCTCTCTTTTTCTTTCTTTCTTTCCTTTCTCTTTCCTCCTTCTTCTTTTTTTTCTTTTTACAGGGTCTCACTCTATCACTAGAGTGCAGTGGTGTCGTTGTGACTTACTACAACCTCAAACTCCTGGGCTCAATCCGTCCTCCTGCCTCAGCCTCCTGAGTAGCTGGGACGCTATAGGCACGCAGGTCTCACTCTTGCTCAGGCTGTTCTTGAACTCCTGGCCTGACCTCAGAAAGTGCTAGGATTACAGGTGTGAGCCACCTCACCTGGCCTTCTTTACCTCCACCTTTCCTCCTTGACTGCCCATCCAGAGGACTTGAAGCTCCAAACACAAAGAGAATAGCGTTTCAGAGGCTATATAACCATAATACTATGTAAGATCAAATCCCTGTAACAAGTCCGTCAGTATGTGTGTGTGTATGTATGTCTGTCTACTTAATATCTGCCTATAGATTACGATATATGTAATATAGGCATATACACAGATCTTCTGAGGGTTCTGTTCTCTGATCGAGCTCTGGCTAATACAGTAGGGTTGATAGAGAAATGGGCCTCAAGAATGATTTCTAGGTTTCAGACTTGGGCAACTGGGTGGATGGTGATATTATTCTGAGAAATAGGAATCCTGGGTGAAGAATAGGTTTGAGTGAAAGATGAAAAATTCAAGTTTTAGACATGTCAAGTTCAAGGTAGATGCAAGACCTTCAACAGGTGATCAAACAAGCCAGGTCTGAGTTTGACACATAAGCAAACAACAGCAAACACATCCAGTTGCAATAACAGAATTTCTAAATAAAAAGAACCCAACCACAAGCCTCCTTAATACATTTTAAGAATCCTGTACAATAAAACTCTGAAGCATCAGGTTTTCTTCTTGTTCGAAATATAGTAAACATTAAAAAATGTTAAATAGTTAGGAAGCAAATTTAGTGTTTTAGAGCATAATAATAGCATGTTGTTTGTGAGTTGCTTATGGATAACCCAACTTTCTAATAGTTTTCATAAATTGCCAGAACACAAATTTTATTAAACCTATAAAATTATATCAACTTTTACATTTGATAAAGATAATATTTTCCTCTCTAGCTCCAATTAGACCTTTGGTATTCTCATCGTATTTCCCCTACCACTTTCCCAGATAAAGAGAACACAAGAATCTGTTTTTACAAATGTCCTCTGAAGATCCCTCCCAAAGAGAGATGCTCTTGACAATGAAAAATGGAGGAAGGAGAGAAGGAGAATGTGTCTCGACTTCATTTATACTCACTAACCTATTTTTCCCCATTAAAATTTATTTGCTTTTTAAATTGGCAAATAAAAACCACATATGTTTACAGTGTATAACATGGTATTTTCTGTATGTACACATTGTGGAATGATTGCATGAAGCTAATTAACATATCCATCACCTCACATACTTATCTTTTGTGTGGTGAGAACATTTAAAATCTCCTTTAGCAATTTTGAAGTATACAATATATTATTATTAACTAGAGTCACCATGCTGTACAATAGATGCCCAGAACTTATTCTTCTGTTTAACTGAAACTTTGTACCCTTCGACCAACATCTCCCTGTTCCCCATGCCCACTAACCTATTTTTGTCCTGTATGTCTGATGCCATTTTTTTTCATTGGTTGTGCCTTGAATTCTTTTAGATCTCAGGCCTTTGGTTTCTGGTGCTCCTTTTTCAAATGACAACAATAGCTTAACAACCTGTCCAAATTATTACATCTTTCAAAATGTGCTTGTTATTCTAAGGGGAAAATATATGCTTGGAGAGCCTGTCTTATTACAAAAATGCTCTCAAGATTTCCCTGACTGCTCTAAGTAAATAGTTGCATGGTTTGTATTTGCACATACCCAGTTTCAATGTAGGTTTCCAATATAAAAAGAACCCACCCAAAAAACACCTTCGATACATTTTTAAAATTCTATACAATAAAAATCTTAAGCCTTAGGTTTCCTTGTATAATCTTTTGTAGAGTGGAAGTATTATATGATCTCAATATCCTTTGTAATAGATAATTAACTCTCACTGTTCTGCATGAGATAGGTCGGTATTCAGTTCTCATATTTTTCAGGGAAGAAGGAAGACAGAGAAGTTATGTGATATGTGGTAACATAGTAAGCAGCTGTGTCAAAACTAGAATTTACAACTTTTAATTCTCAATACCCAGGGTATTCAAGCCATAGTCCTGCAAAGTCTGCTTTGCCAGCAATAAATGTCAACTATATTATATATCTGAATTGTAAAATAAAATCTACCATAGAATTCTGTTTACCATTTTAACTAGAAAAGTGAAAAATACAATCAAGGAGAACACAAATATTAAAACTGTAGATAATCATTTTACAAATTGGTAACAGCTTCATTAAACCAATAGAGCAGGTAAGGCAATTCTGTCTTTAATGACAACCCTCAGCTGTTTAACCATCTTAATAATCAATACCATGTTGAGACTTTCACCTAGCATTTATTTTAAGGGATGTCTTGTTTTGAACAATCATTTTAAATCCTAGTAAACTGAAGAATTAATTAGCAAGCACGGAGGCTCAGCAAACTAATGCTTTAGTCTGTCAAACCATCTGCTCAGGAGCACCCTCCTCAAATCTTGGCATTATTGAGGATGGGGGAGCATCGTACTTTTGATGCTTATGCTGGTAGACAAGTTGCTCCTTGATATTTAACCGTTCCATCTTAGAAGTACACAAAAAGAAACTTAGTCTCAGAAACAAGCTTGTAGAAGTTCTGCCTCCTTTTGTACTTATAGCTAGGACCATGGTAAAGCCAAGCTTTCTCTAAGAGCAAAGATCTTACCTCAAGACGGCTTATTACACAAATGAGTATTGTCCCTCTCAAAATAGGTGCTTTGGAGTTTCTGGTCTTAATCCAATAATCCTTCTATTCAGATCATTTGTAAAATTCCATTTTTGGCATTTTCATTTGCATGCGTGCAAAGTCTTTTGAGTATGTTTTTTTTATCTCAAACAGTAGGGAAGAATCCTAACCTATTTAATCTATTTAATATTATTGGATATTTCACATAAAAATGTTATGTAACTATAAACCAATGAGAAAGAATTTATTTTATTTTATTTTAGAGACAGAGTCTTGCTCTGTTGCCCAGACTGGAGTGCAGTAGTGGTGTGATCACAGTTTATCGCAACCTTGAACTTCTGAGCTCAAGCAGTCTTCCTGTCACAGCCTCCCAAGTAGCTAGGACGATAGGCACGCGCCACCACACCCGGCTATTTTCTTAATCCTTTTTTTTTTTTTGGAGTGACAGGGTCTCACTCTGTTGCCAGGCTGGTCTCAAACTCCTGGGTTCAAGTGATCCTCCTGCCTCAGCCTTTCAAAGTTCTGGGATTACAGGCAGGAGCCACTGTGCCTGCCCTGGCTAAGAGAATTTAAACCGGGAATCAATCCTGGTATCTTATTTTCCCTGTGTGTTACAACTTTCCTTTGGCCACGGAGGTCAGCAGCCCTCCAAGTCTTCCTGGAAGGATAGTGCTTGGGCTATAATAAAAGATACTCCTGGTCTATGATATCTCAGAGCAGTAAACCCATTCCAGGCTGTTTTTCTCTAAAAATCTGATCAATACATCTGTGTCCCGAGGGGTAGAGAAAGAATAAACAGCGAGTCCTGATAAACCTTCTCCAGCATTGCTCATTTCCTCAAATGCTATACATGGAACACACTTATTACTTTAGTCCTCTGCTATTAATAAATCCTTCTTGAGGAAAAACTAAAAGCTCTGATTCCATCCAGATGCAAGCAGCATGCAACACCAAGCACCTCTTCCCTGATGTTCTAGCAAAATTACTAAGAGCACATCGTGACTCATGTGTTCTCAAGCATTTCTCTCTGTCCTAAAATCTGAAACCGGGGAATTTTGGAGCAGGTTGCCTCTTGGCAATTGACTTTTCAGCTGCTGTAACTCAGACCATGTCTCTGCAATATATTCTCTCTCCTCGGGAGAAAGGCAGTTACCATTGAAAAATTCACTCAGGAGTTTGGTTCTACATCCTTAAAGCCCCCCAGAGGACAATTACAATGCAACTCACTGCAAACCCAGAATGTTATCAAAAGAAGATTTGTAAACAAGTCCTTTGCTGCGAACTCTGTAAAACCACCACTCCACTTGCAAGGAGTCAAAAGAATATTATTCTGTTAGGCCTGATGGAGAGAAATGAGCACACACCAAGCAGGCTCTTATGTCTTGCACCAAATCCTCGGACACAATGCAATGATGTACCTAGGATTTTCATCTGTTCCTTTTTCTGCTAGAAATCCAATTTCTGGGTCCCTAGTTGCACCCTGAAACTTGCCTCATTGTTCTATTTCTCTCTGCTCCCTTCTGTAGTGATGTTTTGGACAGTAAGTACTTCTGAGAGGCAGTAGCATTGGATAGCTTTAGTAAATTTTTCAAGAAGAGTATTCTGGAACCTTTGTGATAGAAAGTTTAGGGAAAAATATTTCAATCATTATAACTTCTACATGAAAAGCTTAACTAGACCCCACCCCACTCAACCCCATCTTACTCCCAAGTAAGTTTACATTAAAGGGAATATCTGTTCAGAAGAAAAATAAGTATATGGGAAACTAATGCTTCTGTCTTAGAATAATCACTGGCTGTTAGAACATGATTACAGCTGGAAGAGGAAGATAGCAACCACTGGGAAATTTGAAAAGGGCAGGGTTTTTCTAGAACACTCTTTTCCCTATTAAGTCTATTTGGGGGAGGGCAAGTAAGGGGAGGAGCTAAAATTTTTACTAAAAGAATGGATGTTGATACAAAAAATTATTAAGGAAAACATTGCTTAGTCAAAAAGTTGTGTCTTATTCTTGAATTTATTTCAAATAAAACTCTCTTTAAGCTCTTTGAAAGAAATTTATACACATCACACTAAGAGTTTTCTTTTATCATTACGTAATTTCCAACTTTGAGGAAAATACTAATATTTATAGCTAGTATTCACAAATTATGCAAATCTGAAATATAAGAAACCTTTACTTGCAATGTTCACATCACACCCCAGAGTGACTAATTTTTTTCAAATTAGTAAAGGAAGTTAGAACTGTGAGTCAGTGAGTGGATTGCCCTAATGAATAAAAATAAAATTTATGCTTCTCCCAGATGGACTGTATTTTTTAAATATTTATTAAGATTTATTAGTTTTTTGTGCCTGAATTTTGTTAATAGCTTTTCTCCATATGCGTTTCAACTCTTCAGCACGCTATAGTGTTTATATGTGCACAATCCAATATTAAGTCATAAACTTTGATAGATAATACAGACATACAAACAGTACAGTATATTTTGACTCACTCAGAACTACACACAGGCCACCAATTTCTGTTGCCAAATTTGAGGACCATTTTGATATTTAACACAAGCTTTAAGGCAGAAAGATAGTCTGTGCTGCTCATCTGAATACCATTTACTAAACTCTAAATACAGTGATGGGGCCATTTATGTATCTGTTTTTTAGACCTTTTGAAATTTTACATGTAATTTACAGATTTGTGCATCAGGTTCTACTTTCTGTTAAGGAAGTGGTCTTAAAGATGGCAACAAGAATACGAATATACTTAACCATTGGTTCTTTATTTAGCAGACCTTCTTTGGCACCTACTGCATGTCTGGCACTGTCCTAGGTGCTGTGTTGACCAATGAGAAAGATGCAGTCTTTGCCTTCAGGGAGGTGCAACCAATGTAGAGGGGGCCATGTAAACAGATGTGATATGGAGGCACCATGGGAAAGGCTTCCTAAACATGTGAAGGAAGAGCCACTGAGTGACTTGTGCACAAACTAGAAATTATAAGCCTCTCGTTTTAAAGAGCAAAGAGTTAAGATCATGAGAAGCACTGGGGCTAATGATAAATGTCCATTTAACATAAAAGAAAAGCACCAAGATACTTGTGACTGGCATGGGGAGACCAACAGTGTGGCCACAATCCTTTCTTGAAGAGAAGAGTTGAGGTTTGAAGGGAAAGATGCTAGAAATCCTCAGGGAATCACTTTAGTAGCAAAGTGATGTAGAGGCTGAGAGCAAATAACAAGTGCTATGGAAGAGTGTATAGGGACCCAACACCCAAGTTCAGGAGCTTGTAGAAGTCCAAGTATATTAAACACTGCCCTAAGTGATGAGCACGGTGGAATCAAAGAGAACAATAAAGTCACCCCCTAATTAGGGTAGCTGAGTCTTGTAGCCCCAAAATTTTTAAAGGCCAACCCGGCTTAAAGTCTCAGAACTCTTGTAGAAGTGTTCTGACTGTAGAAGAAATTGCAAATGAGCTTGATTTCTTTACTTCTATTGGTTGTTGCTAAATTCTAAAGGAACATTGGTAGTGAAATAAATAGTGATTGCAAATACATTACTTATAAAGGTGCTATATTTGCCCGGGTATTTATATCTCACTCTGTCACCCAGGCTAGTGTACAGTGGTGCCATCATAATTTGCTGCAGCCTCAAATTCTTGGCTCAAGTGATCTCCCCACCTCAGCCTCCTGAGTGGCTAGGACTATAGGTTCATGCTACCATGCCCAACTACATTTTTTATTTTTATTTTTTGTAGAGATGGTGTCTCTCTATGTTGCCTAGACTGGTCTTGAACTCCTGGCCTCAAGTGATCCTCCCATTTCATCCTCTTAAGGTGCTGGGATTACAAGTATGAGCCTCTGAACCTGGCCGATTTCTTTAAATTTTACTCTAGTGTAGTCCAATTGACCATACTGTTCTTAAACATATGTGCAAAGCCATTGCAATAAAAAATTGTGTATAAAAATATATGTGGTTGAAATTAATAATCTTTTTTTTTAACTCAGTTAATTATGCATATGGGATAGTTGGATCTTTGGAGGCTGGAGTACCATAAGTCTGTTCCCCTTCCACACACAAATACCTTTAAAGGCAGTTTATCTTAAATGTAGGCAAGATGAAATAACAGGAACAGCTAACATCTGTTGGTTTGGGGTATATGGCAGGCACTATATTAACTATTTTTAATGTTGTATAGTAATTTATTCTCTCAACTATCTCGGAATATAGGAGCCATAATTATCACCATCTTATATATGAGGAAACTAAGAAGAAATTTGCACAGGTTGGCAGAGTTGCCAAGTAGCAGAGCCAGAATTTCAGGCCAGAGGTGGTCTGACCCCAGAGCTCATTCTGTCCAGCATCACGCAGTGCAAATGTGTCTGCTTCTTAGAGGTATAAGCAGCAAAGAGGTACTGTCTTCTGAGGAGCAAAAAAGAGAGAATACTGGTATGGGTTAGGAGCATGAAAGTGGAATATAAATGAAAGTTGTGAAGAACAGAGAGACCAAGAACAGAGAGCAAAAAACACACATTGTGAAAATGTCACTAAAAACAATTCTAGCGAGGACTTCCCTGTGTTAGGGTTCTTCAAAGAAACAGAACCAACAGGAGATAGATGACAGATAGTTGATAGATAGACAGATAGGTAGGTAGATAGAAATCTATTATGAGGAACTTTTTCAGTCAATTAGGGGGGCTGACAAGTCCTTTGATCTGCCGTTGGCAAGGTGGAAGCCCAGAAGACTGGGTGATACAGTTCGATCCAAACCCAAAGGCCTGAGAACCAGGGCAGCCAATGTTTGTAAGTCCCAGTCCTAGCCCCAAGAACAGAGAATCAGGAGATTCGATGTCCAAGAGCAGGAGAAGATGGATGTCTCAGCTCAAGAAGAGAAAGTGAATTTGCCCTTCCTCCATCTTTTTGTCCCATTGGGTTTTCAACAGATTGGATGATGCCCGCTCACGTTGTAGAGGAGAATCTTCTTCACTCAGCCTACTGATTCAAATGCTAAGTAAGCTCTTCTAGAAACACCCTCATAGACACACCCAGAAATAATGTTTTACCAGCTACCTAGGCATTCTTGAGCTCAGCTGACACATAAAATTAACCATTTCATTCCATGACCACCTTGTTTCCTTCCCATCTTGTTCCCCATCATTGAACTCTCTTTATTTCATTCAAAACACTTGTTGCAGTCTGTATTTTTTCTTTATTTTTAATCTCATGTCTCCCACACTAGAAAGTCTGTTTTCCCCCAATGTCCATATAGCACAAAGCAATGCCTAGCACACAATCAGCAACCAGGAAACATTTATTGAATTAGCAGTTGAATCAATTAATTAAATAATATTTTCAAAACAAAAGGCCACGGTTCTCAATCATTTTTTTTTAACTCGTCAACTAAGAATTATGTTTACTGTTCCCTAACAACAGGAGAGACACTACCTAACACATATTCTCACGGGCTTTGCCTTTACCTCTTGGTCTCATAATTCACATTTGCTTAGCAGTCAAGACCCAGGGACAGATGGAAAAGAGGAGATTGTGCTTAAGGAGGCCAGTACGGATCACTTTGAGATCAAAGAGTGATTATCTTGATTAGCAGATTCTGTGCTGCTTAATTTGGTTATTAAAATAGTTTCAGAATCACCTTCCCAGAAGGGGCGAGCTTTTTGAAGGAATACGTAGGAGAAAGGTGATGTCAGACGGATAAGAGAATTTTGTTTCCACCATATAGGGCCATGTGGACGCGCGTGAGGAGGTGGAAGTCTAAGGGAAGAGTAGGAGTGCTAAGCAGTTGTGATTTAGGAGAGTGGAGGTAGCAAATGTGAGAAGAGGAGGAAATGACAGCACTCAGTTGAGCAGTGGGCTCAGCAATCTGGCAATAAACTGGGAGCTAACAAGGCCCACCTGGAGTGGTTAGTGACAAAAGAAACATTTGCTGCTCACTGAGAAGATTTAATTGAGGAGAAAATAATACGATGTTTGGCTAGCAGGAGACTCATGCTGTATCTTGGACCCAACTTCTTTTGGAATTTTGAGATGGGCAAGAAATGACTGACATGTTTGTGCTTCTGGACTGAAAACTTGTTTCTTTGGTGATATTTTAGCACCCATGCCAGTATTATCGTTATTTGCTCCATGGTGATTTTGCCTTGACTCTCATCTTTTTGAATGTGAGACATTTCATTACTACTGTCTTCCTTATTAAAATTGTTTATTTTATTCTTTGATTAACTTCTTGGCACAGATGTACTTTTTCATACTAATCATAGATTTGTGCCTTGTAACTTTTTATTTTCAATCTTTTTCATGATAACTTCAACTTTGCTAAGTTTTTTTTCCTGTATACTTATAAAACCTGTCTTCCATATTTAGTCATAAAAGATTCATTCACCTTAGAGATTCCAATATTCATTTTTTTAAAGCCTACAGTCCATCTGTTACCATCTCCTCAGATATTAAATTTTATTACCCTTTGTTGTTTCCTCCAACTTTTGGCAGAAGAGACTATTCGCCAATAAGCCCACTTACTTCATATGGCAAGAATGTATCAAGTTTTTGTCAGCTTTCTGCTAAAGACAAATTATTAAGCATGTCCAAAAATGTTTATATTTACCACTTGTTTATGTCACTGGTGCAGTGTGTGGCGTGGGGGAGAAGCAGATCACGGATACAGTCACGCAAGTCTGAGTGCTGTGCTGGTTTTCTATTGCACTGTAACAAATTGCCACAAACAGTGGCTTAAAACAACACGTATTTATTTCTCTAGGTCAGGAGTCCGGGCATAGCTGAGCTAAGTCATATCCTGAGGATCTCATAAGGCAGCAGTCAATGTATCAGCTGGGGTGCATTCTTTTCTGGAAGTCAGGGTCCTCTTCTAAGTTCCTTTGGTTGTTGGCAGAATTCAATTCCTTACAGCTTATGGGACTGAGGTCTCCATTCTTTTGCTGGCTTTCAGCAAAGCCACTTTGACTCCTAGAGATCATGTACAGTTCCTGGCACGTGGCCCCCTCACAGGCCCTCTCATGACACGATACCTTGGCTCTCGAGGGTAGCAGAGAAATCTCATCCATGCTGACAAGGCAGAGTCCCATGTAGACTAACATCGTCACAAGAGTAGCTATTCCCAGCACCTTTTTGCTGCCAGGAGTAATGGAGACCACTCCTACTCGGTGGAACGAGATGCTCCTCTCTTTCTCCTCTGGAGTATGTCAGGGTGGGGCTTAGAGGAGATCCAAGACATCCACGACCTTCCCTCATGCTCTGGACTGAATCGTGTCCCCCCAAAAATTCACACGTTGAAGCCTTAATGGCCAATGTGACTGTATTTGGAGGAAGGGCCTATAAGAAGGTGATTAAGGGTTCAGTGAGGTCATAGCGCAGGTGCCTGGTAGGATAGGATTAGTGTCTTTATAAAAAGGGACACTATAGAGGTTGAGCACTCTCTCTCTCCATCTGTCTCTCCCTTCTTTGCCCTGGCCATATGAGGACACAGCAAGAAAGCTGCCACCTGCAAAGTCACAAAGAGAGCCCTCACCAGAGCCCAAGCCCTGCCAGAACTTTAATCTTAAATTTCTAGCCCCTAGAACTGGGAGAAAATAAGTTTCTGCTGTTTAAGCCTCCCAGGTTATGGTATTTTGTTATGGCAACCCAAGCAGACTAAGACACGTCAGTAACAGGGCCAAGCTCCCCACCCTGTGGTGTCAATGGAAGCCAGATGGGGGTCAAGAGTGAGACACCCCTGCCCCACCTACCCATGTGCATCAGAGGTGGCCTAGTGGGGTGGGGAGGTCCACCCCAACTCAGCAGAAATGAGGAACCCTTCCCCTAACAAATGAAAGAAATATGAAGTCTCAGCAAAGACATTGAAAAATCTCAGTAAAGAAATTAAAAATATAGGCTGGGCACAGCATGGTGGCTCACACCTGTAATCCCAGCACTTTGGGAGGCCAAGGCAGGAAGATCGCTTGAGGTCAGGAGTTTGAGACCAGCCTGAGCAAGAGCAAGACCTCTGTCTCTATTTTTCTAAAAACAGAAAAAATTAGCTGGGCATGGCGGCATTTGCCTGTAGTTCCAACTACTTGGGAGGCTGAGGCAGGAGGATCGCTTGAGCCCAGGAGTTTGAGGTTGCTGTGAGCTAGGCTGATGCCAAGGCACTCTAGCCTGCTAGCCTGGGCAACAGAACAAGAATCTGTCTCAAAAGAAAAAAGAAAGAAAAAAAAGAAAGAAAGAAAAAAGAAAAGAAAAGAAAGAAACTAAAAATATAGAGAAGAGACAAATAGAAATTTTTGAACTGAAAATACAATTATTACAGTAAAATAAGTGATGGGCTCAACAACAGAATGGAGGAAACAGAGGAATGAATTAGTGAACTCAAACATAGAACAATAAAAATTAACCAATCTGAGCAATGAAGAAAAGATATACTAAAATATAAATAGTGCCTTGGGGACCTGTGGGGCTGTAACAAAAGGTTTAATATTTAATATGTCTTTAGAGTTCATACTTTATCAAAATTAAAATTATTTATTTTGTGCCACTGTTAAGAGGATAAAAACATAAGTTACAAACTGGAAGAAAATATTTTCAAATCACATATCTGATAAAGGACTAGTATCTGGAGTATATAAAGAACTCTCAGTTCTTTAAAAACTCAATTGTTAAAAACAAAACAACAACAAAAAATCCAATTAGAAAGTGGGCCAAAGACAAGACATTTCACTGAAGAGGATGTATGGATGGCATTATGCACATGAAAAGATGGTCAACGTCATTAACAATTAAAGAAATGCAAATTGAGACCACAATGAGCTATTACTACACAGCTATTAGACTGGCTAAAATTAGTAGTGACAACATCAAATGCCAATGAAGATACAGAGAAGGTGGATCTTTTATACGTTGCTGATGGGAATGCAAACTATTCTGGAAAATAGTTTGGCAATTCTTTAAAAACTAAACATACATTTGCTCTGTGACTCAGCAATTGCATTCCTGGGCATTTATCCCAGAGAAATAAAATTTATGTCTACACAGAATTTTTCTTTATCTGTAATAGCCCCAAACTGGAAAGAACCAAAATGTCCTATAACAGGTGAAGAGTTCAATAAACTGTGACACACCCATATTGTGGGATACTATTCAGCAATAAAAGGAACAAACTATTAATACATGCAATAACTTGGGTAGGTCTCAAAAGCATTATGCTGAGTGAAAAAAGCTGGTCTCAAAAGGTCACAACTTCATGATTCCATTTATGTCATATTGTCAGAATGAAAAATAATTATAGAGATAAAGAACAAATTAAGGGTTGACAGAGTTACGGATAGGGAGGATGGGGTATTTATGTGACAATAAACAGGTAGCACAAGGGAATAGATCTGTATCTTGATTGTGATGGTGGTTATATTCATCTACACATTTGATAAAATGACATAGAACTATAGATGCCCATTATGACAGTGTCAATTTCCTGGTTTTGATATTGTACTATTGTTACATAAGAGGTCACCAGTGGAGAAAACCGGGAGCAGAATACAGAGGACCTCTCTGTACTATCATTGCAATTGGCCGAGACTCTACAATTATTCCAAAATAAAAAAGTTTCAGAATTTGAAAATATATATGTGTATTTATGTGTTCATATGTGTGTGTGTATGTATATATTTACTGGTAAAATCACTATCATTTTCAGATGCTCTGTTTTGTTTTTTAGCAATTTTTAAAGCCACTGATTAAGCACAATAATATTTCCATACCTCTACCATGTTACCTTGAGTAAACTCTCTGAACCTGTTTCTGTCATTGTGAACTTGGAATAATTATATTTACTCCACATGCCCACTGGGTTTTTCCAAGGATCAAATAAGGTGTCATATATGAAAATCTAACTCTCTACCGGACAATGATAGACAATCAGTAAACATTAATTTCTTTCCTTCCTTCTTGCTTTCCTTTCACTGTGTATTACACTACTCTGTGAATCCTTATTTTCAGTTGGGTTTCGAGTACAACTCTGGCTCCATTATATCATCTATATATTCCCCTTCTTTCCAAGATATTTCTTTGATCAGGGTATGGTGAACTTACTAAGAGAGTTTCTATAATTTTGAACCATCTTGGAAAGGACTTGCTTAGGTTTTTAAAGATAATGATCCATAGCCTAGATAGGTAAATTTAATGTAAAAATCCTATAGATAAAAGGGATTAAAGCTCTTTGTAAAAAGTTCATTCAAGGTTTGGGGCAGGAGATGTCTAAGATAAGCTTTGAGTGTCTTTTTGTGCCATAAAGTAAGAAAATTATCAAGAACAAATGGGATCATGTCTAAAGAAAACACAAACCAACCTGAATGCACTTCCACTGGTCTAAAATGGCACAAACCGAGCAACAGAAAGAATGAGTGAGAAGGAGGCAGCTGAGGCAGCACAGTTTTACTCTCCCTAAATTCCTCTAAAACCATAAAGAGCAACTGGGATAGCAAAGCAAAAGACCTTTTCGGTGATCTCCAACAATAAATTTAGGTGACAAGTGTTCCCATGATCTCTCAAGTATACAACACGCTCACCTACAAGACCTGAGCAGTATCAGCATTAGCACTGGAGGACAAAGGGTAATGACAAATGAGCCTCTGATGGCCCTGCAATCATGACAACCACTAAAATCACCATGTGCTCCTCACTGCAAAGCACAGGCCCATCTGAGAACAACAGCTGAACTTGGGAGGAGGTTCTGGAGGATACAATTCATGGGTGAGTTCAAAGAGATTATGTTGTAATAAGATCGAATGATATATTAAACAGTAAGGTCCAATGGAGCAGTCTGGGCCTATAAACTCTCAAAATTAACAAACTGAATCTCCCCTGCAAGACAAAGTCCCCCACTGAGGATAAACTGCTGAAAGGAAAAGCTAAATTGAGTAGAATTTGAACTATAAGGGCAGATGAAGAGAAGATCTAAGTAAAAGTTGGGAAGGAAAGTAAGGAGACAAATCTCAGAAATTACTTTTAGTCACATTGGAGGGAAAAAACTCACTACAGATTTTCTAAATCTATAAAGCAAGAAAATTTTTCTGCTCTTCTCCTGAAAGTATATGGAAAAAGATTATAGTTGAATTTCATACAAAGTTATTGTAAGAGAATAAGAATCGAATAACATCCCTACAGACAATAAAATCATACCCGAAATATAAGCCTGTAAGAAAATCATGAAAATTATAATTTAATTTTTTTTTTTTTTTTTGAGACAGAGTGTCGCTTTGTTGCCCAGGCTAGAGTGAGTGCCATGGCATCAGCCTAGCTCACAGCAACCTCAAACTCCAGGGCTCAAGCAATCCTTCTGCCTCAGCCTCCCGAATAGCTGGGACTACAGGCATGCGCCACCATGCCCAGCTAATTTTTTCTATATATATTAGTTGGCCAATTAATTTCGCTCTATTTATAGTAGAGACGGGGTCTCACTCTTGCGCAGGCTGGTTTTGAACTCTTGACCTCGAGCAATCCTCCCGCCTCAGCCTCCCAGAGTGCTAGGATTACAGGTGTGAGCCACTGCGCCTGGCCTATAATATTTTTAACAACTAAAAAAATGAAAGCATGGTAGAAATTATGAGATAACAACATGTATCAAAATTAGAAAAATTCAGCTGACTGCAGTAGCTAATACCTGTAGTCCCAGCTATTTGGGAAGTTGAGGCAGGAGGATCACTGGGGACCTTGGCAACATAACGAGATCCCATCTCTTAAAATTTTTTTTAAAAAATTAAAAAATCAAGTGATTATTTAAAATAAATATTTTAAAAGACAGATGGAAAAAACTCAAAAAAATTGAAAAAATAAAAATAGTTTTAGAAATAAAAACAAAACCAGAAGGAACACACAATAGATAATGCTTTAGGAGAAATAGAAAATGGAAACATAACATGGAAGTTTTATAAAAAAAAAAAGACCTTAAGGAAAAAATAATAAAGATTTGAAAGAAAGTGATATAGAAGATAGACAAAAAAACAAACAAAATAGACAACAAACATATAATAGGAACCCAAAGGAGAAAACCAAAGCAATAGAACAGAACAAATATTAAAAATTATAATTCAAGAAAATTTTCTTAAAAGATTCTATGAAACTATATATTGAAAAAGCACACTAGATGCTGGAGAGACCAACTCCCAAGGGCACACTAAAATACATTCTAGTAAAAATATTGGACTTTTTTGAAAAAAATAATACTTAGTCTTTATGACATCTAGCAAAGAACTAAGACTCTTGTAAAGAAGAATAAAAAGCAGATTGTCATCAGACTTTTCTACAGCTAAAAATGTAAAGCATGGATTTAAAATCCAAACAATTTTAAGCAGGAAGGTAATGAGAACTCTTATAAAAATGGAAGAACTTTGGCCAGATGCTGTGGCTCATGTCTGTAATTCTGTTACTTTGGGAGGCTGAGGCTGGAGGATCTCCTGAGGCCAGGATTTTGAGACCAGCCTGAGTCAGACCCTGTCCCTACAAAAAATAGAAAAATTAGCAGAACATACTGGCATGCACCTGTATTCCCAGCTACTCGGGAAGCTGAGGTGGGAGGATGACTTGAGCCCAAGAGTTTGAGGTTGCTGTGAACTATGATGGTGCTACTGCACTGTAGCCTGGGTGACAGAGTAAGATCCTGTCTCAAAAACAAAAAACTAAATAAATGAAAAATAAATAAAGTAAAAACAAGAACTCGCATAAGGATTTCCAGGAAATTTTACCAGAACTTCAAAGAATCAAAAAGACTAGAGAGACATCAAAACAAGGACTAGTATTAAACATTATATACATAAATATTCACATGTAGAACTAAAACTAAATGTTTTAGTTCCACAGTTGTGATATCGGACAAGGTCAAATTCAGAACAAATAGTATATAAAGAGATTTTTAAAAACACTTTATAATGTTAAAGGCTGTGGTGGCTCACACCTGTAATCCCAGCACTTTGGGAGGCTGAGAGGCAAGAGGACCTCTTGAGGCCAGGTGTTTGAGACTAGCTTGGCAACATAGTGAGGCCCCAACTCCACAAAAAAGTTTTAAAATTAAGCCAGGCATGGTGGTGCAAACCTGTAGTCCCCTAGCTCAGTCAAGTTGACACACAAAATTAACCATCACACCAAGCTCTTTGGCAAGTCTCTCATGCTCACTTTACAACAACCATTTATTTAATTACTATAATTATCTCAATTTTATAGATGCCAAAACTGGTCTCTTTACATGTTTTTCCCAATTTCACATAGCTGTTACATAGCAAAGCCGAGACTCAAAACAAAACCCCCATTCTTCAAATCCGTTATCCATTCTACTCTGTTACATAGTTATATAGTTATTTACAGGCCTTTCTTCTTTTTTATTTTTTAGAGACAAGGTCTCGCTCTGTCGCTCAGGCTAAAGAGCAGTGGTGTGACCATAGCTCACTGAAACCTCCAGCTCCTGGGCTTAAGCAATCCTCTTGCTCCAGCCTCCCAAATAGCTAGGACTACAGGTGTGCGCCACCACCACTCAGCTAATTTCTTTTTTTGATTTTTTGTAGAGACAGAGTCTTGCTATGTTGCCCAGGTGGGTCTTGAACTCCGGGGTTCAAGTGATCCTCCCACTTTGGCCTCCCAAAGTGCTGAGATTACAGGAGTGAGCCACTGTGCCTGGGCTATTTACAGACTTTTCTGGAAAACATACTAATAATCCTAAATCTCTTCTTCCTCAATATTCTGACAAAATTAATGAGCAAGTGACCTCGAGTTCCATTTAATTTTATTTTTTTCTATTGTTCAACAGAAATAGTCTTATAATTGTGTTTGGTTGGTATGAGCATACCTCCCTTGGGGCCTTAACTTATTTGGTGCATATTTAATGGTTCTTTATATTATCTCTCTCCCCAGTCCAGGTTTCTCTCTTTAGGAATCTCTTATGACTTCCTTCATTTTGTACTCCCAGGATTACAGTCTCTTACTCCTTTATATCATATATTGTTAACAGGGATAACATGGCAGACAAAATAATTAATTAGTACTTTATCTTCAGGGAAAAAAACCCCTGCTCTTCCATACTACACTCATGAAGGTTAGCTACTAGAAAGGAGTTACTTATCAACTTATTTGCAAAATGAGGCAAAATAATATTCATTAATAAGACAAATATAACAATTTATCTATAAATTGTTTTGCTCATAAATATGCATACACATATGTGCTGCTGAGTTACTGTACTCAAAACAAATTTGGAACTTAACAAAATTTATATTAAAGTTCTGAATATATTTCTAAGTAAGAATTATTAATCAACCTAGAGTAAGAGAAAGACTTTCCTGCTACAACTTACAAAGTAATGATAGAAGATCCAGTTTCCAATTGTGATATAGAAAAAACCAAAGTGTTTTCCTTATTCTCTCACTCAACAATCAACAGAATATTTCTGTGACCTCTGGTCATCGAAATGTGTTGGGATTCCCCACAAAGCAGTCCTCAGTGGATTCTCAGGTGGACAACAGCTGGTGCCCTCCAGTTTAATTCAATTCTGATGCTGTCTCTCCGAAGATAGCATCTGAGCCCACAGGTTGAGGGGTCAGTCCTATAAGACTGCCCCTGGCTTCAGATGCCAATCCGATGCTGGAGTAGTTCACAGAACCCAGGAAAACACTTATTGTTACTGGTTTATTAGCAAAGGATATAATCGAGGATGCAGATTAATACCAAGATGAGGAGGAGGTACATAAAGCAAGGTCTGAAAGGGTCTTGAGGGCAGGAGTTTCTGTCCCTGTCAAGTTGGGGTACATCGCCCTCCTGGCATGCGAATGTGTTCACCAACCAGAAAGCTCTCTGAACTCAGTTGTGTGGGTTTTAATGGAGGCTTCATTATGTAAGCATTATTGATTACATCATCTGCCATTGGTAATCAACTTAACCTTCAGCCCCTTTCCCTTCCCCAAAGGTTGGGGGCTGGGGCTGAAAGTTCTAACTCTCTTACAAGGTTGATTCCCTTGGAACTAGCCCCCATCCTGAGGCTACCCAGGAGCCTGCCAAGAGCTGCCTCATTGGACTAAAGATGCTCCTATCACCCAGAAAATTCCAAGGGATTTAGGAGCTCTGAGTCAGGAACCGTGGTCAAATACCAAAGATTAGAACAAAAGATTCTCCTAGCACCCTATCTACAAAGGGTATCAGAAGCTCTGTTTCAGAAACTGGGGCAGAGACCAAACAAGGGAACAAAAGATTCTAGCACCACTAGGGGCAGAGATCATTAGGTATATTTCTTATTATTTCACACTAGCAAAGGTAGTTTTCCACACTAGGAAACTCTTTGGACGCAAAGTTGAGCATACACATATCTTATTTCATTTACCCAAAAGAAATGTGTACATATGTAGTACCAAATGACATAAAAGAATGCTCATAGAAGCATTATTCATAATAGGCCCCAAATTAAAGCAATCCAAATGGCCATCAACAATGGAATGGGTTTTATCTTTTAGAGGTGACATATGCATACAACGGAATACTGTATGGCAATCACAATGAGCAAAATACTCCTTCAGGTAACGATACATGAATCTCACAAACATAATATTGGGAGAAATAAACCAGGTTAAAAAATACATATAGTATTATTCCTGTTGTATAAACTTCAAAAACAAGCAAAACTAAATGTCAGTAGTCAGGAGAGCGGCTATCTTTGGGGAGAAAGGTAAAAGTGATGATGTAAAGGAGCCCGAGGGACGACTTTGGGACTGGGCTAGTGTTTTGAATCTTGACTTAGGTGGTGATGCCATGAAGAGGGTGCTTTGTCATAATCCAGTGAGCTGTCTACTTGTGATGTGTGTGCCTTTCTGTATATATATTCTACTACATCAAAAAAGTTCATTTTAAAAAATGAGGGTTTAAAAAAGGCATTTTCAGACACATAGAAATCAAGAGTGTACGTTATTAGCAGGCAGGTCTTCACTGAGGAACAACATATTAAGCAGTGCTCCTCGAAATGAGGCCCACGGACTAACACCAGTCTGTCAGCATTTGCGTCCAGACAGGAGAAGTCCAGGGGCTAGGAGGGAGTGTTCAGAAAAATGTTTATGGCAATTTGGCAGAATGCTTTGATGTCTGTTGAATCCAGTAGTAAACCTGCAGGGTTTGTGTTTTGTACATCTTTGGTTTTTTCATTTAATTTTTTTCCTAGTAATTTGTGTTACTATATTTTTAAAAAATATTAGTCTGTGATGATTAAAAGGAAAAAAATAACTCAGGTCTTTTACCATATTTAGTTTAAGAAGCACTCTGCAAAAAGAAGCACTCTGTAGTTTTTTGGAAGGATGACCCAAGATGCACAAAAGAATGGAAAGGAAAGAAAATGGAAAATATTCGGATAAATAAAACAATTAGCAGCTATATAATCATTAGTAGTAATGTCTTACTCGGGTATGGTGGTGTACACCTGTAGTCTCAGATACTTGGGAGGCTGGGGCAGGAGGATTACTTGAGCCCAGAAGTTTAAATCCAGCCCAGACAATATAGCAAGACCCCATCTCTTAGGAAAGGAAAGGAAAGAAGAGGAGAGGAGAGGAGAGGGGAGGGGAAGGGAGGGGAGGGGAGGGGAGGGGAGGGGAAGAAAGGGAAAAATGTTCTGTGGGTATTTTTAAAACTCTATTTAATTAAGATATACTACTGCAAAAAACATTAATTTGTTAGTTGTGGAGGGAATGTAGTTCAAGCTTTGTTTCTTGTTGTTTTTTTGTTCCTCCTATCTACTCTAGGAGAAGGGTAAGGGTGTTGATTAACTTGAGGCTTTGAAATTTTAATTTTAAATGTTGTAATTCTAAAGTAATTACTAAAATAAAAGACAAATTGCCAAAACCATAGAGAAAAAACAGGATAAAAAGTAATTAGTCAAAAAGAAGGTAAGAAAAGTATTGGGCTAAGGGCGCGCCTATACCACTAGCATGGCAGGACACAAAATGTAATGTCTGCTTTATTAACCTGAAGGCAGAGAATAGCTGGAAAAGCCACCCAGGCCCCATTTCTCATTATCACACAGAGAGGCAGGCCTGAGGAGCAGGCTCCAGTGGAAGGTTCCTGACCTATATGATTCTATATGTTTATGAGGGTCTTGGAAAGAGGAACTTCCTGATCAAGAAAATGGTCTTATTAAAAGAAGCTGTATGTTTTTGCACTGACCTAGAATCTTCCAAATGAACTCTTGTTACGCTACAGAAAGTGAAGGCGGGAATCAGGCAGGGCCACCTCTTTTAAAATGAGAGGAAAAGAAGTCAAGAACAGGAAAATAAATGGAAACTATCAAATAGAATAGTAGTTTTTTAAAAACACAATTTTTTCAATTGTTATATTAAATGTAAACGAACTAAATCCTCTGATTAGAAGACAAAATTGTTAGACTTCACTTAAAAAATACATACAAAGCATAAGTGTACAAAAAGGTTAAAATAAAAGATGAAAAAGGATTCTTTATGTAAATATCAACCAAAAAAAAGCTGATATAGCTATACACACACACACATACACACATGAATATATATGTATATTACACATATATGCCTATATGGTGTATTTATATATACACTTATATCCATATATGTATATATATGTGTGTATAACTCTATAGTGCTCTCTGTCTCTTCTCTCTCTTTATACACACACATACACACACACACACATACACACACAGAGGCATGCATGCTTAATGACAGGGATATGTTCTGATATATGCATCATTATGTGATTTTGTCATTGTGCAAACATCATAGATTATATTTACCCAAACCTAGATGGTATATCCTACTGCACACCAAAGCTATAAGGTATATAAGGTAGAGCCTATTGCTCCTAGGCTAGAAACCTGTATAGCATGTTACTGTACTGAGTACTGAAGGCAATTGTAACATAATGGTAAGTATTCGTGTATCTCAACATACCTAAACATAAAAAAGGCATAGTAAAAATACAGTGTTATAATCTTACAGGACCATCGTCATGTATGTAGTCTGTTGTTGACCAAATGTCATTATGTGGCATGTGACTGTATGCATGTATATATATAGTTTTTATATGAGACAAAATAGATATTATGGTCAAAACAATTATTTGAGATAAAGAGGGTCTCTAGTATGTTTCTGACAACATGGACCTAAAATATGTGGATCAAAAATTGACAAAACTTCAAGAAAAATGGACAAATTCCATCAGAGTGGGAGATTTTTCACATTCCCCTTTCAGTAATTGATAGAATATGGAGACCAAAAATAATCAGTGAATATATAAAAGATTTTAACAACATGATTTTTAATAATGGCACAATGGACATATATAGAACACCTGGCAACTGCACAACACATATTCTTTTCAAGCGCACATGTAGGCCGTTTATGAAAATTGATGAAAAACTGGGACATAAAGCAATCCTTAATAAATTTTAAAGGATTAAACTCATACAAAGTATATTCCCTTATTTTGGGGAATTGAGAAATACAATTCTAAGAAG
This sequence comes from Microcebus murinus, assembly GCF_040939455.1. Classification (NCBI taxonomy): domain Eukaryota; kingdom Metazoa; phylum Chordata; class Mammalia; order Primates; family Cheirogaleidae; genus Microcebus; species Microcebus murinus. The sequence goes on along the minus strand of NC_134122.1, from coordinate 50,020,876 downwards.
AAATAATAACATAAAAGTGATTTTGAACTAAAAGATAATGAAAATATGACATCTCAACATATGAGATATCACTAAAGACGTCATCAGAGAAAAATGCATAGACATACATACATATATTGTAAAGGAAGAAAGGCTGAACATGAACGAACTATTCGTCCATCTTGACAAGTTAGAAAAAGAACAGCAAAATAAAATGAAAGAAAATAATAAAAATAGCAACAATTAATGACTTACAAAATAAGTATAAAATAAAGATGGTCAACTAACTCCAAAGTTGTGTTTTTGAAAACATTGGTAAAATGGACAAACCTCTAGTGAACTCAACCAGGAGGAGAGGGAGAAAGAGACACAGAGAGAGAGAGAGAGAGAGAGAGAGAGCACAAATAACCAATATCAGGAATGAAAAGGAGGATATTATAGATTCTTAGACATTAAAAAGAAAATAAGAAGATTTTATGTCAATAAATTTGAGTTTAGATGAAATAGAAAATCTCCTAAAATAATCATGATATATTCATGCAATGGAATATCTTACAGCAGTAAAATGAAAAAATATAGCTAATTGCAATAATATACATGGATCTTAAATACATATTATTGAGAACAAGGAGAAAGTCAAACAAAAATAAACATATTTATGGGTGGATACATTGGAGGAAGCACCATAATGAAAACCAAGGAAATGATTATCTCAAAAGACAGAGTAGCGGTTACTCTTGAGGGAAGAGGGGCTAGGTTTGGAGAACACACTAAATTCTGAGGTGCAGCTTATGTTCTGTTTTCTGGACCTTGGATGGTATGACATAGATGTTTGCTTTAAAATTATTAGTCAGCCTACATATATGTTTTATGTACTTTCTACACAAATATTATATTTCACAATTTAAAAAATGATGATAAAAATCAATATGAATTAGAAAGTCATGCATGCATTTCACACATTTGTTTTTTTAGAGATGGGGTCTTGCTATGTTGTCCAGGTTGTTCTCAAACTCCTGGGCTCAAGTGATCCTCCTGCTTCAGCTTCACAAGTAGCTGGAACTATAGACATGTGCCACCATGTCCAGCTCACTTCACACATATTCATATTTATTCTGTCTTTTTTCTCTCTCTCTCTCTGTTTCTCTTTCTCTCAAATATAATTTGTTGCACATTAACTAAATGAAACATTCTTTTCTAAGGTGTTAACCTGCACAGTTATGGAGACCTAGACATCCCACAATTTGCCCTGCCAGCTGGAGACCCAGGAAAGCCAGTGTTATAGTTGGAAGGCCTGAGAATGAGGAGCTGATAGTGTAGATTCTAGTCCTAGTCCAAAAGCCTGACAACCATGAGTGTCAAGGGCAGTTCCCGTATATCAGTCAGGCGGAGAGTGAGAGATTCCTCCTTTCCTCCACCTTTTTATTCTATTCAGGCCTTCAGTGGACCGGGCGACACCCACCCTCATTGGGAAAGACCATCTGCCTTACTCAGTCTACTGGTTCAAATGCTAATCTCTTCCAGAAACATCCTCACATCCTCACACCCAGATATCTAGTAATGTCTAGTAATGTTTACTAGATATCTGGGCATCCCTTAGCCCAGTCAAGCTGACACATAAAATTAAGTATCACAGCAGTTCAGCTGATTTCATCTCTTCCAGGAGTTAGAATGTTGATTGCCATAATAAGGTAGCATATATCCTATACATATAGTTATTGAAGGCAGTCCTTTTAATTAAAAGTTTATGAAGACAACAAAAGAATTAGAATTATACTTAAGCAAAATAAATATTACAATAAATTGCAAACAGTAGAGTTTTGATGTTAAATTCCAACTTATTTTCACTAAGGAGTTGGTGAAAACACTTAGCCAGTGGGGCTAAAATAAAATCATTTTTTAGAGTCCAGTCTGTGTAACTTTTTTCTTTGTGTCCAGGTTCTGCTAATGCTCTTCTAATGTCCCACACTCCTAGTGGTCTACACCTCCATCACTTTCTTATGCTTGGGCCTTTGTTACTCTTTGTGGGAAATGCTCCCTAGTTTTGTAACTGCCCAAAGATCACTCACTTTGAAAATCCTTCTGGCAGGAATAAAAAAATAGCTTTTTAGGTACAGAAAATGCTTTTCCATTGGCTATAAATGTTGTCAGCATGCCATCCTGGCCCATCATAGCCCATCTCCTCTAGGCTTCTTAGGTCACCTTTTCATTTCCAGTATGTTGTGGGCTCTATCACAGCAGACTTAACTGTGTGTGCACAGAGGGAGAGCTGCTGAGCCTGCAGCACCAGGCACCAGGAACGGCCAGAGCACCCCTACAGCCATTCGGAGCATCTGGGCAGACAGGCATCAGCATCGTTCATATCAATCTGAAACTCCTGGGCTCAAGCAATCCTTCTGCCTCAGCCTCCCGAGTAGCTGGGACTATAGGCATGCGCCACCATGCCTGGCCGATTTTTTTTCTATATATTTTTAGCTGCCCAAGTAATTTCTTTCTATTTTTTTTTTTTTTTTTTTTTGACAGAGTCTCGCTTTGTTGTCCAGGCTAGAGTGAGTGCCGTGGCGTCCTAGCTCACAGCAACCTCAAACTCCTGGGCTCGAGCGATCCTTCTGCCTCAGCCTCCCGAGTAGCTGGGACTACAGGCATGTGCCACCATGCCCGGCTAATTTTTTATATCTATATCAGTTGGCCAATTAATTTCTTTCTATTTATAGTAGAGATGGGGTCTCGCTCTTGCTCAGGCTGGTTTTGAACTCCTGACCTTGAGCTCTTTCTATTTTTAGTAGACATGGGGTCTCACTCTTGCTCAGGCTGGTCTCGTACTCCTGAGCTCAAACAATCCAAGCGACCCGGCCTCCCAGAGAGCTAGGATTACAGGCGTGAGCCACCGCACCCAGCCTATTTTTAGTTTTTTTTAAGGAACCTCCATACTGTTCTCCATAGTGGTTGCACTAATTTGCATTCCTACCGACAGTGCAGGAGGGTTCACAGCAGACTTAACTGATGGTTTGGGGCTTATTTTTACATGTTATTAGTTAGATATTCAAGTATCAACTGAATTGAAGAAAAGCATCAGGTTACTCATGAAGAACATTGAGAGAGAATAGGTGAGTTGATCTAAAAAGAAGCTTTGATTGTGAATACATTGTATTGTTGAGATGTGTCCTGGGGGTCTGAATTGAAGGATGGGCCTCTATTTTGTGGCAAATAGTGTTTTGTTTTGTTTTCAAAGTCAGGACATTAACCATGTCATTGGTAAATGGATTTAAAAAATACTCTGGGGTCAGAATTAAGGAAAGGCTTTTGGTGAACATGGAAACAAAGAAAGATCAAGTGAGGGGAAGAACCCAGTCCTCGCCGTGAATGTGGCGCTATGGGAAAGGGCTGAGGGTACTTCGGGTAGCAACCGTCTAGGGGGTCATCAGGCAGTCAGGAGCGGGCGTCTGAAGGCATGTCTTGACCATTTCGAAGGTAAATCTGGAATTCACAGTAAGACACTTAATGGGAAACAGACTTGCCTCCTGTTGTTTCCAAAGCCCAGGGATATTCATTTAAGAATAATTGGCAACAGAATAAATTATTATTTAACTTATAATGATTTTATTACAGTGATTTGAGTTGACAAATAACTTGTATACTTAAAAAAAATCACCTCTTCCTGTTTCTGGAGTTACGATATTATGATTTGAAAAGACATTGATTGAATCTGGGGCAGTCCTCAAACACAACCAGATTCAAACGCTGAATAGATGGGTTGACAAATGAGGACACTGTTACCAGTTTAAACCCCATATGGGCCAATTAGTTTCACATAGAGAAGAACTCTGTTCCAAAGCCACAGATTGCACCATTAACCCCAGTCAGCCGTCTCCAAATTGAGTGTCATTGATCACAAGAGGCCCAGGTATGAGTGTCGATAGCTCAGCACAAACCCATCATCACCTCTGAGAGCAGAGCCGTCCTGTTATCTCATACATCCTTCAGCTCAGATATGCCAGGGAATATTACAGCAGGGTGGAGAAGTTGAAGCCTCCTCTTTCCTGCACTCCACGATCTTACTATACAAGTTGGAAAATTACAGTTGCATAGCTTCTATATTTGTATAAAATCTGCATGCTTTAGAGGACACTAATAATAGCATTATTGATCAGCAATATAACTGGCAAGCAACAAATGATTTATGGATTCATTTCATCAATACCTAATGGAGCCTTAAAAATTCTAACATTGACCCAAACAGATGAGAAAAGCCAAATACATGTTTTCTAGCTCTTGAAAACTTGTTACTTCTGGTTAGTTTGTGGAGTAGTAAAAATTAGTATCAGAATTAGCATTATATTACATGCGATATCTGTAAAAGGTGACACCCAAAGTACACTGCTGGTCTAAAATGTAAATGTTTCTTAATCTTGTTTATTCTCAAAACCAAACCAAACCTTACCTAACTTCCTGCTGCAGAAACATTTCAGAGCCATCCTTAACTTGGGACTGAACCTGAAAAATTATCTCAAAGGGTAATTGAGGGGTACAATGAGGTCAAATTAAGGTAATTTTAAAATAGGCATTAATAAAAATAGTGTCATCTTCACCATCAGTTCTGCAAACCTATAATAGATGTTTTGATATGTGGATTCATTTAGCATACTCATCTCTTGGTAATAAAATGTAATTAAGCCAATGGTAAAACTGATTTTAGCAAAAAGCTGATGCAGATTTTCTTTGTAACAGAGCCAACACTCTTGGTTCTTTATGAATCTTTTGAATTAAGCCAAAAATTTGGAGAATAAAGGAACAATGATTTAAATCTAATGACTAGGAGTCTGGGTAGAACCATTTGTGATGTACTCCTTCTCAGGCAGGAACCACTTTGCATAGAGGACATGGACATTTTCTAAATGTTGAAACTACCATATTTTTCTGTATCTTACATTCCACATCATGTTTATTTTTCACATTCCTTGTCACTTTTTACTTGCCATTTCTCATTCTAAAGAGCCACCCAAACACTAAATAGTGTTTTTCCCCCTTTCCAAACCTTACAGGGGTAAATGTTTCAGAGAGTAAAATACCTCCTCTCTCTCCCCCATATAAATGTAGATCCCGGTTGAGAAATGCAATCCAAAAGAAAACATCAGCTTTACATTTGTTGAGCTGGATTGGAGAATGTGCACTAGGCCTGCAGACAAGTGAGCTTGCTAACACTTGAATCAGAAAACCACAACCCACGCCACAGGGAAGACCATTTTGGTATAGGGGAGCATTTGGGTCAACTTGTCTTCCAAACAGGAGGAGCCCAGACTTTGCTAAATGCCCAGTGCTCCCCACCCCGGACTCCCTCGTCTGATAAGTCTCTGGGGAGGAGGGAGTAAGGGACAGGGGAGGTCAGGAGCCTAACTTTAATCCACAAGGAAACAGAGGGCAGGAAGAAAGGAAGTTGTCCCACCACAGAGCTGTTCATTGCCTAAATGTGGGTTTTCCCAAGGCCTGCTAGCATTCCTTCCTATAGCAGTGACCATGCTTCCAAGGGACTTGTGCTCTCATAAGGTCGATGTGTTTTCTCAAGCTGAATTCCCAGTGAGACAGACTGTCTAAGATGGAGGTTGGGCTGCAGAAAGTCTGTGGGGAGGGCTCCCAGGATAAATACCCGTGCAGGAGCGAAGGAGGCAGGATTGGGCAGGGAGAAAGTGCAGCACAGTCACAACCAAGACCTCGGCTGGTCCCCTGCTGGCTGTGGGGGTGGGGGCTGGGACAGAGGGCCACAGTGAGGGGCATAAATGGGCCTGCAGACTCCTCCTGAAATGAAGCGAGGGGGCTGGACCTTACACGCCCAGATGGTACAGTCCCTGGGAAGGAGGCATGATCTGTTGTAGAGGGGCTCTCTCAGTAGAGGGCAATTCCTAGAAGGGGCACTTAGGTGGTGTCGGTCCCCAACAGTCACAGCAGATAGGGAAATGGCTGCTTCCATCTTGAAAAGAGGGGGTTGCAGTCCTGGGCAGTGACTGCAGCATCCACTGCTATGTTGAAGGAACACAAATGCAAGACATACACTATATTACGTTAAAGGAGCTGAAATGTAAGGCATTAGGATTCAGTCTTCAGTCGACCTATATCCAACAAGCATTGCCATGTGGCCTCCCTCCTTCATGCCATGAAGCATGAAAGCTGTCAAACTTCTCCCAGCTGTCCACAAACCCTTTTCTACCTATGCACATGCCTTTGCACATTCACTCTTATCTTGCCGTGGTACCCACCTCCCTTTCAAGGTTTATCCCTTTTGTGTTTATTGTCCTTTGTCCTTTAGAATCATTCCTCAGTAAGTAATCCACTTTTTCCTTCATTTTCAAGCTCTCTTTCTCAACTGGCTCTTTCCCTCTCCCTGTTTATATTGTCTAGGGTCTCTAATTCTTAATTAAAAAAAAAGTCTCATCACCCTGGATACCCTTCTGGCTATAACTCATTTCCCAAATTCAGGAGTGTAGGAAATGCAACATTATTTCTTGAATTCAACTTCATCTCTCTTTTGAGCCTCCATTTTTCTGGGTGGTTGGAAACCTCCTTTCCGCCAGGGATTCTGATGCAGCTCTGGAGGGAAGACAGTGGCCTACATGGTAGCAATTCATCTGGACGGAGAATGGCTGTTGCTTTTGGTTGTCTGTGCACACCGCCACCCTCTGAGATGTCGGTCATCTCGAAGGCCTCTCGGCTGTTAGTCCTTGAGAGTTACTGCTGATCTGTCCCTCAGTCCCCGGCAGTGCTGATCCTGCACCATCGTAGAGCACGGGAATCTCAGACGTCTGCCCGAAGCCCTGTGCAAACTCAGAAATCCTAGTCACACAGGAATTATTTATTGTGTTGCTGCCCAGGTCCCCGGGGAAGCTCTGAGGAGCTGACTGTCTCCGTTAACCACAGGGACAAGTCTACCTTGGGTCTTCCTTCCATCCAGGCTATCACAAGGGAAGGAAGCACAGTTTTCCTCTTCTTTTGGAATCCTGAAGCCTGTCAGGTTGTTGACTCACCTTCCCATTCACGGTGGCCCCATGGGGGAGGTTATAGGACTGACCCTTCCCTTCCCATTGATTCCCGTCCCCCCTTCTGCTAGCCTGAGGGTCTTTTCCGGTGGAGGTGGTGTACAAGTGGCCGTGAAACTGTGCTCTGACAGCATCACCACCTTCTCCCTAGTCCACTGTTTCAAGCCCTAGAGTCATTTCTATTTCCCACTGAGGGCTGGGCTTTTGGAACTAAAAGGCCAGGAGACAACTCCTTCCCATATATTTCTGCTCTGTCATGTCACTCCCGAGGCAAGGCTCTTCTAGCTCACTGAACGGCTAGTAAGCGCTAAGGAGACTAGGAAACCAGAGAACAACAGTTAATATTTCAAAATACTGTAGTGTCCAGTCGCATTTAGGCAAAGTGCCCCTATAGAACTTGGCTCCTAGGAGGTTTCAATAAATACCATTTTCTCCCTGTCATCTCTCCCCTGTCCCCTCTTCTTCAGTTTGCCATTTTCTCTTTAACTCAATTCAATGAAGCTTTGAACCCCATTACACCATGAAATGACTTCAATCAACGTAATCAATTACTTCCCAATTATAAAATCCAGTAGGCACTTACCAGATTTTATCTTTTATTTTACCTCTGTGCAGCATTCACACTGCCAAACACTGCCCCCCTCTTCGAAATTCTCTCCTACCTTGGCTTTTGTAACTTATTTTATTTTTCTTTTTACCCATTTGGCTATTTTTTCCTTCATGTCCTTCTGCTCTCAAGTGGTGGTGCTTCCCAAGGTTCGGCTCTTACATCACACTGCCGCTTAGAGCCACGTAGCCCATGCTCTGATGTGGACCTGGAGCTTCAGACCAAGTCTTTTGTTCGGATCTCCTTTTTTCCATATCCCCAAATGCCTCTCATACCCAGTGCTTGGCACAGAGCGAGAACTCAATCGTGTTAGCTATTGCGTTTATTACTGTATCTACCTGCAAGTCTCACAGGTATACTTGCATTTTAATCTGTCCAAAATAGCTCACCTTCTTTTCTCTTTATAATCCTGCCTCTTGACAACCCTCTGCTCCAAAATAAGCCATAACAACCACAGTGCGTGCATGCTCACACACTCACACACATATGCACACACGGCACTCCGCACCTCCTCCCAGTGCCGGCAGGGAAGCATTCTGGGCATCATCCTTCATTCCTTCTCCTGCACACCACCCCTCTGTCCACCATCTGATCACTCATTCCTGTTGATTCTACACCATGAATTATTCTGGAGATGTATCCTTCTTTTTCCTCTCCATTGTTCCTGCACTCATATAGAACCTTCTGTCCTCTCACAATTATTCCTCAAGTCTAACTCAAATGTCTTTATGTCACTGAAACCTTCCCTGAACCCATTTTCTTTTCTCTGACTCCCTGATGTTACTCTCTTGCTTTTTTTGGTGCTTTTTTTCACTGTCTAGAATGTCCTCCTCCCCCGTCTGATCCACTTCTTTCTGATCTCATTTTGACACTCAGCTAAAATGTCATTCACCTCTCTGTAGGCTGACCTGACTCAGCCTTCACTCCACTATTAGTTGCTCCCCATGTGTGTTCTCATATCCTTTTATACATATTCCTATTGTAGCACTTATTTATATTACAGTTGGTTGTTTATGTTGGTTTAGATGGATGGGCATCTTAAAAGTAGGCACCATGTTGAACTTATATCTAGCTCTAGACCTTATCTGTATAGAATCAACAAATGTTTATGGAATCAAGTTGAAGTGAATGTTAAATTGTGAACTGTATGATCTGAGGTTTAAAACATTTTATCAGGGAAGACAATGGGACTAGGTAAATATGCAAATAAGTTGTATGAAATCCTGACTGGAGATTTAAGAAAAGGAGGTTATGATAACTTATCATTAAGGAAAAAGTGCATAAAGAGTAACAAAAGTTGGAGACTTTGCCCTTTTTCTCACTCTTTGTAAGTTTTCCCTAATGGACTATCTGAATAAGCTTCTGTTCATAAATGAGATTTCATATAACTCAAGGACTTTCTCAGATATTTGGGAGAATAAGATAGCTATAAAGAAGTAACTTATCAGAGGATGAGGGGTCAAAAGAGACCTAATGATATAATATGACGTGTGTATTCAGCAAATTGTTATTCTTTGAACATTGTATACTCAATGATCCCTTTGAATGGAGCAAGAAAAAGTTAAGGAGTTTAAACTAGACACCAAAGTCCAAGCATTTTCTCAGTTTTTAATACCTTGAGGTAGAACTGAGGAAGGCAACTCCTCTTTGGTAATCACACACATTAAAGGAAAATCAAGGCAGTTTAACATTGTTTAAAAAGAAATCCATCTGATTCATGGCTCATGCTTATATCTAGTGGTTTTCATGGCTCAACATAACCTTCATCCATCCAAATCACTGACTCTCATACAAATTGTTCTTCTAACTTTTTATTCTTGATTTTGTGGCATCTACATCATAAGATCTACAGAGATAAAATTCTCAAGTATTCAACTTTAAATTTTTTGAGAAAATATTTTGAGAAATTAACCAAGGGGAAGAGTCTCTAAAAATATTTACTATTAATGTAGGTAACAATGTATGAAAAAGGCAATTTGTTGGAACACACTTGTCAAACAGAAATACAAACAAATGTAGAGAAGATACTATTTTAATTAATTTTGTGCTTCGAACACCTGTTAACCTAAATATATTTTATTTGGTAATAACTGATAATTTTTTACACATGTAAGCACACATCTAAATAAGAGACAGAGATAAATGTTATGCCACAGACAGAATACATTTTTTTAATAGGAATTTAAAATTGAAGTTTCAAATGAGATCTCAAAATCTAAAAATATGAAATTTCAAGTCAGGTCGCTAGAATGGAAAAACAAGCACCACATATACTCACCAACAAACTGGTATTAACTGAGCAGCACCTAAGTGGACACATAGGTACTACAGTAATAGGGTAACAGTAATAGGGTGTTGGGCAGGTGGGAGGGGGAGGGGGACAGGTATATACATACGTAATGAGTGAGATGTGCACCATCTGGGGGATGGTCATGCTGGAGACTCAGACTTGTGGGGGGAGGAGGGGAAAGGGCATTTATTGAAACCTTAAAATCTGTACCCCTATAATATGCCAAAATAAAAAAGAAACAACAAAACAAAACAAAACAAAAAAACAAAAACAAACAAAAAAGAAATAGTTCAAAATGTAGTCTATGACTCAAATTCTGTTATCCACTTAAAAAATCTAAAATAGTGGAGAAAACAGGCGATAGAGGAGATTGGTGAAAGGGAGAATTGTGCTGGCCACCTCCAATAGGGAGGAGCCGAGGATGCTGCGTTTGCTGTGCCAGGGGCTTCGGGATCATGTGGAGAGCTTGGAATGTGTTCCCTGCGGTGTGAGGGCGGGGGAGGCAGGTCTCAGTTCTGTGGACTGGGTTCTGACTCCTATTGAGAAAACTGGGCAATAGCCTGCCGATTACTTCCATGGCAGAACCAAGAGGGGCAGAATGGTTTGCCAGGCAAAGGATGTTTGAATGCTTCCTGTGGCCCAGATAAAGTCCCCTGGGGGAGAGAGAACTGGCTTGGGGCCATCTGGAGTTCCGCCTAGGAGACCTTCTGCCAGAGAGTGAGAGGACTCCAACAGGGAGACTCCGGCAGGGCTGAGGAAACAGCAGCTGAAGGTGATCAGGAGTAGCCGGCTGAACGAGAAGGTGCGGCACCCACGTCCCAGGGGTTGCAGTTGGAGTAACTGAGGAGCAACTCTCCAAAGAGGCCCTGGACAGCTAGCCTGAAGCACGTGCCCGAAGGCACATGGGCATGTGACCTGTACAGTGTACAGGGTCTTGTACTTGGTTTAATGCCCTAATCTCATAGTTTTGAAATTCTTAATTCTTCTCCAACAAGGGGCCTGGCATTTTCATTATGCACTGGGCCTTGCCAATCATGTAGCTGGTTCTTGCGCTAGGCGGAGAGAGTGCAAAGCTGGCTGACATGGTACCAGCTGGGTAAGAACTGTTTTGTCCTTCACCCAGAGACTGAATTGTGGATTGGAAGAGACAAGGAAGATGGCAGCTGAGCCTGCCTGCTTTCTCCCCTTCAGCCTAAAGAAGGTTTGAATCCTAAACCAAATTCAGAGCTTTGATTAAAATCTAAGTACTGAATCAAGATAGTGTTTGCAACTTAAAACGGTCATAGTTCTGTCTAGTCAACAGAAAAATTCTGAGACTGGATTTCTGTCTAGTATAAAAAGCAAACGAATATTATTTAATGAAATAGTGCAGAATCAACAATTGAGGGTTAAAAAAATGAGGTGTAGATTTGAAAATTTCTAGTTGATTCTGAAAGTATTTTCATTAGCAGAAGAAACTGTTCTAAGATGGATGGGGACTTTCTGGAACAGGACTGTATGTGCATAAGATAATGGACGAAGGAGTTAAAGTAATTATCCAGGTGAAGGTTGGAAATTTACTGTTATTATTTTCACTGCTAGCTGTTATTTTGGAAAGTTCAATCCCCATAGAGCAAATTCTGAAACAACTTGAAATGCACACCACCTCAGGAAGTTAAAATTATACACTAAAATGAGACACTGGAATTATAATATGTATGTATTAGTTTTATTGCATACCATGATTCTTCTGCACAGCCAGGAATAATAATTATGTATGCCTGTTGCTTTGGAATTAGAACATGAATTCTAGCTTGATGCCCCACAAGCAGTTATTTAATTGTGATCAGTAACTTTCTATGACCCTAGTGTCCTGAAATATTAAATGCAATGTCCAGAGATTGCTTAAATTGCTAACAGATTTAGCTGTCAGAGAGAGAGAGAGAATATGAATGAAAAATTTTTTCATTCATACTGTAACAACATAGCAGGAAAAAAATCTGACATGAAATAAGAGGGAAGGTTCCACAAGGGCTTTAAGTATCCCAGTTTCATGTGGCACCAGATTGGTGATATTTCTGGTCCTTGGGTATGCTCATATGTTCCTATACAGTCACCTGGCCTATGCCTTAAGAAAGACATCTGTGAAAAAGAGAAAAAGACAATTAGTACTGATAACTAATGCAACAGACTCTATGTCCTAATTCAGGCTATTATAACAAAAATACCTGCAGACTGGGAGGCTTAACCAACAAACGTTCATTTCTCAGAGTTCTAGAGGCTGGGAAGTCCCAGACCAAGATGCCGGCCCATCCTCTGCCTGGTTTGCCGATGTCTATCTTCTTGTCGTATCCTCCCATGGTGGGGAGCAGATAGAGAGGAAGCAAGCTCTCATGGCTCTTCTTATAAAGGCACTAATCCCATTCCTGAGGGCTCTATCCTCCTCCCTATTTACTTCCCAAAGGTCCCACCTCCTAATACCATCACACTGGAGGGTAGGATTTTGATATAGGAATTTTGGGAGGATACGTTCAGTCCATAGTATATTACTTATACCTCTATTTAAGGTATAAGTATATTATTTATACCTCTATTTAAGTTTACTCTTTTATAAATCGCTCTATTAATCATCTAGGATATTCACTAATTACAACTGTAGAGTTAATACGGTTATTTCAGAAACCAACTGTGGCAGAAGGTGGCTGGCTGCTCATCAAAACTATCTCTTTTTCTTCCTGAGCCAGACTCCTTTTGGTGGCCTGCCTTATAGTTAAATGACTTGGGAGAGTTTTAACTAGTGGAATGTAAGTGCAAGTGATGTGCATAAAACCTTCCTTGAGTGACCCACCATGCTTTTCCCTTTTTTGCCAACCTGATTTTGTGACTATATGGTGAACAGGTCAGAGCTCTACATGGAAGAAACTGGAGCCCATAAATTAAAGCTCAGCAGAAACTTGCCTGCTATTCAGGACTTTACAAAGACGAGAAAATTTACTTCTATTGTTTTGTGCCCATGTAGATTTTTGAGTTTGTTTATAGCAGCTATGTAGCATCTAGTGTTCCATTAATATAAATACGTTAAAATTTATGGTAAAGGAATTTTAGCTTGCTAATATGTTTTAGGTACTAATATTTCATAAAATTTAATTTGCATAAGTTGTTGAAGTAGTTGTAATTGACATTTCACAAATGAGGAAATTAAGGCTTAGAAAAATTAACTTGCCTGAGATGAGACAAACTATGCTGAGAAGGGATTTGAACTCAGGTCTACAAGTCTCCAGGGAGTGTTTATGTTCTTTTCAATGAACCATTTTGCATTCCAAGAGGAAAATAATGTATAAACTGCACATAGTTCACAGATTTATTTGTGCATTTTTTCATTCATTAATTTATTCAACAAATATTTATTTGGTGCCTGTTTTGTTCCATGTCCTATCCTAGGACAAGACACTCATTCTATTAAGATAGAGAAATGGTAACTTAATTTTTGTTACCTGATGCTCTAGTCTGAATGTTTGCATTCCCCCCAAATTCATATGTTGAAATCCTAACCCCAAGGTATTTTAGGAAGTGGGGCCTTTGGGAGGTGATCAAGTCACGGGGGTGAAGCCCTCAAGAATGGAATGAGTGTCCTGATAAAAGAGACTCACGAGAGCTCCTTCACTCCTCTCCACACGTGAAGACACAGTGAGAAGGTACCATCTCTGAACCAGGAAACTGGACCCTCACTGGACACCAAATTTGCCTGTGCCTTGATCTTGGACTTTCCAGCTTCCAGAACTGTGAGAGATAAATTTCTGTTGTTTATAAGCTATCTAGTCTATGATATTTTTGTATAGCTGTCTAAACAGATTAAGACATCTGATGTTTTAAAATTCTAAATGTCCTTCCAGTTTAAGTAACTCCCAAGAAATTACAGAAGTAACTAAGAAATAACTCTCAGTAATTTACTCATTGGTAATAAAGAAGAGTGAACATTTTTCTTAAAATGCATAAATAACTACTACTGAGATATACTAGTTTTAAGACTATCTGGCTTAATAAAGAATGAGGGCTTTCCTTCCAAACTTTAGAAGGCACATACCTATGGATTAATGTGCTGGCTGTTCCCTGTATTGTTGGGAGGTTGTAACAGTGAAGGGGAGAAATCTATCATACATTTTGCATGGAGTACCATCATACCACAATTGGTTGACTCTTCCAAATTCCTAATGGCACAGTCTAAGAGAAAGAACAATGCTACTTAAATAAATAATAGTTCTAAACAATAATTCTGTAATAAAAACTAACATGCTTTTGTTGTAGAAATTTATTCAACTACTATAGAGGAAAAGCAAAAATAAAGCAGAAATAAAAGTTTACAATTTTCCAAAACATGATGCCCAGAGTATGTAATCCATTCTAGTTTCTACAGTACTTAATTTTAGGGTCTAATCCAGGGGTCCTCAAACTTTTTAAACGGGACCAGTTTACTGTCCCTCCAACCGTTGGAGAGTGCAGCACACATTCCACACATGTGCACCGTGGGCCTGTGAGCAGTTGGCTGCTAAGCAGGACAGGCAGTGGAGGCAAAAACACCCCTCAGGCTGGATAAATGTCCCTGGCTGGTGGCATGTGGCCCCCGGGGCCCTAGTTTGAGGACTCCTGGTCTAATCTATCTAAGATTTAATACATCTGATGAAACCAGTAGAAATATTTTGAAGTAATATGGCTCACAAGACAAATTCGGGTCTCTTAAATGCGTTGATATAAAAATAGAAAACCAAAAAAAATTTCACGGGCAGGAGATATCCAGTAATTCAGTAATTGCAAATACCGAAACTCTTAAGGTATTCAAAAAAGTTTGAGACACTCTTCATCCCTGGTGTCATAGGGACTATTTTCTTAAAAATAAAAAGTGGGTTGGGCTACTATGGAATAAAAATCTGACCCATTTTTGTGATTTACAGCAAGAAACCTGTAACAAGAATTTTGCCAACGGTGACCATTAGAGATCTGATAATTATGGGAATAAATTATATACATTTAATACATAGATACACTTAATGGAATTAGGACACAGTCTATGTTTAGTTTATGTTTATTATAGCTCATGGTGTCCTGGGAAATATGGGGAAAGGAGAAAGCAATGGAGGACTTTACTCTCCGACTGTGTATTTTAAAATGCAACTTTTGTTCTAGGATGGTCAGGAAACAAGTTTCTTCTACATATGGAGAAAACTGAAGTTTTTGAAAAAACCACCCCTCTTCTCTTTCTTATTACATTTCCTACTCCTGTCCACAATTCCAAGAGATGTGCATTTCATAAGAGAAAAGATGTGAACATAGATGTATACATATAACAAACTACATAACCATCAGGGGGATATAGTATAAAAGATGGCTAACAGAGAGTTGTCAGGACATGGAAAAGCAGGGCATGAAGTGCATATCAGCAGGAACTCTTTCATAGAAAGAAGCCAATTGGGAGAAAATAACAGATGTATCAACAAGGCTAGAGACGCGTGGCAGAATAATCCTGGTGTTTGCCTGGTGTATCCAGAAGCAACAAAATGGTCTCAGAAAAAGTAAACTTCTTTTGTAACTTTCTGGAGTGTGATGTGGTAAAACATGGTCATTGTGCAAACTGTCTCCATTTCAAATATTCTCAGGAGCCATGAACTTCAAAAGAAAGAAACGGTGTCTTCGTCGTGAATGTAATCACGGCTTTCTCCAAGTCACTGAAAACTAATATCCCAAAAGGGTGTGATTTTAAGAGTGCATTACGATCCCCCCGCAACCTGCATGCCGCGTGGGATGGCTGTTCGGAGAGGTGGTGTAGACTGACGGCAGTCTCCCGGGATGATGGGGAATGGCTCGTGTTTTGGACTGCCCTGGACCCTCGTCCCCGAGGTGCAGGGGGTGGGGTCCGTCCCCTCCAGTCCCACGCTCTCCGGTTCCTTCCTCCCTGGGCACCGCCCACCTCGGGGGCTTCCAGGTGCTGGCCCTCCCGCCCGGCCCTACCTCCCCGGGGGGCTGAGGCGGGCAGAGGCGTGGGGCCCGGCCGGTGGGCGCGCGGGAGAAGCGGCCGGGAGGGGAGCCTCCGCTCCGGGCCTCGGGTGCCGGCCGCGGGCCACGCGGGCGCGGGGAAACCCAGAACTTCCCGCCCGGAACGGCTGCCCCCGCTCCCGGCTCCGGCTGGCTGGGGGGATGTTCTCGCGAGAGGAGAGGGGGCGCGGGGCGCCGCGGGTTTGGGGGCGCGGGGAAGCCTGAGGACGAGGCCCGGCAGGGAGGGGAGCAGAGGCGGCGGGCAGGGCCGGGGACGCGGGGAAGCCGCTCCCGCCAGTCGCCGAGAGCCAGCCCCTGACGTCAGGAGTTTTCCTCAAAGTCAACAACAAGCCCCGCGGCGGCGGCGGCGAGGACGGATCGGCGGCGGCCCCCAGAGGGAGGAAGGCGGGGGCGGGGAGGCGGCGGGGGTCCCCCAAGCGCGGCGAGGCCCGCGAGAGGAGGCCGCAGACCCCCGCCCCGCGCGGGCGCGCCCCGGGGCCCAGAGCCGCCGCCCCGCCGGCGTGACCCGGCTCCCGCCGGAGCGGTGTTTTCTGGTGATGAATTGAATTTGTAGCCGATATCCGATTCCCAAGTAGAGTCTCCGCCTCCTCCTCCCCCCGCCGCCGCCTCCCTCCGCCCTCCCCTCCCGCCGCCGCCGCCGCCGCCGCCGCCGCCGCCTCCCGCTCCAGCTCCGCGGCCGGGCCCGGCCGGCTCCCTCCCTCCCTCCCCTGCAGCCCTTCGCCTGCCCTCCCGCTGGCCGCGCCGGGCTCCAGGGGGCCCGAGGCTCTGTGGGGTGGGGGGAGGACAGGAGGGGAGGAGGAGGGAGGGGGGACCCCCGAGTCGCCCCCTCTCCTCCCCCCGCCCCCCAGCTCCATCCTCCGCCGCCGCCCGAGCAGCTGCGGGGCAGCCGCCGCCGTCGCCTTTGCAGGTAACAGCCGCCGCCCCCCACTCGTCCCCCTCCCAGCCTCGCCTCCACTCCCCGCGGGCCCCCGGCCCGGTCCTCCCTCCCTGCCTCCCTCGGGCGGGGGGTGGCGGCGGGGTGGGGTGAGGCGGGGGCTTCTGGGTTGTCACCGCGCCGGGGGCGTGGGCGGGGGCTGGGTCACCGGAGGCTTCGGGTGTGGGTGTGGAGGCCGGGGGATGCCCGGCGCGGGTGACACCGACACCCCCTGCTTCCCGGGGTGGCCGGGGGCGGCGGTGCGCAGGGGCCGGGGGAGGGGTGTTCCCGGCCTAGCGGTACCGTCGCTGTCTGGCTGCCCCGGCCCGGCGCCTCCGTCTCTGCGCAACTATCGCCGCTCCCCCCGCCCCTCCGCGCCGGCCGCGGCGTGGGGAGGGGGCGCCGCCCGGCCTGGGGTGGCGGCGAGGTTATATAACGCGCCAGCGCCGGTGTCGGTGTGTTTGGGTGGGGGGGAGGGGGCCGTCTGCCGCGCGCCGGCGCTGGGGCTGTCTGCGCGCCGGGCGGGGTGCGGGCGGGGTGCGGGCGGGGATGCGCGGCGTCCCCGGGGTCTCCTTCCTCCCCACCCCGCCCGCCGCCCGCGCGCAGGGAAGACTGCACTGGTGGGGTGGGGGTGTGCGTGGGAGGTGGGTAACGTGCCTGTCTGTGTTTTTAATAGTAGTGGGGTTTTGATCCGCTTGGGAGTTGTGTGCTAAGAATAGAAATGTGCGGAAGATGCTGGGTTTGGCTGATCCAGTGATGCTGTCGCTGCTGGCGGCGGCGGCTCTGGCTGCAAGTAAACAAACCAGCCTCTTCCTCGGCCACCTCCTCCTGCGCATCGGTCTGCATCAGCCATGATGCTGGTGGGGCCCTCGGTGCCCCAAGTTGAAGCTTAGCTGGCTGCTGTGTTCACCCTGCCGCCCAGGCGGGGTCACCCCCTGTTTGGGATTTCCCGAGATTCTGCAGTTAGGCTAGAGATACTGAATCTCTTTGGGGCCAGGGTTTTCCAATACCGGTTATTTACTGTTTATCTTCTGAAAGCGAGGAAACGCTTACCCATAAGTCAAAGCTGGGATGCTGACATTTCTTCCATCAAAATAGTGTTGTTATGAAAACAAAACCAACTCATATCTCCAGTTGTGGTATTTTGGTTGAAAGCCCAATTGATAAAGTTTCAAAGTAGAAATTCAACGATGAAATCTATGCATCTATATTCATTAATTTTTAGTTCCAACAAAATGTTCACACTCTGTTTTTAGTTCATCTTGTGGACAAAATAAGGACTTTTTGCAATTAATACATTGTCAATTGTTTGAAATCATCAGTTTAGACATATGTTACATATTTGGTAAAGCCTAGCCATATTATATCTTTTAATGGAACTGTTATCACTAGATAACCACAGAGTTTTTGGTAGAAACTCATTAGATTAGGTAATATATTCACTTTAGGAGATGGTTGGAAAAGCCAAAGGTGGAAGAGTGTAATAAAAATGGTTCAGGAAGTGAAGATTAGTTTTCAGAACTTGAATATCACTTGCAAAATATGTATAAATAAATAGGATTATTCCAAGAGGTGGTTATCTAAAACATGAATATATTTTTAAATTAAGTTATCTACTTATTAATAAATAACTGGTTTTCCAAAGTATGTGCCTGAATACATATGCAAGATATACATCAGGATTGTAAATTTTTCCTGTTTTGCCAATATGTAATCTTGACTTTGAAAGTTTACCAAGGCAATTGTACTTGAAGATCCGCTTTTTGTTTTTCTTGCTAGGGTTGACCCCAATATTTTTGATTGGCTTGAACTTCTAATTTTAAAGTGAAGGAGTACATATATTACATGAATGAGACAAACGTTGGAATTTAGATGAATGTAGGGTTTTAGTTTTTGGTTATATGTTTGTATTGTGTATTTGCAGTAGTATTTTTTAATAGTATTTAAAAAATACCTAGTCTGAAGTAATTCTGCAAAAAAATTTATGAAACTATTATTCATATTTATTTTGTTCCATTTCCATAATGATTAGTGAATTGTTTTCCAGCTTAAAATTACTTTAACTTTTAGTTTGATAATCTTGACATTGACTTGTAAAGTTGTAGGTAGATGTCAGAGTACTTTAAAGTTCTGTTTTGGACTTTTGTTTATGTGATTTTATGTTTTAAATAAGGTTTCATTTAACAAATAGTAGAGTGTGAATTGTGTCTAGGTTTGGTTAAAAACTTTTAATATTTACATTTCATTAGAAGATCACTATCGATAGAGAATTTGTTTTCAGAATTACTGCAAATCTAAATAAACATGTTGACTAAACTTATCAGGGAACAAATATACTTAGCATAGAGTCTTGTGGAAAGTAGGGACTTAGGATTTTTTTAAACTCTGGCTTTTGATTTAAATACACAGGAAAATTTCTTACAAAAATTCATACAAAATTGGAAATTTCCAATTCTCTGGGTTTCTTTAAATGGGGAACCTATTTTACAAATTGATTTTGTGGAAGTTTTAGCCTTTGCTTAAACTTTGCATATTTTTGTGAAAACATGCTATACTTTCTTTTGTTGTTATCCTTTTTAGTTCAAGAATTTGTCCTTGGGAAGATAAGGCAATTACTGTTAATAACAGGTTAATTGGATTTTTAGCATGATTTGATAGGAGCATGTCTTTATAGTGTGATTGTTTAAAACATTAAAAAAGTAATTTAAAATCATTTTTTAAATTCAAGCAACAAAATGCAAGAACAGAAAACCAAACTGTTTTCATTTTATTTTGACCAAATCAGTCTTGTAATTTGATTTGCATTTTAAAGTTAATATAAATTAATTATGTACATAATTATGTATATAATTTTTGTAGATTTATGTTAACATATTTAAATCATTTAAAGTAGCTCCATTCTTAATTCCAGGTTCCAGCATGTGCATCAGTATTTTAAATCCTGGTTTCACACAACATGCACTTTTTTAGAAAGCTAACCCTGAATCACCTGATGTTAATAAATATTTTGTCATGATCTTTTACATATGATAGCACTAGATTCAGTCTAGATTTAATGTTAACCAGTGCCTGGTGAGCACGTGCCATGTGCCAGGCACTGTTATATGTGCTTTACATGTATTATTTCACTTAATCTTCACAACAACCCCTGCTACACTTTTGAAAGTGATTTTCACATGAGAAAAAACTTTCTATGACATCATAAAAATATGTTTCATTTTAATTTTCCTAATTCTGCAATACTTTTAGGGTTTTCCCTAACTTGTTTGTACCTATTACTAGAGTTCACAGGGACAATGCTAAATTTGGATAATAAAGTGCAATAATTTCCACAGAATCAAGTTAAATAAAAAAAAAAAAGTGTGTTGACTGATCCATTAACACTCCTTTTCATTTCATTTGTTTCAAATGCCAAATTAAATTTCTCAAATGTTTATATATTTGTGATATCATAGTCTTTCATCAAATTTGATGTAAGTTCATTTCCTCTGCCAGGTAATCTTCAAATACTAGTTGGTAGATAAATTAATATATGCTTCTTGACATGTAGATGTGCTTTTTAGTTCTGTTTCTTTTCAATACTGTTCATATTTATCTATCACCAACTGCACATATTTCACATTTCTAAATATTCCAAGGGGAAAGTAAAAAAGACTTACTAGAAGAAAACACTAGAAGATTTTCAAATCAGAATTTTTCTTTTTTTCCTCCCCATATTAAGAAAGCCTCTGACTATATTTGGGGGGTTGGAGTATGGGAGGGTAAGGAAGATGACATTTTGCCAATAACAGAGCTTAGCCCAAATTTTATCTTAGTTGAATTGCTGTTTGGATGTTTTATCTTCCCAACTATATATTAAGCTTCTGAGGACATGAACTATGTGTACTATCATGATACTGTCTCCTGAGGTGCCATCTATCTACGAAGTAGATACTCGGTAGATTTTTAACTTGAAGAATCAAGTAATAGCTCTGGAAGAGCTATTAAGCTATTTAGAGTTTATCTAATGCTTTTATTTTTATTGCTAAGGAAACTGAGGCACAGAATTAAAGTAACCTTATACAGCATTACTCTGAGTGGGTCAGAGTTGGGAACAGAGACCCAAGTTTCTTGGTCTGTCCTATACTCTTTCTAATTCACCAGTGGGATGAACTTTGTTGTAGGATTCCATACCTGTAGGTTAGTTCTGAGTTTAATCTGGAGTAAAATTTAATCTGTAGGATTCCATCCCTGTTGGTTAGCTCTTGGTTTAATCTGATTCTTGGCATTTGGTGGGCCATATATCTGTTGTATTTTATGTGTATGTATGTATTTTTAGAATTTTATAATTAAGAAGGTCCCCCAGACAGATTTTAGAAGGATTTTTACATGTGTATTAGAAAAATGTGGCCAATTGTGCAACTGAAATTCTTTTAGTAGCAGTCTTCAACCTTTCCACGTTATTATAGATGCTTTTCCATAGAGACAACTCACACTTTACATGTGAAATGGAGGAGATAATTTGTCAATAACTTGTTCAGTGGTTTCGGTAAAACAGAGTAATCCAATAAGCACATCTCTTAATAGTTCCAAATTAGAATATTAAATATATCGCCCAGAACGAGCTCCATTTTTGTTTTTAATAATGGATGTGTTAGCCATAAACTGGGATAGGGGAAAGGAGAAAAATGCTTCTTGTTTTAGTGGATAAGTTTTAAAGTTTATAAAGTTGGTTTTTAAGAATTGGTAGTTTGGAAGAACTGATACTTTGTCTGAAAGTTAGAAATTCCACCACTATTTATTCAGGTATTTTGCCATATTCTGAAACTCAGTGAACATATCTATAGAAAGGGTTTTTGAAAATCCCACAAAATGTATTATTGTACTGTGAAGAGAGAAAAGTATCCAAAACACACAGTTTATGTGGCTCACTATTCTATGTAATGTATTTTTTAACAGGAAAACTACTTTTAAAATATGGAGAGGCTGCCTTTGAAATTATTGAAGTATAAAGTATGTTGCCTTGAATTTCCTTTCCACTTTAGTATGTTTTCTGTCCCTCAAATCCTTTTAAAAGTATCATTTAGCCCTATGTGTTTATTATGGTATATATTAGTTTCACCTATTTCTTGAAATCAGAAAATGCCCTGGAATTATATTGTGTTACCCTTGACCATTATTTGTATTTCAAAGTGGTAACATTCTATTATTGTATTTGAACTTTAGTTCTCCTTTATTAATTTAGTTTGGCCAGCATATATAGAGTATATAAAAAAATTTGTGGTATGGAGCAAATACATTCTACACAGGATTAATTACAGTCAAAGTTTATCTGTAGAGAAGGTTATATTATTGAATTGTGTTCTGGCTTTTTTTAACTTAGAGATTAGCATATAGGAAATTATTAACTATGGATTTTCTTATTTGTAAAAAAGAATTACCGTGTACCTTTTTAACTTTGTTATTTTAAATTTATTTTAAAAGATATTGCTTAATTGGACGTTTGAAAAGTAATTTGATACTGAAAAAGTGTTCAGAACTATTTGCAAATGTTAATTACATATTTTTAAGAGTTCATATTGTGTTATTTGATAGAAAGCATACCAGACTGATAGAAGCCATGAATAGCAGGTAGTCACTCTTATTACTTGTTGCTAACTTATTATGGTAACTTTGGAGAAATAATGTTATCATTATTGGTTGATCACAGTTTTTTTAGGTTCAAAATTGTGAATGTAAACCTACTACACAGATTTGTTTTTTAGAGTCAATTGAGGTGATATATATATCAAAGCTCTTTGATAACAAATTTTAAGTTTGGAAAAGAGTTTAAAAAATACTTTTGTTTTACTTGCCTTCTTGTAACTCAGTGTAATTCTTGTTACGGAGTAGACAATACATATTTATTGACTGAATAAATATATGTACTATATTTGAGTCAATATTTTTAAAAGATGTTTGAAATTTAATTATTGCTTAAAATTGAATGTCTAGTTACTATAAGTAAACAAATATCTTTTACAAATTCTTAAAAGTAGTGTTACAAAAATATAACATTCGTTCCCTTTTTTCTTCCCATAATGATAAATTTGGTTATGTTTGGAGTTGAAACTTGATTTTCTCAAC
Source organism: Microcebus murinus (assembly GCF_040939455.1). Classification (NCBI taxonomy): domain Eukaryota; kingdom Metazoa; phylum Chordata; class Mammalia; order Primates; family Cheirogaleidae; genus Microcebus; species Microcebus murinus. Next base: position 49,997,927 of record NC_134122.1, on the reverse strand, counting down.
AAAAATTATCAGAAACTGTCAAGAAGAAAAGGATAATTTTAATGTGTTCCAGTCCTTGCAATTAATGGAAGTCTGTAGAAAACATACTTAAATGAATAGGGAAGAATATTTATTATAATTTTAATTATATATAAGTGCTTCTGTAATGTTTTAATTCAATTTGGTTTTTAAGATGGCTTAATACCGGTCTCTGTTGGCCTGTGATATTTATTTGTTTAGCCTATTCTTTATTAGTTATCTAAAGCTACGTCTTAATTTCTTCATTCATCCATTCATTCATTTATTCCATATTTCTTGAGTTCTAGGCACTGTCAGATTGCTTTATGAAATTATAACATGATTGAATGAAGGAAAAGATGCGAAATGTTGTAAATTATAAAATGACATTCACATGCAATTATTATAATCAAATTCTCAAGTATTCAGTTCTGAATGAAGATACATTTAGTGTAACTGCTTTGTGTAAATCCTAAATTGAATCTGTCAAAAATTTTGTGTGAAACTTTTTTTTAAGAATGGGAAAAATCAGATTATTCAGCAATGAAATGTTTAATGCAGTAGGCTTGAAAAATAAACCAAATTTTGTCTGTTATGGCTTATTGGATAGAACACATTTCTAGACAAGTTAGGGCTGTAGAAGGAGGTAAAATTTGCTGTACCCTAGGAAATAGATATGTTCCAGTTTATCTTGTGTTTTAGTGTTTTTAGTAATCTGGAAGACTTGAGTGGGAAAGTATAGATGCCTTGGTGCAAGAGCATGGATACTGTGAGAAACGTTAAATCAAAGAACATGGTTTATTGTTTAGAACAGTCAACGGTATTGTTTTCGTATACAAAAGACAACATTTTTTCTAACTTACTAATCATAATTCTAGAGTAATATACCTATGACAGATGTTCAAAGAATGTATCATTTTAGCCAGTAGAGACCCAGGAGCAATTTTTAATGTTGAAAGTTATGATTATGGGTAGCATTTGATAATAATTAAGTGCAAATGGATAAAGCCATCTGTATAATGCTTGGGTTCACTGGCCCTGATGAAGATTATAAATTTTGTTCTATTGATTTAACATACATTTTAATTGCTTAATCTTAAACATATGAGCACTGATAAAAAAGTTTTTATCTAAAAAACTAGTTTTTAGATATTTTATTATAAAACAAAATTCATTGATTTTTGGGTTGTGTAGATGTTCAGTGTTTTGTTTTACACTGAAGAGGCAGTGCTAGTGGAAAGAGCATATACTTGGATATCTGGTCTTGGTTCCGCCATATAGTGGCCGTGTGATCTTGGACAAGTTACTTCATCTGTCTTGGCTTCTGTCTCTTCAACTATAAAATGAAGGATCTCTCCAGCTTTCATATTCTGATGATAGGCAGGGAGAGACAAGATGGCTGACCAGAGATACCAGATACCAGATCATCTCAGAAAGAAGGAAAAGTTTTAGATGAAAAAAAGAAACAATCAATCATAGATCTGGTGTAATTCTGAGGGAAAAGTGCCAGAACCTACAAGAGATTCCAAAGGAAGAAGTTGCAGAGCAGAACAAGAAGCAGCAAGATATCAGCAGAGGACACCCCCCGAGAGGCTTGGAGTTCAGCAAAAAGGATGGATGGAGTCATTTATTTCTCCTTCCCTCACATCTCTGACAGTCAGCAGGCTCCTGAGCTGCTAGAGAGCCTTTCTACCCTCATGAGCCCAAAGCTGCTGCTGCAGGTGAACTGGGAGCTTCTTGAGGACAAAGCACCAACCTGCCAGCACCCTTGGGGTTACTTCCTGTCACCATGGGTATGAGCTGAGGTGACAGAAACCATATTGCTTCTCTACTCACTGTGTGCTTTTGTCTTTCCCAGGGGGCTTCAGCCCCTTAGTTTTCTTCTTGCTTGATATCACATAAGCATTTCCCAACTCCAGCCCAGATTGCAGGAGCTACGGGGGGGCTAGTGGGTCCTGGGGGATCTGTGTGACTCCTGAGCCTGGGTATTCCATGTGGGCTGCCTTCTGGAGAGAGGATTGGAGACAACCAGAGTGCTAGTGTTCCTCCATCCAGACTCTTTTCCTCCCTTTCCCCTCCCCTGCCAGTGGCTGCTGAGAAAGATAATTGAGCCATGCCTCTGAGGAGCTGCTGCATTCCCCCGTTGGTGCATACACCACACCAGGGCTTCCACACACAGTGGCTCAAACCTTTTCTCTTAAAGACCTGCAGAGGGCTAAGGGGTGCTTGGACTGTGAACTCCCTGCTTATCAGCCCTCCCTGGTGCCTCTTGCCCACTGGCTCCATCAGGACAGGGCACACCCTGCTGCGGAGGGACAGCAAACCTGCCTGATCACCCCATAGGCAACTGGGGACCAGCACTCTTCTCCTTGGCATGGCCAGGGATTGATATGCAGGGACCTGAGGCCAGGCCCACAGGCCAGATCCCTTATCCCCAGGACTTGATCGTGTTGCTCAGAGGCCCATAAGACGAGGTTTGTGAACTAGTCTCGAGAGGTGAGGGAGCTGGCATGGGTAGAACTTAAAAGAGAGTGCCATGTGGGTTCCAGCAGCAGGGCATTCACGGGGCACCCCTCCACCCACAGGAAAGCCATGCTCTCAGCCCAGGGTGGGATCCTAGACGGGGAAGCTCCCAGCTCATATGGCCATCATCGGGGAGCTCAGCTAGTTTGAGCTCCTGCCTGCTGGCAGACACCAGAGGGAGAATGTGGAGCAGGGGAGATGGGAGAAGAGCGAAACCCTTTCCTGAAACCTGGATTGTGAATCTCAGTGGCCCCACCTCCATAAGTGGACTTTCTGGCTAGGTGTGGCCACTTTAGCCCCTCCCTGGCAACTTTTCCCAGAACCGGGGAGCAGAGTTTTGACCCCTGCCAAAATGGCTACCTTGCAAGCTTTTGTGGAACCTGAGGGCAATCTCGTTCAACCCAGCCCTGCCCAGCCTCATTCCCGCACCCATCTCTGCTGTGGGGGAGAATAAGGACTAACTTGGAAGTTTCAGGGCCCCACCCACCAGCTGGGGCATTTGAGTCCTTCTCTTGAGGGGTTAGAGCTGGTCGCAGGTCCCAGAAAAATAACACTGCAGCTTGTTCCTTCCAGCAAGTGCCACTTGTTGACAGGGAAGTCAATTTACACAGTCCTTTACAGCATTTACTGACTGAATCATACAAAGAGTGGTTGAGTCTTACCCATAAGCACCACCTGCTGTCTCAGAGATTAAACTGGATGTGCCAGTATAGTTCACACTGTTAAGAAGACCAGAGGGTGAGAAAGGATTTCAAAGATCCCCATCCTCCCTCATCAAAGAGAGACAGGGAATCTGCCCACACATATAGATCACCACAGGTGCCACCTACAAACTACTAGCAGCTGAGAAAACCATCACACTAAAGATACCCATAACCAAGGCATCCATCCAGATGCCAGATTGCCATCAAAGCACCCACTAACAAAGCCAAAGGTTCTTACCCAACATAGGCTACAGACAGTCCTTTATAAGTGTGTGACAGGAAGAAGCACCATCTAAATAAAAGAAAATTCAAAAATTAAGAAGTGACAGCTGTCCCCGGTGAGTAGGAATCAGTGAAAGCACTCTAGAAGTATGAAAAATCAGAGCAAAAGGACACACCTAAAAGGGAACACCAACTCTCTAGCAATGGATACCAACCAAAGTGAAAATACTGAAATGACAGGTAAAGAATTCCAAATATGGATTGTAAGGAAGCTCAATGAAATCCAAGAGAAAATGGAAAGCTTTGAAACCAGAAAAAAAATTCAGGAAATGGATGAAAAATTCACTAAAGAGGTTGACATATTAAAAAAAAAAAACATAGAACTTTTGGAAATAAAAAATTCGTTTAGGGAATACAAAACACAGTTGAAAGTTTTAAGAATAAACTAGACCAGGCAGAAGAAAGAATGTCAGAGCTTAAAGACAACTCTTTCAAAGTAAGTTAGTCAAAAATGAACAGAGAATTAAGAGGAAGGAATGAATCTTACAAGAAATATGGTTTTATATAAAATGGCCAAATATAAGAATCATAGTCATGCCTGAGGGTGAAGAAAAAAAAACATATAAGAGCTGGAAATTGAGGAAGACTTTCCTGGTCTTGCTAGAGATACAGATATCTAGGTACAAGAAACTCAAAGTACACCTGGGAGATTCATTGCAAAGAGGTAGTCACCAAGATACCTAGTCATTAGACTGGCCAAAGTTAACGGGAGGAACTCCTGTGAGCCATGAGGTGAAAATATCAAGTACTTACAAAGGAAAACCCATCAGGGTAACTGCAGACTCTCAACTGAGACCTACAAGGCAGAAGGAATTGGGGTCCCATCTTCAGTCTTCATGAAGAGAACAACTGCCAGCCTGGAATTTTGTATTCTGCAAAACTAAGTTTCATATATGAAGGAAACAAAGACTTTTTCAGGGAAGCAAACACTGAGGGAATTTGTTAAGACCAGACCTACTCTGTAGGAAATACTCAGAACCGCATTATACATGGATGAGTACAGTAGACATCCACCAGAGCAAAACCACCCAAAAAGCTAAAGCTCAGAGCTCATATAAAGCAGTAGCACAAGTGGTAAAACCAAACAATAAAGGTACTACCCAACAGGATGAACAGAACAGCATCCCACATATCAATTCATTAATCAATGTGTACGATCTGAATGCCCCACTTGAGACTTAGGCTGGTTGAATGGATGAGAAAATACAACCCAAGTATCCAGCAAACATATTTAACACACAAGGACTCATACAGACTGAAGGTAAAGGAATGGAAAAAAACTCTATGCAAATGGGAACCAAAAGAAAGCATGTATAGCCATTCTCATATCAGATAAAATTGACTTTAAATCAACAATAGTAAAGAAAGACGAAAATGGTCATTATATAGCAATAAAGGGAGCAATTCAACAAGAAGACATAAATATCCTAAATATTTATGCATCTAATACAGGAGTGCCCAGATTCATAAAGCAAACCCTGCTAGATCTAAGCAAAGATATAAATGGCAGCATCGTCATTTCTGGGGCTTTAAAAACCCTACTGACAGAACTGGACAGATCAAGCAAAAAATAAACATGGGACTTAAATGAGACTCTAGAGTAAATGAGCCTAATGTTTACAGAACATTTTACCTCAAAACTACTGAATATACATTGTTTTTTTATCAATACATGGAACATTCTTCAAGATTGATCATAACAGGCTATAAAACATGTTTCAATAAATTCAAAAAAATAGAAATCATACCATTTATCTTCTCAGACCACAGTGCAATAAAACTAGAAATCAACTCTAAGAGAAACACTCAATTCTACACAAAGTCATGGAAATTAAACCTGCTACTGAACAATTATTGGGTCAATAATGAAATTAGGATGAAAATCAAAAGATTCTTTGAATGAAACAACAAAGGGGATGTAAGCTATCAAATGTTGGGTGGAACTGGAAACCATTATTCTAAGTGAAGTATCTAAGGAATGAAAAAACAAGCACCACATGTACTTGCTATTAAATTGGAACTAACCAGTGAGTACACATGTTCACAGAGGGAAGTAAAACTGGAAGTCATGCAGGGAGCCTGGGGGAGGAGGGAATGGGTGGAAACCTACCTAATAGGTACAATGAACACTATCTGGGTGATGGGCACACTTATAACCTCACTCAAGCATAGCATAAGTGATCCATGTAACCAAAAATATTTGTACTCCTGTAATATTTTGAAATAAAAAAAGATTCTGTTAATAAAATGTGCACATCTAAAAACAGAATTAGTTTTGAAAATACTTTTGTTTTTCTGGTTTTCTTTATAAGGATATTGTGATATAAATTATATTACTAGGAAAGCATATATTTTACATATGTTTATTGGATATGTATTTTTTTTGTTTTTACTAATCATTATTATCCTGATCTCTCTTCCATTTCCATTCCTAGTAACAGTAAGATATGAATTCTTTTTTACTCAGATTTTATAGTTTTAGAGTATGAAACCAAGATGGCCTTTAATAGATGTTGAGCCCCTTACTACAAGTACTACCAAAGAGAAGGGCTACAGTGCAGCTCTTGCATCAGTGTCTCCCAGTATTTAACTTACAATTCTTTATGTACCATAAGGAGTTAACCTTGTCAGTTACCTAATTCTATATTATGTATTATGCAGCCAGTTGACCATATTGAGTTCTTCAGGATATTGTGTCAATCAAAATAAAACGTTAGGAATCTTTACTAAAAGTTTTTTTTTTTTTTTTTTGCCTGTTTTTAATGGCAAGATAGGTCTTTCCTATGGCAGTAATAAGTTTAGAGTTTGCTGAGATAAACAAGTTATACACATTTTAGAATCTTTAATATGCTCATAGCAACATTTCAAGAGAAGGACATGGTTTGTAGAATTTCCCAAGCTTATTTGGCCATAGAATTCTTTCTTAAATCTTTTCATTATTTTCCCTGAATTTCTCTAATTTAGTATTATGTCAAGCATATTTTGGGAAAATGCATCCACATTCTAATGTCCCTTTTTGAATCCCTATAGCAGCAGAGGCTTATGATTATGATTTTGAGGAGTCTTGGATTTATGTGTAGGATTTATGTATTTATTGCTGTCAGCTCTGTGACACATGAGGGGGTGGTCTTCTATCCAGCCACATAGCCTTTGTCAGGCTGTTAGGAAGATGTTTAGTCTTGACTCTTGACTGGTAAATGATTAGGCTCTGTACTTAATTTGCACTGGAGCAAGACCTGTAATCTAGTTCAGTACCAGCTAGGGAGTCTAACCTTGAATTTACTGCTATGTATTATTTATCAAAACCCAAGCTGAGAGAGTATGGTTGTGTAGTCCATCCATCCATTTTTCTGCTTATCTAAAATTTTTACCTGTGTTTCTGGGCTACACATATTGGTTACTTTCTGTACAAGTGCTTTCACTTAATTTTACATTGGCATTTTTCTTTATAGTTTGAGAGGGACAGTAAGAAATAACTATAAAACTCATTGCTGTATCTGTAAGGATGTTTTTTGAGGACTTTATTACACTACAAGTTGTTTTATGAAGACCCATGGGACAGATTTTATTTTTGTCCCAGGAAGAGTTGTATTTCTTGTGAACAATTTCTTTTTTCTTTTTAAAAAAGATTTATGGCTACTGTAAATATTATAACTTATTGTTTACTTATTTGCATTGTCTTCTTGAAAGATTTGTGCCAAATCTGTGGCTCATCTTTCATAAATACACAGACTTTTACTCCGGCTTCTTTTTATCTTAAGGCAGTATAGTTTTGGAATTAAGAGTACAGGATCTGGAGTCAGACAGTCTAGGTTCAGATCTTGCCTCCATCATTTATTAGCTGTGTTAAAATCAGGCAAGCTGCTTAATATCTGTGAGTCTCAGTTTCCCTATCTATGAATTTGAGTTAATAGTACCCCAATAGGGTTGTAGTGAAGATTACCTAAGAATAATAGATGTAAACACCTATGACAGTTCTTGAAACATCTTGAATACTCAATTTTTTCTACTTTCATTTGTTTCAATTTCTTTATCTGTTTTAAAAATTAATGGATTTTATGTTATGAACTTATTGTCATCTAACTAAAGTACTTAGTGAAAAGGTAGCATAAGAATACGTAAATGTTTTTTTGTCACATTGTATTTTACATAAAATATAGCAATTAAAAATATTCACAATAGCCATAGCTATTTCTGAAATTACAGGGATTTAGGTCACTTAACTTTCATTTTCTTCCCTTTTCACTTCAAACACACATCAATGAACAAATTTTCCATATTATTTGGGTAGGTATAACTGGTTTTCTTAAGACATTTTTTGTTGCAATCTCTTAGGTTAAAAGTTTCAGTGTCATTTGAAATCTGTCATAAGACCAGGGAAATGCATTCATTATAGAACTATTTAATAAATAGGTTCCCCAGTTTGAAGAGCTAGACTTTTATGTGAGGTCAGGCCAGTTGAAGACATTTACAAAGAATTAGTTGTTTGTTATTGCTATGTGAGTTGCAAGAATGGAAAAAAAAGAAATTCTTTCTTCAATACTTCCTTCCAGGCTGAGTCATCACTAGAGAGTGGGAAGGGCAGCAGCAGCAGAAAATCCAAACCCTAAAGCTGATATCACAAAGTACCATTTCTCCAAGTTGGGGGCTCAGAGGGGAGCCATCATGAGTGATGTTACCATTGTGAAAGAAGGTTGGGTTCAGAAGAGGGGTAAGTGCTTCACAAAACTGAAAATAATATGATTGGTAAGAGTGCTGAACAGTGAGTGGTGTCTTGGAAGTTGATCTTTTTTCTGATGCTGTTAAAATAAACTGACATGCTATGTCTAGTATTTAATGTGTTTTAGGAGTTTTCTTGCTATTTAGGAATTTCTTTATAATTCTTGACTTTGATCATCTATTTTCTAGTTATGAAGTTAGGTTTAACTTTCTGTTTTGTTGTGTGTATGCATGTTACAGAAAGTTAGTGTATTTTTTTGGTATCCACAGGTCCTATACTTTGGAGAGATGTCTTTAGAATCATTTAATATCTAGAAAAGTTCTATTTTGTATACATTTAATGACATGTAAATATGTAAATAAAAGAATTCAATAAAGCCAGTTTGGATGGTAGTAAAGGAAGAGCTTAAAATAGTAAAGGGGGAAGGGTTCACCCACAAACTCATGGATTAATCTCATAAATTGGGTAAGTAAAGTCCTGATGTAAAAGGCCAAAAGGAAGACAAGGATTTTTTGGTGTGTGTATGTGTTTGTTTAATTTCATATTTTTATTTTTTCATTATATACTTTTAGTATTTCTTGTTCACTCCTTTAGATAAATAACTTAAATGCATTATTTTTTTTGTTATTAAAGGAAGAACTCTTCAATATAAAGCTTAGTTTATCATCTATGAGATCATCTGCTTATGTGGTCAATGTGTTTATTAAAAATACAGAGTTTAGACTAATTGCTAGGCAACTACTGTTTACCCACATGGCCAAGTTAAGTAGGATGAGGACTGTTTCTCCCAATCTCAGGACTTTTTAATTCCTGTATATCTACTTTCTGGTTAAGAGTTACTTCTTAAATATTGATTTTTAATATTCCTTAAAATTCTATAGTTAATATCTATGCAGAAAAGCTGTTGTCAGTAGTTAAATGTGATTATGCATTATTGAGTTTTTAGATCAGCCTTATCAAGTTGTAATTTACATACAATAAAATTAAGCAATTTTAAGTTATAATTTGATGAGTTTTGCCAAATATATACAGTGGTGTAACAAACACTATGATTGTGATATGTAGAACATTTCCTCTACCCTAGAAAGTTCCTTTGTGCCCTTTTGCAGTCTAGTCCTTGTCCTTCCCCCCTGGCAACCACTTATCTGCTGTTACTATAATTTAGCTTTTCTAAAATTTCATGTAAATGGAATCATGCAATACATAGTGTTTTGTATCTGGTTTCTTTCACATAGTGTAATACTTTTAAGATTCATAAATATCTTTCTGTGTATCATTAGTTCCTTTTTATTATTGAGTAGTATTCTGTGGTCTGGATATATCATAGTTTATTTGTTCAATAGTTGATGGAAATTCGGGCTATTTCTAGTTTTTGGCTAATATGAATAAAGCTACTGTGAACATTTGAGTGCATATTTTTGTATGCTGTGTTTTCATTTGTCTTGGGTAATAACCTAGGAATGAGATTGCTGGGTCATATGGTAAGTGTATATTTAACTTTATAAGAAGTATGTGTTTAACTTTCTAAAACCTGCCCAACTGTTTTCCAAAGTGGCTGACCATTTGTATTGTTAAGTTTAATTTCTTTCATGTTATTCTCATGTTATAAATTTGGATGGCATTTTCATATTTCAGTGCTTTATCAAGGTGATTATTTTTTGTTTTTAACTTACTATATGTGTATCATTTCCCCCTACTTTATTTTTTTGGGGAATGGCAAATCACTTAAACGTTTTAGAGTTTTACTTTACAAATCTCTAAAACAATATCGTTGTGAGGATTAAATGAGGTAACAGAATGGATGTATTTTGACAATTTTAACACAAATGTAAGTATTGCCATCTCCACTTATTTATCAAGGCCTCAGAGTGGTTCTTGATTGTTTAATTAGTTGTATCTTCTCTGATATACCATGATGGAAGGTTAGTATTTGTCCATGAGATACAGAAAAAAGAAAAAAATGAATAAGAATTTCTTAAGTGTTTTTCTCACAATGGTCAGGGGAGGAAGGTTCTAATGGTTGTATGTGTATGTGTTTATTTTGAGAAGTAATAGTCATATAAATGTAAGAATTTGAATAGTACACAAAAGACGTAAAAGTAAAACTCTTCCCACCCCTGTACCTCTTTCAACTTGTTTGTTTCCTCAGAGGTTTGTCATTTTAGACCTTTTCTGTTTTTACTCTTTTGATCATTATCCCTATTTTATATATAATACACTAAACTTTGTTTTATGGCTAACCGATCTTAAGTAATCTGGTATCTCCTCATTGTGAAAAATGGAAGAACTTTTAATACCTATTCTACCTTCTTCAAGTATTTTTTGAGTTGCCTTTATGGTTAAACTTACAGCTGTTGGACAGTTAACTTTAGAAAGTACTTAGGGGCCGGGCGCGGTGGCTCACGCCTGTAATCCTAGCTCTCTGGGAGGCCGAGGCGGGCGGATTGCTCGAGGTCAGGAGTTCGAAACCAGCCTGAGCAAGAGCGAGACCCCGTCTCTACTATAAATAGAAAGAAACTAATTGGCCAACTAATATATATAGAAAAATATTAGCCGGGCATGGTGGCACATGCCTGTAGTCCCAGCTACTTGGGAGGCTGAGGCAGCAGGATTGCTTGAGCCCAGGAGTTTGAGGTTGCTGTGAGCTAGGCTGACGCCACGGCACTCACTCTAGCCTAGGCAACAAAGCGAGACTCTGTCTCAAAAAAAAAAAAAAAAAGAAAGTACTTAGGTATTTTGTTTAAACTACTTGTCACTTTGTAAGTTGTGAGAAATTAGCACCCCTCACTATCTTTCCCTTGAATTCCTCACATTCCCTTCCCCATTTATGTCAATTATAACATTTATTTTATATTGTCAAGGCTTATAATAGTTAAATTGTTGATTTTGAAAATAGTAAACAATATTATGATTACGTGAATAATACTGCTAAATAACGTGTTATGATAGGATCCCTAGGGAACAATGGATTTCTTTACACTCTGTTGGTATTGAAGATCCTGTTATACTTTAATTTGGCTTTCAGTTTGGACAGTGACTGTTTTTCCTCTATTTTCTAATTGCTATGTTTCCCCCCCAATGGGAGAAGAGTGCATGCCTTCTTCATCATATGGCTTGGTTATCCAGTGTTTTAATCATACTATCTGTTTAAGTTCTAATGTGAAGTGACTTCTTTGTGGGTATGATTATCAGCTGAAATCATGTTATTTGATTTAATTCTCAGACAGATTCTGTGCTTTCTTAGATCTCATGTCTTTCCTCTTTTTGTTTTAGATTTACTTCACAGTTTTTTAGAATACCTCCTGAAGTAATTTTTTCAGGAGAATTGTGCATGGGTGCTTGTCAGCAGGTTTGAAAGTATCTTTTTCACTTTCACACCTGATAACATATGTTGGCTAGGTATAGAATTCACATTTAAAATTATTTCCTTCAGAATTTTGAAGGTTGCATTCCAGTGCCTTTTAGTAACCAGTTTTACTGATATGAGGTTTGATGCTAGTATCAATCATTTCTTTGTAGGTAGCCTGTTTTTGTTCTCTGGAAGCCTTTTGTGTTGAACCTCTTTATCCTTGGAATTAGGAAATTTAAGGAGGATGAGTTATAGTTCTTTAAATTTTTTAAATTTTTATTTTTATTTTTTATTTTTTAGAGGTAGGCTTTCCTTATGTTGCCCAGGCTATATTCAAACTCCTGGGTTCTAGTAATCCTCCCACCTAAGACTCCTGAGTAGCTGGGACTACAGGCTATAGTCCGTTTTTATTAACCCTGTAAAACGTTTGGTGAATCCTTTGAATATGAAGGTTTAGGTCTTTCTTTTGTTATGGGAAATCGTCTGTATTTCTTTGATTATTTCTTCCCTTGTATGTTCTCTGCACTCATTCATTTTTTAATTTACTTTCTAGAGCTTCTATATCAATCTTCTGTTTGAAAATTTTTCTTTTCATTTTCCATGTCTTCTTTTCCAGGACATTTCCTTGACTTTTTCTTCCAGTCCTTTATTGAATTATTTATTTCAGCTATTGTTTTATATTTCTGGGCACTCTTTCTAGTTCACAGTCATCTGCTCTTATAGATAACAATCTTTAATCTTAGGACACTAAATTTTATCTCTAAGTTTTTCTACTCTTTGAATAACTCTTTCAGTTTGTTTATTATGGTTGCTTTTTAGTAATATTAGTTTTCTTTAAGTGTTTGGTGATCTCTGATCTCGTTTGCCTGTACATTTATGAAAGGACTCAATTCACTGGGAGTACCCTGCATTATTTCTCCCTTTATTTATGATGCATTAGATTCACTGAATGAGGATTTGTGATTGTAGTAATTAGCTGTACTCTACAAAGCAGTAGTTGAAATACTAGGGGAAACTAAATTTTAGCATTTTTTTCTTCCACTATTCTTAATGTATTTCTTTAGAGATTTTCAGTATTATTTTAATAATAATTTTGTGTTTTAGTCAAGTAAAGTTCATGGTATAGTCTGTTGTTGGCTATATTTTAGTTCAAAAAATTTCTTCCAAAAGAGCAATATTATTTACTGCCTATTTACCCTGGGCAGAGTATTATTACCTGAACTTTAATGTACTGATTTGAAAATAAATATAATATCTGCTTTCTCTATCTCACAGTGTGGTTGTAAACATTATGAGATAATTTGCATAGGAGAGTGTTTTAAAATTATGTATTCTATTAATAAAAGGAATCGATATAAAAAGTTATAGTCATTACCTTGAATATTAGTCTTTTTCTCAAGTTTGTATTTATGAATCAGTTTTTGTTAGCTCTTTCCCAGATATAACCTGATTCGTACTTTTAATGTGAATAAGTTGCTTTTCAGTAAAATAAAGGACTTAAATATTGATATTATGTAGGATAAATGCTTTCTTAACTTTTGTTAGTAGTGGCATATCAATAGTAAAAACATTTTTTCCTGTACTTTTCTGTATGTTTGAAAAATGATTATATTGTGAATAACACATTAGCATAATTATGTTGATGTTAGAAATGACAATAAATGAAACATCATGTAGCAAACATGGAGTATTGTCTGCATTTTCCTTCTTGATGGACCTAGGAGAGAGCTCCTTACAGTTTAGTTGCATATGAGCATAATAATCTATATATATTTTAAACACTTACTAAATTATCTTGTTCAAAACCCAGCCTGTAGTTATGTTCTAGGTGACTCTAAATCTCTAAACTAGATTTCAAAAGTTTTGTTTTAGTTTGTTCCATTATAGCTAGTGGTAATACTTACTGTGAAGAAACTTAGTGTATTAATGAAGTAGGAGATTTAACCAGTTTAAAAGATCTGAATTATAGAATTAAGTAAATTGCAATAATATTAATCAAGGGCTTATTGTATTTTATAAAATTTAATTTGCTTAATAATACTGTTTTTTAAAAACCTAAGTCTCTTATAAATGTGGAAAATCAGTTCCTTGCTAATAAGTTAAAATCTAATGTATGATTAGTTAATTCATAATGTTACTATTTTGACATTGGTACAAATCTAAGAAGTGATTTTATCATTAAAAACATTTTCATTAATGAAAATGCTACATGCTTGTGTTAATTTCTTATGCTTTTTGTTGTATTGATATCTAACAAATTGAACTTTAATGTTTTTTGTATGTAACCAGTTTTCTGTACTTTTAGTAACTTTATCCCTCAGTTTCAATTCAGGAATATCCATAAACTTTGTCCTTTGAGTGATATTTATCTTATATTTCATGAAATGGTTTATTTAGATGAACTGGAGTGTTAGTATTCGGTAGTTCCAAGCTAAAAATTTTGTGTCTGAGTTATCTCACAAGATAGCTTAATCCTGCTATGCAAAATATATTATAGTAACATAAAGATTGTGATCTGGCTTATATTGTAATGTGTGATTGCTGTGGTCTAGTCAAATTTAACAAGTTGTTATAGAAAACAAAACACATTTTTTAGGGTGCTTATCTAAATCCAGAGACCTTTTCTTCTTTGTATGTACTTGTGCTTCTTTTATTCATGTTTTATTTATAAAGTGACTTTAGAAATAAATTATAAAGTGATTAAGGAGAAAGAAAATGACAGTATGATGTCCTGCTTACTACCTAGCAGTAAGCTTTTTCATAGAGAGTAAAGAGCTGTGGTAGTGACTGTGTAAACCACATGGTAGATTAGAGAAGCTCACTTTGACTGTTGAGGTTATTAACGGGGAATAAACATAGGAAAATTAAATTTATTTTCTAATGGCATTGAAACTCTGAGATTTAACCAATGTATTTACAATAATGTGAAATTTGTTTTTCTTATAGTTTCAATATATTTGTTTTAAAAATTTTACCCAATAGAACCAAATGGAAAGAACCATCAAATGATCAGCTTTCATATACAGTTAGAGTTATTCATAAAATTGTAAAGTTGCTTGCTATACACACATACTTGCCCTTTCCTGATCAACAGTTTCAGTTTTGTATATTGACTTTGTAACCTGAAGCCTCCTTAAATTCATTTAGTAATGTTACTTTTAAGATTTTCTACTTAGTTAGTGAAGTCACATGCAAAGAGCCACAGTTCTGCTTCTTTCTATCCAATCTTTGTTCCTTTAATTTTTTTTTTCTGGTCTTATTTCACTGGATGGGACCAACAGTCCAGTGTTGAGTAAAAGTGATGAGTGAATATTTTTGCCTTATTGCTTATCTTATTGGGAAAGCATTAATTTTCCAATTGAATATTATATGAATTGTTACTTTTCCATTGCTGCCCTTCATCAGGTTGAGAAAGTTCCTTCTATTCCTGATTTGCTGAGAGTTTTTATCCTGAGTGGTTGTTCAGTGTTTTCAAAAGATTTTAATGTATTTACTGAAATGACCATTTGAGTTTTTTTTTATTCTGGTAATATAGTGAATTACTTTTCATTTCTGGAATAAATATCATTTGGTCATGGTGTATTTTTTTAATATATTAGCAGTTTTTATTTATTAATACTTTGCTAAGGATCTTATTTTGCATTTATAAGAGTATTGATATGTAATTTTCATTTCAGGTTTTGATATCATGGTTATGCTGGATTCATAAAATAGACTGGGAAATATTTGTTTCTTTTATTTTTGAAGGAATTTGCATAAAATGAGTTGTATTTCTTAAATGTGTGATTAAATGCATCAGTGAAGCTGTGTGGGTTGGAGCTTTCTTTGTGGAAAGATTTTTGATAAATTCAATTTCATTAATTGGTATAGGGCTATTCTTGTTTTCTATTTCATCTTATATCAGTTTTGGTAAGCTGTATTTTTTAAGGATTGTCCATTTTATTCAAGTTGTTCTAAGTTATTGAGCGTAAAGTCATTTTTAATATTCACTTACCCTTTTAATGTCTGCAGGAACTTATGATATCCCCTTATTATGTCCTGATATTGGTAAATTATATTCTTTCTCTCTTTTTTCCTTTGATAATCTTGCTAGGAGTTTGTTCATTTTAATAATTTTTTCCAAGGGCCAAATTTTTGCTTTGTTAATTTTCTCCTTTGTTTTCTGTGTCATTGCTTTTGTTCTTTATTATTTTAATTTGAGTGTCTTTTTCTGGCTTCCTAAGGTAGAAACTTAAATGATTAATTTTTTTTTTCTTTTTTTTTGAGACAGAGTCGCACTCTGTTCCCCAGGCTAGAGTGCTGTGGCATCAGCCTAGCTCACAGCAACCTCAAACTCCTGGGCTCAGACGAGCCTCCTGCCTCAACCTCCCAAGTTGCTAGGACTATAGGCATGCGCCACCATACCTGGCTAATTTTTTCTATATATTTTTAGTTGTCCAGCCAATTTCTTTCTATTTTTTAGTAGAGACGGGATCTCGCTCTTGCTCAGGCTGGTCTCGAAATCCAGAGCTCAAATGATCTGCCTGCCTCAGCCTCCCAGAGTGCTAGGATTATAGGCATGAGCCACCGTGCCTGGCTTTTCTTTTTTTGAAAAATAATAAGCACTTAAAGCTTACTATAATGCTTAAGTATCCCACAAGTTTTTTTTTTTTTTTTTTTTTTTTAAGATAGTCTTCCTTTATTGCCTGGGCTAGATTGCAGTGGCATCATCATAGCTTGCTGCAACCTCAAACTCTTTGGTGCTAGGAATCCTCTGCCACAGCCTCCCCAGTAGCTGGGACTACGCATCATCATACCTGGCAAATTTTTCTGTTTTTGGTAGAGACGGGGTCTGGCTTTTGCGCAGGCTTGTCTCCAATTCCTGGCCTCGAGGATCCTCCTCCTGCCTTGGCCTCCCAGAGTGCTAGGATTATAGGCATGAGCTACCAAGCCTGGTCACAAGTTTTGATACATTGTTATTTTCATTATCATTTAGCGTAAAATGTTTTCTAACTTACCTTTTGATTTCTTATTTGAACTATGGATTATTTAGAAGAATATTGTTTAATTTCAAACTATATAGGGGTGGGTTTTCTAGTTATCTTAGTATTAATGATTTCTATATTATAGTTGATTATAATTATAAAATTCTTTGTAAGGTTTCAGTCATCTGAAGTTCTTATGATTTTTTTTTTATGGCTCACCATATATGGTCTATCTTGATTTCTTTTGCTATTATGCTTATAGTACTTTATAAATGTCTGGTCAGGATGGTTGGCAGTGAGTCATATCTTCTGTATCTTTACTGATTTTTTTTCTCTTTAGTTCTGTCACTTACTGAGAGGGTGCCATAGTATCCAACTGTGATTATGTATTTATATTTATTTTGTTAGTTCTGTTTGATTTTATATATTTTGAAGCTCTGTTATTAGATGTATCCACGTTTATGATTATTATATCTTCTTGATGGATTGCTTCTTTTATCCTTATGAAATGTTCATCTTTATTTCAGTTAATATTTTTTATCTTAGAATTAATTCAGTATGTCTCATATAACCACTCCAATTTTTTATGGTTTATTAATATGTTGGCATCATATATGTGTGTGTATGTGTGTGTGTGTGTGTGTGCATATATATATAGAAATATAAAAAATTCTTTTACATTTAGTCTGTGTGTGTTTTGTATTTAAACTGCCTGTCTTGTAGATGGCAAGTGTTTGGGAGCTTGCTTTTTATTTATTTTAAATCTAATTTGACAACCTTTACCTTTTATTTGGGGTTTATTAAACCATTCATATTTAGTATAATTATTGATATTGAGTTTTCCATTTGTGCCATGTATTCTTTTTTCCTTTTCCCTATTTTCTTGCCTTTTTTCGAATTTGGTATCTTTTAAATCTATTTTTATCTCCATCATTGGCTTGTTAGTTATGTTTCTTCTTAATATTTAAAATTTTTTAAATTTATATTTAATGTTGTTGGTATGGTTGAATTTAGGTCTTTTGTTATTTATTTCCTATTTGTTCCTTTAAAAAGTTCTTCTGTTCCTACTTTCTTGCCTTGTTCTGAGTAAATTGATTTTTTTTTTTTTTAGTATTGTATTTAAATTTCTCTGTCAGTGTACATTGTCAATGGAGGTGATAGTTCCCCCAAAGGGCAATAATTGGGACGCAGAGGAGGGTACAAAAAATTGTTAGATATTACAATTATTTGTGGCTCTCCTATGGGCCATATTATATAAACTGATCTAAGCATATCTGTGGTATTAAAATTTCATGGGAGAGCAGAGTGATTCAAGTAGAAAATCTAGAGGCTTTTTAGATGGACCAAGGAAGAGACTTTGAGAAACATAGTCCTGTCATCATTTTAGCTTGAATTACTCACTTTTTTAGTGGTTTGGTTGTTGTAGTGTTGTGGTTTTCAATCAGGGTGATTTTGGTCCCCAGGGGACATTTGGCAATGTCTGGAGTCAGTTTTGATTGACATGATTTGGGGCTGGGGTTGCTACTGGCATCTAGTAGGTAGAGGCTACGCATGCTGCTACATGTTCTATAACGCATAGCACAGTGCCCCACAACAACAAATCTTCCATTTCAAAATGTTACTGCTAGTGCTAAAGTTGAGTAAACTCTGCCCTTGAGATTACAATATTCATTCTTAATTTATCACAGTCTATATATAGGGTTAATATTTCACTACTCTGTAAAATATAGGACCTTGCAATAGTATAGTTGTATTTATCCCCACTCCTGAATGCCTTGTACTGTTGTTTTCATGTATATTATATCTATATATGTTATAAATCCATGATACAATGTTGTATTTTTTGCTTTAGTCATGTCTTTTAAAGAAGAACAGGAAAAATTTGGTCTTTTATATTTATATACTTATTTACAGTTTTTAAAAGTTCTTCCTATAGTTTCTGTCTGTTCTTCAGTTTCTGTCTGATATTATTTTCCTTCTGCCTGAAGAAATTTCCTTAGCATCTCTTTTAGATCACATCCGTTGGTCATCAATATATTTAGTTTTTGTTTATCTTAAAATGTCTTCATCTTCATTTTGGAAAGATTTTTTTCCTGGTATATAGGATTATGATTTGATAGTTTTGTTTCTTTCATCACTTTAAAGATGTCATTTCATTTTCTTCTGGTCACCATTGTTTCTAATGAGAAGTCAGCTGTTATTTTTGGTGTTGTTTCCCTACATATAGTCATTTGCCACATAATGACGGTTTGGTTAATGACAGATTGCTTATATGACAGTGGTCCTGTGAGATTATAATACTGTATTTTTGCTGTACCTTTTCTATGTTTAGATATGTTTAGATACACAAATGTTTATGTTACAGTTGCCTACAGTATTCAGTATAGTAACATGCTGTACAGGTTTGTAGCTTAGGAGCAATAGGCTATACCAAGCTGCCTAGGTGTGTAGTAGGTTGTAGCAACTAGTTTGTAAGTATACTCTATGATGTTTGCACAATAACGAAATCACCAAATGATGCATTTCTCAGAAGATACATCTGTCATTAGTGATGCATGACTGTATATGTCATTTATCTCTGGATGTTTGTAAGATTTTTCTATCTTTGATTTTTAGCAGGAGTATGATGTGCCTAGGTGTTATTTTATTTATCCTGTTGGGGATGTGCTGAGCTTTTTTGATATATAACTTCATGTTTTTCACCACACTTGGGAAGTTGTTGATCATTATTTTTTCAGAACATATTTTGCTGTCTTCTTCCCCCCTGCTTCTAAGACTCCTGTTACACCTTTGTAGATCATTTGATAATGTCCCTCTCGCACGTCAATGGGGCTCTGTTCATTTTTTTAAATCTTTTTTTTTTTTTATTTCTTCAGACTATATAATTTCTATTAATCTGTTAAATTCACCGACTCTTCTGCTATCTCTAGACTGTTAACCCATAGCCCTCAGTGAATTTTTCGGTTTGGTTCTTTATAGATTCTGTTTCTTTGCTGAGACTCTCCATCTTTTCATTTATTATGACTGTATGTTTTTGTTAAGTCCTTGGTTATTTTTATATTAGCTGCTTTAAAGTCCTTGTCTGCTAATTCTAACATTAGGATTCTCTTGGAGTTGATTTCTGTTGACTGTTTTTTTTCTTTGCCTATGGTTACATTTTCCTTTTTTGTCAAATGTGTGATGATTTTCAGCTATATAAAGTTCATTGTGATGATATATTGTGCAGACTCTGAATTTGTGGACAAGATTTAGTTTTTGTTCTAGCTGGTACTTACCTTGATTCTGTTCATATTCCATACTTCATTTCCCCTGTACTGAAGAGCAGCTGAAATATCTGTGTTCTACTCCACATTTTGCTTTCTGTTTTGGGGTCATTGGAGTCTTTCCTGTGCATGCACATTTCAGGGGTTAGCCAAGATTTGCACAGAATTTATGTATAGATTTTATGGCTCTATTTTTCTGTCTTCCTCTTTTGTAGGGTATCTCTCTTACTTTCCAGCTGTTTTGGCAACTCTAAACTCCACTCTAAACTCCAACTCTAAACTCCATGTCTGGTTTTTCAAGATAGTAAGTTCTGCAGCTTCCTGAGTTCAAGCCATTCCACCCTAATCCCAAGGAATAGAGCCCCTCATACAAAAAGCCATATAAATGCAAGTCTCACCCAGTGTGGCTCCCCTCTTTCAGAGGTTAACTTTCTTCAAGTTTCTACCTTCTTTTGCTGCTTTCTACTGCCTTCAAATAGTTATTAATATTTTGCACAGAATTTATAATTTTATATACAGGAGGGTTAGTCTGAAACAGCTTACTCTATACTACTGAAAGTGGAACTCTGCTAGGTGTATGTTTCAGATATTTCAAGATTGCTATGATGTCTTCCTTCAATTTAGAGATACCTCAAACAGCTAAAAATAGAAATACCATTCGACCCAGCAATAGCATTATTAGGCATCTACCCAAAAGAGCTTAAGACATTCTATTATAAAGACATCTGCACCCGAATGTTTATGGCAGCACAATTTACTATTGCAAGGACATGGAAACAACCCAGTGCCCATCAATTCATGAGTAGATAATTAAAATTTGGTATATGTTCACAACGGAATATTACTCAATTCTAAGGAATGACAGTGAGCTAGCACCACTTATACTATCCTTGATTAAGCTTAAGCCCATTATCCAAAGTGGGGCGACACAAGATCAGGAAAATGGGCCCCACGTGTACTTGCCATCAAATTGGTACTGACTAACATTATGGTACTCAAATGGTGGTAGTGCTCACCAGGGATTGGGGAGGGGAGACCCACATCTTAGGGATGTGGTGAGCATTGTGAAGGGGAAGGGTATACCTCTAACCCTTCCTAGGGAGAGGCGAAGATATAAAATGTAACCAAAATGTAAAATAAAAAAAGAAAGAAACATTTATCAGACAGTGGGCAGGTGGGAGAGGGGAGCAGGGGATGGGTGTATACTTATGTAATGAGTGTTATGCACACTACCTGTGGGATGGACGCGCTAGAAGCTCTGACTTGGGGGTGTGTGGCAAGGGCAATATATGTAACCTTAACAATATTTATAACCCCATAGTATGATGAAATAAAAAAAAAAGAAAAATCCTCTTTTAAACAAAATGTTTTCAATTCTTTAATTTGTTTATTATAAGACATGGTTTCCAGCCCTCTCATAAATAGTACAGTTGTCCATTGGTATTCATGGGCGATTGGTTCCAGGACTCCTCATGGATAACCAAAATCTGCTAATGCTCAAATCTCATATGAAATGGTGTAGTATTTGGTATTTGCGTATAACATACGCATATCCTCCCATGCTTTTAAATCAATTAAAAATTACTTGTAATACCTAATACAATGTAAATGTTATGTTAATACTTGTTTTACTGTATTGTTTAGGGAATGTCAAGAAATTCTGTACATGTTTAGTACTGATGCCTTTTTAAATAATATTTTTGATCTGTAGTTGGCTCAATCTACATTTATGGAGCCCATGGATATGAAGGCTGACTGTTTTGTCGTCCCTTCTGTGGAAATATCCGTTTGTCAATGTTTCTCTTACAGTCAATTTTTATATTTGAGGCCTGTCCTTAGACAAGTTTATAAATTTTATATGTTCTTATTTATTTGTAAGAGCTTTTTGTATGCTTAGAATACCTTTATTTGATTGATCTTTATTGTTGCAAATATTTTTCTAGTTTGAGTATACCTTTTAATGTTACGGTATATTTTTGCCTTGCAAAAGTTTTTAGTTGTTATATAGTTTAATATATCAAATTTTCTCTCTGAAGGAGGCTATGATGTCATACTTAGAAACTCCTTGTTTTCTTTGAGCTTAATTATGATTAATAAAATTTATAGTATCTAAGTAATATATGAATTCCCCTTATACAAGATTCAAGCAATAAATTATATATAGACTATGATGTTATTTCTCCACTCTCATTTTCCTTCTCAGAAATAACTACTGTCAAGTGTGATATGCCAATATGAAGCCAAAATTTTTCTTAACCAGAAAGACCAGAAAAATATATACCATAGTATAGGTAGTATTTACCTGTTATTAAGAGATTGGGATTGAAGAGATTAGGAAGGGGGATAATTAGAGAAATAAGACTTTTATACTTTATTCTATATAAATATTTACATCTTTTCTGTTTTGTCTCACTTTATATAAATTATATCATAATCACTTAATATGTATTAGAGATTTATCCATGCCATTGCAAAAAGGTAACTCAGAAAAGAAAAAATAACTAGTTTGACTTAACTTGCTGTTAGTGAATCTGTTCTTACTTCTCATCCATCTACTTAAAAAATTTTTAAATATAGTTGACCCTTGAACAACCTTGGGGTTAGGGACATTGATACCTTGTGTAATCGAAAATCCACATAAAACTTTTGACTCCTTAGAAACTTAACTATTAATAGCCTACTGTTGACCAGAAGCCTTACTGATAACAAGCAATCGATTAACACCGATTTCGTAAGTTACATGTATTATACACTGTATTTTTATAATAAAGTAAGCTAGAGAAAAGAAAATGTTATTTAAGAAAGTCATAAGCAATAGAAAATATATTTATTATTCAGTGGAAGTATATTATCATAATGGTCTTTATCCTTATCATTTTCACATTGAGTAGGCTGAGGAGGAGGAAGAGGAAGGGGGTTGGTTTTGCTGTTTCAGGGGTGGCAGAGGTGGAAGAAAATCCACTTGTAAGTGGACCTAAGCAGTTTAAACCCATTTTGTTCAAGGGACAGCTGTATTTGTATATGTTAGTTTAGTGCAGTGGTTAAGTGGATGGAACATTATTTCAAGTCCTGGCTTTGCTATTTATTAGTATCTATGGGCAAAATACTTAATCTACTTTAAATTTCTAATCTGTAAAATGGAGATGATAGTAGTGTTAATTTTATATGAGTATAAGAATCAGTGATCATGTGATTAGCTCTTATCACAGTGCATGAGATATTAAATAGTAAACAGTAGCTGTTATTATTTAATAATCTGTTATAGAATATTACTAGGTTTGACATCAACTTTACTAATATTTAATATTCAGACTTACCCATTGTTTTCTTCTGTATAAGGACAGCCAAGATAACTTGAACTTTTAAGGTTTTTTTTTTTAAACACCCTTCTGATGATTTACATTGCTCAGAGATTATTAATGCTAACTAGAACTCAAAGTGATAAGTCACTTGTTAACTATCTTCTCAGCAACTTTTTTTTTTCCCCCCCGAAGGGCATATGGAGGGAGGGAGGGAGGGACTCCTTCTCAGCAACTTTTGGCATCAGTGTTTTCATGATGATTGTTCTCTTTTGAGAATACTAGTGTAAAACAGGAGTTAAATCAGTATTCCTTTTCTGTCATCTGGCCTGAATGTTGTGCTGTCTTCCTCAGGCTTCATTTTTTATAATTTTAAGATTCATGTTTGTCTGTAGCAGTTTCTTTTTAAGTTCATTATAGGATTTCCAAGTTCTAATAGTTGTTTTCTGTATTTGTTCTGCATTATGATACTTTATCTTTTCCAGCACTTTTTCTTAAATTAAATGAATTAATGTTATAGCAACAAATATATACATACATTTTTTGTTCCTCATTCAGGATTGCTTAAACTTACACAGTTTGGAGTAAAGACATTTTTTCTAAAATTCATGGGTCAAGAAATAAATGCTTAAGTTTGTTTTTTAAGGTAAAATGTCAACCAATAGTAAAACTAAAGATGAAAATAAAAGTAATGAAAATTGGGAAGAAAGGGCAGAGGGGAGTTTAATTTCTCAACTTTTATAGTGGGAAGTCAGTTGATGTGGTTATAGGTGATAAATCAAGAAACAGGCATAATGCCAAAAGTATTAAAATTGGCTGTTTTTGAGAAGTGGGATGGAGAAATGAGGGTTTATATATGCACATGTGTGTGTGGGAATGGTGGAAGAGACACTTTTATTTTTGACTCTGATATGCTTTCATGTACTATGGAGTTATTTCTTTATGTACGTGTTAATAAAATTAATCTTACATAGTTCCAATTTATGAAGATAAGCATAATTTTATATATTGATATACATATAAGAATCGATTATATGGAAATATACCAAAATATTAAAGGTGGTTATGTCTGAGTAGCGAGGTTTTTTCTTCATTGTATTATTTTGTATATTGTAAAATTTCTAAAGTGAATATACTACTTTTATTAATATATTTTAAAGAAAAAAATTAAGAGAAAATGTTTAGGACCTCTTGGATTTAATTTGTCACAGTTATTTGGCATCAGTGTGACTTTACTTTTTATTTATACAAGTACCAGAACTTTTTTAATTAAAAGAATTATACAGTATATTCTTTGAATTTTTGTATAATAAATGTATTAGCAAAGTTGGCAGTCTGCTGAAAATAACAGAAACGCAGCCAATAGTAACAAACCCGAAGAAAATACTGTCTTTTTTTTTTTTTTTTTTCTCAAGAGTAAAGGTGGGTAGTTATTGGTCAGTTATTGGTCAGGATAGAATCATCAAAGATTCAAGCTCACTCTTTCTGGTTCATCACCTTTAATTTGTTGGCTTTTCATTCATATACTTGTTGCTTCAAGGTTTCAAGATGGCTGCAGTAGTAACAAGAATTACATCTCTGTTCAAAGGAGACAGAGCAGAGATGACTGGTATCAGCCACACTGTGCTTTATATTAGGAAAGCAAAAGCTTTCCCAGAAGCTCACTGTTAGATTTTTTTTTTTTTATGTCCTTTTGTGTAGAACTGGGTTGTATGCCACACCCAGCTGTGAGAAAGTGAGTATTTGGCTTTCAATTTCTGTAGTGGAAGATGGCAAGAGTAAAGGGGTTTGGTAATTGGTGTGTACACCAACCAAAAATTTTTGGTAAATCTAATTATGTTTGTACTTCAGGTTTCAGTCAGATTTCCAGAGAGACAGTAACCTTTCTAGAGATCAGATGGAAAATTTGGCACATAAACATGCTCTAAAATTTACTTGTGTGGAAAGTATTCTAAAATGCAGCCATTTTGTTTGGTCCCAGGAGTCCTGAGTTTATACTCTTTTTTTACAAAGGGGATAGTTTAGTACTCCGAAGTGATAGTGATAGGGTAAGTTTGTCAAATGATCCCTAAATTTGCTTTATTCTCCTTGCAGAATCCAAGTTTCATTCTCTAGCTAGTTATGGGTTTTTAGTGCATGAAGTCAATTATGTAAGAGTTTTCATTTTTGCTTTTGTTTTTAAATTAGAGTAGACAATGAAACTGGTAGCCCCGTGTTTTTATAGTTTATGATTCCAGTTCTACCAACCCAAATAATATTGGGTCAGCCAAAAATACCCAAATTACATAGTTTGAAATATTTGGTATTATATTTGCTTGTATTTTCTTAAATCCACATATTTTAATAGATATTATCCCTTACTTTTTTATTCCTTGGTCACTGACTTCTTTAAAAAAACGTTATAAAGTAGATTTGTATAGTTGTCGTTGTGACGTTTATGGACTTCAGCATTAAAATGGTGCTGAGTAAAATTTACAGCTATCAAATTAGACTTCTGACGAAAGTTAGATCTTAATGGCTGTGTTTATCATTTAATTGGTAAACTTTTATGTTCATTTTTCTTACCAGTTAGAGATACTGTGTGTTTAGCACCAAACTGTTTTTTCTTAGAGCAAAAGGGTGTTATTGACGTATATTTTTGAGGAGTGAAAAATTATTCTTGTAAAGTAAATGAGCATGTTCATATCTAGTGTTTGGACAAACTAATTTCTTTATTTACTTACAGAGAAATATATTATGTGCCAGAAACTGGGAGGATAATAAGATGAAGAGGCAAAGTCACCTGCCCTCATGGAGTCTAGAGTCTAATGAGAGAAAAAAAGCCTCTTTAAGATGAGTCAGTTTCCTTATCTGTAGAATTGGGGTAATGATATTACTTACCTACCTCATGAAGCTTATTGTAAGGGTTAACTGAGTTAAATTGTAAAAGGCTTAGCATTTTGCCAGGTACATAGTAGGTACCCCATAAAGGTTAGCTACTGTTACTATTATTATTTCTACAGAACAGAGATTTATACAAACTGCTTTGGTAGTACAGACTAGGCAAGGGTTGACTTTCTGGAAAGTTATGGGAATGATAAAATTTTAACTTGCTCTCAGTTCTGCTTCATAGTTTCCTTGTTCATCTTTGCCACTCTGATACCTAGTGCATAGTAAGTCTTCAAAAACTATTGAATAAATGAATGAATCAAAAAATCAGAATATACTTATGTGAGAGGGATTTTTCAAGACTGTTTCTTAAAACATCTTAAAGTAGATGTCAGTTAAATTTGAAAATGTAATATTAAAATTTAACATTAAATCTTTCATGCCTGACTTACTTCATAGATAGAATTTAGAATATGTTTTTAAGTAAGTAAATAATAAAAGATAGTTTAAGAAATGGAAAAGCTATTACTTTTCAGCCAGGCTTTTGAAACAAGCTGGATTTTCAATCAGTTATAACATTTTCTAGCCAGGTCTTGGGATGTAAGTATCATACAAGATACTGCAGACTACGGATATATCCATATATTTTGGCAGTATTGTGTTATTAAAGATCAGTGTAGCTACATCAGTTATCTTCTGTAGCATAATGGACCACCCCAACATTTACTGGCTTAAAATAATAATTTGTTAAGTCTCATGATTCTGTGGTTTGACTCCATGGTTTTTTTGGTGATCTCACCTAGGATCATTCATATAGCTGCACTGAGAAGGCAGCTGGACCGAACTGGGAGATCCTAGTATGCCTTGCTCCCATAGTTGGGTCCTTGGTGCTGAGTGCTTAGTTCTTCTCCATTTTTCCTTTCTCTGTCAGGACAGCTTTGATCATTTTAGAGCATGTGACTGGCTTCTGAGAGTAGAAGCTACCAGCCCTCTTAAGTAGCCTTCTAGAAGTAGCACAGCATTGTTCCCATACATTTTATTGTTTTAACAAGTCACAAGATTCATTATCTCAGATCAAGAAACAGAATCCATCTCTTGATAGGACGATTGATAAAGAATTAGTAGCCTTTAACCCACCCTAGTAACATAACACTGTATTATCTTTGACTGGATACTTGTAGCCTGCCCTCCATATCTGTCATCTTTCCCCTTATAATTTTTATGTTTTTCCTTTTTCCTTCATTCTCAGTGAATAATTGCAGTTTGTCTTCTCGTTCATTGATTGAAATTTCTGTTCTTTTGATACAGACTGTTTCTACAATGTGGATTTTCATTCTGCCTTTGTATTTTTCTACATTGCCTGTATGCATTTCTTATCTTTTCTAGTTTTCTTGTCCTGTATCCTACATTTTAGATACCCTTTTTTATGTCTTTTTTCTAATTTTATGGATTATATTAAAAATTTACATTCAGAACATAAATCATAGGTGTAATAGTAGCACTAAAGGTACTGCTACTGTCAGAAACAGTAGGGTGGTGCCTACCATGTTATGTTATTGACATTAAGATCTTGAGTCTTTCGTTTAGTGATCTAGAGGGAAATGACCAGACATCCTCTTTTGACTGAGATCTCCTCAGCTTTTGATAATCACTGCTGAGTTTTTACTTGTTTTCAATGAAACTATGAATTGCTCAAATCTTGTGATTTAAACCATGAAAGATAAGCTATTGGTATGCTAGTTCAGAAGGATTCAATCTGATGTGAGACCTGCAGAGAAAACACCCAAGCCATTTAAGGGTGGAGTGGCCAGAAAGCTCCTTTCCCTACCAAGAATGGAATTACAAGCCAAAAGCCATCATGAACTTTTCAGCCTTATGAGCAAGCCATTTTATAAGCAAATCCAACCCAAGTAGGGCCTTCTGGTGACTGCAGCCCTGGCTGACGTTGCCTGCAGTCTTACGAGAGACTCTGGTTCAGAACTACCCAGCTAAGCCACTCCTGCCCCAGAGAAACTGTGCAGTGAATGAAAGTTTATTGCATTTGAAGTGCTGACTTTTGGGGTAATTTGTTATGTAGCAATAGATAATACAGATTTTGGTATCAGTGGTTTTGTTTTATTGTAATAAAGTGTAGGACTGTCCTTGGGATTCAAAAGTGGGTACAAACTGGAAGGATTGTGAGGCATTAGTGAAAGCCTGAAGAACCTTCGATTGACTGTTGGTAGAAGTTTAGCCTTTGAGAAGGCTTTGGGTGATATTTTAAAGGATGTGAGAAAAATGTTACTGGAAACTTGAGGAAAGGGGATCCTTATTCTCTAGTGTTAGAAATTAAGCAACTCTGTCACCTGTAATAACATGGGAAGTATAAAAAATGTATGTAATGAATTAAGTGATCTAGCTAAGGAGATTTCTTAAGCAAAATGTTGAAGAAGCTACCTAGTTTCTTCTTGCTATGAAATGTAAAAGGGGGGAGATAAACTATAGGAAGTGCTGTTAAACAAAAAGGAGCAAGGAAATGTTGGGCTTGAAATTTTCCTGCCTATCCCTATGACCAATTATACTAAAACTACAAAATGTATTTTAAGAAAGATAAATCCAGGACACTCATAGGAAAACATGGTCTATAGATCAAGCTGAAGTTGTGACTTTATAAAGTCTTCAAAGATGTGGGAAAGATTCAAGCTGTCATTTCAAAGAAGTGTTAGTCTAACAGTAAGGGTTCTAAGAACCTTACCCAAGATACATAGAGGCTTATCTTGAAGATTGTGGGTATGGTCTTTGTCTATAAGAATAAGCTATACTAAGCTGGAATAAGCTGTAATATTCACAGGAGACCCACAAAGTTTTTTCTTTTCACCTTCTTTTTTTAAAAAAGGATTGAATCAGCAGAAACACTGCTAGCATGGACTGAATGGAACAGAGGTTGTACAAATTAAAAGCAGTCTTTGGAACCCTGAATCTCTAAACATGCTGAAAAAAATGACACAGTTTCAAACATGGGCCACCCTTCACTGAAAAGAAAAGATGAGTCAGAAAGCCTAATCAAGAGCTCAGAGTGCAGAACCAGGCCTTGAATTCTAATCAGGAATTGCCGGTGTCCTGCTGGATTTCAAAATTGCTGTGGACCAGTAACTCCCGTGCACCTCCCGTTTTTCCTCTGAACAGGAATGTGGATGGTAGTTTTCCTGTGCCTTTTGCATCATTGGTCTTGAGTTTCTGACCATAAGAAACTGTGAGATAATAAAGATTTATTGTTATTTTAAAGCACCAAGTTTTGTAGTAATCTATTATGCAGTGATAGGTAACTAATACAGTGACAATTAAGTTGAATTTGGAGGGCTAAGATGACAATTCTGCAAAAAAGGCAGGCAGTGGGAATGGGAAAGAACATTTAATGCAGGGGAAAAATAAGATTTCTGATTTCAAAGGTCATGAACTGTTAGGATCATGGGATGACTATATGTCATTGGAAGACGATGCAAACTCAAGAGTATTCATGAATATATATTCTGTGAAACATTGGAGAAAGGAGTTATCTGACCAATAATTATTGCTAGGAACTATAGAGTTTTATATGTAAAATGAGGAAGACCCTTTTCTGCTTGCTTTACATTTAGTTTCATAATTTAATCTTATTGCTTAGTAAGTGAAGTTTACATAATTTATATTATTAGCAGTTTATTTTATAAAAGTATTTAAAATAAGTGTTAGATACAGTAGAGTTCTATATTTAAACTGAATCACTTCAAGATGAGTCCTTTTGTATCTTGAGTAAGCGTCTACTTATGTTTACTTGTGTTTAAAGTAAATAGGAGAAATTACTTTCACACTTAACTTTTTATTTTGAAGATTTTTAAATATATAGAAAAGCTGAATGTATAGTGTTAACAAATATATAAACATCCTTAATGTTTTGTCACATTGGATTTACATATACTTTAAAAATTTTGATTGAAACATTTGAAAGGAGGTCACAAATATTGCTCCGTCTCTAAGTTCTTCTTGTCTGAATTTCCAAGAATAGGGATTCATAACCACAATATCATTAACACAGCTAAGGAAATTAGCACATTCCATAATCATATTTAACATGTTAGTCCAAAAAAAGTTGATAATTTTTTAAAAATCTAGGATGCATGCATTTATTCTAGAATAATAAAAATCTTGAAATTATAATGCTTTCTATGACAATTCTAATTTTTTATTTTGAGGATTTCATGTCATTTTCTTTATAGAATGTGCCACATTCTGGCATTGTCCAATTTTTCTTCATTATTAGATTCAGGTTGAACCTTTTTTGGTGAGAATACCACATAAATGATATGTACTGGATCCAGAAGGTGACTGTGAATCTCTTCACCATCAGGATATATTTTTCCCATTTACCTGGTTGATTACTCTCAGCAGCCTTTCACTTTGGTTTTAACTGCTATTGATGATACTTGCCTGAATCAATTTTTACATTATGGATTACAGGGAAATTTCTTTTCATTGGCCTTATGTAATCCATGTTGCAAGGAAAGATGCCTTACCACTACTGTAAGAACCCACTCTTGCTTTTTCTTTTTAAAAGTTAATATCTTGTTTGGATCATGAATTTGAAGATATTTGTTGTTTGAGTTCTATGTATGCTTATTTTCATGAATGAGTAATTTTGAAAAACTTTGAATTACTTTAAAACAATAAGCTAATAACAAATCTATCGGATAGTTTTAGAATTGGTAACAGTGAGGCTCATCAGTCATGTGTTGTTTATTGAGTTTCTGCTGGAGTGCAAAAACTCACACCAGATAATACAGGGTGCTTAACATTAAAAATTGTAGTCAACAAGTACTTACCCAGTTGAGAAGGTCAGATACATATGCATGTAAAGATGGAAGAGTATTTACAGCAGGAAACCAAAATCTAAGCGATTAGTGTAGTCAATTAGTGCTTTTAGTGTTTAGAAAGATAGCACTTTGACATGTGCAAAGCAGTGCAAGTATACGAAGGGTCATAATGAGGTCATTGAAGTTCTGAACCTGGACCTTTCATGTATTCTTTCCAATAAATACTTATCAAGTGGCTACCATGTTATAGCAACTAAAGAAACAAAAGGAATGAAACAGGAACCTTGCCCCTGGGGCTTAGTTACTGGGTGAAATGAAAAACATAAGAATCTATCTATAATACATAAAATCATAAAAAAGTGCTATAATAAAGTTACCTATTTAGTGCCATGGCTGTATAGAAGAGAGAACCACAAAGTCATGTTGATTGGGGGGGAAGGGTGTGTGAAAGGAAAGGCCTCCATAGAGGAAGTGGCATTTGAGATGGATAGGAATTTTTTAGGTTGAGAATGGAAGAAGGGTATTCTAGGAAATAGAAGATAGGCCAACATGCCGAGAAGTGTAATTATGCAAGCCACAGTTTTAGGGAGACAAGTGGTGCTATTTTCAGAAAATTCAGGAGTGTTCCTGATTTGGGATGGAAAATGGTTATTAAGGCTTTTTTTGTTGTTGTTTTTTGAGACAGAATCTAGCTCTGTCACCTGGGCTAGAGTGCAGTGGAGTCATTATAGCTCACTGTAACCTCAAATTCCTGGGCTCAACAATTCTCCTGCCTCAGCCTCCCGAGTAGCTGGGACTACAGGCATATACTACTACAGCGGGCTGATTTTTCCATTTTTGTAGAGTTGGGGTCTTGCTCTTACTAGGTTGATCTTGAACTTCTGGCCTCAAGCAATTCTCCCACCTTTGCCTCCCAGAGTGTTGGGATTACAGGTGTGAGCTGTCACACCTGGCAGGTTATTAAGCCTTGTGTGTGTGTGTGTTTGTGTAATTTTTCCTCATGAGGAGAACAATGCACTTGAAGTTTTAATGGTAGATAATAATTTTTCAGAAAAACTGTATGGAAAGATAAACACTGGATTAAAAAATGAATCTGATAAACAATTTACCAGCAGAATGAAAGGAAAAGGAGACCTCTTTAGAAAATACAAAAGGAGTTATTAGGAAGGAAGAGCGCTAAAATAGTAATGTCATTAGAACCAGTGAACAAGAGATTTTACAAGAGGGTAGTTAATAATGTCACATACAGCAGTGTATACAAGGAAACGAAAGCAAAAAAGGGCCACTGGGTTTGAAGATAAAAGAATGTCATGAATTCAGTTTTGGTGATTTCAGTGGGGATGGTGGAAGCCAGATTTTTGGGGAATAAAGAATGATGCTTAAATATCAGATTTAAGTTATTTGAAAAATTTGGCAGTGAAAAGAACAACATTAAAGTGAGGGCACCTTGGTCAAGTGAAATTGTTTTTAGAAGTTAGAGAAAACCTAGTATATATATGTGATGGAGAACATGCTAGTGGGATAGGAAATACTATAGTTAGCAAAGAAATAATTGATGGAGCAAAGAGTTGGGAGGAGATGGGAGGAGATGAGAACATAGATGAAGGGGTTAGTCTTTGAAAGGAGGAAAGGCAAACTTCGAGTTAGTCCAGAGGGGAGGTGAGCATGAGGAAAGAGCAGAGGGAAGGAAGAATTATTAAAAAGGAAATAAGGAACTTATATATGATGGCTTGATGTTCTCTATGAATTAGGAGAGAGCAAAATCATTGTGGTTAGAACTTCCTCTTCTATTTATATATCCCGGGAGCAGGAATGGAGGAAGTCCCCACCCATCCAGCGTAATCTATAGTTGACTAGTGGCATGGCTGAAGGCTGAAAGGGTTAGGAAGTAGAGACATATTATGTCCTTCTGTTAGAAAAATTTTAGTACAAACAAAATATCAAACAGCAAAATAATACTATTTAAAAATGTAATTATTGTATAGCATGGTGATTATAATTAATGATATTGTATTTTTGTAAAATGCAAAGATAGTAGATGTTAGATATTCTTACCATAGAAATGATAACTATGTGAGGTAATGTATTTGTTAGTTAGCCAGATTTAACTATTCCACAATGTGTATATACTTCAAAACATTGCATTGTACATGATAAAGGCATGCAATTTTGTCTTTCAGTTAAAAAAATAAAATAAATGCATTTGTTGCTAGTATGTAAAGATTTAAAACAACCTTATTTAGGAACACTAAATGTATTACTGGGTTTAATTTTAAAAGTTCTGTTATTATGTCAATTAAAAATATGTTTTATAAAGGTAAAATTATTAATTTACCTAGTTTTTAAATGTTTAAAATTTTGCAGTGTATTATTTTTTAACTGAGGACTCTCTGTGAGAATAGTCAGGACTCTTAAAATTTTAAGCAATAAAATAACACAACTGAAGCTTAAGCAATGAAGCAAAAATTAAAAGAGAGGGCAGATTTATTAGATTAAGTAAATGGAACTCCAAGATAGCCTGATCTCAGGTATGCCTGGATATAGAAGCCCTAGTGACGACATTAGGGGTTCTCTCCTCTGCTCCATTGGTTCACTCTGCTTCCATTTATGATGGCCTCATTCTCAAGCAGGCTTCTGCTCTGTGGTTACCAACAGCCTGGGGGCAACATCCTGGAGACTCACTATCTGAAAGGAAGATAAGAGTGTTTCTCACTAGCTATATAGTAAATATCTGTGTTCCTCCTTGTGTCATTTTTCCATACCTAATCTATCACTGTAGCCAGGAACCTGGGGCACAGCATACTCTGATAGTCTACAGCCTGGATTACAGCCTCATTTCTTAAAGGAGGTCACCATGATTGTGAGTTGGAAGAGTGGTGGGTCTTTTAAATTTTGGCACATTACCTTACAGACTTATCTATGCGTGTCTGTGTGTGTATATGTATTGTCTGTTTGTATTAATACATACTGTATAACAAACCAAGTAGTCTAACGAAAGCCTTGTGTTGAAACCTACTTCCTTAGGAAAGAATTAGCCTTTGATTGCTTATATAAATGAGTCTTAATAGCTTTTTTAGTTTATGGTTTCATAAAGATAACTTTATAAGTCTTTCCCCCCCATACGTAAAAGTGTTTTCTGTGTACATATCACAATATTCTTAGGCCCTCACAAAAATGGAGCAATTGTACAAGGGTCAATTTCAGTAGTAGCTAAAACAAACAAGCAAAAAAGAAACAAAGCAACCATCACCGCACGCGCGCACGAACACACACACACAGAAAAATACACACAGATCCACACACAGAGACATATACAGATACATAGGTCAGTTTAGCACCTGGACCCAATGGAGTCAGTAAATGTTAGTTTTCTTCAGTTTTACCCTTTTGTGGTATGTATGTGGGAAGAGGGACCATTGTCAAAGGAGAGAACCCTGAACTAGAGCCAAAGCCAAGTGCAGTTCAGTTGAAGGTGTATACAATTTTTGAAATGGAATTCCTGTGTTTTAAAATTCTGCTTTATTTGTTTGTACTGTGTGTATTCCTTGTCATTTGGTATAGATGCCACTGAATGTTGGTAGAAAGAGCATAGGGAGTGGACTGATGTGATCCAGACTGTTCTGCTACAAACTAGGTATATGATGTTGTGCTACTTCCCTACTTTGGGTCTCATTCCTGATTTGCAAAGTAAAAGTGTTTTATTACAACATGATTGATTTCTGAAAGGTTGTTTCCATTCTAACATTATCTGATCCTGGGATCTGAAGACATCTTTTTTTGTGACCTGGGTTATATGGGGTGTGAAGGCTTATGATACATTTACTGTTACAAATTCAGCTTAATGTGTTTGGAGGACTCCAGTTGATTGGAGACTACAAGACTGATAACTAATGTTTGGCTTTCTCACTGGAAAATAGTTCTAGCTATGAAACCTATTTTTCAGTGGAAATATACTAGGAGTGGCCATTGCTTTCCTTCCCACAGAGAGAAGTGATCTCTTGGTGTTATTCACATAAAGCTATCACCTTTATTTTCAAATTCATGTAGATTTCACCCTTGCTCTTATAAACCCTTCTCCCACCCCCTCATAGTTGTAAACATTCTTATTGCTAGGATGATTTGGAGTGTTAGTGTGTGTGTGCCTGTTTTAAATCATGTTTAATGATTGTAAAGCAAATCTCAGCTCAACTGTCACTGCTAAAGGAACCCTTCTCTGACCCCCAGGTTAGATCATGTTATTTAATTTCATGGTGTGTTTTTCCTTGCAGAGTTAGGATTATATATATGTATAGTTTCAGCTAGATTGAAAACTCTGGGAGGGCAGTGATTACATCTCTTTTGCTGACTTTTATCTATAATGTCTGGCACATAATTGGTATTCAGGATCTATTTTTGAATAAATTCATAAATTAATACTGTTTTTCCACAAATAATAAATGAATAGAAATACAATGATAAATTAAAGCTCAAAATGCTTTGTAGAGTTATGATCGTAGCCTTTGCTATTACCAAACAGTGAATTTAAAAGGAAAGCATAATCAAGGTGGTTGTATAAATGACTTTTATTATTGTTTGTGCAAGAACAGTGAACAATCCTTAGTACAGGAAGCAACTTTTAAAAACTGCTGGCAGAACTAAGAAGTCAGACTGTCCTTGACCCTTAGATCAAATGTTTTAGAGCCTGAGTTTCCTTAAGTCTTCTTCATTTGAGTATAAACATTTTGATACAATGGAAGATTTATTCTATTAATTTTTGGTCTGCATAAACAAAGAGCCTGACAAAATTTGCTAAAAAAACAAAAACTTTCTAATTTTTATTAGCTCCATTTTTAAAAAGTTTGTTTCCTTTCAAGTACATAACACTGCAAAATGAGCTCAGCTGTATTAGCAGATAAACATGTTGATTCATTCTGCCCAAAGCTACTGAATGAAGCTTGGAGGGGCACAGTTTGTTCTTTACCCCACCCAGTGGCAAATGTTTTTCTTCCTCTTCTGCCTGTTGAGGGAAGGGGACTGGAATAAATGACTCCCCTTATTGAGGTTTGCCTGAATTATTTAAGGAGGGAAGGGAAAAAGATTTCTTCACCATTTACTTATCCTTTGTCTTATATGAATTCTTGTCATTAATATAAATCGCATGTATTCATACTGTAATACACAAGTTGAGTTATTAGTTATATATTCAGAGTTTTTACAAAGCTATTTTATTAATGCTCTGTTTTGAGTAATCTGTTGTTTAAAGGCATAGTAAGTCAGAGGTTTCTTCAGGTATATTGCATTTTGAGTATGCACTTAATTTTGGAAACAATGAGGAATATGCTATATTGAGTGGAGTTGAGGTAATAGATATAAAATTGGCCCTTCGTATCCATTTGTGGTTTCCGCATCCATGGATTTGACCAGTGGTGGATCGAAAATATTAAAAAAGGATATAATAATAATAAGACAAGGGTGCCCATTGTCACTTCTATTCAACATAGTGCTGGAAGTCCTAGCCAGAGCAATCAGGCAAAAGAAAGAAATAAAGGATATCCAAATTGGGAAAGAGGAGATGAAACTATGCCTGTTTGTGGATAATATGATCTTGTATCTAGAAAACCCTAAAAAGGTTACAAAATCAATGTACACAAATCAGTAGCATTTCTATATACTAATAGTGGCAAGCTGAGAGTCAAATCAGGGACTCAATACCATTTGCAATAGCTACAAAGAAAATAAAATACCTAGTAATATACTTAACCAAGGAAGTGAAAGATCTCACAGGAAGAACTACAAGACACTCATGAAGGAGATCACAGATGACATAAACAAATGGAAAAACATCTCATGCTCATGGATTGGTAGTCTCAACATCGTTAAAATGTCCTTACTGTCCAAAGTGATTTATAGATTCAATCCAATTCTCATCAAAATACCAAAATCATATCTCAAAGTATCTAGAAAAAATAAATCTATGCTTCATATGGAAACAAAAAAGAGCCCTAATATCAATAGTTAAGCAATCATAAGCAAAAAGAACAAATCTAAAGGGATCACATTACCTGACCTCAAATTATACTATAAAGGTATAGTAACCGAAACCAAAACAGAATTGTACTGGTATAAAAGTAGAGACATAGACCAATGGAATAGAACAGAGAACACAAAAATACAACTATCTGCCTATAACCAACTAATCTTCAGCAAAGCATATAACAACATACTGGGGAAGGAAAGCCCTAGTCAATAAATGGTGCTGGGCAAACTGGATAGCCACAAGCAGATGAATGAAATAGGACCCCTATCTCTTGACATATATAAAAATTAATTCAAGATAGCTAAAAGACTTAAATGTAAGGCATTAGGAAAAACTCTTCAAGTTGTTGGCTTAGGCAAAAAACTTATGGCTAAGACCCCAAAGGTAAATACAGCAATAACATAAATAAATGGGACTTCATTAAATTAATAAACTTCTGCACAGTGAAGGAAATAATCAACAGAGTAAATAGATAACATACAGAATGGTAGAAAATATTTGCAAACTATACATCTGATAAAGGGCTAATGTCAAGAATCTACAAAGAACTCAAATCAGGAGGAAGAAAACAAACAACTCCATTAAAAAGTGGGTAAAAGACATGAACAGACATTTTTCGAAAGAAGATAGACAAATGCCAAGAAACATCAAAAAAATGCTCAGCATCACTAATCATCAGGGAAATGCAAATTAAATCACAGTGAGATACCACCTTACCACTGTCATAATGACCATTATTACAAAGTAAAAAAACAGCAGCAGCAACAACAACAACAAACCAATAGATGCTGGCATGGATGCAGAGAGAAAGGAATACCTATACATTGTTGGTGGGACTACAAATTAGTACAATTTCTGTGGGAAACATGGAGATTCCTTAAAGAAATAAATGTAGACTTAGCATTTGATCAGGCAATCCCTCTACTGAGTATCTACCCAAAGGAAAAGAAGTCATTTTATCGAAAAGACACCTGCCCTTGAATGTTTATTGCAGCACAATTGATAATCACAAAGATGTGAAATCAACCTCAGTGCCCATCAATTCATGAGTGGATAAAGAAAATATGGTGTATATATACCATGGAGTACTACTCAGCCATAAGAGGAATGAAATAATGTATTTCATTTGAAGGAAATTTGAAGGGAATTGGAAGCAATTGAAGGGAAGCAATTGGCAGCAATTTGAAGGGAAGTGGAAGACCATTATCCTAAGTGAAGTATCTCAGAAATGGAAAAACAAATGCTGCATGCACTCATTAATAATTGGGAGTTAAATCATGGGCACACATGGGCACAAAGAGATGTAAAGGGCACTGGAAACCAAGAAAGGGGAGGTTCGGAGAGGGGTAAGGGGTTAAAAACTTACCTGTCAGGTACAATGAACAGTATTCTGGTCATGGACACACTAAAAGCCCCACCTGAAGCACTATACAAGGTATCCATGTATTAAAATAACAAAAACATTTATACCTCCTAAATATTTTGAAATAAAAAAGAATGGTTATGTATGTACTAAACATGTACAGACTTTCCCCCTTTGTCATTCCCTAAACAAAAAGTATAACAACTATTGATATACTATTAACATTGTATTAGATATTATAAATAATCTGGAGATTATTTAAAGTATAGCATACCTCATTTTATTGCTCATTGCTGTTATTGCTTTTCTGTTTTGTTTTGTTTTTACAAATTGAAGCTTTGGGTCAACCCTGTATCAAGCAAGTCTATCAGCGCCATTTTTCCATTTTGAGCATGTGCTAACTTCATGTCTCTGTGTCATTTTTTGATAATTTTTGCAATATTTCAAACTTTTTCATTATTTTATTTGTTATGGTGATCTTTGATGTTACTTTATAATTGTTTTGGGGTGCCACAATCTGTGTCCATATGAGATGGGGAATTTGATAAATGGTCATGTGTATTTCTACTGCTCCACCATCTGGCTTTTCCTCTCTCCCCCTCTCCCTCCCCCCTCCCCCTCCCCCTCTCCCTCCTGAGATACAACAATATTGAAATCACAACAATATTGAAATCAGGCCAGTTAATAACTCTACAATATCCTCTAAGTGAAAAAAGGAGTTCATGTCTCACTTTAAGTCAAAAGCTAGAAATGATTAAGCTTGGTGGGGAAGGCATGTTGAAAGCTGAGATAGGCCAAAAGCTAGGCCAAAACCTAGGCCTCCTGTGCCAGTAAGCCAAATTATGAATGCAAAGGAAAATTTTTGAAGGAGATACAAACTGCTACTCCAGTAAACACATGAATGATAAGAAAGCAGCTTATTGCTGATAGGCAGACAGTTTGAATGGTCTAGATAGAAGGTCAAACCAGCTACAACATTCCCAAAAGCCAAAGCCTAATCCAGAGCAAGGCCCTAACCCTTCTCAACAATCTGAAGGCTGAGAGAGGTGAGGAAGCTATAGAAGAAAAGTTAGAAGGACACAGAGGTTGGTTCATGAGGTTTTAGGAAAGAAGCCATTTCCATAACATAAAGAACATAAAGATACAAGGTGAAGCAGTAAGTGCTGATGTAGAAGCTGCAGCAAATGATCCAGAAGATCTAGCTAAGATAAATGATGAAGGTGGTTACATTAAAGAACAGATTTTCCATGTAGATGAAACAGCCCTCTATTGGAAGAAGATGTCATATAGGACTTTCATAGCTAGAAAAGAGAAGTCAGTGTTTGGCTTCAAAACTTCAAAGGACATCCCAACTCTCTTGTTATGGGCTAGTGAAGATGGTGACTTTTAAGTTGGAAGCCAGTGTTCATTTGCCATTCTGGAAATCCTAGGGCCCTTAAGGATGCTGCTAAATCTACTTTGCCTGTGCTCTAGAAATGGAACAACAAAGCCTTGATGACAGCACATAAGATTCCTTTAAAAATATTACCTGCTTATTGACAATGCACCTGGTCACTCAAAAGCTCTGATGGGGATGTACAAGGAGATAGATGTTGTTTTCATGCTGCCAACACAGCATCTATTCTATAGCCCATGGATCAAGGACTGATTTGATTTTCAAGTCTTGTTATTTAAGAAATACATTTCATGAAGGTGTAGCTGTTTCCATAGGTAGTGATTCTGATGGATCTTGGCAAAGTAAAATTGAAACCTTCTCAAAAGGATTCACCATTCTAGATGCCATTAAGAACAATTCATGATTCATAGGAGGAGTTCTAAATATCAACATTAACAGGAGTTTAAAGAAGTTGATTCCAACCTTCACAAATGACTTTGAGGAATTCAAGACTTCAGTGGAGGAAGTAACTGCAGATGGGGTAGAAATAGCAAGAGAAGTAGCATTAGAAGTAGTATCTGAAGATGGGTTTGAATTATTGCAATGTCATGATAAAACATTCGTGGATGAGGATTTGCTTCTTAGGATGAGCAAAGAAA
Organism: Microcebus murinus; assembly: GCF_040939455.1. Classification (NCBI taxonomy): domain Eukaryota; kingdom Metazoa; phylum Chordata; class Mammalia; order Primates; family Cheirogaleidae; genus Microcebus; species Microcebus murinus. The sequence continues at coordinate 49,957,716 of NC_134122.1, read as the reverse complement.
GTGGTTTCTTGAGATGGAATCTGCTTCTTGAGAGAATGCCATGAATGTTGTTGAAATGACCTACAAAGAATTTAGAATATTACATAAACTTAGTTGATAAAGCAGCAGCAAGGTTTGAGAGGATTGAGTCAATTTTTGAAGAAAGTTCTGTAGGTAAAATGCTGTCAAATAGCATGGCATGCTATAAAGAAATTTTCATGAAAGGAAAAGTCAATCAATGCAGCAAACTTCCTTGTCATCTTATTTTAAGAAATTGCCACAGCCACCCCAACCTTCAGCAACCACCACCTTGATCAGCCAGCGGCCATCAACATCAAGACAAGATTCTCTTCATGCAGTTTGAGAGGGACCAATAAAGAAAAACAAAGACAAGATCTTTCACCAACATAAAGATTACCACTTGCTGAAGGCTCAGGTGATCCTTAGCCTTTTTTGGCTAAAATAAATATTTTATTATATTCTTAAATTAAGGTGTGTACTTTTTTTAGACATAATGCTATTATTGCACACTTAATAGACTAAAGTATAGTATAAATATAAGTTCTATAATCTACGTGCTGGGAAACCAAAAAATTCATGTGGCTTGCTTTATTGTGATATTTGCCTTATTGTGGTGGTCTGGAACAGAACCAGCAATATCTCTGAGGTGTGCATGTATATGAAAGGATGTATATAGATTATATGCAGATATTATGCCATTTTATATAAGAAACTTGAGTATCTGTGGATTTCATGTAGGAGACTTCAGTATCTGTGGGGAGTCCTGGAACCCATCTCCCATGAATACCTCTAGGGATGGCTACACTCACATAAAATGAATTTATGATGGAGATCTTATGAAATATATATAGAAATGTTATAATATCCCAAGGATGACCTTTGGTATTTTGGAATAGCTTTTAGAATATGGCCAAAATGTGTCACATCTACTATTACGTAAACCCTGTGTTTCAGCATATGTTGTTTCCTACATTTTGTACTGTGTTAAGTGCCATGAATTTGCAAAGATTAATAAGATATCTTCCTTGCCCTCAAATAGCTTACCATCTGTATACCATTGCCCAAAGTGTACATCATTAATGGGTAGGTTTTTCTCAAAAAATAGATTATTGTCTTTGACTAAGTTTTGGAAATATCTTGACTAAACAAAATTAAAGATTTCTTTAGTATAGAGTTCCCAAAGGTATATATTATGGAATTCCAAAAAGTGACTATACTTTGCAAGGTTTTCCAGACTTCATTGACATATTTTTTTTTTTTTTTTCCCATGAAACTTCTGGGGTGGCATCTAAGAGGAATGGAGGTTGGAAGAGATAGTGGCAGTAACATGTTTAGGAAGAGGATGGTTAATGTGCCATGGAACACACTTTGGGAAACAATGCACTAATGTAATATTTTTATCTAGCCCATGCCTCTGAATGCTGTCTCAAAAGTCTAGCATTTGCTGCAGAATCTCTATTTATGCTTCTTAATCCTTTATAGGTGGGATGAGGGCCTTGGATCTTTTGATTGAATTAAATTGAAAACAGAGTTTAGTAAATATGAAAAGTGGCACCTGTCATGTGAAATTTAGCCTTTCTCAAAGCAGATTAGTCACTTCTTTCAAAGCAGTCACACCATTTAACTTTTGTGTTTTATTTTGAGACAGAGTCTCACTCTGTTGGCCAGGCTAGAGTACCGTGGTGTCAGCCTAGCTCACAAGTAAGCTCAATCAAACTCCTGGGCTCAAGCAATCCTACTGCCTCAGCCTCCCGAGTAGCTGGGACTACAGGCACATGCCACCAGGCCTGACTACTTTTTTCTATATATTTTTAGTTGTCCAGCTAATTTCTTTCTATTTTTTTAGTGGACATAGGGTCTTACTCTTGCTCAGGCTGGTCTCGAACTCCTGAGCCCAAATGATCCACCTGCCTCGGCCTCCCAGAGTACTAGGATTACAGGCGTGAGCCACCACCCCCAGCCCATTTAACTTTTCTATTTTGATTATGCTGTTTTTCCCCTTTCTAGGCACTTAGGTTTAAAAACAGTCATTGAATTTTTCTTTTGTGTTACTCAACCCTACCCTCATCTCCTATAACCCCATATGGCTTAATTTTTCTTTAAAATTCATCATTTTTTTTTTCTTTTCCTTCTACTGGTCATCTAGGTTAGGTTCACATGAAGTGGGTGATCGGTAAATATTTGTCAGATGATTGAATCTGGACTGCTGTGATGTGTGCTTTGTAGTCTTTCCCTATGCTTTGCAGTGCTGTGCCACTTTATGTTGTGTTGTGTGATTTATGTTGAATTTCTTCTCTAAGCCATCAATAGCTCTCTGTTTTAGGAAAATTGTCCAAATGTCCTAACCTGGCACCAATCTACCAATCTAGCCTTAGACTCTACTACTTTCTGATTTATAGCATATGCTATCTCCAAAGATGCTACTGATTCACGATTTCCCATGAAGTTTTTACTTTTACAGCTTTTACCTGGTGGCATGTGTCTGTCACCCCTTCTACTTGTAATGCTTTTTTTTTGCCACATAATTTAATTACCTAAATCTCACCCATCAATAAAATTCACTTAAATGCTAATATCTCCATAATCTCCAGCTGAGAGTGCTATTGTTTTTCTCTGAACATAAACTTTTCTCTGTAAATATAACTTTATAGTACCATTTTGATTCTGTTTAAGTATGTTATGACAGATATTCATATCCATGGCTTTTCTTCTCTAAGCTTGTATATTTCTTGAGGTATATTTCTTGAGGTTGACTGCTGTAACCTCCACATGTCAGTGGATTAATATAATTTGAGTTTTGTTTCTTGCTCAGTAAAGTTCAAACCATGCACAGTATTCCTGATTGGTAGACTTATTCTATCTTGTGGCTCTACCGTCTTTATTAAATGGTTCCTATCAACATGTGCTCATCGGCATGAAGCTGGAGAAAGAACATAGAACAGGGGATGTTTTTAGTGGGCTAAGACTGAAAGTGGCACTCCTCGTTTCTCACATTTCATTAGCTAGAACTCAGTCAAATGGCCATATTTGACTGCAAGGGAGACGGGGAAGCATGCACTTGGGAAGAGGTTTTTGTGAGCACACTGTAGTTTGTCCAAGTGGTTAGAAACTTGCATCCTGAATTTTAATTCTGGATTAACCTGGATTTTAATTCTGGCTGTTACTACTTACCAGTGATGTGATCTTGAACAAGTTACTTATCTTCTCATCTGTGAGATTTAAGCAATAAATGTGGGTAGAGTACTTGGCCTATAATAAGTAATCTGTTAGCTGTCATCATATCCTCAGTGACATATCTTGTACCTTTGTTGCATAGATGCATATTAAATAAATGTTAAATGGATTTAAACATAGCTGCTTGAAGGAGTTTATTGTGTCTTAATTCCTTTCCTTTAGTTAATATTATTATGTGAAAACTGTGAAGAGATCTATCTATACCAGAACTTATAAATATTCTTATACTAAATTACTTTATCTTACCAAATTCACTGTTTCATAAATATACTTTTAAAAGAAGAACAAACAGTATTTTTGGCCAGATTAGGTAAAGTTGAACATTCCTAGGAGGTACAGTAAAAAGAAAGAGAGAAAATAGGAAGAAAAATGCCAAGAAAATTAGGAGATAGGTATAGAAATTTCCAGTAGAATTACAGACTTTCAGAAAGAAATCAGAAGAAACGGGTAAAAATCACTAATAAATCAGAATGTTCTAAAACTGAAGGACATTAGTGTCAAATTGAAAGAACACATGAGATACCCTGCACAATGGTTGTTGACCCACAAGAAGGCACATTGTTTGGAAATTTCAGGATCAGGAATCTGAATGCTTGTAGACTTCTCAACAATAGTAGAAGCAGGAGGACAATGGAACAGCAGCCCCTTTAAAATTCTGAAGAAAAATTGTATCCAAACTAGTCTAACTCAACTATTAATGAAGTTTGAGAATAGAATAAAGATATTTTCAGAGAGGCAAGGTCTCAAAAAAGTCATCTCCCATAAACCCTTCCTCAGGAAGCTGGGGAATGTAGTCCGTTAAAATTAGAGGAATATCTGGGAGAAAGGAAAGAGGACTTCAGAATTAGGAGAGGGGTTAGAGGAACATCCAGGACAGTAGCTGTGCACCTGGCCCAGGCTCCTTAATCTATAAGGTAACAAGTTTGAAGACAGGGAGAGACTTCTTCTAGAAGATGAAATTGATAGAAAGCTGAGTCGAATGAATAAATTCAATGGAGCTTTATAAGACTGGAGAGTCTGGGGTGAATTAGGGATAAATATATGGTAGATAAATATATAGGGATAAGTATGTAGAAAACTAAGTAAATGAGAAACCAGTCATTAATTCCAAGGAAAACAAAATGTGATGCAGGAAAAGAAAGGTAATTATTGTTTACTGCTTGGCTCAGCTCTGAATACCCTAATGTAGTCATAGTGATATAAGCCTTAAATATCGATCTAACCAAAGTTAGGGTAAAACTCTGTTTGGATGTTAGGGGTGGGAAAGTGTGGAGAGAGCCAGAACTAGGAAACAGAGCTAAACTTCCTCAACTGGCAGTTACTGGATAAAGAAAGCTTTTGGGAAAAGGCAATATTGAAGAGGGAGCTGGAGACTAGTTTTTCTTAACAAACCTTGTAGATCTAGTTGATTTTTTAAAAACTCTGTGCATGTGTAACATTTATTTGTACCTTTAGAAGACTTTTTTTCCTGGATCAGAATTTTTTCGATTGTTTTAGCTCACTTAAATGTCTTACTAGCTTAAAGTTTTGATAAGTGTGTAATTGGCTTTGAAACATATATATCCACCTTGTTGTTGTCTATTATTTAGCTACAGAGTTCTTACTTATAGATGAATTGATGAATGGCAGATTTAGGACCAAGGTTTCCCAGATTAATCTAATCCTACAATGCTTTTTTTTTTTTTTTTCTTGTTTTGTCTTGTCTGTCTTGTCTTTTCTTTCTCATTTCATTTCATTTCATTTCATTTCATTTCATTTCATTTCATTTCATTAAAGATGGGGTCTTGATATTTTGCCTAGGCTGGGATTAAACTCACAATCCTCCCACCTCAGCCTTCTCAGTAGCTGGGACTACAGGTATGTGCCATTGCACTCAGGTACAGTTCTTTTATTTTGTGTCCTCCTAAATTTAAATATTCTATCTGTATCATGCTTTTCTGTGCATGTTACATTATGATGTGTTCCCAAATCAATTCTTATATGGACCTCTTTCTTTTTTTGCTTTCTTTAATTTCCTTTTCTTTGTAGCTTCTTTTCTTTAGCATTTCAATAGCAGGGATAACTTTTTGTGGTTAGAAGCTGCTGTGTTTCTCTCATATCACCTATTCTCAGGCATGGATACAGCAGAACAGGAGACCTGTGGGTGAGTTCCGAGGGCTGAGGAATGCTGTCACCCTCCAGCATTTCTGGTTCAGCAGCTTTTAATCAATTTTTGCCATCTCTACCCCTAATGCTTTAATAAATTCAAGGGTCATGATTGACTGGTTTACTATTATTTGCTTATTGCATACTTATTTGTTAGATTTAAAGTTCTTAATTGTTTGTAAAAATGAAGTTACTAGTTAAATGTTGCTAATTTAAGCAGAAAGGGGATTAATCAAAGATATTGGGGATCTCTGAATCTACGGAAAGGCCAAGCTATCAAAATTGGGGCTTCCCAGCTAGGAATAGCGCCTCTGTTTCTAAAATAGCCATAGAAGAACACTCAGCAACCAAGTATCCTGCTTTTTATTCCATTAATTTTGCTGTTATACTCTTTAATGATAAACTTATAGGTTGGGAAATTATCAGTTTTATTTTTAAGTTGAGGTCATGGAGAGGAATATGAGGGGATGATTGAATTTGTACATCTTTGGATTTTAAATCCAGAGAAAGAGGAAACCCAGATTTTCAGGAGGCGAAAGTGTAACTTTGTTTTGAATACTCCTTTTTGAACAGAGTTAGAGGATAGCCTTGGGTTGGGACATTTCTCAATGTGTTCTTATTAAAACTTAGTTCAGATTTCTTGATTAAAACCCTCCAGGGGTTTCTTATCTGATGTAGAGGAAACAATCCAACTGCTCTTGATGATGTCTGAGGCTCAGAGTGATCTTGACAGAGGTAGATTCACCATGAAGCTAATAAAGGTTAAGACCTCTCACTTGCACAAGACCTTTCTGAAGCTTGATCTAAATTGGTTAAGGCCACTGTAGTTTTCCACTTGGACTTCTTGCCTGCCACACATCCTGTCCTTTCAGGTTGTGTTTGATTGGACACAGGAAATTTTGGAGTCCTAAGGAGAGGATGGGTGGGGTACACTTATGTGACGTGCAGTCACTTTTGCATAAAGTTTAGTTGTTGCTGACCCAAGAACACCTCTCAAGAATCTTATGGCTATCTAACCCTCAACAAACTAGGCATAGAAGGAACATGTCTCAAAATTATAAAAGCCATATACGACAAACCCACAGCCAACATCATACTGAATGGGGAAAAGTTGAAAGCATTCATCCTAAGAACTGGAACAAGACAAGGATATCCACTGTCACCACTGCCATTCACCATAGTGCTGGAAGTTTTAGCCAGGGCAGTCAGGCAAGACAAAAATATTAAGAGTATCCAAATCAGGAAAGAAGAGGTCAAGCTATTGCTCTTTGCTGACAATATGATCCTATATCTAGAAAACCCCATAGATTTTATGAAGTCTCCTGGAATTGATAAATAAATTCAGCAAAGTCTCAGGGTACGAAATCAGTGTTTATAAATCAGTAGCATTTCTATATACTAATAACAGTCAACCCGAGAGTCAAATAAAAGACTCAATACTATATTCACAATAGCTGCAAAGAAAATAAAATACCTAGGAATCCACCTAACCAAGGAGATAAAATATTTCTACATGGAGAACTAAGAACCTCTCAGGAAAGAAATCACAGAGGATACAAACAAATGGAAAAAAACATCATGCTCATGGATAGGTAGAATCAACATTGTTAAAATTCCATACTACCAAAAGTGATTTACAAATTCAGTGTAATCTCCATCAAGTTACCAAAGTCATACTTCACAGGTCTAGAAGAAATAATTCTACATTTCATCTGGAACCAGAGAAGAGCCCAAATAGTCAAAGCAATCTTAAGCAAAAAGAACAAATCTGGAGGCATCACATTCCCAGACTTCAAACTATACTACAAGGCTATAGTAACCAGAACAACATGGCATTTTACAAAAATGGAGACAGAGACCAATGGAACAGAATAGAGAACCCAGATATAAAACCATCTACCTATAGCCAACTGGTTTTTGACAAAGCAGACAACAACATACATTGGGGAAAAGAAGCCCTATTCAGTAAATGGTGTGGAGAGAATTGGATAGCCACAAGCAGAAGAATGAAATAGATCCCCTGCTTCTCACTCCTCACAAAAATTAATTCAAGATGGATAAAAGACTTGAATCTAAGGCATGAAACTATAAAAATTCTAGAGAAAAATGTAGAAAAAACTTCCAAGTATTAGCATAGGGAAAGAAGTTATGACTAAGACCCCAATGGTTGTCATGGCAATAACAAAAATTAGTAAATGGGACTTGATAAAATTAAATAGCTTCTGTAAAACTGATAAAATAAATAACAGAGCAAATTGACAACCTACAGAATGGGGTAAAATATTTGCAAGCTATATATCTGATAAAGGGCTAATAACTAGAACTCAGGCAACTCAGGAAAATAAAAACAAGCAACCCTATTCAAAAGTGTGCAAAAGATATGAACAGAAACTTCTCAAAAGAAGAAAGAAAAATGGCCAATAAACATCAAAAAATGCTCGGTGTCACTAATCATCAGGGAAATGCAAATTAAAACCGTGATGAGGTATTACATTACCCCAGTTAGAATGGCTTTTATTAAAAAGTCCAAGAACAGTAGCTGCTAGTGTGGATGCAGAGAGAAAGGAATGCTTATATACTGTTGGTGGTACTGCAAATTAATACAACCTCTATAGAAAATAGTATGGAGATTCCTCAAAGAACTAAAAGTAGACCTATTTGATCCAGCAATCCCACTATTTAATATCTACTCAAAGGAAAGAAGACTTTTCATCCAAAGGACATCTGCACTCGAATGTGTATTGCAGCAGAATTCACAGTTGCAAAGTTGTGGAATCATCTCAAATGCCCATCAATTTCTGAGTGGATTAATAAAATGTAGTATGTGTATACCATGGAATACTACTCAGCCCTAAAAAGTCAATTAATACCTTTTGCAACAATCTGGATGGAACTGGAAACCATTATCCCAACCTAAGTAACTCGAGAATGGAAAAACAAATGCCACATTGTACTGACTATTAAATTGGAACTAAGTGAAGAACACACATCTACACAGAGGGAAGTAAAAATCAGTGGAAATTAATCGAGTTGGGGGGAGGAGGGGAGGGGAATAAACCAATGTGATGGGTAATATGAAAACTGTTTGGGTGATGGGCATACCTATAGCTGGGACTCAACATTGCAAAAACAATCCATGTAACCTCAAACATTTGTACCCCCTGAATATTTTGAATCTGAAAAAGAACACCAAAATGTATATAAAAAACAAAAGAAAGATTACTCCATTATGTGCTAACACAAAAGAATGTCTAATGCATAATTTTGAGTTTAAAAATGTAAAGTAAAAACAATAGGTTATGTAATGTGGTGTCATGTTTATAAAGAAAAAATATATATATTTATTTGTCCATAGAAAAAATTTTTAGAAGGCATTATAGACCTATTAAGAGTAGTTACCCAAGAATGTAGGAGTATGTCAGAGAGGAGACTTTGAGTCGGTATTATTTGGTTTTGTTTTTAGTATTTGTTTTTTTCTAGACATACATTTATTTTTATTTTTTTAAACACTAATCTCTAGAAAGGTACAATTTTGTGTCCTAAATTTTTCACTCAATGGAAGGATTCATTCAAAGCAAAGTATAAGAGTACAAACTAGAGTCAGAACCAATCTAAGTTATAATTCCAGATCTATTGGAAGTTTTATTTTAACATAATTTCAGACCTGCATAAAAATTATAACATTAAATGTTAACATTTTCCACATTTCCATTATCTTGTTTTCTCTTTCCTTCCCCTGCCCTGTTCCTTCTTTGTCTCTCTCCTCTTGTATATTTGATACTTTAAATATATAGATTTTTAATATATTTGAAAATATTTAAGTATGTTTATGTTCAAATATATAGATTTTTTTCCTGAACCATTTTAGAATATATTTGAAGTCCCCTTTGTTCTTAATACTCAAGTGTATGTTTCCTGAAACAAAGAAATTATCTTACATAATTATAGTTACCAAAGTTAAGAAGTTAACACTGATACAATACTATTGTTCAGATATTGTCAGTAATGGCCTTCTATAGCCCTCTCCCTAAAATGTTAAATTCAGTTGTCCTGTCTTTCTCATCACCTCTAATCAGGAGACACATGATGTTGATTTGTCCCAGTCCTGATAATGTTAACTAACTTCGATCACTTGGTTATAGTAGTGTCTACCAAATTTCTTTTTCATTATAAAGTTATTTTTTCTTCTTTGTAATTAATAAGAATCTTATAGTGTAGTACTTTGAGATTTATGTGAATTTATTCCTCAAACTTTGGCCTACCAATTTTGGCATACATTTAGGGCTCTTGCTTGAATCATTTATTAATGATTCATGGTGATTTTTTAATTCTGTCTTTTGCTTTTCATTTTAGTTGGCTTTTTGCTATAGGAATGAAATTTTTTTCCCTCATGAATTCTATTTCATTCAATGAATTATAATCTTTTTCTATTGTTATTTATTTTGAAATGCTCAAATGATCCCAGATTGGGCCCATGAAAGCCCCTTTAAGCTAGTGCTATTTTTTTATTTTTATTTTTTGACATGTCTCCATCAATTTTTGAGCACTTTCTTGGACAAGAAGATACTCCAGGCTCATTGTATACTTTCCCTTTCCCAGCTGTAGAAACAGCCATTTCTCTGGGGAGCTCTCATTCCTCTTAGTAGAGAATGCTATTATCTTTCCTTCATTTTTAATTCTTTTATTCTTAATTATCATTGTTCTTCATATTTTTTCTTGTACTTTCCTGATCCATTCTGCTTTTGCTTGAGTACCATACTGCTTTAATGAAGTTTTGTATTTTAGTTAATCATTTAATTATCTTATTACGTCTGTGTGCTATGTATTTGACACTGGTGAGCAGCCACCCTTGCTTGTCCTCTAGAACCCTGTTTTTTCTTGACTTCTTTGATTGTTCATCTCAATCTTCTTTTGGATTCTTCTTCCTTGATGAGTTTTTTAAAGGGATTCTGCCTCTGCTTTGGGGAACCATGCATTGTCACTGCTAAAACATTGTCTACATTGATTTTTATTCTTCGGGGGACAATTTTGCAATGCATATCAAAACTACAAGTGTATCTTTCCACTTCTGGAAGTGGATCTTTTAGGTATGCTTATGAATATTCATGATGTATATACAGGGTTATTCATACAAGCATTGTGTGGAAAAGTAAAAGATATGAAAATTATCCATAATAATCTGAAAAGTTTATTAACATTTTTCCCCTTTTCTACTCATATCTGTGTAAGGCTGAATTTTTTTCATACATGTCAAAATAACAGATTGCCACAGAGTAGGAAAAAGCCCAAATATCAATTAATAGGAAATTTGTTAGGTAAATCATGGTACAACAATGCAGTGGAATATTATGCAGTGGAAAAAGAATAGGAAGAACTGTATTTCATGTGGAAGATCATGGAAAAATCACTTCAATTAAAAAAGAAAATATTACTTTTGGTGTAAAGGAGAAGAAATAAGATTATATAGTTGTATTTGTTTATGCTGTTATAAAGGAGCTCTGGAAGGAAAAATAAGAAATTAATACTTTATTCCAGAAAGGAGGGAATATAACTAGGCAGATGACAGGGTATGATGAGACTTTTTACTATATACCTTTTTTTTTCTGGCATATTATGGGGGTACAGATTTTAAGGTTTCAATAAATGCCCTTTCTCCCCCTCCCCCCACAAGTCTGAGTTTCCAGCATGACCATCCCCCAGATAGTGCACATCTCACTCATTATGTATGTATATACATGCCCCCCTCCCCCCTGCCCAGTACCCTATTACTGTAGTACCTATGTCTCCACTTAGGTGCTACTCAGTTAACACCAGTTTGCTGGCGAGTATATGTGGTGCTTGTTTTTCCATTCTTGGGATACTTCAGTTAGTAGTATGGGTTCCAGCTCTAACCAGGAAAATATAAGATGTGCTATATCACCGTTGTTTCTTAGAGCTTAATAGTACTCCATGGCATACATATACCATATTTTATTAATCCATTCTTGGATTGATGGGCACTTGGGCTCTTTCCACAGCCTTGCAATTATGAATTGTGCTGCTATAAACATTCGAGTGCAGGTGTTTTTTTTGTAGAGTGTCATTGGATCTTTTGGGTAGATGCCCAGTAATGGGATTGCTGGATCAAATGGTAGATTCACTTGTATTGCTTTAAGGTATCTCCATATTGCTTTCCACAGAGGTTGCACTAGTTTGCAGTCCCACCAACAGTGTAGGAGTGTTTCTCTCTCTCTGCATCCATGCCAGCATTTATTGTTTGGAGACTTTTTGATAAAGGCCATTCTCACTGGAGTTAAGTGATATCTCATTGTGGTTTTGATTTGCATTTCCCTGATGATTAGAGATGTTGAGCATTTTTTCTTATGTTTGTTGCCATTCTTCTGTCTTCTTCAGAAAAGTTTCTGTTCAAGTCCTTTGCCCACTTTTTAATAGGGTTATTTGATTTTTTCTTGCTGGTTTTCGTGAGTTCTAAGTATATTCTAGTTATCAGCCCCTTATCAGATGCGTAGGATGCAAATATTTTCTCCCATTTTGTAGGTTGTCTATTTTATTGTTTGATACTTGACATGTGAACATACTACATGTTTAATTCAGTTTTTAAAATGGCTTCCAGTATAACTTAAACCTAGTTTAGACACAGCACACGTTTATACACATTTATACTTTGTAGTTTTATTGATCGATGGATGGATTTATTGATTGAGACAGAGTCTTGGTCTGTCACCTGGGCCAGAGTGTTATGGCTACAGCCTAGCTCACAGCAACCTCAAACTCCTGGGCTCAAGTGATCCTCTTACCTCAGACTCCTGAGTAGTTAGGACTACAGGTGTGCACCACCACGTCCAGCTAATTTTATGTATTTTTAGTAGAGATAGGGTCTTGCTCTTCTTCAGCCTGGTCTTGAGCTCCTGCCCTCAAGTGATCCTCCCACCTTGGCATCCCAGAGTGCTAGGATTATAGGTATGAACCACCGTACCCAACCCTATACCTTGTAGTTTTAAACCACTGGCCCACAGTATGATGTTCCTTAACCCCTTTGTCTGTCTGTAGAGAATCATACTTGCTTCATACTTTACATTCTAGTGACATTGATTTTCTTATAGTTCTTCTCCACACATGGCACCATTTTATATTTATGTATGTTTTACCTGTATCTAATTCATATTCATCTTTCAAGAATTAGTTTGTATCATTTTCCCTGGGGAAGGTGTTCTGAACCTCTGCAAGGCTGAATTAGGTGGTTCTCTCATAATACTCTGTGTATTTGTCTATTATTGCTCTTACAATATTGCATTGTAATGATTAGCTTTTTCATAGTACCTAGACATAGACACCTAAGGATTTGCTTTAAAGTATTTTCTTTGTTATCTTTGCCTGTAGACTAGGTGTCATCCCTCAAATAATTTATAATCTTTAATGGAGACAGACACACAGTAATTTAACAAAAGGTAGAGTGTAATAAGTGAGGTAATAGGCAGTGTATTTTCAAAGGAAGTTTTTGACATGAGTCTTGAAGATGGGCCCAAAGTCTAGATGGAAACATTTTAATGGGGCCTGTTTAGGAGCAGCAATAATCTGGGGTAGCTTCAGCATAAAGGATTTGTGATTCAAGGTAAATCCAGGAGAAAAGAAAAATCAGGAACAGATTGTGAGAGGTCTACATTCTAGTCTAAGGAATTTAAATATTATCAAATAGGCAGAGTAGGACTATTGAATGTTTTTGAACAGGGAATCAGTAGGATCAGATTTGTGCTTAAAGGTGATTACTTTTATGCTTTGCATAGGGTCCTCTGAAAAGAAGATGAGAGGCATCTGTTAATATAAACTACAGTATCAAATACGGGATCAAAAAAGGAACAGCCAGCCACGTTTTCAAATTCCATGCTTTTTTTTCATAGAGTTCCTTCAACCTAGAATTACCTGTTATTCCAACAGTGAGATTCTGTTCATCTTTGAAGAGACAGCTTCAAAGGGATTAGTAATCCTGATAAATTCCTTCTAAATGTAAATGACTGTACCCTGTTCTGACTATATTACACTTATTTCTTCTATAACTTTTCTTATAATCTACCTGTCTTCCAGTGGTTGCCTCAGTTGCCCCCACAGTTGTTTCCTCCTGGAAACTCTTGTTTTGTTTGACCCACTCATGTAACACTTCCTGTATTATTGTTTGATAGTTTTTCTGTTTATTTCAGTAAACATTTCCTAGGTGCCAGACCGCAAAGAAGTCATTCTTTGGGAGTTCATGTGTTTGCTTGTACTATATGATTAGATGTATGAATTCCTTAAGGGCACCTTAGTTTTATTTCTTGCCATTAGCATAATAATTGGTGGTACATTAGGCACTCAATCATATAAGAGATATCAGTGGAACAATATTGGTTAAAAGTTACATTTAAATCTTGTCTCTACCACTGTCCCCTGGATCTACTGCAGAGAGGTTATTTAGCCTGTCTAAGCTATAATTTTCTCATTTATAAAATGGAGAAATAATTATACCTATTTGTATTAGTCTACTCAGGCTACCATAACAAAATTTCATAGACTGGGTGGCTTAAGCAGCAGCAATTTTTTTTTCTAACAGTTCTGGAGGCTGGAATTAAGGTGCCAGCATGGTGTAGGGTTCTGGTGAGGACTGTCTTTCTGGCTTCTTTCTGTGTCCTCACATGGTAGCAGCAGGGAACACAAGCTCTCTTGGGGCTCTTCTTACAAGGCAGCTATGCCCATCATGGGGTGAGAAGCCCATCCTCATGGCTTCATCTAACCTTACTCTCCTCCAAGGCCTATCTCCAAATGTGATCACACTGGGAGTCAAACTTAACATAGAATTTTGGGGAGACATAAACATTTGGTCCATAATACTGTCTTATATTGCAGTTATGGGAATTAAATAATTTATGGAGAACATTCAGCACTGTGCCACTAACATACAATAAAATGTTTTATTTATTTAACCTGTTATCATCATCATTATATCGACTTGGCATAAATTTTGCATACGGAATATAGAGGAAAATTAGAATTAATTTGGTGATTTTATTCTTAATTGATCTGGAGAATATGTGATAACATTAATTAGGAAGAGAAATGTAGGAAGAAGAGCAGAGTTACAGGCATGCTGTGGAGAGAAGCTTTCTTCACTGTATCAGTAGAGAAGAAGATGGATGCCAACGTCAGGTTTACACATGGAGCCTAACTATGTATGTTAAGAGTAGAAGAAAAGAGACACTTTAATGTCTTTTATATGTATGTGTCCTTTAAAATTTAGTTCTTTAATTTGTTTTTATTCAAATTTTTATTTTTTTGATTTCATTGATAGGTTGGGTTTTTCTGTGAGCCTGGGAAAGCATCAGTACCATTTAGATCTTTATCTGTAAATAATAATAAATTGATTTTGCTAGATTTTGCAAAGTTCCATTTCAAACATTTTAGATCTTAAACATATTTTGATATTTTAAAACTAGAGTACAAACTATTCCTACTCTCTAGCCTTTGGATTTAGACTTTCTTCTCTCTAAGTTATATCCAGGACTGATTTTACTACCCTTTCTGGAACTATTAACAATCCTCATTCTTTCATTTTTGGCAGTAATTATCTCCACATTTACTTTATAGAGTCCTCTTTGGTGGATCCCACAGGCGGAAAGGAAGCACAAGATTCATAAGATGGAGGGCGGGTGAGTGACTGAGAATTTAGGCTAGAACTTGTGAGAAAAGGTGGCAGTTGTTGCTCCTTAATAATAGTAACAAAATGTAAAGTATAAGTTTGGACATTGTGTTGTCTTGGTGAGGTCTATAAACATAATATATGGTTTTGAGTTTTTTCTTTACGTAAATTTTATTAATAATTTATATGGCATAGCTGTCATGCCATCTGTACTAGGATGTTATCAAAATTCACACAGTGACTCTGCATACAGTTGACAGTTTGGGGAAACATAGAAGCAAATAGTATATCCCAAAGTAGATCTTTCTTTGGCAATAGTGTCTAAGATATATCATTAAATTGTGGTTTGGGGCTTTCCTTTTTTGTTTTAATGACAAAAATTTCAGCTCAACAATAAATACTGTTTTAATTGTGATAAACAGATATGCTTCTGGAAACACAAATTAAACCTGAGAGAAAGAAAATACAAACAGTTATAGAGAGACAGTGTAATCATCAAATGACAAGCATTTTTATTCAGGAGAAACATGATCTGTGCCCAAGGTCACTTTATTATTATACATTATATAAACTCAGAGTTGCGATTTTATATAACAAAATTAGTGTTGCAGCAATGGTAAAAACAAAAGAAAAAAGGTAGTAAATCATAGTCATGAAAGGAGTGGAGCTTGTAAAAAGTAGAACCACATAAAAAAAAGTCTATGGTGGCTGTATCTATGGCAGGTGTTTATATTTCACAATGTAAAAATAAACTTAAATTGATATATTGATTTACTAATGAATTTGTGGGTATTTATGTACTTTTTCTTCTTTACACCTCCATTACTACAATTATTGTAGTATATTTGAATAGTTACCTCAAGTTTGTCTGCCTTCTAAACTGTCATCTCATTGAGGTTAGAGACCAAGTGTTTTCAGTGTTGTATTCAGTTTGGAATCTCACAGAACTCTGGCATGTGGTAAGCACTTTATATATCTTTGTTGACTTTATATGTCTTTGTTGAATGCATATTTTCAAACTGTTTATAATATTGAATACATCTGTTCAAAAGTGTCAATAGCAAGAAATTTGTTAATTCTCACTGTGATAATTCCCAAACATTACAGTTCACACATAATTCGCCAATACTTTCTTACTCTAAGTATAAACTTGAGAGTTAGCTTATCTGCTAAAAAAACAAAAACAAAAAAATGCACACAAAAAACTAACCCAATATATAATATTTAGAACTGAATGTTGTAGTTATCGTTCATCTCTGCTAAAAAGGCATTTCTATACTCCTAGCCAAAAACGCAATAAAAGGTTCAAAGACTAATCAACAACAAGGAGCATGATCTAGCGTGGTGATTCACAAAGGAACTGGAGAATCATCTCCTTAGAGACATGTAAAGGAACTCTTGATGGTACGTAAAGATATGACCATATTCATCCAGTATGAGTAAAACAGAAGAATAAAATGACTGTGAACTGGCTTAGTGATAAAGGCAAAGGATTTGGAGTCTAAACATCCTAATTTGAAGATGTGCCTCCGTGGTGACCTCTTTAGGAAGATCATTTTATCTCTTTGTGCCTTTTAGTTCATCACTTACAAAATGTAACCAAGAATGTTAATCTCACAAGCTCACTGTGAGAATCAAATGATATTTTGTAGATAAAGGGCCTAGTACATATACCTAGACATCATCATATAACAGGTCTGTAACAATGTTAATTCCCTTCCTACCTGGCAACAGGTTGTGATTTAAAAGGCAGACTCAAAAAACTTATCTAAAAATATCTCCCCCAACAGATATCAGTGTTTGATGTTTTACCATGAAGAAATTATGTTTGAATTTTCAAGAGCCCCAATTAAATGTAAAATAATCCATCAATACTTTAGTATGTCTGTTCATCTTTTTAAAGATAATTTATCAAGGCTTATGCCTGTAATCCCAGTACTTTGGGAAGCTGAGACAGGAGGATCACTTGAGGCCAGGAGTTGGAGGTTACAGTGAGCTATTATTGCACCACTGCAGTCCAGCCTGGGTGGCAGGGGGACAGAGAATAATGGAATGGAATTAGGCCTCGAGAAATAAAACTATACATCTATGGCCAATTGATTTTCGACAAGGATGGCTATGCCATTCAATCGGAAGAATAGTCTTTTCAACAAATGTTGGTGGGACAACTGGATTTTCATATGCAAAAAAATGAATTTGGACCTCTGCTTCATACTATATACAAAAATGAGGCCGGGCACGGTGGCTCACGCCTATAATCCTAGCTCTCTGGGAGGCTGAGGCGGGCGGATTGCTCGAGGTCAGGAGTTCGAAACCAGCCTGAGCAAGAGCGAGACCCCGCCTCTACTATAAATAGAAAGAAATTAATTGGCCAACTAAAAATATATACAAAAAATTAGCTGGGCATGGTGGCGCATGCCTGTAGTCCCAGCTACTTGGGAGGCTGAGGCAGGAGGATTGCTTGAGCCCAGGAGTTTGAGGTTGCTGTGAGCTAGGCTGACGCCACGGCACTCACTCTAGCCTGAGCAACAAAGCGAGACTCTGTCTAAAAAAAAAAAAAATGAACACAAAATGAATCAAAGACCTGAATATATGATCTAAAACTATTAATATATAATTTAGAAGAAAACATAGAGGTACGTCTTTGTGACTTTGAATTAGAGAGTGGTTTATTAGATTTGACACTAAAAGCACAGGTAATCAATGAAAAATAGAAAAAGTGGACTTCATCAGAACTTAAAACGTTTGTGTCAAAGAACACTGTCAAGAAAGTGAAAAGAATACCCACAGAATGGGAGAAAATATTTGGAAATCATATCTGATAAGGGTCTAGTATCTAGAATATGTTGTTAATTCTTATAACTCAACAATGAAAAGATAAATAACCAAATTTAAAAATGGGCAGAAAATCTGAATAGACATTTCCCCAAAGAAAATACCCAAATAGGCAATAATACATCAAAAGATGTTTAACATCATAAGCCATCAGAGAAATGCAAATCAAAATCATGTGAGATATCGATTCATACCCACTAGGATGGCTATAATCAAAAAGACAGATAATAAAAAGTTTAGATTAGGATACAGAGAAATTAGAATCCTCACATACTGCTAGTGGGATTGTAAAATGGTGCAACTGCTTTGGAAAACTGTTTGACAGTCTCAAAAACTTAAACATGGAGTTATATGACTGATTCCTCACCTAGGTATATATCCCAGAGAATCAAATCTTATGTTTGTACAAAACTTGTATATGAATATTTATAGTAACATTATTTATAATAGCTTCTCCAAACTCAGATGTCCAATCAGCTATTGAATGGACAAGCTAATTATGGTATATTCATAAAATAGAAGATTATTCAGCTACAAAATAAATAAAATACAGACACATGCTCTAACATGTAACCTTGAAAACCTCATGCTAAGTGAAAAAGACCACATATTACATGATTACATTTATATGAAACTTCCAAAATAGGCAAATCTGTAGGGACAGAAAGTGGTTTGGTAGTTGCCATGGGTTAAGTGCTTATGAGTTCAGGGTTTCTTTTTGAGGTGATGAAAGTTCTGAAATTAGTGGTTATGTTGTACAGCCTTGTGAATATACTAAAAACCATGGCCTGTACTTTAAAATGGTGGTTTTTATGGTATGTGAATTGTGTCTCAGTTTAAAAAAAGACATGGCACTTAACTGTTAGCAGTGGAAATGAAGAAACATAGATGCATATATTAGTTAAAAAGTAAAAGCTTACTGAATTTTAGCAATAGCAGGTCTAAGCTCCTACTTCTGTCATTATGTAAGATTGTTAAATAAGACCTTTAGCCTTACGTAATTTAATTATCCCATGGAGAACCAAAGCAATATAATAATATTTATTGGGAAAATATATATATAACCCAGCTTCTGAGGAAAACTGAACATTTATTTTTCATTATTTGATTCTAAATATTTTGAAATTTTAGTCTGTGGTATTTTATAATTTTAAATTTCCATGAAGCCAGAGCTAAATTCTAGAATTTGTTTATGCTAGATATTATTTTTCCCATTCTCTTTTTTATATTTTATAAACCAAGTTTCTAATCTTTCATCTTATAGAAAGTCTACTATTTTAAGTCCTTTTGATAATTAGAGGTTAATTTCAGATCCTTGTAAGCATATACAGTAAATTTTAATAATTACTATAAATTAGGAAGAATTCAAATATTTATTTCTGTTATCTATTAGGTTATAAAATATTTTATTAATAAAAAAATTTGAAAATATACAAAAGTAGAGAGACTATTATAATCAACACCCAAGTAATTGTCACCAGTTTCAAAAATTTTCAGCTCATGATCAGTCTTATTTTATATATGTGTGCACCTATTCCTTTATGTCCTGAATTATTTTGAAGCAAACCTCAGACATTGTATCATTTCACATGTGTTTTACTTATTTCTAAATAATTCTTTTAATTAGTTATTAAATATGAAATGTCCAATTTCCTTAAGTAGTTTGACAGTTAATATCTGTGACATTTCACTTTGACATTTCTTGCTTTATTTTTATTGTAAAGGTACATCCTCATTCTTTCAAACACACATTTTGACTTGTGATTATCTTTAAAATTTTTTGGAACAATTTTTGTACAATGGTAGATAAGTCAAAACTTCATATTATTTTCAAATATGAGTTCTGTTGTAAAACCAGGGCAACACAGACAGGTCAAAATATGAACAGTGTTTGGAAAGGATCTGGCTTATGAGCACATGGTATGTCAATGGTTTAAAAAGTTTCGTTTTGGTAATTTTGATCTTAAAAATGTGCCACGTGGGCCGGGCGCTGTGGCTCACGCCTGTAATCCTAGCTCTTGGGAGGCCGAGGCGGGCGGATTGCTCAAGGTCAGGAGTTCAAAACCAGCCTGAACAAGAGCGAGACCCCGTCTCTACTATAAATAGAAAGAAATTAATTGGCCAACTGATATATATATATAAAATTAGCCGGGCATGGTGGCACATGCCTGTAGTCCCAGCTACCTGGGAGGCTGAGGCAGAAGGATCACTCGAGCCCGGGAGTTTGAGGTTGCTGTGAGCTAGGCTGACGCCACGGCACTCACTCTAGCCTGGGCAACAAAGTGAGACTCTGTCTCAAAAAAAAAAAAAAAAAAAAAAAATGTGCCACGTGGATGACCTGAGACCAAGGTGGATAATGATATACTAGAAATTGTAGTGGAATCGAATCCATCTCAGCCTACACATAAATTAACAACAAGTTTTGATGTTACTATTCCTACAATATTAGACCATTTTAAACAAATCAAATGTAAAGAAACTGGACAGATGGATACTACATAAATTAAACTAATGTCCAAAAAAATCATCTCAAAGCTTGCCTTTGTTGGCACGACATAAAGAAGAACCATTTCTACCCATATTATTATGTGTGATAAAAAATAGAGTCTTTTTGACAATCACAAGCGTTCAACACAATGAGTGGATAAAGATAAAGTGCTGAAACATAGTCCATAACCAAATATTCATCAAGTAAAGCTAATGGCATCTATTTGGTGGTCCAGCGCTGATATTATCAACTACAGCTTCATAAAACCTAGTCAGTTGATTACAGTGGATATCTACTGCAACCAACTGGAAAAAATGATGAGTTTAGTTGCAATTAAGCAGCTGAAATTGGTCAATAAAGACAGGCCAATTTCTTACAAGACAGTGCTCAACCTCATATCAACAAAAAATGCTGTTTAGACTACAGACAATGGACTTAGAAACTCTGTCATCCACCATATTCACCAGATCTTGCATCAACTGACCACCACTTCTTCCAGACTTTGGACTACTTATAAGAAAAAATATTCAATTCTCAACAAGCTGTGGAAAACACCTTTCACAGTTTCATCGCCGCTTGCTCTCCAGGCTGCTTCACTACTGGCTTAAACAAGCTACCATTAAGATGACAAAACTATGTTGATAGTTTAGAAACATACTTTGATTAATTGTACTGCTTCTTGTTTGAGACATAATAAACTAAACTTCTGATTCAAAATTGGACACTTCATATTTAGTGACAAAAATATATAGTTTGAACTTGGAATTTTTTTCTTATGAAAATAAGATTATTTAAAAAGTTATTAGTGGCAAAGGACATGAACAGAAACTTTCTTAAAGAAGACAGAATAATGGCCAACAAACATATGAAAAAATGCTCAACATCTCTAATCATCAGGGAAATGCAAATCAAAACCACAGTGAGATATCACTTATCTCCAGTGAGAATGGCCTTTATTAACAAGTCCCAAAACAATAAATGTTGGCGTGGATGTAGAGAGATAGGAACACTCCTACATTGCTGTGGGACTGCAAACTAGTTCAACCTCTGTGGAAAGCAATATGGAGATATCTCAAAGCGATATAAGTAGATCTACCATTTGATCCAGCAATCCTATTACTGGGCATCTACCCAAAAGAACAAAAGACACTCTATAAAAAAGACATCTGTACTCAAATGTTTATAGCAGCACAATTCACAATTGCAAAGATGTGGAAACAACTGAAGTACCCATCAATACATGAGTGGATTAATAAAATGTGTTATATGTATACCATGGAGTACTATCCAGCTATAAGAAACTACTGTGATATAGCACCTCTTGTATTTTCATGGATAGAGCTGGAGCCTATTCTACTAAGTGAAGTAGTAGAATGGAATGTTTTTCCATTCCCAAGAATGGAAAAACAAGCACCACATGTACTCAACAGCACATTGGTTTCACTGATGAACACCTAAGTGGACATATAGGAATAACATTTATTGGGTATCGGGCAGGTGGGAGGGGTAGGAGGGGATGGGTATATACATACATGATGAGTGCGATACGCACTGTCTGTGGGATGGACATGCTTGAAGCTCTGACCCGAGGGGTGGGCAAGGGCAATATACGTAACCTTAACATTTGTACCCCCATAATATGCTGAAAAAAAGATTGAACAACTAAAAAGTAGTATATTAACCCAAACCAATTTTTTTCTCTATTTTTCTTCTCTCAATAGCACAATGTTTATTATTATTAGAATGATTAAACAGTATGTCTTTACATTTAAACTGAAAAATGTCAAATTTAATATATTATATTTTGATAATTTTCTCAACTTTTTGAATGCAAATAAAATAGTTCTAAAAGTGAAAACAAGTTATTAATGGAAGTAAAGTCACTCTGTTATTCATTTATGTAATTTTTATTCATTTATATATCCATTTCTTCTAATATTAGGTATGCTTATAAAAGAAAATTGGTATTATGAGAATATGGTTATCTATTAGTCTTATTGTTCATCTTTGTTATTAATTATTATTAACAGGGACTTAGGCATGATGAAACTCTTTTCTATAGCTAATAATTACTTCTTTTTACCATATCCAGTGGCCTTTACTCTGTTTTACATTCTGGGTGTGTCTTACCATTTAATATTGTTGATCACCCACTGCTTATTGAAACATACATCTCCCTTGGCTTCCCTGATATGTGGCTTTCCTAGTTCATTCCTATATTGGACTCTTTTACTGACACATTTTCTTTTGATACCCACAAAATGTGACTATATTCTTAAGCCTCTTCTGCCCCCTGCAAATTCTTGCTTCTTCTGCTGTCATGGCTATAAATCCTATCTATGTATCAGTGAATTCCAAATGTTTATTAAACTAGCATATGAAAGAAGTTTTCTTTAGTGTTCTAGTTAAATATTTAAAACTTCCCCATGGATATCCTGTTGTCATCATAAATTCAGATCTTTAAAACTGAGACCATTTTCTTTTTGATTAATACCAATTCCCTTTTAGCTTTCCTCTTTTGACAAATCACCAGGCTGTTTCTTTAAATCACTAGGCTAGAAATACTCATATTTTCTACCTCCTTCAATCTCCTATGTACATGCTATTATCTTGCACTGTTAAATGATTCCTTCAAAATATATATTATTTGCATTTTCATTATTATCTATTCTAGGCATTTTCTTCTTCTAGGAAACTTTTCCTCACCCCTTCTAGGTTGGCTAAGTGTCCTTTTCTGTGATTCCATAATCCCCCTGTGTTTTCCACAGTCAAGATGATGTGTTTATGTCTTTCCCTCATTAGAATTGAAGCTCTTGAGTGGCTGAGATTGGGTTGTATTAATGTTTGCACCACAGTACGTAGACATTGTGATATCCGTTGTTAATTGAACTGAACTCCTAATCTCTTTACCGTATTACTGCAATATCTACCTAAGGTCTTGCCTTTTTCCCCTGCGGTACATCCTATAGAAAGTAATCTTAGCTCTTTGAGAATCTAATGAAGGAAATAGAGTCTCCATCAAAGTACCCTGTACATTTCTATCATAAAACTCATTGCAATGTAAAGTTATTATTTATTTTCTTTTTTATGTTGGTTTAGAATATAACCTCTGTGATGGTAGCCTTACACACAGTAGGGCCTTAAAAATATTTATTGAATATGAAGGGGTACTCCTCCACCTCCCCAGTTGAGAGCAAGTACATATACATAATACAAATAATTTCATAACTTTTACAAATCTTAGATTTTGAGTCTTTGCTCTATTGCTACCAGACTGATCTTTTTAAAACAGTACCTTTATTAAAGTCCAGTCAAACTCCTCTGCCAGATTTATGATAGATTTGGGGAATACAAAGATAAATAAGAATATCATTCCTGCTTTTTATGGAATTTAGAAATGAAGAAAAAATTCTTAAGTTTCCTTAGACAGGCGAGAAAAAGCTTCCTAGAGACATCTGTATCTTTAAGATTCTTTTCAGCTAAAAGATTATATAATTCACAGGTGCCATTTCTGTGGCAATAGACAGAGACCTAGGTAGCTGCAAAGCCAGGACTGATACCTACCAGCAGGGTATTTTTGGCTGTTCCTGAGGCTGCCCTCATTCAATTAATTTGAACATTTACTTCAGCCTGAGTAGTAACTTTGGAATTTAAATATGATTCCTTACTAGATAGAGATTATTTTTAGATTATCCATTATTTTGTTAGCTGAGATAATTGAAAAGAGAATTCAGTAGTGTTCTACATGGCTTTACTGAAGCCAGTACAAGCTTTAGGATTTGATTTTTGTTTGGGTAGCAAGGGAATCAGGAGACATTAGTACTTAGCACAGCTAATATACTATATAACTTAACGTATTTATCATGTTTATTTTCTCTTTCATTACAACTAGAATATAAGCTCTATAAGAGCAGGATTTTAGTCTATGTTGTTCATTGCTCAATAAATATTTATGGAATGAATATTTAGGAAGTCATTGGTAGCCTTAATATAGTAGTTGAAATAAAATGGTGGAGATAGAAGCTGCTTTGCTGGTTTACATGGTTGAGGATAGCCTGGGCGTGTGATTCAAAATCAGTAGGAATCATTTGCTTATTTTCCCTTTGGAAAAGTTCGATGGTAAAGAGGATATTTATGAAAATTCTCTTAGTCACTTTTGTTTCTTTTTACTGCTGGTAGCTTATAAAGTCTTTTAAAATTAACATATACTCAGGTTTCTTTTAATAAATTTAAATAAATTTTATAATCATTAAATTTATTACTATAAGTCATACAGTCACAATTACTTATGACTTTTTGGATTTTTGGAGAGAGTAAAAATTTTAAGTATTTTCCTCTTTAACCTAAATACAGCTGTGAAATGATGTTATCATTAAATAGTTTTAGGCCTTTGATTAATTTTACTTTTAAAAGTTACTAAGCAAATATGCACGAAAAGTAAATATGTGTGTAAATGAGTTTACATTATTCAGAATTCTAGAATTAGACATCTGTCTAATGAATGCTGTTCTAAATGTTGCTAAATGATTTAATAGTGATTAAAAGGTTAAATATAAGCTGAAGAAAGCTTTGAATTTTGAAATGTTTGCAACAGCTAGTAATCTGACTGATGCAGACGTTTTTGTCAAAGTTGAAAAAGTTAGAGCTAATTAATTTCTTGGGAGACATATGATGAAATTGTAGGTGTGATAACATATTTGAGTAACATATGGTAGTTATGGGGCACCTTTCTAATGACTGAGCAGCCAGTTAAATATAGACATTTTTAGTTTCTTTTCTTTCATTACCATTCTTTGTTACTGTGTATTTTTAAATTAGTTTTGTTTTTTAGAGGTCAGTATTCAGGATTTAACAATTTATATTTAAAATGTTAATGTGAATATGTAATCCTCTTCTAAATTGGCATGAATTTTAGTAAAAGTTCTTAACGCAACTATTTCCCCCAGCATACACGTGTATTACATCTATTTGATTAAATAAATCAAATATATGGGAAATTACACTCTCAGTACACAGTTTCAGTCATCTTACCATTGAATGAGGACTTAAAAATGTTATCTTTGTTATACAGCACAAATGTATTTTTCTTTCATAAGGATTCATTATTTGCATTTTGTCTAATTTTCTTCCAGTCCCTATTCCTTTATAGAGTTATAGTCTCAGTTTCTGAATATTTTTTGGTAATGAAAACAGATTAAAATAGAAATTAAAATTACTTTTATGCCATTATTTTATTAAAATAATATCTACCTCCCTTGGTAGAGGAAATTTCGAAATAAGAATTTTACAAATGGAGGCATAAAGTACTGATTTACAGTTATTTTTTCATGTTTTAAAGATTACATTTTTACCAAAATTTACATGATTGTAATCTGGTGTATAAGTCTAAAATTTTCTATTTATCATTCAAAAATATCCAAAGTGAAATAAGAGTTCAGGGTGAAAATGTTTCTGTTGTGCCGCAGAGCCAGCCACTGGAGGGTGTTTTAACTTCTGTTGATCTCAATATTCTGCGGATTAGATTGATGAAAAAGTGAGTGAAGGTTGTGCGTTTATAAGTCATCTGAAATTAAATCAAAGCAAAAGTAGTATTTATGTCTAAAATTGAAATAAATGGGAAAGGAATATAATTTTAAACCTTAAAGGAAAAATATGTAAATTCTAGAATTAGTAAGCAAATAACTAATGTTCCTTTGGTTTCTGCTCTATGACACTAGTCAGAATATTACTGTATTTTTGAATATACTTAAAAATTTTGTATGCAGTTATGAAGCTCTAAGAAGTCCAGAAAGGTCCCAAGTTAATTTACTAAACTTTTTTGATATTACTATGATTTTCATTTAAATTCAGATATCTTATGAAGAATTTGGTATGTGTATTTGTTCTATGAATTCTTCCTTATTTTAAATCTGTTGCAAAATTTCTCTTATCAATTGATATGCTTTTAGCCAATAGTGATAAAGACAAATATCCATGAGAGGCTGGTGGTATATTTTGTCCTGAGTGGACTTTGAATTCAAGCCTTAAGATAAGTAAGTAAGGTGAACTTCCAAGTGATTGACAGTAAAGCACTAGCTTCATAATCATTTAATAAGATTTGTATCATTACATTTATTTGTTAGCTCTCAGTTTTAAAGACAGCAGGATTCTTAGAAATTAGCTTATTACCAGTTTGAAAAATGACTTTAGGGGTTTATTCTGAGGCTATAAACTTTAAATTTTAGATAATTTTTAATTGATAAGATTTTTGTAATGATTAGAATCTTCAGAAACAAAAATCTTGCTGAATAGCTTCCTTATTCACTTTTTAAAAACTTACAGGAGTTTCAGTAGAGTAAAATGATGATTTTGAAATCGACTGGTTTTATTTTATTAATTATCAACAGTAATAAAATAAACTTTAAATTATATAATTTTTCTTTATTAGAGTAATAAGCCATACAGTTCTGTGCAGCTAGTAGGCAGTATTTAATGAAGAATGGAAAGATAATTTTTTGTTCAGTAGAAAAATTTTATATTTGATTTGATTTCATAGTTGGGTAATTATACTTAGAAATATCATTTTTTTGCTTTCATAAGTTGTTAAAATATTTTCTACTCAGATAAGTCTGTCTTTATGTCATAAAGTAAGTAAATGACAGATATCAGATCTATAAGCCAACATTAAAATTCACTATAATATGCTTGGCCCCAAGCCAGAAAGCTATGGTTCATTCTAGAAATGTTTCTGGAACAGTGAGTAAATGATTTTGGAAGATTAGAAGATTTACATTTTAAATACAGTGTCAATAATCTGTACCTTGCCATGCATAATTTGCATTGCCAGATGTGCCAAGGTCAGTGTTTTAACTGTATACATCTTATTTATTTTTTGAAAATACTTAGTAAGTCTTGAAGGGATTTATGCTTGAAAAGAAGGGTTTGAGAGAAAGTATGTTAATAGTCTTATTAATAGTATGGAAAACAGTCCGTTTTGTGGAGCATGATGCACTCTGTCACATAGAAACAGTTTTTTGGATGCTTTCATAGCCATCTGTAGAGGGTGGATCATTGATTATACATCAGTCACATAAAAAAGATAATTTTGACATTATCTTTCCTTCCCTAAATAATACCTTGCTTCTATAAAATGTTGTGTTAGCTTGATCAAATCATTATAAAGGAGTTTCAAAAGGGGCAATTAATAAATGTATTGCATAGTAAATTTATTGTCTATGATTTTATTTTAGTATTTTCTGTTGACATAAAAATTTTAAGAACAGATGATCAGCAATCTAGCCTGAGAATAAATGATTATTTTTCCCCTCTAGTAATAAAAAATTAATTTTAATAAACATATTTTAAATCTATCCATTTCATGTGATTTAGTCACTAAATAACATGTCCAAATTTCTCAGACACTCTTAATGACTATGAAGATATTATTCTTCAGAAATTTGAGGTTAACTTTTATATATTTGCTTTTGTACATTTACAGTTGCCAGGTATCCCAACCAAAATCTATCATTTTGACTTTTAGAAATTGTCCTAGCATCATAATTTCTTATGAGATACTGGATTTAGATTAGTGGTAGTAGTTGAGACAACAGGAGAGATTCCAGGATAAAGGAACCAAAATTCTGTCCATTTTTGCTTCAACAACAAAATACTTATTATATTTTTTTAAATTCATGCATATTGTATTTTTAAGTACGTTCATATTTTCCTTAATGTATTTAAGTTAAGTGGTACTTCTTCCCAGCTAAGACTTATTCCTTACTATATATCAGACATAGTGCTATGTGTTTTACATATACCGTATTTCCCCGAAAATAAGACCTACCCATAAAATAAACCCTAGGAGGATTTCTAAGCATTTGTGCAATATAAGCCCTACTCTGAAAGTAAGACCTAGTGATAGGCATGACTATGCAGCATATCTGCACAACCCATGCATTTCGTGGCAGAGCGGTAAAAAAGACAAGCAGCCCTTCTTATCTGCCCCATAGTGACAGCTGCTATCCCAGAGGTGACCAGAAAGGTGCGGGCAGCCCCACCAACAGGGTCGACTCCCCCTGTCAGGTCCCGGCCATCCTGTGTATGCTGCAAGCTGAGGCTTTGAGGGGAAAATAATACATCCCCTGAAAATAAGCCCTAGGGTGTCTTCTTGAGGAAAAATAAATATAAGACCTTGTCTTATTTTCCAGGAAACATGGTAGTTGTCATTTAACATGTTTAAATGGTTAAGGGTAAGGTACCTCATATAAGTGGAATTATACAGTATTTGCTGTTTTGTGACTGGCCTATTTCACTTGGCATAATGTTTTCAAGGCTCACCCATGTTGTAGCATGTGTCAGAATTTTATTTTTAAGGCTGTGTAATGTTGTGTTGTATGCATGTACCACATTTTGTTTTTCCGTTCATCTGTTGATGTCTTCTAGTTTTTATTGGTCTGAAAATGTATTTATTTTGCCTACATTTTTAAAGGATATTTTTATTGAGCAGGAGAGTTTTAATTTGGGATTTATTTTCTTTTACTCCTGAAGATTCCATTCCTCTTTGAGCTTCCACTATAACTACTGAAATGTTAGCTGACAGTGTAACTATTAATATTACATCTTGGAAGGTAATCTCTTTTTTTTCCCTGTGGATACTTATAAGATTTTTTTCTTTGTTTTTTGCATAGGTGAAGGTTTCTTTTTATTTATCATTACTCACTATTCATTAGCTATCTTGAATATATAGATTAATGCCTTTCATCAGTACAGGAATGTTCTTAGCCATTAACCCTTTCAATAATTCCTCTGACCTTTGTTTCCTCCCATCTTCTAGGATGTCAATTACAAACTTGAAAACTCTTCTATATGTATATTCTGTGTATCTTACCCCTTTCTGTATTCTTCATCCTTTTGTCTTTTTATTGGTGCTTTGTTCTAGGCAGTTTCTTTTGACAGTCTCCCAGTTCCCCTTTTCTCTTTCTTGGTGTCCAATATGATATTAAACTTGTCCATTGAGTTCTTGTATTTGGTCATTATATTTGTCAGTTCTCAAATTTCTATTTGTTTCTATTTCATAGTTTTATATTTCACTGATGAAAATTTCAGGTTTGACTTTTATTTTCTTGAACATAAAGTGAATATAGTTTGAGTATGCTTTATTTCTGATAGTTTTAGGTATCTGAAATCCCTGTGTGTCTGTTTCTATAACTTGTTGTTTCTGTCAGTTCTTGCTTCTGGTGTCTTGATTCATCAGGTGCTGATTATAAATACTGTTCATTCTTGTTATTTATGGTAGCTACATCACCTAAAGTGGCCACAAATACTGAACGATTGCTTCTAGGAGAAATATAGGGTTAAGTACATGCAAGACTGATCAATACTTAAGTGTCTTAAGTGTGTTTTTGTTTAAAGATACCTTATTTAATGATGATAATAATTATTATTTTTAGAGATAGACTTTTTTTTTCTTAGTAGATGACATTTTATTTTATTTTATTTTTTCATTTTACATAAGTATGTCTTTTTTTTTTTTTATTTCGGCATATTATGGGGGTACAGATTTTAAGGTTTCAATAAATGCCCTTTCCCCCAGAGATAGAATCTTGTTCTGTCACCGAGGCTGGAGTGCAGTAGTGTAGTCATAGCTCACTGCAGCCTTGAACTCTTGGGCTTAAGTGATATTCCCACCTTAGCCTCCTGATTAGCTGGGACTATGGGTACACACCACCACAACCCCGGTAATTTTTTTCTTGTGTAGAAACAGGGTCTCGCTGTGTTGCTCTTGGCCTCAAGCAATCCAACGGCCTTGGCCTCCCAAAGTGCTGGGATTACAGGCGTGAGCCACCACACCAAGCCTTAATAAATATTATCTATTCATGAACACTGAACTCAACGGCCAACAGCACTATAAGTCAAGCCTAAATGAAGCTTACTTAAAAACACATATATTCCCTGTAAGGCACATTATAGCCTTCTTGTGCTGAGGAACACTAGACAGCAGTATACTTGGAGACTATTTTAAACAGTGAAATCACCAACAGAAAGCACAAAAATGTGAAAAACAACATAGCACTAAATACACTGGAGAAAAGACCATTGTTATAGCAGGCAAGCTGAAGCAAGAAGGCTGAGCAAAACCTTGTTCGGCCTAATCTGGGGACATTAGGAATCAGGTGATTAAAATTTTTTGCCATTCTGCCCAGGTCTGCAAATGACCACAACAGCACCCACAGTATTGATTTTTGGTTACAAGTAATTTTTAGTGAATAGGTGAATTTGCAAATACAGAATCTCTGAAAAATGAGAATTGAATATGTATGCTGGACATGGTTTTGAAAATTATTTGTAGAAATATGAAGCCTTGAATAAAGTTGTCTTCCCCTGAAGGGATTTTATTTTGTATCTGCCAGATGCCTGGGAGGCATTAGCAATCCCGGAGTACCCTAATCCAAGTTTAAAGCCTGAGGTTTTCTGGTCCCCTGCCATGAATCAAGGCTGCAGATCTATGTAAGATTTAGTTATTTTTTGGTTCCTCATTAACATTCGAGAATAGCCCTTTGTGATTCCAGCTTAAAGTTGGAGTTGGTTTATCAAAGTCCTCGTTTCATCTGACGTTTTAAATTGTGCTCCGTGGAGCAGCCATCTGAATTACCTAATCTGACAGTTCTTACAGAAGTAGAACCTTCCTTTCTTTTTCTCTTTCTAATTTTAATTCTTTCTGCCTTCTAATGATTTTCACATTGCTGTCTCTTCTCTTTCCTTCCTTTTTTTCTTTGGTTTTTGAAACATTTACTGTAATTGTTATAAGATAAAATAATTGTTCTCAGTAAAGTATGATTCTTAGAATTACACTAAAATGTAGCCTTCAGATTACTTTAGTAATATTACTAATATTATTTAGTAAAATTCATGGATTTTTTTTAAAAAAGGAAACCTGGAATTTGGAACAAGACCGTGAACTTTTTATTCTGTTTTTTCATAAAGTTACTCATTAGCCTTCATATTATTTTGGAAAAGTATAGGATAAAACATGATTTCTTAATTTAGCTTTCACTTAAGTTTTTTATTGTATTTTATAATATGGATTTTATAATATGGGATTGCCTATCATGGAGTAGTTAAATTTGATGGATCTTTTTTCTTATCAAATAAGAAAAGATTTCTTATCAAATCTGCCCTTGTCCCCCTTTATTCTGCTTTCTAGATGGCAGCCCAGTGATTATATTACAACTTAAGTTAGATGATTTGGCTTCTTTGCTCAGAAACCTCCTATAACTTCCCATTTCATTCAATAAAAACCAAAGTCCTTTTTGGGATCCTTAGGGTCTAGATGATCTGGCTTCTCATGACTTTTCTGACCCAATTTTCTACTAGTCACTCCCTGTTCTTCATGCTCTAATCATTTCAGCTTTTTTATCTTCCTGGAACATGTCATGCATTTTCTCATCTGAAAGCCTTGATGTTCTCTACGTCAAGAAAGCTCTTCCCCCCAATATCTGCATCTAGCTTCCTTATGTCATTTTAGTTTTCCTTAAAAGTTGCCTTCTTAATGAGACTTCCCTTGATTATCTTATCTAAAACTTTAGTCTTCCTTCCAAAGCATTGTATTCCCTCCTTTCCTGTTTTGTTTTTCTCCTTAGCAGTTATCATACTATATACTCTACTTTTTTTCTCCCTTATCAAAATATAAACTCCATGAAAGCAGGGATTTTTATCTACTTTTCCCTACTATGCTCCCAGTGCTTGTCAAAGAAAAGAGTATAATTATTGACTGAATAACGAATGAAGGAAATTTGTTACCAAAAGCTATTTAATTAAGAGCCTTAATTGTTAATTAGATAAATCTATATCAAAGTGCAAATAGAGAATATAAGTGTAAAAACTTTCAGATTGTATTTATTTCAGTTTTTATTTTGAAATAATTCAAATTTATAGAAAAATTGTAAGAGTAAATGCTTTTTTTCTTGATTCATTTGAGAGTTAGATGTTCCATTACCCCCAAATACTTTGGCACTTTTTTCTGACGAGCCAGGGATTCTCTTCTATAACAAGAGTGTTAACTATTACATCACGAAATTAATATGATTGATACATCTGTTACTACCATCTAATCTTTAGACTCCATTTAGATTTTGCCAGTTCTTCCAATAATGTCTTATTTTGCAAAGTTCTAATCTGGGATCTTGCGTAGCATTTGGCTGTCAGGGCTCTTTATCTCTGTTTGTCTGGAATGGCTTCACCGTCTTATGACCTTGGTGCTTTTGAAGATTACATACCAGTGATTTTGTAGAACGTGCCATAGTTTGGGCTTGTCTGATGTTTCTTCATGATTACATGTAGGTTGTACATATTTGGCAGTAATATCACAGAAATGATGCTTTGTTCTTATTCTATAAGTTGATACTCACTTTTGGTTTATACCATTACTACTGATGTTAACTTTGATCACTTGATGAAGGTAGTGATTGCTGGTTTTCTTCAATATAAAGGTACTTTTTTCTCCTTTGTTATTATTTTCTAAAGAGATAGTTTGAAACTATTATGTTCCATCAAACTTTCACCCATTAGTTTTAGCATTTATTGATGTTTCTTACCTGATTTAATTGTGACTGAGATGGAAGTCAAGTGATGATTTTCTAATTTGTTATTTTTTCTACAGTTGTTGGGATTATGCTATAAGAAATCTCCCCATTCATAGATTCATTGATTTATTAATATTTATATCAGTATGGGCTTATGAATTCTTGTTTTACTCAGTGAATGAGTCATAGTTCCTTAGTGTTACGTATTTTGGTATGCAAATTGTCTCAGATTTGGCAAGTGGGATTCTTTTCAAATTTCTGTGTACTTTAACATGTTTCTTAGCATTCTTTGAGCACCTTCTGTCTCTGGCACAATAAGATGTTCAGGTTTATCTTGCAATATCCCTGCCCCATACCTGGAATCATTTATTTTACAGGAAATCATGATTCCATTTTGTGTGAAGAATGATATTTAGAACCCCAAATCTGGATACTAATTGTGTTCCTTGTATTGAGTGTCACCGTTCTCAGGCCCTTTCAGTAAAAAGAACTGGGAAATATATGTATGTATGTACATATTTATTCTTACATTAATTTTTGCATCTATATATTGAAAACTGAGTTTGCACTGATATCTTCACTCCTAACACCATAGGGTTCATTTTAGTTTCACCCTTTCTATGTTTATAACTTCCAGTGAGAAAATGGGGTCCAACTACAATATATTACATATATGATCAGTCTCCTATATGTAACCAGTCTTTCAATCATGCTGGCTACTACTCCTGGTGGTCACTTCCTTGATTATATTTGACCCTTTCACCTAGTTGCCCCCTAAAGGGCCTGCAGATTTGTAACTCCTTTGCCCATGCCTAATGATTTAAGGAAGAAAAGGGTCTTCACATTTTAATGCATACTTTAGGATTCTTTAGCCTCATGCTTTGTGCTTTTAGGAGAAAATGCCTTATACTAAGGGGTTCTTTTCATGTTTTAGTAACTGTCCAGTTTTGATGATGTGGATAAGTCTTAGACTTTCATTCTCATCTTTATGAACATGGTTTGCTGTGTTCTGAGCTTATCTAATAGCTAACTTAAAGCAAAGCTCATTAAACTGTGTTATGTAAGAAAACAGTTTGGAGGATCCTAGGAGATTTTTTTGTAATTTCATTTAAACCTCTGTTAACATAGAGAACATGATTAACATGAAGCTCACTTAGCTAATAGTCTTGCTCTCTGACCAGCTAATCTATCAATATACTAGTAATTGGAACATTTCAAAGATATACTTTTAACTCTTAATTTCTGATGTTTCAGGTAGGTTTGCAAATGGGACAAAAGGCAGGCAAAGAACAAGAAGGCACAGTATGAGAAGAATTAAAGGATCTTGAATGATGTACTTATTTGTTAATTTAGCAAACATTTATTGATTATTTCATGCATATTAAGCTGTTCTGCTAAGAAGATTGTGTGTCAAAATAGATAGTGTTCTTGCCCTGATGGAATAGTTTCTTAACCTCAGCATTTTGAACCAGATAATTCTTTGTCATAGGAGGCTCCCCTATGCATTTTAAGATCTTTAGCAGCATCCCTGACTTCCACTTACTAAACAACAGCAGCACTCACTCCCCTACCTCCATTTGCAGTAACCAAAAATGTCTCCATATATTGTCAAATGTCTGCAGGGAGTCAGCAGCAAAATCAGCACTCCTGATTGAGTACCACTGTACACAGTAAAATCAAATACAGATATAGACATTCAACAGCTAATCATTCAGTATAATTATCAAGTGTGATAAATGCTAATTATGAAAAGTACAGAGAGCCATGAAACTGTAATTAACCACCTAGCCCATTGAAGAGTTTAAACTTGATATAACAGACAATAGAGAACCACTGGAGAATCTTGATGAGGAATATATCATATTGAAATGGTTACATCTTCTGGAAGAAACCATTTATTTTTACTCCAAACGTGATACTGCCAACATTAGGTTACAAAAGAACCATATTATGCAGCTATCAAGTACATATACTAAAAGAAAATTTCTTTCTTAAATTAAACCAAAGATATATAAGTCTCTTATCCAAAACTGATTTCCTAGGGTCATTCATATACCTAAGTGGATATTGCAAATTTCTCTTGCAATTTTTAGGGTCAGTTATGAAGTTACCAGGAGATTTAAGAATCTGTATGTTTAGGAAGAAAAAAGGGAAGAAACTGAAGGAAAGAAAAAAGCTCACTGCTTTCAGGTCAGTGCTAGCCTGCTTATGTAGGTGCCTTATGCATCCAAATACTTACCTTATATTCCCTGCCTTTCTTTTAAAATGTTGCTTTTATTTTAATTTCATATATACTTAAGCTCCCATAAATTATACATTTATTTGTTAGTAGTCATTCTATTTAAAGATTTTAATTACTTTTAAAAAGGCTTAGAAATGTTCTTTTACTTATTTCTTTGAAACAGGTTACATTCTTCTTGTTGCCTGCTGAGATCAGATGGTGGTGGAGGGAAGATACAAAATTTTGAAATATGGGACATTTGGGGAAATTAAGGCAGATCAAGATGGTATGATGCAATAGAAGAAGCAAGAAGACCTTAAAACTGGTAGAAATAACAAAAGGGAGTATATATTGGGAAAAGAGATATAAATTATGCCAAAGGTCCATTTGTCTATTTTGGATATCTACTTAGGGCCAATTCCGTGCCTGGGAAGAGAGATGAAAACTTTAACTTCCTTTTCAAGGGCCTAGAATTAGAGCTGGTTTAGCTGGTACTAACTAGTACTGTTTAACTGAGGTAATAGACCTTTGTGATGACATCCTCAAATTTAAGTATTTATAGCATTATTCTCTGGAACAAAGCATTCAGAGTACTCAAAGTTTACTAGTGAGCTTACAGAGTACAGACCACTTATAAACCAAGGGACTACCTGAAAAGTGTTTGTTATTTAAAAATTTAAAGTCTATTTGAGTTTGAAAAACTAAAATGAAAAGTTGAAAATACCAAATCTAAGACTTGTGTAAAATGGAATTTGGCAAGTGATTAATCCTTAAAAAGGAGTAATTGTTTTATCTATTTTAGGGAAAAATTAATTTAACAAACCTATTATTATGTGAAATTTAGGTAATGAACATGGGCAGTACATAATTTCCGTAACATTTATAGCATCAACCACAAAAAAGGCTGAATTAGTGTCATCAAATACAAAGAATGTTCATTTCAGAATTAGAGCTGTTCGGAAAGCACTGCTCATGGTTACTATAATTCAACATTTCAAGACTATTTAAAATTGCTATGTCATATCAGTTTAATAGACGTACCTTCCAGATACCTATATGCTTGATTTTGGATAAGTATTATACTTTTTGTATTTTTCAATATTGAGTTTTGTTTTTTTTTTTAGTTAAACATGTTCTTTCATCCAATAACTTTTGGTTTTGTATCAAAAATAAAGAAACTTTAGTTATGTTAAATAATAAAACAGAGGTCTCCCAACCTGCACTGTTTTGGACCATGTAGACAGTGTTAACCTAGCTCAGCAGCTGACTGTGATTGACTAGCCAGACCTCTGTAGTTGCCCCCACATTTCCCTGGAGCTAGTAGAATTTTGGTTGGATGAGGTATCAATGTAAATAGCAAATTGGCTAACTGAAGTGGTTTTAGACAGTTGGAGGCTCCAGAGCTAAAGTTCCTAGAGGCTATCCAATCTCCCAACACCCCTGATACCTAAGAACTCAACCTTGAATAGCTATATCATGCTTTTCTGTCCCTCTCCCCCACTGCTCTGTTCCCCTGTGGACTGGGTCCTGTTTCAGCTCTTCCATGCATGTCCCAGGCCTATTCCTGTAGACAAAGGTCCATTCAGCAATAAATATTTCTGCCTTTTCCATTTTGCATTTGTGAATGAGTCTCCGTGTACCTCCCAGATCAAAGTGCCTCTCCCCCACAACAGTGGACAAGATTTGCCAGAGCCCTATAGCAGAATATCTTGACCCTCTCTTCACTAGACTAAGGAGGAAAAAGAAAACAACAAAATAAGAACAAAGAATTTATCATTTTAAAAGAAGAATATAGCATTCCTCCCCGCCCCTCCAAAAGAAATGAGAGACTAATTTCATACATAAAATGTAGGTACAATTGCATTTCTTACAGGATTACTCATTAAAGCTTTCTTAATACTTAAATCCAAATCAAAGCATTTGGCAAGAATGTCCACTTCATTTATCATTGCCTTGGATATACTTTAAAAAGTCTGTCACAGCTGGTCTACGAATGGATTTTTGCACACACTAAAACTTGTATTGTGGCAAATGTCTTCATGTTATAAGACTTCTGTAGATGCTTAAAATGTTGTTCTTCATGATTTTGTCCTGATAACTTTCTAGAAATTCTTCCCTTTTATAGTCTTCTTTTTTTGAAAAGCATTTTAAAAAGCTGGCATAAAATTATAGTGCAATTTTCATAAGTAAAATTAGGCCAGGTAGTTCAGAATTAGAAAATTAATCTTTTTCCAAAGCATTATCTCACTTCCTATATGTGTTTATAACCTAGTAGTATCAGTACCAACAGCTAAAATCAGCTTGTTTTTAAAAATATTATTTTATCATTTCTCTTTAATGAATTGACAGTTACTCATGTATTAGATAGCCTTAATCAAGAAACATTTACTAAGAACCTACTGTGCAAGAGTAGTATGTTTAGATTCAAAGCATTTTGAAGAAATACCCCAAATTGGAGCACAAAGGTATTAAGCTTGCTGTCCTTTTAAAATACAGTGTGTGTTTATGAGAGAGAGAGGAGGAAAAGGAGAGATTTAATTCATTACAGACAGTGAATTATGACTGGAAATAATCAGGGTAAGTTTAATCAAAGTAGGTTTAAAGCATTATTTTGAAGGAAGGGGGAGGGTAGATTAGTAGAATGTAAATTTGGGGTAAATTGACAGGCAAATCAGTTTCCACTTACTAACTGAGCCACTTTCCTCCATAGAAACAGAACTTTTGCCTTTTTGTTTTACTGAAGTATATATGAGGCCATATTGCATTTAGTCTGTATAAGAAAGAGAAATAGTTGGAGAAGGAGTTGTGAAGGAGATAGGAAGAGAATAAAAAGATCACTGCACTATAGAAGCCAAGTGAGAGCAATTCTCACAATATTATATAAGGATTTAAGGAGAATGAGACTGGTAAAGAGGCTACTGATAGCCTCATTAGTGACTTTCTAGAGATCAGTTCCAACAGAGTAGTGATGATAAAAAGCAAATCGCCAAGAGTTGAAGAGTGAATGGATATTGAAGAAATGGAGAAAGTCATTATAGTTTTTTCTTTTGGGCTATTTTTTGATAAATGGAAACAAAATAGATTGCAGCAGGCCAAAGAGAGATGGGGTGTGTTGAGCATGTTCATAGGTTGAAGGCAAGGAGTCAAAATGCAGAGGGAGATTCAAGGGAAGTATAATCATTGAATTAACCAAATCATAGAGATAACACTAAAAACAGGATACAAGAAAAGGGGCTCTTGAAAAGGAGGATGTATTTGTCTTCTTTTGAAGAAAAGAAGGAAAAAGGATATTCCAAACAGATTTTCAAATGGAGAGCTGGGAAGGTAAGGTTATTCACATTGAGTGGTTTCTTTGTTTTCTAGGAAGTAAAGTTATTATAAAATGTGAGATGGAGTTTGGGGAAGAGGGGTTTGAAGAGAGTAAAGAAGATGTGGCATGATTGCTTTGGAAAATAATCATATGGTCAAGACAGCTAGAGATGAATGAAATAATTTCCCAGGGTTGCATGAATTATGATAGATTCATTTGGCTTAGTTTTATGATTAATATAGCAATAATCAGAATAGTTACACATAAAATATATAATATATGTGGGATAGAGACTGATAAAATGTGTGCAATGAAAGAAAAAATAGATGAGAAAAGTATAGGCTGTGGATTCCATAAAGAATGAGATAAGTAGAAGGGAACTTTTGGATTGAGAAAATAGGGAGAAACGAAGGACTAGAGATGGTAAGGGAAAGGAAGGAGGAAGTTCAGTAGAAGTGAGGAAATTGGAACATTTGCTTAAAATATTAAAGTTAGCATATTTATGCAACAGTATTTGACAGCCTATGGTGTACTGTTAATTTGTATTTACATCAGATGAAGTACCAAGTACATATTGTTCAATGCAGTTGCCACTAGATGTCACTCTGACTCATATGGTAAGACTAGCCTTGACACATACTCAAGATTCAGGGCTTTCAAAGTCAGACGTATATAAACAGGCAGTCAATCTTTAAGGGCCTATGCAGATGAATTGTCTATTATCCAGACATCTTATTCATATAATTACTTTTGAGAAAATATCTCATTTGAACAAGAGCATACCCTCAAATTTGAAAAGTACATGTGATTAATACTGTTTTTGCATAGTCGATTTATTTGTACTGTGTTAATTGCACTAAATAATATTCCTCGAATGACTTTTAAAATATTCTGAAATTCTACATCAAAATTTGTGAAGTTGTTTTCTTTCCTTAAGAGTGTTTTAGTTATTTGTCTGTTAAATTGGTTCTGGTTTCATAGGGACTAATGAATTTTTATAAGCACTAATAAAGCTGCTTATTTCTAAGTGGTCGGGATTATGTGTGTCAACTCCAAAGCTGTGAGTGTAAAGTTTTTCTCCATGTGACCTTTCTGTCCTCAACTAGAAGGAAGAACATGGTATCTATCTGCTCTTTTTGTTTTTCACTCTCATTCTTGTTTTCTGTCCTAATGAGTATAGTTTTGCTTCTTTATTTTCATGTTCAAGTAGGTCATTATTTAGAAAGCTTTTCTGACTTCTTGCCTATCCACAACGTTTTCTAACTTGGTTCTTTCAAAACTTCTGAACAATTTTGGACAGCTATGTAATATATTTATTAAACAAACATGCAAAAAAAGCAGAAAAACCAACAAATAAACCATATTGACTTCTCTATAAACATATATAAACAATACCCAGGCAGTCTATATATTTTATAAGATATACTTATGTTTGTATGTTTTCATTTATGTTAATTTTTCTTCATTTGACAGAAAGATGTAAGATTATACAGCTTTGCTAGAACTGTTGGATCTCAACGTAAAATAATTTACAGATCATTATGTAGGAAAAAGTATAGCATCACATTTTTTGCATGTGATATGCCTAACTCTATATCTCACTGCTTTCCATAGACCTCATTTCATTACTAACTCTAACTTACCTTGTGAGATTCATCATGATCTTAAATCATTTTTAGCCTTGTTTGCAAGAAACCTATACTATGTCTTAAATGAACTGTCTTAAATTTATCCCTTTTGAATTTTATTGTGTTTATGGACAAAGTCAGTTTATATTTTAATGTGGTTTTCAGTGGTACCTCCCATGTAAACTAACACTTTCATTTGGAAAAGTACCCTGCTTGCTAACATCACTATAATCTATATAAAAACAAACACAATTCAGGAAAGCTTTTTGCATTAAGTGGCTAGGAACAGAACTTGTGGCACAAACTTGGTAAGCCACAATGAAGCAACAATATTTATTATTTGGAATAATTGGCGGAAGATGCCACTGCAACTTGCTTTGAGAATTGTAAGACTTTCCTTGACTGGGAAAAAACTTTTTTATTGATTTTTAAGACCACATATTGCTAGGTAATATTTTTGGCCTATTCATTGAAGATCTCTTTCTTTAATCTCTTCATTATCTCTTGAGAAAAAAATAATTTTGCTTCGGACAAGTGAACATGAATGAGCTGCATTTGCTGAGGTGTATTGGGTAGAATGCTAAATCAAAAGAGGTAGGTCAGTAACAACTGCCCAGCAATGGCATCATAATTCTACTTTCCCAAAATTGTTTTGAAGCAGTCTTTATGAATTACAGACTTGATGATATAAAACATTAAAATAGGATGCAAAAATGCTTTATTAATGAAGTTTCTTGAAATTATTCTGTAATTCTCTTTTTATAGTCAGATTCACTTTGCCATATAACTTTCAAAGTAAAGCTTCTGACTTTTTTGTTTGTTTCTACAAAAAGTGTTCATTTCTTTGTTTGCAGTTTTATGATGAAAATATTATGTATTTCTTTTTAGGAATATATTCCTTTGTTGTGCTAGGAACAATACGTTTATTTAGATAATAGCTATCTACACTCTCTATCTCTAATCCCCAAAGGCCTTAACCTCCATTAGTAACAAATGTAGATTTTTGTTTGCTTCAAATAGCTTCCTGGGCATGTAAAAACCCTTTTGACATCATTATTTAGGGGCTCCCATCCTCCCAATGGAATCACACTCAAATACAAAAACTTTTGCAGCTGGTGAGCTCCCAAAGCCCCTTTTGATGATTGTTGTTAAACTCAGCATGGCAGCTTGCAGTTGTTGCTTTCCTATACTGGCCCACCCCACCCCCACGTTCATGTTCTTCATGACAATAAGAATTCTCCAGAGGTAAAACACAGGGCTGAAGATTTTTGGTGCCTTCTTCATCCTCCGTTCCTCCTAATTCATTTCCATTCTAAGCATATTCATAAAGCTTACTAGAGACTATCAAGGGAAAGATTCTCTCTCCCCCCCATGCTTCATCTCTGATAAACTCATTTCTTAAAAAGCAAAACAAACTTTTGAATATCAAAGCATTAAATTTACTGAGCTTATAGGACTCCTCATCTTTTCTATAGAGCATGTTAGTTTTAGGTAGACTGGAAATCAGAGGTTCAATCTGCAGTTCTAGTTATGACTTAATTCTTCAAACTTGGAAGTTTCTTCATCTCTTTCTATGTTCTGTTAATAAAAAAGGGGTACATATAACCCAAGCTAGTGGAAATTAATGATTTATTAACTCAATGACATATTGGTTTATAAGAAATTTTCTCTAAAGTTTTCATTTTAAATTTAGCATTATCAATTATAGATTTATATTGGCATTATATAGAAGAAAAAACATTTACTCTAGATAAAACACGTTGAGCTCACTGAAATGTAAAATCAGAATACATTTTAACTGAACAATTAAGGATATGATTTAGATACTATGAAAATAAAAACCAACTGTAATTAAAGAAGATCTTAAAAGACATGGGACTGTGATAGACCAAGTTAGAGATGGATGTTAAATTACTGGGAAAATACATGTAGAGAAACATGTTAGAAAATAACATGTTTACTACCAATATTTGAGTTTAGTAAAAGAATTATCAAAATAGTGTTAAATGGAAATAAAAACAAAATAAATAGTTGTCTAATGTACGTGGAAGATCTTTTCATTTTTATTCTGTATAGGGAAATTGTGTTTTTGATGTTTGTTGATAATTGCATTGAAGTTGTGTCTAGAGTTA
Organism: Microcebus murinus; assembly: GCF_040939455.1. Lineage (NCBI taxonomy): Eukaryota > Metazoa > Chordata > Mammalia > Primates > Cheirogaleidae > Microcebus > Microcebus murinus. The sequence goes on along the minus strand of NC_134122.1, from coordinate 49,915,496 downwards.
ATGCAGGTTTTGCTAAATTAATTTTCTTGAAGTTCCAAATGCATTGATTTTTGGAAATTATTTTCAAGATGAATATTATTGCCACTGTAGACACTCACTTTATATAATTATATGTCTTGAATTAATTAAATCTAACTTCAAAGGTATATTGTAGGAAATTCCTTTGCATAGTAAAATCCCCATTCCTAGTGCCAGTGATGAAATGGGCATCAGAATGATTTAGAGGGAAGAGTGATAAATTCTTGTTCTGGAGAGCTGAGTACTAATATTCATTACCAGCTAGTTTTGTGACCCTAGGCAAATCACTTTACCTGATTTTTTGTAAAATAAGAGGGATTGACTTAAATCATCTCTAAAATCCCTACATGTTTTAGAATGCTGTGATATTTTAAAATCAATGATTTTGATGTCAGATTTCATTTTCTTAAAAGTTGATATGCCCGATACTTTTATTTTAGAACTGAGACCTTTAATAAGATAATTACAAGAAATTTTAAAACCTCCCTCATTAATTGTAAAAGAAGATCTTGAGAAATTAATGAAAATTTTTTTAAATGAATAAGGACTCAAGAGTACAGTTAATAAATGAGATTCCTGCATGGTGATGAGAGTAGCCATTTAAAAAATTACTATTAAACATAGTAAAGAATACTGGAACTAACAGGTTGTGGTGCAAAACATGATAAATTAAGAGATTCTATTTCTGTTACCACTAATAAATTTCTTAAGGTAAACTTTTCCTTTAAGTATTAGATACTTACAAAAAAAGTAAAAGAATCATAAAAATACAGCTCTGTGAATTTTCACGAAGTGAGCACAACATGTAACTAACACCTACATATTTAAAAATGCCAGAATATTACCACTACCTTATAAGCCTTCACTTCCTCTACCCCTCCAATCACTATGTTCCACTAAGCTAACAGGATGACTTCTGTATCACATATTTGTTTCCTCTGCTTTTGAATATAGAATTATAGGGCTTTTTCCCCCAACATGTTTGTGAGATTTGTTCATGTTATGTGTACTAACAATGCATTCATGCCCATTCCTATATTTTATTTCCATTCTATTACTAGACCTCATTTTATTTATTTGTTCTACCATTTGATATTTGGGTTGTTTTCACTTTTTGACTATATGTCTTTGGATGTGTGTACATACATATTTCTGTTGGCTATGTACCTAGAAGTGGTACTGCTGGATCATAGAATGTGTATATGTTCAATTTTTGTAGATACTACTGGATGCATTCCTGAAGTGTTGTTGATTCTCTGCATTTCTACCAGCAGTTTATGAATTTCATTTGTTTTATATCTTCAGCAACACTTGAGATTGTCTTTTTCATTAGCTATTCAGGTGTGTGCGTAGTGATATGGTATTGTGATTTTAATTTGCATTCTCCTGATGAGTGATTAGGTTGAACATTTCTCATGTATTTGCTGCTCATTTGGGGCACTAAAATAATTTTTTATGACTTTTGCAGTTTGACAGATTCCTTAAGAGGGGACATTGTAAATTAGATATTATCTAAAACATTGGGCATAATCACTTGTTCTGTCTCTGTATTTGATAAATTGTGAAATTCTTTGAAAATCTTTTCTGATTTAATGAAACTAATCTCTGTATTTCAAATCATAAAATTGATTTCAGATATTTTAAGTGTTATTAATATTATTGATATTTCTTAGTAACAAAATTATCAAAATGAATTAGTTTAAACAAATACTATTTTTTTGGCCAGGAAAAAAATTACTAGATATTGTAGAAAGTATAATTTAAAGTTTATCTGCCTAACTAATTTTCATTTTAATGGTTGATTATAACTTTATCTTTTAACACAAAGTTTGGAATTCCCTTGAGCAATATTTTAGACCTTGCTTAATGTTTCTGATGTAGACACCAATTTTTCCATGTGCTCTTTCCATGTAGTTACATTGGATCCATATGGCTAGTGTCTGCTCTGTGGACTGTGAGTGAAAATACTATGTCACTGTGGGTTGAGGCAGTTAAGAGCTGGTGTATCTCCTCCCTGACCTATTCTCTTTCCATGGGGGTGATCATGTTCGTGTTCTAATGTTTATGTATTAAGCTAATGTTTGTCCATTGTGGCAGTCAATGTTAAGTAACCTAACACAGTTTCAGTAAATTGTCTACACATTTTTCCCAAAAAAGATATCCTGGAGACCCTGAAATATTTTTATGCCCATGATTTTTGTGAGCAGAGTGTTGCATTTCTTAAAGGCTAGGGTTTTGAGAAGTAGGTTTATGATGGGAAAATACAAAAATACAAAGTTTGTTTTGGTATTCCAGCAAATGAGAAGAAAACTTTAAAAATAAATGTTTAGGGTTTCTGATTACCAAAGAGTTATGTTTATTATCTACATAGAATCCCATTACTTTCATAACATTAAAAATGATTTTAACTAGTTTGTTTTTTTAAAAGATTTTTCAATTTAGGAAGGTGAAAACTATCAGGGAGGCAGATGATACACACTACAGTTGTTCCCTGGTATCTTTAGGGGATTGATTCTAGGACCACTGCAGATACCAAAATTTGAGGATGCCAAAGTCCCTTATTATATAAATGATATAGTATTTGCATATGTTATTGTATTATTATTTTTTATTTTTTTCTTCTCCCAAATATTTTCCATCTGCAGTTGGTTGAATCCTTCCTTGGATGTAGAACCTATAGATACAGAGGGCTGATTATACACTGAGGATTATGAAAAAACATTCTAGTTTACAAGGGTTTTGTTGTTGTTAAAGACAGGACTCTTGCTCTGTTGCCCCAGGTAGAGTGCAGTGGCATCATCATAGCTCACTGCAACCTCAAACTCCTGGCCTCAAGGGATCTTTCCCCCTCAGCCTCCCAGAGTGCTAGGATTACCACCGTACCTGGCCAACAAGTATTTTTTTGAATATTGTAAATTCAAAGTATTCATAGCCTAATTGGAATGAAAAATATTTAGAAAAATAAAGTTCTTTTGATCTTGAATTACTCTCATTTTTAATTCTTTGCACAAAAGTAGTTTGTTTTTTGAAAAGCTTTGTTTCTTATACTTGGGTTTGTTTTAGAAAGAATACCTAGCAACCAAAAACAAACCTAAGTACTAAGGTAGGAAGTATTTTATATTTCATCATGTCTGCTACTCTTCTTAGTTAAACAGCTTTTTAGAAAACTTGGGAATGTGAGATGCGTGGCACAAAGAAATAATCTTAAATAGGAAAAAGTTGGTTGAGGCATTGAAATGAATAAAAAACCATGTCATGGAAATATATAACACTCTCATTGACATAATTAAATAGCTTATATAAGATTATTGTTGGACTGATTCCTATAAACTTATAAGGAAAACCTTGATCTCCTCTATTTGACCTCCCTATAGTTATTGCCAGGATTAATATTCTTGCATGTAAATTTTTATAAGTGTGTGTGATAAAATTGCCACTGGTAAAAAAGTTTTACCAGCCTGGGCAACATAGCAAGACCCCATCTCCACAAAAAATGTTTAAAAATTAGCCAGGCATGGTGCCTATAGTGCCAGCACTTTGGGAGGCTGAGGCAGCCTAATCCTCACTTGAGGCCAAGAGTTTGAGGCTGCAGTGGGCCATCATGACGCCATTGTACTCCGGCCCAGGCAACAGAGTAAGACCCTATCTATAAAAAAAAAAGCGTTAGTATAAAAAATGGCAGCTCGAGAAAAAAGATGAATGCTTCTTAATAAATTATTTGAATGATGTTTTATTAGTGTTAGTGGAAATATGTGGTTTAGTGCCACCTTTTGCATAATATTTGTTTTGAGAGAAAGATACAAGACAGAGAAGCATTCAAGGACACAAAAATCACTAATGTCCAAAGACTAACAAATTTCTGCGGAAAATACAGGTACATGTCTTCATGAAACAAAGGGCCTAACATAAAAACACTAAAAGTATTTGAAGAACTAGACTGGAGTTTATATTGCTAATGTTCTTTATTGGTGATATAAGGAACTTATAGTATATGTGTGATGAAGTTAACATTGTTGTAAATTTCCTAGATGCAGGTCTAACACTTCCTTCAAAAAACAGATTTCCAGATACTTCACAATTTCATTGAGTATTTGGCTGAGACCTCTCCTCTCAAATTTCATGCCCTAGAACTTAATAAATATGCCTGGAAATTTTACATAGATAAAAGTGTTGGGTTTTTAGAGGGCATGATATAAATAATCACTCTTTCCTACCTGCCCTTCTTTACAATATATTAAATACAAAATGATGAGTAAAGATGGAGGCCAAAATATGTCTACTAATGATGAAGGTTAGATTGGTGGTCTGAGTTTGTGAGCCAAAGGACATAATAATTGAATCACAGAATTAGGTGGACTTTCCCAAGCTTGTTTCAGGCAGTGTAAGAAAGACAATGCCATAAAACAGGGGTCTTTTTCTGTAAAGGGCCAGATAGTAAATATCTTTGCAGGCTATATGATTTTTTTATTGGAATGCGGCTGTTCAACTCTGATTGTAGTGCGAGAAAGCAGCCATAGGTAACACATAAACTAATGAACGTGGCTATGTTCCAATAAAACTTTATTTAGAAAAATAGGCTTCAGCCTTGGGTAGTTTGCTGTTCTCTTGCATGGAGGAACAAAGGCAAATTTGCATTTTCTGCAGTGTACTAGCTTCAAAAGGAAGAATAGGGGCTGAGCTGAATTCTACATACCAAGGTTTTCCCCCTCAGTTTATTCACCAGATGAAATACTCTGTCCATTTCACCATTATTAGAGTAGTAAAAGGAGAGAAAGAAACCTGAAATTATGTAAATGAGCTCTGGGAGAAAAGCTTTCCTCACCAGTCCCTTGTCCTTAGAGTTTACTGGGATCTTCAGATACTCTCCCCTTCCAGGGAACTCACAAGAGTCTATAGACACAAAGTGTTCCCTTGTAATGCATTTTCCAACTTTGAGAGTCTCAGAGTTTCATTGTTAATTTTGTCATAGTTTCCCTTATGGCTGGTCTATTTTTGGTTAGTGGTAGTAAAACTATGTAATGAGCTCCCAGCAGGACCCTTGTCTTCCTGCCACATTTGGCAACATGAAGATTTGCCTTTAGCACATGAAGGGTAGCTCAGATTACTCTGAGGATTCATATTTTTGAGTGCCTATAAAGTGCCAGGTATTTTGGTAAATGCTGAGGATGCAAGAGTGACAAGTGAACAAGAGTCATATGGTTCCTGCCCTCATAAGACTTTGTGTGGTAACGAAAGGGCTTTAAGAAGAAATGGTGATCTCTAAGTTGAAACCTGAAGGACCATTTGCTGGGGGCACACAGCTTAGCCTGTTCTAAGATCTGCAAGAATTACTGTTTGCCTGGATGTAAGGGAAAAAAGTGGAGATAGATGGAGCTGGAGATTGAAGAGGAAGGCAATGTTGCAAGACCTCTGTAAAAGCTTGGGGCTTGTCAGGAGATCAGTGAGGACTGGTGTGAGGGCTTTTAAAGGGTAGGATGATTTGCATTTTAGAATATGTTGAGATTGGGTTAGAAGAAGCAAAAATTGAAGAACTACAATTGTGCTTTCCAGCCAGGTAGCCATGAACTAATGTGATTGTTGAGCACTTGAAATATAGCTACTGTGATTGAGGAACAAGTCTTATATTTTATTTAACTTTAATTTAAAAATTGAAATAATATAATATATTTTTCCTTTTACTTTGTTGTTTTGATAGGATTATATTCCACTTACACTGTTGAAAATTCAGAGTCCAAATTGAGTTGTGCTATAGGTATAAAATACACCCTGGATTTTGAATTCATGATATGAAAAAAAAGACTGTAAAATATCTCAGTTTCTTCTATTGACTACAGTTTGTTTTTTTAGATATATTTGGTTAATTAACATATATTATCCAAATTAATTTTACTTATTTTTAACCTTTTTTTTTGAGACATGATCTCACTTTGTCACTCAGGCTAGAATGCAGTGGTACTATCATGGTCATTGCAGCTCTGGAACTCCGGGGCTTGCGTGATGTTTCTACCTCAGCCTCCTGAGTAGCTGGGACTACAGGTGTACACCACCACACCTGGCTAATTAAAAAATTTTTTTTATAGAGATGGGATCTTGCTATGTTGCCCAGGCTAGTCTTGAATTCCTGTGCTCAAGGAATCCTTCCATTTTGGCCTCTCAACTTGCTGGGATTACAACTATGAGCCACTATGCCTGGCCTTCCCCTCAACCCCCATTTGAAGTATGGCTTTTAGAAAATTTCAAATTCATAGATGTATCACATTATCTTATTGGATTACTCTGGAGAAATCAGTAAAGAGGCTAGGCCCTCACAGGAATCCAGATGAGAGATCATTGTGATCTGACAGGGAGAATGTAAGGTGGATGAATTTGAGAGCTATCTAGGAGGTAGAACAGATAGGCTTTGGCATTTGATTAAATAAGAAAGTTGGTGGGGGGGGAGGGGAAAAAAAAAAAAAGAAAGTTGGTGAATTAGTGATAAGGAAGAAAAAGGGAGCCTCCGAGCACACAAATATAAGGAAATGTATAGTGGCTGAACAGCAAATTCAGACATGTAAACAAACAAAAACAATGTATGTTATTTTTCATTGATAATTTAACAAATTATGTAGTTAAAACTGTTTTATTCTGCTTCTACCATTGGATTTTTTTTAGCATTTCTAATAGTTGCTGTTTAGTAGATATTACTAATTAATTCTTTAGAGTTATATAATTTTGCATTTTTTAGATTGTAGCTGAGCACTAAATTTTACAATGTAATGGTTTACCATCTTTATTTCCTTGTCATTATCTATTCCTCTCCTTCAACCAGTACCAAATGGGAAGTGGGACCAGACACTTTGATATACTTTGGAGCATAGAAATTCTCTAAACATTTTCAAATTTGATAATATAAAATTTATTTACATTTTTTCTTGAAGATTAAACTTATTCCTACTTAAAAGAACAAGTACTTTATTTACATGTGAAGGTTTACCCCTCCCTGAAGTTGAAGCCCTAAAGTATCTGATGCATGTTAAATGTTTAATACTTTTCCACTATTGTCCTCCAAAGAAATAAGATGCATTTCTAGCTTCATTTTCCAGTCTCTTAAGCTTATGAAAGTAGTCGAGACAGTTTGTTGACCCCAAGGAGACCTTTTAGTCTCTGGCTTGTTAGACAACAAGGTCTGTACTCTTCATTGGCATTCAGATCACAGGCAGCCACTGGGCTCAGTGCAAAGCCAAGCACAGCTTTAGGATTTAGACAAAGCCACTCTGGCAAAGGAACCCAGTTGTCAGGGTAGCTGGCTGTATTGTAAAGAACTGTTGCATAATGGGGAGACCGAGTAGAACTATTAGGATGCAAATGTGAAAAAAATGGTGGAGCTAACCTGCAAAAACAAACATTTCTTTTTTGGTGGAGAGTCTAATCATTGTTACTTTCTTCTATTAATATTTAACTTCTCTGGGCTGTAGATGTAGTTGGTGCAATTTGAGTATATTAGTTATCTTAATCTCTGGTCATAATGCTACTCTATATTGCTTTAAAATGAGCAGTTAATTTATAGAAAGAAACCAAAGTACTTCAGTGTTTATGAATCTTTTCATAATTTACAAGTGTGTCCTACTTTAGCCTAGGTCAGTTTTATATGTGATTTTTATTCCCAAATTAGATGGGGAATCCTTTCTGCTCTTGATTTTATTTCATCTGATTTATAAAACAATATTCTCATCATTGTCATCCAATGCCTTCTCCTAGTGGACTCTCATAGTTGTCTTGTTTAGTGTAGAACCTTTGTAGGCTCAAGAAGAAAGCTGTTGAAATCCTTAAAACAGGAGTTAAGTTTTATTTCACTAATGTCTTCAGGAAATCTATCCTTTCCCTTTTCTCTTTTTCACTTCTTTTTGTTGTTGTTGCTGCTCATCCCTGTATTGAGATAAACACTTTTCCTTTTGCTTTCTATTTTTTTCTTAGTTCTTATTTTTCTCTTTCTACTTTTCATCTTCCTTAGCAAAACATGATAGAATCCACATGTCTGGTAAATGCTGTGCAAGTTTCCTGGAAAGGGAAATAATAGTGAGGAGGAGGAGGAGTAAAAGGGGCTCTTAACCTGGATTTAGGGGTCAGGAAATAACAATGATAACTGTGCTTTGAGCGGTTACTACATGCCAACCACTATTTTAGGTGCTTTACATGAATTATCTCATTTAATTCTCACAACAACTTTATGAAGTAAATGCTATTATTACCCCTATTTTGCAGATTAGTATACTGAAACACAGAGAAAGAAGGTGACTTATCCAAGCTCATACATTTTGTATATGACAGAACCAAGAAAGGCTTTCTAGAGGTTGTGAAGGTGAACCTCTGAAGGTACAGAGTAAGAGTCACCTAGTACCACAGGAATGGAAGCAGTTTATGGGAAGAGGGACCAGAAAAGTGTGATAAAAAGGAATCTCGTACCTTTCTGGAAGTGAAGGTAGATCTGTAGGGCAGGAGGAAGTCTGTGAGGAAGGGACTGGTGAGAAATGATGCTGAAGAGATTACTCTGTGTTCAGATAATATTCTACGTATGCCATTTGTATGTGCCATAGTCCATTTATTTGGCAAATACTTGTGTCTATGAAGTGCCAGTTACACATATGTTACCTATTGGGAAGATGGAAAGAACATAGCAAAATATGGGTGACATCTGTCTGAATGGAATTAGATGGACTTCGATGTTTTCTAAAGTAATTGAATCTTGAGCAAAGTCTTGGTACATCTCTCTGTTTGTTTTGTTTTGTTTTACGTTGGTATATGCCCTACTTCCTCATTTTGTAGTTTCCATTTCTTTCCTTTTTTAAATTTTTATTTAATTTTTATTTTATTTTAGCGTATTATGGGGGTACAAGTGTTAAGGTTACTTATATTGCCCATGCCCCCCTCCACCCTCGGGTAAGAGCTTCAAGCATGTCCATCCCCCAAACGTTGGACATCTTACTCGTTGTGGTTGTATATACCCCTCCCCTACTCCCCCCTCCCACCCTCCCGACACCCGATAAATGTTACTCCTATATGTCCACTTAGGTGTTGATCCGTTAATATCAATTTGCTGGTGAGTACATGTGGTACTTGTTTTTCCATTCTTGAGATACTTCACTTAGTATAATGGGTTCCAGCTGTATCCAGGAATATACAAGAGGTGCTATACCACCATTGTTTCTTAAAGCTGAGTAATATTCTATGGTATACATATACCACATTTTATTAATCCACTCATGAATTGATGGGAACTTGGGTTGCTTCCATAGCTTTGCAATTGTGAATTGTGCTGCTATAAACATTCGAGTGCAGGTGTCTTTTTCATAAAGTGACTTTTGATCTTTTGGGTGGATGCCCAGTATTATCTTAACACTTAGTGTAGTATTTTCCGACACTCCTAATTTCTTTAAGATTGTCCGGTAATACTCTATTCTCCATTCTTATTTTGTTTTGCCTTTGAAATAACATTAAGAACCAAACATCTCTATAGCGGTTATTTTACTGACTTTTAAACCTTTATATATAGAACCATTTTCTTCCTGCTTCTTGCTTTTCATTTTCTTCCAAAACTATGCTTCCTTTAGCCTTTTTTCATACCTTTCTTTTCTAGTAAATACTGTTTACATTGTGCATTAAGTACAGCCATTGGAGGCCTTTTGTTGTTTCCTTGACCTCAATTTTTTGGAAATATTATTGGCTAATAGTGATTGGTGATTGTAATTTCTAGCATAAGTTGATTGCTTAATACAGTATGTGCCAGGCACTATGCTAAATTGAGCGTGTGCACTTGTGCGCGCGCTCTTTCTCTCTCTCTCTCTATGTAAAATAACTTACACCATATAACAACTTTATGTGGTGGGCATTATTATATTATTACCCAATCTTATAGCAAAATAAATGGAGTTTCAGAGGGATTAATGTTATTGAGGTTACATGAATAATAAATGGCAGAGCCAGGATTTGAATCCAGGTATCTGACTACAAAACACACACTTTTTACCCCTACCTCAAGCCTTCTGTCTGTCACTTGCATTTTCTTATTTTTACAGATTTTTTTTTTTAAATATGTGGCAGATGGTTTAGGCTAAATATAACTGAAGCTAAATGCATCTTTCTCTAAATTACTTACCACTATACCTAATATTTATTTAGGGCATATTTTGTGTTTAGCACTAGTGAAAGGAAGTAATTTCAGTTTTTAATAATATTTAAAATATTTACTTTCAACCTCAGATTCATTCTACTTATTTCCCATGGCCCTATCTCAGATAACTGTCGTTTTTTTCTGTCTTTCCCAGTACTTCTAACGTGAACCCTTTAGTTGGATTTACATTTTGTTTTCCACATGTGATTGTGTCAAACATGCACCCACTTATGCAGCTCAGCCTAATAAAAAAAGGTGGAAATAGTTGGAAACATTGTAATAATGACAACGAAGACCTGGCTACTCATATGCTAAAGTTCATTGCTGGGTATGCTACAGTAGTCTCTAATAATGAAAGAAAATGGTAAAAATGTTATGAGGGGAAACACAACAAAATATTTTTCTGGCTGTAAAGTAATGTTATTAATTATTTTCAGTATGAGTAGCCTGTTAATAAAGTTTCAAATATCTTATTAAAGTGATCTTTTTTACAAATATTTGAAAATACAGACATGTCACAGAATGACATTTTGGTCAATGATGGACCATGTATATGACAGTGGTGCCATAGCATTATAATGGAGCAGAAAAATTCCTATTGTCTAGTGACATCGTAATGTTCTGGCACAACACATTACATGTTTTGATGCTGCTGCTGGTGTGTACAAATCTATTGCATTGCCAGTCATGTAAGTATAGCACATACAATTATGTATGGTATATAATAACTCGATAATGATTATCAGTGACTTACTGGTTTATGTATTTACTATACTAGTTATTTTAGAGTGTGCTCTTTCTACTTCAAAAAGTTAACTGTAAAACAGCCCCAGGCAGATCCTTCAGGAGGCATTTCAGAAGAAGGCATTGTTATCATAGGAGATGACAGCTCCACGGTTGTTACTGCCCCTGAAGACCTTCCAGTGGGACAAGATGTGGGGGTGGAATACAGTGATATTGATGATCCTGTGTAGGCCTAGACTAATGTGTGTGTTTGTCTCAGTTTTTAACAAAAAAGTTTAAAAAGTAAAAAAATCAAAAATTAAAAATTTCAAAAATAGAAAAAAGCTTATAAAGTAAGGATATAGAGAAAAAATACTTTGGACAGAATATATTTTTAAGTGTTTGTGTTTTAACCTAAGTATTATAAAAGAGTCGAAAAGTTTTTAAAAATTACTAAGTTTAAAATAAAAAAGTTACAATAAGCTAAGGTTAATTTATTATTAAAGAAAGAAAAATTTTTTTATGAATTTAGTGTAGCCTAAGTGTACAGAATTTATATAGTCTTTAGCAGTATACAGTAGTGTCCTAGGCCTTCACATTCACTCACCACTTGTTCACTGATTCATCCTGAGCAACTTCCAGTCCTGCAAGTTCTATTCATGGTGAGTCCGCTATATAGGTGTACCATTTAAGAAAAACAACCTTTTTACTGTATTTTTACTGTACATTTTCTATTTGTAGATATATTTAGATACACAAATACCATTGTGTTACAATTGTCTACAGGATTCAGTACACAGATTTGTAGCCTAGGAGCAATAGGCTATATCATATAGCATAGGTGTGTTTGTGTAAGTACACTGTATGATGTTACATAACATGCAAGTAGCCTAATAACAAATGTCTCAAAATGTATTCCCATTGTTAAGTGACATATGACTGTTTTTTTTTCTTTTTATAGTTCACACAATATTTCACTGTATTTTTGTCCACAGTCAAAATTTCAGCGTTTCAGTTTAGTTGTGGACTTTGATTTGTGCACTCATTCACATACTCATATATTCATTCATTCACTCATTCTTTACTGATCGAATACTGTTTACTTGAGGTGCTGGCTATGTATAGCAGAAGATACAGTGGCATACAGAGCTGACCCAGTCATGGCCATCATGGACTTGACAGCATATCTGTGACTTGATTGGATTTAAGAGAATCAGCCTAGCCAAATTTTTCCTGTTGAGAGATCCTGCTGTATTTGACTTTTATATTTTCTGGGCTTTATATTCATGCATTTGAAAATCTTGAGTTTAGAATTATGTTTATGGTTATAAACATACCTTATTTTATTGTGCTTTGCTTTTCTATACTTCACACATACTGCTTTTTTTTTTACAAATTGAAGGTTAATGGCAATACCATGTTGAGTAAGTCTGTCAGCACTGTTTATCCGATAGCATGTGCTCACTTCATTAACATTTTTAAGAATAAAGTATTTTTAAATTAAGATATGTGCATTGTTTTTTAGACCTAATGCTGTTGCACACTTAATAGACTATAGTATAGTGTAAACATTCAGATGCATTGGGGAACCAAAAAAATTCATGTGACTCACTTGCAATATTTGCTTTACTGTGGTGATCTATAACCGAACCTGAAATGCCTGTATATTGATTTGGTTACTACATATTTTTTATGATGGTTAGCTTTTACTTGGCATTTTGAAATTTCCTTGTTTTTCATTTAGTGTTATGTTTTTGTGCTCTGTCCATACAGTGTGGTTACAGCTATAGCTATTGGTAGGCCATGCATTTTAACTGCTGTATAGTACTCCATTTGAATATATAGCACCGCATTTTATTTATTCCTTTTTTTTTTTCTTAGAGATGAGGTCTTGCTATGTTGCCTAGGCTGGTTGATAGATTTTTAGCATATTTCCCCTTTTGCTTTTCCATTTGGTCAGTACTACAATAATTTGGGTCTTTTATGAGTCAAAACTTTAAGCAACTTTTGAAAAATAACTGTCTTTTATCTCATTAATGTATGTTTTAAAACAAATATTGTGTTTTGTCTTTTGTATTTTTGATTGAGCTGTTTTTCAGAAAGTTCCAGTTAAATTAGTTTATATTGAGTCTAATTTCATACCTTAAGAGTGAAAATCCTGAAGTGGTCATGGTACTTAGAGAGTATGAATTGGCATGGTCCAGTACTGAACAGGTAAAAGGAAACCAACTATAGGAAAGCAGCTAATTATAGTAATTGCAGCTGGTTTCAAAGTACTTCTAACAGTTTGTGCATAATGCTTACTTGAAAGCATCAAATGGGTGCTAGTTGTGAAATAGAACACCTGTTTGTTGTTGAGCATGTGTTTATGCAGATGATTGTTGTTGTCAAAGCACCTTGATGTAGAGTAGTCCTGTTTACATTTACATTCTCCCCAAAGGATTAACAGTGTTCTCTCAATAAATTTGCAGTCTATTCTCCTCTCAAAGGCTGCTGTTTGGAGGGTGGTGTGAAAGAGGCAACAAGTGCTTGCTAATCACTTGAATATACATAATTAGCTACAGTCTGGTGCACTGGATTCTTTGTAGAACCATAACAATACTGATTAGCAAATGTACATAACAATAGGTATGTCACCATATAGTTGTTGAGAGTACTTTATTCTTTTTTTTCTGAACTTGAGTTAAGTTTTTATTATCAGTACAGAAACTCTTTTCCTGTTCTTTTTAATGAACCAGTGTCAGTTATATAACAACTCTTTAAAGTTACCACTAAGAAGTAGTGTTGCAAATTTCTAGACTAACTAGAATCTGAGCTTATTATTTAAAAACACATTTGACATATTTAGTAATTCCAAAGATTAAGAAACATCCAAGCTTATTGGATGGCTTAACTCAATCCACCCTGGAGGATGTATAGATTAATTAAATTAAAAAAACCTGTAAGTTCAGGATGTATAGCTCTATCATGTAAGCAAAGAAACAAATTACATTCTCTTATTTCCTAATGTATTATCTTTGTACCAGGTTGGTGAATGGCCCAATTGTAGGACTGTTTAGACTTCAAACTTTGCATTTTGAAATATGATGCAAATGGTGTTCACGGGCCTTCCGTAAAAGCTATTAGGTTATGGTAATGGTCATGATTGTCTTTTTCCACTTGCCACCATACTTAGATCCATACAGGCTTCCATGCCTGATCCTGATAAAGTTGTACATAGATGGTCACTCACTAACTTAGCATTCTAGAGGTCTAAGTATGGTTTTCTTTCCTCTGAAAAACGTTCTGCAAACACTATCAGACTTTAGAAATTCTGATTTAGAAGTGTTAATAAAGAAGGTACTTTTTATATAGATTAGAAAGGAAGTTTGCTAACTTTATTGGGAGGTAATATTGTTGGCTTATTTCACTGAGAATCCTACAAGTGGCCAGCCAACATCTTGTCTGTAACCGAAGTGCGGTGCAGCATTTCCCAAAGTGTGACATTTGAGATTACTTTAGGTGGTACTTGGTAACATTTTAAGTTTTTCAGTTATTTTTTTATATATTAGAAGACTATGACTAGCCTGTCAAACCTGTCCTTTCATGGTGTGGAATTCACCACCGCAGACCCAAATGAGGACAAACTGTGTATTCAGACCTTGCATAACAAGGGAGTCAAAGGACAGTGACTTCCTTTTGGTAGACTCAAAGTTAAGCAGGGGATTGGGAAAGCTTTATAGTGGAAAAAAGGGAATACTTTAGGTATACTCTGATTGGAGGCTGTTGGCATGGGGAAGCTGGAGGTCAGTATTTTATGTGACTGATTTGGAGAGCATCTGTATTTAGCTTTCCCTGGTTGGTCCTGAGTTGGAAGAAGGGACAAAAATTAGGGAAGCTGGTCATCATTGCTGAAGTCCTGACTGTTCTGGGCTCTTTGCTGCAGAGCTTATGGTTTAGCATCCTGGGCCGGTTGCAAAGGTTGAGTCAGAATTCTGTGGTCATATATGGTCTTACTGTTGTCTGTTTTTATATTCAGCCTCTCAGTGGGTAGTATTGTTAAGATGAAGCTAAATTTATGTAGGAAAAAATATGTAAACCTATATGAAGAGAGAGTATTAAGCAAATTAGATGGCATGTCAATATGACAAAAATTGTGAAGGTGATAAGTAAATGAAATTAGGGGGAAGAAATTAAAAACTATTAAATTATAATTACATATCTGGCATTTCACTAGGTGTTTTCTAATTTCATTTCATCCTCTTTAACAGCTCTACACAGAAGATAGTATATATTTTTTATTTTAATTTTAATTATAATTTTTTTTTTCTTTTTTTTTTTTTGAGACAGAGTCTCGCTTTGTTGCCCAGGCTAGAGTGAGTGCCCTGGCATCAGCCTAGCTCACAGCAACCTCAAACTCCTGGGCTCAAGCAATCCTCCTGCCTTAGCCTCCCGAGTAGCTGGGACTACAGGCCTGCGCCACCATGCCTGGCTAATTTTTTGTATATATATTAGTTGGCCAATTAATTTCTTTCTATTTATAGTAGAGATGGGGTCTCACTCTTGCTCAGGCTGGTTTCGAACTCCTGACCCCGAGCTATCCGCCCACCTCGGCCTCCCAGAATGCTAGGATTACAGGCGTGAGCCACCGTGCCCGGCCTAATTTTTTAATTTTGTTGAGAGAAGGTGTCACTCTGCTGCCCAGGCTGGAGTGCAGTGGTATGATCGTAGCTCACTGCAGCCACAAACTCTTGAGCTCAAGCAATCCTCCCAACCTCAGCCTCCTGAGTAGCTGGGACCATAGGCACATGCCACCATATCCAGCTAATTTTTAAATTTTTTTGAAGAGATGGGGTCTTGCTGTGTTGCTCAGGCTGGTCTCAAACTCCTGGCCTCAAGTAATCCTCCCCCCTTGGCCTCCCAAAGTGCTGGGATTATAGGTGTGAGTCATTGCACCCAGCCTACAGGAAAGTTATTATAATCCCAAAATTAAAAATGAAGATCCTGAGGGTTAGTGAAGTAATTGGTTTGTGGTTGCACAGTTAGTAAACAGAGGGGCTAGAATTCTAACCCAGAGCTTTCTGATTTAAAAGATGTTACTCTAAAGCAGGGTCCTCAAACTTTTTAAACAGGAGGCCAGTTCACTGTCCCTCAGACTGTTGGAGGGCCGGACTATAGTTTAAAAAAAACTATGAACAAATTCCTATGCACACTGCACATATCTTATTTTGAAGTAAAAAAACAAATGGGCAAAATACCCGCATGTGGCCTGAGGGCCGTAGTTTGAGGATGCCTGCTTTAAAGAGAGGCACAAATCCTTAGTTTACAAATGTGATAATTCCATGAGCTGAGATATTGGCTATATAAAAATTATCTTTCAGTGTTTCACTTCCAGTGCCACCTTTTTTTATCTTCTTCTTCACAGAATACTCTTTTTGGATAAAGAAGAAGGCTTTAACAATAATTGCTCTATTGATTTTTTTTTTTTAGAAGCAGATATATTTATTATACTTTATTTCCTTTTTTTTATATTTCAGCATATTATGGGGGTACAGATTTTAAGGTTTCAATAAATGCCCTTTCCCCCCTCTCCCCACAAGTCTGAGTTTCCGGCATGACCATCCCCCAGATGGTGCACATCTCACTCATTATGTATGTATGTTCTCGCTCCCCTCCCCCCTGCCGAATACCCTATTACTGTAGTACCTATGTGTCCACTTAGGTGCTGCTCAGTTCTATTGATTTTAAAACAGCAGTGGCTGCTACTTTCCAAGTCTGTGCTTCCTTATTTGAAGTTGGCCTTGATAGGTGCATAGAGGAAACTTTGGCTCACTCTTGTTACTCTCGCTCTACTGTGATAATCCAGTAAGAGTGACTCAGATCATGCCTGTCAGAACTGCTTGCACCCTCAGTTCTTCTTGTCACTACATAAAAGCAAATGTTCTCTAAATTCTTGTAGACTTGTGTGTTCTCTATTTCTTTATTAGTGGAGATATTGTCTTGCCATTTTACTTAAAAGTATGGATGGTAGAAAACATGAATGAACTGCTACAACTACATAATATTCAATATGTATCTATAGCAGAGTATTACATTCTTTTGCTTTCATTTTGGGTTGTGGTGGTTAGCTTTTAATGTCCCAGATACATATAAATTTTTATACTATAAACAGAAATAATCCCAAGATATCTCTGAAACTTACAAATATTTAATACTCTTAGGAAGGAGTCAGTATAGAGGGAGACATTGAAAGTACAGGCAAGATGGACGTAAGTTATTTTATTCTGGTATTAAAAATGACATATTCTCATTGGAGAAAATGAAAAGTGTACATAAAGAAGAAAATTCTAATCTATAATTTTATGATCCAGAGACAAGTTATGAATATTTTGTGTTTCCTTCATCTTCTGTCTAAGTACATATTTTTATGTATTTGAAATTCAACATTTGGAATTTGGTATTCTGCTTTTTTCTCATAATACTATAAACATTTTCCCATATCATTGAGAACTTTTCATAAGCATTTTATAATTATGTACTTAATAGTCCTCCTTAATCATTAGGTAGTTAGGATAGATTTCGGATTTTTTTTTTTAGGTAGGTTTTTACAAGTGAAATTACTGGTTCAAAGGATATGGTTACTTTCATGACTCTTTTTTTTTTGAGACAGAGTCTCGCTCTGTTGTCCCAGCTAGAGTGCTGTGTTGTCAGCCTAGTTCATAGCAACCTCAAACTCCTGGGCTCAAGCAGTCCTTCTGCCTCAGCCTCCTGAGTAGGTGGGACTTACAGGCATGCGCCACCATGCCCAGCTAATTTTTTCTATATATTTTTAGTTGGTCAATTAATTTCGTTCTATTTTTAGTAGAGATGGGGTCTCGCTCTTGTTCTGGCTGGTTTTGAACTTGTGACTTTGAGTGATCTTCCTGCCTTGGCCTCCCAGAGAGCTTAGATTATAGGCGTGGGTCACCGCGCCTGGCCATGACTCTTAATAATCTATAAGGCATTTGATTTTTTTTTTTTCTGAAAAGGTTGTACCATTTTGTTTCCACCATATTCTGTTGATTTAAATTCAGTGCATATGTTGTTCTTTTCACTTGTATTTTGAATTCTATCACTTCTTATCTTCTTAGAGACAAATCAATTTTAGTCATTCCCTCTGTTATATCACTACTTAATCATTCATATTGGTGTATAAACTTGCATGAGTGTCTTCCATCCTAAAAAGGAAAGCCCTCACTTTATACCTTGCTTCCCATTCTGGTACTGCCTCTGCTTCTGCTTACTCTTTCAATAAAATTTATTGAATGATTTATCCACACTGCCAACTACATTTTCTCACCTTATAGTTACTTTTCTACTTTCTAAATTATTGTCTACTTGTATTTCTTACTATTCCACTGACAAGACTCTATTCAAAATCACTAATGACATCCATGAGAACATTCTCTCTTTATCTTATCTTTCTCCATCTTTTAATATCATTCAGCACAATTAGCAACTGACTTCTTGAAATCTTTTTTATTGGTTTTTCCTAACTCATTGGCTGTTCCTTTCTGATCTTTTATTGACAGTTGATACACTTACTACCTGTTTCCTAAATATTGGAGGCCTATGTGACTCAATCTAGGACTCTTCTCTCTAAAGAAAGACTAGATTTTCCTTAGAAGCTTTTTTCCATAATAACTCCTTTCTTCTTTTTTAGAAGTCTGGCCCATGACTCTTACCTTAGAGTCTGTAGACTGGGTTTGGAATTTTAGTGACATATACTTTAAACTTACTGATCTTAGCCTTAAAATTTTAGTTGTTTTAAAGTTTCTTTCAACTGGTTATCCTCTGAAATCTTGAAGAACTGACCATATAGGACCAGAACAGTTTTTCCAAAAGAGCATTGTGATTACCTATCTAGTCCTATCTGTTTTTATAAAGTTTTAAGTAAAATAAGAGATTTTATTATCTAAATTCATAATTGCTAGTATGATGCATTAGCCAGCTGCAAGTTCATAAAAACCCCTTAAATTTTTTCCTGAATGATCAAAATTTATAATTGGCAGAGTGCCAGGTACTGCCTCCCTAAATATTTCTCTCACGACCTGCAGATAAGACAAAGCTGAGTTGATTGCCTGTCACAGAAAGGGAGAACACCACCTGGACAGAGCTTTGGCAGTGTCTTAGAGGGAAGAAGGCAAGGTCAGCATATACTGAGAACCAAAGTTTGGTTGAGAGTGAGTCAGTACAAAGCGGGAGAGTGTGTGTGTGTGTGTTGGATTAGGATTGGATAAGGATCTTGATACAACAGCAAGGGATTTAAACAATCTTACAAACAAACTGTTGATACTTCCCATTGAATAGTTGATGGGTGTTTTAGGAAGTTGCTGTAATGAACAATCAAAGCATTTGCCAGGATCTCTTGGAATAGTTTAGGCAATTGGTAGTTTCAGTCTTCAAGTTATGTGTGGTTTCCATTAAACTATTAATGTTATGGGATTACAACATTTTACTTCAAGCTGTTGGAATGGTGATATTACATTTATTTTAGAGAGATGTAGTTGAGTGCCAGATAGGTAGGTCAATTCTTACAAAATGTCAACACCCCCTTATAGCTAACTATCAAAGCAGTATTACAATTCTCATCTTTTTTTTTTTAACTACTCAGATCAGATCTATTAACTTTTTGAGTTTGATGCTTATAAAATAGTTATAGTGATGGTGTTTTATTTTTTGTGTGCTTTTTTTCTTTGCTAGAAATACTTTGAAATATAGGGGTGGAGATTCTTTTCTGTAGACTAAAAGGACGTGAAACTTGGTTTCATGAGTTCTAAATTCCCCTGAGTTATTGTTTCAAGAAGAATAGGGCTTTCAACTTTGCATGTTTCAACCTATAAATTATAATTAAGAATAGGCATCCTTATAATAATAAACTTTTGGTATTGTAGGCTGATTTATGAAGACTGACCCTAGGATTAAATGTTGGTCGTTGTCTGCCCTTTATTTTTCCTCCCTTAACAGATGTCAGGTTGAGCTGCCTTGTCCTCATTTTGACCAGTAATGTGTATTCACCCTCAGTACATTATGTAGGTTAGGCTCCTTTTAAATGTTAATGTGTTCACATTTATACTTGTGTGAATTGCTCATTTTCTGTCATAACCTGGGGGTGTGGAAGGAGTCTGTTGAAGACCGAGGAGGCAGGTTTTACCACAATGCCGACATCTCTTCTCAGCTCAGGCAGGGAGCCTTGGCTAGGCCACCTATTGCAACTGCCTAAATAGGAGGTGATTGGCACAATCATAAGTGCTTTGCTGTGACTTTATATTGCTAGAGTTTGTTGAAGGATGCCAGGTGTTTGGGTAGCACAAGTTCCTTTTTGCTTTCCATTCTGTCCCTATTGCTACCAAATCCTTACTTGCTTTTTAATGAGGATGCCCTGGCTTTTAAGGGCTGTGAGAACAATAAAAGAGCACAAATTTGACTCTTAATGTGAGCATTCTGACCCATTTTCAACCTTACACCCTTGGTCCATTTTTCTTCTATGTTGTTTGGGCAGCTCCTTTCTGGCTGTGAGACTGAGTGCGTATTCATAGATAAAGAATTTTCTCTTTGGTTGAGAAAGAGAATATTGGTTAATAAGTTGTGCAACTAAAGACTGAGTTTTTCAGAAAAATTAATAGAAAAAAGATAAGAGAATTATAATACTGCTTTGATAGTTAGCTATTTGGGGATGTTGACATTTTGTAAGAATTGACCTAACTATATGGCATTCAGCTACATCTCTCTAATTTCAGAAATTACTGTTGTTTAAGTTATTATAGAAACTGAACTTAGATATTACCATATTAATATTTTCTATGTTTTTAGGTTGTTACCTGCATTTTGTTCACTCTATAGAAGTAAAATATTTTTACATTCAGTAGGTAGGTCAAATGATATTAACTCTACTTTTTTTTTTTCACAGATTAAAAAAAATTACTCTTAACCCATGGAATTTTTCCAGATTTTACTACTGGAATTTACTTAAGCATTCTCTAACATGTATATAATCAATCTTGTTCTGTTATTTTCTGCCTTTCATAAATAATTGAAATGGATTTGGCTATTCAGTGTATATTGGGGAGTGGATTATCCTTCAGTTGGAACTGCATATTTATCAAATGCGTGGCAATCGAGTAATCCAAACAGATTTGAAAAGACTGTTAGTACTCACCAGCATCATGGACATTAATGTTGGAGGTGTTAAACTCTAGATCTGCCTGGTGCTAGGCCTTCATGTCCACTAACCTTTTAAAAAGGGTAGTAGCTTTTCCAGTCTTTTGCTAACTGCCTGATAAATGGGTGAATGACATAAACACCTTTCTATGCATACTTTTATCTATTACTTTAAGAAGTATAATAAAGTGTCTATTGCTTATCCAGTTTGAATCAATTGTGACACATATATATATAGCATATATATCCTTTTTGTTAGTGTACCCAAATCATATAAGCCAATTACCATTTTTAGTAATTTTTCTTGGCAGTAGTATTTTAGAAGAAGCAAATATATTTGGATTGTATGTTTAATGAGCCTAAGTGACCTTCATAAGGAGTGTAAAGATACATGATTTCTTAACCACCATATTATTTTATCTTATTTAGGTGCCATGAGAACCTTATTTTGGTGGATGTGTCCCCACCCTCAATCTTTACAAATCTAGTGTGTGTAATGAGCAGTGTTACTGTTTGGAGTTTGTTCTCGTCTCTGAAGTAGAGACACAGAAAAGACTGAGTTCTATTTCTCTGTTATACAGCTAGATTGATCACCTATTCTCACAGAGGGACATGTAATTTCTTGGCCCTGCACCTTTGCAATATCACTGTACCCTCATGGAGTACTTCCTTTATTCTGGTCACTGGTGAAATCCCACCCATCAGTCCTTCAGTGTGTAGCTCAAGCTGCACCTCTTTTATTCAGGCTTCTCTTGCCTCCATATGAAAATACGGTCTACCTTCTGGAACTCTGTCAGCACTTTTCTAGAATTTTTCTTATTGTACTTATTATAGTTTATTACTTGTGTACGTGATCTCCTCTTCTATATTGTAAGATGTTTTAGAACAGTAGTTGCCTTTTCTTCATCTTTTTCCCCCCAGCACCTTATAAATATTTTGTTGACCAGGGATTTGCTGAATGATATAAGCATGGATTTTAATTTAAAATTCAAGCTTCTCTCAGGATGAATTTAGCTCTTAAGTTAGTATTTCTTAAAGGGTGGGCTGTAGTAACTGTATTAGAATCCCTTTAGATGCTTGTTAAAAATACAATTTTCTAGAAACTAGAATTAGAATTTTTAGATCAATCCTGGAATATGGATGCATTTGTATTAAATATCCCTCATAAGTCATATTTACACTAAAATTTAAGACTGATCTCTTAAATTATGGAAATTAATAAGAATGTATTTCATCATAGAATTATTTACACATAATTTTGTCAAAATATAATTAGTATTAGGTATTATAAGTTATATGCTATGCAAAAATTTTTCTCACTTTTGCATTTGAAAAAATTATATCTTTAGAAACTAATTTCCTTATTGATTCTCAATTTTTGGTCTTGATTACTGATTTGCACATATAATAGTTCTCTAATGTATGTTGGTTTATAAAACTAAAAATAGAGATATGACCAATTGAACTTGTTACTATATAAAGTAGAAAGTATAATAGTACAACTGAACAATCAGTAAGGGGTCGTCTTGCCTTTCTGTGAATTCTTTGGGTATTTTTTTTCCCTTAGTTTTTCTTGGTTTTTGTCCTGCTTTGTATCGTCTCAGTTGCTTACTTTTTCTTTTGAGGACGTCGAGGGCCTATCTTCTTCCTTTCTTGCCTCATATAGCATTGTCACAATGGCTCAGAAAATCATTTCTGAGTAATCTGAGGATTTTTTTTTGAGGCAATCTTACTCCATTGCCCCAGGTAGGATTCAGTGGCATCATCATAGCTCACTGCAACCTCAACCTCCTGGGCTCAAGCAATCCTCCTGACTCAGCCTCACCAGTGGCTGGGACGCCAGGTATGCACCACCATGCCCAGCTAATTTTTTCTATTTTTTTTTTTTTTTTTTAGTAGAGACGGGATCTCACTCTTGCTCAGGCTGGTCTTGAACTCCTGACCTCAAGCAGTCCTCCTCCCTCAGCTTCACAGAGTGCTAGGATCACAGGTGTGAGCCACCATACTCTGCTGGATTCTTTATATGTTTGTTAAAAATGGAATTTAATGTATTAGACTTTAAAAATAAGGATGTACATTTCATAGAAATCAATTTTAAATGAAATTTATTAAGAAAGACAACTTTAACTTGAATTTTTCAGCATTATCTAAAAAGAAGCTAATGGAAACACACTGTCCCTTGTTGTGTCATTTTCCATAGGGTTTGTTGACTGGATTTTACTTTCTAGTTGTTAGTAATGGTGAGGTTGAGGCTTTGAGTATGGGGATCAGATCGTTGAATCAGTGGTAATATAATGTGACCTAGTGAATTATCTATAATTTCTAGAGACTATTTTAATTGCATTCTCAGATCTGGAGGTGGAGGGGCAGTTGTTTGGAAGTAGACTGGCTCAAAGTGATAAATTCTATATTCACCTCTACCAGGACATAGAGAAAAAAATAGCTTAAAAAATATGGCTCTTTCTTTCTTTTCTTTTCTTTTCTTTTCTTTTCTTTTCTTTTCTTTTCTTTTCTTTTCTTTTCTTTTCTTTTCTTTTCTTTTCTTTTCTTTTCTTTTCTTTTCTTTTCTTTTCTTTTCTTTCTGTCTTTCCTTTTTTCTGAGTAGTGACAGGCATCTATGAATAGTGATGAATTCAGGAAAACTCCTAGGCTAGACATTATCTTGACAGTTGGTGGACAGATGCTCCTGATTTGAGTGTGAGACTGAGGTATTCAGAAAGCACTTCAAAACACTCTCCTATGCCAGCTAACATTATTTTTGTTATATTGTGATTGAGTTTTTACTTGCTTTGTGAAAGGGGCGGCCTTGCAAAAATAACAGGAAAATACCAAAGCCCACAATTTCCCCAGTAATGGTTAAAGATCAATCCTGTGAGTTCTCTCACTAACAGGTACCCTGCAGGAGTTCTGTTTTGCACAACTTCTGAAAGGAGCTGAATGGACAGAAAAGAGATGTAAATCTCTCTCTTTCAAAATTGTTTTTTGAGAATCTGCTTTGACAGAGTTCCCAAGTAAACAGCAGGAGAACGAACTGCAGTGATAATCATATCTTGAGGGCAGAGTCACATCTCCTGTGATAATCCCTTCTCCAAGGAAAGGCAGGAAACCAAGTCTTGGACTTTGACATCCCTATAGTTTTTGTTATCTACCTGCTACCTGCTGCTGACAGCCATCATTTTTTTTCCTTCTCTTTGTCCCCCTTAAAATCAGTGAGCCACTTGGCCTCACTGCTGACATCTCCCTTCTTTTTCTTTGGGATGCCATGCCCTCTCCCCTCTAAGAAGGATAAAATAAACTTTTATACTTTTATATATCCGAATTTCTGCATGAGAAATCTTTCTCCACCTGTGCGGTGAGCACCTACTAGGCTTTCCACCATAACACTTTGTAATAATGCTTCTTGGCAAAGGACCTGGTAAGAGCTGGGTAAAATATTTATGGTTTATTTTGAGCATAAGAACATCTAGTCATTTTTACAAATTATTTTTCAGACCTTGTTATTACTTATAAGCTAATATATTAGAAAAAAGAACAATACATATTAAAAATTTCATGATGAATATTTTAAATGAAAATAATAAATGTTGAATGAAAAGTGATAATTTTGAAGATGTGTGTCCCTTTCTTGAGAAAGATTAAGCACTTCTTGGACAAGTGTACCTATAGTGATATTTGTTTTTATATTGCTTAAGTCTAATATAATATTTGAAGTATAATTTACCATGATGTTTCTTTTTCTGAGTTAGCTGATGTTTTATTGAAGACATGAATCTTTACATTATTTCTCTGCATTTTGGAAGAAACTTTCTATCTTTTTCAGTGGGGATTGGGCAGATCATTGTCATCCAGGGTTCTCTAGTTTGGAATTTGTTCTTCCTAATAGTCTGAAAGAATACGTTGACTTCTTATACATAGTTTAGGGACCTCTTTGGACTTTATTTAGGCTTTGGTTTGGGAGTATGATGGTCACTGAAAATGATGAAGTTATAAGATGGGGAATGCCTTTTGTAAAACAAATTTTTGTAATTGGTTTTCTCCTTAGCATTTTATTTATAAGCATGCATGGAATGTGTTTTAGAAATGTTAAAATTTTGATGGAACTGCTTCAATGAAATTATGAGTTTATGTTATAAATTTAGGTTGCGATTTTAATATCTTTTTCTCTAAAGCTTTGTATTATAGTGTTTCTCTTTTGTGATAACCAGTTCAAATGTAAGCATAATATAAAGAAAAAGTTAAGCCAGCAGTCTAGTATTTGCAACATGAATATAGCAGATATATCAAAATATATGGATATTCTTAATGGTAAATATTTTGTTCATTAAAATAACATAACACCTGCTGTGACCTTTTAGGCTGTTTAAGCTTTAGTAACTAAAATTGAAATGTACTCATTTCCAAAATGTGTTTAGAAATTATTTGGAATGTTTTATGCTTGGTTCTTTTCAAGATTTTATTATATAATATGAAGAAATTTGAATCTGATATACAAATTAAAAATTATAATGCCCAGGTTACTTTATCGTTTTAAAAAAATTATCTTACCTCTGAGATATAGGAGTATAGGAGTAACAGAAGCATTATCTAATACTACACTAATATCCGTTTCCTTTTAGTAGGGCCATTCTTTAATTCTATGAATATACTGATACCTTCTTAAATAAGGTATCCGATAGATAGCATTATACTGGAATAATAAATTTCCCAGGGGGATTAATTCCTGTTTCTCTCCATGATTTAAAAAATAGTAAGAAAATATAAGAATTATAAAGGTATAGGCCGGGCGCTGTGGCTCACGCCTGTAATCCTAGCTCTTGGGAGGCCGAGGCGGGCGGATTGCTCAAGGTCAGGAGTTCAAAACCAGCCTGAGCAAGAGCGAGACCCCGTCTCTACTATAAATAGAAAGAAATTAATTGGCCAACTGATATATATATATAAAATTAGCCGGGCATAGTGGCGCATGCCTGTAGTCCCAGCTACTCGGGAGGCTGAGGCAGAAGGATCACTCGAGCCCAGGAGTTTGAGGTTGCTGTGAGCTAGGCTGACGCCACGGCACTCACTCTAGCCTGGACAACAAAGCGAGACTCTGTCTCAAAAAAAAAAAAAATAAATAAATAAAGGTATTACTTGTAATACTTATATTTGGTGGCATAGGGGCAGAAAGCAGGTAATCCCTTTCCTCCCTGTTATAAGGGTTATGGCCAGCACTTCTATAACATAATGCAGGTTAACAAGAGAAAAGCAAAGCAAATTAATTATAGTGTTACATAGCATGAGAATCTTCAGAATGAAGAACCCAAAGAT
Source organism: Microcebus murinus (assembly GCF_040939455.1). Taxonomy (NCBI): domain Eukaryota; kingdom Metazoa; phylum Chordata; class Mammalia; order Primates; family Cheirogaleidae; genus Microcebus; species Microcebus murinus. Next base: position 49,889,125 of record NC_134122.1, on the reverse strand, counting down.
ACAGGGACAACTATGCATTTTTATGCTTGGGTTCGATGAAGAGTAGACAGCCATGTAGAAATATGATTTGACTAAAAGGGTATGACTTAATGCTAATAGACTGGGTGGAGAAACCCAGCAAGGCCTGTCTGTTCAGATTCTTCTTGGTGCCTCTGTTGTAACATTTCTTCCTCCCAGTTTTGGGGCAGGACCCCTCTGGAATGAGGGTCTTATAACTTACCATCAGACAAGGGTAGGCGAGATAATTTCTTTATTGCCAGTTCCTAGACAAAAAGATGGGAGAAGGTTAGAGTAATGATTCTAGTTTTTATGGCTGGCTTTGGGGAAGAGTTCTAGTTTTTATGACCTGCCTTGGGGAAGAAGAATTCTGGTTTCTTTGACCTACTTCAGAGGTGAATGAGAGGTAAGAGACAGGAGGGCAAGAGAAGGTCAGAGCGATCTTGGTGCTGAGGCTATTTCTGAGGCCTTCTAATGTCCTTTAGTTCAAAGTACCCAGTATGCCAAAGTGCCATACTTTGCGTATTGTTTCCTGAACCCCAACGTTAACCCTGTTTGCCAGTGGAATGCACCGTAGCATATACTTTAAAAGAATGGTTGATACGCTTATTTTTCTGAAAAATATACCATGAACTCTTGGGAATAGAGGAAGATGGAACATTCAGGAAGATGTAAAAAATAAAAAGGAGAAAGACAAGAGTCACCACTTGTCTTGCAGTTTGATTGGCCCCAAATTGCACTTGACTCTTTATGATTATCTAATTTATAATTTTAAAAGATATTCATATTTGATGAGAGTACCTCTTTAACTAGTTTAACTCTTGAATTCACAATATTGTGAACTCACAATATTGTGATATTAACAAATTATGTTTTTTTTCTCCTAACATCTTTTAGACCAGAGCAACCAGGCCAAGCCAGGCTGAGACCCTATTTAGAATAAAAATCATAGAACTCTATGTAGTGTGATAAAGGACATGACAATTATACTTATCTTTTACTTATATTTTGATACTTGCTCATATTTGATTTAGTATTTTTTTATATTGAAAATGTTTTTTACTATTTCTTTCATATATCTCTATATTTGGTCTCACCAAAAAGATTTCAAGCTTTTTTTTTCTATTTTGGTAAAATATACATAACATAAAATTACAGTTTTTTGTTTTTTTTTTTTGAGACAGAGTCTCACTTTGTTGCCCAGGCTAGAGTGAGTGCCGTGGCGTCAGCCTAGCTCACAGCAACCTCAAACTCCTGGGCTCAAGCGATCCTTCTGCCTCAGCCTCCCGAGTAGCTGGGACTACAGGCATGCACCACCACGCCCGGCTGATTTTTTTGTATATATATTAGTTGGCCAATTAATTTGTTTCTATTTATAGTAGAGACGGGGTCTCGCTCTTGCTCAGGTTGGTTTCGAACTCCTGAACTCAAAGGATCCGCCCGCCTTGGCCTCCCAGAGAGCTAGGATTACAGGCGTGAGCCACCGCGCCCGGCCAAAATTACAGTTTTAACCCTTTTTAGATGTAAGTTGCTTTCATTTCTTATCTGTCTCCCATAACACCAAGGCAGTCAAGTAAGAATTTATTTAAGAACCTAAAATAGGTGTTCAATATAGCAGAGATTGGCTAGTTGTATACTAAATCCATTTGTACATGTCATCCCTCCCCACATCCCTGCCCCAGCACAAATCTAGACTATATTTCCCGGCTGCCTTGAAGTTATATGTGGCCATAAGACTAAGTTCTGGCCACTGAAATATGAACAGAATAAATGCATGCCACTTCTAGGCTTGGCTTATAAACATATCCTGTGTTCAGTCCTCTATTTCTCCTTCTAGAGGCAATCATGAAACCAAGGAGATGGCAGAGCATCTAGAAGGAAGAAGTCTTGGGGGGAGGGTATCCCTGAGTCACTGCCTGGAGAACTACTCACTGAAAAGGAATATTTGTTTTGACTTTACAGGAGCCAAAACAAAATTTTTATTATGCAAAACAACTAAGATCTCCTGATTGATCTCTTTCAGCAGCTAGCATTACCTTCACTAATATATTCAACAATGATTAGAGTAAATAATTTGGTTTAGTTGAAAGTTAATTCTCATTTATTAGGAATTGGAATTGGAATTCAAGAAAATTAAAGTTGAACTGATGAGTGAGAAATTGGGTGTGATTCCAATTGGAGGAGGAGTCAGTGTGGAACTCATTGAGAGGAGATGAATAAAGGATAGCGAGACAAATTTGGAATGTTGTTTCAGGGAACTGATACAAAAAACTTGCAGATAGCAGGAAGTTATAGTGTAAACAAATTAGAACAATTCTTGGGAGTTGGAGGATGGGGGCATTATGAAATAAGAAAATCAAGTCTATGGCCATACCATCCTGAACGCACCTGATCTCATCTGGAATAAGAAAATCAAGTCTCCTGAGAGTGGGATAGAAATTTATTTTTTGTGAGACAGAGTCTCTCTCTTGCCTGGGCTAAAATGCAGTAGTGCCATATTAGCTCATTGCAACCTCAAACTCTTGGGCTCAAGAAGTCCTTCTGCCTCAGCCTCCCAAGTAGCTGGATCTACAGGGGCATGCCACTATGCCTGTCTAATTTTTCTATTTTTTGCAGAGATAGGGTCTCACTGTGTTGCTCAGGCTGGTCACAAACTCTTCCCCTCAAGTGATCCTCCTACCTCTGCCTCCCAGAGTGATAGGATTACAGGACTGAGCCGTTGCACCCAGCCTGAGTTAGTTAGGATTTTAAACACTATTGGCTTTTTAAAAAGGAATTTTGCCACATTACCCATGCAGTTTGCAAGTATGTTTTTTTATTGCAATGGCTGTCTTGACATACGTGATAAAAGTGGGAATGTTTAAATGAACAGAATTGGAAACCTACATGTCTTGTGTGTGCTGGAAGTTAGCTTTATTACTTGAATTATTTCTCTAAAGAGTCATTCTCTTAGGTACATGAAAATAGTTGGGCTATGGCTATGTTTTGTGCATATATAAAATCCAGTGTATTGTATTTCTAAAATGCCTAAATATAGGTGAAATTTACCTTGTGTTTTGGAGATGTAAAATATTGGATAGAATATTTAAGAAGCAAAAATTCATCAATTCATTTTGCTAGCATTTATTGTTCATATTTGAAGATGATATCATTTTACCTTTTGGGCCTCAAAACTGAATTTTATCAGACAATAAAAAAAGTAGATAGACAAAATGTTTGTGGTTTTAAATAGGTTTTTTTAAAAAGCTTTTAAAATGAATCAATAATAGCTAGAAATTTAAAATATACTACATGACTAACATGACGTTTCCAGTCTTCATTGCCTGTGTAAATGATAAAGAGAATGTGTGCAATCATTGACTCACGAGTACCCATGTGTCAAGTTGTGTGTGTGTCGGCAGTGGCTGTAAGATGTGGAGATTTTCTTACCCCACTGTACATAACTGCTTCAACTGCAGATGAAATTCCTTTTTAAGCAAGTGGTAAGAGACCATCTCAACTGAGCCTTGGTGGTTGTTTTGGAAGCTATTTCTACCACTAATTGAAGAGGAAAGGTCCTCCATCTTCCTGAGCATAGCATCTGGTATAAAAAGAACATAGCTCTCTTCTTTTACCCTACACTTACTCTCATGCTTTACTGGGTGTAGAGAATCATAGATATGTTGTATATTCAGCATAACTGTATTCTAATTTATAATTCATTTAAAAAATAGAAGTGCTATTAAAGATGACTTGAGATTCCCAGATTTCTTACAAGTATGATGTAGAATGTATGCCTTTATGATCTGAATTAGCTGGAGCAGCACTGGACTTAAAAGAACTGGTCCATGGGCATGTCTCTTAACAAGTTTAAATCTTGGTTTCCTAATTATATAATCTTAGAATCTCAGCGTTGAAAGTGACCAAAGGTGCAATTTGGTGTACCACTTTTCACTCAAAACTCAAATATCTTTTATAATATCTTTGATACGTGGCCATCCAATGATAGGGAGCTCAGTATCTCATTTCTTTCATCAGGTACTAACAGCTTTGAAACTCTTGAGCAAAACATCTCCTCATTATTCTTTGTAGATTGTGTACCATCTACCTGACATTGAATACTGTTGGGAATGTTAATACCTGCCTTGTCTATCCTGTTAGTTGTAAGGAGGATCAGATGAAGTAAGGGGAGTGAAAGCAAACTGATGTATTTATTGTAAAAATATCAAGTAGTATTTTTATTGCTGGGTAGTGCTTTATAAACTAATGACTTATGTAGGAATTAGCTATCATTTGTATTAATATTTTTCTATGATAAACTATAATAAGTTTTAAATCTCTGACAAAGTAACTAACTTTTGGAACCTCATCTGTTTGTCAGGTGGAATCTTCCTGTGCTTCCAGTATTTTTAATAATACCTAGTCCTTGAAAATTAAAAATCTTGACCCACAGTCCAAAAACCCAAGAAAACTACTTTTATTGGGAAGACATTTAGATTACCCAGTGTACAATAATCATAACAAAAAGACTTTAATACAAATTGAAATTATATGGAAGTCATGTATACATTTCTAGAATAACATTAAACCACAGGATTAGTTTTATTCTCAAATATGTTACGTGAAAACTATTTGCTAGCATAAAAACATGACATATTTCATGTACTAACAGTGAATGGCAGACTCAAATGACTTGTGCCTGGATGCCGTAATGGTTCTGTCTAGTGGTCATACAAAACATTAGTCAGTTTTTGTAAGTTATTTTTTTAACATATTTAGTGACTAATTCCCAAAAACTTTGAATTATTATTAGTTTTTCCACTTGTTAAAGTTAATCTAGTAAACTAGAAATCTTGTCTCTTGAATCTCAATCCCTTTTCCACCACTGTCCCCCAGCATGGCTACATGTACTGGAGATGCCCATGAAGTATTGCTCCTTCGGTAGCCCTTTCTAAGGGACACTGGTCTACCTTCCCTTCTTGTTGTTTGGGATAGACACCCCTGCCTCTGGTAAAGCTAATTGGTGGACATCTGACTCAAGAGCTCCTGGAACTGGGGAGGTGAAAGACTGAAGCAGCAAAGAGATGGAGAAGTGAAGCCATAACATTGTGTCAGGTGTAAAATTGCCTCTAAGGGGTAATGGCAAGCCGGGTTTGTAAGGGAACAAAACTTGTGAGCAGACTGAGGAGCTGGTGGATAGAGAGAGTTTGGAAAATGCAGCAGGCATCCTGAGAGAGATGGTTTGGGAGGGGGAATGGGAAAGACAAGAGACAGAGACAGATGCCAAACCTCCCACAATCCCTGAACAAGACAAACGGCAGTGATTTTATCACTTTCCAGATGTAACTTGCACAAGGTCTACCTGTATAGTGCATTTCTGTGGATGAGGTGTTGTTATTACAATGAACAACCCTTTACTTATATTAGCTTTGGTGGGCCTTTGTTCCTTGCAACTGAAAGAGCTCTAATAGAGCACTAAGGTGAAAGACAAGTATCAGGGGTACATCTTTGGCTGAGGCCTGCTTCTGAATACTGTTCTAGACATGACCTCTCTCCATTCTTTTCCACATCATCAGTATAAAATACTTAAGTAATCATTTTATTTTTAATTTCTTGGGTTTCTGAATTTGAAATTCTATGATAGGTATTCTTACTGCTTGATTTGCTTTTATGATAGAAATGAAAAGTTTGCTGTAAACTAATGCATTCCTTGAATTTCTACTAAGGAAGTTCATATGAATATGGTGGGGGTTTTTTGTTTGCATTTTGATGTCTGGGATCAGGTTTTACCATCTTTGGTTAGTGTATCAATAGACCATTGCAGTATTTTCTTAGTGGTATGTCATCCTTTGACCAAATATTTGCAAGAATTTGCAAGAGTATCCCATACATTATGAATATTTGGTACCTGCTAAACCTTTCATGAGGACTTCAGTTATTCACATTTAATAAGAAAACATCAACTTGTTACTTTTGTGACATATGTGAGCTGTTAAAATATACTTTGCAGGTAAATCAAAATAAGAACACTTAACAGACCTACTAGTATCATTGGGCTCTGTAATTCTAATTTATAAATATTTTTTATAACTTTATTCTATAATCTGAATCTATAATCTGAATTCTATAATCCCCATCCCCCTTTAGGTTAAGGATATAAGAATTAAGATTACACATAGGAAGTATTTTTCTTAAAAAGATTACTTAAAGAGCTAAAAGTAGACCTGCCATTTGATCCAGCAGTCCCACTATTGGGTATTTATCCAAAGGAAAAAAAGTCATTTTATCAAAAAGACACTTGCACTCAAATGTTTACAGCAGCACAATTTACAATCTCAAAGATGTGGAATCAACCTAAGTGCCTATAAGTTCATAAAATGTGGTATATGTATACCATGGAGTACTACTCAGCCATAAATAATGAATTAATTCCTTTTGTAACAATCTGGATGGAACTGGAGACCATTCTCCTTAGTGAAGTATCCCAAGAATCCAAAACCAAACACTACATGTACTCACTATTAAACTGGAGCTAACCAAACAGCACTCTTGCGCAGATGGAAGTAAATCTCAATGGAAATTAAGCAGGTGGGAAGAGGGAAAAGGGAATGGATGAAATCATACCTAATGAGTACAATGCACACTATCTGGGTGATGGGCACACTTATAAGTTTGACTCAAGCAGTACATAAGCAACTCATGTAATCAAAACATTTGTACCTCTGTAATATTCTGAATGAAAGATTTTTTAAAAACTTTGTATTTTTGGCAAATGCTTATTAGAAGCTTTTAAAATAGTCACTTTTTTCTACAGTTAAATTGTTTGCAATTGTTTTTGTTGACATAATGCAAAACGGTTTCAGATAGTTTAGAAATTGTTGATATATTTAGCAATGAAAAACTGTTGATCAAATGCCATAACAACATTTTTTCTGAAGTCAAGCCAATCATTATTCTATTTTCAGATCTTACAGTCACATCCCATTCACCCTAAGTATTATAACTAAATGGAGCATTGAGTTTACAAATGTATCTTCAACTTGATCTTCCTAGATAGAAACAAGTTCTTGTTTCTCCACTAAGCATGGCTTTTTATCATCATGTGCTGAAGAGATCAGTCATTTGGTCACCTTTGAACCTATTTTCTAAATAATGGTATTCTCTTTTTTCTTTTCCTCATTTAATTAACAAGAATAGTTACTATATATTTCTCTGCACTTTTTTTTTTATTTCGGCAAATTATGGGGGTACAAATTTTAAGGTTTCAATAAATGCCCATTTCCCCCCCTCCCTCCAAAAGTCTGAGTCTCCATCATGACCATCCCCCAGATGGTGCACATCTCACTCATTATGTATGTATATACCCACCCTCTCTGCACGTTTTTAGAGAATGATTTTTCCCTTTCTGTAGATTGATCCTTTTTTTGGTTTAACACCAGATAATGTCATGACCTTGTTAATATAATAGTATTCACCTGGTTTGAAAATATACAGAATCAGACATGTGTTGCTGGTCACATATTTCTCAAAACATCTGCATATGTCAGCTCAAAGCTGATCCAGCATAATGAGCTTTTAAGACCCATGTTAATATTTGAAAATGTTCAGTAAACTGTAAAGCAACATACAAAAGTGAATATTTTTATCTAAGATAAATTGGTCATATGGCTCAATACTAGTAGCAAAGGGAAGCCACTATATTAGTAGTGGGTGATAAAGTTTGTTTCTTTTAAGCCAACATAGAGATTTAGTATGGAAAATTATTTGTGGTACTGTGATGGGGCCATTCATTCTGAATGTAATTATGCCTAATTTCCTGGGTGGGGGTCACAATCTTCTAGAATAGTATTGGGAAATTATTACCATTGATACATGTTTTTTTAAAGATACAGATTATTTTAAGCTTTAGTAGGGACTCTGAGTTCTGTGTTAAGCTAATAACTCCTTAAAATATTTTGCTTTTTCATGTCCCAAAAATATTGTTCGAAGGATACTTGTGGCCACATGTAAATTGTAGAAATTCAGAGCAATGATATTACTTCACTTAAAATTTCAAGGACTCATATGAGTCCCAGTTGAGCATAGCAGAGTGTTTACAACATAGTTTATAGCAGGCAAACACAATGTTTTTATCTTAAAGGGGCATACAACTGGCATTAAAACAAATTTACTTTTGATTAAACTAATGTTATAATTTTTTCAATAGTTATTTTGGTCAGAAAAATAGCATTTTGATATAAATTGTGTCTTGATAGCAATGCACTAAGGTTATTGAAGTCCTTTTTTCAAATAGTAGGCAGAGTTTTATAGAATTTTGAAGTAGACAAACAAAAACATTGTTAGTCTATGCTTAGATTTTTTTTTAAACAAATGTGAAAACTTTTCCATATTATATTCTCTTCTGGTGCCTAGTAGGGTGCTTGACATGTAATACTTAATAACTAATAATTGACAGAATTTCTTGGAAAAATTTTAGGACACAAGGAGATTCTGTTGCATCTAGGTTTGCTGATACGAAGAAGAGTTACATCTACTTCAGTGAAATATAGAATTAAACTAGATGATCTTAATGAAAGGTTCTTCTCAGTATGATATAGTATTTTTGAAATTGGTCAGTAGAAGAAATCTTATCAACAGCCATAGTTTATTCTGTTGGAATTTTTAAAATATACTGTACCTTAACTTAGAAACACTCAATAATAAATTAGTTTTTTATTGAGTTAAAGAAAAAACATTTTACAAAGTGGACACGATGTTTAATTTTGTTTTGCATTTTACTAGATTGTAGTGCAAGGCCAATAAATTAAACCTAGGCAATTCTGTTGCTAATTACACACAACTTCTCTAGAGTATCAGATATTCAAATCCATTTTATGAATATGGTAGAGAGAATAACAACTGTAAAACAAAGCAGTGTGCATGTAAGTGACTGTTAGCATGCATTTCAGAAAGGATAAATGCTCACCATATGGTACAATTACTGTGTCCAAGTTTTCAAATTAGCTTCTCTCATCCTCCTTATTACTGTCTTTAAAAAGAGAGGAAAAAACCCAACATGATTTATCTACTCTGCAGCAGAACTCTTGACGCAAAACAGCAGCCCAGTTCTGTCCAGTTTTTTTTTTCCCTTAGCATAATAGAGGCTGTCGGACTTTTTTATACTAATTACTGTGTGAGCCTCAGATGAACCCCCTTCAATTCACAGGGCTTTGTTAAGGGAGGAGCTGTCAATGTGTCTGCCCGTTTGCAGCTGTGCTGTGGCTTTAGCTTGCTTAACATTATGCTGCTTTTTAGACTTGACAGAAGGGATTTTTTTTTTTTTTTATTAAGGCAAAGCAGCCTTGTAGCGAAATGGTTTAAGCAGCTGCATTGTAGGGAAGCACAAAGAAGTTATTATTGTGTCTGTTTAGGGGGGTAGGATGGAGGGGGAGATATTCGGCTGCTGTTGATGCCGATTGTTGACTTGCCATCTGCCAGATAGGGAGAAGAAAAAAATGACAGCTCCAGCAGGGTGTTCAAGAGGTTGTTTGGAGAGACGCATAAACATGTGCAGATGTCGAACTGAATAATGGCTAGAACTTGAGACGGTTTATGATGCTGCTGATGTTTGTGCATATACAGAATGAATGTATGTGTGGATTTGGTTAACCAAGGGTACATCCTAATTATCATTGTTTTCCTGCATGCCCCCTCCCCTTATTTTGTTAATTAGTTTAGGGGTTCAATACTTCCTCTTCCCTCCCTTGTTCATGTCTAGTTTTAGAAAGCAAACTCCTGCTTTAAATGGCAATACAAACTTTTCTTCTCCGTAGATGATAGCTAACCTGTTTGGTTAATGTTAGGTGTAAACTGCTAACTGACAGCAGGAGCATTTGATTAAGAAATCATTCAGGTGAATTGCTGTGATCTTAATACATACATTAACAGTTTAATACTAGTTAGTACTTAAACTATTGTTTGAAACTGAATTGATTTTGTAGCCTGCCACTAGGGGTGAGATAGAGAATTTGTTTTACTAAGTAATTCTGTAGTACTTTGAACTTAGATATTCCTAGTTGTGAAACAAAGTTATGTAGTCATTCAGCCTTTTTTGATTAATACTTTTTTCTCTTGGTTGTTGTTGATTCTATAAATTACAGGCATGTATTTTCATCAAGTATTAAAGAGTTGGTTGTATATTTCCTTCTGATCCATTCTTGTCATTAGGTATTAGAGATTTGATATATGGAATGTTTTCAAATGCTGTGATAACATTCATATTTAGGTAGAAGTGAGTATATTTATTTAAATGTCTATTTTATTACTTTGACCTTAAATAATTGAGAAGAAATAGTGATGTTAGGTAAAATTTTTCAATGGTACTTATATTCTAAAACAACTAAATTTTTGTAAAATTTCAAAACTGATCACAATATGAATAGAATGACTGTACCTTTCCTTTTTCCTTTTTTTGTCATTTTGATTTATATTACAAAAATATATATGGAGAAGTAAAGAGTGTTTATTTTGACTCTTGGTAAACTCATGCTTTCCTGAAATATTTAAGGTTTTGTTGCATAATTATTAAGCAGAAATGCCAAAAGCATGGTTGTAGGCTAGTATACTGACAGATTTTTGTGTTTAGAGTAATGTCTTTATAAAAGGATTAAAGGAGAGTTATCTGTTATTTTCTACTCTTCATAAAGAAATAGAGGTCAGGCCTATCTAGAAAAACTTTTTATCTCACTCTCAATTTTTCTTCAAGTGACTCTAATTTATATTTGCTGAAAAGGTATAGAGAATGATCAACCACACTGGACCTTTCCTTTGTCTTTTGTATTTATTTTCCTTGTATATGTATTGCCATGAATGTGTCCATATTTTTTATGTAGAATTATGTACATACATTTATAGTTTAGAGGCAAACAACATGTTATTTTCTAGGTAGAGGGATTATTAAAGTGGGAATGTGGTTTGCCAGCGGTCAGGATGTTAATGAGTGGCTGACAAAAGCAAGCTTTAGGTCTGTGCTTTATTAATCATGTATTACTTCTTATTTTTTCAGAGTCATTTGCTAAATCTTATTAGTACACTCAAGTGTACATATTAAGGTGATTGAGATATTAAAGACAGAGTGTCTTTGATGTTATACAGACCAGATTTAACTTAGATGAGTGAATTTATGAAAGTCACTTAAGCTATTTAAATGTTAATTTCTTCATCTGTTAATAGAAGGAAACAATAACAAATAATAACTGCTATTCAAGGATCTTGTGAGGACTGAATGAGATAATATATTTAGAATGTCCTCAAATAATTCAATAGTAGTTGTTAGTAATGTTTTATTTGCCATAGGTGTTATACACAAGTTCTAGAGGTCTGTAGGTATTTCAGTTGGAGTATTTATATAATGCTCTGACTATTGCAAATTGAGAGTACAAAGTTCTACAGGCCGAATAAGAGAATGGTCACAGATAAAAAGTTGTTTTCTTAGAACCTTATATTTATTTAGTGATTTATGACTGTTTCATAAATATAGAGGAAAATCAGTTGTTTAAAGAGAATGTCAAGAAGACTGTTGAATATAAATATTTTGGAGGTATGCTATTAGTGGTTATTCAGTGATGATTTCATATTTTATTCTCTAAAATATATTTCTACTTAAAAATTCAGTATGACGTTGCTGAAGAATTGTTACTCATGTCTTTAATTCAAATTATTAATTCATGTTAATTCATACCTTTAATCAAATTATTTTGGAGCCAAATTTTTCTCTGCCATAGCTAATACTTAAGCTGCATTTCGGTTATAATTTTTAAAATAATATTTTGGAATACTTATAGTAAATAAATATAATGATTATAATGGTCAAACAGCATTGACAATAATGTTTCATTTCCTCATGGAATTTTAAAGCATTATTTGATTGTCATGACTCTTTATTTTGCAGATGAAGAAACTGATCAAGTTCATATAGGGATGAATGTGGTGAGATAAGCATAAGTGTTTTCTTAGAGGAGTAAAGAGGAAATGGCTTTTGTTGACTTGAGGGAGTCAGTGAATTCAGTAGAGTATGATTAACTCCCACACAGGTATAGGTGGTGGTTCTTTAAAGTTTTTTTCAAATTGTTGTTTCTGCCAGTATTCACTTAATTAAATATTTTTCAGTAATTTTGGGCAAGGAGTCAGGGATGTTGCACCTGGGAGAGCTGCCTAATTCAGTATCTAAGAGTGGTTCATAGGACTGGGTATAGTGACTGAGGACTTCTAATTTGGTTTGAAAGAATAAACTGGTTACACTAGAAAAATAAACCTCCCATTGAATGCAATCATGCAATGCTGACTTCAGATAAGGATATTTAGTGCTTAATGGCACGTGATGATGGATGCCAGTATTCATACACAGACAGTGAAGTGTTAACAGTCTAATTTTTTTTAATATGTTTACCAAAAACAACTTATAGTACCAAATAGGTAGAAATATCCACAGTGATATCACAGATGAGGATGAAACTACTTAATTATGAGGACATTTTCACAAGTGAATAAAACTCTACTTGGTATATTTTCAGAATAATTCAGAAAACTTTAGGAACTCCTAGCTTTAATATGTATTTGAATTGTGCCTCATAAAAATCCTGCATGAATAGTAATTTTTAAAAATATTGGCCAGTATGTTGAAAACAGAAGAGTATTTTGCTGTCTGACATATTCTTTAAGGCATCTTGCTAAATGTTTTGGCTTAAAATTTTTAATGTGTTTTAGTTTCAAGAAAATCTGATTAAAGATGTTAGTAAACTTGGTAGCACTTTTTAGAACAGAAGATGATTAAGATACAAAGGCAGGAAAGGCATAAACCGTGAAGTTCGTGTATTTTTTTGGCTAAGCTAGTCACTTATTTGCTTGAGACTGGAACACAGCATCAAAGTTCATATTTTATACTTTTAAGTGAAAGCACATAGAACAGCAGCTGTTGTTTCCTGGCATCTTTCTAAAGAGATATTTAAACTTAAGTATATATATTTATTATAGAAAAGAATTTTATAAAATGACCTTCTTTCCCTTCTTTGCATTTGAAGTATGTTCAACTGACTCTGTTAAGATGATTCATTGTACTTTTTGTTTTAGTAAAAAAAGATTTAAAATATAACTTAAATTTTTTTCTTTGACCTTAAAACATCCATGGTATTATATACTTTAGAAAGAATAAAACTGTTTAATTCTAATAGTACAAATTTTAAAAATCTAATTTACTCAAAGTTATACCAGATAATGGCATGCTTCATGAGTAGAGAATAATACCTTAAGTTATAAAAACAAGAACTTTTCTTAGAAGTAAACACAAAATCTAAATAAAGAACATTTTTGCTAAATGGCAACCAGTATCAACCATGGGAGATCTTGCTGTGTAAAAGTAGATTTGCTATTTACCTACTTGTAATAATTTTTGTCTCCCTTCAGTAGGTCACTCATTATAGATAGCTCTTTTTAGGCTTTTCTTTTGGGGGGTGGACAGCGTGAGTGGTGTGAAATTTAGACTTGGATAATCATTAATTAGCTTATATATGAAACTTAAAACTCTGACGTGAAGATTAGCACTAATTCTTAAATTAAAGGTCTATCATATCCCTGGATTATATAGGGTTAATAAGTATTTTGTACATCCAAAAACATCTTTTATAAGTGAATACCAGAAAACTTTCCCCCTACTTTTTGTGAAATGGGAAAAGAAATAAAACACCCAGTGCACATTGACTTAGATTCTAGAATTGATAATCTTTATGCTATATAAAGATTTTTACAGAATCAGTTATGAAAACTAAGTGGATGATTTGAGCCTATATTACTAAGTTGTCAATTTGTATTATATTTTATTAAAAATGAGTGATTTGTAAAAAATGAGGCTATTGATATTGACTGCTTTCAAGAAAAAATCTTGTGAATTTCTTTGAATCAGTTAATTTCTTTGAATCAGTTTGTCTTTACTGAAAGAAAGTTTGTTTGTTTTGATGTCCTGCAGTTTTTAAAAAACAAATTATTCTACAGAAACCATTACATTAGGAACTTAATAGAGTATTTACACAACATAGAATCATTATATAATTTTTTATTATATTTTGGATGACTTCTATGGTACTGAGGTTTCAAGGTATTTTTCTTCCTGATGCCTTGGTTTTAAGAAAATTTTTCCTTTTAAAGTTACTAGAAACATTTGAAAACAGATTATTATGCTTGTAGAGGTACAGATAATGCTGAGGAAAAATTTTATTTTTATTAGACCGGTAGGTAAAGATCGTTTTCTGAAATTTCTGTCTATGTGTTAGGTAATACTGCCCTCAGAGGGCCAAGGTAAGTAAATTCATTTTCAACATTAAGAAGGAGCTATTCTGGTATTTATCTGATCTATAAGCTTGCTTTCAGGAGGAGAATGGACTTATTTGAATAATTGAATAGTATTTGATTTTTGTTGCATTTCTCTGATTTGTTCTGCTCTTTTAAAATGTTAGAAGTATCTGTGCACTTTGATTTGATGACAACATTTAAACACATTCAGTTCTTTTCTAAGAAAATGTTAACAGATGACTGGCCACAAATTGCCAGATTAGATCGGTTTACAAAGAGGATAAGAAAATTACCTGGGAAGTTAAGATGATGTTACTTGGGTGTGTTTTACTTTTTGTGTCTTTGATAGCAGATTTTCTAGTATTCAAAATTATTTGAAGCTACACTTTGGAATATAGAGCAGCATTCATTGAAATGGAAGCATATATTCTCTTTGGTTGTATAAACTTAAGCATAATTACATCTTTAAATATAAAAATCAAGAATAATTTACTTCACTGACTACGCAGTGGTTACATATGAATATAAATATACCAGAAGTTGAAATATACTATTATCCTAAGCACTTCTAAAAGCCTAATGTTGTGTGGTTTAACATCTCTGAATTCAGAGTATTTGAGATTAAATGATGACTAACTTGTGTAATAAGAAGGGAAGAATGGGAAAGGCATGATGTTAAAATGATGAGATATGTCCTTTCCTTTTTTTTTCTTTTTGTATGTAGTAACCTTCTTATGAGATAATTTGAAAGAAATGTTGAAATCTTTAGTATTATATTCAGTGGAGTGTTTTGATTTTTCTCCCTAGAGTTACTTGATATTGATTAAGTAAGATGATTTTTTTGACAGTGTTGTCAGTTTGTAACTAGAGATGTCAATTGGTTAAGCATAAATGATATGTAATTCATTATTATCAACAATAATGGGGATAATAGCAGGTCATAAGCAAAGTGAATAGCAAAAATTTAAATTTTATCCACAAAAAATCAGCAACTACTTCACTCAATTTACATGAAATAGTGATAGTCTGGACAAATGAAATTAACATATGCTATTTTATTTAAACACCTTATTTACTTTTGTGTAGTCTAATATATTTGTATATATTAGGCACTCAACTCAATGTCTTTTAATTGGTTTCCTTAGCCATACTCTAAGATGATTTATTCAGTTAACAAATACTTGGATAATGCTTACTGTGAGCCAGATGTTCTATGTACTTTTCAAATACAAATTTATTTCTTCATAATTATTGTTCCGTCTTCCAGAAGAGGAGGCTGAGGCACAGAGAGATGAAGCGACATGCCCCTCTGTGATTCACATAGCTACTGAGTGACAGAGCTGGCATTTGAACCTGGGTAGTCTAGCTTCAGAGCATGTGCTCCCAACCACTGCGATACACCACTTCATTCTGAAAGCTAGACCACTGTGGGATAGTAGGATTTTGTCCATTTAAGTATATCTCTTTTTGAATCTCAGCTGCCCTTTACTAGCTGTTCCCAGCGTCTCCGAGCCTCAGCATGGCTGTCTGTGAAAAGTGAGGATACTGCATCACCAGTCTCTCGGGGTTACTGTGAAGAGGTCCCTTCGTGAGGGAAGCCTGAGCATAGTGTTTGGCTAAGGACATTAATAATTCTTCTTCCTCCTGGCTTTTATCACTTTCTTTGACCACGTGCATGCTGTGATACAAGACTCAATCAGTACGCTGTCTAGAAATACCAAAGAGAAAGAGTGAAGTTTTGAAAGGCATGGATTCACTCTCAGAATAAGAGTTTACGGTTTGATGCACTGTCATTTTAGGGTCACATACTATTGGGACGTCATTGTCAGAAAGACTCATTGGTGAGAGTCTAAGATAAAACCCTATTTTGTTTCATCATTTTTTTTCTGGAAGGCATTGGTTTTAATATAGAGGTGGGATGGGTAGGTTGAACCATACCATCTGAGAGTTTTTTCAAATGGCACAAGCCTCCTCCTGATGAGCAAGTACTACGGCTTCTCTGCAAATTCCCAATGCCTGCCATGGTGAGATACTGTTACTGTATTCATCAGGTGTGTTCTCACAGAAAAATGGATTGAGCCATACAGGGTTGTGTTACAATTGAGATATGTCTGCTTGAGAGAGCTTTTCTGACATGAGTGTAGTCTTTATTTTGAATAGTGGTAGGTATTTATCCATTCATGTAATGGTTATTGCCCACCTGTTCTGTGATAGTCACTAGAGATACATGGTAAATAGGTTTGCTTTATGGGCTCACAGCTTTCATATTTGATACTCATTAAGGTTATTGGATACAGTGTATATATAATGTAGGATATTGCATTGATTTAAATGTTTAGATAGTATGGTATGGTAAAATGGAAAATATTTAGAGTAAGGAAGTTATATAATTTCTAATGAAATTATCTTTTGTAATTGGTCTATTTCTTTGTATTAGTTTAAAATTCTTTGACTACACTTACTCTGAAAATAGAACAAGAATGACATTGTGTTGAATGCAGTATGTGGAATTGGAGACTTTGCTCTAATGCAGAAAGCAGATTAAAAAGAAAGCTCTGCTTTCACAATCTACAAGGATGTAAATGTAAGCAAAATAATAATTTAGCTCACATTTAACCCAGCAGGAAGCAGAGTACAGATTGAGTAATTTGAGTAATTCTCCACAACATATCTACTGCTATGTAAACTAATCTCACGGTTTATTCTTCACTAAATTGCCAAGATGCTATTTTTCTGTTGGCTAGTTTGTTTAGATGTTTTGTTTTGTTTTCTCTCTCTCTCTCTTTCTCTCTCCCTTCCTTCCTCCCTCCTCCCTTTCCTGCCTCCTAACTCACCTTTTCTCTTAGACTAAAACTTGATACTATAACTCTATTCATATGTTCTTGTGTTTAAAAGAATAATTTTTAAAGTATCACTCTTTGGTTTAAAGTATAGTGTTTCTTAAAAACAAAGATAACTAGGATTTGATTAACTAATTTGAGGAATATCTTGAAACAAATACAAGTATGCTTAAAGGTAGATGGCAATTATGCAGTTTTTTTGAAAACACAAGAAAATTATAAAGCAGATAAAGTACTGACAGAACAGCCATACTGAAATCTTAGAGAAGCTGGCATTTTAACATTTTGTGGTATTCAGTGCATAGGTATTTTTCTTATCATTGCTTCAGCTTCAAAGCAAAACATGGACCCTGGCTTTCTTTAGGAAGTAGATATGAAAACTATACTTAATATAAAAATGACAAATTCATGCATTATGCAGTGGAAGAAAAATTTCTTAACTATAATATACTTTTCAAAATAATCATGAAGAAGGAGCATATGTGGTAAAGCTGAGGAATGTGGGTACATCTGGAAAGCTTTTAAGGCATCTTGGAAACACATCACTAAAATTATGAGCACCTTCAATGTGGCCAGTTGGAGTGGTGACCCTGGCCAGTCCAAGAGCAGACAACTATCTCAGTGACCTTTGCAGTGATCGAGGTGAAATCATCACAAAGAGAGATTTGAATGTTTTGAAATATGACCTCAATCACTACTATGCAGAGATGAATGAGAGAAAAAGATGAGAATGGATAGTATCATAGGATCTGAAAGGTGAAGGTGCGTTATATATGTTAATATTATTTTAGGTGGAAGTAGCATCAGAAACGATTACTGTGCTTCTGCTTGTGTTGTCGTGAGGCTTCAAAGTGCATTGGTGCCTCAGCTTGGAATCAGCGTAGCAGCACACGAGAGTTCCCTCATATGAAATATTGAAGAATCATCTGCTGTTACTCCTCCCAGTCCCTCCCGCCCCCCCAGTTATGCATCAAGCCATCAAACATTATTGAGTACCTTTTCCTCAAGTTACATAGGAAGCTATTTGGAAATGCCAAGGAATGGGAGATGTTGCCATCCTTCAGTATGACATTCTGGATCACTGAGAATGTTGACAGAAATGGAAGAGTTTTTCATTTTGAATTTTAATCCCTCAGCTCATCCCCTTTTCTCCAGTTCTCCATTCTCACAGCTGCCTACTAGACTTAAAGATCCATGAGGGCAGGGACTCTGCCTGTACCATTTTTGCTGCATTCTTAGTGCTTATACATATTTGGGCACTCAGTATTTTTGAATGAATGAATCTCTTAGAAATACATTTTCCCTTATTCTAAAATAAATAAAAATGTTTACAGAAGCTTATTCTTAGATCTGTGGTGCTCTTGAGCAGCCCTTAAAATGAATGAGCTGAACAAGAGTTCATAATGCTTTTGGCATATTTTGTAGACATTGGCCAATTTTCAGAGACTATGAACATACATCCAAAGCTGGTTGATTACAAATGGTCAAAAACATTGGATAGATATCACAATAGAATTTAACACCTTTAATTTTCCTGAGGGCAAGGAAAGAACATATTTGAAAGACTTAATACAAGGAAAATGATAACCTAAAAATCCAGGTTTGTAGGAGCTGGAAAATCTAATCAATATATATTTAATAAGCACCTGCAATATACAAAAACACTTTTTAAAAAATTATATTTCATATTTTCCCCATGCAGTTGAAAATTATTATGCTAGTTCATTGTAATGTAGATAATATAAACAAAATTCTTCAGGGTTGTTTTTAAGACATCTATAAAATAGGATCATCATAAGTTCAGTGAAAAATATATAGCTTTTACTCCCTGAGAGACATTAATAGGCTTCTACTTAGAACCGACTGGGCTTCTTTATATAAAAATGTAACAGGCAGTTTTAAAGACTACAAATGTATTAGATTTATCATCATGCATTTATTCAGTAACTATATTTGGTTTTAAGGTATTTAAGACATATCACACAATTATGAATTATATATTCAGTATTTATGGTGCTAATATTTATTTATGAAATCCACTAAGATTCTGCCATATTTTATTTTAGGTAGTTGATATGTATAAATTTGTTTGGCATCTGTCAACAAGCAACTAAATATTTACTATATTGTGAATCATGAAATGAAATAGAGATTATACCAAAAAGAACATTAAAATGCTTTTTGCCTTAAGTAAAAATTGATCCATGAAAACTTTTAAGAGTATTGCTAAAAATAGTTTCTTAAAGCATTTAAATTTATTTTTAGTGAAAACTTCCATTTGGTTTTAAATTATTCTTTGAACATTCTTTAAATATTTGTATTTTTATGGTACCATACCTTTGTGTATATCATGTGTAAAAATCAGGCTAGGTGTGGTGGCTCACACCTGTAATCCCAGCATTTTGGGAGGCTAAGATGGGAGGATCGCTTGAAGCTGGATGTTTGAGACCAGCCTAGAGAACATAGTGAGACCCTGTCTCTACAAAAGATGAAAAAAATAGCCAGGTGTGGTAGCATGGTGGTCTATACCTGTAGTCCTAGCTGTTCAGGAGGTTGAGGTGGGAGGCTCACTTGAGCCCAGGAGTTCAAGGCGGCAGTGAGCCATGATTGTGCTACTGCACTCCAGCCTGGGTGACAGAGTGAGATCATGTCTCTAAAATAATAATAATAATAATAATAATAATAATAATAATAATAATAATTCAAAGAGATCTAAGACTTCTGCTCTTTCTTTGGAAGACTAGTTACCCCTCTAATAGCCTACCTTCTTAAAAAAGAAGTAAAAGTATTAATCAGATTCTATGTTTAGATATTAGATAGCCTTTTCATTTCTTTACATAAACAGTAGCCAAAGAGGCCTTTTTTTCTGACATGGTAAATTTATTAATTATGGCTGATTAGTAGAAAATTTAATGGGTGGTTTATAGATGGATTATAAATGATATCACAAATGGTGATGGTTCCACGTAATAATACCAAAATCTAACACTTGATATATGCCAGGTAATGTTCTAAGTGCTTTTACATTATATCTTTACAAAAACCCTTTAGGAGAGTACTGTTACTATTTCCATTTTTCAGATCAGGCGAACTGAGATGCAGGATTTGAACCCAATCTGTGTGGCTCCAGAGTCCTTTCTTTTAACCCTCGCATTGTTTTATTTGAGGATTTTAATGATGAGGTAGAGTAGGAAAGCTGAAAACTAATTTAAGAAGTTTGTTGCTGAAGACTAATTTAAGAAGTTTATTGAATATATTGATCATAACTATTTGTTTTACTTTTTATTACACAACATAGCATTTGTTTGAAATAAAGTTTCATTTGTTCTGAAAATGTGGCCACGTGCCTTATCACAGTGACAGTATGGCCAGCTTCTTTTTTGTATAAATACTAATGACTCTCTTTTATACATAATGAAAGTTGTAAAACATGGGTTTTTTACATTAACATGCATTAAGTGTAGATGTTATCTATTCTTTTTTTTCCTCCAGAGATGTACAGATAATAATACATGTTAAAAACTTGGATTGTGATTAAACATGGAAATAAAATATGAAAAACTTGGTATTCTCAGGAAAGCTAAGCTTATAAATGTTTTAGCTTTATGATAAAACTCTAATGTTTGTTCCTGACATACATGTGAGAATGTTTCCATCCTTTTCCTTATGGAGTAATTAGCTTTGAAACTTATGGTATAACAAGTATGGCTGTTCATAACTTAAAAAGCTGTATATCATATGTTACTATTAGAAAAATCAGAGTTTCAGTTTGTTTGTTATACAACTATTGGCAAGTAGGGTCTTTTATTGTTTTTGTGTCTTTTATTGTCTTGTGTCTTTTATTGTCTTTATCTTAGGTAAGTAGCATATTTTAAAAATGGTGATTAAGTATTGTGTCTAGTTAAATTCTTAATGATCATGGTTTTATGGGATTTGTGAAAAACAGTCCTATAGTTATATAGATTTCTTTTTAATTGGATTGTGTCTGTATTTGTCTTAATAACATCTCAGTTAATCCAGCTAATTGTATGTTTACCATAGTACGTAGCAGTTGAAGGTTTGTCTCCAACAGATAAATGAATATTTCTGTAGCATTATCAGCCAGTATCTACTTTACCTCACATTCTAACTTTCTACCTCTCATGAAATTAGAATTAGGACCAATTTTTAGAACACAGCATAGCCTTAAAATGGAATCAAATATTCATCAACATAATCCATTTGTGAGGCCACAAGGCTGAATTATTTCTAAAGGTCTTTTCTATTTGTATGTCTGAACAAATCTATTATATTCTCTAATTATTTTAGATGAAAGACCATTTGTACATTTAATCAATCGATTTTTAGTCCATAGACAAAACACTCTTAGCTTCTGTTTTTTCACTTTCTGATGACTTCAGCTTTTAAAAACTCAAAATGCGGTTCTCAATAAAGTGTTAATGAGTAATGAAATAATGTATATATGGATAGTTTATTTTGAAGATTATTAAATAAAAATGCAGTTTGACATTAAATAGTAGGAAATGAGCCCTGCCAACTTTGTTGGGGAATCCTAAATTGAATACATGTCATCCCTGATAAAGATGATCCATTTGAATATCCTATCAACATGTTTAGGTGGAAAGTGAGTATGAATCTAAACTCATACATGTCCCATCTCGGGTTGTTATTAAAGTATAAGCCCGAGAACCAAGGTAAAATATTTATACTCAGCTGTGGAAGTTCAGAATGTTTTCTGTGGCCAACATTCATTCAAAACCCTTGAGGTTATTTGTTTTAATAAGTTATAGGAAATAAATTATTAGGTAAAATAAGAAAGTTGACAAAGGTACTTAATCTGGAGTTATTATAACGAAGTAAAACTGTGAACTCTAGTACTAAATAGCTACTTCCAACCTCACAATTCACAAATAGGATTCTCTACCACTATAGGAGTGATGTGGATTTTTCCATTTGCATTCAGAAGGTATCAACTGTAGGTCTATACACCTCCCATGCCAGGAACTTAATGGATCACTAGTAATTTTTGGTTCTGTAAACAAGCCATTGGTTATAGTGCTTAGAAGCTGTATTAGTTTCCTTGGGCTGCTGTAACAAATTACAACAAAGTGAGTGGCTTAAAACAACAAAAGTGTATCTCTCACAGTTCTGGAGACCAGAAGTTAGAAATCAAGGTGTCAACAGGTTCACACTCCTTTGGAAGGCTCTATGGGAGAATCTGTTTCCTCCCTCTTCTTCCTGTTATCCCAGGTGTTCTTTGGCTTTTGGTGCTTATTTTCATTCTTTGCCTCCGTGGTCACATTACCTCCTCTTTTCTCTATGTCTTGTTCACTCTTATAAGAACATTTGTAATTGGATTTAGGGCTCACCTGGGTAATCCTGGAGAAGTCCCTTTTCTCAGAATCCTTAATTATTAATCACATGTTTACCATATAAGGTTATATTCATTCTTTTTTTTTTTTTTTTTTACCACATAAGATAATATTCACAAGTTCCAGTTCTTGGTTGGAAATGTATGTGTTGTATTGGTAACAGTATACTTCAGAGTAGATACAGCCTTTAGCCAAACAATGTGAGGAAAGAAATGGAAGCACCTATTAAGGTAAATAAAAAGTTGGCGAGAGGTTGCTTTGGAAATCTTAACGAATTGTGATTACAGTGCTTGCTAAAGGTTTTTCATGATAAGGCATACAAGTTTTGGATGTATATTGGTGGGTGTCCATAGAACAATCTCTTTGGAAGACATGGTACCCCATAATTTTTTTTTTTCAAAGAGATGGAGTCTCATTGTGTTGCCTGGGCTGGAGTACAGTGACACTATCATAGCTTACTGCAGCCTTGACTTCCTTGACTCAGTCATTGCTCCTGCCTCAGCCTCCTTAGTAACTGAGACTACAGGCATGCACCACCACACCCAGCTACTTTTTCTATGTTTTGTAGAGAGAGGGTCTCACTAGGTTGCCCAGGCTGGCCTCTTACTCCTGGCCTCAAGCTATCCTTCTGCCTCAGCCTCCCGAAGTGTTGCTATTCACAGGCGTGGGCCACTGTGCCGGGCCTAATATTTATTTTTTGACAAGACTTTCCATTATAACTAGTCTGTCTTTTAAATTATAATAGTAGAAATCTATGGCCCATAAATATAAAAGTATGCTGCAATTTGGTTTTAATGCATCAAATATAAACTTAGGTACAAATGCTAAGTTTAAAATGTAAGTTTGCAGTTGATATTTAGCAGTCTGTCTTCAAAAATTGGTGGTGGGGAGGGTACCTTTGTTCTGGGCACTTGCCCCATAAAAGCCAGAACTTTTTGTCCATATCTTTAGAACACCCTAAGAACATGCACCTTATCTGAATTCTCACTGCCTCAACTGCTGAGCTAGTGATGAAACTGTTCAGTTCCTTTTCTGTGCCCAGCTGGGCAGGTTCTAGTTGGGAACCCCTAGGCTGCAGAAACAGTTCTATTCCCTTACTTTGCCAACAGAATACACAGCACCCTGCCAAAGTGTCATGAAAAACTATAACTTTTTTGGGCTAGGAATCTCCTTCTCCTCCCATACTGGCAATAATACTTGCTTTTTTTTTTTCTTCCATTGGTAGCTTTTCAGATTGTGTCCTCTGTAAAGCCAATTCCTTTAGAGGTAAAACAACTTCCTCATTCCACTTTTGGAACTGGAAGATGAATATTCAATTAGGCCAACAAATCAGCTGTTACATGAACTTCAGAATTTTAATGGGAACCTATAAAAGAGGTTCTTCTTTAAGGAAATATTTAGTGCCCTCCTCCAAATATTTGTGAGGCATCTAAAATCTGATGTAATACTGGAGTAAATTCTATGAAATTAGAGACTTGTTCCCCCAGTTGGGGTCCACTATCATGCTACCAGAATTTAGACAGTATGTTAATGAATGTACTCCAAGCATCTTCTCAGAAAGTCTGTTCATATTATAGATGAAAAATGACAAGAAAACAGAAAATGGATCCAGGAGTCTTCATTAAAAGTTTGAGATCCACTTCTAGTTTAGTATGACAGTGGAAATATTGATTAGCTGAATTAATTGAAAGTTATTAATAAAATTTTGTGACAAATAGTACCTTTTTTAACCAAGAAGGGAAATTTTTATTTTTAAATGTTTCTTCTGTGTGAATGAGTCTCTCCCTGTTGGTATATAATGTATTATGTTTAAGGGATGCATAATTTATTTTTAAAGAGCTTTTCGGCAACCAGAAGTCCTGCTATGGACCACATAAAATATTTTAAACTTTCTAAAATTTGTTTAGTAAAAAAGGTTAGATTTATGTGGTGATGTGTTTTATGTCTTTTCATCTGAGGGTGTAAGTATTAATACTGATAGGCTAAAGAGAAATTATGCTTAGAAATGAAAATTTGATTTTTATATCTTTTGATTTCACATTTCTAGAATAAGTGTATTTAGTATTATTTTAAAATAAGAAGAAATGGTGTTATTCCATGTTTTCTTATTTTATATTTTTCAAATCGATTTGTTTCATTATATACATTATGAAACTATTACTTGTTATTTAGCTTGACAGAAATACAGTATATTGTACCAATATAAATCTCTTCTTTTTTTTTTTATTTCGGCATATTATGGGGATACAGATTTTAAGGTTTCAATAAATGCCCATTTCCCCCCTCCCCCCACAAGTCTGAGTCTCCAGCATGACCATCCCCTAGATGGTGCACATCTCACTCATTATATATGTATATGCCCACCCCCTCCCCCCTCCCCCCTGCCCAATACCCTATTACTGTAGTACCTATGTGACCACTTAGGTGCTGTTCAGTTAATACCAATTTGCTGGTGAGTATATGTGGTGCTTGTTTTTCCATTCTTGGGAAACTTCACTTAATAGTATGGGTTCCAGCTCTAACCAGGAAAATATAAGATGTGCTATGTCACCATTGTTTCTTAGAGCTGAATAGTACTCCATGGTATACATATACCACATTTATTAATCCATTCTTGGATTGAGGGGCACTTGGGCTGTTTCCACAGCCTTGCAATTATGAATTGTGCTGCTATAAACATTCAAGTGCAGGTGTCTTTTTTGTAGAGTGTCATTGGATCTTTTGGGTAGATGCCCAGCAATGGGATTGCTGGATCAAATGGTAGATTCACTTGTATTGCTTTAAGGTATCTCCATATTGCTTTCTACAGAGGTTGAACTGAGTTTGCAGTCCCAATTCTCTTACTTCTTTACAACATTTGAAATCTACATATTTGTCATTAATAGGAGAATTAATACCTAATGATTTTAAATTTCATATACAAATATGTAAGTAAAATGGAAAAATAAAATAATAAGGGTAGTCAAGCAAGGAACGATTTCATTTTTTACAATTCTAGTTTTATATATTTCGCTTGGTTAAGTCATATATTTGTTAACATTAGGGCCATATTTTTGGCAGTAAAACAAAAGTGAGGAGAAGCATCACATCTTTTTTCTTTCTCTTTAAGTTTCTTTTATGCACTTATTGTGGGTAAGATGTTCATATACATGTCCGACATTCATTTAATAAATTATAATTGAGCATTGATCAAGCGTCAGGCACCAGATTAGGTATGTATAGTGTATCACTTCAAGGAAAAAACACTGACAATATTTGCTGGCAATGATGAAAATAGAGATTAAAAGATTAAATTTGGGCAAACCTGTATAAAAGATTCATTCAAAGTGCAATATAGATCAATGGATTTTTATATAACAGTAAAGTTCATTGATAGTTTCTTTTATTATTTCAAAATATTACAGAAGTATGAATGTTTTTGATACATGGATAGCTTTTGTTATGCTTGAGTCAGGCCATCACCCAGATAGTATTCATTGTTATGGCCATCACCCAGATAGTATTCATTGTACCTGTTAGGTTTTTGCCTATTCCCTTCTTCCCCTTTGCCCCTGCTTGCTTTCCACTGAGTTTTACTTCCCTCTGTGCACTTGTGTGCTCATTAGTTAGTTCCAGTTTAATAATGAGTACATGTGGTGTTTGTTTTTCCATTCTTGAGATACTTCACTTAGAATAATAGTCTCCAGTTCCATCTTAATTGTTGTGAAGGACCTTAATTTATCCTTTGCATGGCAGAGTATTCCGTAGTGTGTGTGTGTGTGTGTGTGTGTGTATCGCATTTTGTTAATCCACTCAT
The DNA here is from genome assembly GCF_040939455.1 of Microcebus murinus. Taxonomy (NCBI): domain Eukaryota; kingdom Metazoa; phylum Chordata; class Mammalia; order Primates; family Cheirogaleidae; genus Microcebus; species Microcebus murinus. The sequence continues at coordinate 49,862,819 of NC_134122.1, read as the reverse complement.
GAATTGACGGGCACTTGGGTCGATTCCACATCTTTGCAGTTGTAAATTGTGCTGCAGTAATTTGAGTGCAAGTGTCTTTTTGAAAAAATTACTTCTTTTCTCCTTTGGGTACATACCAGTAGTGGGATTGCTGGATCAAATGGTGGGTCTACTTTTAGTTCTTTGAGGAATCTTTATACTGTTCCCATAGAGGTTGTACTAATTTGCAGTTCCACCAACAGTGTATAAATGTTCCTTTCTTTCCGCATCCACGCCAGCATCTATTGTTCTTGGAATTTTTAATAACAGCCATTCTAACTGGGGTAAGGTGATATCTCATTGTGGTTTTAATTTGCATTTCCTTGATGATTAGTGACATTGAGCATTTTTTCATATGTTTGTTGGCCATTTGTCTTTTTTTGAAAAGCTTCTGCTCATATCTTTTGCCCACTTTTTCATAAGGTTGTTTGTTCTTGTTGATTTGCTTGAATTCCTTGTAGATTCTGGTTATTAGCCTTTTCTCAAATATATAACTTGTAAATGTTTTCTTCCATTCTGTAGGTTGTCTGTTTGCTCTCTTGATTATTTCCTTCACTGTGCAGAAGCTTTTTAATCAAGTCAAATTTATTTCTTTTTGTTGTTGCTGTGATTGCCATTGTGATCTTCTTCATAAATTCCTTGCCTAGGCCAATATCTAGAAGAGTTTTTCCAACATTTTCTTCTAACATTCTTATGGTTTCATGCCTTATATTTAAGTCTTTTATGCATCTTGAATTAATTTTTATGAATGGTGGCAAATATGGATCTTGTTTCATTCTTCTGCAATTCTCCCTGCACCATTTACTAAACAGGGTTTTTTATCCCCAGTGTATATTGTTGTCTGCTTTGGCAAAGATCAGTTGTTTGTATGTGTATGGTTTTATATGTAGGTTCTCTGTTCTGTTCCATTGGTCTATGTCTCTTTTTTGTGTGCCATTGCCATACTGTTTTGGTTACTATAGTCTAGTAGTATAGTTTGAAGTCTGGTAATGGGATGCCTCCAGATTTGTGCTTTTTGCTTAAGATTGCTTTGGCTGTTTGAGCTCTTTTTTTGGTTCCAAAAGAAGCGTAGAATTACTTTTACTTTTTCTAGATCTGTGAAATAATGACATTGGTATTCTGATGGGCATTACATTGAATCTGTAAATCACTTTGGGTAGTATATACATTTTAACAATGTTGATTCTGCTGATTCATGAGCATAATATGTTTTTCCATTTGTTTGTGTCATCTTCAATTTCTTTCCTCAATGTTTTTTTTTTGTTTGTTTGTTTGTTTTTTTTGCAGAGAACTTTCACCTCCTTGATTAAGTATATTCCTGGGTATTTTATTTTCCTTGTGGCTATTGTGAATGGTATTGAGTCTTTAATTTGATCTATCAGCTTGACCATTATTGGTGTATAGAAATGCTGCTGATGTGTATACATTGATTTGTAACCTGAGACTTTGCTGAATTATTTATCAATTCCAGGAGTCTCTTTGAGGAGTCTTTGGGGTTTTCTAGATACAAGATCATATCATCAGCAAAAAGTGATAGTTTATTTATCTTTTTTTCCCCCCAATTTGGATACTCTTTCTTTCTGTTGCTTGATTGCTCTAGCTAGGACTTCCAGTACTATGTTGAATAGAAGTGGTGACAGTAGACTCCCATGTCTTATTCCAGTTCTTAGTGGGAATGCTTTCAACTTTTCCCCATTCAGTACGATGTTGTCTGTGGGTTTGTTATATGTGGCTTTTATAATTTTGAGACTTGTTCCTTTCGTGCCTAGTTTGTTGAGGATTTTATCATTAAAGGCTATGAAATTTTGTCAAATGCTTTTTATGCATGTATTGAGATGTGATATGGTTTTTGTTTTGGTTTCTATTTATGTGGTAAATCACATTTATTGATTTCTGTATGTTGAACCATCTTTGCATCCCTGGGATGAAGCTCACTTGATCATGGTGGATTATTTTTTTTAATGTCTTATTGAATTTGATTTGCTAGTATTGAGGATTTTTATATTTATATTCATAAGAGATATTGGTCTGTAGTTTTCTTTTTTGTTGTTGTGTTCTTTCCTGGCTTTGGTATCAAGGTGATACAGGCTTCGTAGAATGAGTTGGGGAGAATTCCCTCCAGATGTTATGGAATGATTTTGACGTATGGGTACCAGCTCTTCTTTGTGGGTTTGGTAAAATTCAGCTGTGAATCCATCTGGTCCAGGACTTTTTTTTGTTGGAAGCTTTTTTATTATTGCTTCAATCTCTTTGCTCATTCATTATTTGTCTGTTCAGGAGTTCTGTTTCTTCCTGAGTCTTGGGAGGTTGTGTGTTTTCAGGAATTTGTCCATTTCCTTTACATTCTCAAGGTTATGTGCATAGAGATTTTCATAGTATTCACAGACAATACTTTGTATTTCTGTGGTACCAGTTTTAATATCTCCTTTTTCCGTTCTAATTGAGATTCTTTGAGTCCTTTCTCTTCTATTCCTGGTTAATCTAGCAAGAGGTCTATTACTTATATTTATCTTTTCAAAGAACCAACTTCTTGTTTCATTGATCCTTTGTATTGTTTTCTTTGTTTTCCTTTTGTTTAGTTCTGCTCTGACCTTAGTTATTTTCTTTCTTTTGCTGGCTTTGGGTTTGGTTTGCTCTTTTTCTGGCTTCTTGAGACATGTCAACAGATTGTTGATTTGTGGTCTTTTTGTCTTTTTGATGTAGGCATTTAAGGCTATGAATTTTCCCCTTAGGACTGTTTTTGCTGAATACCATAGATTTTGATAGCTTGCATCCCTTTGAGGAATCTTTTGATTTCTATCTTAATTTCATTATTGACCCAATAATTGTTCAGCAGCATGTTGTTTAATTTCCATGACTGTGTAGAATTGAGTGTTTCTCTTGGAGTTGATTTCTAATTTTATTAGAAATCACTATCTTTTCACTCTGGGCTGAAAAGATACATGATATGATTTCTATTTTTTTGAATTTGTTGAGATGTGTTTTATGGGCTAAGATATGATCAATCTTTTACAATGTTCCATGTGCTGATGAAAACAATGTATATTCGGTAGTTTGGGGTAAAATGTTCTGTAAATGTTTGATAGGCCCATTTATTTTAGAGTTCCATTAAGTCCAGTGTTTCTTTATTTTCTTCTTGAATTATCTGTCCAGTTCTGTCAGTGTGGTGTTGAGGTCTCAGGCATTTCTGATGCTGCTGTTTATCTTTTTGCTTAGATCTAGTAGGGTTTGCTTTATGAACCTGGCAGTCCTGTGTTAGGTGTATAAACATTTAAGAATCTTATGCTCAGACTGGTTCATAATAAATGCCTGATGTATAGAACTGGAAGGAGACATGGCCTGCATCAGTAGCAACAGAAATGGGCCCCACAATAGCCGCTGCCTTCATCAGAGCCTCCTCCCAAACAGGGACGTCCACGAAACCAGTGTCATTAGCAACAGAATTCTTAGGCTTGTATTTACAGATTTCACCCCTTGCCACGTATGGAATAGGATTTTTCAGACTCCAGGCCTCCGGTCTCCTTAATATACTGGAAGGCATAGTTCATATGGCCACCATCTCCGCCATGATTGCCTTGAGGCCAAGAGCAGTCCATCAGGTTCTGCTCACTCAGACAACTTTGACAGTTTTCCAGAAGATCTGTCCTTCAAGAGCACCAGTTGAACCAAAAGCCCAACAAGAACCACACCGACCCTGATTCTTCACAGGGGTCACATAGCCTTTCTCTCTCCAGTCTACAGATTTGGGGACATGAAACCAGAGGCTCTTGGAAAACTTCCCCCTTCCCGTGATTCTGGTTTCGAAAGCCATTCATCACCTGCCTGAATTCTTCATTGGTCATGTCACCAAAGGTGTTCATTGCCATGGTGAAGCCTTGTTTCCCTTGGCTGTATTCTCCATTGTGCAGTTCAATCATTCTCATATTCTTCTCCCACACTGCTCTCCTCCATCCTTCTCCATTTGTGCCATGTAGTTTCCTGTGCATAGCCTTCCACTGGTACCACTGTGTATCAAGTTTTGGAGCAGTTGAGGTTATTCCCAAGCAAAAGGCAGCCAGGAAGAGTGAAGGATTCATGTTTCAAAAACCTGTGGCGCTCTTAGCTGCACAGGCGCACTCTGCAAATGCAGCTTCGGTATTGCTGAGGCCAGAGTCTCTCCCTTCTGTCTTGTAAGGTCTTAGTTGAGAAGTCTCCAGTTACCCTGATGACTTTTCCTTTGTGTGTTACTTGATGTTTTTTCCTCACAGCTTGCAGGAGTTCTCTTTGTGCTGACTTTGTCTAGTCTGTTGACTATGTGTTTTGGTGATTGACTCTTTGCAATGAATATCCCAGGTGTTCATTAAGTTTTGTACCTGGATGTCTAAAAGTCGAGCAAGACCAAGGAAGTTTTCCTCATTTATTCCTGTAAGTCATTCTTCCAGCCCTGTGCGTTTTCTTCTTTACCCTCAGGTTTGCCTGTGATTTTTATATTTGGCCATTTTACATAGTCCCATATTTCTTTCAGGCTTTGTTCATTCCTCTTAATTCTCTGTCCTTTATTTTTGACTGATTTAATTTGAAAGAGTTGTCTTCAAGCTCTGAGATTCTTTCTTCTGCTTGGTCTAGTCTATACTTAAAACCTTCCACTGTATTTTGTATTTCCTTAAATGAATTTTTCATTTCCACAATTTCTATTTGTTCCTTTTTTTAATATGTCAGTCTCATTAGTGAATTTTTCATTCATTTCCTGAATTGCTTTTCTGGTTTCTTTGAGTTGGTTTTCCATTTTCTCTTGGATTTCATTGAGCTTCCTTATAATCTATATTTGGAATTCTTTATCTATCATTTAGATATTTTCATTTTGGTTGGTAGCCATTGCTTGAGGGCTGGTGTTTCCTTTTGGGGGCGTCTTTTTGCTGTGAATTTTCATACTTTTGGAGTTCTTTGACTGATTTCTTCTCATCTGGGGAAGCTGTCACTTCTTATTTTTGGATTTTCCTTTGTTTAGGTGGTGCTTCCTCACCTCACATACTTGTAAAGGCGGGTCTGTGGCTTATGTTGGGTAAGAACCTTTGGCTTTGTATAGTGGGTGCTTTAATGTCAATCTAGGTTCTGGATGGATGCCTTGGTTATAGATATCCTTAGTGTGGTGGTTTGCTCAGCTGCTAATTGTTTGTCAGCTGTAGCAGTGGTGAGCTGTGTGTGGGGGCAAATTCCCAGTTTCTCTTTGATGAAGAAGGGTGGAGGTCTTTGAAGCCCTATGGTCTTCTTAACACTGTGAATTATTTTGGCACACCCAATTTAACCTGAGATAGTAGCTGGTGGTTGTGGATAATAATCAACCACACCCTGTCTGACTTAGTCAGTAAATGCTGTAAAAGGCTGTGCAAATTGACCTCCCTGTCAGTAGGTGATGCTTGCCAGAAGGAACAAATTGCAGTGTTGTTTCTGAGGTCTGTGCCCAGCTCTGGCCCCTCAGCAGAAGCTCTTAAATGCCCCAGGTGGTGGGTGTGGCCTTGGAACTTCCAGGTGAGTCCCTATTCTCCACCATAGCAGAGGTGTTTGGAGGAGTGAGGCTTGGTGGGGTAGGTTGGATCAGCTTGCCTTCAGGCTCTGCAAAAGCTGGCAAGGTAGCTCTTTTGGCAGGAATCATAGATCTTTTCCCAGCTCCTGGAGAAAGAAGCTAGGTAGGGGCTGAAGTGGCCCCACTAAGCTAGAAAGTGTACTTGTGGTGGTGGGGCCACCATCTGGCTGTCAGGAGAGGGTTTCGGTCTTTTCCCACATGCCCTGCTACATGTTCTCCCTCTGGCATCTGCCAGCAAGCAGCAGCTCAAACTAGCTGAGCTCCCCGACGATGGGCCTATGGGCTGGGAGCTTCCCTGTCCAGGATCCCACTCTGGGCTGAGAGCATGGCTTTCCTGTGGGTGGAGGGGTGCTCCACAAGTGCCCTGCCGCTGGGACCCACACTGCGCTCTCTTTTAAGTTCTTGTCCATGCCAGCTCCCTCGCCTCTGGAGATTAGTTTACAAACCTCCTCTCTGTGCCCTTGAGCAACACGATCAAGTCCTGGGGGTATGAGTTCCGGCCTCTGGGCCTGTGCTCGAGTCCCTGAATATCAATACCTGACCATGCCAGGGAGAAGCTTTCTGGTCCCACATTGCCTATGGGGTGATCAGGAAAGTTTGATGTCCCTCCACTTTGGGGTGTGCCCTGCACAGAGGGAGCAGCCAGCTGAGCAGCACCGGGCAGGGCTGGTGAGCAGGGAGCTCACAGTGCAAGCAGCCCTTAGTGCTCTGCAGGTGGTTAAGCGGAGAGCTTTGAGCCCCTCTTTCTGTGGAAGCCCCGGTGTGGTGTTTGCGCCATCAGGGGGGAAGCAGTAGCTGCTGAGAGCCCTGGCTCAATCATCTCTCTTCGCCGGAGGGGGAGGGGAATGGGAGGAAAAGTGGATGGATGGTGGAAAGGTAGCACTCTGGTCATTTCTGTCCCTCTCTCCAGAAGGCAGCCTGCTCTGAATGTTTAGGTTCTGGGGTCCCTGGAACCCACCAGCCCCCTGTGGCTCCAGCTGTCTGGGCTGGAGTTGGGAAATATTTGCGTGGGAGCAAGCAAGATAAAAATTGTGTGGCTGAAGCCCCTTGAGTAGGCAAAAGGGCACCGTGGATGGAGAAGTAATATGGCACCTGCCATCTCGGCCAGGTCTGTAGTCACAGGAAGTGCCCCAGAGGGGCTGGCAGGGTGGTGCTTTGTCCTCAAGAAGCTCTCAGTTCACTGGCAGCAGCTGTTGGGCTCCTGAGGGTAGAAAGGTGCTTCAGTAGCTCAGGAGCCTGCTGACTGCCAGAGATGTGCGGAAAGCCAGAAACAAGTGCTCCCCCGACCCTTAGCGCTGGGCTCTCGGCCTCCCTGGGGTCGTCATCTGCTGGCATCTTGCTCCCATCGTTCTGTTCTGCAGCTTCTTCCCATGGAGCCTCTGGTAGGTTCTGGTACTTTTCCCTCAAAATTACACCCAATCTATGATTGTTTTTTCTTTTTCATCTAAAACTTTTTCTTCTTTCTGAGATGATCTGGCAGCTGGTGTTGCTGGTCAACGGTCTTGTCTCTCTCTGATAAAGTTTCAAATTGCACCTTGCAACTAACCTTTTAGAAATTATCCCTTGTAAAATGTTGGTATAGTATCAAAGAAGGTCATCTATAACCTTATATATGAGTTATAGCTCATATATGAGCTATATGAGCTATATAACTATATATGAGTATTTTTGTCTTTTCCAGCTACCTGTTTGAGCCAGATTTTTTTCCCTATAATTCAACCATAATAACATTATGGAGCAGTTTGAAAGCAAGAGCAGAAAGGAGAATCCAGCTGTCTTTTATTAAGCCAGACATTAAAAAGATTTGCAAACATGCAAAGCAATGCTACTTTCCTCACTGTTTTTTTGTTTTAGAAAATTTTTATTTTTTATAAAAATGTTATTTGTGTTATGTGCAACGAGTTTATTTTTATTTTCAAAGAAATTTATGGAAAATTTTTAATTCTCTTAATTTTCCATTTTTAATATAGTAAACATTATAGATACAATCTACATAAACAAAAGGTCATTGGGGCTCTCAGTAATATTTAAGCATGTAAAGAAGTTCTGAGATTTGCTGATTTGGAGGAATGATTCCACATCTGAAATATATGTTGGGGTGAGATTGCCTTTTATTGTAAGGGACTTGGACTTTACATTTTGCAGTAAGAGTAGATTGTAAACAGTAAAGAGTCAGAATATTTTTGAGCAGAAAAGTGATAAAGTGAAAGTGGTACACACATATATATAAGATTAATTTGGAGGTGATGGATAGATTAGGATGGACGGGACTTAATTAAATGGAATGGGGGAAAGCAGTCATTGAGTATCAGCAGAAGGGCAGATGTGAGGTACCATATTAAGGGCCTAGTTTAGGTTAGGCTACATCAGAGATACCTGTGAAGGTGATATTGACCCAGCTGCTGATAGGGTGAGACGAGGGAGCAGTCAAATGTTAGGTTTGAGCTTGAGTCAAGAGAAGCAGCTGATCTGTAAGGACACTTAATCTGTTTTCAGTTTTTTCTAGTTATATGACTAACCATTTGAGATTTAATAACCAGGTAGAAATATCCAGAAGAGAAGTGAAAAATGAGACCAGAGAGCTTTCCAGCTCTAGGGGTATCATGGAGCATATCTGTTGCTTACAATTAGGAAGAGTCCTTTAGTAGGTAAGCAAATGGTAATCTGGTTGCTAAAAATGTGTACTTCGGTGGTTAGGTGACAGCTTATCTCAAAGTCTAATAAAGTATACATTTATTGACTATTATGTACTTGGCATGGTATCAGATGTTCTTAACAATTACTATGTTTGTGTATGTATGTGTCAGTTTGTATATGGATTTAAACCCTATTAACCCATGTTCTTTCATTTTCTTCACTTATTAACAACACTGTACAAAAGGTTATTTTCCTGTGAACAATAAAATACTGTTTAAACAAGTTATAGTCAAGATTCAATAATGAAAATACTTTCTTTTCTTAAGAAAATGACACAATTAGTACTTGATACATGGAGGAGAAACATCTATTTCATACCCCTCCTAGGATAAGTGTTTTTCATTGAAATCCATTGATAGTGTGTGGATGATTTACCAAGGCTTTTTAAAACGGCTGAAAATATGCTCTAACAACCATCTGATAAAATGAAAAACTGAACAAAATGTGTACTCAGATGAATGATTCTCTGAAGGAATAATGGTGCAAATGAATTATCAAAGTGTGAAATCATTAAAAACAAAACATGTTTGGGTTTTTATTGAATCTTAATTGTAGGCTTATGTATTTTCTTTTGTAAGCTAAGTTAAAAGAAAATTGCCTAACTAAATTTTTGGAGGCCAGTGTTGTAGGACATACATTGTACCACAATTTATTTTTCGCATAAAAGCTGCTGTTCATTTTTTTCAGCATTAACATGCGTGCTTTCCTCATGTAGGAGAATATATAAAAAACTGGAGGCCAAGATATTTCCTTTTGAAGACAGATGGCTCATTCATAGGATATAAAGAGAAACCTCAAGATGTGGATTTACCTTATCCCCTCAACAACTTTTCAGTGGCAAGTAAGTTAATTATAATTGTTGATTGACCTTGTATTTATTTATTTGTATAATTTTGTGTGTCAGACATCTTAGGATATATGAGAATCCTGTTAAAAAGTTTGGGTTTATGTTGAATAGCAGAGAAATTTTCAGCTTTGATAGAATTTCAGTTCCTTAGCATAGGGATTATCAGTAATATGTGACCTTATACAGTGCAGTATAATTTAATATTTGTTTTATTTAGAACTTGAATGTGACAAATATAATTCCCCAAATATGCACCTCAAGTTTTTCCTTTGTTTACATAAAATGTAAACAAAGGCCTTTGAACTTGATTGCTAGATTGAACTTGGCTGTAAGATGTTGCAGTACTTAGTGCATTTCTAATCAAAGTTTTCTATCATAATCTTAGCTCTTTTGATTGATTGTATGTTGAGAGAAACAAATGATTTACATTAGAAATAATTTTTCTGGGAAGATTTTGTGTTTGTAGTTAAATTTTTATTCCTTACAAATATCTAACAAACATGATTATAACTTATCTAGAAATTATGTATTTGCTTGAACATAGCACAAAATAATGTGAAAGATGATCATAATGACAATAATTGTGTTATGAGTAGGCTCTTCAGACTGTTCAGATTTACTGATTAATTAATAAAAGAGGCTTTCTGTGTTAATTCAGAAATAAAGCATTTTAAGTTATGGTAAGCTAAACTCTAAGAGCTACCTAGTCTGTATCATTGAGATATAAATATTTAACTAGATGATATCCTTAATTTTGATTTTGGTTATATGTTATCAGCAACATTTGGAAAGGATATGAGGGAAAATTGAAGCTAAAAAATGCAATAAAATAACAAAAAAATCTAAGAAAACAAAAATCCTTGAATATTATAAAATTCGTTTTACCATTAGAAGAACCCCAGTCTTTTTTGCCCATATTCTTTTATTCTGATTAACTCTTCTAATTAGGTTAGAATGGATATTGTATTTTATTTTCAAAGAAAAAGGTAAAACAGTAAACCAAAGGGATAAGGGTTTGTGAAGTCATGTGAATGATAAGGATATTAAGTTTAAAAAATCAAAACAAAAAGCCCTCTCTGTTTATATCCATGGATTCTTATGTAAGGATTTTTTTTTTTTAAGATGAGACCACTATATATGTATGTATTAGGTAAGGGAAATGTCTTTCTCCCTCTCAAAATGCTTATTAGATAATAATGGCTTTCTTTTAGTAGAATTTTTTTTTACATCCTGTTGTCAATTGAAATAATAATTTGTATTTTATATTGACTTAACACATTTTCATTCTAAAATCCTTTGGGTGAACATTTGCTTTAAAGTGATAGAAATTAGATTTTAAAACATACACAGCGTGTATTATCATGCCCTACCTAAAGCTAGTGTAGTTTCTGAGTTTGTCCATTTTACTAGCAAATACTATTGGTTTGTCTAAAATAATTTATAAAAGTACAGAATTCCTAGTATCTGCTGATCAAAATGCAGCATTTTTTGACCTTATGAAATTTCACACCCCAACAAGTTTTAAAGACATACTGTATGTCACAGTCTGCCAACATCTGCTCCAACACTTCCACTGGCAGAGGCTGAAATAAATGCTGCACTCTTGGGGAGAGATCCTATTTAGTGACTGACAGTCAGCTTATTTATCCATGAAATAAATATTATTTGACATCTGTAATCTTTACTCACATAATCAAGTAGTTGTAGGTATTTGTTTCAAAGTACCAAGTAAAGTTGTAAACCAGCTCCTTAGTTTTCAGAAGTATGATTAACTTAGATCTTAGACTAAATAAATTATTTTCAGTTGATTATTCTTAAAGCTTGACTTATTTCAGTCTTAAATTCTACAAATAATAATTACCTGGAGAAATAATGAGTCTCATGAAATGGGCATTAGTTGAAGAAATGGTTCAAATTTCAGCTTCGCCACAAGCTATGAGCAGCATTACCTCGTGCAGGTTATTCTCTAAAACACTCTGATCTTCATCTTGTTCTTTCATCAGCACAGTAGAAACACTTGGATTCAGTGGATTTGTAAGGCCCTTTCTGTCCCTAACATTCTATGATTCTGTGAGGTGGACTTTGAGCAGGCCCTTGAAGAGCGAGTAGGAGTTAAGCGAATTAAAATATAGGAGAAGGATATTGCAGGCAGAGAGTGACAAAGAATGTTTTTTATGAGGCATTAAGAGAAGAAACAGTTGGAGCAAGAGAGGGTTACTTCACCAATAGTTCACCTTTTGCCCTGGCCCTCTTAGGTATATTTTAAAAAGATTATTTTACAGGATATTTCTAAGGTATGTTGGGAAATGTTATATATACATATAGCTCCTTGATAGCTACAGTATGAGTCCCCTATTTTTCAGATAATTAAAATGTTACTTCAAATTTTAATATGTGCGGATTTGAATAAAGTTTTACTAAAATAGGCTTTTTGTCCCTATTTTAAAAAATAGAGTATGAGAACTGGGACTTTCAAATTGATCTTTCCAGTCTTCATTAAATTTCGAATCCTTTCATTTTGATTTAAATTTTTCAAAATGGAAGTTTTATACTCATTGTTAGCACATTGTAATCCACTGCAGGCTAGCTTCCTCCCTTATTTACTTGATTAAAATCACTTTCAGTAAATTCTTCAGTGACCACTTACTTTCTAATGTAGAGGAAAAGAAGTATCTTTTCTTTCCATCTTAGGTTTATGGCTGAGGCCCCTATAACAAAAGGAACATTAACAAGGGAAAAACATACAAATTTATTTAATATAAAATTTAAGTGATACGGGAGCCCTCAGAAATGAATACCCAAAGAAACTCGTAAGCTTCTGTATTTTTATGCTTGGGGTTTGATGAAGAGGTTAGGGTTAGGAAGTGTGATTGGAGAAACCATTGGTATGATCTAATGGCAATAAACTGGCCAAACTTAGCAAGGCATCTTTGTTCAGATTCTTCTCTGTGCCCTCTCCCCATGTCTTCAGAGAGAGGGATATTCCTTTCCTCTAGGTGTAAGGTGGGCACATTCAGAATGAGGGTCTTACGACCTCCTTCAGGCGAAGGTCAGAAAATTCTTCTAAGGTTCTGTGACCTGTCTCAGGAGGGAAGGATGGGAGGAGGATGAGAGTGATCTTACTGCTTCTGTTGACTCAAACGCCAAGTTTCCATATTTTGGGGAGCGTGTTATGAACCCCATCATTAAGTCTAGTAGATATTTTTTAGTTCTTTTTTTTCCCCTGGATTTACATCTGAGCTGTATTTTATACTGTTGATCACCCTCGCTTTCTTAGGGTGACCACTCTGATTGTGTTCTGGGGTTACTCTCCTGTTTTTTATTCTTTTGGCTAGTGTACAATTTTGGTATTTAACAGGATCTGGCTGAGGATTCTTCACACTTTGTACATATACATCTTGGGTGGTCACATTGACTTTTCAGGTTTCAGTTACAACTTTGTATGTAGCTTAATTCCCACACTCAAATCTTGTCACAGGCCTCTTTCCTGAGTATTAGGTTACTTTTCTCAGTTGGCTACTGGACATCTCTACCTAGATACTTTTGGACTCAATATGTCCTCAGCTGAACTCAAGATAATTTTGTCTATTTCTTCCTTCATATTTAGTATCTCAGTTCTGTCTCTGAGCAGAAACCTGGATCCATTCTATGCCTTTTTTCCCCTTTCACATCTTCACCCCAATCCCAACCTGCTTCTAGTCCTGCTGGTTATGCTTCTTATTTCTTAAACCTGTTATCCTTTCCTATCATTACCCTAGAATGAGCTCTCATCATCTCTACTGTAGATTCTTAACCAGATTCTCTGCCTCCAGTTTGTTTCATTCATTTTCTTCCTTCATATGTCTGTATGTGGTCTTTCTAAAATTGCATCCTAACTATGCCATTCCCCTGTAAAAGCCCAGCCTTGAATCTTCATTGCCTACTGGATAAAGTCCAACTTACTTAATATATCATACAAAGATGTCTTTAATCTGGCCTCTAATTTCAACTCCTGCTTCATCTCTTCTGCACTGCAATGATGCTTCCACAGTACTAAACTATTTACAATCTCCTATACAACCTGTGCTGCTTTTTGGAGCCTTTGTTGCCACTGTTCCCTCCGATTGGAATGTCCTTTGGTCCTCTATTTGCCTGGACAATTTTATTTCATCTAAGACTTAGTTCAGATTTAAATTTCCATCCCCATTCCTTGCTAAAGTACTCCTGTCTGCCCTTCTCAAAGCTGTTACCTTTTGTTGTTAACACGTTTCTGGATCTTGTACATGTCTTATCTACTAATCTTTGAGTTATTTTCGGGAAAAGAACTTAATCTTAATTACCTTATATCTCCTAGTGCTTACATTTTATGTTTTAATATTAATAACTATTTTTGACTGAATGTCTAAAAACATCTAGTCCAGATTTCTCCTTTTTTAGATGAGAAAAGTTAGGGCTTTAGACATCTAGTGATCTGTTGTATTGCCTTACTAGGTAGTGTTAGTTGAGTGTTAAGATTAAAACTCAAATCCCTCCACTATCATTTAAATGTTATTCTTTTCCTCTACCCCCACACTATGACATTTTCCCTAGATTTAGAATGATGAGATATGATTTGGGGCCCTAGTTCCAACACTTAAATTGCTAGGTATCCTTTGGCATGCACAGTAGAATGTAGATAATAATATTTGACCTTCATCCTTCTTTGGTTCAATCTGAACTATATGAAGAGTTCAATTATGGTTTGATGGATTTGTAATGATTGCAGATTGAGATGATCTGTATAAAAGACACATACATTTTGACTGAAAAATAATATAGGATACCCACAATATTGCAAGGCTGCATTTAAAAGATACTTTGTCTAAAGTTTTTTTATCCAGTAGTCACGGTCTCTAAGATTTGGACAATTACCAGCTTCTCTCATATTCAGTAGCTTGCTCAATTCCAAGGTGGAAGTGATTCCTCTATGGAAGACGTGAGCATTTGCCCACGTCTTGGGACTCATTCTCCGTCTGATTGGTTCCTTCTTACTCTCTGTGTCCCAAGAAGCACTTCCTAGAATTCTACCTTATTCTATGCTGCAAATATTGATCCATCCTGACAATATTCCTTTCTTGTCTGAAACTTTTCCTTAATCTCTTCTATAAAAAAATAGGTCTGTCTGCGTTTTTTAGCCCAGTTTTAAAAAATGAAATGACATCTTTTCTCTCTAACCTATTTTTCTATCTATTTGAAAGAAAGAAGGAAATTATGGGGCTTAAACCTATCAAAAAACATCTTTATCTCGGAATAAATATTAGAGTCAGATTTTAAATAGGTAGAAAAATCATTAATCCTTATTAATGATTAGGATAATCCTAGTAACCTTCCACTGGACAGACATGGGAATGTATACGAATAGGAAAAAAGCTTACAACTTAATTCTTAGTCTTGCATAATAGATAATACTCCTTAGAATAATAACCCTATAAATCTAGAAAAACCATAAACTGTATAAATACATACTATATAAATATACCTGGATTATGAGAGATCAGAATAATTTACTTTTGAAGGGTTGATTATTATACTAGATAGTAAAAGGAGTATATAATTTTTTATATGTAAAAATCTGTCATTGACTCTGGAGGACATTCACATAGAACATATAGCAGTGGGAGGAAAGTGGAATTAATTGCCAAAATTAATTTTATAGGAAACAAATGCTGTAGAAGTTGAGCGAAGCAATAGGTAAAGGTTAACTAGGGTGACTAAGAATTTATTCTTGAAATGAGGTTAACATGAGCCCTGATGGGATAGGATTTGATGAAGTTTTGAGTAGGAGGACATTCTCAGTGAGATTAACAAAATAAGCAAACAAATGAGTCAGAAATTAAGGAGTAGCTTGTTTTGTGCATTGTGTAGACAGTATCCTCAATGGATAGAAAATTTATGTTGGAGGAAAGAAAGCTAAGATTAGATAGTTTGTGGAAGGTCTTGAATTCCAGTGTGATGTTTTTAACAGAAAACAGTTGAAAACCATTAGAATTTTTTGAACATTGGGTTTTCAAATCAGTATTTGATTTAAAAAAAAAAAGACCTAACTGGTTATAATGTGTAGTGGAAGGGACACATCCATAGATAAACAGTGTGAGTCAATCAGCAAGGTATTATCTACTCTAATTTCCTTTTCAATCTCACCGCTACCATCCTAACTCTGTTCTTCATCAGATTATTTTAAGTCTCCTAATCAATATCTTGTCTACAAATATTCTCTTTTTCTGGAATATTTGGAAGCAATACATAGGATAGATTTATCTTTAAAAAGAGTTTCTTTGCAAATAGCATCTCTGTGTTCAGAGAAATCTCAGATGTTCCCCGTTTTTCAGAAGGGCAAGCTGAATTGTTATATTTTGATGTATTTATTATATATCCACAATCAAACATTTGCCAAAATTATAAGTATTTTTTATACCCTATTTCTTTTCAGTTTTCTTCCCTATTACTCCTCAATGTTACATACATTTTCTTTTTGACATAAATTGCTACATTCTGTTAGGTTCAATTACATGCAAAATTCCTAACCCTATTGTTTTGAGTGATTTTTTTAGACCATTTAATGTATTTGATCATTTGAAGATTTGGTGCTTTTAAAAAATGTACTGTGTATATTTTTTGACATATATTAGAGGTACATATTTTTGGGGTACATGTGATAATTTGATACATCTGTGTAATGAAATCAAGGTAATTGGAATATTTGTCACCTTAAATATTTATCTTTTCTTTATACTATTAGCTTTTTAGACAAATGGAAAGTTATGTCTGGCAATAGCTGTATTTCACTAATAGATGCCTAATTTAAAAATCTGTCATAAAGTGAATTATTATAAATTAAATTTTTCTTCTAGCCTCCATCATTATAGGTGGTGTTATGTTCATATATGTGAAAAATTTAACTCATAAACCAAGTTTAGAATTGGGAATGGAGAAAACCTTTGTAAAAATCATTTTAAAAGGAGATAGTTTTTTTAGAAAATTACAGGGTAACAATGCCATATTTAGTCACATATTTCCTTCCTCACACTCTAATTCAAATCACACTCCAATTTGACAAGAAAAAAATTTCCCCAGAATTTTCACTCTTCCCTACTTCCCCCACCCCCATTACACAACAAATGTGCAAAAAAAAAAAAAAAAGGAAAAAGTATAATACCGTTTTAATGGAAATGACTGTGGCAGTCTTAGAGAGTATCAAATCTAGCTCCCAGGGGTGAAAGCAGCTCTCTGCATCTCTGAAAGATTTCATCAGTTTTATGTCTTCTACAAACATAAATTTATGTGTGTGTCATTTGAGTTTCCCATTAAATAAACTGTATACTGTTTTTAATACTTCCTTCATCATAACACTATAGGTGATCTGCTCAGATTTCTCCCTAGTAGCTTCTAAGCTCTCCACCCCTCTTTCCTGATGTGCTCTGAAGCCAGTCTTTCTAGTTGCAGTCTTTACTTTCTGGCCCCATTCATCAGAATATAAAGGAATATGGGGGCTTATTTAGAATCACAGGAAGTGTAAACTTCTAGAAGATAATGACTATGTATATTCATTTTTAAAATATCCTGCAGCATTTATTACAATATCTGGTATACTGGAAGATTATTAGACTTGGAGCAGAAGACTTGGGTTTGAGTCTTGGTTCTGCTACTTTACTAGCTAGCTGTGTGACCTCGGGCAAATCACATAACTTCTCTGATCTTCACTTTTCTCAACTTTGAACAATGGGGCTAATAATACCTACTTCTCAGGCTTACAGTGAGGATTAAATGAGATAATATATGTGAAAACAGTTTGTAAATTGTTAAATTCTATGCAAATGTATTAATATAAGAGAAGATGCTCATTAATAATTGCTGAATTGAGTTAGCTGACAGTCATTCTTCTTTGACCAAGGAGGAAACTGCTTTAATGAGTTTTACTTAAAAACCTGTTCATAACAGTTTCTTGCAGTGGAGGCCAGCTGCTGTTACTTGGTTGGGGGAAAATATCCTGCTCTAGTTTAATGCCAAGGACTTTGATTTGTAGGGGTTAGTCCTCAAGACGTTAAACAGAGAGATTCCCAAACCCTGATCATGATCTCCTTCTGGCCAAAAAAGAGGACATCACTGTGGCTCAAAAGGCAGCACCAATGGATCGGACTTGGGGCTTTGGGTGAGAAATAGAGGAACTGGGTGCAGACCAAATTCTTTGAACCCTGGCTGTTAAAAGACTAAGTTTCTGAAGGCTAAGGAAAGCCCATGTGACCACTGTTACCCCCCTTTTTAAATAAGATGTTGCTTTTGATTTTTTTTTAAAATAATAAAATCCTCAAATCCAAGAGGACCCCTTATTTACCATCCATTGGGGTAAAAATTAAAATTAATTTCTTCTAGATTACTGCTTTTTTATAAGGCAGAGAATGCAATGGGGATTGTTTTTAGGGGAAGGCAGTCAAGTAGTGATCAGCTTCAATAGTTTGCATCAAGTGATATGAGGACAAAAGAGATTCCAGTATAACTAACCTCCTCTCCCTCCCTCCCTCCTTCCTTCTCTGTCTACCTCTCTTCCTCATTCATCTTTTCCTAAGGTCAACAACAGTCAACTATCACTTGTCCATGGATACTTAAGTAAAAGAACACCTTACATGTAATTATTGTCGCTCAATTATTTTTAAATACTTTTTACCTCTGACTCCTTCTTGACTTTCTTTTCTAGTTACTTGAATAACAACCTTACACACTTTAACTCTGCTTTGAAATTTCCTACTGAGTGTGTGTGTTTGTGTCTGGCTTAATGTAACACAATTTAGAAACATAGGAGTTATCAAAATTAATATTTAAATATATTTCAGGGAGTCTAAATTCTAATGACTATTTAGAAAGTTTTTATTGAGGGTTATTAATGTTCTCAACATTGTACCAGGTACTGAGGGGAAAAAGAAGGAAATAAGGAAGGAAACCAAGCTTTCTTTGAGCGTTACTATGTACCAGGCCCTTTCACATATGTTATCTCATTTAATCTTCACAACAGCAGTGTGAGGTAAGTATTGTGTTCCCCATTTTAAAGAGACTCAGAGAAGTTATGTGACTTGCTTTAGGTCACTTATCTGGCAAATGGCAGAGGCAGAATATGAACCCATATCTAACAGAATACTAACTGAGAATCAATCTTGTATTCATTTCATTATTCCACAGATACGTGATGTAGCTTTTGGCTTTGAAGAACTTGTAGTCTAGTAGCAAAAATCTGCCACAAACTCCTGGAATGGGTACTTTGAGATGTTTTATGGCTAAGTTCTGAAGATAGTTTTGCAGTTGATATATGGAGTTAGAGTTTACGAAAAGGAGGTATCATTAAAGACTAGGTCATCAAGAAAAACCTCCTTAGAAATTGAGATTGTTCCGAGAAATGGTAAGATTTCAAAAGATGAAGTACATTCCAGGTAACAAGAATAGCATTAATTTGAAAAGTTATTTCTGAGAAACTTTGGCTGAATTTCTTCTTGGTGCATTAGATGGGTATGAAATCTTCAGAAATGAATGAAAGCTCCAGATGGTATGTTATTTCCCTATCCCTGTATAGAGCGAAAAATATCAAATGAGGAAAAAGGATAAATGATAGGATTAAATATGGCACTTGAAATATTTAGCAGAATACCCTAATCACACCACGCATTGTTTTCTCAGGGTCTCAGTTAGGCACTGGGTACCCTGTTTGTTAGCTTACCCAGTGTTTTATGTGCAGTTTCTGTAGCAACTTTGCTGCTGTTCATTGCTTCCAGTAGAATATAAAATAATTTTATTCATGTAAATAAATACTTCATTTTAAAATCCCACCTTAAGAGCATTTTTTTTTTTGCTAAAAAGGTGTTAAACTGTAGCTTTTAGCTCAGAAAATACTATATCATCTCTTAATGTTTACTTAAAAAATGTGCCTCCTTTTATGTAGCAAAGGTTGGGGTGGTGTGGATGGGAAGTAAAGGGTATAAGTAGGGTGGCAGGATCACCACCTGCAGTGTATGATAAGAATGGTACATTTAATGTAGAAGTTTTTGAATTAAGTTATTAATAGGTCAATATATCTGTTTTTCAGGTAAAAATTTACTGAGTTTAATACCACCCAACACTAGCCAGCCTTTGATGCTGAGCTAAGGATCCTCACACTGTTGTTTTATCTTATTACTGTTCCCGGCATTCTCCTCCATAACACCCTTCCATATTTGAAGGGTAAAAGTAATTCTTTTTGTTTGCCTTTCTGACAACATTCATTGATGACCTAATTGAACTTATAGATCATTTTTGGTTAAGTTAAATGTAAATATCTTACCTGATTTATTTCTTAAATATTTATTTTAGCATGCTATTTTTTAACTTAAATTTTTAGTTTCTAGAAAGAAGATTGTGTGTGATTAATTTTTGAAATTGTAATTAGAAAAATGATTGTATGCCCATTATATTTCGTGCTTTAATCCCATCTGACAACTAATACATAGAGAATTAGGGGGGAATTAGAGTTTAAGGAAGTAAGGGAAGAGATTGGTATTTTCAAAGAGCTTACTATGGTCTAGGTGCTTTATGTAATCACGTTTGTCATTACAAGAAAAATATGAAATATCAATACTTTTTTTTTTTAAAAAAAAAAAACTAGATAATGAATCTGAAACCTAGGAAGATTAAAAAACTTTCCTAGAGTCTCAAAGCGATAAACGGCAGAACTGTGATTTGAACTCTGGTCTAACACCTGGCTTGAATGCATTTAATCATATGTGAGATTCAGAGATGACAACTGTCTTCAAGTAAGGTTTAGTCAGATCCCTTAGAAACTTTGTGATATGCCAAGTGTTATACACAGTGGTTTAATAGTGGACTCTCACTGTTGTCAAGAGGTGCAATTTGTGTAATAGTGATACTTGTTTGTGCTAGAGCAGAGGGACAGATATAAACATTGTAGTCAGGTGGCTGATTATTTGAAAGTAATTTATTATGTAATATTGAGCTCGTCACATAACCATCCCGGGACTCAGAGCTTTGTCATTTGTAGAGTGAGGGAGTTAGACCGAAGGATCTCTAAAGTCCTTTCTTCTAAATTCAGTGATTTGCCTATCAGCATTTTTTGAAACACTGGGTTTATTGAGAAGTAATAATAACAAACTACCACTTGTTGAGCACCTGTGTGCTATGTACTTTACATATATTATTAATTCTGCTAACGTCCTTGTAGGATAAATAATTTTTCTATTTTATAGCTGGGAAAATTAGGCTTATGGGATTTCCCCGTGGCAAGGTATCTCTTAACTGATAAAGCTGGGAGATAATCCCATATCTTTCAGCTTTCGAGACCAGTATTTTTTCCAGACTTCTACTTAACTAAAAGCATCTCTGTCTACCTTAGGGCCTTGAGGTAAGAGGTTTTCTAGTGTGGGCAGTTCAGAAGGTATGAGCTTTCCACGCCTCTAGACTAGTTTTTCAGTATCATGGATCAAATCTTGTCGTTCTTCACTAGTACATGAAGATATATTTAAGAGCTTTTGGATACTTCCTTTTAAGGAAACTGAAGCTTAATTAATGCAGAGGATTCACTAATATGTGACGATTTCAGTATTGCTCTTCTAATAGAAGTCGTAGGGGAGATACTAAGTTTTAGAGGCAAGTTTGGACTTGAGGGACACATGTTTTGTGGCTTCTTCTGAGTTGTTATATGCTAAATTATTGCCTTTCTGGTTCCCCACTCCATATCTTTATGTAAATTTAAAAGCATTTATTTTAAGTGAAGTTAAATGAGGCCTAAGGCCACAGTGGAGGAAAGGACCTTTAAGCCTTGGAATTTAGAAAAGATACAGAAGCATTCTTTTGGGTTGGAAATAATACATAATCAAGCAGATGCTAATGAAAAAATGAAATGCAGGGGAAGAGAAAAGAGACTAGGGTGCCTGTTTGGAAGTTTTATAGAGGAGAGTACATTGCCCCTTTATTACAATAATGTTTCTGCACTATAATAAGGTCTTTCATTGCAAGTTCAGCTTTTTTCATTCATTTGTTTTGTGCTCTGCTTCCTCTGTTACTAATTGTCAGCACAATAGTCTTCCAACTATGAAGTCTCAGTGTCCTTTTGGACCAATTTGTCATTGTCTTTCTCCCTCACCCTCCAACCCATGCACTCAGAATCTATTACTATGGTTGCATTTTTAGACATTTTTTATGTTTTAAAATGGCAATGCTTTTGAAACCTGCCAGAGCAGTTCATGATAATTGAATCATCCAACCAGCAACAGTTACTGCTTCCAAAAGCACACTGGTAAACTTTCTGTCTCTATAGAATATTCTTATAAGGTAATTAAAAATAAGCATATAATACTCTCTATTTAGCATGATTTTATATACATCGTTTCCTTTGAACTTTACAATAATCCTGTGAAAATAGGACATTTAGTTAAAATGTTTTTGTTAAACTGTATTATTTACAGATTTACTGTTACCTCATAAATTCTTTTTATGACTTTAGGAAGTTACATCCTCTATTTTCCTATTAATGGCTCTTTATTCTCATATATAGATTATTTTATTATAGCAAAGATATCAGCAAAGTTGGCTTAACCTGACAAGCCTGAACAAGTCTAATATCAATTCTGATATTATACTCTGAGCAACTTCAGTTACATGTTAATTCATGTTGATTTTTAACATTTTTGGCTAATAAATATTTTAAATAGACTCCCAGCCTTGTTCCAATAATCTGATATTGACAGAAAGGCATTTTACAAATGTAATTTCTATAATGAAATCCTGAAGCAGTATAATAACACTTGGCAGTTTATTTATCACTTAGAATTTTCACTATCTTATATGATCAGAGTTCATTAGTGCTTTTAAATGTAATATCCTCGACATAGGTGGCAATTATTTTTGATGCATGAATACTAAATAACAAGATTGGTCAATTTTCTCAGGGGTACATGTGTCTGTATGTCACTTTTTTCTATACAATTTATTTGCATAAGACTAGAAAGTAAAGTACAGTTGACCCTTGAACAATGCAAGGGTTGAGTTGCCAACCCCAAGCAGTCCAAACTCTGTGTTAACTTTTGACTGTCCCCAAACTTAACTACTAATAGCCGACTGTTGACTGGATGCCTTACCAATAACTAATGGTCAACTGGCACATATTTTGTATGTTATATGTATTATAGACTGTATTCTTGCAATAAAGTAAGTTAGAGAAAAAATGTTCAGAAAATTATAAGGAAGATAAATATATTTACTCTTCATTAAGTGTAAGTGGATCATTGTACAGCTCTACATCCTCATGTTCACATTTAGCAGGCTGAGGAGGAGGTGAAAGAGGAGGGGGCAATCTTGCTGTTTCAGGGGTGGCAGAGGTAGTAGATGGGGGAGGCAGGCACACTTGGTGTACCTTTTATTGAAAAAATATCCATGTATAAGTGGACTCACATAGTTCAAACCCATGTTTTTCAATGGTCAACTGTATCTAAAGCTTATAGGAAATAAAACTTTACTTCCTTTCTTATAAGCAAACAACATTCCTAAAACAGTATGTTATATGAAAAGAAGAGCCAAGAATTTAGATCTAGAAAACCTAGATTGGAGACTCAGTTTTACCACTTTAATGGCTTGATGATTTTGAACAAGTGACTTAAAAATCAAACAGCTTCCTTCTATGAATTTGTTAACTGGAAATGATGAAATACCTTAGGACTTTTTTGGGAGGATTAAGTGAGAAATAATGTTATATAAAACCTTAAGCAACTGATAATATGAAAAAATAATTACTTAGTAAATTATTTTAAAAATTTTGGACAAGGATATAATGGACAGTGAAGTTTTCCTACTAACTTGTCTCTATAGAATATAGAGCCACCAACATAAAGGTGAGATTTATTTTTCCTGTTCTTCTAGAAATTAGTTAATGAACTGTTTAATAGGTTCTTCATTTGGCTTACTATGCATCACTTAAACCAGATTTTAAAATGAAGTATTTTTTTGCTATAGTAAAGACCCAGAGACCTCTTTATGGCTCCTTTTAAAGCCAGGATACCTTATTTGAAGTCAGAATTCCTGAATGGAAAGAAAAAACGTCTGTCTCTAAAGTTTTAAGAAGTTAGAGGGTGCTTTCCAGAGAGATCAGATTCTCTTAATGACTGTTTGACTATATTCATGTATGATTTTAATGAAATTATTGGGTTTAATTGTTTATAATCTTCCAGAATTCATTATTTGGACAATTCTGTGCTTTGTTCTGGATGGGTAGTCTTTTTACTTTTTATTTTTCTCCAGGGGAAAAAAAATCCTTTATTCTATAAACTTAATCCTTTCTACTACTTTCCATAGGTAAAAGAGATGATAATATCTCTTAAGTGTTAGAGCTGTTGCTCTGAAATTAAAAATGTCACTAGGGTTTAAATATGTAATTTTATTTCAAATTGATGTTATTAGGATTCACTTAAACACACACACATATATATGCTTAAAAACATGTATTTTTTTCTAGAATATTACGAAAATTCTTAGAGGTGGTCAAAACTGGAAAATTTATGTTTTTAAGATATAAGTTATCTCAGGTTTTGGGTGGAAAGAGATAATAAAGTAAATTTTATTTCTAAAAGAGTGTGAACTTTAAAAAATTGAAGTTTTTTATAAGAGAAAGTTACATTGTGATAAATTGTATTGTGTCTGAAATGTTTCCTGAAGCTTCTCTTAAAATTTAGTCTGTATGCACTTAGATTGTGATGACTAGCAAAGAACTATGAGAAATATTTCAAATTTCCTGAAGCTCACAATATAGTTGAGGAGATTCGCTTGTAACAGTCAAATCACCACATATGATAAAGTACTAGGATAAGGGATATAAATATTAAGGATAGTATATCTTCAGGGGTACGGAGTAGGGATTGGAATAATTAGAAAACATCCTGAATGACTGGACTCTAGGTAAAATGGAAGGAAAGTGTTTCAGGTGAGGGAAACAGCATGAGTTAAATCCTGAATAATCAGGGAATGTTTAGGGGACAGTGAAAAGGCATATTTATCAGTAGAAAGTACTGATAGTTTTAATGGAGAGGAATAGATTTTCCAAGTTTTTTTTTTTTTTTAAAGAATGGGGCTTGCTTATGAATAGCTTTGAAAGTCAGCATAAAAATGTAACCATTGTCCTGTACAGTATAGAATGTTTTTGAGAAGAATGACGTATGGAATAAGAATTTGAGTAAGACTAATCTGGCCAGCAGGATGTCGGACAACTTGGAGAAACCTGGAGAAAGGGAGACTACAGCCATTTCAGGATGGAAGTTTTGGTTGTTAAGTACCTGGGTCAGGTGTCAGCAGCGAAAAGAAGGGATGGTTGTAAGAGATACAGTGGAAAAACATTAACTTTATGTTGGTGGCTTAGCCTAAGGGTTGAAAGAGAGGGGTGAGTCAAAGAGAACTGAGAAAGTCTGCCTTGGGTGATTAGGAAAGTGATAGAGAAATGAACACAAAAATTTATACTGGTATAGTAGTTTTCAAGTTGGAAGATAAACAAAACAAAACCCTTTTGGATACGTTGAAAATGAGATAATAGTGGGGTCCAGAAGAGAGATGCCAGTTTTGCCATGTGGGGATGGAGCTTGATGAGAAGGGCTGGAACCGGAGGAGCAGGTTTCAGAGTCATCAGACACCAGGTGATACCGACTAGAGAACCTCCTTAAAATTAAATCCAAAGTCCTTACCAACCCATTGATGCTGTATCTAATCTCATCTCTTACCATCTCCCTAACTTACTCTATTCCAGACCCACTGGGATCTTTGCTGTTTTGCAAACACTGTCTGTGGACTCCCACCAGCTGTGGATCTTTGCACTTACTGTTCTTTCCACCTAGCTCACTCTTCTCACAGATATCTGCATTGGCCTTTCATTTCATTAAGAGACAACCTTTCTAATTGTTCTTTCAAAAATAGTGCCACTTCACTGTCACTCTAACTTGTTGCCCAGCTTAATTTTTCTTCATAGTACATATAAGCACCTACTATAAAATTATTTTGCTTGCTGATGGCTAGACCACTTGTCCCCTCAATAAAATAAAAGCTTTATGAAAGTAGGGACTTTGTTTTGTCCACTGCTGCATTCCCAGTGCCTAAGTTGTTGCCTGGCATAGTGCAGGTACATAATAAATATAGTTTAATGAGTGTTCAAATTTACTAAAAATTATAAAGTAAAAACATAACACAAAAATCTGAGCCTAAGGGAGTGCCTCCATGTGGAAGGAAGACGAGGCCCTAAGACAGACTTCAGTTAGAGATGGTGGAAGACCAGGCAAGTCAGTGTCATGCAAGTCAAGGGAGAGGAACTCAAAGGGCAGGGAGCCAGGAACATCAAATGCAGCCAAGAAATGAAAATGAGAACAAGGAACAAATATCTGATGAGGATATTTCAGGAGAGTGATAGAAACCACAGTTTAGCTAATTGGTTCAGGAATAGGGAACAAAGGCCATTATTGTAGATAATGATTTTGGGTAATCTAGTGAAAGGAAGGAGAGGAAGAGGGGCAGTGTGTGTGGGGGGACAGCATTCAGTGCAGGTGCTTTAAAGGTGGACTTGGAGTCTGCATCTTGGTCCATGTGTATATTTATTTATTTCACTCTGATGTGCACTGATAAACAACTTTGAAGATATATGAGTAGGAATTGTCCCATTAATACGCGAAACTTGAGGCATTTAAGTTGTAAATTAGAGTTGATATAAAATAAACTAATTCTTCCAGGAGTGATAACGTTTAAGCTTCAGTGATTAGTGAAATATTCTGAAGCTTAACTTGACTTAAATGAGTTTTATTAACTAGAAGTATCTCATAGTATACACATTTTATTTAAAAAAAAATAATTTCCTTTCCACATACAGGTTTAAGCCTTTTTTAGTTTATTTTGGGATACATTTTGAGGAAAGAATTTAATATTATTTGGAGGGGGGTTTCTATTTTTGACTTTTGAAATAATGAAAATTTTCAAACTTACAGATAAATGGAGAAAATAGCTTATTGAAGTCTCATCTGCCCAATACCTAGATTTAACAGTTAACATTTTACCATATTTGCATCACCTTTTTGTTAAAATATTTAAAATTATGATATCATGACATCTTTATCCCACAGTTCTTCCATATGAATCTCTAAAAGGTAAGGATATTTTCCTACATAATTAACAGTATGACAATAACACCTAATAAAACTTATAACTCTTCAATATTATCTAATATGAATTGATATTCAGATCTCCTAGTTGTTACCTAAATTGGTTTATTTAAACTAGAATACATTAAGGACCACACATTGCATTTAGCTGTTATGTCTCTTAAGTCTCTTCCAGTCTAGCAGAGTTGTGTCCCCTGTTGGGACTCCACTTTTTTCCTTCTGACTCCACTTTTGGTACATTCTCTTTAGAGAATAGACCATTTGTCCTAGAGAAAGTCCTCTCTTCTGGAATTCTCTGATTATTTCTACTAGGTATTGTTTTACTTTTTCCTGTACCTCTGTATTTGCTGTAAAATCAAAGTTAGATCTAAATATTCCATTAGATTCACATTCAGTATTTTTATCAAGATTATTTCTTTGGTGAGTTTATGTACTCCATATTAGATCATGTTGAGAGGTACCTAATATTTGGTTGACCAACTATTAGTGATGCTATCACTGTTCACTGGGTTAAGGTGGCAGAAGTTTCATTATAAAGTTCATTATAAAGTTCCCCACTGCCTCTCCACCCCCACCACCCCATGTCTGGCAGGTAATCTATGGTTTGACTTGTTGGCCCTGTGCAGGAGTTAGCCCTTTATTAGTTATTTATCTAATGAGTTTAGCATTCATTGATGATCCTTGCCTGAATAAATTATTGTATTAGGGGTAGATTATCTTTTAGCTGTTTTTTAAAATGTGATTTTAAGGGAGGAGCAGGGAGGGGGACATGGGCAATATGCATAACCTTAACATTTGTACCCCCATAATATGCTGAAATAAAAAAATAAAAATAAAAAATAATAAATAAAATGTGATTTTAATTAGCCAAGGCACATATTAATTACTAAATTGGGATAGTATTAGTCATTCTGTTTATTTATTTGAGACTAGCTCTGTTTAGCCATAATACTAGGTAATCAAATAGTATAGACCTTGTCCTTAGAGAATTTTTGATCTACTGCACATTCTTATTGTTTTAAAATTTTGTTATCAAATCCTAGCTTCATCATGTTTGAGATATAAATAGCTTTTTCATTTAATTAAAAATAGTATTCACAATTTTTCAGATTTTAACATGTTACTCAATAGCATGTAATATAATTAGATAATAAAATTAGATATCCTGTGTACATCTGAATAATTCACTTACATTTATTTCATGCATTATGATTTTAAACTGTTAATTCTGGTAAATGAGTACAAAGTTTTATGCCACCATTCAATATGATGATGCAGATCTTTACTTATTGAAATGGAAAAGATCTACAATCTATTATATGTCCAAAGTATACTTACATAATATAGTCAATTATGGTCTCATTTTTATTTTTTAAAAATGCTTAGAAAAGGTCTAAAAGAATATATATTAAAACATTAACAATTATTATACTTGAGTGGTAGTAGTATGGGTATGTTTCTGTTAATTTTGCCTATACTTCTTTATTAATTTTTCTGTATTAAGCAGAAAAATCATATTTCTGGATGATTTTTACAGTGAAAGTAAAGAAGTATGTTTAAAAACCAACTTGCCTACACATTGATGTGACCTTATTAATGTCATAAAACTGTATACTTAAAAATGGTTAAAATGGTAAATTTTATGTATATTTTACGACACTTTTTTTAAAGCCCATGACTAATACAGTGCAAAAACCAAAATCAAAACCAAAAATCAAACATGCCTGAGTTCACTAGATGTCTGTATGTCTCTCTCAACTGTTAGTAAATGCCTCATGTCTTCTTCATTTTTTAATTATTGTTCCAAAATGACCACAGTGTATTTTTATTTGAAATTTCAAGTAGGCAGAGAGTATGCAGAGAACAATTGTTTTGGGAGATTCTGGAGGTATGTTTGTTTAATTAGAGGCAGGATTCGGTGGGGAAACAAGATAGAGAAATGTTGATGGGGAAAATATTGGCTCTGAAAATATGCTTTTGATAAATGGTAGTATCTGTGCTAACCATATTCATTAAAGAAAAATGTGTTAGGAGAAGTTCACATTAACATATCATAATTTCAAATTCAATTTAAATCCACAAATAGTATTTCATGTTAATACCGAAGTAGTAGTTTATGGTAATTGAAATGTCAGAATTTGGAATATGGATCATAAAGTGAAGAATATCTTTTAGAGTGGAATGTAGTGTTAGTAACCTGATCTTATTCCCCTCATTTATCCAACCCCGTGTGTTATAAAATAACACATAAGAACTTCTTTTTCTCTCCTATTTCCTTATGTGGAGAAAGATATGTTGGGTCTGGGTGGTAAATACACAAATGGTTCAGACAAAAATAACTAGAACTGTGGAGCTGCACTGATGCAAGTCGGGGGATCATTTTTCCATCATTAGTAATTCAAAATTTTTACTATCATTAACTTCATTGGTATTGCAGGGTGTGAGACCCAGCAGTGAAAGAACCCAAGGTTCTGCTGCCTTCCTTTCTGCCATCCTTGGTACCTTCTATCCCTTCAACTCCTCATTCTAAACCACCTCCCACTGCACTCCTGCCTGGAGAAGCATGAGATGCTGCTAGATGCCAGGGATCGGGATAATCGTCATCCCTGTCCATCCCTACACTGTGGTCAGAGCCAGGAGCAAAGGCATGGAGCCTCAAACATTGTTATTGGGTGAAAATTGTCCTGGATTTCCTTATAGAAGAAGAGGTATCACAGATGGGAGAAGGGTCAGGCACAGGGAAGGTGCAGGGAAGATGTAGAAGAGGGAACAGACAGTCCTGTTGCTTTGACAGGTGATTACTGATTTTAAGGCAGCGTTCCCAGCAGTATATTCTCTTCTGCAGAGCATGGAATTTGGATTCTGGTAGACCTGAGATAAATCCTTTATGGTGACTCACAAGCTGTGTGTTTTGGGGCAAGTTATTTAGCTTGTCTGAGTCTTGTAAATTTGCTCATTTATAAAATGGAGGATAACACGTTTTAGGTTTGTCCTTTGAATTAAATGGGTAACATCTGTGCACCATTCAGTGCGTACAGTGCGTGGCACATTAGTGATCACGAAACTAAACAGTTATCCTCTGCTGGAATTTCTCTCTACCAGGGCACCTGCCTCACCTAAGCACCTCCCCCTTAGTGGATTAAGTGAGTCTCTTTAAGGCAGATGTATTGAGTCTTAAATGGGCATTATAGTTTTTTGCCTCTGTGTAGTGAAAATAAAAAAAAGAAAAGCTTTCTTCTTTTAAAGAATAGCCACAGTAGTAGTATTTTTAGGAGCTTAAAAATGAATTTGATTTATGGTCATCATAAAATAGCCACCATCATTTCATTATGTGATTTAATTATAAATATAATTTATCATTATGCCTTTGTTTTACTTTTTTCTTTTTTGAGTTAATGTCTGTCTCTGTTGCCTGGGCTAGAGTGCCATAGCATCAGCCTAGCTCACAGCACCTCAAACTCCTGGGCTCAAGCAATCCTCCTGCCTCAGCCTCCCAAGTAGCTGAGACTACGGGTGCACACCACCATGCCCAGCTAATTCTTTCGATTTTTATTAGAGATGGGGTCTCAGTCTTGCTCATGCTGTTCTTGAATTCCTGACCTCAAGCAATCCTCCCCCCCCCCCCCGGCCTCCCAGAGTGCTAAAATTCCAGGCATGAGCCACTCTGCCGGCTGGCATATATATTTTGTGATATAGCATGTTGCAGTCCCTCTAATTGGCTTTCAGGTTTTGTAAAGTAATTACAGCATCAAACAAACTTTGTCATCAGAGTGGTGTAAAGTAAGGAGAACATTTGAAATTCAGCTTGTAGTTTAAGTTGCTCAGGAAAGTTTAGTATAACTAACTAATATATGTGTAACAAATAATTTACTAAAAAGTATATTATGTTATAATATAATAAAAGTTGGCTACCCGGCATTTTATATAAGAACGTTTTACTTTATTGAGGTATATTAAGTGATTCTAGAAATCATAAATAATCATTTGGCGAATAGATTTTTATGGCATGGTAATTTAAATTTCAACTGTTTTGAATATGAAATTTAAATTACCATGCTAAAACAAGTGATCCAGTACATACAAAACCTTTGAACTCTTATCTTAGCCATTTTAGGGAATCATGCACACACCTTATAGCTCGCTATAAAATGAAGAAAAATATGCCGTAGAAGTTCCAAGTTCTTTTAATTACATTTGTTTGTATAGAGCAGCAAACTCTAAGATACTGTATTAATAGTATTGTCTTCTCTTGGTAGTGACTCAACTACCACTTGAATATCTTGGTAGCCACTTCTCTTTTCTACACTCTCAATCTAATGAGTATTTAGAAATCAGATTTGTTTGTAGAGTATTTCATACTGAGATGTATAAAATACAGATTTGTATCTGTTATACTATTTGTAATTATAATACATGTAACATTTTGGTTGGGCTGTAGGGTTCACAAGGACCTAATTAAAACCTTTATAGCATTAGTGAAATAGTTTTATAATTACATCATAGAAGGATTAATAATACAGTATGTTGTGTGCTGTGAGCTCACAGAGTTTCTTACTAATTTTTGTGTGTCTGGAATCAGGCATAGTGCTCGGTGCATACTTGACATTTCATATATGTTGTTCAGTTTGTGAATACTTAGCGAATTTAGTCAAAACAGTCAAGTTGCACGTAACTACTTAGGTCATTATGTTATTGATATTTATCCAAAACACCACATACATAAATACAAGTAGTTTATTCTTTTCTAAACAGTTCCTTTTTAGTGGTCTGCTTGAGAATGGTAATTAAAGTAATATATTTTATTGTCACTTTTAGCAGCCTTCTGAATTATAGCAATTGATAATAATTTGGAATCTGGTCATATATAGTACCTTAAATGGCTTTTAAGATCCAAGTGTTGAGAAGTTCTTTAAATTATTGTATTTAAACTTCATTTAGATAAGGTGTTGAAACTATACTTTTTTAAAAGTTTTACTTTAATTCCTATTAATAATTGTGCTTTTAAAGATGAGGAACTAGGAGGGCTTAGAGATGTAAAGTACTTTGACCAGGATCACACATGTGCTAGTGTATGATAGAGCCTAGATTAGAATCTGTTATTCTAACTTCAAAGTTCATTATCTTACTTACGTTGATATTACCACAATGGGAACCTTAAATAAAACTGAAATAGGTGACCCTCAGATTGGTTATTCTTTCTTTCCTTCCCTGTTCTTCCTATTTCTCTTGCTTTTTTTGTCAGGCTGCCCTGTTTTCAGTGTCCTCCATTCTTTACATTAAAATCCAGTCCATCAGTTACTCAATCATCAAGTATTCAATGTGTATCCTGTGTGCTGTTACCATCCTAGGTGCTGTAGGAAGAATTGTGCTCATAATTCCTAACTTTTAAGTAATTTATCTAGGAGATCAAATTAACA
Organism: Microcebus murinus; assembly: GCF_040939455.1. Classification (NCBI taxonomy): domain Eukaryota; kingdom Metazoa; phylum Chordata; class Mammalia; order Primates; family Cheirogaleidae; genus Microcebus; species Microcebus murinus. The sequence continues at coordinate 49,831,103 of NC_134122.1, read as the reverse complement.
TATATTAAACATGTATGGGACAGTGGAATGAACTATTGGATGGAAATTTAATAGGAATTTTGAAAAGAAGGAAATGGGAAAAAAACAGTGGGCTTCAAAGAGAATCAGACTGAGGGCAGAGTCAGTCATAGGAATTAGGTGGCTCTTTATTGGTATAAAGTCTTTGATATTTTAAAACTTTCATATTTCAAATAAATAATATTTTTCAGCCAGGTAGGAATATTCACTGTATATTTAGACATGTATGTCTTAAAGTAGAAATCCAAATAGAAAGAAGTTTGGATTTTGATATTGGTAAACTGAGAGAGATGATTGCTGAAAACATAAAAGCTTGTTAGGAAAGTGAAGAAAAACTGGCCAGGCGTGGTGGCTCACACCTGTAATCCTGGCACTCTTGGAGGCCAAGGTGGGAGGATCGTTCAAGGTCAGGAGTGTGAAACCAGCCTGAGCAAGAGCAAGACCCTGTCTCTATTAAAAAAATAGAAAGAAATTAATTGGCCAACTAAAAGTATATAGAAAAAAATAGCCGGGCATGGTGGTGCATGCCTGTAGTCCCAGCAACTCGGGAGGCTGAGGCAGAAGGATCGCTTGAGCCTGGGACTTTGAGGTTGCTATGAGCTAGGCTGATGCCACGGCACTCTAACCTGGGCAACAGAGTGAGACTCTGTCTCAAAAAAAAAAAAAAAAAAAAAAAGTGAAGAAAACTAAACAGGGGCCCTTGAGTTTCTTTGGGCCTCTTTCAGTACAGAAAGTCAATGAAGAGTTATTCTAATGTGAGTAATGACTTGGACTTATAAAGACATGAAAATGGTAGTTGATAGTTGCTAATGATGAACATAGGACAAAACAAGTGAGCACTGAGAAAAGATTGTGGAAACTGTCAACTTGGGTAAATTAATTTTTTTCAAAAGAGCAGTCAGTATTCAACCCTACCCTTCTTTCACTTGTTGTCCAATACCACTTATTCTTTCAAGTCCAGCTCAGATGTACACCCAATAATAGCTGATCCTTATTGAAAGCTGTCTCACATTATACTGTTATATGAATTTATTATTAATCCATAAATCAATTCTGTGATGTAAATACTGTCATTGTTTCTTTCCCATTGAACTGCCGAAGACCCGAGAGATTAATAAACTTGTCCAACTTTGTATAGTTAATGGTAGAAAAAAATAATTGAATTTAGGGACACTGGTGTCAGAATTCATACTTTTAGGCACTACCTTGTGGTCCTTTTCTTTGAAGTCTTCCTTAGATATTCTCTGACAGAATTTAATCACTTTTAGACTGACTGGCTCTAGGGGCTGTGGATACTAAGAGTTACAGGCAATTTATACTGACAAAAGGCTCATATTGTAGATAGAGATAAAGATACTTTCTTAAAGTGATAATACTGTAAAATAGTCTGTGCTAAGTGAAAAATAAGGGGTACGATAATAAGTAATGAGAATATAGAGGAGGAAATGGTCAGTCTAGGACCAGGTATTTTATATATATATATATATATATATATATATATATATACACATAATTTTTTTGCCTTTTTGCAAACAGAGTCATGCTCTGTCACCCCAGCTAGAGTGCCATGGCATCAGCCTAGCTCACAGCAATCTCAAACTCCTGGGCTCAAGCAATCCTCCTGCCTCAGCCTCATAAGTAGCTTGGACTGACTACAGGCTCATGTCACCATGCCTGGCTAAGTTTTCTATGTTTTGTAGAGACGGGTTCTCACTTTTGCTCAGGTTGGTCATGAACCGCCGAGCTCAAGCAATCCTCCCGCCTCAGCCTCCTAAAGTGCTGGGATTACAGGCGTGAGCCACCATGCCCAGCCCAGATATTATATTAATAAAAGCCTCAGTGGAAGGAATAAGATTTGATCTGGACCTTCAAAAGCTCAGGGTTGTTTTGACTGTTGGTGATACATATGGGTAGGGGTAAAATAAATGGAAGACATTACAGATAGCAAGAATAGCTGGAGGAAAAGTATAAATATATGAAAGAGCAAGATGTGTTTTGGGGAAAATTAAATAGTCTAGTTTATTTGGTTAATGTGGCCAGAACAGGCGAAGGATTGGAAAGGAATTCTAAGGTCAGGTTGTGAATAACCTTGAGTGGAGAATCCATAGAAAGTTGTGAGGTTATTGTGGATTTTGCTCAGCATAAAGCTCTATAGTTTTCTACTATTTACTTCTTGGTTTAAATATATGGCTATTTAAAGAGACATTTTGTTTTATTTCTAGAATGCCAGTTAATGAAAACAGAACGACCAAAGCCAAACACATTTATAATCAGATGTCTGCAGTGGACCACTGTTATAGAGAGAACATTTCATGTAGACACTCCAGAGGAAAGGTAAGAAATTTATTTAAAAAGCAGCAATCAATCTTAAGATTGATTCTGATTGTATCATATGTAAATAGATAAAAATATATTTGTAAAATGCTATATAGTCTCTTAATTCTGTTTCTGGTATAATATGTGAATAATGGGAGCTTGCAAAATAATGCATCAGAACCTCTAGGCATGCTATAAGATAAACTTCTTCATAGAAAATAGAAAGGTTAAAATATAAATGTAACAAGACATTTTTATAACCAAACTACCTTATTTTCTAAATTGTAGAATAGATTGTATTCATAATTGAAATTCCGAGGCTAGTGATAGCAAGAAGTTTCAAGTAGTGTGCCGTTATAGTTAATTGCAAATGATGGCCTGAAATATTATGTTGATGAGGATCTGAGATTGGATCTAAGCTCAAGGGGTGGTGGTGGTGACTATTGTCATTGCCTCCCAATTTTGTCTTAATACTCTTTTATTTGGTGTCTCTAATACTGACTTAGGTCCAGTGACCTTAATCGCAAATCATTTTCCTGCACATATGTTATCATATTTGATCCTAATCAGCAACTTTGTGAAGTTAAATGTTGTTAGTCTTATTTTTCAAGTGAATAAATTAACTTCTAACAGACGTATCTAATATTTTATTAAAAACAAAATGGTAAAATATTATCTTAATAATACTTTGAACCAAGTGTGGTGGTGTGTGCCTGTAGTCCCAGCTACTTGGGAGACTGAGGCAAGAGGATCTCTTGAGCGTAGGCATTCAAGACCAGCCTGGGTAATACAGTGAGACCCTGACTGAAAAAAAAAATTTTTCTTTTATCAATAGAGTAGATGGTAATATGTGATTACTTTAGGCAATATAAAAAAGAAAAATATAAAGAATTAGAAATTACTCATAATTCTATAACGAGATTTAAACACTGATAATATATTCTTTTATATACTTCCAGTCTTATTCTATGCAGATATATGTAGGTATTTAGTATACATACAATTTTGTGTGTTCTTCCCCACATTCCTACTCTGCCCACCCACCCACCCACCCCTGCCTCCCCAGGGCTTTTTTTCCCTGGGAACTTATACTGAATTCTCAGTTGTTTATACCTGCACCCCTCACCGTGTATAGGGTGATGCCTGTGTATCTTTCAGATCTGAGCTTGGAATGTCACTTTTTCCTACAAAATCTTATCTTATTCTTATAGACTAGGTGGTTCCCCTGCTGTATACTTATATTTCTTTGTATTTTTTGTATCAAGTGTATCATGATTGTAATCCTGTGTGCCATTCTCACTGAACTCTAAGGTACTTGACAGCAAAGATCATGTCTTCTTTTGTTATTTAAATCTTTAGCACATAGTCCAAGGTCCAACGCAGTATTTGTTGACTGGCTGAATGAATGGAACTTTTCCCATGTCAGTAAATATCCTTTGAAAATATTATTCTTAGTGGATTTATAACTTCTCTTTGAAGCATGATTCATTTTGCCATTTGTGTTTATAAAGCTGGATTTAAGCCAGATCTTAAGACTCTTAAATCCTTTGCTTGTTCCTGTAGTAGTGTCACACTACTCTACTGAACAATCAGTTTTCATTTGCATTTGTGACTGTAAGAAAAACAATTTTAGTAAAAATGAAAAACAGTATACTTAATATTTGTTATTGAAATGTGCTTTTCTATATTCAACTGGAATCTGGTGTTTGGAGATTTTATATGACTTTAATGTCATTGAAGAATTAGGGAGGCTTAATAAGAGTTAGGAAAACATTTTAGTTTTATACTCTGCCCCTAGTTTAAAATCCTTACCTGTTGTAAACTGAATATATATCTCTAATATATCTTATATTTATTTCAGTGCATAATATAAGATTGGGGTCTATTTCTTTTTTTTTCCAAAATGACGACCCTATTGTCTCAGTTTCATTTCTTAGATAATTCATTCCTTCCTCACTGATCATGGATAGAACGTACACATACATACATACTTGGGCTTTTAGGTTTTCATTTTGTCTTTTTCCCCTTGATATTTCTGTATTCTGGCACTAACACCACATGGTTTTAATTAGAGACACTTTATAAGACTTTAACTTCTAATGTAGCAATATTTCCCTTTTTTTTAATAAAAATTTTCTTAGGTATTTTAGTGCATTCTTTTTTAAATAAATTATAGTAGAAAACCACATGACATGAAGTCTAGTCTCTTAAATTTTTAAGTATATAATACAGTATTGTCAGCTATGTGCACATTGTTGTACGGCGTATCTCTAGAACTTTTTCATCTTGCGTGACTGAAACTCTGATCCTATTGAACAGCACCTCTCTGTTTCCTCTGCCCCCAGCTACTGGCAGCTGCCGTTCTACTTTCTGCTTCTATAAGTTCAACTACTTTAGATACCTCATATAAGTGGAATCATGCAATATTTGTCCTGTTACTGGCTTATTTCAGTTAGCATAATGTCCTCAAAGGGAATCCATGTTGTAGTACACGACATGACTTTTTTTCTTTTTTAGGGCTGAAGAATAATCCATTCTAAGTATTATATATGCATATATAATATATATATAATATATATTATATACTTTTTTTTTCTTGAGACAGTGTCTCTCTCTCTGTCACTCTGGGTAGAGTGCGGTGGCATCACTGTACTTCATTGCAACCTCAAACTCCTGGGCTCAAGTGATCTTCCTGCCCCAGCCTTCTGAGTAGCTGGGAGTATAAGCACATACCACTACACCTGGCCCCACATTTTTCCCCCCCAAAATTGATCTATACATTTAATACAATTCCAACTAAAATTCTAACAGACTTTAAGAACTAGATAAGCTGATTTTAAAATATATGTAGGGAAAAAAAAATGATCCTGGATCTGATAGCACAAATGTAAAAAAAATAAAAACTTGATAGTCATCCTGGGACTTATTCTTTAAACTACAAGCTGTGCCTATCAGTTTTTTTTAAAAGAAATTTTCCATGATATGGGAACAAGGAAAAATTTTGGTTTGAAAATCTCTTCTTGGAACTTCTGTTGAATTGCATAAAATAATGTCAATAATGGACTTACAGTGGCTAAACAAAACATTTTTAAAAACTGCAGCAAACCTTTGGGAGTCAATTTACTTAATAGGTAGGATGTGTACAGATAAAATTTAACCATGCATTTAAATGATTTTAACTGGAGTTTTCAATAATTTTTCCTTCTTTTTTTTTTTTTTCTTTAATATAACTCCAAATAAATGCTACCTAAAGGCCCGCAATGAAATGCTTTTAGGATTATTTTTATCTTGAGGTGATGGTGGAAGAGTGTGTCTGTTGTTTTGCCCCTGGAATAGACTATATTCATGTTAATTTCATATTATATAAAAGGAAAATGTTTGAATCATTTACAATCTTCTATTAATGGGAAATTTTACTCATTTTTATAGGGAAGAATGGACAGAAGCTATCCAGGCTGTGGCAGACAGACTGCAGAGACAAGAAGAAGAGAGAATGAATTGTAGTCCAACTTCACAAATTGACAATATAGGAGAGGAAGAGATGGATGCTTCTACAACCCATCATAAAAGAAAGGTAGAAACTAATAACTTACTCTCTTAGTCAGCACAACATTTATTTGTCTGGGAGAAATGTACTAAACACTGCCATTCAGAGAAAGATGTCAGCCAGTTTTCCTGTGATATGTAAATATACTGGTGGGCTTCATCCATGTGAATCTGAAATACCTGTTGCAGTTTAAAACCAAATAGTTGAATGTCACTTCGTTTCAGCGGTCCTGCACTTTCCTGCTGAATGCTGATAGGGCTCATGATGTGCCATCATACTACTTTATAATTTGAATTTTTCTCTTACTGTTTTTAATACCATTTTAGAAATTTGGAAATAAAATGTTTTCCCCAGTGATTTGGTCGGTTTCCATTTGGCATTCCGTGTTCTCCAGAAAGCAGAAGCAGAAATGGCTCTGGTGTGCTTCCTGGTTGTTGCACTCAGCCTCACTAAAGTCAGTAGGAAAGTGAACAGTCTTGGAAATAATGGCTTTTATTTTAATGGCTGCTTCTGAGCCAATGAAGGAAACAGACTTTTCCTTCCTCAGTGCTCCAGAATAATAAGTACTAATTTATAGTTTTGTGGGAATTATACATTGTTTTCCATTGCTATAGAAAATTGAAAAGCAATTTCTTTATGTAAAAAGTGGTATTTTAAGATGAATCTAAAGATAGAGGTGTTGAAAAGAGATGAACATACCATTTGTCAATTTAGAATATATTTGGTATAATAGGTTGTAAATTAACCTTCAGGTAGGAAAACACAACTTTTCAAGGTGTTATCTGTGAAATTTGATATGAGCACAGTCGTTAAGAACTCTTTGGAGTTAGGCTGCCTGTGTTCAAATCCTCCTTTTTGCATATGTTGAACATGTTAACAGGGTAAAGTTATACAGTCACAATTTAGAGCTAATCATCCTTTCCTTATGTGAAGTTTGTGTTCCTAATAATATTCTGTGCTTTATTTGTGCCAATGTCTAAAAACCCTTTGTCTTCATTGTAGACTTACTCTCTATTTGTGTTGAACTGAATCCCTCTTTTCTTATAGGACAGTTTAACCTGCCTTTTTCCTCAGTCATTGCAAAAAGAGAAACAGTGTAGCTTTACCCACTGACTCATAGATAAGAAAGCTCCTTTTGCATGTGTGTGAATTACTTCAGTTTAAAATGAAATCAAGAAGAACAGTGTAAATCAGATATGGTTGAGACATTGAATCCCAAATAAATTCAAAATGCTTCTATCAGTTTTTCATTTTGGATGGTTAGTTTCAGTAAAGAATTCTAAGAGAATCTATTTTAGAATGATGTTTATGTTTAATTATCTTTATGTGGACAAAGTAGAATATTAGCAAACATTAACAGCTACTATTTATTGAGCATTTATGTAAGAACTTGATGCATATTGCCTCATTTTGAACTTCACAACTATATGAGTTAAGGACCACTATTATCCCCCTTTTGTAGATATGAGGACTAAAAGATGGAAGGATTAAGAAATTTTCCCCACAGTTATATACATGATGGGAGCCAGGACTTGCACTCAGGCAGTAGGGCTCCAAAGTCTTCACTTTTTAGCACTGTTTTATAATACTAAAATTCTACTTATTTTTCCAAGAGTGCTTTACACTATAAAATGAAATTAATATCCAAGCATTGTGTCAGTACAACAGTTTTCCATAATGTTTTGAGAAACAGAGTATGATCATAAGAAAGAATATTGCTTAATTTTGTTTCTAATGTAACTTGGTTATTGTTATAACAATTGTAGACATTATAGAGGCTCAAGATACATGAACTAAGGAAAGGAAATAAGTTGTATATTTAAGTTGCATAGCATACAATTAAAAGATCTTATTATGTTTGAAGTTCTAGTATCTTTTTTGAAATAATTTAAAATAGTTTTAAGTTGCATAAATTAGTGCAGAAAACAAACATCTGTACCACTACTTATTCCATAATGGTCCTAATGACTTAGTTAAAAGTGGTAAAATATTACTGTTGTGTAAAATAAATGACTCTATAACTGTATCCTTTATGTATATCACTTATGAAAAGAATTGCAGAAGCTTGAAATATTTTCAATTTAAGACTGTAAAAACACATATTCTGAAGTAAGAATATCTTTCTTGCAGTTTACAGAATGCATCTTCTTCACATTTTGCAAAATGGACGATAGGGTTAAGAGAATAGCTACTGACCTTGGTAGCTAAAGTTAGAGTGGTCTTACCTGCTACCTCTTGCATGGAGCAGATAAGTGGTTACTCCCTTGACAGAGCAATGCTATAGTGTCTGCTCTGCCAGTTGAAAACTATCTTGGAGAAGGAAGAATATTGGGTGGTGGAGAAGGTGGCAAGGGCCTCACAACCAGATTTAAGTGCTGTTCTATGTTTGAATTAAAAGATGGTGTTTCGAAGGAACTTGATTAGAGGACTCAGAAGTGCCTAATCTTTGTCTGCCAAACTGCTATTCTCATATACCCTCCCAGGTATGTCAAGGGGCACAGCATAAAAGGATAAAAAGCCAAATGAGAATCAAAGTACTACTGAATTTTTAAGTGACTAGTACAGGCAGGCCTCTCTGGGAGCAGCTGGTTATAATCTCATTATTTAGGTTTAAATAAGCAATGCTTCCTATCTCCCATTATATCTGACTCAGTTCTTAGGATTTTGTCACCTGTTGCCTTGCTACAGTAACACGATGCAGTGGCTAGTATGTGGAGAGAAAAAGAGAGAAAAAAGAAGAAATGGTTGGACCCACTGAAATTATGTGATCTCACATTGCTTGGATTTGCCTATTCAAGAGGGAGGAGTGGTATAGTCAGTGTTGGAGAAGTTGACTAGGCAGGTTAGCTCCTCCTCTTCCTGTAAGAGAGCACTAGAGGAAGTAGGCAGAGGGGTAAACTTCAGGAGAGCTCTTTTCTCTTTTTTACTTGGTTTTACTCTACTTTGTAAATGTATCTGGAATTTATCTTTTTTGACCAATAATGCTAATACTTCTGTATTCTTCTCTGAGAAGTTCCTTGTATTCCTCATTGATTATATATTCATTTTTAATCTAATTTGTGGGCTAGACAATGTCTTTATCTTATATGCTCATGTGTGTTACGTATGCACATGCATCTCTTAACCTAAAACAGCCACATTAACATGTAAAGGAAAGAGTATAACTGTGTAAAATATTTTCCTAATAAATTCTTAGGATTGGGTTTTGGAAGATTAATTTTTCTGGAGAGTATTCATGTTCCTATTTTTTATTAAAGACTTATTGTGTATCATTTCCCATCATCCTAAAGAAGAAAACATTTTGTAATAGCTTACATTTCATTTGTAAAGACTAGATAATTACTGTGTATACTGTTCCGAACATGAGTTTTGGTATCAAAGATATCTTTTTAGTTTTCTGAAATTTTGTCAAAATGGATATTAAATCTGTTTCTGATTTTATCACATAGAATCCTTTGTAACTAATATTAATTTCCATGCAGATTCCTTTTTTTAAAGGTTGACAGTCAAACTGACAGAAGCTGTAAAATTCAGAGTAAAGGCTGTCATACTTTATTTAATTTAATGTAATTTTATTTTTTGACATTCAGAACCACATGTATATAGTGCATATACATATAGGTGGATCACATAATATATGTTTCTTACATAAATTAAGCAACAACATTTTTTTCAAAACACCCTTCAAAAGTAAGGCAATAACATCCTGGGGGTTGTTAGTCCTTTGTCCTGCTGAATTTCTCCTTGACTTTGAGAAGCAACATACTTTTTAAAAAAATCTCACTGTCCCTAAGAATTGCAGTTCTTAAGGAATATAGTAATATTTTATAATTATATATTGCTTTTCACCTATAAATTTCAGAAAGCAATTTACAAATTATTTTCTGATTTTTATCCACAAGAATTCAGTTTTATTTTTTATGATATTTAGTAAAAGTATACACAATAAATATCATTTTCTAGTGCTTTTAGATGAAAATTAAGGATGATACTGTTAAAATGAAACTTTGAGCAGTACAATGGCATCCTGGCCTGGTTATAAGAATGATGTCTCTCAGTTACTTATTGCCATGGAACAGACTACCCCAAAGGTAATGTCTTGAAACAACAGCAGTGTATTGTTTCTCGTGATTGTGTAGTTTGGGCAATTCTGGTGATCTCGTTTGGTTGAATCTCAAGCAGCTACCTTTAGCTGCTACTTGAGCTGGCCTGGAAAATCCAAGAAAACCTTTCTCACATGTTTTGGGGCCTGGTGCTGACTGTTGGCTGTGGTGCCTTGGTTCTTCTCCATGGGGTCTCTCTCTGTGGTATCTTACCTTCTAGGGCCTATCTACCTGACCTCCTCCTCCAGCGGGGTAACCTGGACTTCCAACCATCCTGAGAGCTGGCTTTCTAGTTCGGAAGAGGGAAAAAGCATAAACTGCGAGGCTTAAAGGCTGTGTGTAGAACAGGCACAGTATCAGTTTGGTAATATTTTGTGTTCAAAGCAAGATAGTAGACTAGCCCAGCTAGAGGGAGAATTGAGTCCACTTCTTCATGGGAAGAGTGGAATGTGCCTGCAAAGGTGGGGATGGGAAATTGTGGCGGCCGTCTTGGGAGACTACCTAGCATAAACAGCTTTGTGTTACATAATATCCTCTGATTTCTTTTATTATTCTATTAATGAAATTAAATCAACCTAATAAATGTCATTTGTTCAACTGACACTAGTTTTGTTACTATATTTTAGATATTTAGAGCCACATGTTTTTTAGTTGGATTAATAAATTTATTTTGTTATTTTCCCTGCTGTCCTTTTGCTACTTACCTTTTATGTTGAATTAGAGATAATATTGAATAGATAAAACATTATGATTTGACCTTTGGGGAAAATTATCAAAATTATAGGCAGCAGATGTTGTTGAAAATGTAGGCATTCATTTCTAAAACTTTTAGAATTCTTACATATATGTACATGAGGAATACTGGTCTGTAGTTTTCTTGGATTGTGTTCATCTGGTTTTGGTATCAGATGATGCTGGTCTTAGTGAATGGGAAATATTTTCTTGTTTAAATTTTCTGGTAGAGTTTGTTTAGAATTGGTATCATTTCTTCTTTAAACGTTTGTAGAATTCACCAGTTAAGCCATCTGGGCTTGGAGTTTTCTTTGTTGAAAGGTTTTTTTGCACAAACTCAATTATTCTTAATAAATATAGGGCTATCCAAGTTATCTGTTTCTTTAAGAGTGAGCTTTCTTAGTTTAAGACTTTCAGGCAATTTGTTTATTTCATCTAAAGTCTATTTTATTGGCATAAAGCTGTACTTGTTTTAATGTCTGTCGAATCTATAGTGATGACACCTGTCATTCCTGATACTAGTAATTTGTGTCTTCTGTCTTTATTTTCCTGTATAATCTGGCTAGAAGTTTATCAATTTTTATTGATTTTCTCAGAGAACGAGGTTTTGGTTTCATTGATTTTTTTTCCCCTCTATTTTTTGTTGTTTTTAAATTTTAATTGATTTCTACTTTGATCTTTATCATTTTTTTCACTAATTCTTTTTGGTTTAATATGCTTTTTGCTCCCACCCCCATAGTTTCTTAAGGTAGAAGCTGAAGTCATTGATTTGAGAGATTTAGCATTTATTCCAGGTGAATGGTAAACAGAAAAAAAAATCATAAAAGGCACTAAAATATTTAATTATTTTGGTTTGTAGAGTAAAACCTATATACTTAATTTGTTCATAAACCTTTAAACTAAGTTTAAATTTAAGAAAGTAAATGGAGCATACATAATTACCTCCCTTTTGTCTAAAAACACATTAAAATGATAGTAAAGGAATTTCAGAAGGGGTAAGTTCACAAAAATGAAAGGCTGGGTGGGGAGGGGCAAGGGATTTCAATATTTTTGGAAGTTTGTGGAAGAATGTTGATAGATAAAATAGAGCAGGAAAAGTGCACACAGGGGGGACTATAAAGTATAAGTGACAGGTCTGCCTGGAAAATCCTGGGAGTCACCTGACTTACCAATAGGAATGAGAAATGAAACCGAAAACAGACTAATTAGAAACATTCTTCTTACAGCTCCTTGCCTTCCTGTTCTGAATTGCCCCAGTTGCTCTCTCAGAAGTTACAGCTGCTGTCTTTCTTAGATTTCTTTTCACTGAGTTCCCCAAGGTTGTTCCCAATATGTCTTACAAATATATCTTTCTCTTTGTCAGATTCCATCATTATTTTGCTGGAGTACATTCTTAAATAGATCCTTCCAACATATTGCTCCCTTAGGCATATTTGAAAATTTTTGTGTAGGATACTTTTGATTTATCACATTGTCTAGGGGTAGCAGCTCTACTAAATCCTTGAAAACTTGAGTCCTTGAGAATGAGTGAAAGTGATTCTTCCCCCTTTGCCATTTCACTTGACTGATAATTTGACTGGCTGAGGACTTCTAGGTTCAAAATCATTTTCTCCAGTATCTGAGAACTGCTTAAATTATTTTCAGAATCCATGATTGCTGATGAGACAGCCAATGCCAGTCTTATTCTTTTTCATGTATGAATGCTTAGAAATTTGTAAAATTTGTTTTTGAATGAATATTGCAAACATACATATATGCTAATAAATAAATTGCATCTAATACTTCATACTACATGTTTTAATTTGTGTTTTTCAGACAATGAATGATTTTGACTATTTGAAACTACTAGGTAAAGGCACTTTTGGGAAAGTTATTTTGGTTCGAGAGAAGGCAAGTGGGAAATACTATGCTATGAAGATTCTGAAGAAAGAAGTCATTATTGCAAAGGTAACCAATACTATAGTTGATTACTAAATTTTATGTGCAGTGTGCATGTGTGTATGCATATGCATTTACATGCTAAAATTTAGGAATTTTGTTAAACAACCAAAATATGATTGTAGGCTACTGCTACAGTAATTTGTGTAGTAATATTTATAATGTTAAAAGTTTTTAAAAGTTTATAATATCTGAATAATAAATATTAAAACTATTTTATTCTCTTGAGGGAATAGAGATATTCTATATTTATATGTTTGGGACAGTGATTTTACTTTATATTTGTAATCTCTATCAATAGTTATACTAGGATTGCTTTTTAATATTTTCTCCTAGTGTTCTGAATTTCTTATTAAATAAAAGATTGATTAGAATAGTGTAGATGATTTTATGCTCATAAATTACAAAGTTTATGTAACATTCAGTGGAAAAGCATCCTAAATAGATTTGAAAATACTGGAATGGTGAAACTAAAAGAAATGATAGTCTTTGAAATTCTTTTAGGAGGCTTTAACCTGCACCCCCATACCTTTATTCAGCTTAGATGTTTACAAATTATTGATATATTAATGATGCCAGTTCTCAGAGTTCTGAATCAAATCTCAAGTTCCTCAGTAGACAGATTTGATATACTTCACAATTGGTTTGTGCTTTATGTTCTTCTTAATAAATAACACATACAATATTATCGTTATACTTTATAGACTACTTTAACTTTCAGCTATTTGCTAGCATAGTTTACTCATCTGAAGTGTGTTGCTCTGTACACTTTGTGAAAGTGTGTTCCCCCTGTCTTTGGACATTTGTTTCAATTTCAATTTCTTCACAAGTCAGTGTCTCCCACTGGAAAGAATATTGAGTTTGGAGTCATATAAGCCCAAGTTCCCATCCCACCTAATAACCTTTAACAACCAGCTTTTGGGGGAGTACTCCCCTAGGAGTGTTTGCAAATGTTTGCGGGATGATATTTGCTTATCACAGTGACTCGGGGGAGGGGCACTTCTGACAGTTGCCAGGTAGAAGCCAAACATGCTAAATATCCCACAGTGTGTTGGAGAGCCCATCAAAGCCTTATTTTTTTTCATTTGTAAAACTGGTAGAATAAAACCTTCGGACAGGAATATTTTGAAAAATAGGATATATAAAATATTTAGCATAGTACCTTGTACTTACTATTAATTTAAAACTGATATTTTCTGGGAGGTAGTACAGTATAGTAGGCTCTGCCACTTGGGTAATTTATTTGGGATCATTTCCTAACTTTTTATGCCTTTATTTTGTCATCTGCAAAATAGGACTAATAATAGTATCCACCTCATAGGATTATTGTCAGGGTTAAATGAATATACAAATGTAATAATATTTGCCATCATTATTAAATAAATTTAATAAATTAAATTACATATTGAATAAAATTTCATTAAAATATTTTTTTTTTGTTTTTTTTTTGGTTTTTTTTTTTTGAGACATAGTCTCACTCTGTTGCCTGGGCTAGAGGTGCTGTGACGTCAGCCTAGCTCACAGCAACCTCAAACTCCTGGGCTCAAGCTATCCTTTTGCCTCAGCCTCCTGAGTAGCTGGGACTACAGGCATGCGCCACCATGCCTGACTATAAAATAATGTTAAATGGAAATATATTATTGTTATAAATATTATTGTTATAAATATTTGCTGCTATTATTATTACCATCTACTGTATATCAAACACTGGTATGTATACTAGTTCTATTCTATTTCTCTTTTTATATACTAGTTGGACCCCATTATTTAATTTCTATTCATCAGACTTGAGAATATTTTATTAGACACTGCTTTTATCTCACTAATTACTTATACTTGACTGAGTAATTATACAGAATTTGGTATATTTCACAAATGATGGAATATTCTGATTGATGTAATTCCTTTCTGCTTTCCCCCAACAAATCCATTGATTAATTTCTTCAAAGATAATATGCTTGTTGAGAAGGACTTTGACAATGAAAGAAAAAAAAAACCTTAAATTAAAAAAAAACAAAAAAAACTATGCTTGTTTATAGCCAAATGATTAACACTGTGACATTTTAGAGTCTGACAAGACCAGAGGTTTGGATCCTGATGATCAGAGAGTAAATGGTGTTCATAGGTCTTTTTATTGGTGACAGTAACTGATCACTTGATTAAAGTGGTGTCTACTGAATTTCTCCACTGTAAAATTACTATTTTTTCCTTTGTAATAATAAATATCTTAGAGGAAATACTCTGAGACTATGTGAATATCCTATTTCTTCTTAAATGAATGTTCTAATTTTAACATCCATCAGTGGTATTATTACTGTTATTCTAATAATGATGTTCTATTTTCTTCATTCCTAATACATTTATTCTTAGTCAATCTACCTAAAATCTTTGTCAGTTTTGCCAGTCTTTTCAAAGAACCAAGTTTTGTTAATTTTATGTTTCCTTTTCTCAATTTTTTAAATCTTTGATTTAATCTTTAGTTTTTTCCTTCCTTCTGCTTGCTTTGAGTTTAGTTTTTTCCTCAAGTTCCTTAAGTTATAAAGTTAGGCTGTTGATTAAAGATATTTTTTATTTTTTAACATAAGCATTTATAGCTATAAATTTCCCCCTTAGCACTGCTTTTTCTGCATCCCGTAAGTTTTGATGATGTTGTGTTTTCGTTTCCATTCATCTCTAAGTATTTTCTAATTTCCCTGTGATTTCTTCTTCAATCCATTGGTTATTTAAGAGTCTGTTGTTTAATTTCCACAAATTTGTAAATTTTCTAGTTTTCTTTTTATTATTTGTTTCTACTTCATCCATTGTAATTGGAGAAGGTACTTTCTTTTTAAATGAACTGAGATTTAATTTGTGATCTAACATATGGTCCATCCTGGAGAATGTCTCATGTATACAAGAAGAATGTTGTTAGGTAGGATATTTTGTGTATGCCTGTTAGATCTAGTTGCTTTATCATGTTGTTCAAGTCTTCTGTTGCCTTATCTTCTAATTGTTCTATCTGGTATTGATTGCATAGGGTATTGGAATCTCCAACTATTATTGTAGAATGGTCTATTTCTTTTTTCAATTATGTCGGTTTTTATTTCATATATTTTGATGGTCTGTTACTAGATATGTAAATGTTTGTAATTGTTACATCCTCTTGTTGTATTGGAACTTTTTTATCAGTAATGTCTTTTTTGTCTCTTGTAACCTTTTCCATTTAAAGTCTGTTTTGTCTGATATTATAATAGTATAGCTACGCCTGCTCTCTTTGGTTTACTCAAGTTGCCCTCCTCTCCATCTGTGGTTTTGTCTTCTGTGAGTTAAGTTACCTATGGTCAACTACAGTCCAACAGTAGATTAATACCGTAAAATAAAATATTTTGAGAGTAAAGAGTTACCATATTCACAGAAGTTTTATTATAGTGTATTATTATAATTGTTCTATTTTATTAGTTATTGTTAGTAATCTAATTTTAACACTCATTTATAATGGATGTATCTAATTTATAAATTACACTTTATCATGTATTTTTTCCTACACATACATACCTAACATACAGTCAGCCCTCCATAACAGTGGGTTCTTCATCCAGAGATTCAACCAAGAAAGGATTGAAAATATTTTTAAAAACCATTAAAAAATAATACAAAATGATACAAAGAAAAACCAATATACTATAACTATTTACATAGCATTTACATTGTATTAGGTCTTATAAATAATCTAGAGATGATTTAAATTATCTGCGAGGATCTATGTAGGTTATATGTACTAGTATGCCATTTTATATAAGAGTCTCAAGCATTTGTGGAGTTGGGTATCTACAAGGGGGTCTTGGAAGCAATCCCCTCCCTGCAGATACCAAGGGATGACTATATAGGGTTTGGTACCATCCATACCTTTAGGCATTGAGTTGGGGATATTGAAACATAACCCTAGCTGATAAGGGGTACTATATTTGCATGGAATATCTTTTTTTTCCCTTTTACTTTTAACCTGTTTGTCTTTGGACCTAGTGATTCTTTTAGACAGCACTGAGTTGAATCATACTTTTTGTATGTTTGTTTAATTCATTCTTCTACTCTTTGTGTTTTGATTGGAGAATGTAATCCATTTACATTTAAAGTAATTTCTGATAGGGAAGGACTTGGGTCATTTTGCTATTTTTTATATGTCTTAAAGCTTTCTTGTGCCTCATTTCCTGCATTACTGTCATCTTTTAAGTGAAACATTTTAATTGCCTTCTCATTTTCTATAACTGTTTTCTTCGTAGATACCAGAGAGATTGTATTTAATATCCTAAAGTTGTAATATTCTAATTTGAATTTATACTGCCTTAACTTTAATAGCACATAAAACTCTGCTTCTCTACAGCTCCATCCTCACTTTTTTTCAGTTGTTGGTATATTAAAATGACATCTTTATGCATTATGTGTCAAAAAAATAGACTATTAATGTTTTAATACATTAGTTTCTTAAAATATGTAGAAAACAAAAAGTGTCATTATAACCCAAAGTTACAATAATATCATTGGTTCAGGTATTTACCTTTACTCAGGTCTTTTTCTTCATATGGCTTCAAGGTGCTGTCTACTATACCTTCATTTTAACTTGAAGGTACTGTCTGTAGTATTTCTTGCAGGGCAAGTCTAGTGGTAGTAAACACCTTCAGTTTCTGTTTATACAATAGTGTCTTAATTTCTTCCTTATTTTTAAAGGACAGTTTTGCTGGATATAGGATTCCTGGTTGACTATTTTTTCCTTCAGCACTTTGAATATATTAATATCAACTATTTCCTTCTGGCCTCCAAAGTTTCTAAAGAGAAATCTGCTGATAGTCTAGAGTTCGTTGGAGTTCGTTGAGCTTCTTGGATATTTAAATTCATGTCTTTCGTCAAATCTGGGAAGGTTTCAGCCATTATTTCTTCAAATAATCACTCTTCTCCTTTCTTCTCCTTTTGGGATTCATGCGATGTGTATTTTGCCCATTTGATGGCATCCTCTACCAGCCTTAGGCTCTCTTTACTTTTCTGCAATCCTTTTTCTTTCTGCCCCTGAGGCTCTATAATTTCAATTGTCTTATCTTCAAGTTTGCTGATTCTTTCTTCTGCCTGCTCAAATCTGCTTTTGAAGCCTTCTAGTGAATTTTAAATTTCAGTTATTATACTTTTTAGCTCTAGGATTATTTTAGTTTCTTTTAATGTTTTCTGTCTCTTTATTTATATTTCCATTTTGCTTATAAATTGTTTTCCTGGCTTTGTCCACAACCTCTTTTAGTTCTTTGACCACCTTTAAGATGGCTATTTTGATGTCCTCGTCTAGTAAGTCCTCCATCTGGTCTTTCACAGGGACAGTTTCTATTGATTTTTTTCCCCCTGTGAATTGATACCAATTTTCTGTTTCTTTGGTGTGGCTTATCGTTGTTTTTTTTTTTTTATTGTTGTTGAAAACTGAACATTTGAATCACAGTTCACCATCCAAGCCTCCTCTTGGAAGTTGCAAGTCTTCAATACTCTCCAGAGTTCCCAAATAGTTACCTTAAATAGATTCTGCCAGTTCAGTTGTTTTCTAGGTGGGGAGATGGATTCCTGGTGTTTCCTGCTTTGCCAGAGAGTGTTCTTTCTCCTCATTTATTTATTCAATTATTTTTATTTTAGACATAGGGTCTTACTGTGTTGCCCAGGTTGGAATGCAGTGGCTCTATCATAGCTTACTGCGGCCTTGAGGCTCCTGAGCTCAAGTGAACTTCTGTCTTAGCCTCCTGAGTAACTGGGATTACTGTGCACCATCATGTCCAGCTAATTTTTCATTTTCTTTTTTGTGGAGATGGGGTCTCACTATGTTTCCCAAGCTGGACTTGAACTTTTGGCCTCAAGTAATCCTCCCACCTTGGCCTCCCAGAGTGCTGGGATTACCGGCATTTGCTACTATGCCCAGCCTATTTGTTTAATTATTTACGTCAGTGCAGAGTCATAGGTATTTATTTTATTCTATAGGTGGTAATGTAGTACTATCATTTATTTTATTTCTAAAACTATTCTAGCTTTGGCCATTGAGAACCTTCAGGTTGTTCCTGTGCTCTTTTGACATATCCTTATTTTTATTTTAACATCTCTTTACTTTCTGGCACCACAAGATTCTCTATGCTCCTCTGTATTTCGCCTACTCCAGCCTTGGAATCAGTTATTTCTCTAAGGATCCTTGGTTTGAATTCCTTAATTTTACAGTATAAGTACATTTTATGAAGTTATGGAAATTAAAAGCAATTTGTATATTTGTAGCATATAGTAGAAGGAATAGAAAGGAATGTAGCTAAAGTGGGATTCTTTCTACCTAGTAGAGCCCCCCAGATGTGCAATATCTTTTTAGCATGTTCTGAGGAAGAAGAGTTTATAATAAAGCCCTGTGCAAGTTTTAACTTACCTTGGTTAGAACAGTTGGGTCAGTCTAATCCCACTCATATCCCTAGCCAGAGTGACTGATGTTTATGTCATCAGAATAAAAATAGTTGGCCTTACTATTGTTACTGAGTAGTCTTAGAAAGGTGAGGATCCCAGGTGTGGCCGTTGGCATCCTCTTTTCCTGGACATCTCAGGAGGTCAGACTGAAGTAGTCAAATGACTGTTCAGTTCCCCACCTCATACTCTTGAAATGAAATGTGCTAGCAGATGTCTTCTAATCCAGGTAGGAAAATTTATGGTTAGTGTTCTCATTCATCAAGGAAACCAGTGCTCAACTAGTTCATTTCATTTATCATTCACAAATGTGAACAGACTACTGAGGATCACCAAACAGATGAGAAAAATCTAAAGAGCATAAAAGAAAAACACCAAAAGGACCAAAAGAAGAGTTGATCCTGGTGAAAACAGACAAAATAGAACAGAAATAAGTTAACAATCTCCAGTAATAGTACATGTACAAAGATAGAAAAGGTATTGCAGGTACCAAATCTGAAAAAAAATAAATCACAAGAAAGTAATTGTAAATTTAATGTATGATTGCTAAAATAAAAAAATTTAATAGAAAGATTAGAAATAAATTTGAGGGAATATCTGAGAATGAAGAACCAAAAATAAAGAGATGGGAAATATTGAGAGAACAGTTAACACTCAATCAGAGGAAACCAACATTTGTAAGAATTGAAAGGATTAAAAAAAAGATTAGGAAAACTAATTAAATAAAATTTGTTAGACCTGAAGAAGTCTTCACACTAAAGGGTCTTCCGTGTGCTGAACAAAAGAAAGAGGATCCCTTACACATTCTTTTATATTTTCAGGAAATTTCTGAACATCAAGGCTAGAAAGATGAGCTTAAAAGCTTTCAGACAGCAAGAACAGATTGTCTCCCAATAGAGGAATGACAACCAAACTGTGTGACACTTATTTTTAGCAAAACTTAGAAAGAAATTCAAGAAAGAGTCAGGGATGGGATCCATGAAATGATAGAACTAAAGCTCAGTGCAATGAAAAGAAATCCCAACCTGACAGATGAGTAAATAGTTCCTATTAGATTATTTGACTTAAGTTGGTTAAAGGTAGAATAAAGGAAGAAGGAAAAATACTTTAGAAACAAAACAAATATTTGTTCAAGAAAGACATAGTCCATACATGAAGCAAAGTGAAATGAATGATTATGAGCAATGAATGGAGTACAGGCAAACCTCATTGCACTTCACAGATTTTGCATTTTCTATAAATTGACAGCCTATAGCAACACTGCATAAAGCAAATCCATCAGTGCCATTTTCCCAACAGCATATGCTCACTTTTGTCTCTTGTGTCACATTTTGGTAATTCTTGCAGTATTTCAAACTTTTTCATTATATCTTTTATGTTGATCTCTGATCAGTCATCTTTGTTGTTACTATTGTATAATTGTTTGGGGCCCCCCAAATTGCACCTGTATAAGAAGGTGAACTTGATGAATACTGTGTGTTTTGACTGCTTCACCAACCATCCATATCCCTCTCTCCCCTTCTTCTCAGGCTTCCTTTGGTATTTACTGAAACACAACATTGAAAGTAGGCCAGTTAATAATCTTGCAGTTTGTCCTCTAAGTGTTCACATAAAAGGAAGAGTTGCATGTGTTTCACTTTAAATCAAGAGCTAGAAATGATTAAGGAACAAATGGTTAAGGAACAAATGACTGAGGAAGGCATGTCCAAAGCTGAGATAGGCTAAAAGCTATGCCTCTTATGCCAAACATTTAGCCAGGTTATGAAGGCAAAGGAGAATTTCTTGAAGGAAATGTAAAGTACCACTCCAATGAACACGTGAATGGTAAGAAAGCGAAACAGCCTTATTGCTGAAGTGGAGAAGGTTTGAGTGGTCTGAACAGAAGATCAAACCAGCCACCACATTCCCTTATGCCAGAGCCTGATTAAGAGCAAGGCCCTAATTCTCTTCAATTCTATAAAGGCAGAGAGATTTGCCGAAGCTGCAGACGAATAGTTGGAAGCTAGCAGAGATTGGTTTATAAGTTTTAGGAAAGAATCTGTCTCCATAATAAAAAAATGCAAGGAGAAGCAGCATGTGCTGCTTTAGAAGCTGCTGCAGGTTATCCTGAGGATCTAAGATAATTGATGAAAGTAGCTACATTAAACAGAATTTTCCATGTGAAGGAAACAGCCTTATATCAGAAGAAGATGCCATCTGAGACTTTTCATAGCTAGACAGAAGTCAATGCCTGGCTTGAAAAGATAGGCCAATTCTCTTGTTGGCAGTTAATGCAGCCGGTGACTTTAAGTTGGAAGCCAATGCTCATTTACCATTCTGAAAATCTAGGGCTGCTAAGAATGATGTTAAATCTACTGTGCCTGTGTTCTAGAAATGGAACAGTAAAGCCTGGATGACAACACATCTGTTTACAGCATGGTTTACTGAATATTTTAAGCCCACTATGGAGACCTACTGCTCAGAAAAATAATTCCTTTAAAAATATTACTGCTCGTTGACAATGCATCTGGTCACCAGGAGCTCTGATAGAGATATCCCAAGAGGTTAATGTTGTTTTCTTGCTTGCTAACACAACTTTCGTTCTGCAGCCCCGTAGATCAAGAGTAGTTTTGACTTTCAAGTCTTACTATTTAAAGAAATACATGTGGTAAGCCTATAGCTGCCATAGGTAGAGATTCCTTTAATAGTCTGGACAAAGTCAATTGAAAACCTTCTGGAAATGATTCACCATTCTAGGTGCCATTAAGAACATTCATGATTCATGGGAGGCAATCAGAATATCAGCATGAACAGGAGTTTGGCAGAAGCTTATTCCAACCCTGTTGGATGACTTTGATGGGCTCAAACCTTCAGTGGAGGAAGTAACTACAGATGTAGAAATAGCAAGTGAACTAAAATTAGAAGTGGAGCCTGAAGATGAGACTGCATTGCGAAAATGTTTTCTCACATGAGAAAACATTTAATGGATGAGGAGTTAATTCTTAAGGATGAGCAAAAAAACAAAACAAAAGGTTTCTTAAGACAAAATTCACTCCTGATGAAGAATGTGTGAAGCTTATTGAAATGACAAAAGATATAGAATATTAAATGAACATAGTAGATAAAGCAGCAGCAAGGTTTGAGAGGATTGACTCCCATTTTGAAGGAAGTTCATGGCTGAAGTGCTATCAAACAACATTACATGCTACAGAGAAATCTTTCATGAAAGAGTCACTTGATGCAGCAAACTTTGT
Source organism: Microcebus murinus (assembly GCF_040939455.1). Lineage (NCBI taxonomy): Eukaryota > Metazoa > Chordata > Mammalia > Primates > Cheirogaleidae > Microcebus > Microcebus murinus. The sequence continues at coordinate 49,808,775 of NC_134122.1, read as the reverse complement.
TGTCTTATTTTAAGAAATTGCCACACTCACCCCAACCTTCTGCAGCCACCCTGATCAGCCAGCAGCCACCAACATCAAGACAAGATCCTTCACCAACAAAAGGATTACAACTTGCTGAAGGCTCAGATGATCCTTAGCTGTTTTTTGGCTAAAATAAATAAACATGTTATTATATTTTTAAAGTATGTACATCTTTTAGACGTAGTGCTATTGCACACCTAATAGATTATAATTTGGTATAAATATAACTTGTATATGCATTGGGAAACCAAAAATATTGTGTGACTCACTTTGTTGCAATACTAGAACCAAACTCATAATATCTCCTAGGTATGCCTGTGTAAGAAAAGGGGCTATTTGTCCAATATACATGAAGCATTGTCTTCTGAGGAGCTCAGGTTTATCGATGTGGCGTGACCTTTCATTATAAGTCTAAGCATGCTATTTGGTTCTCTCACGAATGATATTTACTACTGCAAACACCAAATTGGTGTTTAGTTTTTAGAATCTATCAGTGGATAAAACACAGAAGAGTTAATTATAGTTATAGAATAGACTTAAAGTGTTTTAAACCCTGTCAGTACAAAAGAAATGATTCGGTTGATGAATGTCAGCTGAAAGCATGATATACTTTTAAAGAAAAATGAAGAATGAGAGCAGAGGCCAATAGTTGCAAAGGAAGAAGCTGACAGAGCCACCAGGGACTGAGAGGCCTATGGAACCATCATGGGCTTAGAGGATGGTTATGCAAATTACAGAGGATTAGTCTCAGACCTTGAAATCAAATAGAATTTCTCTCCTGGGTTTAGAACTTGTTTGGGATCAGTGACATCTTTATTTCTTCCAATTTCTCCGTTTCTGAATGGCAATGTCTGTCTTAGTCCTGTTCCCTCATTTTATTTTGGAAGCAGGTAACTTGTTTTCTAGTGTAGGAGGTCCACAGTTATAGAGGAATTTTCCCCCAGGATAGATTATATCCAGAGTGTCACTCATATGTGATTTAGATGATGAGATTTGGAACTTTTGAGCAAATGATATTTAGCTGAGATTTTGGACTTAGAGTTGATACCATAATGGGTTGAGATTTTGGGGGATGTTGGGATGGGGTGACTGTTGGGATGAGGTAACCTGTAGTGGGTGAATGGTGGCCCCCTAAATAATGTGTCCAAATCCTTATCCTTGGAATGTTAATGTTGTCTTATTTGGAAAAGGTATATACAGATACAATTATGCAGATATAATTAATAGAGTCTTGAGATTAGCAGATCATCTTTGATAATCTGGGCAGGACCTAAATCCAATGATAAATGTCCTTATTAGAGTGAGGAAGGAGACTTGACCCACACAAAGGAGAAGGTGATACAAAGATAGAGGCAGAGATTGGACTGATGTGGCTGCAAGCCAAGGAATGCTAAGGACTGCCAGCAGCTATTAGAAGCCGGAGAAAGGCACGGAATGGATTCTTCTCCAGAGCCTCTTGAGGGAGCATGGCTCTGATGATCTTGAGTTTGTACTTCTGCTCTCTAGAACTATGGGAGAATACATTTTTGTTGTTTGAAGCCATCAGGTTTTTTTTTTTTTTTTTTTTGTTATTTTCTTACAGCAGCCACAAGAAACTAACACAGATACCTCAAAATGTGAGCTTTTCCACCCTTGGAAGGAATGTGCTGAACCAGATTGTCTGAAGCAATAGTAGTCTACTAAGTGCTTACCTCTCAAGTCCATTCCCATTCATAAAGGACTAAGTTATGTTGCTGTAGATCTAGTGAACTGTCTTTACCACTAGCCAATACAGCTGCATTCGATGTCCACTCCAGTTTTCCTAGAAGGGATGAAGGCATGAGCCATCCCATTAGGGTCCTTGGGAATTCTGGAATAGTGATTTAAAAGTGTAATTACAATTTCTTGCTTAGGGATCATCTCTGCTTCTGGCACCCACAGTTGTTGCCCTGCTCCCAGGCCTTTGCATTAGGTAGGAATAAGGAAAGTTGAGGTAATGTAGGGAAACTCCAGCAGTATCATACCTTGGTGACTTGGTACCCATTTTGGCATCAAAGGTTTATTATCTGCCTTGTCTTCCTTCCTTTTTCTAGACAATGCCATGTTTTAGTGAGTCGTCATTGTTCTAACTAATCCTACTTCAGATGCCATTTGTGTCAGGGATGCCAAAGAACACTCTCAGGCTCACTGATTCATGACTCACAAGACACAGAAAAGCTGATATATGGGTTGTTATGGTTTATTATAGTGAAAAGATACAGATTAAAATCAACAAAGGGAAAGCCACTGTGGTACAAAGTCCAGGAGAAACCAGGTACCAGTTTCATTCAAGGTGTCCTCTTCCAGTGGAGTCACATGGACGCTGTATTACAGTGGAGACGGTGTTCACTAGAGAGACAGAACGCATAGGATACATATATAGATACGAATATATGAGAGGGGACTTATTAGGGGAATTGGCTCACACCACTGTGGAGGCTGAGAAGTCCTACAGCAGGCTGTCTGCAAGCTGGAGACTCTGGAATGCCAGTGTCTCATAATATGTCTTAGTCCAAGTCCAAAAACCTCAGAACTAGGGGAGCTGGTGGTGTAGTTCTTAGTCTGAGGCTGAAGGCCTGAGAACCCAGGGAGGCACTGGTGTAAGTCCTAGAGTCCAAAGGCCATGGAGCTGAGAGATCTGTTGTCTGTGGGCAGGAGAGGAAGAGTGGCTCAGCCCCAGGGGAGAACCTTTAGTCTGCCTTGTTTGTTCTATCCAGGCCCCCAGCTGATTTGATGGTGACTGCCCACATTGAGGGCAGATCTTCCCCACTCAGTCCTCTGACTCTAATGCCAGTATCCTCCGAAAATACACAGAAAATCCCAGAAATAATGCTTTACCAGTTCTGTAGATATTCCTTAAACCAGTCAAGTTGACACCTAAAATTAACCATCACAAATGCACTTAATACTTCCAGCAACAATGGTTCACAACACTTGTGGAGTGTTGTCATCCAAAGAAGCTCATTTGAGCCTTGGTGTCCAGAGTTTTTATTGGTGGTCAGTTACGTAGGCAAGCAGCACCTGTGTGATTGCCCCGAGCTGCTCAGATTCCAGCCTCCCAGAGCAAAATCAGGCCCAAAGCATTTATCATTCATCCTGTTGTTGGCATAAACTATCTAGTCAAACTGATAAAATGTGGCCCCACATCTCTGGCATACAAACATATTCTTATCAGGCAGAGAATTCCAAAGTATCAGAGTTCATTTCCCAGGAGCTGGCCTGAGGCCAATACTGAAGACTGGTGTTTTGGGGAATGTGCAGGGTTTGAGCAACCCAGACCTGATAAGTTAACCCTTTCCTGCGCGTATGTCCATTAAAATAACAATCCAATGCTGTGGCTTAACCACTGGCATCTCTGTTTCCTTGGACTCTTAAGTTATTAGTGGTAGACCCTAACCAAAAGCTCTTAACGTTATCTGCCAGCTAGTTTGATCAATTCTTTTAGATTCTCTTGAACCACTGTATTAAATATTGCATCAATGATTGTGGTTTATTGTAGGAAGCAGATAATGGCTTGATCTGCTGTACCTTCATCAGCTGTCATTGTACTGTTGGTATTATTGCATCGATTTATGTTCTGGAGTTATTTCTTGCAGTTCGTGAAGCTTCCATCATTCTTCAGTGTGTACCAAGTTATCACATACCCTTTCTTCATTCATTCTTTCAATAAGTATGCATTAAACACCTGATTATTTACTAGATGCTGCTCCAAGCACTGGAACCATGTGAATGAAAAAAACTAACAAACTCCTCTCCTTTGGGAAATTATATTCTAATGAAGAAACAGATAATAACCAATACACATAATAAATGAGGAAGTCATATAGTATATAAGAAACTAATACATACTATAGAGAAAAAGGAAGTAAGGTAGGGAAATAAGGAATAATGGTGGTAGTGATTTTGAGGACTTCTGCAGTTTTAAATAGAATGATTATAAAAGGCCTCACTGAAAACTTGGAATTTCAATGAGCATTTGAAGGAGGTAAGAAAGCAAGCGTTTCTGATACTGTGGAGAGAAAGAATGGTGCAGATAGAACAAACAGCAATTGAGAAGGCCCAGAGGAAGGAGTATATTTAGTATGCTCTTTAAAGAGCTAGAAGTCCAGCATGGCTGGTGTAGGGCAAGAATAGTATAGGATTGTTTAGATATTTGTAGATATTATAAGGATATTGATTTTTACTCAACGAAGTAGGAGGCCATCATTGGAAACATTTAAGGAGTATAGTCATATGATCTGGTTGTCATTTTAATATAATTTTGGCTACAGTGTTGTGTTATAGCCTGTGGGTTGGAAGCAGGGAGATTATTAGGAGTTAATTGTGATAATCCAGGGAATTGATGAAAGGGGCTTATACCAGGGTAGTAGCAGTGGAGGTGATGATGCATAAATAGACCCTGTGGGTATTTTGTTGCAGAGCCAATAAGATTGCCTGACAGATTGAATATAGGGTATGAGAGAAAGAAAGGAGTTGAAGATCATTGTAAGGTTTTTGGCCTAAGCAACTGAAAGGATGGTGATGTCATTTACTATGATGGGGATGATTATGGAGAAACAAGTTTTTCGAAGGCAGACTAGGAAATAGGTTTTGGACATGTCATATTTGGTATTTTTGTTAGATGCCCGAGTTTGTCATCAATTAGACATCTATGCCAAATAGGCCATTTCTTGAGTTTAGAAAAGAAGTCTAAGTTTGAGGTATAAATTTGGAAGTCTGTAAGTTTATAGCCTATAGTTAGAGCCATAGTCTGCATGAGTTCACCAAGGGAATGAATATACCTCATCAAAAGAAGAGGTCTGAGTCCTAGGGCACACTTGCAGAATAAGGGTTCAGAGAAAAGGAACCAAAAAGAGACTGAGGAAAGGTGACTACTAATGAGGAGGAAAGCTGAGTGATTATGGTGTCCTGGAACCCAAGAGAAGAACGTATTTTCAGGAGGAGGGAATGATTGAGTGTGTTAAATGTTACTCAAGGCTTCTCTTCTAAGTAGTAGGTAAGACCACATTTTGGAAGCATGAAGGAGTGAGGTTGAGATAAAGAGAGACAACTTAATGAAAAGCTCCTGGATTTGAAAATCAGGATAGACCTGAGCTCCAATCTCAGCTCAGTAGCTTAACTAGGTAAGGTAACCTGCTGGGGTTAATGAGTATTTTTTAGCACGCTTATTAGGCAAGGAAAGTGCCCTGGGCAAGATTTGAAACAACAATCCTGAGGAATGAAAGAGTGACCTAAGTAGGGATGAGTGAAAAGACCTCAGAAGATTCAGTGGAGATTGCACAGGGGATTGTAATGGTGCTAGCCAATATGTTTAGGTAATTTTTCTCTATAGATGTGGAATATAGAGGTGAGAGAGTAGAGATTAACTTGTCCAATCCAGGGAATTGAGAGAGGCAGAAGAAAGGCTAGAGTCTAAAGTGATAATACCATGATGGAAGGCAAGGGAGTTAATGTAGCCCTCTGTGGGAGTGATTCTTGGAACAGGAACATCAAGAGCGAAGTCTCAAATACAATACTTGAGAAAGGTGATACAGTGTTCAGGAAAGATAAATGTCGGAGGTGGTGGATATCCTAATTACTCTGATTTGATCATTATACATATGTGAATGTATCAAAATATGATATGTGACCTGAAAATATGCACAACTATTATGTGTTAATTATTTTTTAAGTGTGCCAGGGTAATATTCTACCTCTTCTCCTGTTTCCCCACCCAGTTGTCCTCCTCTAGGTCTCATTTGTAGCTCTGAATGGATGAAGGAAATGCTTTAGACAGTGTGTCTTGATTTCAGCTAGCTTCTGATAGAGTCAGTCACTATGGACTTTTGGTCAAGATGGAGAAAATATAGTAAACAGAGTAATAGTACCTAAGTGAAGTACATGTTGAGTTGTTTGAAGATGGGAGGCAGTCTTGTGATGTGGAAATGACCTTTAATGTTGGACTTAGATGTGAGATCAGTGTTGACTTTTTCACCTGCATCTTGAGGAATTTAACATCTGGGAACTTCAGATTCCTCGTGTTAAATGGAAATAATAAAACTTGCCAAATTGGGTCGGGAATTAAAGAGGAAGCCACCCTCAGTGTACTTCACATCTCTATGTAAGTATAATAATTTCTTTCATGAGAAAGCTTTTGAAATACAGATTCACATATATTTACCCATGGTGAAATATTAAATAAAGAATTTTAAAATCTTTTCTTTCACAGAAGGAAGCTTTTTCTCAGTATAAGCTCAGTACTTATACTGAGATGTTCTCTTTCTCCTCCTCTTTGACATCTCCTCCTCCTTCTCCCCCTCAAATAACCTCACAATATAGTGAATGGGACACATGAAAGGAGAATTAGATCATGTGTGGAAGAGGGTGAGTGATAAATTGGAGAGAATTGGGAAAAGAAGTATGAGAAGGAGGACTGTTGTTCTGCCTCATGTGGGTCCTCAAGAAATAAAATCCCACTTACCCTCAAGCTTCCTTCTGTGAAAGAAATAAGATTTTAAAATTATTTAATTTTCACCATGGGTGAATATATGCGAATCTGTATGTCAAAAGCTTTCTCATGAAAGAAATTATTATACTTATATTATATGCCCAAGCATTTCTAGAACTCTTTATTTATAATTATGATCAACGAATGGAGTTTTAAAAAGCATCGCATTGTTTTAGCCACTAAGTTTTATCACTGTTATTTTTAACTTTTTGTTTTGACATGTTGCTTTTAACTGTAATTAAAAATTATTGGCATCTGTGTTTACTTTTTAGCTTGTGCATACCTTATCTTCAAAGCAGAAACTAATTAGTATGTGAAATACAGTACTGTTAAATATGCATTAATGGGAAAAATTGTGTCTGATCAGATGTAAAATGTGGTAGAAAATATATTTTAATATCTGAAAGATATGTACATGGTATTAATTCCAGTTTCATTCTTAAAGAAATAGTTTTAGCTTTTGTCTCTATACATCTTTATTACGTTCCTTTGATGTGTTCAGGCAGATTACAGAATTTTTTTTTTTAAGTCTTCTCTCCTGAAACTTATGAAGTGATTTAGAAAAATAACCATTGTATGTGATGGGCTTGTTTTAACAAAATAAAATGAAATACCCCCCAGAAATATTATTTAAATCACTGAAATATCTTTTCTGGTCCCAAATGATTTTAATACTTACTTTAATCTGTTCCTGATTTACTGACCCAGATCACTTAACATCCTAAACCATAACAAATGTTCTCTCTTCTGTGATTATCTTTCTGACTGCCTATAAGGAAATATTTCATTTCAGTTCACCTTCATGCTGGAGGCATATAACTTTTATATTATTACTGTTAATTTTATATCCCAAAACTACCCCCTCTTTTCCGGTTCCTGCTGCCACCACTGTAGTCAAAGCCATCCTCATTTTTCTTATGGAGGACTGTAGTAGTCTCCTAATTTTTGCTGTTCTTTTCAAAAGAACATGAGTAGATTTTTTAAAACATAAATCAAATTGTGTTATTCCCCACTCACCCATCTCCCTCACCATCACATTACCAAACTTACACTCTTCCAGTGGCATTGGTTTTCCTTCACAACCTCATTTCCAAAAGTCCATAACCTCCATTTTTTCCTTAATACAACTTAACAGAATTATAAATAGTATAATAGTTATTTATGTTGGATATGTACTCGTCCACTCACCTGTAAATTCCATGATCAAAGGGATCTTACCTTTTTTATTAAACCACTTTATACCTGTGCCATTCTTAGTTTAGTAAGTGCATGTCAGTGATTTTATTTTTTTAATGAGTGGTTTTGGTTCTGAATATCACAAAATAGCTACTTTCGTAATGCTTAATAATGTATTTCTATTCATTATGTGATGCACATTAACTGCAGTGTCCCCTTCTTTGGTTTGTTTTATTCTATTAACACTGATCATCGTCTGGCTGACTAGAACGAAAGCTCCATGAGAGCAGCGACATGTGTGTGTTCTGTTCAGTGCCTTGTCTCTGATGTGTAGAGCAATACTCAAAACATATTTGTTGCATGCGTGTTGAAGGAATGAGTAGAAGAATGAATGAATGAACTCCCACACACCTGACATCTTGGAATTCATTCCTGTGATAAGCACTTCAGTTCAACAGACATTTATTAAGTATCTGCTGTATGCTAACCATTAGGCTAGGCACTGTGGGCATAGAAATCACTTCTGGTATCATTTCTGCTTGTTATTTAATTTGTATTAAAATGTTTGCTATTATTCTAATTAATTTAGGAATTATAGCATGATATGACGGTGGCTTTCAAATTGAGCACTTAAAACTGGCTCCTGTCAAATAAGACTAGTGGTCTCGTGCTTATGCTTTGCCTCACTGTTTTACATACCATGTTGTTAATTACACTTTACTTTCTGTTCAGACATAATTAATTGCCCTGACCCTCTTGGAACAGCTTGGGATCTTCATTTCTTTGATTACTCTGTTTCTCATTTATCTTTTAGGTCTAAGTAAGGTCAAATGATTTTATAAAAATAATAAATACATTGTGATGTCCTGATGTTTTGTTCTTCATGTCTGTCTATCTTATAATCTAATTTTGATTTGCTGACAGTGTTAGGAAACAGATCCAGCAAGGGCTTTGTTTAGAATCTTGCTGGAAGCAAAGAACAGAGATGCTGTGTTAGTTTTAGCAATTTCCTTTCCATTCTTTAAGATGGTGTTACTTGTGAAATATGAAACATTCTTTCCATGTCTTTGTATGTTGAAGAAAATATTTCCTAGTTTGCTTTTTGATGTCAAGATTTATGTACAAACCTGGGGAAATACATTCTTAGTTTATTTTGGGTTTGAAATAGCCACATTTTATAATTGTCACCAAGAGTATGAGTCATGACCTTTTTATAAAGAAGCACATCAAACCTGTAGTCCTGGCTGCTTGGGAGGCTGAGGCAGGAGGATCGCTTTAGCTTAGAAGTTCAAGGCCAACTTTGGTAACAAAGACTCTATCTCTAAATAAATAAAGAAATGATTTTTTTAGAAAAAATTAAAGAAGCACATCAAAAGGCCCCAAGCAAAACATAAATTTTTATGTTCTGTTCCTTTCTATTTTCAAAACATAATTGAGAAATAAATATTTATATTCTGTTCTCTTTAATAACTGATTTTTTAAAGTAGGGGACTTATAGATTCTCTGGTCTTTATTGTGAATTATATTCTTTATATCCCACTAAATAAAATTTATCACAAACATGGAAACACTACTTATGCTGAAGTATTAGGTGATAACGCATTCCCTTTTAGGGGAAAATCTTAGTATTTAATTTTCTGTGTCCCTGATAATTTTGGGGTTGACTTTTATGTATCATTATTGATATACTTTGATTAAGTATGAGTGAGTTTATATGAGTTTATACCTTATAGCTATCTGAATTAAATTATTAATTTGATTTTTGTTTTGTTTTTTTGGGAAGAAGAAGCTGAACAATAAAGGAAGCATGCCACTATGGTTTTAAATCATTTTCTACCTCTGGGTTTAACCTCTTTTGATTTTAGAGAAATAGTGAAATTTTTGTATTAGTGCTCAGAACATATATTAAAGGTTTGCTTTTTTCTTTTGTAGGATGAAGTGGCACACACTCTAACTGAAAGCAGAGTGTTAAAGAACACTAGACATCCCTTTTTGACAGTAAGTGACTAGAGGACAGATGTTATAATCAGAACATTTTAAATTTAAGGGAATTTTGTTATGAAAAATTACATTTTAAATACCATTCATTTAGATATTATTTAAAATAGCCATTATCTTTGTGGAAAGACCATAAGTCAAATTTCTTTGAAATTATTGGAATGTATGGATTTTTATACTATGTATGCATTTATAATTGCTTCCATTATAATATTATTATAATGACATTATATATCTGTTACCTTTTTGAGACTTTTTCTTTTTTTGCTCCTATGAATCTCATTGCCATTAAAAAAATAAAAATAAATCATAGAACTAATAGATTACCTGTGGCATTTTAAGGAGACTATTGAGAAAATGGTAGATTTTTGAAAGTTTCTTAATATTAAATGTAAAGATGTTATTTCTTTTGTTTATTGGCTTCTGATAAATACTAATGATCAGGCAGTGTTTTTTCAAATATGGAAGGAAGAAATCTTTATATATTTTATGAGACTCATTATAGAAATGAGACTTCTTTGAGGGACACAGCACTACAAGAAATACAGGAATACTGAATATATTGGAGATAGGATAAGTCACAATATGTTTTTTTCACTAGACAAAGTATAAACCATGATTTATATGTATATAATTTAGTTATTTTGAAACAAACTGATTTTTTTAGTCCTGTTCTTAGATTTCTTGTAATAGAGGGATAATTTTTAAAGTTTCTATATGTTCCTGGATATTAAAAGTATATGGATATTCAACAAGCCTGAGTGTGAAAAAAAATAAAAGAATTAAAAATTTAAAGAAAAATAAGTAAAAGAAAAGTATATGGATATTAAAAATAATAGCTAGACTTTCAAAAGTGGAACCCTTTAAATTGTTACGATTGTCTAAAGTAGACATTTTTAGAGTTATCACTACATATAATACCTAGACTTACTTTGTTACTTTTATGTGTTCATTGTCTAGTAATAAGGTAGTATTTTGATATCTTTTTATAACCTATCAAATTACATGAACCAACTCTGTTGGGTTGGGTCATGTTATGCAACTAGTATGCAAAAATGATATTGAAATTATATTATAAATATACATATTATTACTGTAACTGTATTCCTAAGGAACTTCAATAGAATAATCTGTAGGCTGTACTTTGAGGTTGCATGGATTAGATGAGGACCAACACAATTTCAAATAGATGGAACGATAGATTGAGAGTACTCATCAGAATCACCAAGCTTACTTTTATTTGAAATTTTCATTTTAATTTTTTTCATAATAACACCTGTTGCTGAGCTAAATAAAATTTGTCTGTTTCTCATATCTTAAGCATTCTTGAGTAAATAGACTCTTAAGAAACAATAACAATTCATTTTTATCAATCATGCTTACTATTTCTGAATGTTCTATTTTTGGTACCATTATAATGATAAGAATGTAGGATTATAATATAACATTTTTTCTTTTTCATTTCAAGTCCTTGAAATATTCCTTCCAGACAAAAGACCGTTTGTGTTTTGTGATGGAATATGTTAATGGGGGAGAGGTGAGTCAAGAAGTAAACCCTGCATTTGCATGGTAGTATTTTCATTATTTTAAAAACATTCCTTAAAAATACAAGTTATAAAATAGCAGTTCTCCATTCCTGATAGGTATTTGTATATCTCTTTCAACTCTTGAGTAGATGAGAACTGAGTGATTTCTAATGAGATGTAATGATTATTTTGATATAATTCCTATTATATATTGGAAAGCATAATCATATTCTCCCTTTTCTACATGTTTAAATGTAAAAAGTTTTACCACAAATATGTTTTTAAAGTCATGTTATTAAAATTTTGAAAACCACAAATATAAGATTTATTATGTTTCACAAAGTTCTCCCTCCAGTAGGCTTTCTGTGAAACTTGTGAAAAGTTATTTTACGCATTTTAAATTCAGTTGAACAATAGTCTATAGGTACATTTGGCTCTTCTCTTATATAGTAGAGAAACATGACTATATTTAAGAGACTTAAGTCTCTTAACTGTATTTAACTTATCTTATAGTTTTAAAATTTACTAGTAGTAGTAACTTTTGAATTTACTAGTAGTACATTTCACTTATTCCTTTTCCTTTCCTCATTTTTGATCAAAATCAGTGTGAAGAAAAAGTGAAATTTGCTGGAATAGTGAACTGGAAATATTTTATATTGTGGGATTTCTGAAATAAATTTAATCATTAAATAGTAGCTTGCAGCTCATAAATTTTAATTTTCTTATTTTCCAAAATAAATAAATTAAACATCCTTTATAGAATTTTTTTCCTATAGAGTTATCTGGTTTGTAGAAATTAGTTGATTGCAAAACATTATTCCTTTATCTGGTAAACACATTTTGAGTGCCTAGGCAGTGTGAGTTTATGGAAATGTGTTAAGACATTATCTTTGCTATGAAGTACATATTTTCTCTTATAAGTGCATTATAAATTAGAATGTGTACTGAAAGACCTAAGTGCTAATAAATTCATAAAAGAAAATGCTTTATGGTGATCTAGTATTTAGGGTAGGCTTAATGATATTTCAACCAGGGAACTGATTTAAGAAGATATTTCAAACAGAGAGGATAGTGTGAGCAGAATCACTGGTGGGTGAGCACAGGGCAAGAAGAATGTGAATAAATAATAATAATCCAGGCATGTAGAGCTGAACCCTTGCAGTCAAATGGCTAAGAAACTACAAAGAAAATGAATGTTGTGAAACTGTAGGGTTGATACATCATAATGACCAATTAATTGGATGTGAGTAGACACAAACAATGATTTTTGGTGGGAATCAGAGGGACTTAACAGATGCAGTGAAGTTATGAGGAACATGTCAAGGGTAAGATTATGAATTTGGTTTTGAAAAGGTTTCCCCCAAGGTTCTAAGGAAATATGTATGTGAAAATATCACAGAGAGTAAATGTGATAACTTTTGGATTATATGGATAATCCATACATATGCAGTTTTGGGAGTTATTCCCTTAAAAGGTTGTAGTTTACATTACAGAGGTGAAATGAAATTGATGAAACCTCTATGTCAGTATCTGTCAAAATATAAAATGTACATTTCTGGTACTCAGCAATTTCACTTCTAAGAATTTATCCTATAGACATAGATACACCACAGAATGATATATGGATAAATATATTCATTGCAGCACTGTAATACCTTAAATGAGCTTTCAATAAGAAGTCTGCTTAAATAAATTCTATTACATCCATGCAGTGGAATCTCTATATCTACTAAAAAGGATGAGGCAGCCCAATGTGGGCTGATACAGAAGTAAAATTTAAAAAGTAAGGTCCAGAGTATAAAGCATACTACCATTGTGGGAAAATAAAATTAGACCACGTACCTGTGTACCTATGTTTGTGTGTTCGTTGAATATCTCTGGATGACACACTGGATATTAGTGCTTGTCTTTCCTAAGATAAACTGAGTGGCTGGGGATAGGGTGGGAGGAAAACTTGTTTTTACTCATGCATTCTGTAACTTTTGTATTTTGTTCCACACACATGTATTATCTATTTAATACTTGAAAACAGATGGATGGATGGATGGATGACCAGGGGGACAATAATAGAGGGAAAATGATAATTTGCAAACAAAAATTCAGAGAAACACTCTTAAGTGCCTCTTATTTTTGACACAGTATCACGTATTCACATCTATTATAACACTCATCACATTGTTTTATAATTACCTATTTATTTGTCTATCTTTCCCACTAAGCTTTTAACTTCCTAAAAGGCTTGTTTACTGGTATAACCGTAGTACCTCACACACTACCTGGCACATCATAGATATTTGGCAAATATTCATTAGATTGTTTGAATCTAATTTATTAGATTTTATTAGATTGTTTGAATAAATAAACAAATAGATGGACAACTTCCCTCAGGAGCAGCATGACAGATGTTAGCAAAAGTGGTAAAATAGGCCAGACGCGGTGGCTCATGCCTGTAATCCTACCACTCTGGGAGGCCGAGGTGGGACGATCCCTTGAGAACAGGAGTTTGAGACCAGCCTGACCAAGAATAAGACCAAAAATAGAAAAAATTAGCTGGGCATGGTAGCATGCCATATAATCCCAGCTACTCTGGAGGCTGGGGCAGGAGGATCACTTGAGGCCAGGAGTTCAAGGGTAAAGTGAGCTATGATGATGCCACTGCACTCTAGCCGGAGTGAGACTCTGTCTCCAAAAAAAAAAAAAATTAAACAGCTATTGAGAAGTAGGAAGAAAATAGAAATTGTAATTTGGTAAATAGTTTATTTTAGAAAAAAGCTGATAATGTAAATTCAGAAGAATGTATCTTTGTATTTATAAAATAAAATACATGTTTGATAAGTCTTTGTGCAAAGCACTCTGATAGATATTGTAGGGCATACAAATCTGATTAAACATAGACCTTACCCTCAAAGAGTTTATTATCTAGTGGGGAAAATAAGATATAAAAAATTATACTAAGTATAAAGTGATATTTATCACTTATATCAGAAGTATGGTTGAAGGGCTGTGGGACTTCAGCAGAAAGAAAGATTTCTGCATGGCAGAATGAAGAAAAGCTTCCTAGAAGGCATCTGCACTGTCATTCGAAACCTAAAGAACTTATAAGATTAATTAACTGATGATTGTTGAGAAAATTTTACACACAAAAGCAGATTTTCAGATTAACCAGATGGTTTTCTTTAGCATTAATACTCCTACATTATTTCTCTTGTTTGGCATGTCGTCGTCTTCTTCTTCTTCTTTTTTTTTTTTTTTTTTCAGAATTTTTGTTTTGGAATTGGGCTTATAGAATAGATAAAGACTAAATTTAATTTTTTAAAGCAGGTGGACTGATTCTGTATGTGATACATGTAATTTTTAAATGCATAGGTAATTATAACATTGCTATATATTTGGAGAAGAAAAAAATAAAAATTATTTATATTTAGCAATTTTAATAAAAATGGAGTTTTTATGTAATAGTTACTATCCCAATGTTTTATTCTTTTAGATTATCAAATGCACTTTAAAATAGTGCTTTAGTTCTTGAAACATAATAGGGCTATTTCACTTTTTGATTTATCATTGCTGGGGAGGAAATCTATGATCACTATGTACATCCTTATGGTGACTTAATTTTGGTTTTGCGTTAGGTTCACCTTGCCATTTATTATACCCAGGATGCTTCCTGGAAATGCAGAAAACTTAATTGCTGTAGAAAAAAATGCTAAACATAGTAGTTATATTTTTGAAATAAGATTGAAATAGAGGGAGAGAATTAAAGTAAGGGAAGCTATAAACACACATAAACAATCCACGCATACACCATAACTTACCAACAGGTAGCATCTGTCTGATATCTAAGAGACTTGAGCACATGAATACTGGCCTGTTGTAAGCAAGCTCTGGTAGACTGATAGTGCTCAACCAATGGCAGCATAGTCAAATCTCTTTATATCCAATTTTTGCCCTGAGATAGGCTTCCTTAGGGGCCCCATTGAAGTGACTAGTTTTTACTCAGTTCACACTTATTGTCCATTGATTTTTAATTAGCAAAAGCATCCTTTTAGTCTGTGCTCTGGGATGTTTATCATGAAATATAAATATAACAGTTGAGATAGGAGTTAGCATGCTCTTGGCCTTGCTTGCTGTATGTTTGCCAATATGACATTCATGTGCCGCGTAACATTTCTGTCAGTGACAAATAGCATGTATGACAGCAGTCCCATAAAACAGTAACATGCTATACAGGTTTGCAGCCTAGGAGCAATAGGCTACACCATATAGCCTAGGTGTGTAGGAGGCTATGCTGTCTAGGTTTGTGTGAGTACAGTACACTCTGATGTTTGCACAATGACAGAATCACCTGATGACACATTTCTCAGAATGTGTCTTCATCATTGAGCAATGCATGACTGTATTTAAAGCACTAAAAAATCTTGATGGAGGTGGATTGTGAGAGAAATGCTTGTTGTGAAAAACCAACACTGTCTTCTTATGGGCTTATCAGTGCAATGGATTCACATCATAATTGCATATAATTTATATAAATTCAAAGAAACGGGTTCAGCAAGATATAGCTGAGTTAGATTGATTAATTGATTTAAGTAACATGATTCTGCCTTTCTTCTCAATGAGTGTATTCACAGAATGACCTCAAGATGAGAGTAATGATACATTATAGTACCATTATTGCTATGATAATACTGGTGCTATGTATGGGACACAGAGAATGAGCACTTAATCTAGAAGGAAGAGAGGAAAGGAAAGCAGAAGATGTCAGGGTAGGAAACTTTTCTTAAAGTGATTGTGCTAAGCTAAGACTTAAGGACGACTGTAACTTAAGGATAAGTTACATCAGTAAGGATTGGAAGGAGGAAATTCCTACACAAATAAGTAGAACGTGTAGAAGGTGCAGGAGCATGCAAGTCCCTCTGCCGTACAGCACACATGGATAATGCATAAAGTTCTGCAGAAGGCCAGTAGAGTCTCACAGGTAGTCAGGTCGCATTAGGAGACACCTTCATTCCCAAGTCATTTAGATTGTGTTTTGAAGGCAGTGGAGCATCATGGAAGAATTTCCATGAAGAAATGTTAGGAAGAACACTTTCCAGCAGTACAGAGCTTGAACTGGAGAGGACAAGAGTGAAAGCAAGGAAAATACTTGAGAGGCTGCTGTAGTCAGGAGGTTTTCAGTCATTCACTTTTCGAAACAATGAGGTCATTAATTGAGGTAGTTAAGTGAGAAGGAATTAAATTCTAGGGCTATTTAGATTCCAAAATCACTAGGATCTAATGACTAAATACACAGAGAAATATCATTTAATTTTTGATTTGCTGCTTAGATAATTGTGGACACTGAGCTGTTCATAAAAATAGGAAACACAGGAAGAAGTTGCTCTTGGGGGTCATCCTCTTTTGAGGTGCCTAGTGGAGTCAAGGAGGTGGGAGAGTTAGGTCAGAGACACAGAGCAGTGTCATCAGCAATGCTGAAACCAAACAAGTGAAGAAGGCCCAGTGTGAGAAAAGTGTGTGGAATTGGAACATCAGTGGCCAAGAGCGGTGCCTGGAGATGTGACAGTAAGACATGTTGGTGATAAGAGAAGCCTAAGGTTATAGGCAGCAGGAGCCAGACCAGAGAAGCCTTAGACATTAAGGAGAGATCAAGTATAAGAGAGTATAGTAAATGCTGTAAGGTAACAACTGAGAAACGTCCATTGGAGCTGACATCCAGTAGTTCCTAAGCAGAGTACTACAGATTCTTCACTTTTTTGGATTGGTGCAAGGTATGCACCTTGGTTGTAATACGGAACAGGCGAGGATTGGTTTGGAGCGCAGTAGAACAAGGTTATGCTTGTGAATTCAGTGCAACTTTGGTGGACAGTAAGTTAGCATTAGTGGAACTGATAGTAAAACTGCTCTAATAATGTGACCAATAACACCGCTGTTGATATATCCAAGCCACTCTCTTTTTATACCTTAGGTATCAGTAAATTTACATGAGAAGCAGAAAAATATCCTGGGGGAAAAAGTAAACTGAAAATTGACTAAGGTGGTGGTGTTTAGTTTGGTTACTGAGTCTTGGGACTCTTACCCAAAATCTTACTCATAGCTTTATTTCATTCAGGCCTGTAACTTGGACCTCTGAAATTTTTCACAAGGCTGAAATTTCCTGGAAGTTAGAGATTCATTAGGGGAGTAAAGGAAAATCATCATGTAAAAATGCTATTCATCTGATAAATTCTTCATATTCCTTTATTTTCTTTAGGTAGATACTGATAACACTTTCAGTTATTTATTATTTTTGTCCATACTAAGTTCATTGTACACTCTATATTTCTTTCATAAAATTTATTTTTTGTATATCACTTTTAGTTCCATGCTATTCTTGAGATCCTGTCATACCTATTCAGATTTCGTAGTATTTATCTGGTATTTTGGAACCCAAATCATCTCATTTTAAATTCATATAAGACAAAAGTATCACCAATCAGCGTTCTAGTTCTTCTTAGTAATTTATGGGAGTGTAATTTGGGTAATTTTTAAATTAAAAGTATCATTTCATATTCATAATGCTTTTTAAAATTTTCTAAAGTTTAGATAACTTTATTGTCAGCAGTCTGACAAGCTAATTTCTTTGCTAACTATTTTAGTTATTAATATATTATGTAGATAATATCAGGATTCTATTGCTTTCACCCAAAGCTTTTTCAAAGGTTCCTAAACCAGTAAAAATACATTTCATTATTCACATTAGCATCTAAAATTTGAGGGAAAATAAAGTTGAGAGTATTTTTTCTTTCTTTCTTTCTTTCTTTCTTTCTTTCTTTCTTTCTTTCTTTCTTTCTTTCTTTCTTTCTTTCTCTTTCTTTCTTTTCTTGTGCAGGAGTGGGGTGGGAGGTAAGAGAGAGTCAAAAGTATTTTAGTATATAATTTTATAGTATTTCAAGACCAGTTTCCTGAAGTGAATCATTAAATGAATATCTCACTGCATCTAAAGTAATCATCAGAAGACTTGAATAGCATCAACATCTAAAATGCTTGTTTGCTTATAAATCTAAAATCTCAGCAGAGATGACTAGAGCTACAGGGGTTGACCAGGCATCTGTCTGTTTTTGTGATTCCTCTCCATGTGCTTATGGCACAGCATGGCAATTTCAGGGTAGTCAGACTTCTTACACCAAGGCCAGCTTACCCCAGAGTGAGCTTTTCAAGAGGATTAAAACAGAGGAAGTAATATATCTGTAATTCGAGACCCTAAGGAAGAAAAACAGGACAATAACACAAAACGATATCCAAATATTAAAAACTACAATAGAAAAACACAGGATATAGTATTTTGTGTTCTGGATCTTTCAAGTAGCATAATACTTTTTAATTTCATCCATATTATTACATATATCAGTAATTTGTTTCTATGGCTTTACTCCATGGTATGGATGTACCATAATATGTTTATACAGTCACCACTAGATAGACATTTGGGTTCTTTGCAATTTGGGCCTATTTGGAAAAAAGTTCTAGTGAATATTTCAGTACAGATCTTTGTGTGATCTGTATATATTCTTTAATTATCATGGGTAAATACCTAGAAATTCAATTTTTGTGTCATTTGGTATGTTCAGCTTCGTAAGAAACTACCAAACTGTTTTCCAGATTGACTATTCCATTTTTGCATTGGAATAGTCAATTCCCATTGACTATTTAAGGATGTTATTTAACATCAGGATGTTATGTAACATCATCACTGCACTTGGCATGGTGGTATTTTTAAATTTTGCCCATTCTAGTGGATATATAGTAGTATATATTTGAATTTGAATTTCTCATATAACTAGTGATACTGGACATCTTTTCTTGTTCTAATTTTCCATTTGTGTATCTTATTTTTTAAAGTATCTGTTAAAATCTTTTGTCTGCTTTTCAAATTAGTTTTCTTTTTAATATTGAGTCATCAGACTTCTTTATATATTTTATATAAGTGCTTAATCCTTTATATGTTTTGTAAGTATTTTCTCCCATTTTATAGGTTTGTCTTTTTATTTTGTAAGGGGGATTTTTTTCCTGTGCATATTTCTGTTTTAATCTATAATCAGCATTGTTGTGCATAATTTGCATTCAATAAAATTCATCAGTTTTGAGTGTACATTTCAGTGAGTTTTGACAGCTGTATAAACTAGTTACCATCACCACAGTCATGATATAAAATGTTTCTGTCACAAGTCTCTCCTGCCCCTTTATAGTCAGTTCTCTCCCGTCAACCTGGAAACCACTGCTAGGCTTTTTAACCAGTATCTTCTGAAGAGCAGACTTTTAAATTAGGTGACATATTAGTGCAATTTATTAATTTTTTCTTTTATGATTTATAAATTTTGTGTTTAATTTAAAAACATCTTTTCCTCACTCATCTATTAAGATTTTCTCCTTATCTCTCTTCTAGAAATGTTAGTAGTTTTAACTCCTACATTTACGTCTGTGATCCCTTTCAAGTTAATTTGCATGTACAGGGGCTATGTAAGGTTATATAAGGGTCAAAGTTCTTTTTTGTTTGTTTGTTTGTTTTTTGCAAACAGCCCCATTAAAAAGTGGGCAAAGGACATGAACAGAAACTTTTCAAAAGAAGACAGACTAATGACTAATAAACATGAAGAAATGCTAAACATCTCTAATCATCGGGGAAATGCAAATCAAAACTACAATGAGATATCACTTAACTCCGATGAGAATGGCTTTTCTCAAAAAGTCCCAAAACAATAAATGTTGGTGTGGATGCAGAGAGATAGGAACACTCCTACACTGCTGGTGGGACTGTAAACTAGTACAATCTCTGTGGAAAGTAATATGGAGATACTTCAAAAGAGCTACAAGTAGAACTACCATTTGATCCACCAATCTCATTACTCGGCATCTACTCAAAGGAAAAAAAGACATCTGCACTAGAATGTGTATAGCAGCAAAAGTCACAGTTGCAAAGATGTGGAACTAACCCAAGTGCCAGCAATACATAAGTAGATTAATAAAATGTGGTATATGTATACCATGGAATTCTACTCAGCCATAAAAAACAATGGTGATCTGGCACCTCATGTATTATCCTGCATAGAGCTGGAGCTCATTCTCCTAAGTGAAGTACCCCAAGGATGGAAAAACAATCACCACATGTACTCTCCATCAAATTGGTATTAACTGATCAAAACTTATGTCCACATATAATAGTAACATTTATCAGGCATCGGCAGGTGGGATGGCAGGAGGAGGGGATGGGTATATTCACACTGGGAATGATGCACACTTTCTGGGGATGGACATGCTTGAAGCTCTGACTCAGGTGTGGCAAAGGTGATATATGTTACCTTAACATTTATAATTTGTATTCCCATAATATGCTTAAATAATAAAAAAAGCAAATGGATATCTGATTGTTCCAGCGTATTTGTTGAAAAACTGTCTTTCTCTCATTGAATTACATTGACACTTTGTCAAAAATTAACTATATATGTGTAGGTTGATTTTTGGATTCCATTTTGTTACATTGATCTATAAATATATCTATCCTTACAGTTTTACCACACTGCCTTCAGTTTATCACATTTTTGCTTTAGAGTGAATATTAAAATCAGGTATCTTTTGTTTCTTTTGCATTTTCATATAAATTATAGAATAAGACTGTTGATTTTTTACATAAAGTCCTACTGGACTTTCACTGTGATTGTGTTAAATAAATCTATTGATCAATTTGGGAAGAATTCACATATTAACAGTGTTCTCTTCTGATCCACGAGCATGGTATATCTTTTCCCATTATTTAGGACTTTAGATTCTTTCAACAATATTATGTAGTTTTTATGGTACAGTCTTGAACATTTTTGTTACAATTATCTTTGAGGAAAATTTATAATCATTTTTCATAATTTTATGTTTCTAATAAATGGTTTATCATTGTTAAAAATGTTCATTTCTAATTGTTTCTTGCTAATATATAGAAATGCAATTGATGTTTACTTATTTGCCATGCATCATGCATACTTGCTAAACTCATTCATTGGTTTGAGTAGTCTTCTATAAATATGGTGGGTTTCTTTGTGTAGATGATCATGTCATGTAAGAACAAAGATGGTTTTACTCCTTCTTTTCTAGTCTGTATGCATTTTCTTGCCTTACTAAACTGTCTAGGACCTTTAGAACAGTGTTAAATGGCAAGTGAAAGCAGATACCCTTGTTTTATACCCGATTTTAGGACAAAAGTATTCATCCTTTCATTAACTATTAATATGTTGTTAGCTATAGGTTTTTCATAGATGCCCTTTATCAAATTGAAGAAGTTCTGTTGTATTCCTAGCTTGCTAAGCTTTTTAAAAATAAAATCACAACAGTTATTTTCTTTAAAACAAACTTTTTTATATTTGCCACATTATTAAATATTTTTATTAGGTGATATTTTAATCCCAGAAAATGTACTTAAATTGTCTTGCCTTGCATTACTTCTTTAAAAATTGCTAGCTTACAGACTAGTTTTTCTGGTATCAAGCACCTAGTTGGTGATCTAGAATTCTGGTTACATTTTCAGACTTGTTAAAAGAGAGAAAGAAGTAGAGAAATAGGGCTTGAGGCATTTAGCCTATACTATATAGCTAACACACTTACCACCAAACAGCTGTTTCAGAACAACCTTTATTTTAGATGCTTTTCAGTTCCCTTGTAGCATCTTAGGGGTTTAATTTATATTTTAAAGAAAATTTATTTTGAACCATGTTATTAAGATATGGCATTTTCATATTTGTATCTCCTGCCTATATCACTGTCATTCTGAAACAGCCTTCAAAAACTAAATGTAATTAGGTTTGCATTAATTTTTTTGTGTCAAGTGCACACTGAGTGAAAATTGTGAAAAAGATAAGCATTATCTGGAAAATGATTAATAAGAATTATTGATACATGTAAGAATAAATATTTTAATTCTATAAGAGTAGATTAACACTTGTTTTATAGTATAACTCATACTATTTCAATTGCAGGCATGATATTTTTGATTAATTTCCCTGTAGGTGAGCTAGAGCCATTCTTTTTCTCTTGGGCCTTTTTGTATACCCATGGGATGTGTTAATCAGTGTTATTGCACAGACTGCCATGTCTTCTTGCTTAATTAATTCATTGTCTTTAGGTTATTCAGATTCCAAGCTCCATCAATATTGTGTTAATGAATCTAATCATTGAAATTAATGAGAGCCATATTAAACATATTTTATTTTTCTCCAGATAGCAAATATTTTACAATTACAGAAGAATGACTAAAGTTATATATACATTGTAAGAAAAAAAGATAATTGAATTTAAAACATTAGGTTGTAGTGATAATTCTCAGGACATTTTGTTGTAAAACTAAGCTCTTTCATACTCCTTATCTATAGAATAAAATTCATATCATGGCAATCAAGGTCCTAAAGAATCTGGCCTCATCTTTTTTTTTTCTTTTTGTTTAAATTCTATCATTGCTCTGAATGTGTATTATTTTTCAACTGTCCTTTTTCTTTACTAATACTTTCTACAGATGCTAATTAATTACCTACAGTATGCAGATACTATGCTAGGCTGTGTTAGAAATACAGAGATGGATAAAACTTGGGTGCCAATTTGTTGTAGTTTTCCCTTACATTTTTCATTTGTGAAAAATTCCATTCTTTAAAACTTAAGTGAAATATCACCTTATCTCTGAAGTCTCCCCAGATGATCCCAGTGCATATTGATCACTTTTATAAAGTTTATCACAGCCTTCTTGTGTGTGTGGGGGTGGTGGTGGTGGTGGTGTTTTGGTCAATATATGCATCCCCTTCATTGGGTTAGAATTGCTTAGTGGCAGAGATTCCTTTTTTAAAAACTACTTTATTGAGGTATGATTGATATACAAAATGCTATACATTTTTAATAGGTACAACTTGATGAGTTTGGAGATAAGCACACACTCATGAGAACATCACTACAATCAGTGCTGTCAACATAAGAGATTATGTCTTAATCATCATTGTATGCCCTCTTTTTCTTTTCCTAGTTCCTAAGACAGTGACTTTAATTGATGCTCACTAAATGAATACTGAATTAGAAACTTGGTTCAGAACCAACTGGGAACTGAGAAGGACCGTCTAGAGAGTTAGGAAGAAAATTTGGAGAGAGTTGTATACCAAAGCCAAGGAACATGTTTCAAGAAAGAGAGGGCAGTAGGTGATGTCCTACACTCCAGAACAGGAAGAAGGGCACAGCCTCAAAATAGATTGCTGGATTCGTGAATTAAGAGGTTGTTGGTTAACTTAACTTTTTCCATAAAGTAGTAAGGGTATGCATCAGATAGCAGCAGATTGAGAAATAAATAGAATTCTTCCCCTTAAATATAATTTTTAGCTCATATTTTTATAGCAGTTGGCTGGCAGACAAGTTGAAGATATATATGGTCTAAATAAAGATCTAGAATCCTGCATATATTATATTGATTTAGGGAGGATCCATATCTCTTGCAAAGTAGATGAGTGAGTGGGAGGTTTGACATTCTTTTAAGAAAACTTAAAAACCTAATCACTATTTTCATTGCATAGAAGAGTACCATAACTCCACATAGTGATTCCTTCCTCATAGTTGGTGATATTTTGCATGGCAGAAATTATTTGACCTGAAAATTTTTCAGAATGGTTTTACTGATGATCCGTACTTCTTTCTACTCCCTGTCCTTGTTAGGATGGTGATACATTGATAGTATTTAATATGTATCTGCCTATATAAAATGAATTTTAAAAAATATTTCTGAATAATTATATAAATTGATTAGATTTCAACTTTATTTGATCATCTGTAAGATGCATTTAATATTTCTGTAATCAGAATGCCTTTTATAGTAGATGGTGTGTCATAGTTCTATTAATAATAACTTTCTTTTCTTTCTTAGTGTTACGTGAAATGATGATGCACTCCCAATTAGTAGCATCTTAGATTTGATAAAATAGAGCAATATGCTAGGGAACATGAAATTTTAGAGACTATCTGCCAAATATTTTAGTTTTAATGTTAGTATTGTGCCAGTCTTTGTGTTTGGCGATAGATATTTCTCTTTTCTCTGTCTGTCTCTGTCTCTCTCCCTCTCACTCGCTCTCTCTCTCCCTTTTCCCCCTCCTCCTCATGCCAATGGGTCATGCATAACATTTATCTTAAAACAATAATAGACTGTTAAGTGGGGGGTGAAAGGGGAAGAAGGAATCTGTAGGGAACCCATTTTATGTTACTGGAGATTATGATTTGTTGTGTGCGGAACAAATCTCGGTTAACCATAATTCTCACCAATTTTGTAGAAGTATTAAGAGTCAGTGATCCATGCGAAGATGTGAAGGAATGATTTCTGATCTTGCAGAATAGGGCACATTGACTGGTTGCTTCCTTTCTTTCATCACAGACATACACTGAGTATCTACCAAGATACCTGGCAATGTGCTCAGCACTGTAAATAATCTCTCATTGTTGTTGGTGGATTTCGACAACAAAGGTCAACAATCAATTCATAGCGCCTGAAACCTGCTCCTTCATGCATATTGTTTAAGAGAGATAAGATTTGTAGTTTTTTAAAATGAAGAGCTGGCCTATGGAGAGCTGGGTGCTTGGTTGCAGTAAATCCTAGTAAATATTTGTTGACTATTGAATGGTATATCTTTTAAGTGGTTAACTAGGAAAGGGATAGGCATATAGTTTTAAGTGATTATATGAGAAAAGGTTGGCGTCGTAGTTTATTATTGAAAATGGAAAGAATATACATTAAGAACTATAAAAGGAATAATGGAAGCTTCTCAGTCATTTTGGGCATTACTAAAATAAATGGAAATTTTAAAGCCTTAAATTTTCTCACCATAGAAAATGTTGATTTGAACTTTGAAAATATTTCTAGTGATATCATGATGGATTGAGAATTGTATTATAGAATGAAACAAGTTCAAATAAATCAGTTTCAGCAAATCAGCAGTCCTGTCTTTGAAATCAAACATAAATCAAATAATTTAGTACAAATGTTACATCTATGCTTGCGTTCATTTATTTTAGTAACGTCTCAATACTTAATCCTTGGAAGAATGAAGCAGCAGTATAGTGAGGGGGAAATTGCAATCTGATGGTGTATACTTTTTTCCTCTGGTAACTGAAGGTTAAATGGGTAGCAAGCAGAATGCCTTAAACAAGATTGGTATATTGATTAAAACGCTGATTTAACAGCTCGCAGTTTCCCCTTGGAAACCTGGAAAAGATAAGCCAGCTGCTGTCTAAGAGTGTGCAGTGTCCACTGAGAGTATACTATCTATCATCACAATATGGTGATGAGAGGTGTTTTATGTTTGTGTTAATTTCTCCCACTAAATCAGTAATTATTACAATCCTGTCCCTGCTGTTTACCCTGCAGCTGTTTTTCCATTTGTCGAGAGAGCGGGTGTTCTCTGAGGACCGTACACGTTTCTATGGTGCAGAAATTGTCTCTGCCTTGGACTATCTACATTCCGGAAAGATTGTGTACCGTGATCTCAAGGTAAAAAAAAAAAAAAGTAATCAAAATTTGTTTTTGCAGAGACTATAGGGACAAACACAAAGTAATTACAAAGTTACACAGTTTTGAGAAAAGCAGATTTAGTCGGGAACAAAAAGAACTCTGTTTAAGAATATAGTTTACCACATTTGAAAAGAAATTTCATTCACTAATATGTATGTAGTTGAGTTGCTTTATGTCTGAGTTTTTGATATGTATAGTAATTTCTGCTTGACTACTCTGATCAAATATGATCTACCAGTAATTGTTTAATTTTTCTATAAATGTTATAATTAGAAAAATGTTAAACATCTGATTAAAAGTCAAATAATCTTATAAATGACATTGTAAAACAAGTTTTATTATATTCTAACAATATTTTATGAAGAAACGTATAATAAATAAGACTATTGGAAGGAAAACATTTATTTTGATTTTAATATCTTTCTGGTGGGTTTAAATATATGAAGTATTTTTAACATAGTTTTATATTAATTTGTTTAGTTTTCCATTTATAAAAGCATATTTGTTTTGTTGGTAGCAGTGCCTTGACTTCCCTAAATTCTTTTATGATGAGACTCTTAGGATAGGTCAGAATTGGCAAACTTTCTGTAAAGGGCAGATAGTAAATTTGTTAGGCTTTGCTGCTCATATAGGCTCTGTTGCAAACTGCACAACTCCACCATTGTAGGGTAAAGGCAGCCCCAGACAATCTGTAAATGAATGTGTTTGGCTGTCTTCCAACAAAACTTTATTTACAGAAGCAGGCAGTGGACTCAGTTTGGCCCATAGATAATAGTTTGCTGATTCCTGGAATAGCTCATACAAGGTAATAGTAATTCTGATTCTCATGGCACTGTTGTGAATTAGGTTGACTATATTGAGGAAATTTGTACTATGACACATTTTGAACAACTTCCAAATGTTACAATCATATTTCCTTAAAAAGTAAATCATGTAGTAATCTTGACCTATTAAAATTTGACACAGAATTGTTTTATTGATCAAGTACTACATTTAAGATATAATTTGATTTGTAGTAATAGAAGTTACATGAGGCTTTTATGAAATTCTGTTTTTTGTATGTAGGAAATAGGTAGGTATCTGTATATTACCACAGTAGAAGAAATCACTATTATCACCTCACTGCCTTCTCACTCCATTTCAAACCTATGATTCTTAAATTATCTAATTAAGCAGTTGTCTAGATTATTTAAAGATGTTTGTATTATGTGCCTTTCGATAATAACCCTAATGAATAACTACTCATAAAATATTATACAATGACAGTGTACGATGTATGTTTAGAGTATATTATTATTTTTATTTAAAAGCTGTAAGATACTGTATTTAGGAAAAAATTATGCAACTATAAAACATCTAGATGAGAGATGACCCACTGTCTAAGTGTCAAAATGGACTAGAGATTAGTATAAATCAACAGTGTGATTCTATTTAGCCTGAATCTTTTCTTACACCAAATTATACCTTTATTAAAGTATATTTCTCTATATAAGATTCATGCATTTTAAATATAGTTGACTTTAGGCTATATATATATATATTTCAACAGTTACACTATATATATATATATATACACACACATATACATATATATATAGAGAGAGAGTGTATGTGTGTGTGTGTGTGTGTGTGTGTGTATGATGTAACTTTTGTTACCACAACCATGGTATAAAACTTTTCCATCAGCCCTAGAGCTTCCTTTTGTGCCCCTTACTATTGATCTCCCTCTACTCCATAACCCAGGCAACTACTAGTATGGTTACTATCACCATAATTAGTTTAGTCTGTTCTAAAATTTCATATATAAGGAGTAATAAAGTATGTTTTCTTTTGTAAATGACTTCTTTTGCTCAGCATGATGTCTTGTGAAATTCATCCATGTTGTTAAATTTATCAGGACTGAATCTTTTTTTTATAACTAGGAATGTGACAGAATTCGGCATTCTTGTGTCTGATGTCTGCATGGCCAAATAATTCTATATTTAAATGTCTTTAACGTAGATGGTTTTTAAATAAATTAGTTATATGACATGACAAAATATGTATTCACTTTCCAAATATACTTAGAAATAGTTAGCTCTTCTCCTCTGGAGTCCATTCCTTCTGCTCCCACTTCATGTTTTATGAGTCCAGTTGTAGGGAGGAAGGAGGAGAGGAATGTAGAGGAGAGGCCTGGGTTTAAGGAAATGAGAATAATTTTGAAGTAATAGGCAACATCTAGAATGCTTAAAGCCAGAAGATTGAATCATTAGCTTAAGAAAACCTAAAGAAAAAAAGTTCAGTTGATTGCAGCATTGATTTTGGAATGATACAGTTAGGGTGGTCTTGCTCAATATTCTCCTTTAATTATTTCTCATCACATGATTCAACATATTGGTATATTGAGGTTCCTTAAATGAGTTCCACTGCCCCACCCTTTCTGATGATGGAATTAGACCAAATTTATTTAATTGCAATATAAAGTACTTACTGTGTATATGAATACCAGACACGTAGTTACCATATGCACAGATCACTAACTCTTACAAGACAGTTAAAGTAGTCTCTGCTCTCTAAGTTTATTTTTTTAAAATATAGCTTTAACTTAAAGGTCTAAGTGAATATATAGCATAGGACAGAAAGTATGTGATTGTACACCAAGAAAAATCTGTATAATGTAAGAAACTAAATATTCAAAACTTCTGTGTTAACTTGTATCTATAGTATATAGTATTATGTATAATAGAATGAGATATTTTAGGTAGGATCACAGAAATGTAGAGCTGGTCCATATTTTATAGGTGATATCTTTCAAGCCTAGAAGCCCAGTGACTTACTAAAAGTAATGGACTAAACTTTTGACATACTAAGATTATTGGAACTCATGAATCCTAGCTCCTTGTATAATGTTCTTGTCACTACACCATTCTGCCTTCTAAAATTGAAATGAAATCCAGATGGGGGATGCATTGGATTAACTCTCAGAGATCTTTGTAAACCTAAAATTCAAATTAAGCTGTGGAAGATATGAGAATGAACATTTCAAACATATTTATACCAGATGTATTAAAACAGCACCATCAAGAACTAATTTAGTTCTTTGATTGATCGGTTTAGATTTGTCTCTGTTTTCATTACTAATAACAGATTTTATTCAAATGCAAATCCATTTGAGATGCCTCTGATAGCTGCACTTCTCAAATAAATTGATAAAAGTATGCTGCTATCCCATTCAGCATTGGAGGCAGAGCCTTATTTCCTGTGCAAATTTACTTAAGATATTTTATCAGTTCATATTAACAGCTCAGTGTTCATAGCAACAGATAAAAGATTGAACTTCTGCTTCACATTAGAGAGTTTGCTTAATTTATCAATACACATAATGTGAAATTTTGTATTTTTAAAGACCTAAGTTCCTCGTGTTTACTTAGGAAAAGCTGATGTTTCTCTATGATAGCACAAAAATTCTAAGAAATCTCTTCAGACTTCTTCAGAAGTACAAATTATATTTTAAAAACTTCTTTTCTGCTTAGGTCTTATTTTGCAAGTACAACCTGTATTTTCAGTGACCATGGCCATCCAAGTACCGGACAGGCTGAGCACCTATTTGCAAGGTGAATGTAATGCTACTGGAATTCGTTAAGAATTCATCTCTCTTGATGGGCAAACAAATAGCCCTCACTCAAACATTATAAAAGTTATCCATGTAACAAAAACATTTATACCCCCTTAATACTTCAAAATAAAAAAACTGAATTATGAGAGAAAATAATACATAAACTGCTCCAGATTCTTTGTGGAACATCTAATTGTATTTTCTACCTAATCAGAGAGTATTGAACCATTTATATTATTAATATGAGAAAGCACCAAATAAATTTAGATAGTTCCTAAGACCCAATGAATGCACAAAGGGATGGCTTCAGAGTCTTTTACCACAGCCCTCCAGATCTTCGTCGGTTCCCTGATGTTTACCTCAAAGAAATACACAGCCTGAGTGAAAAAGCATGCTTGCTTTGCCTGCTGAGCCTCAAGACATGTTCCCCAACTCCCACTGCTAACCAGACTGTCACTAGATGTCCTCCTTCATAGAAATCTTAAGCTACTGTTATTAAGAATCCCTTCCACTTCTGAAATTAAGTTGTACTAGTATTGGACTATGTGCCTTATTTATAATAAATTCTTAAGTAGCCTTGCAACCTAGTTGGGGTCTCCACTATTGTATGTTATAAACCTTTTTCTAGATTAGGAGAATCAAAAGTGAAGAAATGTTTTCTTTTCAGTATTTAGCACACTCTCTTAATTCCATGGTCATGCAGTCTCTGCAGGTCAGGGCACTTTGACACCCATAAACCTAAATCTACACTGTGCAGAGTAGAAATTCTTTACTACCTTCTTGAGCCTGAGACAGTCTCAGTGCCTAAAACTGAGTTTGATGTGTCTGTGCTAACATAGGGTTTAAGAGGATGACAGGAATTATTTATTGCTATTATTACAATCATCAGAGCCCTGGGAACTGCTCTTTGTTCCTTTGTTTGATCACAGTGTCAATCACTTAATTAAAATGATTATATAGACACACACACACACACATCCACAATGTTTCAAAACTTTCTGATAGATAGCCTGGCCTATATCAGAGCAGAGTTCCTCAGCCTGGGTGCTGCAAATGGGTCACAGGCATGCCTAAGCCATGGCCTCCCTCAGCTTGCAAAGTGGCCCGAGGAGCCTCCAGGCTGGTGAGTTCTGGCCTCAAGGAGCCTGTCCACTGATCCTAGTACACCCTACAAATTTTATTTATTTTATTTTACAATAAATGTAAAAGGTCGAGAAGTAACAAAGACACTTAGGATTTTTCGAGTTTAATTTTACTCTAGGCACCAACAAGAGTGGGAAGGAGGCCGGGCGCAGTGGCTCACGCCTGTAATCCTAGCTCTCTGGGAGGCCGAGGCGGGTGGATTGCTGGAGGTCAGGAGTTCAAAACCAGCCTGAGCAAGAGCGAGACCCCATCTCTACTATAAATAGAAAGAAATTAATTGGCCAACTAATATATATAGAAAAAATTAGCCGGGCATGGTGGCGCATGCCTGTAGCCCCAGCTACTCGGGAGGCTGAGGCAGCAGGATTGCTTGAGCCCAGGAGTTTGAGGTTGCTGTGAGCTAGGCTGACGCCATGGCACTCACTCCAGCCTGGGCAACAAAGCGAGACTCTGTCTCAAAAAAAAAAAAAAAAAAAAAAAAAAAGAGTGGGAAGGAATACAGTACTTTCTTCTTAATGATTTTATGTCCACAAAGCACAGAGGAAAAAGGATTTCAAAGTCTGCCATTTCTTCATATACACACTGTATCAAAACCCTCTGTCAAATAATGCCTGTCCTTACTCTCTGAGGAGTGAGGAAGCTAAAGAATAATCATAATGATAATGCCTGTCCACTTTAGCTGGGCAAAAAATGTTGCCCTTTTATTGTGGAAATTCTGTGAGTTATGTCTAATATTCTTTTTCTCAAAAGCATGAACTTTTAGATAACAACCATTCTAATTGATACAAATAGTAAGCATTACCTGGAGTTTTAATAGATAATCTTTCTTCTTAATAACCTCCCATTTGACTTCATCACTGCTTTTCCCAATGAATGTGGCTATTAAGCATAAGCATGCTACCCCTGTCTCAGTCTTGGAGACTAAGACAGGCTGTGAAGATAAAATAGATGCACGTAAAGTTCTATAAATTTACAGTACGTCAACCATCAGTGACAGTACGCATTTCTCATTTTGTGGCTAACAAAGGGAAGAAGAAAAGTAATTTAAAAGAGAAAACCAAAGAAAGATAATTTGTAAATATTTTTCTTCCTCTTTTACACAGTAGATGGATTCCTAAAAATGTCTGACTAAATACTACCCATATTATGCTAGTGTTGAGTGAATGAGGGATGTGATAGCCATATGTTCTTGATCTATATCTATGCCATTGGTCCACTTCGAAAAGATTTCTAGGTGATTCTGTGCCTCCTGCAGGTTTGTGAATCACCCACTAATGGTTCTTATACTTTATGGAAACTTCGTTAATGTAGCCTGTGTAAAATTATTATGTAACAGGACTGACTGGACATTTCATTACTTCCTAATTTATGTTTACATGAGATTAGACTTGGGGATATCATTTTTTAAGGTGATGCATCTCTATTCATATTTTTGACAGACAAGTTTTTGTCACTTATGCTCAGCAAAATGACATTTTGGGATGGTGAGAGAGGAAAATTGATGATAGTAGGTAGACACTATTATACTTGAAAATTATGAAATATTTACTTTGTTGTTTTAGTCAAAAGAAATTATTGCATCTAGAAAAGTATTTTTAATGAAGTCACTTAGGTGACAAAAATGATTTATGGGGTTTCTTTTCTGACCTTTGTTCTTTTCTTTAAAATGCAGTGTTGTCTAGAAGAGCCCACACCATTTTGATAATGTACAAATTTGCCATTAAACTCTCTGTGTTTAAAAAATATTTGTTTATTGAATGCTTATAGAGTATTAAGTACTATATGCAACATCTCATTTAATTCTCAGATCCATCACATTGGATTGTTACTGTTATTTACCTTTGTTATTACACTTCATTTTATAGATGAAATTGAATCACATAAAATTTAATAATATGTCCAAGGTCACACAGTGAGTAAGGGGTAAAGCTCAAATTTAAAAACAAGCCCTCTGACTTGAACCCATAGTCTTATTCATTTTGCCCTCTACTGCCTCTCTTCCAATATACTACCTTGCCCCACCACCATGATCCTTACCCTGTCTCTTATATCATCCCCTAGGGTTACCTTATTTCTTCCTTTATCACTGTAATTTTTTAAGCTGATTTATAAAACAAGTAGGGTAACCAAACTTGTCTTGATTTTCCCAGGACTGCCCAGTTACAGCATTTACAAGTCCTGTGTACTATGAAATCCCCCCGTTCTGGGTAAATTGGGATGGATAGTCACCCTCCACCTTTTCCTTACCCAACCCTGTCCTCGCGTCTCATTTAATTCTTCATCCACAACCCATGGTATAAGGCTCAGAGATGAGATATGAGAATTAGGTGCAAGTCACACACACAAGCACATACATATAGTGCTTAGTATTAAAAAACTGTGTTTATTCATTTTGATTCTTCTTTATCCAGCCACTTCAAAGTAGCTTTGTCAAAATGTGGAGAAAGAGTGCAGGCTCTCATGTTTCTTGCATACTTTCCAATGCATATAAAGTTTCTGAAGAGGATTGACTTAGTATACACTAAACTAGTTGGGAGTGGGAATGGAATGAGGAAGAAAATACATTCACATTTTGTTTAATATTGTTTTATATTATTGAAGTTTTTATAAGAATTTGTGTATTTTGGTAAAAAGATTAATATTCATTGAATACATTACAGCATTTTTATGTATTATATATTCATATATTAAAACAAGTACATGTTGAAAAGTTAAGAATAGGGCATATACATTTTTATTTAACAAAACAACAGAAGTTGCAGTATATACTTCTCTTTCTCATTGTGGCAAGTTAGAGGAGGGAGGAAGAAGAGGTTTTTTTGAAAGAAATGGAAAAAGAGAGAAACTAGTAGAGACATGTAGAAGAGAAAGGTCAAGGCAGAGATAAAGAGATAGTAAGAAAAAAAGAGATGTAGAGAGACAGACTTTTTCTTGATGTTCCTGGTTGGTTTCAGTATACAGGACTTACTATCATTTGCAAATTAGGCTTG
The DNA here is from genome assembly GCF_040939455.1 of Microcebus murinus. Taxonomy (NCBI): domain Eukaryota; kingdom Metazoa; phylum Chordata; class Mammalia; order Primates; family Cheirogaleidae; genus Microcebus; species Microcebus murinus. The sequence goes on along the minus strand of NC_134122.1, from coordinate 49,775,279 downwards.
ATTTCTAGGTTCTGGATTGTAGAGAAGCATTAGGAAGATGCAAGATATCTGAATTCGGATAAAATCAGAACTTCTGTTTTTAAAAAGGTTCAATATATTTATGGTTCATTCAGCTTTCTGTAGACAAGTTGAAGACAGACTTACATCTCTGAAGTATATGATACATGAAATGTATCGAACATTTAGTCCAGTTGCGTAGCACATTGAAGTGCTATAACAGGACTTATGTCTGTTCTGATCTTTGCTTCAGTGAACACAACTTGCTTAACTCTATCAAGTGTCTTGGTTATAAGACATTTGATAATAGGACAGAGGGTTTGATGTCATTACATTTTATATGACTAGTATCTATTTATGTTCTTACTTGGAGTTTGAAATTAACTTCAGAGTCCAGGTAAGCCCTGCCAAATGTCATCACATTAAGGAGTAGAATAATTATCTACTCCTTAAGTAAAAGTTTGTTATCATCCATCCTGCTAATATATTTTTCACGTCTCGTGTATTTTTTCTGTGTGACAAGAGAGGTAACTTTAGGTTGTATCTACATTACTGGGTTATTATGGGCCCCAACTATAAGGCTGTATGTTCACAAATCAGAACTCATATGTATCTTTGTGTGATGATAATTATAACCTTGGGTTCAAAATGCGGGGGAGGGATTGGTCATTTATATTGTTGCTATTTTTAATTGTGTTGGCTTTGCACAAACTCCTCCCATCCTTATATTTCATAATTTTCACTTGAGACAGATGATCATGTTAAAAGTCTAAGTTTCTCTTTGGTGTTTTTTAATTAATGACTTCAAAGACATTCCAACTTTATAACATTTGTGATATATATTTTTATTAACTGTTGAATGTTTGACTTTGATATTCTTTTTCTTTTTATATTTAAAAGGGTTGGTATTTCTTTATTACAAAGAACTGCAAAAGAGGATATCGCCTTACCTTACAAAATAAGATTTAGGTTTGATTTACAACCACCACCAAAAAACATTTCTGTAAGTGAATATTTTATAATAGCAATAGATTCCCAAGAGAACTTGTTGAAAACCATCTGTATATATCTAGAAGATGCTCATCTCTTTGGGATTGTTTAGATCACATTTTATTTTATTTTTTAAAGAGAGAGGATTGATGAATTGCTTTGAAAAGTTAATTAGGCTATAATTCTCAGAACTTACACAATAATGGCTCTTAAAGCTATAGCACTCTTTGCCATTAGTTTAAAAATCAAAAATTTTATAATCATGAAGTATTTTATAAAACATGTTTCTTTTTACACATGAAGCTACAGGGTTTGTAAGTATTGAAAATTCTGTTAACTATAACTCTGTCCTCTTTCCAAAATGCCTTACCCAGCAATCAATAATTTTTCAAAACAGTATTTTCCTATTGTTGGAGACTACAACAACAAATGGTATCATTTTTCTTAATACACAGTTGGAGAATTTGATGCTGGATAAAGATGGCCACATAAAAATTACAGATTTCGGACTTTGCAAAGAAGGGATCACAGATGCAGCCACCATGAAGACATTCTGTGGTACACCAGAATATCTTGCACCAGAGGTAGGCTTCAGTTCTGTTCATGGGAAAAATAACATTGACGTAATGTTTTACAAAGCAAACCATTTAAGCATTAAAAATCATTGCAATACCTACTACCCTTACCTGTATTTCAACCTGAATCAAATTTATTTTGCTCTCACTTATTTTAATGTAGTATTGTAGAGTTGAGAATATACAGAAATGAAATTTTATAAGCTTTATGAGTGCAAAGGTGCTAACCAAAGCAGATTAAATCAATTTTTATTTCTTGGCCATATACATTTTATTTCTTGCTTATATCAATTTTGATTGATTTATATAAAATAGACTCATTGACTTCAGCAAGAATATTTACATACCATCTTGGACTTTCTTTAGACACAAAGAAACTGTGATTATTGAAGTTATAGTATTGTGAGGTTTTGCACTTAATTAAAGAAAAGTATTTTATTGAGAAAGTTGTTGAAATGACAATAGCTGCATTTTGGACTTTATGACAAAGGAAGCTTCAGACTGGTGACTCTTTGTGCTGAGGGTTCTGCAGTAGTTTATTAATTTGCTTATTCAATAAATATTAATATTATGTGTCTACTGTATATAGGGTATCTTCTGGGTAATACGGTTATAGGAATGAGACAGAAAAGGATCCTACTCTCAGGGAATTTGCTTATAGTGGAGGGAGACAGAATAAACAAATAAATAACATAATGTCTTACATTAAATTACATGAAGGAAAAAAGCAAGATAAAGGGAAGAGTGTGGTGTGGCTAGTGTTCTAGTTACTTTTGATGTGTAACAAACTACCCCAGTACTTTGTGGTGAAAAACACTCACCATTTGGTATGACTGGATTTTCTGAACCAGGAATGCAGGTGGGGATAACAGGGATGGCTAATTTATGCCACACTGTGTATGAGGCCTCAGCCAGAGAGACTTTACAATGAGGGAATGATTCTGTGGCTGGAGGCTGGAGTGATCTGGGAGCATCTTCACATATGTCTGACAGTTCTGCTGGCTGTCCACTGGTACCTCATTAGGGCTGTTGGCAGGAGCTTTTATATTTAGCTTCTCCATGTGGCCTGGGCTTCCTCATAATGACAACTTCAGAGTAGTCAGGCTTAGGGAACAAGTTAGAAGCCGCATTGCTTTTTTTTTTTTTTTTTCACCTGGTAACCCATCAAAAGTTTATTAATTTTTAAAAATTTTATTTTCATAGTATATTTTTATAATTGGAATACAATTAGTATATCATAAAATTCACCCTTTTAAAGTGTACAAGTCAGTGGTTTTTAGTATGTTCACAGAATTGTGCAATCATTACAGCTATTTTGAAAATTCCAAAATATTTTCATCACCCCAGCAAGAAACCTCATACTCATTAGCTCACCATTTCCCTTCCTCCCAGGCAACTACTAATCTACTTTCTGTCTCTATAGATTTACCTATTTGGGATATTTTCATACAAATGAAATCATACAATATGGAGTCTCTATGACTGGCTTCTTTCACTTAACATAATATTTTCAATGTCCATTCATATTTTGGCATGTTATTGCTACTTCATCCCTTTTTATGGCTAGATAATATTCCATTGTATGGATAGACCACATTTTGTTTATTCATTCAGCAGCTGTTGGACATTTGGGTTGCATCCATTTTTGGGCTATTCACAATAATGCTATTATGAACATTTGTGTATGCATCTCCTTTTATTGCCTAGTTTCAGAAGTCACACAGCATCATTACTGTCATATGCTTATTCCTTGAAGCAGTTGTAAGCCTGTACAGATTTAAGGGGCAATACCCCATCTCTTCATGATAGAAGAGCATCTGCGATGAAAGATAGTACTACAGCCATCTTTGGAAAATAGCATCTTCTACAGATAGGATATTCAGGGAAAGTGATGTTTGTCCAAAGATATGAATGATAAGAAGTGGGTAGCTATTGCAAAATGTAGGGAAAGAGCTTTCCAAACAGAGAGAACAGCTAGTCTGAAAACCCTGAGGCAAGAGTAAGCTCAGTTTTCCCTTCAAACTATAATAAGGTTAGTGTGGCTGGAGCCAAATAGGGAGGCATTAATCTTTGATGGGTGAGGATTACTATTTAATGAGCATCTACTATGTGCCACATGCTATATAAGTGCAGTGTATCTATTACTTTATTTACTATTTGGAATAATCTTTGGTAATAGATAGTAAACCTGATTTTTTTAAAGTGAGGAGACATAGAACTAGGAGTTATTAATGTAATCTATACATAGCTAGGAGAGGTAGTAAAGGTATAATCAGGATTCTGACTAGGTTATCTGCCTACAAAGCCCACTTTCACTTTTCCAACTACATATATCATGGCCCCAAAAGTCACAGTTTTACAACTACTTGTAAATAATCATAATTTTTTAAACAGATGCTTTGTAAATGCTCAACAGGAAAAGATAATCAAAGGAAATTAGGAAGTAGAATAAAATTCACAATGATACTAGCATTCCTTATACATATAGTAACTCGTGCTGATTTATTATTATAATAGTTCTTTTCAACTAGGGATTTAATTTCCATTTTAAAAATGTTGAGTTGTTATAAATAAGTGGTAACATTTAAAATACAGTAAATTTCCAAGGATTATTTTCTTGGCAAAAATATCATTTTTGTTAGAAAATCTGGAGTTTAAAATCTCTATTTTTGTGATTGAATTTGATAAAATTTTAGAAACACTGTTTCTTGTTTATTCAAATAAAAATCATATTTTCTAGAATAGGATTGTTTTTGTGAGTGTCATGGAAAACAAATTCTTTGTTTCTCTAGAGTTCAATTACCCCTGCTATACATTTGCCATGGAAGACGATATCCCATATTTAGAATAACAAAATTAGTTGAGTCACAATTAGGGGAAATTATTTCTGAAGAAGATAAATACATCTAATTTCAGAAGCAGATGATCTCCTAAGAAACAAAGATATTGTTCTCTATGCAGATGTCATCAACTGAAGAACAAAACCAAGATTAATGCAAGAAGAGTTTGTTTCTAAATAAAAAGCTTACAGTTCACAAGAAAGTATCAATTTCTTTTTAAAGACAGGAAAACATTTCTGGATACCTTTTTTAATATTTCAAAAATCTGGTCTTTAAAAGTAGTTTATACCTATCTATAGTTGATGCATGATGATTCATAATTAAAATCTTGACCTCTTATTTTTATAGGGGAGGATGATTTATTATAGTTAGTATTTGAGTGTGATAAATCTCAAAACAACTTCTCATGAAATTTTAATTCTTGTATTTTAAATATTTGTGTCATATACCAGATATTTGTAACTTGGAACGTATTTACCCTTATTTTAAAAAATGAGAATTTAATTTCTTTATTCCGGTCTCCAGTGTGGACCGTTTCACTGAAGAACACTCATTTATTCATTAAAGAAATATTTATTGAATATTTTATTAGGTATCAGGCATTATATTAGGTGCTGGGAATACAAAGATAGTTAAGAAATGGTTTTTATCCTCAAACAGCTTGCTATTTACTAAAGTAATAAGAGATGGAAAATAATTATTGTGCAAGAAAATAACTACATTCCTGGAGCTACATACAGTGGAGTGGAAGGGAAAGTGCTTGAGTCTGCAGGGACAGTCCAACAGTAGGAAAGAGGAAGCAGGAAGAGAGGAGGCTGGGAGGCTGGAATGCAAAGGAGTTTAGGTCTGAGTCTGTGGTAAGGGAAAGTCACCTGCGAATTGAGAGCAAGGTGATAATGTGACCAGGTTTACATGGTCAGTGTTAGGGAGGGATTAGCACAAGCTGGAACCAGCTTCCTTTATGTCAGGCAGTGTCTCTCCCTGTTTTTGAACCTTAGAATTTCTAATACATACCATTATTAATGCTAGTCTTTTCTTTATAGCAATAAAAGTAGTAGTTGCATATTAGATCTGTAATACATTCTTGACTACTACTTCTCTTGTGAATGACTGTCGATATTTTCCCTTCTCCTGTTCTTGTAGACTGGTTTACACATTATATAGAGATCTTGTAGCAACCCATACTTCATTCAGCAGTAGTATTCCTTTACTTTTTAAATGTTTTAGTCTGGTAGAAATGGTTTGCTATTCAAAGATAGATGAAGAATATTTCAAAGATACTTTAAAAAGAGTGTTAGAAATCAATTCAAGGCCAGTTTATTAAATGTCCTATATGTGAGACTCACAGCAGATCTTTAAATAAACTTAAGATTTCAATGAACTTAATTTGTTTCTGTGGCAAAGACAATCACAAAAGATAAGTTTTATAGAATAAGTATGCTGTTCTTTGACAAAAGGATATTTTAAAAAGTATTCATTTTCTTACCTCTTTGACGAAGAATGGGGCTACAATGTAATTTTCCAACTTGGGAAGCATTTGAGAATATTTATTGTTAAAGAAAAAATCAGATTTTTTGTTTTGTTTTGTTTTTTTAAGAGATATAGTCCCAGAAGGCATATAAACTGCATTTAGTGTGCTACACCTCTAAAAATGCATTTGTATGTAGAGTTTTAAATGAGTGTGGTTTTGCTCTTTCTTACATTAGAAAGAAATAAACTTGGAGTAAATTATGGACTGTAAGATATCTTGAGGGTATTTTGGTTTTGTAATATGTACTGTATTTTCACACCTAGAAATTATAAAAGAAATTAGAAATCACATATAAACTCTTACTGTTAAATTTTATTATTTGATTTGGCTCCTATTGAATCCAAACCGTTTTATGCAGTGCTAATTATTTAGAGTCTCAGCTTTGCTCTTGAGTTAGCAGTACCTGATCAACTTTCCAACTGTAAAACAGTTTGAAAATCAAATGTAGCTCACATGCAAGACCCAACAAAATTAAAAGTGTTAAGTGCGTTTTGGCAGTTCACTTTTATTATGCCCAGTCCTCAAATGTACCAGCAGATAATCATCTGAATGTTAGTTATTTTTCACATGCTTATGTGATCACACAAAAAGTACATGCTAAAAAGAAGCAGATGGTGACAGATGGGGAAGGTTGAATAAGGTGGTTTTGGAAACCTAGAGAAATGCACTTCTGTAATAGTGTAAAAATAAAAATTATTTGATAGTCAAGTTAGAACTAACAAAAAGATTGAAAAAAATGACTTGATTGTTTGGAAATATATTTAGCTATAGTGTGGTTGCTATTGAGGGAGAAAAGTATACAATTTTATTTTATCTAAGTGTAAAATGATTTTTTCCAAGTGGCTGAAAATGCGGTTTTTGATGCATTCTTCTTAGTTTTCATTTTATGAAACATTCACTTACTATAATTTTACTTATTTTTCTTTTGAAACCTACTATCTTTAATATCTCTTATATATAATATAACATTTTGAATTCAGCTGAAATAGATCCATTTAATAACTATTTTCATACAAAGATTTGTTCAAAATTATTGTGATAGACCATTGCACAGATGGAATTTAAATTCTATATAAATTTAAAGTCAAAGTATACATTAGTTTGCAAAGAAGTTAGTAAGGGCTGTAGTAAAGGCATTCCTAGCATGGAGTAGTATATAGGTGGGGGAATTAGAAGCTAACTTGAAATAAATGTATTAAATGGAATTTTATTTATTTATTTTAAATCCAACAAAGAATAAATGTCAAAAATGTCATTTTGTGGGCTCTGTTAATATTGTTTTTAGGAGATCTTACAAGAAATGAATGAGGCTAAAGTTACGTATGTTTGCCTATTTAATCTGTAGGTAAAAATAGTTCCAGAATGTAGTTCCATTCCGATTAGCCCTTGGACAAAGTTCTACTCTGTTCCAACAGACTGTAAAACTAGACTCAGAACTTTTAAGCATTTTATGAAAAGAGAGAGTTGTTTTAGTAGGCTTTCTAAAACATTTAATTTTATTTAATTATTAATAATTCATATAACACCTATCTTCCTTAGTTATTTCTGAAAACCTTTATCTTCCTGGTAGTCCTGAAGGCGTCTTATCACAATATTAAGGGGAAAATTAAGTAAAGGAGCACAGTACCTCATTCAGATAGAAGTTATCAGCTCTATAGTTAGAATTCATATTTAAGAACTGCCATCATTTGCATTGGTTTACTATTTAATTGAATATATTTAATTTCTTTCCGTACTATGGTACTATTTTATACTGTTTCTGGGTGATGTAAAAAGCCATCCCATTTTTGGATAATTGGATACTGTTTAAACATGAACTAAAATGGAATTAATGCCTCTCAATGTTTGCAAGTGGTATCTTTTACCTACTTTGAGGTCTGTCAGTCCTTATACTAGCTATTTTTCACCTGAACTTCTTTCCAATGTTATATTGTTTTTGTGGCTTTAACAGAATATTTGCATTCAGTACTTTGGTATGATTCTAGTTCAATCAGTTTAATTTTAAAATCTCTAAAGCATGAGAATATATATAAAACTAACTCTAGCTAAAGACATTAGTGATTACCTATAGTATTTTACTATGGTTATTCTTACTTGGGTGACACAGACCCAGTTTCTTAGAATCCGATAGTGTCTATTGCTTTAGAATAAAAAGGAAGTACAAAAATCACGCAAAAGATACGTGTAAGTGATTTAATCACCATTATTGAATCCAGTTAGCTCTTCTCTTGTTGAAGGGTTTTTCCTGTGCTAGCCAGAGTTTGGTTTTGAGTGTACGATGTTAGCTATATGCAAGTATTTGTGTGTGCATGCTAGGAGGTGGCCATGAAGCTCACAGCATTGTAGTTCACAACAAATGGCATTTACAGTTGCTGTCACATGAGAATTATCAGAGCATTTCAGAACTAGTTTTAAAATATACATTTATGAGGAAAACACCAAGAAACCATGGAATTCATAATTATTGTGCATTGAAATGTCTATTTCTGAAGCTGCAGTTTATTTTAAACTGTGAAGATTTATAGGTCTTTTTTTTTGTTGTTCTAGCAAATACCTGTGATGTTACGAGTACATAAAGGGCTCCCTTTTGGATATAAAACACACGTATATCTGTTACTTGAAGTGTAAGGCTACCAGAAAAAAAATTTTTTTTGAATTAGCGGTAAATTGGTTCATCCAAGTTCGCAGTTTACTTTCACAACATAGGTGTGCAGACAGTTTGTTTAGATGTTTAATTTTTCCCCATCTGTTCTGTCAGGATTATTGAGTGAGCAGTAAGCCACTCCAGGGCATACGTAGCCTCCTTATAATTGCTTGCCCTGGGTGCATTGTGTGGCCTGGCCAGCAAGAGGAGAGAGGTTCCTTTAACCTCACAGTAAATTGTAATTGGTAAAAGAATATTAGAATGAATATGTGTTCTCAAAATGCCCACTGGTCAAATAAATATTTACATTGGGATTTTTAATTGATAGTAGTATTATTTTAAAATAGTTCCTTATTTAATATCATTCTTTGAAATTAATAACCCAAAAGCTATTAATGGTATTTTGTAAACTCATCTAGTTGTTTTATAAATTCAAGTGTCCTCATCAAATATTACCGAAATTTTAATCAAATGTTACCAGAATATTTAACATTAATTCGTACCTCCTGTGACTTCCTTGAATCTTAGGTTTTGTTATATCAGAAAGTAAAGTAATCTCTGGCTCTGGGTAGAAAAATTGAAACTTAGCCTTGCCTACTAGAGTTTGTGCTCTGTTTGAGTTTTGATTTGATGTGACCTTTCATCATTTTTTAACATTTACATTCTTGTAATATTTCAGATCTCATTTTTGTCCTTTGTATCTGTTTGGGCATTTGTGTTAAATGTAGGTATAAAGTACAACTACATCTATGATTATAAAGGGGAATATAGGAATAGAAGAAAATAACAAATGTCTGCATTCATATTTAAACTTTGAGTTTCATTTAAAAGTCAGTAACATTGATTTTATGGAAAGATACATTTTAGATTAATTTTTCAAGATAATTGTTTTACTGGATTATTTCAGGAGCATGGTTTGATCTACATTTATATCCAAATTACATAAGAAATGACATTTTAATGGAGTTGAAATGTACTTTTACCATTGTTGTACCTATACTTTACGTCACCATTTATCATACCCTTGGATCAGCCCTCACAATAACCATGAAATAAATCAGCCTTTTTGCTAGGAAAAAAAAATTAGCAGAAGTATCCAGAAAGAATTTTGCAACCCTTAAATTAAAGAATATAAATTTTATATGTTACTATAATTTTAGAATAATAAGTATTTAAATATGGGAGAAAAATTATCTTCCAAAAATAATCTCAAAGAGGCTGTTGGATTTGAATTATTTAATTTGACTTTGGGATTTCCAGAGTATTTCAAAGTATTGTGTTTTGAAATAATTTAGATTTAAGGAGAGAGAAAGGATATTGTTTGAATAGTCTGAACATGTTTTACGTTATACATCCACATGCAGAATATTGCAACTATTTTTATCTTTATTTCTTATGTGTTTCATCTGACAGCTATTTGGAGGTAGGAGTTGAACAAAAATCTTTCTTTTTAAATGATAGTGAAGTTTCTTAGGTAAAGAGGGATAGCTTTAGTTGCTGGAGTGTTTTTTTAGCGTTGCTTAAGTTTACGTGTCGATAAGACAATACATTACATCAATTTTATTCAGTACACAGTGATACAGCAAACAGTTCTGATTATAGCATTATATATCTGTATATCAATTAAAACATGTATGTTCAGAAGCAAAACCACTTATTTTGAGAATCAGTATTCATTTTACGAAGCTAAATAAAATTTATTTTATCAGATTTTTTTACAATGCAGTTTTATTTTTTAGTTGCTTATTTCTCTTCAAAAATAAAAATCCTTTTTATGTACTCACTTTCCCTTCTGGCTGCAAACCAGGTATTTAAACAAAAATAAAGGATTGCCAGTTTTGCCAGCTGGGGATGAGAACCCGGCTGGTGAAATGTGGGTTCGGGAGGCAGTTAATCCAGCTTTTATGCTTTTTATGGTTTTATGAAAAAAGAGGTTAAAAACCACATTTGGCTCCTTTTCATATATCCCACTGTTTTGTTGGTGTTGTAGGAATACAGTTAAAGGTTCTTAGACATAAAAATTTTTGTTATTAGATAAAATCCCGTGTCAATTAGATAAAGGCCCCACTAATAGTGTATTCTACTAATTGGCCATGAGATAAATCCTTGAATCATCAAAAGTCACTGATATTTTACAATTATGTATACAGCATTTCTTTAAACTTACATATGTATGTAAGTAGAATTCCTTCTTCTTTAGATTATTTCTTATGTTCTGTTTTTTCTGATATTACTCATTTAAAGCAAGTATAGAAATTTGAAATTTTTCTTTTTGGCTAATGATAAAAACTAGAATTTATTTTTCCAGAAAATATTTTCCTTAGTTTATGATTTACAAAAGATTTCTGAAAAAATCATACAAACTAGATTTGTGTTCATGTCTTATCAATGAAGTTTTCAGTGTTCTTTAGCTATGAAACAAACATTGATATAATTGAATGAAAAATCTTTTCATGGTAACCCAAAAACACTGAATAGATCTTTAAGTAACATAATTTTTTCTTGAAATTATATAGTTCATCTTTAAATGCCCTGTCTACCAAAGTCCCTATCATAGTATTTATAGGTAATCATAAGGTAACTGTCAAAAATATCATCTGCAATTCTATGAAATTATTGGGACATTTTAAATAAAAGTCATATAGGAGTAATCTTCAACAAAATATTTAATTTAAACCAAGAAAGTTTGGAACATGAGTACTACTTTGTTCTTACCAAATTTTCTTTTATGTAATCAACTATAAGTTTTTTGTTTAATTGATAAAATTCATGTAATATGGTTTTCTTGATCTGGTTTTCCCAAACCTGAGAGGATCAAATGAAGTAAGCCTTATGATTATTCAAATATAGTTATTTAAAATAAAATATTGAAAGTTGCATATAGATGAAGAATATTTTATTGGATGAGGAAAAAAATCTGATAAAAAGATAAGACAAAATTTTTCCTGGGACAAATGGCAAGTTACCACGTTCCAGTTTGAACAGGTTGTTCTAACACAGCCAAACTGATACTTTCATATCATTTCTTACTAAATTTATTTTGCATGTAATATATTTCGGAAAACAAATTTAAGGACATATACGATCCCAATATAAAGGCCATGATTTTTGCTGTGTTTAACAGAAATTTTTGTTCTGAGGTACTAAAGCTTTGGATACTAAAATGTATTACAACTCAAACAATAAACCTTTATATTCACTTCGTTAATTTAATATTTCCAGAAAGAGTTTAAACATATATAGGGGCTCCAAAAAGCTTTCAAATTTATTTTGATGGTTGTCATTCCCTAACAACCATTACATTGAGTTTGTTTACTCTTCTTTTTCACTGTTCGATTACTTAGTTCTTCTTAAAGCAAGAATGTGTAAAGCACATTATAGACTCCATAATCAGCATGGCCTAGCTCTAAATTGCTACTTAAAGTCCACATTGGTGGAACCAGAATAAAAAAGTTAAGTAGGCCTAAGAGAAAATATGCGAATATGCTAGCTAATATTTTTCACTTGATCCTTATATACATTCATTTACTAGGGATTATTTTGCATTACCTATCCCCTTTTTTGTATGCTGACCATTTCTAGATATGCAATATATTGACTATTCCACATACTTGATGTGATTTATATATTTTGTTAGGATGTTTTATGGTTTAAATATCAAGATCTCAGAATAGACTACCTAGGCTTTGAAAGTTAAGATTCATTTTTATGTAAAAATCTTATGTTTTATAAATAATGCTTTTAAAGTTAATGTGTAATAATGAATCTTCTAACTGGTTTCACTTTTAGGTATTAGAAGATAATGACTATGGCCGAGCAGTGGACTGGTGGGGCCTAGGGGTTGTCATGTATGAAATGATGTGTGGGAGGTTACCTTTCTACAACCAGGATCACGAGAAACTTTTTGAACTAATACTAATGGAAGACATTAAATTTCCTCGAACACTCTCTTCAGATGCAAAATCATTGCTTTCAGGGCTCTTGATAAAGGATCCAAATAAACGGTAAGCTTCAACGCTCAGTGAGTTACTGATGAATGTGGTTAAAAATTGTGATATGGAAATTAATTCAAATATAACTAACTCCAAGAAGCAACGTATTTGGTATAGACATCTTTTCACTGAGATACTGACTTATTTTTAACTGCATAATATAGAACATTTAAAAAATTTCCTCAACTCTTTCCTAACTTAGACACTTTATGTAGTTTTACCAAATAAGGATTTTGAGAGTTCCATTATCTATATTATACGTGAACAATTTCTTAATTGCCCTGTTGCTTGATATTGTGGGGATGGGAGGATCCCTTTTCCTTTCAGTCTCTGGGCCTTTGTATTTCTCATAAAAAGAATAGAGCTGTTTCTCTATGCTCCCCTCCCACCCCTAACTTATGTTATCATATCTAATTGCTTTTCTTGTTTGTAATTTGAAAATTTTCTTTTCTAAGCATAGCTGAAAGGATTGATGGCAAAAAAATCTTTATACATTTTGTATTTCTGTTTTTGTAGCTACAGCTATGACCCGAAGAATCCTATAGCCCTGGCTGCTTTGCTCAATGAGTCACAGTATTTTTTGTTCATGTTTATATATTCATTCACACATATATTTTATAAATCATACATGAAATGACTATTAATTTTTAGATGTTCCTTAATATGTGTGCTTATATGTGTATATATCCATCCTTCCATCTAAGTGCCTGTGCATATCAGTTTTTCTCTGAAAGTCTATTTTGTCTTATTTTTTTCAGAACATTTTCACATCTATTTTCTCCTTGCTTTTTCAGTAGCCTTGTAGTGTACATAAAGTAGATATTATTCTAATTTCCATTTGATTGAGATGAAAGCAAAGGCTCAGGAGGGTTAGGTGATTTATTCTAGGTCTCACAGAAAATTCATGCAGAATAAAAGTAGAAATCAAGTTTCTCAGTGCCTATTTGGTATTTCTTATCTATCTTATTTACAGTGCAACAATTTCTCAGTTCAAGTTTTGAAATGTGTTCCATTTAATATGATTATTTTATAATCATGTAATGAGTAGCACGTGGTGATAGGTAAACTTTAAATAGAGCTAGGATTTCCACTCTATTTGATTTTGGGATCTATTTGGCTTGGTTTCAAGGGCAGTGAATTTTTATCCCATCCTTTCCTGACTCCTGTAGGTTAACTCTGACTAGCCATTTTTTTGTGTGTGGCCCTCTCTATAAATGGCTGGTAGAACAAAATTGTACTTGGGGTTTTCATGTTTATGTCTCATTCATTTTTTTCAGCCCACTCTACCCCATGGATAGCATGTAATAGATACTCAGGAACTGTTGAGTGAATGCGAGGTAAATTTTTAGAATGTCAGTGGCCTGGTGTATAGGATAACTCTTTATGGTTCGTTCACCCAGAGGTTGGTATTGATCTAAAGGGAAGATGCGTATTTTCAATTATCTGATACTTTATTTTATACTAGAAGTACCAAGCACCCCCACTGTTGCATTAAAATATTAGGAATGCAAGGATGAATAAGATGAACCAGTCTGTGCTGTAGATGCTAACAGAATAACGTGGGGCACACTATATTTACTCACGGATGCTCAGGCCACACCACACACACAGTGCTGTTGACATTATTAGCCCTGTCTGGGGACTGGAAGACTTGCGTTGGCTCGTAAAGGAGTTTGCAGGGGCACTCAAGCAGAGAAATTTCCATGTAACATACCGCTAAAGCCAAAATTGCAGATGAACATGGTATTTGAAAAGTTCAATGACTAGAGTGTAGAATATGAGTCGGGTAACATTGGGGAATGAAGATGATATGTTGGATTGTAAGGATCTTAACGTTTTTTAGAAAATATTTAATTGTTGGTCAGAAGGGGATGAACATTTAGAGCAAGAGATGGTATAATCAAATTTGTGTTATGAAAAGGTAATTCTGGCAGCTTTGTTGTGTACAGAGTAGAAAAGAAAAGAGCCAGGAGCAGGCAGGCAGAGTAATTAAGAATGTTTACGGAATTGTCCAGATAAGAGAAGGGTTCTTCGCAAAGCATTGGTGAACAAGCTGTAAGCAGAGCTTTGTGAATGATTAAATAGAAATAGTGAAGTAGGAGTCAGGGATGCCTCCAAGGTTTCCAGCTAGGGTGACTAGATTAAAGAATGGGGGATTGATTAGTAACAGGGAATATAAGCGAAGCAGGAGCAGGCTCCATGGGGTGGATGTGGATATTAACGTTGGATATATTGAGTTTGAGGTTTCTATAGATAACCAAAATGGAAATGTCAAGTAAGCAACTGGAAATAATAATCCTAGTATCATTAGAAACACAGTATCTGAACATATGGATCCGGAGCCATAGACATCTGGGACATCGCCAGAGCCAGGACAGGGGTGGCACGGGTAGAGTATACGGAGAAGGAGGCCTAGGACAGGAGCCTGGGAAACATTACATTTAATAATTTAAGAGGTAGAAAGAAGAAAAGCCAACGAAAGAACCCTGAAAAGTGTTTGGAAACGTAAGATAGCATTATAATATATCTCTTACTTTTTCTATTCAGCCATTTTAAATACTGCCTGAATTCTTCTGGTATCCTTTATTGAATTGCTGTCAGTTTTGTCAGAGGGTTAACTATCATTTTGTTTTCATTTCTTATTGTCCATTACTTTATAATCATTCTGTTAGTCCTTCCTTTATACTCCTGTGGAGAGTTTATAGGAAAAGCATGACCTGTGTTACATTCAATAACACTAGGAAAATATGAATTCTGTGGTGTTCCTAATAGTGAAGAATTCATAGTAACTGAGGGTTTACTTTGGCATTCTGATATTGGAGTTTAGTACTCTAGACATAAATATCTCAGTTCAAAGCATATTTTGTTATTATTTTGAAGTCTTAAATTGTACATTAGACAGTCATTGACATTGAAATTTTTGACAGTTTCACACTTTGAGGAAGCTTGTGTTAAAGAATTTCTCCCAGCTTCTAAAATGGCAGTCTAAGATTGTATTCTTAGACTTTGCATAGTATTCATGGCTGATATTTTAGTTTTATATATATTTGATAAATATAGAATAAATTCTGGCTATGTCCAAAGCCAATCTATTGCTAGAGAACTTGAGAGGTTACATGAAAATGAGTAACTAAAGCTGGATTAAAACCTTTTATTTACAAAATGATTGATTCTCCATTCCAACTCCCGCCTCCTGTATAATCTCAAGTACAATTCAAATGAAAACAATATTGAAATAAACTATAACATAAGTGTAAGAAAATACCATGGAGTTCTGATTTTTCTCATGCAGACTTCGGGCATACTTGGGTGCATACTTCAAAATATTAAATTCTTTTCAGAAACATGTGTTTTGATGCTTTTGAGTTTCTGGTTTCCAGTACTGATATCTGCCCTCAAAGGAGTTTGCAGTCTCCTGGGAGAGAGATGTATACAATCTGAAATAGAGTGAAAAAGAGTGAGGGCAGGGACTGGAGTCCTGAGGCTTCACTAAATACAGAACTTCCAATCTCAGGGTCCCAAATGCAAACATCCAGCATTGCTGTTATGATCTGATCCAATCTAAAAGTCCCTTCTCCAAAATGTGGTTCATTTAGAGAATTCTCCTTGGGTCTGGGAATAGGAGACCCTGTGGTAGGAACCATTCATTTATCATCACTAAAGATGTTCAGGTATCAGCTAATTGTTTTATTTTCCTTTCTGACAGTGTGTCACAGGATCCTACATCCTTCTCAATAACGTGTTTCTTATACCTGATAACCAGAATTCATTAGAATGGTATAATTACAAGCCAGGCATGATGGTGCATGCCTATAGTGCCAGCTACTCAAGAGACAGAGGCAGGAGGAGTGATTGAGCCCAGGAGTAGTCTGAAGCTGCAGTGAGTTATGAATGCACCACTGCATGCCTGCCTGGGTGACAGAGCAAAACCCCATCTCTAAAAAAAAGAATTTTATAATTATAGACTGATAGACATTATAGATGGTCCCAGACATGTTGATTTGAATATATTCAGTATGCTCCTTGACTTACCATGGGTTATATCTGAATAAACCCATATTAAGTTGAAATATGAAATATGGGTTTATCTGGAGGTAACCCCATTGTTAAGTCTACGAGCATCTGTATTTGTTTTCTGTGACCTACTTGGTTTTCTTCCCACCCAGTGATGTGTTGGAGTTGGCCCATAACCAGCTCAAGAGAACCAGTTGGTTGATTTTCAGCAATTTTGTGAGATGGTTGTTTCATATAGTGATTATTAAAAATTTAAATATAAATGTATAAATTAAATCAAGAATAGGGCAACCAAAGGTAATAAATACTCAAAACTCATCACTCTTTAGTAATTTTGTTATGTTTTACTATTATGTGTGTTTTTGAGGTTATTTATGTATGTTGTATCTGTATGGAAATAACATGTAATGGTTTGCTAATGTACATGTCTTCCCACTTCTGTGTTTAAGTGACATCATACTGGTAGTTAAAAATTGGCCATGGTGAGAGTATAGCACCAAAATTGGCCAATATTATAAGTCGGGGCTTGACTTAACATTTTGTTGATTGTTCAGACTTAAGAAAGTGATGGAGAAAATGTTAATAATGCAGATTAATTTAAAAATTTGTTTCCATTGCATTGTAAATAGCACAAAAAATGGAGTAAATATCATTTTGTTCCAAAACTATTAACTGTTCAGCAAAGAAGTCACGTAACTATCAAATGAAGTTCAGATGTATGTCTCTGTTGTATCACTTTCATCTTTGACTTTAACATGAACAAAACTGTCAACCGATATTCATGTCAGAACAAATTGTAAGTCAGTTGCATACATCGGCAGCTTTGGAGTTCAGCAGAACTTACTTAACAAGTTTTTCTCTGGGAATCAATTGGCTAACTTACAACAGAGAACATTTATATTGTATTATTTTTTGTAAATGTTCCACTTTACATCCTTTAGATCAGTAAAACTTACGACAAACTTACGTGTGTCTGTGATCACACATTCATGCATGATCTCCCCCAGAGAGCTGTTCATTGAGCTTTTAAACTGGCACACATTGTTTCTAACCATGAACAAGTTCAAATAAAGGTTGCTCTATTAAATTCAGATTTAAATAGGTTGACTTTGTTTTCATCTTTCTTTCCTCTTTTTCTTTTCCCATTTCAATTTTTTTTCTAAATAAAAACCACACTGTGTGCTGAACAATGGAATATAAAAGAATCAGATGTACAATGATTTTAGACATCTATTATTTGGGGGAAAATGTTTACAAAATATACAAAACTTTACAACAGTAGATAGTAACCACTTAAATATCAGGAGGTCAGTACTTTTTAATTTAATGGAAGAAGTTACACGCCAACAACTCTTTCCTCTTTTATAAGAGACTTTAGCTATTGGGGGGGCAGGCGGGTTGGTCAGAGGAAGGGTTTTAAAGAAACATCAAAATCAAAACAGCTTCATTTTCATTCTTATGTCAAGTTTATGATGCATAATCACTTTCAAACCAATGCTGTGTGCCCTGCTTTCTGACTCATTTGGTACAGGACTTAGGGAAAGGACATGTGGGACTCCCAGATGGGCATCAGCCATGGAGGTGAGCACCTGTAGCCCTAGCTACTGGGGAGGCTGAGGTGTGAGGATCGCTTGAGCCCAGGAATTCAAGATTACAGTGAGCCAAGATCACGCCACTGCACTCTAGCCTGGGTGACTGAGCAAGTCCCTGCCTCTAAAAAAAAAAAAAAAAGGAGAGAGAAAGAATTGACAATGATAATATCTACCATTTATTATGCTAGGCACTTACTATGTTATTTCTGAGCCTTGCAATAACTCACCAGTCAAGTATTATCCCCCACTCTACAAATTGGAAAACCGAGGTTAAGCCAATTTTTTGTCACACATCTTCCAAGTGTCTCTTTCAGGTCTGTCTCCAAAGTCTCTGCTGTTTTCCAAATACTACTGTTCTGAAGCTAGTTCTTATTAATAGCATACCGGGAAGATTAGATCTTACAGCAAAAGCTTTTTGTGTTTATGGCTGTTTATCCCAAGAACTATTTATTACTTAGAAAATTACATTTTGACAAAAACATTTTTTTGTTATGCTTTGGGTAAATGTTTTACACTCACTTAATTTCATTTCTGTCCTCATAGCCTTGGTGGAGGACCAGATGATGCAAAAGAAATTATGAGACACAGTTTCTTTTCTGGAGTAAACTGGCAAGACGTATATGATAAAAAGGTAGGATATCTTTATGGGATAGTATGTATACATTTTGGCTACTCTGCTAAAATGAATTTATGGCAAAACAATTTTAAAGTGAGTAAAATGTAATGATATAATGATATTTTCCATTTTACTGTGACATTTAAGTGATTATTGAATTTCTGAACACAAAATTTTGCATATAATCTTGACTCCCCAATTCCTCTTGAAATTTTATTCAACATGGTCAAAAAATGTATTTTTCTCCTTTTTTTCATAATAATTTGTTATTTTATCTTCTTTTATTGAAAAAAAAAGATACCCAATATTATGTTTTTCTTTAGGAAATCTGGTGAAAAAAATCATAATTTTTAAATTTGCCCTATGTCTTTAATTTTAAAGTGAACACTTTAGATTTCATATTTATACAGATCCGTATTTTAAAAGGAACTTAGTTGTAATATTTAGCAAAGTAATAAACCTATTGTCTTATTTCAGACTTCTCTGTTATTTGAAACAGAGCTTTATTGCCTATAAAAAGGGGTACCATTAATTAAGTTTATTGTAATCTGCTTATTTTTAATATAATTTTTACATAAATTCAGGAACAGGAAATTGTTGTGTCTATTCCATCTTTTTTCTTCTCCTTTAGCTATTATTAGTACAGATGTTGATTTTGACATTTTGATTTTCAAATGCTTGTATAAAATTTTTGCTATGAAATTTTTATATAGTTAAATAATTTGCTTAGAATTTTTGTCTAATTATTTTGGTTAGCCCCTCCATTTCAGTTTATTCCAGATTTAATATTTTTCTCTGAAACATTTATCAGTCAACATTTATGTAGGCTCTTATTTTGTGCCAAGTATTCTTCTCTGTTAACCCCTAAGGTAAAGAGAATTATATGAGTTATGAGGAAGTAACAAAAGTACTTCATTTCTGTATTAAGTTATTGGTAATAGGGAATATGGTGACTTTCTATCCATTTCTTCTAATTAGAAGTTTAAAATATATGCATCATATTAAACTCTTCTACTCATGCTTCAGTTCAATTAAACTCGCATATCTTGAGTTTCTACCATTGTATAAAGCACTGTGTGAGTATTGGATCCTCATAACCATGTGACCATTCTTAAATGCTCTAAGTGTTCACTAACTTCCTATAGACAATTTTATATCTACTTTATATTATTGCTGATGATCCTTATGAGTCTCATGCATGTATAGGAAGGCCCCTGATGAGCTATGTGCTGCTTTTATCATGCCAGTGTACTGCAAAAGAACCCACAAAAGACCAAGATCTTGCTGTGTTTCCCAGAAATATGCTAGTCAGAGGTTTTCTTTGACACACAAAACAATAAGCTACACTTAAATATCCTTTCACTATACCCTGTCCAAGAAGGACTTATTAAAAAAAAAGAAAAGAAAACATCTCTTTAAGAGACAATGTTTGGGGCACCAGTGTAGCCCTGTTGGCTTAAAGAAGAGCCAAAACATGGGCTGTGTTCAGTCCTGTGAGGAGACTAAGATATGCTGCAGAGGTTTTTTTCTCTCAGTGTTCAGCAATTCATGTTAAATGGCAGTTCGACGTCACCTGGGGAAAGCTCTGGGAGCCAGCCAGCATCCCAGTGAAGGAGCAAGGCTTACCCTGTTTCTGGCCCCCCTCCCGGGCCAGACACGCCCAGAGCGAAGGTGATCTTAAGGCACCCAGGCAGCTACTGCGTGTGAATGGAGTCAGAGGAGCCAGCAAGAGCGGGGAGAAAAAGCTTCTAAAACATAACTCTAGATGGTATATGTGGAGAAATTAAATTGTTATAATTAATTTTAAAAATAAATGCCACTTAATTTGAGCAAAGGTATTAAGCATCTTGCACCACAAAAATGACAGCATTTCCATAAACCACAAATTGGTTGTGGACTAATTAATGCCTCTACAGACGTCGTCTTGCTATCTATCCTGTGTGACGGTGGAGCTCTGGTGTCCTCAGCCACCCATGGACTTGAAGGAGCAGCATCATTACAGCAGCACGTTTCAATTTGAGTCTCTTTCTAAAAGGCTCTGAAAATGTGTTGGGTTATTTGGTTTGTATCATATCACAGATAAGCAATTATAGGAATGAGCTGGATGCCAGTAGATATTTTAATGAATTCAGTTCAAATTCTAGTGCTTTGAATAGTATAAATTATTAAATAATTTATAAAATCAAACATTTTTATGGAGCCCTTATATTTATTCAAAAGAGGTAAGTTCATCTGTAAGATGAGGTATTTTTAATTATATTTTCATTAATAAGTTTTGAGAGATTTATTTTTTAAATTTATTATCACATAATTATTGGCCATTTTTCTAAATAGTATGGCACATCTAGAGATGCTGGTATCTACAGGGGAGATATAATCTCTCCCCAGGCAAGTGAAAAGTGAACTAATCCTGATTGCTGGTAGCATGATGTACCACAAAGCGCACAGTGCTGCAGTGTGGAAGAACTGGGCCCTGGTCCTGGATTTGGTTCTTGCTCCCTTTGTGGAAATGGACAGGTCATTTTACTCATGCATAACATTATGATCGTTTACCTTCAGCCTTTAAGATTCTCTGGCATATTTTATAGTTTGAATTTATCTAGATAAATTTCTATATAGATTTCTATATAGATTTTTATACTCAGTTTCTCAGTCTGCTGGGATTTTGTGTGAGATTATGTTTAATCTGTAGGTCAATTTGGGAAGAATTGGCATCTTAGCAAGTCTTCAGATCCACGAACACAGTATATTTCTCCATTTATATAGGTGATCTTTAATTTCTCTTAGTAATGTTTCACAATTTTCAATATTTAGGTCTTACACATATTTTGTTATATTTATCCTTAAGTACTTCATGTCTTTTGATGTAAATGCTATTTTAAAATTTCATCTTTACTCTTTTTCACTGCTAGTATATAGAAATGCAATTGATTTTTTAAAATATTGACCTTATCTTCTGTAAGCTTGCAAGAATTAGTTGAGGTAACCTTTTTTGTAGATGACTTACAGTTCTCTACATAGACAATCATATATTCTGTAAATAAAAAGCTTTTACTTCATTTCTAATCCGGTATTCATTTTCTTTCTTTCTTCTTTTGCTTTGTTGTATTGGCTAGGGCCTTCATTACAACATTGAATAGAAGTGGTAAGAGCAGACATCCGACTTTGTTCCTCATCTTAGGGAGAAAAACTTCTCTTGCCATGAAATATGACTGATGTTAATGAGCACATCTAGCAGCCAGATCTGGGTTTCTAAATATTATTCTCCAATAAAAGGAAAACCAAGGGTCCTTGGAGAAGTGGTTGATTTCAGGAATGATGTGGGGAAAATAAAAGATGAGCCTGGAGTATGTTGTGGTACTAGAAAGTAAGGAGGAGCTTTAAAAAAAGAATGAAGGAAAGAAAGATAGAAAGCCAACCCTGAATAGCTCCCTGTGGCAAAAGCTGGAACAGTTTCAGCAACAAGATAAATACAGTATTGGATCGTGACCCAAAGAATAAAATACATACCCATGAGTTCATACTGCAGAAATAAATGACTGAATACATAAAGTGTTGAGAAGGGACATGTCTTCTTACAGATGAATTCCAATTAATAAATGTAGAGGGGGTGAGGGAAGAAGAAAATCACCATTAGAGCAGGAGAGTAAAACTTGCTTATGCAGGATCTGCCAATGAATGCGAAAATAACTGGGCAAAAGTTTAAGAAAGAATATTTGCATAATCTCAAACTATGCAAACATTTATCATTTACAAAGATAAAAAGAGTAACTTTACAGTGGAGAAACCTGTAGAGACGGTGTCCTAAGTGATTAGGGTTACCATCACTGGTAGGTGGGACATACTGACATCATGTAACCCATGATCTGATGCTCTGAGAAAAGCATGTCACTTTGGAAATGTTCTTCCTTGAAATACAGACCCTCAGTATGTTAGGGAGGGGGCTTATGCCCCAGGCTGAGAAAGAATTCTTGATTCAAAGATTAGGATAGGTTTTGAAGCACGAAGTTTTACTTTCCAAGAGAGGAAAGGGCGTGGCATGAAAGAAAGAAGAAATACCAGCCCTAAGGATGAGTGGCTTGAGCTTTTTATTGGAGTTGTAAACCTTAGAGTAGTTATTGTTGTAAAGTGGAGACAGTTGTGTTTTTTTTCCTTCTCTTTTAAGCTGGCTTTATCAGACTTCTAGGAATGTGGTGTGGCAGATGTGGAGATGGCTATGTGCCCTTTTCTGTCTGTTCAGTACTTTTCAAGTTCTGTAAACAATTTTTTTAAAAAAACAACTTAAGCCACAGGTGGTTACGCATACAAAGGGGCATTGTGTGTACTGTGTTTCCTCGAAAATAAGACCTACCCATAAAATAAGCCCTAGTGACGGGCGTGGCTACGCAGGGTATCAGCACAGCCCATGCATTTCGTGGCGGAGCAGTAAAGAAGAGGAACAGCCTGTCTCATCTGCCCCATCGTGACAGCCACTATCTCAGAGGTGACCGGAAAGGTGTGGGCAGCCCCACCAACAAGGTCGGCCCCCCCTGTCAGGTCCGGGCCATCCTGTGTGTGCTGCATGCTGAGGTTTTGAGGGGAAATTTTCCTCAGTGAAGTGAGGAGCAGCACGCTCTGCTTTAGGTATTGTGTGTCCCCAGGGGGAAGAAGGAAAGCTGTGGCCGCCATTTTACTATGATGATGATCCAGAAGAAGACGACTTAACTATATGTGAATAAATGTAGATTGTTGTGCCATACTTAAAAAAAATAACACATCCCCTGAAAATAAGCCGTAGGGTGTCTTCTTGAGGAAAACTAAATATAAGACACTGTCTTATTTTTGGGGAAACACGGTAGTAATTTCTTTTTTTAATGTTAAATGGTTTACTAACAATGGCATTTGATCTCCCCTTCCTTTGGTTAGAACTGTTATCAGTGGACTTGGAGACTGGGGTGTTTGGATGATGGTCAGCTCTTCTGTAACTACTTTCTGTTGACTTAAGGATATAGAGTATCCCTGCCTGAGAGTCCGGTTGAGGGTCGTTAAGAGGGAGAGGCTGAAATTGGACCATCTTAAGAGCAAGAGTAGAGGAAGGATAGGGATTCATTGGATAGAAATGGCAGGGCTCAAATTTAATTTTTTATGAATTCCATTAAATAGAAAAAAGTAAGGTCTGAAAATGCAATGTGAGATCCTAGATTGGGTTCTGGAATAGCAAAGGGGCATTAGTGAAAAAGAATAAAGGTGAAATCTAAATAAAGTTGGTAGTTTAGTTAATAATATTTTACTGATGTTAGTTTCTTAGTTTATGTATTTGTGCTATGGTTATATAATATGTTAACATTAGAGGGCAGTGGGTATAGGGTATATGGTTACTGTGTGTACTATATTTGTAAATCTTGTCTTAGCCTAAAGTTATTTCAGTATGATAAGTTATAAAAATAAGATGTTAAAGTACTTTTTTTTATACCTCCTTTATCAGATTGAGGACATTCTCTTCCTAGTTTACTGAGAGTTTTTATAATGAATGGATGTTGAATTTTATTAAAAACTTGTTCTGCATTTATTCCAGTGATCATATGGCTTTTCTCTTTTATGTTCTATTAAAATGGTGAATTAACATTGATTTTTCCAACATTATATGAACCTTGCATTCCTGGGGAAAAACCCACCTGTTCATGGTGTGTTATTATGTATTGCTGGATTTAATACAGTGTATTTTTAAAGGATTTTTGCATCCTAAAATCAAGAGTGATATGATTATATCATCTTCTTTTCTTAAAATGTCTTTATATGATTTTCATTTCAGTATCATGTTTGCCTTATTAAAACGGGGGGAAAGTACTTCTCAATTTTATGGAATTATATGTATAGAATTGATACTATTTGTTAATTAAATATTTGGTAGCATTTACCAGTGAAACCACCACCTGGGCCTGGAGTTTTGTCTTTTCTTGGGTGGTTTTTAACTATGAATTCAATTTCTTTAATTATTATGGGCCTGTTGTGATTATCGAATGAGTTTTGGTATTTTGTGTCTTTCAAGGAATATATCATCTAAGTTAAGTTCCTAAGGACTGTTAGTCACGCTTTACAAATTTTGATGTTGTGTTTTTATTTCAGAAGATTTTTAATTCTCTTTTTGATTCCTTTTTAACATGACGGTTATTTATAATTGTGTTGTTTAATTTCCAAGTATATTTTTCAGGTATCTTTCAGTTATTGATTCCTAGCTTAATTCTCTTGTGGTTGAAAAACATACTTTATATGATTTTAATACTTTTAAACTCATGAAGATTTGTTTATGGCCCAGAAAATGGTCATGTTACTCTTGAAAAAAATCTATACAGTAGACACTTGAACAACACAGGAGTTAGAGGTGCCAACCCCACCTCCATTCAGTCAAAAATCCATGTATAACTTTTGATTCCTTAAAAACATAATTACTGACAGCCTACCATTGACCTGAAGCCTTACCAATAACATAAACAGTTGAATAACACATACTTTGTATGTTATATGGATCATATACTGTATTCTTACAACACAGTAAGGTAGAGAAAATGTTATTAAGAAAATCATAAGGAAGAGAAAATATATTTACTATTTATTAAATGAATTGGATCATCATAAAGATCTTTATCCTTGTCATCTTCAGTTGAGTAGCTGAGGAGGGTTGGTCTTGCTGTTTCAGGAGTGGCAGAGATGGAAGGAAACCTGCGCATGAATAGGCCTATCCCCCCCACCTGTTCAAATTTGTGGTGTTCAGGGGTCAACTGTATTCTGTATTTATTGCATGAAGTGTTCTACCAGTGCCCATTAGGTCAAGATGATTGATAGTATTTATGTATTCTATAATATATTCTTACTTATTTTATCTACTTTTTCTATCAGTTACTGAAAAAAGATTATTGAAATCAACTATAACTGTGGATTTGTTTATCTTTTCAGTTTTGCTTCATGTATTTTGAAACCTCATCGTTAGCTTCATGTACATTCATTTTTTTATTTGTACAAATTTATAGGGTACAAGTGCAATTTTATTACTTGTATAGATTGTTTAGTGGTCAAGTCAAGGCTTTTAGGAAACATGTGACCCAAATACCATATATTGTACTCATTGATTTCTTTTTTCTTTTTTATTTTTTGAGACAGAGTCTCGCTTTGTTGCCCAGGTTAGAGTGAGTGCCGTGGCATCAGCCTAGCTCACAGCAACCTCAAACTCCTGGGCTCAAGCCATCCTGCTGCCTCAGCCTCCTGAGTAGGTGGGACTACAGGCATGCACCACCATGCTTGGCTAATTTTTTCTATGTATATTAGTCGGCCAGTTAATTTCTTTCTATTTATAGTAGAGACGGAGTCTCGCTCTTGCTCAGGCTGGTTTCAAACTCCTGACCTCAAGCAATCTGCCAGCCTGGGCCTCCCAGAGTGCTAGGATTACAGGCTCATTAACTAATTTCTCATCCTCCACCTCCCACCCCTTTACCCTTGTGAATCTTCATTGTATATCCTTCCACTGTATGTCCACATGGACACATATTTTGGCACTCACTTGCAAGTGAGGACATGCAACATTTGACTTTATGTGCCTGGCTTGTTTCACTTAAGATAATAGCCTTCAGTTCCTTCCACATTGCTGCAAAAGACCTGATTTCGTTCTTTTTAGTAGCTGAATGGTATTCCCTTGTGTCAGTATACCACTTTTCTTTATCCATTCCTCCATTGATGGACACTTAGATTGATTCCATCTTTGCTATTGTGAGTTAGTGATGTGATAAACATGAGTGCAGGTATCTTTTTGATATATTGATTTCTTTTCCATTAGTATCCCAAGGAAAAGAGTATCCCAAAGCAAAACACCCAGTAGTGGGGATTGCTAGATCAAATGGTAGTTATATTTTTAGTTCTTTGAGAAATCTCCATCCTGTTTTCTATAGAGGTTGTGGTGATTTACGTTTCTATCAACAGTATGTAAGAGTGTCCTTTTCTCCACATCCTCACCAACATCTGTCATTTTTTGTGTCTTTAATAATAGCCATATTGGCTGGTATAAGATCGTATCTCACTGTAGTTTTAATTTGTATTTCTCTGATGATTAGTGATATTGAGCATTAAATTTTTTATTTTTGATCAGTATAGGTACATAATAGTTGAATATATTTATGGGGTACATGTGATGTTTTTATATAGGCATATAGTGTGTCAAATGGATTTGAGTATTATGTATCAATGTAATAATCAAATCAGAGTAACTGGGATATACACCATTTCAAACATGTATTATTGCTTTGTGCTAGGAAAATTACAATTCCATTCTTTTAGTTATTTTAAAGTATGCCCTAACTTACTGTTGACTGTAGTCACTTTGTTGTGCTAACAAATATTTTTCATTCTGTATATCTATATTTTTGCACCCATTAACCATCCCCACTTCATGCCCTGTCCCTGCTACCCTTCCCGGCCTCTGGTACTCGTCATTCTACTCTCAGTCTCCATGAGATCAGTTGTTTCAATTTTTAGCTCCCACATATGAGTGAGAACATGCAAGTCTTGTCTTTCTGTGCTTGTATTATTTCATTTAACATCCATGTTGTTGCAAATGATAGGATTTTATTTTTTTCTATGGCTGAATAATATTTCATTGTGTACCACATTTTCTCTATCCATTCATATTTGATGGATACTTAGGTTGATTCCAAATTTGGGCTATTACGAATAGTGCTGCAATAAATATGGAAGTGAAGATATCTTTTCAATATACTGATTTCCTTTCTTTTGGAATTATACCAAGTAGTGGGATTGCTGGATCTATTTTTAGTATCTTTTTTTTTTTTTTTTTTTTTTGAGACAGAGTCTCACTCTGTTGCCTGGGCTAGTGTGCTGTGGTGTCAGCCTAGCTCACAGCAACCTCAAACTCCTGACCTTGAGTGATCCTCCTGCCTCAATCCTCCTGGCTCAGCCTCCCAGAGTGCTAGGATTACAGGTGTGAGCCACCACGCCCAGCTATTTTTAGTTTTTTAAGGAATGTTCTCCATAGTGGTTGTACTCATTTATATTCCCATCGATGGTATACGAGGGTTCCCCTTTTTCCACATCCTTGTCAGTATTCATAATTGCCTGTCTTTTTGATAAAAGCTGTTTTAACCGGGGAAGATGGTATCTCATTGTTGTTTTGATTTGCATTTCTCTGATGACTAATGATGTTGAACATTTTTTCACGTACTTGTTCACGATTTGTATGTCTTTTGAGAAATATCTGTTTATGTACTTGATCACTTTTTTTATTTTTTATTTATTTATTTTTTTGAGACAAAGTCTCACTCTGTTGCCTTGCCTGGGCTAGAGTGCTGTGGCATCAATCTAGCTCACAGCAACCTCAAACTCCTAGGCTCAAGCCATCCTTCTGCCTCAGCCTCCCGAGTAGCTGGGAATACAGGCATGCGCCACCATGCTCGGCTAATTTTTTCTATATATTTTTAGTTGTCCAGCTAGTTTATTTCTATTTTTAGTAGAGACGGGGTCTCGCTCAAAGGATCCACCTGTCTCAGCCTCCCAGAGTGCTAGGATTACAGGTGTGAGCCACCACACCTGGCCTTGATCACTTTTTCATGGGATTATTTGGGCATTTTTGTTGAGTTGTTTGAGTTCTTTGTATATTCTAGATATTGGTTCCTTGTTGGATAAATCATTTGCAGATATTTCCTCCCTCCCGTTCTATAGGTTGTTTGTTCACTCTATTGATTATTTCTTTTGCTATATAGAAGCTTTTTAGTTTAATTAAGTCCTATTTGTCTATGTTTGGTTTTGCTGTCTGTGCTGTTGAGAACTTAGATTTAGGATTATGTCTTCTTGGTGAATTTACTTCCTTATCTCTCTTTCTTTCCTAAGAAATGGGATCTTACTATGTTGCCTAGGCCTGCCTAGAGCTAGTGGGTTCAAGTGATCCTTCTGTGTAAGCCTCCTAAGAGGCTGGGACTGCAGGCACTCGCCATCCAGTTTTACCTCTTTGTCAATATGAAATGTCCCTCTATATCCATGTCTCTAGTCTTTGTTTTGAAATCTACTTTGTCTGATATTAATATATCACCAATGGGTGTTAGGTCTTCTACATACTTAATGATTGCTTAACTGCCTCTTATCAGTTCCTAAGAGAGAAGTGAAATCTTCAACTGTAATTGTGGCTTTGACTATTTATCCTTTTAGTTCTATCAGTCTTTTTTATTTTTAAGTTTTGTTTCTAGGTGCATCCAAATTTAGGATTCTTACATCTTTTTAGTAGTTTTACCTCTTTATCATTTATCTAGATTAACCAATTTATTGGCATAGAGCTTACAATAGAAATAAATGAAATAGAGAATTGAAAAACGATAGAGAAAAATAAATGAAAACAAAAGTTGATTATTTTAAAAGATTAACAAAATTGACATAGCTTTAGACCAGCAGTCTCCAACCTTTTTGGCACCAGGGACCAGTTTTATGGAAGACCATTTTTCCATGGACAAGAGGGGGGTGAGGGATGATTCAAATGCATTACATTATTGTGTAGTCAAACCTCTGCTAATGATTTGCAGCCACTCCCCAGCACTAACATCACCACCTCAGCTCATCAGGCGTTAGACTCTCATAAGGAGCTGCAATGTGCAGTTTACAGGGTTCATACTCCTATGAGAACCTAATGATTTGACAGGAGGCAGAGGTTATGTGGTGGTGCCCACAGTGGGGAATGGCTGTAAATACAGATGCAGCTCTTTGCTTGCCCACCACTCACCTCCTGCTGTGGGGCCCAGGGATTGGGGGCCATAGCTTTAGACAGATTGACTAAGGGGATAAAGGAGAAAAAAATGAAATACTAAAATCAAAAATGAAAATAGGACATTACTGCCAACTTTACAGAAATAAAAAGGATTGTAAGAGGATACTATGAGTAACAGTATGCCAGTAAGTTGGGTAACCTAGATGAAATGGACACATTCCTAGAAATATACAAACCACCAAAATAAGAATAAATGGAAAATCTGACTAGATCTATAACTCTTAAGGAAATTAAAATCTGTAATGAAAGACCTCCCAACAAAGAAAAGCTCAGGAGAAAAAAAGCTTCACTGGAGAATTCTACCTAACATTTAAAGAAAAACTACTGGCAGCCCTTCTCAAACTCTTCCAAAAAATTGAAGAGGAGTGAACACTTCCTCACTCATTCTATGAGGTAAATATTATTCTGATACCAAAAATAAAAGGAAATTATAGATCAATATCTGTAGTCAACATAGATGAAAACTTCCTTAACAAAATGCTAGCAAAACATTCAAAAGTATAATTGAAGGATTATGCACCATAACCCAGTGAGATTTATTCCAGGAATGCAAGGATGTTTCAACATACAAAAATTAATGTAATATCTCACAATAATAAAATGATGGAAGAAAACCCACACGATCATCTCAAGTGATGCGGGAAGAGCATTTGACAAAATGCAATACCCATTTATGATAAAAAAAAAACCAAACAAACTGGGAATAGAAGGAAACTTCCTCAATATGATAAAGGAGGGAGGGAGGGAGAGAGAGAGAGAGAGAGAGCGAGAGAGAGAGAGGAGAGAGAGAGAGAGAAGACATAAATGGAAAGACATCTCATGGTTATGGACTGGATACTTAAGATTGCTAGGAAGATGGTACTACTCAAAGTGATACTATAGATTAAATGCAAAATTTTTTTCTTGGTCTTACAATGGAATACTATTCAAGAGTAAAAAATAACTTAGATTTATATATATCAAGAGTGGTAAATCTCAGAAATATAAACAAGCAAGTTACTAAGGATATTTAGAGAATGATACCACATTACAAAAACTGAAAATGGGGCGTGGTTAATGGATGCAAAAATATAGTTAGAGTGAACAACATTTGATAGTACAACAAAGTGACTATAATCAACAATAAGTTAGGGTACACTTTAACTAAAAGAGTAGGATTGGAATATTCCTGACACAAAGAAATAATGTCTGAGCTGATGGATACTCCAATTACCCTGATTTGGTTAATTCACACTGTGTGCACATATCAAAATATCACATGTACCCTGTAAAGATACACAACCATTATGTGCCCATAATAACTAAAAATATTTTTACAACACAATAAAGAAAGCATTAAATTTATGACCACATATGTGAGAGGAAAATGTAAACAGTTGCATGCAAATCATTCAAAGTAACTCCAGAACAATATATGCTTGAATGTAATGTAATTGTCATTCTTACAGGTTGAAAATGCTTGAACATTAGTGAGAGGGAAAGGAATGGATATTTAGTGGTATCTAGTTTATATTTAGAAAAACAAAAGTTTGAAAGTACACATGACACGATGTTAACATCAGTTAAACCTGGTTGTCTTTTTATGTTTTCTATTCTTAATGCTTAAAATAGTTATTTTTTTAAATCAAGTCAAAGGTAAAAGAAATGGAAACACCAAGCTTGAGATACTCAAGAAAATGGAAGAGTAAAAAGAAATAGCTGAAATGAACGTAGTCTTTAGAATGGGTATTTGTTTGTTTTGCTTATACACTTAGGGTAAGATCCAGTGAGGAGTATGAAAGTGGAGATATATAGAAAAAAGTAATATTTACAATTAAAACATATTGATAGTGAGGTGTAAGGTCAATAAATATAGGCCCACAGAGGCCCACTTTGTGCTGACTACTTTGTTCCTCAAGGAGAAACAAATAATAACCATTGTAAAACATAATTATGTACTAATTATAAAACATAACAAAACAGTGCAGACCAACAAGTATTTAATGGTGGTTGACTTGGAATTTTTGTCTTATTTTGAGATGGATCTCAATACTTTCTACATTTCTACTTATTTTTCAGAGATTTCCTTCAGAAAAGAAGAAAAAACTTGCTTCTAGAGAGTGATTTGGGTATTTTATAATTTATTTTGGTCACTTGGTTGATACTCATTTCAGTGGGAGGAGAACTGATTAAATATGTAATATCCTATCACGTGCAGAGAGAGGCCTCAATGAAATAGTATCTCCTCTGAAAGGGCCTAAGTGAATCTTCTAGATCTTATTATATTAATTTTAAGTCTTTCAGTTTGTTCATTAAACATCTGTGTTTCTATTTGAAGATTAATCTTCATCTCTGTCCCAGATTCCAAGTTAGGATTTTTAGTATTCATTCTTTTCCTACATATTTACCATTTCCAGTGCTTTTCTTTTTTAAATTAATCTTTTATTGAGATATGATTCACCCGTTGAAGTATGCACTTCAGTGGTTTTTAGGGTATTTGCAGACTGTGCAACCATCACCACTGTCTAATTTCAGCACGTTTCAACTTGAAGATCCAGGTTTCTCTCTGGGCTCATTCTCCTTCAGCTAAAGAATTTCCTGTATCATGTCTTGTAATGCAGCTGGCAAAAAGAAATTTCTTATGGGACGATGTCTTTATTTTACCTTCATTCATGAAGGATATTTTCACTGAATATAAAATTGTGAGTTGATGGTTTAGTGCGTTTAAGTATTTGTTCCCTTTTAAGTTATGTGTCACATTTCACTGGCAGTTTTCAGGATATTTTTGTTTGCGTGATGGCTTTGTGATATGGCAGTTGACGAGGCTGGCCTACATTTTCCTTTGCTGTATGAGGCTCTGTTGGGGATTTGGAGGGTGGCTGTGCAGCAGCAGGCATTTCGCAGCTCATTCATGCTGTTTATGCTGGGCCCTCTCATGAGTGTGAGGCAGTGGTCAGGCCTGCATCTTGTTCCACCTGCCGGGATCCACTTTTAGCCTTTCCTGCCACCGGCGGGCTGTGTGTTTAGCTGCATGACGAAGGTCCCCAGGCTTTGTGCGCGCGCACACAGTTTTGCTTCTCTGATGGAACCCCAGCAGACCTTGGTTTTCAGTCTCTTGACTATAAAGTGTGTTTAGGTGAGATTTTCTTTGTCATTATCCTTTTGGGGTTCTCTGAGCTTTTTGAATTGCCTTCATTTCCTTTATTAACTCTGGAAAATTTTTAGCCATTATTTCTTGAAATGTATTTTCTGCCTTATTGTCTGTCTCTTCTCCTTCTGTAAATCCACGTACATGTCCGTCGGACTTTTAGATACTGTCCCACAGGTCCCTTAAGTTCTGTTCATGTTTTTCACATTTTTTTATGACACTCAGATTGGATAATCTACTGATATATCTTCAAGTTTACCGATTCTTATATATAAATTCCAATCTGGTGTAAACCCATACCGTGAATTTCTTATTTCAAATATATTTTTTTCATTTTCCATTTTCCATTTGGACCTTTTATTAGTAGTTTCTGTTTCACTGCTGAGCTTTCCCACCCGTTTTACTCATTATGAACATGTTTTACTTTACGTCAAAGAACGTAGTTAATAAAGCTTGCTTTAAAATCCCCGTCTGCTAATTCCAATATAGGTTACCCCAGCATCAGTGTCCATTGATGTCTTTTACTGGTGTATGGGCTCTTTTTCCTTTTTTTTTTTTTTTTTATGAATTCTGAGTCATTTTGGAACATATCCTGGATATTGTGACTGATACATTGTTGTGCCTCTGAATTCAGTTAAGTTACAGCAAAGAATATTAAATTTTTTTTTTTTAGCAGGCAAGTTATCATGGATGAACTCAAACTGCAAACTCTGTCTTCTCTCCAGTGGGTTAAAATTTCAGGTCAGTTTATTTAGACTTCACTAGGGGTTTGGAGTCTGCCCTGTGCATGCATGGTTCAGGAGTCAGCCAGAGACATGGGCAGACCTTAGATACAGAATTTAGAGCTCTCTGTCTTTGGCATTCTCTTCTCCGATATTAAGCTGCTGTGCTTGTCCAAGTTCTGTCCTGTGCTGCTTCATGGCAGTAGGACTGTGGATTTCTCATTTAAGTTTTTTGCCCTATGTAAAGTAGGGCCCATCTTCAGGCAAAAAGCCATAAAAATGGGAAATACATACAGTGCCATTTCCTTATTCCTAGCGTCCACCTCCCCTTCAGTAGCTGCCTGTTTTCACTTGCTTCCCAGAGCCTTCATGTAGCGTTTCATATTTTTTCCAGAGCTTATAATTATGTGCAGGAGGGTTCAGTAGGAGCTGCTTGGCTATTATAAGAAGCAAAACTTAGTATTTTTTCTTAATTACACATTGTTGTAAGCCTTTTCTTCATGTGACACAGTATTGTTTTCTATTCCTGCAAAGAAGTACCTCACAAATTCACATTTGTGCACCATTCTAACGAGTTTGTGTAAGTGAAAGAGCTTATATAAACCAGTGAATGTTACGGTTAGTTCAACACACACGAGATAACTCAAGGCTGTTCCCTTTCTCTTGGTCTCAATTCTCAGTAACAAATTCAGACTGTTTTAGAGGATGCGTAATCATCATTGCCTTTGGTACCAAACTCACGTTTTGGTAGTGAGTAGGCATGTCAGCCCCGCCATGAATATTTTATGGTGTTTATTTAGGAGATATTTAGTGCTTATCTACAGTCACACACTGCATAATGACATTTCAGTCAATGACAGGCCCCATATATGATGGCAGTCCCATAAGATTATAATACCATATTTCCATCATGCCTTTTCTATGTTTAGATTCACAAACACCTACGATTGTGTTACAGTTGCCTACAGTATACAGAACGGTAATTTGCTGTACAAGTTTGTAGTCTAGGAGCAATAGCCTAGGTGTGGTAGGCTCTGCCATCTAGGTTTGTGTACGTCACTCTATGATTTCCTCAATGATAAAATCACCTAGCAGTGCATTTCTCAGAATATATCCGTGTTGGTAAGGGACACATGACTGTACTTTGTATTAAGTACCTTGTAAAGACAACTTCAGTAAGGTCCCTGTCTTCAAGTTGTTTACAGTTTAGTAGCTGAGACAGACAAATAAGTAGACTGTTTATATTTCCATGGGGCAAGTGCTGTGTTTCAGAGGTGGTGGGAATATTTTAAAGGACACTCAGGCTTTAAGCATAAAGGATTTGTTATAGAGCCTGCACTTAGGATTAGATTAAAACTAATTTGAATTTTATTCATATTGTGATGAGTAGTATGACTTTAGTATGAAAATTTAGTGTCTCCTTGTTTTCATTTTAAAATAAGGGAATTGGACTAGATCTATAAGATTCTTTTCAATGAAGATATTTTATCATTCAGTTTAAAAACACATTGAAAAGAGGAAATGCTCAAAAACCTTTTTTCTTTTTAGGGAATAAAGTACTTCAGGTAAGTCCTGTTTAACTGAGATTTTATCAGGTTAACAGGAGGTGTTCCTTGTCATTACCACTTTGATGTTTAACTGTTTGGTATGCACCTGCAAGGGGAACCTTGTATGTCCAGTTGGTTTACAAAAGGGGAGTGTGTGTGTGTGTGTGTGTGTGTGTGTGTGTGTGTTTAGAATCTCTTCTGCCCTCTTGCCATCCTTTTACCCCCTTTTGGAGCCAGAGCCCTCAAAAACTTAGCTTGCAACTTCTGGGTCCTTCATAAAATTCCAGTTGGTTTCCAACATTGAGTGAATTAGTACAGTGCCTGGGCATAGGAGCTCCCAGTAAATGCAGCTGCTTTTCTCCCAGTAGCTTCCTTGCCCACCATAGAAACTGCTCGCTGCCCATCCGCCTCCAGCTGAACTCCTACCTCTTCCACCTCGGCTTTCCTTTCCTTCCACCAAAAATGTTATCCCTCACCCCAGATGCTCCCTCTTACTGCGTTCTCTTTAGGGTTGGTCTGCTGTGGGGTTTAGAGAGGAGCTGTGGCTGTGAGTGTCAGTGCTAAAAGTTGGACAGAAGGAGACAGGTTCTTGATCATCTTCATAGAAACATAATATGAATGTCTCTAAAAAAGAATACCATAAACACTTTTTGGAAGGTTTAATGTTATTAGGTTTTTTAAGAGAGGGGATTTCACTATGTTGCCCAGGCTACTTTCAAACTCCTGGGCTCAAGCAATTCTCCTGTCTCAGCCTCCCAAAGCTCTGGGATTACTGGCGTGAACCACCATGCCTGAACTAATACTATTAATGTTGCATTTTTCTCCCTTTATTTTAGCTTTAATAGACCCTAATATTACTGCCTAGGAGCTTACCTACATTATACAGTAGTTTTGGGTTTTAGTCTTTTTCTTTTTGTTCT
Source organism: Microcebus murinus (assembly GCF_040939455.1). NCBI lineage: Eukaryota > Metazoa > Chordata > Mammalia > Primates > Cheirogaleidae > Microcebus > Microcebus murinus. Next base: position 49,739,377 of record NC_134122.1, on the reverse strand, counting down.
ATTAAAATGGGTCCCACATTTTCTTCAATTTGCATGCAGCCATTTGTAAGAAAACTGGCTTATATGTTGGAAATTGCCTATGTGTCATTTCTCCCGATTTATATACTCATTCAGCTTTTGCTCATGTTCTTAAACATTTCTGATCAGAAGTCGTGATTAAAGGCTGCCACACTGCTGATGCTGGACAGCGCATGTGAGATCAGCTAAAGGGGAGAGAAAGATTAGATTGCTTCACCAGGCTCTTTCTTAGTGAAGTCCTGAGAGTTATAATGCATGCAGCTTGTCCATAAACACTACCATAGAAACAAATTCTTTTTATTACCCTCTTCTGCCTTTCAAAAAGGCCCCCAGCATTTCACTAATGAGGGCCCTTTCACTTTGATAAGTGAATCCTCTCCAAGTATAATGAGGTCTTCAGGTAATGTAATATACCTGTGGATGTTTGTGAATAGCATTGCCTGCCCACAGACCTACAGCCAGTGGAATGACTGGAGCTCGTGAAGTTCTTTTTCAATGAGAAAACGTATCAAGGAAAAATTAGTTCAAATTTCTGGGGATTACTTGTAAACCAGTGCAAATCACCCATATCATGTTAACAAGCCCTTCAAAATTCCTGCAGGGAAAGCAGATGTACTAATTAAACATTTAATGTTTGTTATAGCTAAAATATTCATATTTGCAGGTTCAATTTATGATACAATAGTTGTATATTAATGTGGCACATGTCTTGGGCCTGTTGTATTTTTTAAAGGATCAAGGTTAATAGTATGAACTTCAATTACTATTGTATGGTTTTGTAAAAATGAAATAGAGTAATTTTAGTTTCTAGTTTTATGTCAAGAAGGATTCACTAGTATTGTAAAGCTTAGCATATAAAGTAATAATACGTATATGCCTTATATCTATTAGTTAGAAATCCTCTTTTATACTTCTTCCTTTCCAGTACATGTACATGTAAATGCACGCAAAGCATGAAACCAGTTTCTTACAGAGATTATACAAACCAGAATCCCCACCTGAGCCTGGCTACTCTCTCATGTTTGAAAGAAATAAAAATTATACCACCAGATTACTGTCTGTGGCAAATATAAGCATTCAATAGTGTTGGCAATTTTTACTACAAATATCTATGTTCCAATATTTTGATTCATATATGCCAACACAGAGTGGTGGAAATAACCACAGATTTTAAGGCAATTAATATACCATAATTACACACACACACAGAACTCTTAGAGCTAATAAACAAATTCAGTAAAGTTGCAGGATGTGAAATCAACATAGAAAATACATTGTATTTCTATATATTAGGTATAAACACTCCAAAAAGGAACTTAAGAAAAATAGTTGCATTGAAAATATTAATAGCATCAAAAAGAATAAAATATTTAAGAATAAATTTAACCAAAGAAACATAAGATTAGTACACTGTAGACTATACAAAACATTGCTGAAAGATATTAAGACATAAATAAATGGAAAGACATCTCATGGTTATGGACTGGATACTTAAGATTTTTAGGATGATAGTACTACTCAAAGTGATAATATAGATTAAATGCAAAATGTTTTTCTCGGTCTTACAGTGGAATACTATTCAAGAGTAAAAATGAATAACTTAGATTTATATATATCAAGAGTGATAAATCTCAGAAATACAAAAACAGAAACAGGTTACTAAGTATATTTAGAGAATGATACCACATTACAAAAACTAAAAATGGAGCGTGATTAATGGGTGCAGAAATATAGTTAGTTAGAATGAACAACATTTGATAGTACAACAAAGTGACTATAATCAGCAATAAGTTGCAGGCCTGTAGTCTCAGCTACTCAGGAGGCTGCGGCAGGAAGATCACTTGAGCCCAGGTGTTTGAGGTTACGGTGAGCTATGATCACACCACTGGACTCCAGCCTGGGTGACAGAGTGAGACACTATCTCTTAATAAAAAATTCTATTTTTGAAAAAAGTCCTTGCCCCCATGGAACTTATATTTTATTCGGGGTGAGGTATAATGATGGTGACAGTAAACAAATACATGCGTGTTATGTCTGTCTACGTATGTGTACGTGTCTGTGTAGCAGATGTGAAAAGTCTTGAAGGAAAACTGTGTGAGAATAGAAAGCGATGGGGAGGGTGACTGTTTGATGTAGGAAGGTCAGGAAAGGCCTTGGTAATAAAGTGACCGTTGAAACAGAGACTATTTTAGGCTCACCTGTAATCTTTTGAAAACTTTTTAAAGATATGTTTCAGTTTTTTAAAGTTACAGATGACCATTGTCTCTCTGATCTAAAAGGACAGGAGCTTTCCCACAACTTGAAGGCAGATTTAGATTTCTGGAAGCAGATGATAAGGGCCAAAGTAAGCAAAACCTCCTCCCAGTGCCCAAGAGAAGCCCAGTTTGACCAAAAGAATTTCTTGTGGTTAACTTTTGATTGGAAGAATGAAGACCCATTTTGTGAACATCTGTGGAATAGTCAGAAGGAAAAATCCCAACGTCCCAACCAGAATCCCCGTCTCCCATTTTCCTGCCAGGTAGGAAGGAAATTACCCCCTAAGCTTCCTAAGAGGGGAGCGAGCGCAGTTCCAGCGGGTAGCAGCTGCTGCTCTGTGTGCACGTGCGCGAGTGGAAGCGGGAGGAGCCCCCAGCGGAGCGCCATGCTCTGCCCAGTGACCCCAACAGAGCAGCTAGAGGTTCCTCCTCGCCGCTGCCGGAGGAACCTGTTCCAGGTAGGGATTAAAGAGGCCGAGAGAGGAGCCATCTTGTTCTTTAGCAGCCACTCTCAGCTGAAAAATGGAACTTAGAGTTGGTTCATCCCCAAAAGAGTGCTTGCTAGTAATGGAGACCTCAGAGTAGCTGTACACTGGGGCAAAAAGAAAAAGTGATAAAAGAAGATTAAAAATGCTTTGCATCAGGTGCCACAAACTGCTATGTGTTCCTTTATTTTGACAGCACGCATTTAACTGTGCTCATTCCCTGGTTTTTAAAAATGTAGTGTGTCTAAAGAATAATTTAAAGATTTTTGCCTTATTATTTAATATAATTTGGTGACAGAGTGGAGAAATGTATTGATCTAAAGCCAATTGTGTATTTCTGTTGCTGTAAAAGTTCTCAGAAAACATACTAATTTCTATCATTCTATTTTCCACTTCTTGTCCCTGTGAGAATTGTGTTCCAAAAGCGGCCTCTCCCTTCTGGCTGATCCTCATCAGAGCATGCACTCTGTCTCCGGCCCTGGGACCCCGCCCCCCTTGTCTCTGGAGGCCAGGGCCCTGAGAAGCGCCTTCCCCCGCCCACTCCTTCCAGCGGAGGAGGCTCTCAGTCTGCCCACCCAGCACCCTCCCCCCTGCCCAAGCTCGCTTGAGGCAGGACCTGCATGCATGAGTCCAGCCCTGTCAATCCTGGAGCAGTTACTGTTAGTCTCTTTTGGATCTCAGTCCCTTTTGAAGATCTGAAGAAAGCTGTGGACAAAATTTTGCATGTAACTTCAGAGGCTGCTATGAATCCCTGTTCCAGCGAAGGGGCAGGCATCAATGCCTGTCTCAAATAATCATAGTTCTCTAGTTCTCTGCAAAGTATAAAGGCACAGTTCTTACACCGTGCAAAGGCAGCATCTTTCCATGACCTAGAGAATACTTTTATTATTAAGTTGTATTTTTAATAATCTCTTAAGCTAGGCACTAGGAAGAGCTTACATCTCGTCACAGGGGTCTCCCTCCATAGGATTTTACATGTATGTTTGTTACTGGGGAAAAAAATAGGACAGATGTTTTAATATCTCCCTCCTGCCCTGTTCTGTGGTTCTCCTTTGTTGTTTCATGTAATCTATCAGATTTTATACAGAGCAACTAAGGACCATGTTGTGCTTAGACTGTGGACTAGGAAGCCAGATACCACACCCACCTTACACAGTGACTCAGCATTGGAGATTTTTTTACTGTTCATTGAGTTACTTGTTCTCTAGTTTTGTCCTAAAAATGAACGTTGCTAAATTGAAATCAGTTAACATAATTCTTTTGCTTTCTTCTTACAGCTTGTACCTCCTTTTAAGCCTCAAGTAACATCTGAAACAGATACCAGGTATTTTGATGAAGAATTTACAGCTCAGACTATTACAATAACACCACCTGAAAAATGTAAGTACACCTGGAAGACAGTTGATCACTTTCTAATATAGTTGAAGAAAATAGTCTTTTTAAAAAATAATTTGATATTTTCAAGATCAAATTCTACAGTGACTTATTCCATTCCATTTTAAAATGCAGAGTTTCTAATGTGGAAATATCAAAAGACAGGTAGCTGTGAGAAAGCTTTTCTGGGTAAGAAAAATTATATATATAGAAATTTTAGATGAAATTACAAACTAGCCCTTCCTTACTATTCTTCAACAGTGAATTTTAAAACTATTAAGTAAATAGGAGCCCAGAATTGGCAAAATCATGAATGTAATATATGAATGATTGAGGTCTGGGAGGCATTCTCATGCTGACCAAGGTCTGTATCTGTCATCACTAATTTAGGAATGGGGTGAGATTCAGTTTGGGGGCAATATTTGGGTAGCTTAAAGAATTCTTCAAGTCACACATCTTTTGGTTTACACAGTAGTGTCATGTTTTTCTCCTTTTCTTTTTCTTTATTTCCTACATTTCTTCTCTTCTCATCTCTTTTTAAAAGGCAGGTAGTTGACAGTGGTCATGGACACCTAGGATCCCTGAGAGGGAAGATGGAAGTTAAGTGTGATTCCAGCTGTGGTCGCAGTCACAGATGTTAGTGTCGAAAGGCAAACTAGGAGTCATCCAGGACAAAAAGTCTTAATCTGGGGTTCATGGCCTGGTAGCAAAGGGACTGCAAATACCCTGAAATGAGACATATAATTATGTGTGCATATATGCATTTTCTTCCTTTCTTTAAATTGGCAAGAAGTTAAGAACCTCCTAACTTCCATTTTATAAGTGATGACACTGAAAGCCAGAGAGGAGGTAAGCTGGCTCAAGGCCCTGCACTTAGCGTCACCCACAGCCCGGAGCAGGGCTTACCAGCTTGGCGGAAGCCACGGCAAGTTGTGAAATATCACTGTGAGTGGGCTGCTCACACGGTGTCAACTACGGGGCAGTGAGCAGCCACTCTGTCTTGTGCCACTGCTAGAATTTCAGAGTCATAAAGAGTCAAAGACAGTGTTAGAAAGCCCATGGAGTCATGGGCAAGTAACTAAGGGCTGGCGGAGTGGAAACAGTGGGCACAGGCCTTGACCTCTGGCCCCAGCACGGACTGTACACTTAGGACTGTCATTGCCTGAACTGCTGGGTAACACCAGTGAGTTGTTGGATCGGCCCGTGGGCAGTTCCCACCATCCCTGTCATTTGGTTATAACCCTAATTGTAATGAGACCCTGTCATTCCTCTGCTTAAAAGCTTCCAGTGGCTCCCGTTGCACTCTCATCCAGATTACTCACCATGGCTTGCCCAGCTCCGTGGGACCTGGGCCCATCCCCCTCTCCGGCTTCTTCCTGCTGCCTCTTCCCTCCCCTCCCCCACTGTCCCAGCGTTCCCGCCGTGCCTCGAACATGCCAGGCTTCACCGTGCCCTGGGACTTGGTACAGCATTTACTCGTGTCTCTGCCCAGAATGGTCTTCTTCCCAGATACTGCGTGAATGGTTCTTTCTTATTCGTCTGATTTGAGCTTAAGTGTCACTTCATCAGAGAGCCGCCTTTGACCTAGTCTGAAGAACAGTGCAGTGCGACAGCGCCCCCCACTCTTACTTCTTTGTGTTGGCACCTTTCTTTGCCAACATTTTTCTGGGTAATCTGTTTCTTTGTTTACTGTCTTGTTCCTGCCACTAGGATGTAATGCAGCTCGGAGAGGAAGGATCTCGTTTGTCTTATTCTCTGCTAGCCCCAGCTCCCAGCTAGCTTTCTGCTTGGTGTGGGCCTTCGATAGTTCTGGAGGAATGAAAAAGCAGAATATGGCAGGGACCTGGGGACTTCGGGGGCAACAGGAGGCCCAGGCTGGCCTCCCCACTCGATAGCCACAGTGGGCGTTGGATAGGAAGGGCCTGAACATATCTCTGTCTGCCTCTTTGAGTCAGCTTCCTTTTTTTTTATTTTATTTTTTGAGATGGGGTCTTGCTCTGTCATCCAGCCTGGAGTACAGTGGCATGATCATAGCTCACTGCAGCCTTGCTCAAACTCCTGGGCTCAAACACTCCTCCTGCCTCAGCCTCTGGAGTAGCTGGGACTACACTTGTCACCACATGGCCTGGCTAATTTTTCTTATTTTTTTCTAGAGACAGGGTTTCACTATGTGACCCAGGCTGGTCTTGAACTCTTGGCTTCACCCAGTCCTCCCACCTCGGCCTCCCAGAGTGCTGGCATTATAAACATGAGCCACCACATCCAGCCCAGTTTCCTTTCTTAAATAGAGCCTCTGGCATTTGTAGACTCTTTTTTGGACAACCAAACATGTTATTTTAGAAGTCAAGGAAACAGATAGGCTCTGTAAATGCAAAGTCACGAGGAGATATTTTACTTCCGAACGCTAAATGCAAAATCCCAAGTTGGGAGACAGAGCGAGGTTGAAGAAGCCGGGACTCAGACCCGAGGAACCTGCCTTTACCATTTACTTACTAGCTCTGGGACATGGCAGGCCACTTTGTCCCCGGAGAAGGGAGTGCAAGCCTGGATCTGCTCTGGGGGCCCATCTTCCCTGCTGTGCCTGAGAAGCCGTCTCTTTAGGAAAGGCACCTAGAGCTCTGCAGGTTCCAATCTCCCTGTTTTCAGTTCTATTCAAGAGGCAGATTAACCATTCCGTGGTGCTGCTTTGTGCTGTGATCCACTCCTCCACGGTGACAAGAGGCCCAGCACAGTGAGCACCTGGCTCAGCTGAAAGGCGCAGGCGGGGCAGGGCTGACTGGGTGTGGAGCTGCAAACGTGAGGCCAGGGAGGTCCCAGCAAAATGGTTTCGGAGTGGATTCGGTTGCAAGTAAGGTGGATTAGAAACGGTTCCACACGGCTTCTTACTCGGCAATTGTTTTTCCATGATTGGCTTGAATCGCAAAGCTTTAGCTCCAAGGACCAGAATTTCTTCAAAAATTCATCTTGCCTGCCTTATCCCTAACTCTGCACCCTGTCCTGATGAGAACTGGTCATTAGTGAGTTTGCCTTTTACGGCTGAATTTCTAGAACTTCTGTAATGAGGCTGAAATGTTAGAAGGTGTTTTAAGTACCCCAGCATGGTTTCTAGAACATAATTGATCCTCGTTCCTCAGCTTCACTCATCGACAATATAAAAGCCATCAAGAATGTTTTTCCTGGCATGTCATATTTTATCACTAACAGCAGCTGTGTTCTTCAAAGAACATATGTCACTTCAAATGTGGGTCATGCAGTAGAAGCCCCAAGCCCTCCGTGCGTTAACAGGATAATAGGTCCATGTCCAGATCGAGCCGTTGCAGTGACTTCCAGGATGTGGCTATCAAAGTCCTCCTGCAAGCGTGGGTCCTTGAAAGTCTGGCTTTTGTGGATGTCAGAAGTGGGTGTGGTCCTGCCCTGCCACTGGCCCCTGGGTGCTTCAGAAACAAGAGCCCAGCCGTGTCGTCTGTGTCTGGCGGGCGCACCAAGTCTAGGGGTGGGGAGGGCACCGTGGCTTGCTGTTTCATCCCTACTCGGGGCGTCTGGACAGGAGCTCGGATGAGGCGCCGCACAGCGTGGCGGGGCACAGGCAGGGCTGCAGGCGCCCGCGTTCCATGGCGCCCGCGTCCCGTGGCCTCTCCTGCCGCTCAGCAGGGCGCCGTGGGGCTGTGCGCGCAGCTCTGGGTTCTTTCAGGGGACAGGCGCAGTGTTTTTAGAGTGTCAGTCCCTGGGTATATCCTGGATTCCCTTAAGGGGCAGATAAAAGGAGACTCAGTGAAACTTTGAACTGTGATTACATTTAACATAATCTTTTCTTCTTGCAGCTGTGGATAGCAGTGCTGGTAAGAAATGGTTGCAGCTCCCTAACTGCTGACACACAGAGGTTTTGTTCATAAAAGTCCACAGTAGTACCATTCGTTAGCAGTTGTCTGCCCACTTACCACCTTGCTTTATAAAACAGAATGGGCTTATTTTTTTTTAGAACAAATCAGCAGTTAGAAAGGCAAAATGTTCCATTTTCTACAAACAGCTGCAGCAACATGCCAGATTGTCCTCGCTGGTGTTAATTAATTGAACAGATTTTGGAATGTGTCGTCTTTCGTTATATCCATTAATGGTCCTCTGCCTTCCTCTTACAGAAAAAGAGATTTTCTTTGAGATCTGGTAGCTTTTACTGCCATATGATTACATTTATTAAATGTAAGAAAATTAGGCAACTGGTGCTCCTTGGATCTGTGGATTTCGATGTAACATGTAGGGCTAATCCTTTAGTTTTCTTTTTCCAGATGTGTTATTTTAAAAAACATAGCTCATGTTCATTATCATCTTTGAACCCTAAGAACGTCCCCTCACAGCAGGAACTGACCTATATACTATGAATGGGTGTAACAGGCTCTGGCTCGGCGTCAGCTGCCACCCCCGCCAGTCCCCTCCCGGTGCAGCCCTGCCCGGGCTGCCAGCTCCTTTTCAGGCCACGATCAGATATTTGCACCTCACTGTTCGCAAGCCTGATGACAGAAGGGAGCCAGAGTGATTGAGAGATCACTGGCTTTGCGCAGTACCAAGGTGTGGGCCCTCACAGGGTTATCTGTGCAATTTAGAGTTCTTTATATTCAGAAATGTGATGGATTTGCTGCTGACGTGACAGGTGAAAGCTCTCTTTTAATTCTCAGCTGACATCCAGCGAGAGCTCCCGCTCCTCCACCAGGCGGTCCCGCACCTGCCCGTCAAGAGCCTGGCTCACCTGGGCCCGGGCAGCCAGGGCAGCTCGCGTCCCTCGCCGGCCGGGCCGGGACAGCACCGCTTTCCCACGCTGGCTGTCCAGGCCTCGCCGCGCGTTTGCTGTGCAGAAACACTCAGCAAACAAAGCTGTTCGTGGGGAAAACTGTTTCTTTGAAATGTGATTGACACATGTCAGAATCTGAACAGTAGGATTTCAGCTGTCTTTTCTCTAGAGAGTCTTTATATTGTACTCCGTGGCTCAGCGGCAGCTAGGCCTTCATTCATTGCCCAGCTCCTTCCATCTTTAGTGCAGCTAAAAATAACTGCTGAAGGGATTTGTCTGAAACATGCATGTGACTCGCTTGGTACAAACACTGAAACCAGTATTGTATAAGGAGGCAGAGATTTCCCTGAACTTCCGCAGTCTCTGGAAATGCTGACTGTGTTTCCAGTGGTCTGTTTGCAGAGCGAGAGAGGCCCTCGGTTTGGTGTCTCATAGGGACCCAGGGAGCCACAAATGTGTCTTGATGGATTGATTCCTACCTAGAACAGGGATGTTTCTGGTAAATTAGAGGTCAGAATTTTCGTTAATGGCTCCTTGATCCCATTTCTTAGAACCTTCTGCATTAGGAATCAAATACTAAAAAGAACAGTGAGGAAAGAAAAGGAAGCGCTCCTTATTCTCCAGACAGAGGGGAAGGCAGGGCATCGCCCGTGGTTTGGCGACAGGGTCAGCCTCAGTGCAGCAGGATCTGCCTGTGTACTTGCTTCCATCACACACAGCCGACGCTCCCTGCAGAGGCTAGAAAATTACTAAATAAAAGAATTGGTAATATGCTTCCTATGTGGACTTGAGGAAATGAAATATTTTTTTTGCTTGAAGAAAAAAAGGTTGAGTATCTGAAAGGCTCATTCACTTTGACTGCAGGACGGGTACGATGAAGTGGGCACAGAGTAGAGCAGGAGATGGGAAAGGGCCTGCCTCCCAGGAGACTCGGGGCTGTGTTCAGGGCTCTGTCCGTCTGAGGGGCCCGGACAGCTGGGCCAGAGCAGCGACGGACGCACAGGGGCCGCGTGCGCGGGCAGCCACCCGGCAGCGGGGGATGCAGCCACTGGGGGGAGGAGAGGGCGGCGATCTCTCGCCACCTCCCACGTGCAGGAGGACGAAGCCCAGGCGAGCGGCGCCTTGGCCGCGCCAGCCTCTGCCCACGACTTTCAGATGTCTTCTCCCTGCGTTTCTCGATGAGCCGGGACGTAGGTGCTGACATCTTTCCCTCTTTTCGTTTTTCACTTGGTCTCCTTATTCTAGTTTAAAGTTTTATCAGAGGAAAATTGGGAACCGTGAGTAAAGCCAGAAGTTAGATGCTGAATAAAGTTTCATAGGAAGCTCTATTTTGCCATCACCCTAAAGCACAGTGAAGAAAAAATACGGGCACTTGACGGCAGTTGACAGTGGAGTCTGTGTAGACACTTTGGATGCTGTAGGTTTCACTGACTTGTATAGTTTTGACATACTTGGTTTCATGAAATGGAATGAAAGGTAACTGAAGATTGTTCCTTCTCATTAAAAAAAATCTGATTTAATAGTATTTTTCCAAATTTCATTGAGCCTTGAAATTTTTACGTCTTGAAGATGACTTTATAGTTTTATTTCTTCATTGACCATGTATTTATGAAAATCAGATAATTTTTGAAGTATAATTACTATATGTTTTCTGATAAACACAGGTTTATGGGAGTTATTGCCTCTGTTAATCTTTCCTATCTTTAGAGTTAAAGAAAGTACAGACTTTTACAGAGATAATGATGCAAAAAATAAGTATAAAATTAAAATAGCTGTTTCCCGCCCACAGATGATGAGGATGGTATGGACTGCATGGACAATGAGAGGCGGCCACATTTCCCTCAATTTTCCTACTCTGCAAGTGGACGAGAATAAGTCTCTTTCATTCTGCTACTTCACTGTCATCTTAGATTTGTTACTGAAAATGATTCCTGGACATCACCACCGGTCCTAGCTCGTACAGGTAGCAGGGGCACCTTCCGACACCCTAGACCAGCCAAGGGTCTTCACCCCGCACCACCTTTCACCCACATGAAAACACACAGATACGCAAACACACTCCAATCTTTGTTTTTGCATGAAATTGTATCTCAGTCTAAGGTCTCATGCTGTTGCTGCTACTGTCTTACTATTATAGCAACTTTAAGAAGTAATTTTACAATCTTTGGAAGTCATGAGCCCACCATTGTTCATTTGTGCACCAATAGTCATCTTTTAACCTTTTAGTTTTTGTTTTTCCCTAACAGTGAAGGCTAAATGAGATACACTGATTCTAGGTACATTTTTTAACTTTCTAGAAGATAAATCAAAAACTAATTAGACTAAGAAGATTTAGTTTATAATTCAGAACAAGCAATTGTGGAAGGGTGGTGATGTGCATATGCAAAGCTGTAGTAAAGCGTATCAGATCGCGGCATGAAGCAGGCATGCATCACTAAGATTTGGCTGGAATTTATTAGGAAGCATTTGAGAGAAGGACTGAACAACTGTTGAGATACATATATATTTTTAATTCCTGGTGGATACTGCAGAGGAAACCCGGTATCACACGTGGACGTCGAGACTTCACGGGCAATCGTGGGCAAAGGAACATTGTTCTGCCAAGAAATGAAGGCATATGCACAGTCAAAGTCACTTAAAGAGTCTTATGATACAGTTTGCGCCAGAGAGCATTTTTTCCCCTGTGCTTGGAAACCTTTTTCCTTCTTGATATTTATCACCTCTGATGGCTGAAGAATGTAGACAGGTATAATGATCCTGCTTTTCACCAAAATTCGTACACCAAGGTAAACAGGTGTTTGCCTTATTTGTTTTAATTTTTTACTTTCAGTTCTACGTGAATTAGCTTTTAAAACTCAGATGTTAAAACTTTGAATGTCCTTTTACGATTTTGTTTATATTGCAGTAGTATTTATTTTTTAGTGATGAGAATTATGTCATGTTAGCAAATGCAGCTCCAACTTACATAAAATAGACTTACTGCAGTTTCTTTTGACCCATGTGCAAGGAATGTACACGCTGATGAGAATCATGCACTTTTTCTCCTATGTAAACAAAAAAAATTGATAAGGCTCTGAAATGGTATATATGTTAGAATTTGGCTTTGGGAGAAGAGATGCTGTCATTTAACCCCTTGGTGCTAAAAATGAGAAAATCCCCAACTACCCATGCCAAGGGGTTAAATGAAACCAATTGATATTGAGCAAAACTGATGTTTGCTCATTTGAGAATTGAAACATTGTGACAGCCTGGCAACATAATGTAATGAAGAAAATTGGAACCTGAATGATGATAAGAAATGAACTTTACTTGGCAAAATGAATACATCTTGAGTATTTAGGAAGTAGGCAGTAAAGGTTAAGAACCTGGTGTGTTTATTGTGATCATGGTACATTTATCACTGAATTAAGCCATCAGGGAAAAAAAAAAAAACAAAAAGAGAACACCTCCAGCTTTTCTTTTTCTGTATATACTCATGTCTCCAAATTCCAACATTTCTCACTGAAAGGGGACATGTATGCAAACCTCATCTTTCTCTTTCATTAATGATGATCTTCAGATTAAACCCTTTGGTGCTAGGAGCTGACATTTTCCAAAGCAGTCTATGAAGTCCAAGGGGCTGGGGGCCATTCTTAGGGCAAACAGAAGGCCTTCCCGCTCCGTGGAGTGATCATGGAAATGTATTTTAGCTAATCTGACAGCTCCCAAATGGAAGACTACAGCGTGACGTAGTATTATGATTGCATTGTATGAAAGAGCAAGTGACTTTCTCAGTAGGATGAATCATATTCATATGCAGATGTCTTAGCCTCTTGACGCCGGAAGTGTGGGTCTATAGCTATGAAACCACTGCTGGCGGTGGGCAGGCCACTGGGACTGACGGGGGTTAAAGGGCATTTTACTAAGGCAGCTAAGACATATTTAGACATAGATTTTATCCTAATTTTTCATATTTCTACCTGAGTGAAGTTCATCCTTAGTACTGAATAGGAAGTTACAGTTAAATGGTAGTTCATTCTGACTTACACACATAGCTTACCTTTTTTTTTTTTTTCCACTTGGAATTATGTTGAATGTTTCACTTGGACAAGAAAGTAGACTAGAAGGTATGTCTTTTAAGTTGTCTTGTATCCATTGTATAAAAACCTGGCGAGAGGAAGAGATGAAAGCTGAGACTGGCTGATGTTCAGAGCACTTACTCCTTGCGAGGGAAAGCATGACACTGTACACTAAGCACATAGCTTTTTGTTGTTTTGGTTTTTCCCCCAAATCTTAAGGTGATTTCCATGACCTTGGCCAAGGACACCTCCTAAAGATGAATGACCAGCACTGACAGTGCCCCAGGCTGGCCACTCCTCACCGCTGGCGCTCAGCCCCCAGCCACGCCCGGGACTCAGTCACCTCTCCCCTCTGGGACGCAGTTGGTATCACACAAGGTGTTTTCTTGGCTTCGATTTTGAGAATCCCTTTCTTTCACTCCCAGATCTGTCAGCTAGCATGGAGGAACAATAGAAAAACAGAATGTGCAGAGGGGGAGATTTCTGAAACTTCCCTGTGTTGCCCATAGCTGTAGTTTTGGGTTCTGGCAGGTGGAACGGCCTGAAACGTGGAATCATTGAGTGAGATGCAGTTCAGACTTCGTGGACTCCAGCTGGTACTGTCATGAAGTCTGAACTCTGTCATAATGCAGCCATCTTGGAGGAAATTGGCCATTTCTGCTCGAATTGTTGGCAGGGTCGCTCTCAGCTTTGCTTTCTACACTAATTACGTAGCATTATTCCAGTATTGTTTTCCATTTCCCATACCTGATTTCTGGCTTCTTAAAGCTGACTGTTCTTGCAGGGGCCACTTGCTTCTCCTAGAGTACAAAAGTAAGGGCCTTCCTTACTAACTGCAGGGTCTATATATTACACCTCAATGTACACACTTTGCTGCTACTGTTTGTACTGTCTACAGTAGAATTTCCTTATCTTGCTCCTGGTAGTGCATTACAGGCAAGCATGAAATGTAAAGTATTTATTTAAATAAAAAGAAAACCTCTAAATTGGTAATTGAATTACCTCCCTGTAGCTTTATAGTTTGTGACACTTCTTGACCTTGCTAGTTCTTTCATTAGATCCATGCAAGATCTAGTCATCTGGTTAAGGATTTTAAGCAGACGCAAATATGAACCCAAGAAACTGTATTACTATTATTGTTGGTCATACTAAAACTGTTTATTTCCTTAAGTATATGACCCACAAGGATGTGAAATAACTACAAGAAACTGTTTTTGTACACTGTACATCCTTAGTATTTTTACACGTATATGATAGGGATGCACATTATTTTCCTTCGTACAGACAGCTTAAATAAAGCACTATGTCAATCTGCTACTTCTCTGTTTGTTGTTGTTGGATGTGGTTCTGTAATCTCAGAAAATTACTCTTTTCTGAAAAAAAAATTTTAATAGCCCCACCTGGCATTAATCTACCCTGTATAAAATGTGATAGGAAAATCTGTAAACTCTTTATAGCTCAAAACACACATGGGATTATTTTTACATCAATAAAATGGAAACAGTGCAGTTGTACAAACTCTGATGAAAGGCTACTTCCAAAGGGAAGACGCTCACCTCTCAGCACTGGGTTTAGGACAGATCTACTGTGAAGCCAGGGACGGAGTAGGTCTTAGACCTTGGGGATTGTTGAGATCTAATAATCTTTACAACAAATGGCTTGGACCCAGAATTCTTAAGGACTGTAGGTCGTCATCAGTGTCTTCCTGATAATGTACTGCTCTGCATACTTCCTTTCCTAGAGTGTATTTTTAACACTTCATGGCAAATTAACAAACTTAGACATAGGTAATAGTGAGTAGGATGGCTGGACTGCAATCTGATTTATGTGGAATCATTTTGGATGGGGCCTTTTTCTGATTTTACCTCATAAAGCTACTATTGTAGAAACTTGGCTTTGCTCATATGACTAAGCCATACAGAGGAATGGCTTTTGGGACTAGAGTTAGTCAAGCATGTACATGTATGTCACACAGCCAAATCTGAGGGCATTCTTACATGTGCTCTTCTCTCAAAACCACTGGGCTTGACAGATCCAGGAGGCTAAAATAAAGTGACCTCTATAATTCTTTAAAGGTGCTATTTTTAGAATATTGTATAATTTATTCACAGTATACCTAAAACAGAATTAAGGACAAGTAAAATCTTATGTGACAGCCTTTATGTCTAGCACATTTGACGAAATCAAAACCTTCTGAATCTGAGTAGAAGTTCTACTATTTCAGGCTTGAACCTTTTACGTGCCCAAGAGACTTGGATGGTCTCTTGTGTATCATGTTGCCGCCTCCAAAGCCTATTCCACATCGATTCTGAGAGGCAAGGCTGAACATATGGTGACCTTCGACCTGTGTTGAGATGATCATGGCCAGAGTCACTGGCCAGGAGAATAGCCTAAGGTCTGGGACTTGTCCAACTGCAGCCTTGCCTTTAGTGTTTCATTGTCATTCTCAAATACAACACGAAACTTTCAGTGTCCATTTTTATTGCTTTAAAGCATTTGAGGGCTTAACTGTGTATAGTAGAAATACTATTTTAGACTAAAATAATGATCTGTGTACAGGTATTTGATATACTCTAAGTAAATTTTCTAATTTCACTAAGTATGTTTTTAGGCTCCTCTCAAATACAGCATACTGAAGAAAAATTCTGACACCACCAAGCCAAAGATGCTTTTTTTGTCTGTTTTTGTTGTTAACAGAATGGAAAGAATAATGCGTAGTGCTTCCTGGTGTCTCCTGATTGTACACAAATTGGTAAGATGTTAAATAACAATGGAGTCTTATGGGATGTTGATTAAAGGCAAATAAAGCTGAAAGATGCTATCTAGCTCAGAAAAGAGAAGGAAAAATGAATGGCAGCAAAAATTTCCTCCAGAATACACTTTGGCCTAGTTAAAATATGTGCCTTTTCAGTGTGTTTTGTTCATCACTACAAGGTATCAAGGAAACATTACAATTCAAGTCTTTAAAAACTTCATTTATTGAAATTCATATGTACCACCTAGCATACAAATGAGCAGATTTAAAAACATAATAACTTCAAGCCATTTCTGAGAACATACACCAGGAGCTCTCCTCATCTAGTGTCAGACTTCGGCTCCAGCCCGTCCTTGGTGCCGGACAACAAATGTGGAGATGAGGAACAGCCCCACTGCAGTCTGAGGTGGTGTCACCCTGGGAAGGTCGCGGTGCATTGTGGCATATCAAGTATAAATCAGATGAATGTAAATATCTCTTTGTAAATCATTTATTTCACTCTGTTCCATCCAGGTCAGCAATCAGATTGTGGCATGCTGGGTAACTGGAAAAAATGATAATAAAAAAGTAAGTTTAAATAGATCATGTTCTTCAATGTGATTTTTCTTCTCATTGTTCATTTAGTCACCTTTTATGACTAAATATTTGGAGACAAAGTTTCCCTTGCTAAAAATATGGAAATGACATGTAACCCATTGGAGGAAAAGCTGTGCCTCATCTTGACCAGACATCAAAGCCCTTGTCACAATGAATATAAGGCTGTTGTAATGTTTTAAATGTGAAAACAGCGTGTAACCAGACATCTATGTGCCTCTTCAATAAGGACAGTCTGATGTTAGGACGTGGCCAGAGAGCTGTCTCTTCCACTGTCCAGGAAAGGAGACGCTGACTTGTGCCAGAATCTGCTTATGGAAAATTCGTACGGCCTTATGGTGGGTAGGAAAATCTAGAACAAAAACACTGTGTTAGGCCAAGTGCCCCTAAGAAATTCCTGATGAAATGATACAAGCTAAAACCTCGAATCTTTTAGCTGCAGTGTATTGTAACATACGTAAAGGCATTTTCACATGGAGACCCTTACATGCTGGGAGGGGACATTTGATGTACTGTGCTCTCTTTAGTTTGCAACAGATATAAGTGTTTCAAAGACACTTCATGCAGATTGGGTTGAGAGGAGAACCCCAAATTAGGGAAGGAGCATCAGAAACCACTGGAAATCTATTCCACAGAAAAACGTCTTGAGTATCTACTATGCTGTATGTGGGAAGATGACTAACACACAGTCCTTGCCCTCTAGGAGTATAAAGTCCAGAGAAGAGCAAAGGTGTTATTTTCCAAATCCCAGTGTTTAGGGTCAACAGATAAATCAGAATGTGGTACAAGGCCAGGGTCCAGTCTAGTCACCGTTTAGTAAGGAACCGTCTTCATGAAAGAGAAGAGAACTTGGTGCTCCCCGTGCAGATTGGCTAAGCTGGACTCCAAGGAGGGCTCTTGTCAACCCAAGTTGAGCCATATTTACTAGCTGGGGATTTCCAACACAGGACAATGAGTGAAACCAAAATCAGAATTCACACAAGAGAAATATATCAAAGTCAATCTATTGTCTTTTTTGAAAGTGAGAAAAGGTAATGTTTACATTTCAAGTAGATTTCCCAGTGTGTGAGACACGCTGATGATTTTAATGGACAGGTCTGTGAGTACTAGAATGGTTTCGCCAGCCTGACCTCAGGCGGAATGCCCGTGGGGGCTGCAGCAGGAGACTGCACTCCACCTGAGTAAACTCGGGGTTCCATATACACAGCCCTCAGGGTGGGCCACAGGAAGTCTGCTTGCCCTGGAGCCCTGCCCTCGCAGCAGGGGCTTCCTTTGGTTCTCAGTGGAATACCCCCAGACAGAGGCTGCCGACAACTCAATGTAACCATCAAACATAGGTATCCACCTAGACCTGACCTGCCTTCCAGTTTATTTTTATTTCAGCATATTATGGGTATGTCAGCATACTATGCGGATATAAATGTTTAGATTATGTATATTGCCCTTGCCCCACCCAAGTCAGAACTTTAAGCATGTCCATCCTCCAGACGGTGCACATTGCACTATGTGTGTATATATCCATCCTCTCCTCCTCCCTCCCATTTGCCCGACGCCCGATAAATGTTATTCCTAAATGTGCACTTAGTTGTTGATCAGTTAATACCAATTTGATAGTGAGAATATGTGGTGCTTATTTTTCTATTCTTGGGATACTTCACTTAGTAGAATGGATTCCAGCTCTATCCAGGATAATACAAGAGGTGCTAAATTACCATTCTTTTTTATGGTATACATATAACACATTTTATTAATCCACTCATGTATTGATGGGCACTTGGGTTGTTTCCACATCTTTGCAATTGTGTTGTGCTGCTATAAACATTCGGGTGCAGATGTCTTTTTTATAGAGTGTCTTTTGTTCTTTTGGGTAGATGCCCAGTAATGGGATTGCTGGATCAAATGGTAGATCTACTTATATCGCTTTGAGATATCTCCATATTGCTTTCCACAGAGGTTGAACTAGTTTGCAGTCCCACCAGCAGGGTATGAGTGTTCCTATCTCTCCGCATCCACACCAACATTTGTTGTTTTGGGACTTTTTGATAAAGCCCATTCTCACTGGGGATAAATGGTACCTCATTGTGATTTTGATTTGCATTTCTCTGATGGTTAAAGATGTTGAGCATTTTTTCATATGTTTGTTGACCATTAGTCTATCTACTTTTGAAAATTTTCTGTTTATGTCCTTTGCCCACTTTTTGATAGGGTTGTTTGATTTTTTCTTGCTGTTTTTCCCGAGTTCTGTGTAGATTCTAGTTATGGATGTGTAACATGCGAATATTTTCTCCCATTCTGTAGATTCTGTTTGTTTTTATGATAGTTTCTTTGGCTGTTAAGAAGCTTTTTAATTTGATCAGGTCTTATTTATTTTTGTTGTTGCTATGGTTGACTTTGGGGTCTTCTTCATAAATTCTTAGCCTAGGCCAATGTCTAGAAGAGTTTTTCTAACATTTTCTTCTCCAATTCTTATAGTTTCATGCCTCAGAGGTTTAAGTCTGTTACCCAGCGTGAGTTGATTTTTTTGAGAGGTGAAGGTGCAGATCCTATTTCAGTCTTCTACATGTGGTTATTCAGTTTTCCCAGCACCATTTATTGAATAAGGATTCTTTTCCCCAGTGTATGTTTTTGTCTGCTTTGTCAAAGATTAGATGGCTATATGAGGATGGTTTTATATCTGTGTTCTCAGTTTTGTTCATTGGTCTATGTTCCTGTTCTTGTGCCAGTCCCATGCTGTTTTAGTTACTATACCCTTGTAGTATAGTTTGAAGTCTGGTAAATTGATGCCTCCCAATTTGTTCTTTTTGCTTAAGATTGCTTTTGCTATACGGGGTCTTCTCTGGTTCCAAAAGAAGTGTAAAATTTTTTTTCTATATCTGTGAAAAATGATGTTGGTATTTTAATAGGGATTGCATTACATCTGTAGATCACTTTGGGTAGTATAGGCATTTTAACAATGTTGATTCTGCTGACTCATGAGCATGGTATGGTTTTCTATCTGTTTACGTCCTCTGCTATTTCCTTCCTCAGTGTTTCATCATTCTCCCTGTAGAGCTCTTTTACCTCCTTAGTTAAATCTATTCCAAGGTATTTTATTTTCTTTGTTGCTATTGTGAAGGGTATTGAGTCTTTGATTTGGTTCTCAATTTGTTGTTGGCATATAAGACTGCTATTGATTTCTGTACATTGATTTTGTAACCTGAGACTTTGCTAAATTTGTTTATCAATGCCAGTAGTCTCATGGCAGAATCTTTGGGGTTTTCTAGGTATAAGATCATATTGTCAACAAAGAGAGACAGTTTGACCTCTTCTGCCCCCCATTTGGATGACCTTGATTCCCTTCTCTTGTCTGATTGCTCTGGCTAGGAATTCCAGCACTATGTTGAATAGAAGCAGTGATAGAGATCAACCTTGTCTGATTCCAGTTCAAAGTGGGAATGCTTTCAGTTTTTACCCATTCAGTATGATGCTGGTCGTGGGTTTGTCATATATGGTTTGTATCATTTTTAGGTAACCCCCATCTATGCCTGTTTTGTTAAGCGTTCTTATCATAAAAGGGTGTTGAATTTTGTCAAATGCTTTTTGTGTGTCTATTGAGAGGATCATATGATCTTTATTTTGCTTCTATTTATGTGGTGGATTACATTTATAGATTTGCATATGTTGAACCATTTCTGCATCTCCGGAATGAAGCCCACTTGGTTGTGATGTATTATTTTTTTGGTAAGCATCTGAATTCGGTTTGCTAGGGTTTTGTTGAGAATTTTTGCATCTATATTGATAAGGGATATTGGTCTGTAGTTTTCTTGTTGCGTCCTTTCCTGGTTTTGGTATCAGTGTTGTGTTGGCTTCATAAAATGTGTTGGGGGGAAATCCTTCTTCTTGATGCTGTAGAATAATTTCTGCAGGATAGGCACCAGTTCTTCTGGTAGGTCTGGTAAAATTCGGGTGTGAAACCATCTGGTCTGGGACTTTTATTTTTAGGAAGGATTTTATTGCTGTTTCAATTTCAATATTTGATGTTGGTCTGTTCAGGAATTCTATTTCTTCCTGATTGAGCATAGGGAGGCTTTGTGTTTCTAAGAATGTGCCAATTCCTCCAAATTTTCCAGTTTATGAGCATAAAGGTTTTTAGAGTATTCATAGATGATACTTTGTATCTCCGTGGCATCAGTTGTAATTTCTCCTTTTTTATTCCTGATGGAGCTTATTAGAGTTCTTTCTTTTCTGCTTTTCATTTATCTAGCCAAAGCATGTCAATTTTATTTTTTTGAAAGAACCAACTTTTTGTTTTATTAATCTTCCATATAGTTTTTTTGTTGTCAATATCATTTAGTTCTACTCTGATCTTATTTATTTCACCACTTCTGCTGGGTTTGGGGTAGGGTATGTTCATCCTTTTCCAGTTCTTTGAGATGATTCATTAAATTGTTTGTGATCTTTCTGTCTTTTGGATGTAGGCATTTATGGAAATAAATTTTCCTCTCAGGACTGCTTTAGCTGTGTCCCACAGATTTTGATAACTATTGCCTCCTTTGTCATTTAGTTCAAAGAATCTTTTGATTTCCATCTTGATTTCCTCATTAATGAAATAATCATTCAGCACAAGCTTGTTTAGTTTCCACGACTTTGTGTAGAGATGAGAGTTTCTATTGGGGTTGATTTCTAAATTTATTCTCCTGTGGTCTGAGAAGATGCATGGTATAACTTCTATTTTTAAAATTTTTTCAGACATGCTTTGTGACCTAGGATTTCGTCAATTTTAGAGAATGTCCCATGAGCTGATGAGAAGAACGTATATTCAGTGGTTTTGGGGTAGAATGTTCTATAAATATGAGTCAGGCCCATTTGTTCTAGAGTTCTTTTTAAGTCCAATGTTTGTTTGTTAATTTTCTGTTTGGAGGATCTGTCCTGTGTTGTCAGAGGGGTGTTGAAGGCTCCTGCTATTATGGTATTGCTGTTTATCATTTTGTTTAGATCAAGTAGAATTTGCTTTATGAATCTTGGCATACCTGAGTTAGGCC
Source organism: Microcebus murinus (assembly GCF_040939455.1). Taxonomy (NCBI): domain Eukaryota; kingdom Metazoa; phylum Chordata; class Mammalia; order Primates; family Cheirogaleidae; genus Microcebus; species Microcebus murinus. The sequence continues at coordinate 49,718,034 of NC_134122.1, read as the reverse complement.
CATAAATATTTAGAATTGTTATGTCTTCTTGTTGAACTGTACCCTCCTTCACCATTATATAGTGACTCTCTTTGTCTTTTATTAGTTTTGTTGATTTAAAGAGTAAGTCATCTGAAATCAAAACTACCACACCAGCCTTCTTTTGGCTTCCGTTTGCTTGAAATATTGTTTTCCACCCCTTCATGTTGAGTCTGAATGCATCCTTATAGGTTAGATGTGTTTCCTGAAGATAGCAGATACTTGGCTTGTGTGTATTTATCCATTCAGCCAGCCTATGTCTCGTTAGTGGGCATTTCAAGCCATTCACATTTATTGAGAGAACTGATAAGTGGGGCAAATTTCTGTTCATCCTTTTGAGTTGAACTGTGTTGCTTTGTTTTCTCTCTTGAGCCACTGTGGTATCTGGCCTTTGACCCTTAGCTTTGGGGTGATTTTACATTTGTGTTTATTGTGCTGATCTATGTGTAACACTGTTTTGAATACTTCCTGGAGGGCTGGTCTTGTCTTGGTGAATTCCCTTAGTCTTTGCATATCTGAGAATGTCTTTATTTCTCCTTTGTATACAAAACTTAATTTTGCAGGGTACAAGATTCTAGGCTAGGCATTGTTCTGTTTGAGAAGAGTGAGAATGGGGCCCCAGTCTCTTCTTGCTTGTATGGTTTCAGTTGAGAAGTCTGGCATTATTCGGATGGGCTTTCCTTTGTATGTTACCTGCTTCTTTCGCCTTACAGCTTGTAGGAGGGCCTCTCTGGTGGTTATTTTGGTCACTCTGATGACTGCATGTTGTGGTGTCTTCCTGTTTGCCATGAATCTCCTAGGAGGCCTTTGAGCTTCTTGGACCTGGATATCTAGATTTTTAGCAAGGCCTGGGAAATTTTATATCCTCAAATAGCTTATCCAACCCTTGTATATTTTCTTCTTCACCCTTAGGGATTTCCATAACTCTCACATTAGGCTTCTTCACATAATCCCACATTTCTTGTAGGCTTTACTCTAATTTCTCTGCTTTATCTCTGTGACTGACTTATTTAATTGAAAGATGTTATCTTCAATCCCTGAGATTTTTTCTTCTGTTTGATCTACACTATTTCTTGAGGCTTTCCACTGTGTTTTGTAGTTCCTTGAATAAATTCTTCATTTCCAGGAGTTTGGTTTGATTTTTCTTCCAAGTCCTGGATTTTTTTTGTGGTTTCTTTGTGTTGGTTATCCATTTTTTTCTTGCATATCATTTAGTTTTCTTACAATCCATGTTTGAAATTCTTCATCTGTAATTTTAGTGTTCTGAATTTGGTTAATGTCCATTGCTAGAGAGCTGGTGTTTCCCTTTAGGGGTGTGCTTTCCGTTAGATTCTTTATACTTCCATAGTTCTTCCACTGATTCCTTCCCATCTAGATCAGCTATTGCTTCCCACCTTTTGGAAAATAACACACCCTGTTTAGGCTCTGTATGAGTAGGTGTTGTTAGGAGCAAGGCACATTGCAGCTGGATGTGTGCGCTTCTATGGTTGCTTGATCTGCTGCTAGTGGGAGCTGCTAATATGTTGTTCAGGGCTCTTCTACCACAGTTGAGAGGCTGCTCCTGTTGGGAGGGGTTACTGGGGGAGGCTGTTGTGGCCTCCTGCCATGATTTTCCTTCCCTGATTGTGAACCCCATTGTTGGCAGCTGACTGGATTCAGAAATCCAGCCCCAGAGTTGTGATCCTACTGGACAACCTAAATTGGTCCAAGGAGCAAAGTCACTGGGCTGTCAACTATTGATCTGTGCCAAGGCCCCACAGATTCACTCTAGTTGGCAGAGGGAAAGTGGCTTTTCTTGCCTCTCCCTACCTCTAGGGGTGGAGCCTACCACTTTTGGCATAAAAGTTGCTAGCTAAGGGAAGGGGTGGTGCCTCAGTCCACCCAGCACCTGTAAATTCTACAGATGTTAGCCTTCCACGACTGGGGAAGTATTCAGAATTCACCCATCCAAAACGGGCTTACTAGTTGGCAATAGATTGTGTAAGGGTGGAGCTTGTTGCAAGAGTCCATGGGCTGGGGGAAGGGAGCTGCCTGACACCGAAGCACACTGCAGCATCTGGGTTGTGGCCCCTGAAAATGGTGACCACCCACTGAGCACTAGCTCTGGGGGCGACTGTTCAGGAGTTGGCAGGTGCTGGATCAGAAAGCTGAGCCATCAGGACCCCCGTTATCTCTTTTAGGTCACCCTCCTGCAATCTCATGCCTGTCTGGGAGGAGCTCTTTCTCTTTGACCTACCCTGAGCGGGCCTATTGACCTGCAGCAGTTTCCAGGTTAGACTCCCCTACTTAGTGATCATCTCTGTTGTTCTGGACCTCCAGCGGTAGCTCAGACCAGTGCCTCCCCGCCCAGTGCAGACCAAGATGCTTCCCGCTGTGGTCTTCTCCACAAAGCCCAGTGTCTCCTGCTGCGATTTTGCACTGACTTTGGGCAGGTCCCTGTCTGGGTCAGGTGTGGAGGTCAGTGGGGAAGCAAGACGTTCTCCTGTGGGTCATTTCCCACCGCACTTGATGGCCAGGAGGGCACAGCCGTCCCATGCTCTATTCTCTCTCATTTGTCTTGCACTCTCCACACTCCGCCATCCTGTCTCCCATTCACTTTCTTTTTTCCTCGCATTGTGTCCCGCACTGTTCCTCTGCCGATTCACAGCGCTGTTCTTGCGGGGGAGGAGTCCACTCATGCGTAGCAGACAGAGTTCTATGCCTTTTTCTCTGGTATCAGGAAGCCAGGAAGTCACCTTTACTCCATTTTCCTGGTGTGCTCTCTGCCTTCCAGTCTTGACTGAACTGACCCGGTACAGTTCTGCCGAGGGGCTGGTTTGAATGACCCTCCCTCCCCGCTCCACGGATTGGCCATGTCAGGCCAGCAGCCTGGTGGCCTAGATGCTCTCAAGAGAGTGGCTTGCTTCCTAGCCTTAGAAATTCTAGGATGACTTTGAATGCAAGAATAAGCATAAACTACAACAGGAACGTTTCAAAAGAAAAATTTAGCTAAACTTTAGATAAAAAACACACTTACCTATCCACACACAATACAGAATAGCGGTAAAGACCTGAAGTAGAAGTACAATGTGTTGCAGAATTTTGTTGACCGAGCTCTAGGAAACTGGCATTTCTCATGATGAGGCTCTGTAGTGTGTGTTGGCTCCAAGGCCATCTAGTATAATAATTTATCATTTGAGCCAGTCCCTGCCAGCACTCGGACCGCTCTGCTGACACTGGTGACCTCCTACTTCTGTGGGCCCACAGAGAGCTGACACAGATGTGAGGTCCTCAGCATGAACAAATGGAAGTCAACCTGAATTCCATCCCTGTGGCAAATCAGCTATCACTATCCACATTGGTTTTACATATTATTTGGGGTAGGTGGGAAGCCCTATATTCATCCTCACTTTTACACGATAGTACTTACTGTTCACTGCTGGGCCTACCACTGTGCCTGACCCACATAAGCATTCAACAGGTGTTTGACGGAACGAATAATTTACCCTACGACATCACTGTTGCATCCCTTCAGTTTGTGGACTCTTCAGTGATGCACATTTCTTGGTGCTTCCCCTCTCTGACCCTATGCCGCATTCAGAGACACAAGCTCTAGTTACTGCCCAAGTCTGGCTCATCTGCCATCACTTCTTAAGGATATCAGTGATGCTTATTTCCAGAAAATCATTCCCATCATCTACACCACAGTGGCCGTGGGCTCGCTACCCAGGAGAGAGAAGCGTGCACGTGCCAGTGGGATGTGGTGTGGCCACCAGATCAGAAGAGGGCCAACAGGGCACCCTGGCTGCTGCTCTGCTGCCACCCTGTCCACAGATGGAAACATGCCCACCTGCAAGCCCACTATTGCTAACCCGTTTTCTTTGTTCTCATTTTGAATCCTAACAGAGCCTTCTCTCCACAAACCCGGACTTTTGTGCCTAATTTATGTCTGAAGTTTGACTTTAAATTTTGAGTTTAGCAAATGAGTTTCTTTGGGTGACCTGAATTGTCCCCCAAGCAGCCAGGCTGTGGGGTCCAGCCAGCCTTGGCTGCCACTTTGTTCCCAAGCCAGCCTGATGCTCTAGAGATGGTGGCACCACCTTGCCCTGCTCACAGGTGACCTCGGTGCTCAAAGTCTCAGGACTGCCCTGGGTTTCCATCTGATTCTTTTCTCGTGCGTCTCCACCCCAGCCTCTCAGCAGCCTGAGGCAATACCCCCTTCCTCCTCACTCTGCCCTGCGCTTGTGCAGCATCTGTGTGGCCAGGGCAACAAATGGTCCTGTTCCTTGTAGCTCTGGCAATAAAGCATCTATTTGCAACCGAAGAGGGCAGACCCCTCCCTGCCTCCATCTGGGGTATTTCAAAGCTTGCCCCACATTGACAGAGCTCAGTCAGTGGCCCTCCTCCCAGAGGCTGGCCTCCGCCTGTGCCCTGGGAGCCAGCGCCCGCACCCTCGCTCCTCACCCCCGAGAACAGCGGCCCCCATCTCCCTGGCCTGTGGCTCAGGCCTCTCGAGAAGTTAATTTCCCGCCCATCCAGTTCCCAATTCCATTCACTTGTTCAGGCCTTATTTTTCTATCTACAAAACAGATACTTGTCTCAAATGGCCCTTTCAAGCCCACACTGATCTCCGTCCTAATCCTGTTTCATAATCATCTGTGCTGGGCTCTGTGTAATTTGAGGAGTTCCGTTCTAAAGGGAAGCTAGTTTTTTGTTTTGTTTTTTAACCAGAAAACAAGTGATACGGAAACTAAAAAATTGACCTGAAGTGGCACAGAGCTGAGATTTGAACCCAGGCAGTTTGACCTTAAAGCCCAGACTTTCTCATGCTAGGCTCACCCGCCTGTTCTGGCCAGATTAGTGAAAGAGCACCTGAGCAGCCCCGTTTGCTGTCTGTGGAATTAAGAAGTCGGATTTGGAAGGCAGTCTGGCATGGACGAGACACTGGAGAGAGGCGCCCTCGGGCTGTTCTGCAGAACTTTGTGAAAACTCGGCCTTCCAGCGTGACTGCTCACCTGTTGCCTGTCGGAAGGTAGCGCTCCTCTGCAGAGCCGCGCAGTGGCCGCCTCCAGCCCTGCAGCCTGGCCTCCACCCCTGCAGCCTGGCCTCCACCCCTGCAGCCCGGCCTCCCCTGCAGCCCGGCCTCCAGCCCTGCAGCCTGGCCTCCAGCCCTGCAGCCTGGCCTCCCCTGCAGCCCGGCCTCCAGCCCTGCAGCCCGGCCTCCCCTGCAGCCTGGCCTCCAGCCCTGCAGCCTGGCCTTCCCCTGTAGCCTGGCCTCCAGCCCTGCAGCCTGGCCTCCAGCCCTGCAGTCTGGCCTCCCCTGCAGCCTGGCCTCCCCTGTAGCCTGGCCTCCCCTGCAGCCTGGCCTCCCCAGCACAAGTGAGCAGAGCTCTAGCAAAGGGCCCCCGCCCCTCCAGCTCGGCAGGGCCTTCTGGGGGGTCTGGCTTCTGCCAGCTGCAAAGCGGGGCAGGAGTTCACAGCAAGGTCACCACAGCCATTCTTCCCTCATAGCTGCCTGGCTGGGCCTCTGCCCATGGCAGTCCTGCACAATCAGGGTTCAAAGCCCTGGTTCCCTTCTGCTGTGGGGCCTGGCTTTGCTGCCTCCGGGGTCCAGGAAAGGAACAGAACCATAGAAACCAGAGAAAAATGGAATGCAAGGCAACAGACACGATGGGCTTTCAGTAAAACAGCACCTCTGGGTGCACTGGGAGACCTGCACACACGCAAGAGGGGTCCGGGTGGGGGGTCTGACGTTTCCGGGGCCCTCTCTCCCCCCAGAGCACACTCAACACGCACTGCTCCTTCTAAAACCTGTGGGATCCGAGTTTGTAATCTTCCAGCTTTCTTGAATCTCCTAAGTCACGAGAACTTCCTCTGCACATGGGCAGGTCTGTGTTTTATATGAACCATGTTTCCATGGTAAATAGATTTTAAGAATTTCCAAAGGACAGACAGTGTCACCAACAGCAGAGAGTGGAGCCTCTGGCTGCCTCATGTTTGAAAGCGTTAAAAATAAAGACAACATTGACATTTGGGGTTGTAATGTGACGGAATTACAGTCTTTTAAAGGCAAGAACCACTTATCTACACTACATGTAATATTCAGTGTTTTGTTCACTTGTCTAATTGGATTAAAATATTTAGCTCCCTTTAAAATCTTGATTGTGAATTTATATTGCAAAATGTAATGTCTGACTCAGGAAGCAATAAGTAGAGCAAATGTATCTGAAGCAATATAAAATTCAATTTATTTTTCTTCTATGATTCTTAGTCTGAAAGTACTCACTTTTGGACAAATCAAACTGTTAACGGAAGAGTGAATCTGGCTTAAATGCAGCTCTATGTGCTTTTCAATATTAATTGCACACAGAGAGCTCAGTTACAAAACAAAAAGTTGAACTGCATGCTATTGGAGTTCCCTGGGGAAGTTTCTCTGAGGGTCGTGAGACGCTTATGTTGGAAATGCAGCACCCGGGGTCTTATGTCATTCCTTGAAAACACTCAGGCAGCAGGGAGTTAATGACATTTTAGCTGCATATGTTCAAGTTTATTTAAAAAAATATGCAAGTCACTTTGGTTGACAGTGTCTTGTACACAGTTTTGAAAGAATCAGGGCAAACTTTAACAGAGTCAGTTTTTATTTGAAAAATATTTTCTGGGAATGTATCAGTGTTTATTTTTGAGACTGACAATTCGGGTGAAAATCAGGATAAAAACAAAAAAACAACAATTTGGTTGAAATCAAATTGTTTGTTTTCATCTATTTAGAATTCTTTCCAAAAAATCTTGGTTCCGGAGGAGGCTTTTTAATTTATTTTATTCAGTGTATTTGCTATTCTATTCAAGCACCATCTGTCTTGCAGGTAGCTAACTTGCAGAAGCTCCTAAGTCAGCTGGGCGAAGCCCCCAGGGCTCCAGGAAGGACCACAGCGAACGGGGTGACCACCTCTAGTCCCCACATGGGTGACCCACACCCACCGCAGGCTCCCTCCTCAGCTGGGCCCAGCCCGCCTGCACGGGGCTGCTACATAGGGGTCCCTCCTCCCTCTGCTTCCGGTCACAACAGGCCTGTCCTCCCTGCGTCCTCATAGGCGTCCCTGCTCCCATGCTTGTTTTCAGCTCCCTTCTATGAGTCCTTCGGTGCAATGAGATAATGTCGATGATCCCGAACATAATCACATATGGCTGCTGGATCCATGCACAAGTTTAAATCAAATTAGAAAGTAAATTCACTGCCAAGAATGCTTAAAAGTCATAGGGCCAACTGATTAACCACTGACAAGTCAGTTTCAGACTCTGTTTTCTAAACTGTAAGTGATTCATACGAAGGGACTAAAAGGGAATCACTCTCCAGACTGAATGCCGAGGACCTAAACAACAGCCTGCTTAGCACGCCAGCTATCAGAAAATGCAAGTCAGTTGAAACCATGTTCATTAGCAAATAAGTATACAGACACACAAAATTATCTTGGCGGTTAAGGTAATCCTCTCAGTGGACAGCTAATTCCTGTTTTCCCTCTCCCAGATGCCGTTCTCCCCAAGACAAGACTCATATTTCCTCACCAGCTGGCTCCACCCTTCCTGGCCAGATGTTAGAGCCCCGGGCTCCAGGCTGTAGCCCCCTGACCTGCTCCAAGCTGTCAGGCCTTGCCCAGATGCCCCTGGGAGCCACCCCCATGCCACTGCTACTGAGGTTTTGGCCTCCCCCAGCCAAGGCCTGTCCCCCAAGAAGAGGGGAGAGCGCTGCTGCCCTGTCTAGGCCTCAAACAGAAGGCAGTGACAATGTCTGTCTGTGGGTACACAGCACCACAGAGAGAATGGAGGGGACTGTGTCTGGCCCGAGCTGGGTTAGTGCTTTAGTGTCCCCATTTCTCCACAAGGACCAGAATAGCCATGTCATGACATTTAGAAAGCCATTGTTTAGAGTGAGGCAGGAGACTGGCAAAGCCATTGCTGTTAGCGAGTCCTAAACTAAACAGAAGCCAAGAAACAAGCCTGGGGCTCAGGGGGCCCCACCCCGGAGCCTGGGCTCACAGCGCCACTGCCCAGGCCGATGGGGATTCTCACTGCAAAATCGCCACGCTGGCACAGTTACCATTATGATTAGCTCCCTGTGCCAGACGAGCTGTGCGTGTTTCAGCATTTAAGCAGAAACAATTTATAATAATAAAGACTTCTGAACAGGCTAAGACGTTCCCTACCAGAGGCCAGAGGCCAACCCCGGGCCCCATCCCCCGTCACCTGCTTTGGGGCAGCAGGCCTCCAAACATGGGAGCAATCGGGGGGGGGGGGGTATGACTCAGCTCAGAGCAGCTGCCTGGACCAGAAAATATGCATTCTCTTTTGGGTATTAAGTGGACAGAGATTTTTTAGAGTCTGACGTGCCCAATTAAGTTATGCTTAATTCATCCAGGCTCAGAAAAATGGAAGCCTTTAGCTAAACCATCCCTAAACCGGAGATGAAGGCAGCTCGCATCCTTGATGCCCATGAGCTGGGCCCACAAGACTCTGTCCAGGAAAGCAGAGACGGTGATTGATCAGTCCGGAACGCTCAGGAGGCAGCAGGAGGCAGCAGCCTCCAAAATACCTGCTCGGGGCCAAAAGCAGCCTTACTCACTCCAAGGGCTCAGCTGAAGCCGCCTAACTCACAGGTCAAGTTTATTCCAGAGCAAAAGTGCTTCGCAGAGGTCCAAGTCCCCTGAGAGCCCCTACCTAGGGGCTAAGGCAACACTTAGGAAGACACGGCAGGATCTCAGTTTAGACATTCAGCAGGGAGCTTGCAAAACTGAATCCCTGCCTCCTCCGTGACCACTAGTACTTGCTACTGAAAGCCAATATCTCCTCTACCAAATTTCTTTTGTCATGTTCATATTAAAATAACGCCAAGTGTAACATTTGAATCTGAAAGGCGTCTTTAGAGAGGAGCCAGATGGGCCAGTATCAGATAGCACAGGTTGGGCAAATCATTTCTATTGCTTCAGGCAAGGGAAGAAAGACCCGTTAGTGTTTCTGAGGATTTTTTTGAGGTTTGGGGCTTTTTAATTCATTTTGTGAAAATTTTGCTATTCATTTGGCAATTACCGGAGTTTTAAAGGCCTGGAAGAGGCTTCTAAGCATCGATGGCCCATGTTAGGATCTGAGTGTGCCATAGAGGAAGCAGATGGGGAGTTAAAAGGCAAAGCCCACATTATACTGATCCAGTTCAGAGCTCAGAGGAAACTGCCCAAGCTCTGTGCTTCCATAGAAGACTCCACAGCCTGAGTTCTGAAAGAGTTCTTGGGTTGAGAGGCCAAAAGATTCACTCATGCCATGAAGTCACGGCCTCTTCATCATATGTGGCAGGAGCGTAGTCACCTGCAGCAGACGTGGCGGCCCTGACCTGTGGCTGGCCAGGCCTAAAGCCCTCACAGCCCCCTCCTTGCACAGCTGGGTTCCTGCTTGGGTCAGGTGGAGCGTGAGGCACTCGTCCAAGAAGCAGGGCAGGGAGGAGGGAAGCTGGTCCTATGGCCTCTGCCTTCCCTATGTTTCTCCCTGGGCAGTTGCCTCCCAGGACCACTTCCAGATGAAAGGAGAAAGGAAAGGAAAACCCTGACATTTCTTCAGCCTACTATGCTACGTGCCTGAGGGCCTGCCAAGCACCTCACAGCTGCTCTCATTTAATGCTTCCAATATCGCTTTGATTTAGGTGGGCATAATACCCACTGTGCAGATGGAGAAACTGAGGCTGAGAAGAGACTTAAGTGACTGGCCCAAGGCTTCACCACAGTGACACAGCCTGGAAACATTCTCTGTTCTTTCTGGCCCCAAACACGCAGGAGGTTCTTAAACTTTAGTGTCCTCCAGAATCAGCCCACAGCTTGTGGAAATGCAGGTTCCTGGGCCCTGCCCCCACACACGGCCCTGGAACCGGCAGTGAGAACCTGGCATCCGGATGACCGTGTCCATGTGGTATGTGGCACCCCCTGGCTTCCCCATGAGCGGTCTCAGAAAGATAGGGGGACAGAGGCGGGTTTCCACCTCCGGCCTCAGCTCAGTGACAGCACCCAGTTGTGCTCACTTATTATATGGGGAAATGATGTTTCGCAGAGGGATTTGGTGGGCTCAGTGGGAAAAGCCAGTATTTACAGATTCCTTGACAGGCCTTCAGCACAGGGTCATTCTGAAAGGGGAATGAAAGACAATTCCTCTTCATTTTCATTTCCAGATGCATTTTTCCTATTAATCATTCCAAGCACTTATGGCGTGACATCCCCCGGGCACTCAGGTGCAAACCTAATTAAAGACGGGGTCCATGGCCAGCCACGAACCACCTCATTATCCTAACAAATTGCTCGATGGGGCAAAAAGCACAGCCTCTCTGACAGGAAGCGAAGCAATTTAGAAAAAAGGGTTTCATCCCATACTCCAAGCTCACCTGTTTGCTTTCTTTCCTCCATTATCCCTGCTGCTGGCCCAGACCTAACCCGGGAAAGCCTGGGCTATGGAGTCAGACTCAGGTTCCATTTGAGGTGTCCTGTCCTTGCTAGCTATATAAACTTGTTTAAGTCTCAGTCTCCCTATCTGTAAACTGGAGACAATAATGTCAATCTTGTCAGCTTGTTCAAGGGTAAAGAAGTTTAACAGCACCAGGTGCTCTGCAAGCACTCCAGATATTTGCCCAATTATCAGTCAGCTAATTCAGGACAAGACTCCTGCATTCCATTCACTAGGACTTCCCTAATTGGGAACACCTGTTTCCTCAACCAATTCAAACCAGCAACATCCTTCCCAGGAAGTTCCAGCCTGCCCTGACTACTGGCATCCTCCCTCCTCTGGCTCCCTCAGCAATGCAGCTGCATAGTGGGGCCCAGCACTCGGTGTGACTTGTTGACTCAGCAGCATGGGTCGGATCAGTAGCGTGGACTTAAGCTCCATCATGAGGACAGGCCCACAGCTCACAACCTCTGCATGCCCCACCATGCCTGGCACAGTCGTCAGGATCTCTCTCCCAGCTTACTGGCTGGCCAATGTGATCAGTAGAAATTTTAGCCTGTTAAGATACCCTAAAAAGACCCATGTGCAGAGTGCCCAGTGTCCTCTGTGGGCTGAGCCCGCCCTTGCACTGGGTTTTGCACAGTACCTGGGTTCGCAGACGGTCCACCTCTTCCAACAGGCTCTGTCGTTCCAGGAAAAGCTCGTTCTGCTTGTTGAGGAGCTGCACCAGCTGCTGGGCCGTGGCCTGGCTGTGTTTATCCAGCTGCCTTAGCCTGCAGAAAAACCCACCACAGCATTAGAGATGGCGCCTAGGTAGTGGGGGCTGCAGAGAGCTAAGGGTACAATAGCAGACTTCAGCGTTTCAACCTGCTCCATTGCTCTGTGTACCTGAAGGCAGCTCCTGAAAGTGAACTCTGAGCTGGAAGTCTAGGGTGGCCCTGAGGCTCTGGCTAGCAGTGGGCCCTTAGTGAGCACCTGTGAAGGTGACTGGCATTGCATCAAGCGTGCGTGGGGACTGGGGCCTCCTTGTTACACTGCCAGTGAGAAAACATGCAGATAAGTTGGGTAAGTAGAAGAAAAACTGAAACCCTAAACTCACAAGCAGAGGTCAAAGACAAGGAGCCTAAATGCCTCCATTGTTCAGCTGGAACCGTCTCTGGCAGGCCACGCAGACGGCCGGCCCTGGCTGGGGAAGTGGGTAAGGGACATGGAAACACTGAACTAAGGGTTTTCCATTATTAATCACTCAGTCGATCACGAGCTCTGGCATCGCTGACCAGATGTCTTTAAAGATCCTAAATTTGTCATTCTGCTGACGGGCCCTCCTCTACAGACTTGCTAATTCACTCAAACTATTATCCTCATCTGTCCACAGTCGGCTTCCTACATACAGCCAGTAGCACACTCACCCGGTGGAAATGTTGGCTTGGGATGAAATTTGGAGTCGGACTACCCAGAACTGCTCTGGGAAAAAAGGTTAGATGTGTGCCCTTCCTCACATCCTCACCAACCAAAAGCACCAACAGCAAATTGACCCACATTCTCACCAGGAAAAACTGTTACAAGCTCAGGTACATTTCAAACTCCCGGCGACTGTGTCAAAAGCCCAGCAGACAGTTCTGCAGACGGCGGCCTTGGGCCGCCCCGAGCTGAAGCTCTCCTGGGCGGCATTTCTGATGAGCTCTGAGCACAAACATTTATTAAGGCCAAAGATTCCGGCCTTCAGGATGGGGCACACTGCTTTACAAAAAAATGACGCAGCATTTGGGCACTGGTAAAACTACACTGTGGGAAACTTAGCAATATTCTAGTACTTTCCCTCACACCTTCCCCGCCCCATAATCCTTTGCAAAGCACAGCCCCGTTCATTTCCCAGACTGCTCCTCCTTCGCCCACCGGCCTTTCTCTGCCTCTGACAGATTTGGCTGGAGTCTCTCCTCAAGCGGCCTAAGCCCCAGGCCCGTCCTCATCTCAGAACACTCCGTGGGCCTCTGCTTCCTGCTGCTTCTGGACGAAGTGGAAGGACTCATGGGCATGACCTAGAGCCACCTTCCATGGCCCTGCCCGGCCTCCCGGTCAGGCCGGGGCTGAACAGATCAGCAAAGATCTCCCACCCACGTGCGAGCGTTTGAGTGTCTTCCTGGTCTTGCCATATAGGTAAGAATGATGCACCTCCACCCACCTCCCCATCCTTCCTCGGATCTTGGAGGAAAAGGAAGTTTCCTTCTGCTTTGGGAGGCCTCACCTGCGCTCACCCCATCTCCATCGCACGGACACTTGAGGCCAGTTTTCCTTAGTGCTAGTCTCAAAGCCACCCCACTGGGGGCAGACCAAAACACACTTTCCTGCAGGGAGCAGGGACAGGCAAGGACACCTGGGCCAGCAGGGTGGCTAGAGTCTGCCTGGGCCAACCCACTGGCACGTGCAACTGACCACGGTTCATTCGGCCACTACTCTGCAGTGGAGCACTAGAGAGGGTCCCGTTGGAGAGACAGATGACAGCCTCTTTCCTACAGCAGCAGTCTACTGCTTCCGTATCGATATCAGACAGGTGAAAAGCCAATTAAGTCCGGAGTGTGGAGAGAGCCACAGGCTAAGAGCTTGTTGGCTGCCCAATAGCCGGAAAGGAATGGCACAGAAACGTGATAAATAAGTGACACCATTCAGGTTCATGGCAAGAAGGTGCCAGGAATAGACATTGTCCATGTGGTCCCTTGCCCTGTGCTTGAATCAAACGGGCTCCCAGTCCTGCAGTCTGATGGGTTCAGTATGTGTTTTGGAACTCCTGAAAAACGACGGCTGCCCCTTCCAGGGCGATGGGCAGAGCCAAAGCCTGCTATCACAGCACAGAAAGCCGGCCCTGGGCAGGCCACACTGGCGTGGCCTCCAGAGAGGGGGCCAGCGCTAGCTCCTGCCTAGACCTTCCTCCCGTGGAGTCCTCAGAACCCGGGCGAGGCTCAGTCTGGGGGGCTGTGCGACCTGGGGGCCTCAGAGCGCCGCAGCACTGCTGAGGCGGGGAGCCCCCCCGACTGGCTGAATCCAGGGCCTGGGTGTGAGCCGAGCTGCTCAGGGTTTCCACAGACGCACCCCTGCCGAGAGGGGCGAGACCTCGAGCACGTCGGCCTTCCCTCACAGCCCAGGAGCGAACCACGGGGTGGAACTGACTCGTGTGTCAAATCGACGTGAACACTCCCAAGCACCTCCTCTCTGAATTTTCCTTCCTGTAAAAAATATGTCCCTCTTTTTGGGGAGTCAGCCTCTGTCACCCCACATACAGCAACGGAGTCCATCACAAGCTTGGAAAAGATAAAATGACAAGCCCAAACCCACATTTGTTTTTTAAAAAAACAGAATTTAGATAAAAGGGACTTTTTTAAGGAAATACATTTCTGTGGCAGCTCTTTCAAGGGCTATTATGAATATTGGGAAAACAGATTTTTTTTATTAAAAGATATTTTTGGAAAAGCCCCAAACATGGCACAACCTGGCCTACACTCTGTTAATGGATCTGTCATTACCATCAGTTGGAGATTTCTTGGGGTGTCCTATAGACACATAGCTGTATTTTATCTTCCATGGTAACTGCTCTCGTTTTTGCTGTCCTCTCTTCAGCCAACAGCTGTATCTGTCCCCACTGACCAAGTTAACAACCACAATTATCTAATTAAACTGATAACTGATTAAATTAATCAAGAAGATAATCTAATAGATAGTTCCTATTGTTAGAATAAATAAATTATTGATTATTGCAATCCTAGGAGGTACCTGCTAGCATTATCGTCCCCATTTTACAGATGAGAAAACTGAGGGTGGGAGGTTAACTTGCACAAAGTCACACAAGTAACTGGTAAAGCTTGCAGTCAAATCCAGGCGGGGCCCAGGTGTTCTTAACCATTGTTAATGGTTGGTTAACTTATTGAGTTAATTCACCAAACTAACCAACCCTTGGTGAATACTTCCTAAGAGCCAAGTACTAAGGTAGATCCTGGGGATACCGCAGGATGACAAATGGTCCGTGCTCTCAGCGGGTTCCCAGCCAACTGAAGAGAGACTGACTTGGAAACAGGTGCTGACTTCAGACCAAACACTGTGAAGGCATAAAGACAAGTGCAGTGGTCAGCACTGTGGATGAGGTCTTGGAAGGTTTGTGCCTACTTAGGAGATAGCTTATCATCATCACATACTGAGTGCTTACTGTGTGCAGCCACTGTGCTGAGTGCTTATTTATTAACTTTAGTGTTCACAACAATTCAACGCAACAAATGAGGCAGGAACTAATTATTTTAACCCTTTAAGGATGAGGAAACTGAGGCACAGGCAAGATAAATGACTAGGGCAAAGTCACGCAGTGGCAAGCTGGATGTGGAAAGTTGAGGGGGTGCTGGTTGGGCCAGGGCCAGGGGCAGAGCCTTCCCACGTCGGGGCGGCACTGCCAAGGCCACAGTGTGTCTGGAAACTGCAACTGTGCAGTGTGGCTGGACCAGAGGCTGCAGGCTGCTTAGAGGGAGGTTCTGGAACACTGGACCCAGTAAAGCTTTGTAGCCAAACTAACAGATACAGACTTTGTCCTGCAGGCAATGGTGATGCCATTTACCAAGAAAGGATGGCAGCAGGGCCATTCCTGGGGTAGAAGAGAAGTTCTGACGTCAGGGCAAGTCCGAGGTCCCCGGGACAAGCACCCACTAAGCAGTTATGCAGCTTGGGGCCTAAGGAGGGCTGGGCTGGAGCTCCAGCTGTGCAAGCCAAACCTGCTGAGAGGTGAGGCCTGCATGGACATGGGGCAAGATTTGCCAGGAAAAGACTGGCGGAGATTTGCAGCTGGGGCAGTTTGTTAAAAACGCAGCTATCCACGCCCCTGCAACCTGCTGGCTGAGAACCTGTGCTGCATGAGAAGGGAAGAGCACCCGGGCCAGGGCCTGGGCGGGAACAGCCACACGCGAAAGCTGGCAGGGCATGAGAAGCCAGGAGAGCACTGAGACGATGACCCCGGAGGTAGGGGGAAGAGCAGGAGGGAAGATGAACCTGGAGGTCCCGGGAGAAAAGGCGTCAAGGGGGCGTGGCCAGCTCATGTGACATGCCACCCAGTGGTGGTATGCACGGAGGTCCCTGGCTAGGGCAGCAGCCTGCTTAGAGGGCCTGGAAGAGGGAGGCAGTTAGGGTGAGGGGACGGTGGCTGAAGGAGGGCAGGGGATGGGCGCGACTTGGGCCACTGGGGAGGAGGCCCTGGAGGAGAAGGGACATCCTCAAGGCAGAGGGGGGCAGGCTTCCCAGGGGAAGCAGGTGCCTTGGGCAGAAGACTGGGACCTTCCTCCCTGAAGCAAGAGGGGAGGTGGGCGAGGGTGAGCCTCGGAGGGCAGGTGCCACGCAAGGGCGCGACTGTTTGCTGAGAAAAGGGGCAGCGGGGAGGTGGCACTGGAGCTGCTACGGACGACCAGGGCGCCGGCCGGGGGCAGGGGAGGTCAGCCAAGCTGCGGGGCCTCTGAGGAAGACACAGGCCCTGACCTCACCGTTGGGTGACCCCCTGCCCCTCCCTGCTGGCCAGGGCTCAGGCTCTCAGCCCTCTCGTCCCTGCCTGTCCGGCCTGCGGCAGTAAGGCACTGACTCTTCATCTTCTACAGGCCGGGAAACCTTGTCGGTGTCGGGTCTCAGGGTAGCCGTTGTTTTGAGAGAGTGCAATTTCTTGTTCTGTTTCGGGCTCTTGTTTTCAGCCAGTCCCTCTACAAGGCATTCGATAATGAAAGGAGCTAGGGGGGCTGCCGCCATGGGGCCCGCAGGAAGGAGCCCCCGACAGCCCGCAGAGCACACAAGGCTCCACGCAGCAGGAAACAGAATCGCCAGATTTCAGAGGTCACCCCTAATTCCTGCTTTTCCTCCCAGGCCTGTATCTCATCTCTGCACCTGGCAGGGATTCTGTCCTGTCCCACAGACCCCTAGGACGCAGGTAGTATCTGCATCCTGCTGTGGTGGGGCCCTGTCGGGCAGAACTCATCGCTTGTCCCACGAGGCACCTGTGCTCTGCTGCCCCTGCGGGCATGGTGGGGTCAGCCAGTCCATGAGGAAGGACACTTCCAGAAGCACTGAGCCCAGGCTGGTGTCACTTTTTAATTTCGGGCACAGAGCCCACGTCCTTCAGCACCTGCAATTGCACAACTGCCAGCCTGGGCAGGGCTGGGGATTTTGGGGGAGAAGAGCAGCTGTCCCATGCTGGGGTAGAGTGGTCAGCACAGGCTCCCCTTCCACGCAAAGGCAGCACCAGGAATTTCAGGCGTGTAAAGGGCAGCAGTTACCACGGGAACACACAGGCCCAGGTTCGTAAGGGCACGGAAGCAGATAAAAACCCCAGGGACTCCTAAGTGCGCTGGGCCTGGGCAGATCTCTATTGGTCCAACACCAATCCTCTCAGCCACACCCTGCAAGCATTATCAGAACCAGCATTTTTTAAAAATATGCAAGAACGACTTCAAGATAAGATGGAGCAAGTGGTGAAATACAAAACAACTTTATAGAGCTGAGTGGGCTGGGGAAAATATCTTATGCAAAACAGAAGCGGTGCAAGCTGCCAGCTCTGGTCCTGTGCTTCAGACACTCATTTGCTATGAATACTGTGAAAGCAAGCGAATACATATATTTAAATTTTTTAATGTTGTATGTGATACATACAAAATATATGCAATGTATAAATAAGTTATGAGGTATAATAACCAAATGAACACTTGTCAACCTAGCACCAATACCACAGGGCCATGACGAGTGGATTTCTTCCTCAGACCAGCTCCATTCTTCCCTGGGGGTGGCCAGTAGCCTCGTGCACAGACGTTTTTCAATTAGAGGTTTTAGTTTCACTCAACAATTTCACCTGGGAGCTTCCTGCAGACTACTGTGGGGTTTTTGTGTTTGTGTTTTATTTTTTTTTTAGCAGTGGTAGTAAAACGTCTTTTGTTCTGAAATGTTTTCAGACCATAGCCCCTTCTGTGTGGTCATTCTCACTACAGCAAAGACCCACACTCTCCCTGGGAGACGCAGCCTGTTCTTGGAGATGAAGAGGTACAAATATGTTAAATGTAAAATATGCCCTCACTTCTCTACTATTCTGAGTTGTGTACACTCTGATATTTACTGAGCATTTACTAAATGCCCAGATTTGTAAGCATTTTACATTCATTAATTTAATCTTCATAACAATACTACACTGTAGGTGTTATTATCATCCGTATTTTGTGCCTAAGAAAAAGCAAGGTGCAGAGAAGTGAGTCATCTGCCCAAGCTCGCACAGCTACAGGGAGAACCAGGGTTACCGAAGCCACCAAGGACACCCAGTGGTCCTCAGTGCAACTTACCACTCTTCCTCTTTGACTCTTGTCCTGGTCTCTCACTTCCCTATCCTCTGGCCCCACCTTCCCAGGTATCTCTCTTCTATCAGACCTTCAAATGCTGGTGTGAGCCAGGGCTGGGCTCAGCTGTCTCCGTACGTGAAACACTGCCTACGTGAGTTTTTAAACCTGCACTCGTGGCTCCAAGTGGAGACGCCAAGGCCGAGGACCCCCAGCACGTGATCTGGGCCTCAGGCCTCTCCCCAGCATTTCCCTGCCCCTCAATCTCACCACATGGCACACTGGACTCACCTGCCAACGCTCCTCCCCCTGTGTCCCTCTCACGTGGGTGGGACCTCCCCTTGTCGTCCACACGGCTCAGTGTCCCAGCTCTGCAGATCAGCCCTGTAACCTCCCAACCTCTCTCCAGCCTGTTCATCCTGCCCATTCCACCTTCACTCATCCAGTTGGACTGTCAGCATTCCTCATCCAAGTTCCTGCAAAGCCTTCTCAGGGGGGTGTCTGCTTCCACTTGGTCGCCTCAAATCCATACTCCCCACAACAGCTAGACTAGAAGGATCTTTCTGAAACAAAACTCTCATCATGGCTGTCTCTTTTATGGCTACCTGTGGCTCTAATCCTAAAGCCAAACTCCTTTGCAATGGTGACGAGGCCTTTCACTGTTGGCCCTGGCCACAATCCCCTACCCCCCTACATCCCATATCCCAGCTTCTCTAAACCACTCTGCAGAAATGCCCCACTGCCTCCTGCCACCGCGCTCATGTTGTACCCTCTCTCTGGAATGCCTTCTCTCCTAGTTCTTGTGGCTGGCTTCTCTCCATCCTGATTGTCCCATCCTCACACCGTTCCCCCACACCCCTCTTCTGCACGTCCCTATACGTTTATGCATCTTCTTCCAGAGCAGGGGTCCTCAAACTTTTTAAACAGGGGGCCAGTTCACTGTCCCTCAGACCGTTGGAGGGCCATTGGAGAGTGCGGTGCACATTCCACACATGTGCACTGTGGGCCTGGGACGAGTCGGCTGCTAAGCAGGACAGGCAGCTGTGGCAAAAACACCCGGCGGGCCGCATAAATGTCCTCACATGTGGCCCGAGGGCCATAGTTTGAGGACGCCTGCTCCAGAGCATCCACCCGTATTTGCCACTGTTACTGCTTGTCTGCCTCTGCCACTGAGCTCTGCGCTTCCTGAGGGCAGGCACGGGATCTTGTTCAGCTCTCAGCCCCAGCACTCAGAGAGGTGCGTGGCATGTGCACTGTTAGAATGAGCGCACCTCTTACCAATGCACAATATTTATGCTAAATATAAAACCGGTAATTGTAGTTTCATATAATAAATATGCTTTGATATGTAATACATTTGTTCCTGAAAACGTATAACCTACAAAATAATTTTAAGCACGCTATTGGAATTTGCCATTTAATTAAAAGAATACTAACATCAGTGAATGAACGCTGGACTCAGAAGCGAGGGTGTGGGTTCAAAATCCTATCACAACTAGATGTTTTGCCTAGAGTGGAAGCTTGAACTCTCTTAACCTCAGGTTCTCAATTTGCAAAACTGAGAAAATAAAACATCTAGAACTTCTGAATCAGAAACTCTGAGGGTGGAGCCCAGCAGTGTGTGTTTTAATAAGCTCTCTGGGTGATTCCGATGAGTTTTCATGTGTAAGAACCACTGGTACATTATAATTCACAGTATTAATCACACATACATAAAGAGTTCTTCTGTAGAATAATTTTTGTGTGTCTTCACTTTTGATCACCAAGACAACCAACTATCTAAATGAAAACTATCCCAGTCTCCTCCTAAAATGTTTTGGTGTCAGTTGTGAGAACTTAATCAAATCCTGTGATCACTTTGAATCTCAGCATCCTCACGTGTGAAATGAGAGGATGGAGCTGGAGGTGAGGTCAGCAAACTTCAGACCACAGGCCAAATCCAGCCTGGCCCACTGCCTGTTTCTGTGCAATCTGCCAGTTGAGAATGTTTTCTTACATTTTGAAATGATTGAAAAAAAAATCAAAAGGAGAATAATATGCGAACACTGTATGATATGAAACTTGCAGTGCCTCTAAATAAACTCTCATTGAAACACAGCCATGCTCATTCATTCACGTATTGTCGGTGGCTGCTTTTGCAACTATAACGGCCAAGTAGCTGCGACAGAGACCATATGGCCACAGAGCCTAAAATATTTATTACCTGACCTTTTAAAGTTTGCCAGCCTTGGGACTAGAAGTTGACTAAGTTCTTTTCCAGCTCCACATTTCTATAATACTATCACTTTACAGAATTTTACTACGTTCCTGTCTTCAAACACTACCACCTATATAGTCACAACAATATACCTAGGTCACCCAAGGTGAAGTTTTGAAAGCCCAATTACCTTAATTATAGCTCTAGGTAATTAATTTTGGTGAATAAACCATGTTAATGTAAAGTTGTATACTTTGTTCCAGTACTGAAAAATTGCTGCTGCATTTTGCCTTAATTCCATCTCATTAACGTGGTCATACTGAATCAGCGAGAATAGTGTGCTTAGGAATCTGGAATACATTCTAGCTTGTTATCCTCACTCAGAAAGTTAAGGCACTTTTTTTCAGAGACAGGGTCTTGCTCTGTCACCCAGGTCAGAGTGTGCAATGACCCGATCAATCATAGCTCACTGTAACTTCATACACCTGGGTTCAAGGGATCCTCCTGCCTCAGCCTCCCAAGGTGCTGGGACTATAGACACACATTCCGACACCTGGCTATTTCTTTCCTTTTTTAGTAGAGATGGGGTCTCACTATGTTGCTTAGGCTGCTCTTGAACTCCTGGCTTCAAAGGATCCTCCCACCTTGGCCTCCCAAAGTGCTGGGATTACAGGTGTGAGCCACTGCACCTGCATGTTTACTGGCTGGTTTGCCATTTAAATTTTCTTTGCTCAAATCTACCATATTCAATAATGATTTCTGTAGAGTAATTCTTCCTGAGAATCATGCAATTCTGGGGAGAGTTTACACCTTCATTAAAGAAAATTTAAATTTATGTTTCTGTACTGGTGTACTGGTCCTTCCATTTCTCTTTCTCTCAAGTTCCCAATTAGCCTTGGATTCCTGCAGAGGTAGATGGGGGCTCCTTGAGGGCAGTGATGGGAAAGATCCTTGCTCTTCTTTTTTGTTGCTAGTTTTCTTTTTTTTTTAATTTAAGATTTCTTTTTCTTAAATCCCCTTATCTTCTAAGAGATCCATGCCCTTGTTGACAAAAGAATTCTGTCATGTTAGAGCTGAGGGGCACCTTAGAGATCATTCAGTTCAGCCCATTATGGTGACACTGGGCCCAGAAAGTACAAGTGCCTTGCCCACGGTCTCGTAGCCTGTCTGTGGTTAATCTAGGGAAGGAACCGATGTCTCCTGATTCCAAAGCCAATGATCTTTGCAGTATTTCAAACTCCTTTTATAAATGCCCGAAAAAGTCTTCTATTCCATACTAAAACCTAAGAATTTAAGGGAAGGACCTTGAGAAAGGTGACGCACTAGGCAGCTTTCTGGGAAACAGCTGACACAGGCTCACTTTCTGAGGCCTGGGGGAGCGACAAAAGAGGAGGAAATCCCTAGACCTGTGCTTCTCCAACTAGCTCAGTGAAGAGACCAGATTTGGTTTTGTTTTTATTCTTTTTCAATTTCTAATCTATTGCAAACTGATGGTTTTGTGAAGTACAATAAAAATGAGGTGGCATTGTCTAATTGCTATAAAAGTTTCTAAATATTCTCAATTTCAGTTCTTGTCTTGTCACAGCCCTGCAGCAAGCAGCTTGAGGACTGGCCACAGTCTGGAAACTACACTTGGAGCAGCATGAAGTCCACAGACTGGTGTTGGCATGAAGGATGCAAAACCAGGAGGCCGGAAGCTCCAAGGACCACCCTAGGGAAACTTGCTGGTGGGCTCCTATGGTGCCCCAGGGCCCCTCAGTGAACCCTTAGCAAATGGAAGAATGGCCAGGGCCACACCTTTGGCTCTTCTGACTGCAGTGCCACTGCCTCCAGCAGGACCCTGAAGCCTCTGACAATGAATGTCACGAGGGCTTTTCACAGGTCACCTGCTTAAAATAGTGTTTCTACCAGAAAGGAGGCCCAGTTTCATCTTAAGGCAATTAGCACTACCTGTTGCATTGCTACCTTATAACCTTCTTAAAAATGTAAGTGCTCTCTGGCCAAGGCTCAGCTTGCAGACCTCTGAAGGACCGGGCGTGAATATAGGATCCTGACACCGTGAAACAACAGGGACAGGAGTTGAAATGACAAGAACCTTAGACTTTGAAGAACCTAGAAAGACCATTTGCCTCAAGCCTGAGTTAGCTTAACCAAGTCTTTTTTAAACCAAAGCAGAGCCCTGGTGAGCGCAGCCCCATTGTGCAAAGAAAATCGGGGAGACAAATGAAAATAGTTGAAAATAAGCTTTGTAGAGTAGAATCCCAGTTGCATCCAGCTAAAGGCCAGACAGAAGCACTAGCAGGAAATCCCACACTGCCTCTCATACCAGATCCTACCTCCCCCCAAACGTAAGCACGCTTCTTTAAAAAAATGGTTTATTTAGGAATAATGTCAGACTTACAAAAAGGTGCAAAAATATTACAAAGAATACCACCATATTAATCTATTATGATAATTTTGCCCCATTTGAATTATCACACATATTCTCTCTCTGTGTCTGTATATATATTTTTTCTGAACGATTCGATAGTAAGTTGCATGCACCTTGCCCTTTTCTCCGGTATGCTGCAGTGTACATTTCCTAAGGACAAAGATATTCTCTTATAGAACTACAGTACATTATCAACCACAGTAAATTTAATATTAATATAACAACTTAATCTAACCGACTCAATTCCAATTTGTCAATTGACCCAATAATGCCCCTTTTTCCTCCATCCAGAACAGATCCTTGGCACCTAATTGTCATGTCTCTTTAGATTTATTAACATTTAATGTGGAACAATTAAAGACCAGTTTTATTTTGATGAATGCTATTTGCAATTAAAGAACCGAGAGACAGTCTTAAAGGAATAATACATGGAACTATCAGGTGTATGGGGGGCGGGGGTCTTCCTCAGTTGCCATCTTGGGTTTTGAGGGCATAGTGTTCTGTTTTCATAAGATTCTGTTTTAATGAGGTCCTTCTGGTGCTCCCAGGACTAAAACCTTCCTGGTGTGGTCCTGGAGTGTATCAGGTTCCACACTGTAGTGAGGTCCTCCTCAATTTCCTTCATATTTGACCAACCTTGGAGTAGCCAAATTGGATGCAGAGGTGTGATGGAATAGCAGCGAGACCATGGCAGCTAAGTAACCAGATTCAATCACTACGCGCACTTATTGGCACACATCTTAATTAGGTTTTAATGCAAGTAATTTGATAACAACTCCTGGCCATCCACTACAGAACTGTCAATGCCGAAAGCTTTTTATTTAGTTCCTCTTCTGTCTATACCAAGGCAGCCTCCCTGCTGACCCTTGTCAAAGAACCCCATCTGCTGGTTGCCACGGTAACTGAAGGCGACCAATTGAGCTGAACAGAGTGACTCAGAAATAAAATCTGCAGCCAAAGGAATTCTGCAAAGAGTAATAAATCATTTAGTAAAAGGGGGTCCTCCACACAGTGATGAGTGTTGGGATAATATGATGGCATAACTCTTCCAGCTAGAAGGTCCATGACAGATCAGAGTGATTAGGCCTGCTGGAGGGCTCGTTTGGTTTCGAGTGGGCTCCGGCAGCAGGAGAGACGGAGCCTGCCCAGTTGTGTGCCACCGCGGGGAAGAATGAATGAGGCTAAGTCAATTTTTTAATATTTGGGCTGCAAAATTTTGATTTTTAAGGAGTGGCAAGAGAACCAGTCTAGGCTTCCAACACTCCTTACGCTATTTTTTAAAAGTGGCACAAGTTAACAGGAAGCTTCATGTAGCTCAGGAAACCATCATGGCCTTGAGGAAGGTGGCACAGAAAAAATATTAAGATTGTTCTGGAGTATGCCAGTTTAACACATCTCTCTGTCATCAGTCAACTTTTAGGGGTTCCAACCAGAAACCATCTATGTGCACAAGACTTGCAGTCCTTGAAATAGAGGGGGAGAGCCTGGAATTCAACTCCTTCAACTCAGAGGGCCCAGAGTAGCACTGCAGGATGGTCTGAGAGGGGGGCAAGGGCTTTCTCTCTCCACAGGACTTGGTGAGTATTCCTTACAGAGCAAAACACACATCTTTCCTAAGTTAAGATTTCCTGAATAAGATGGCGGAAGAGGAAAGGAAGGAGGGACCTTTCTTGGGGTTGCTCTGGGTGACAGCAGGCAGCACACAGCTGCCCCAAGCCCCTAACAGCACAGGCAGTTCCAAGTCATGGCCCCAGCTCCTACTGAGCACCTGCTGTGTAGACAAGGAAACCTCTGCAGGCATCAGTGCCCAGATTTTAAAAAGAAAACCCCCGACATTCTAAATCATCCACACAGCATTTAACCCCTGTGTGCCAGTTCCTTGGTGGTTGTGTGGGGGAAGGAAAGCACAGCAGCAGTGGAAACAACTGCCCTGAGAGCAAACGACGAGAGAGGCTATCGGGCAGAGGCCTTAGGGCCTGTGTTTGGAGGCAGCCCACCCTGCCAGCCCCCTCCTGCCAGACTGAATGCCACCTTTTTAAAAGGTGCATGAGCAAGATTCTGACCTTCTCCAAACCCCTGACCCACATGGCAATGTGAGTACCCTGTGCACTAAGTCATCCCCGGAGATAATTTTCTGCTTCAGAAAGGAGCAACTGCCAAACAGAAGGTAGATTCCGCCCCCCACCCCATCCCTAAATGCTGCCAGTAAAATGCTTTAGTCTTAGTTGTAGGGAAATTCCGTCGTCGGAGTTAGGGAGCGACGGTGTACGCTCAGGACGAACCTCTCCCTGTCCTCCGCGTGCGCGGCGGGTTGGCTGCTTCGGAGAGCGCCGCACGCAGAGCCCTGCAGCGCCGCGCCGGGACGCCCGCCCTGTCCCACCCTTGCTAGGCAACCGTGCTTCTGCAGGCCGGACAAACACCGACCCCAGGGCTCCACGTGCGCCTCCCGCACGCCAGCACCCGCCCTCTCCCGGGCCTGCTCGGAGCGCGCTGCCGGAGGGAGGCGCCCCTTCCCTCTCCCTCCGCGGGCAGGGCGGCCTCGGGCGCCAGCTCCCGCGTCGCAGCGCAGGGCAGCGGCCTCCGCGCCCACCCCAAGCTCCCGCTGCGTCGCCTCTGGACGCACGGCCGGCTCGGCCGAGCTGCCGCGCCCCGCGGGCCGGAGCCCCGCACCTGCAGGGCGGCGGGCGCGGGCGGGGCGGCGGGGTGCCGAGCATCTGGCTCGGGACTCCGCGGGGCGCGCGGGCCCTCTGGACTTTGGCAGAAGGAGGGATTAAACCGCGAAGGCGGTGGAGAGGAGATGGGTGAAAGCTTCATTAACTCCGTGCTCACGTCCCAAGTTCTTTCCCTCCAGAGAAGCAGTGAGAAAAAGGGTTGATTTCCCCGCGATGGGAAAGGTGCTGCCTGATTGTGTTTGCTTTTCTTACCTTTTATTTCTTATAGGTAAACAAATAAATGAATCATTGTTGATGATCATGGAGGACTCAGATTTTAATTAAACAGTATAAAAAACCTTGGCTAATAGGCCAAAGAAATATTGCCACCCGTTTTAATGTCTATGTTAGTGATTAAGCTTCTTATGTGCTTTAATTGGAACTGGCAAGGATCTTATGAACTCTAGGAAGTGAACATAAAAAGGTGCTGGTCTCCCCCGCCTCCATAACCAATCTGATTTAAGATCAATCCTAAAAGGTGGCATGGAAAACAGGACTTCCTGATTCCATAAAAATATTTCCCCCTTTCCTCACTCAGTACTTGAATTCCCTCCCCCTCTTTACAAAGTTACCATTATTAGTTTCACTTCTAAGCCCCACTTCCAACGCTTTGTCTCTGCTCACTCTCCCGATTTCTCCTCCATATTTCAATTCCCAGACACTCTTGAACTTTTGCACACGCTGCCAGTTTGAGCCTGCATAGAATAATCAGTATATTAATTCCACTCAGAGACAGTGAGATTTTTCTAACACAATCTGCCCAACCTGAACTCTTTCCTTCAGAAACACTTTGCCTTTAAAAAGAAACTCCCAGCATGAACCTCATAAGAAGCGACATGTAACAGACAGTGCATGTGGCGCTGGGCATGCAGCTCAGAATTAAAAGAGAATTTTTTACTTTGTTTCTTCAGTGCCATGTGCATAATGTACATGTGGATGAAACTGACATCAGACATTTAAAGCAAAAGGGGGAGGGGGAGGGGATGTGATGGTGGCGGGAAAGAGAGAGAAAATATGTTGATAAAAACAGTAACTTCTGTTAATCTACATTTTTCAGTCACTGTCTTAATTAAGAATGTTAGGAAATATGTTACAGTTTAATTGCATTGTTTCAAGAAATTCTAAGGCTGACAAATTTGGGACCATGTACACTTGGAAGGTAAAAGGGATTAAAGTGGTAATTTCTCCCAATTGGTAGATAACAATCAAAATTATGTTTTCTACAGACGACCCCCCCAACACACACAGATCCTAAACTCAGAAGACAAAGAAAGGATATCCTAACACTTAACATGTTCAGCATGAAATGAGCTCTGGGAAAAAAAGTGTTTTAAACCTATGTATATGAGACAAGAATAAAATTTGAAGTACAAATACAAAGGATTCACAAAAATGAAATAGTACTTTATCTGAAATTTCTGGGTCACATCTTATCCTTGTAGAAAATAGTTATTTATGAAGGAAGTCGGTAACAGTCTTCAAATGATTTTCAGGTGACCTTGTTTCAGATAGTAAAAATCGTTTGCCTGAGCCACAAGTCCACAGCAATGATAACAGTTTGAAGACATTCGGATTTCTAGTCTCTGTGCCCTTTTCTCCTACTTGAGCGCAGGAACACATTCTCTAGGTTTCATTTCTCCTTTTAAGAAAGACTTTGCATTGTTATGCAGCAGACAAATTAAAATGTATTTTCATTGCTCAAAGTACCTTTGACAGAAGTTGTAATTGGTGGGATAGCTTCCTGTTTCCTACAGGTGACCACAGGTAACTCATTGTTCATCTAGATGCTGCATTTCTTGAGCCCATTTTGGGAGTCTGGGCAGTTGAGTCACTGCCTGTGAGAAAGGAGGTAGTAAGTCAGATGCTCCCGTAGGGTGCAGCATAAACCAGATACTGGTCTCTTCCTCCATCCGGGCACTTAAACACACACACACACACACACACACACACACACACACACACACACCCAGGTGATGAGCAGCTACTCTCACTGACTCCTTCATTCAAACTAGTTTGATGATTTGGTCAGATAAATTGACCAGTTCTTTGACTGAATCAACTAGCCATTTTATCTTCCATTAACCACAATTTATGATACACCTGGAACCGCAGAGACAGTTATCTTTCCCAGTGAGGAGGCAGACCTAACTTTTCTAGCAGCTAAGGATACTGCATTGCACGTACAATGGCCCTAAAACAACAACAAAATAAGAACTGTTTGACCTAAAATGTAGCTCAAATGTCCAAAGAGCTTTCCTAAGAGAACAAACTTGCCAGGTCTGTTCTAGCTGGGAGGTCTGACCACTTATTCTGCCTCCAGCCTCTCACAACAATAATAGCCTGAGAACTTGACGGCAGCTGAAAATTGCCAATGTGCTGCTAGTATCACAGTGTTTCAATTCTTAAATTTATATACTATTTAAATTTTGTAGAGAGTAGAATCCTGAGATCTCAAATTGCTGGTAAATGGCATGTGTTACATCATAGTTCAGTAAGTGCACAGCTAAGGAATTAGTGTGTGTGTGTGTGTATTTTTTTTAATGCCACACAGGAGGTCTAAAATAATGAAGGGACATATCTCTCATGTGCTCAACACCTGGGACCACATAAAGCTCTTAACTGATTCACTAAGAAATGAAAGATTTTCCATCTCCTGGGGTTTCTGGGAATTCTAGTGGGTGGACACATCCCCCCAAATAGCTCGGCCACCTTCCTGAAAAAGGAAAAAATGCCTTTGTCTGGGGGCAGGGAAGGATGCTGTGCTGAGCCTGGACCCCTGTGGAGGACCCTGGCATTATTCACTACCAGGTGAGGGAGAGAAAGGAGAGTTCAGGCAGACAGAAACCAGGAGCATAATTATAAGTTGAAAAGTTCTGAGTCAAGTCTCCGAGTTTGAAGAACATTAAAAGAAGAATACATAATACTGGGGGGAAAGGGAAGCAGTACCCGCCCGAGGGCCAATTGCCTCTCCAGCAGCGGCAAGGCTGTTCCCGGGCTCACAGGACCATTTGTTCCATTACACAATCTCCTGAAGCCATTTAGAGAGAGCTCAAACAACTGCCTGTACCAACACGACACATGGCTTCCCATCCCGACTCTTTGCTAATCCAGACGCTCCAACCATCTTTCCTTAAGATGCCATATGGTTGGCAGAAGCCTGTAGATCTAGCAGCACATCTGCTTGTACGTTTCTTCTTCCCTCCATCCCCCCAACAAAAGAGGGATAGAGAGGCAGACCGAGAGGGAGAGGAGAGCATGCTTGTATACCCCTGCCTATATAGCTCTCTATTTTCTGTGAACAAAACAAAACGATTAAAGGGCTGACTGGGAATTACTCAGGGCTCGATCATTTTTTAACTAGACAACATGATGATTTTTTTTTTTTGCGTGTTGATTTAAAAGAGGATTAGAAAAACAAAGGGTGGATAGTCGCCTTTTCCCAAAAGGTGATTACTTTAACACCACTTCAAGCTCTCTCTCTGGGAATCCTTGAGATGCTTTCTTGCCACAAGGGAGGGACAGCACCCTGGCCTGAAGCAATTTCTTCTCTTCTTTTCGGTCAAGGAAGACAGACAAGCTGAGAAACTAGTAGATACCGGAGCCTGCTTTGTTAGCAAGCACAGCACGGCTGTATGCTAATGAGTCGGCACCGACACAGGGCTTTTTTGGTATGATGAGCAAAGATTGTTGACACTGTTGAAATCCTGGCTCTCCTGGCCTGTGAGCACACGGGCTGCCTCCTTGGAATCTGGCCCCCAGTGAGACAGGCTGCAAAAAAATAATACATTCTACTCTCCTGATGACTGAAATCTGGCCATTTTCACTTAGAGCAGTTGGGGGCTGGGGGGAGGGCATAAAAAAATGATCAGGCCACTGGTCAAAAAGACACAGGTGAAAATTAGGGATTTCTTACAAACTAAAAGAACTAAAAATTAAACCTGGTAGACACATGTGAGTGGGGAGGCCAGGATGCTGGCTTTAAGAGCAAAACCCCAAAAAGGCAGGTGAGGGGGTTATTATGCTCAGCCACATCGGGGGCAGCTGGGACGTTTGCTGCACATCTGAGCTGACAGCACTCTGCAGATGGGACAGCCTCATTGATGGTCTTCTCTCAGTACAGGTGAAAAGCTAAGTGTCTGGTCTCCTTGTAAATTTGTACCTTGTGCTGATTAATCAGACATGGTTTTCCACAAGTGTAGAAATGTGGTACAGCAAAAAAGCAAAGCAAGTATTGTACTATGGTTAAAGTAGACTTTTTTTAAGACAAAGAAGGGTGGGAAGGAAAGTCACACGTTTGGAGTATTGTGCACATTATCTGAAAATCCCTTTACTTGCCCAGAAACTCTCAGAGATGCAGACTATTATTCCAAGTCAATAGATGAGGAGACTAAGGCTTAAAGGTTAAAAAAAAAAAAAGCTTTAGCAAAGCCATGCAGCTAGGAAGGGGCTAAACTGAAAAGCCCATGCCTATCTCCCCACATTACAGTAGGTTCCAGATGCACACATACACTTGTACTCAGTTACATTACTTCATGAATATGCCCAGGGTCCAATATGCCAATCTGAGCAGATCACTGTTAGCTGGAGAGCAATAAGCTAGTTATCATTAGTATGCAGGCAGGGGCATCAAATTGTAAATTCAGTTTATTTGTAATCCACAATATGAATGAAAATTCATGTAACTGAAATGTAAAAACATGAGGAGTGACTTAAAAAGCATTGAAAATTATAATAAAAAATCAGAATTTATCCATTCAAAAGAGTATGCCTTTCAAATTATTCACCTTGAGCAACATATGTATTTCAACCACACTGCCATTGCCTAGGACTTTGCTGACATGTTCTTTTCTGGGGGAAAACTGCCTTTATAGCCTAGGGCTTCATGATGCAAATATCTGTCTTTTGTGTGTAGATACACACGCAGGTTTGTGAACGAGTATGTATTAAGTGCATTTCATCAAAATCATACATTTTAATATAAAATACATGCAGTGGATGCTATACTACTCAAAGATGACATATCAGTCCAAACTAGATACTATTAGCCCAGTTCTATCATCAATAAAGTCTATAAACTATTACTAAAGATTCTTATGGTTATTATCATTGAGATGTGGCTATGCAGAATGACAAATTTGAATTTAAAATAAAATGGCTCTGGGTTGAAATCTGAACATTATCCTAAATAAATTTTTGTAAGTCTGTTTCTCCAGATCTAATATAAAATCATACTAGCCACCTCACAGGATTGTTGTGAGAACTAGAGATAGTGTGTAAAGTGACTGGCACTTAGTAGGTCCTCAGTAAATGAATATATAATCATTATATTTTTTTTTTTTTTTTTTTTTTTGAGACAGAGTCTCACTTTGTTGACCAGGCTAGAGTGAGTGCCGTGGCGTCAGCCTAGCTCACAGCAACCTCAAACTCCTGGGCTTGAGTGATCCTTCTGCCTCAGCCTCCCGAGTAGCTGGGACTACAGGCATGCGCCACCATGCCCGGCTAATTTTTTACATATATATATCAGTTGGCCAATTAATTTCTTTCTATTTATAGTAGAGACGGGGTCTCGCTCTTGCTCAGGCTGGTTTCGAACTCCTGACCTTGAGCAATCCGCCCGCCTCGGCCTCCCAAGAGCTAGGATTACAGGCGTGAGCCACAGCGCCCGGCCTAATCATTATATTTTAATAGAGTGCTTAAGAGCATGTATGCAGTGCTTTTCACATACATTAGCTCATTCAACTATGGAACATAGCTCTGTAATGTAGGGAGTGTTTCTTCTAACAAATGAGGTGATTGAGTTTCAATAACAAAAATAACTAGAGCAATAAACAATATGTACTGAGTCCTTTCTATGTGACGTTACTATACTAAGTACTTTTCCAGCCATTTTTAAATCTTAACATCAACCCTTTGAAGAAGGTATTATTGATACTATTATGATCTTCATTTTTTGGACAAGGAAACTGAGGCAAAGAGATGCTACCAATATCTTGCCAAGTTCACATAGCTAGTAAATGGCAAAGCTGGAACACAATCCCAGGTCTGTCTCCTAAACCATGATCCAGCAATGGCTGTAAAATAGTGAAGACAAGACAAAAAGGCAGATATCTCTATTTAAAATCCTGTCCCCTTTGTCTAGACCACATTTTCCTTAGGTAGAACTTACCTAAAGCTACTGGGCATTTGACAAGAAAGTTTCCTAGCACAAAAATCCTTATCCTTACCAAATTTCTGTGTATGCTACCAAATTCTTTTTTTTTTTTTTTTTTTTTTTTGAGACAGAGTCTCGCTTTGTTGCCCAGGCTAGAGTGAATGCTGTGGTGTCAGCCTAGCTCACAGCAACCTCAATCTCCTGGGCTCAGGCAATTCTACTGCCTCAGCCTCCTGAGTAGCTGGGACTACAGGCATGCGCCACCATGCCCGGCTAATTTTTTTCTCTATATATTAGTTAGCCAATTAATTTCTTTCTATTTATAGTAGAGATGGGGTCTCGCTCTTGCTCAGGCTGGTTTCGAACTCCTGACCTCGAGCAATCCACCCTCCTCGGCCTCCCAGAGTGCTAGGATTACAGGCGTATGCTACCAAATTCTATAGAGTTCCATCATTCAGGCATCATATATATGTTTATACATACTCATATACAGCCTGAATGCTGGGTGCTCACATAGCATAGTTAAAAATTAAGGCAGTGTTCTTTATAAGATGGCAGGACATGACATATGCATTTGAATGCATTACACACATAAATACACACCAACAAAGCTGTCATTATATATTTGGAATCTGATTTAATATCACTAAAATTGTCAGAAATTTCTTATCAAGAGAATAGTCTTTCAATAAAAATGAACTATCAATAGAAGGCTTCCAAATCAAAATTATTTGCAAGGGATGCTAGAACATTTGGAGGTTGCTGATCAGATGCTGACATGAAGAAATGTAAACGGGTGTAACTAAAATCTGGATTTGTGGTGCACATATGTGCTTAACCAGACAACTCTCTCCAAATAAAGCCACTGAGCTTCTCTTGTGAACTCGTCTCTTGCTTCTGATGTAAGGAGACAAAGATGCTATAATCTCAGGTGGGTTTTTCTCTCTCACTGTGTTTTCTCCCTGCCTGTAGCTCCCTTATCTGGCTGGGGCTGGACTGGTTTCCGTAAGCCAAGTCCCTCTCGCGGGTTCTCCCCTCTGCACCACAGCTTTCAGGCTCCTGATGTCACTGCTGACTTCAATCCAGTTCAGAGTGGAACGTGGAACAGGACTTAAAACAAAGAGACAAAGAAACAAATGCAAGCCTTCGCTATCACTCCAATGCTTCCAAATTCATAAATCTTTGATCACATTATCAGTCCATGGTCCACAGCACTTTCCAGGAGGCTCTAAGCACAAAAGAGTGTGATGGAGATGTGTTACTTTGAATTTAGTGATAAGTTTAAGTACAAGGTGCCCCATGGGTTTCAAACTTTGAAGGTATAATTCTTGAAGGCTTCTAGAGAGTATTCTGGAATGCATCATTATGAAGCAACACTCTTACCTATCAAGTGTGGAGACCTGTATAGTAACTATTCCACCGAGAGTAAGCCTCGGTTCCCCAGTAATACACATTTTAAATTATTTGTCTTTCATTAATTTCAGAGGCTGGAGTAGTCTGGGGTTGTGCCATGAGAGCTGCAATGCTGTTTTATTCCAACTTTGCTAATAGTCTGAGTAGAATGGATGTTCCCTAAGAAGAGACTTGGGTGTGCTTTCCTCGGCCACCTTGTCCGCTCTGAATAGGATCTGTTTAACATTCACCTTCAGGAGCAAAATACGAACTCTGATTTCCTGTTACACGTTGTTTCCTGTGCTGAGCATTTTAAACAAGTCACATAGCTAGTGTCTGTTGAGTACTTACTATGTGCCAGGCACTGTTCTTAACATTTCTGTGTGATAACTCATCCAACCCTCTCAAGAACCTCCCTGTGACGGAGGTAGCACAATCGTCAAAATATTTACAGATGAGGAAGTTTAGGCCCATGTTGAGTAGCTTGTCCCAAATCGCACAGCACAGAAGTGGCAGAGCCAGGATTTGAACACAGACCATCTGGGTTCAGAACCCTCATTCTTACCTACTCTTCCGTCCAATGAATCTGAGAAGTGTTACGTAGGAAAGGGTGTGAGGCCCAGCCTACTAGCCATCGAATTTGTGACATTTAGCTTCCCTTAGCTGGAATTTGTTCAAAGTAAAATGAAATTTTAACAATACTTCTCCCACCTATCTCACAAGGTTGTTATAAGATCATATATATCATAGATATCAAATGTTAGTTATCACCATCTTCATCAGCCTCATAAATTGCATTGTTTGGGTGCTAATTGGTGCCCCCAAAATGAAAAACTAAGGATTCTTTGCTTTGCCAGTTAAGATAGGGGCAAAGACTTGTTCACACTGCATTTGGTAGTTAAATGCCTTTACCAAAATGGTCTCAGATGAATTGAAAAGGCAGTGAAGCTAGCCAGCCAGATAGGAAGTGATGGTCTGACCTAGAGCAGACGAGGGCTAAACGAGTGGTATCTTCTCTTCCAGAAGCCCCTGCAGTCTGCTAGTCATCTGCCCATGGTGCACAGGGACATTAAAAATAATACCACAGCAACAGACTAAACACACTAGCATGATGAAAAGGGAGATGAGATTATATGTAAAAAAGAAATGCTGCCTTTCTTCTAGAGACAGAGAAAGTTGTTAATACAAATGAACAGCTGTTTGGGAAGAAAACATTATTTCCCAAACCCAGACAAAGCTCTATTTATTACATTTCAGAGACATTTAAATTATAGTGTCTGAAAACTATCCTATCATGGGTAACTGTGACACCTAAATTATCTGAAAATCTGAAAGGTTAAGCTAAAATAGAGACTTTATTATGACAAAGACTTGCATAGAGAAAGTTCTTTTTCCTCAAAGGATCAGGTGAATAAATCCTTTGTGTAGGATAACCCAATGAGTACTAAGTTCTACAACTAAACTTTCTGGAAATCCAATGAAGAGTAAATTCAAAATTTATTCAAAAATGTTAATATATGCTACTTTAAAATTCTAAATGCAAAGTTCCCTACTCCCATTGGCCTGTTGATATTCCTGTGTTCACCTTGGTTGTCTTGGCACTCGACTGTCGCAAGCTCCACGCCTGCCCCAGGTGCCCTGCAGGAGAGCTGGTTGGTTCTCTGTGCTCACCGGCCAGGCCTCGCCCGCAATGGCAGTGCTGGGCCTGGCAGCCACTGAACAGGACGGGGCACCAATTTGTTCCCGCCAGCACTGACCCTCCCAGAAGAGACTAGGGCTCACCCCCATCTTTCCCAGTGACTAGCATGTACTTCACTATCTCCAGGCATGTCAAAAGAATAAACTGTCACACTTCAGTAAGAAATTCTTGCTAAGGATAAAGAAAGAAAATTGTATTGAGTTGGGCCTAGGAAAAATTAAACAATGGATCACATGACCACATTAGGAGTCACTGTCATAGCCCAGTGTGGACTTACCTCTGTGTCTTTGTCCAGTCAATGCAATTCAAAGTAAAATACAGATTTCAGATTGGAGAAACAACATGAAGACGAATCCTAACGTCCATAATCACATGCGCAATGTAGTGGTACTGTCAGTCTATGTTTCCTCGCTATGGGTAACATGAGCTTGAATGCCAAGGGGCCATCCAACAGGAGTCTTGCTCACTCTATGCAAGCACACTTGCTTTTTTCCCTTCGTCAACTTCTTGTTTATTGTTCTACCTTACTTCCTACACACCTCACAGGGTGTTGTGCTGCTTAGTTAGTTTGCGAAGGCTTGAGATTTTTCTAATGAAAGGTGTTATGGTGTTATGTAAATACACAGTATTATTTTGTCTTTATTCCAGCATTACTGGTTTGAAATAGTTCAATGTGTGTAAATATTAATATGTTTAATGATGTGTATTAATTTTGATTTTTTTAGTAATTCCTTGGCATCCCAGTTAACTTAAGTGGTAGCAGCCTTACTTGCACAATGAAATATTAACTATAGTCTCAGACAACTATTAATTGTTCTTTGTCCCTTTCAAATCAAATGCTAACTGGATTAGTCTACTAAGCACTTGTAATCATTTGCTTGAATACTAGACAGAGTCTCTTAAGTTGTGACCTCCCACGAAAATAAACAGAGGCAGATGCAAAGGTTAAAGTTTACAACATAGCAACTATCCCACCCCCGGGGATTGGAACAAGTGTGTAAGCTCCCTGTAGAGAATTAGCATAACTGAAAAGCCTAAGTGTACAACATTCATAATTTTTTTTTTTTGAGACAACCTTACTCTGTCACCTGGGCTAGAACATAGTGGTTGTGCTCACAGCAACCTCAAACTTCTGGTCTCCAGCCATCCCCCTGCCTCAGCCTTCCAAGTATCTGGGACAACAGGCACACACCACCACACATGGCTAATTTTTCTATTTTTAGTAGAGACAGGGTCTTGCTCTTGCTCATGCAGGTCTTGAACTCCCAGCCTCAAGCAATCCTCCCACCCCAGCCTCCCAGAGTGCTAGGATTACAGGCGTGAGCCACCACGCCTGGACTCATATTTGCTCTTGATAGCTACTTTTGTTCCCCTCTATAAATACCATTTCATCCAACCATGCTAATAATTTTGGGTCAGGAGGACCTGACCATGGCAACCTAACTTTCTATACACAAGGCTTGAATAAGGGGTCACAGGAATATTGAATGTTCACATCAATAACTTGTGCAGGTATTTCCAGGCAATCATTACTTAAGTAGCTTAGGTGGGCACGTGCCCATCCGGCAGGATAGGCAGAGTACTTCCCATGAAAATAGAGTCAAAGACAGAGGCTCTAGACAGATCATAAAGATGGGGAGAAGATGTCAGTGAATTATTGAAAAAAATTGAAAAATTAATCAAATGGTGAATTTAAAGAGTAACATTACCATAGATAACTTTTTTATAATATATATTATTTTTCCCTCCCAAGATAAAAAAATCTGCCTACAGACAGACCCACACTGTGATCGGATTATGCTGTACAGATGTTTTAAGAAGTGGCTTGAGTCAGGATGGTCTTGAAGCTGGACAGCCACAGGGGCACTCCAGGGCTGGCTGGCTGGGTAGTCAGGAGGTCCAACAAGACACAGAACCATGCCAGGATATTAGGGGTATATTATGAGAACTGTCAGCCAGAAGCCACGTGCTTCCTCTCATCTTGGGTCTCAAGTCTAAAATGGTTGTTTTCTAAAATGTACAATCCAAAGAATATTATAAGAGAAAATATCTTATTCTGCTCTGCATACACTCTTATCTCCTTAGAAGTCAAGAGTCATTCCTTTGCAGTTTTTTCTGGTCTCCTCCTACCGGCTTGTTCCTTCATCTGTGTTCCATGTTATGGCTCTTATCACAGTGCATCCTGACTGTCTGCCTCCTGTGCTAAACTGTTCCTCCTTGGCAGCAGGGGCTGGACTTTTGGGTACCCACAGCAGCCAGCACAGTCCGACACATCCAGGTGTTGAATGAAAGAATGAATTTTAATGACAGCATCAGTGGACTTGACTGTGTTTCTAAAGCATCTACTAGATCCGATGGCATCACAGGGGAAATGTAAAGATTTGCGTATCTTTTTCATATAGATGGCTTTCAAAGAATCACTGACAGAAGCTGCCACGTCCACCTTTGGTTGAAATACAGTCGGCTGCATTTGTGGCAGATACATACTTTTTCCTTCCAAATAGCCTGAGCCGGCTAGGCATGGTGGCTCACACCTGTAATCCCAGCATTTTGGGAGGCTGAGGCAGGCAGATCACTTAAGCATAGGAGTTTGAGACCAGCCTGGGCAATATAGTGAGACATCTATACAAAAAGTTTTAAAAAATTAGCCAGGCATGGTGGCACACATCTGTAGTCCCAGCTACTCAGGAGGCTGAGGCAGGAAGATTGCTTGAGCCCAGGAGTTCAATTTCCCAGTGAGTTATGATGGTGCCATTGTACCAAGCCTGGGTGACAAAGCAAGACCCTGTCTCAAAAATAAAAACAAAAAACCACAAAGAGCCTGGGATTTTTGTTGTTGTTTGCTAAAAGAAAACTAGATGAGAGAGGATGATGCCTTGGTGCAGAAAAGGCCTTGGGGACTTCCTAGGAGAATAATTTCATTGGCAGCAGCTGGGGACCCAGCAGCACTCCATGATTTTGCTAAAGCTGTTTAAATGCAATGCACACATGGATGCTGGTGTTTTCTAGCTGACCAAAAGGCAGGAATTTTAAGCCATGTGAAGTAAATACAATATTAATTTGTTCTATTGTTGACTTATTCATTTGTTCAACAAATATTTTCTGAGCACCTACCTCTTCTCTACTGGATATAGGGATCCAATGGAGAACAAGAAAGACAAGATTTCACTCCAAGAAGGTTGTGTAGTTGGTAAGAGGATCCACATTTGTGGTGATTTTGCAAAGATGCATCTATGAAGTGTCAGGAGAGAAATCTCACTGGCCACTGTCCTCACATTCATAGCCACACAACCCTTTACCCAAAAAGATAATGCCTTCTGTTGAGTCTCCACATGCCTGAGTTTTCTTTTGCTATCATTTGTTTACTGAGGGATGTTTCTGGAGGCGGGTGATGGGGCAGAGAATGCTGCAGCTCACCACTTTGCAGGCTTCTCCTCTTCTAGATCATGCATCCCAGATCCTTGCAGTGGGTGGAGCCATGTGACTGAGTTCTGGCAAGTGGACAAGGGCAGAAAGTGGTGGGCCCCACTCCTTGCCTGGCCTCCAAACCCCTCCTATAATCCTCTTCATTCCCTCTTTGCTCACTGATACATGGTTGAGAAGTGGTGGAGAGGAGGTAAGGCAAAGCTAAACCTTAGACTAAGGAAGCATTAATGGGATAAGGCCTCATCCCAAGGATGTTGTGTTCCAGTCATCTTTGTTTAAACAGTAGTCCAGGCCGGGCATGGTGGCTCATGCCTGTAATCCTAGCACTCTGGGAGGCTGTTGCCGGAGGATTGTTTGAGCTCAGAAGTTCGAGATCAGCCTGAGCAACAGCAAGCCCCCATCTCTCTTAAAAAATTAGCCAGGCATGGTAGCACATGCCTGTAGTCCCAGCCTGGGCAACAGAGTGAGACTCTAAGAAAAAAAAATCCTGAATAAACAGACGTCCAAGTACATTTGATGCACTCTGGCTACAGTGGCTACTAAAATATATTAGATATTGGCCCCTCCCCTCAAAGAGGTCACCACCTATTTGGACATAGAAAAGACCTTGCACATGGAAAAAGAAAGCAGTAAATTCTGGGTGAGAGGAGTAGTCTGGGTGGGAGTGAGTGGTTTTAGAATTCAGAAGAGAAATTCATTCAAGAAATATCTCCATTGATTCTAAAGCATTATGTATTATTGATTAAAAAAAAGGTACCATGGTACATTTTGATGCCCCAATAGTCCAGAAATAAGGAATGGGATGAAAGTGAAATAGCCTGTGTCATTGGTAACAAAGGTTCAATGCAATAAATTTCAAAGTTCAGCAAAATAGTAACGTAGCTCAACTCTGGCTGTGCCAAAAAAGACAAAATGCTTCCCATTAATGCAATTTTTTTGGAGATTAAGAAGGTGGACTTCTAAAGCCTCTTGAAGATTCTGCAGCTCATGCCACAGACAGTTATAAGGGACACTGGTAACTCTTGAAAACCATGCTACAGGATTACAACAAAGACTTCAGATGCCAGTCTCCCCAAACAGAATTCATGGGGACCATGAGGTCAGAGACACCTTTCAGAGCACATGCTAGGATAGTCAGACTGACCCAATGTACTTTCTCTTTGATCAACCTTATATTTGACTGTATTTTAGTAAATTATCCATGTAGTTGTATTTTGACAGCTCTCTTTACAGCAGTAAAACAAAATGTGTGCATCGCAAATGGCAAAGATTCAAATTTCAGCTATGTTTATCCAAAATAGCACTGAACTGCTTCTGTACTTATGCTATACTGCCTACAGCTTTACGGAAGGGAAGACAGATGGGATGAATTTAGCAGGGAAACAGCTGTGGCTTGAAGAAGAGACAAGCAAAAGTTTTTCTATCAGGCTTCATTATGTATCAAGGTACCAGTAAAATGTGTATCCGTAACACAGCCAAAAAAGTGTTTTTCATTTGACTAGTGATAATTACCTTTTCTCAACAGCTGACAATGTTCTAAGTAGCATTAAATAGGCATAATAATTAAGCAATAAGATACAACAGTCAGTGCCTTGCTGGGAATTGTGGTTCCCTTCAGGTGTGCTGGGTGGTGTAGGCTAAGGGGATGCGGACTTCAACCACCCGAGAAATGCAGCCAGCCCAACACACTATGCGGGTGGGGAGGGGGTGCGCACAAATAGGAAGAAGGAGAAAAAATATCCGGGGACACTGGGAGTTGGGGACTTATTTGTGTGACCATAACATTACTGAAAAAAAGTTAAGTGCCCTACTCCAGCATTTTAGCCTTTCTTAATAATAAACATGCCTTGTTCACACTTTGTCCCAGTCAGCTGGAGCTGCAGTATCTTTAGCTTGAGCAAATTACAACGTGGGCTTTTTGTCTTCTGAATCACCTTCATAAATGTTAAAATGTCCAGCTGCATGTCCTTCAGGACTGACCTGTTTCAACTTTCTGAGAACAGGAAATGTCCAGTTTTTTACACCATTGAGGTGGTGATCAGTCACTTTGCCAGTTAGGAGCACTCTGAGTGACCATTCCTGGCTGGCACCAATTCCATTCTTGCAGGTCGCATCAGAGAAAACTGACCAACACACCACTGGAATCCTTCCATATATCCTTCTAGATAAAAGTGCTCGCTCTATATTCTTTGTGTTTAAAATAAGGAAACATCCACTTTGTGAAAAAAAATTATGCCTCTTTATTAATTACTTTAAGTAGAGACCTCTATATTGAGTGACCAAAAATAATAATAATAATAAAATGTATGAACATTACTGACACTTGATAAATTGCTCTACTAAATAGATTCTTTATAAATCTAATTTATGCCACACTGGTAAGTAACATCATGTTCTACCCAGATCAATAACGTTAATATTGCCATGGTAACAGAAAGAAGAAAGGCAATGAAAGCCTTAAAAAGGAACAAACAAAATAAGAAATAAGACATATATGCAATGAACCCTCATGTGACAGTTTGGTAGTACAAAGTTGTCCTAAACAGTTTGGTATCATCATTGAGTCATAATAAATGAAAATCATTAGCATACTCAAAAGCATGTGCAAATTGATTAGAAACTTATTAACTTCCTAAATATTTTACTATCCCCTTCAATTCCCCCTCTTTCAAAAGCTTGTATGTTTTCTTTCCATTTATGTACAATTCTTTTTCCCCCTTGGTCTTTCTTTTCTATTATTTTATTTTACATTTTATAGATAAGGTGTCGCTATGTTGCCCAGGCTGGTCTCAAACTCTTGGCCTCAAGGGATCCTCCCACCTCAGCCTCCCGAGTAGCTGGGACTACAGGCACAAGCCACCATGCCTGGCTTCCCCCCAGCCTTTCTGTAAAGCTTCTCTAATTTTGCAGTGACTTGTTTCTGGCAACACCAACTGAGCCTCAGGCTTCCGTCTGATTGTGCCTTGACAAGCCCTGCGCTAGCCACTTCTTTAGAGGCAGAGAGGCAGAAAGACAGTATGGTGTTGCAGCGAGAGCAGAGCTTTGGAGTCGGGCAAACCTGTTTACATTTCAGCTTCACCTCTTATGGACTGCACAACTGTGGTCCTGTTTCCTTCCCCTGACCCTGAGTTTCCTCAGCTGTAAGCTGGAGTAAACCTTGGAGCACTGCAGTAGAGCACCTAGTATAATGTCAGAGTGCACTGTCAGCAACTAAGGACTACTTTATTCATTATGGGAAGAAAACATTTTACTGAATTGCCATTTCTGACTTTCTTTTATTTCAAATTATTGCTTCTTTTTCTTCTCACTCTCCATTGATCTGCCTCAAATTTAAGGTAACACAAACATATTTGAACCGTTAATATTTTACTACCTCCACCACATTTTACTCCATCAGTTAGAGCATAAGAATTTCACATGTAGAGGATGCTCATGATTAAGATACCCATGCAACAGCTTCAGGCATGTTTGTTGGGACTCAATTCAGAAACTGATCAGATGCTGCTTGTAGGACAACAGAGTGGCTTAACGGCGGGAATGAAGGTCGGAGAGCACAGAGAATGGGAATATCTAACAAGGCCATATCTGATTGGAACTATACACAGGAGGAGCTTTTAAAAATATTGCTATTATGGAAGCTAAAATATTCCAAAGACTCTTCACATCAGCATCCCTACTTGATAGACTTAGCAGCAACACTACCTGGGTTCAAGTTCAGTGTCTGCCACGTAGTAGCTGGGTGACCTTGAGCCAGTTACTTAACCTCACTGTGCCTCCGTTTCCTTATTGGTAATAGGGGGATAATGCAGGTACTTGCCTCATAAAGTTGTTATGAGAATTAAATGGGTTTAAAAGCTAAGTTCTTAGAATAGTGTCTGGTATATAGTAAGCACTATCTAAAGTTAGCTGCTGTATAACAATTATACTATTATTATATATTTATTACATGATTATTATTATGATAATATGATATATTATCATATATTATAATATGATATATGATAATATATATTATATAATATATTATATGATAATATATTATATAATATATTATATGATAACATATTATGATATGTTATGTCATAATTATATATTATATGATATATAATTGTATGTCATATAATAATTGTTATTGTTAGTGGTGTCAGGAAAGTTTTACATGGTAGCAAGAGGTTTAACGCAATGTTCAATGCCATCAAACTATGGAAACTAGGGAATCAAGAAAAAAGCCAGGAACCAAGAAGCCTTGAAGCACAAAATGAGAGCAGGCCACGGTCCTGGGCCAGGGAGGCTGAAGGTACTTATAGTCAAGTGCTTCTTACAGCAAAGATCTCAAGATCATGTGTGCTGAATAGTCAGATGTCTTCATAAAAATGGTCCTAAAATTAGTAACTTACTCTGACCCTGACAAAAGTCAAGATCAGAGTAAACCTTGTCTTGTGCCTCCTGAGCCTTCATTTTGGGATGAGTCCTGAAAGTTCCTATGGGAACTCCATCCATACTGAGACAATTGATGATTATATTTCTGACAGAGAGAGATAACCTGGGGTATTGTGGCCAAATTTTTTCATATATTTAGAAAAAAGAAGAAAACACATAACAAAAGATTAGTAGCAATGCTATCTCATGGTGTAAGTCAATAAAATCCCTGTCTCTTGGTTTATTCATATTGCAAACGGTAATAACCACCCTTGATAACCACTTAACAGAGGGGTTAGAGAGTGCCAAGTGAAATTCGTAAAGTACACTTGAGGTTGCATTATGCAAACACAGAAATGATCTCTCTTTTAAGAACCAATTTTGAGTGACTTAAATCAATGTGTTAAGGACAATAGCTTTATAAACTAATGAAAAATTGTACTTAGATACTATACTTGGACATCAACCACCAGCATTACAAATGTCTTGTTTGCACAAAGACTGTTAGCAGCAGAAAATTCAGAAATAAAGAAACTGTATTTGAAAAACTAATTCTCAATGCATGATGCCAGTTAATAATGGAGCCATTGCAAATATGGAAACTGAGAAGCCAAGCAGAGCAATATATTGTTTACTTAAATGATGGATTCTCCCTGTATATTTTCTATAGGACTCCTGCAGTCATTTAAAACGATCAGTTCTGAATGATCAATATAAGAAGCAAGAACTATGCTTTGTATCTAAAACTAATGATTAAACAATGTGGACACTTAAATGAATTATTTTTGGTTTTGTGATAATTTTCACTGTTCATATGAACAGTGAAATAAAATTTCTTTTATGGCTTCAGGATCAACAGAATAGACACATGGTATTCTGAATATGAATATTTATAAGATTTTTTTCCATAAAGAAAAATTATGAAATAATCAATAAATTGTTTTTACGAAGTAGGATGCATCTGATCAAAAGAATATTAGAAGATCCATTTACTACTTGCAAAGCATTAATGTTTCTAGCATGCGTGTTAAATACCTATGATTCTTCCACTCATTTTCCTTTTTGGAAGTTCTTCACTGTATATTCTGTGACAATCTGCTCCCCTTGAATTTGGAATTTGAATAAAACAGATTTAGTTGCTTTTTTCTCAGATGAATGCACAAAGACCCTTAAAAAACAAATGTTCTTTAAAAGACAGTGTGATGAGTGCATTTAACATTTATTAAAGATATAACATCTACCAAAAGATTTTC
This sequence comes from Microcebus murinus, assembly GCF_040939455.1. Lineage (NCBI taxonomy): Eukaryota > Metazoa > Chordata > Mammalia > Primates > Cheirogaleidae > Microcebus > Microcebus murinus. Next base: position 49,674,554 of record NC_134122.1, on the reverse strand, counting down.
AAGCTGAACTCTAGCTCTTCCAGCACAATTCTACAATAGAAAAGTAATATGATCAGAATACAAGGTCTAGAAAAAGCACAATAAGAAAGAAGAGATAAGGATGGAAGATTGCCTCCCAAAGAAAGAGAAACATAAACCTAACCACCACCAAATGCAACCAAATTATCCCCCTGCCCTTTTAATGCTGGGGATGATCCACTTTGACCTAGGCATATTGGTATAAAAATAAAAGCTAAGAGACTTGTTTTCCTTATGTATTCATATGAAAATAACTACAAGCACAGCTAATACTAATTTCTCTTATCACGTTTTCTCTAAACAGATTCTCCCATACTGGTTTATCATCACATTTGGAGGCATCCATTTAAAAAAAAATACTATTTGCTCTATCACTATATCCTCAAATTTGTCATTTTACTATATTTGTACAGCTTCATTAAACTAACCCCCTTAAGTATCCCATGTCTTTTAGCTTTCAATAACCTGAACAGCCCAGTGACTTTGGATCATCTGCATGACCCAGGCCAGCCACAGAGGTAATTAAATGAGTTTCCCCACTGGCCAGGGCAGGATCAAGGATGAGAACAGAACCTGATGACTCTTCTCAGATCTAATTATGTCAGGCTTTGCTTTCGGTGAACCAAACCAAAGAGAGAAAGCTGAGGAACAGGGTTTTCTACCAAGATAAATTCTGAATGTTCCTGATTCAGTCAGTCAACAGGGAGTTGGAAGACACAGAAAACTATTAATAGAATGATGAAGACTAAAGAAGGGAGCCCATGCTCTGAGCTCCCTCGGCCCCTAGCACAGCAATCACCCCGGACCACCAGCCCTTGCTCCTGGAACATGCACCCCTTGAGTGCAGAGACCATTCCGACCCACTTATTTGTTTATACAGGCACCAGGGCAGTGCCCAACCAACTATTTGGACAAAAGAGAAACTGCTGGTGTGTTGAGTAACATTATCAAATGTACTTTGCACTTGAAATGTGGCACACAGACAGGGTTCTAATAACTGAATCACATTTATACGCATTACAAGGGGAACTTACTACATACAATTATGTTGCTAAGTAAAGAATGACCACTTAACTAATCCATTTTGTAAATTTGGATTTAATATATTGGGTTTTCTTAAAGTGAGATATAGTGACGACAGCTTGGCTTTCTATCAAGCTGGATTTAAAGTAAGACATTTTGAATTAGGGCCATTTATTAAATTTCGAAGCCTCCAGTCTCTTAGCATAAACACGTGTGATTGAGATAGAGGGAAGTAAAGCAATTAAGTTTAGCAACTGGCCCACTTTTCAATGTTAGGGTGAAATAAAACTTCAAGGTTTCCTGGGAATTTTTTTGTTAAACCTTTTAGAACTTTTCATTCCTTCATTCTGAAATAGATTCCCTCCTTTTAAAACTGTTGTCCTTGTCTCTTAAAATGTGCCCTAGATTTTTCTTGTCTTACGAATTATGGTATTTTTATCTTAAGTAGTGTATGTAATTTTAAAATTAATCTTAATTTTGTTATTGAAACCAAAGTGAACAGTTAGCAAGTTACGTGATGGTGGATTCTATTCATTTTATCAAGTATTTTATTTCCACCTCATCTAGGAAGTTTTCTCTGACTACTCCAGACACCTAGCACAGCGGATGGCACATTCGTTATGTTTACTCATTTTAACTAGATGAATGGCCTACCCAACGTGAAGTGCTATGTTGTTCGCTGTGCAAGATGTAGGGACAAATAAAAAGCTTCTTCTCTTTAGCTGCTCATATTCAAGTTGGGAACACAGGTGTGTAACCGGGAAGATGGTGTGGGTTATAGAAAGAACATGGGCTTTAGATATCCCAGTTATTGAATAATTTAACTTCTTCAAGTCTCACTTTGCTCCTTTGGGGAACATGATTATTATTAATAATAACAATAAGTGAGATTCCATACCATACTTAGCTGGAGCCAAATCCATATATTAGCCACTAAAAAAATACTACCTCTTTTAATACTCATACTTGTTTTAACACCCTCAAGGGGTACAGTAATGTAGACAGTAGTGCACTGGAACTACAGAATAAGGAGAAATGCATTTAGAGTAGATGCATCACCTCCCACAGCGCCAAGATAACCAAACATGAATGAGGCCCCTCTGCCCAGCTGACCAGGTGTGTGCCCTGTGAACAGGAAACTCTGAATTTTATTCCCATGGAAATTAGTTCCCAGATGCTTTGCCTGAATCTGTGTGTCAGATTCATAGTTTCAAAAGGAAGACAATACTAATAATCCATCTTGCACAGTATATATGAAAAGAAGTATCTATTTCATGTTTTAAAGGTCATTGAATATATAACAGCTAGATAGTTAAAGCAAAATACCATATTCATCAGTGAAATAGAAAAGTTTAGCAGCATTCATCTGTTCTCATTTTAAATTTACCACAGTATGTAAATTAGAGGATTTAAAAAAGCATCAGGCAAAAATCTGAGCTAGGTGCGAATGAAAAGCACAATCAGAAGCAAATTTGTGACTGCTTGAAGTGTAAGAGTTTGCCAAATGGGACGGTACTTACATTTTACTACTAATCTGAGAGTATGGAAAGCCAATAGAAAGATCCCAATTATTGTTAAATACCCAGAGTAGGAATTTGCTGCTAAACTGCTGTATAGTATCGGTCTCAGGTTGGCTTTTGTAAACATCTTATTTTATGTGCTGAAATTATCACAGGAATTCCACACACAAAGCTGAACTTTAAACACACAGTCCCAGTCGTATATATAGTCTGAAGAAAACAAACCAAATACAATTTGGATTAGAGGCTGCATTACCTGATTTTAAAAATATTTTGCTGTAGTTGAGAGAATCTATTTAGCCAGGAACAGCAGTTATTCTACCAACTTAACATTTCAAAATACGATTGATGGCAAAATGAGATAACCTGATCATTCTTAACAGGATTTTCTTACATCCAGAACATTCACACTATATCAGAAATGTACAGAGGCGGGTTTGTGATTCACACTCTTGTAGAGCTCAGTGGGCCAATATGTTACATTGAGACATCAGCCTACTATTTAAACAACACCCTGTCTGGTTTCTATGGAACAAACTACCTTCAAAAACAAAATGAACCATATAAAATTAAGCCAAAGGGAAAGTCAAACTCAGGAATGTTGCCATAGTCTCTACTCCAAGAGTCAGGAGACCTGAGCTTTTATACTGCCCTGACCCTGCAGACTTGAGCCAACCAATAACAGTATAATTTAGAGTCAGAAAGGGGCCAGGCGACCACAGAGTACAGACTGTGGGACAAGGAGACAGACACCCACTCAGGTGCCAAAATGAAACCTGCTCCAAGACCAATTTTGTGATTCCCAGTCTGAATTTCCAGAGTCTTAGAATACTTTTGATTACTGCCTGCTCCCTCAAGTAACAGAATGATATTTAATCAACTCTGGAAAATGGGGGTAATAAAATAAATGTATTTTCTATCTCAGAATGCCTACTCATTCAAAACCCTATACTTTTTGAGTGCCTACTATGTTCCAGGTACTAGGAAATCGGTGATGAGCAAGATAGACAAGATTCCTTGCCTCATGGTACTTGCATCTAGAGAAGGAAAATAAAAGGGTTGACTTCTCTATAGAACAGTGGTTCAGGAATTATTAAATGTTTTGAGAGGCTGATGAAGGATCAGATTGAGAACCTTGTCTGGCACAAATGGAGGTACTCACAAAATAATTGGATCTGCTTCCCAGAAAAGATGAATAAACATGAAGTTTTGCACACATTTTCTTTTCTGTCTTTTTTAAAAATTTATTTAGAGATGGGGTCTCACTCTATTGCCCAGGCTGGAGTACAGTGGCATAATCACAGCTTACTGTAATCTCAAATTCCTGGGTTCAAGTGATCCTCCTGTCTCAGCCTCCCAAAATGCTGTAATTATAGATGTAAGTCACTATGTCAGGCTAAATTTTGCATACATTTTCTGAAGGTTCACAGCCCATCTATGGCTTGCAGGTTAAGAATCCTGTTGCAGAGAGAAAGGAGAGGCGGTCTATGATAGTTATGAAGCAAACAAACTGAGGGGGGTCTGAAAGCTGGGAGGAAAACATGATAAAAACAGATCATCATAAGGCAATGATATAAATTCAGGACTACAAGAAGACACAAGGGCCAAATGAAGAAACAGACAGTGGGATTGAATCCTGTTTGCAAGAGTTAATCAGAGAAGGTTTCTTAGAAGAGGGAAAATCTGATCTGAGCCCATTTTTTACTGTTTATATATTTCTTTTTATAAAAGTAATACAAGCTCAGTGCAGAAAACTTGGAAATTATTGGAAAGCGCAATGGAAGAAAACATATCAATAATCCCACTGCCTAGAGACAGCTAATGTGTTACATTCTGGTGTATGTCCTACTGTTTGTGTGTGTGTGTATGTGTGTGTGTGCATGTCTATATGTCTATATGTGCATGTGTGTGTATGTACCTCTGGTGTAACAAGATGGAGATAATTTTATTCAGCAACCAATTTTATTGGTTGGAAGACATAATTTGATAATCTGAGAAGTGAGATTCCAAGGGGGCATGCTGAAGTTTTGTCGTTGTCAGAGGGCTATGGAAGACTTTTTCAAACTCTGGGTCATGACCCATTAGTAGGTCATAAAATTAATTTTGCAGGCCACAATCAACTTTTTAAAAAATAAAAGAAAAAAATAGAAAATATAGATTGCAGAGTCCATAGTAAATATAAGTACTGTTTCATTAAATGTTCTTTTAGTATATATGTGTATGTGCATCGTACAAAGTTGCAATGTTAAATTTATTTCTTACTCGAGATCCAGGCTAATTTGAATAAATGCACATTTGATGCAAGAGCTGTGGCAAAGTTGGATTATTCTGCATAAAAGAGGGAAGTAGGGAATTTGTGGTTCCCGGGAGTATGAGAAGACAAAGAATTAGAAAGTTACAGGGGGTGGGGAGAGCAAGAGATAGGGAAAAACATTCCAGAGTCCCTGGAAAGGACTGTGCAGGAGAGAACTAAGAACGATGGAGATTGTTATGCTGTTTCTAAGTGATGTGTGGTGTAATTGTTTCCCATCTTCTTATAATACCTTCAGTAAAATCCTGAACAGCAGCACTTTTGTGGATATGAAATCTTTGGGGCAAGTCAAGAAGATGCTGAGTTTTATGTGTAAACCGGCATGGAGAAAAATTTGAGTCTGCATATGTGAGATATATAAATTAGAGTATAAAAAATATATGACATTTTGGGTACACATCTATCTATACTTATATCTATATACATTTTGTATATGTAAAAAATGGAATTATATAATAACATACTACCTTTATCCTATTTCCCCTTGGAAATATATTTTGAATATTTTGTCATATCAATAAACCCTCTTTTTGTCAACAAGTGATCTTAGTGGCATTTTAGAATTCCATTGTAGGGAATTTATATAATCTGTTTAAGTAACTTATCTCCTGATGTTGGATATTTTGATTATTTGATTTAATATTTTGAGTTATTTTCAATGTTCTTCCCTCAGAAATAATAGTACTGCTTGCAGTCATAATTAGTAGGACTGACCAAAGAGAAGTACTATTATTTACAGAACAGACACCTAAATAGAAAATTATATCTATAGATATAATTAGATATAGATATAATAGATTTTATTATCTATTTAGTTGTCTATCCTGTAAAGTAGGACTCTTTTACCTAGTACCAAAGACAGTGCTAGGCATATGCTAAGTGTATTATTGCATAATGAATTGAGCAGATGAAAAATACCATCCCAGTGCAGGGAGAAGAGATCAGCCCTACTGGGTGGTGAGGGAAAGCTATTTGTGGGCAGTGTTGTGAGTCAGAGGTAGCACAATGAGTCAGACACAATCCCTCTCCTGATACAATTCTTGACACCCATTTCTTGGGGTTTAAAATACTTACTGTAGAAACTATAAATCATGTTTAAGTGGTCATATAAATAAGAGATATATAAATTTAAAAAGAAAAATGCAGATTTGCTTCAGGAAAATTTAAACCAAATGAAGATATGACCAACAAACGCCATTTTAAAATCCTTGTCATTTAAAAATTCTTGGCTTTAAAGATACTCTGTGAGCTTGTTCCCAAGGACATAAAGAATGTTACTAGGAATTAGACCAAAGACACAGGTACTAACAGTACTATTTAGGAAAAAAAATCACTAATTCCTCCCTTACCTCACCTCTCACAGCCCATCACTTGCTAGCCAATTTTACCTCTTAAATCTTTCTCCAGTCCAACCCATCCCTTCTACTTCATCCCTATTTTAGGCATTCCTCATTTCCTATCTAGTTTCCTTGTCAGGCTCCCTAAAATCCATCCTTCATGCTGCCCCAGGGTGAGCTATTTGAAATGTGAACCTGCTATTACACTCTGCTTAAAACCCTTCCTTGGCTGCTCCTCACCCACAGGAGCAAGAGCCAGATGCCTGCTATGGATCCCAAAGCACTCCTGCTTCCCTCCTTCCACTCCACTAGCTCTGACCTTTGGAGTTCCTCCCCCACAGATGCCAGCTCTCTCCTCCAGAGCTGCTCTCCAGTTTTCCTCTCTGTCAGGCATGCATCCTTACACATCCTCTAAAGTTAAATTCTGGCATTCCTACCTCCAGGAAGTTCCCCAACATCTCCCAGGCTAGGTTTGTGCCTATCTTTATTGATCCTGTGCTGTTCTATGCGTATCTCTACTAAAGTAGGGGCAAGTGGGGCTAGAGTGAAGACTTTCCACCCCTCTTTCTTTCACCAGAACAAGAATCCTTGGAAGTCGGTGACTGTTTATCTTATAAACATTCAAGGCCTGCAGAGATCTTATCATGTAATGGGTATTCAATCAGTTTTAGGGTTTTCTGAATGGACCAAACTATACTATAGTTTAAAGAGCTAATAAAGCCAAGTGAGTTCCATTCCTAAAGTCCTGGTGGAAAGAACTGAGGACACATATGGAATCAGCCTATATTAATCCTAACCATTATCTAAGAACTTTTAAATTAAAATAATGTCAGCTCCTGGAGAATTAATCATTAATTCAACATATTTTTATATACTGGGACTTTAGAGATTGAAAACACACGGTTCATATTGAAGCTAAGCTAGGAAATGGAGACATTTACTATAGAAACAAGAGGGACTGCCTAACTGCTTAGATTTGGGGAATGTTGGCCTCAAGCATCTGTTAACCCTGCGCCTACCCAACCTCAAAAATCCCACCCCGAAAGAGCAGTTATCAAGTGAGATATGTGGTGATCAGGTCCAAACATATTTCAAGCCTTTCCATGGAGTCATTTATTGAAATGGGAGATCTAGAATTCCAAGAGGGGAGCGTGGACCTATGGGAAAAGGGCCAAGGGGCTGCCTGTGCTGCCCCATTAGCAGTCGTTGAGGCTCCCTGCTGTAGGCAAAAAGCCAAAAGGAGTCCAGGACCCCCTGATCCAGTCAGGCCAGCTAGGAGACAACCCTGCCAGTGAACACAGTGGCATAATTCAAAATGAGAAATATGAAATGCAACACTAACACCATGTGTTAAGGGATATGAGGGAAAAATGGAGCACTTCCAGACATCAGTCACAAAAATAATTATTTTAAAGATATACAGAAGTTCAGTATATTCGGTTTGAGCAAGAAATGGCAACCTCTTTCCAAGGATAATCTTCTATGGGCTGTTCTACCTGGCTATGTGGGAGAAGAAAAGTGTTTCCCAGCCTCAATTCTATATTATCTCCTTCACCTATGATACAGAAATCACTAACATTATGTAAAAAGCTAAATTTAGCTGATTAAAAAAGAACTGTCACAGATTTTGCAACTTAATCATTCTTTAATATATCACTGAAGAAACCAAAAGCTCGGAAAATACATAACTCATTCCAAATGGCTATCGTAAAATTTGTAAACTCAAAGTCATTTAGGTAACTGCTAACAACCTTAGCAAGTAGCTCCATTAAACATGACCTACAAACCTTGAAAAATAAGGACCAACTAATAACACAATGAGTTGTTAAGTGCCCTAAATAGAACAGGGGGGCCATTCTAGTTTTAATGAGATCAAAACATATTTAATAGTTGTGATTAATATTTATTCAGTGCCCACTGGCTGCACATCATTATACAATAAAACTTTAGATTTATAGTACTTAATGATAGTAATTAGACACACATATATTGAGTAGGTTTTCCAAATGTGAGAATACTGAAGGGAGGCAATAAAATATTTTTAAAATGTTGTGCATACACATCAACTTCTGCTTTTGTCTCATACAATTTTGGGAGATTAAAAATGATGATAAAAAAGAAGATTAAAAAAGACTATAAATTCATTTAGTGAATGCCTTTTAAGTGCCAGGCACTGTGCTACATGAAAGAGATACAAAGACGGTTCCTATTCTTAAGGAATTCATTGTCTAATGAGTCAGACATTCAAAGAATAATTATAATGTCCTGTATGTTTGATCAAACTATTGTTTGAAGAAAGTGTTGAGTAATGCAGAAAGCTAAGCTTTCTTAGCAGAGCTAAGGAAGGCTGCCTGGAGATGGCACTGAGCTGGGTCTTGAGAAATAAGACGTTTCTAGGAGTGAAGGAAAAGGCATTACAGTTAGGAGGAGCACAGGCAAGAGCACCTGCACTGTGACTTCTCAAAGACAAGGACTAAGTTTTGTGCATCTTTTCAATCCCTAGCCCTACCGTGGGTCCCTGTTATCATTGTGGGATTTCAATAAATATCTGAAGTGTATGTATAAGTAGTGAAAGAACAAATGAATAAATGAAAAAGTACCAATCTTCTCTCTATATTCAGAAATGATTCTAGATTCCCTATAAGAAGGAAGAATACAGCAACAGAAAAATCCCTTTTGAGAATCTATGAACTGTGAAAAAAAAGTATGTTTATCCTCCTTGCTCATTACAGCCAGATAGGTAGTAATAGAGATGATCAGATTCTCCAGGACCTATTTCTGCCTAAATCTATACCTTCATGGAGTCCTAGTAGCCTGGATTAATCACAACTCGAGCTTCATCTGTGGACAACAGGCTCCCTTGGTTGGCAGGCACGTGGTGCACCAGCCACAGCCACAGCTGCTGGAAGAATAGCTCTTCCAGCCCATGAGTTAGAAAGCAAGGACTTGGTAATTGTGCCACGCACTACAGTGAAATTTAAAGCCTGGGTTGGCTTGGGATATATTTAACTAAGGAGGTAAAAGACCTCTACAGGGAGAACTATAAAATACTGAAGAAGGAAATAGCAGAGGACGTAAACAGATGGAAGAATATACCATGCTCATGGGTTGGCAGAATCAACATTGTTAAAATGTCTATACTACCCAAAGTGACCTACAGAGTCAACGCAATCCCTATCAAAATACCATCATCATTTTTCCAGAGAAGACCCCATATAGCAAAATCAATCCTAGGCAATAAAAACAAAATAGGAGGTATCAATTTATCAGACTTCAAACTATACTACAAGGTTATAGTAATTAAAACAGCTTTTTACTGGCACAAGAACAGGGACATTGACCAGTGGAACAGAATAGAGAACCCAGATATAAAACCATCCTCATATAGTCAACTAGTCTTCAACAAAGCAGACAAAAACATACACTGGGGAAAAGAATCTCTATTCAATAAATGGTGCTGGGAAAACTGGATAGCCACATGTAGAAGACTGAAACAAGATCCACACCTTTCACCTCTCACAAAAATAAACTCACGCTGGGTAACAGACTTGAACATTAGGTGTGAAACTATTAGAATTCTGGAGGAAAATGTTGGAAATACTCTTCTAGACATTGGCCTAGGCAAAGAATTTATGAAGAAGATTCCAAAAGCAATCACAACAGCAACAAAAATAAACAAATGGGACCTAATGAAATTAAAAAGCTTCTGCACAGCCAAAGAAACTGTCAAGACAGCAAACAGACAACCCATAGAATGGGAGAACATTTTTGCAAGCTACACATCTGATAAAGGGCTGATAACTAGAATCTATTTAGAACTTAGGAAAATCAGCAAGAAAAAATCAAACAACCCCATCAAAAAATGGGCAAAGGACATGAACAGAAACTTCTCAAAAGAAGACAGAATAATGGCCAACAAACATATGAAAAAATGTTCAACATCTCTAATCATCAGGGAAATTCAAATCAAAACCACAATGAGATATCACTTAACTCTAGTGAGAATGGCCTTTATCAAAAAGTCCCCAAACAACAAATGCTGGCGTGGATGTGGAGAGAGAGGAACACTCCTACACTGCTTGTGGGACTGCAAACTAGTTCAACCTCTGTGGAAAGCAATATGGAGATACCTCAAAGCGATACAAGTAGATCTACCATTTGATCCAGCAATTCCACTACTGGGCATCTACCCAAAACATCAAAAGTCACTTTATGAAAAAGACACCTGCACTCAAATGTTTATAGCAACACAATTCACAATTGCAAAGCTATGGAAACAACCCAAGTGCCCATCAATTCATGAGTGGATTAGTGAAATGTGGTATATGTATCCCATGGAGTACTACTCAGCTTTAAGAAACAATGGTGATATAGCACCTCTTGTATATTCCTGGATACAGCTGGAACCCATTCTACTAAGTGAAGTATCTCAAGAATGGAAAAACCAGCACCACATGTACCCACCAGCAAATTGGTATTAACGGATCAACACCTAAGTGGACATATAGGAGTAACATTTATCGGGTGTCGGGAGGGTGGGACGGGGAGGGTATACACAACCACAAGGAGTAAGATGTGTAACGTTTGGGGAATGGACATGCTTGAAGCTCTTACTCGAGGGGGAAGGGGGGCATGGGTAATATAAGTAACCTTAACACTTGTACCCCCATAATACGCTAAAATAAAATAAATAAATAAATAAATAATAAAGCCTGGGTTGGGATACAAGGGTGGAAGATGGTCACAAAGTCAGGCAGTAACTAGTCAGCTCTTCTAAGAAATGCCACATGATACCATTCGCACTCTTGGGGTTGGGGTATGTGACGTTTCCCCAACAACAGCCCACAGGGCAGTTTGTTGCCCTTTATGCCATATCCTCTTATCATTCTCTGTAAAGTTTTAAATTGTCACAAACATTTTAATTTATATCATTATTTTAACTAAAACTAATTTAAACTTTAAAAGTAGTTAATAATTCCTAAGACTTATCAAGGCTTTTAATATGCTAATATATATATTTACTCTCTAAAAAGTGAATAGTTTATGCAATATGTCCCTAAACTAAAAAACCACGCAATCCTTTATTCAAAGACCATCTTTGAAGGACTGACTGTCCACAGAACATCTTTGGAAAAACACTGCCCCACCCCTTTGGGCCACAGCAAGCATAGCAAAGGCGTGAAGAGGCAGTTGCACAGCATTTTTTTTTTTTTTTCGTGAAGCAGCTGTGTGCTATAATCATCATCATGATAAATACTAAGACCTAATTAAGGAAGAAAAATGTTTTGGATGTTCAGATCCTCTCCCCCCCAAAATAAAAAGAAAAGTGGAAGGATTATAGTCACTCAATTTAGAGAGAGAATAGTTGTTCATCACCTATAGATTTGTTCATTCACTACATAGGAATGAGATTTAATGCATTCATAATACCCTATAAGAACAAGACATGGGTTCTCAATCCAAGAATTTATCTAAACCCATTTTGAAACCATTTGTATTTTTAGCAGAACAAGCTCCTAAGAAAGTAGTCCTTCCATGAATTTATGCAAGGAGTAAGTTCAGCTCCCTGTCTGCGACAGCATGGCGGCAGCCCCAGGGGCAGCAGGTCACCTGAAAACCTGTACAGGGTATTCCCTAGACTGCATGGTGGCCACTGCTTTTACTGCCAGGCAGCTGTGGAGAGTTTGTCTGGGATAAGAATGCTCCACTGGCATGGAGGCTGGCATTCTTAACTAAGGGACACAGAAAGCAAGAAGGGAACAGATAAAGTTCTCTTTCTTCTGCCTCCAGGTTGGCCTCTCTCTGATAGGAAAGATTATTCATGGACAATGCAATGCAGATTCTTCTTATAAACCAGATATGTTGTACATCTTCACTCCAGTAGTTCCTCCCAAAGTACAGTAGATACTCTCTGAATGGACTGCCACTTACCCTGACACCTAATGAATCAACACAGTGATTCATTTTTCCCTCTGTCAAACACAGTGGATGATGTCCACAGCACACTCAGTACTGTGGCCAATGCCTGCTGCTCTCCAGCACAAATGGGCACTTCTGCCCCCACCAGTTGTGTTACACTTCCCAAACCCAGCTGTGTTTCTTTCCAGGCCTGTTTATGCTGCTTAAATAAATGTAATTTAATGTTAGTGAACTCAGAAGTTTAATTGTTAAAAAAAAAAAAAAAGAGTTGCTGATTCCATGAAAACAAAATGGAATGTTTAGGAAGATTCAACAAAGCTGAATCCTCACCCTCCTACCACTAAGTCAGTCCAATTAGGTGTGCCTGAAATAAATGTAAAAGACTTGGTGGGGATAGGGTAATTAAAAATAGCAAATTCTGAGAGAAGGCTGCTTCCTAAGTGTCTATGTCCTCAACTGGTTTAGTGAAACCAAAAGATCCATTTGGGGTGTAGTTTATCCAAGGAAAACAATGTGGCACTCCAAATCAGGTGATCCATACACAAAGGAAATGTCTCAGCCCAACATATACATCACTTGTTATGATTTTCTGATAAAATGAGATTTAAGTTAACAAAATTGATAATTGGTATCCTTATAATTTGAGAATGAGAAAAGATCTACAGGATGTTATGCCTTAAATATCCATGTTTTCTATAATAAAAATACTTTTGAAAAAAACATTCTTATTCATTTATAGTTACAAAGTGGATTATAAACAAAGCTATAGTTTTGGGAATAGCATGTAATACAAAATTAAATAATTTCCAGTACTGATTTTTACTTCACAAATACAAACTAAAAATAATTATTGACTGGAGAAAATAAAGTACCCAAAGAAACAAATGCTACCTTCTTTAAAATCTTTAGCTCTGCAACATAAGTAAAATAATGTTAAGCCCAAGACTTAGTTCAAGTCACACCTGAATTGCTTTACCAGTAATGTGGCTTGCCAAAAATATGTTTTTAGATAAAAAGGAAATTAGTGGAGTACATTGCTTAACATATTATTTTGATACTTATTCATTTTAATTATTAATTAAAATGGTATCTGAATTACCTTCTGTGCCACAAAAATTATACAAACTAGGCTCATATACAAAGGTAAAAGATTTAAATCTAAGTACATATCATCTTTTAAAACAACCACTTGCCATTTGTCAGTGGGAAAAATAACACAAGTGTAATATTCAGTTTATATGCTCCCTTGGAGTCTATACACCAATTTCAAGTTTTCTTTTATGATTCAGCTATTCAAAGAGTTCCAAGAGTCTGAAAATATTTCATTAAAAATTAATGTGTTATCCACACAAATGGCAAATATTGAAAACTACGAATATAAATAAAAAATAATAAAAATAGTAAGTCTACTAATACTGAAGAGGAAGGAAGACAGGAGGGGAGGGAGCATGTGAAAGGGAGAGAGATTTTAAACATCCGGTTTCTATTCTGGACCATTATGGAAACAGACAGACACAGCAAGAGGAAGCCAAATATATTCTCCGGCTCCGACAGGATTTGTTTTCTATCTTGTCATTATTTTTACTATAGTCTTCCTAATAATATTTCTCCAGTGTTCTAGATTTCCTGACCAATAATACCAGTCTCATTAAGAGCTTGCAAATGAGAACTGTGGAGGACTCAGGCACACTGATGGAGTCCGGCCACCTTGTGAGGCCACTTGCTGGAGGTTTGAAGCTTTCCCAGGAACTCTTAGCACAAAGGCAAACAACCATGGCAATTTCACCCCCATGCTACGCATCCTTCCCAAATCCCTCTGGGCCATTTTCCTAGGATCCAACACACAATCTCTGGCAGAGAAATAGGTACCTGGTCTAGTACAAAAAAGTAAATATGAATGCATGATGCCCATTTCTAATGCTGGCACAAAGGCAATGAACTCAACATGCAACCTCTTTGCCCTTTTTATAAGAATAATTCCATGTTAAATAGCAAGAAGTACATACCTTATTCTATCTCAATCCTTTCAATTTAAATGCCATTGGGAGAAAGTCACATTGCTTATCAAACATGCAGCCAGGGACACACACTTGTTTCTACATCAAAATAAAACACAATAGAGCTCTTCAACACCAAAGATAATGAGGGAACTATTTTGAAAATATGAAAGATCTGTTTAATGCAGACTATAAAAACACCCCTTTGCATCAAAATAAGTGTCCCTCTTTATTGCACACTGATTATTTTCTATAGAATTTAAATTGTACATAAAATTATATTTGTGCCTTGTTTAATGTAAATTGATTGTCTCAATTATTGGGAAAGGATTTGAATGCTAATGGACTATTTTGCTGGAGATATGCCAAGCAAATCAGCAAAAACTCTAATAGTTCTAACTGGAGGTACACAGCCAAACATTTATATAAATCAAGAAGAAGATGTGTCCTCAAGAATTGATTCTAAAATAGTCTGAAAGGTTAGTGAGTTTTTCTTCATGAAGAGATCAGCTTTAACTTTCAATGTTAGAAGATTCTATGCCTGTGAGGCTGTAATCTGGTTTCTTTCTGAAAAATTGGTAAGAGCTACACATTAATAGAAAGGACTTTTGTCCACACCTTTAAAAATGTTCTTTCTTTCTACAGATTAGATTGTCTATGAAAATCAGAGCTTTACTCTCAAGGTAGAACTGACAAAATCCAGTGGTACTGTGTCATGCAAGGACTAAGACACACCTGAGTGCTACACTTCAGTGTCTTTGGGAAGGCCATCCCAGGAAGTTGGTTATAGAGGCATCCGGCTGCATGCCATGTAGTTACTGCTTAACGTATCTCCTTTTTATAAATCTGGTGTCTACGAAGTCAAACAAATCTCCTCCACACTTAACCACAGGCAAGAGCAGACTTTAGCTGTTTTGCTACCCAGATGGTTGCAACATTTTTATAGTTAAATTACAATCAGTGTTGCTGGAGGTATAGATACACATCTGCCCCAAATTGCCAGCCTTCTACACAGATCTTTTGCACAATCCCTCAGTCTCAAAAAAGACTGTTGATAGAGATGTAAAAATCACCTCTGGGTATAATATGATGATCTGTTTATGACACAGCCAAATTTATCCCTTAGCTATTAACCATTATGGATTTATATTAATTGCTATCAATTTGAGATATTTAGGAATTGAAAATATGAAGTTTTAATAATTTCAATCTTAAAATAGCCTCTTTTTGCCATGGAAAACTGACAGTATTAACTTATACATTTAGGTATTATGTACAGAGTATAAATTAAGATTTGGGGCAGCAAATAAAGATTTCTTCTGTTATTCATCAAACTTTCCTGAATGAATTTTTATGATGCTAAAGAATCAAACTGAATATAAGGAATTTCTTTCTATAACAATGTTCAGAAAAAATCTAGAAAGAGGCATAAATTATGATCAGTGACAGTTGTGATTAATTTATTTCTAAGTGGTGATCTGGCTTATATAAAACAACCTCAATGTTAAGATAGTTCAAAGTCTACATGATATATCTATCTCTCTCTATATATATAGATAGATATTTTTAAAGAACCCAGAGTTTTCTGGCATTAGATGTTTGTTTAAATTTCATGTTTCATAATTAGTAAGTCTCAGATTTTGGATAATGAAGCCAAACAGTGTGAATTTCAATAAAATGCTACTACTGAGGCACTCCATTTTACTGTAGAAGAGTATGAAATCTGACCACAGATTTCAATCTTGAAATGAAGTGGGTATTCTAGAAATGGAGAGCCAAACCAACAGAATCATGAAAAGAGAGAGGAAAAGTAATGTAAAAACGAGGAGAGTATCAGACAAAGAAGGAGAAGATGAAGAAATAGCAGGCAAGTAGCACTGGCTGGTTAGAAAACAATTCAGCACGAACAGCACATTTGGCAGTGTAATACCCATCCACCCCCTGCACCTACATTTGCAGAGGACTGTATGAGCTTCTCTTAGTAGCCGGAGGCAGCAATATATCAGCTAGATGAATGTCTACTTTCCTTTAATGACATTTGCCTGGCACATAAACATTGAAACTTACATTTAGTGGAAGAGTGACTCAAAGCCACTTACTGCTGTTTTTCTATATTTATACAAAATGCCTTTAAAATACCTGCTCTTTAAACTGCTATATATTTTCCATGGATAATAAGGAGAAAATTGTTCTGCCCATGTTCATATACAAAATAATTACTTCATGGATAATGGCCATTTAAAAACCAATTAATTTCTAGAAAACAAAAGCCTAGAAAATATTATTGTATATCTTCAAGACATTATCACAAAACTAATCATTCTCTTTAACCTGTTAAATTTCCATCACCAGCAGACTGCATGCTATATACACAGCCAAAACAATGCATGAAATTTCTTTTTCCCCTCTAAATATACACATTCAACTAAGCAAAGGAAAATAGTTTTAAAAAGCAATAAAGGCCTTGCTCTTCTCATGTAATCACCTCAGAAGTTACTTTGTTCAAAATTACTACAGAAATGTCAAAAGCACAGGGTATCCCACAAAGTAGTTACTTCATTATGGTTGGTTGAGTCTAGATTTCAATCCTCTGTGTGACATCAGAGGGCCAAAAGTGCACAATGGAGCACCACTGCCCACAGGGCCGTGCACACAGCTTCGACCCATGTCAGTGCCTTCTAGACACGCCCAGAGTTCTGGGAATTCGTCCTGGAACCGACCCATGGGCTCTCTGACAGGCAAACTGAACTGCCTTTCTCAAGTCAGGTGAAAAAAGGTCTCCTTCGGAACAAAACTCCACAAAAGCACCCTAAAACTGAGTATTTCTTAAGAGAAAAGTGACGATTTTGCAATCCTATCAACAAAGCTTATTTAGTTTTAAAGGAAATCCTGCCATGTTGTGTTTTTCTTTTGGTTTTTTATTTAATAATGATAGTCCATTAAATCTGAATTGCAAAATAAAACCCAGTAACTTATTATTTTATTTAACAAAAAACATTGTTTTCCATGTGCCCAGGCAGACTCTAAGTTTGTTTAAACCTCATAAAAACCCTATAAGGTGGAGATCATTCTTTTCCTTCTTCTATGCATGAAGTGGCTGACTCCTTGAGAGGGGAAGTAACTTGCCCAAGGTCAACAGCAGGTTTAGTGGTGAGACTGGGATTAGAACCCAGGCAGAAAGGCTCCAGAAACTGCATATTCTTAACCGCTACACACCATCTCCATTAGCAATTAACAAGTCTTTTTTAAAGCTCATTTAGTCTTGCTAGAACCTGGGGAGATCTCTAAGCACATTAGCCTGAAAAGCCCCTCGCAGAGAATTTGGCTCTGAGATGTAACGCTGTTGCTGGCAAGTTGGAATGGGAAAATCTGCTGGGGAGCTTTGTCGACTGGGACTTTGGGAACCTGGAGTCCAAGCCCGACTCAGACACTGGCTTGCTGGGAAAGCTGGGGTAGGCACTGCAGCACAGTAGTTAAAAGTCTGGGCCCTGGACGTGGACAGCCCTGCATTCCTAGACTTGCAATGCCACATGTTAATATTTGCTAGGTGACCTTGGGTAAGTTACATAACCTCTTGGAGCCTCGGTTTCCCCCTCTAAAAACATACGATAATAATACTATCTCAAAAGAATTGCCTTGATGATTAAAATGGCTTCTCTGCTACAGACTGTTCACTTACAAAAGGGCAGTCTTGTGTTAGAGATTACCAGGTCCCATTCACCCCAAAATACTGTGATTCCATGATGGAATGACTTTTAGACAATTGATTATGATAATAATATTGTACTGTATTTGTATAGCATATGTGTTTCCAAGATTCTTTGCACACAGCTGATTTGATCCTCATAACTATTCAGCATGGTATTTAATCCCCATTTTATGGATAATAAAATTGAGGCTGAAAGCGTTTATTTGGCCTGCCCAAGATAACTATGACATGATTGTTCCACAAAACCTGAGCTTTTGTTCCCCATCCAAAGTTCTTTTGTTATAATAACTGGCTGTGTTTCCACAAAAGACATGATACCTGCTTGCAATAAGCCTACAATATAGATAGAGAATTATATGAACAAATAGAAATAAATACTAAATTTCTGAGAGCTTGGAGAGAATGGAGAAGCTGGCTGTGCTTGGGGTGTGTCAGGCAGCTTATACCAACAGGGAAGCTCAGGCATGGAGTGAAGCACCCATGCTTGGAGCTGAGAGGCAGCCAAGGTAGAGATTCTAGGAGGAGAATAAAGAAAAT
The DNA here is from genome assembly GCF_040939455.1 of Microcebus murinus. NCBI lineage: Eukaryota > Metazoa > Chordata > Mammalia > Primates > Cheirogaleidae > Microcebus > Microcebus murinus. The sequence continues at coordinate 49,656,183 of NC_134122.1, read as the reverse complement.
GAAATGGGGAAACAATGACCAAAGACAAATGTGCAGAAATGCTCAGAACCAGTGAAGGATAATCGACAGCTTTGGAAGGGAAAACAAGTGGAGAGTAGCGGGGATAGGGGATGCATATATGGGGCTGAATTTAATGTTATTATACATGACATGTGATGTGTATCAGAGCCACTCAGTGCTCTCTCACTCAGTCACTCTCTCTCGGGTCCTCAATTCTTTGCTGCTGCTGTTGAGCTCACTGGCTTCATGGTGGCCTTCTTGGTTCTGCTGCCTGAGGCTCATTGCACAAACTTCAAGTCTTAGGCTCTTCCTGCCACTTAGAGTTCAATGACATGTCAAACATGTCAAGGATTTGGCTTCTGAAGCAGGTACTAAAACAACTGGTTAATGTAATCTGAAATGCAGGAGAATTATCTTCAATGGAGAAAATCTGGGACTCATGAGATGAGAGGAAGCTTAGCAGATAAATTCCTTCTCCTTTTCTCCCTCCAGTGAGCTATTTAGAGGAACAACTGCTTGTGCAGCCTCTCCAGAAACATCCGTGTGGCTGTGCCACTGTGGCTTAGCAGGAAGCAGTGGCCGGTATGGAAACACATTATCTCACATTGTTTCCCATTCTTCAGGCCTCACTTTCCTTTCCCTCACTCGGGCTGCCCTGGGACAGCAGCCAAAATAAACACTGGTACTTAAATCCTTGCTCAGGTTCTAAAAGAATGGGAATGAAGGATTGGCAAAATCTTCTTTGAAATCACCCAGTTGGTTAATTAACATATCTTAAAACAGATATAGAAAGATACAAACCGAGAAATAAGTTATAGGAGTGGAAGTAGAATGATAATGCAAGCAAAATGGCTGGTGAAAAAGTCAGTAAACCAAGGCATTGAAACAAACTGCAAAGTTAGAAGTTGGGATGTGATAAGCCGAAAGCTATCAGGGACCCACTCCGACTAGCCAAGGATGAGAAGAGCATCATGGTGTTAGAAAGGCTAGCATCACAGAAATGTCTCTTCCCTACTTGAAATCCTTCAAAAGCTCCCTTCATGTAATAAATCCTAAGCACTTTTACATGATTCAACATGATTCAAGAGAAAGACTCTTTCAGTTCTAATTTCTGATAGCTCCACCTCCTATTAGGATATATGAAACCACACACACACACATATACACATATCATTCCCACCCTAATAATGGAAAAAAGCCAGACAATCTCCAAAATCATAATTTTTCTTGAGCCAGAGAGCTAAGGTTGCAAGACAACCTGGTAAACTAAATTTCAAAAGTTGTTCTTCTCTGAACAGAGACAGAACACTTAAACTTTTTTATCTTTGGCAGAGCAAGGAAAGGAGAAAGGGCCACTATAAAAGTATATAAGAGGAAAGTAGCCAAAATTTTACTGGATTCTTAGAGTATGTCAGTCTAGAATCCCTGGAAGCCCCAGATACAAGAGGATAAGACTAGTCTATACTCATTCTTAAGCACGTTTCCATGGGCTTCCTTCCACTATATTATCACAACAAAGATTAGGAGCAGGGCGAGAAATCTGAGAGTAGATCCTCAACCCCAAGGTGGGGCATGGCACAAAACCCTGCCCACTTACTAGACTATTTCACATGAAATAAAAGCCTCAAGCTTCAGGAGAAGGAACAAGAAACCTTCTCAGGAAAAGGCTCACTGCCTCTCGGGGAAGGTGAGCAGCAAAAGATGTCTTCCCCCGGGAAATATGCAGAAACCTCTTGCCCCTGGTTGTAGGAAAAGGTAAACTTTTACTAAGGGAAGGGCAGAAGTAAAATCAAAATCCATCAGTGGTGTAATGGTAAGTGTTGAAACATCAGCTCTCTGAGGAAAAAGAAGTCCTGTTTCACTGCATCTGCCAATTTCTGTGGTGTACATACTTCTTCCATAGCCAATTTTAAACCATCAATGTAATGTCAAATGGCTCAACATTTCTAAAAATTTAACAATCAGCTCCAGCACACCACGGCATTTGACAAGAAGGAAGCAGCAAGAAATCCCACTCTCAACCCCATCGTAAGCCATGATGGGAATCAAATGGAAATGCTAGAAATAATAATAATAAAAAAACCCCACAACATCAAAAAAAAAAAAAAAAACAAAAAACCTCCTTTAATAAGTCTATCAGCAGAATGTACCCAGCAGATGTGGGAAATAGTAAATTTGAATATTGGCCAATATTGGCCAATAGAAATTATCCAACATGAAATACAAAGATGAGAAAAAAAAGTTGGGGTAGGGATACGGGAAAGACTAGAGCAGATATGACTAAGAGCTGTAGGTCAACACCATGTGGCCTAACCAATGTATAAGTAGAGTCCCAGAAGGAGAACAGAATGAAAGAGAATAGAGAAATCAAACTCTTGCTTGTCCTCATCACATTTCTGTGATGTTAGCCTTTCTAACACCGTGATGCTTTTCTCATCCTTGGTGAGCCAGAGTGGGTCCCTGATAGCTTTCGGCTTATCACACCCTAACTTCTAACTTTGCAGTTCGTTTCAATGCCTTGGTTTACTGACTTTTTCACCAGCCATTTTGTTTGCATTATCATTCTATTTCCACTCCTATAACTTATTTCTCTGGTTTGTATCTTTCTATATCTGTTTTAAGATATGTTAATTAAAACTCCTCCTTTTTTATTTTAAAGCTATAGCATCAGTTCTTGAAGTAATAATGTTCCCCTTGATCTGTAGACCTTCAAACGTGTATTTCTTTTTTTCTATTAAGACTATTTTTACTTCTTTTCACAGTTTGATTAGGTACTTTTCTCTAAAGAATTGTGCCCTGTACTTCCGAACCTGGGTAAGGTGCTGGTGTGATATATACACAGAGCATCCTGGGTTTACTTGTAACATGGTATATTATACCTGCATGATTACTATGGACCTCACCAACTGAATAAAAGCTTCTTAAGGATAGACAGTATGTCTTTTTTCCTTTTGTGCCCAGTGCTTAATACATGTGAATAAATATAGGGATATATCAATAAGCTAGAAGATGCAAAACAGAGCACAAGCCAGGCAATCTAATTTAGGTTTTCACATTTAATATTCAACATTTAAAATTATAGAGAGTCTAAGGCAAAGCAACAAACATGATTACAGAAATGAAAAATAAATCTTATTTCACTTAAAAGTGATAAGGTAAATTTTAAATCTTAAGGGTTAAGATAATTAGAATCTAGCTAAATATAAACCAAAGAGGGAAATTTAGTTTTAAAGAGTGAATTGGGCTGGGCGCGGTGGCTCATGCCTGTAATTCTAGCACTCTGGGAGGCCCAGGCGGGCAGACTGCTCGAGGTCAGGAGTTCGAAACCAGCCTGAACAAGAGCGAGACCCTGTCTCTGCTATAAATAGAAAGAAGTTAATTGGCAAACTAATATATATAGAAAAAATTAGCCAGGCATAGTGGCGCATGTCTGTAGTCCCAGCTACTCAGGAGGCTGAGGCAGGAGGATTGCTTGAGCCCAGGAGTTTGAGGTTGCTGTGAGCTAGGCTGATGCCACGGCACTCACTCTAGCCTGGGCAACAAAGCGAGACTCTGTCTCAAAAAAAAAAACCAAAAAACAAAAAACAAACTTAATGGATGAAGTTAGAATTGGGAATTAAAAAAGAGTGCTCCTTCCACATAAATATAGTCAACTGATCTTTGACAAAGAGCAAAGGTAATGTAATAGAGCTAAGATAGTCTTTTCAACAAATGGTGCCAGAACAATTGGATGTCTACGTGCAAAAAAATGAATCTAAACACAGACCTTACACCCTTCACAAAAATTAACTAAAAATGGATAGTAGACCTAAATGTAAAACACAAAACTATGAAACTCATAGAAGATAAAATAGGAGAAAACCTAGATGACCATGGGTATGGCAATAACTTTTTAGATACAACACCAAAGGCATGAACCATGACAAAAATAATTGCTAAACTGGATTTCATTAAAATTAAAAATTTTTGTTCTGCAAAAGTCAATGTAAAGAGAATGAGAAGAAAAGCCACAGACTGGGAGAAAATATTTGCCAAGGACACATCTGATAAAGGACTGTTATCCATTATACAAAAAAACCCTCTTAAAACTCAAAAGTAAGAAAACAAAACTTAAATAAAAGATGGGCAAAGACCTTAACAGATACCTCACCAGAGAAACATATAGATGGTAAGTCACCATTAAAGAGGAAAGGATGTTCCACATCATATGTCATTAGAGAATAGCCAAAATGCAGAACACTGACAACACCAAAAGTTGACAAGGATGTGGAGTAACAGCAACTCTCATTCAGTGCTGGAAGGAATGCAAAATGGAACAGTGACTTTGGAAGACAGTTTGGTGGTTTCTTATAAAACTAAACATGTTCTTAACATATGATCTAGCAATCATGCTCTTTGGAAACAACACAAAAACACTGAAAACTTATATACACAATAAAACTTGCACATAGCTGTTTAGCAGCTTTATTCAAAATTACCAAATATAGCAGCTTTATTCAAAATTACCAAAACTTGGAAGCAACCAAAATATCCTTGAGCAGGTGAACATATAAATAAACTTTGGCACATCCAAACAATAGGATATTATTTAGCACTAAAAAGAAATGAGCTACCAAGCCATGAAAAGACATGGAGGAACCATAAATGCCTATTACTAAGTGAAAGAATCCAATCTGAGAAGGCTGCATGCTGTATGATTCTAACTATATGGCATTTTCAAAAAGGCAAAACTATGAAGATAGTAAGAAGATCAGCAGTTGTCTGGGCTTTGGGTTAGGGAGGGATGAATAGGCAGAGTACAGAGAAATTTTAAGGTAGTGAAAATGCTCTGTATAATACCATAATGATGGATATATGTCATCATACATTTATCCAAACCCATAGAATGTACAAAATCAAGGTTGAACCCTAATGTAAACTATGTACATTGCATGATTACAATGTGCTAATGCAGGTTTATCAATTGTAACAATTTTACCACTCTGGTGGGGGGAGGCTATGCCTGGGGGAGCCGATATGGAGTATATGAGAAATCTCTGCCTTCCTCTCAATTTTGCTGTGAACCTAAAACTTCTTTAAAAAAACAAAGTCTTTAAAAAAAAAGTGCTCCTCATTTCTAACTATGCTAAAAATACAATTTTTAAAAAACAACTCGGTAAATATATCCCTCTTGAAATTTTATTTGCAGCTTATACTGAAAACTTTCCACCACACAGAAATACACACACACTTACTCGTGCACTCACAAACACTTAGAACATCATAGGCATACCCCAAGTTATGGTCCAAAATGTTGTTCCATAAATCAGTTGGTGAAAATTCAAAAAGCATTTTCCCTTAGAAATAGCATTATGTAAACATGGCATTTTGGTTCACAGACTAAGTCACAAAAGTCAATTTAACCCACAATGCAATTAAACAAGTATCTAGAATGTAAGCCTCTGCAGTTCCTGCTGCACCCCCAGAATCTAGAACAGAGCCAGCATAAGCATGTTGAATGGAGGATACTGAATGAACAGCAGTGTGAAACATTTGTTGAGCACTAACTCTGTGCCAGGCACTGTTTTAAAGACTTTTTATGGATTATTTTAGGCAATTTTCACAACTCTACAAGGTAGCATTTTGCAGATGAAGAAAGTGAGGAAGTGAGGAAGATGAAGTTTAAGATTAAGGAATCTGCTCATGACCATGTGGCTAGAAAGTAATAATTTGAGGAAAACCCAGAAAGCCTGGTTCTAGGGTGCATCCTATCTCTCTACTTTGGGTTTTAGGTCTTAAAAACAGAGGGCTGGGGCCTGAAGATAGCTTAAAGAATGTAAGTTCCACAGGGCAGGAATGTCTGCTGGTCCTGTGACGTATCCCAAGTGCATCATTGGCATATAACAAGTACTCAATAAATATTTGATGAATAAGTGAAAGGGATATTTTTTCTTTTTCCTGGGTATTGGGCCTATCCTAGGCAAAAGCGTATGAATATGCTTTTGACATTTTCCTAACTTTCTTTTTGTTGGGTCCCTTTCCCATCTAATGTTCTCCCAGGTGGTCAGTTCTTTTAGTATCTGCCTTGCTCCACCTAAGGTAACTGTACACGCTACTTTAAATAACTTATTATCTATTCCTAGATGAAAATTCTAATTCCCATAGGGTGGCAAATCTCCTGTTTTATTGGGAGAGCAACAATCTGATTTCAGGTCTTTCCAGTAAATTATAATCAAACATGGCTTGCAGTCCTCTCAGCAATTTATCAATAATGCATAGAACAACTGGATTTTAAAGATATTGCTTGTCAGCCCCAACTGGCTTATGATCTTAGTATAATTTGAAAAAATATAAACTTTTCTAAGCTGATCCTGGTTTTCATAGCTTCCTCCTTTCCTCTGCATAATACTCTCAGATTGTTATTGTTAGACACCTCAGGTGAGACGGCCTACCTAATACACACATTTTCGTGGTGCAGTGAAACAAAGGCTACTAATAACAAAGGGAAATTTCAAAATAAAAAAGTTATAATAAGCTTCTTTTCTAGCAACATATACATCGCTTACCATTTTATTCATAAAAATATATTATATTAGAAAATGGTACACAAATCTAAAATAACAGCAATTTCGTAAATTTGCTGTTCAGTCAGTTGTCAGTTATTTAAAAATACAGATTTGCAAGCAGCATACCACCAAAGGAGGGCCTCTCTACAGCAAATTGGTGGGGTAGTGGTGGGAGGCAGGGACTACACATATATATTTGCTTTAGCAAAAACGATATGGATGATTCACTTCTGAATTATAATTCACACATGACTTGAAATTTAGTTATTGGGAAACCATTACACTGCTGATGCAAGTATGCAATACTGCGCCATAGGGTATTAACAAAACAATCTAAAACAAACTAAATCATTATGATAAAGCTAAATTAACAGCAATTTATAATTAAAAGCAAGAATGGCAGCATTTAAAGACCAAAATGACCTCAGTACAACACTGATAATCTAGTAATAACTAAACATCCTTTCCCAAAATCACTGGAAGTCAAACTATGAGAGTTTGTACTACCTCACACAAGCTCTGCAAAGTGTGGAGGAAGCCCGTGGAATATTGCATTAGCATTCTCTATAAGTTGTTTTGTTTTATAAAAAACAAATTTCAGTACTTTTAAATCTTTTACTTAATAGGTTTTGAAACTGCCGATAAGAATTGACAAAAAGAAAAAAAAAAGAATTGACAAAAAGACCTATAATTTTGGGTCAGTCTTCTGGCTTCCTATTCAGGGAGCTTGGGTCTACACTTTGATCACTTTTCTAAACAAGAGATGATCAACTCAAGAAATTTCCTCAGGAACATACTCCTCAAATCTAATATCAACAATAGACTTTTGGTTTATATAAAATAGAGAGAACAGAAGATTAAAACAAAAACAAAACCCTTAAGAGCAAACAACTTCTTTCCAGTCTGCCAAGGGAGGTTGGTCCTCTAGAACATCCTTCCTCTTGGTCTCTGGGGTTTCTGGAAGCACAGTGGCAGCCCAGAGTGACCTCCCAGGAGACAGCAGGGGGTGTCATGGCTACTCTGCACTGCAGGCTCGCAATACCTTGGCCCAAATAGCGAGGGAGACCACAACAATGGGAGTGGGGCAGAGTAGATCCCTTACATCCTTGTATTAGTATCTCTGGGCCTACCACGGTGACCAGTACAAAACAGATGCCAAATAAACACAGAAAAAACTAAAGCTGGCCTCAGCTCACCTTCTTTCCTAGCACCATATTCATAAACATGCATTTATCAGATATGTCCTCTTTCCTGCCACAGCTGTTGCAATGCAGGAGGTGACCCTCCCAGTCCCTTCTCTATGCTTGGGTCCCCAACCCACCTCTCTTCACAAGAACCTTATAACAGCACCCCTATGTCTACCTCAACATCTCCAAATTCCTTTTGACTCTCAAAACCCCTTCACAGAAACATATAGTTATATGAACCCTCTTAGGAATTTATTAAATCATTTCATTATTATTGTATGATATGATAAAGAGAAAAATTTTAAGTACAAATATTTTATTTAAAATAAGCATAAATTTAAAAATAATATAAAATTTATTTTAAAAGTGATTTTCATATGTAATAATGCCACTATTTTAATACATAAATTAAATCATAAATCTTAATACATAAATTAATACATAAATTAAATCCTTAATGAATTATGTTAAAAAAGGCACAATTGGCCAATATCATAAGTTTTAGGACCATACCAAAATATACTCTAAAACATGCATTTAAAATTAAATCTGTTATAGAATCAAAAATCAATAAAAAAATTTCATATTTTTTGAAATTTTTGTTTTTTGAATGTAAAATTCAAGTACGATAGCTTTCTCTTTTAGTTTTTAAGGGTTAAGATTTCAGACTTATTATTTTCAAGTATTTCTATGAAAATAGTGAATAGTCTTAATTCCCCAAAATTAAAATGTCAAATTAGATAAAAAGCAATACTATATTTCTTATGTTTAACACTGGCTTTTGAAGATTAAAATTTCTATTAGAAAATTAGAATTATCAAATTTAAACTCATTATTGGTTTGTTATATTTCAATCATAAGTGTCATGTCTTTTGACAATGGTTTTTTTTTTTTTTTTGAGACAGAGTCTCAAAAAACTCTGTTGCCCAGGCTAGAGTGAGTGCCGTGGCGTCAGGCTAGCTCACAGCAACCTTAGACTCCTGGGCTCAAGCAATCCTCCTGCCTCAGCCTCCCGAGTAGCTGGGACTACAGGCACGAGCCACCATGCCCAGCTAATTTTTTTTATATATATTAGTTTGCCAATTAACTAATTTCTATTTATAGTAGAGACGGAGTCTCACTCTTGCTCAGGCTGGTTTCGAACTCCTGACCTTGAGCAATCCGCCTGCCACGGCCTCCCAGAGTGCTAGGATTACAGGCAAGAGCCACCGCGCCCGGCCTCAACAATGGTTTTTACGTACATAATTTAAACAATACATTATGATACAAAAGGAAGAAAACTAGGCAAAACTGTACAACTGACAAAACACCCAGGATTACTGGGAGCTGGCGACATAGCATACACCCAGACGAGAGAACACAAGCGCCAATGGAGCTCCACCGACTCTGGGGCTCTGTGTACACTGAGTTCTATTTTCTAGGGGAAATATGCAAATCAATCCTTATTCCCTGCTACAAAATGCCCTTCCCAATACACCTCCCACCACCAATGTCTCTTGCTTTCTGTTTTCCCTTGCAGCCAAACCTCATGAAAAGGTGCTTTAAATTAGCTATTTCAGATTTTCGTCTCACACTGATTTTTCAATCCACTCTAATTTGGTTTCTGTACCCACTCTTCAACTAAAATTGTTTCTGTTAACATAATCAGCAATGTCCATGTCACCAAGTCCAATGGCTACTTTTCAGTCTCATTTAACCCTTCAGCAGCTTCTGATTGTTCACTTCGTCCTTCAGCATGTGTGACAACATGCTCTACCAGTTTCCACTTACTTCTCAGCTTGCTTTGCCTCAATCTCCTTTGCCCGCACCTACTTTACTTTTAACAATACTTGCGTTCTTTAGCATTCAGTAACCCCTCCTTCCTTCATGTTTTTTCTCTAGGTGTCTTCATTTACTTCCTTTATAGGCCAATGGAGATTTCTGTCTCCAGTCCAGACCTATCTTCTGAGCGTAGCCCATTATATCCACCTGCTTACTATAGATATCCATTTGAACATTAAATTCAACATGGCAAAAACTTAACACTGGTCTCATGCCAAACCCAGGCCAACTCAACCGCAAACCTGCTTCTTTGGAATGTTCTCTAGTTCTCAATACAGCATGACTAGGCACCCGCTACTCATGCCAGAAATATGGATGTCATCCTTGACATGCTCCCCTCCTCCACCCAACACTGTCAATTGATTTAATCCTGCTGATTCAACCTCCTTTATATTTCACCACTCTGTTTACTTCTAACACCATTATTATCACTCCAGTCCAAGCCACCATCATTGCTTGACTACTCTCTAGTTAGTCCTGGGTAAACACTATGGCTCTGCTCCAATCCACTATCTACTCTGAAGTTAGAATGCTATTTGTGTGTGTGTGTGTGTGTGTGTGTGTGTGTGTTTCAGAGAGAGAGAGAGAGACAGAGAGAGAGAGACAGACAGAGAGAGAGAAAGACTGACTCACCCTGCCCCTAGACTGGAGTGCAGTGGTGTAATCATAGCTCACTGCAACCTCCAACTCCCAGGCTCAAGCAATCCTCCTGACTCAGCCTCTTGAGTAGCTAAGATTATAAGCACACTCCATCACATCCAGCTAATTTTTAAATGTTTTTCTTAGAGACAGAGTCTCACTACATTGCCCAGGCTGGTCTTGAACTCCTGGCCTCAAGCACTCCTCCCACCGTAGCCTCCCAAAGTGCTACTATGACAAGCATGAGTCACTGCACCTGGCCTGGAATGCTATTTTTAATGAAATCTGATCGCATCACTACTCTGTTTTTAAAAAACCTTTTGATTTCTTCTCATTAATAACATGGTAAAATAAAAGGTCCATAATAAAAACTTAAAGACCCTGTTCCTTTAGGTCTGGCCTTTGCCTACCTCTCCAACCTCACATACCACTCTTTCCCTTATCTTTATGTTAAACACACAGTTCTTCTCTTCCTCAAAAATACCATGCTTTTCTACCTCAAGACCATCAATTTTACAGTTTTCCTTTCTCTAGAACAGAAATAGACAAACATTTTTAGGAGAGGTCTAGGCAGTAGATATATTAGGCTGTGTTGGCCAAGAGGCCATAGTCTGTGACTCAACGGCTCAACTCTGACCTTGTGGCATGAAAGCAGCCACAGACAATATGCAAACAAATGAGCATGACTATGTTCCTGGGCCATAAAAACATGGGTTGTGGACTGGAGCACAGTTTGCCAATTCCAGCTCTAGAAGGCAAATAATCCCTAACCCCTTTGCTCACAGATTCAAGTGCCTTGTTCTCATTGAAGATTTTCCTGATCAGGATAAATCCACTTATCACATGTACTTATACCACAAAGTATATATCTCTTTCCTAGAACTGATCATTATTGTACAGTTGACCCTTGAACAATGTAGGGGTTAGGGGCACAAAACTTAACTACCAATAGCTTACCGTTAACTAGAAGCCTTACTGATAACATAAACAGTTGATTAACATGTTTTATATGTTATATGTATTATAAACTATATTCTTACAATAAAGTAAGCTAGAGTAAGAAATGTTTTTGAGGCAATCACAAAGAAGAGAAAATACATTTACAGTATTGTACTGTTATTTACCAATGCTTGTGACTCTAGCAATAGTATCTGTGCAACCTCTGATAGATATTTAACCTCTTTAGGCCTACTACATGTTTTATCCTAAAAAAGGTACAAATAATCTAATTTCTACAAAATAAATTGTGAAATTCCTCCATATTACAATATTACCAATTTATACCTTCAAGGGGGATGGTTTTCCTCTGCTGTTTTAGATTAAAACAAATTCTCTGTCTTTAGAGAACAACAAAAAGGGGATGTGCTATCCTTTTTGCATATAATAACAACCTAAAAGCATTAGGTTTTGAGCATGTCCCTGGAGTTGCATAATGATCATGAATTCTTTTTATTTCACAGCAATTCCCCTTCTGTTTATAAACCAAACACATTCAATATATGGCACATCAGGTGATTACTAGACCTTTATTACCTCTGCTTCATTGTCTCATGTACTCGCCCATGCTGGACACACTGTTGCTCCAATTCATCATTTCTTTTCTGTAACTTTTCCAGTTTGTCATATGTATACCTTTTTTCTTGACTGAGCTGAGAGATTTCAGATCTAGAGAGATAAAAACACAGAAATAATAGATGTTACAGGTTCTTATTACTAGAGTATATTTTTACTGTATAACCGTCACCTTATCTTAATCTCTATACTTAAATGTAACAGTGTAACAAAAATTATTTTATGTAAAAGAAAATATCACAGAAATTGCAAAATACCTAGAGATAGATATGCATTGTAGGGACTCAAGTGTTAAATAAATGAATAACAACTTACTCTAATAGAAATGTCTTTTCTAAGGAACAAGACAAAAATGGTAATGATCAAATCTCTTTTTAAAAAGACTATCATTCATTTAACAACTACTTACTGAGCATTTACTATAGGCCAGTCACCATATTTCAAAGAAACAACCCAGACCTAACCTCTGTAACAGAGAATTTCTTTCAATTAACAAAGCCAATTTAATAGCACATGGTTAAAATCAAATAATTCTGTGATAATTAATTTTATATGTTCACTTGGCTGGGCCACAGTGCCCAGATATTTGGCCAAACATTATTCTGCATGTTTCTGTGAAAGTATTTTTAGATGAGATTAACATTAAGTTGGTGCACTTTGAGTAAAGCAGATTGCCCTCTGTGTGGGTGGGCCTCATCCAGTCAGTTGAAGGCATTAATAGAACAAAGGCTGACATCCCTGAGCAAGAAGGATTTCTGCCTCCAGATTGCCTTTGAACTTAAACTGCAACTCCTCCCTGGTTTTCAAGCCTGCCTACCCTAAAGATTTTGGACTTACCAACCCTCCATAATTGCAGTAGCTGATTCCTTAAAATAAATCTCTGTGTCTATCTCTGTCTATCTAGACCTAGATAGATCCAATAGGTTGACAGATTGATATCCTGTTGGTTCTGTTTCTCTGAAGATCCTTAATAATTGCACAAGTTCTAAAAGGCATAATAATCTAAAGCAGCAGTCTCCTGTCCCCTGATCCCCAATCCAGCTAAATGGTGACAAATACTTTCAATTTTTGTAAAGCCTTTTCTTCTGGTATTTACCTCCATATTTTTAAATAAGCTCATCCACTATATCTTGTTCCATCAATTAAGAAATTTCTCCTGACTTATTGTGGTAGATGAAGATTAAACTCTTCTATATGCCTCATTCCCCTTCTTTCTTCTCCAGCTTGTCAATATAATTATCAGTATTTCAGTTTGGGGTTCAATTAGTATTCGCTTTATAATGACTACTTAAATATTGGTTTTGCTATCCAAGCAGTATATTATGATTACATTTGTGCTTGTGTACATTCATTTTCTCCAAACTAGTGGGCTTTAGCATAGGATGATTGAGTGGCAAGCCATCTTTCCTGATGGGAGATCCTCAAATATCAGTATCTCAACATTTTGTCTATCGACATTCTGTTGCTCTGGAGAAGGATCTTTCAGTTTCCTGTTGCTGACAGTACAATCTTGACTGTCAGCAACCTAGAAGCTGGGTGGAAACATGAGGTAAGGATCTCATCTTTCAGACCACAGTCTTTCTCTTAATCCCTCTATTCTAACTTCAGTTCCCCTATTTTAACCAGAGCTCTCTGGTTTAATTTCGTCAGAGGGGAAGCCCTTAGTCTTCTTTGCGGAAGAGGGGCAGCCACCCGGCTGCAAGGGGTAGACTAGGAATCTTCAATTTTTCTTCTAAGTTCTTCTGGAATTCTGAAAACAGATCAGCTTGCTTCACATATCCATATCCCACTCTGGACACATAAGATTAACTGTTCTCCATTCTGCTAACTCAGGTACCATTTCCCCAACCTTCTTTCTGTCTACATATATTTCGCTTGGGATCACAGATACCACCTTTGGTGATGGCTGATGTCTCTCAGGAAATATGCTGTCTCTAGAGTCTTGGATGACAATGTCAAGTCTCAAAATTTGAAGATCAGAAAGATGTCTATACAAGAAAAGTTGTTTCCCTGTCCTTGTTTCAATTAAACTCTAAAGTGTCGCCCACTGCCCCCATCTTCTCATGCCCTACTTCCCCATCAGTTCCCCACTGAAAGCTTAAAACTTGTAGATTATAATATGAGTAGCTTCCAGGTTAATGATTGGTTTGTTTCCTGAAGTTTAAGTAAGACGCTAGCTGTAAAATTAATTCCCTCTAAACAAAGGGTTCTTCCATTAGGCAAGATAGACTTTTCTTCCTGGTTAGGAATAGTGTTTTATTCCTTTATACATGAAAGAATGGATTATCTCATTTTCAAGTTCAGATCATGTGCTCAATCTACATTTACTCCTCCTAATAAAAAATTAAACCATAATTGATGTAGTCCAAAACAAGTTGGTAATGACTTATGTTTTTTCTTTGAAAATTACATATAGTATAAAATAAATTAGAGGTAGTTATAATAAATTTTTAATTTAGTACTCATTCCAAGATTAGTGTCTCCTATCATACCATGCACTAAAATAATTCCAAAAAAAAAAAAAAAAGAAAAAAATATCCTTAAACCATGTTAGAAGAAAAATACAGGAGAACATTTATCTATTCTCAGGTACTCAAGCAAAAAAGGAAATTTTTAAAGAAAAATCACAAAGAAAACATAGATTTTATAAAACTTCTATACTTACAAATCATGTTTGGAAAAAATTGTACATTTGGGTGAAAATATTCATTACAGCATTATTTCTAGAAATACCCTTGCTCTGCAACCCAGTATCTAGAAACTTAACCCAGAAATCTATCAATAGGAGATTGGTTACATTACTTATTCAATGGAATATCAAGATATTATTATGAAAATGTGGCTATTTATTAATATTCTTTATTGACCTAAAACTATGACATATTGAAAAGAAAAAACACACTAAAAAGCAGCAGGTATGATGTGATTCCATTTTATAATTTAAAAATATTTTGACATGTATACCAAATATTAATATTAATATTGATTATTTTTGGGTGGTAGGATGAATGTTTTTTCTGTTCTTTATTCATCCTTTCCCACATTTTATAAATGTTTTAAATAGACATAAATAGTATTTTGAAAAAATTCATAATAAAACAAAATAGAGAAGTCAATAGTGGGGGAGATTTTGGGAGGGGACAGGGAATATATAGGAACTCTCAGTACTTTCTGCTCAGTGTTGCAGTGGATCTCAAACTACTCTAAAAGTAAAGTTTAATAATTAAAAAAAAACATACAGAACATACAGAACATACAGGATCAATAAAAATTAAAAGCATCATTAAATGAAGCACTAACTACACTCTCCATCAACATTTCAATTAAGAAAAGTACAAGGAATATGAAAAATATCCACAGAAGATACGCAAATGATCAATAAACATTTATAAAATATTCAACTTCAGTATTATTCAAAGAAATGCATAACAAAACCAGATACTACTATCAAACGTTTCTTGCATGCCTACTCTATAACAAATAGTGAAATCCATCCTTTACATTAATGATCTCAATCTTGCAAGGTATCTCTGTGAGATAAATATGAAGTTTAATGATTTGCCTAAGATCACTCAAATGGTGAGTGGCCAAGCCCAGATACTAATACCATTCTGTCCAATTCTTAAGGAGTACTGCCACCCACCATGCAGTATAGCCTCCTCCTTTTTGTTCTTTTATCTCTGACTTCTTTTTAATGTCACATACTGACATAGGGGTATATACACATATATTGAGCAGAATTTAGAACAGTACTTAAGCAAAGTAAAGCACATTAAAAAGATTCATAGCCTTTGGACTAGCAATCCCCTTTGAGGCATCTCTACTAAGGGAATCATCAAAAATTCAGATTTATATACAGTTATTGTCATATTATTATTCATAATGGTTAAAAATTGGAAACATCATAAATGTCTAATGAATTATTATGCATATAAATGATTCAATTAAAATTTTATTTCCAGAGTATTTACTGATGTAGAAAAATGTTCATTAGATGAAATAATATTAAGTGAAAAGGAAGATACAAAACTGTATATATACTATAATCTCAGTGACAATATAAATGTATGCATACATACATATGGAAATTGACTGAAATATGTAAAAGGTAACAATAGTTATCTCTGGATGATAATGTCACAGAAAATTTTTTCAAATTCTGGAAATTGAGGATCTGTTACATAATTACAAAAATGTAAATGTTATTTGTAAAGTACATGGTACTACCAACTGTGTTATTGTAACAATCTTTTTTTCCTGCTTTGCATATTTTTGGTTTTTTCTTTATTTATAATGGTAGTTTGCTGCCAACTTCCATTGTTCAATAAAAATTGGGCACATATGCATGCACATCATCCTTTTTCTGTTTGGAGCTCACGAGATATTCATAGAACCAGTAGTTTGCAAAGCTCAAAGAGTAAACTTACACGTTTCTATATTAGTTTAGAGGCACATTTGTGGCATGTTTATCCTAGTGTCATATAAAAGGATAATTGACTCTAATCCATTTTCATAGAAAATTTGGGTCATTTCTGGCTTTACAAAAGCACCAACTTTCCCCTGCATTTTTATATACCAGTTATATTGTATAATTGCATTTACATGAAATAGAAGATATTTTACTACTATAATTCAGATTAAAATGATTGCTCTTTAAGGGAAAATATGACACTTTAATTTTTTTATTCTTTTAGATTCTGGTTTGACTTTTTATAAAAATTAGCAGAGGCCAATATCAGTCTCTTCTTGTAGAATATAATATTTGTAGGATCCCAAGCTAACATCATCTAAACATGCAAGGGAAAAAAAATAGTTCAACCGGGTGTGTGTTCTTCACTTCAATTAAACTCACACAGTTGGATACCTACTGTTGCCAAAGCAGTAATATAATTTATACATTATAGTCCACACAGTAAAACTACACTAAAAGTCATTTAACAATATTTATAACACCATAAAATACAGTGTTAAAATATATGAACTGCAATATGTACCAAAATTATAAAATTTGTTTCTCATCATCAGTGATTAAAACCAGGATCATTGCTCTAGTCTCAATACTCACAACCCTGGTGACAGATTAGAATTCAAATCTTAATGATCAATTTACAATTAACAAGATAGAAGTGAAACAAATTAAACCAACCATTATATATAACGAGACCCCATGGACTCCCATTGTTCCTCTTAATTACAAAACGCAAATCACAAATACACAATGGGCAGTGTTAGACATCAATCCACAAGCCTAGCAACCCAGAAAGTGACAATGACAGAAAAGAAAGAAGAGAAGCAAAACCGCATAGACCCGGATTCTGAGCTCTATCCTGTTCTTTTCAAAGTGCAAGTGGTGAGAGGCTGAACCCCAGCACATGCTAGATCTCCACTCTAGCTGGCAGAGGCTCTTTCCCAGCCTGTGCCCAACCTTTTATCTAGGCTTCCCAGGCCAGGTGTCAGATAACACGGCAAACCCCACTGCAAGGTTTTACTGCTGATTCATCTAAGCGTCTGGGGAGAGGGAACACTTCCTTTACTTTGATAAAGAAAAATCACAGTTGTTCCAATGATATTTAAATATCTCCATTTACCTCTCTCAAAAACAACCCCATAACTGTAATAAGCTCTCAGAGTACTGGGGAATACAGAAAGAAGGGTAGCGAAAGTTTATGTGAGCTTTAACTAAAATCAGCCAGAATGTCTGCCCGGTGCCAATTAAAAGCAAAATGGAATTAATTCTCTTGCCTGATGGTCAAAAACAAGCTATATAAAATGCACAGAATCGGCAGTTCATTTTTAGTTTTAAAATGGGACGTGCCATTCACAAACCCTGGGGTTACAGACACCACTACGTGCGGTGTGGGATACACACAGCGCGCAAAGTGCAGTGCTAATCTCTATGGAGCCTTCCAGAGAACAGAAGCAGTCGTCACTGCCATAACGCGACTTACGGTCTATGGGAGAAAACACATACAACAGACACATACACACAGAGGTACCATTTCAAAACATTTTCACAGAGCAGCCTCGCATGAGGCTGGGGCAGAGAGTAAGAGTATATGGGCACCACGAGCCCAGATTGTCAGCTTTCCTCGTGATTCTGCATGGGTTCTAGTCAAATGACTAGATCTGTGAGTGAAAAAGCTTTTTTTAAATGGTATGAATCCATTTGTTTAGTTTGGCATTTTAAATAACATAAAACTCTTAGAGAAATGTTGCTAGTAAAGGCAGGAGAGCAAAAAAATGTGTTTTAATCATTGATCAATGCAAAATAAATACACTTACTTTCAGGAAAAATTTTTACTGTAATACTCTGAGAAAAATCTGGACCAAAATTACCATATGGATTACATAATTATTTTGGAGGCTGAGTTTGCACAATGACAAAATTTCAGAATCTCCAAGACTTCCCTCACAAAGCACAGGGGAAATTATTTATCCCCCAAATTTAGTATAGTGTGAGCAGAGGCAAAGTCCTGGAGGGTTTCTACAGATTTTACTATGTTCATAATTTTTATTTAAAAAGAAACAATCTGAGCCTTTCAAGTTTTATAGGTGGTTTCAAAGCAGAAGGTAACATCAAAATGGGATGTTAACTTTGGCATGAATGAATTGTTGAAAATGTCATAGTAGGAAATCAAGGAGAAATGAGACTGGATCTCAAAGTCACAATCTGCCCTATCTACTACTTTCTTGTGAGGCATATAAACACAGCTATAGTAAACTTCAGGGGCTCATAAAAGTATCAAAAATAATAAGTAACAATTTATTGAGTGTTTACTACTTGCCAGGCCTTAGTTTGGAATCAAATTGTCAAGTTACAGTAGGTTCCCATTTTAATCCTTCAGACTTAGAAAACACAACCAGATCCCCATTGTCCTGAACCTGCTTTGCCCTTAAAAAGGTTTTCACTGTGGCACTGACTTTACTGTTATCAGAAAATGGCAGCCAGACCTTCCCTGGCAAACACAATAATAGGTTGATGAAGTGATACCCACATTACCAGTCAACACCCAAAAAACAATGCCGTCGAGGACAACAGCAGCAGTGCTGTGTATCACTATGTCACACATTGTGCTAGACGCTTCACACACGCATGGTTGTATATCTCTATATAGTTCTGATTCCCACAACAATCCTGCAGCATGGCTTTAGAAAGGTTATTATTTTTATTTATTTTGTATTTCAGCATATTACTGGGGTACAAATGTTTAGGTTACATATATTGCCTTTGCCCCACCCGAGTAGAAATGTTTTTACAGATGGAGAAGCTGAGATTTGGGGAGATAAGACAATGTGCCCAAGGTTACAGTAGCTAAGTGGCAGAAGGAGAGTCACACCTATTTCTTTTAGAATTCTGAAGTATTCTTTATTGCACACTGTCTGCCATCAACAAAGGAACCAGCTGGAATCAGAAGTGAGATAAGGATGTGAGGGTAGCACCACACTTGTTTCATTCATTCACCATCCATTCATTCAATAAGTATTAAGTGCCAGCTATGTGTCTGATACAAAAGAACACATTCAGTTTACAAATTCATAGTGGTCAGGAGCTGGAGGAATCAGAAGCAGGAGGAGCTGGAGAGGTGGTGAATTTCAAGTTCACTAGACAAGCACAGGGTAAGTTGATAGATCTACAGGAAGAAAAAGAAGGCCTATGGGCACAGAGTACTGGTTAACGCAGCCTTGCAGGTTCACCCTCACAGGCCAAGTATACTTCTCCACATGGATTTAAAAATTAATTTTTCCTTCCCAAACTCTGCCATCCTAACTACTGTGGCCTAAATTTTCTTTAGTAGTAGACATAAAATATTGTGATTATTTGGAATCAAAAATAGCTAGGTTAGAACCCTAGCCCTCCCACTTACCAGTGATTTAAACAGTTTTGATTTCCTAAGCTGTAAATGAAGATTCTAATTCCTGTCTCAAGTTGTCGTGGGAGTTAAATAATATACACCAAACACCTTTGTCTCTCTCTCTCTCTTTTTCTTTCTTTCTTTCTTTCTTTTTTTTTTTTTTAGACAGGGTTTCACTCTGTTGCTCAGGCTAGAGTGTAGTGGCATGATCATGGCCCACTGCACTGCAGCCTTGAACTTTTGGCCTCAGGTGATCCTTCTGCCTCAGCCTCCCAAAGTGCTCAGATTACAGGTGGAGGCCATTGCACCCGGCTCTTTGTCTCTTTCATATACTTCAATTATTTTGCCACCTTAGAGAGCAAGGTCATTAATCAATAATAATCCACAAACCAATATTAGACACATAACCCAATAATATAAATTCCAGATTAATATCATTTTCCCCTATATTATATAAATCTAGTTTGTTTTTAACAAATTATTTGCTTTGGGATTTATGTGGGGAAAATTGAATATTTCTGGTTAGGAATATTCACTGTTGACATTTTGTAAGAGTTTCTATCATGACAAAATCATTTGGTTTTCTTGGTCAAATTTTCTGAAAATATCTGGTATTTTGGCACCCTGAGGTTTTCCTCCACCAAAATAAGTTATTTAATTAGTATATGCTAAGAAGGTGTGCATATCAGAGCACATTCTGGTTAGTTTTAGGAGCCTCTGCTTCCCTGTGAGCAAAAAGAATTGGACTCATAACCCCTCTGATTCCTCAAAAGATTCAGGGATGAGGATTCTATCAACTAACACAGCTGGTTGATGCAGGAACCCAAGATGGAGCTCAGAGTAATCAGAAATGCTCTGATCCTTCCGGAAATCCTTCCTAATTGAAACACCTAAGTCAGTAGTTTGTTTGCTGAGCCATATTTCTTGCTCTGTGTAGATGTAATGTGACATTTGACATCTAGATAGTTACGTGAATATTACCTTTTATAGTTAAGTTCAAAGTAATTATGTCCAATGTCATTCATTTATAAAAGAAGAAACCACAATCCAAGTAAGTCAGATAAATTTGTCCAAGATTACACAGTTACTGTCAGAGCTGAAATGAGGACCCGGGCTTCTTGCAATTTAGAATATAAAATAATTTATTCATTGAGATAATCTCGCTATAAAATGTGCAGGAAAAAAGTCGTTAAGATTCCAATAAGTGGATTTATAAAAGATCAGTATTCCTATAAAATAAATGATGGCTGTTCTATAAAAACAAAACAATTTTAGGAGAAGGAAAGGATTGTTTTGGTTTAATTATTTCAAAGTATCATCTACTTTCATTTTATATATACAAATTTCATATATTATCATTTGAGCTAAAGATAGCTTTTATGTGTTCATGGAGAGCTGTGATAATAGATTAAAATGTGTTAACTGTATCAACATAAGATTTTAAAACTGAGTATATGCATCCTCACCTTATTGTCATTTTGACTTTTGTTTTCTGAAATTTCATAGTTTTCCATTCTAAACATTAAAAAATAATAGTATATACACATAGTCATAAAAAACATAAAAGTGTCTGTATGGACAATTAAGAAAATGTCCACACAGAGAAAATATTTTCACAAAAAACTTACATTAACAGATACCTAATTTTGATATCAGACCATAAAATAGTGTAAATGCCATTTTTAAATGGCAAATTACAGTAATTACACAAATAGTGCTCTGAAAGTATTGTATAATATTACCTACCTGCTTTTTTGAGAGATTTGTTCCAGTTTCTTGGCTAACATACAGCATTCTTCTTTTAATTTTGTCAAAAATGTATTCTGGGAGATCAGCAATGAATACTGTTCATTTTCTAGAAATAACAATAAACCCCCACCAATGTAAGATGTTTATGGTTATAGCTGTGCAGTGCTTCCACACGTAGAATGGTAAAGTGCTCAGACACGTTTCCTATGAGCCCCTAGGTCACTTTCAATGTCCTAAGTCAAAGAACCTATCAACTGACAAGACACTAAATCTTGTGAGTCATTTATTTTCATAATCGTTATATACCAGAAACATTTTTGATCATACCAGCTTGGTGTAATGTTTTAACATTTTAATAAGTTGTCAAATACCTCAAGTGGAGTCATAGATGCTTATATCTTTGTAATATGCAAGATATTGTATTTTTATTTTGACAATTTTGCTATAAACAGAGTGTCAAAAATTCTCACAACCAGATAATTCAAAACTGAAATCGAGGAATTCTCTTCTACACTGTAATCCATGCTTTGTTTCATATTTGTGCATATAGTTTACTACCCGCCCCCCCAAATCTTACCTATACTTCTCTAATTAGGAAGGTGAAATACATGATTTTCCTTAGAATTTTGATTTCACTGTCAATAGCATGAGCTTCACTGGCTATTTGGTCAAAGAAATTGAAGAGTGTGATTTTTGTGTGTGTGCAAAATAAAAGAAAGTGTTCTTAAGATGGTTTTAACAATTAAGTAATCTGGCACTCAGATTCTGCCTAAGACTCTGATCTGTAGGATCTGGCTAGCGGTGCAGACAAACAATAATTTATCCTGTAATTTCTTCTTTTTGTTAGTGGAAAAGTATCTTCTAAACCTGGTGAATTTTCGTTTCTTCTGGCTACTTGCTAATAGAAGAAAATGTCTACTGAAAGTGCTGGAGGGAATTATGTGAGTCAATATGACATTTGCTTCTAAGTACATTTTTAATGAATTTCATGTTAGTAATTTTTCACCTATAGGATAAGAAATAATTTTTTACTGTGTCATCAAATACAATGTACATTAAATCATGTGAAAATTACCTCTAAGTGTAAGTTTTAATAGGTCCTTTATTTCTTTTCAATTTTAGCTAATGATTGGCAAAAAGCAGATAGCATACAAATCAAAATAAATCAAGGCATTAAAATTAAGCAACATTTTTCTGGAAGAGACAGGATCAATTAAACTTTTGTTTTAATAGTACAATCAGCGTGGAGTATGTGGTGTGGAATTATAATGACTGACACTGTCTTGTTTTGACTAACACTGTCTGTGAACACACAACTCAAAAGTGAAAGAAACTACATAATGCTCTGACTGAACAAATCAAACTGCCTATTTTCAAAGTGCATTTTACTTTCAAATTAAAGGTAAAGAGTTACTGGCCAACTCAGTCTGCAGAATAGTGCCAATGTGATGAAAGATGGCAATTTTTAGCCAAGCTGCCAGCTGTGGTCAATGCCTTGTATTAGTGAATTTTAACAGCAGTTGTGAGAACTTGAAGAATGCAAAGGATTAAACATCACTCTAGATTGGGTTGGGGGAGGTGGGGAAATCATACAAATGCTAAAAATGTTCGAAGCTGCAAAGATTAAATAAAGGAACATATCAATTTGGAGCCACTGAATTACATCCAGCTGCGACAGTGAATTAAGAACCGATTAATGGTTAAAGCTTTTCTCCAGTTTGGATGCTGAAGCAAACTCATTAGGCTTTTAGAGTAGCTATAATGTGTGTACTGTGGGAACTGTTCAATGCTATTCAGGAGACTCTAACTGTAAGCTCAGAGCATTTCCCGCAGAGCTTCTGATGCTATTTTCTTTATATAACATGTGTGCCTGAAAACCCAGCCAAAAACAAGCCCTTTGTTTTTCTACTTTGTTGTGGTCTCTCTCAGCTTTACGTTTCTTGAACACAGGTAAATAAACTCATAATCCAGATGGTGCAACAGATGTGAGAGCAGCACTCTGAAATCAACAGACAGTGGGCAATACTTTCCATTTTCTCTTTTAAACGCTAACTAATATGTAATTCGGAATCTCCGGTGTAGTTAGCATCTGCTCCCTTCGGCCAGCCAAAGGTTACAGGTGTTCCTGATGTCATTTCACAGTAAGGCGTGGGCCTGGCTTGTGAGTAAGTGCCCAGGCTCTAATCTTTCCCTACCACCTACCAGTTTTGTCATGCTGGGCCTCCATTTGCTGTATCTTCTGTGTCAGCTCCTGCTCTCTTTGCTGGGCCTGAAGGGCTTGGGCCTTTGCTTCGTTGCTAAAGCTCTGCTGAATGCTATCTTTTTCCAGTCTGCAAAACAGAGAGGAGACATACAGAAATTTAATCTACAGATGCACAGACCCCCATTATTTCCCCTACAGACCACAGAGAGCTGATGTGTAATAAATTGTTAAGCATAAGAAGACAGCAATCTTTCTACAGACACTCCCCACCTTTAGGGGGAAAATCCAAAGGACCTTTCATACAATGTTAAATACGTGCCGTAAATCCAAATGGACTAACACATGCAGCTTTAAAAATCAAAAAATCATGACAGCTAAATCATGGTATTTTGCAACTTTAAAACACAGACACCTTTTTTTCCCTATAACATTCTTAATGTTTTGCACTACCAATTAATCTTTCATCTTATCAATGGTCGCTATTTTCTAAAGATACTGGAATTCTCAGAACAACAAGACTTAATTCTTAAATTAAACAATGCTTAAATTCTTAAAAATAAGCTTTGTAGACCCCTTCAGTTTCTCCTCCAAAACTTAAAACGGACTCTCAAATATAATGAAGGAGACCTATCTAGAAGCAAGTAAATTGGTCTATGGTGCCACATACATTTTTCATTAAATATTTTCACACATCAGGCTGTATAATGTGAATATAAATATGAATATGAAAATTAATAACTTCCCTCAGCACTTCATAATAAAATCCCTATTGGGTCATATTGAAAGAAATTGTAGGATGAAAAACTTCCGTAGTCAAAGACAACATCCTACCCACTGTGACAGGACATTGACCTATCCCATTGGGTAGCCAATTACAGTGGCTCCTAAAGAGAGGAACTTCCTAAACAATTAGAACCTGAGGAATGCAAAGGACCTCACTGCTGGCAGCATTATGGATACTGACACTTTGTGTGTGTGCCACACACGCACAGTCAGTTGGTTCTTCAAACTCTAAATATAGGTAAGTGATATGAGGGTTTCCTTCAATTAACTGACTTAGTGATTTCCAACTCCTGATCTCCTTGTGGGCCTTTCTCATCCATGCTGCTTTAGTTTACTAATTGAGATACTTACTGCCTAGCCTTTGCCAAACTAAAAATAAACAATTCCATAAAGCTATCACTACTAGTCTATGTACCGCTGTGGAACTTCAATTCACTGGCTTCTAATTATAAAGCAACATAAGGAAAGCCTGTATTAAAATTGGTCAATGCATGTGGTAATGTTGTAGTGTAACATTCCGGAATGAAAATACACCCACACCTCCCTCAAATGGAATCATCAGGGGTCCATGCTAAATGTGAAATAAAGTCCCTTCTGGTACTTCTAATAACAACACCCCCTCTGGCTGTGGTCCAAGGTCTTGCCTCACACTCAATTCCACACTAGTATATTGCAACAAATGGAGAGTCAGACTAGGCTACTTTTTGCCTCCTCAGTCACACTAAGTACTTTCTGGCCATGGATCATTGCACATGTCTCTTCCTCTTCCTAGAATGCCTCCCTCCCACCCAATCCCCCTGCAAGATGTATACTACTCCTTTAAGGCCTAGCTCAAAATGCTTCTCCTCCTTCCTCTCTCTCCTAAATTAGCTATTCTTTCTTCAATGACCTCAATATATGTTGCATACATCCTACAAAGCTAGCTAGTAGCATTTATCACACTTTATTGTTTTACATGCCTGTCTCCTTTTGTGATCTTTGTCTCTTTACACCCTGAGCCTGGCACAGTTCTTGGCACATAGGAAGTGGGCAGAGAATGTTTACTGATTGGATGTTCTTACATCCTTGCCATAAGGAAAAGGAAGGCTGCAATCTTTAAGTATAGCTGGAGAATCTACTTAAGTCTTATATGAGGAGGCAAAAACTTTTCAGACATGTTAGAAAACATGCCTGGAAAAGAATGGCTCTAATGCTTTGCCAGCTGGAGACCAAGCTGCTGAAGGAACCAGCTTGAAAAGAGCCCTGTGGACTCTTTCACTGAGTAACCATCCCCAAGTCAGACCCCCAGCTAGAGCAGGAGATACAGGTAGGGAGACCTGGGGCTCTAAGATTCATAACAATTCAGTGACTATAAATGCATTGTCTAAAACCAACACCCATTTGGGAGTGAAAAGGTACACTATTAATAATTGTAGCACGAGAGGGCAAGTGCTGTGGCCCACACCTGTAACCTTAGCACTTTGGAAGGCCAAGGTAGGATGATCACTTGAGCCCAGAAGTTCAAGATCAGCTTGGGTAACACAGTAAAACCCCATCTCTACAAAAAATAAGAAAAATTAGTCAGGCATGGTGGCACACACCTGTAGTCCAGCTAATTGGGAGACTACAACAGAAGGATCTCTTGAGCCAGGAGTTCAAAGCTGCAGTGAGCTATGATGATGCCACTGCACTCCAGCCTGGGCAACAGAGTGAGACTCTGTCTCTAAAAAAATATTTTTAAAAATAATAATTATACCAAGATAATAGTCATAACAGAGACTGCCCATTTGCAAACTGGGACTTATAGTTCCCCAACATAAAGGGGTTGCCAATCTCACCATCAATTTTTAGAATGAGAAGCTATTTATTGATATTCTAAATTGACTATAGAAAATAACTACTGTATTAATTGTAGACATTCTTATAAAGTAAAACAATTTAAAAGAACTCTACCAACAAATGTTGGGTTACACATCAACTTATGTTTCTTGAATCTTTCCCCAATTTCACCCTATTTGAGAAACTACATACATTATTTTTTCATTGCATAAAAACATGGCATATTCTTGCTTTCCTACCTCCTTCCCCCTTCTTTCCTATGTTGCCTTCTCCTCTTGCAGGTTCTTTCTGACTTGGTAGGCTTTTTCTTAAATCTCAGAATGTTAGAACTGAAAGGGAACCTTAAATGTCTTTCATCAAACCCTCTTGCTTTATAGCTGGAAAAAAACCCCGAGGGTCACAAAGAATTTGGAATCTACTCATAGATTTCATAGTAAATGATTCAAATGCAGAGGTAGGATTAAAAATATTTTTATTTAGGGAAACTTATTTTGTAACACTCTAGAGGTAATGCAATAATGGGTTCAAAGAATTAATAAAAACCACTTAGATATCCAGGAAGGAACTAGGGAAGAATCCAAATCAATTCATTAAATATTTATCATAATTCTATTGTGAGAAAGACATTCTCCTAGGCACTGGGTCAAATAAAGATAAATAAGACATAGTCCTTGCCCCTAGCAGGGAGTTCAAAATGGAAAAAGGATGGTAGGTGGTAAAATACTTCATAAGAAAGGTACAAAGGAAAAAAATGACCAAGCATAAAAAAGAGAGGTCACTTCCAGGTGGGTACAAGAGCCTCATGAAGGATAGTCAAACCAGTCTCCCCAGCTGGTTATCTTTCAGTTTCCATTCAAAACATTGATGATCTCCTTTAACTAAACTTGCAGTTAGCCCTGTTTTATAAATTGGATTAAAGCAATGGTGGTAAAGAAGAATTTCCTAGTAGTTATTAAAATGGAGCTGAAGGAGTTATCCACAACAACTTAAAACTGGAAACAACCTAAATGTCCATCAACTGCTAAACAAATTGTGGTCCAGCCTCACAATGGTGTAATAGGCAAGAAATAGCAATAGCAAGAAAAAGGAACAATTTACTGTTACATACAACACCTACATGAACTTCAAAAGCAGTGCACCTAAAGAAACCAAAGACATATTTTAGATGGCATTTACTTGACATTCTAGAAAAGTAAACACTATTGACTGAAAGGTGAGGAGATGCATGAGGGAACAGAAAGGCACAAGGGAACTTTTGAATTGATGGAAATGTTCTATATCATGATTATGATGATTCCACAATTGTATACATTTGTCAAAACACACTTAACTATATATTTAAAATTGGTGACTTTTATTATATTTAAATTTACCCCAAGAAAGCTGATATTAAAAAGGAACACATGCTCTGGAACAGGCACACCCATTTTTATTCTCCAAGTCATCCACATCACCTGTAATCCATGCATGTGTGGGCCACATCAATGTTTCCTTAGTAAAAGCTCCAAATTAAGAAGCGAACAAGTACTACTGGCTGGGCCTCAAACAGACTAAGTATACACTGAGGCTCAGCCACTCCTTTTTCCAATTATAGTCATGACTGATTATATTTTCTAACAATAGCCACAACGATATTTACCATTCCATTTTTTGAAAAATTGACTGAAGAATTAACTTTACTTTTCTGATTCTCAACCTTTTTCATATCATTTATTATTTTAAATCTTGCTACTTTAAAAACATCTATCTCACAGAGCAAAAATGATTTGTTAAATAGATTTTATAAAAGTACATTTTCTATTTACAGCTAGATTAAGGGACCAAGAGTTTCTAATGATCCTAAAGCTCAACAATGAACCTGGGACAGAAATCGTGAAAGCCTCAAGTCTGAGAACAGGAATCTGGCAGTGGTGGGATTGAGGCCCCAACCCCATCTGCCATGTTTCTATTCACCTGTTTACTGATGTCTCAAGCACCAGTATTAGACATACAACCCTTTTGGTTAAAAGGTATTTTTCTCTAAAAGTACAATATTGAGAACTTTGTGACAGTAGCATATTGGTGTAACAAAACTCATTTATAATGTGCTTAGTAGCTGGAAATCATTCTTGAAGGAATATAGATAGAAACAGCAGAGGGGTGCTGGGTGCTGCTCTGAGTTCAGACACGAGATGTATATTTGTCCCAATATTGGTGATATTAGCTTTGATCACTTGGTTAATATCACTGGTGTGATGAAAAACATTTAACAACTGGTCTCTGGAGATGGGAAATCTCTCATTTGTAGTGTTTACAAATTTTTAGTGCAGATGCTTCCACCATGGTCTATTCTAAGCTACCAAAATTACATCACTGTATACCAAGTTGGGGAGACATACACACAACGGTCTTTCATGAGCTGGTACAGGCCCAGCACATCACTGGTGAGGCGAGCTCTGCCAAGCTTCTCCACTGCAAAGTTACTGTTTTTCCCTTTGAAATTGATAGGTAATATGTTGGGAACTGCTGAGACTATGTAAATATCTTATTCCTTATCAAACTCTCACCTGCTAGCTTTTACATCCATTGATGACTTTTCTACCCATCATTCTTTCTCAATGTATTAATTAACAATCTGTTGTAAGGAACAGTTTTCCCTTCTCTCTCATTTATTAATTTATTGATGTCAGCATGGAGTCATGGATTCTTATTTTATTCATTAGGTTATAATCCCTTATGATCATTATTTTTATGCTCAACTCATCTTCGTTTAGGCCAGTGGGGACTCCTTAATGTGGCTGCTCTGTGACATGTCTCTATTATTCTTGGGCACTTCTTGCCTTTCTCTCCCCACAAGATGTTGCAGGCTCATGTTGGACTGTCCTTGTACCAGTCTTAGAATCAGCATCTGTCTTGGGGCCCTTTTAATGCCTTTTAGTGGAGAATGGCATTTAGAAACCAAGATCTGTCACTAGGTGGTGCTTATTGCTATTGCACAGTCATTGATTCTAGGTCACTTTAGTAGACAAAGTCAGGATATGAATATACATAAAATATAAATGAATACCAATATAAATATTTACCTATATGTGTATATATGAATATATACATATACAATCATACTGATATTTTCAATTATAATCTAACAGCATAGATAGAACCTTGTCTTCCTTCTTTCCGTAACTATAAGTTTCTTTGTCTAGTGAGACACTTGGTTCCTATTATCATCATCTATTTACTCATTTTTCTAAGCTTGGAATACACAGAAAATAGTTTCAAAATTGCTACTCTACTATGGAAAGCAAATATAACTAGAATTAAATATCTGCTTACATTTTGTTGTGTTTTTGTTTTTTTAAACAAATGCATCCATGCCTTTTTTGTTTGTTCTCTTTGTGTTCTGGGAAGATTATATCTTGAGAGGCAGTGGAGTATAGTAGCAAACTTGCAGAACTAGAGAGTAAGAGTATGGCATCTACATCCTTATTACCTTTGTGACTATAGACAAGTAATTTTATTATTTTAATCCTGGGGTTCTTCATTCAAACAGGGCAAAAAACAAATCCAACTTTAAAGGATTAATCATTTTAGGAAGCCACTATTTATTAATGTTTACCATAAGCTAAGCTCTTTATGTATATTCTTTTATTTAATCCTCATGCCAACCCTATAAAATAGATTCTCTTATTATCTTCACTTTATAAATGATGAAATTTGGGCCTAGAGAGGTTATATAATTTGCCCAAGTTCTCTAGTTATTAAAAGGTATAGCCAGGAAATTCAGGGCTATCTGGCACTGAAGTCCACAGTGTATCACTCTGCTTCAATCTCTTATTTTATAAAGGATAAGACATAAATGAGAGAAGGTTAAAAGGATAACAAGAGTCGTATTTCAATTTTCCATATGTGTACATGTCATTTAATACCTATATTATCCATCTTGACAATCAAATCCCAAGCGAGTTCTCCTTCTCCTTTCTCAATTGTTCCATATGCTACTGAATCATTTCCTCCTACAACTACACCATTGATTAGTTGTATCCTCCTCAAAACACACACACACACACACACACACACACACACACATATATATATATATATATATATGCAAAAACATTTGCAAAAACATTGAAAGGTGCCACAAACACATCTCCTGCCTCAAGCTGGTTACAAACTCCTAGGAAAGATAAGACATGTACATCTATCTGGAATGGAAATCTATGGAGAATAGGAACATTTGTTTTGCTCACTAATTTATTCCTCAAACCTGGAATAGTACCTAGTATACAGTTGTGTAGTCAACAAATATTTGATGAATGGATTACTAAATGAATGAACT
Source organism: Microcebus murinus (assembly GCF_040939455.1). Lineage (NCBI taxonomy): Eukaryota > Metazoa > Chordata > Mammalia > Primates > Cheirogaleidae > Microcebus > Microcebus murinus. The sequence goes on along the minus strand of NC_134122.1, from coordinate 49,625,695 downwards.
GTTAAGAGGTAGAAAGTACTAAGTGTCTTTACAAGTGTAAGTATCATCCTGTCTACCAACTAGAAGAAGAGAATGTGATAAAATAATTCCTATTTTGGCCAAGAATCTAATTTAATTTTATTATTATTATTGACAATAATAAAAAAACCAAAACAATAATAAAATAAGTAGACAAAATGATTTCTTCCATGTTTAAGAAGAAACAAAAATCTTATGCTTGTTTATGGGGGGCCATAGGGCTATGTTCTCATATTTGAGCAAATGTAGAAAATGCAGAAGAATAGGATTCTGTAACCCTTACATCCTTGAGTATGTAAAAAATTTAATGGCATCACACATATTTCCTAGAATAAATTACTTCTATTTCCTTCACTGCAAAGTATGTTAGAACTTTCAGGGCAATGCTGAAAGATAACTTATCAGATCAGAGCCTGTGTCACTTCCGGAAAAGAAAGCAGAAAAAGAAAGGAGGTCATCTTCTTTCAAAGTAATATACACAAAGGAAATGAACTATTTAATAGGAACATCCTTGAAAATAATTTTCCCTCCAAAAATGTTCTTACAATGTCTATAAAATAATTTGAAAACTTATCTTCAAGACAAAAGAGGATATGCTCGACTAGATATTGCCTGCTTCTATTACACCTGCACAACATGTATTTACTTAAAACCAAACCACAGACTCTTACTATGGCATCATCCTTTGCATGTCTGTGTTTTCTATTTTACAAGGCACACTCAAAGGCATTGACCTCTCTATTCTTCATAACAACTCTAAAAGGCAGGAAGATGGAGCAGATTCCTGTTTAACAGATAAGGCATCTCAAGCTCAAGGAATTAAGAGATCTTTCTCAAAGCCACACAGCTAATAAGTGGTAAAGCTGGAACCAAAACCTTATCTTCTCACTCCAAGTGTTCTTTCTATTACATGGCACTGCCTCACATGAGGGGTTTGTTTACTTAGTAAATTGAGTAAATGTATTGCTCATGCATTCAACAAATACTTAAGCAACTACTTTGTACCAAGCACAAAAGTATGGGAATGCATCAGTATCTAAGACACAGACCATGCCCTCAAAGAGTTTATGGTCTAGTAAACAAAGTAAATAAGATTGACAAAAAAAGAACTAGAATAATATGATAGACATTAAAATAGGGCTAAATCCCTGCTATCATACAGGTGGATAGGACAGGAGTTAGGGAGTGACTACAAACAGTGAGGAAGGATTTCAGGAAGCTTAAAAAATTAGAAGCCTAATATGAGTAGTAATCAGTCACGCAAAGAATGAGAAGAAAATTGTTACAAGTGAAGTGGACAGAGTATGCAAAGACCTAGGAAGGAGAGATAACCAGGTGCCTTTGGAAAATTGTAAAGTCTTGACATGACTGGAGGCTGGAGTATGTATGTTGTGGAGTAGCAGTGAGTAGTTGGTGGAGGGGAGATTATTGAAGAAAGATGAGACTGAAGATGTAGGCAAGAGCCAGAACATGGAGCTATTTTTAAGGCCCTCGTCCTGAGGGACTTAGGGAGCCAATGTAGGGTTTTAAGCAGGGGAGTGTTGTGATCACACTCGTGCTTTAGAAAGATCACTCTGGCTGCAGTGTGGGGAACAGATGGGGAAGGGACAACATTAGAAGCAGGGGAAGTACTTATTACTATAGCAATAGTAAGAGCAATTTCTGTAATAGTGTCTTTAGATATAGTAGATACCATAGGTAGGTACTGACATTGACTGAACAGTCCCATCAAATGCACATTTCACCAACTTTCAGCCTTAAAATGTTTTCAGGAGCTCAGGGGTGCCTGATGCATTAAGTGACTGTAGGGGGCAAACTTCCTGTGAGATAGGAAAGCACTCCCTCATCCTATTTTATAATACCATGTGCCAAATCCACCAAAGAATAAAGATAATTTTGCTATTATTAGTAAATTAAATAATGATTTTTTCCTTTGCATCTTCATATTTTCCAAAATTCATATTTTCCATTTCTGATTTGTCTGTGTAAACTAATAACTTTGATTCTTTCTTACTTTTCTTCTCTGAAAAATATTTGTCTACATATTCTCAGTGATTAATCCATGTGATGAGTAACTTCAAATCAGGTGTCAGTAGGGTCAATATATATTATAATGGCATTTCTATAACCCTCAATGAATATGCATCATTATCAAATTGTGGTACAACTGATTGAAGAGTTTCTATTCTATTACTAAAATGTTTTAGAAATTAATTTCTAGGATCTATTATTAAATGGGGAACATGTTGGTTCCTTTGTGGCTATAAAATTTATTTAGAAATATGCTATAATAGCAAGAATTATTAAAAAATTTAAAAAATAAATAAAAGAATTACAACTATTAAATATATTTTTATAATATCTTATTTTTCAAGTATGATGGAGTAATGCTCCATTTATCTGGCATGTTGGAAGAAGAGGTGTTCCACATAAGAGAATTTTCCAGGTATTAGATCCATAGAATTCTGACCATTTGCAGTAGAAATATGTCTATAATATCTTAATTATGGCTCTGCTTTCTTGGGCAAACCATATCAAATACAACAAACTCTTCTTGATAATTATGGATCATAATTTAAAATAAGGTAGGCCAACTTACTACTGCTATTCCCTCTACTAGGAAGCTGCTAGGAATCGCTGCTCATTGCTGTATCTTAAAGTGCCTAACACAGTGGCTGGAAACAGAAGGCACTCATAACATTTATTGCAAGAAAGATCCCAGATGTTATTCTAAAGAACTAAAAACCAAACTGATCTGCTTCTTATAATTTTTTATTGGTTATTTTGCTACAATGTGCTGCCATATTTTTTTGTTTTTAATATTTTTTGTTTTTCAACATGGCTTAGGATAGTTCTGTTGATCCTGTACAAAAAAAAAAAAAATGCAAGGGCTTTGTGATAGTTACTTGCTTCTTAAAAGTGCTTTTAAATTTATAGCTGTATTTCAAATAGCTGAACTAGCCAGAAGTCTGAGTAAGTGGGGAACTGCTGTAATAAAGACAGGATTTTCATTATTGCTGAGATGGTATGGCTTTGGTCAGACACCCAATGTGTGTGTTTACAGAAATTACGGTTGTGTTCAATTGACTACTGACCTTGGCATGGTAACAAAACTACAGTAGATCATTGTTTTTAATTACACATACATATAAGTGAAATAGTTCATTATTAAGGCTTTGCTGAGATCTCTGTAACTTCTCCATCTTTTCACACAATTCTGGAGCTGAAAATTAATACATTTACAGAAGAGAAAACTGATCTGAGCCCAAGTTGTCAGATTTCTACTCCAGCATCCTCACTCTTCCAAAAAGAAAATCATTGCTCTTGCCATAGTAATTAGATCATGTCCTTCATCAAAACATTTTGCTTTATAATCATGATTTAACATTATGATTTAACATTATTTCTATTTGACTTTGTAATACTTGCTTGTAACTATTCTTCTCATTCTTAACTGTTTCCTCTGTTTCAGTAACACAAGTGACATCTTCCTCTTCCTGTAGCCATTTCTCAGTCTTTGCCCTCACTATTCCTATAGTTACCTACCTATCCTTCCCTTTCCTGAAGACCTGTTTTTCCCTTTATTCTAACTCTATCTTCAAACTCATTTCCATAAGGTAGCCTGTCCTGAGCCTACCCAAACCACAGGAAGTCACGCTCTGAGAAGATAAATATAAATAACTCCTAAGATAACTCCAAAAACAATGGCATATTTTGGCCTTTATCCCTTAGCACATACATTCCACTGCCGGCAGGGCTGGGCCATCCATTTATATCCCAGGAGGCTGAAGATGAGAGAACAGGCACCCAACTTGGCATAAAAGTCACAATTCCTCCAATCCTAGCTGTAAGTCCAAGCGAGTCACAGAACCTATAATCCATTTTTTCCTTGAATGAAAAATAGAGTTAATAACAGTACCTCTCCTTGTAGGATTCTGAGGGTATTGTAGGTGAAGCATTCTTAGTATAGTACTGACACATAGTAAGTTCAAAAACATGAATTAGTACCATTATTATTATGATTATTATTTTCTAGAATATGACTACTCAAAGTGAAACAATCAATATAATGAACTCAAAGACAAACAACCTTCAGGAAAGGAGGAAAAATTTCTTCAATCTACTAATAAAAATTACACCAGGGGAGGTGGTATTGCACAGTGGGTGTGAGCTTGGGCTTTGGGCATACATGTGGCTAAGCTTGAGGCCTGGCTCTACCATGTACTAGCTGTGTATGGTTGTAGCAGAACTTCAGCTCAGTCTAAACCTCAGTCTTCTCATTGATAAGATGGTATTATCAGGATTATGGCAGAAACTTCACATAAAGCAACCAGCCATGTCCAGCCCAGACCACCATTTGAAAGGTGTCTAAATTCAATTAACAGATTGGCATCTAGTTATTTAATTATCAAATTTATTCTCAACAACTCAATATGTAAAGGCAAAAGTGAGATAGTAAGATACAGAGGAACTTAGTATAGTGTGATGCTGGCACAGTTAATTGTGCATTGGCTTTTCAAGTAATAACCAGTGTAGTCTCTTCTATCCTCCTCTTCTTCCCCATCAAAGTGGCAGTTCTACAGAAAAGGACTGATCAAAGTGAGTCCTGGTTACTGTCTCCAGAATTAAAGAAAAAGCTGACATGATCTTCTTGTTTGAATAAAATTATTCCCATAATTACAGAAATAGAATTGAAGGTTTAAGCTCATGAGAATCTAACTACATCTACATTGGGCATTGTGTGACAGCTGGGAAACTGAGTAACAAAAGTCTAGGGCCATGACATTGGGCATGGCAGTCATTGGGCACATGTGGCTAGGGAGCACTAGAGTGAATTGACATGTGCAGTGGGTGTAAAATACATACCAGAGTGTGAAGACTTAGGGGAAAAACCCCAAAATATCTCATTAATAATTTGTTATATTTATTACATATTGAAATGATACTATTTTCCACATATTGGGTTACACTAAGTTATAAAAATTAATATCACCTATTTTCTTTTAATTTTTAAAATAAGGCTATTTGAAAATTTTAAATTACATGAATGGTTTACATTTTGTGGCTCCCTTTATATTTCTATTAGATAGCACTGGTCTGAGCATTGCTCCTTTATCTACCTCCTTACAGCAAAGCATCATTTTTAATCCTGATTCCACAAATAAAAATAACCATGTTGGCAAAAACTACTAAATATAAATGTCTTATGAAGATACCAAAGCTCATAATTTTCAAAAACTATTAAAATGATCTTTTAACCTTGATAAGTTTTTCATTTAAGTCAGCCACTCATTATTATTTGAAAGGAAAAACAAAGGAGACGAATTCTGATATAACACTGAAAACAGCTGAACAAGTAGTCACCATAAGTGATACCTTTATTCTTTTCTTTCTTTTCTTTTTTCTTTTTTTTTGGCAAATCAGATCTGGTTTGAAGAAACTCCCAAAACACTTATTCACATTTAAAATTAAATTACAAAGCATATGAAAAAGTAAATTCATGTAGCCAGGCTGGCAAATTATTAAAAAAACAGTCCAGTTATGTACTTGGATTGCAGGCTCCTAATAAGTTAATGTACATTTAATTGAAAAATCTTCATCACTTGATAGTCTTTCTATAATATAATTTTAAAATGGGAAATAGATTCACTGAGATTTTCCCCATGGATTTCTTTCCTCAGTCTCCAGTAATCATTATATCATTTGTTACTTGTTTCTACTAAGAAACTAATACTTTCCAAGTTAATCAAAAGGATCATGCAGTCATATTAGTCAGTCAGTCAATCTGTCAGCCAGTTTAGTAAACTATCCCACTGCCTGGTGAGTTGATCTGTTGCCTTTGTAGTTTTCACTTATTCCAAAACATTTTCTGCACCTTGAGGAATACAAATAAGCTAGTGAATGGTTTCAAAATTCTATAAAAATTGGTGGGGTTGATTTGTTGGAAGAAATCTAATTCAAGAACCCTGAAAGAAGGATGGGTAGGAAAGCTAGGACTACACAGACTAAATCTCCCTGAGAATCACAATTCCAATCATCGTTATCATCACAAGATTGTTATTTATAGAAAATCTCACCGGTAGAAACGGCTTGAAATAATTACAAATTATAGGCACCTCCAAGTATATTTACAGAAAAATTAACACATTATGAGTGCTAAACTTCTCAACTCCTAGAGCTTACTGTCCATGAGTTGCTCCATTTCTTCACAGCATAGGAAAGGAAACACATAGGATGAGTATTGGCATACCAAGGACTGAAGGAAAATGAAATCTATTGCAGAGTCTGACTTGGGGGCCCATGCTTTAATCTGTGCCAATAATTCCTGGTAGAAGATTGTCTAAAAAGTTTATATACAAAAGCATCTATAATAACATCTTATTCTATGAAATCTTATTCAAAGAGTCATGGTTTAAATGGTGTCCAATGTCAATTAACTGACTGGTATCTAGTTATTTAATTGTTAAATTTATTTTCAGGAATTATTAAGACATAAAGGCAAGGTTGGGACAGTAAGGTATGGGGGAACTTATTGTAATGTGACCATGTCCCAGCAACTGTTCAGCTACTCTTGAAGTAATACACCCCCACCCCATACTCCCATTTCAGAGGACTGACTAAATCTAAATTGAAAGTTACCTACCTATCTCCTCTCTTCATGAACCCCATGAGTTATAATGAAAACAAAATGAGGGAGGGAGGGGGTATAATATTTCAGAGGCATATCGAAACAAAAATAATCCCCATATAAAAAATTTCAGTTGAACTACCACAAATTAATTTAGGTCAGTTTTTCCCCAAGTGTATTCCTAAAAATCTGACTCCTGAGAGATGTGTGCAGATTTAATAGAAATGTTCCCTTAAGTCATGTATATTTGGGAAACTGAAAACTAAAGTCTTTGTATGAGATTTACAATATGCACTAACATATAAAAGGTTCTGAGAAGGACTACTGTCAAGAACCTTGTTCAGCTTGTTTAATACAACTTTCTCCAAGGAATTGGTCACAGAACCTATTTTCACAACATCTACCCTCAGAGGCCATAGCGCATAATGGATACAACTGCTTAGGCTTGAGTCCCACTCCACCACTTATTACAGTGGTGCTGTGACCTTGGTCAAGGTACTAACCCCTGAGTATCTCAGTTTCCTTATCTGTAAAATGGGACTCATTGCAGAAGCTACCTGGTAGGGTCATGTGGGGATTAAGTGAGTTAATGTGTGTAATGTGCCTATCACAGAGTAGGTGGTGTATGTGAGGGGCTGTCTCTACTAAACACTCCCAGAAGAGTGTTCTAAGTAGTGCATTTGGTAATTGCTGTTTGTAAGCTAAAGCACATTTGCTTTTTTTGTTTCAAGAACTATTAATAGCAACTGTGTGCCAAAATCCAAAAAGGAAATATTTTTCCTTTCTGCAACAGGTTGTGAAATAACTTGTACTGAAAGATTTTAATGGAGTTATCTAGACAAGTCATATTATCAATGAGTACAAAGGAGTAGAATGTGGGCCACGGGAAAGATAGAGATTCTACGTTTTACTGTTATTAAACAACTGCTGCCTCGGGCAAGTCACTTCGCTTCTCTGCACCTCAGTTCACATATATATATGATGAGTGTTGGGCTAGGTGAACAGTTTCATTAATTCATTCATGTAAGATGATCTTGTATTAAAGAAAGTTGATAAATCTGAATGTTGTTTTCTGGACTTTATACACACACAGACACACACAATATATGTATGTAATTACACAAACCTTGTCTGCTAGGTTATAGAATACCTATAAAGAAAGATCATGGCCTCTTTATTTTTAAACTTTACATAGTGTCTAGTGCAGCTGGAACAGAACATGTGCTCGATAAGTGAATGAATATCTGCTTAAGAGCTATCAACTCATTATTCCTTCATTCAAGAGAATTCAAAACCCCTATAATAAAAGACACTACACTGAGCACAACTAAGTTTACATATTTCTGGGAAGCTATAGTTCTACCAATAAAGAGCCTGCAATTTAACTTGTGGTGTAAATGTCAAATGATGACACTAATCATTGCAGTTTCTTTTTACTATCTTTCAATATAAATTCCATAGTTCAGGTGAGTTTTCTGTTATTATTTTATACAGCAGCATGAGGCTAGTAGCATTCTTATATAAATGTATTCAGCAACTATGATGGAAGAGATGGCAAAATCAGTACATTAATTATAACTAAAGCAAGTATGCTCTAATCGATTTTAAGTAAAATTTTAAATTAATTACAATAGTTATTAGATGAAAATTTCTTAACGAGTAGGAGAAAAGGCACATTTTAGAGGTGATTTTAAAATACAGGTTATGAATTTGCTTTTATTAGAAGAAATCATGTACTATTTTTCCTTCAAAATATAGTTGTATATAGCTTCACCCAAAGTAAAAAAAAAAAAAAAATGACCAAAAGTGTTGATCTCTATGAACAACACAGGAGTAAATAAACATATTCTGCAATTACTAATCAAATTTCAGTTCTTTATATTTACTGACAAAAACATGGCATGGAGCAGAGATATTATGTCTAAGTTCAAAATGTCCCAAAACATCTAGCCTTACTCAAATGTAATCTATTTGATCCAGGCTGCTCTGAGACAGGGCATGTGAATATAATATTCATTTAACTTACTCTGTGTATTTAATCTTTTTGAAAAGTGTGCAGAAACTTTTATGAATTATTAGATTTTTAAAACCTTAAAATAACTGTACATTTTCATAATTTTTCCTAGTGATTACTTCCTAACAGCTCCTCCTCTCTTGGTGTCTCTTTGTTGATAATACAATATTCGAAACTTTTCAAGGATAGTTGTGGCAGACAGGGGCCCACATAAGTGACATGCATGATGTGACCAGACAGATTATTAGCAAGCATGTCTTTGGTTTGCAGAGGAGAAAGTTTAATTTTAATAGGTTTAAGAAAATGAGAAAGTCCTCTTTTCTTGTCCCACTCTATGTATACTGTTCCTATTGTGAATGGTACTTGAGTTTGCAGGTGTCTGCCCAAAGGCAGGTCACCTGAAAGTCAGTGAAAATCAGGACAACCTCAGCAGCAGAAATTAACCTGCAGATCATGGCAGGCAAATGAATATTTTAAAGAGTAGTATTCCTACTGAAACAATCAGACTGGACTTCACAAAATGAACAGAGACTGAAAACAACAAAAGCAACCAACAGCATCTATTCTAACATTGCAAATTTCTTAGATATTACAGATGTCACCCAACAGTGCCATGCATTTGCTTTCCATATGTGAACAAAACTGAGGCATCACAAGATAAATTTGAATGGAATGTTAACCTTCACTTTAAATTTTTTTCTTTTCCTAGCTGACGACACAATTTTAGTATTATCATAACGGGGCTTCTGGCTGGAAAAAATTAAATTAATGGATGGATTTAAAAAAGCTTAGAAACTTAAAAAAATAAACAACTTTCAAATATCTATACTTGATGGTGTCAAGAGCCAAGATGAATGTATTTCAATTGCAACTTCCAAACTAAACTCACAAATTACTACCATTATGCTAAGTGTTAGCTACCCCACTGTGCAGTTTTGCTTTGTGAATTTTTACCTTCCTCTATGAACACTTTTAGCCACTGATCACACAGCCTTTCAATGTTTTCTGCCTTTTCCTTTAAATAAACTGGCTCTGGCTCCTTCCATCTGGTTCCCCTTCCGTCAGCAACCCTGCACCTGTTCACACCTCCTCTCCTGTTGGATTCCACTGAACATTTCCTCCTCTGCCAGGGCTATTCTGGCACTCGCAACCTTTCTGTCATTCAATCCATCTGTCAGAAGTGAACTTTGTTTACCGCAAGCTTCTGCTTTCTTCTTCAAGAAGCAAAGCCCCTCAAGGTCATTGTCAAATGAACTGTCGGCATGGATTTAAATCCTCTACTGCTAACCAGCAGAAGATGAAGTTCTGTTGTGTAATGTACTTGTGAAAATTACTTTTGGGTACGGGAAGACAATAATTTGGAGTCAAAGTAGTAAGACATGGTGTTTTAATGATCATTTGTAAAACCAGACAGCTGATATGTATTTTCTTCATGTGTGTCTGCACTTCTCATTATATTGAATATGAACTATATGTTTCAAGAAGCAAAATAAAAGTTTTAAAGTGAAATCAAAATATCACAAACAAGTTTACACTATGTAAAAATTGCTTCATACTATATAGCATTAACTTGAGGAATAAATATTTTCACTAATGAATTAGCCAAGGAAGAGAGTATTCCAATTAAAAAATTTTACACTGAAAGGCTTAAAATGTACAAATACGCACCATTTCAATTATAAGCTATATATTAACACACAGCTCTATTACTGCTTTGAAAAACTTAACCCATAATATACAAATCAATTCATGTATACTTTAAATTCCATCATTTAAAAAATAAAGTTCTGTTTAAATAACGTTCAGATATATGCTGTCAAACAAGCACAATCTATCTAGAGAAATACAAGCTGCATGAATAGACCAGTTCTGTGAAAAAATAAATTCATAGGAATTAGGTGAAAATTATGCTCTCAATTGAATTTATTCTGTGTCATCTATAGCTATGGAGTATTTACACTCCCTTCAGAAGTCGGACATGAAATCACTTAATGTTGAGTTATTTACCAGTATTTTAGATAATCATATTCTTTAGGAAAAGGGAAAACCAATGACTCAATTTAAATTTCGTAGAAAAAGAAAGATCATTTTTTAAGAGAAAATACATGACCAAAAACAACAACAAAAAAAACCACTGTCACAAATATGAACCTAAATGGTACTTTATTCATACAACTGCTTTAATATTTTGAAGGATTATCCCAAGATTTAATCTTATTGCCTATGCTTACATTAAGTAAAATCAATCAAGTCTGTAAAATGTTCAAAATCTTTTTTAGAAAAAATACAAATTAATGCTTTTTTCATTCACATAAAATTGAAAGCAGGTTTTATTAATACAGGCAGTCCAGAAAATATGGAATTTAAAATTTAAATCTTAAAGTTCTGATTGATTAATCAGATTTATGTTTGTAAAATACAAATAATATAAATATTTATAATTTATAAAAAGACTTTATCAAAGCAATTTTTGACATGTTAAAGAAAATTATTATGAGGCTAAATATAAAAATGAAAACAAAAAAGACAGCTTAAAATCTAAGTGCAGAGTCATTCTTTCTAGCTATAATTTCAATTTTTATTACTAACTTTCTAAATACCCAGTATCACATAAATCATTCTTATGTAATATATAATATAATTTATGGATTTTGAGCTCAAAATATGAACTCTAAGAGGTATTTTTCTCTTTCATATTCCTAAAATATAATTTCTAAATAATTTCTCTTCATGAGGAGAAAATTTCAAAAATATTATCCTAGTTTACCCAGCAAGTTTGTTCATACTTTTCTGGATACTTTTTCCCTTTAGTGTAATCTGTGCTTGATAGTAGTTTGGTCACCTGGTCCCTGCTTCTGAATAGCACTGAGAGAGTTCTGGTAATTTGATCACTTCTATGGTCTGATTTGCTATGTAAAAGAAAGAAGCATTAGCGAAACGCTAGGTTAATAGAGGCTGCTTAAATCACCGTGAAGAAATTCTTCATTCTTACTAAACCGCATTTCAAAAACACACTAGTAGCTTTCTTTTGCAAAATTTGTATGGTAAGAATATAAACAAATGAAAAAACAGTTTTAACATCACAGTAACACACAAATGCATAAATGCACACACACACTTTTCCCTTCCACAAATACATAAAAAAAGAAAAAGGAAATGAATATTATGATTATTTTTACAAATCGACTGATATAGGAATTCAGAGAATAGTGTTAATATTTATCTGCTTAATACGTAATATGCTTATTTTATCTTGTAAATAGAAAAACAAGGAAAAAGTTTAGATAGTTGATAGCAACACCTGAAACACAAATTTTACAGAATAAAAAAAATAAAAGAGGAATTGAAGCAATGTTGCCAGGTTACACGGCAGAAGAGTAAAGCCGTTTCTAAGGGGACTGCTAGGTGAAGATGAAGAGCTGATGTCGTTCACATTCTTTAATATCAGTTTTCTTAAAACAGCATATGGACGTAGGATGGCAGGTAAAATATTTAAACTCCTTAATAAAGACTGACCTTAATTTATCTACATTCTGAATGAGACTAACAGTTCTGCTTTTCTAAGAACTACAAATGATGAAAATACATTTATTTTTCTCTGGTTTATTGATTTTTTTTCCTGCCTATATATTTCTGAAGTCTTTTAACAACAGAGGATATTCATTTTTCCACCCCCTTCCTCAATTACCTTAAGGCAAGACCTTCTTTCAGATGTGGACATATTTGCAGGACTGCAGGACAAAGAACTGAGATATTTTCATGGAGTTGAGCAAGGGGGAAAAATGGATTTGAGAGATTCTGTTAAGAGTAAGAAGAGACTAAATGACAACTTTAAATCTGCCACAATCATTTACTAATGTGCTGCTATATCAAATAAGTCTAATTTTTTGACAGCACCAAATTAGATTTATTGCAGAAACTGCTGCATAAATAGCATATGGCTATGTTATACCACCTATTTCAAATCCTGGTAATGTTTCCCCCTCCCCCTTCAAATTGAATAAATTGAGCCAAGCTATAAACCTTCTGCAAAAAAAGAAATATACAAGTTCAAAAGCAGATGTAGGAGATCTGGATTTCTTTGTTAAAGTCATAGTTTTAGCACAAATGTCCCAACTCTATATTTAAAGATCCATGACTCCTTAATAAGTTATCAAATTTAACAGGTCAGTTCTCTTCTATTTCTCACAGAATGATTTAATTTGATTTTGGTTTTAAGGTTTTTGGCTCTGAATTATGCTTATATTTTGATGTTTAATCCACAGTTACTTGGGGGAAAAAAGAAGGGCGAGAGGTTCTGAATCAAACATAGCTTAAATTAGGTTATAAAAAATTATTAAGTAGAAATGCATGTATCACGTGGTTGTTTTTAGTTTTCATTTTGTGAAAGACATATGTGGTAGAAATCGTATCAAGAAAGTCTCTTCTAAGTTTAACTATAGCCTTGATATTGCAAACTCTTTGATGCATAAAATATATAAAGTGATCATTCCATGTGCTACACTGTATACATTAGAACGGCAGAACCACACAAACGGCAGAAATCAAAGTTCCATGGAGGCTGGGACTGAAAACTCAGACAACAAATTCAGAGATGGACAATACTTCCTTTCTTCACCTCTACCCCAACGCCCATTCCCACCCTCCAAGTTTGACACAATTCATCTCAATTTTCCTTTCTGAACAAAGTTTCAGTTCTTCCGTAGATGGGAAAGACATTGCAAGGTCTTATCTCAGACCAATGGGCACACCACTGCAAACATCATGGCACTCAGCTACCCCACAGACTCCCTCTCTGTGGTCAGTCTTCCCAGCTGCCCTATCTGTTACTGTCTGATTAGTTCTGCTAAGGAGCCCCTCCCCTGCCAGCTTTCGGTGCCATCTGTTCTACACAAGATGGCTGCTGCCCAGCAACCTAACACTGCCCTCCTACCTGGCACCCGGCTACCATCCTTACCCCAAAGTGCTAACACAGGTTCTCACTGCTGGCAGAGTCAGGATTTCATTACTACTACTTTGACAAGTGCAGGGTTGTTTGTAATTTCTCTTTTATCCTGATTTTGATTGTACAACCACCTCCCACTGATTCAGTTTGCTTCAGTTTTGTTGCTCACAGATTTTACTCTCCACATTAATCTCCCTCTGGCATGTTACTGCATCTGTTCCCTTTTTTATTATTAATTTTCAAATTCCCACCATTTTTGACAAAAAGGAGGTAATCTACACTCTGTTTCTGCCCATTTCATTTTCTTTAATTTGGAAGATAAGTATGAAATCATGCCAAAGAAGTTAATTCTCCGTTAACAGTTTATTTTCTGGCATCTCTAAGCCTTTGTATATGAAAAACAGATAGGAATAAATGTTGACTGATTCACAACAACATAGTCGCAACCATTCCTGAATTTAATGAAAAGCAAACATATGAAACAGCATCTAAAAAGTTTATTAGTTACATGAGTTGTCTCATGCTGTCATTCTCTCTTCCACTTTTAACAGATAATTCTTTGTGCAAATCAGTTTGAGTGCAGGATCTGAATTTGGGTTCCTCTGCAGTTCTGAAATGGGCTCTATTTTCACTGTAGATGAATTTTATTATTCCTTAATACAATTATCATCTTTCCTCAAACCAAATGTTGTTGGCTAATTCAACAGCGAATGATGTTGAATAAATGCCTGATTTCAGAGATAGGTTAAAAATAGAGAATTGCCATTAATTCAACAAAGCAGAACTTAAAAATCCCCTAGGTTACAGAGCTGCTTCCATTAGATATTATTTTGACAAAGAGTTAATATCAAGAATGGCAAGATGGTTTGGCCTCTAAAGGCTAGGAGGACCTTTTAAGATTTAAAAAGTCAGAAGTAATATATTTAACAATATACCTCTGTGCCCCTAATTGGCAACACCACAACCTTGCCAAAAAGGGCTTCAGTAATTTGAGCATGCCCTCAATTGCCCTGAAGTATTCTACATTGATCAATGCATTGTGACTGCTAATTAATTTAGCTTACATGAATTCATATTAAAAGCATTGGAGTCCTTGAATAGATAAGCAACACCTCAGATTTACAAAACCCTGAATGAGTTAAAATGATTTTGTATACTCATAAATATCCTCATAAAATCACAGTTAAGATCTGTAGGAAATAAAGTACAGGAGATTTTCCCCAAGGTGACAAAAACAGTCAGAAACAGAACTAGGACAAGTGACAAGATTGAGCAATGCCCAGCCTGGTGAACCGCATTTCAGATCAGCTACTGGAAAATGGGCAAATCTTGAACAATGCCTGAACCCACTTTTAATGCCTCATTTTGAACACCCTCTACCTCCACCCGTTGCATATATTCCAAGAGTGACTTGTTACTTTATTCTGTATATGTCTTTTGTTGGTATAGTTTTATTTATAATAGTTACTTCCTCAATATTGGGTACATTCTTTTGGTAAATCTCCTCGTCAGAAATGGGCTTCTTGAAGGTACACAGTCAAGGTGTCAGAGGGCTGCACCGCTTATTCACTGCCGCCTGCCCTGGAGAAGGAATCCCTTCCATACACTGAAGCCCAGGCAGCTTGTGGCTCCCCTCCTGTGGCACACCCCACCCCACCTCCACCAGCCCCACAGCTTGGTCAACACAGGAGAGGCTCAGCCTGCTCACAGCAGACCCTGTGCCTGCTGGGGAGAGGGCCGCGCAGGGCCACGGGGAGCAGCAGTCTCCCCTTAGCTAGATGGATGTGGGCTTTACAGGCTGCTTCCAAACATTCTGACCTATTTGGTGCCTACTCTGAGTTCCTGAAATTGTATCCTCTGCTTAGCAGATCTAACAGAGCATTAACATAATAAAAATGTGTTTACTTGAAGAGGGCCCTGGTCTCTCATGAGACATGCCTTGAGGAGGATGAATATTCTCCAAGCCTCTTACCTTCTTGGGCTCCTTAAAATGAGCTAAGATTCCAGGATTTATCAATCAATGAATCACCCTTTAATATACTTGCAGGTATCAGGGAAACATGAAATAACAAGTGAGTAATACCTAATAATTGACCTAATGAACACATCCAATTAAGAGGAGGTGTTTAAGAAGAAATTAAACATCAACTTGATGGGTTTTTTTTCATACACCTTGTACTTTAAAATAATATTGGAGGCCAGAACTTTCTTTTAGAAAAACACTCTGACCTAGGGCTACTATGATAACAATTCTATGTTTTTGCTTTTCCTCCTCTCCTATTTCCATTGAACTTGATGCTCCTTGTTGAGTCAAGCAAGTGGTGTGGGCAATACATTCTCCGTTTCCTCTGGGCTTCTTCAGAAAATGAGTTGGCTGCTGCTGCCACCATGCTCCAGGCTGTGGGCCTGTGTGGCAGGGGAGAGGAGTGCGTCCCCAGTGTAGATTTTCATTGCACACACATTTGGGCTTCACAGAACTGAGAGGAGCCAGCCAGGGAACGTTAAGCAGAACCTGCAAACACACATTTCCTGGCAGTGCCTGACGCTCTAACCTCTCCCGCCCAGGCCACTCTGAGACCAGAGTTCTTAGCCCTTCAAACAGGTGGAGCAGAGCAGGCACAGGCAGTGTGGTGTCCACCAGAGCAAAATGAAATGCCTTTTCCTCCCTGGCTCTCTGACAGCGCCTATTTTCTCTGATACTGGGTGGGGGAAGGAAAAGAGGGCGCAATTTAAAACAGCACCAAGGCCATCTATTTCAAGCCTTGAAGATGTTGGTTGCACATATATCCATTTAAAATTATTTTTGACACATTCTCTGCTTAATTTATTCATGAAAGGAGTACAAGAAAAAAATGAGTTTAACTTTTAAATGGGAACTTTTAGGCTAAAAATTCTTGAATAAAACTCAGGAGAAAAAAAAGATAAAGTTCACTGTAAAATAGCAAGTAGATACATCAATGTTTTACTATCCTCTTTAATTGAACAGAGGGTGAAAGTTTAGTTTTTTGACCTAAGCTTGTTGTCATCTTAAGATAAGTGCAATTCCTTCTTAATTTTTCCCAACAATAAAGAGCAGAGGCAACTTTATGCAATGTTTACAAAGAACCTGCTAAATGCCTGATGCCAGACTTGGTGCTGGAGATACAGAGACGAAAGAGCCCTGGTTCCTGGTTTGTGAGCTGAGATCTTACAACCCACGAAGTATTTCTATCTAGCTTTAAAATATGTGTTTGCCCTTATTTGTGACTATGGCATCTGATGGTCCCAGTTCACTCCTTCCTCCTGGCTGTATGATTTCAAGATTCAACTTTTGAGACTCCCTTCCTCATCTACAAAGGATGGTTCTTCCTTATGCTAGCTATAAGGTTTGAGAAGCAGAGCATCTCAAACTTCTTGTGGTAACAAATCCATGTGTTTGCTTTACTTTCTAATCCTTTGCAAAGGATTAGAATATAATAAATAAATATAAAAATTACTATATAAAATATAATAAACATGAATTACTAGAAAAAATTTTAAAAGGCTCACTGATCATGCTCTTGGAAATGATAGCAATTTAAAATTGACATACAAGCTTCCAAACACTTATTCTCAATGTACTTCTATTGTCACAGGCTAGTTAACAACTAGCCCGCCATGGACCATACTTGGTGTGGCACTACCACAGGGCACAGGCACGTGCATGGCATGTGCTAGATATTCATCTATGTATCCTTTACATCTCTCTTTTTTATATTCTAAGAGTTCTCCAAATAAAACAACAAAGAGACCCTGTGAAGAACTGATGATGCCTCCTAGAACTTAAAGATGTTGGCAATGTAGAATATCATGCTCAAACCACCATGAACTCTCATATACTCTTCTTTCCCCTCTTTCCACTTCAAACTATTTCTTAAAGGAAAAATTAGAGGTTGTACTTTTAGAAAGACAATAGGGGCATCAGAGCAGACACCTGGAATTTTACTTGCCCAGGATCCCTGTCACCCTCCCCCAGCAAGAGCACCTTCCCTTGCTCAGTGCCTCTCTCTTCCCTTACTACATGTAGGTCTGCTGGGACTGCAGCCACAGGATCTGAAAAGGCACGTGTATACGTGACTCACTTTGTCTCCAAAGGATGATCCTACACTGAAGGTTTGAAACTGGAAGTGGAGGAGCTAGGAAGTCACATTCTTACAGTTTGAAATCACAAGCATCTCTTTTACCTTCAGTCTCAGACTGAAGTATGTAACTCCATGGCATGGAAGAATCGGAAAGAATGAGCCAAAATGCAGACAGATGTTGATCCCTGCTATGGAAAGTTAGAATATGATAGCATACTGCTGCCGCCTTGAGTTCTTCCTGCAAGAAACCCTGAGGCCAGTTGCACCTGGTCTGTACATGGTCTAGTTATAAAAATCTAATCAATCCCCTCTTTCTGGGTTTCTGTCAACTCAACCAGAAAGTCCTGACTCATATTGATAGTCTGAGACTTCAAACAATTAAATTCAAGAAAACACTTGCACTAGTTACTATGTGGAAACTGAATGCCACGGAAAGGAAGCCTTAATCACTTCTCTCCAAGTAATCTGTCTATCATATGGAGTAACCTGGAGATGGTCTGTTGTACCTTTTCTCACTTTCAAAAAGATACAAATTCTACAGTTCAAGTTGCTATCTTTCTAGGTCACAGGTCAGATCTTCCCATTTGGAACAAAAAAGTAGGTCACAGTATAGTACCTATTTTATGGACTCTCACTTAGATTCCTGCTCTGAGAAATTCTTTGAAGTGCATACACATCCATCTCCATCTCATTTATGTGATAAGAGAAATAAGAATTTTAAAGCTCATGCCGTGCTGACATAAGCTGGAGTCTGCAAGTTTAATGGCAGGTCGATCTCCCTTTTGTATTTAGGGCAATTCAAGTTCTAAATTCTATGGAAAATAAACAAAAGAAGGCTTCCTGCAGGAGTGGCCCTCCAGATCAGATACATTAAAAAGATGCAGGATTTGAAAGAATGTGTTTCAATACATGGACAAAAGGTATGGGGAAGACTGCCTCAGGAAGTAGTTAATAACAGTCATATAAACATTCAGAAGTGGTTGCTTTAATAAGCCCTATCATAAATGAACCTTCCCACATGTATGCAAATGGTAGTCTTATGAGAGGGATTTAAATCCTATAGCTCTTTAAAGATGTTTGGATAAGTCAAAAACAAATATGTGGAGGAATTTCTACTTTTATTTTTTATAAAAGCCTCTCTTTCCTCTTGGGTAAACATGAAGTGAAGAAATAAAGGAGAATGACATTTGTATTATAAAATATTTAAATGAGTAAAGCAAATAATGGGCCAGAGAAACAATGTTTCTTAGGAAAAGACAAAGCCATGTATTGGTATCAGTGCATAAGGAAGCAGTTAATACTTATTTCTATTATAAATTCATGCTACTGATTTTCTAAGTTGTCTTTTTGGGAACAATTGCATTAGTCCATTACCCTAGTAATTTACATAGCATTACAGCCTAATGGATAAGGGTATAAGCTTTTCAGGCAAATTACTGAGGTTCAAAACCTGCTTCTATAACATATCAGCTGTGTGACCTTAGCTGACTCGTTTTACTTCTCTGTGCCTTACTTTCTTCAGCTGTAAAAAAGAGAAAATAAAAAGTCTGTAGAGCTATTGGGAGGACTAAATGAAAACACCCAGCTCAATTCCTGGAACACAGTAGGGGCTCAGTAATGTTAGCCACTGCTGTTAGCTACTGCCTTTATTATTTTTTAAAGAGCTACTACATGCAGCACTGTACCCAAGGAGATACTAAGATGAATACATTCTTAACCTTCGTGCTGAATACAGGCATTGGTTTCAAACAATGCCATATATTTTTTTAAAGAGATAGGATCTTGCTATGTTGTCCAGGCTGGCCTTGAACTGCTAGACTCAAATGATCCTCCTGCCTCAGCCTCCTGAGTAGCTGGGACTACAGGCATGTACCACTGTACCTGGCTTTCACTGTCATCTTTTTTTTTTCTTTTGCTAAACATCCTATGATGCAAACTGTCATCTTTTAATTATGGAGAACTCTAGTTTAAAACTGTGTATGTGTGTGTGTGTGTGCATGCCTAGTTTTAAATGAGTCCATTTAATTGAGAGTCATGTTACACTTTACCAATGCACTTTATGTGCATTGTTAGATTATAATTTGATTCTGCTATACTTAAACATTTATGTGTATACAATGTTAAAAATTAAAAAAAAACTATTATTAAGATCATAATATATAGTATCACATGGACATGTAAAATTCTCAATAAAAAAATCAGCTTTATCTCCCTCTGATATTTTTTACCCTGGTATGTATTACTACATATACATTTTTTTTTCTCTTTTTAATATTTTTAGAGACAGGGTCTCACTCTGTTGCCCAGGCTGGAGTGTGGTGGTGTGATCATAACTTACCGTAACCTCAAACTCCTGGGTTCAGCAATCCTCCTACCTCAGCCTCCCAAGAACCTAGGACCAGAGGTGTGTGCCAACACACTCCACTATTTCTTTATTTTATAGAGATGGGGTCTTGCTATGCTGCCTGGGCTAGTCTAAAACTGGGCTCGAGCAATCCAGCCACCTCCTCCTCTCAAGGCAATGGGACTACAGACATGAGACACCACGCCCGGCCCGTATATTTATTTATATAGCAGTACTGCATTCGAAACAACCATCGTAAATTTGCAATATATTAACCATTTCTATAATAATGACTCACTGACCTCTAACTCTTTGCAAAATGCTGAGTTAGGTGCTCTGAGAAATATAATATTAATTATACCTTTCCTTCCACTTGAAGAATAACATATTCCAGAAGGGAAATATTAGCAAATATACAAAAAACTTCATGTATTAATTAATTTCTTTTCCAGATTTTGCTTGTTTCTCTTTTGAGTTGTTGATTTAGTATGCACAAATGCCGTCAGCTCAAAGTGAGAAGAAGAAATCAGAGGGAGAAGTGCTCCCTTCCGACAGGAGTCATCAAGGAGGGCTACCACAGAAAAATCAGAATTTCAAGGAGACCTTGAAAAGAAGATAAGATTATAATAGGCCCATAGTAGGTCAAGGGAGGTATTCTGAAGTGTAGAGAACTGCAGAAGGAGAGAAAATCCCCCAAAAGTGCAAGAGGAGCTGTGTGCACTTACATTTGGCTGGAAGTCAGTGCACGACAAGATTGGTAGGGATAAAATAAGATTGGAAAATTGGGAGCCTTCTGGGACAACCTAAAATGCCATGCCAACTGATTTGGACCTTTTCTAATAGTCACTGTAGCACCATGGCGGTTCTGAGAGTAGGGTGGCAGAGTCAAGGCAATGGCTTATAAATGTTCACTGGGCAATGGTTAGAGTTAAGGCAGTAGCTTATGAATATACACTGGCCAATAGTTAGCAAAGAGATTGGAAGGGTGTTAGGAGACAATTTTCATAACCTTGTGAGAAATCAACAGAACCTAAGTTACAATGAATTGAAGTGGTGGATATGAAGGACATTTCAATTAAATCTCTGATGTCCAGACTACGGAAACATTGTAATAAAAGGATCATCTAAGCAATTTAAATGCCCATTGTCCAGAAATAGGAACTTAATAATGGGTTGTCTAAAATCATTGTTAGAATTATTTTTTTTTTTTTTTTTTTTTTTTGAGACAGAGTCTTGCTTTGTTGCCCAGGCTAGAGCGAGTGCCGTGGCGTCAGCCTAGCTCACAGCAACCTCAAACTCCTGGGCTCAAGGGATCCTCCTGCCTCAGCCTCCCAAGTAGCTGGGACTACAGGCATGTGCCACCATGCCCGGCTAATTTTTTATATATATTAGTTGGCCAATTAATTTCTTTCTATTTATAGTAGAGACGGGGTCTCACTCTTGCTCAGGCTGGTTTCGAACTCCTGACCTCGAGCAATCCGCCCGCCTCGGCCTCCCAGAGAGCTAGGATTACAGGCGTGAGCCACCGCGCCCGGCCTAGAATTATTGACTATCAGAATTGGAAGGAAACTTATAAATCATCTAGTCTCATCTCATTTTATAGGTAGGTAAGCAGGCCCAAAGAGTTACATAATTTGTGAAAAGTTGCAAAGATAGTGAATGCCTGGGGAAGACACTATAACTCAGGTTTCCTCAATCCCAGGCTGCCAGGGGAGCTCCCCTAAGAAAAGCATATGGTTTTAGTGGCTACTTCACCAAAGCACTCTTTAAATCATTCTTCTTTAATCTTTTTTTATATATCTGAAAGGCCCCATTTCAGTCTCCTTGGCTGGCAGCTCTTTCATTGTTCTTTAAAAACACTGTCTTCTCCACATGCTTCCACTCACTCCCTTGGCTACAACTAATATTTTTATATAAAAGCATCCAGATCTAAGCCTCTAGTCATGACCTTTCTCCAGACACCAAGTTCACATTGGACGTCTCTGCTTGAGTTCCAAAATAAAATGTATTATCTTCCTCTGCTACCTATTTTAGTTTCCTAGTTGTTATAATGGATCATCTAGTCAACTTAGGCTAGAAACCTTAGAGTCACCTTTAATTCTATCCTCTTCTTTACTACTGTAGAATGCCTCTTGACGATGGGACTTCCTTTCCATTTTAGTGGGACAGCCATAACCCAGGACCTTGTTACTCTCCTCTGGACTACTGTGCCTGTATTCTAACTGGGGTTCCTGTCAGTCATTTCTTCCTCAACCCATCCATTTTCACAATGCCTTTCAATTACTTTCTTCAAATACACATTTGCATCTGTCATAGTTCAAGCTCTCTTGACTTCTTACTTAAACAGCCTCCTATCTGAGGGGCTGGTAAACTTTTTCTGTAAAGGGCAAGACAGTAGATATTTTAGGTTTTCAGGATCATATTCAGCTCAGGTGTGGTAGTACCATACATAATACATAAAGGATAACTGTGCCTATGTCTATAAAACTTTATTTATGATATATAATATTTATGTGTCACAAAATATTACTTTTCCCTTTTTTTAACCATAAAAAATATAACAACATTTCTTAGCTCATGGTTCATACAAAAACAGATGATGGGCCAGATTAGACCCAGGGGCTGTAACTGCTGGCCCCGCCCTAACTGGTGTTCCTGTGTCCTATACCCACTGTCAAAGTTCACTCTCCACACTGCTGTCTGAGTCAGGGTCCCAACCTGGAAAGTTGATCATGTTGACAGCCCTGCTTAAAATGCATCAAGAGTGACCCATTACTCTCAGAACGACCCAAGCTCCAGAGTATGGCCCACAAGGCTCGTCCTCTGTTCCCTGCTGCCCTTTCTGTGTTCTGTCCTACCAAACACCTAACCTGTCTGTAGAGTTTATGTTTTCTTCCATCTTTATGTCTTTGCATATATTGGTCCCTCTACCTGGGGTACCCACCCTACCATTTTCCACTTCGAGAACTCCTATTCATGAACTCATTAATCAAGATTGCTGCCAAACATTTCCTCCTCCTTGACTATCACCTTTCACTATCCCCTTTCACAATCAGCTTTTCTTGACCACCATGCTCACGTCCAATGCAGAGTGAGCCAATTCTCCTTTCTATGTGCCCCTGTGCTGATCTTTAATTCTATCATTGCCCTATTGTCATTCTTTATTATAATTGCATATATAGATCTTGCTTCTTTAGTAGAGTGCAAGCAACCTAAGGGTAGAAACTGAGTCTTATTTTTCTCTCTATGCCTAGGGCCAAGCAAAGTACTTAAAAGATAGAGTTTAATAAATATTTGTTGACTAAGTGAATGTTACACTCACCAATTGGGTCCTTCAATAAATGCTGAATTTCCATTTTAAAACCAATTTAAATTCAATAAGGAGAAACACCAAAAAAGTGGTAGACTATTTTTCTTTCAAATTCATCTACTGAATTCTACTACAGTTTTTAAATTTTCTTTGCCCCTGAAGATTGGGATCCTTATTTCATCATTACTTTATAACATAGTTTTCACATTCAATTTTAAACTGTGTTTAGAATATGCCATTTGAAATTTTTAAGTAGAGACTGAATGGTAAGGTGCTATCATGTGGGAGTTATGTATTTCAACTGATCTACACTGAAAAAGAAAGACACAATGTTTTTTAGTCACACACCTGAGTATATTAAATCATCAAAGAATGGTGAGGGGTGGCAAACTCTTAAAAAAAAAAGTAATGTATATGAGAAAAGGTAAGCCCAACGACCAAGTCACATTTTCAGTACAAAAGAGAGGTATACACAGTTCCTTGCATTTCTAATTGTCATCTTTAAATTTATGGATGTAGATTTTATAAAATATGAACATAGACTAACCATAAATTGCTTACAAAAGAGTACTGCACTTAGAAAATAGGTAATTAAGTTTTATTTCTGATAAAAAGAGGTTTAAATTTTCATAGAATTGGTGTAAATAAAGCTTAACACATACACAAAAAGCTTTCTACAGAACTGAGCAAAACCGTTTTTCTTAAGAACAAAGGAATTAGTTACCACTAGTCCATTTTCAGCAGTTACTGCATCTTAATATGCTCTACTTGCAAGAAATTGATCTTGTCAAACACTACAAATTGATACTGCACAGGAAAACTCTCTACAGACTTTGGCTTCAGAAATTAACTCTCTGAGTAAGACAGAATGGCAAAAGGGAAAAACCCAGCATTAATATTTATTTACTGAAGCTCAGCCACACTGATACATTAAGAGCTGTCCTATTTCTATGGTGTAGTAGTGCTTAGCACACAAACAGTTAGTTCTGAATAGAAGTCTGACCGAAAAGAAAAACTATTAACATTACCAAGATGAAGCTAAATTGTGAAACTTCTGAGATTAAATAACCACAGGAACTATATTAACATTGTTCTCAGTTCTACAATTACAATAATTGGGCATTAAAAGAACAGCTATTATTCTGCAGTATTAAGCATTTTTTTCTCCTAAAAGTGTTTCATCTATTGGGATTTTCCCCAGATATCATAAATGTATAAATGATTTATTTTCTTCCTTTCCTTTCTCTCTCTTTCTTTCTTCTGTTTTTCTTTCATTGTTTAAAAGGGATGGTGTCAAATCATTTGGAATATCATCATAACAAAATGTTTTTGACAAAGTTTGATTTTAACAGAACCAGAGGCATCTTAACACTAACCCAAAACTTTGGGAGGTTCACCAACCTCCAGAATATTTTTTTTTCAAATGCAGGCTGTTCAAGTGGTGCTTTTCTCCATCTGTTATCATACCGTGCTCAGAATTACATTGTCATATTTAATGTAAAAGGGATCAGTCCCCTTTCGTAGTTTAAACTCAACATATTACTCTGATTGGGATCTCAGTGTTTTTCTAATTTATAAACCAAACCAAATATCACAAACTTACATGTTTATTTAGACAAAGTTCTCTCTAAAAACCTCTAAGAACTGAAAAAACTCAAAGGCTTGATCTGAAATTGAAAAATCATATTAAAACTCAAAATGAGAAGAAATCATTTATAAGTGACTATAAGTGGCAAAGTAAAATATCTACTATCTCTATTTGAATTTTTCTCTGTGTATATGTATGTGTATGTTTGTGTGTGTGTTTCCAATACAGCAAAATCACAATACTGGTAACCTAAGGAGTCTTACTGTAATTTAAGGCTTAGCTATATGTTTACTAAAGTTTATGACATCGATAATCACATCACGATATCTCATTATGGAAACAAACTAATTTGAACTTTAACGGGTAAGCTTGGTTATAATAATGATTTGAACATGAACAGTGCCAATCACTTTCATCTCTAAATTTTACACCTCCTTAGGATGCAGATTCCTTATTTTGTATCAGTTCCATTTCAATTTGCATCTTAGGTTGTTTTTTTTTTTTTTTGTCTCTTTTTGTCTCGAACAGTTATTTATTATTTTCCTAAATAAATTCCTCAGATTTCTTCAGTTCAACATTTTTATTAGACATAAAATTAACAGGAGAGGTAGTGGTGGTGGTAGGAGAAATATGTCATTTTGCTTATAGTGATAGAGAATCACCTAAATATTTGAGCATTGTAGATGAAAGGTTTTGTAATATATCAGTAATTCCCTGCCACACTTATCATTCACATGTCTGGGTGTTTTGCTTACCACATCTCCACTTTTCTTAATATGCCTGAAAGCTGTTTGTGAATTGAATGACTAAGACTAACTCTAACAACTGTTTGGAAGCCTGTGGCAAAAATCAGTGGAATGAAATCGGTGCTACGGTGCATAATGGGATTAGGGAGTACCTGGTGAGGTGCAGTTGGTGCTCAGATTCGCCCAGCAGTTCCGTTAGTTTCAGGCACTCCTCTCTGGCCCGGGCTGCCTTCTGCTGCTCCTGTTCCAAGTGCTGCTTGCTTTCACTCAGTTCCATTCTCAATTTCTCTATTTCCTTAGGTAGAGAGAAGAGGGGAAAGCATCCATATAAAATATATGCACTTGAATTCAAAATTAGCTCATTTTTATTTCTGCCATGAATTTTAATGTGATGAAAAATTATTAGAAAATTTAGGCTAGCTTCCATTTTATGACAAAGGGAATTAGCACATCCAAAAATGCACATTAGTGAGGTTTTTTGGATTGTAAAATTAAGTCTAATTTTAAAAATAAAATGATTACATGAGAGTAGTCAAAATGGATAATTGCACTTTCAATCTAAGACTCATTCCCTTTAAAATGCCACTACCTTAAAAATGTTACATTTTTGTTTGAGATTCAATCAGACACATGCAGTGATTTACATCAAATATGTGACTTCTTATTCTGAAAGATAGATTATGGCTCCATTTAGATGTTTTGAAAACCAAATTAAACGTTAAAATAATTTGAGATATCTTTTAGAAAAATATGAGGTATAAAATATGGCATCATTATAATGTTTAATATTATTTGGAAAGAATAATACAGAAAAAACATAGCATAGAATCTTTAAGCATTAAGAGTATATGAGATTTCTGGGCTAAAATAACATTACATTAAAATTTGCATTTTAAAAAAATAACAAATGCCCTCTAAGACTAATAAATATGAACATGTAAAATATACTAAATCTATGATGGTTTATTCTTTGGTTTCAGGATGAAATTATCGTTATCTTACTGAAACTCAAATATTTCAAAGCAAAAAAGCCTTATATAGATGATAGTTTTGAATAATTTATATATTAAAATAGAAATAGTTATTTATCATAGAAAATCTATAAAATTAAGCAAGGAAAATAAAAAGAAACATTTAAAAAATATTTCATCTATTAAATAAGAAAAACAAAAAAGAAGAAATAGCAGAAACATTTCAAATTCAGCAGAAAGCAAGAAGCAATTTTGATGCACAAAAATGCACTCTGTTTGAAAAATAAAATCATATCTAAGCAGAGTGCCTTAAAGTTAAACACATTTCAAATTTCCTCATGTCATTACTTGATATTCTGAACAATCTCCAGTTATATTTATAACATCATGCAAGATAAATAATTCATTTATATTTTTCTTATATTCATAACACTGTAAATATTCAATTTATCAAAACTATACATTACCAACAATATAATAACTTATATAAGTTCTCAAATATTATCTTTTTAAACCTATGTAATAATAAATATATCACTTTCATTTAGAGTAGATTTTCTATATCTTTCAGATTGGAATAGTAAGTGAAACTAACATTTCTTTAGAATATTTTAAGTTATTAAGTTGTACCAATATATTTCCAATATCATAATTAAATATGACTAAGAGATGAAAAATATAATAGAAAAGTCTATTAAATTTTTCTTATCTAACATTTATAAAATTAACAAAAACAAAGAATATAGAATTAGAATTATGTGTTGAATTTAAAACTTCAAAAATTCATTCATTATTCTTTTTTACAAAGTGCTATATGCAGAAAACTGTGCTAAATAATATTATGGACTCAAAGAGTTTCTATCTCTACATTCAGGAGTTAACAATTCATCTTGGTAAATGAGATATATACACACAAAAAAGACTATCGAAATACAAAGCATATAAAAATACCAAATGAGTTGTAGAGAAAATTCATGCCTCAGTAGCCAGATGAGAGATATATTATCACGGGTAAGAAAAGCGAGAAAGAAGGTAAGGGTGCAAAAACTCATGAAATGATAGATTAGATCACATTATGAAAGGTCTTGAATTATAGATTAATAAAGCTGCACTTTCCTTATAGATATGGGGAGACATTAACACTTTAAACAGGTATGTAATATAAGAGAAGTTGAGGTTAAAAAACTGGGTCAATGTGTACAATCAACTTCAGGTGGCAAAGAATGGCAGAAGGCAGACTGTGAAAAGATAGTTGCAGTATTCTAGACATGAGGGGTGGAGGGACTTAAAACAGAAATATAAAGTGAACACGATGGCTTTATGGAAATAAAAGGAAAAGAAATCAGAAGACCAAAGATGACTACAGAATTTTGAATTGAGTGAATACAAAAGAATGACAGAAATAGAAAGTAAATTCCAAACTTTTTTTCAAAAGAAAAGATAAAATTTTTATAAGCACTATACAATAATGCATGTAGCTTACCGTGTTAATTCAGTTTTAAGTATAAATCAGCTACTTTTTATTTTCACATAATAAAAAGTCAGAGGTTGTATTGAAAGACACACACAGAGGTAAAGAAGAACATGGGTCCAAGATCAGGGCTTAGACACAGCTCTGACATTTTTCTGTGACCTTGGACAGGTCACTGAACTATTATACAGTTCTTTTAGTCTAAAATGGGAGTGATAACTGTAGCAAGCTGCTAAAACTATTGTGAAGATTACATTAGATGATGAGTACTTAACAGAGTGCTTAGTACACTGTAAGAGCTGAATAAAAGACAGCTAGTATCATCATTATTACTGATTTTTCCCCTCTATTTTTTAAGAAAAGCAAAGTTATAGGAAGAAAAAAATGAGCTAAGAATATATGACTATCCATAAAGAGTTCTCAATTTAATTCAGTACAATTTCCCCCTTCTCAATAAATCAGCATCTTGGTGAAAACTGACTAAAACTTTATCAATTGTAATATAAAAATGTGAAAAGCATTTTTGCTAGGAAGATGGAAAATTACTGCCTGCTTCTGATTATCCATGCCAGCAAAAGGGCTTATTGGTGCAGATAATCAAAATCAACAAATAATCTAACCAGCTGGCCCAGGGTGCCACACTTACTCCCTGAGTCAGGAAAATCTGCCATGGCACCAAGTCCAACAGTTAGAAGAGAAATCTCTTGCCAGAAATGTCATACTCCCACTGGCAGTATAACCCTTTGCCTCACCCAACTAGGTCAGGGCTGCTTCTTTGGCTGTATAAATGGCTCAGGGATGAAAGACCAACAGCAGTCATAGGCCAATTGTACATTATTCTCAAAGTACACTATTAACCTGCATGTCTACAGTGCAGTTTCAAGTGCCATCTTTTGGCTAACTAGACAAAGGCAGGTCCAGATAGCTTTACACCTTACCAAAAGACATACTTCAAGTCACAAATACAACCGCCAAGAACAACCAAAGGTAGAAACTGTTAAAAGTGGTTACCTCAAGAGAATAATGCCAGGGATGGAATATGGGCAAAAGGAGACTTGTTACTGTTCATTTAGATCCTTCTACACTGTAGGAAGTACTTTTCTTTATCATGGACATATGCAACTTTATTTTTATTACTAAGTTTTTTTTGTCAAAGTAACACACCTAATTTAAGCTAAATAGTACTAAATGGCTCATAAAAGGAAGAGCAGCGCCCTGCTCTACCCTTCATTCATCTCCAAATC
Organism: Microcebus murinus; assembly: GCF_040939455.1. NCBI lineage: Eukaryota > Metazoa > Chordata > Mammalia > Primates > Cheirogaleidae > Microcebus > Microcebus murinus. The sequence goes on along the minus strand of NC_134122.1, from coordinate 49,596,316 downwards.
TAACCCCCAATGGCACACACTATCAACTCTTCTGTTTATCTTCATGTTTTTAAATGACAAACTTATATTGCTATTTACTGATTTTGCAATGTTAAACTTTATATATGGACTTCCTATGTTAAGAAAGGTAACGATTTAGGTCTCTTATATCACTTACTCTACCTACCCACCTCATGCTCCCATATAATAGTTTTGGTTAAATCACTAGTCAGTAATCCATTTACTTTATAATGAGTATGGAAAATTTGTTCACAACTGAGACAAGCAATATCTTCTTCAAATTAATTTTCTTATACACTATTTTATTATTTCTAGAATTATCTGATTTTTAATAGCTTATTTTTCTAAGTAACTGACATTTTATCCCAAGTATTCAGACTAACCTGTCAAACACCCATCAATAATATTGTTTCAAATAACCAAACACATCAGATAAATTATAAGTTCCTTAAAAATGTTTCTTTCTGTACATATCCTTTTTGGTGCCTCACATCTGGCCTGGTTGATCTCTGTCTCGTAGCAAGCCTTTGTTGTGCTCCTTTACAGTCCCCTATTTTCTGGGTCATAAGTCATCCTGTTTCTCAATTTATTCCTAATTTTGGTTCAAGTATAATCTCCAGGTAGCTTTCATAAGAAAAGGTATATGGAAAACTTATTTTTTTTAGTATTTGCATGCCTGAAAATGCTGTTATTCTATGCATACACTCAATAATTTGGCTGGGTATAAAATTCTATTTTGAAATTCATTTTCACTCAGGATTTTTAAGGGACTACTCCACTGTCTCCAAGATTCTAATATTACAATTGAAAAGTCCTATGCCATTCTGATACCTAATACTTGGTTTATGATTTGCTTTTTTCTTTCTGGAAACTTTTATAATCATGTCTTTCTCTCTGTCATTTTAAAATTTTATAATGTTGGATCTTGGAATGGGGCCTTTTAAAATTCTTTGTGCTGAGTGTTCAGTGAGCCCTATTCAATCTGGAAGCTTGTTTTCTTTAGTTTGAGGTTATTTTCTTGTATTACTATTTTAAAATATTTTGATGCCATATATTTTAATATCTCCTCTTCCTGGAACTCCTGGACATTGGTTGTTAGTTCTGTTGGATTGATTATCTAATTTTCTTATTTTTCCATCTCTTTATCTTCTAACTTCTGGTAGATTTCCTTTACTTGATCTTCTAAGCCTATTGAATTTAAGAAAAAAAATATCTACCATATTTTTCATTTCTATGAACTATTTCTTGTTTCCATTGACCCTTTTAAATAGCATGATAATTTTATTTTATGGATACAATATCTCATCTATTAATATTAGAATATATAATATTTTAAATGTTCTCTGCTTGTAATATGTTGTCTCAGTTTCCTCCAGTTTCCTTTTTTTTTTTCTATTTGTCTGTTTTAGATGCTTCATTATGTTGTAGGCATTCCTCAAACACATGCTAATACTTGGCTGTTCTTCTATATTTGAGAATGAGGCTGTTAACAAAAGTGTGGATTTAATGGTTTGGGGGTAATATAATAGCTTAGATTATTGTTCATAAACTATTCACTCCTATCTACCTTCCACTAAGAGTGGAATACACTGTGTCTCCCAATTGACTTTGGGTTTAGGCATATGATTTCATTTGGCCAACGGAATATGCATGGCTATAATATAAGCAGAAACCATAAATATGTTTATGTAGTAAGGCTTTGCTTTGATATTCTGATGATTCTCCATAAGAATAGAATGCCCTAGGTAGCTGCTGCTCCTTCAGCCTAGAAGACAGAATACACGTGGAGAAAACCCATACACATACCGCAGCCCAAACAACCTAAAACTTGAAGCAGAAATACCCAGTCAAATACAACTTAGATTAGCCAAATTTCATTCGATCTGCAGAATCATAAACACAAACATAAATGATTGCTGGTGTAAACCACTGAGTTTTGTCAATATAAAATTATTGATTTTAAAGGAATAAGGAGTATTATAACTATATATCACCTTAGATTTTATTTGATCTTTGAAACAACTGCATGAAACATACAGGGCAGGTATCCCTGTTTATACATATAAGAAATTGAGGGTCAAAGACATTAAAAAATTGTCCAAAGAAGAATATTCAAGCCTTGAACCAGATCTTCTGACTTTACTGCCTCCTCCACAGCATAACTTGAATTATGCGATGGCTTTCAAACTTTTTTTTCTTAGCAACATCCATAGTAAGAAATCCATTTTACATCCCAATTTAGAGACACATACGCTCTTACACATATATGTACAGATGTAACAAGCACTTCATGAAACAATATTAATCCTTCTTACTATGTATGGTGTACTATAATATTTTCTATTTCTTATTATTCTATTCTACTTCTTTAAAAAAATTTCTGGCTTCAATCTAGAAAATTGATTTCATAATCCTACAATTGGAAAAGCATTCTCTACTTCAGATAATTAAAAAAATATATATTTTTATAAAAGTTAAGTAGAACCAAATAAAGAGTTTCCTTAAGGGAGATTCTATTATACATTTCTTTTGACTTCCTAAGGAAAAAATATCCAAATAAATGAATGCAAAACCCATTTGAAAAATTATGTATCATCTTAATTTAAGAGGATAACTTTGCTTGGAAAGAAAAAGCAGCATACAGAAACTACTACTATAATAACTGAATGGTAGTCATTGCTAATTAGGAGGAAGAACTTGTGGTTTTGAAGCTGAAAGATTTTGACCATGTGAATTTATCACTCAGAAACCAAAGAACAAATTTATATAATATATTATGAAAAGGTACTACATAATACTAAAAATTGAAGCATAACAACAATCTATCACTTAAGAGGGAAATAATAGTTTCTATCAAGTTCTGTGTGTATAAAAAATGTACTCATTGGACATTTAGTATTCACCCATAGACACTTTTATTAACTTGTAGATATTAAGATTGATTTTATCAAATCATTGATAAATTTATTCCTAGAGCTACACTAGCTATCTTTGGCTACTTAAATTTAAGCTAAGTAAAATGAAAAATTTAGTTCCTCGACTGCATCAGTCATAGTATAAATGCTCAATAGCCATGGTGATCGTGGCTATCTTATTGGTCAGTGTAGGTATAAAATATTTTTATTGTCACAGAAAATTCTATTGGATCACACTGGTATAGTATATAGCAAAATTATTATTTCTAAGACTCATTCTCCAAACTAGACTCTTGGGGAACAAGCCTATGTGAATAAAAGGCTCTTATAAGTAGTAAGTAATTTTAGAAACAGCCAAAAATGATTGTCTCTTTTCTGTGGTAGATGTAGAAAACTGCTGATACCATTCTAGAAACCCTTCTCATGGTTATTATTTTTGATGGCACATAATATTGATTTGATATGTTTTTATTGTGGGTCTAATAGTAACACTGATACCAGCTATCATTTTTGAGTGCTTACCATGTGCCTGGCACTGTCTTAGCATTTTGTATTTTAAAATTTCATTTTATGTTCATGACAACCTCGAAAAATAAGTATCCTATTCCTGCTTTACAGATGAGAAAACTGAAACTCACAGATGTTAAGTAACTTATATAAGATTATACAGTGGCAGAGCTGGGATTCAAAATGAAATCAGTCTGATTTCAAGTCCCATAATCTTTCCATTATACCATATTGTATCCTTAAACAAACCTAGATGTAACAGGTAATAAAGAAATTACAGTTTGTTTTCTATAACCTCCCTACAATTTGACATAAATAGAAGAATTAAATAACACAGAGACATCAGGAGAAGATATAACTCAGGTGACATGGATCAAATATCATACTGCTGAACACGAGGATCTCAATTTGCAAAACCCTGGGCATTGTTCAGTCTGAAGAAGCATTTCTCCATGAGACTTCAGGATTAGTGACTTGAAGAAGTTCTTATGCTTGGATTTGCTTAGTCTCATCTTTTACAATATGATCAACTCCAGCATAAGAATCAATGTGGGACTTGACCTTTCAACCTTCCCAATAAAATATGGAACATTTTTGTGAAAGTTTTCAGTTTTCCAACTGCTTCTAATGTGGCTATTGAATCAAGCCTTACTTTAAGCAAATATTCTTTAAAGAATTTTAAGAAACCTTTTTACCTTTACACAATGCTAAGAAAAGTGGCATCAACTGATCACTTAAATTCAGAAGCACTTCCTCAGAGCTAAAGTAGCTCTCAGCCAAAACAAGTGTTCAAAACAAATGAGATGGGACTATGCTAGGAAATAAGTGCCTTTCTAAAAGTATGTGTCTAAAGAAGAGAAGAAATTTCAGACATTTGATCTCAAGCTGATTCTATTACATTGTGAAAATATAGCAGACTTTTTGGTTAAGCCAAACTTACATCACTGTTCTGTCATGCCAGGAGATTCAGGGGCAAAAATAAGAATCACTGTAGCTCTGTGGTCAGTTTACAAAAAGAATTCACGTGATAGTGCTACTTTTTAGGATTGGTTTAGTAAATACTTTATGTTTTTTAAACATGGAGAAAGAGCCCACTTTCAGGCCATTCATAAAGGAAGCATCTTTTTTTCTTTAAAATATTGAGGTAGCTTTTTTGCTCCTAAATCTATCATACTCTTTCAGTGTTCTAAAAGGGTAAAATATTAACCATGTTCAAGGCATGGTGTAAGCATGTGAATGTGTACACATTCACACTGTAAACAACATGGATAGAAGATCTTGATCTTTTATGTCTGCAAGTGTTAGGATTTAATATTGTTGGAAATATAAATGAACATTAAGATAATTCTGGATGAGGGAAAATCTGAAATAAGGTGTGACTATTAGAGAGTCATAAAAAAAGAAGTGATACATTTTTCAAATGATGCATTGCAAAAGAGTTGTTAAGGTATTGTGAATGTGACTAACAGTGATTGAGAGAGGCAAGGTCAGATAACAGATTGAAACGGATAAAAACAACCCCAAATTGTGAGTAAAAGGAGGAAAAGTTAAAGAAGACAAAGTTGAAATAAATAGAAAATTCTTAAAATAATGGAGTGAAATATATAAATTTCCTAGTTGTTGACTACACCAGTTATCATGTCAATGGTATGGAGTTTTAAAATTGAGAATACATTTTGCATTGGTTCAATACCATAAAATGTATCAATGGCTGAACCATAAATGATGGCCATGAATCACAAGGTTAAAAAAGAATCTACAGCTTCAGGAGCACACCTGCCTCCTGCTCAGGTTATGGCCCTCAGGAGATACAATATCATATCATCCTGCTATGTGGTACATTTCATTCCTGACCTCAAGTCATTATGATCGCAGAATCAAATGGTTCACGGTTCATATTAGTGCAATAGGACTATATACTGGAGTCACAACGTGTACCAGCAAGAGACAAAAAATGGAAGAAGTGTGGATGACTGTGCCCACCATTCAACTCAATGAGTGAACACCTTGGAGTGAATATGAAGAATAAGACATGAATCTACTGAGCTCTGGGTCAGTCACAATATGTGTGTACTTCTCAAGGTCTGAACATTCTACCACATTATGTGTAATTTCATCTAAGCAATGTATTTTTCAAACAAAAGCACTCCCAGACACAAGCCAATTTATTTGGTTAGTCCTTGTCTGAATAAACAGCAGTCTATCCAAATAATGGAAGGAAAATATGATATAAGTTAAAATTTTTGAGAAAGTGTATGAGTGCCTCCAATGTAGTAGAGTATATGGGTCTAAATGAATATAGATCAGCCAGGCATACTGGCTCATGCCTATAATCTTAGCACTCTAGGAGACCGAGGCAGGAGGATAGCTTGAGGTCAGGAGTTCAAGACCAGCCTGAACAAGAGTGAGATCCCATCTCTACAAAAAATAGAAAAATTAGTCAAGTGTGATGGCGTGTGCCTGTTGTCCCAGCTACTTGGGCGGCTGACACAGGAGAATTGCTTAAGCCCAGGAGTTTGAGGTGGCAGTGAGTTATGATGCACTCTAGCCTGGGAAACACAGAAAGAGCCTGGCTCAGAAAGAAAAAAAAGCAATACATATAAATCCATGTTGACCCTTAAATTATGAACAAATTATTAAATTCTCAAGGCTAATTTTGATCATATGGAATATTTGTCTTTCAAACTGAATTAGAACATAACCAACCCCCTCCTGAAATGTCACTCTACTGGAATAAAATATATTGAGTTTATTTTAGTAGTAGGATTTATTTCAATAGCTTCACAAATAATTTTGTTCTATGTTTATAAACATTTTAGAAGTTGAAGGGGTCAGTTATACTTTATTACATTTAGTGTGAGGAATTAATTGCTTTTGCTATCATTTGGGAAGATCTTAGGTTTGTCCCCACAAATGTCAAAGGTCTGATGCAATTGCAAAGATATGAAAAGAGCTTCTTAACACCACCTCTTCTTCTCACCCAACTGAGGGTTAACGGTATCAGTAAAACCGACTACTAGAAGACTACTAAAAATCTACAAGTAAAAACGCCCCAGGAATGGTGCTCAATCATTTTACAAATCCACCTAAATGAATTATCATCCAAGAGAATATTTCCACATTTTGTTTATAGCTATATCACAAAAGCTATGTTATTAGAGTTAATAAACTCAAAACACTTTGGATCTTGGGTAGTTTCTTGTTTTACAAAACTGGTAGTCCTATGGCATTCATTCTGCACATATTATAAAATGCTATATTGGGACATTTAAATATAATGGTCTTATAACATTGTGGAGAGAATATAACTAAAAAGACTAATGTAGACCTATATTCCCTTGCTCAGTGTACATACAAAGGGAATGCTTTAATATGCTATAACCACCTTATGTTATAACTTTTAAAACAAAAAAAGGCTCAAAAAAGTTAATATTTGGCTACTTATTTTCTAGAAGGAAATTTGTCAGCAATATACTTGATATTCCAGTTTAATAAAACAAATCATTTTCCACTTAAAATGTTAATATATAAGGGTGGTAAAGATAATCCCACTGTTGCTGGGGTAAGAGTCACCAGTGCAAAGGAGTCTTTGACCTGTGTTTGCTAACAAATTAGCATAATTCTTTTTAAAATTTTTATAGCAACTCTGAATTTACTTCATGTCAAAAAAAAAAAAAAGTTATACATAACCCTGACCTAATCTTTATGAAGGCATTTCAAAAGTATTTTTCTTGTTACAATAACCACATTCAAAAGAAAAATAAACCTGGAGTTGTTTCTTTCAAAATGAACTGCAATAAAAACAAGAAGATCTCTTTTCTGATGGGATATCCACATATAAAAAGAGAGGTCTTTACAAAGGCTAAGAAATTGTTTAATATACTTTTCTATCTTATTAAAGAAGAATAATCTAGTAACTACAAGAGCTGGTAGATAGAAGAATTGTCAAAGAAAAATAATCTATAGTTACCCCAAACACAGGAAAACATATCACAGCATAATAAACAGAATGCTTATTATAGTTGTTGAATTTTATCATCATTTACAAACAGTTTTATTATCAGCTAAGAAAAATCATCCAAAGCAAAGATAAAATATAATAAATTTATTCCCATTTAGGAAAGAAAACTTAATTAATTCCCTTAAACAATTCCTTTCCAAGCCCTCAATTCAACAAAATAAATATTTTTGAGTACATACTATGTGCCTGCTATGTGCCAGACATTACATGCACACACACACACACACACACACACACACACACACACACACACACATAATCCAGATGGCCAGATAATTTTATATTTATATATACATATACATATATACATATACCTACACATATACACACATACACTATATATGTATAATATCCAATCTATCTCATTCTTCTCCTCACTGGCTTTCTTATCCTTCATAACTTTTAAAATATAAACTGATTCCCTCTCATTTTGATAAAAAAGCAAGTCCAATTATTTATCTAATTTTCTTTTATATTGATTTATTTATTTATTTTTGAGGAAGGAGAGAGAGGGGAAGGTAAAGAGGGAGCAATTCATCCAATTTATCACATTATTTCCCCCTCAAATTTATAATTATCTGGGCTACAGTAAATAACAGAAATTATTATAATACTCTCATTTAGTTCTTGTAAAAAATTATAGCAGGAAATGTCTTATAACCATTAATCTCAAGGCTTCAGGATTCATGTTAAATGAAGTCTAACCATATTGTTCACATTACGTTACTCTATTTTGGAATAATTTTTTTCATTTTATGTCTGTATATTAAAGCTATTAATATTTTCCAATAGAACAACTCAATTGAAAATATATCAAAATATAAAATAACTTTGGCCACATTGCCTACTACTAATTACAGTGTTGGTGCTACTGCAGCATTTCCTATTTGTAGAAATATGACAACACCAATGAGAAACAAGACTAAATATAAAAACCACACTAAAACAATCCTAATAAGTGAGAAACTGAAAAGCATTTTCATGTAAGGTAAAGATGTTTTCACTACACATAAAAATAAAATAAATTTAAATTAATTGAAAATATTGTTCTTCCTAAAGTTATAACTAATTTTTTCTTAGAAAAACTTCATAAGTAAATTTAAACATATGAAATTTATTATTTATTTTCAGTTTAGAAAATACATTTTTTATTTTAATAATATAATAATTATTTATTGTTTAGTAATTATTTAATATTATTGTTTAATAATAAAATAATTGTGTTTATAATGCTTTCAAGTTCTCATTATGAGATCGAAAATATTTAAAATATAACAAGGATACCATTCATAATCCTAAATTAAATAGTTTTTGAAAAAAGTTTGTTCAAAATTGACACTATTTCCTTAAATGAAGAGCAGCCTAAAGGTCATCGCAATATGGAGTTTTTAAAAATCTCCTATATTTTCCATTTATACTTCAAATGCAATATTTTCACAGATATTATATATATGTAGGTATACTTTTCAAAGCCAAAACTTTTTTAGTGTAGATATAAAAGTACTGACAACTATGAAATCACAATTTCCAAAGTTTTAGATAGTCTGCTACTACTCCAATAGTAAGCATAATTTTACAGTAATAGCTATTAAAAGTTATTGTGCAAACCCATTTATTCTCAACTAGAACAATAGGCAACTTTGACAAACCTATTCTGTCTCTTATATATTGCACAGATTTTTATTCCTTTTCTATTACCACAAATTAAAACTCTTATACTCAATATTACTTTTATAGGAGTTGTCTGGAAAATAATCAGTTAAATCTTCTGACTCCTAAAGGGAATATACGAGGAAACTTATGCCTTATTTTGTAACTAACTTTCAAAACTTCAATGTACATTTTTTTTTAATTTAGCAAATACAATTCCTCTTCGATAAATATTGTGCTGGTTATATCTTTTTCTGAAATGTGAGCCCATCTAAAAGGTTCAAAAACGTTTGGGAGTAAACTCCCCTGTGTATTTTGAGATTTTCTTTGTTAAAAAAAAACACAGGCCATACAGTTAGAGATAGGTTACACTTTAGTTATCATCTCACTTTGCCGATGAGAACACTGGAACTGGTGACATGAACTGCTCACTGAAGCCCACCCAACTGTATACTAGAACCCAGGCTCCAGACTCTTCGCCCATACCATTTCTCTTCAAATGTGGAATAATGCCAAACCACAACGCTAACTGGGTTACAAGCATAAACGAGCTTCTATTGGCAATAATTAATCTTTAAATTCAGTAAAGAAAACACATCATCTATTTCTCTTCTGACAACTGTTATTCAACAAGAAGTTTTTCTTTATACTCTGTCTATTCTCTGGTTAGTTGTATTCTGTCAATCTTTGACAATCAGAACAAATTTAAGAGTCAGACTCCTTTTTTTATAACTAGCATCCTAAGACCACATATATTATCTCTTAATTTAGAGGGGAAAATACATCTTCTTGGGCTTGATATTTATAAATATTACTGTTTGGTACAAGTGCTGGGGCAAAATAAAATATTTTTCTTCTCTCAAACCAAGAAAACTCAAACGTTTGTATCCATTCAAGATCTCCTAGCCTTTCACTTCAAACTGAATGATTTTATTTTATAGAAAATCATATTTCAATTTTTCACTCAATCAACTTCAAACAACTGAGAAAAGTAAATATCATTTATGCAGTCTGGATCACTCAACAGCACAAACAATGGAATACACCTCCTCTGCTTCCCTATACAAATATAGTGGACCTCTCTTAGGTCTCCTCTGTTTGTACCTCCCTACCTACCCAGTTTCTGTTACTCCTTGGTGTACCTGACTGAAAAGAACATCGATATCAATGTTCTGGCTCTAAAGTCCTAAAGAAAATAGGAGAGGTAGAGAATTACTAAAAGTATTCCTAAAGCATTCACATCTACAGGCTGTTACCTAACATAACAAGCCTTATGCTTGGATTCAAAACATTCCCATCACCTAAACAGCATGTCTGTTGTCAACTTACCTCTTAGCTGTTACTCTGCTTGTTGGTAACACAAAATGGTTCCTCTTCCACTGGCAAACTGGACAATTTAACCTTATTTTGTTAGAAGGTTTTCACCAAAATTAATGAGATGTTCTTATATGAAGAGGAAACAGCAAATTTTAACAACAAAACTAGGTTTATTTATAGAGACATAACTGATTGAAAAAAAATCCTTCTGTACTGAGACATGATGTACGTGATCTCACCTTATGGGGAGTTTTTAGAAAATTCACTTTAGCTGTGGGTTATATAAATATTTCTGTAAAATTCTATTTAAGGAAGTTAAGAATTTATTGTACTTCATTTTAACTCAAAAATAACCTATATTTTCTAACTAATTTTAGCAAGCAGTTCCCAAATGTGAAATAGATGCTTTAGTTAATAAACATTTGAGTGTAGTTCTTTTAAATTAACAGTCTCCACATACAAAGGAGTAAATTCATCTCTTCAATTTATTGACCATCTATTCAATCCTAGCAGTCCTATGTATGTATGTAGTTTTTCATAGTTTAGAAAACACTTCCATATATATTACTGAATTTATATGCTGTGACAACTAGAAAACCAACATAATTCTTGCTTTTACCCATTTTCGTAAAAAAAAAAAGGCATAGAACAGATAAATATAGGGCAATGATTAGGAGAGAATACTTTTAAATGGGAAGTAGGTCAATAGAATGAATAGGAGAAATCTGAAAAACTGATTTTTATAGACTCTGATTATTCAAATTTCCAATTTAACCCATTTATCCAGATTATTTAGATGAACAAATTGGAATTTCAGGCAGGACCATTTCAATTTTCCCCTTCCATAGGGAGTTTCCTAACATAGGTTTAAATCCTGCCAGCCACAGATCTGCTCTATATTTACAGAGGCACTTTGATTTGTTAGTCATCTATGCCTAATTTCTTCATTATCTGCCATCAATGTTAGCTTCTCTCACATGGCTCAAATGGTACCTAAGCACACTACTTATACACAGTAGATACAAAAATAAATGTTTTTTGATTTGACTATTAATATAATTATTTTATAGAAGAAAAATGGTCTGGTTCTTCTTACACAGGAAAACAAACATGTCTGGTTCTTAAACATCAGTTAAAACAAAGCAAATGGAACGGCAGTCCCCAACCTTTTTGGCACCAGGAACTGGTTTCAAGGAAGACAATTTTTCCAAGGATGGGGGTTGGGGGAGAAGGTTGGGATGTTGGAGAGGCAGTGGAGCTCTGCGGCCTGGTCAGCATGACCTATGGCGTAAGGGCTGGGAACCACAGATATGGAAGACAGAATAGAAAATATCAAGCTGTAAGGAGGTCTTCAGCTATAGCTCAGAGGACTCTGTGATGCTCTTTGTGCTATACTGTTTAAATCACTGACTTTAACAAGGATACCACTGATGTACTAATCAAATTTGATTGTGACATAAACCTGAGATGAATAATTTTTTATGGTGATATGTCATAAACAGAATCCAAAAGTGTTCAGACAAGCTGACACAATAGGCCCAAACCAAAATGAGCATGTTTCAGAGAGGCAAATGCAAATATCTATATTTACTGTCCAATTGTAGGTCAGCAGATATGTACCATTATGGATTTTAATTGAATTTAAGCTCAATAAGAACTCACAATGATTCATATTTGATAAATGATAACCCAAACAATAACTGGCTCTGAAGGTAGATTCACATAATCTTAGCTGATAGGCCCACTTCTATGCACTGGTCAGAAGTATCATATTCAGTTATCATCATAGCTCTGGAAGGGAACTAGATAAAATGGAATACAGTCAGGAGACAGAAATGAGTGGAGAATTTGAATAAGAATCATAACATTAGTAAAATAATAGTTATTAACATTTATTGAATAATTATTATATGTTGTGCATTATGCTATGAGGTTAACATAGATTACCTCAAATTTTACAAAACTCTAGAAAGCAGGAATTGTTATCTATCCTCACTTTACAGAGAAGAACATTGAGGACTTCAGGCAGTCTACTTTCAGAGCCTGAACTCTTGGCCACCTGTTCACCTACCTGTCTATCCCATTATCATGACCCTGACTGCATGCTGGGCACTGGAGCATTGGACACCAAAGTGAATGAGACAATTAAGTTTATGCCCTTAAATAACTTACATTCAATGAAAGAGACAGATTTTTTAAAGTAAACAAGTAATTGATATAATGAAAAATTACAGTAAGTTACATGAAGGAAAGAAACAAGGTACTATGAGAGAGTAACAGAGGTGGAATATATGTTAGGAAAGTAGAGATATTGAAGTGCAAACCAAAAGAAAGAGAAAGAGCTGGTTAAGCAAAGAAAGAGTGGGGAAGATAGAAGGTACACATATACCTACTTACATACAAGGTAGATGTTTGTCCAAAGGCCCTGGCATGTCTGAGAAATTAAAGGAAAACCACGGAGGCTCCCGTGAAGAGAAACAGAGGAAGAGTGGGTGAGAGAGGGTGGAAAGACAGGCAGTGGGCAGATCATACAGGGCCTTGTAAACTATGGAAAGGAGTTTGGATTTGCGTTTCTAAATACAAAGGGGGAAGCCATTCCGAGTTGTTGAATGGAAGAACAGTGCAATTCAATTCACATTTTGCTTTTGCAAACGTGTCACGTATGGACTAAAGAGGACATACCTCCATGAAGCTAATATTGTGCTGAGGGAAGACAGAGTATAAACAAAGTAAATGAGCAAAATATGGAGTAAAATAAAGCAGAAAAGGGATAGGGAATACTGGGGAAATGGTGTACGATTTAAAACAAAGTACTCAGGGAAGGGTTGACAGAGGAGATGATATTTGAGTGATGACTTGCAAGCATTAATCTAGTGATCCACGAGGATACTCTGGGCAACTGTGTTCCAAACAAAGAGAACAGCAAGTCCAAAGGCCCAGAAGTGGGAGAGTAGCTGAGGTGTTTGAGAACCCCCAAGCAAGCCAGTGTAGCCAGAGCAGAGTGATGGCGGGGAGAGCTGGGAGGTGAGGGCAAGGAGGTAACAGCAGGGCCAGACTGTTTAGCACCTTGCAAATCACTGTAAGGACCTTGCTTTTGACCTTGAATGAGGAAAGAACCACTGGATGGTTTCGCTCAGAAGAGTGACAAGCTCTGACCTGAGTTTAATAGGATCCTCGTGGCTCTTATGCTGTGAAGGGGCAAGGGAGGCCACTTAAGAGACTGTTGCACTAACACAGTGACGAACTTGAACTCAATGGTATCAGTGGATATACATGAAAAAGATATATGGAGAGCAAATAAGCACCTGAAAAGCTATTTAATATCATTCATCACTAGGGGCATGAAAATTAAAACCACAATGAGATACCATTACACACTTATTAGAATGGCTAAATATAAAAAACACTCATCAAACATTTTCAATAAATATATTTGCTAAAATATGAATACCATTACACAAGAAGTTATTGTCATCTTGACTGTAAAACTTTCTGCCTGACATAGCACAACAAAGATTAAACTAGGAGTTAGAACTGTCATCTAATTTAGGTACTGTTACTAATTGTTTAAAGCTCATTTTTTAGTTCACTATGCACTCATTCACTCATTCATTGAATCAACAGATAAATATTTGGGATAGGCCTTCTCTGTTCTGAGGACTGGAGATGCAATGAAGAGTAAGAATGGACCCCTTGACTTCAAGTCCTTTACAGCCACTTCTGGGAGGTAAATTCAGTGTTCTGGGGCTCTGTCTTTCCTTCCTCATCTGCCCCACCTCCTTTTGCCCTCAAGATATGCATGAAACAGTACCTTGGCTGATTCTGTCCCTTTGCTTCCCTCTCTCTGTTCCCTCCAGACTAAGTTAAAATATGATTTTTATTACGGTAGAGTATTTTTTCTAAATGTACAGCTTTATTGACACAATTCACACACCACAAAATTCATCCATTTAAAGTATATAATTGAATGGTTTTTAGTATAATCAACCATCACAATCAATTTGAGAACATTTTATCACTCCAAAAGAAACCTTGTACCCATTAGCAGTCACTCCCATTTGCCCCCAACCCCTTCAGCCCCAAGGAAATCATTAATGTTTCTGTTTTGATAGATTTGCTGATTCTGGATGTTACATATAAATAAGAGAATCATGCAATATGTGGCCTTTTGTGACTGGCCTCTTTTGCCTAGCATACTGTTTTCAAGGTTCATCTATGCTGTAGTATGTATCAGGACTTCATTTTTATTGCCATCTATTATACACACACACACACACAGACACACACATGCACATTATTTTATCCATTCATCAGTTGATAGACATTTGGGTTAGTTACCAGTTTTTGGCTCTTATGAATAGTGCTGCTATGAAAATTCTTGTACAGGTTTTTTGTGTGGGCATGTTTTCATTTATCTTGGGTGTATACCTAAGAGTGGAATTGCTAGGATGATATAATTCAATGTTGAACATTTTGAGAAATTGCCTGTTTTCCAAACTGTACTACTTTACAAGGTTACCAGCAATCTATGGAGGTTCCAATTTCTGCACATCCTCGGTAACACTTGTTATTATCCATCTTTTTGATTATAGTCATTCTAGCAGGTGTGAAGTGGTATTTCATTTTGATTTCAGTTTGCATTTCCCTGATAGCCAATGATACTGAGCATATTTTTATGTGCTTATTCACCATTTGTATATCTTCTTTGAAAAAATGTCTATTCAGATATTTTCCCATTTTAAAATTGAAGTGTCTTTTTACTATTAATTTTTTTTAATTTTTTTTTATTTTGGCATATTATGGGGGTACAGATTTTAAGGTTTCAATAAATGCCCATTTCCCCCCCTCCCCCCAAAAGTCTGAGTCTCCATCATGACCATCCCCCAGATGGTGCACATCTCACTCATTATGTATGTATATACCCGCCCCCCTCCCCCCTCCCACCTGCCCAACACCCTATTACTGTAGTACCTATATGTCCACTTAGGTGCTACTCAGTTAATACCAGTTTGCTGGAGAATATATCTGGCGCTTGTTTTTCCATTCTTGGGACATTTCACTTAGTAGCATGGGTTCCAGCTCTAACCAGGAAAATACAAGATGTGCTATATCACCATTGTTTCTTAGAGCTGAATAGTACTCCATGGTATACATATACCACATTTTATTAATCCATTCTTGGATTGATGGGCACTTGGGCTGTTTCCACAGCCTTGCAATTATGAATTGTGCTTCAGTGGTAGAATTCTCGCCTGCTACTATTAATTTTTTTTTCAAGACAAGGTCTCCCTCTGTTGCCTAGGCTAGAGTGCAGCAGTGTCATCATAGGTCACTACACCTCAAACTCCTGGGGTCAAGCGATCCTCCTGCCTCAGCCTTCTAAGGTAGCTAGGACTACAGGTGTGCACTACCACGCGCTGCTAATTTTTCTATTTTTTGTAGAGATGGGGTCTCACTCAGGCTGGTCTTGAACTAGCCTCAAGTGATCCTCCTGCCTCAGCCTCCCAAAGTGCTAGGATTACAGGCATGAGCCACTGAGCTCGGACTTTTTACTATTAAATTTTAAGTGTATTTTTTATGTCCTAGATACAAGTCCCTTATCAGATACATGACTTACAAAAATTTTTCTCCCATTCTGTGGGCTTTTTTTTTTTTCCCCAAGACAAGGTCTTGCTATGTTGCCTGGGCTAGAGTGCAGTGGCTCACTGCAACCTCAAACTCCTGGGTTTAAGTGATCCCGCTGCCTCAGCCTCCCAAGTAGCTGGTACTACAGGCATGCGCCAACATGCTTGGCTAATTTTTTCTATTTTTGATAGAGATGGGGGTCTCACTCTTGCTCAGGCTGGTCTTGAATGCCTGAGCTTAAGCAATCCTCCCGCTTCGGCCCGCCAGAGTGCTAGGATTACAGGCATCAGTTACCACACCCAGCCCCCATGGGTTGTCTTTTTACTTTCTTGGTATTGTTCTTTGAAGCTTAAAAGTTTTTAATTCTGATGATGTTCAATTTATATTTTTTTTCTATTGTTCCTTGTGTTTTTGGTGTCATATCTAAGAAAGCATTACCTAATCCAAGATCATGAAGATTTATGCCTATGTTTTCTTCTAAGAGCTTTAGAAGTTCAGCTCTTACATTTAGGTCTTTCACCCATGTTGAGTTCATTTTTTGTCTATAGTATAAGTTAGAAACCCAATGTTATTCTTTTGTATGTGGGTGTCCCGTTTTCCCAGCACCATTTGTTGAAAAGACTGTTCTTTCCCTATTGAATTTTCTTACCATCCTTGTTGAAAATCAACTGACTGTAAATGTGTAGAATCTTTTTGGACCTTCTCCCACCATAGTAGGTCACTCCCTCCTACCACTGAGCCCTCATCACATTTAACTTCCTTACCAGACTATATGAGCTGTAAGACCAGTAAATATATTTTATTTTTTATTGCAACCTTTGTGCTCATTTTGTTTATGACACATAATATGTTATCAATAACTATTAGCTAAATAAATATATGCATAGAAATAAAGTGATTACTCTCAGCTCACTCACAGTCTACCTACAAAATGAAAGTGGAGGACTTAAGTCATTAAAGTCTTTTTGGCTCTTGGTGCCCACCAAGCAATTGCTTTTTATTACATATAAGCCCCTCCCTTTGATCCTCCATATGTGGCCATTGAAATTAGAGAGACTATAGATAAAAGTTGTCTTCATAAATTGTATTGCCATGTGTTTAAAAAGCATCATCTGAAAAATTCCAAGCTACATGAAGTTATTCTTAACAATTAGCAATGGTTATAAGGGAGAAGAGGGTTATCATACCAATCACAGTTTTTAAAAAACATTATCGTGGTTCCCTTCTGAAAATACTGATGCATTATACTGATGGATCTGTGATCTTGTTTGCCTCCTCTGAGTTATGGTTTAATGTGTGGCTGTGTAAATAGAGGCAAAAGCCCAATTCTTCTTAGTGTAAATGCCTTTAAAATGTATTCTAAAATATTTTCCATTTTCTCTTTCTATAATACTTTTCTCTTCCTCTACTCTTCTTTTCTCCTATTGTTTTTATAGCTAGGACAATTCTAGAATCCTTTTTGCTCTGCTGGCCACTGAAGTAAGCCTGAGGTATGCTAAATTCAGCATTTATATACTTCAGGCTCTGCTCCAGAAAAATCATCAGTAAGTCACACTCAGTTTATAAATTAGTAAGATATATAGAAAAATACAGATCCACATATAGATTTTAAAATATAGATATAAATAGATACTTGATCCATTCATTAGTCTGTGTTGACTCTTCCTTTAAAGTAAACCATGTTTGTTTCTTGTCCTTGTATGGCTTAAATCCTTGTACATACAGTGGACCTTCAGTAAATGAGGAAAGAAACATTGGGCCCCTGACAGTCTTATTATTCTATGATAAACCAAGTTGTAGAGACAAGTTGAAAATGATATCCTAAAATTTCTAATGCAAACTAGGATATGACAATCTCCTCTAAATATGAGTGAATTCAGATTTCTATGCAGAAAATTCTAAACAAGCTAAATAATAGTCCAATAGTAAAGGTATCACTTGCAATGATGGGACAATATTCAAGTAGAACAATTCTTCCTCTTCCATCTTCTTAAGATCTCCCTAAAAGTTTATTTTTACTTCTCCTTTTTCCTTGGCTGCTACTCTCTCTCTCTCTAAAAAAAAAGATACAAGCATTCTCTTTTATTTTAATGGGAACTTTCAATGACAGCTTGACTCATGAAGACAGGTTAATGCTACTTGCATGATTTATTACCATAGAGAAAGAGATGATATCAGAACTTCAGTTGTAAGTAAAAAGATTCTACTAAAAGAAGTATTTTCTATTCTCCTAGGGAACTACAGAAATTCTCAGGATAGCAGAAGGCAGGCCAGAAATAAAGACCCTGCAGCTTTCTTGTCTTTTCCCTAAATGTTATTATAGTACAGCTAATCCACTTAAGTACAGATGTTAAAAAGGGTTAAATTAACTTGACCATCTGTTAAGAAGAGTTATATGAAAATCTAAACACCTTGCAACTTATTAACAATCACGACCAGCCTAGAGTTATATCTAGAATAGCTGTCTAGGGCAGTCTGCCCCACACTGGACTCCAGTGAAGGCCAGAGAAATATGCTAGAGATCTGTGAAATCTCTTACAAGAATTTAAAATTTTTTAGTTTTTATTTTGATGATTTAATAAAAAACCTCCAAAATCAAAAACGTAATATGATCATATTACAGGTCACCTGTGTCCCAAAGTGCCACAGCATTTCATTCCATAGCTGCATTTATGAGGGAACCAAGCAGAAACAGAAAGTGAAAGCATTAACTATTAATGCGTGTTTCTCAAACAGGAATCCGCCAATGTATTCCCAATGATCATGAGTTCACACACAGAAGAAACTCTGGCCAAGGATATTTAATTTCACAGGTTTTGTAAAAGCTTGCTACTCCCCCAAAATACTACCTTTGACAGTTTGCTGGTGCCTAAAATCTTTCCAATAGAACTGAAATTTTAATTCAGAGTGGGGCTTTAATCCTTATTGCAAATTAAATGCTGTCTGTCCTATAATTAAATTCAGCTGTTTAAAAGGCTAGACATTTTATTGTTCTATCACTAATCATAATGAAAATATCTAAAATTGCTGATGACACTAAAAATTCATTTTTATAATCTTAACATTAGTGTCATTTTTATAAAATGGAAGTGAATAACTAGAAGATATGGAATGAAACTTGAAATTCCATATACTTTTTATTGCTTTTATAATACTTAAAATTAAGTATTCAGAATTAAGAGGGGCAGAGAAATATTCCCTATGTTTTGAGAAATACAAGAATTTAGAGCTAGAGAAAATCTTAACTATCACTTCTCCAAGCCTCTCACTGCACGGGAAAGAAACTGAGGATCCGAGAGGTTTGCTCAGGAAATAAGCTGAAAAGCCAAATCAAGAAGTTGAGTCTTTGCACTCACAGTTCTTAGGTAAAGTAGTATCCTGTATGTTCTGTGTTCCACCTTTCACCACAAGTCATGTGATAATCTTCCATAAATCAGTAAGATAACTGTAAATTGTTTATGTCTAGGAGACTAATCTTACTTGAATCTAACACTATTAATAAAGTAATATTTTATCCCACCTTATCTGAAATTTGAAAATCTTGAAATTTTTCCATTACATAGAAAATACTACAAAGGAAATGAAAAACATATGCAAACATTCCCAAAATATGACTTCTGTGCCTGACTGCAGGGCATGCAGTATGTTATAAGTAGGCAATTATACTGGGATTCTGAGTGTTACAGAAGCTCATTTTCTATGGGCAGTCTACTATAATAGAGAAGTGGCACTTGAAATATTGAGGTCAGTTATATAAAAATGCTATGGAATCAAAATACACATATGCTGAATGTATCCTCCTTTCTCATCCCTATTCCTTTGTTCAAACTGCCATGTTGGACCTTCTAACCAAATGCCTTCCTCTCCTATCTGTGCTGGGCAACATCCTACCCATCCTGTAAGAATGTCATCTTTCCCTCTTCTAAATCTCCACACTTTTGTAGTTTGCTGATAGTTACTATGTTCTCTTTGACATATGTTTATTTGCATACATGTCTTACATACTCCCTTTTGACAAAAATTCATTGTAGGTCAGTGTGGTGACACAATATATGGTTATTGAATTAAAGCAACAAGTTCAGGACAAAATAGTGGCTGTTTTCTTCCAAAATCTGACAAACTATCATTTTCCTTTAAAAGTATATGTAAATAGCCATATTAAACTGATCACTATGAAGAATAAGGAGCAACACAGAAAACTGCTTACATAATGTTAAGTGAAAAAAGCCAAAATTATATCTAGACTATTTTTATTACTTGCAAATATTATATATGCATATGGACAAAAAGTGGAAGGTAAAACAGAATAATGAAAACAATTTGCTCTATTGGGTGATGGAATTATTGGCTTCTGCTAATGTGCTTATGTTTATACAATAAACATTGTTAAAAAGTATATACACATTTAGTAATAGTCATACTGGATATTGGTACTAATATTTCTGGACTATTAAAAAAAGCATATGTAGCTGTCTTATGTTTAATGCCTCTCAGTTTGCTAGCCTGCATGGACATGTTCAAAGAGCTGCTTCTACTTGGTAGCTTCCAGAACTGCAGACATGGTACCTGTGAAGACACTTTGCAAGGCTGGCAGGTTGGCCTGGTGAGTCAACATTTAGAGTCAAAATAAGCATACAAAAAATTTTGAAAGAACCAAAATATATATCGTTTCCTGAAAATGAAAATACAGAAAAAATATATTTCTTTAGGACTAGTAGCAGATGAGCCTTATGAGTTTTTTAAAACACAAAAATATTCTTGAATTCCATTTACAGTTTTATATTCCTATCCAAATGCAAACATGTATTTCTAAATGTTTATCCCATAAGGCATATTATTTCTAAGAGAGCTTCTTTTATTTCTTATTTGTACCCTTAACTTTTAAATAGCCCTAAATTGCTATTTTCAGATATATTGCTTCTGCTTACACATTTGATTTTTTAAAATAATTATGGTGAATAGCATTATCATCTTTGTTGGAAAATCAAATGACAAGTAAAAATTAATAGGCTCTTTTTTGAGCATATGAATTTAATTCACAGTGTTTCTATGAATGAAGTATATATATATATGCATTTATATATATATATGTATACATATATACTGCCACAGAAAACAACTGCCCAAATCATTAGCAAAGTCACTAAATGCTAAATGCCCCAAGGATCTGTGACTTGGTATTATTCACTGGACTAGTTTGGAACTGTTCCTTTATGCCAAAATATTGAATTTACTTCTTACTGTTAATTTTGTGACTTTATCAATATAATGAAGATTTAAAATGAAGAACATAATTTGGTGTGGTGTTTTAGAAAAATAATAAGTTCAATCAATAACTTAAGACTTATTAAATGGGGATATTTTAAATTATTCACATAATCCAGTAAATCTTATTTGTCCCATCCAAGCATCGCCCAAAACAAGAACAAAAGAGGCTGATTTATTAGACATATGCAAGGCTGAAGAATTTTCTCAGAATTCTTGGTTAGGCTGTGATAAGAACACAAATTTATCTAAGTATGCTGAACAATGCTTTAGGGCATACTTAGAGAAGAGACTATAAAAAAAGCTTTATTGCATCACACACATGGAACCAGATTCTCCCTCTCATGGGCTGTAGCCAGCATGAAGTTCACACTACATTAATTTGCACTTGTCGATATGCTGCTTTGCAAGTATTCTTAAGGCATGTTCAAATGTGTACTCTGACTCCTCAACTAGAATATAAACTCCCTAAGGGCAGGACCTGGGTCTTCTAGTTATTACCCCCACAGTGTCTAATATGCTGGTCTGGGAAGCCAACCCCTTAGAAACTGCTGCTGTCGTAGTGGGGAGCAGGGACAGGAAAGTGCTAAGCCTACAGCACTGAAAGAGGGTGTGAAGAATACTGGAGAGCAACTCTGTCATCACCAGGACCAAGTGATTACATGTGCCAAAGGCGTGCCTAAATGGCCCCTCTCCCAGTCATTTTTTAGAGAAAGAAGTGAGACTGCAGGTGGTAGTTGGATTAGTCTCTGAAGTTTGGCTCTTGAGAAGTCATCTATTATCTTAGCATATTCCCCAAAAGCCTTCTGAAGAGAGCACAAAGCTTTACAGATATAAAGCAGAGAATAGAACTGAACAGGATTTTACTTTAATCTGTAGGTGCTAGGTTTCAAGTAGAAAAGACTAACACTGCTGTTATCCACTTTCAACAGATACAATGCTGTATTTCTAGGACGTTTCCAAAATCAAATAGAAGACAGAGGACCTCAGAGGTCCATTAGCTGGGTCTTTAGGTAAATCATACCGATGCCACTATTTTAAACTAAAAATTTCAGGGAAAAAGTGCCATGGCCTGTTGCAGCAATCTATTTCAATTTTCTTACTGTCAGAAAATTCTCATTTCAGGCTATTGTGATTTCTAGTTCTTGTAATTAAATCGCTTTGTTCTTGTTCTTTCCATATTGAAGATTCAAATTAGGTGTTTAACTTTCTCCTTGAACTAATCTGTCAAATCCTTGAAGACAGAAAAGCAATATTTCAGTCTTCTCTAAGTAAAAAAGGTACAATTATTCAAAACTTTTCTTTACTGCTTTTATATTTCTCTGGCATTAAACAGGACAGACTTTTAGGACTTGCAAGCCTTCCTTTCATATTTACACAAAGCCATACAAAATAGATACACTCCTTCCAACAGTCTAATCAAGTCAATTGAATTTAGGAAATAATTCCTGCTTTGATATACTCCATGCTTAATGTTAGTAGTCAAGTGCTGAATCATACTGCTGTAGATATGAGCAACCCTCAAATCTTTTTTTGCCTTAATTTTTCTAGCCAAAATTTTCTGATCTATTGCTTTTGTATATGTGCCCCACCCTAAATGTTTGTTTAGATTACTTCATTAAGGTCATTTTGAATTTCAATGCTTTCTGCTAGACAGTAGCCATAACTTCAAAGTTATAACTTACACAATACTGGTAAGAAAAGCTTTCTGTATTAGTCTTCTGATCTCTGAAAAATAAAATTGGTTCCAACCTAAAAACAAAATTGTAAATATAAAATAACACTGTATTTATACTCTCATCCCAGCCATCATCATTATTATTATTATTATTATGCCATGTACCACTAATAAAACAATGACATGATAGCCAGTGATGTCTCACTTGGCAATGCCATTAGATGATTAAGAGACCAAGGATGTGGCACTTTTGTTGTACTGCAAAATACTCAAAAACCATTACATTATAATTGAAAATTGATGGGTCTTTAAACACAAAGCTGTCCATTCCAGTAAGGCAGAGGAAACTTTAAAAATACAGTTGTATTTCTACACACTGGGTAGTGTCTGGCAAACTTTTTCTATAGAGTCAGATGGTAAAGATTTTAGGTTTTGTGGGTTATATGATCTCTGCCACGACTCCTCAACTCTGCTGTTGTTAACAGGAAAGCAGCAGTAGGCAATATATAAACAAATGGGTATGGCTGTGTTCTAATAAAACTTTATTTGCCAGATTTGGCCCATGGACTATAGTTGGCTAACCCTCTTTTACGGATATAGGGTACATGGGCACATTAAATATGCCTCCATATCTATATATGTAAGTGGGAGTATATATGCGTATTAGCACAGCAAATCTCTGTTTGCCTGTCCCCATAGTCATGGCAGTTTCACAGGCACATGATCAGTGGAGTCACACAGGTGGTATTTAGAAGGGTCCTGCACTTAAAACTTAAAGCTCTATGGTCAATGTCATGAAATTCTTAATGATTCTATCTTGGAATTTGTGTTTTGTAAGTACAGTCTGAGGGACCCATGAAGCTTGTTGTTGTCTTTCCACTGCCTCACTGCAGGCTTGGAGAAGTTCTCAGAAATGGGTTCCCCTCCAGTTTCCTCGTTCCTGACCCTGCCTTGCTACTGTTGCTGCCTTCCACCCAGGGTGGGACCAGGTCATGTCAACAGGAGAGGTGTGTGTTCTGCTGTTGTCCTTTGCTTCAGGCAGGATCCTGGATGTGAGTCTAGGGAAGGTTGGGTTGATTGTACTTATCCCTGGCCTCTCAGGGCAGGACACAGGAGGTGACCATCCCTGCCTCAAGCTGGCAGCACCACAGCACATTCAGTGGACTCAGTGTGGAGCCTCTTGTCCTCCCTGATCCAAGTACCAAGTGTGTTCCGTTGTGGAGGTTGCAATCTCTTGGGGATTGCCTGTCTGACTGCTTTGGGATGGGGGAGAATGATCCCCCTACTTCATGCTGGGGCATAGTATGTGCCCCCCCCCCAGTCATGGGGCACCTGTGGGATCTGCACTCCCCCATAAATATGCATGTGCTGGAAGAGGCCTGACACCAAAAAGCAAATAAAAAACATTACAACCCATCTGGGGTAGTGGGGACAGCCAGACAGACTGAGGAAGGAAAAAGTTTTATATTTTAGGACCTTTAACATCATTTCTTTCCTGATTTCTGAACAAAGAGTCTCATATTTTCATTTTGCCCTGGGCCCTGATCAAAGGTTAGGGGCTATGAAGAATTATCTTCTGAGATTAGTCTACCAAAATGGGGGTTGACAAAGAAAATGCCACTTATGCATCAGTCATTTTTGGTTGGTTAATCCTTGTAATGCCAGGGCTTCCTGCAGCATTTCTAAATCTTAAATATAAGGCTCTGACATTAATTATGCATTTGGGGTTTCAGATTCTAAGGAGGTCCTTTTGGGATATAATGATCGGGAATGCTGCATGGTAGCCACTTCCCTCAAATAATTTGCTACAGGATTAATTCATATTTCTTTAGAATGGTGATGAGGTATTTTATGCATATAAAGCACAATCAAAACATTGCATATGAAATTTAATAGACAACAACAAAGGAAGATGAAATTTCACTAAGATTTCCCTTTATTTCCTATTAAAAAGAGTAATGTCAGAGCATTTTAATATACAAAAACATATCTGTTTTTCTGATTTGAATAAGCCAACAGTAAAACAAAGGTTTTTGAGACAAAGAAATTTGAATATAGGCTAGGCATCTGTGATGTTAAAGAATTATCGTTAATATTGTTAGGTATGATAATGACATAGTAATTGCATAAAAATATCCCTCATGGATCCACATGGGTATTTATGGGTGAAATAATATAATGTCTGAAATTTTTTTTAAATAATTCTTCAAAAGGAGAAGCAGGAGTGGAGGAAGAAGACAGATAAGAAGAGGAAGAGGAAGATGAAGAAGAGAAGATGGAGAAGAAAAAGATGACAAAGAAGATATAGAGGGTGACAGCTGAAGACAGAGGAGTTGAGAGGGAAAAAATGTGATAGATGGAATGGGATTGGCAAAATGATGAACATAGGTGATAGAAATGTGGGGCTTCATGATAATATTCTCTTTATTCTCATGTATGTTTTTAAATTCCCATGATGGAGTGTGTGTGTGTGTGTATGTACCTACTGCCTACAAAAAAAATTA
This sequence comes from Microcebus murinus, assembly GCF_040939455.1. Lineage (NCBI taxonomy): Eukaryota > Metazoa > Chordata > Mammalia > Primates > Cheirogaleidae > Microcebus > Microcebus murinus. The sequence goes on along the minus strand of NC_134122.1, from coordinate 49,570,834 downwards.
ATAAAAATCAAGTCACAGATTTCACATTATCCTCCATTCCGAGTGCTTTTTTTTTTTTTCTTTTTTTTTTTTGGTGCAAGAAGCATCCTCTGAGGCTGACAGGAGTTCTCTAAACTGAAAAGATACAAAGGAGTTGATGGGAAGGATAATCCGCCCATCGGTTCTTGACACAGTATAAAGAAGAAAAGAAGAAAGTGGGTGGAAGAGACTGTCATTGTTACTCTCCTGACCTTCCCTTCTAATTATGCCAGAGTCAAGGCTCAGGTCATGGGGAAAATTATTTTGGTGGTCAACCATTTGCCCTATTTTGTATACATCAAAAAAGCTCTTGTTCTCACCACATTCCAATCTCACAGTTTCCCACCTACTTTAAAAATATATCAACTGGTCATATTAAATAAAATATGAATAAAATGGCTATATTATGAAGAACACCTTGTTTGCAAACCAAGAGATAACCTTCTTGTAATGCTGAATTTTTAAAGTGATATATAACACTTTAAAATTAATATACTTTATATTATTGTAGGCATTTCAGATAAATGCTCAACATGCCCAGCTTTTAAAAGTTAAATGTAAATTTCTCTCTTGAGTGCAGATGGTGGCCAAGCAAAGTAGCTCTTTGGTCTTACAGACAGAAGGTCAGGTCATGGCTGAAAGACCAAAGAACAATTGCTTCTTTGCTACTCCAAATCATCCATGGAATGAGACACCACTACTCTCTTTTCTGAAACTGTCTGTTCAATACAAAAGAGTTACAAAAAGTACCTATAAGATTTCCTCACATTCTGTCCAAGAAAAAATGGTAACAAGCACATCACATCACAAACATCTTGTAACTGCTCAGAGGTTTTATTCCTAAACTATGATCTCCTTAAAAAGTGCATCTCTATCTAAAAACTAATCACTAAAAATTATTATGATAATTATTAATGATTCACTGTTATAAGGAAATGTTTACAAATGAAAATTTCCTTTAAAATTTTGCAACTTTAGCTTCCATACAATTAGAGGTTAATTAAAATGAGATACAGTGCTAAAAGAAAAATATTGCAAATACTTCGAAACCAGTTCACTTACGAGTGATATTATACTCTACTTTTTTCTATAATTTTTTCCTCTAGAATATTATTATGGAATTTTAAATAATTCAGAGTCTCTTTCCTACTTTTTTTTTATAGTTAGTCCAAACTATTATGCTGGCAGAATGCTATAGAATAACATAAAAGGGATATAATAATGCTAGTGAGCATGCCAGTATGATACCTTTTTTAAAAAATTGTAATGTATCAGGAAAAGAAAGTTATCTGTGATTGACTTAGTAATGCAAGCCTTCAGTCCCTGATAGAAAGAATTTTCCATTCCACTATCAGGCACGCCCCCAACTGGATGAAATAAAATAGTTTCATTATTTGCACATGTTAATAATGAAAAATCTTCTAAAAATTTAAAACTTACTATAATGTTTTGAATATAGTGATACAAAAGCAAAATTTTACTTTGGCTGTCAGGATTTTAATTTAGTACTCAGGATTTCATTTATGACTTAAAAAACTTTTTGTACTAAATTTCATATTACTTTCATTTTCAATACTTTTTCCAATTGTCTTTGCATCATTTGTCATAAAGAGTTGAGTGGGTTGAAAGGGAAAATACGTTGGAAAATACAATAAAAAGCCTTGAACTAGAAATATATTTGAAAAAATATTTACTTGGAGTTACCTACTTCTAAATTCTAAAGTGATTTCTTTAAAATATTGACACTACAAATTCAGTGTTACTATTTTAATTGAATTAGAGTAAACAATCTGCTTTCACTGAAGATAGAGAATGCAAGCCTTCAAGGTCCTGTACTGTAAGGTAAAAATAGAAATATCAAAAGTCAGTCTATGGGGACTGCCACTCTAAAAACTTTATCCATGTTGTCAATTAAAACTGAAGTATCTACTTGATCTCAACAAATATATAAAACATCTGCTCAAACTGAAATTGAAGTAAGCAGCTTTTCTCCCCCAAACATTTCTAATGTCACTGTATTTAGGCTTCGTGAGCAAACGTATTCATGGTTATCTTAGTTAACACTGGTTTCACTCTGCCAACAATCAATTTGATTGACATATTTACATATCAACTCATCTCATCTTACGAATTTTAAACTTTTTCATTTAAAATTGGATTCAAGTTGGCATCTTTCAAGAACTTCATGTATGTATATTTTAGGTTCAAACTGTGCATTAGAACATTTTTTTTACTTTTGTAAGTAATAGATCCACATATCCAAATGTATATTTATGACCTGTCAGACTGGAATTTTATATGCATGCTGTTGTATTCTCACCACTTCATGTGAAAGGTGATAATTTTAGACAACTATAAATGAAATTCTTTTAATAGTATAAACTGGATCATTCCATTAGTTAGAAACAATATAATGAAAATAAGTAACTTAGGAATAAAACTACATTAACTTCAGAAAGAATGTCAGTTATACTTTTAATCGCAGCAGTTTTGCCTGTGTATCTCTTACCTGATCTTTAATTTCAAGATCCCTGTTAGTTTTTGCTCTGTACTCTCTGTGCTCCTTTTCTGCCTCATCCTTCTCCATTTGGGTTTTATTCAGCTGGTAGCGCATTTCTCCACACACCTGTTAGATTGTAAAAACTAGATCAATAGCTGCTGCAATCTACCAGGCAATGCCTACAATTAGATCTTTTGGTGCCCCCTGGAGGTAAGATAGATAAAATACAATAGAGCTTTTCTAAGAATGGCATTTTCCATTAGAATATTCAATTCAGCCAGTTAAGATTCGGAAGCAACATCAGGGATTATTGAGCCTAAGTCTCAAATTAGAGATAAGAAATGCATATAACTGAGAAATTTAAGTAATGTGCCCAAGATTATTTTATGTAAAATAATAGTTTCAATTGCATATTATCATCTAAATTTTAACCAAGTAAAAATAGTAATTAAAATATTAAGCTATGTTATTATTCATTCAAACTGCTATGGTTAAATGTTCACTCTACATTATAAAATTTCCCTTTAAGAATTTCATCAGATAAGCTTTTATTTAAGGTAATTTATGTAGGAATTTTCCTCTCGGCTAATAGACATGTTATCAATATTTAGGTTTATAATACCTACTATTTACTGTAAGTTTTATAGATAACATGACTCTTATCATGCACAATTCTATCTATGCAAGTTAAGGAAGATTTTTCTGGCAAAATTTATAGACTGGAACTAAGCATGCTCTGCACTTATAACTGTAACATTTAATATAAAAGGAAAATACGCTTTGAAGTGAAATAATTTTAATATATCATTAAATAATAAATATACATAGTATCATAAAAGGGATGTATATCATCCTTTGTACTTGACATTAAGAACTTTGTTTTATTTTATTTTTTCCAATCCAGGGCCACTACAGATATAGAAATACATTTGGAAAATGTAGTTAGCAGATAAATCTAAACAAGGAAAAATTATGGGCTTTTTGAGATAACAATCTATAAATGGATCAATTAATAAACAAGTCTGCTAAGTCTTCTTCTAATTTAAAAATTCAAGTTTTTAAAAAATCATATATTATCTAATGGTTTTATTTGCTTAAAACATTTTAATTTTGGTATTGCTCCAAAAGTACCAATTTTGGAAACATTAAAAATTAGCTTTATTATTACTGAGCTATTAGAATATACTAAGGTATAAAACCAATATGGCATTTAAGCCAGGCATGGTAGTGTTTGCATGTGGTCCCAGCTACTGCAGAAGCTGAGGCAGGAGAACTGCTTGAGCCCAGGAATGTGAGGCTGTAGGCCTCTTGTAATCACGCTTGTGAATAGCTATGCACTATGCACTGCAGCCTGGGCAAGATAGTGAGATCCTATCTCTAAAAAAAACAAACAAATAATCAAAACTGAACCTAAAAAATACTTTAAAAATAAATTAATCTGGGGTTAAAGATATAGTGACAAGCCAGAAGAAAAAGTTAATAAGCTTCTCCCCAGTGACTGTATGAGAAAGCTAGAACAAGAATGAAATTACTAAAAATTCTACTTGAAATTCAAATACCTTCAATGTGTGAGTTGATTATTCTCATTTCAAAAAATTATAAATTTACAAAAGCTATTGTTTTAAGCTAAATGCAATTTAAAAATTTAGAATGACTGAGAAAAAAATGAGAGGAAACCTAATTTATTTTCTTTCTTAATTCTTCAAGATACTAATCTATTTATATCTATGAATAAGTTAGAAAAAATTCAAATTGATAATATCAGAAAATAATAATTATGTAACTATGATGTTTAAAATCCAACACCAATACAAATTTATTACATAACAAATGTCTGGAACATCAGGTTCTATTTAAAATTATTTTATTCCTTAATTTTACTTTTATAGTTCCTTTGCCTTACTATTTCAGTTTAGTACTTCCTAAGTTTATCCATACCACTGAAGTTCCATTTAAAATAAATTAACCAATTAAATTGAATTAGAATTATATTGTCTCAGGGTTGGAAGTAATCTCAAGTTCATTTAATCTAATCACTCGTATCATGCTTCAATTCTTTTGGATAGTTCCAGAGACAAAGAACACATTCTTTACCATACCACATTTCAACAAAAAGTTTTCTCCCTATAATAAATTGAAATTATCTCACCATAGCTTTCAATCATAAATCTAAGTTAAGCATCCCTCTGCACTTATTCCCTTACTTCCTGTCCTATCTCCACACAAACACATCAGGTATATTGGCAAATATGAACTGCTTAAAATTCTACATTAGCTAGCTCAAATTTTAGAAAGCAAATGGAGAATTATGGAAATTCAAGAAAAAAGAGAAAAATTGCTTCTTTTCCTACTATATAAGTTAAAATTAATTTTTATTAGTGAATGATAGAGTAAAAATGGCATTAAAATGTGTGAAAATTGAGGAAAATATATTGAGGAGTAAAAACTAATATAGAATAGGTATATGTTAATATTTTAATCAAATTATCTGTATATAGTGGTGAAAAATAAATTGATTTTATTTATTACATTAGGCATGCCCATAGTTCCTTAGTTTTAAAGCAATTGATCATTGAAACCTAGATGGACTTCTAGTATTTCTTAAAATATGTACCTTACTTATTAACCATCCTAGTAAAGACCATTAATCGTTTTAGCTCTTGATTCACAAGTTAGTGATGACCACAGCACAGACAATGCAGTATTTTAAAGAATAAATGTAAGCAGCAATAAAATAAGACCTTGTAGAATTAGAATCTTTATTTTAGTAACTTAAGTCTGAAAAGGAATGGGAGGTGGAGAATTTTTTTGTGGTAAGCATACTTTTCAAGTTGCAAATCTGTGTCTTTGACAATTATTATGAAGCCTAACCCTATGCTATCTATGGCAAAAAAAATCACTCTTAATTAACTAATTTACAAATACAAGCTTTATCAAATATTCAGTGATTAAAGTAATGTTAACTCTAATTTACAGGTCTGTCTTTGCCACTTAACCCTTAAGCTCTTCAAAGACATTATTTGTGTCTGATTCATCTTTGTATTTGCAGTACCCAGCAAAGGGCCTGCATATGGTAAGTGAATGGTTGTTGAATGACCATTAGGTAGACTTTTATTATTCTTGAAATAACAAAACTTTTGTATGCCAAACTTCCTCCTGATAATAGTAAGAGCTGTACATTGAAATATTTTTCAAAAACAATATTTATTTAAGTAACAATTAAACTAAAATCTCTTTTTCTACCTTTGAGACATCCATTTCCTGAGAAGCAAGCTGTTTTTGAATTTCCTCTAGCTGATTAACAGCTGAGATCTTCTCCCTTGTAACTTTTTCCACCTGGGCCTCCAGTTGGGCAATATTCTCAGACAGGATCAACATCTATAAAAGGAAATAAAAGTCCTAAACAATAATGCCATTTGACAAAATAAATATTAAATATTTCTTGAATTAACAGATTCTCAGTATAGTCACTGGGCTCCATCTGGAAGTCATTTCTCTATGGATTGGGTATGTCTGTTTCTCCACCTCTTTGATTCATCTATCCCTTATGACTTGAAATATGTACTTACCTCCTCTTTATTCCCCTGGTCTCTAACTTCATTTTGGAAAATGTATGACAAGATGATAAAATGAAAGTTTTGGTTGAAAGTCTAAGGTGACAGATATCAGATACCTAAGTAAGTTATGGAACGGACTGCCATAAATAAATTTCAGAGGCAGTGTGAAGGAATCACACAACTCTTAAACCTTCTCCCACATGGAGGGCATACAAGGATTGACTGGAAGAGTTAGAAAGATATGTTTAGAGGAAGCTACTGGTCTGGTACGACTCCCACTCCCCTTCTCCTAACACCAACAAAGAGGAGGCTCTGTGCAGTTCCCTTTTGTTGGCAAAATCCCAATTGCCTTCCCATTATCTAGCTCTCCCCTATTTCTCCCATAGGATTCAGCTCAGCCATTATCTCCCTCCTCCAGGAAGTCTTCCTTGACTTCCACTCCCTAGCACAAAATAGGTATCCCTTCACATACTCAGAGTTAATATTCAGCTATTGCCTGCTGGGACAGGCCTGCCTGTTGTTTGTAGCCCTCATCCATTCCCATTGATTGTTGCTCATGCTGTATTGATTGCTTAATATTTTGAATACCACTCTGGCATGTGCTCCCATAACAACCTCAGTTCACATACCATCGTCACACCCCAACCTCTACATACTTCTGTCACGATACGTATCCAGCTGTGTTTAGTTGTCTCTTTGTTTCCTCATTAGACTAGAAGTTCTTCAAGGGCATGTTCCTCAAGAAGTATCAAATATTTGATGAATGAATGAATAATTAGAATAAATGGCTTTTCTGAGGAACTCTAAGGATATGAGGTTCTTAGTTTTCCTTCTCAGGATTAGAAATGCTTTCTGGATCTTAGCCTTATCTTTTATAGTTTTTTGTTTGCACTCTTGTTTTGCTCTGCTCTGACAAAGTCAAACTTTTCTAGGCTCTTACTCTTTTACTGGGCAATTTTACAATGAGGAAGTGCTACCTTAACCCAGAGCAAAACATACAGGAATATCTATCAGTTTTTATCTGTTAAAACAAGAACTGGTAACAAATTTCAAATAATGATGTTTGAAATTTACCATTGTACACTGACATGTGTGTGAACTCAGTTTTATAACTGAAATCAGTAACTAAAATTTTATGATAAAAATAAACATTGACCCAAAGTTTTGGTAAATCAAGAACCTTACATCACTAAAACCAAGATAAGTGTCTGCCTTTGAATTATATAACTAGCTAAAGTTGACCCAGATGAAAATAATGAGACCAGGTAGCTATTTTCTAATTTAGGCAAGCACAATAGTTAACTTTTCTGAAGATTGTAGAGAATTGTATGTTTGACTTATGGTTGTTTACATGTCCTTATTATTAAAAGATTGTCTACAAATCTAATTTGCACATAAAATTAGTTTTACTAATAAACAACAAAGTTTCCTTGTGCACATTATAATCTGAACCTAAAACTAATGGTCAAAAAAAGTTAAACATAAAAAAAATAAAAAATGTTAATTGAACTTCCTGAATTTAAAAATTCAAGTTCCTGAGTATACGTATTATGAATGTATAATTATAGCTCTCCTGGAACCATACAGCAGCAACAAACTTTAATTACCAGCTACTAAAATTCAAATATTATTTATGTAGAGATATATCTGATGGTAAATATTAACATTGTATGGTTTTTGAAGTAAATATGCAAACATTTACTTTGATAATTGCAAATTCTAGTCCATTTCTATTATAAGGCATGTAACAAATCTCTCCCCTTCCTTATGTTTCCTTCCCTCTGCCACCCATCACTTCCTTCCTTTGCCCACTACCTGTCTGCTACCTCCTGTCACCCACTTTCTGAGGTCTCCCCCCTGTTGTCACACCTTCTTTTTCCCCACGCCCACCATCTGGAAGTCAACATTACACTGCAGGAGCTTCTCCATCCACATCTGTTGCAGAGCCAGAAGTAACACAGACACAGCTGCAACACGGCTGGATGTCCAGGACGTTGACATCAGGTAAGTCCTTTAAACTTTGACAGGGGCAAGAGGAGACAAGGACACCCAGGTTGGGAGAACTCGATAGAAATTTCTGCAGCACAGTCCCTAGTGTTTTGAACATAGTATGAAGCAGTACTACCTATACAAGACATATGAGAATTAAGGATTCTAGCAAAGGGCGATTATCAAGGAAAGCAACTGAGAAAATGTGTGGCCCACAGGGGAGCTGAATAAATATATGATAGATGACCGAATGAACTAACAAACCTGAATGACTCAGTGCGACCCAGGACCATTACTGAAGACAGCAAACAAACTCACAGCAAGTACTGTTCATGAGGGAATGATTCAAACCTGTCTAGGTAGAAGGCATCTGCTCTCCTACAGCTTCCCACACAAACTGAATTTTTTAAAAACAGAAAGAAAGGAAAGAAAAAAATATATAATAAGAAAGAAAGAAAATCTGTAAGTCTCACAAGAATTCCAACTGATAGGAAAGCTGGGATGCTTGCTCTAGTACTCATAATGTTGTGCCTAATTGGTCAGTCTCCCTACCAGATTGGGTCCTTGTGCTAGGCAGTGTGATATGCATTATCTCTTTAAATCCCTTTGGAGGAAAAATTATATTGAATCAATTTTCAGCTGAAAAAACGAGATTCAGAAAACTAAGTAACTTGCCCAAGTACAAGCTGAGCTTTATAGTCAAGCCTATCTGCCTTGAAGGTCCAAGAAATCTAACCAGTGAAAATACTTCTTTCTTTCTCTAAAATAATAATGATAATAGCCACAGGCTAAAATTTATTAAATGCTTACAGTAAGCCAGGCATTATATTAGGTACTTTAAAAACATTATCTAATTTAATCCTATCTATTAATTTAATTAATACTAATTTAATCTGCATTAATTTAATTTAATCTTTATTCTGTACCTCTCTGAAATTTAGAGGTTAAGTGAATTGTTTAAGGTCACAGAAAGGTCAAGTTGGAGTCAAACCTAAACCCTTTTACTCCAAAGCCACTCACCTCCATTTCCTGGTGAGAGCACTTGGCTCAGTGCTAGGACCACAGCAGCTCTTTATTCAGACATCTTTATTTAGGTCAGGACTTTGAGATCAAATGTCAGCCAAGGCTTACTGGAGACAAAATAAACTTAAATGACTAAGACTCAGAAATGCACTGTATTTCCAGTGCCACCTTGGTTCATAAAATGCCTTCAGTATAAGAGAAGGATCTATTACATATGAAAGTACCTTAAATACTGCCAGACACATTTCAGTCTTCCTCTTTCCTTTCTTATCATGAATTCTCATCAACATACTTTATTTGATAGAACTACTCAGCAAGGCAAATGGTTTCCACTGAACAAACCAGAAATAAAAATCTCCTAGGTGTGAACAATAGCTGGTCTTTGCTATTGACACCACTCTCTGTCTATCACATACAACACTCAGCTCACGACTTCATGTTCCTCTATGCCTTGTTCATGTTGGTTGTAGGCAGTTATACCCTGCATTTCTCAGTCCTACCTATTCTTCCAAACTCAGTTAAAATGCCATCTTCTTCACAAAGCCTTCCCTGAGCTCTTGCAGACAGGCAATCAGTTCTGATCCTCTGAACTCCCAGCAATTTAGTCATATCTTTCCAATAGCACAGAGACTTTTTTCTTTTCCTTGTATTTTATTCATTCATCAAATATATATTTAGCACATTTTATGTGAGAGGAATATACCAAGCAATAAGGAGGTTAACAGACCATACAAGCAAGGAACTCATATTGAATTAGGGGAAGCAAACTATTCAACAAGCATCTCCAATAAACTGAGTTATGGGAGACCACAGGGCAGGATCCCAATTCAACTGTGGGAGGCTCTGAGAGGAGGTGGTATCAAGAACTCTGAAGGATCAGAGAGGGCAGAGGAAGATCCCTCTGGGAGTGGTGGGGGGGCAAAGCACACACAATATCCCGAAATGAAAAGACAGTAAGGCAGATTGACATGTCTGCATGCTTGAGGAAGCACAAATTGGTCCATCCATATGGTGGGGGTGCAAGGAAGAAAAACAAAGGGAGGTTAAAACTGGTGCGCCTAAGAGAGGAAGAGTGTTGTAGAATCTTTATGCTGTGCTAAGGGATCCTACATTCCATCCAAGATTACAGGCAGACATAAAGGATTTTAAAGCAAGAGACTGGCATTGTAGAAAGACCATCCTGCCTGTGGTTTAGAGAACAGAGAGCAAGGAGGTAAGACTGGAGGCAAGGACACCACAGAGGCTGTAGAAATCATCACAGTTGAGATATGGATAGCATGGGATGGAGAAACAGGGAAATGTAAAATGCTTAGTGGCCTAAATCTCTAGAACTTGTTGACAATGAGATGTGTGGAGTGAAGGAGAGGAAGGAGAAAAGGATGACACGATTTTTGTGTTAGACAACTGGATGAGTAGTGAGTCCACCGGAATAGGGAAGATGGAAAGTAAAGCTGGTTTGGGAGCTCAGCAGATAAAGATTTAGGAATCAATACCATATATATGAAATTAAAGCCAGAGTAGTGCTAAAGACACCTAAATCTATAGCATTATGCTAAACTCTAGAACTTTCTATCAAGCTGCTTTCTGGATGTGCTCATTCATTGTCCTAAAGGCACTTTAAATTCATAGTAACCTACAAGGCACACATCATCATTCTCCCAAATCAAGAATACAGATTCAAAGAAATCAAGGAAAGAGAACATTTTAAGGAGAATAAGAACTAAAAGAATTCATTAAATATAGCACAAGCAGGTCTTCAGTCAACATAGCAGTAGTAATTTCATTGGCTGTGGGCATAGAAGCTGAAATGCAGTGGGCTAAAGAGTAAATGGGCTGTGACAAATAGAGATATGTATGGACAAGTCCTTCAAGAAACTTGACCATTAAGAGAAAGTGAAGCAGCAACCTTGGGTGCACATTGGAAGCACCTGGGAAACTTTAAAAAGTACTGGATCCTACTCTCAGACATTTTGATGTAATTGGTTTGGGGTGCAGTCTGGGCAATGAGATTTTAAGAACTTCTTATGTAACTAAGATTGAGAACCACTAGATCAGTAGAAAGATTGAGAGAATTAGGGATAAAGTGGTATGGTAGAGAATTTGAGAAGAATAAAGTGATTTGAAATAGTCTTTGGAAAATGGGTCCAAGATACTATCACTTCCCACCTGGACAACTGTAATTACCTCCCACCTGAACTCCAGGCATCTATTCTGGTTCTCCTTCCAATCTATTGAAAAAATGATTTTTCTCAAATATAAATGGCATCATGACACTGTCCAATTTAAAGTCATTCAATACCTTTCCATCGCTTTTTGGATAAAATTTAAAATCCTTCACATAGATTTTTAAGGCCATTCCTAATTTGGTCCCAGCATACTTCTCCAAACTCATCTCCCTCAGTACTCTGTCCCTCATTCTCTATGCTCCAGCCATTGGGCCTTCTCTGTATTCCTAGAAAGTATACTATGATGTTTTCCAGCTTCAGAGTCTGAGTGTTTTGTTTTCCTGGGCCTCTCTTCCCCTCAACTCTTCACTTGACCACTCCTTCTCAGTCCTTTCAGGTCTCATTTTTCAAATCTCTTTCTCAGGAAAGTCTTTCATGACTGGCTAGACTAGGTCCAACTCCCCTGTTCCACATTCTCATGGTACCCTATACTGAACCTTTATGGTTTTATCACAGTGATAATTAAAAACTCATTTATGAAAATATCTGTTCAATGTCTGCCTTTCCTATGAGTCTGTAAGCTTCATGAGGGAATTGCAGTGGTCCTGTGACTACTGCATTCCAAATCCCTCCAATTAATAACTGTTGAGTGCTGAATGAACGGGAGAGGGCGCAATGGATAGGAGGACTGCTGGAAAGCACTGGAAGAACACAGCCACGGAAGGCCCTGAGAGTACAGCAGTGCCAGCTGCAAGGCTGTGGGATTTTCACTAGCTGAGATCAGCAAGCCAGGGCAGAGAAGGTAAGCAATAGGCTGAACTACAGTAGAGTTTTGACAGACACAATTTTTTAAAAAGGGTAAGAAGACAAGGGAGTTTATAGTAAATGACTCAGTTTACCCATAAGACTCAAAACACACTGGGCAGAAGTTGTGATTTTTCTCTTTACACCTGCACATTGCCTTGCACACAGCAGATACTCAGTGGATATTTGTGGAATGAGTTAATTATCACATATTGGAATATTATAACAACACAGCATTTGGAGTACAAGCTATGAGTCAACTTCCTAAAGAAAACATGTGACACAGTCGTTTTGATTACTTCATGGACCACATCTTGCTTAATTTTACTTTATTTGCAAATTTAAAGTGAGGTTCCACTAACTCTATATTCCAGTGTGTTACTGTTTTTTCAAACCCTACCCATTTCATATTATCTGTTCCTTTTGCCTTTAATTTCTCTCTTCATCCGGCTGTAGTCACCATGTATTCACCATGTAATCTGTCAGAATTGACTTCATACAGAGTATATCATTATTAATTTATTGTTGTTGTTACTTGGTTTCTTATCAGTGTTTTAACTTCTGCATGCTTAATTTGGGGGTGGGAGCCTGAGCAACATAGTGAGGCCCCGTCTCTACAAAAAATAGAAAAATTAGCCAGGTGTAGTGAAACACACTTGTAGCCCCAGCTGCTCGGGAGGCTGCAGTGAGCTATTTTCATACTACTGTACTCTAGATCAGGTGTCAGAGCAAGATCCTGTCTCAAAAAAAAATTGGGTGATAGGGGATAAAGTTGGGGTGTTATCGCTTCTGATTTAGCCAAGGTTTAAATAAAATCTAGGTATCTTTAGAGTATCTGCTCTCCTCCGGTAAATGTTGAGGAGAGAGAAACTAACAGAAAGGCAGGATTAAAGTAAATTTCACAGTTTCATAATGTGGAATCTAATTGACTATTTTATTTGAAAAGGTCAGAGAATAAACTCATTGAGAAATATATGGATAAAATAGAATATTTTTGCAAACTCCAAACTGTAACAAATTTGGCTACTAATAATAAAGGTATTAAAATTTAAAGTTAATTCGAGAACTACAGCTTATAGAATCATTAATGATATCATAATAAACAGTTCTTCTGCACTGTGGATAAAAGCAGAATCCTTAAGTACCTTTGATCCCATGTCTTCCCTTTCTTTTGTTATTTCTTTTCTCATCATCTCTTTTGCAAAGGCCCTTTTCTCTTGCTGAGATGCAAGTTCTTTTTCAAGTCGCTCTCTCTGCCTCTCCAGCTCACTCTTCAACTGCTCACACTGGATTAAAGCCTGCCAGAATAAAACAGAATAAAAGGGGAGTTTAGAATTTAGAAAAAACAAGGGAAAATTACATAATCAAGCTTTAATTTTATTTAAAATAGTTGAAACTCACTATTAAGCCCCTTCGAATAATTTTGTATTTATTTATCAATACAACTTACTCATCTAAAATAGTATCTAAATGTTACATTTATTTGCATATTTCAATTTTTATAATTAAGGCTACATTAGCTAATCAACTATAAAAGTCAGGTAATGAACCTTAATAAGGGCCACAGATGAGTCAGAATTTTGTAAAAGGGGATCAGAAAAACCAAGTGCTTTAGTATTTTCAATTATATAGCATATTTATACTACAGGAAATACATAAGTACCTGATTTAACTAATTTTTTATTTGCTCGTGGTTAAAAATTATTTGAATACTTTAAATGATAAACAGATCAAAATTTTAAAATGAAATGTGGAATATATCATTACATATAGGCATCATTGTTTAGTACTATACAATAATCATATGTCCTTAAATATAAGTAAAATAAGATTTAGTTCATTCCTCTTACAAAGTAAAGTAAAAATTATATAATAATCAAAAGTTAAAATAAGGAAAGACTCAAAACAGAATTCACCTAGTTTTATGAGGATTATCATCCTCTAGTTCTAGTAAAAGTCCATAATTGTCCTTTAGTCTAAAATTTCCCACTCTGCATTTCCAGAAATAAAACCTCTCTAAGTTCCTTTTGGCCACATTTACAATATCTTTATTCATGATACCCAATAATAAAATTTGACTTCAAAACCTTAATTTTTAAATTCCAAATAAAATTAAGGTGCTGTGGTATCTTAGTCTTTTCCCAGTGGCTTTTATCTACAATATCCACCTTACCCATCCTCTCTTTTCCTCTGAATTCGTAGAAAGGAACCAAAGCCTTAGATGACTTACATCCTGCATAGTGATAAATTTGATAGCCACATTTGATGCTAATGGAGATGGAAATGGTCTCAGTAAGCACTGTAAGTTTTATGCATAGTTATGCTTCCCTCTGGTGAAAGCTACAATAAATACAGACAATAAATATCTAGGACATGTGAAGTTTCCTGTCTTCATCTCGAACGGATTAAACTTCAATTTCTTTTGGTCTCTTCTGAAAAGTTTCTGTACTCCCAGGCGTAACATATGAGGGAAAAATTCAATTGTCTCAGATTAACTGATAAACAATATGGTAACTAAACAATGATTCTCCTAGGGAGCTAGCTCCAAGTCCAATTCTAGCTGAGAATATCTGGAAATAAAATATCTGGAAAGGGAAATTTTAAATTAGATTTTAAAAGGAATGAAAAAGTATAATTTTTCTATAATTTAAGCCCTTGGAGCTTGAAATACTATGAATTAGTGACTTTTGTGCTTCAAAATGCAATTGCTCTTGTGAAAAATATTTTATATGAATCTAATAGAAATGTTCATAACTTTTGCTGATATAATTAATACCACTGGTATGTATGAATACAATGATTATTGAATATAAACCAATCAGAAGGTTTTCAATTGAACAAAAACTCAGGAGTCAACATCATTACATACTGGAACAGTGGAAGAGACTGCTGAAGATAAAAAATCAGGCTACTGTGAAGAGCAACTAAAGAATCAATTCAAAGAACTCAAACAACTCAGGAACAAGGAACACTAAATGATCCTGACAGGATAAGAGGCCTAATGCCAAGACAAGATGATACAGCAAAAAATATAAAGTAAGAAGTTGTAAGCCATTGCTGAAGCCTTGGTTTTGTGGATGGCCTTCTATTAGGACTAGCCACCACCAATGGGTGATAAGTATGAAAAGAGCATAAGACTAGCCACCACCAATGGGTGAAAAAAGCAATGAAACACTGAATAAAAATATTAGGATAAAAAGTGGTTATTGATGTTTCTTTGTGTACAGCCAATAATCACACATTATAAAATAGTTTTTACTTTTATTTGTTTTAATTTAACATATACTCCTGGTCACAATGCAAAACACATTAAGGCTTAGCAACACTTGAAATTAGAAAAGTGATTTAATCTTTCTAAAGATAATCTCTCTTACAATGGACCTCACATACTAAAAGATTTGAGTCTACTAAACAAATACTTATACATTATTTCCATTAAAGTTTTCTCTTCTAATTCTAGGGTTCCCGCTCCTAGTTTCCAGAATCCCAGCTGATTTGGGTACCCTCCGTTTATATTCACCTAACCATTCAGTAAAGGCGTTAACACCTGAATTCTCAAAGGCGAGGTCAGTGAACAGTCAAATATGATTAAACAATAGATCTTAGTTTACCAAGTTAATCTGGGGCCTGCAGCTTTTGTTTCTCCCAGTTACCAAGGTGGTGGCTTCTCCCCTTCCCTGAGCACAATCCCTTCCCCAGTGGAAATGGCTGTAGGTCTTGGGGAGTTGGGGAATTACACTTTCCTCCCACCCAGCAGACTCAATCCTCAAGGGACCTTTTTTTTCTGGGAAATTTCATTTGTGGTCATTGTATGCTGATCACATTAACACTTTTTTCAAAACATAACTTATTGAACTTGACATTCTAAGTTCTGGTTTTGTTAAACCAAAGGGTATTATGCACTACTATTTTAATAGAGTCAAAACATTTTCCAAAACAAAATTTATATCTAGTCAACTATTAAAACAGGAAACTATTGTAGGACATATAAAAGTCCTTCTTAACTACTAGGGTTAGTTTTCTAGAAATCTTTGTGATAGAAGTAATCATGACTAAAAAATTAAGATCAGATGAGATTTTGGAGCATTTCAGGTTGCTAAAAAATCTTATGAAAAATATAGAGTTCACACTTTTGAACATGAACTTTAAAACTTATGAACATGTTTTTAGTTTTATGAAATAAAGCCCATAAAACAGAAATTAGCATATTTTAAACATTTAACTTATAAATAATGCAAACCATTGATTTTAATTTATAAACCCTTTCTTACCATAAACTTATCAGTCTATCCCTATCTGCCATTTTCAAGATATTTATAATTTCTTTTTGTTTTGCAGCAGATAATGTGTGTATCAAGAAACATTATTTTCTATGCCTGTGACTACAACCAAATGCTCAATGTTTTTCTGATTTTCTTTTTACTCCAGTTTTCTAATTTCTGCCTTTCTGATTCACTGTAATCCAAGATACAGAATAATTTGGATATTTGAAAAGGTGGGAAAAAGTTTTGGCAAACATTTAACCTACTGGGTTTGTATTTTTTTTTTTAAAAAAATATTCCTTTAGAAGGTTATCTCATTACAGATATGTTCATGGTAACTTCATGCCAATGCCTGTGCCTTAAGCCCACATACCTTTTAATAATTTCCTTTGCCATATAAGCAGGCAGGTCTGAGGCCTAGTTAACCTTTTCACCTGCTGCTTGTAGCATTTCCAGGGTGTCACTGCAAAAACCTCTACTTTTCCACCCTCATTTATTCCCAGGCTAATTTTTTTTTCTTTAAAATTATCCCCAGTTGTAGTAACTTGCAATTTTCAAACAAAAACATTTATTGAGCACTTACTTACTATGTGCTAGGTATTTTGCTAAGGGGCTTACTTGGATGTATTTATTTAACTTCCTCAAGAATTTTTAAGTGGTTCTTATCACTCAGTAGAAGAAACTGAGCTTCTGAGACATTTAGTAACTTGCCCAAATCATAGACTTAGAAAGTGGAAGAGTAAGAAGTTGATCTAAGGTAGTTCCATACTAGAATCTCTGCATGGCATTGAAATTTTCTTATATCACATATTTCTTTTCTTATAAAATTGTCAGGCATTTTCACTGCCACTATGAATGTAAATATATAAAATAATTCCATTTATTTAGCATGCAATATGCACATAGAACACTAGATGGCAACAAATGTCAAGGAACTAAAGAACAAAGTAACCATTCCATAGTTGAGTAATAAAAGCAGTTGGTTTTAAAATTAAAATATGTATGCCATCTGACTTTTTAATACTCTTAGAAAGCAAAAATCCTAATGTGTTTTAACATAACTTTTAGCTAAAAACTACCAAACTCTCATTACATTTTATAAAGTGCTTAATAATCAATCCTTGCATTGATTATTCCTAATTTAGTGAAAATGCTATAGATTCATAAATACACAAAAGCTTTGCTTGTTCTTAACTGTAAATTTTAAAAAGCATTAACTATGAAACTTCATATTCATATTTAAAACTAATAATTGACTTAATTCAGTTCAACAAACATTTATTGTGCAATTAAGATGGAAATTGTATGTGGGATGATAGATGTCATAGACCTGACTTTCAAGGTCTTTTAGTGGAAAAAACTATGTAAACAGCCACCACAATTATACACAACATCAATAGGAATACAGAGGAAGAAGAGATTAATTCAAACAAGGGGCTGAGGGAAACTTCTGGGAAGACTGCCACCTGAGTTTAGCCTCATAGATTGAACAGATATTGTACAGATGAATACAGGGCAGAAAAGTATAGCACAATCAAATTCATGAAAATAGTCAATTGTATAATAGGCCCTGTTCTGGAAACAGCACAATTATATGACAGTGTGTAGTGAAAGGTAAGTCTAGGAAAGTTAGAGTGGGGCCAGATCGTGAAAGATCTGAAAGGTTATGCTAAGGAATTTGTCTTTTATTTTACTGCAAGAGGGGAGCTACCTGAATAGGGAGATTTATAATTCTAGAAGACTATAGCACCATTGTGAAAGATATACTGCAATTGGAAGAAATCTAATGGAAATCAATCAGAAAGCTATTGCAATAGTCTGCACAGGCTGCATAGGAGTATGTGAAGATTTAAACCAGGGAAGTGGTATAGGAATGGAAAGGTGGGTGTAACTAAACAGGGAACTCTAAAGAAAGAGATAGAGCTTGGCAACTAGTGGATGTCAAAAAGCAACTGATGGGGAAGAGCCAGGACATTCAAAGAATGCAAGCCAGGACTGTTGTTAAGATGGTGACACCGTTATTTGAGAAGTTAATACAGAAAATGGTAGAAGGAAAAGCAGTAGTACAGCAAGTTAAAATTTGGTTGTATAGAGTTTCAGATGCTAGTAGAATATCATCCATAAAAAGAGATCTAGTAGCAAAAAGAAATGTAGGGCTGAAGCTCAGGAGAGCAGTAAGAGCCATAGGTGCAATGTGGGGCTGTTATAAATGATGGTGATATTCGGCCATGAAAGGACATATGAATCCCAGGAGATCAGGGGAACATGGCTAGGAACTAACTCTGAGGAATGTCTACATTTAATATTTGTGTGAAACAAGTTAAAAGAAACTTAAGAGGAGCAACACAATGTGGACCTACGAGAGTAAAATATTAGCTAAATCAAGGGAAAGGGATGATATGTTATGATAGGACAGTTAATGGCTTCCAAAACTACAGTTTGAGTCAAATGAGGATTGAGATGAGGTCACAGGGTTTGGTAGTCAGGAAATGAATGAGGATCATTAAGTGAGCAATTCAGTAGCATGAAATCACACTATATCTGTTCAAAGCCTGACTGCAATGTGTTCAGAAGCGAAAGGAAAGCTACCAGGGTAGACAACTGTTTTGAAAAGTCTGCCAGTGAAATGATGGACAGAGGTAGTAAATTGAGTGGAAGATTATCATGTGAGGGCTGCTTTTTGTTTAAACAGAAATAACAGCTGTAGATGGGATGAGAGTGGAAAACTGTGGAGAGGAAAGGAAGGACAGAGGATGCAAGAGAGATGTGATGGCAAATGGCTCAGGTCCCTGAAACCCTAGAAGTAGGAGCTAGAGATTCATCTTGGGAAACTAGAGGGCCAGAAAAGCAAGGGGAAAATTGAGTAGAAGAGACATTTGAGGGAGGAGAAGATGCTGAGGGCTGTGGTCAGTTGGTCCTAATCTCAGTAAAGGGAGAAGTGGGTCATCTGAGGAGGTACTAGCAGTGGAGTTGGGGGAGTGAGGAAAGTGGAGTTCCTGGGTAGAGTATATAAGGTAGTAAACTGCAGAGAAAAGAAGTGTTTAACTGGACTTGTGACCACTGAAGGTGACCAGTATTACTCCAGTGGAAATCATTCAGTGGCTTTCTTAAGTGACTTTCTTCAGCAATCCTTGGTAGGCTAAAAGTAGAAATAGGGAAAAAAATGTATGATTGGGCTGAATTTTCACTGAACACTGGCAAAGTAGGTAAACTGGAAAGATAAGAATAAAGGAATTCGTGGGTGCTAGTGAGAATACAATTGCAATTCTCTTCATCAACAGATTTTTACTGAGTACCTATTATGTGACGAGCACTACACAAGATGCTAAAAATTCCCTTACTGTCATAGATGTTAAAGTTTAATGAAGGATACAGGCAAATAAGCCATAATAATACATTTTGATAAATGCCATAATACATAGTGGTTCTCAAATGGGGGGAAATTTGCCCTCCAGGACAATGAGGTCTGGAGACACCTTCCGTTGTCATAACTTGGGGGGATGCTACTGGCATTTAGTAGGTAGAGGCCAGGAATGCTGCTCAACATCCTACAATGTGAAGGACAGCCTCCAAAATAAAGAATTATGTAGCCTAAAATGTCAACAGTACCAAGGTTGGGAAACCTACTATAAAGGTACATTAAGAGGTACATCAAATCTAGACATGAGAGATAAGAGATTTTTTAGAGAGAGTACCATATAAGCTAAGACATGTAAGGATGGAGAAAATAATGCAGGCAGTGGAGTGGAAAAATTTGCATTGTGTGCACAAAGACCCAGAAGCTGGAAAGAGCACAAGACAATCAGCAGTATCATAACCATCACCACCACCACCATTATTTATTGAAATATTTTGTGCCAGGCTTTCTACAAGATAACTGATATATATTTTAAAATGGAGTTCTCATTAACAATCCTGTGAATCAGATATTTCTCCATTTTACAGATGAGGAAAAACTGAGGCACAGAGAAGTACCTTGTCCAAGGTCACACGGCCAGTGAATGGTAGGGCCAGAAGTTGAATCTAGGTCTGGCTGACTCTAACAAGCCCATGCTCAATCACTAAACTCTCCTGTCTTTGATGATGGCGGAGTTCACACACTGGGGGACAGGGTGTGAGAGGAGACAGTAAGAAGCAACACTGGAGGGGAAAGGAAGCCACATTCTGACAGACCTCGAAGCATGTGAAGGAACCTGGAGATCATCCTCAAGGCAGTGGAAATTCATGGAAAGGTTTTAAATCAGAAGAATCAAATGATCAAATGTCTCTTTATGAAAGATCACTTCTGGCTGCGGTATAGAGAAAGGAGTGAAGGAAGGGAGGCAAGTTAGGAGGCTGTTTAATATATAAATCCAGAGATTGCTATAGCCTGAACAAGTGTTAGTGAGGAAAAAATTCCAGAAAACTTCAGATTCACACTTAGTAACTGGTTAAAAGTTAGGGGTGAAGAGAAAATGACATCCAGTTTTCTGATCAGAGCATGTTGGTGGACAAAGGTGCCATTCAGTGAGTTAGAGAACACAGGAGGGGCAGCAGATTTGGGGAAGTGAATATAATGAGTACAGTTTGAGACTGGAAAATTCATATTCAAGTGGGAAGAAAGGAAGACAACGATGGAGACAACAGATAAAATGAGAGATCAAAAGAGAGAATGCCAAACAGGCACAAATGACGACAGAGCAGATTTAACTTTGATAGGGAAGAAGAGAAAAGGCTCTCGTCAGAGAGAGCATCTTGGAGTTTGAGATCTTAGTGGTACTTCAGTTCACGTGGGAGGTACAGTAGAGTAGAGGGAAATACTTGAGTTAAGGAGGCCAAAGAGTATTGGTGCTGCATATATCAACAACACAGATGTTGAAACCTTTAAGGATGATGAAATGAGACTGGGCAGAGGGGGTAAGGGTCAGATGCTAAAGCTCTTAAAAAGTGTCAGAGAGTGCCTCCTAGATTGAGAGTTTTTATTGATTGAGATTAGGAAAAAGAGAGGCAACACTAATTTCAAAGACAACTGAAAGTAAGTGCCAAAATAAAGCCCTGGAATGTTGGTAAGGAGTGAAGTAATTGCTGATTGCTCCATCATAGCCACATGAGATGAAATGAATGGCCACAAGGACTTCGCTGGAGATTTTAAGGGTCATAATGTAAAAAGGGACTACCAGAGTTCAGAACAAATGAAGAAATAGGAGTGTTTGAGGAAACAAAGTATGTTAGGGAGTTTGGTCAGAACTGAACCTAAGTTTCAGAAGACAGAGAGGCACTAGTGAAGAATGAGGGACAAATGGTCTAGGAAGAGTTAGAGATGAACTGGACAGAGACAGAAACGGATAAGGCCATGGCTAACAAGAGGCATAATATGGAATTGAACAGCCCTAATATTTTAGTAAAACACTGACATTACATTAAGGCATAGACCACTGCTATCCAATAGAACTTTTCATGATAATGAAAATATTCTAGTAATATAGCTACAATATCTAATATGATAATCTCACTAGTTACATGTGGTCTTTAAGCACTTGAAGTATAGCTAATGTGTCTAGGGAAAATACGTAGCAACCTTAATGGATTAAGGTGTGGTGGTCCCCAAACACAGCAATGCATCAATAGTAAACTATTATTCAAAGGGCCTCAAACACTGATCACTGTTAATTACTGTTGTTACCATTATTAAGTATGTTTGAGTTAGCTTATAATGAATCCATACTCATAGATGAAGATGCTATTTAATATACATATATTATTGTCTTTTGGCATATTTGGATGTTCTCAAAATTTCCCATGTATAGAGGAAAATATTTGTTTTTAGTCATATGAATAGATAAAAACTAATGACTGGATTTTAAGGTTTTCATGCCATTGAAAATTATCAGCAAATAAAAAGATTAAGCACACAAGTCTCTCAAAGTGTGTTACCATATGGTACTAGATTCTCTGAACAGTGATATAACAAGAGTATTTGCAGAGGAGTAAGAATTTTCCAAATAGAAAATTTGTTTAATTTAGAAAAGTCAACATTAACAGATTGGTATTATTCACTTTGTGTTTGGAAAAGAGAGTTTAGTTATGGAAGAATAACCAAAGAAATACTAAGAAGAAAAAAAAAAAGAGCGATTCTCCAATGTCTTTATTTGCATGTTATTAGACTTGCCTTGGTTTTTTCAAAATTGGCTTCCTCAGTCATTTGCACAGCTTGCTTCACCTGTTCGTAAGCACTTGCTTCTCTTTGCTGCACATCTGCCAAGCTGCTTCTTACAGAAACTAGTACAGACATCAAGTCATCTCTTTCTCTGTCAGCACAAAAAGAACATTCAAAACAAGGAATGATCAAATGATCATGTACTCATAAGTCAGGAAGAAAAGAGCATTAGTATGTATGAGAAGAGCCAGGGTGGGCCAGCTCAGCATGTATTAAATAAAGCACAACCCAGAGAAAGACCCTCTGTCCTTACTTGGAGAGCAGCAAGCAGCACAGCCAGAATGGCTGAGAGCATTCATGGCAGGACTGCATCTGCGTGGGACAATAACCTATTGTGGAAAGGGCTGCAGAGTAAATACCAGAAAAGAGCAAATTAGTTTTAAAAATGGAGGAAAGGGATGCTGAAAAGGGAAAATGCAACAAAGTAGGGAAGGTAGGGATTACACCTCAAAGTAGAAGTCAACATTTTAAGAAGGAACTAAGGCTTTGTTCACGCTGTTGATTCTTTTCTCACTTACTTGCACAAATATATGTCCTTTCCTTTTTGTCTTTCTCTGAAATTCCTTTTTTCCTGTCCTCTTTCAATTGAATTCTTTCACCTACTTAGGAACACATTCTTTTCTTTAAACGGGTAGCACTCTGAACACCTCAAATCCCTTGGTTCTGCATATAACATTCACAATTTAACACAATCTTATTCCACTGGGGTTAATCATTGCCAAGACCCACCTCCTTCTCAGCAATTCTCAAAAGTACCCTAAGCTAAGCTGTTTATTGGGGATAGAAGTAAACCCCATGCCAAAATGCTTTGGCATGTAAAATAGCAAGGATCCAATCTCACTAGGTTAAATAGATCCCATATAAATTAGTCCAGGATATTTGGAATTTATCAACCAAATAAAAATGTTCAGTAAACCAAAGAGAAAGTGAGGTGGGAAATTTGCTATACAGGCAAAGCAAAAAAATGTTTGTTGGATTGTCACACATGCTATTCCATGCTTTGTTAAAAGAGCTCAAGTTTTAAACTGTGGTTTCAAATTCATTTGAAATAAATGCTTGCAGTTTCGTTTCATTGCCAAGTTCTAAACTATCAGAAGAGAGCCAAATGTGATTATTTTTTTAAAAAAGCAAGTTTTAAACAGTTATAGTTTAGAGGATTATAAACTCTGAGTCTGAATTACTTTCAGAATTAACCAATGACTCTATTTTAAAACACTCTTAAAGGTAAAATAACTTAAACTATTTGTGGTATTTGGAAAGCAGCCACATTTTAAGAAACATTTAATACTGAACAAAGCTACAATTATTAGCAGTTTTATAAAAGCTCCTTTTGTTTAAAATAAGTATAAATCACCACCAAATATCTTAAAATTCATGGGAACATGGTGATATTCACTTTAGAATTTCCTGATTTGTTTTAAATTGATAAAAATAATGTACTTTAATTTTTTTATTCTACAGGAAATGAAAAAAGAAGTAAATTGTTTTGATCAAATATAATCAAGCACAATGATTATGTGAAACAGAAGAATCAAAGCAAGATTAAATTATTCTAGTAAAGAAATAAATTAAATGCAAACAAAATTGAATTTGTATTTATTTGCATTTTCAAAAATGCCCTCTAATGTAAAAGGGGATTCGCTTTAACAAGGATATGTAATCCAAGTAGAACCTGTGATTCTAGAAGAAAAGGAAACTTCACTTTTTAAGGATAGCAAGTCAATATAGGCATCATAGAGTCACCTTTCTTAAATTTCTAAGACCTACAGAAAAGCAAAAGTTACTATTCTTTGATATTCTTATCTGTTCCTGATACCATGCCATCACTAAAACCAAAGTTCCAAATAAGAAGAATGAACAAAAAAGCTCAGTAAATACTGAGTATACAAACAAATCACAACAAATCAGGATCAAAATCTAACAAATTTGCTTCTTATTTGAGACTTATGTTTAATACACTTAATCTCTTTTCAGGTTATCCTTTTGCCTAGAGTAATGTTTGTCACATAGCAGATGCTCAATGAAATAAACAACAAAAGAACAAATTAATAAATAAAGGATTTGCTATAGGAAGATGTCAAAAATGGGAACATAAAGCTCCCTCCCTATTCTAATATTTTATGGTCTAAACTGAAAAGTCATCTGACTATTTAGAATTCAAAAATAAATAGTTGCTCTGGTTCAAAAAGCTTTCAGAATATAAGCTCACCAACTTTAGACTACTGAACGACAGAAAATCAACAAAGACAAACCCTAAAATATAGATGCCTTGTTAAGCTCATTATTAACAGTGAAACCACAAAATGATTATACTAAAAATTTGTATAACCACTGGACTGATACACTCCAACTTTCTACAAGACAAATAAATGCACTACATGCTTCAGGGTGGCCCTCAGCCCTCTGGGAAGTCTGCAGGTAGCTATTTTAGCAATGTAGGATTATCTACTTAGTTGCTACATTTTGATGGTTTTGTTTTAACTCAGCCAGCCAATATACCAAATAGCAAGCATTAAAACAAAATAAATAAATAAATAAATAAAGAGTCCCAGGCTGGAGGCCCCTTCTCTCAACACAAGGCCTTGCTTCCTGCTTCATTCTGATATTCATCTAGATGGCTGTCACCTTCTTGACTTATCTCCCATATTTCAACCACACACTTGTCTCCTGGGTCTAACAGTGCTACTCATGATCTGCCCCGAAAATACAGTCAATTCCAGCCAGCCAGAGTTAATTGCCCAGTCAGTTGTGGTCCTGCTTAAGCCCCGAGTCCACAGGGCTAGCCCAGGGCTAGGCCTGACTGAAGGTTTCATAAGGTGAAGTTGTACAGACACAAGTGACATATCAGTGTGAGACTGAGAGGGCACTTCTCCAAATTACCATCTCCCACGGTAAAAATTCTGTGAGTGCTTGAAAACGCCATGTGAATATTTTAACAAGAGTAATCAAGGAGTGTCTTGAAGCAAAGCCAGCAATAAAACATTAACCCTGCAACATTCCAGGATTCAGATGAAAGAGCTGCTAAGGCAGAAAGATGACATAAAGAGCATGAAGACAGTTCTAGGATGGAAAAGCATGTACTTACACACACCCGCAAGCAGGTAATATTTAAGGAACTTAGTGCAACAATTGGAGCCAAAAGGACTGAGAGAGTCCCTGAATAATCTCGGCCAAGTGTTTAAAATAAGCAAAAGAGAAAGTTGGTCTGATACATATGCATGAGTGTTACCTTGAAATATGGAGTGCCTAAGAAATGCCTTATAATTCCTAAATTATTCCAGAGTTATTATCAATTTTAAGCATTATTAAAGCCTTATTTATAAGCATTATTACTACTGTTTTTAAAAAGAATCCCAGGAAGGCTGACTACAACATTTCTTTGTTCCTCATTTCTGGGAAGTTCCTGCTGTAGTCTTTCAAAGCCAACCATACAGAGCACTGCCAGTGATCCATCCCAAAATCACAAGCTGGACTAAAGTCTCAGAATAGTACCCTGGTAATCATTTCTCTTTTTTGAAAAGAACACTGCAACTTCTCCAAGGTACTGTGAGCTACAGAAAGGAATTTAATATAAATCAGTACCATCACATGGTCACCATTAGAAGGTATTTTGATTATTAAGCAAGAAAAAGAGGTTACTGTTACTCTTACCTAGCCCATGGCATAAAGAGGCCTAAGTGAAAGGCAGAAGTTCAAAAACAATAAGAAGATTTCAAATCAACTTAAAAAATGTATCAAATGTCATCAATGGTTGTTAATTATACTCTCCAAAGTCCTTGAGGTCCTAATAAAACATCACAAACACATACGTAGTGTGGTCTCTAAATCATGCCTGATCTTCTCCTTGTCAACTGCACAAGTCATTTTTGTGTCATATATTCAAAACAGTACATGATAAAGGATGTAACAAGCGAGCTTAAAGCTAGTGTCAACAATACCACATTTCCAAAATAGGCCAGGAAAATGATTGATTTTTCATATTTAAAGGTATATATATTGTTTAATTCTATATTAAAATCACGTTGGAAATATTATGATAATAGCTTTTTGAGGAGTCAGGCTTCTAACTATACACAAAACTAGAAATCCAAACCTAAAAAGTGATAGGCACTCTTCAAAGTCAGCAAAACATTCAATATGCAGCATGCTGCATTAATAAATTGAAAGAAACTGAACACCAGCTTAGGCCAATGGAATCATACAGACAAAAATTTTCATTGACAGTAAAAGCAGAAACCTTTTACTATTTTCTATATTAAGGCAGAATAGGATACAATATGCTGACAAAGCAGAAAATTGAACTAAATGGGTTGACATTTAAGAGGCTAAGAGCTCAAATTTAAGATAAAGACAAAGGAATACATAATTGAGCAAGAATCTAATTTCTAAATGACTACCAGACTTGGAATCAGCATAAACATTATAGCTTCCTTTTAAAATATTTTTCTCAGGATCTAGAAAGATAATCTGAAAGGCAATGTAATAGGGGAAATCCTGTTTTTTATTTGTTGGTTAGTTTTGCTAGACTACCTAGTTTTAAACTTCTCTTTTGATCTGTGTGGCTTTGATTATGCTTTTTTTCTTTTTTAAATGAATGTTTTCATTACATTCTCCTTGTAAAATTAGTTGCCAATATGGTTAAAAGCCTATGTGACACACACTTTCAATTTCAATGCCTTCCTCCACTTCAGTGGTAATCACTGTTAAATATTTGGTGTTTATTCTTTCAAATATTTTTCTACCTAAAGAAAAAAATAGGCAGTGTGGTTGTATACAGACTTAAAAAATACAAATTGTTTCATACTGGATATACCTTTAGTCATTTTGTTTTGTTTTCATTTTCTTTCTTTTTCATTTTCTTTCTACAATATTTTGAATAGGTTAATACATTAATACACATAGTTCTACTTCATTCTTTTCTTATACCGTGTACAAAATTTTATAATTTATCTAAACCATAGTTTACTTTCCTTTGAAGGCTATTTAGGTTGTTCACATCATTGCAAACAATGCTACAAAAAGGATTCCCTAAAATGCCTCATTATGCATGTACATGAGTTTTGTGTTTTTTTTCTCTAGGATAGATTTTGAAATGAACAATTTAAATATTAATAGATAATGCTAAAGTACCCTCCAAAGTAGTCTTACCAATTTATAGCTCCACTAGAGGGTATGAAAATACTCACTTGTGACCTTACCAACACTTGCAATAGTTTTTGCCAATCTGATGGGTTAGTTTTTTATTGTTTAATTGCATTTCCTTGAATACTAACATAATTAATACCTTCTAATATTTTGGCATCTTCCTCATTTATTGCTCAGCAATTTCTATTCTTTACCCATTTTGCAACTGGGCAGTTTGTCCTTTTCGTTCATTTCAAAGGAAATTCTTTATATATAGTATCAATATTTTGTTATGTATGGTGCAAATATTTTTTCCCAGCCTTTTAACTTAATTTGTCATATTTTATTGTAAGGAAACTTGTTTTTTAATGAAGTCAATTGTATCATGTTTTCCTTTATAACTTCTACTTTTCATGTCACCCTTAGGACTATAGTGAACTCAAGGCTATTCAGATTTTTTTATATTTACTGCGAATGCTTTTATAATCTGAATTATTTCTGAACTTTTAAATTATTTTGAATTTATTTTTGTAAGGTACAGTTCTATTCTTTTTTTTCCAAATATAAACAGGCAAATTTTTAACATTTCTGAGCCTCAGTTTCCTTAAGTTATAAAATGGGGGTAATAATATCTACCTCACAAATGCTTTATTAAGATTAAAAAGAGATTATGTTTTTAAATTGCCTGGCATAGTCCTTGGCATATAATAAATGTTATTATATGTTTGTTGTTCCTGAAAATATATTTAATAGTTATATTGAATTTATATATATAATTTAATGACATATTTAATAATTAATATAATACTTAATGAAAAATAGACCACTAGTACAGATCATAAAAACTACCAGTCAGTCCATGCTGGAGATCCAATTTTTATATAACCAGTAGGTTAGTCATGTGTGGCAATCACAGCTATCAGACATATTGATCATTCCTGAAGTACGGAAGGCACAGAAGAGTTTTAACATTTATTAAGCACTTACTGTATGTCAGAAAGTGTTTTACATACTATATAGGTTTTCTCTCAATGACCCCTCAAAATAACCCTATAAGTTAGGTTCTTTTATCACCAAGAGGTAAGTATTATTCCGCCAAACAAGGGAAGGTGCCAGGCTCAAAGAAGTAATTTGTTGAAGGTCAAGACATAGAGCATAATTGGTCTGACTTGAATGACCACACTCATTTCACTCTTCTATATCAATTCCAATCAGAAGATCTCTGACTGTTAAGCAGTAAATGCCAAAATGTCTTATCATATGAATAGGAAACGTTTACTGTCTACTACAGGCCAGGCACTCTGCTGGGAACAAGGGGCTACAGAAATAAACAACACACAGCTGCTGCCTCCATGTGCACACTATATATTATCAAATCACAGAAGAAAGAAATCTAAGTTAGTTGAGGACAAAATGGGGCAGAGCTGGCAAAAGACTACTTCTGAAAGGAAGTGATGTTTGAGTTATTTAAATGAGCACAGCAGACAGAGAGAGGTGACCTGGAGCACAGAGAGAAGTAGGGGACCAGGAAGAACACACACTATAAATAAACCACCTCTGAATTCTATAGTAAATAATAATTCTCAACTTCCACTAAATAAAATTTTCACAGGAAAAGACTTCCTCTGGAATAGTGAAAACAAAACAAAAGAGAGATACACAGAGAATTGTAGCATTTCAGCCTAGATAAAAACTGACAACATAAAAGCTCATTTGTAACTTGTGCCTAGTTAACTCTCAAATATTAATACCAGGAGACAGTGGGTCTTTCTTTAAGTACACTCATAATATTCTTTACAATAGACACGCGATAAAGACATGGTAATAACTCACTCTACCTAAACTACAGCAGGGAAATCAAAGATATGGCAAAATCAAAGGAATTCCTACCACACTGTTTTGTTAAGAATAATGCTGCATTTGTAATTTGTCCTAGAACTGGACAGATCTGTAGAGATTATCTAGTTCAATTCTCTCACTTGAAGACGAAACTGAAACCAAGAAATAAAATTATTTGTTTAAAGTTACATGGTTACCCACAGTCAGCAGAATCTATCCATTTTGTCTTTGAGGAAGCTATAATGAAGGAATCTTTTAAAATCCATTTTATCTGAAGCTTAACATTAATCACATGTTATTTAGCATGGGAATAAAAGAACACGATGCCTCTTTAAAGACACAATTTTCCATGTTGCCAGAGACCGTGCAGAGGAGTATACTTACTTAGTCAGTCTTTCAATGGTCTGCATGTGAACATTACTGTGGGTTTGGGAAAGAACAGCTTCATGCTGAGCACATTTCAAACAAAGACCACCAACACGGTTAGAAATATTAGCAGCAAGAAGAGATTCTTTATGCTTTAGTTGCTCTTTAAGATCTTCACAAGTTTTCTGATATTCAGCTAAATCTTTCCTAAAAAGAGGGGGAAAAATTCCAGGAAATGACCAGGTAAAAGTGTACTGCTTTCAAATAAATCATCATAATGATAACTATTACTATCATTTATGAAAGTTTACTTTATGCTTTACATACAATAACTTATTAATTTACCACAAACCTGAAACTTAGAATGTGATTATCCTAATTGATATGTTGAATATAATGAAACTTGAATATATTAAATAATTAACTCAGGTTCTTATAAGATTTTAATACAGATTAGAGTGTGCCTCCGATACTGGTTCTCTCTTCACAAAATCTGACCTTCATTAATATCATATTATCCCCAAAACAAAAATGAAAGTCCAAATATAAATCCTAAATAGTTTCTCTTAATAAAGGGATGTGGTGATACAATACGGCATACTTGAAATGAAGAAAATACCCTATTTCAACTCCTTAAAATTTATAGAAAGTACAAGTTCACATAAAGAACATGGCTTTTATCCATGACTAAGTTATCATTATTGTCCAGTTTTCTTCAGGCGGAAAACACAAAAAATTATCTAACCACAAAGTTTCACAAAGACCTGTTTCAAAAGAAAGTGGGCTATAGAAAGAAGTTATATAGAACTCACCAACTACTATTTCAAAAGTAGCAGCTATAAGCTGGAAACATGTAGCTTGCTAAAGAAAGAGCTGGAGAAGCATGTCCCTTTGTGTGTGTGTGTGTGTGTGTGTGTGTGTGTGTGTGTGTGTGTGTGTGTGTACAGTTTTTGTTTGTTTGTTATTACTTCATGGGCTTGCCCCTGGATGAAGTTTTTCTGCAAGTTGACTTTTTAAGCATTAAGTGACCAGTATATGGGTTATATTTTCTGCCTCCCCATTAAAAGTGTGGTAAAGTCAACTAGGCAACTGAGCTTCCTTGCCTATATGTCCATTTCCTACTGTATATATTTTTTAAAAAATCAACTTCTAGTTCAAAAAGGAGATTACTGAAGGCAGGTACTTTATCTCCAGCCCAGTCTACTCCCTTTGTCAGAGTTTCAATGCTCAAGGGTCTATAGCTATCTTAACTTGCTCACTATCACAGAGAAGAAGCCCACAACCAAGACGCTTGGCTGTCATACACTACTTCAATTGTTGGGATTTTCAAGCAATACAGGGAGGTGGAAAAGATCCATAGGCATTCTAAGTGTTTAAAAAAGCTAATCTAATGACAGTCTGAAGTTGAGGGGTGAGGGTGGGTGGAAAGGGGAAGAGCCGAGGAGCTATTTCTGTCCTATCCCTAAAATAATATTTCCAACATAATAAGTGTTTTTCAACAACATGTGGAGAAACTCTGACTTTCGAAGGCTTTATAAAAAGAACTTTGGAAGCACATTCCAAAGTCAAAGGGTCCTCGTTACTAATAATGTCAGGTCTAAACTCAAAACACTCAAGTAGATTTGATTATTGGAAATGGAAAAAGAGAAAGTTAAAAAGAAATAGTTACCATATGGCCAGAGATTCTGAAAAGAGTGATTTTATTTCTATCTTTAAGAAAATGCCTCTTTAAATAATCCTAAAAGGAAATGATGAAACAGAAGGATGCAGGGAACAAAGTTTAGAGTTAATTGCAAGTTGTAATTTTAATGTAATTAAAGATGGCATATTTAAATTCTGAATGAGACAAAATAAGTCATATTCCTATAAGTATAATGAATTAGAAATATATTACTTCAAAAACTGAAGAATCAAATCACAACAGAAATCAAGTAAGATAAAAAGGAAGAAAGCAAGACCATTTAAAAAATGTTAAATTTCTTTGTGAAAAAGTAAAACTCTCTACAGAAATCCAAAAACTAGTCAGCGTAATCCATTAGAAAAGCATAAAAAGTATTTTTTAAAATAAATGAACAACAACATGTGTAGTAAAAGCCATGCGTTCTGGTTCTTAGTATTACTCTAGTTATGTCTCTTAATGGCAAATGGCCTGGAAGATTTTTAAACTTATTTCAAATTGGACTTATTAAAATAAAATTATGAAAGTATTTTCAAGTTCATTTGATTTGAAAGTACTTTATTACCACAATTAAAATAACGTTTAACAAAAAGTTTATTAATTCCTGGTGTCATTTTTCTACTCATTATATATAAATCACTAATGGTTAATCTATAATATATAAGTTTTATTGGAATCTAAATATACAGATTTTACAAAAAATACATAAACACTCATCATATATACTCTAATTCATCATGCATATAATACTGAAAGTATTCTATCATTGTTGCAATTTTAAAATTAGGTGAAGAATATTTACAGAGAAAAAACCTTGCTTATAATTTGAAAACTAGACTGCTTTATTTTCACCATTTATTTTACTTTAAAAACATAATTTTCTATAATAGCACCTAGAGATTCTTATTTCTATGAGAAAACACAAATATGTCATAACTGATGAAGGGATAAAATTTATAAATTAGCTCATAGAAATGGGCTTTGGAAAAGGACTCAAAATTTTAAGCTTCTTTAACCTTTAATAACCTGAGGAAATTTTTTATATTGCATATAAAATGTCATCAAGTAATTCTGATATTGATTAAAACTGGCAGTTCAGCAAACATTAAAATATATTTCAAGATTACTACGGATTTGGTATGATTGCAAATGGATGAGTTCTCTTTACCTCAAAAACTTCAATTGAGATTCCAGGATTTCACTCTTTTCCTCATAGGTAAGTTTTAACCTTTCCTATAGAAAAGAAAAGAAAAATATATTTTCTCCATGCTTTGTGCTTTATAAGCTAATTTTAATTGTTGATGTTAAACTTATGATGACACCACTGTACTCTAGCCCCTGTAAGAAAATGAGACTTTCTCTAAAATAAATAAGTAAATAAACAAACAAAAAAAATATTAAACTTATTGTTTTCTGTTTACCCAAGAGAAAAAACAATGTGTCTTCTCAGAAAACATTTTCCCTAGTCCACCCCAAATTTTCTATTTTTACTGGATTAAAGCCTGCAAAGAACTACTGAATCATAAAATAGTGATAACTGACAAATTTTTTTCTTTCAAAATTGCATACATCAGTTCTTATCCCTAAACGTGTGACTCTGGGAAAAACCAATTATAATCTATAAGGTTCACAAGGACAAAGATCAAATCTTATTAGAATCCCCCATTATGGCTGCTGCATATTTGAAATACAATAAATATGTGTTGATGAATGATAAAAAGTAAAGTTATGAATCGTATTATGATAGACCAAACTGATAAACTATCTAAAGGCTCTGCTTTATCTATTTTTCCATTCAAGAATATTTTTTTTTTGGCTCTCCTCCTCCTCCCTCCCATTCAACAAATATTTATTGGGTATCTAAGATGAAGGTACCTTGAACCTTGGAACTTACACAATATTCTAGAAAGGAATAGAAAGGCAAACGGACAATTTCAATTACAATTGACCCTTCTATAACACAGTGGTTCAGGGTACTTAGTTAGCCCCACACAGTTGAAAATCCATGTATAACTTTTGACACCCCCAAAACTTAATTACTAATTGCCTACTAATGACCAGAAGCCTTATTGATAACATTAAACAGTTGACTAATGCATATTTTGTATGTTATGTGCATTATATACTGTATTTTTTACAATAAAGTAAGCTAGAGAAAAGAAAATGTTAAGAAAACTACAAAAAGAGAAAATATATTTACTCTTTTTAAGTAAAAGTGGATTATCGTAAAGGTCTTCATCTTTGTTGTCTTCACTTTGAGGTGGCTGAGGAGGAAGAGGAAGAAGAGGAATTGGTCTTGCTGTCTCAGGAGTGGCAGAGGCAGAAGTGTTGGAGGTGGAAGGGGAGGCAGACATAGACAGTGTAACATTATGGAAACACGTAATTGCTGTCTTTTTGCTTTTTCATTTCGCTTAGAATGTTTCTATTAATATATGGTAACAATCCTTCTTCCACCATTTGCTTTAGTTTCTGTACCCATATCACAGAAGGGCCCATGTTGTAACAGAAGTCAAAAGCCGTCTTTAATAATTGGAACCCTTCTGCCAGATTGTCTAATGTCCATTTGTTTTCTGGCACTGCTTCTTCTTTGTCTTCTTCCTCATTGTCTGGCACTAGAAAGACCCTTTAGAAAACTGTAACAATAACATCTGTAGATGATAATGAGAATCTGAAATATGATTCATTCTATCTTCCCCTAGAACACTCCTTACAGTGTTATTCTTACTCTTTCATCATTGTTGATCAACTCTGACATGTCAAATTTAATGCCAAGAAGACTTTCAGTTAGCAAGAAAAGAAAAAAGGACTGTTACACAGATCAAAGGATTGAAAAGTATCATTTGGTCTTAAAATAGAATATTTTAAATGCCTGGTGAAATTGGGACATTCCAAAGCCAGCTCTGTATATAGGGGAACTGAGAAAGCCACAAGCATGCCCAGGGAGGATTCATGCTCAGAAAATTCCCGAGAAGACGTTAGGCTTTCATATATGGCTGATCCCTAGGTTTACAGCAAGCCTAGCCAAATGGTGAAAGAATGCTCCAGCACAGATCCCATCTGCAGACTGGGTAATGTGGTTGCTCCTTCTCCCTCTCTTGTTCTCTCTTTCTCTTTGTGGGAGGGAAGGGGAAATTTGTTTGTTTCAGCTCCTGGCATTCAAGGAAATCTTTGTGGAACATTAGCTAAACATGAGCTAATAAAACAGAGACTTCAGTAATCACACATGACATGGAATAGTCTGCAAAAATAATTTGGAAAATTCTCAAAACCAAAAGGACTACTGTAGCCTTCAACAACAACAATAAAAAGATAGCGAATCCTGGGAAAGAAGGGCTATCTGATTTCCAGAATTACCATATTATGATAGTGAAATGCTTTTTGAAATGCTTTTTATTGTTTTCAACAACAAAAAAATCACATGGAATACAAGGAATGGAAAACATGGTCACTCAAAGGAACACAATAAATTGAGAGAAACTATTGTTGAGAAACCATAGACATCAGACTTATTATGTAACAACATTGTTTTACTGGCAGTCCAGATAAATAAGTATTTAAAGGAAATATTAAATTTTTCTTTTGGCAGAAGTCAAGATAAACTGTGCAGATTAACCTGAATAAATGGTTTTGAATCATACAAATTTTTAAGAAGAAAAATAAAGACTTGTCCAAAGAGATTCTCCTAGTTTATAAAATATTTCCAGAATAACTCTTTAAAAATTCAAAAATACTCATTAATTACCTTAAAAATATGTCAATACCATATGGGTTTATGAAATAACTTCCAAAATTTATTTTTTTAATTTAAAAAGGATTTCAAGTTTGTTTTTTTTTTTCATAACCAACAGAAATTTATTTCTCACAGTTCTGGAGGCTGGAAGTCTAAGATCAAATTTAGGTGTCTGGTGAGAACCTAGTCTCTCTGCTCCCAAGATGGCACTTTGTTGCTGTGTCCCCAAAGGCAAAAAGCTGGAAGGCATTCCCAGTTTTAAATACACTTCTAACACTATCACTTTCTTCATTTAAAAGTGCGTATCTCTGAGGGCGGGGCTACATACTTTTTGAAAAAATAATGATTTTTACAAATTAACACACAAAAATTTGCTTAAAATATCTTAAGGGGAAAAGAGTTTTCACCAAAACCAATATTTAAATAGACTATAGTAAATGACCTTGTTCCTTTTTTTTTTTTTTTTTTCTTCTTTTTATACCATCCGAATTCTCAGTGAGATGCTTTGGTAGTTTTAAGACATGTCAGTCTTTACCAAGAGACACTGACATTAGTGATGTCCATGGTGATGGCAATTGCTTTTATGGCTCAGTTTAAGCAGATAAAACATTACTGGACTGGTTCGTCAAATCAGAGGCAAAGGTGCTCTCTTGGCCTATATCAAGACTTTGTTCAACTGAAGCTCCTGGGGGTGGAATATTATCTACAGTTTTATTGGCATTATTCAAGTTGCTAGTAAGTGTGGTAATATCATACTCCTAGTCCATGATACCAAATTCATCTTCTGTTGTAACTACATCTTTAGTTTCAAGTGGTTCCAAGGAAGAAACCAAAAACTCATTTTACAGAGGGGTTTGAGGCTCATTATTGTCATATTCTGCATCTTCTTTTACTTTAGAATCCTTACCACCATCACTGTCAATGGTAATTACAACTGGGGAAAGTACAGTATTATTTCTATGGTGTTTCTCATGCTTCTTTTTGTGTTTCTTCTTTTTCTTTTTTGATGTTTGGTTATACTGGTAACTTTTACTTTATAAACTTTCTCTACACTCAGGCTCCAGGTCCTCCTTTTTCTCCTATTGTGTTTTGTCTCTCTGTCTGATGATTGGCTGTCTGAAAAGCTCTCACTCTCGCTTTTTGTAGTTTCCATCCAATTTTGATGAAGAATTTTGGTAATGACTGTCTTTTACTATAGAAGCAAATTCTTGAGATGGTTGAGCCACTTCGTTAATACCCTCCAAATGCTGTGTTTTCTGTTTTTCTTTCCTTCCAGGCCTTTCATTTCTCACCTGTCCAGGCCCTGTAGATGCAGCCCCTGATATATTAGATGGGCTCCTTGATCTGTGCCTTTCATAGTAGTAATATTTCCTTTTGCTGTGGTTATTTTTTTCCCTAGCATTTGTTCTTTCAGAAAAGGACTGAATTCTGGACTTGAAGATTGTCTAGACTTGAAGGAGCTCTGGACAGAGTCCTCCTCCTGTAAGATGATTCATAGCTATTCCCTGCCCTTGCTTCTATTATGATAAGTATACTCCCACTAATATCTGCTTCCATAATTATTAAATAATAACGTAATCTATTTCTGTTCCGTGATCTTCTTTTACCATGATCACTGATACAAGACCTTGATCTGCTTGCACTTTCACTATTTAAAGTGTGGCTTCTTCTTAATCAACTGCTTTCTCTAGTTCTTGATCTCTTTTTGTGTCTTCTCCCTCTAGGTCTGCTACTCTCCCTGCTTCTGGATCTTTTGCTTTTCATTCTTTTCTTCCTATGATATTTTCTGTGACTTTTCTGATCACATCCACTTCTACTCTGGGAATGTGAATCTGAACTTCTTGATCTTCCCCTCTTCCTGTGTCTACGGCTATACGGAGAATATACTCTATCTGCTCTCATAGATAATCTTAGGTCTCTGGGAGATGACAATGATGTAGATCATTTCTCTTCCTTCTTTGATTTGATTCTTGTACCAGAATCACAATGACCTTTATTTATTTGCTCACCCTTTCCAAGGACAGAGCATGGGGATGAACATCTACTAACATCACTATCACCAGAACTGTAAGATTGGTCTTGTTCTTGTGTTTTTATCATATATATATATGATATATATATATATGATATATATATATATATCATATATATATATTTTCTCACAAGTGCCTAACTCCTTAGACTCAGAAGGCAGTTCTGGGGTCCTCACAGCTAGTGGTTTAACAAACCAAACAGTGACACAATTTTCTGAAGAAGAATCAGTCATTATGTAAGCCCTTATTGGTTTGTACTCTTTGTATCTGAAACATGGATGGCTCCCTCTGTGACAAGTTCTTCATATGAACTGTTGGAAGTATTTACAAAGAAAGACATTGCAACATGTACCTGCTCTGAGCTTGAGTAAGATGGTCCTGGAGCTTCATCATTCCATGGTGCCTGACTAACAGTGGCTACATTAATATTCAGGTCTTGAATCTCAACCTCATCAGGAGATATTGTTATGACTGAAGAATCAGAATGTCTGCCTTCTTCATATGAAAGGGCAGGGTAATCATAATTGGCATGCTGGCCAAAGGCTGCCATATTAAACAGGGATCCAGTAAAACTGATCAATTTATATAGAAAATGCTCAGTTTTGGTCTTAAATGAGACACAAATGCCTGACTCTTGAAATCATAGTGAATAACATTACTCATGATGATGTGCTGGATGATATTCACTAAAGATCCACAAGCTCCAAATAGAACTGGAAGTTCACATTTTAACCAGGGAACTAATATGTGAAGGTAAGCTGGATTTCTATGGAAAAATTCAGCTAAAATATACCTATAGTGGCCACCATCTTCAATATTTCTAACTTGAGCCCCAGCACAATAGAGAATTCATCTAAAACTGATAATATCTTATTCTTGAATTTTCTGCAAAGACATTTCATCTGCAGTAGTTGGCCTCCTTACTGCAATGTGTCTCATAAGCTGAGGATTTTCAACATCTCTAGGTCTTGTTGAAATGCCTAACCCTTCAAACAGTTCTCCACTATCCGGTGGATTTGTTGTTCTTCCACTCATAGTACTACTAGGTGAATAAAGAGAAGCATTCCATTTCCTTATCAAAGTTGTGGAACATCATGAGTGGCAAAAGAACCAATATATGAAAGCCTTAGGACATACTCCTTGAAGTCATCTGCTGCCCTCACAGATAATAGAATCAAAAGGCTGTTTACATAATGGAAATTCAGCTTTGCTTTTTGATCATTCCTGTACACAGTGAAAACAACTTATGTAAGCACTGTTCTAAGTAAGACACATTATCAAATTCATCCAAGCATATAAGACACTTGGAATCAGAAGATACATCAGCTGGTACTGTTTGTTGCAATTTGCTAGTGCCAGCTTTAAGTGAAAAACTGTCCATTTTAAATTCGGTGGCTAATGCCATTATTTCAGAGGATGCCAGAGCAGGCGCTGCTGGGGACCTGTGGCAAGCTCCCCAAAGCCCAAAAAGCTAGGTAGGTCGGTGGCAGTAGGACTGTGAAGATGTACACAGTAACTTCTCCACCTACTCTCAGAAGTGGGAGCAGGCAGGGGTACTTCATCCTCCTTGCAAGACAGCAGAGATCCCAGTGGCTGCTGTGACCCCAAGAAGCCAGTGAGTCACCGCACTTTGTACTGGATTTATTCAGTGGTAGGTTCCCGGGCTGGCGGAGCTCCATGGTGTCGATTGCCTGGGCCTGCAGGCAAAAGGACCCTATTTCATCAGCACCCAGAAACTCTAAAATCCATTCCTGAATAAAGCATTTCACCCTCTCTTAGGCAAAGACTTTAAATCAACTGTCTCGGCCAGGTGAAGTGGCTCACACCTGTAATCTTAGCACTCTGAAACGCCTAGCAGGAGGATTGCTTGAGGCCAGGAGCTTGAGACCAACCTGAGCAACATGACCAGACCCCTGTCTCTGCAAAAAATAGAAAACAAATTAGCTGGGCATAGTGGCGCACACTTGTAGTCGCAGCTACTTGAG
Organism: Microcebus murinus; assembly: GCF_040939455.1. Classification (NCBI taxonomy): domain Eukaryota; kingdom Metazoa; phylum Chordata; class Mammalia; order Primates; family Cheirogaleidae; genus Microcebus; species Microcebus murinus. The sequence goes on along the minus strand of NC_134122.1, from coordinate 49,531,565 downwards.
AGGCTAAGGCAGGAGGATGGCTTGAGCCCAGGAGTTTGAGGTTGTAGTGAGCTATGATGACACCACTGCTCTCTAGCCCAGGCAAGAGAGTGAGACCCTTTCTCAAAAAATAAAATAAAATAAATTGAAAAATAAAACAAAACAAACACAACAAGTCAGGAGGATTGCCTGAGCCCAGGAGTTTGAGGATGCTATGAGCTAGGCTGATGCCATGTCACTCTAGCCTGGGCAACAGAGTGAGACTCTGTCTCAACAAAACAAAACAAAACAAAACAAAAAAACACAGCATTAAATATTCTCAAAGAGGTAAGAGAAAAACATAGACAAAGAACTAAAGGAAATCAGGAAAACAAATTATAAAGGGGACCAAACAGAAATTCTGAAGCAGAAAAGTACAATAACAGAAATAAAAAATTTACTAGAAGGGTTCAAGAGTAGATTAGAGCAGGCAGAACAAAGAATCAGTGAACTTGGAGATAGGACAATTGAAATTATTAAGTCTGAAGAGCAGAAAAAAGAATGAAAAATTATCATATGACCCAATAAGTCCATTTCTGGGTATATACTCAAAAGAATTGGAAGTAGGGACTCAAACAGATGCTTGTATACCAATGTTCATATTATAATTCCCAAAAGGTGGAAACAATGCACATATCCATCAACAGATGAATGGATAAACAAAGTATGGTACATGCACACAATATTATTTTTAGCTGTAAAAAGGAATGAAATTCTGATGCACGCTACAATTGGATGAACTTTGAAAACATTATCCTAAGTGAAATAAGCCAGATACAAAACCAAATATTATTTAATTCCACTTATGTGAGATACCTAGAATAGATAAATTTATAGAGGCAAAAAGCAGAATAGAGGTTTCCGGGGGTTGGAGGGTAGGGGGAATGAAAAGTTACTGTTTAATGGGCACAGAGTTTTGTCTGGGATGATGAAAAAGTTCTGAAAATGGATAGTGTTGATGATTGCACAAAACTGTGGATGTACTTAATTTTATACTTAAAAATGGTTAAAATGGCAAATTTTGTTATGTACATTTTACCAGAATTTTTAAAAAGTACAGAAAAGAAATAAAAGATGCATAAAAGTACCTAAATACTCACCAGTTCTAGCTTCCATTTTTCAGCTTCACCAGCAGATGCATCTTTGCCAATATCTGCATTGCTGTGGGAAAATGGTTTCTTGGCAGCTTCATCCACTTCAGAATCTTCAGCTGTTGAAATCCAAGAATTCTGCATGTTTCCCTAAAACAAAATGTGCCAGTAATTGCAATTGATATTCAACTTGAAATAAACATGCATACTTTACAAATAGAATACTGATTCTTACCCATGATAAAAAACACACATACATGTTTCTAAACTATAAGTCAAAAATCATTTTATATTTTCAGACCATTAGAGTCATATTCTACAATTGGTGCTACAAAATCAAATTCCTACAAGTATAGGCAATAATTTAAATATGAGCAAAGAGGGCTGGATGTCAGCGTATTAATGGCATTATCTCTTACTCCTCTAAAGAGATATACTCTTGAAACATATAGCCATCTCTTAATTTGTCTTTCATTTTCTACATTTCATAGAGGCATGGCTAATAATGATAATAATAACTGTTAACACATATAGTGTTTTCTATGTGTCAGACACTGTTAGATTCCATTGTTGTCTCCATTTTATACATGAGGAGACCGAGTCACATGACGTAACCAGCTAAGGATCACAAAGGTAGGAAGTAGCTAATAAGTGGCAGAACTAAGATTTGAACCCTGGCAATCTGGCTTCAGAATCCATGCCTATGAAATAATAAGAAACATATATTTAGTCTCTGCCCCCAGTTCCTGACACAGAGCTCCCATAATTTTACAATTTCCTGAGTGGCAGGGGTTGTAGGAGCATCTTTTGTTATATTTGGTTTTAGTCCCTGGTGCCTGACATAAAAGCTTCTAAGACCCTTCAAATATCCACAGTGATAAGAGTATCTTTTTTATGCTAATGAGATGACTGGTGGAGAGGGTCCCTAGACAGCTTCTAGATGGGAGCTGGTCACCAGAAAGACAAAGGCATGATTAGAGGACTGGAACTTTTAGCCCCACTCCCCAACCTCCAGGGAGTAGAGAAGGACTAGAGATTAACAATCACCAATTGCCAATGATTTAATCAAGCATGCCTATGTAATGAAGCCTCCATGAAAGTCCTTTTTGATGGAGTTCAGAGAATTCCTGAGTTGGTGAATGCAGCCCCATGCCAGGAGGATGGTACACCCCAACTCCACAAACAGAAGCTCTTGTACTTGGGACCATCCTGGACCTTGCCCTATGTACCTCTTCATTTATTTGGTTGTTCATTTGTATCTTGTATAATATCCTTTATAATAAACTGGTAATAGCAAGTAAAGTGTTTCCCTGAATTTTGTGAATCATTTTAGCAAATTATCAAATATAAGAAAGGAGTTGTGAGAATCCCCAATTTGTAGCCAAGTCAGATAGAATGGGTGGTAACCTGGACCCACTACTTGTGATTGATATCTGAAGTGGGGGCAGTCTTGTGGGGCTGAGCCCTTAACCTGTGGGTCTGATACTAACTCTGGGTAGCTAGTGTCAGGATTTAGTTGAATCATTGGACACCCAGTCGGTATCCACAGAGAAAAGGAGAGTTATTTAGTGTGGGGGAAAATATCCCAAAGATTTGGTGTCAGAAGTGTTAAAGTAGAGAAAAAGGAATACTTTTTTTTTCTTTAATGCTCTATACCATTATGCTCTTCTGTTTTTCCAGAAAAATATTTATCATATGTGGTGATAAACAGAGTTGACCTGCAACCCGCTGTCAGGGATTCAAGAAGGAATGGTAGGGCATGACAAACCATAGAAATGTGTCCCAACCAAAGGAAGCAGCCACTACTCAGTTCTAGTCAATCACTGCCATGTGTGAATACAATTTTATATTACTAGAAAATCTTTTTATTTCTTAAAAAAAGATAAGCCAGATATTTTGTTCTTCATTTGCAATATTGTTAAATATTGGCTCAAAAGTTGTCAAACAAATCAAACAAGTCTGTGGGTTGAATTCCATGTACCTATTGTCATTTTGTGACCTCTGTCTCCCTCTCAAGAGTTAAGGTAATAAGCAGCCCAGAGATGTGGATAATACTTATATTAATTTAATTTAACAAATAATTATTGGGCTCTTGCTAAGGGCCAGAGGATATGGTAGTACTCATAAGGGAAGATAGGTCTCCAAACATAGAACTACATCTCAGTATCATATCATACATTAATTCAAAGTAGTATTCTGAGATGCTATCCCATATTCTTCTGGAAGTCCAGTTTAGTGCAAACATTTGTGTAGCACCTACTATGTCCAGACACTGTGCTAAAAGCTTGGAGGACAAAAATGGCAAAATCAACCATAGTTCCAAGGAATTTACAGTCTAAAGAGGGAGAAACACATCCAAGCAAATAATTTCAATTTAATAAGGTAGTGCTAGGCCAGAGAAGTGCATGGGGGACTATGCCAGAACAGAGCAGGGATACTAAGAGCAACCAGAAATTCAAGGAAGGTTTTCTGGACAAGTTTTGATACTTGCGTGATATCTTGAAGGATGGATAAGGGTTACCTAGATGGGAAAGGCATTCTAGGAAGACGGAACCTCATGAGAAAAGGCACAGAGGTGCCTTATTATATTAATAGGTGAAATAGTAATAGCATGGTGCCTTCAGTGGGATCTTAGGCAATTCAACACTACTAGAGGTGAAAGTACAAGGCAATGTATGTCAGAGGATACAATGAGAGAATCAAATAAGAGACTTGAAAGTATAGCATACCATGCTAATAATGTACTTGATTCTCTAGATAGGGCTAAGTCTCTCAATATCTGATTGCATTTAAAGTTACTTTTGAGATCAGTGAGGCAGGGTGGTACTAATTTCCTATGGAGAATTTAGAAGAAGCATTCAGACCAAAGATCTTTGATGTAAGATGTATCATTCTTTGGAAAGAAGTGCTGGTTTAACGGATACTTTGTTTTTTCAGATAGCTTTAAAAAACTTGAATGGTGGCCAGGTACAGTGGCTCATGCCTGTAATCCTAACACTCTGGGAAGCCGAGTGCTTGAGCCTAGGAGTTTAAGACCAGCATAAGCAAGGGTGAGACTCCATCTCTACTAAAAATGAAAGAAAATTAGCTGGCCATACCCTGGCACACACCTGTAGCCCCAGCTACTCAAGAGGCTGAGAGACAAGAGGATTGCTTGAGTCCAGGAATTTGAGGTTGCAGTGAGCTATGATGACACCGCATCATGCTAGCTAAGTGACAGTGAGACTCTGTCACAAACAAACCAACCAACCAACCCAATTTGAATGGCATTTAATCAAGATTTTTAAAAAAATCTAAGTCCCTGAAGATCATTCAAAACCTTTGCTTTCTTCATTGAAGGGAAGGTTGATAAAGGGGATGACAACAAATAGGGAAAGACACGACTCTCTCCTTGAAAAAATTCCTAGATCTCTGACATGAGTACATAGCCAAAATTTCTAATAAATAATATGTTTTAATACTGACATAATTTTTTTAACTCTAGAGAAAAGCTTTCCATGAAGAGAAATTCTAAAAGAAGGAAAAGTGATGAAAAATGAAGACAGAAGTGAAATATACTTTGAATGGTTTTAGTTCTTAAAAAAATCATCTGCTTGTTTCTTCAATTTCTAGGTCATAAACTAAGCCAAAAGCTGAAAGTCTTGCAAGGAGACTACCATCCAAGTCCAGGGCTAAAAGTGAGAGACAATAAAGAGGAGGTTCTTCTCCTTTCTGCTGGGGAAAACTTCTATCCCCTACAAACAAAGATGGTTCAGTTCAATATTGACAAGTTCTTAATTTATACAGAAAGGCAGTTTAATTTAAAGTTAGGTGGTTGGATTTGGGGAGTTAAACAATCTTGGGTTTGAGTCCTTGCTTTGCCATTTTCTAGCTCTGTGACATTGGACCAGTTATTTAGGTTACTTAACTGCTGTGTACCTTAATTTATTTCTCCAAAAACAGATATAATAACATCTGCCTTGTGTGGGTATTGTAAAACTGAAATAATATAATAGAAATGAAGTGTTTGATGCAGTACTTGGTACTTTATAACCATGCAGTCATCAATAAATGCTAGTTATTAACATTTAATTGTTTCAACTGTATTTTTAAAGGAGGCATTATGAAGCACTGAAAAATCTATATTCAAATCAGCAAACAGTGTTGACAAGATCTAGCACCACCATTTTAATTGACTCATTAAAAAACCTCCCCTCCCAAAAAGGAAGATACTGTCTATGGATCTATTTATATTTAAGATATTCTAAAAGGTTTTATTCACATTAAAACTCCCAATACAGTACCATTCATGCATTGCTGAAGTGCCTTAATTCACCTACAGAGGTTAAAAAGTGGGAGTAACAATTTTGTAACAACAAATAACAGAAGACCAACATTAAAATAGATATCAAGGTCACCTGACACATCCTAAATAATAATTTCAATATTTGCATTACATTTTAGCTCATGTGAATGTTTAAAAAATAAAAAAAACCTCTTTATAACCTTGTCTTTTCTACTATGACTATAGTTTTCTTTAGCAATTTTTTTTTTGCTCATACTGCAAGACATGTGTGCTTTTACCATCATTTCCTTCCTCTTTTGTATTACTCATTTCTCTTGCCCTCTGATTCACTTGTCTGCCTAATTTCCTTTCTCACTTCACTTCCCCTTCTTCCACTTCTTTGCCATCACATAAATATTGAAGACTATGAATAATTGAGTCACAGCTTGCTAAGTTACTACCTATTTGGAAGAAAAGCAAAAGAACATATTTATCTTATAAATGAGGTACTTTTAAATACTTTTTATATAGTAATATCTTCTTCAAACTGACATTAAAATAATGAGCAATGAAGATAGAATTTTTAACCACTAATATTAACAATTATATAAATCTTCAGAAAAAAGTTATCTTGTGAGGGGAAAATAACTGATTACAATCTTAAATGTAATTTCAGAACTATAAACTAAAGAGCTAATCAGCCCACTTTCTTTTTTAAAGTTAACACAACCAGATACTTCTCAATCGCAAATTCTAACATATATAACTCAAATATTATAAGTAAAATATAAAGTAAAAAAAAAAAAAAAGAGTTCAAAAACAAAGGTTTAAGAATTCCTAAGTACAACATCAAGACTCTCATACTTTTTCTCAGCAACTGATTTACTTATAACAACTACGTCAAAACAACCAAAGTAAATTGCAAAGTAAAACTGGAACAGGCAAGTTTTAAAACTTCCCCATGGAAAGTTAAACTAGTCTCAAAAAGCAGAACAAGCTGTGATTAACTATCTCTTACAGCAAAAGAATGAAAAAATTTTAAGGTAAAACTCTGAGAAGTCATAAGAAGATAGTAAGTTTGAATACAATTTAAATATCATCAGAATGATTTTGTGTCACAGAATTATAGAGATCATCTGATCCACTGTTCTTCAAACTGTGAGCCACTGATAATTAGGATCACTTAGGCAACTTGAAAAAACATAAGATTCCTAGGACCCAACAAGACTAACTGAATCCGATTCATGGGATTGAGCCCAGGAATTTGCACGGTCAACTCCTGATATAAATTAATCTTTGAAATTACCAATGAAGAAACAGAGGGCCCAAAAAGTTAAGCTACACAAAACCCTATGAAATTACCTGCTAAACACCCAGCTTCTTAGGGACAATGGAAAGACTAACATTTTGATTCTTGGACACTCAGACCAACTTTCTTTCTGCTATACTATGCTGCTAATTAGACTTATTAGATTTCAGAGCTCAAGGAAAATTTAGAGACATCCAATGAGAATCTAAACTAAGCTAGGTTTCTAAACAGTTTCTAGATTAAACAAAGTACTTCCTATATAACACACTTCCTGCTTTCAGATCTCTTCTTTCCATAAGGAAAAAGCATTCATGGTATGCTCAGAGAGGAAACCAGAGTAAATATTAAGCATCACTACATCATTTCCTTTGAGGATCATTCCCCCACAGTGAATTTTGATTTTGAGGCCTCAAGCAAATACCAGCATAGTACTTTGGCCTAACTTTAAGAAAAAATCTAATCAGTTTAGAAGGTTGGGGGAGAGGGAAGGAGGGAACATTTCAACTAAAATGAAATTGGTGGTTTTAAAAAAATGCTTACAGATGCATACGGAAGTGTTTGTTCCCTCATTGTCTCCTCTTGTATTTGAGATTTCAGCTGTTGCTGGAGCCTTTCATTTTCAAGCACAACTACTTGTACTCTATTTTTCATTCCAGAGAGTTCTTCCTATAAAAAGCAGAAAACAAATACATTAAGCATTTTTAAACAATGCTTTTATTTGCCAATTAGTGAAGGATCCAGCATGATATAAAGTATAGAAGACAAGTTCTCCATACATATTCTGAAATATTATCATCATATCAAGATAAGCAAGACAATGTAAACATTAGCTAATAAAGAGAAGGCTGGAAGTGTACAATAGAGGGCTTGTGGATGTCCATATCACAAAAGTGTATCGTTTTTGACAATTTTTTTCTCCAAGAAACCAAGGCTCATAGAAAGGCCTTAATTAAGGAGTTATTTATCTTATTTTTTTACTTATATTATTTTATTTATTTATTTTATATTCCGGGATTTTATTTATTTTTTTATTTCAGCATATTATGGGGGTACAAATTATAAATGTTTAGGTTACATATGTTGCCTTTGCCCCACCTGAGTCAGAGTTTCAAGTGTGTCCATCTCCCAAACGGTGTGCACCCCACCCATTAGGTGTGAATATACCCATCCCCTCCTCCTCCTCCTACCTGCCAAACACCTGAAGAATGTTACTACTATAGGTGCACATAGTGTTCATCAGTTAACACCAATTTGATGGTGAGTACATGTGGTACTTGTTTTTCCATTCTTGTGATATTTCACGTAGTAAAATGGGCTCTTGCCCTATCTAGCATAACATAAGAGGTGCTATATCACCATTGTTTCGTATAGCTGAATAGTACTCCATGGTATACATTTACCACATGTTATTAATCCACTCATGTATTGATGGGCACTTGGGTTGTTTCCACATCTTTGCAATTGTGAATTGTGCTGCTATAAACATTCTTGGGCAGATGTATTTTTTATAGAATATCTTTTTTTTCCTTTGGGTAGATATCCAGTAATGGGATTGCTGGATCAAATGGTGGTTCTACTTTTATCTTTTAGAGGTATCTCCATATTATTTTCCATAGAGGTTGCACTAGTTTGCAGTCCCACCGGCAGTGTATCAGTGTTCCTATCTCTCCACATCCACGCCAACATTTATTGTTTGGGGACTTTTTGATAAAAGCCATTCTCATTGGAGTTAAGTGATATCTCATTATGGTTTTGATTTGCATTTCCCTGATGATTAGAGAGATTGAGCATTTTTTCATGTTTGTTGTATCTTCTTTTGAAAAGTTTCTGTTCATGTCCTTGGCCCACTTTTTGATAGGGTTGTTTGATTTTTTTCTTGCTGATTTTCCTTAGTTCTATATCGATTCTAGTTATTAGCCTTTTATTGGATATGTCACATGCAAATATTTTCTTCCACTACACATCTAAAATCTAAAACACAACACCAAATGTTGACAAAGATATGGAGTGTCAGGAACTCTCATTCAATGTTGGTGAGAATGCATAATGGTACAGACACTTTGGAAAACAGGCAGTTTTTGACAAAGTTAAACATACTCTTACCATACTATCCAGCAATCGAGCTTCTTGGTATTTACCCAAATGAGTTAAAAACTTATGTCCGCACAAAAAATGACATGCAAATGCTTATAGCAGCTTTACTCATAATTGCCAAAACTTGGAAGCAATAAATATCTACTTCAATAGGTGCATGGATAAACAAGTTATGGTATATCTATACAATGAAATATCATTCACTAATAAAAAGAAATGAGCCATCAAGTTATGAAAAGACATGGTAGTACATTAAATTCACATTACTAAGTAAAAGAAGCCAGTCCAAAAAGGCTACATACTGTATGATTCCAACTATATGACATTCTGGAAAAGGTAAAATTATGGTGACAGTAAAAATATCAGAGGTTGTCAGGGGCTTGGGGGAATAGGGATGAATAGGTAGAGCACAGGGGATGTTTAGGGCAGTGAAACTACTCTGTATGATACTGTAATGGTGGATACATGTCATTATACATTCATCAAAATTCATAGAATGTACAACACAACCATGAACTGTAATGTAAACTGGAGGATTTATATAATAATAAGGTAACAATATTGGTTCATCAATTATCACAAATGTATAACATTGATGCAAGAAAATAGCAGGGGAATCTATGGGGTGGGGATGCAATTGAGAGGACTATATGGGAACTCTATGTATTTTCTATTCAATCTTTCTGTGAACCTAAAATGGATATAAAAAATAAAGTCTATTAATTAAACAAACAACATCTTTCTAAGCCACTTAAATATTACTTTCATTCCATTCCTCCCTTGTTAAAATGTATCAAATTTATACTCTGACTTTCAAGCTTCTCTAATCTTCCATTTTACCAGTTCAGCATTATTTGCATTATTTCTACAAGACAGTCTCCATTGTAGGAAGATAAAATAGATGCCTTCTGGCCCCAACCAACAAACCATATTCATCTTGAATATATCCTTTCATTGTTGCTATTCTCCTTATGAAAATCATTTTCCTTCTGCTGGTCTAAATGACCATTTTCCTTCAAGACTGGTTTAAGATTTTTCCTCCCATAAAAACATCCCCCAAAACACTAGCTTTCCATAACCTTCTCTCTTATTATAGTTTATACCATGGAGTAAATGCCTACATTCTATTCTCTATTGTACAGCTCTTAGGTAATAGTCTGTCTTCTCAACTAAATGGTGAAGTTATTCTGCTTTATATCTTTTAAGTTTTATCCATAGCATCTTAGGGGTTAATAGATTCTTGTTAATGGAACTGTTCCTAGGGTATTATTTCAGTTTTACTGGTAATCCAAGAATACCTATATATTAATAACTGCATCTTCTAAGAAAAAACAGAATACCACTGGTTAAGATCAGGGACTCCCTCATAAAATCAAGACAATGAAACAGCTAAAGGCTCCTTAAGTTACATACTTGCCTTGCACCTTAAAAGAATACCCACAATGTTAAAAATATAATATATGATACAAAAGATACCAGTAAGTCCTATAAAAAATCACATGATCTGATACACTGATACTGGAAAAAAGGAAGGAAGGAAGGGAGGGAGGAAGAAAGAAAAGAAAAGACCAAAACACTGACATACTTTGGGAAGGCAGAAAGGCTCCAATGGTATTAATGACATTAGTAAATTGCATATAGTTCAGCACGTAACCTCCCAGTATCACAAGCTACAGGTGATGTATTTGGTTTCTTGATTATTAATATTAATAATAACCTATGAACCATTCTTATCATTTAAAGTCAGGGTCAGAGCCTTAATACTAAAAATGGAGAAAATCTGGTCTTCTAGTTTAGAAACCCTGATAATTGTGCCACAGCTCCAATAGGTTAAGAAGTGTGGGAGAATGATTGGTATTTGTATTCCAAAGCATTTGCCATCTACTGCGCTAAAGTAAATGGGGTAGGAAGAAAAAATTCTAAAATATAAGAGCATATTATGAATTATTAGACATAGTAATGTACTACTGGGAAATCAAGCAGACAGAAATGGCATGGTCAAGAGTATCATTCCCAAGTCTGACAAGCCCCTGTAACACATTAGTCTCTCAATCATATGAGAATAACAACTGTCAATGTATCGCTGCAAACATGAAGACTAACAATAGAAAATTTTAATACAAGGTATAATTAATATAGACTTTAATTTTATTTAGTTTTAAGTTCTTAATGAGAAACTTACCTTACAGAACTTGACTTCTGCCTCTAAATGATGAATATATTGAGATTGGTCATTAATAATAGGAACAAGGTTATGCACAGTAGGCATATTGTTTTCCTCATATTCTGATGACTCCTAAGGGAAAAGCCAAATTAAGCATGCTTTTATTTAGCAAAGAATCAGTTGGTATCTTCTTCATACTCAATTTAGCGCTGATGTGATATGAACATAGAATAGATCACAATGTAGTTAATAGTATTTATTTTTCTATCCTATAAATTCCAACAATATATAAGATTCCAGGATATGAATATCATTTCTTAAAGATGGATAGTGAAAGTGGTTATAAAAAGCACAAAGCAAGTGGGAAAATGCTGGAGTAATATAAGTGACTTGGAATGAACTGCCTATTTAAACTATCTGAAAATGTGACATTCCAGTCAGTAATGCTGAGACACAAGGAACAACTCTCTCCAAGAAACTGCCATGGAAGAGAATTGCCAGCAAAACTGTAAATCAGCTCCTCAGAGAACAGATCCTTTAGAAAAGTATTTGATGCCAAGTGTGTGCCAATGAGGTAAAATTCCATCTCTAAAAGGGTACATTAGCAAAATGTAGTTTTTGATTTTGACCCTAGTATTCAAGGCAATTCAAGAGTATGCTGCTCTGGAGCACAGAACTTCTAAGACTAGAGCCCTAAAGCAGAGATAGACTGCACTGAGGAGTCTAATGAAGAGATTTCAGAAAAAGTGTTAATGCTATTTAGCTCTGGAGCATTCCTAGAACTGACTTTTCATGTATGCCTTATCTTATCTTAAAATGATTGTGAAATGGTTTATAAAATCATAAATCCCACCATGATATTTTATTAAAAAGATGAGGAAATCAGAAAAAGGGAAAATGACGGTCAACTAATTAAACAAATCTAGAGGAAAGTTTGAGATGAGACATAGTCTCTGTTTCTCAGTCATTTGGTTTCTCAGCCCAGCAGAAGTTCTAAACAATGATGAAGCTTTTAGGTCAGCATAATTAAATAGAGATCTGCTTTTTGGTATATTTAAGAAATTTAAAAACCAAAGTAACTTTAATTAAACTAATTATCTTTGGTGAATAACTATGGCCACTCATAGTAATAATACTCCCTATTGACTTACAGGGGTAAGTCAATATGAAAAATAAAAAACTCAAGCTAACACTATGTGAAAAAATGTTCACATGAAACAATTTGTGTATACTTTGAAGGGCTTATTATAGTTTGGGTATCTACCTTTTAAAATAGTAAGTTAATACCTAGATATATTTTCTATCTTAAGAGTGCCTCAGTTTCACTCTAAATATATCCACATATTTCTGATCTGTCATATTGGCTGTGAAAGTGAATTTTAAGGGGATAATCTTAAAAAGGTAAATATTATTATTGTTATGGCTTATAATTATTACATGTGGGCTATATATATTTAGAGTCTAAGTTCTACTCTTTTACATAGCTGGATGTGACTAGACTTTAAGTATACTTTGTATATGCTAAACAGATGCTCTTGAAGAAGGTCTTCCTGCCAATATTGATCTAATAAGCTCCATAATGTCACTGTTTAGTTTTTAAAAAGCTAATAAGCAAGTCTGAGCAGTCAACAGATACAGCAACTTCATACTGCAGTCCCCAACCCCTGGGCCTTGGCCTGTTAGGGACTGGGCTGCAGAGCTCTGCACACCCCCACCCCCACCCCAAGGCCATCCATGGGAAAATTCTCTTCCCTGAAACTTAGGACCAGGGTGGGAGTCCTCACAGCAGAAAGTGAGTGTCACCACCTGAGCTCTGCCTCCCCCACCCACCCCCACCCCTCTGTGGAAAAATTATCTTCCATGAAATTGGTCCCTGGTGCCAAAAAGTTGAGGACCACTAAACAGACTTAAAAACATTCCGCCCAGTTTGTACTTAAGAGCATTTTAGAAACCAGATGTCAATGATAAATTCATTAAATGATGAAATGTTTTATTAAAATTACAATCTATGTCTATAAATATTGAATATCCATATGAAGTACATTTTTCTGAAGTGGGAATTAAGCATAAAAGTATGTGTCATGCTGGAATAAAGTGTAAATATGGAGGTACTATCATTGCATTTAAGCTGTGAATAAAAGAAAGTGACACGTCTCCACAATTTCCACATGTAGGCTTTTTAATCAACTATATACATATTGAAAATGCAAGGTGGTTACTGCTGCTGTGACACATTATATTTATGCCATACTTAATAGATTTCTAAAGAATTTTAAGTATGTAATCTTATCTTATTATTGCAAAAACTCTGTGAAATAGGAACAATATCCTTTTAGAGAGTATGTGATAGACTCTAGATAGACTTAAGGCCTTGACTACTATTTTGGCCATTTAAACCTGATCCAGAGTTCTTTCCCTCCATCTGTCACAGTCTTTAGTATATAAAATGCTTTAATAAGGAAAAATACACTCTGTCAAAGCAATAAAAATATAATCTCAGAAGAAATAAGAGTATTACTTTTTATACATCATACTGTTTTATAACTATATATTTTAACACGTAGAATATTACATACTTCAGTTTTGACATTCAAAATAAAGTATTGCAAAGGGGGGCTAGAATTATAATCAAGTAACTTCTAATATAGACATGACCCTCTAAAAAAGATATTACTAAAACATTACCTTTTATATATATTGTTTCTTTTGTATATTTGCTAACAGTTACAAAATAAATTTTTCAAACTGTTTTCTTGCTCTCATTTTTGAGTAATAAATTTAAATGATCAAGATTCCCTCTGCCTTGTAAATCTCTTTTCTTCAGCCAAAATAATCAGACAGAAGAGAATTTCTTTTAATGTTTTACACAGCAGGCTCTGCTTATAATTTGTTTATAGCATGCACTACTAAAATGACACTGTAAAGTAAAACACAAAAGTTGGTACTTACCAAAGGGGACATTTTCGGTCTTCTTGATGGAGATACCTCACTTTCCTTAGTTGCTTGCTGACGCAACAAAGCTTTGAGCTGATTAACTACAGAGCAAAAGCAATGGGCTTATTAACCTTATTTGAGATCCATGGTTTATTACCACTGATCCATCTTTCTATCCCTCCAACAAAAATTGCTGTAATATATATTATGCATCAATAACAGTGCTATTGACTGGGGATACAAAGACAAACAAAAAAATCTCTACCCTATAAAAGCTAACAATGCAGTGAGCAAAAGACATTAATAGACATAAAACAATAAGTATGTATGTAGATCTAGAGCTACGCTTAGTGCTACAAGAATGGGAAGCACCTAACTGTGCCTGTTTTCACCAAAGAATAACACCGGGACAATGAACAGGAGTTCACCAAACAGAAAAAGGGTGAGAAAACTTCCAATTAGAAGGCAATGCACACGTAAAGGCACAGAAGCATGGTCAGGAGGTTGGTATGACTAGCATGTGGTTTGTGAGATGGATGGTTAGGATGAGAAGGATAGAAAACTGAGGCTAGAGAAGTAGGTTAGAGCTATGTTAGGAAAATATTATTATCTCTTACTACAGATTTTGGACTTCAATCTATAGGCATTGGGAAGTAAGAAAAAAGAAAAAAAGATTAAGCAGAGGAATTATATTATCTGATTTGTGTTTCAGGAATAACATCCTAGCAGCAGACTAAAGGATGAAATGGAGTCATTTTTCTATGGAATTTAAAAAATTCATTATGTGTCATTCAGGCTAAGACTCACCAGCATGGCTGTGTTGTAGTTCTTGCCAGGCCATCTCATTTCCCACACCGGTGCTACAAGAAGGATCCAGTGTATCTTCTCCAATGGTGACATCACCTTCTCTTAGGGCTCCTTTGAGTTGGTGAATGCTTCTATTGGCACGTTCTGCAACAACAACCTGATGAAAGTCAGGGCCAAGGAAATCTAGGTGAGCACATCGACAGTTGCTCAAGAAGGCAATCTCTAAAGGAGAATCCATTATTTCTGGTACTTTATGGGAAAAAGCAGAGTTCTGTTTCTAGCTTGCTGAGGAATGTGCCAGAGGAAGAGACAGGATTAAGTTCATGGATTAGTGGTTAGACTTTATGATCTCTAAGGTCCCTGTCACTGCAGTGGTTGATATTCACTATATATAGCACCACCATCAAGGAGGATTAAATGGCAGAGCTCCCTTCACCAGCCCTCTCAAACAATAGCTGACATAGGAAAGGCGTTCCTTCCCCTCAGTGCCTCAGACTCCCCTATCCCACCTGGAAACACTGGAGTGGGTGAGGGGGCCAGTAAGGGGGACTCAGTCACACCAAGCTCTGACCTAGGGAGGGCTTGTTGGCTCTGGGGACGAGACACTCCTCCCCTTCCCCATCCAGAGACATCCAACTGCCTGGCCTAGTTTTAATCAAAGTTTGACTAGCTGATATGCTTATAGTGACAGCCCTTGTAGTACAGCCCTTTTTATATACTGCTGGCTAACTATACCTCATGCATAGATTCTTGGTTAGTACAACTGGCCATCCCTAGAATTGAAATTTAAACTAACTAGCACACATATAACATAAACTGTTTAAAATGAAGTATTTCAAGGCATATTACTGTGATAGTACATCTCTGAAAATACCCCAAAGGAGTCCAGCCTCAGGCCCTTATCCTCTCCTAATTTGAAATTGAGTGGGCCTGCATTAACCAAGTTCTTTGGTTAATGAACTTACATTAACCAATAGAATGCAGTAGAAGTTACACCATGCCAGATCTTGGCCTCATCTTTAAAAGGACTAGCAGTTTCTCCTTCCTCTCTCTTGGAATGCTTGCTCTTGGGAGCCCCAAGCCACTATATAAGAAGTCTGCTACCCTGCTGGAGAGACCTGTAAAGAGGCTATGTGGAGAGGAAAGGCCCTGGGACCACATGGAGAGAGAAGCACACACCCCCACCCCTACCCTCCACCCCCCACCCCTACCCTCCACCCCACAAGCCCAGTGTAGCCTCCAGAGGACTTCAGAGCCATACACCACCTAACTGCAATGGCATGGAAGAGTTTAATCATTACCAATCATGTATGAAAATACATTTAACATATTAACTTCCATGTGAATTATATTTAACTCACACTAGTTTTGAACCTGGGGCCTTGTGAAGCATACGTAACCCATACGTCTCTTTACCTTGGGAGCTGTAAGAACTATTTTTCAAATTGCATATAGTTCATACACAGAAAACAATAAAAAATAACAAATTTTTATTAAATTAGAAAGGATCATTTTATCATTTTGTTTTTAAATTTTTTATTCTATTTTTGTAATAAAACACTGTGGCCCCAAGGAAAAAAATTTTTTTTTCTAGTGTGGCAGTAAACGTGTTAAAAACATACATTCTACAGGACCTTGAAAAACAGTTTCCATTTTTTCTAAGTTTGGACAGAAAAAAATAACCATATTACTTCATAGAAAAAAATATCCTATGTTACAAAATATCTAATATAGTTTTTTCTACCTCAATAAACTTAAGAGAACAGGTCTTTCAGGTCAGGGTTCAACAATGAAATTCTATTACTTAACTCCACAAGAGACTCAGTGAACTTATCGCTACATTTTTCTCCATACCAATCCTATTTCCACAGAGATCATTCTTTGAGACGAAATTGGAGCTGATTACTAACCAAGCCTGGACTCCTCTTACTCATCATGAGTTTAAGAAAGCCTAAAACCATTGCTGGCTTTAGCAATATAAGGGCAGTAATAGTTGTCTGATAATTTCGTGTTGCCTAAAGAGAATTGTTAATGGAAAAGGAAAATCAAAGTATTACACGAGCAATTTAGTTCACAGAGCTTTAGATATATGCCCTTAAATCCATGACTAAAGCACTTATCTATACTGCATCCATTAGAAAGGAAACAGAGGGTTTGAATAACATTAACAGTGTGTTCCATGGAACTCTCAAGTGACTTCACCTTTAAGATGAAGGCTAATTCTTTATTTATCTAGTCTCAGTAAAAACTAATAAACTATATTAGGAAAAAGGAAATCTAAAAAAAATTGCATTGTAAAATATCCCTATGGGTAAAGTTCTTTCATCAGATTACAATGATCACAGGATTTTAAGAGCCCTTGTAATCCCTTTTCTAATATTCTTGTTTAATCTTTTAGAATTTGTAACATTCAAATGCTACATGTTAAATTGTACTATGAAAATAGTATTATGTAATATACTGAGATACTGAATTCAACAACTATCTCCATAGAAAAGTGATACACAAAGCTTTGGGTTTTTTGTTTGTTTGTTTTTTGTTTTTTTTTTTTCTGCAACTACTGACTTCAGAGTTACTAGAGTCAGAAATAAAGAGAAGGAACTTGCAAGGACCATGTCCTAAAACTAAAACTAAGAGGGTAAGTGATATTTTAAAGTCATTTCAATGCTACATTTCAAAACATGTTAAGTGCTTTTCAAATATATACAGAGCAACATAATTTAACACTGTAACAGACAAAACAGGTTTAATCTTGACGAATAACACCACTAAGATCATTCAAGACAGATGAAATCCCATCTCTCTTTAACTGGAGACTTTGCAACTGAAGGCTCCATAATTCTTATTAAGAACATTACTCCCCAGGTGCAGTTATCTACTTATCTACTCCTTACACTTAAAGAAATCAGGTTAGCTGGGGGTCCCAGTTATCATTTCCTATTCCATCGCTAATAGGGCACAGCTTTATCTGTCTCTAA
Organism: Microcebus murinus; assembly: GCF_040939455.1. NCBI lineage: Eukaryota > Metazoa > Chordata > Mammalia > Primates > Cheirogaleidae > Microcebus > Microcebus murinus. Next base: position 49,513,906 of record NC_134122.1, on the reverse strand, counting down.
ACAAGAGATAGAAAGAGCACTAATTTCCTCTTCTCTCCTGAGAGGACAGTAAGGGTATTTCACAATGCATCCTGATGTCTTTTCTCCAGCACCAACCACAAACTGAATAATAATTATGAATACAAACACAAACAGGACCTCTGTGTCCTACAGATCACATGAACATAAATGCAAGTAAATAATGCTAGTCCACTAAGCAAACATCATTCACTACAATGAACACTTAAAAGGTTTGTAGCTGATGACTGCTGACAAATTTAAGTCTGTCTTATTCATTTTCTTAGTCCAGTTTCCCTACTCCCTATGTTCTAACTCTTAGCTCACCACTGGACCTCTTCATCAAGATGTCAACATGTTTTTAAACAAAATGCAAGTATGTCTCAGTCTAGGAAGGATGAGCACTTATAAACATACTGTGAATTATTAATTTCTACATTTTCCATCTGTCCTGGGAGATGTGAAAGAGAATTGCCCTGATAACAGGGAGGGGGGACCACTCCCTGTGAAGTGCTCAGCTGTCTCTGGGAAAATATTCAATGAACCATACCTTCCTAGGCCGAGACAAGCTCCCGACTCAAACTTAGACTAGGGCAGACAAGCAGAAAAGTGAAACCACAGTGAGATAAGAGATACATGTATCTGTCCACACTTGACTGGGCCTCAGCTCGTTCAGAAGATCACTGTCACTGTTCACTAGGGGACCAAAAGATAGCACAAGCAAGATAAAAACAGCATAATCCAAAATGAGACAAAGCCCGCTTTGTAAATGGCAATTACAATATTAAAAGAGATTAAAAGTATTATGCAGAAACAAAAAAAATCTCAAAGAAAATACTATCCTAAGATTGTAATAGCTGGAAAATGTGCTATAGTGGTTGGCACCAGGAGTAAAAGATAATCCTATCAAGAATGTAAACATCTTAAGAAAGCAGTGTCTGGAAGACCATTAATGATGTATGGGTGTTGGCAAATTCAGGAGATTGGCTATATGCATTCTGAGAAATACACCTGGTATTTCTTTGGCCCTGAGAAGACTTACACACCTGTCACTTTCCACTGACAAAGAAGTAATCCTGGCCAGGCTAGCAGAAGAACGTAAGTAGAATCATCAGCAAATACAATCTGTTTATCCTTAAATGTAATTATTCTGAAGTATGATTCTTACAGAGCAAGGGCAATGAGCAAAGCCTTGCTACTTCTAGGTCATGGTTTCTCAATATTGATTTTAGCAATATTGACATTTTGGACCTAATAATTCTGTTGTACAGGGCCGTGTTGTGAAAGTTTAGCAGCATCCCTGGCTTCTACTTACTAGATCCCAGTACCACTCCCTTCCACCCCAACTATGACAATCAAAAATGTCTCTAGACATTACCAAACATCTCCTTGGCAGAAAAAACACCCTGGCTGAAAACTGCTGGTTTAGATCAATAAAACAAGGTAGATAGTGTTCAGTCTTGAGGAGCAACTTCCTAGCACATTGATCACATTACTACATTGTAAATGTGGCCTCTTGATGAAAAATGAGCATGATGGTAAACTGTTCTGTCACAATAGTGGTGATGGGCAGGGCCCAACCCAAGACTCACTGACATGATGGGACACTTCTGATCCAGGTGTCAGGAATAGGTGTCTATCCATTGTAAGCAAGAGCTCGGAGTTCATATTTAGCTGAATTTTGTTTCAAGGCCTACAACATGAAACAATACTTGCCTTAAGGCCATTCCTTCAAATATTTCAGTGGACTTTGATGAAGTTCCACTATAACTTGCTTTAGCATGTGCACAAGTTACCTGCTACCTGCTCAAGCTACCTGCTCTACTTTGAATTCTGAGAAGAGTTATCGCCAAGTAAAATGGTGAAAACCTTAGCACAAACTGGTGATGTGATTGGAGCTTAAGTCTTTAAACATCCCAAGAGAGAACATAATTATTCTCATTGTCTCAATAGCTTGAGAACAACTTAATCTATGCCTTTTTCTGGCCAAGAACATGTGAAAGTGTCCTTACAATTTCATAATATTGAACCACAGTTTTAGTTCTAGATTATTCCCAGGATGACCATTTACTTGTATTCTTTTCTGGCTGCTAAATACTGTCTTTTGTCTCTTTTATCTCATGAGTTGTAGGAAAGGAAAATTGAGATTGTACTTTTTATTCTAGTAAAAAAAAGTTATAAAAGTTAAAACTACTAAGAAAAACCATATGAGTAAATAAAACAAAAAAAGAATAGATACAATTTAAACTTTATTAGCAAAAATCCCCTGATGTTCATGTATATATGCATATATACTATATATGGCAAAGAATTTTTAAGAATCCAGAAAACATCTGAGGAAAGAAAAAAGATGAAGAAATACAATTTTTATGAGAAAAGCTGAGAAAAATAAAACTTTTATTTAAGTTACACACATGTTCTCTAAGTCTGCCAAGGGTCCAGATGATATCACTTCTGGCTAATACATTGACCAAATTATTGGCTAGTAGGATTAACACAGCCCTTTTACAGATGTAAATTCTTTCCTGGCAAGAGAAGAACACTTTGTAAGATCTGCAGAGATGTGCCAATTGCATACAAGTAAAACACAGAATCAATATTATCTTTGGTTTTCTTGAACTAGATCAATTACAAACAAAAGGACTATACTCAAGATTATATAATTTCTTCCCATAATCACCCTCTCACTTTCTATGTACCCAGTTCGACTCCTTATTCTCATTTCTATAATAGAGAGACACAGTCTTTATCATTCATGTGGTCCAACTAGTGTTGATGGAAGGAACAGTAGTGATCCAGGAGTCAGGGAGTAGTGGTATCTGAAGTGGGAATCAGGCTCTGGGTGTGTTTTGCCAGGCTCTCTTCTTAGAAAGAGAGGGACAGAGAAAGGGAGAAAAAGAAGGGGAAAAAAAGGGAAGAGGAAGAGAGTAAGAAATTAAAATGTTTTTAGAAAAAGTATCACTTCTTGGCCTTTTGGCTAAGATCAAGTGTAAAAAAAAGTATAAACTGCCCTGTTTGGCCATAAGCCTCATCATTCCCTAGTGTCTTCTTCTGACTTTATCACACTTTGTCATGGGTTTGGCTCCTAAAAGCAATAAATCTCACATTTAGTCCAAATGTTTCATTTTACAGATGCAGAAACAGAATTCAAGAATAGTTTATTAATTTGCCTAAGGTCACACAAATGGTTATCAACAAAACAACGGTACGTTCAGTGAACTGGCTCCTAGTTCCACATTCTCACCTGACTCTATCATACACTCTGTCACAGTTCCCCACAAATTCACCTAAAGTCTGAAATATCAAAATGTTTCAAGAAAAGGAGAAAACCAGCATACAAAATGTATATAAAAAAGAAATTATGTGTTCCTGTCATACTACAAATTTGTTTCATTTTTCTTTATGCCCACCTTAGGAACTAGGTGAATAGGTGAGTCAGTTATATAGATATTGTTGACAGAACCATATCCACACCCAATATTGCAGCAATAGATGAGACATGATTCTGTTAAGACTAGCACACTAGCAATTCTAGCAATTGCTAGACTAGCATTTCTAGCAATTTCTGTCCTTTCTAATAACATATTCCTATACTCGTGTGCAGAACTTAAACCACAGCCTGGATTGTCTGTTATTCTAGCTTTTCTTGTCCTTTTTTTGGCTACAAACTAGTTTATTTTATACCTCATGGTCTTATACAATGATATATTGAATTTAAATTAGAGGAAGGGAATTTGCTATCCTCTCTATTTATAAATATTTCTCAGCCATTCTGTGGCTCTTGAATTATAGCGACCTATGGAATAAATGAACACCTAACTATACTGCCAGGAGACCTCCCAAATTATTTCCAGTTCTAGATTAAACTCTGTGATGTCCAGCACACCTGAGATATGCCTATTTTTACTACACTGTAAACTTTCAGACTGTCTACTGTGTAGGAGTAATACTACAGATCAGTGGGGCAAGAAAGTCTTTCAGTTTTTCTGTAGAACTCTCGATTTGAAGGAAAGTCATTAAACCTTTCTACTTTCTTGCAAAGGGAGAACAGGCAACCCAAAGCAAGAGATATCTGTAGAGAAGTCAAATAATAAATACAACTGAAAAGTGTAAGGGAAAGGATGAAAGGTGAATGTGAAGCAAATGGGCTTCCTATTTCCATGGCTGCTGCAAGATCATCAGAGGCAAGGAGAGGCAAGGATTCCACTCAAGTTTTTAAAGCAAGGAAGTAAACTTTGAGTCAGTTTTCACATCAGAACTTCAAATTCTTAATATACTATAACAGTACCAAAATTATATTTAAAGCAAAGAAATAAAGAAATTTAAAAAATGAAGGCACTCTCATGTGAAATTGTGAATGCATCTTGCATTTTTAAATGGCTACTTCCTGGTTGAATATAAATAAAGGGCTATTAGTAATGATTACATGTATAATTATTTTAAAACTAGAGGAATAAGTGGTGAAGAAAGACCAAGACTCTTTATTAGCATTTCATTAAGCATGAACTAGGCAAGATATTTTGGGGAAGTAATGGTGGATAGACAAAACCAAACAAACCAACAAAATCCAAACAAAATAAGATAAAGAATTTTAAATTGCATTTTATCTGACTATAGAGTAACACAATTCTTAGGCACACTCAAGATAATGAAGATCCATATATAAAATAACTCCACCATACTTTATATACTTAGAAACACAAACTTTACTTTAAAGGCATTATCCTATTTAAAAGTGGTAATTTACATTTGTGAAGTTAAGAATTTCTGATTATACTTAAGGTCAGGATTAATTCTATTTTGTTTCCTTCCAGAAGCTGTTACATAAGCTAACATATAAAAATAAAAATGCTACTAAATAGACAGTATGTCCTGAAAAAAACATGAAAAATTTCAGGCTCCATTTCTTGATTCATTGTTGAAATTATGATTAAAATTTTTTTTTGAATTGTTTAACTTTTTTCTTTTTTTTTCTGAGACAGAGTCTCACTCTGTTGCCCAGGCTAGAGTGTCGTGGCATCACCCTAGCTCACAGCAACCTCAAACTCCTGGGCTCAAGCAATCCTCCTGCCTCAGCCTCCTGAGTAACTGGGATTACAGGCATGTGCCACCATGCCTGGCTATTTTTTCTATTTTTAGTTGTTTGGATAATTTCTTTCTATGTTCAGTAGAGACAGCGTCTTGCTCTTGCTCAGGCTAGTCTCGAACTCCTGAGCTCAAAAGATCAACCTTCTTCTACCTCCCTGAGTGCTAGGATTACAGGCGTGAGCCACCACGCTTGGCCTATTTAACTTTTTTATATCCCTATGTTTGGTCTTGGAGAAATGATTCTGCCATCTTATATTGTTATCATACTAAACTTAAATTTTATTTTAAATTAATTTAAAAATGTATTATCTTTGGGGGATGGTAGTTTGTGCCTATAATCCCAGCTACTCAGGAGGGTGAGGCAGGAGGGTCATTTGAGCCTAGGAGTTCAAGGCTGTAGTGAGCTATGATCACGTCATTGCTCTCCAGCCTGGGCAGCAAAGCAAGACCTTGCCTCTAAAAAAACTTTAAAAATAAAATAAAATAAGGTATATTACTTTTGTATGGAAACTCTTTATTCTTTAATTAAGCAGTATTATTGGTATTAAACACATTATTATAACATTAGCTTGAAATTAACCTCTTTACTGCATCAAAATGCCTGATATTAAATAGCTCCCAGCCTTTACATAAAGGCTCAAAATAAGATCAAATAAAGAGAAGCATTAAGAGACACTTGCAATAAAAACAAAAAATGTTGACCAATCTCAAAAATTAAACAGAATCACTTATATCGTTATGCACAGTATTTTTCTTGCTTCCAAATGAAAAGTTAGAAGTGGTTATTTCTGTATCTAACAGGTCCTGAAACATCATGAGTAGACTGATGAAGGTGTTTGTTAAACCAATTATTTTACTCCTGGCAGTCTGAATACTGAGAATGTTGACAGTTTGTAACACTATTGACTGATGTAGGCAATACATAATAAACCTTACAAAGTCTAGAGTAATGAGAAAATAAATTTTCTAATCTTGAAAAACCTTCACTTTACTGAAAGTAACAAGAATAAATAGCTGCTAACATTTAATGAGTGCTTATGTGCCAAGCACTGATCTTTACCCTTATTTTCTATCATACTAATCTGTAATTATTTTGTGGCTTTCTGGGGACAGGAAATTTATCTTGTTCCTTATTGCATCCCCACCACCTAGTATACTTAAATTAATAGTAGGCACTGAATTAATATTTGCAGCATAAATTACTGTTTTAAATGTTTTAAATGGTCATGACCTACAGGGTCATGAAAATGCAAGAGAATAGAAAATAGAGTATATTACATTCAGTAGGCTAAAAATTCTTCCATGAAACTTTTCTTTGGTTTATTTGTACATTATACCCCATATAAATGTATTTATTATAGGTATTAATTTTAAAAGTCGGAAAATCACTGCTTTATGAGGATTATTTCATTTGCTCCTCACAATAACTCTGTAGACAATTCCATAATTTACACAATAACAGAACTGAAATTTCTTGAGGTTATATATGTTGTACAAGATGACACAGTCATCTACAAGTGCCAACAAGATAATCACTCTTAGGGTATTGTACTAAGAAAATTTGAATTAACTAAGTAGGTTTCAATAGTAGTAATTATGACTTGATTAATAAAGAAAAACACAGGCTTTGATGGCAGACAGGCCTTATACACCTGGCTCTGCCACTAACCAGCTGTGTGGGCTATAGCCTGAAATTTAACCTCTGTGACCTTTGATTTCCCCATGTGTAAAACAGACATATTCATAAGATTGTTGTAAGTTTTAAATGATTTACTGTATGCAAGTAAACAGCTTAGACCAATAAATAGAAGCTGTTGTGATTAAAATAATTATCAGTGTTTTTTTTTCCTGGTCCTAAAGATCACATTCAATCTACTACACCATCATTTGAATGTGCAAAAAATGTGAAGTAGGCATTTATTGGGTTAAACAGCAAAGTGGGAACTGGGCAAAAGTGGCATAGAGCCATTCAAGAGTGTCTGCTGGCGCTGGTTGACAAAGATGCCCAACTTAAGATCAGGGAGTTGGTTCAGGTAACTACGGGAATCTAAAGAAACAACGCTGTGTAACCTTAAAAACAAAATCGAAGTATTTCATTTTCCTCAAAGATTACAGCAACATCCATCTTCTTCCTCTGCAGCCTGACGGGCCAGACCGAGGTGTTAAGAAACGCACCTGGCCGGATCCCGCCCACTAGGCCCTGGGTACCTAGGGGCTAAGGCACAGAGGTTCGGAGCAACTCACCCCGGAGACTCCGTTGATATTGCCCCAGAATCTCCTCCAGGGTAGAGTTCCCTGGGGAATTCGCCATGCACAGACGCTGGGCCCAGAGATGGGAGTTACGTGAGGAAACGTCCAGCGTCTTCCCCTCCAACAACAACAGGCCCCAAGGCCGGGGGAGCTTCCGCCTGCTTCCTGCCGCCGCTGTCACTGGGGAGCCTGGAACCCCGGACAGAGCTGAGGGGGGGGTTCTTCCCACACACTGGCCCTCCTGGTGGACGTCGGGAGTTGTAGTCCGCAGGTTCAGAGCCTGCCAGCTCGAGAACTCTAAGAGCCTTCCAGCTACACTACAACTCCCAGAAGCAACCACGCTCTCCACGCTAGCTTGGCGGTTGGGCTGCCAGAACCGGTTGCCAAGAGACAGGCCTGGAGGCTCCGCCCTTTTCATCTACCCCGCCTAGCTTAGTCCCGCCTTTATCCCCATCCCGCTGCTGCCTGGACCACCCAGTTGACAGAAAGGGCTCACCGAAGGCCTTAACGCTTGGAAATTTGCGAATATGCAATTGACTCCTGCGGCTACTCAGGGACGCAAATGATAAAACTCTGAGTCTTGTTTCAGTTGCTACGTTTGTCAAAACAGTCAAATAAATCCTCAAGAAAAAGAAGTTCTAAGTCTTCCTAAAAGCCTAGCTTGTCAGGGCGGCCCCCAGTACAACTCCTAGCCTGCCCACCGGCGCCACTTCCACTTGGAGTTGGCGCACTGCCCGCTGGGAGCTGTAGTCCTTGCTGGCTGCGGTCCCAGCTAATGCCAGGGTCCTCTTCATTGTTCGAGCTGGTCTTTGGAGGCACGCCTGCGCAGTGGGCAGCTGGCAGAGCGTGTGGGAGAGACCCTCCGCACAACCCCTTTTCATTGTCTGTGATTGGCGCCTGCGCAGTAGAGATCGTTGAGCCTGGGCGGGAGGAGGGGAGAGAGCCCGGCTCCTCGCCCTTTGCCGAGGCGCCTGCGCACTAGGCAGCCGCTCTTTGCCGTTACCGCTATGTGTGGGGCGTGTGTGGAATAACGTTATTGCCCAGCGGAATCGAGGGCCCGGGAGCTCGGCCGCAGCGGCAGCGCCGACGACAGCGGCGACAACCACAACCGGGTGGGGGAGGACGGCGTGCGAGAGACTCACGGGACGCGACGCGCCCCGCCTCCTCCGTCCGGTCCCTCTCTCCACCGTGAGGGGTAAGTGATGCGCTCAGCAGGTCGCGGTAGGCGCTGCCGATGCCGCCGCCTTTCCTCATCTTTCTCGTCCTCCTCCTTAGGTTTGTGGCGGACACTCGAGGCGCGGCCCGTAGCGGGGCGGGGGTGCGGGGCTGGGCAGCCAAGGGGGCGCTTCCCGGATGCTCCGCGCGGCGCCGCCACCCCCCTTCTCCGCCCGGGACCCGGGGCTTGGCGGGGCGGGCCCTCCCCACCCCTCCCTTCCCCTCCCCTCCCCCACCGCCGCCCCCGGCCCGCGGCCCCGCCGCCCCCGGGCCTTCCCGGCCATTGCCGCCGCCTCCGCTTCCCCAGTGTATGGAATCGTTTTCAGTTCCCTCCTGGCTTTGTGCAGCCCTGCCCTCTGCGCTGTGGCAGTTTGAGGGGTGCGGGCGGCGCATTGGAAGGAATGGCTGCGCTGCAGCTGGGGAAGGGATTTTTCCCGATTGGAGCAGCTACCAACTAGGGCCGATCCCTTTTGTGTGGTTGGTTTTGGGGTGTGGGGCCGTTGGGGGAGGTCAGGCGAGGAGCCTTTTGGACGCGTTGGGAGGGCGTGGAAGACGTGGTGTCACGCACCCTGCCAGGCGACTGCACCCCGCGCAGGCAAACCCGGGAGAGGAGAGACTGGCTTCCTGTCGGCTTCATTGTCCTAAGATTCAAATGTAGGGTTTTTGGTATGGTTCTCTTCCATTTTATGCAAGGGGGAAAAAAAAACATTAGCTGCTGCCTAACACAGGGCGGGAAGAGGTGGAATTTGTATCCTAAGTCACAGAATCTCTGTTTTGTGGTGTCTAGTAGAGTTTTACCTATTTTTTTAAAGAATGTAAAGGAAGACAGGAACCATGCCTGGAGTCCGAGGAGCACTGCCAAGGTGGTCAATATGAAAGTATTCGGTGACGATGAAGGCTGGGTTAGGAAGGGACTGACAACGAAGCTGTTGTTGTAGCAGGGAAGTGAACCAGCAGAATTGTGTTTTCATTGGGTGGGTAATGCATTCATGTTCCTAAGGGAATAGATTAGGATGCATCTTTCTGTTTTATTTTTTAAGCAGTCTAAACGAAGCAGAAATATTAATATATAGGCCTAGTATATGTCTTTGTGTTTTTTTGAAGTTGTTTACTCATTTTTGTTCTCCCAAATTCAGCCATTTGGGAGGAGTTTGAAGCAGATGATGCATTTGATTGGAAATGCATCTTTTAAAATGATTTGATCCTTAAACTTAACAATGCTTAAAACCTTTTGCTTGCGCGTCTGCTTAAAACAAACAGAAGAGAGAATGAAGCAGGATGGGGAGGAGCAGGTGGAGGAATAATGTGAGAAGACAAAGTTACATTATGATTACAGTAAATCTTTACAAGATACAACCCTAACTGGGTATTCTTCAAAGACCTGAGAATTAGGCTATGGAAATAACGGTAGGACATTGATGAATAGCAAGTTAAAAACGATTTTGTATTTTTCTGCCATTATTTTTAAAAAAGTAGAACAAGTGATGCTTTTAGCTCTTCCTAACTTCATAGATAGTGTAGAGAACGGAAAAGTCTAAGGGCCCTACAATGACAGTGACAGAGGAAGACACTAAAACTTGGAAAGTTAACTGACTTGTCTGCCCAAGCCAAACTGCTAATGGGAGGCATAGCCAAATAAAGCTAGGTCCATTCTGTAGAGCAATCTTTCCTGTGTCCCCTAGTCCTCCTACCGTGCAAAAATTTATGGAAAGCTTCTCTACTTGCTCTTTGAATTGTCTATGACTGTCAGTGAACTTGATTCTCACAATTGTATTAATCTAGTCCTTTTTTTGTGATGTAAAAGTAATAATTCTACTGAAATGGAACTTTAGTTTTATAAAGTATCTTACTACATAAGGAAAGATGCCTTAACACGTGCCTTTCATAAAAACAAACTGTTGGAATGTTTTCCCTACTACTTAATGGTAACCTATTTTAATATTATTTCTTGAAATTCAGTAGTATTTTATAACAGTATGGTCAACTCTGTAAACTCTGTTAAAAATAAAATTTCCACATAACAAAAACCTGTGAAGTTTGCTATGATTAATGAATTTTATTATTTTCAACTTAAAATAGAATTTACCTTTTGAGAAATATTAATGTAATGCTTCTTATTGGGTTGATTTTGCCACAAAGTGCTTTAATTTTACATCACATTTTAATAGACATTTTCTTTAGAACTTACAATTTCCCTTAAATTTCAACTTAAAAAGTGATCTGTAACTAAATTCATTGTGTGGAATTATATTTAATCATATTTAAATGTATTTTACTGATAAGTATCATTGTGTTCTAAATTATTTTGTATGGAAATAATTAATCTACATGTTTCCTATTTTAGCATTAGCATAGTGAACTTTACACCTAAAACATTAACATACATTCTGCATATTATAGTGCTTTTTAAAATTCTGTGCTTAGTGATTTGTGTTATTTGCTGCGACTATCAGTTTCCTGCTCCCTTTTATCTACTGGGGAAAAGAAAAGATATAGTTTTATTGTTTTATCTGGTAGTAATCAGATAATGCTCATTTAGTAGTGAATACTGTATATGTTTCAGCTTCTTGTCAACATGACTTTTACTCAAAAAAATTCCATCCCTGAAAGATACTTGTTACTGTTATAATTAAATGTGGTAATTTTTTTTCTTCTCCATCTTAAACACTTGAGTTGTTAAGCAATGTGATACTCTAATATGTATCTAACAGACAGCATGATATTTAATTGCCAACTAAAGTATCTGTACAGTTGCAAATTATTCTGGATGTATAACAGAGCAATTACATGCCATCTGAAAAATACTTGGTGAATAGATAATGTTGACTGGAGCATTTAATGTTGATCTGTTTCAATAAGAATTGGGTTTACTCTTAATGGAAATTTCAGATCTCTTCAATTCATTAAACTTTTGTTAATAACCAAGATTTCTAATCAACTACCCTTGGTGAAATGCATTTTGATTTATTGACTCAGATATTTCTTGAAAGATGTGTTCAGCAATGAGTTAGCTGTGAAGATAAAGAGAATAAAAAAATCTGTCTGCTAGTGTGATTAATTAAATTGGATATATTGTCCAGTTTAGTTGAAATGATTGTGCAGCAGTATAAATTTTTGTAAGCAAAGTGAATGACATAGCCAATGTGTATTACAGGTAAAGCCAGCTTTTATGTCAAACAAAGGTGGAAAAGCAACCAATAAAAGCAAGGTTAAAGAAAACCTCATAAAAATTACATATAAACAAATAGGGATTGCACAAAGCATAGAAGTGGAAAAGAATTGCAAGCATGCGTTACTCAGGTTTGAAAAACATGAGATGTAGCAGAGACTGAGTCATTATTTCAGTATATCAATAATTAATAGATGATATAGAAAATATTACCCTTTGGGACATATTTATTAAATAAATGAATAATATCTACCATGTATTGAACACTTACTTAGTACCAGGCTCTGTGTGTGTGTGTGTGTGTGTATTTAATTGATGTAACAGTCTTCTAAATTAAAGTATTATTTTACATAGTTAAAGCTGAAAAAAATTTGAGGCTCAAAGTTAGTGTATAACTTTGCCTCTGTGTCCCATATTACTAAGTAGTAGAGCCTATAACTGAACCTTTGTCTTTTTGACTAAACTCAAATTTCTTTCTACTCATCTTTTTTATTTATTTATTTATTTATTCATTTATTTTATTTTATTTTTTTTTTTTGAGACAGAGTCTCGCTTTCTTGCCTAGGCTAGGGTGAGTGCCATGGCGTCAGCCTAGCTCACAGCAACCTCAAACTCCTGGGCTCAAGCAATCCTCCTGCCTCAGCCTCCCGAGTAGCTGGGACTACAGGCACGAGCCACCATGCCCGGCTGATTTTTATATTATATATATTAGTTGGCCAATTAATTTCTTTCTATTTTTATGGTAGAGACGGGGTCTCGCTCAGGCTGGTTTTGAACTCCTGACCTTGAGCAATCCGCCCGCCTCGGACTCCCAGAGTGCTAGGATTACAGGCATGAGCCACCGCGCCTGGCCCTCATCTTTTTTAGTAAGTTTATTTATTCCCTTACTCTGATTCATAAAATTTTAGATTTGGAGGGAACTTTAGAAGGCAGCTCATACAATGTGCCACCCACTACTAATATCCCTGAGATGTAATTGAATCTAGCTTCTCCACAAATCCTTTCATGGACATAGGAAAGCCCATTTAGCTTTCAAAAAGTTTAATAGAAAGATCTTACTTACATTGAGCTAGTTTCTGCTTTATTATCTAATTTGTTTCCATTTGTTGCAGTATTGTCTTCATGTGTAAGATCCAGTAAGGTTTCTCTTGACATACTACCGTAGGTCTCTGCTAGATTTTCTCTTTTCTAAATTAAATGTTACAATGTTTACAACTTCATATGATATGATTTCCTTTATTGTTCTTATCTCTGTCAACTAGATTCTATCAATTTTGTCAGTGCTATTTTTTCTGATTTAGTTTTCATATTTAATTCTATAGTTAAGGTATGAATGCAGACTGTAATGAAATAATTCCTTTCCTTATTTCAAGCCATACACTATGTTTGCAGTCTAAAATCGTGTCAACTCTTTAACAACTGTAATCTCTTTTCCAGTTTTAAGCAAAAACTAAAAAAGAGAGAGAAAAGTGTTATTTGGCTGTTCAAGTTATGTTTATGTAATTCAAGGTATTTTTTGAGATTCTGTACTCCTTTTGTAATGTTAAAAATGGCCTTTATGAAATGATAGTGTCAGTAGGTTGTAAGTTTGATATTGGTTGAGGGTTTTTGTTTTGTTTTAGTGTTCTTAATTAACCAATAAAAAGTTGACAGCCTTATATTGGTTCTCATTTTGTTTTTTGAAAAATTTGTCTAGAAACCACTGATGTAGTCAACATAAATCAACATTTTTATATTTAGCTAGATCTCTCCCATTCTGTATATACACATGGATGGTGTTTTTGAAGCAATATTTTACCTTTACCCCCTATTAAATGTCATCTCCTTGAATGTGACCATAGTTAAAACTTGAGATCTTCTTGAATCATGACTCTGTCATCTAAGGGATTAGCTTTCCCTCCTGGCTTTTTGACATTTATAAATTTAACAAGCCAGACCTCTCATGTCTCCATGCTGGCCATGCACTGGATATAGCCAAGGACAAAGCTATGCAGATTTATAAATAGAATAAATGTTACATAAATATGCTTGGGGGAAAGGGGACACAAAGATAATGGAAACCATTTGGATGGATGGGTTTGGTTTTAATTAAGGGAGAAAACCACTATATTCTCCAGTAGTAAGGGAACTGGGTGAAGCTTACAATTTGGTGGGGGATCTGGATAATTATATAATTATATGATATAAAATCAAGTGAGGATAGGTGCTATGAAGAAAAATTAATCAGGGTAAAGGGATAGTGAATGATTGAGGACTGCTATTTTTTTATTTTTAAGGGGTCAATACATTCAGATGGTTCAAAAATCAAATAATATTTTTAAAAAGAAATAATGTGAAAAGTCCTTTCAACCCATACCTTATCTGCTGAGTTGCCACTTTCCTCAATTCAATAACTATTTTAACTATTTATATTATTTCTTATCTACCAGTGAATTTTTTTCACTTCAAGCAAATACAAACATATATATTTGTGTCTCCACTTTGACACAAAAAAATAGCTTCTTTGTGTAGGATTCTACACCTTGAGGGCTGCTATTTCGGTGTGGTTAGGGAATCCCTCCTTCTGAGAAGGTGACATTTAGCAGAGAATTGCATTAGATAAGGAAGCAAGCCTATGTGGGTGGAAGTATTCTACTCAGGTGCCCTGGTTCTGAGACAGGAGTGGGATGGGTGAATTTGGAGAACAAAGAGGCCACTGGGGCTGTAGATAAGTGAGCAAAGGGAAGAATAGGAGGAAATGAAGTTGGGTAGAAATTTTATTGGTTCCATTTAGTTAAGTGCTGTGGGAGTTCATTAGAGGATTTTGAGCAGGGGAGTGACAAAAGAATTGGGTTATAATTTTAAAAGTATGGCTCTGGCTGTTTTGTGGGTTATAAACTGGACAGAAGTGGGGAGCAAGAATGGGAATGGGGAGTTGAGCTAAGAAATGATTGGAGTAATCTTGACTAAGATATTAGTGGTTTAGACTAGAAGAGTCACAGTGGTGGTGACAGTGAAAGTTACCAGATTCTGGTTTTAAAAAAATCAAACATTTTGGACATGTTAAGTTTAAAATGTCTACTAAACATCCAAATGTTTAATAATAAAATCCTATCAAGTAGGCAGTTGGATATATAAACCTGGAATTCAGAGGAGAGGTTTGGACCAAAATTAGTTGAAAACATCTAAGCATCATCAGTAGACTAGAAGAGATTACTTGGGAATTAAATTAAGAAGAGGTCCAAGGATTGAGACCTGATACTCTCCAACATTGAAACGTAGCTAAAGAGAAGAAACCATAAAGAAGATTGAAAAGAAGTAGCCATTGAGGTGTGAGGAAGCTAGAAGAGTGTGTTGTCTCAGTGTCGAGAAAAGGAAGTATTTTTAGAGATGAGCAATCAATCATCTATATCACCTTTAATCACCTAAATACTTCTTAAGAAATCCGGTAATCTCCTCTTTGCTTGGGTGGCAAAAATATTTTTTTTTTTCTGACTCTGTAGGAATAGTTTTTTGTTTACTGTACAGTCCATCCCCCTACGTAGTTTTAGACATCATTTTATAATATTCTTCGGGGTGGAGAAAAGCGTTTGATGCTAGGAAGAGGAAAAGAATAACCAGAATTTGAGATTATAGCTTTTTCCAATCCTAAACTCGTTCTTTAATGCTAAGCAGAGTGTCTAATGAGTAAGATGTAAGCAAGTAAATAGGTCTAGTTCTTTTGCAGACCAGCAAGGAAAACTCTCCTCTTTTAACTACCTTGTTTTTCTGGAATATGTCTGCTGGATGAAGGTTGGTCACATGTTACAATATATGGAATACAAAAGGTGCAAATTCAAACCTTGGGGGGTGGTTAGGGGTTTTGAACTCCAGGAAGCCAGCTAAAAACTGATTTAAAGAAACAGGAGAATAGGGGAAATGAGCCTACTTGATGATATAGGGGTAAAGTATAAAATACTTATTTTGGTGAAAAAGGAACATTGCAAATAAAGGACTTTCTGTGATAAGCTTTTTGAGACAATGGGACTATAACTTCAAAATATATAGGCATCTTGAGGCAAATATTATTTGCCATTTCTCAATAAATATTTCTCATTGGGTAAATAATGCATTGCAAATTGGAAGCCACTTTATTTTTTCATACTGTTTAATTTGTCTAATTACAAAACTAATCCTTGTACATTGTAGAAAATTCAAAAAATACCAGTGAGTCAAGAAGAACAATCTCGTAATGTCACTAGCGGATAACACCACTGTTACATATTCTTGTCTGTTCTGGTTTAACTAGGTAACATTTTATCATGAAGCTTAACTTTCTGACTCTAATTTTTAATGGTGGTATAGGTATATCTTATAGGAATATAGGAATTATATGTAGGAATCCATTTTATCAAACTTATAATTTACTTACAAAATTTATGGAATTAAGGGTGTTTTAAAAATTGTAAACAATACTGCAAGGGACATTTTTAACTCTGAATTTCTGTGCAAATCAGTGTTTTTCTTTGATTGCAAGAAATGAGTTGTGTCAAAGATACAATGCAGAATTCTAAAGCTTACTCTTCTGATTTTTTAATGAAATAATCCCCTACAATCTATACCAAATATATACTTCTTCCACTGGTATATGAAATTGTGTGTTTCTTCAACCCTTCATCAATGCTGAATATTATTACATCTTTTAAAAAATTTTGCCAACTTGATAAACAACCTGATTTAAATTTCTCTTATCAGTAACACTTAAGAACATGTTTTAAAAATATGCCTTTTGGCCATTGTATTTCTAATCCGAATTACTGGTGTGTGCGCCCTTGTTCATTTTTTTCTAAAGGCATGTTCATTATAATCACTTGTAACAACTTCTGGGCCCACCAGCTTCTATTGGCACTACTCTGTACCCTCACTTATAACAACTTTGTGATAGATGTAAAATTTTTTTCCCCAGATTGTCATTTGCCTTTTAAAGTTTTGTTTTTTTTTTTATCCAACAAAGATTTTAACATGTAGCCAAATTTCTCATTTCCTTCTTAAGTAATCCCACTGCACAAAATTTTATTAAATACATGCCTATATTTCTTTTCTTATATGTATAATTTGAATTTTTACAGGTAAAAGTTTATCTAAAATACTTTTTGGCATATCTGGCTTATTGTGTCAGTATCATTTATTGCATAACTCTTCATTTTCTGTCACTACTTGAAATGTCATCTTTAATAGATTTGTCTTTGGATTTTTAATTTTATTCCATTCACCTGTCTGTCTTTTTTTGCTCTGCTATATTATTACCATATTTTTATAACATAGGCTTACAATATCTGTTTATAAATGGATAGGATGTTTCTCTACATTGATTTTATATACTTTACCTAGTTATTATTGTAGCTTATTTTCCAGATATGTTTTAGAATTGTTTTGTTAAGGTCATTTGAAAAAATCCTTTTGGGGTTTTGATTGAGATTGTACTGAGTTTATTGATTTATTTATGATCTGAGAGATGATAAGGGGGCTCTAGAGCAGGTTTTGGGTTTTATTACTTTTTAATAGTGTTTTTGGTTCTTAGCTCCTTTTGAGTCAGTTATGTCCCATTCATTATCCTCTAAGATTATTCACTTAATTTCAAATTTAGAAGCACAAAGTTTGTGGGTATTATACATCAAAAAATCATGGTTTGTCACATGGTTATATCCTTTTATTACAAAGCTAAATATTTATGTGTAAGAAAAAAAACAAAATGTACTAGGGGGTTATAGTACTTTATTAAAATATAAACTTTTTAATTAATCTTTTTTGTTTTATGTTTTAAATTTCTTTTAAAATCTTTACTATTTTTCTCTACTAGTTTGTTGACTGATTATTTTTCCAGTGTACTAGAAAACATCTGTGATGCTATAAACATTTTTCTCAGTACATCTTTGGGCACATCCCTTAGATTTTATTGTGTTCCCAGAGTTTTTATTCTCTACTATTTCTTATTTCATTCTCTCTTTTCACTAAACCTAATTTGGGAGATTTGGAGATAAATTTTTTGTTTATTTTATAAAAGGAGCTGTGGGGGGGTTATTGTTCTAGATTTTTTTTCTTTTTTAATGAAAATTCTCAAACATACAGGAAAGTTGGAAGAATTTCATAGTAACTACTAAGATACCGTCATCTTGTTTCTGCCACTAACATGATGCTAGTCACATATCTAGCATTTATCCATTATTCATTAGTCCATCTTATATTTTAATGCATTTCAAAGTAGATTGCAGATATTAGTATTAACGTGTATGTGTTTTTAAAAAGTACTCTTAAATTACTTGAGGCTAATTCTCTGTCAGTCTTAAGTTTTCTGAATGTGCTATTGGAATATTTTCCAACTAACCACTGTTTTATTAAACAAACAGCAGAAAATGGAATGTACAGTTTTCTATACCAGTAGTATTGGTGAACTCAGTGTTTTTGTAAATAGCTAGCTGACAAAATTGACAATGATGGCATTGAGTTATACCTTTGGGGGAGGGGCATTTTCTTGTGTGCACATGTGTCTACTTTGAAAGAATGGTAAATTAAGGATATTGTTTTTGTTTAAGCTGAAGAGCTATTTTAGGAAACATACCCAATTTCTCTAATCTGTAGGTTCTTCTGTTTGCTTTGGTAGCAAATCCAGGCATGAAATATTTGTTCTAAATTTTGTATCTCACTACCTTCCATTTCCATTATTCCCCTACCCCCTCACCTATGTGAGGAATTCTGTATTGAGCTATTCATTAAAAATAAGAGCTTTTGCTTGAAGAGAGAGAAGATAGTTTGACCCTATGATTCTGAGTGGTACATAACAAATTCCAGAGTGAGAATTCAAAATTTATAAATTGAGGAAGTAGAAACAAATAGAATGCAATTAAAGGAAGCATGGATAAAGTAAAATTTAGAACTTTGGTGAAGATAACCTGGGGACAAGAGAATGGGGCTGTTTGGTGTCCAGCAGAAGCAAGTCTTGTTATTACTGTGAATAGCATTTAGAACATAGTACATTAATAGAATCTGGCATCTTTTTGCTAGTGGGCGTTAGGTTAATTCCAAGTTAATATCTACTGCCCCTCAAATATACTAAGATGAAGGATAGGAACATTTCATCAAAGAATGCTGTCTTGACAACCATTTCTTTCATCTACTTCTCAGGTGTCTGTCTTTGTCACTGGGATTTCTAATGTCTCTCTTGTTCTTTCCTTTCTCTCTTGTTCTTGGGCCCAGTTTATAGACTCCTCCTCCAGTCTCTGCATTCTAAATCAGCACACTGTGCCCTAGTATCTTTTCTGTTTTGTTCTCTTTAATCTTCATAGTCACAGCCCACTCCCTCTTCTCTTACCCTACTGTATCGTCAGCCCATCCAATCCAAGCTGCAGGGGTCTAGTAGTATTAGAAAATACACATTTTTGTGGTACAGTTAAGATAATCTCTTTATAGCTCTTATATCATTACCATCATTTATCTTTTAAAATACCTTTACACTGCATTTTAAACATAATTCAGTTCACATTAAGTATTTTAGAGTGAAGCATTCTTAAGTATTTAATCCACAAAGCAGTCTTCCAGTTATAATGACATTTCTATAAAGGCAGGGATGTTGTTGCTAACATTGTTTTATAAGGTGATTAAACAAGTAACTCCTTTTTCTGTTTTGTACTTTATGGTTTTGTAGACTTAATGTGAAGCACACCTGTATTTGCAATACTTGATCTAAACTGAATCTGTGATTCAAAATAGCCATATTTTTTAATACTTATAAATAACTCACTCAAAAAGTTGTGCTCCCTCATGAACTTTCTTTTCATTTTTATGTTCAGAGGCTCCCTCTTACACAAAATAAATTTTACCTTCTGCAATTCTCTGTTCATTTAGACCTTATTTAAAAACTCTAAACTCTTTGAAGGTAGGATTGAGGAACCTTTTCATGTTGCCAGACCACATTAATTTAGCTGTAATCGAATAATGCCACATTCAGGAAACTTCAATTAGATGTACTTTAAAATGTACATCATTTTGTAAAAATCTAACTACTATGTTCTTAATTTAAAAAAAATCTATTTTAAAGTTAACTAACCTTTAATGACTTTGTTATATCTGCTTTTTCGTGGAAAGCATTTAAATATTTGGTTGCAGCATGGAGGTCCACAGTTTCAGTTGATCCTCTAGATGGGTATCAATCATTTGTGACATCAAGGGCATCTTGATTTGGGTTAGGTAAGAGAATGCAGATTCACAGCAATAAGTAGTTGAAAAGCATGAAAGCATTTTTTGGGTTGCCAAAGGTATGCAGTACTCTACTGCATTTTTCCATATTTCAATTGGATCTTTCATAGCATCAGTGCTAAGAAATTACTTTAAAAGTGTTATCTACTGAAAATTCAAATCAATTCCATCTGTAGTTCTTTAGGTGATTTGGTGATATCCACTAGGTGAGGCTGAAATGCTAATTTGAGTATGATATCATGATTCTCAAAGTCAGTGAACCTTTCATCGTATTCTCCATAAGGTCTATAACAGCTGCATATGCTTCAGATGCTTTGCATATATCATCCTGCTCATCAGTGACCTTTGCTAACTGGGGAAAGTGTTCATCCAAAATTTCCTTTTAAAGAAGAAGTGTTTTGAAAAAAGATAGCTTTATTTTAAATGCTTGGATTTTTTTTGCCATGTATCACATATAGACTTAAGTTTTACCTTGCAAAGAAATATTTATGTCACTTTGATTTGACATGATAATCACACAGAAATGCTGCATTCTTATGGTAGTCTTCTTTCAGTATTTCCCATTGCTGATTGTGTTCTTCATAAAATTTAACTATCTGTTCTCACAGAGATAAAATTTTGGCTGATACCTGTCCCTGCTGTAGCCAACACATTTTAGAATAATATGCCAAATCCACACTGAATACCTCACTGTTCAACTTTAGCATGTTATGAAACTGACAATTCTGTGTTGCATTTGCTTGCATATAATTAACAATGTTATAACTTGTTGCAAAGTGTCACTTAAAATAGTAGCCTTTTAGCACAGAGATTTTGCTGATGCAAAATGGAACAATGAAAAGAAATGAGAGCAGCTAGATCTGTTAATACTTTTTGTTATCTGTGCAATAAACCCTTCTTGTTTTCTTGTCATGGAAGGTGCACCATCTGTACATAACATGCACTAAATTTACCAAATTCAGTCCAACTTCATGACATTTGTCTTGAAAGTCGCTGAAGATATCTATTCCCCATGTTCTGCTTGCAAGTATGCCCAAAGCGAGTAACTATTCATAGCAAAGAAAAAAGATATTGAACAGAAACCATTTTTAAAGGGCATATGAGTTGGTGATAAGCTAAAATTAATTGCAGAGAAATGGCAGAAAGAAAATTGTTATCATAAAGTGAGCTAAGAACAGCGAACCAAAAACATGTGGCTTTTAGGGTCTTAACTGATAGTACTTTCTTCCCATTGTTACTCCCTATTGTAGACTGTTTTCATCTTTTCATTCCATTAAGAAGCTTTGTACACCTTGTCCTGCTCCTAGTGCTCTAGGACTTGACAGAGTTTTTTAGATTCATAGTTGTTCAGTGAACCTAGAGATAGATAGATTACTGTATTCTTACAGATTCTAGGTTTCTGATCTATGCTGTCCTCCAATTTACTAAAATTGCCTTCTTATTCTAGATTGGTCAGCTGATTTTTGGTCTCTGATTTTAATAACTGATTGATTCTTATTTATGGTCTTCTCAGGGTGAGAATCTTAGACCCTGTTGGTGGTCAAGCAGGAAGCTAAGATTGAAAATATTGTAGATTGAAAATAGACTGCATTTTACAAGAACTGTCAGCATTTATTGCCCAAAAAGACAGTGCCAGAGAACATGTTGTTAAGTAAAAATACATTGCTTATCAGTCACACTCAAACTCTTTAGCCAAATCTGAGACTGTAGGAATTGGTATCACCCACGTCATTTTAAAGGTTTACTTAGGAAAAATACAAAGGAGATAGTGGTTTGTGGAAAAAGCCCAGTACTTGGTATCTGAAGGCCCAGGTTTGAATCTAGATGGTTCCTGTGTACTGCTAGTAGTTTTGTGACTTTAAATAAGCCTTTAACTTCAGCTTTCTTAAGGGAAAATGTTTCTTGCCTACTTGTTTTAGGAATTAAATGAAACAGTGCAAGTATAAGTACCTAACACAGTTACTGGCACAAAGGAAGTACTTGATAAATGTTTGAATCTAAGTCTTACTTGATTTGTTGGTGGGGCACAGATAATTTATGGAAAAGTTAACTTGTTTTTTCATAGGTATTTTCTGTAAGCATTTTATACAATGATTTCTATGAAGAGCTGTTTATTAAATTACCGGCTTTTCCCATCAAATCTAAGTCTTCTTTTGAAAATATATAATAAACTCAGATATCAAATATGTGGCTTGATATCTGGAATGTTGTCTCACTGATTTTTATGAGAGTTTTTTTTCATAGCTTAATGCCATTTCAGGTTTAAGTTGTTAATTACATTTTCCTCCATATATATTTGCTTCAATTACCTTTAAAAAATAATTCATAATTTATATGGCAGACGATAAGGGTAAAATTTGGACTCATTCCAAAATAATCATGAGTATATGAAAGCAAAAATTTTCCCAGTAATGAAGTTTGTTCACATGAGCATAGAACAAGTATCTTGGTAGGTGTCCAAAGAAAGCACAGCTGTGGATATATTTTTTTGGAGTAACTGTACAAATGAGGGTGGGGACTTAAATAAATTTTTCCCAAGAGTATATTTCATTATGTATCCCAGATTAGGTGAATTATACTGCAGAGCTGAATTTTTAATATGTTCTAAGTATGCATCACTTTCTCAGAGATATTTCCCTGGACCACCCATTCAGACAAGCACCACTCTAATTTTCTGTTTTCTTGGTTTTTTATGTTTCTTCCTTCCCACTGTCACTGAAGTTGTCCTAGTAATTTATTTAGCCATTTGTCTATTTTTGTTTTTATGAGATTAGGAACTTTTTCTGTCTTGATCCCGACTTTCTCCTTAGTATCTTACAGTGGTTAGTATTTGTGAATGAAGAAAAAAATTAGTTATTTTACTTTAGAGTAATCTATAAAATGGACTCCTCTTATGTCATCAGTGTATAATGTTTATGTCCATTTTCTAGAACTTGCAGAATTTTTGTAGTTAAAAACAATTATATATGTTTATACGGCATTCTTAGAATAGTGTCTGACACATAGTAATGCAACCTATTATAAATACAAAGATTATAGAAAATTATGTCTATTTGCTTTTATAACATATGATCTGCACCTTATTTGATCCTGAGTAGTCCTTAGCTGAAAGGCAACCCCAAATTTCTTTTATTTTCAAAAATCATCAAAAGACAAAGACTTTTAGTGTTGGATATTTTCAATGAGGGGAAAATGTGAAATAGGAATCCTGAATTTATACATTTGTTAAAATTTTTTTCACTCTTTTAGGTATTTGGTATGATGGGGTAAAAAGACATGATACAAGTAATAGAATCCTATATGTCAGCTGATGTAGTGGCTTATTGAATTTTATTTAGTTTATAAGCTTTACTGCTGGTTCATATTATAGTTTTGAAAGATGAAGTTTATCACTTTTTCCTCTTTGTTTAAATTTTCATTAATTTTGTTAGGAAAACCACATCATCTTTCTCCTGCTATTTATTAATTCAGGAAACAGAGGTAGGCACTGGGCCAAACTCATGGAAATCATTGTCATCCTTTCATGCCTCCTGATAACCAAAAGAAAAGTTGCCACATAGGTGTATAAATAAATAATATTTTATTAAAATGAGAAATACACAGGTTAAAGGGAAGCATTTTTTGTGTGTAGATTGATGGTACTAATATGAGGCCAGCTATTTATTTCTCTGCAATAGCAGGAGTTGTGGGGTAAGAGAAGGTTTATTCTCTATAAAGCCATCTGGTGTTGAATCAGCCAGCCAATTGACACAGCATAAGGATAAACTACACTTAACATGTGTTTTAGCTCAAGTAATTGCATACACTGATTATCATTTATATAATAGATTTCCCCCCTCAAACTTAATAATCTAAGTAGTTTTGTGCTGTAGGTTATGTGATACACTATTTTGTAGTTCTATTGTAATGCTATCATATATCAAGTGCACTATTTCTTGTTGCCTATCTCTTAACTCTGTCATAGTAATTAAGACCACTCAGATCTTGTCATCATTGCTCAATTTGAATTATATGAGACTGGTAGAAATATTTTTTTTGTAAAAATAAATAAAAGCAGTAAAATATACACAATTTAAAACCTAGAGTGTAGTAAAGCTGTGTGTTCTGCTCAACTGCAGAATTTTTTGTTTGTTTCTTGTTTTTTTAGAATTTAAAGCTTAAGTATTAAAATT
The DNA here is from genome assembly GCF_040939455.1 of Microcebus murinus. Lineage (NCBI taxonomy): Eukaryota > Metazoa > Chordata > Mammalia > Primates > Cheirogaleidae > Microcebus > Microcebus murinus. The sequence continues at coordinate 49,489,804 of NC_134122.1, read as the reverse complement.
TTAGTCCATTAAATCCTGAAATGAACTCTGATCTAGCAGGAGAGTCAGTTTTTAAAGCTAATCATAGTTTCCATTTAAATACAAGATAGATTTTCATATAACATAGTACGAAAGGTTTATTGATGATGGTTTTAGATACCATATTGCAAATAACTTTCAAGAAACTATCATTTGTATAGTTTTGATGTCGTATCAAAAAACTATCTACAATTATTTAAAAAGCCTATTAAAATTCATCTCCCTTTTCCACTTAATTATCTTTGTGAAGCCATGTTTTCTTTATATATTTCAAGTTAAACAATATTTGGCAATACACTCTGGGAGGCTGAGGCGGGCGGATTGCTCGAGGTCAGGAGTTCGAAACCAGCCTGAGCAAGAGCGAGACCCCGTCTCTACTATAAATAGAAAGAAATTAATTGGCCAACTAATATATATATAAAAAATTAGCCAGGCATGGTGGCGCATGCCTGTAGTCCCAGCTACTCGGGAGGCTGAGGCAGCAGGATTGCTTGAGCCCAGGAGTTTGAGGTTGCTGTGAGCTAGGCCGACGCCACGGCACTCACTCTAGCCTGGACAACAAGCGAGACTCTGTCTCAAAAAAAAAAAAAAATTTGGCAATGGATTAAATGCAAATCTGATATGAGAAGTTTTTTTACTAAGCCAGACATTAAAGAGATTTACATAATATAAAATAGTACTACTCTTCTCACTTTTTTTTTTTTTAGAAAACATAGTTACTTTTTCATGGAAATGTTAGCAATTTTTAAATGAAATTGGTTTATTGTTATTTTAAATAAATTAAAAAATTTTAAATTTAAATACCAGTTTCTCAGTTTTTGTTTCTCATGTGATAAGTAATATGTATCTGTATTTCTTCCATGTAAACAAATGGGAGTTCATTTCTTTTAAATTAAGAGTGTTAACGGTTTCCCAAAACAAAAAGTTTAAGAATCACTGCTCTCAGAAAATGTATTAAGAAAGTAAAGTACATGTGAGGAAAGAGAAATTGAAATTACATTTTTTAAAAATTGCATTCCATGGTTTACATGTGATAGACAAAGAAGTAATTTCTTTGCTCTCCGTAGTTCCTTAGTTCTTAATCAGCTATCAAATACACTCATTTTGAATTCAGTCTTTCCTTCTCAAACCATTTGTATATAAAACATTTACTTATACAATATTGCTGTTATTTTCTGATGTTAACATGATACTACTTTGAGCATTTACTTGAGGATTATAGACCTGTGTAAACTATGCTTAAAGCCTTTTAGGAGTGTAATAACATTTTGCTAGTTGACCACCTGTTTACTTACCTTAACCTTTTTCTTTTTAATTGGCATCTTAGAGGAGTTTTGGGCTTATCTCACTGATGAGAATTTAGTCTATTTGTCATTGTCTGGGACCTGTGGACAGTACATCTAATTAGGTGTGAATTTTGGTGAATACAGTTCCATTCTTAGGCCTATGTACAGGGTTTGGTGAATAGATACTAAAGCTAAAAATATCTGAATGTATGTTTTTGTTCATATCTCTCTTCAGGATGACGTAGCTTTGCCAAAGACTTAGAAGCTAAGCAGAAAATGAGCTTAACATCCTGGTTTTTGGTGAGCAGTGGAGGCACTCGCCACAGGCTTCCACGAGAAATGATATTTGTTGGAAGAGATGACTGCGAGCTCATGTTGCAGGTAATTGTGTCAACCTTCTCTATATGTGTCCACTCAGAACTTGGAATTATTGTAAAATAATTATCTACTTCTTTAAAGAACAACACTATTTAGATTTGAACTTTGTGTCTCTCCTTTTAGCTCTAGCTATCAGTTTAATTGATTTTTTTATCCCCTTGAATCACCTAAAAAAATATTACAAGTCTTAGGGATTATATTTTGAAGAATGAGGGCTCAGTATAAAGACGTTTTATTCTTTTTTTTTTTTTTTTTTTTTTTTTTTTTTTTGAGACAGAGTCTCGCTTTGTTGCCCGGGCTAGTGTGAGTGCCATGGCGTCAGCCTAGCTCACAGCAACCTCAAACTCCTGGGCTCGAGCGATCCTTCTGTCTCAGCCTCCCGAGTAGCTGGGACTACAGGCATGCGCCACCATGCCCGGCTAATTTTTTATATATATATCAGTTGGCCAATTAGTTTCTTTCTATTTATAGTAGAGACAGGGTCTCGCTCTTGCTCAGGCTGGTTTTGAACTCCTGACCTTGAGCAATCCGCCCGCCTCGGCCTCCCAGAGAGCTAGGATTACAGGCGTGAGCCACCGCACCCGGCTAGACGTTTTATTCTTAAGTAAGAAGTTTCACGTTATACACTTTTAAAATAAGAGCATGTAAATAATTCATAAAATTAGCATAGTATGGAGTAAAATTGAATTTTTTTTTTTTTTTGAGACAGAGTCTCGCTTGTTGACCAGGCTAGAGTGAGTGCCATGGCGTCAGCCTAGCTCACAGCAACCTCAAACTCCTGGGCTCAAGCAATCCTTCTGCCTCAGCCTCCCGAGTAGCTGGGACTACAGGCATGCGCCACCATGCCCGGCTAATTTTCTATATATATTAGTTGGCCAATTAATTTCTTTCTATTTATAGTAGAGACGGGGTCTTGCTCTTGCTCAGGCTGGTTTCGAACTCCTGACCTTGAGCAATCCGCCTGCCTCAGCCTCCCAGAGTGCTAGGATTACAGGCGTGAGCCACCGCGCCCGGCTTGAATTTTAATTGTGGATACTTCAGTGATATAGAAATTAGTTTCATTGCTTCTTTTAGAGATGTTCATTATGATGCCTTCCAGTAGTTTGAGTATAATTAAAGATTGTTGGTATTTTTTAGAAATAAGTTTTATTTTGTACATTTATTTTACACAACATGATGCTGTGGGATACATACAGATAATAAAAAGATTATTATAATGAAACCAATAAACATCTGTCATCTCACATAGTTACCCATTTTATTTTGTTCTTGTGACAAGAGCAGCTAAAATCTATTCATTTGGCATGAATCCCACATAGTACAATTTTATTACCTGTAATCCTCATGTTGTACATTAGATCTCTAGACTTACTCGTTTTATATATCTGCTACTTTGTATTCTCTGACCTATAGCCCCCAGTCTTCTCTCCTCCATAACTATTACTTTGTTCTCTAACTCTGTGTATTTGAATTTTTTTTTTTTTTAAGATTACACATGCAAGTGAGAGCATGCAGTATTTTTCTTTCTGTGTTTGGCTTATTTCACTTAACATAATGTACTCCAGGCTTATTCATGTTATAGCATATGGCAAAATCTCACTGTTATTTAGAGCTGAGTAATATTACATGGTATATATGTACCACAGTTTTCTATCCATTTGTTTAGTTCGCTGATGGACACCTAGCTTGTCTATGTATCTTGACTCTGGTGAATAATGCTGCAGTGAACATGGAAGTACAGATATCTTTATGAAGTGGAGATTTCATTTCCCTTGGGTATATGCCCAGAAGAGGGATTGCTGGTTTATATAGTAGTTCTGTTTTAATCTTTATAATCCTCCATACTGTTTCCATAATCTACATTCCCACCAGTACCAATAATCTACATTCCCACTGTACCAATCTACATTCCCACCAGTAGTGTACATGAGTTCCCTTTTGTCCACATCCTCACCATTTGTTATCTTTTGACTTTTTGATAATAGCCATACTAACTGGTGTAAAGTAGGGTCTCATACTGGTTTTGATTTGCATTTCTCTGATGATCAGTGATGGTGAGCACCTTTTCATATACCTGTTATCCCTTTTTGTGTCTTTGGGGAAATATTCAGGTCTTTTGCACCATGTTTTAATCCAGTTACTTATATTCCCACTGTTGAATCATGTAATATGAGGCTTTTCTTTTTTTTACACATTTTGGATATTAACCCCTTATCAGATATCTTGTTTGCAAATATTTTTTCCTAATCTGTAGGCTACCATTTAATTTTGTTGATTGTTTCTTTTTCTGTGCAGAAGCTTTTTAGTTTGTAGTCTCATTTATTTATTTTTGCTTTTGTTGCCCGAACTTTTAGTGGATATCAAAAATATCATTGCCAAACCCAATGTCTCGGAGCTTTTTCCTTAGTTCTCTGCTAGGAGTTTTATAGTTTCTGGTCTTCTATTTAGATGTTTCATCCATTTGGGGTTGTATATGTGGGTAAGATAAGGGTCTAATTTCATTGTTTTGCATGTGGAAATATAGTTTTTCTAGTGCCATTTATTAAAGAGATTATGCTTTTCCTGTTGTTTCTGTTGGTGCCCTTGTCAAAAATTAGTTTACTGTAAATGTTTGGGTTTATTTCTGAGCTTTCTATTCTGTTCCACTGGTTTTTAATCTCCTTTTTATGCCAGTACAATATTGTTTTGGTTATTACAGCTTTGTAATATAATTTTAAATCAGGAAGGCTGATGCCTCCAACTTTGTTTTTCTTTCTCTGAATTGTTTTTGATATTAGAGATCTAAAGATTGCTGATATTTACTGAATCATGTGTGAAGGAGTTATTTTTGAGAAATATTTTGTAAGGACCACTCAGAAGTTTTCTCGTTTTTCACACGCCATATGTTATGGACCTTAGATGTCAACACACTGTCTTGTCCACATTGAATGACGCAATCTCATTGGTGGAAACCGTGTAGGTCAATCTACAAAATACTATATCATTGCACGAACCCATAAAGCATTGCAGTTACATTGTATTTTGGTCATTCGAATAGTCTTCGTCTTCAAGTTCCTGGCGCTTTTAGAAATGCCCTCTCTCAGAAAAAGGAAGGAAACCAATGAAACTGATACACTTCCGGAAGTATTTAATGATAATTTATCAGATATTCCTAGTGAGATTGAAGATGTGAATGACTGTTTTGACGATTCTGGAGATGATTCTACTGATTCCACTGAGAGTGAAATTATTAGACCTGTAAGGAAGCACAAGATGGCCGTGCTTTCAAGTGATTCTGACCCTGAAGAAGCTACTGATAATTGTTGGTCTGAAATCGACACACCGCCATGCTTACAAATGTTTGAAGGTCATGGTGGGGTTACTACATTTTCATCTCAGTGTGACTCTGTACCCTCTGTGACCAGTCTCTTTTTTGGTGATGATTTGTTTGAGCTGTTGTGTAAAGAGCTGTCCAACTATCATAATCAAACCGCAGTGAAACACAAAACACCATCTGGAACACTAAAGTGGTGTCACAGGTTACACAGAAGGACATCAAGAAATTCCTTGCCCTAATTATTCTGATGGGTCAAACAAGAAAAGATAGCTGGAAAGACTATTGGTCAATAGATCCTTTGATATGTACCCCTATATTTCCACAGACAATGAGTCGCCATAGATTTGAGCAAATATGGACATTCTGGCATTTCAATGATAATGCCAAAATGCACAGTCACTCAGGGAGACTTTTCAAGATCCAACCTGTGCTGGATTATTTTCTACATAAATTTTGAACAATATGCAAACCAAAGCAACAGTTGTCTTTGGACAAGGGAATGATTCCATGGAGAGGGTGTTTAAAATTTTGCACGTACAACCCAGCGAAAATAACAAAATACGGTTTACTTGTTCGGATGGTGTGCGAGGGTGACACTGGCTATATTCCACATCTGCAATATGGAGATATACACTGCTGAAAGAAAGAAATTGCAAGAAACTGTTCTTTCAGTCCTTGAACCCTATCTTGGCATATGGCACCATATTTACCAGGATAATTATTACAATACTACATCTACTGCTGAATTGCTACTACAGAAAAAAACTAGTCTGTGGGACTATTAGGGAGAGTAGAGGTTTTCTGCCAAATTTGTAAATGAAAACATCAAGAATGAAGAAAGGTGACATAATATTTTCCAAAAAAGGTGATATTCTTCTCGTAGCATGGAAAGGCAAGCGGGTTGTCCGAATGATATCAACGATCCATGACACTTCTGTCTCGACGACAGGAAAAAAAATAGAGAAACGGGAGAGGATATTGTAAAACCTCCCTGCATCAAGGAATACAATGCCCGCATGAAAGGCGTTGGCCGTGTGGATCAATTCCTTTAGTGTTGTTCCATTCTAAGGAAAATGATGAAATGGACAAAAAAAAAAGTAGTGCTGTACCTTATAAACTGTGGACTTTTCAATTCATTTAGAGTGTACAATGTCCTCAATCCACAAGCAAAAATGAAGTATAAACAGTTTCTGCTATCGGTGGTGAGAGACTGGATAACAGATGATAATAATGAAGGCTGTCCGGAACCAGAGACAAATCTGTCCAGCCCTTCCCTTGGGGGTGCAAGGAGAGCACCTTGTAAAGATCCACCCAAAAGGTTGTCTTGTCAGGTGATATGAAGCAGCATGAACCTATGTGTATTTCAGCGAGTGGAAAGAAACAATTTCCTACAAGAGCCAGCAGAGTTTGTGCCACCCATGGAAAAAGGAGCGAATCTAGATACTTATGTAAATTTTGTTTGGTCCCGCTTCATAGAGGAAAATGTTTTACGCAGTACCATACATTAAAAAAGTACTAGAAACTTCAATTGTTTAATTAGTTGTTTAATTGTTCTTGTAAATAAAAAATTTATAATTATTGAAAAACAACACCTGAAGTGCATTATGATCTGTAGTTATGATGATTTAAATAACATGCAGTTTGCCCAAAAACTTGCCGTCCCTGGCGTATGTCTTAGAGATTTCTGTGCGGTACGCAATGTGTTAAAATCTCCTTGGATAAGGTAATAAGCAAAAAAATGGATCTCCAGATTTTTGAGGATTTATTAATATTTAATGTAGAATATGTAATGTAGAATAAAGTCTTATCCCTTTGCCCACTTTTCTCATGGGGTTTAAATATTTGCTCTCTACACGTCCGATAAAGGTCTGATAATAAGAATCTACCTAGAACTTAAGAGAATCAATAAGAAAAAATCAAACAACCCCATCAATAAATGGGCAATGGAAATGAACATAAATTTTCAAAAGAAGACAGAATAATGGCCAGCAAACATATAAAAAAATGCTAAACATCTCTAATCATTAGAGAAATGCAAATCAAAACCACAGTGAGATATCACTTAATGCCAGTGAGATTGGCCTCTATCAAAAAATCCCAAAACAACAAATGCTGGTGAGGATGTGGAGAGACAGAACACTCTTACACTGCTGGTGGGACTGCAAATTAGTGCAACCTCTGTTCAAAAGAGTTTGGAGATACCTCAGAGAGCTAAAAATAGAAATACCATTTGATCCAGCGATAGCACTATTAGGCATCTACCCAGAAGAGCAAAAGACATTCTATAATAAAGACATCTGCACCCAAATGTTTATGGCAGCACAATTCACTATTGCGAGGATGTGGAAACAACCCAAGTGCCAGTCAATTCATGAGTGGATTATTAAAATTTGGTATATGTATACAATGGAATAATACTCAGTTATAAGGAACGACAGTGATCTAGCACCTCTTATATTTTCCTGGATTGAGCTTGAGCCCATTATCCAAAGTGAGGTGACACAAGATAGGAAGAATGGGCTCCACATGTACTCGCCATCAAATTGGTACTGACTGATTAACACTATGGTGCTCACATGGTGGTAGTGTTCTCCAAGGATTAGGCGGTTGGTGGGGGCTAGACTCACAACTAAGGGATATGGTGAACATTGTAGAGGGGAAGGGCATGCCTCTAACCCTTGCCAGGGAGAGGCAAAGATATAAAATGTAACCAAAATGTTTGTACTCTCATAATTTCCTGAAATAAAAAAAAAACAAAAAACAGTAAACGTATTTAGAGTAGACATGTTTATTCTAGTAGCTCAGTGGTTGTCATCTAAGCAGCCTGGGCCCCCCCCCCCCGGGACATTTGGCAGTATTTATAAACATTTTGATTGCCACAGATGGTGGGGGTGTAGAAGTGATTCCTATTGATATCTAGTGGGTAGAGTCCAGAGATGCTGCTAAACATTCCACAATGTGCAGCATACTTATCCTCCCCGCCTCCCCTACACACACAACAAAGAATTATCTGGCCTAGGGGTCAGATAACATGTGGCCTTCTAGGTCCTTAAATGCAGCCTTTTGACTGAATCCCAACTTTATAAAACAAATCCTTTTATTTTTATTAATACATTTTTGTTCATCTTTTGTATTTTTATTTTATTTTTAAAATGAATGCATTTAAAATACCAAAGAATAAAATAAGTTTCAATAAAACAATCCTCCTGGATTGACCAGCACAATTAGAACATTAGTTAACCGTAAGGGCTAAACTGATGGTTGCTACACTCGTGATTTAGTTCTAACTTCCCCCACCTGACTGAAGCCATTACTGCACAAGGCTGGTTGGTGAGAGTTTATAGGGCTTGAGTACACCAGTCTGTCGCCAGCTTTTGACAGCAGTGCACTGTGTTTCTGTTTGAAGTGGAATTTGTGAATAGTTGCACAGCTTGACAGTATTTTTTTAATTCTGTCTACTTAACAGCCCATCATGTCAGTGAAGGAAGAAAAGATTTTTTAATGAGGATTGAGAATTGCAATATTATCTTGTTTCTGCTGAAAGATAAGATTATTTGCTTGCTTTGTGATACTGCAATATCAACATTAAAGAAATTCAGTGTTCATCAGCATTGTAACACTCATAAGGACCACAAATATTTTAAATTAGAGAGGCATGAAAGGTTATATTGCAGAAATTAAAAGATGAAAAATAAAAGCAAAGATAATTCTTTGAATCAGCAGTAAGATCTGGAAATAGTGCCATTGAATTAACTTGTAAAGTAGCTTATATACTCAAGGAGGGAAAGGGAAGCCATTCAGTGATGTACAAATTGTGAAAGAATGCATTGCTGAAGTTGTTGGATGCTTAGACCCTGATAACGTTTCAAAGTACAAACAACTACCTCCTTCATGGAGAATAATAACTGATCAGCAGCATGAATTAGTTTTTACCTTAACAACTTCATGTAGTAATTCGAAAGGAAAATATATACTATTCAATCGCTTTGGCTGAATCAACTGATACTGTTGACTCGGTACAGGTTTTATACTTCATTTGGTAATAACAGAAGATTTTTTTTGCTATGAAGTGTTACTCACTTTGGACACTCTTGTGAACAGAACATGGGGAATAGATATCTTCAACAACTTTCAAGATAAATGTCGTGAAGTTGGACTGAATTTGGTAAATTTAGTGAGTATGTATACAGATGGTGGTCCTTCCATGACAGGAAAACATGAAAGGTTTATTGCACAGATTAAAAAAAAAGTTAATAGATTTAGATGCTCTCATTTATTTTCATTGTATCTTATATCAACAGAATCTTTGTTCTAAAGCTACTATTTTAAGTGACACTTTGGAACAAGTTATAATTGTTGTTAACTATATTGGTGCAGATGTAACCTGGCATTGTCAGTTTCATAGCATGCTAAAGTTGAACAAACAATGAGGTATTCAGTGTGGATTTGCTATATCATTCCAAAGTGTGTTGGCTATTGCAGGGATAGCCAAAATTTATATCTGTGAGAACAGATAGCTAAATGTTAAGAGGAACAGAATCAGCAATGTGAATTATTGAAAGATTTCTATAGGACTGCAGAATTTCTGTGTGATATGATGTCAAATCAAAATGATGTGAATAATTCTTTGCAAAGTACTAAGTCTATATGTAATATGTGGCAAAATATCCAAGCATTTCAAGTAGAGATATCTTTTTTTACTTATTCTTTACAAGGAAGAACACTTCTTCTTTAAAAGGAAATTTTGGATGAACCTTTTCCCCAGTTAGCAAAGGTCATTGATGAGCAGAATGGTATATGCAAATCATTTGAAGAATATCCAGCTGTTATAGACCTATTAATTGAAGAATACAATGAAAGCTTAACATTTTGAGAATCATCATACTCAAATTAGCATTTCAGCCTCACCTAGTTGATATCACCCAAATCACTTAAAGAACTACAGATGGAATTGATTGAGCTCTCAGTAGATAACATTTTAAAGTTCATTGTTTGATGCTAAGAAAGATACAATTGAAATATGGAAAAATCCATGCCTTCAGCAGCATGCCCCCGAAATGCTTTCTTGCTTTTCAGCCACTTGCAGTGAATCTACATTCTCCTACCTAACCCAAATCATGACACCCTTAAGGCTGATACCCATCTAGAGGATTAACTGAAACTGTGGACCCATATGCTGCAACCAAATATTCAAATGCTTTCCAATAAAAGGCAGACACAACAAAGTCATTAAAAGGCTCACTAACTTTAAAATTAAATAGTTTTCATTTTTTGAAATTATTAAGAACATAGTAGCTAGATTTTTACAAAATAATGTATATTTTTAAGTATATCTAATTGAACAGCTAAATTAATGCAGCTTTCCAACATGAAAGGGTCTCCACCCTTGATCTGGCCCTAAAATGTCAATAGTGCCTAAATTGAGAAATCCTGCAATATCCCAGGAAAAATCAGATTTTTATATATTTGTATGCATCTTGACTTTATAATTAAAGAATTTATTATATTGTTTTTAGACAATATAAGTAAAGACACTATATAGCTGTATGAGTAATTAAACCAATAAGGGAAATAAATAGTAGAGAGATTTTCTGGTCTCCTTAGTGATAGAGCAGTGAAAGTACAACTGAGAAAAACATGGCAATGATTGTGTTTGAATATAAGCTTGTTGGAACTGGTCCATAGGGTCATATGGGAGAAGCCCATCAGGAAGTGGAAAAGGTGCTAAGTGGCAGTTGTATTACCAGCAGAGAAGTATCCCAATAAAGATACTGAGAATGGCTGGCCCTTTGTTTAGGAGCTTGCAGGATAAGTCCCCTCTCATATGCGGATATGTACTGTTAAGAGACATGATTGATAAGGTGTCTGTGTCTTGAAAAAGAACAAATTTGGAGACATCCCACTTCCCAATTTTAAAATTTATTAGAAGGCTAGTGATAGTGACATAAGGGTAGCCATATAGACCATTGGAATAACATTGAGACACCAGAAATAAATTCATACATCTATGGCTTTTATGGGCTGAATTGTGTCCCCCAAAAAGATATCTCAAAACCCTAATCTCTCTTACTTACAAATGTGACCTTATTTGGAAATGGAGTCTTGGGGTATATAATCAAATTAAGATGACATCATTAGGGTAGGCCCTAATCCAATATGACTTGCATCCATATAAAAAGAGGAAAAGAACACACAGAGAAGGTAGTCAGCTATGTGAATATAGAGACAGAGGTTAAAATTATGACATCACCAGCCAACGACCAGTGGGGCTACTAGAAGCTAGAAGAGGCAAGTAAGGATACTCCCTAGAAGGTTTCAGAGTGAATATGGCCCTGTCAACACCTTAATTTTGAACTGTTATCTTTCATAACAATGAAAGAATAAAGCTTCTGTTGTCTTAAGCCATCCAGTTGTATTATTTTGTTCTGGCAGCCCTAGGAAACTGCTACAATGGTAATCGATTTTTGACAGTGGTGCCAAATGCATTCAGTGAAGGAAAGAAAAGTTTCTTCAACAGATGGGGCTGGGACAACTGGATTTCCATATGCAAAAGAATGAAGTTGGACCCCTACCTCACACCACATACAAAAATTAACTCAAAATGAATCAGTGACCTAAATGTAAGAGCTATGTATCATCAACAGAAGAATGGATAAAATATGGTATATACATACAATAGAATATTATTTAGCTATAAAAAGGAATGAAGTTCTGATGCATGCTACAACATGAATGAATCTTAAAAACATCATCCTAAATGAAATAAGCCAGACACAAAGATAAATGTTATATGATTCATGTATATGAAATATCTGGTATATGCCAATTCATAGACAGAAAAGTAGATTAGTGGTTATCAGGAACTGATGGAAGATAGGAATGAGGATTTATTACTTAATAGTTATAGAGTTTCTATTTGGGGTGATGAATTTATGCTACTGAATACTTAAAAATGGTTCCTTTAAATTTGATGATCATTTCTCAATGGATATCTTATGACATTTTTTATTTATGCTTTATTTTTAAATAGAATATTGAAGATATATAAATATATTAAATATATATTTAAATAGAAATATAGAGCATGGTCAGGCAAGAACAAGAGAGTTTTGACCTGTTCCTTAGGTTAAGTCACTAAGCTCCGAAGAGTGTGTGTGTGTGTGTGTGTGTGTGTGTGTGTATACTTTGAAAGCGACCTAAAAGCAATTTTCAAAAACCACAGTTTGCCACTATAATTCCTTTTTATACCTCTTTCTCTCTTTAACTCTTAGAGCTGTCCCATGAATTCCAGTTTTAGAACCCATATTTTAAGTGAGGATAATTTTGTTCAGAAACATAGCACACTGTGTCCCATTTTCTCTAAATCTGTGGACTTCTTGAACAATTTATATTATTGTTTTTAGTATTGAAAGAAGAAAACCTACAGATAAATTTTTTATTATTAAATACAGTAAGATTCGTAAAACATTATAAAATTATAATTCGCAATTTCTTTATAACATTTCCAAATTAAAAAAATATATAATTTGATATATTTAACAAGGTCAGCTGATAAAATTTCTCTCAAAAGTAGAACATGTAAATTTAGTAGAAAAGATTCTTCTTTGGGGAACGATGCCAAATTTGTATTGTAGAATAGCATAATTTAAATATCATTTAATTAAATTTTACTTTGATATTTCCCCATATTTATCTGCTGTCCTATTAATATTAGATATCTAGCCAAAATCTTTTGATTGATATTTATTCTGGTATTTTTTAATATTTATTAACTTTAAAAATTCCTTTCAGTCTCGTAGTGTGGATAAGCAACATGCTGTAATCAATTATGATGCCTCTACGGATGAACATTTGGTGAAAGATTTGGGCAGCCTAAATGGGGTAAGTTAAGAGTGTATTTTGTGTCTTATTTGAATATTTGCTTAATATTGCAAGAGGACTAACGAGATTACATTTGCTATTTATATTTCTTTTTTCTTTAGTTTATATTTTACTTTTTTTTTTTTTTTTTTTTTTTTTTTGAGACAGAGTCTCACTTTGTTGCCCAGGCTAGAGTGAGTGCCGTGGCATCAGCCTGGCTCACAGCAACCTCAATCTCCTGGGCTCAGCAATCCTACTGCCTCAGCCTCCCGAGTAGCTGGGACTACAGGCATGCGCCACCATGCCCGGCTAATTTTTTTTTGTATATATATTTTTAGTTGGTCAATTAATTTCTTTCTATTTTTGGTAGAGACGGGGTCTCGCTCAGGCTGGTTTCGAACTCCTGACCTTGAGCGATCCGCCCGCCTCGGCCTCCCAAAGTGCTAGGATTACAGGCGTGAGCCACCGCGCCCGGCCTATATTTTACTTTTAAATGCTTACTAGGTAACATAACACTTTGGGGACCATACAGTATAATATGAAATTAGCTCATGTTCCCAAGAAACTGTATAAGCAAAATATACTTATAAGAATTCAAAAGTGGTTGATTATTATTTTGTGTAATTTAAAGAAGACTTTCTTAAGGAGTTGAGACATAAGCTTGACTTTATTATATGACTTTATTATATGTGAGAAAACAGCAAAAATGCATTCTTGAGGACTGAGAAGTACGGGTTAACTTTAGAAAATAAAGATGGAACATAACCATTAATAAATACGGTACATTATCTAAACCCCAGTGTTCATTAATGCTTCTTTGACTTCATACTTTGAAGATATTTTTGTGTTACTGCAGTGAATTTTTTTCTTATTTCTTCATTTGGTCTTTCTATATTTGGCAGAATATAAGTAGCCACGGAGAATGCTGAAATATTGAATATTTATCTTCTTTCAATTTCTTAATTTTCTTAAGGCTCTGTTAACACAGGCAAATATAGCATTGTTCATATCTATGCTATTGAAATTCTTAAGATGAATTTAACAGAAACTAAATGTATCCTAACTGCTTCACACTACTACTGCTTTTCAGAATATACATTAAACATAAAATGAAAAAGCATGCAGAAATTTGGCAAATATGGTGAAACTTTTTTGTGTGTGCCAGTTTCTGGATTGGCCTATTACTGAAGAACTTGTATATTTATTCTTTGAGATACCTTTATTGTAGGCATGTTTTTCTGTTGGTTTTATTCAAGCCTTTCTTTCTTTCTCATAGCACATACAGAATTAGGTCTGCATTCTTCATGTTTATACTGAAAGGCCTTACATTTAGCACTACCCACTTTTCCAGGTTCATGCTCCATCGCATTTTCCAGTGCCATACCTCCAAAATAGTAGTCTTCTACTCTACTATCTCCTTCTCCAAATGATTTGTTAGGTTTTCTTCAGCCTAGTAGTTCTCACGTCTCCCTTGCCATTCATAAAATTTTTATTTATATTTAAAAGTAAAACTCAAATTCCACTTCTTCCTGAGGGAATCAAAGAGAAAACCCTTGTATTTAGGAATATTATCTTGCTTTAACATGTTCAAAGGATTGAAATAAAAGGAGATGGGCAAAGTAGGTAAACACTGTTGTTAACATGAGGCATGTAAGTTAGCAATTTTGATTCCCAGCTCCTATATGCTAGAATTATTCTTCCTTCTCCACAACTATAAGCTTTTGGGTGCTTTATCAGCCTTTTATTAAATCTACTTTTACATCTCTGCTGCTGTGGTGAATTATGAGCTCCTGATTCCACTTCTGTGACCATGGTACCTAGCACAGGGCTCTGCACGGTACATGAACACAGTAAATGTTTTCTGAGTAGAAAATTGAATTAACTTTTTCTGTTTGAAGGGTATTATGGAGAAAATTTTTAATCTATTTCTGTATGTGAAATATTTTAACAATGTTACATTCTGTCTTTAAGTCTAAAAAGTTTCATCTTGAACACAATACTATTCTTATGTGTCTTTACCTTATTATCTTGGACAATAATAAGCAAAACATGAGTGTTTTAATCTTCTATAAGACTATGATATGAAAATTCTTTGGTGTTATAAAAAATATCAGATGAAGTATGAACTATATTTCTCTGGGTTGGTCTTTCTTATAATTTGATTACACTCAATTTTATGAAAGATAATAACTCAGAGTAACATCTGCAATTTGAACTTGAAATCAGGACCTGGATTTGTATCTCATCTCTGTAATTTACCAGCATTGTAACCTGGGATAAATCACTAATCGCTCTGAAATTCAGTTTTCTCATATATATTCATATTATCTCCTGAAGTATGTGAAAATATATTGAGTTGACGTTTATAAATATAAAGATGCAATGCAAAATCTTTTTTTCAGTTATAAAATAGTGAAATGATAATTCCTGCTGTATAGTACTATTATGGGAATTTAATGTGACAATACATGTGAGTGTGCACCTGTTACAGAACTTTAAAGCATTACACAGATGACAAATGTACTATTACTGGAAATAACTAAGAATAACTGGAATAGCCTAAGAAACATGCCTTTGCAAAGGACTTTGGTAGCCAAATAATATCAAAAATCTATGAATTGCCAACTATCATGCATTTTATTTAAAAGAGAACTTGTAGACTATTATTTACAGCCTATTTACTTTTAATATTCATATTCTAGAAACTTGAGCATCAGGTTAAAAGTAGTAATTTCAGAGGTGGGGAATAGATAGAGTGTAGTGGTTATGAGACAAGCTTGAATGATGTAAGTTTAGGTGAGTTACTTGATTTCTCCTATTCCAACCCTGTCTTTTGTTACTAGGCTGCCACCTCTGCAATGTATGTACCAGTCCCCACTCTGTCCCCCTTTTACACTGCTATTCCTTCCAGCATCAGACCTGTGTGGCATAGAGTGGAGAGTGGTCCTCACTAAAGTATAAAAGTAAGAGTTGAGAAAGAAGAGGAGGCTTTTGTAGCTGGCAGAGTGATTCAGGTGGTTGTCCTCCTGGCCACTCTGTTCAGTTTTCCAGATCATCAATATAATATATGGTGGTTATATGATTTTATACTATCAATTGTGTAATTTGGTTGTATATAAATTAAATAGGTATTTATTTAGTTTGGTTTGCTTCTGTGGGGTTAGCGGTTTGGATAAGGGAGTTTTTGGAGATACTTTAGCTTGGGCACCTGACCTTTCTCGATCTAGAGAGCACGTGGGATTTGTAGTTCAGAGACCTGGGTTTGAATCCCAACATTACCACTAAAATATTCTGAAATATTTATTTTGGGAAGAAACCGGAAATTGGAGTTTATAAATCCCAGAAAACTTTGAACTTTTTAAAATTATCATTTCAACCTTTCTGTAAACCATGTTGGAAGCTTATGATTTAGGATTCCTCATAAATCATACAAAAGTATGATCTGGAGTTTTAGCAGTATTTCACTGTCTCCATATATTTGTCCATAGAATAAAAATTACAGCTTTTTCTCATTTCTTTTGTAGACTTAGAAGCTGGTATTTTATGATATATTATAAAGAGCTAATTATGCATAAAAATTTGAGGCAATAATTACCTAATTTCTTCATGTGTTTTCCTGTACATCATTGAGGGTCCTTCTAAACTTCCTCACCATGAAGGGAGCCTTCCCACACAAGCTGTTATGGCCATCTCAAATCCAATAAAATAGGAGGTGGAAAAAATACAAAGGAAAGAGTATAGTAATTTTTAAAATTTCAACTTAACAAAGGAAAACTTGTTAGATATTTATATGATGTCTACGTTCCAGGCAATTAAGTATAACATTTGTTCTACGATCTATAAATCTAGCAAATTCCAGACCTTTAACTTCTAGAATGCCAGGAAAAATAGTTATCACCATTTACCAGCTCTGTCCAGTGGAGCCTTTTTATTTTTTAATATATATGTAACATGTCATTTTACAAATATTTTTTAAAAGTAAGAATAAAAGGATAATTAAAACAACTTGAAATTATAATAAAAATTAGACATGACAAACTTAAATTTTTATTACATATTTTCCTGGTTTTTAAAGGTATATAATCCATAAAATGGGCAGTGTTCTTTGAATGCAACTAAGTGCTTGTCAGTTGACATGTAAATGGGATGTATAAATATTTTATAAATGTCGATTCCAGATCTCAAGTAATATACATTTCTGGTTGGTTCTAACATATTATTTATGATTTTTCTTGTTCGTGCAGGCACAAAACACAGTGTTTTTAAACATTATCAGCTTGTCATTTTATTAAGAGGATAGCCATCATCTTTCTTTCATAATTGGGAAACATTTTTTGTTATTAGAATTATAAATGATAATTAGAAGATAAATCCAATAATTTTCTTTCTACATCATCTCTGTCCTTCTGTCATCTTTGTATAGATACTTGTATTTGTCCACTTGCTGTATCAAATAAGTGTTGAAACACAAATATCAATTTTAAAAAAAAGAATACTGTCAAAATTTCTTTTAAAATACAAAACAGTTCAGATTCTTGTTGAAAAACATTGCATGATTTTTATTGAATGACTGGATGGAAACACCCTCTTTTCTTTTTTTCTCAGAAACATTCTTTTCTCATTGATTATTGCATTAGAAAATTAATCTAGGATTATTTGCATCTGAAGACACATGCTCTGATAATTTTGCTTATATAATCAGCTTTATCATTATTACTGTAGTCTAGAGTCCTGCTGTCTGTCTCTTTGAATTTGTCTTAAAATTATGAAGTATCTTCCTATTTTCTCCTCTTTGCTTTTATGGATGTTAAATTAGAAATTCTGAATTTTCAGCTGCGTTCTTTAATAGCTACCCCCCCCCACAAAACCCAACATGTATAAAGATAGTGTCTCCAGATGTCTTTTATATTTTCTTGGAAAGATGATGCAATATTTTGGGCATTGCAATAAGAAAACTGAAGAATGATAAAATAGTGATGATTTATTTCACTATTGCATCATCCTTCTGGGTCTGTGCTTTTCACTGCAGTAACCACTAGCCATGTGTGCCTATTGAGCATTTGAAATGTGACATCTAAATTTCAAAGACATATTACCAAAAAAAGAGTGTAAACTATCTTCTTAGTTTTTATATTCATTATTTTTTGAAATGTTACTATTTTGTATATATTGGGCTAAATTAAAAATATATTATTAAAACTAATTTCATCTCTTTTTTGTTACATTTTTTATATGCCCACTAGAAAATTTAATATTTATGTGTGGCTTGATTTGTGGGTTGCAATATATTTGTGTTGGGTAGCACTATTCTAAGTATTTCTGTTATTCTTTTGTCTTAATATTTTGGTCATTTTCAGTATTATTAGAAATAATTGGCTGGCACAGTGGCTCTTACCTGTAATTCCAGCAGTTTGGAAGGCTGAGGTGGAAGGATCACTTGAGCCTAGGAGTTCAAGACCAGTCTGGGCAACATAGTGCGACCTTCATCTCTACAAAAAATTTGAAAATCAGCCCGCGGTGTGGTGCCACATACCTGTAATACTAGCTACTCAGAAGGCAGAGGTGGGAGGATTACTTGGGCCCAGGAGTTCAAGGTTATAGTGAGCTATGATCATGCTACTCACTGTACTCCAGCATGGGCAACAGAATGAAACCCTGTCTCTAAAAAAAGAAATGGAAAGAAAAAATAAATAATTGATAAATAAAGAGGACAATAGTTACTAGGATGATGAAATAGAACAATTTCAACATATAGGAAAACTAAGATCACTAAGACTCCAGTAATGTTTCTCAGATTCATGAAAGGGTCTAAAGAACTCATTTGACAGTTGCAAAACAGAATAAGACTTATTCTGGTTTTTTTAAAAGTAAATTTTATTTTTGTTCTTTGGAACCATTTTAAGAATAAAACTAATGAAATATGATTCCTCTCAAATAGAATTTTTCAAAAAAGCTGAAATTGGGTCCACTGAGCCCCATAGTATATTAAGAGTTTAGTATTTTACCCTTTACAGTTGCCAGCTTCAGAGTAGGAGCTTTTCTTGGCATTATTTTTAGGAACTATACTAAATGCCTAAATTCATCTTGGCAGCACCAGGTTCTTTGTGTAATAGTGATAAAAGGATTAGTATGAAATTATCACCCTATAGGATGCATGACACATCTTATGATGCACAAGCTGTGTTAGTCACCATATGATATGTACTTCTAAGTATTAGATTTGAGAATTTGCTTGTCTGAAATATAATACTTTATATGTAACCTGACATCTTTTTTTTCCTTATAGACTTTTGTGAACGATGTAAGGATTCCAGAACAGACTTATATCACCTTGAAACTTGAAGATAAGCTGAGATTTGGATATGATATCCTTATATGATTTTGCACATTTATTAAATTTATGCAAAATATTTACTCTGGTGTAAATTAATATTTCTTGAAACATAAGAATTCACAGTGTAGGTATGCTAGGAATCTCAGTTTAGGATATCTTTCCATACTAAAACACATGTTAAAAAACAATATTTTTTTCTTAGTTATTATGCCTGTTCCTGAAAATCACCCTGGAGAAGTTGATGGACTCAGCTTTTTTTCCATGTCTCTTACTCTGTTTATATAGTTTCAGCAACACTGTCCCTGCACTGCTATTGGATATATACTTTGGGCATCAAAGAATATAACTTAGGAGGGGCCAGGGGATTATTTAATTTTAGTCCAGCCCAGGGATTGTTTTCCAGGGGATCATAATGTACAAGTGGATGGTAATGTGTAAATCAATCTCCTGAGAGGAATGTAAGAATTTAAACCTACCTTTTTGTTCCATCCCTTCCCTTCATGTTTTATGCATTACATCTGTATTGCCTATTTAATTCAAACTTTTCAATATTCTGTGTCTTCTAAGACCAATACACTTCAATAATACACTATGCATTTAATGTGTATTTAAAATTCTTTTGTTTAAAAATAGGAGTCTAATAGCTGAACAGGAACACGACTGTATTATACTACATTGGGTAGCATGAAGAATCACTAGTGAAGAGAAGGAACATTATTGAAGAATAAAAACATTTTTGTTTATACAAGGCAAAAAGTTTTATAAAAAGTACTTATTTATATTTAATCAAAACACAGATATTCTGTATTATGCTGCATGTTTTTCTTGAGTTTTAGTTTTTTGAATTATTAATACTGTGTTTATCTGGGTTTAAGTAATAAAGAATGTATTAAACATTGGCAATTTAGGTATAATTTTGTCACTAACAGAAATGATAATTTCAGCTAAGTATTGTTGGTGCTCAAAGTAAACGTACTGACACTATAAAAATTGTTCCTTAAAATTTATGACATTTTTAAATTTCAAAATTTAAAATAAAAAAGTTTTGTGACATATCTTATAATACTCACACGTGAGCCAAATAAATATACAAAAGGAATATTCAAAAAGTCAATATACAAAAAATCAAACCATTAAATATTAATACTTGTTACATGTTTTAAATCTTTAAAAGTATGTCTCACATAAAAATGATTAAGAATTAGCATTGAAGCCTTGGTGACTAGGTCATTTTCCGCCAGCCTATGTTTCATCAAAAAACAAATACAAGTATATTTTGAATTTAAGTACATCATTTAATTCATTTGATATCAACTCTTTTAAAACATGAGAAAATACTAGAAAATTCAGGTTTTAATAAAACTCTATAGAGTTAACTTTGAATTTTAAATCAAGAAGAAACTGTACTGAGAAGAAAACTCATGATTTTATGGACTGTACACTAATTTCTTAATAGCAAACTAACATTTCTTTTTTATATATCAGTTTATGTTTGTTTAAAATTACCAGGATAAAAGTTTTGTCCCAAAGGACTTTCTTAGGGTTGTATGGTCAGCATTGAGCTGGAACTACTGTTGAATGGCCAGGTGAGGCTCACTTAATTTTATTATTTTAAAGTAGCATAGGTCACAGTGGCAGAAATTTTATTATATAGGAAACATTTGAAAAACAGATATCATATATTTACTCATTTTGTATTTAGGTAAATTGTATTTAGGTAAATTGAAGAAAATGTTGTGTTTTATTCATGTTAGAGTTAATCTTAATAGCCAGTCTACAAATTGCTATACCTTGAAGTGGAAAACTAATGATTAAAATGCCATAGCAATAGAAAGAACATTTTAAGATGGATTGAGACTAGAACTAGGAAACATAATTTATCTGCCAGAGTCTTTTTTTTCTAACAAGAGAAATTAAGTGATTTGGGAAAAGCACATAGTGAAATAGCCAACTTTTAAAGATGACAGTAAATTCATGAGGGGTACAGAAATGCTACAGTAATAAAAGTAAACCTTGGAAACAGCTAATAAATCTTCAAGTGGCCAAAAATGTGGCAGATAAGGAAGCCTAATTTTACTCATTTCACAATTATTTATTATATGTCTCTAGCCATAGTCCTACTGGTATAGGGATACAGTAGTGAATAAAACAGACCACAATCATTGTCCTCCTGGAACTTACCCTTTATAGGGTTGGAGGGAGCTGAGAGCATGCACACCCAATGAAGATATTAAAGGGTGATAAATTCTATGGGGAAAAAAGTGTGAAAGTGGGATACAGGGTGCTAGTTTTGTGGATTGGGAAGTTACAGCTTTAAAAAGGATATTTATGAAGACCTCGCTGAGAAACCAGTGCTGGAGCAAAGATGTAGAAAAATTGAAGGAGCTGGTCATCTGGAGAAACTGCTTTTCAAGCAGATGGAAGAGTAAAGTGCAAAAGACTTGAAGCAGGAACACATCTGGCATGTTTGAGGAATAGCATTTCAAAGCCAATTTGGTTGGAGCCAGCAAAGCACATCATGAGTATATTGGAAACCAGAATATATCAGCCATACTAGGCAATTTTATTGACTTTTATTCTGAGTGAATCGGGGAGGCATTGGTGGTTTATGGTCAGAGTGCCGAGATATGACTTACAAGCTACACTTCAAAGAAGTCTAAGGGTGGAGGTGGGCAGGGGTCGGAATAAAGAGGAAGACCAGTTGGAGGCTATTACAGTAGTGCAAGTGAGCAGTAAAGCAGGTTTGGACCAGGGTGGTATAAGTGGAGGTAGATAGAAATGATAGGATTCTGTGTATATTTTGGGGGTGAGGCCCATACAATTTTCTGATAAAATTGGATATAGAATAAGAGAAGAGTCAAGGATGAATCCAAATTTTGACCTAAGCAATGTGAAAAATGAAGTCATCATTAACTAACATCTTGAATTCTGTGAGTAAAGCAGATTTTGTGGAGAAAGTGGGAAGAATCATCCCAAAAAACCAGCTTTTGGTTGAATTCTATTTTTCTGTTTTCTATTTGATTTCTATTATCTTTATTTCCTTCTAGGTAGAAGTTGAGGTCATTCATTTGAGACCTTCTTTTCTAATATAGGCATTTAGTGCTATAAATTTTCCTCTAATTACTGCTTTGATGTGCAAAATACTTCCTAATTTTCCTTTTGATTTCCTGTTTGAGTCACAGATTATCTATAGGATTATTTAGTTCCCAAATATTTGGGAAGTTTTCCAGAGATGTTTTTGTTACTGATCTTATTTAATTCCATTGTGCTCAGAGAACATACTTTATATGTTTCAAATCCTTTTGAATTTGTTAAGACATGTTCTATGGCCAAGAATATGGTCTATCTTCCTAAATGTTCCATATATACTTTAAAAGCATGTGCATTCTGCTGATTTGTGGTTTAATGTTTTATAAATGTTAGTTAGGCCAAGCTGGCTTGGTAGTGCTGCCCGGGTCTTCTATGTTTTATTGATTTGTTGTACGGTTCTTTGATTTGCTGAGAAAGAGATACTGAAATCTCAGGCTTTGATTGTAGGTTTGCCTCTTCCTCCTTGCAGAAGTTTTTGTTTGCTTTACATGTAATTTGAAGCTCTGTTATTAAGTTTATAAACATTTAGGATACTGTGTCCTCTTGATGAATTCTTTCCCTTTATCATTATGAAATGACCTGCTTTAGCCATGATAATATTTTTTGCTCTGAAATCTGGTTTGTCTTGATATTAATATAGTTGCTCCAGCTTTCTTTTATCTATTTCTATTCTTTTACTTTTAACCAATTTGTGTCTTTACTTTTAAAGTAGGCAGCATAAAGTTGTACTACAAACAGGTAGTACTGTTTACCAGGCAGTCCAGATAATGGCTGCTAAAATGATCAAGGGGGAGTTAAACATAAGTAAAAATTAAGGACTGAGTTAAGATTTTTCCTGATCAGTATGGTTGATATCCACAACAAAGCATGAGCACTCTTTCAAAATTTCAAAAATATAGAATTTCTCAAAGCTTAAAAGAATTCAATTTAAGAAATTATTAGAGATAAGTTTTTTTGATAAAAGAATGAAGTGATAGAGAAATTAAGATCAGTTGTTTGAAAACTATGTTCCTATAGAAAAGGGTCTTCTACAAGTTAGAAAGATGTTCATTTTCTAAAATAAAATGTTGTATTTTTCTGAAGGTATATATAAAATTAAGCAAATAGATAAAATTTTCTCCTTGAAAGATTTTCTGCCATTAATTTTTTTTAAACCTTTGGCATCTCCTAGGACCTGCCTTGTTAATGCAGTGTGGAATATAATTTAGCATAAGTGTATATCTCAATATTGATTATAGTTAAATAAAGGAAATTTTCTATATTCCTAATGAAAAAGAAAAGTTTTTGGATAACTTTAAGGAGAATCTTTAAGGATAGTTTTCTTATATATTTTTAAAGTCACATATATAAAATATAAATTTAGAAAAATATGTTTTTCCACTCTTGTACAAAATAATTTTATTCAAGTATTCTCATTTATCTGACATCAGTATCTGTAGTACCTTGGGAGTCATACTTTTTTTTAGTAATTATCATTGTTTTTTAGAGAATATTATATTAATACCCATCTAAATTGTTTGAGAATACAGTAATTTTTGAAACTTTTTATCATTTGAAATGTCCCAAGCAGCAAGAGGTCATTATGTACTATTAAAAAAATTTTTTTTCCTGTATCCTGTGACTAGTATCTCCCTAATCGAAGTATTTAATAACTTGGTTTTTGAAAGATGTATTCACAATGATATGTGACAGTTTTGTTTTAGGCCATACCTCTAGGAATAACTAACAGTGTTTAAAATTTTGTTCTGTTTCTAGCCTTGTCATTAAGATAAAGGGAGCTGATAATATAGTGTGTTCTTAGATAGTCTTTTATATATAGTCTTACATAAATAAGTGGGGAAGTGACCTATATAAAATTATGATATTTAATAAGCAAAAATTTAAACTTTTTGTAACTTAATGACATCAAGAGTAATTGTACCTCAGTTTGTCACTTTTCTTGATGAGCAAGTTAAAAACACCTACCCTGGTTTGCACCACTAAGAAGATGGTAGCTTTGGAGGTAAAAGCTGGGGCTAGAACAGTCTCAAAATCTCATAGTTATACCAGAGTTCTCTGGTGAATTCATGACCTAAATAAGAGAATCCTTGATGCCTTCTTCATTTCTATACACACAAACCTTTTTGGAACATACAGTGTTTTAACCTGAGAAAGATGGCCCCTCTCAAGTTTTCCCTGACCTGAAATGTGTCTAGGTCTAAAGAGGATACCCCAGACTAGCCCTGGGGAATGGCCGGAAGCATCAGAAAACCCTCACCACAGGCTAAAATCATTTGTGTTTTCCATTGAAAAAGAGAAACGATTGTTACTTTTTAAAAAAGAGATCAAACTCTCACTCTTTGCTGATGACATGATATTATACCTAGAAAACCCTAAGGATTCAACCAAGAGACTCCTTGAATTGATAAAAGAATTTGGTAAAGTCTCAGGATACAAAATCAATACACAGAAATTAGAGGCATTCATATACGCCAACAACAGTAAAAGTGCGAACCAAGTGAAAGACTCAATTCACTTCAAAATAGCAACAAAGAAAATAAAGTATCTAGGAATATATTAAGGAGGTAAAAGACCTCTACAGGGAGAACTATGAAACACTGAAGAAAGAAATAGAGGATGTAAACAGGTAGAAGAATATACCATGCTCATGGGTCAGCAGAGTCAACATTGTTAAAATGTTATACTACCCAAAGTGACCTACAGAGTCAATGCAATCCGTATCAAAATGCCACCAACATTTTTCACAGATACAGAAAAAATAATTTGACGCTTCGTATGGAACCAGAGAAGACCCCGTATAGCAAAATCAATCCTTGGCAATAAAAACAAAATAGGAGGTATCAATTTACCAGACTTCAAACTATACTCCAAGGCTATAGTAATTAAAACAGCTTGGGACTGGCACAAGAACAGGGGCATTGACCAGTGGAACAAGAACTGTGAACCCAGATATAAAACCATCCTCATATAGCCAACTAATCTTTGACAAAGCAGACAAAAACATACACTGGGGAAAAGAATCCTTATTCAATAAATGGTGCTGGGAAAACTGGATAGACACATGTAGAAGATTGAAACAGGACCCACACCTTTCACCTCTCACAAAGATCAACTCTTGCTGGGTAACAGACTTGAACATTAGGTGTGAAACTATTAGAATTCTAGAGGAAAACGTTGAAAATACTCTTCTAGACATTGGCCTAGGCAAAGAATTTATGAAGAAGACCCCAAAAGCAATCACAGCAGCAACAAAAATAAATAAATGGGACCTGATCAAATTAAAAAGCTTCTGCACAGCCAAAGAAACTATCGAGAGAGCAAACAGACAACCCACAGAATGGGAGAAAATTTTCTCAAGCTACACATCCTATAAAGGGCTGATAACTAGAATCTATTTAGAACTCAGGAAAATCAGCGCGAAAAAATCAAACAACCCTATCAGAAAATGGGCAAAAGATATGAACAGAAACTTCTCAAAAGAAGACAGAATAATGGCCAACAAGCATGAAAAAATGCTCAACATCTCTAATCATCACGGAAATGCAAATCAAAACCACAATGAGATATCACTTAACTCCAGTGAGAATGGCCTTTATCAAAAAGTCCCCAAACAACAAATGCTGGCGTGGATGCTGAGAGATAAGAACACTCCTACGCTGCTGGTGAGACTGCAAACTAGTTCAACCTCTGTTGAAAGCAGTATGGAGATACCTTAAAGCAATACAAGTAGATCTACCATTTGATCCAACAATTCCACTACTGGGCTTCTACCCAAAAGATCAGATGACACTCTACAAAAAAGACACCTGCACTCGAATGTTTATAGCAGCACAATTCACAATTGCAAAGTTGTGGAAACAACCCAAGTGCCCATAATACATGAGTGGATTAATAAAATGTGGTATATGTATACCATGGAGTACTATTCAGCTTTAAGAAAGAATGGTGATATACCACCTCTTGTGTTTTCCTGGATAGAGCTGGAAGCCATTCTACTAAGTGATATATCTCAAGAATGGAAAAACAAGCACCACATGTACTCACCAGCAAATTGGTATTAATGGATCAACACCTCAGTGGACATATAGGAATAACATTTATCGAGTGTCGGGGAGTGGGGAGGAGGGGATGGGTATATACAAACAGGATGAGTGAGATGTGCAGCGTTTGAGAGATGGCCACACTTGAGGCTCTGACTTGAGGGGGGAGGGGGAGATGGGCAATATATGTAACCTTAACACTTGTACCCCCATAAGACACAAAAATAAAAATACTATATTTTCCATTGAAAAGGTAGGAACGCTGTCAATCTCCTTCAGCTGTTCATGAATTTCTTTGGGATAAGACAAAGTTACTATATATTATTTTTCCTTAAATAATATACTTAGTTATGAGATGTATATTTCCATATGTACATGACATAAAAGGAAAATTTTAATATTTCAAAGCTATAGGAAGCAATATAAAGTGATAGGAAAGCCCTGGACTGGGATTCAGTTAACTAGATTTTTGTTTTGGTTTGTCCTGCCAATCCCCAAGTTCTTTATTTATAGAACAGAAAGAAAAATTAATGAAATTGAACAAGGTATTTCCCAAAGCTCTTTCTGATTCTTAAAAATTCTGAGTTTTTATTATTTTAAGGAGCAAAAACAGATTAAAGACTCCTTAAAAAGTTTATTCCTTCCCTTATGCTTTGAAATCTTTTTTCCCCCGAGTAGTCATGATAATTACAGCTTTCTACCCTTGAAGTCATGATTGCTCTGAATTGCTAAAGAAGAATAAAATTTAGTACACCATTATAAAAGTCCTTTCATTACAGGGTTAGGTAATGGTGGGAAATGTGACCTCTACTCTTTAGTGAATAGATCTTTTTAATATACAGAGGCATTGTTCTTTTTGGCATAATAATGAAAGCATTCATTATATCTAGCACTTGGTTCTAATCTAATCTTGGTATAGAATTAGTTGTTTGATAATGTTATATGACCTTGATTGCAATTCATGGGGGAGAAGGGTGGTTGTGGTTGTTGTTAGGACCCCAATTATAGCATTTCTTTTGCACTTACAGAATGAACTTCATTTTTATCAAAGCTTATGAAGTCTGAGTAATCAAATTCCTTTGGGATTTGCTGTTGAGTAATTACTGATGAGATATTTCCTGTTACATTTTTTGTGATTAGCTATCAATATAATTTGATCCAGGTGCTTTTTTCCCATTGTAGTTGCATCATATTGTTAGTGAAAATTGAAAATGTCTTTGTCCTCTGATTAATTACCCAGTTATTTGCTTCTCTTGAAGGCCACCTTTACTTAAAGTTAGAAATACTTGCTGGATTTTAAGATTTTTAGTATTTAAAATGAAAATTTTTACATTTGTGAGCATGTTTTAACATTTAACTATTAAGAGGAATGTAATTGTTCTGCTGTAATTTACCTTTTGAAACAGGACAATTTCTAAATTATATTTGATGACCATTTTAAGCTTGATTACCAAAATTTTGAAGTTATATTCTTCCTTAGCTCTGTTTACATACAAATCTTTTCACTGTAGTAAGAGGAGAAATGAGGGTCCCTGAAGAAGCTCTTAAGGTAAAAGTTTTTACTTCTTTTCTAAGCCTCCCATTCACTAGGTTTCATTTTTACTCATTGATGTTTCACTTCCATTTTTAAATGTTTTATAGCATGAGAAGTTTACCATTCAACTTCAGTTGTCCCAAAAATCTTCAGAATCAGAATTATCAAAATCTGCAAGTGCCAAAAGCATAGATACAAAGGGAGCAGATGCTGCTACAGAAATTCCGCACAAAGCTACAGAAGCACTGAAATCTGAGGAAAAAGCCATGGGTAAGCTAACCTTTTTAAAAATACTATGTTTCTACTTGATTTTGAAGACATTGCATGCTTTGTTCTCAAAAAGTTGGTCATGTCCATATAAAAATAATTTATAATGTTGATTTCAGAGTGTTTTAATGCAGCCAGTGCTTTCATTAGAAAGCATTATAAAACATATAATTGTGTATGACAGTTGTATGTAGTTATGCTTAGTATGTTTAGATATTTAAGGGAAGTAAATATAGTTTAAATGTTTGAGGGAAATAAATACATTCATCCCTCGGTATCGGTAGGGAGTTAGTTTCAAGGACCTCCTTGAATACTAAAATTCAGGGATGTTCAAGTTCCTTATATAAAATGGTGTATTACTTGCATATAACCTATGCATATCCTCCCATATACTTTAAATCATATCTAGATTACTTATATACTTTAAATCATATCTAGATTACTTATAACTAATATGATGCATACTTCATTCATGGAGACGCAAAATAATACTTGGCATGAGGCAAATGTGAGTTTTGCTTTTTGGAACTTTGCGGAATTTTTTCTCCTGAATATTTTGGATCTGCAGTTGGTTGAATTCATGGATGTGGAACTCACAGATAAGGAGAATTAACTGTATAGTTTACAGTGTAGTTTACCTAATAATATTTTTTATTTCATGTCTTTTCTGCATTTTCTCCTAAATTAGTAACACAAATGAATTAAAAGGAATTTTTTTTAAATCCAATAATGCTACATCATCATACAATTTACAGTTGTAGGAACTGTAAAAAAAAAATATGCCTTAAATAATATATAATCCCATTCAAACAGAAACAATTTTTTAAATTAATAGACATTACCACATTTGCTCAAATAAAAATCTGTTAGTTTTGCTAACAGGTCATTTAAATTTAGTTACTGTGCAATGCCCTTAGGCTTTAAAAAAAATTAGAAAATGAGTACTTCTTTTATATTTACCCTTAATGAGCCATTTCTGATCAGACTGGTTTCATTCCTCCCTAGTTGATTATTGCCTAGTTTCAGGAAATTTTTTCTGCTGAGGCCACTTCCTGTCTAAATATTCAAGTCAAAGGCCATTTGTTACAAGTTGTTCAGTTATATACCAGTTTCATACTTTAAAAAAAACTATTGGGATGTTTAGCATGTTGTATTACTTAGATACTAGGCAGCACAAATTTTTATTTAGTCGTGTCCAACATGGTATAAGGTCTTACACAAAGTTATTGAGTGTAGTGTACTTTTTAGCTATCTAGACTATACTTTGTTTTTTCATTTAATCAGTCAACCAGGCAATTCTAGATTCTGCAAAAGCGTATTTCTTTTTTCAGTTTCATCTGCTTTAGACAGATTTTTCCCACCTCTTTCCAGATATTTCTGCTATGCCCCGTGGTACTCCATTATACGGGCAGCCATCATGGTGGGGGGATGGTGAGGTGGATGAACAAAGAGCTTTCAAGACAAACGGCAAATCAGAAGGAAAAAATCATGAAACTGGCACGTCAGGTAAAAAAATCTCAATGACTGTGACATTAAATGTATATCTTGGAAAGCATTTATAATCTAAACAAACAGCTGTCTACCCTGAAAAGAGATAATCTATTGATAAAAAATAGTTGATGAATGTTTTAATGGCCTTATCATTTTAATGTACATTTTTAAATTAAGAGTGATTTTCATGTAAAGTATTAATTCCAGTATCTTTGTAAAGCACTTTTATTTATAATACTTTTATTTTTCAGTTTATGAGATTTAACAAACTTGGAAAATAATGATATGACTGGGCATTTTAAGTACTTTAAAATCATTGTTAAAATATATCAATCAGACAAAAATAGTAGCTACAAAGTAATTTTGTGTTTTCATTAGATTCACAAGCATATAATCATATTTTAAATGAACAATTTCTATTGTGTTCAGATATGTGGTATGAAATTACAATTTGTTTTAAAACCTCAGTGTGCCCAATTTGTTGGGATATGGTGGGTAACAAGATTAGTTGAGTTCAGCAGCCAGAATGAAGAAATAGTTCTTGGTCAGATTTTCAGATTAGTAGTCAAGGAACATATTCTTGACATTGTTGATACTGTTCATGGAGTGGTTTTGTCCATAAGCCAGAAAATCAAGACTTCCAGGAAATAAATGGAGGCATCAATTGTCTGTCACATAAAGACCTTGCAAAGAAATCAGAAGGACGGAGCAGCCAGTTTTCGTGATAACAACAGATAAGGATCCAGAACTGGAGGAATTAAGTCCAGGCACCAGGGATCAGTGTGGAAGACTGAGTCTGATTCTGAGGCAAGGATGAATTCCATCAGAACTCTTCTCAATTTCTTACCTTTGACCCTAGTTCCGAAAGATAAGTAGGACATTTTTCTTAGCTGGAGAATAAGAATACTGGGTTTTTTTTTAGATATGCTCCAATTTATAAGGATATGGGTCTAAGAAAGCTGGCGTTATCAACTTGGTCTTTACAGTGCCCAAAGCTGAATTGGTCAACTCTCCAAGTAAATTTCCTCTCACAGCTACCTTTTTTCTGTCACCAACACAATTTTCTTTATGCCCAAGCTCAGAAACTTAGTATTATTTAGCATGTTTTCAGATATAAATAACAAATAAATAACCTGAGACTAAACAGGAAGGAGGTTTACCGGCTTGCATAACTGAACCCCCAAGCGTTGTTCAGTGCAGCATCTCAACAGTGTAGGTGCCAGCTAGCTAGTTTCTTTCCATCTTAGTCTTCCTGTCTTCAGTGGTGGCCTGCTGAGGGAGTTTCCCCTCACACTCATAGGCTGCCTGCCAGCAGCCAGCCATGGGTACATGCTACTTTGATCACATCCAGTAGAAAAGAACAAAGGTTATTCCAGAATACTTCCTAGAATTTGGAAGATGAACTTTGCCCAAAGTTCTCAACACATCCCTCTTCTCATTGGCTTCTCACAGGTTCTGGAGTGGGCCACCTGCTTTCTGAACCAGTGTCCCTGGCAAGGCATATGCGATTATCCTTAAACCAATCTTGCTCACCTTGAAGCTGAGTGTGGGGTTAGCCACATGAGCTGTGTCAGGGAAGAGTGAATACTGGAGAAGTTTGGAGTCCTTTTAGGAGGGAAGAACAGGGGAAAGATACTGGAAGGCAATCAAGAATGTCTACTTTATTTGAAAATTTTGTCTTCCCTTCACCTTGTCTAATATATAATCTATTTCTGTTGCCCCTCACTGAATCATCATTGAGCTACTTACCTCCTATTTCAACCCCTTTGCAGTTCATTTTGCATAACAAATCTAAGTTAGCTTTGTTTCCTTTGTTCAAGAAACTAGAGTCAAGAAATTGCCTTTTGCCTACCAAATAGATTTTAAACTATGTAAGTCTTATATGTCAAAAGTTCTCTAATTTTGTCTGTTTCCATGGTGAGCCTTATGTCCCATTACCAGTTGTTTTAGCATTCTCTCAATGCATCTCCACATAAATTATGCTAATTCATACCTGTTTCTCTCCCAGGACACATATACACACATACATCAGATGATGTGAAATTCTAAATGATGTATCTTTATATATATTGCTGTAACATAACACTCTTTCATTCATTGTTTTGTGTGTCTGCCTTCTCTCCACAACTAAACTATAAATGCCTTATTTGAAGTACCACATATTATACTTTTATTGTGCACTAGAACCACCTAATAGAGAGAAGAAAGCATACCAATTAGGTGGTTAAGAAAACACAGCTGAATGTAACTATTGCCAAATTCTGAAAATAATTGTGATAGTGATTTTATATGGCCATTAAAAATTTAGCCCTCCCCCAGCACACACAGAACAACTTTTGAAATCTGAAACATACAACTTTTAAAATACAATGAACTGTATGTGTAATTTCTGTATAGGAAACACAACCATGATTCATAATAATAGCTGACCCTTCAATGGTACTTACTTAATCCAGACACTTTTCTAAGTGCTTTATATGCACTTGATTATGTAATCCTCAGAGCAATGCCTAAAGGTAGTTATCATTAGTTTGTCCATTTTATAAGTAAGGAAATTCAGGCATAGTGATGTTCACTTACTTGCCAAAATCACCCAGTTAGCAAATAATGGAGCTGGAATTTCAGCTTTTGTAGCCTGACTCCACACTCCATGCTCTTAACTCAAACAGTAAATATTTCAGTGATGATTATTCTTGTCAATACAAACACGTATATATACACGTGTATATACACGTGTATATATACACGTGTATATACATGTGTGTGTATATATATATATATATATATATATACACACAGTCAGTCCAAAAGGATAAACTTCATAAGGTGCAAAGATTTAAACAAACACTTCAAAAACAAATAGGCATAAAAAATTGATTCCTTATACCTCAGCATAATAAAATAAATTTCAAACTGTGAAGCATCCAACAGTAATTTCACGTATGTGACTGAAAATAAATTCTATCAGCTTATATGCCCTGTCTCATTGAATATCATTTCTGCTAGATGACCAAAAGCTATCTCATAATCTTGGGACTGTTTTTGAGTAGTAAGGAATAATGATCTATGTTTTGCGTCAAATAGTTTAAAGTGCTCTGTCAGATACAGCTGATTGACAACCTTATGAGATTCTTACCTGTTTTCCTATATTAGTATGAGGATATTATTGTTTCCGATTTATCCTTTGCAGTTTTTAAAAATATAGTGTGAGAGAAACAGTTTACTGACCTGAAATAATTTATGAAGCCAGCAGAAATTGTAGAATCAGATTTGAGGGTTATGCCAAGTGCTATTTACTTTGATCATTTTGAAATTAAGGTATTTTAAAAAATGTTACAGATTACAGAATATGAATAGTTTAACAATTTATGCTCTAAGCATACTCTTTGAGTGAAAACAAAAAGTGATATGCTTCTTGGTTATGAAATTTTAAATTAAAAACTTAGTACTTATTATAGAATGTGAACATTCTAGAAAGGATAATAACAGAATGTCTGTTACCTAGTAATTATTTATATCCCTCTCTGTGAGTCCACATGTATTCAGAATCTGCTAAAGATTTACCATATAGCCTAAAGACCCCTAGAAGCAAATATTTACATTAGAGCAATTAGTTCTTCTGAAATTGTGTGAATATTTTGAATCCTATTAAGAAGGAAAGTATATCCTCAGTTTAGCTATAGTTATGCTCTTCTAACTTTTAATTTGGTCTCAGCATTAATTTAGGTTATAATTAAAGGCCTTTAAATGTTGTACACATTTTGAAAAGGCAGGGGCAACTGTGAATAATAGATTCTTAGCTCTTTTGCATTGATTTTTAATCCAATGAAACTAAATTTGGAAACTTTGAAGTTGCAGCTCCTTTTCAGCAAATGGGTTTTCCCAGTCTTTGTAATTTGAAATACTTGAATAAGCTAGATTGATTAGATGTTTTAATCAGAATATACCATGATAATTATCGTCTTTGTTATCTCAAGTTAGTTTAATATTTAATTTAGTACGGAAGAGTGAAAGGAACATTTATTCTGAGTTAAGCATAAGTATCCCTGAAAGGTTATATAATTATAAAATACCTGAAGAACATAAACAGATTATCACCAATCGCTCTTCTGATTTAGATATACAGAATTAGTTCTAGCATAATCAGTCATTAAATAATTTTAAAAATCTAATAAGGATTAATAATAGATTAATATAAATATTCAGTATATTAGTTTAATTTGATATTAATAAAATGAGTTTTGAAGATAAATGAATGTTAAATATATAAATTCCAGAATTGTTCTGAGAGAAGTTGTTTTATTTTTCTATTTTGATTTAGTAGACCCCTAATAATTTTTCTAGTAGGCACTTCCCAAGTGTAAAAGAACCACACACTTCATCTGTTTTGTTCATCTTCAGGGAAATTAATCCCTCCACAAGATGATTGAACTTTATTTTATAATTGACACTTTTTTAAAAAGTTTAACCATTTGGTGCCTTTCTATTAAATCTATTACCCATATCAACACCTTATTAAGAAAAGGCCAAGTATAAGTTAATTTTTTCTTTATAACTCAGAATCATGGAACTGTGAACCTTGCAGTGCTAGCCTCAGGAGACTTTGAAGTATGTAAGACTGTTGGCCCTATATATTGAGTGGTACTGGACTACTATGTTTTTGAGGCCATTTGTCTGTTCTTGATTGTTTTTCATCTTGCCTCTACCACTTGACTCTTACTTTTTAGTGCAGTTAAGTCTGGCCTTAATCTTCACTTCTATAGCCCCTCCAGATTTGCCGTGGATTATGAGTAGATTGTAAAAAGGCTCTATGTGAGGAACTTACCTGTTAGTAAAGTTTATGACTATTGGAGTATAGGCATTGTCATATCTGTCTTGGGTTTTTTAGAGTTAGTTTTTGATGTTAGATTTTTTTTTTTTTCTTATTTTTTGGTCTTCCTGATTCTTGGCTGTGTTGCAGAGTTGGAAGAGGAAAACATTTATTTGTGTGCCTACTTTGTGCCTAGGCTTTGTTCTGGGTAACTTACATTATCTCACTAAATGCTCATCTCACTAAATCTTTACAGCAGTCTTATGGATAAATATTGTTTTCTCATTTTATGATGAAGCAAATGAGCATTAAACATTGATAAAGGATTTTTCTGATTTCAAACTTTGTCCCAGTTTTCCACTAAACCATGTAGCCTTTATGATCATCAGATGATAGCATGCTCCCTCTCCACTCTGTTATCCTATTTGACATTGTTAGATGACTGGTTTTTAGATAAATTAAGTATTTTTAGATAAATTAAGTATTAACTTGTATAAATTTCAAGTTTCTAGTTCTTCGAGTAAAGACAATTTGAAGTAGTACTGGCTTAGGGAATGGTAACCTTAAAAACAGTGATGTGCACTTGTTGACCACTGCTGTTTTAATGTGTTATCATGGGAAAACATTGAAAACATGTTAGTATTAACTGTGAACTTTTCTTTTACAAGAGAGGAAAACTGGAAAAATATTCTTTTGAATTATGAGTGACAAGTGGATGATACATGCTATATCCCTGGACTAGCTTTTTGTAGTTTTTACTTCATAGCTTAGCCAAATCACTTTTATTAAATAGTTGGCTATCCAGGTACTAGTAATGAGTAGAAAACTACCACCCCAGCATTATTCTGTCACCTGAAGGATAAAAAAGGCAAAAACAAACAAACAAAATATATATGTATAAGAGAGGAAGGATAGGTTTATAAGCCACTTATATGGACTTGATCAAGTACTGTACATTGTACATAGCAAATAAATTTAGTGTGTAAAAAGTAGAATAATAACATTAATGAGTTTATTAATATAGGGAGAATAAATATATTTTATTCTGATGGTAATTTTAAGTGAAATGACTTCAGCATAAACATTCAAAGTCTAGGTGGACATTTTATTTTTAAAAATATATAAATTAACTCTTTATAAAGAAATTTTAAAAACTTTACATTACTGAGTCATGTTATATAACCTATTCTTCCAAATACCCTCTATAATTATTGCTCAGATAATGAGGAGTTTTTCCAATACTCTTCTTTCAATTTTAATGATCAGTAAAACATACTTGATTTTGAAAAGGGTAATTTTTACATTGGAAGTTGTTGTTACATATTCTTTCTGCATTCTGGTTAGATTTTATGGACAATTTATTATTATTATTATTTTGGAAATGCATCCTGATTTCTTCTATGCCCTATACTGCACATTTGATTATAGGATGTTACTGTACCATTCTTCTATAACCTAAAAGCAGTTTTATGATTGTCATTCAGAATACTTTCAAAAAATTAATTATAGCATCTGATGAATTCCACCAAGATTTGATATTTGAAGCAAAATGTTTCAGAAGACCAAATTCTTTGCTTAATTAGACATTTACTACCTTTTTCTCCTAATAGATTCTTGAGCTTTAAGGAAATATATTGTATTTGAACTTGCTCATCATGATCTTTAACATAGATGTGGTTCTTTTGCTTCCTCAACAACAGGACAGTATAATCTTTAATTTTTTAAAAAATTTATTTTTTAATATACTTAAAACAGAATTTTGTTTAATTACATTTAATTTTAATTTACATACTTTTGTGTATTTTATTTATTTATAAAAGTACGTCTATTTTTATACCTGTATATTCGTTTCTGAGGCACAGAAGAATAGTAATAGTGCGCCAGTGTTGCTTGCTCCTTCTCCCAGCTCTCGTGCACATTCTGCTTTGTAGAAATGTGAACTCATTTTCTTCTGGAGTTTTTGGCTGGCAACTGAATTTTTTATTTTTACCTTATTTCTTTCATACTGCTGCTTGGATTGCAATGCTGCAAGCAAACCACATGTTTTATCTTTAACTACTCTTTCAGTCTTTATTAAATGTATCTTTCACACATCAGTAATATTATTTTTATCATTCTTAAAGTAATGTTTCTGAATGTAATGAAGAATGGTAAGTGGAATCATTACTTATAGAACATCACTTACATATTTACTGCATGTTTGTATCCTCGTTTGAGCACCTGTTCTCCTTTGGAGCTCTAAGTGTGTTCACAGATATTTCAGATATTTGATCCTAGTGACTTGATAAGGAAATTCATGCTTTTTCTATCACTCTACATATATACAATGAACATGCATATCCATCTACTTTGATTTCAGTTCTTTTGCACCTTGATGGTTTCTAGATCCAAGTTGGAAAAAGCATGGACCTAGCCATGCAAGATCCATCCCTTAACTGCTTGGCTGTCCTTTGCCATTGCTGCTCCTATCTTGCAACTCCTATTGATAATTGAATGGCATGTTTATAATCAAGATTCTTTCTTCTCTGTGATGTTTGTTCTGTGACATAAATGCCATTGTTTTTCATCCAGACTGTGCTCTGCCTTCTGATTCTCATGGAGTAATACAAATGGCCATTACCAGATGCCCTTAAGTGCCGCAAGCTCCCAAATACTTTGAATTTTTTCTTATTTTTCTCATTAGGGTGCAGCATAGATGCCAAGCAAGTTGAGGAACAATCTGCAGCTGCAAATGAAGAAGTACTTTTTCCTTTCTGTAGGGAACCAAGTTATTTTGAAATCCCTACAAAAGAATTTCAGCAACCTTCACAAATAACAGAGAACACTATTCATGAAATCCCAACAAAAGACACACCAAGTTCCCATACAACAGGTGCAGGGCATGCTTCATTTACCATTGAGTTTGATGACAGTACCCCAGGGAAGGTAACTATTAGAGACCATGTGACAAAATTCACTTCTGATCAGCGTCACAAGTCAAAGAAGTCTTCTCCTGGAACTCAAGACTTGCCGGGAATTCAAACAGGAATGATGGCACCAGAAAACAAAGTAGCTGATTGGCTGGCACAAAACAACCCTCCTCAAATGATATGGGAAAGAACAGAAGAGGATTCCAAAAGTATTAAAAGTGATGTTCCAGTGTACTTGAAAAGGTTGAAAGGTAAAGTGAATTGATCATTTCAGAACTTCCTATTTTGTGATAAAGGACAGTCTTCACAGTTACCCTGCTTCTGTTAGATAATTATATGGTAGAAAAGTCTGCTTTTTCAAAGTTTAATTTTAAAGCTCAAAAGCAAGCCAGACTGCCATGTCCAACTTATTCAAAATAGCCTTTCTTCATTTTCTTGCCAAAACCAGATTGGTTTTGTGAATTTATATTTATACAATTAAATGTTTCTTTTTCCTATGGAAATATAAGATTTATTCATTTCACCAGTGGAATTTCCTGGAAGACAATTCCCATTATTTTCTTGATTTAAAGAAAAGATATATTCAATTCTTTTATCTATTATGATGTCAATATCTAGATTTTGAAGGAAACTTCAAGCCATTTGGTATGGGCCAGCTGTTCTACTTGTTTAATATAGTTATATTATTGATGGAGTGCTTCAAATTGTTCTCAGTGGTTCCTCATAAAACATAAATTTTTCATTTAGAAATACTAGGAATCTATTAATTAAAAATTTTTTCAATATTAAGACTTTATAAAACTCACAGATGAATGTTCATTTGTGAAATAGCTATATGTGCTGTATTAGTGTAGCACTTGGCCAAAATTAATAAAATCTTTATGCCTATACATTGAGATATCAGCTGATCAGTTTTTTCCCATTGGTTTTGTCAATTAAATTTAGCTAAGAATTGATTGAATACAGATTTGTGTTAGTCTGTCTTATTTTTATTTAATGATGTATCTGTAAGGAAAATAATATTGAATAAATTGCAATTGCATGTTAATCTGACTATTCTTTTACTGTATTAGGAGTTAGTGGAATTAAAAAAGATGCTCTTTGAGATCAGAGAACATATATTACTTACCCAACACTTCATTTGGTATTTGAACATGTGATAGGTACTCAGTAAATTGAATAAATAGTGAATGACTTCTCTATGACAAGACTAACTCTGATTTAATCTGTACTTATGCCCTGGCATTCTGATCAAGTAATAAAGAAATAATATTCATATATGTATTTCTGATTTGCTTCTAAAACATTTCAAGATAGTGAGATGATGTGATTACCTAATTCTTTGTTGAGACCTATTAAGATATTTAATTATAATTATCAGCACTTACCTGGAACATGTACTTTTGAGATAGGATTGTGAACTTTTGTTTCTACTAGATAATTTTAATACATAATTGAGACCTATATATGTATGTGTAGGTTAAAGCTCACAAATAAAAGCTACACATTTGTTAACTTACCATTTATGTGAATTGGATAAATAATGCTGATATCCTTGGTATAGTTTAAGAGGTAGTAGCATGATCCTTGAAGATTTAGAAATAACAGTCTTTTTTAAACCACTCTTAATGAATTAAAAATGAGTTAGATCATTTTAAAAGATACCATTTTAAAATAGCTTTATTAAACTCCTTTATATTATAACTCATTTTAGTCATAACTATTATCTGTATTAACTGTTATTTTTAAGCCATCACTTTAAGACATTGTCTGCTCTTGAACAAGGCTCATTTGTGAACCTGATTCCAAACAGAGGCATTAATGTCCACATCATTGTATCTATCTTTCGTGATTAGAAATTTTAAAATTTTATCAGAAGTTATATAATCAAATTACATTGTCCTTCAAAGTTGATTTATAGATAGACATATTCCAATATGGTGCCATTGCTGAGAACTCTTCTTTTCGATTTGTCTTTAGACCATTTGGCAAGCCATCCAAGAAACGGTTTTTGTAAATATAACTCATTTTTGATCCAAAATAGATCCATTTTATTTCTCCAGACATGTTTATAAATGACATGAGACTTTCTTCAAAAGTCAGCTGCCATCATTAGATAACAATTTTCCACAATTTAGGACAGCAAAAGTATATACCCAGTCTCTAAATAAATGTAATTATAGCAATTAGTAATACTTTTATAAAAATTAGACTTTCAGCAACTGTTTAGATAAGTCAAAAAATTGAAAGTAGCAAAACAAAACAAAAACAAAAACCTTGCTCCTACAAGAGTAAAGTGCATGCGCTTTGGGACAGTGAGGAAAATAATGTTCACAAAGCCCATACACTTTTACCCTTTGGGAGAGTTGCAGCTTCTTTTGGCCACAGCTACTGACTTGGTATAGCTAACCTACCCTAAAAAATATTAAAAGAATATCAGCATATTTAGGCATGGTTAATAATAGGCAAAAAGGAAAGTAAGAAACTTAGGAGTTTCCTATTGATCTTTTGTTATGTAAAAACAGAAAATTGTAGCTCTGATCAGTTATCTCACCTTGTGTAACAATGAGAAATGCAGGGAGATATAATAATTTTCCAGAAAAGAAAATGACTAATCCAAAAGAGAAGTTTTAAACTATAAATTATAAGAAAGGTATTTGAAAGGGCCTGACACCACGAAGGACCAAATTTTATATGTTGGAACAAGAATTAAATTCTGTAAAGATGGTATTTTCATTAAAATATTTGATAAACGTGCATCTGATGCGGGTTATTTTTTCTTATTATGCAGGAAATATTGGCGTTTAGTTTTTTCCATCTCTTACAAACTGGATTCCTTTTCAGTAGAGCCCATACAATGATGTAATAGGTTGTTTAATGTTTTTAATGAATTTTATATTTAAACTAGTGGTTTTGTTTGAGTTTTACCTTTTATCTGCTATCCATGATTCCTATTTAACTACCTGAGGCAGGGATTCTATTAATTAAGCACCTGTTTTTGTTTTTTTTTCTTTTCAGATTGCATTTTGAATAGTCAGTAATTTGAAGAAAGATCTTCAGATTTGTGTTGAATCTGATTTTTATAGTATTGATCACTATCACTTTGATAGGAACACTCCCAAACACCCTTATTTTAGTCTTATTCACTCCCTTTGTTTCCCTTTTATTGCCTTTCCAAAACTTCACCCTTTTCTGTGTGTTCTGTCATTCTCTCTTCTGAATCTTCTCACTTTTTTTATGTACCACATTTTTTACAGCCATTTCGTGTTAAATCATAAGAACCAGTTGTTACCTCTAAATTCATTAGGAACAAACCCATCAGCATTAAAACTCAACTTTTTCCCCATACATATATCCTTTGCTCCTCCTACCCCCAAGTCTTTCATTTCTGATAATTATGTTGTTTTGTACCATGTTATTCAGCAGGTTTTCACATTGCAATTTATAGCCCAGGAAATTTAAAAATCAGATTTAGTACAGGAGTTATCGGAATGTACCTGGTTTACTAAATTCATTTATAGCTTCTAAAGAAGCCATCATTTAAGCACTGACTGGTGATTTCATCTAAAATATTCATAGAATAACTCTTGACTTTCCAGTAATTTCATGCTATAATAATGTAATTATCATTTGATTATTTCTTCTAAAGTACTTATTATTTAGGTAATATGAATTTTAATCAGTGAAAAATCAAGTTGTTATAGTTTCATATCTAATCCTTAACAGAACTGTGAAGGGTAACTACTTAGTGGTTTTCACTTGCTCTAATATAGAAAAACCTTTGTTAGGGAGCTGGTTTTTCAAAATTCACATATATTCTAACTCAGTTCTATATGCTTTATGGAGAAGACATCTGGTTATATTTAGCACCATACTATTTGCCCAGTAGGTGCCTGGATTTATGTAGGGATTTCAAAGACTCTTTTCCTTCATAGGTCTCTTAGCATACTTTAACTCTTTGAAGTCACTGGAGTTTAGTGCACAAATGTAATTTCCAAAAATTCTCATAGCTAGAAAGATATTTGGAAAAATTAGTGGTAACTACAAATTTGAATCTTTTTATTAAGAAGCAGCTGTATGCTGAACTTTTGAAAGTATTGAACATCAGTGAAAGTTAAGATTCATCACACTTTTATGGTATTTGTGCTCTCTTTCTCTGTGTAACAGTAAGCATTTTAATGGTGTCACCCTTTTCTTGTCTTCCTCTTTGATGCTAGATTAAAATTTTGATTGTTAAATAAGTTATAAGATTTAAAGGCAGAATTAATGTTTATTGATGTTATGATTATAAACTATCATAGATGATAGAGCATTGCTTATTTGTTAAGGCATTGATGAATCATTATAAAGTTAAAATTTGGAGAAAGAAAGGCAATCTTATTCAGTTGTTTATAAAGGACCTCATTGTTAGTTGATAAAATTTGAATGTAACCATTGCAGTTGAGGGAAGTTTGCAGAGCCTGTTACTGAACAGAACATATGACTTTGGATTGAAAGGGGGAGAGGGGCAAAACAAATAGCACTTTTGTATATGCTTCTAATTTTCTACATGGGATTTTTTTTCTTCTCCATTGTGCGGTTTCTTTTTCATGTCTAGGAAATAAACATGATGATGGTACCCAGAGCGATTCAGAAAATGCTGGGGCTCACAGGCGCTGTAGCAAACGTGCAACTCTTGAGGAACACTTAAGGCGCCACCATTCAGAACAGAAGAAGCTACAGAAGGTCCAGGCTACTGAAAAGCATCAAGACCAAGCTGTTGTAAGTCAAACTGCTTTTATGATTGCATTCTTTGATGAAGACAATCCCAGAAAGAGAAGGTCATATTCTTTTTCTCAAAGTGCGGGAATCTTGTGTCAGGATACTACATATTCAACAACACATACAAAACTTGAGAAAACAAAGTCTCCAACAGCAGATGCCAAAGTGGTTTCTTTGTCTTTACAGACTAGCTCTGCGCATCACAGAGGGGGGCATGGTCTTCCACATGGGAAATTGTTAAAACAGAAATCAGAGGAGCCATCGGTGTCAATACCCTTCCTACAAACTGCATTATTAAGAAGTTCAGGGAGTCTTGGGCACAGACCAAGCCAGGAGATGGATAAAATGTTAAAAAATCAAGCAACTTCTGCTACTTCTGAAAAGGATAATGATGATGACCAAAGTGACAAGGGTACTTATACCATTGAGTTAGAGAATCCCAACAGTGAGGAAGTGGAAGCAAGAAAAATGATT
This sequence comes from Microcebus murinus, assembly GCF_040939455.1. Taxonomy (NCBI): domain Eukaryota; kingdom Metazoa; phylum Chordata; class Mammalia; order Primates; family Cheirogaleidae; genus Microcebus; species Microcebus murinus. Next base: position 49,447,236 of record NC_134122.1, on the reverse strand, counting down.
GACAAGGTAAATAATTGACATTTGAGTATGATGTTAGTTCTGTGATATATTTGACTGTTGGAAATTATTAGAGAGTCAACATGAGATGTTCTCATGCAGTCAGTGGTATTGGAACTTTAGGGTCTTGTTAGGGAATTACAAGACTAAAAGTAAAACCAAAATGCTTTCTGATTTCATTTTGCTTATATTCCAAATTTGCCTGCATTTCATATGTAAAGTCCTGTACATTTCAACTGTTTAAACCTTTTAAATTTGTGTGAATTTAAAATAGGTTTTAAAAATAGTATTCTTTGGACATTCTTACCTTGCATTTACTTAAAAACTAAAAAGAAAAAAAAACATTGTTATAACCCTGTTAACATAAATATCAGTGTTAGCCAATAATAGTTAACTATAGGTTTCCTACCTACTGATTTCATGTTGGAAACAGATGAAAATACATATGTTTTAGTTAATTTTGTTCTTTGTCCTCATTTTATTTTCTTAACTTCTATTCATTTCTGTCTTTGCTAATGGAAAAGAGGTGTATGAAACCAAAATCAGTTTTTTCTTATGGTAATATCAGTTTAGGCAAGTATATGCCCAGTTGTAATGATAGTCTACATTTCAAATATGTTCTTTGATGTTATTGATTAGTATGTCTAATGACTGTTGTATGGTTTAAAAGGTAGTCTTTTTCAATTTTGCTCATAGTAATGGAAAGTTGACTTTAGAATTAGCTATTTATTTTACCTCCTGGAAATTAACAGTGTAAGTGTGGCTAACCATTAATCTCTTATTTAAATTCTTGTTACTCAAAGTGGGCTCGATTACTTAGGAGCTTGTTAGAAATAGACTCTCAGGTCCACCCTAAACATACTGAATCAAAATCTGCATTAAAGATCTCCAGAGGCTGGGAAGGGTCATATGTATGGGAGAGGAGATGAAGAGAGGCTAGTTAATGGGTACAAACATATAGCTAGATAGAAAGAATAAGTTCTAATGTTCAGTAGCAGAAGTGGGTGACTATACCTAACAACAATGCATCCTATGTTTCAGAATAGTTAGAAGAGTGGACTTGATGTTCCCAACACATAGAAATAATAAATACTTGAGGTGATGGATACCCTAAATATCCTGACTTGATCATTGCACATTCTATGCATATAACAAAATAACACATGTACCCCATAAATATATGTCAATGAAAATTTTTAAAAAATGAAAAAGCCCCAAGTTCTCCAGGTGACAAGTACACACATTGACGTTAGAGATGGCACCAGTTTAGATGATGAGTTTTCAGAATATTCTCTCAGGGAGTGAGAAAGATAACCCTTTGGGATGTAGGGAAAATACTAAGACTTAAGTTGACTTTCAATTTTGCGTTTTTTATTTTCATTTTAAATATGTTCTATGGTATATGTAATCAATTACTACATTAGTATACATAAGTAATTTCTAAACATACATTTGTTGAGGAGTACATGCTCAAAATTTTTTACTTTTGGGATACATAACTCTAAAATTTAGAGAACCATTAGTCTAGGAAATAGGTATTATGTGAGCAATATTATTATAGTTGTTAATAAGAGAAATACAGGGTTTAAGAAACATTAGAGATTTCAATCATAATGATTGATTTTTTTCTATTAAAAGATTGTTTTACAGCGAGGGATTGTATATATTATAGTACTTAGGAACATGTACACTTGCAGGGTGACAGATCTGGGATTAAGTTTAAACTCTGCATGTACTAATAATATATGCCCTTGGTTAAATTAAACCTCTTCAAGCCTCAGTTTCTTTTATCTCTAAAACGAAGGGAATTTCACCAGAAGTTTTTGAATTCTATGAAAAGAATTCGATTCAATAAAACATATAAAATGCCTGTCTTATTATAAGAGTTTATAAATATTAGGTCTGTTTATTGTTACTGTAATTAGGAGTTTCCACATATGAAACTCTACACAAGTACTGACAAATCCTGGAAAGTTCTTTTGTCACAGAAAGGGTCAAATATATTTGCCAAAGTGGAAGTCACACTGTGAGGGACCTGCCTGGCCTGGGGAACAGAAAGCCAAGAAAGAAGTCATGGTTGCAGATGAGGCTCTTTAGGAAACTGGTGGATGGAGAGGATGATCAAAAAACCTGGTTTATACCTGTTGCCTATAATTATCAAGAGCATCCTTTTTTCATTCTCAAAGAGAGCCTCAGTTTTGATAGCAAATTATATATACTATAGATAGAAACACTATAGATAGAAAACCCCAAGATTTTAGAATAAGGGGGAGTAATGGCAGTATGTGACTGGGTAGATAATTCAGAGTCATTCTTAGAAAATAAAACTGAGACCCTACTGCAGGGAAAAACAAGGGTCACTACATTATCTTGTGACTAAAGAAAAATACCTGCGATTCCATTAGCTGTGGTTAAAGTAGGAAACCATATTCAGGCCGATTAAAGTCAGGCTCTGGGGAAACTAAAGCAGGGAACCAGGAATCGAATGTCTGAAGAAGACGAAGAAACAAAGGCCAAGAATATCCAGAATGAAGGCATCAGAAGCACTTTGGGAGGATAGGAGTAGATACAGGCATCATATCAAATTGCCTGGATGAGCTCTGTCATCTAGTTTCCCCCTTTTGAAGTTTGAGTGTGTGTGATAGAAATTGGGGCCATCAGCTGTTGTCTGTCTAAATTTACATATTCTTTGGTCCTGAAAATTTTCATGTGGCCTCTTTTCTGTTTCACCCCATCATTTGAGAGCTGGTTTATTTCATTGATTCATTCATTTAGCAACTTTTATTTAACACATTGACTGCCATACTAGAAAAAAAAATTTTTTTCCCTTGGGGCCATGGTGTTTTATTTAGAAAATTGAATGAAACTGGTATTAACTGAGCAGTACCTAAGTGGACACATAGGTATTACAGTAATAGGGTATTGGGCAGGTGGGAGGGGCAAGGGGGGCAGGTATATACATACATAATGAGTGAGATGTGCATCATCTGGGGGATGGTCAGGCTGGAAACTCAGACTTGGGGGGAGGGGGGGGAAAGGGCATTTTTGAAACCTTAAAATTTATACCCCCATAATATGCCGAAGAAAAAAAAACTTCAAAAACAAAACTATCCTTTCTAATTTAATGAAAAATTTGTTGCTTTTTATTATTTTCTGTGTGTGAGTTATATGCAACCTGAAAAATAGTTGATGCAGAACCCAAGGTGAAAAGACATGTGAGTTACGTATGCTTTGTCAGGCCCTAGGCTCAAAACTAGCGTGAGTTAAATACAGCTCACATGGCAGTTAATATGTTAACATCAACTCTATGCCAGTTTTCATGTTAAGAGAAGAAAATTCAAATTGAAATGACTGAGTTCTTTCCCTCAAGAAATGAATATGTAGTGGAGTAGATGTACACAGGTGAAAACAAATTAAAAATAGCATGCGAATGCTTTGATAGACGTAGTTTCCAAGAGTAGATCATCAGTCTTCCTCAGAGAACATCCCTTTCTCAGAGAAGTCTTTAGCCATTTGATTAAAGAAACTCCCCTAGTCACTGTCATCAGCTTGTTGCATTTTAATCATAAGCTTTATCACTACTTCACAAGTTCCCTGTTTATTTATTTGCCTTTCCTCTCCCCCTGGAGAGACACACACATAATGTAAACTCCATGACTATAGGAACCTAGAAATATGCTCAATATATATTGAGTTTAATTACCAACTGAGCTAGTTTTGAAACATACGTAATTAATCCCATAGTGGGCATGGTAGGTAGGGTTTTCCAGAAATACAGAACAACCTGTTCAGGCCAGGCACAGTGGCTCATGCCTGTAATCCTAGCACTGTGGGAAGCTGAGGTGGGAGGATCCCTTGAGCTCAGAAGTTCAAGACCAGCCTGAGCAAGAGTGAGACCCTGTCTCTACTAAAAAAATAAAAAGAAATTAGCTAGACAGCTAAAAATATAGAAACAATTAGCCAGGCATGGTGGTACATGCCTGTAGTCCTAGCTCCTCGGGAGGCTGAGGCAGAAGGGTTGCTTGAGCCCAGAAGTTTGAGTTTGCTGTGAGCTAGACTGACACCATGGCACTCACTCTAGCCTGGACAACAAAGCTAGACTCTGTCTCAAAAACAAACAAACAAACAAAAAGAACAACCTGTTCAAAAGCACAGGAGCAAGAAGGACTTGTTTAGAGGACCACAGTGACTTTTAGAGAGATGGGATTGGACTAGATATTGAAGTCCCTTGTGTATCATTCTAAGGACTTTAGATTTTTTAACGCTGAAGGCAGTTGGAAATCATTGAAAATTTGTAAGTAGGGTATTAAGAGGTCAGGGATGAAAATACAAATTTGGGGATTATTTGAGAATAGAGGGTAATTGTCTTAGGCCATTCTGTGTTGCTATACCTGAGACTGGCTTGTTTATAAAAAAAAAAAAAGGTTTATTCAGCACACAGTTCTGCAGACTGGGAAGTTCAAGAAGGTAACTCTGTATCTGGACAGCTTCTGTTGAGGGCCACATGCTGGGTCAAAGTGTAACAGAGGTCATAGGGGAAGTGAACATGTGCAAAAGAGGCAAAACATGAGGCAGCCTTGCCTTGTAACAGCCCACTATTAAGGGAACTAATCCATTTCCGTGAGAACTAGAACTCACTCTTGAGACAGTATTAATCTATTCATGAGGGATCCACCCCTGTGACCCAATCACCTCTCACTAGGCCCTACCTCCCAACACTGCTCACTGGCCATTAAACTTCATTGTGAGTTTTGGCAGGGACATTTCACATCCAAAACATAGCAGTATTTGAATGCAAAATAAGAGATGAGATCAACCAGAGATAATGTATACAGTAAGAGGAGACAGAGTATGAAATTCTTAGCAACACCAGCATTGGTGGACAAAGGAATGCGTGAACAAAGAATACTGAAAATAATCAAACAGAAATAAGAGCAAACAAAGAGAACATAGCATCTTGGAATCAAAAGCAGAGTCAAAAAGAAGTAAGCAACAGTATCACATGATACACTAATGTTAAGTATGGTAAGCACCGAATGTCATTGCAGTTTTTCTCCAAAATACAATGTATTCCTTGGTCTAAGAAAGATAAGCAAAACATGTATTTGCATCTTAACTGGAGAGAAGTTGTATAGGATTAAAATAGGATTTCTTTAACGATATGACCAAACTGAAATATCATATCCTTTTTTTTCTGTGCTGATAGTATTTAAAAGGTACTGAAGATAACCTGTTCCACTACCTCCAAGTTATGGGATTACAGCATTTTGGTTCATAGATTTGTGCCATGTATATCGATAGATAAACGTTATTTTATGCAAGTCCCCAAATTACCTTTTACAATGTTAACATAAATGCCTGATATTTATAAAGCCCTCTTAAATTTTACATCTAAGTTAACATGGAGATGCAGTATAATAAAGTGCTATTTTATATCCTGGATTGAAGGCAGTTATCTCCCATAGTAATAATAATCTCTCTAAGCTGTGTTCCCCTTGACCTCTCTGAAGCAACATTCCCAGGGAACCCATTACAGTACCAGTTTCTTCTTCTCCATCAAAACAAGTGCTACTGAGACAAGAGGAAGATCATGTCAGCGCTATTTCCTAACCTAAGTTAAATGAGTAAAACTTGTGAAAGAAAGCTAAACACTAAATGAACAAGAAAAAAATTGGTGGAGGGCTTCAGGATCTATCTTTTTGAAAGAAAGATTTCTCCTCCTCCTAAATTTCATACCATAGACCAACTCTGCCAAATACATTTCTTGTCCTGAATTTTGATGCCTGTCCATTGTGTCAGCATATCTCCCTCCATATGCCTCTTGTTAGCATGTTTTCTTCCCTCTTAGGGCCAGGTCAGTGCCGATTCTGTAGGCAACAGATGGTAGGGAGGAATCCAGAACCAAAAGAACTATAAAAGACTCGAAAACAGGATGAAGAACAAGTACAGCAGTGAGTAAACAGCCCGAGAAAGTTAGTGTTGAGAATCTGAATCTGGGGTAATATTCCAAACTCTGAAGATCACAGCAAGATTTTAGATTTTAGATCCAAGTTAGAGCCTGGGAAACCATGATAAACCAGAGTTGAAATATATGTAGACAGGGCCAGATATAACACAGAGGAAGGCAGCATGTCCCAAGTCCACTCAAATGTAAAATCAGATATGTGTGGTAGCTAAAGGAGTGAGAGATCAAATAAGAATCTTGAGTAGTAATAAGAGAGGACCTTGATAACAGTCAGCATTTTGATTTTGACTTAACATTTCTTTATTCACTGAGCAATTCAAAAAAAACCATTCTATCAGGAGAATTTATTTTTGGTTTCTCTGATTGATTCTGTTTAACCCAAAGCTTCACAAGGGAACCCTTAGCTTTTTTTCAGTGGGAAGTCTAACGTTTAATAGGTTTGCCCTCATTTTCCTTTTGTTATTATTGTATGAAATCTTATTTATTTTCCTGCCCGAGGGGCTTTCCACTTACTGTGCCTTCAGTCAACTAAGCTCTTTCTTGTGTTTTTGGCATGCCTGGCTCCTCATGATTCACTTTATTCATTCCTTTAATTTTTTATTGTGGTAAAATACACATAACATAAAATCTTCCTAGCCATTTTCAGCTGTACAGTTCAGTGTTATTAAATGCAGAATGTTGTACAACCATCACCACCATGCATCTCCATAACTCTTTGTCTTATAAAATAGAAACTCTGTACTCATCTCATAATTTACTTTGATAAAGCTTTCTCTCACTACCCTATTTAAAGTAACCCCAGTATTCACCTCTTGTATCTTTTTATCAGATTACCATGTTTTACTTTCCTTGTGGAACTCACTTCTATCTGGCTTATTTTCTGTCTGTCCTCTCTAGAAGGATCTTATTTGTCTTGTTCACTTCTATATTCTTTGTGCCTAGAGCAATGCCTGGCATGTAGCAGACATTCAAAAATCTTTTGAATTAATGAATGAGAAATAAAAATTTGTGGCATGCTTTTTTATTTATATTAGTATTTGTATGTGATTATATATTAGCAATTTATTTCAATGAATTTATAGATTAATTAAATCCAACCCGGCTACTATAGAGAAGGTTTTCTGTATTTTTATGTGATGAAACTAGTTTATATCTTGATCCCAAAATAACTTGTTAAAATGTATAGTTTAAAACCTTGTATGTGTTGTAAGTTTAGTTTTATAAGTAGGAAAGCTGCAAAAGACTATATATTATGTCAGAAGTAAGAGAAATGTGTAAGTTTCAGGAAAGTACCTTAATTAGAATAGGGCTACAGCTACCTTTTGAGTTTCTAGCAATAATAGTCAGCTTCCAGCTTAAAAATACGCTTAGTAAGGAAAGAATAAGATAGTCATAGATGAACAGCGAGATTGTAGGGATCAAAGGATAGAATAGATGAACCATTAAGAGGGATGAAATTGGACATTTTAACTACAGAAGCATTAGATGAGATCTAATCGTAATTTGAAGATATGAAAGAAGGAGCTAATAGAGAAAGGTGTGAAAAGTGATGGAAAGGGCAGAGATTATGGATATGAGACTCCTAAGGAATGGGGAAGAATCAAGGACACAAGATAGGTTGAGAGTGTAGACAAAGATTTGAGAGTATATTTTTACCCAGACAGAGGTGCAGAGGAAGAAGATAGGGTCTGATGATGCCTTTAAAAAAATTGAGATAACATTCACATACCATAAAATTAACCATTTTAGACAATTAAATGTACAATTCATTGGCTTTTAGTAAATTCACAGTTTTTACAACCATCAACACTAATTCCAGGACATTTCTACTACTCCAGAAAGAAATCTCATATCCATTAAGTAGCCATTTCCCATTTCTTCCTCCCCTGGCCCCTTGGTAGCCACTAATCTACTTTCTGTCTCTATGGATTTGCTTATTCTGGACATTTTATATAAATGGAATCATACTGTATGTGGCCTTTTGTAACTGGCTTCTTTCATGTAGAATAATGTTTTCAAGATTCATCCATGTTGTAGCATGTATCTGTACCTCATTCCTTTTTATGGCTGAATAATATCTCATTGTGTGGGTAAACGACATTTTCTTTATTCGTTCATCCATCCATTGATGGACATTTGTGTTGTTTCTTCCTCTGGCTATGTAAATAATTCTATTGTGAACATGCATATACATACTTCTGCACCATGATCAATTATAACATGTCTCTCCCAACCCGCTTTCTAAGCTCTTTCTTTCCAACAATTTTGTCTGAATTTTAAATTTAAAAGCTTATTACAAAAAGGTATAAAAAAATCTATGTTAAACATTCAAAATCATTTATCTAATTTAATTTTAAGGGATTTTTTTAACAGTAAAATTAGATTTTCATGGAAAATTACAAATTAAAAAAATAATCCTCCTCTTAAATCATCCTGATTTAGTTCCTTGACACTAGTGGCTAGAATTCTGCATAGTTCTTAAAGTAATTGTGTGTGTCAAATGATTTTCATGGCCATGGAAACTCTTATTGATTTGGCCAGATAAAGACCCTGTTCTCTGTACCCAGAAGGTCCTCACTCATTGAGGAGAGAGATGTTCTAGTTATCTGAGGTGAAACTTGAATATGTTTTTACTGAGATACATTGATATTACATGATTGATATACTAATGCAATACTATTCTTCAGTTGCTATTTTAAAATCTATAGAAGCTTGGTATTTAATCTACCATTATGTTTCTGATTTCTGTGGGAAGATGAATTCTGAATTCCAACTGATTTGGATATTTTTAAAACTAAGGACTGTTGCTGTTGAATTATCATTTTGCTCTACATTTGTATTATATAATACCATATTGATATGCCTAAGTCTTCCCCCACAGCCCTCACCTGTTTGACACCAGTCGCTATCTTTTGTCACAATAAGCAAGCCTCCTGTATCTGATGTTATTAAATGTAATTTTGACCTCTCTGTAAGTACTCAATAAGTGGGATATTTACCCCAATGAAAGTTGACCCTGTATTGTTTGGTTTGATATACCACTATTCTTCCCTGCCCACCATTCCAATTTTAGAATTGGAAACTTTGGACTTTTTCTGTACAGACTGAGGTTTTATATAATAATGACAATAATGATAATGTGCTAGTGAATAAAAGCAATGTCAAGACTTTTCATAGGGTTGGTTTGTATTGGACATACTAATTTGTTATCTGGAGAATGTTTAGTCTCTTTGAATTTAAAACTAAAATCTGAAAATAAGTCAGGTTCTTATGTAAATTTGGTTTTAATTACAGAGTACCCCTGCTTGGCTCTTCCAGGTGACAGTCTCTATTTTGTATAAGTTCTTTTTATTAGACCTAACCTCCTCAAGAGCAAAGACTAAGTCATAGAGATTTTTAAATCTCCTATGGTGGCTAATCCAGTAGCCTATGAATAGTAAATACCATACCTCAGTAACAGGTTGTTAAATTGTTTAGAGTAGCCACCAAGCTACAGATGTGAAATCCCAAAGTGAGATGCCAAATGTCATATGCATAAATTCAAAAATAAAAGATTGAGAATATGTTTCATAATTGTTTCAGTGGGATGGGGAGAGAGGTGCTATCTTCTTAACACATGCCTGGAGACCATGAGGTGTAGGGGTCACGGGTCCCTCTGCAAATAGAGATGCATCAACTTGGATCAAGGAAACTGTAAGAGAGGGCACATGAAAGCTACTCCCCACCCCCAATATAAATAAATTATTTTAAAGCATGTGCTAGGCCTGGAGAGCTCTGATAGTACAAGTTCACAAAGTTTTCTTTTCCTGTACCATTCCTCCTTCCTTTGCTCCTACCCTGGAAGAATTAGGAACTGACTAGCAAACTTGGAATGCAAGGTTCTATTAGATAGGAAGCATAAAAATTAGATAAGTATCTGATTACATCCCCTTCCCCTGTAAAGAAGTACCTTGCTGGATGAGAGACCCAGATTTTGTACTATATCATGTTTGGGCTTTGATTGAGACCAGGTCAGAATGGGAAAGGGAAGAGAATCATGAACTAGGGCTAACATACTGCATGCGAAATACCTTTGAGCCATCCAGGAGGAGGGATGACAGGTAAGCAGCTGTCTACAGTTGGTGATTGAAATGAAGCCTTACATGTGGATGAACAGAATCTGGAATGAAAGATGAGAAAACCTAGCCAACTTGATCTTGGCTTTGAGGAGCTCTCAAGTTCTGTCCAATTATTAGATCTTATATCAGATTGTGTATACTTACTAAATTTGAAAAGTATAATAGCTTTAAAATAAATGTAAACTGTTTAAATTCCCTTTGTTTTCACACACAAGAGGTCACAAGTGGATGTTTTTCTACTTAGACACAGAAATGAATAGATGAGGATTTCAATCTGGACTAGTCATTGTTATTATATCATTAATTTTTCAAAACTCTGTCAAAAATACAGGTGTGAAAATTGAAAGTTTCTTTTCCCATGCAGTAGTACTTTAGTCCCTACCACTTGTGTTTGGAAAAGAAATAATTGTTATTTCTCTAACAATATAGGCATAGCTGTCTCTAATGCTTTAAAAGGAATCTGTCAAAAGTCTTCTGAGCACTTTCTGTCCACCTTTAGCACCCCTTCTTCAAACATTGGTTCTTTGTCTTTTCTTATCATTTCTAGATAGTGTCAGAAGTGATTTGGAGGGGTTTATTGTATTTTACTTGAAACTGCTGGTGCTTAGATGTTTGAGGAAATCATGTTTTTAGTATGGATTAGAATTAAATACCAATAAATCAGAAAATCACATAAGGTAATTCCTAAATTAAAATGCAGAGAGGTGGAAAAATGCAAGTAATTATATGTGGGGTTTTTTTTACTTCCTAATTCCAAATTTGAGTTATGTTTTTTCTAGTAATTATAAAAATAAGGAAGTAAACTTCAGTAAGTTTGGAGTTCAATGACTTGAGTTAGAAATGATTTTTAATTTTTTTAAAGACAGACACAAATAACTTCAATAGCTCTAATTTGCTTTCTTTACAAGTGAGATTAAAGGCAAAGGACACAGGGATACTCAGGTTTTTGTACTGCTGTTATTAAACTGAACTCATTCTAATGTTTAGTAAAATTAAACAGTTTTTGTTTTTTCCTTCTGTACATTGTACTTTCATGTATTACTAAAATTCATATTTGATTTAAAGTTAAAAATATATGATTTGCTTTTAAAGCGAAAGTAATGTGAATATTGAGTTGTTCAACAGAATATTAAATCACAATCTTGAAAACTGTAGTTATATTTGAATGAAATGTTAAATAATAAGGCCATCTAGTGGTAAAATTTTCAAGTTTTAGTGAATTTGAAAATCTGATACCTGTTTCACTAAACATTAACTTCAGAGTTTATCAAATAACTGTACTATTAGAAAATAAATTTAAAAATTTACTTAGAAAATAGTTTAGCCTAAAATATTTTCCCCTTATAGAAATTGAAGGCTTTCTTTGATTATGTTCTAAAGATCCTTTTTTACAAATTGCTCATTTAAATGTATACTATTTTTCTTGATTGTACTAATCAGAGACACAAACAATAGCTATAAAGAATAAGCATTGGGAACAAAGTAGAGACTTAATGATAAAATGGAATATTAAAGTTTATATGGTTAAAACTTTCCCAGTCTCTTCAGCAACATCCAGGGCCAGGAAATGAATAAGACTCAGGTTTTGCTCATAAGAAAAGCACATGATTGTTTCTGTATTTAGAACTTTTCAAACGTGTTGACCGTTGACAACCTGCTTTTTGAAAAAGTTGATCCGTGTGTGTAGGCCCAGGAATCTGTATTTCAAAGGTCTTTAAATGACTGTTAGGCAAATAAAGTTTGAAAATTATGCCAGGTCATACACAATAAAATCTGTTATTTGGCACCATAGAAAAGTATATGTATAAATTTAATCTATGTAAACATTAACATTTATTTGATAGAGAAGGAACAGATAAAATGAGCCATATGTTTATAGTTTTTCAATATGATTCTTGAAAATAACACAGCAAAGAAACAAATTGAAAAAGTACTCTTTTCTAACTCTTTGCATTATTGTAGTCTTTAACAACATTATTAAATCTTTTAACAAATCAAATATATCCTGAACATTGTTATTTTTTATCAAGTAGGACATTTGCTAAACATTAAAAAAGGACAGTTACTTTGTACATAAGCTGTGACTCCCCATTTTACTCTTCCCCATCACTCCAAATGACTGTAACTCTGTCATTAAACAAGTTTTCATCATTTTTGAAATTGCCTATTGAAATTAATTTAGAATATTTTTATAATATTTGCCTCTGAAGTTAATGATAATATTTATACATTAATCTGGTACAAACTTTTGATTTTCCCTTATAAAATAATTTTTTCTTCCTAGGTGTTTGGAGTAGATGACAATCAGGATTATAATAGGCCTATTATCAATGAAAAACATAAAGATCTAATAAAAGATTGGGCTCTTAATTCTGCTGCAGTAGTAATGGAAGAAAGAAAACCACTGACTACACCTGGATTTTACAACTCAGAGGTATACATCTCTTCCATATACTTAACTTTTTACATGCACAGAGTGTACATTTTTATCATTTGTACATTACATTATTTTAAGTAATTGATATTATCTCCTTGTAAAATACTTCTAAAAACTAAAATTTCACAATTTTTTTGTTTCTAATGAAAACCTAATGCAATTTTGCAGTAATTCAGTTTTAGTTTTTGTTAGTTTTTTAAAAGTTAATATTCTTTTGTAAGTGAGGAAAATACTACATTTCAGTAAGCAGTTAATGAGCTATATGCTCTGCTCATGGTTCTGATTGGCATTATGAGATAAAACAAGAAACTTACACCACTTATAATTTATAGGAAGTATTTTTGGAATTGGAAGACATTGATGATATGCCAAGGAACATTATGCAAGGTACTACCTGATAGATACAACTTATATACCTCAATAAGTGCCAGTGCAGTACAGCCCAGAATATAATTAAAAAAATTTTTTTTATTGCAGCATATTATGGGGGTACAAATATTCAGGTTAGATATAATTAGAATAATGGAAAATTAATTAAGGTTAGCTTGGTTAAGATAGATAGGGAATCAATATGGGATAGTAGAGCTAGAAACACCTGAGTACAAACCCCAGAGCTGCCATTTGTAGCTGAGTGCCTTTGAGTCAGTCACTTCTGTCTTATCTTCAGTTTTCTCATCTACACAAATGAAAAATGGTGTTTTTGGTAAAGTCCATTACAGAGAATTCTAATGAAGTCTGTAAAGCACCCAGCATAGTACTTGCCTGATATTTATGCACTTAACAAATGTTTTTTCCCTTATCTGAAATGATATTAGAATTTTCATTGCACATTGATATAATGTAAAAATGTATATAATTCAGAAGTATTAATTATTATTTATTCCAATAATAAGAGATGACATTCAGTGGAAGCTTTCTGTGGGCAATTTTACAAATAAGGAAACTGAAGTACATAGAAATTAACTTGAGCAAGGTCTTACAACTAACAGTTTATGGAGCCAGAATTTGAACGTTTAGCACCCTTGATTTCTTAACTCATTCTTTGACTTACACTATATTACCTCTCAGGAAATTTCTAATATACAAATTATAAATAAGTATAAATAAAAGACAATCTTAAGGTATAAGTAAATGAAAATATAAATACAATGTTGCATTTGTATGAAACAAATATTTTTATACACAGGTAAATAGTTCTGTATGTTTTTTATTAATGTTAAAATTGCCTCTTCGTGGTCTGCTATTTCCTGAGTACTGTCAAAGCAATTACTATATGTTAGTGTTCTTCATTCTCCCTTGATTTGGAAAATTTTTATTCTTGCCTCTGTTTTATGAGATGTTAATTTACTTACTGAAAGCAGGTAAAAGCTATTTGAGGCAATTTTTGATATTCTGATTAATCCAGGAAGGATTATATTGAATGTGAATTTAAATAGATTCTCTCCTCTCTTCTCTATTCCCACAAACCATGCCAGGTAAAATGTATAGAGCCCCAGTATGTCCCTGCCTTTGTAGGACTTACCTGATGGCCATTAGAACATGCTTCACAGAGTGGTTTTACATAAGTGTATGTCAGTGAAACAAACCCATGCTATTGTGGGTATTCTTTGCATGGTCCAAATGGCTCTGGTACCACCTTCAGTACTCAGAAATGTAGGCAGGTACCATAAAACCTTGGAAGGAAATTCTAGGATTTAGTAGGCTTTGGTATGCTTAGGCTTTACTCTATATTTACTGTTTTAACCTGCAGTTTTTGAAATCATAGAGTGTGTAATCTGGGTAAAATGTTTACATTATCAGTATTTTTTATTTTTATTTTTTTTAGGACAGGGTCTTTCTCTGTCACCCAGGGTGGAGTGCAGTGGCATGATCATAGCTCACTGCAACCTCAAACTTCTGGGCTCAAGCAATTCTCCTGTATCAACCTCCCTAGTAGCTAGGACTATAGGCACATGCCACCATGCCCAGCTAATTATTGTATTTTTTGTAGAGATGGATTCTCACTCTGTTGCCCAAGCTGGTCTTTAACTCCTGGGCTCAAGCAGTCCTCTTGCCTTGGCTTTCTGAAGTCCTGGGATTACAGGCACAAGCCACCACGCCTGGCCACTTTGTCAGTATTTATCCTTAATACTGTCATTAATATAGTAAATCTGATACTTTTAATTAAATATTTGTTTTGAGTAGTGCAAATAGCTTTCCATTTCCTAGTTGTTATTACAGTTTCAGAATGAAGCCCTGGCTTGGACTTTTAGTAAGAGGTGTCATTTTTAGTGGCATAACTTTTTTCAGAGTAAATCTTCATTTTCTAGAGAATTTTCATTTTACATATGAGAAGATTTAATAAGTGAAAATCTATCAAGGTGAATTATGCTTTTGTATGAGACAGGTTAATGTGACTAAATGAAATTTTCTTTCATGGAAACCAGATTTGGACAGGCTACATTATTTCATTCTCTTATTTTTCTCCTTTAGGAAGGCACATCTTCATCTGGAAACAAACGTTGGGTTTCACAATGGGCTAGTTTGGCTGCTAATCATACGAGGCATGATCAAGAAGAAAGGATAATGGAATTGTCTGCACCTCTTCCATTAGAAAATGGTATTTTCTTTCTTTCTTCCTCTATCAGTTGCTAAAAACAAGCTAAATCTATATAATGAGACGTAGATTAAACCTAAATAAACATATTCAAATATTCTCATGCTCACACCACATAAGTGATTTTTTTAATAGTTAAAAAGCTGATATTTATTAGACAGTTTATATTTTAAGGGATTTTAAGCAGGGAAAAAATTTCAAGTGATAAAACTTTTTCTTTTTTGATAAATGTGTACTTCATAAGTATACTTCATAAGTTGAAAGTACAGGACAGATGGAGGATTTAGTAGTCGATTCTGAGGCACTTTTCCTTTTAGTTGCAAATTTCTGCTATTCATTTCAAGTCTGGTTTTAAAACCTTATGTTTTTACTTTTAAATGAAAATTCTTCCTACTCTTTTTGATATACTGATATCTTGGGATAAAATTTCATTTTGACTAATAATGCAGATACCATTAAAGTATAATCCTAACTGAAGGAGATAATTTGTAGATGATGCATTTATATGTGTATATGAATTCATATATATTATATAAATGAATGAAAATTTAAAGATAAGACTAAGACAGGTCCATTCATAAATACAACAAATATTTTTTGAGCTACTTTATGCCATACATTCAGTGAAAAAGAAGTTACTTAATGCATCTTACTCATACATCTATGTAGTGTGATATTTATTACCTTTTAATTATATTTCTGTGAGGAGAAATATAAAGTTTCTTTAAAAAATGAAATTGTATGCCTTTAATGATTTTCATTATTAGATTCAGTTAATTACATTCTTAATTAAAAGTAAGATAATCAAGGGTGGGGGATGAGGAGGTGATGGTTAGAAGATACAGAATCTGAGACAAGAGAAATATTGCATATTTTTTTGAGATTTATTGCACAGCATGGTGAATGTAGTGTTAGAGTACTGTACATTTCAAAATTGCTAAGAGAATAAGTTTCAAATGTTCTTATCACAAAAACTGTTAAGTATTTGAGGCTATGGATATGTTAATTAGCTTGATTTAATTATTTCACATTATTTTCATCGATTATAACATTGCTTTGTACCCCATAAATATATGATTATGAATTGCCAGTTTGCAATAAAAATTAAAAACTTATCCAAGATGAAAAATAAAGACTTGTTCACAGTAAAAAAAAAAAAAGACCCACAAGGAGAATCTGTATGTGGTTTTTATCTGTATTCTTAATTTTATTCTTATTGAAAATGGAAAGTTGTTTTGTTTCTGTTTGTGGCACCCCAAAATCTGTCTTAAGAATTTTGTAAAAATTAGCAAATATTTGAGGATGCTGCATAGCAGTATACTAGAAAAGTTATTTATCATAGAAGTAATTACTAGTATTCCCAAAAATCTATGATAAATTATTAATATTAAGTTTTAGTTGTAAAACAATATTCTACCCTTATAAAAAATAATAGACCACTTAGCTTTCATGATCTCATTTCTGTTTCATAATATTCTAAATGAATTTATCTAGTTAAGCTGATAAATCCACTTAAATCCTAAAATGTTCTTGTTAAACATACATTGTTAGGAACAGGAGAGTGTGAGAAAGAACTGGAAAAATACAGAAAAATAAAATAGCCATTTCATTTAAGGTAGTTCAGTTAGCACTAAGGAAATAAGACATATATTCATGCAAGAATAAACAACATAAGTTATAACATGGTTAATTGCTAAATTAAAGTTTCATCAGTCAGTTTGATAAATGTTTCCCTGCATCCATAACCATTGTATTGCTATGGTATTTAAATACTAAACTTTTAGGATTATAAAGGGGAAAAAAAAGACCCACAGAAGCTATATCTAGTGTTTTTTTCTCATTTATTCCTAAAAGGTTATAATACTTTACATGTTAATTTATATTTCCCTAAAAAGATGTTCCCCTTTTCTCAGAAATACATTCCATTTTTAACAGTCAGGAAAATTCTTAAATATTCTCAGATTCTCTCACTTGGAAAAATTAAAGTATATATTTTCTCATTGGCTTCTACTTATTTGAAGAAACAAAAGGGATTGTGTATTTTCATATGTGGCCTTAATATGTACCAGAAGACTATAATTTAAAAATCCTCAGTTCAGGCCGGGCGCTGTGGCTCACGCCTGTAATCCTAGCTCTTGGGAGGCCGAGGCGGACGGATTGCTCAAGGTCAGGAGTTCAAAACCAGCCTGAGCAAGAGCGAGACCCCGTCTCTACTATAAATAGAAAGAAATTAATTGGCCAACTGACACATATATAAAAAATTAGCCGGGCATGGTGGCGCATGCCTGTAGTCCCAGCTACTCGGGAGGCTGAGGCAGAAGGATCACTCAAGCCCAGGAGTTTGAGGTTGCTGTGAGCTAGGCTGACGCCACGGCACTCACTCTAGCCTGGACAACAAAAGTGAGACTCTGTCTCAAAAAAAAAAAAAAAAAAATCCTCAGTTCATTAAATTATGACATGTCCTAAGTATGAAAAGTATGACATTTCATACTTAGGATCTTTTAATCAACTTTGGATTTTTTAAAAAAGTAATTTTTAAAAAAAATTTACTTAGGAAATCTAAAATTATCATTCTTTCAAGTAGGTAATAATGCTTATTAAAAACTAGGTATGTTATTCTTCTCTACTATGTAATTGAAAATATAGCAAATTAATGGTATATATTAGGTATCATCTATACAATCCTGTAATATACTAGTTAGATTCTTTTTTCTTGAGCAGACGTTAAGGATGGAAAGACACAAAAGCAAGAATGAACATAGTGGACTTCCCTGCTATAAAACATATTGAGAGAAAAAGATCAACAGATGTAGGTTTGAGATCAAATGACCCTTGTACACTCTGGTGACTACCGTTAATAACAGTGTGTTACATATTTGAAAATTGCCAAAAGAGAAGATTTTAAACATTTTCACTATAAAAAAAGATGATAAGTATGTGAGATAATGGATATGTGAGCTTCATTTAGCCATTCTATAATGTATGCATATATCAAAACATGCTATATACCATAAATACAATTTTGACAATTAAAAATAAATAGAAAAGAAAAAAATATATGAAAGATCAGATGACTGTAATTTTTTTTATTTCATACAATTTACTTCCTTGACTCCTCTATTAATTGTCTATTTGTACAGCCTGAGATTGTACTTAAAATTTTAAACTAATAGTCATAATGCTGGCTCATTTATTTTTTATACTTAAGTCATTTCTTAACTTCCACTTCAAAATATAATATAATACAGTTGGTTGTCCATATCTGTGGGTTTTATATTGTAGAGTCGACCACAAATCAAAAGTATTCAGAAGAGATGATTTTTTCCATATTGAGCATATACGGACTTTATTTTCTAACCCTTATTCTCTAAACAACACAGTATATTGATTATTTATATTTGTATTAGGTAAGTTTAAGTAATCTAGAGATGATTTAAAGTATACCAGAGGATGTGCATACGTTATATGCAGATATTGCACCATTTATATAAATGACTTGAGCATCCACAGACTTCGGTATCCGTGGGGGGTCCTGGAACTAATCTCTACAGATACAAAGGAATGACTATCTAATATTCCTTTTATTTTTAATTTTTTGCCCTAATTAATTTCTTCTTCGTGGTTTTTATGTTGTAGATACAGATATCAGTGAATCTGGCATTTCAACGAGAGGTACTGGCTCTGCAACTTCTTTGGCTAGTCAGGGAGAAAGAAGGAGACGAACCCTTCCCCAACTTCCAAATGAAGAAAAGTCTCTTGAGAGTTCCAGAGCAAAGGTTATAACACCGAGGTCAGAGATAGGAGAAAAACAAGACACAGAACTTCAGGAGAAAGAAACTCCTACACAGGTATACCAAAAAGATAAGCAAGATGCTGACAGAGCCCTGAATAAAATGAATAGGGCAATAAATGGTGAGACTGTTAAAACTGGTGGAGATAATAAAACCTTACTTCACTTAGGCAGCTCTTCTCCTGGAAAGGAGAAAAATGAAACTGACAAGGAAGCTTCTTTGGTAAAGCAAACATTAGCAAAAATTCAGCACCAACAAGAACAAAAGGAGGAGGCACAGTGGACAGCTACTAAATTGTCTTCCAAAAATGTTTCAAGTCAGATAGATAAATGCAGGGAAGAATCTTTTAAGCAGGAGTCACAACCTCAAGAAAAAATTTCAGGACATCCTTCTAGCAAAGGAGATAGGGTTATACAAAATGAGAGCAAGAGAAGAAAAGCTGAGGAAATTCTGAAAAGTCAGACTTTGAAGGGAGGAGACAAGAAGGAATCCTCCAAGTCCTTAGTGCGACAAGGGAGCTTCACTATAGAAAAACCTAGCCCAAACATACCCATAGAACTTATTCCCCATATAAATAAACAGACGTCATCTACCCCCCCTTCTTTAACATTAACGTCTGCAAGTAGAATAAGAGAAAGAAATGAGTCTTTGGATACTGATTCTAGTATGGACACAACCCTTATTCTAAAAGACACTGAGGCAGTAATGGCTTTTCTAGAAGCTAAACTGCGTGAAGATAATAAAACTGATGAAGGCCCAGATACTCCCAGTTATAATAGAGACAATTCTATTTCACCAGAATCTGATGTGGATACAGCTAGTACAATCAGTCTGGTTACTGGAGAGACTGAAAGAAAGTCGACCCAAAAGCGTAAGAGTTTCACTAGCCTCTATAAAGATAGGTGTTCCACAGGTTCTCCTTCCAAAGATGCTACAAAATCATCATCTTCAGGCGCTAGGGAAAAAATTGAAAAGAAAACAAAAAGTCGTTCCACAGATGTAGGTTCAAGAGCAGATGGTCGTAAATTTGTACAATCTAGTGGGAGAATAAGACAGCCTTCAGTAGACTTAACAGATGATGACCAAACCTCTAGTGTACCTCATTCTGCTATCTCTGATATTATGTCATCTGATCAGGAAACTTACTCTTGTAAATCTCATGGAAGGACTCCACTTACCTCCACTGATGAGCATGTACATTCCAAACTGGAAGGAAGTAAAGTAACAAAATCCAAGACTTCTCCTATAGCATCTGGTTCATCCAGTAAATCAACCACTCTTCCAAGGCCACGACCTACCAGAACTTCCCTTTTGCGCAGAGCACGACTTGGTGAAGCTTCAGACAGTGAACTTGCTGATGCTGACAAAGCATCTGTTGCTTCTGAAGTATCCACAACAAGTTCTACATCAAAACCTCCCACAGGAAGGCGTAACATCTCTAGGATTGATTTATTGGCTCAGCCTCGTAGAACAAGATTGGGCTCACTGTCAGCTCGTAGTGACTCTGAAGCAACGATATCTAGAAGTAGTGCCTCTTCACGTACCGCAGAAGCCATCATTAGAAGTGGAGCCAGATTAGTACCATCAGATAAATTTTCTCCTAGAATTAGAGCTAACAGTATCTCTCGACTATCAGACTCCAAGGTCAAAAGTATGACTTCAACTCATGGCTCTCCTTCAGGTAAATTGGATCCAGATTTTTAGTAACATTAGTATGTTCTATGTTTTGGGGCTCATTTCTTGAAAAATTAAACTTCTAGTTGTCATCTTCCCAAAATATTCAAAAGAAAGGTTATGATAGAAAGTGGGGTTTTTTTTCTTATAAAGATAATTTTATTTAGCTATAAATGGAAAATTCATATGTTATACATACTTCTAATTAAAGTCCTAGGGCAAAATAGTGATTTTAAAATTAGAAATAGGTTGAACTATTTTAGGAATTTTAATTTTCCAGTTGGTGGTATATCTGGATTTGTGTTTCAAAATTAAATTAGAAATTATCTGGTTTGTATAATAGGAATTAACATCATGCTTCCAAAAGCATGTATTTAACCTCTAAATGTCCTCTTATATCAAAGCCCTTATAAACCTGTTAAAAAGCAGTATGCCCTTTATTACTCCTTTCAGAGGTAAAGTAATCAATTTTTTTACTCTTTTTATCCCCTACTTGATTTGAAATGTCTCATACTTGATTTATACTTTTTTAAATTAAATCTGTTTATGGTTAGAACAGGTGAAAACTAGCTCTTTATTTCAGTGGAAGAAGATGCTTCATGAAGCAATCACTAAGTACATATGGGCCAAACTAGGTTGTAGAAATTTAACTGGTTATGAACATTATCCTTCAAAGTCCTGTTATATTATTTAACTGTAGTAATTAGGTATGATTGAATATAACCATAAAAGCTACTTATTCCCTACCAAAATATAACTACTTTTGGCATATTTGTCTATGTATGTACTTCATATTCAGAGCTTAAACCTTGAGAATACACGTGTGACCAGAGAATAATGAGGTGGATATTTGTGTGTATCCTATAAGCATGCTCTCCTTACTTCATAATCAGACTCATGTATGGGCGTGGCCAAAAAGGCCAGTGGTAGAGACCAACTGTTGTAAGACTTGAAGATTTGTGATTATGATCAGTAAGCAAGTATCTAAGTGACCCCCAAGTCTTCTGTTAAGAGTGGAGGGGAAGTTGATGTGCATTCTCACCTTTTTATTTTTGGTTTGTTAATATCTACCATACTATATCCTACAAGACCCAAAACCAGTGGTACTTTGCGTATGTTATTTTTTCACTTTTAATTTTTCTTCTCTTCATTGCTGCTTTCCTCTGCTCCATTCATCTATCCATTTCTTTCTCTACTGGTCAGTGGGTTTAGTAGTAACAGTTATCATCTACAGTAGGAGCAGATGTGGGCTAAATAACGTGTAATCATGGTTCCAAAAAGAGATGGCAGATGGCATTTTCCTTGTTACCTCAGTCCTCATTTCCATGCTTCAAGCTTTGGTTGGTGGTTTGCGAACTTATTGTCAGATATTTTAAAACTAACTTCTATTTTGGTTTATGTTTACTCTGTATTGTTATTCTGTTGTTTCTTATGGCTCTACCTCTTCAATTCACATTTCATTTGTGCTGCATTTCCTCATAAAATTTCTTCTGCCACACTGCTTGTTTTATTACCTCATCTCCATTTAAATACATGAAGATATTCCAGTATTTTCTTGTCTTAGCATAAATTGTATATTACGAGGTAGCATGGAACAGCTGTTCTGTGCTGGTTGACTATTAACCAATGATCTGGTTTTATTCCTCAAAGTTTAGCATGAGGGACTTACTTGAAATACAAGCCAAATGTGATTAATGCACCCATTCCAAGAAACAAATAAAATAAAAAATAAGATGACATATTTATTTTTATATATATATACATATATATATATAAAGACAAATTTCATTTTCTCCTTTGAATACTGAATTTGATAAACATTCAGTTTTCTGTATCCAAAAAGAACCTTTGTGGTACATATAAACCATGAAATATTATATAGTTGTGAAAAGAATAGAATCCTGCCATTTGCTACAACATGGATGGAACTGGAGAACATTATGTTAATAAGCCAAGCACAGAAAGATAAATCTCACATGTTCTCACTCATATGTGGGAACTAAATATTAAAAACAACTGATCTAATGGAGACAGAGTAGAATGTTGATTACCAGAGACTGAGAAGGGTAGAGGGGAAGAGGGATAAAGTGGGGATGGTTAATGGGTGTAAAAATACAGTTAGAGAGTTAAATAGAATGAACAATATTTGATAACATTATAAAGCGGCTATATCAGTAAGAAGCTAGGGTATACTTTAAAAGAGTGGAATTAGAATGTTCTTAACATAAAGACTTGATAAATGCCAGAGCTGATGGATACCCTAGTTATTCTGATTTGATTAATTCACATTGTATGCCTGTATCAAAATATAACGTGTACCCTATAAATGTATACAACTATTCTGTACCCATAATAATTAAAATTTTTTTGAAATCCCACAAATAGATTATGAAAATTCTAAAAAAAAAAAAAAAGAAAGAAAGAAAGACAAGGCAAAAGAGCCTTGAGTTGTTTAATGAAATTCCCCAGAGCAAATTGAGGTGCATGGTTTTAGCCTTCTTCATACTTACTAGCAGTATTTTAAATAATTAGAATCATGGAATTTAAGAACTAAAAGCGTTATTCCTTTTAAGGAACTGAGGCCAGCAGATGAAATAACCTGCCCTAGTCACATAGGTATGACAGGGGAAGGATGTGAATCCAAGGCTTTTAATTTCCAGCCTGTTGCTTTTTTACCATATTAATTCTAGCACTAGGAAATAGTCTTGAGTATTTACATGTATGCAAACTTCCAGAAGACAGCTCTAGCTGTATTGAATTACTATTCAGCTCTAGCTCTATTGAATTACTATTAGGAGTATATACTAGGTCAATATACAATTTAAAAGTTTTGGCATTATTTACTAAAATTTTTGGAATTTTGATGTTTTACCCAGTTCATACTCTCTTTTCCACCTATGGGCTTGAAGCCACATTGTGATTTCGGATTGTATATTCAGATTCTCTCTAGGTGCCTATTTTGTGCTATTATATCTTATCTAGGATAATGGCTAGGATCTTTCATTCAGTGGGAACATACTAAAATAATTATATGGAGAAGGTAGTAAAAACAACCATTATACCTATTTGATGTTGCTAGTTGAGATGTCTTTAATGTTATGACATTTCTATTTGAGACAATTAGATTATCTTGAATAGAAAAAGAAAATAAAAATCTTGTCTTTTGAAATATGATTTAAAAGACTGTGAAATCATACTAGTGAGGGTTGCTGCTATGTACAGTGTAAACTTTAAAGATCTTGGAAATATCTGAACCTAGCACCTTGATATTGTCCCAATTGGCATATGTAAAAACAATTCTGTAATTTCAGATTTTGTATTTTAGACTGTCTTTAAAAAGTTTTTAAAGAAATGTATATGATAAAAATAGAAGATTGGATATCTCTAATTTAGCAGCAATAAGGGTAAGAGTTTTTTTATGCTTCTCTGATGTAATTTGCTTCTAGAAGTTTAAATAGTACTTTTCCCCAATATTTCTTCAATGGTTCTTCAGTATCAAGTTGTAATGGAAATATCCAGATGTATTTTGATAAGATGCATTTAAAATTAAGGGTCCTGAATTAACAAAATAATTGGTTTTCATTATAAGTTCCCATTTTAGAAAATAAAAATATTTTGTTAATACCTTTAGAATTTTATTTTATACTATTTGCTTTCCTTTTTTTATTCTAATCTTTAAAATTTATAGACAGTAAAAATTAACTCCTGTCATGCATCATGGCTTAAATTAATTTTTCCTCCAGGTCCAAGGCCAAACTATACTGTCAGGGCTTTTTTTCCCTGAATGATCTTATTGCTGCATGTTCATAAACATATATGCAAAATATTTATGGTTTAATTTCTCCCTATAATATCCTGATTTGTATGAAGATGTAGTATGTGTTTTCTGAAATGTATTTGCTAAATCTGTAGTTATATGTTTGAATGCCAACAAAGAGATGAGATCATTCACAGAAACATGATACTTTTTTCTTTTTAATTCTCTAGACATCATAGATGATAGTATGTTTTTATAATGAATACAGTAGTTTATTACTCCCACAAGAGGGGTGTTGCACATTTTATAACTAAAATAAATTTTATAATTAATGTAATTAAAATAAGTTTGAGGTGAGCTATAAGATTAATTAAGCCCATCTTGGGATTTTCTCATTTTAAAATCTGTGCTATCTAGCATTTCACTAATCATTAGAGATTGGCATTTCAAACACCTTTAGTATAAATTTTCAGTTTAATGATCTATCATTAAATATGTTAGTAATATTGATCTGTCAAATAGACCTGATTATATAAAATCAAATTTATTTTTGTAAATTATTACCTAAGCAGAGTAAAATTTAAGAGAAAGAAGTAAAATTTTTTCAACACAGGTAGAAATCAGAAAAAGCATCTTTCCATGAGAAATGGAGGATGTCTTTTGAAAAAAACTTAATGGAAATTTTTTAAAAAGAGGCTTTTCTCTTATTTAATTGTAAAGCAGTTGGAATAACAAAGAATGAGTTTTGAACTCTGGCAGTCAGTAGACCTGCCTTACACTTTAAGCAAAGCAAGAACTCTTTGGGCCTGCAAATTGAAGAATTTAGGCTAATGGCTAAGGTCATTCTGTTCTAAAATTCTATGAAATAAGTAGGTTTGGGGGAAAGTTATTAATAAAAACATTTTAACTTGAAGTTTCTTGTATGTTAATTAGATTTTAGGGAATTTTTTTCAAATGAAATATATAGCTGCTGTAATTTGGAAGCAAAGGTTAAGAAAGCAAAAAGTTTTAAAAGAAGTTCAGTGAGAAGTAACAGTTCAGAGGTCCTGGCATTAAACTCTATTCCTAGTCCCTTCTCCAGCAATAGTTATCATCTCACTCAGTCTGAACTCTGGTCTTTGGTGTTACACAGGCTAATGGTGTCTGGAGGTAACTTGAGCTTTTCTTCATAGTACACCATGTGTGCTGTGTTTTCCATTGGCAAAAATAGCCCTTTTTATCGCTTGAAGATTTATTAATTGTATTTTCATTTCTCTGTAAGACCCATCACTTAAAAAAAAAAGAAAGTTAATTCTAATATGGCTCTACTTACATATTGTCACCTGACATTTAACATACTTTAGTAGCACTTGATACTCAATTTCTCATTCTGCTTTCATGTAGTCTTCCACTCATGAAATATATCAGCCATTGAGGCCATTCTTTTAAATTAACTACGTTCCTATCATCATACTTATGTTTTCAAATATTCTGCAGTTTATTAAAGCTCTTTGTTATTGCTTTAATTTTCTCTCTAAATAATTTTTAATTATATAGGTTTGGTGACCATAGTTTCCCAATCAAAAGTGGGAACATTTGATCTAACAAATCTTTTTCTTATTTATGACTAATAGTATAAGATATAAAAATAAACATAGATTGGCATTTAATGAAATGCCTTTATTGAGAAGTACTAATTTGTCATATTTCTGATTTTGTTTGCTGTATTTCTAATTTTTTTCTAAGACTTCTTTGCTCTTGTTCCTGAACTTTCCCAAAATTGGTTTTAAGTCTCAGGGTCATGTCAATTCATGGGAGTTTTCATATGTCTAGGAATAAGTAAATTTGTACTGTGGTAAAAGTATTATCTGTGTTAAATAAATTATCTTACAATGTTAAAATCAGAAATTATATTTAAACCGTCCTTCAAAAATTTGATTAGTTACCTAAAGTTCTATATATGTATTTATTTATACACACTTTTACAGAGATCCATGAACTTTCTGCATACGTTCTTTCTCTCTTACCAATAGATCTAATTCCAAACATCAGGAACTCCAAATAGGAGTGTGAATAAAAACAAATGGGTGGTACACTCTAATTCATGGCATATTCCTAATTATAGATATATTTGTTCCTTAAGCCAGTGCTAGTGGTAATGTATGTCACTTTTATCTAAGAGCCAACTCAGCCTTAAAGAGCACCAGGCAAAAAATAATTTTTGGAGGAAAAGACAGAAAAGGTATAAACTTCTAGTGGAAAAAGATAAAGAAATTCTGTACTTCACCGATCTATGCAGCTTAGGGTCAGTTTCTGTTAAAGAGAGAGATTCTAGTATTAATGGCAGTTGCTATCAGGTGCCAAGGTTTTGTCACTTTAAACACCACACACATGTATGCTTTTTATCAGGTTTGAAAAAAGCAAATAATTTGTATCCAGAAATTCTTTCATTTATTCAAAAATATTTATTAAACATTTGCTACTAGCCGGATACTCTCCCAAGTGTTAGATATACATTAGTGGATTAAACAGACATGCTTCCTGCCCTTTGAAGTTTACCATGAATTAGCCTTATTTCCCTGTTTTTTATCTCTATTTATGCTTCAAATTATTTATTTGTTTGATTCTAATATTAACAGTAGTAAAGTGTCTGCATTAATTGTTTTCTGATTTTTTAAATGTGTGTTAGCTATACCATTCTTTAAATGTCTTTACTAACCATAAATAAGAAAGTGATTGCCACTTTCTTTAATGTGACTGTTCACAGTATCTCCTGTGCCTTAAGTGTCAATGGTTGTGAAAACAGCTTGTAGAGTTTCACTCTTTGTAGATTTTATGCCATTGTCTATTTTCACCGTATGCTTTCAGTGTCAAAGCAGCAGAGAGTTGTACTGAAGATGCTTTATTGTGTTTTTTACCATGTAAAAAGACTTTTTCCAACCATAGCATAACAGGATGTTGAATGACAGAGGTAATGTCTTTTTTCTGCCATAAAGGCATAATTTCCACAGCAGGAATTATGCTCATCTGTATGTTGGGAAAAGAGGAATTTTACCATTTCCATGTTGAAAGTCCATGTGGCATGAGGAAATCTTTTCCCTTGTTTTTATTTTTGTTGTCGTTGATGTTGTTGCTGTCATTTTATCTTCACTCAAATGAGAAATATTTGCAATTGAAAAGTACCGGAGTTAAACATTTATGAATAGAGCTTGCATAGTTGTTTATCATCAATGAAATTTTTCATCTGAATGTTTATTCACCACACTACAGAAAACATGGTCTTTCAATTGTTTTTAATTATTCATTGTTTTTAATTCACCAAAGTATAATGTTTCTATCTTTAAGGAATAGTAGATTTATGGTTTTTGTGAGGTATGTGTATGTCAGTTATTGAAAATTGTGCTGTGTGTACACTCTCATGGTGTTTTAGAAGTCATGATTTTTATTTTACCTCCTTTAAATGATAACATAATAATTCTTTTTTTAATAATTAAACTAATTTAGTAAATTCAAGATGGAGGCGATTTCCTACTGATTATGCTTCCACCTCAGAAGATGAATTTGGATCAAACCGTAATTCCCCTAAACATACCCGTCTACGTACTTCTCCAGCCCTGAAAACCACTCGCTTGCAGAGCGCTGGATCAGCAATGCCTACTAGTTCTTCATTCAAGCACCGGATTAAAGAACAGGAAGATTACATCCGAGATTGGACTGCTCATCGAGAAGAGATAGCCAGGTTGGTTTTAAGGAGTTATTTTTAAGAATTGAAAATTTCCATGAACATTTCACCTTGGTAAGAAAGTTTAGCTTTTAGTTGGTCTGTCGTAATAAAGAGCTGAAATCCACAGACAACTGTGAATTCAGTTTTGTCAGTAATACTACTTTCCATCCAGCTTTTTTACTTTTTTGTTTTGTTTTGTTTTTAATGCCAGTGCTACTAACACGTTGTAGAGTGAGTTTATTTGGTCTTTTCCCTGTCCATCTTCCCTTTTTAAACATTTTCTAATAGAGATGCTGAGTAAGTATAACTTTTGAAAGGTAGTCAGTATCAGATCTATATAAGAAGAATTTACTGATTACTTTCCTTTAAACTTCAAAGCAGTAATAGTATACCTGTTAGAGATAGGTTGCTAATGTTCTCTGGAGATAATTATAGTAAGCAGATTTTCCTTCATATATTCGTGAGTTCCTTACAGTTCAGCTCTTTAAAAATAAAATCAAAATATGATTATTTTTGAACATTAGATAAATTTTTATTATAACTTTCAGATTATTTACAAAAAAGTAAAATTCTTGTAGGATAGCTTGAAGTCTGGTAAGGAGATGCCTCCCGATTTGTTCTTTTTGCATAAGGTTGCTTTTCTAGTTGGGGTCTTTAATGATTCCATATAAAGTGTAGAATTATTTTTTCTAAATCTGCAAAAAAAAATGATGTTGGTATTTTACTGGGGATTGCATTGACTATGTAAATCACTTTGGGTAGTATAGACATTTAACAATATTGGTTCTGATGATCCATGAGCATGATATGCTTTTCCATTTGTTTACTTCCTCTGCAGTTTCCTTCTTCAGAGTTTTGTAGTTCTACCTGTAGAAGTCTTTCACCTCCTTGGTTAAATATATTCCTAGATATTTTATTTTCTTTGTTACTATTATGAGAGATATTGAGTCTTTATTTTGATTTTTCAGCTTGACTGTTGCTGATGTATAGGAATGCTACTGATTTGTGTACATTGATTTTGTAACCAATTCCAGGAGTCTCTTGGCAGAATCTTTGGGGTTTTCTAGGTATAAGATCATATCATCAGCAGAGTGATATTTTGACTTCTTCTTTCCCCATTTGGATACCCTTGATTTCCTTTTCTTGCCTGATTGCTCTGGCCAGGATTTCTAGCACTATGTTGAACAGAAGTGGTGACAGTGGGCAACCTTGTCTGGTTGCAGTTCTAAGTGGGAATGCTTTCAATTTTTCCTTGTTCAGTATGATGTTGGCTTTGGGTTTGTCATATATGGCTTTTATAATACTGAGGTATGTTCCATCTATGCCTGTTTTGTTAAGAGTTCTTATCATAAAACGTGCCGAATCTTGGCCAGTGCTTTTTCTGTGTTTGTTGGGAGAATCATATGGTCTTTGTTTTTGCTTCTATTTATGTGATGAATCACATTTATAGATCTGTGTGTGTTGAACCATCCTTGCATCTCTGGGATGAAGCCCACTTGATCATGATGGATTACTTTTTGATGTGCACGCAACTGAATTCAGTTTGCTAGGATTTTATTGAGATTTTTTGCATCTATATTCATAAGGGATATTGGTCTATAGTTTTCTTTTTTTGTTGTGTCCCTTCCTGGCTTTGGTATCAAGATGATACTGGCTTTGTAGCACCAGTGGGGAGGATACATTCCTTCTCTGTGTTATGAAATAATTTCTGCAGTGTAGATACCAGTTATTTGTAGATCTGGTAAAATTCAGCTATGAAACCATCTGGTCCAGTACTTTTTTTTTTTTTTTTTTTTTTTTGGTGGCGGGGAGACTTTTTATTGCTTCTTCAATTTCATTACTTGATATTGGCCTGTTCAGAAGTTCTGCTTCTTCCTAATTGAGCCTAGGGAGGTTGTGTGTTTCCAAGAATTTGTCCATTTCCTCAGCATTTTCAGGTTTATGTGCACAGAGCTTTTTATAGTATTCAGAGATGATGTTTTATATTTCTGTGGTATCAGTTGTAATATCTCCTTTTTCATTTCTGATTGAGCTTATTGAGGTCCTTTTCTGTGTCTGGTTAATCTAGCAAGAGGCCTGTGGATTTTGTTTATCTTTTCAAAGAACCAACTTTTTGTTTCATTAATCTTCTGTATAATTCTTTTGTTATCAATTTCATTTAGTTCTGCTCTGACCTTAGTTATTTTGTTTCTCTGCTGGGTTTGGGATTGGTTTGCTCTTCCTTTTCTAGTTCCTTGAAACAATTCATTAGATTGTTGATTTGTGATCTTTCTGTCTTTTGGATGTAGGCATTTTAAGGCTGTAAATTTTCCTCTTCTGACTGCTTTTGCTGAATCCCACCGATTTTGATAACTTGTGTCCCCTTTGTCATTTAGTTTGAAGTATCTTTTGATTTCTATCTTAACTCACTATTAAACTGGAACTAATTGATTAACACTCATGTGCACATACGGTACTAAAATTCAACAGAAATCAAGCAAGTGGGAGCCAGGAGAGAGTATGGGTAAATTTACTCCTAATGGGTGCAAACGCATATTATCTGGGTGTTGGACATACTTATAACTTTGACTCAAACTGTACAAAATTAATTCATGTAACCAAAACATTTATATCCCTGTAATATCTTGAAACTTAAAAAAAAAAAGAATACCAAAAAAGGAATGTTTAAAAAAAGAGTAAAATTCATGCAGCAGATGTGATTTTTAATTAATAACTTAGGGTGGCTGAACATTGAAGAAAGCTTATACTCAGATGCTGTAGTATTAATAGTTAAAATTTACTTTTTTTTAAGTTTATAAGATAACTAAATTTTACTCCAGTATGCCATGTTTTATCTAAATGTTTTTACTTTATACACCCTAAACTTAGTTCTCTCTTTACTTAACACCATAATCTTCAAGTGTTATACTTGGCAACATTCTCAAAGAGTTATATAGTTTATAGATGCTTTAAAAAACAACAAACTTTTACCATTATTTAATGGTGTTCGTTTTTTCTTTATTGACTTCTGTGACTTGTGTTTTTTCTGGCTCATTTGTTTAATGTAACGTTTATGGTTTTTTTGTTTTTAATGTCTATTCACTTGTCATTGCTTTTATTATTGGAGAACACATTCTTCTAATCTTGCTCTGCTGCTTAAAACAGTTTTGTTTTACCATACAAATAGCTTTTTATGAGACTAAATTATTGTATCATTTTAAACCAATTGTTCTAGTTAAAGTTAGGGCATATATGTGCTTTGGGCTCCATGGATCATTATGGGCCCACAAAATGCTTGTAGTGAGAGAATCTTGACATAATTTTTGTTCTTCTGGACATCGCTGGCAATAGCAGGTCTTGCTCTTATGTTATCATTTTTTTTCCTTCACTTGAAGGAGATGTCCAGCTGCAAAAGATTAAATGGTGCCTGGGGAAACTAGAATGTAAGTCTGCCTTCTCTCAGTAGGCCTCCCCTCTTAAGCTCTTTCTACTCTAAACTAGAAAGACAAAAAACCTTCTTCTTCTAGGTCAAATCCACTTCCCTTCCCCAAGTAGAAAAAAGTTATAATACAAAGGAAGAGGGAAAAGGGGCTGTACATCATATTTTCACTTGGATCCATTTTATTATGTGCATTGTATTACTATCTGTGTATTTTATTATCTGTAGCAGGACTCTAAGACCAGGCTATTTAACTTCTAATGATTTTCATGCCTATTCCTGCTAGTTAGTCAGTAGCACTGTGCTAATAAAACTTGCCTTTGGGATTTTAATTTTTCAGGGTATATTTTTCAGCCATACATCTCAAAGCCAGGGAAGCGGTTTTTTGTTTGTTTTGTTTTCTAAGGCGGTAGCTGGAATCATAGTTGTAGAGTCATTCACAAAAAGTAAATACTTGAAGCTGTGGTAGTAGATCTCACCAGAGAATGGGGAGTGAATTGTGAATGCTGCTGAATTCTGAGGGATAATCTGAATTATAGGGTTGCAGTGTAGTCGAATGATCAACAATAAGGACTCTGAAACCTTCTAGGTTCAAACGCACCTCTACCACAAGTTCTGTGTGACCCTGGACAAGTTAATTAACTGTTTTGGAGTGATCTAATCTGTAAAATTGTGATAATAGTGCCAATTTGAGAGAGTTGACAAGTTGATGCACATATTTAACCTAGTGCTTGGCATATAGTAAACTGTCAGTAAATGTTCATTATATTTTAAAAGGGTGCAGAGAAAACAGTGGTGTATTTAGACCTTTATTTGAAACTTTCAGTTCTTTGTACATCTCATACATTTTAAGTATACGAGAATCCAGATATAACTAGAGCTTTAGAATCAACATTAAGTTCCTACAGTTTGTAAAACACTCTGTTAGGCTTACCCTGTTTGTACCTAAGAATCTCAACCAAGGATTTCTTCATATTTTCAGCTCAAACTCAGTTATTTTAAAATGTTTTGTCCTGATAATGAAAACACTGATAT
The DNA here is from genome assembly GCF_040939455.1 of Microcebus murinus. Taxonomy (NCBI): domain Eukaryota; kingdom Metazoa; phylum Chordata; class Mammalia; order Primates; family Cheirogaleidae; genus Microcebus; species Microcebus murinus. Next base: position 49,414,745 of record NC_134122.1, on the reverse strand, counting down.
ATAAGTGTTCTGTTTTTAATATTAAAATGATCATTAAGTAGATGTGTCTTAGCACACCTACCAGTCCCATACCTTGATTTGATTGACCCCAAAGTAGAGTCACATGGCATTTTAAGACAAAAGGCTTTTATTATTACTGAGTCTTTATATTATGTATAATTTTATTAGTGAAATTAAAATAAAAAGATTACTAACCAAATATATTTTAAAACATTTTAAAATACAACTATGGTTCATACTTTCAAGCCTGAAATATTTACAGTTAAAGTTACGAATATGTGGTAATCTTAACAGTAAAAAACTAAGTTATTTGTAATTTTAATTAATTATTAAAGGCTCTGTGCTTTTTGTTTTGTTTTGGGTTTTGGTAGGAATTAATTTAGTCAATTTAGTTTAGTGGCCAGAATTAAATGGTGTGGGTTTTCTTATTTTCTATAAGATAATTTAATGAAGCATTTCTGTGTATTGAAATCTAGTAAACAAGTCTTTAATTACAATATAATTGAAAGATGTGCTACACTGAGGGGTGTGGGTAGAAGAGGTGAGCTTTGATAATACTAAAGTATTTTTTGTTTTAGAGAAAATACTATGGAAAGGAAATTACTTTATCAAGGAATAAGGTGCATCTGCTAAATCAGTTTTAAGATCTAATTTATTCATTCATATCTAAAGTCTAGGCCTAGCTGGTTTCTGTTATTCTTTTGGACTAGGTCAGATCCAAATAGCAAGAATAAGGGAATAGAATGTTTGCCCACTGGTTCAGGTGACAGTTATTCTTCAGTTTCTGTATAGCGTTTCAGCATTTCCTAGAACTTCACTATCCCTTGATCATAGTCTCTAACCTAGGATACCTTCTCTGCAAGAACTATCTGAAATCTTGCTCATTGAATCAGGACAGTATTTTCCTGTCAAAAGACTTCAGACCATCTTTTTTTAACTTGCACACTTTGACTTTCTGGAGAAAATGGCATGAGTTTGCTAAAAGACCTTCAAAGTTAGCATCTTACCATTACTTCTTTATTTCTGACGTCCTATACTTATTTCGAGCGTATTCATAAGTCTAGTTTTAAGTCTCTTTCTACAGTTCACCAAACATAACTTATCTGTGGTGCTAACCATTTCATTGATAACAATGGGAGATGCCCTTTAAAAAAATAAATTAAATCTTTGCCTCTTTTGACGGCCAGAAGTAGACTCCATGTATTTTATTTAAACTTCACTCTTCTATTCAGGCCACTCATGAAATTGCTCTTGCTGCCCAAGAGAAACTTCCAATTTCAGCTCATTGTTATCCCATCCTAAGCTAGACATTTGTGACTCATATTAACTTTCTCCCAATACTCCTGCTTTTATTGCACAAGGATAGGATTTGCCAAAATTCTCTGATTAAGGTTTTACAATATTGAATAAAAATGCCACTAGCGTATAATAAATATAAATGATCATTTCCACCAAAGGAAAAGGAAGATCTTTTCAGTAGAAAACTTTCTGTGAACCTTCTCTGTAGTTGGTACTAGGTTAAATACCTGGTTAATTTTGAAGCCTTTTGAGGGCTGGACTTCCTGATTCTTTATTATAGTGTCAAGTTTATGGAATCATTCATAACCATTGCTTTGTAAATACCAAATAAATGTTGTCAGATAAATGATGCTTGGGTTCTTCCCAAACTTGTCTTTGTCTCCTTTGGGTTTTTTTCAATGTCCCTTTACAACTCATTATTAATAGCCCCTGAATAGTTTAAAAATACCTTTGACTGCAAATTGAAAATTTTTAAATCAAACTCTAAAAAATTTTACATAGAAATTCTGTGTCTTAGAACCATTTTTATCTAGCTGCAATTAATTTTTTGGAAAAAAAGGTAAGATGTGAGAAATTCCGTGTCTATTTTTCATAATTTACTGTATAAGATATGATTATCCAGTAATGAAACATCTCAAGGATCTATGTTATGGAAGTCAGTCTGGCTTGTTTATGGTCACACTTACATATGTTGCTTTTATTACAGAATAGTTGATCTCATTTTAAGTATCAAGGTTTAAAATACAGAAATGCTTATTGCATATGTAGGAAAACTGAAGTGAATTTACGAGAATCAGCTTAAGTTTATCGTGATAACACATGTCTCTTATATGAAAGGCATGTCAAGAAGAACTGAAGATGGGCATTCGGCTTCACACCAAGCCATAGGCTATATTAAAACCATGTGCTTTCTAATAAAAAAGAAAGAAGAAACCCAGTTAGTAGCAAAGTAGTAGTATAAATGTAGTTATGTTCATTGCTTTCAACAGCTGAGAGAAATAGTCTTGAATAGATAGGCCAAAACCAGGAAAAGGCTTCAGGGAAACATGTAGTTATAAATATTTATAAATCAAGTAAATTTTTTTTAATTATGGCTTTATGACTTAAAAGCCACTTCTGGGTACTTTTTTTATACTAATAAAAATACTGTATTTTATTTGTAGACAGCATTCCCAAGTATCTATTTGACCTTACTAAGCATTCATGCTCTGTGGCTAATAGTCCCGAGCATTTGACTTGGATTGCCTCCAGACAGGGAGTAAAAATTGGTCTTCACTGGTTGGGAAATATCTAGAACTTTTTTCTCACATACTGATGACCACAAAGTAAAAAACTTAAATGTCTTGTTTTATAGTTCTGGTTATTGCCTGAATATGGTTACTTTAATTTGAGTTTTTCACCCCATGTGCTAATACATGGTCTCTAAAAGTGTATTTTTTCCTTAGTTGTTATAAATAATGAGAATTTTAAGTGAAATTTCAGCAAGTCAATTTGCTGGTATTTCATGTTTTTTAAATTCTTTCCATGCCTTGTAAACCTTAAACCACTATACTTCTTACTCTGTTTGAGAGAGCGAGCAAGCATGCATGCATGTAAACAGGAGCGAGGTGTGGAAGCAAAGATACAACCTAAAGTAAATATTTAATGAAACAAAAATTTGTTTTTAGCCACATGCTTTTAAATCTTTTTTTATACATGCCTTTGAAATGTGTGGGCCTAGTACAGGTTCCCTGACTCTTGAAAAGAACTATGGCTCTTTATTATTGAGTTACTGGCTTTTATGTCTTTGCTAAGAATTGGGAGGAAGAAGGACAGCTAAATTCTTCTGCATTATTTTTTTTATGTCTCATTATCATGATCTCTATTGTATATCAGATTAAAAATTCCCTTGGTGCATCCATCCTATTATATCAGATAATTTTTATTAACCACTGACTGTGTTTGTCATTGTTGGGGAGACAAAAATCATAAAACACATAGCCTGTGCTCTAAAGGAGTTTATAATTGCAACAAGGATTAAAAGCTAATCCATACCATTGGGGAAAACTGGGTAAAGGGCACATCAGATCTGTCTTTATTGTTTCTTATAATTGCATGTGAATCTTCAATTATTAAAATTTGAATTAAAAATTCGTTAAAAATTTCAATTAAAAAAGCTAATCCATAAAAATAGCAAAATGCCTACATATATAATATTGTGCTAAACTAAGCATACAGATTTTAAGTGCTAATGAAATTCAGAGATCAGTAAAGACCAGAATACTCTGGGAATACTTCATGGAGAAGGAATTTGAGCCAAGCTTAGAAGGATATATAGAATTTAGAAGGTAGAAGACGAAAGGAAGAACATTCCAAAGAAATGTTCCATTTATAAACAATGGCACAGACCTAAATGAGTTGTATGTATTTGAGGATAATAACGTCTAAACTGACAAATGTAGTGGTATGAATGGGAAGTAAAAGTGGGTAGGTGAGATTGAGGGCTGATGAAGAAGATTTTTAAATCTCAGAAAAACAATGAAGGGAAAAAAGGATCGATTTAAAAGTTTTCATAGGTGACTGATCTGGAAATGTTCCTTAAGGAATATTTGATTTCATATTTCAGATACTTTCAGGAGAAAAAAGAATGGTCAAAATAAGGTAGGAGTCTATTGCACTGTTGCATTCATGAGCATTTGAGAACATGGGAAAAAAATGATAAGCATTTGCTGGAAGAGAACCCAGTGAAAGAAAAATTGATAGAACTTGGTGCCTGGTCAGTTAAAAAGATGAAAATTTACAGATTAATACAAAAGAATATATACAGTGATTGTCTTAAAGGTCTTTTAAACACGTAAGAGTTATCAAATTTGATTTTTAAAAATATTTTCTGTGAATCATCTCTTAAGTTCCTTAGTTGTAAGACCACTAGAGAAGAGAATAGGGTTTTATCTTCCCATCTTCTCTTCCTTTTAAGCTTCAAGAGACCCAGGAGTGAGACTCATTTCAATATCCCAAAAATGTCCTATTATATGGTGCAATTTTTATTTCAAATTGACATTTATGCTAACCTTAGCCTTTTTTTCTCATTTTTTTTTTAGTTTTCCTGAGTATCATTCAGCTGATTACTCCTTTTCTCCCCTTATAAAATATTTATTTTCTTACTAAACTCATCTAGATAGTGTGGAAATCATAGCTTTACTAGAATGACTCTAAATGTCACTCCTTAAACTAATTTTATATTTTAGCATTTCTTGTCACTTAAAAACTAAATTATTTTTTAAAAGCTAAGTCATTAAAATTAGAGCTATTATCTCTTAGCCAGTGTTAAGGTAACTAAAGTTAGATTTCCTGTCATTAATTTCAGTGTTAGGATTCTAAAGCTAGTATACTTCATTAATAGCTCATCAGTTGCTTTCTCCAGTAAAATCAAAGGAAATTTTGTTCTAATGGTTTATATGTGTGTATTTTGGAACACTAGTTACATATAAAAACTTTTGAAACTTAATATGCTATTGAAAAATAAAGCAGATACTTTTTCCTTTTTCTTTTTTTTTTTAGTTAATTTAAAACCCAATGGAGTGTTAATGTTGGTCGTTTAAATCAATAAAATCTGATAGTTTGTTTCTATTGTGGTGATGAGATCACACTTGTAAAGACTGCGTGTTTAATCAGGCCTAATTTTCACTAGGACTCTAATTTTCAATATTTCCTTTTAGCTTCTAATATACCCAAAATCTATAGTTAATGTATTTTTTGAGTATATAACCCTTCAGTGAAAAAAAAATTTAACTGATTTAAATAAGAGTGCTATTAATGAGATAGTTTACATAAGAAAATTATAAATTTCATGGCTTGCTTAAAGTACATTTTTTATCTCACTTTTTAAAAGAAATAGCACATACTTTTTTCTACAAAATTTTTGAAATTGGATCAATGGTTCTGACACTCAGGAAAACACAAAGACTAGCATTAGGCCAGGCGTGGTTGCTCACAGCTGTAATCCTAGCACTCTGGGAGGCTGAGGCAGGAGGATTCCTGGAAGTCAGGAGTTTGAGACCAGCCTGAGCAAGAGCGAGACACTGTCTCTACTAAAAATAGAAAGAAATGAGCTAGACAACTAAAAATATATAGAAAAAATTAGCCGGGCACGGTGGCACATGCCTATAGTCCCAGCTACTTGAGAGGCTAAGGCAGGATCGCTTGAGCCCAGGAGTTTGAAGTTGCTGTGAGCCAGGCTGATGTCACGGCACTCACTCTAGCCTGGGCAACAGAGTGAGACTCTGTCTCAAAAAAAAAAAAAATCAGTAGAAACTTAATTCTTTAGGTAAATTCTGTTAGTTCCAAATCTACATGGGGAAATTTGGGGACAACCAAGGTCCTACTATCTATCTGCTTATATTCCCTGCTTATATTTTCTATGCTTGTATATTGATGTAAAACTTGGTGTAAACAAGTTGGCAACTTGGTATTAACAATAGTGAATAAATTAAAAAAAGAAAAAAGACTAGCATTAATATTATAGAACTTATTAATCCTTAACATTTCATTTTTTTGGTACTATTGTCCTATCTAAATTTGGAAATAAAATGAAATTAAATGTGAAAATTGTCTATTAGGTTTTCAAATAAATAATATATAGTATATACATTAAAATTGCTCATTTTAATATAGTTTTTATTGCATAACATGGAGATTGCTGTTGTCCATGTTTTTGCTAATTAATTCATACTGCTTCCACAAAGAGTAGAATTTTCATTGTATAGATACATAAAATAATTTTGCTGATTTTATCTATTTTTATCTGATAAAATAAAAATTTTAGTTTATTACTTACCTATTTTTTTATCTTACTAAGCTTGGCTATTCTGCTTCTCACCCTAGTTCATTTGTTTCAGCTAATTGTTAGACTTAACTACATTATTTAAGGGAACATTTTAAACCTATTCTCAAAATAATCATAATGACAGTTAATATGCTTTTAAAAATTGTATATAGAATGATAATATGAGATGTAACATGATGTAATGAAAAGACATCATAGCATATTAGTAAGATATGGCACTTACTATTTGTGACCTTGGCCAAAAAATGGTCACATGACTTCTCAGCCTTATTTTCCTTATCTTAAGAAAAGATATTAATAATGAGTTGATGAATATAAAGCTTCTTTCTAATATACTCATTATATTATAATGGTGCTTACTATTCTAAGCTCTATGAAACCAGGGACCACACCTACTTCTTCATCATTGTAATATTTAGGACCTAACATAGTACGTGGCACATAATAAGGGGTCAGCAAATATTTGTTGGTGTTTTTCCTACCTTTTTGTATTGGTAACCAAAAGAGTTTGCTATCTGTCATTTCTTACAAAGTTTATATATTAGTTGACCATAAATTGCTGCTGTGGGTCCAGAAGCTTCAACTTAGCTTCTTTTTTAAAATCTAGTTAAATTTTTATGTAGTTACTGCATTCCTAGAAAATCTTTCAAACTCACATTTTACATAAGTTAAAAAATGTTAACTTTAGCCTGGGCATGGCACACCCCTGTATTCCCAGCTACTTGGAAGGCTGAGACAGGAGGATCACTTGAGCTCAGGAGTTGGAGGCCAGCCTAGCAACATAGTGAGACCCCCATCTCTTTAAGAAAAAAAGTTACTTTGTATTTGCTTTTTACTTTGGTTTCAAAGTTGCAGAGGCTTTCATATAAACGTTTAAGAATATTCTGCCAATCCCAAACCTTCCCTGTTGAAGTAGCCAAACTGAGTTTATTTATGTGCAATGGATGCAACTTAGAAATATTTCTTGTTTTATTGAATTGAAGTCTTTTTTGAGAAACAGGAATATCAATGGTAGCTTTTTAAAGTTTCTTCCTCTTAAAAAAAACTTCTAAAACAAAAATGTCTATTTTCTCCTTTGATTATCGCTGGTAACAGTTATTTAGTTCTTCAGTCTATGTGGCTAAAAACACAAACAGCTTTGTGGAAATAAGCACTAAACCTACCATCTGGTCCTGCCTTAGCTACTTCTAAGTTGTGCAGTCATGACCAAGCTATCCGACTTCTGTGAGAATGTGTCCTCATTAATAAAATCAGATAAATCCTACCTTGAAAGAACTTTGTGAGCCTCAGATGACATAATGTACTAGAAAGTACTATGCAAAGCATGAAGTATTATGTCAGAGTTCTTAACTTCTTGGTACTATAGACCTCTGTAGTCATTTGTGAAATTTATGGAGCCTTTCTCAAAATGTTTCTAAATACAAAAACATAAAATACTTAGAATTACAAAGAAATCCTATTATATTGAAATACAGTTATTAAAATACTTTAAAGTGATACAGGAATATATAATTATTAACATATTAAATAAAAGGTTATTGTGGGTTTAATGGCTACAGTAATTTTGAAGTAGTGATGACTGTAAATGATGTTTTGAGATACCTGTAGCAACTATAATGTGATTTCTGTCACCAACAGAAATTTCTGTTGGTGACAGAAATCACCAGTATTACTAATACCACTCTGGTTTTTTTCTTGTATTTATAATCAAAAGAAATGTTAAGTGTCAATTAGAGGTTAATGAAAACAACGTTGTAATTGTTTTATTCTCATCCAAGTTCAAGGACTCCTTGAATTCTCTCTATTCCTCCCAAGTATAAGAACCCCTCTGATATATTAATGGTAGTCATTAACATTAATGGTATATTTTAAGGATATATCTGTACTTCAGGGTGTTTAAAGTATCTTTTTCAAGGTGATATAGATTATTTGGAATTTAGTTTCATTAATATTAATTTTTGGAATTAAACTTTAAGACTTTGATTATCAAAATAATAGCATTTCCAAAGAATCCTAAGTTTTGAGTATAAATTTTTAGATATACAACTTATATAACTGATTCTGACATAAATGATTGTTTCTAGAGCTGTTATTTAATGGGATTAAAATTCTTTTCTAAAATTATTACCAGGATCAGCCAAGATCTTGCTCTCATTGCTCGGGAGATCAACGATGTAGCAGGAGAGATAGATTCAGTGACTTCATCAGGCACTGCCCCTAGTACCACAGTAAGCACTGCTGCCACCACCCCTGGCTCTGCCATAGACACTAGAGAAGAGGTAGGAGATCTTCATGGAGAAATGCATAAGGTTCTTTCTTTTCTTTATTTCTTTTGCTTTTAGCTTTTTGCTTAGTTTATTTTAGTTATGTCTACCCTCCCTATTTGCATGAAGCTCTGCATTTTCCAATTTTGCTTTAACAAATTTCTTTTTTGTAACAAAACTCATAAAGGTTAAACATTTGGTCTACACTAATAGCGTAAAGATGGAAAATCATTTAGAATGAGCATTTGCCCTGCTAATTCCTGGTCCATAGCTTCACTTGAAGTGTGACTATAAATCGTATCTGAAAAGCAAATCAAAATTTGATAAATGATTTTATGAAGTTTTTATAGAGTTTGACTATGAAAATACTCCAATTAAAAAGGTATTTTCCTTGCTAGTTAATTAGGAGATATCTCCGATAGCAAAGAAAGAGAAAAAGTCTACATTTTCATTACTTTAACAATTCTGTTGAGGATACACACACCACAAGCAAGGATATTTTGAAAACTGAAATATATAATACACACAAAAAAATTCAAAATTTTCTTATAAACTCTGGAACTTAAGCTACCACATACAGACTGTTGCCCATCTGAAACCAAGGCCTCCTACAGTGCAACTCCAGGGGGCACCATTCTCATAACATTGCTCCAGAAGGTATGTTAGAGTACCTTTAACATATAATATAAAATTAATGGTGTTCCCTGTCCACGTTGGCTGTTTTGATCTGGAACAGAAATGCAAGCAAAGTATTGGCATTTAAAAGAATGAATTTGTGTGTTCAGGGGTTGGCAAGCTATGGCCTTGCTACCTGTTTTTATAAGGACCTAAACATAGGGCTGATTTTTACATTTTTGAATGGTTGAAAAATCAGAATAATAATTCAGAACATGAAAATTATATGAAATTTGAATTTCTGTGTTCATAAAGTTTTATTAGAACACAGAATTGTCCTCTATAGCAGTTTCTGTGCTACAGTGTCAGAATTGAGCAGTTGAGACAGAAACTGCTTAAGACAGTTCTGCTTGAGACATTTTCTGCTTGAGACAGAAAATATTTATTATCTGTCCTTTTACAGAAAAAGTTTACCAGTCCCTGATATTGATGATTCCACTTCCTTAATTTTATAAAATAGTTCTAAATAGTAGTCCAAAATGGTTAGCCTTTTTGACAAATTTAATTCTGGTAATCTGTGCTTATAATATTTTCTTTAGTTGCTTTTTGTCACATTCCTTCTTTAATCTGATTCTTTTATGGTCACCTAATTTGTTTTTCCTTCATGTGTTATCTAATTTAATAAATGATGTTTCATCAGTCTGTGTAGAGTTTTGTTACCACATTGATCAATTGTAACTATCTATAAAATCATCTTTATTGGTGAAAAACAAAAGGATCTTATTGGTGGCAAGACATACACAATTCTTCTCGTGCATTTAAAATGATGAAGATGTTATTTTTTCAGCTTTCTAACTAAATTTTACCTAACATGATTATACATTCACTCAGACCCAGTAAAATTACTCAAACATTTCATTGAATAGTCCATTTTTCCTTTTTGTTTTATTTCAGAATATTGTATTTGAATTTATTCCCTCTTCAGTAAACCTGAGTTACTTAGTATTGTATGTCCATAATTTGCACGGTAGATGGCAGTGTATCATTTTTACTAGAGTATGTGATTTCTATAGCATTGTTGAAAGTTTTTTTTAATAAGACCAAAATATTTATTTTGTGAATTTAAAATTCTTTTTCCTTTTGTAAACTTAATTGGAATTGCAATTTGTGTATCTTGTGAAGAAATTTGGCACCTGGATTTGGGGAGAAAAAAAGGAAAAAACAAGATAGGAAACTAAAAGAAAGAGAAACATTATTTTACACTGGTAAGGCAATGTGAGTAAAATGAACTCATTGTCCATCTACATGGCTCAGCTTTTATATATTTACCATCTGTATTGCATTGGGAGAAAATCTTATCCATGGAAGAACTGAATTTAACATAGTTCCATATTTCAGAATTTTGAAAATAAAATCTATGTAGATGAACATCTATTTTATGAAGGAAATACCTTTGAAATGCTTATGAAAAGAAAGAATAATTGGTTTATTGAAGATGTCATGCTTTTATTACTACTTGAGAATGGAATAACTTCTGTCTAATCATAAAAATTATAATGCCAATGTATGTACTTTTTCAAATTACTCTATTCTCATAAGAGTTTGCTTTTGTCCTATTAGTTGGTTGATCGTGTTTTCGATGAAAGCCTCAACTTTCGAAAGATCCCTCCATTAGTTCATTCTAAAACACCAGAAGGAAACAACGGTCGCTCTGGTGATACAAGACCTCAGCCAACAGAGCCTCCTGATCACTTAACAATTACGAGGCGAAGAACCTGGAGTAGGGATGAAGTAAGTAAATTATATATAAACTTTAACATGGCAGAGGAACAATAAAATATCATGCTGATGTCACATCATGTACAAATAATTTCAAATGAACTAAATTTTTAAATGGTGAACACAAAACTGTAAAACTTTCAGTAAAAAAAAATTGTCATGGGGAACGATTTCTTAAAAGGCACAAAAGTCTGACTTTAGAAGATTAATAAATTTGAATATATTAAAATTAAGGACTTTTGTTTTCAGAAAATACTTGAAGGAGTGTGAAAAGACAAGTTACAAACTTTTGCAAAACATATCGCCTACAAAGGATTAATAATCAGTACATATAAAAACTCCTACCCATCAGTAAAAAGGACAAAAGCCAATAGAAAAATCTGTAAAAGACATGAGCAACATTACACCAAAGAGGAAATACCTAAGGCCTACAAAATAAGAAGAAATGTTTAACTTCATGAGTATTCAGAGAATGCATTTCAGGACTACAGTGAAATATTATAATCACTAGATTTTTTTTTTTACAGCAACAACTGATTAGTTATTATGCATACAACCAATGAATGACACACACAAAAAAACCCAATAAAATCCATTGTTTATGGATAATGAACATATCCAGGACTTTCCACTGGACCAAAATTTCCTTTTCCAAAACTATGTTCTGGTGCAGTTTATCATTTCATACATAGGAACTTACTGAAGTCAGTAAAAGAATCCCTCGGGACCAGAGCTCCCCAAAATCAATAAATTTTTATACCTCTGATCTCTCTAAGCTGCTCAGAGAGCAGAGAGGCATCCATGGCCCAGGGAGCCAGGCGCTGGCAGTAATGAATATGGACTGTGAGGGAATATGAATTGGAGTGATACTGAGGTGACTTTCCAGAGCCATCCACAACAGTGGGTCTTACCTTTTTAAAAGACACATACTCCTTTGGGAGTCTCCCCAGGAAAATGAATTTATCATCACTCGATTTTTGACAAATTAAAAAGTCTTAAAATGTTAGTTAAGTATTAGAGAAGACGTAGATACCTAGGCTTTCATTTTTCTTTCTTTCTTTCTTTCTTTCTTTCTTTTTTTTTTTTTTTTTTTGTAGTGACAGGGTCTCTCTATGTTGCCCAGGCTGGTCTTAAACTCCTGGCCTCAAGTGATCCTCCCGCCTCTGTCTCCCAAAGTATTAGGATTATAGATGTGAGCCACTGTGCCCCGCCTATGCAAAGGCTTTCTTATGTGTTGTTGGTGGAGGTTAAATTGTGCAGTCTCTCTGGAAACAGTTTGACATTGTCTCCTAAAGTTGAATATAAAGATATCACATGAACTTACTAGTTCTTTCCTGCTAGTGTATGTGTATGTGAGAAATCTTTTACCATTGATAACAAAAGTCACACAAAAGAATATTTATAGCAGTATTGCTAACAGTAACAAAGCTTGGAAACTAAGTGTTTATATTGGCAGAAAAGTGAATGTATAAAATGGTATATTCACAAACGGAATAATTATAATCAAAGTGAACTACAACAATATGGATTTATTTTAGCAATATAACAGTAAATGAAAAAAGTAAGTCTCAGAAGATAATATATAATGTCTTTGTCATAAATTTTAAATAATTGAAATATATACTTGAAATGATATAAAAAGGAAAGCAAGGGAATGATGAATGGAATTCAGGGTACTGTTTATTTGTAGGCAGGGGGCAGGGAGATAGGGTGGAGAAACCTTACGGTAGAGGTAGATATTAGTTGGCTTTTTCTGCATAACAGACAACCACAAAAATCTCAGTGGCATAGAGCACTAAGCATTTATTTATTTATAACACACTTGTGGATTAACTGGTACTGCTCAGGGAGGCTCGGCTAGATAATTGAAAGTTGCAAGTTGGACCCAAATTTGCTCCATGTATCTTTCATATTGCTTGGATCAGTGGGCTAACTAGGTTTGTTTTTGTTATGGTAATATTAGAAACACAAAAGAGCAAGCCCCACCATGCAAGCACATTTTAAATCTTTGATTATATCATGTCTGCTGTCATTCCATTGGCCAAAGCAAGTCACATGACTGAGACCAAACGCCAGGGGACAGAGTGAATATTTTAAACAGTATCTGTTCTGCCACATTGGTTATTGGTAGGTCCTAGCTCTTGTTTTGGGTGGTAGAGTCATCATTACATTATGAAAGAGAAAGAAAAAAAAATGGTCTAAGTTGGACCAATGATGTACATCATGAACCAAGAATTGTGGTTAATTCTCTTTACATGCAGACCAGTATGGCTAAAAATTATTAAATTTTCTTTTTAAAAAATGATGTGGCAGTGAGAAATCAAGGAAAGAGATTTATTGAAAAGGTTCATGTTAATGAAAAGTACATGAAAGGAGTCTAGGGAAAATTTCAAAGATATAAAGGAGTTTCTTCACCAAGAATGGTTATAAATACTACCACGGAAAGAGTTGAAGAACAACACACAGAGGTGGTACAAGCTTAGCAAGTCAGTAGAGGAAGAGTATAGAGAAGAATAGTGAACACAGAGACACTGATCATAGGTTAATATTTGTGAATTCCTGGGTTCAGGGATTAGGATCTGAAATTAGTATATACGAATATGTATGTTTGCAGTAGTACTGGGTAGAAAAAGATATACCTGAAGGAAAAAAGCATGTAACCAAATATAAAGGTACATTTGCAATATACTAAATAGTTTTACAACACAGTTCATCTGTCCTGGCCTGATAATTGATTTGTTCTTGGAATCAGGAAAAGAGCTCATTCTCTAATCTTACCCATACTCATTCTGTCCTGAAGTCTTGGAAGACAAATTTTTCAAATATAACTATGTAGAGGAAGTATATATTTTTAAAGGAGATGGAAACATCTAGATTGATGATTGATATCAGGAACATATTAATGCCTATATATTACTTTTATTTCCTCCACGGGTTCTTGACTTCCAAAGCCTTATCTTATTTTCTGGATTTTCTTACGGAGTCTGGATATAATTCTGACAATGTGAGAGCTGATTTTGAAACCCACATCTGGACTTAAATTTAGTCCTTTTTCTAGCATGCTGCATTAGCTTTGCCATTCATTGTTTAGCCCAGGGGTTGGCAAACTACAGCCAACAGTCCAAATCCAACCTGCCACATATTTTGTAAATAGAGTTTTATTACACAGCGCCATGCCCATTGATTTGCATATTATCTATGGCTGCTTTTACTCTGCAAAGGGAGAGACCCTATGTACTCCAAATACTAAAATCTTTACTCTGTGGCTCTTTAAAGGACTTTGCTGACCCTGGTTTTTCCCATAAATCTAAACTGGAGTGGTACCAGTCCCCATCATAAAAACTTATTATTTTGAATAAACTTTAAAAAATTATCTCTCTTGCTAGACTCTTTCCTAGAGAACAAAGATTGTATTCCTCTTGATTTCTGTGTTCATATTACTTGGTGAATGATAAATTTAGTACTCTAAGTTATTTATATCTTCCCTTTTATAATTTGAATTGGAACTATGAGAGTTAGGGCTATGATAGTAGCTGAAGATAGGATAAATGGATTATTTTTTGAAAGTGATATGACCAAGATAATATGGAAACTTGACAAGTTATTTAACAAAGGAACTCCTTTGTTAATAATGTTTCTTTTACTTTTTCATTTTAGTTATACATTAATTATATTTTTCATTGGTTTTTTTTAAAATTAAAGTTAGCAGAAATTCTAAATGCCTCTAAATATAGTGAGTTGTGACTAATGTTCTTGGTAATTCTCCAAAATATGGTGATATATATTTTTTTTATTTCAGCATATTATGGAATTACAAATGTTTAGGTTACATATATTGCCGTTTTCCCCCCTTTCCCCCTGGGGTCAGAGCTTCAAGCGTGTCCATCCCCCATCGCACTCATTGTGTGTGTATATACCCATCCTCTCCTCCCCCCTCCCATCTGCCCAACGCCGATAAATGTTATTCCTATACGTCCACTTAGGTGTCAATCAGTTAATACCAATTTGCTAGTGAGTACATAGGGTGCTTATTTTTCCATTCTTGAGATACTTCACTTAGTAGAATGGGTTCCAGCTCTATCCAGGAAAATACAAGAGGTGCTATATCACCGTTGTTTCTTATAGCTGAATAGTATTCCATGGTATATATATACTACATATTATTAATCCACTCAACATGGTGATATTTTAATACCTACTTTTTTCTTTGGATGTTTCAGGTCATGGGTGATAATCTGCTGCTGTCATCCGTCTTTCAGTTCTCTAAGAAGATAAGACAATCTATAGATAAAACAGCTGGAAAGATCAGGTACTTTTTGTTACTCTAACATCCTTGCTGACATTAACAAATTCCTATTTCACTTTTTTAAGCCTCCTACCACAGCTGTTAGGAACTAGTGAAGTCAGTGAAATGGGATCTTACTGCTGCCACTACTGTATTTCGTACTTTTTAGATATCAGCCATAATCATAAAGGGGACAAAAAGAAATAAATATCCTAGATAATCAGCCCCGTCATGATGGAGAATTAACTACTATAATCACTTAGATTAATTTTATTAACAACCAGAACCATTTTGCTTTTCCACAAAATAATACTTAATATTTTAAATGAAGGGACTTTGAGAACTGCTTTTATAGGACCTCAGACTTTACTCTAGTTTCATTTCCTCATCTGTGAAGAGGACAGTAACTCTTATAAGACTGAGAAAATTTATGTAACTGTCCTTTGAAAATTACGATGTTATATGGACTGTGTAATTTTTACTTCCACATTTTTAAATACCTTTGTTACATATGTATGTTGAATTATAATAATTTTTTCAATATCTAACCTTTTCACTATCCTGAATCTCATGCATCATGCCTGTGTTTTATTGAACATTATATACTTCAGTTCTTGTCCATGAAGTATGTACTCCATACATATTTGTTGAAATGAATAGTTGGAAGAAATAGCTTTGTTTCTTTTTAGCTTGACTACTCCTAGAAAAGTCATTGAAAAAAGAGCTGGCAAAAGTAAAGATTTTATTAATGAGCTTGTGAAGGGTGAAAGGGTGGGAGAGGAGAAGAATCTAATAAAATGGAAAGAGAAGAGGACCAGCCTAATAGCCAGGAGACTTGAGGGTATGTTTCAGCTTTGCTACTTGCTGTGCAACCTTGAACAAGCTACCTGTTGTCTCACGGCCCCAATTCCATCATCTTATGTAGGAATAAATATACTTTCACTGTCTGCCTATAGGGTGGTTGTGAGGAGAAGAAAATAAAATTATGTCTCATTCATGTACATATATAAAGAGGTTTATTTTCTTAACCATATGTCACCTTGCTTTACTTTTTGTTCCTTTTTCTCAAAGTTAAATTTACATCTTTATAATGAAGGTATTTACCTTGGGAAAAATTTGTCCCAAAGTAAGTATCTATCGAGTACTATTTCACAACTTTAAACTCACTAGTAATTCAAAACATAGACTTTTAGATGTTATGTAATAATACTTCAGAAATCCGTTGATGCTGGAAATCAATTTATTTCTAATTCTTATAATTAAAATTTAAAATATAATGAAACCATCTCTGGACTGGCTTGTGAATTATATTCCACATAAGTATAATTTTATATTGTTTATATATTAAAATACATTTCTTCAAGTGTTTGATGAGTACCAATAAGCATGGTGAAAACACATTGAAAATAATTTTTATTGAATTGTAAGGCTAATTTTACCTAGTTTAAAAGAAGCTGTTAAGATAATTTTTTTCAAAAACCATTTCAAAAGTATTTAAAAATTGTTTTTAAGGCCAGGCATGGTGGCTCACACCTATAATCCCAGCACTTTGAGAGGCTGAGGTGGGAGGATCATGTGAGCCCCAGGAGTTTGAGATCAGTCTGGGCAACACAGCAAGACTCTGTCTCTACAGAAAAAAAAAAAAAATGTATTTAAGGTATTCTTTAAAAAGCAACCTTTTAAAAAATGTTTTAAGCTACTATAAATGAAATTTGTATCATCTTCCAGACAAATTTAGAAATTTAGGAGGAATTTTAGAAAGATGACAGCCTATATAGGTAAATTTTACTTGGCATGTTAAGAAATGGATTGAGCTTTCTTTTTTATCTTGAGCCTGTCTTTATGTTCCTTAGGAATATAGCAGACCCTGTCTTCACTTTATTGCTTTCTAGAAGATTGATCTCAAATTCCTTATGGTAAAAACTTTGTCCTGTTTTTCTCTTTATTTTTAAATTTATATCTTTTTAACAAAAGTAACAGGGTTAAAACATACACATATTTCGGAAGAAAATATGTATAATAGCTCTGTGTGAGTGTGTGTGTGTGTTTCCCCCTGCATTTCTTGGAGGTTTATACATATGGGATCATATTTTAGGTACTGTTGTGTACCTTTGTCTTTTCTCTTAATAGTATCTTTTACTTTTCTAAAGAATATCAGTGAAATGTATTGACAGCCCCTCCAATTTGGTTGGAATATGAAACATACTGCCCTAGTTAAAAAGCAGTTGAACATTTGGCCTTTCTTAAGGAATACCTTGTACATACAAATAGTTTTGAAAGTTATTTTAATGACTACCAATATGTTGCTGTCCATTGTTTTTTTAAATATAATTTACCCATGTCAATTTCCACGTATCTCTGTGAATTTTAAATAAACCCAATTTCCACAGAATAATAATTTAATATTCATTCATTAACAAATAATTATTAAGTACATTCTAGGCACTTTATAATTAGACATTGATAATCCAAAGACCACTGCTGTCATGGAATTCACAGTTTAGCTGATTTATTTGAACAAGTTAGCTTGTGTTAAATTAGCTATTTCTACTGCCTACTCATGATTCGTCTTATTTCATTATTTTGCTTAAATATTATCTATGTTTTACTATTCATAGTTTCTATTTCAGCCAAAGTCCAATTACCACCTTCTTCTTTTTCTTAATATTAAGATCAATAGTTACATGAGGAGATAAAAAATATAATAACAATATTAATTTCAGGTATAAATTGGAACTATATTAAATTAAGAAAATAAGGGTCATAACTTGTTTTAGAGAAATTAGTTGCATGCTATTTATGAATAATACATTTTATAAATTTTTTTTGCTCTTATAAATGAGTCCATTGTTTTTACTCATACTCAGTGATTAAGTAATTGGCACCCTAATATTATCTTAGGTGAGGTATTAACACATGTTTTCCCCTAATGACCAAATCACTCCCAAGTTTGCTGACCCACCTTCTTTCACAAGTAAGAGAGATTTCATTCCCCATGGCAACCTGTCCACCCCGTGATCTGCTAATACAGCATGTGGCCAGAGACAAATGTAGTCCATCATTCCCTGCAGTAGAGCCCAAAGTTGTAGGAAAAAAAAATTTAAGCATAACTAAACTAACTAGTTATCACACGTGAATTAACAAGTCTATAGGCTCCAATCTCATGCCTACTTGTCAGTGTCATACCAAACAAATATACCATGTTATTTCATCCTACCTACTGGAACCTAGGTCCTCCTTCCCCACTGACTGGATCCTTATCCACGCAGTTATTCATCAATAGATTTCCATGGAATACCTACCTTGTACTGTTCTCTTCTTGTTGAGTGTTCCTTACTTCAGAGCATCTTTCTCATACTCTGCACTGAACTCATCCCTAGTTATCCCCAGAGAAAAATATCTTTTGTATTTGACATTTAATTAAAATTGAGAACAAAGAGGACACGGATTGATTGATTTCACTGTCTCAGAAATTGGCGGAATTTACAGTTAAACAAATAGATGTATAAAAATGCTTCAATAAAATTAGATTTAAATATAGAATGCTTGATGTATTTGAATTTTCAATTTGAGCATTGAGTTTTATTATGTATAAGCACTATGGCAGGATTTATGGACAATAATAAGGAGGATAAAACATAGGTGTAACAATTTTATAAACATCAACACTATTTTTAGTAACCATCGTCTGGCAAAATTGACTGAATTCTTAGCACTGTATGGCTAAACACAGACTTGCTCTATTGTACAAATCTAACAAGTCTGCTGCAATTCTTTTTTTTTTTTTTTTTTTTTTGAGACAGAGTCTTGCTTAGTTGCCCTGGGTAGAGTACAGTGGTGTCATCATAGCTCACTGCAACCTCAAACTCCTGGGCTCAAAAGAGCCTCCTGCTTTAGCCACCCAAGTAGCTGGGCCTACAGGTGTGTGCCACCCCACCCAGCTAATTTTTCTATTTTTTGTAGAGACAGGGCCTCATGCCTTGCTCTTGCTTAGGCTGATCTTGAACCCTAGAGCTCAAGCAATCCTCCTGCCTCAGCCTCCCACAGACATGAGCCACCGTGCCCAGCCTCTACTGCAGTTCTATGTTGGTCCATGAAATAGTCATTATTTTCTTATTTCTCAGTAGTCCTAATGTTCTAAGAACTCTTCTATAAGAATGTAATAATGTATTTATGCTGTAATATCATAGTCATTATGAAAGATGGATGGCAAGAATGTACAGTCTTCTGAGTTTAGACAATTTAATAGTAGGTCAGAATAATAGTCTTATACCAGAATCTAGACCTATTATTGCCTTCTTAAGCATAGTTACATGTAATTGCAAATGTTCCAGGCTTGATTTGAAGTTAATGAATTTCATGTTTTTAAATAAAATGAACCTGGCATAGTGACCTTGAAAGAAATACCAATAAGAATAGTAATTTAATTTACTACATAAATACTGATAAGCTAGCTTCCAGTAGTAATAATTTACTTACTTAATGTTGTACAACGTTGATGTTTATATGAGGCAGTTAAACTAGATTTCTAAACTCAATGGAGAAATTTAAATTTAAATTTAATTTCTCAATGGAGAAATGTAAAAAGAAATCAAAAAGTGGCTAATGTTTTCATATTTCTAAAACTGCTGAAACATGTCTCATAGATTGTAACTTATTAGGAAGAGATATACTACATTTGGAAGACAAATCAAAATTTTGTGGTACTTTAAAAGTTAAGATATTTGAATTTAGTTTCTAATACAGGATGATTATCTTTATTGACAATTGTCTTTATCAAAAGGATAGTGTCTGAATTCCTAAAAAGAACATAAATATACAGATATACTAATGTGAATTAAGATTTTTAAAGAAAAGCACAGTAAGTATTTTAATTTTCAGTTTCTAAAATAATGTTCACACTTTGCTTGATGAATAAAATACCTGTTTCTGTATAAGGAGATTTTAACAGATAGTTGTTTACACCTAATTGAGCTTATTTACATCTTAATTTCATCTTACTTCTCTACTGCATATATTCTATGTGCACAAAGTAGCATTTTCTTTATAAGTAGCAGTTATACAGTAGTTTGCCCTCATCTGCAGGGGAGATATGTCTGTTCCAAGACTACTCCCACCCCATGGATAGTACAGAAACCTCCGAAATCGTGATGGTACAGAAACCTATATATACTATGGTTTCTCCTATACACACGTATGATAAAGTTTAATTTATAAATTAGGCACAGGAAGAGATTAACAACAGTAACTAAAAATGGAGCAATGATAACAGTACACTGTAATAAAAGTTATGTGTATGTCATCTCTCTTTCTCTTTCTCAAAAATACTGTAATGTTTTCAGACCATAGTTGACTGTGGGTAGCTGAAACCACAGAAAGAGAAAGCACAAATAAGGGAGTATGACTATATTGTTAATTACAAATACTAGTTATTTGGGGGTAGTATCATTATTAACATTTGTTTTATGTTTGGTTTTCAATAAAGAATAAGATAAAAGTAAAGAGTTTATGTATGTATTAATGACCATTCGGTTACTTTTTGAATAGAAATTTTTCGCATACATGAATTAGTTGTACTATTGGCTGTTTAATTCTCAGTTCGTATGATGGGGTTTTTTTTTATTCCCTTGTGTATCTTTGAAACAATACATTGTTTTTGATATTAACAAAAATGTAATAGGTTTTTAAAAGATGAAAAGTCAAATGCTTATTTTTTTATTTATAGAATATTATTTAAAGACAAAGATCGGAATTGGGATGACATAGAAAGCAAGTTAAGAGCTGAAAGTGAAGTCCCTATTGTGAAAACCTCAAGCATGGTATGGTAATTTTTCTTGAAGATTAAAGCATAAAAATATTTTATCTTAAGGGAAAGATAATACTTATTTTTGAGCTATCTTGTTGATTTACCTATGTAAAAGAAGATATAAACACACAAATTAGGGAAATTT
The DNA here is from genome assembly GCF_040939455.1 of Microcebus murinus. Lineage (NCBI taxonomy): Eukaryota > Metazoa > Chordata > Mammalia > Primates > Cheirogaleidae > Microcebus > Microcebus murinus. The sequence continues at coordinate 49,393,727 of NC_134122.1, read as the reverse complement.
TATTCTTCAACTGACCCTCACCAGGTTTTAAAATGTTAATTGTTTTAAAGTTACAGAGGGTAAGAAGGAGAAATCTTTGTGTTCGTCTAAAGATTATACATTACAAATATGCAATTTTGAATAAGAGCCAAACTTAAATAATAATACTAAGTTGACATGAGTTGTTGCCATTTACTTAATACAATGCTTGTCTCCTTTTTTTTATTAAGAATTTGTATAGATTTTCATTGCTCAGAGTGTAATCCTAATATTGAAGTTGTGCTTTGTACGTTTTTCAAAAAAGAAAAATCCATTGGCTCTTTTACAAAGTTGTTGCAAGGTTGATTGACACAAGTTTTTAAAAATATTTGGCTGGGCAGTTGCTTATGCCTATAATCCTAGCACTTTGGGAGGCCAGGGCAGGAGGATCGCTTTAGGCCCAGGATTCAAGACCAGCCTGAGCAGCATAGTGAAACCCTGTCTCTACAAAAAAATAGAAAAATTATCGGGGTGTGGTGGCACAGGCGTGTGTTACCAGCTACTCAGAAGACTGAGGCAGGAGGATGGCTCAAGCCCAGGAATTTGAGGTTGCAATGAGTTATAATGACGCTATTGCACTGTAGCCTGGGCAACAGAGGAAGACTCTGTCTCAAAAAAAAAAAAAGCTTTGTTTATACAGTAGTGAATTACCTTAAACTTTTCATCTTCCATTATTATCTAATTGAAAAAATTACTCTACTTCATTATTAATTTAAAGATTTTAATTTGAATCTTATTTAATGGATATCATAATTATTCATATCATGTTGCTATTAATGTAGTACCATATAAATAATATTATTAAATGTTCCAAATAAAAATGAAAGTGAAATTCATTGCTTGTCAAGTGAAAACATTTTAGCTAAAGTAGCTAATTTTTGTTATTGCTTCCTTGCAGGAGATTTCTTCTATCTTACAGGAACTGAAAAGAGTTGAAAAGCAGCTACAAGGTAAATTTACTACTGAATTAGGTATAAAGAACTAATAATTTAGAATAAGTGCATTCTAAGTAGTATTTCTTAAAATATTCTTATTATTAGGACATTATTTGGTTAAATGTGATGACATGTATATATAGTTCTACATATTCATATTACTCATAAAAAGGAAGTTTTAAAAATTTAAGATATAATAAAATTAAATCTTGTGCATATTTAGTGCTTAGATTTAATAATAAGCTAGATGTTATAAATTAATTACAGTATTATATAGATTATATATAAATTATATGTAAAATATATTAACACATTATATTAAAGTGTCTAAGCAACTGAAGATGTTCATCGATAATTAGAATTATTTACTTGATTTGCCAATTCCTAAATTATATGAATTTATATAACTTCAAATGAACTTATATTCTAATACAAATAATAGTTGCTTGGATAGACCACCAGAAATGAGTACATATTGCCCATAGGGACCAGAAGAGAAAGGAGTAAAGAAAATGAAAGAGACTCTGTTTTGCCACCTGAACTTTGACAAGGATATTGTTTTGGTGGTTTGTGTCAGATCTAGATTATCCATTAATGCCTATGTAGGTCTTGACCTAAAAGTCCCCAGTGATACAACAAACAGGTTTCAGAGTCAACTGCTAATTCTATTTAGTCTTTATTTATTGAATAATGATAAGCATAATATGTATATCCTACCTAAGTGATTCTTAATCTTTATTCAGCCCCAACACGCCTAAGAGTTAATGATATACCCCCATGAGTGAAAGTGGCTTGCTAACACAGTGATTGGTAGCTGTTAGAATGGAGGTATACTTTTAAACGAATCTGTTAAATAAGTCTTCCAGTTCCCTACTCTGCCCAATTCCAAATTGAAAATCACTGCCTAAGAACTTCCTTTATCTACCCAAAGATCTTTTAGACTGAAAAACTGGTCTGTAACTGGCCCCTCTTGTGGAGGTAGCAGAGTCTGTTTGGCTTTTGAGGGCTGCTCCTGGATATTAGTATGTAGGTTACGAGGGGACCAATATAGCTCACATACTGTGTTGTATCCTAGCACTCTCATAGCACTCTCGCTAGGGTGAATGACAACGTGCTGTGGTAGCATTCAAAGTACGCTGATGTTCTTCTCTTCTCCCCAGCCCTGAGATTCCTCTGAACCCTGTCTTAGCAACTAACTCCCAGTTCTCTGAGTGATAAATAGGAGTAGGAGTGTTGATTAAGAATCACAACCAGGCCAAGTGTAATGATCATGCCTGTAATCCTGGCACTTTGGGAGGCCAGGGCAGGAGGATTGCATGAGGCCAGGAGTTTGAGACCAGTCTGGGCAGTATAACAAGACCCTGTCTCTACAATAAAAACTTAAAAATTAGCCGGATGTGGTGGTATGTACCCATACCCCCAGCTACTCAAGAGGCTGAGGTGGGAGGGTCTCTTGAGCCCAGTAGTTTTGAGTTTGCAGTCAACTGCAATGACGCCACTATACTCCAGAGCCTAGGCAACAGAGCAAGACTCTGTCTCTAAAAAAAAAATCATCACCACCAACATTTTCACTATCCTAACACAATAATGAAAGCAAATTTCAAAACAATCTTTCTTGAATTTCTCATCTTTAAATACTAAACTTTATAGTCTCTGAAATGCCTATAAATTACCTATCAAGAAACCCAGGGAAAGCATTTAGGTCTATGTAACCTACAATGGTAGATCAACCAAGAATTATTGCACTAAGAGTGGAGTTTTAAATACAGTGTTAGAAGGATTAGCCACATTTAAGATCACATATACACAGATAGTTGAAATATTATCCAGATCATAAACAATGTTAATATTCATATCTGAATGTAACTATATCTAAAATTATATCCTTTCTCCCCCCTCCAAATCCTTCCCCCCCTTTCAGCGATCAATGCTATGATTGACCCAGATGGAACTCTGGAGGCTCTGAACAACATGGGATTTCCCAGTGCTATCTTGCCATCTCCACCAAAACAGAAGTCCAGTCCTGTGAATAACCACAGCAGCCCGGGTCAGACACCGACACTTTGCCAACCAGAAGCTAGGGTTCTTCACCCTGCTGCTATCTCAGCCTCAGCTGAATTTGAGAATGCTGAAACTGAGGCTGATTTCAGTATACATTTTAATAGATTCAACCCTGATGGGGAAGAGGAAGATGTTACAGTACACGAATGACTTTCTCTTGATTGTTAAAAAATAATTACCTGTGGAATGACTAGGAATATTGGAAGCAGCACAGTGTTGACTTATACAAAACAAGACAGCTTGGTCAACTACAATCTTGTTATCCCTGTTGTCTTAATTTTATTTATTTATTTTTTTTTACCTATAATGTAGTGTCATATCAGTCCTTTCACACCATTTAGATAACCACTTGATACACACATAGGAAAAAGCAGATTGTGGCAGTTTTGCCTTTCATGGTCTTATGATTTTCAAGTTGAATTTTATCATTGCAACCTTTCCCTTCATAGATCTTTGTTTTTTTTTTTAAGCCATGCTGTGACCTACAAGCAAACTAAATACCCAATATTTCTGAACCCCCATGTCTCCTGTGCCAAGCTGCTCCCTGAAACGGACTTCCTCTTCATCTGTACAGATTTGTTAAACCATTCTATTTGCTTCTTAATAATAGGATTTATATTAGTACTCATTACTGCTGGACACAATGACATAGTACTCTCCACAGTAAGGCAGAACTTTCACAGTAGTCATTCTGTGTCCTGAAATTTTCCAACATAGTTGTGATTTATATAACTTTGTTGCTACGTAAATTGTCTTGGGGTTTATGGAAATTAACTATTATGTTTGCACTAAGATTTGCTGGGAGTGGTAGGTGGACATATCTATATATCAATAAGGACTAACTGTCTTTTTTGTACATAGGAGATTGATAATACTGTATTTGTTTTACTCCACTTTCAAAAAGATCAATTTGGCACTTTTTTCCCAAGTTTTTTTAATGGAAATAAGATTTTGTCATTCGTTTTAGGTTAAATGATAACTAGAAAGATTAAGCTAGACAGATAGTTTAGGTGGAGTATATTTTTAAAACTAAGAACATGTATATTGATCCTGTGTTACCAAGTTTATATGTGACAGTTGAAAAAAAATTTTCCCTTGAAAGGATCATGAGGTTAAAATTTTCTTCGTTAGGACACTTGGAGAACCAGTAGTCATAAGATTAGTTGATAGTTTCACTCCCAAGCAATGAATTGCTTCTGTGTGTTTCCCTGTAGAACCCAATAGTAAATCCCGTTTCAGTCTTAGACATTGATAAGGACCCTGCAACATGACAACAAAGGCCTTGGGCCTGTGCTCCTAAACAGGAAGCCTGTGAAAAATATCTTCTTTAAACTTGTTTTTTCTCTTTCCAGTAAGTTCACATTTGGATGAGTTTTAAAAGAAAGTAATTATCTTTGTGTTTCCAGAACACTATAATTTGGGTATATCTTAATTCAATTAAATAATATTAATAGACCTGGGTTTTTCACTTGTCCCCTTCAGTCTATAATGGTTAAACTACAACTTTTCCAACACTTATAAAATGGTCTTTAATATTTCAGCAATATCCTCTGCTACATTTATTTTAAGAAACAAAGTAACTCTACACTTTAAAACTTTTCAGGATTTTTAAAATCCTGTACTATTGAACCAGCTAATAAAGATGCAAAAAAAATTTTGTAGAGATATGAAAACAAAAGTCTGTTGTATAATGAATCTCATATTTTTCTTTAAATTAAAAAAAAAGGTAAATGAACTGTTCTCCTTGTAAAACTAAATTCCCCACTCTATCTAATAAAGGAGACTGAAAAAAAGGTTTAAAAGAACATAAATGGAAAGACATAAATGCTCTGAAGGAATAAATGAAACACTAAAACAGGGTCAGTCCATTTGAAGAAAAAGTTGAAGAAAATAATCACCATTGTTCCCTCTTTTATTTAATATTTGGGTACTGATTATATCCACGTGGAAGTAGAAGGTAAGGAGTTTAGGAAAATATTAGAATCTACTTACATTATTAAGTGTTTACACAGTTTTTGTTCAATTATAAACATTTGGCCTTTACTGTGTTATTTTTATTTTGTATGAATACATTATTCTCCTTATTTATTTTTGTTACATTTATTACTTATGTTATTTTATTATGCATTTACAATTCCATTTTTAAATAAAGTGTTTCTGGAACTTTATGCAATGATTGTATATTTTATTTCTTCTACCATCTGGCATGCCAATATTTCATCGACTTACCAAATAACTATTTATAAACCATTTTCCAAGGCTTAACAAAAACAGAGTCCTCTAATTCTAATTAATATGTGATCATTGTGATACCTCATATTATTTTGAGTATCTAAAGAAAAAATATTAGCAAATTATGATAAATATAATTCACTTAGTTTAATACTCTTAATGTAATATGTACATACAAGGTCTTTATTTTTAGCAGGCCTTGGATCATGAGAAAGCTTTATGACAGTGATATATTTTAAGAACAAAATAGAAATTTAAAATACGTTCGATATCTTAAATTTCAGGACTATCGATTTGTACTCATTGTTTTCATCATATCATTCAAGCTCAAGAATCTTAAATGTCTCCCTATTACTAATCAGCATTCCAAAAGTTTCACAACTTGACCTTTTGAGAACTTCCATAATCTGGCCCTTTGCTCATGTATCTGTGTACCCCAATACAATCTCTACCACCATTTACGAGTTTCTGGGCCATCATGAGCTTTTCATCTCTCTCTGTGCTGCGTCTTCCTCCCCTTCCTGCTTGTCCACAGCCTTTCCATTCTTCAAGGTCCCACTGACTTCTTCATAGATTTCCCTCACTTGACTGCACCACAGCAAGGGGCTGTGCCACAAATTTGTATTTTCTCTTCCCTTTCCCCACAACATATACACATTTCTTCCCTTCTAGTCACTAATCTTCATTTCCTGGATAGACCCCGTACTCTCAAACATCTGTGCCATTCTGCTTTCTTTATCTGCCCTTGGATTTTCTTCCTATATATCTGGTTGACAGGGTTCTGACTTTTGGAAAGAAAACTATACTTGGAAAGTTGAGATCCAGACCCACACCCTATTAGCTATATTACTATGTTCTTCCATCTTCTGATTTGCAAAATTAGGGCATCATCCTTATTATCCAAATCCCAGGCCAAGTGGCCTATGACTATATGAATTGGTTCTCCTTCAAAAACATTGCTGTGATTCTTTGGCATATAAAATATTCCTCTCATTGTGTTCTCATAACCCTTTGTACCCAGTTATAGCCCAAATCAAATCTATTCAGCAAAGGTGTACTAAGTGCCTAATGCATATCAGGCATTATTCTAGGCACTTGGGTTCCTGGCAGTGAACAGAAACAATCTATTGCCCTCACAGACCTTAGATTCTAAAGTAGGGAGGCAGACAATAAAAACTAAAAAATTAATTAAGTAAATAGATGATGGCAGAAGGAGAGATCACATTCTACCTCACTATCTAGTGAATTCTCGATATAACTATCTCCCAGCAGACTTCTTGAAAGTGAGTACATGCTTCTCAATAAATGTAGCTGAAGTTGCATGCAAGTTCTCTAAGAAATTATTCCCAAGGGCTTTCTAGCTTTGGGAAAATCCATGTTTGCTTTATTTGGATGTTGGGATGACCAGTACAGTGGGAGTCCACCAGAGGAATATCTGAACTCTGTAGCTTTCAATTCAAAACCTTGTTTAACATCCTCCTTGATCTGGCCTAAATGAGTTCCCTACCTCCTGGCCTCCAGGTATATGTTAACCTGACATCTCCCCTGTTGCTGCTTTTCCTGGATCTTGACCATAAGAAAAAGTTCCATGCTGGCCCCACTTTGCCTAGCAGAACACTTCACCACCTGGAACTGATTTTTGCTGAAGATTTAGTACTCTTTTAACTCATGCATACTGCAGTGTACAACAAAAAATTGAAATCTTTTAGTTATTACCACTATAATTTTTTTACTGCTACTACTTTTAGGATGTCTAACTTTGAACTAAAGGATGAAGAATTCTTTTAATTTTGAGGTACGGTATATATGCTCTACAAATGCTAAACAGGTAGTTCAACCACTTCGTATTTGAAGTATTAATAATTAAAGCTTAAATAAAGGTAGCAAGGCTTGAAGGATTATTTTTTGCTAGGTAGTATATAGTAAATGTTTTACACGCGTTATCTCTTTTAATTCTCACAACTCTATGATAAACAAGCTGTTACTCATATATTAGAGATGAAGGAAATGCAAATTCTTTAAAACCACCCTCCACTGGCTGTCACCCAGCAAACATTGGGTACAGCCTGGACAAGCTAAGTGACCTGTATTCAATCTTCACTGGTTTGTCTCATAACCACAGATATGAAAAGTTCTTGGGTCCTTCCTCTGCTTTTGAATAGAACTTCTTGAGCTGGGGATCCTGCCATTTCTCATAAACTTCCCTAGTGGTACCAAGGAGTGACCAAATGTTAGAAATGTCTTCCTTACATGAAACACAAATCCCATGAAAGAGATAATGAACTATCTCCTTGAAAGCTGCATGTTGAGTGCTTCAAGAAAAAATGCTCTCAAGAACCATGCCGGTTTATGAGCTGGCTGTACTCTCCTCCTGTCTTAAAGAGGCGAAAACCCAGGGCCGCAAATACCAGGGCTAAAACTAGTGAGCTGCCTCCCAAGCTATTTGTTACACTTGTCTCTGAGTAAGGCAAATTAAAATGGAGAAAAGGAAATACCCCTTTGAACAACAGAGCATGATGACCCTGGAGATTTCTCAGGACAAACAGCAGTTGGAGTGCAGCAAGGGCTGCTGTTTCCTCCTAGGGAGAAGCAGCATGGTCTTAACCTAACATGTGGTTAAAATAATAAATGTAAGGGGGTTCCTACACCAGTTTGCAATAAAGGGTAGTAGTGGCAGTTGGATTTTCCTTGAATGAGAGAAATTTCCACCAAATTTGAAATGAAAGAAATATATGCATACATAAGTCTCTTTGTGCTATTTCTATTATAGTTTTTTGGCCCAAGTTTCAGGAGCTCTGGCTCTTCCATTTCCCACTGATTTTTTCCCACTGATTTTCCAATAGTGGCTCTTCAATGATGAAAAGTCTTTCGTGGCCAAGACTTTTTTTTTAAAGAAACAGGCTGGTCTCAAACTCCTTCATGGCCAAGACTTCTTCCAGCTGTTTTCCAAAGACACTTTTATGTCCAGCATATGGAGAATCTGTGAACTGTGCTTTCTGTTACCAGCCTGTGTCCATGGTTGTATCCCAGAGTCTTCAAGAGGAAAAAAAATATCAATTTACCCTGAATTTTTAATTACCCCATAAGACTTCATATTGCATGTGAATAGTATTTTTTTAAAAAATGGCACAGAAAAAAAATGGTACAATCACTTTGGAAAACTGTAGAAATACTTTTTAAAGTTAAATGTACACCTACCATACAACCCAGCCATTCTACTCCCAGGTATTTACCCAAGTTAAATAAGTCATAAACACACCTGTACACAATGTTTTATAGCAGCTGTATTTGTAATAGCCAGAAATGGGAAACATTCCAGTGTTCACCAGGAAGTGAATTAATAGACAGTGATACATTCATAAAAAGAGATTCTCTTCAGCAATAGAAAAGAACAAGCTGCTCACACATGTATTAATAACAACATGGACCAATTTAAAAAACATGCTGATCTAGAGCAGCCAACACGAAAGACTTTATGCTTATGATTCAATTTATGTGAAATTCTAGAAAAGGCAAAATATCTATAGTGACCAAGAACAGATCAGAACTTATGGGGTCCGGGGGAGAGGAAATTGACTACAAAAGGTCACAAGAGAGCTTTTGGGGCATGATGGTAGTTATTCACAGGAGTGAATGCATTTGATGAAACTCATCACTGTACACTTAAAGTGGTGCTTTTTATATGTTAATTATTTCTCAATAAAGTTGTTCTATATTAAAAAGGCATGTAATAATGAGTGAGGGTAGTGGCAGTTGGATTTTCCTTGAATAGGAGAAATTTCCCTATAACTTTGATGCGCATTTCCCTCAAACTGCTTCTTTGGGGGGCACTTTTACCTCTCCTGCCTTGCTACAGTCCTTTTAGTAGGAGTGTCACTTGTCGCCTCTCTAAGTCTGCTGCCTCCCTCTCTGGGGTCAATCCAGGAACTAAGCAGCCTTTCATGGAACAAAACAATCAATGGCCATTGCTGAGGACAGCATTGAACTGTATTCTTTGTCATTTAGCTCCTGACAGCTGCAATAGCGTGCTCTAATAGACTATGCCCAGCTTGGATTCTGTGGCCTGTCCCCACATTGGGAAGATCCCTGATTCCCCGTGAGCCTTCCTCATCCACAGCACCAAGAGAGGTGCTGTGCCGAGCACTGGTCAGACATTTAGCCATTTATTCATCAGGTATTTATATGATCAAGTATATCATGTGACCATCATTTATATATTCATAAAAGTGAATAAAGTCCTTGTCCTTAAGGAGCTGGAGATTCAAAGTCTGCCAGGGGAAGCAGATGAATAGTTTCAGTACAGTTTGTGAAACTGTGTTGAGCCCAGATCAAACTGGTGTTGAATAAATGTTTGTTGGATGGATGGATAGACGGATTACAAAGGAGCGAGCAGAACTTTAATCTCGATTGTGCCCGAACTAAGATGATGCCCTTGGTTTGAAGGGAGAGGCTTCCGAGAGCCCCACTATTAGAGGTTCTGTCTACAGGTCATATGGCCCTTTCCTTGGGCTCCTCTCCAGAAATGTCAGTTTCCTGCAGAGTCCCTCATTTCGTAGGAATTAAGTGGCCTGCTAGAATGCTTCCTCACTGCAAGGAGGCACAGCAGCCCTGCAGAACCAGGTGCTGGCAAGTGAAAGAGAAGATAGTGGGAGAGCAGAGAGCCGTGGTGGAAAACTGAATTCATCCCCAGCTTGCTGAGAACGCCCAAGAGGGCAAGAGGAAGTGAAGCTGCCTTATTTTTTTTTATATATTTCTGAGCACATGCTCCCGGAACAGACCTCAGGCCAACCATATCAGACTGTAATATCTGCCTGGTGGTCTCAGGGACTCCTTTGTTGCATGCTGTTTTTCTAGACATTGGGTTCATGGAAGAGTCCCCTGTGCCTGCCACAGTGGAAAACTGGCCAATGGCCTGAGAGTGGGATTTACTTTTAACCAGGTTGCGCAAACCTGTATGGAAGCAAATATAAAGTTCAGACAAAAAAACCAGAAGCCCAAGGTATTGGAGCTCATGGTTTGGATGTAGAAACTGACATTGGTATCAGGTATCTGCTCTCCTGGAGAGAAACTGAAAGCTCTGACCCATTAGACCTCAGAGTTTTCCATATTTTGCTTCACGTGAAAAATAGTTGACTGAAAGCACAGTCAGTGTAAGAAGAAAGGAGCCCAGCGATGGAATGCTATTCAGCCATAAAAGGAAAGTACTTATGCATGTTCCAACATGGATGGCCCTTGAAACACTATGCTAAGTGAAGGAGGCTTACGACAAAGGGCCATATAGTGTACGATTCTATTTGTATGAAATGTCTAAATGGATAAGTCTACAGAGACAGCAGACTAGGGGCTGCCTATGCTGGGGATGGGGTGGGGGTGGGAAGATTGGGGGGTTATAGTTAAAGGGTACAGGATTTCTTTTGGTGTGATGAAAATGTTTAAAATTGATGGTGGTGATGGTTGCACAGCTGTGCAAATACACTAAAAACCATTAAATTGTACATTTAAAACACATGAATTATAACATATAGTTTAAAAAGTATATGAATTATATATCAATAAAGCTGTTAGCAAAAAAAAAATACATGATGTATGTCAGAGGAAGTTGCAGCTGATTACTATGCCATGTTGGTGGCCAGTTTTGCATTGATTTGCATTCCTCCTGCCTAATATCTGTCCTTTGGATTTTTCTCTGTATTGATTTTAACATCTTATTATTTCCCTCATGAATTAAATAAAATTTTGACTTGTTCTTTTAAGAAAAGAAAGTGGACTATTTCTCATGAAGACTTTTAGTTTATCAAACTGAACCGTACTGAGAGAACTAGAAGCTGGGACACACCTGCAGGGTCAGTGTTATGTTCTTCCCAAAGCATTTTAATAACACCACTATAAAATTAGCAGCTACTATGTGCTGACACTATGCTAGGTCCTTTAGTACCTCATTTAATCTTCACATTAACCCAGTCTGGCTTAAGGGATGTTTACTGACATTGTTGATCAAGTCCCACCTGGGCAGATTGCTAGCTGTGTCAGGGTACTGCCTCACCTCTTCTCCTGCCCTCCCATCCTTGCTCTACATAGTATCAGATTCCTGACAGTGACACTGAGGGAGATTAATAGAAGAGAAAATGTTAGTTGTCCTCACAAATTCTGGGCAATGCCATTTAGATAATACCATCAATAGATCTGCCACTCTTCAACAGTTAAACCCTTTTCAAAGTTGATTCATGTTTTCAGTTGGTGTCACCTCTTGGTACCAAAGAGAGCCGTATGTCCCCTGGCTTCTGTGTTAAACAAAATGAATTGTACCCTCCAGGTAGTCACTCATAACAAAAACAAGTGCCTGCTTTGCTCAAGGGATTAGAAAGGTGCTGATAGAATTCAATTATCAGGAAGGCCCGTACTAGAAGAGTGAATGGGTGATCCAGAAATACAATAAAGCTACATACAAGGGCTAGAACAAATAGAAACCTACAAGTGCCTTTAGAGAGGTACAGAAGAATGTTATGTGCATCTATATGAGACTTGTATTTACTATGAAATATAAAGGATAATTATCATTCATACATTTTAAGAGGACTTTTTTGATTTTTCAAAAGAATTTGTCATAGGATTCCTCTAAATGACAACCTTCCTGATTGAATTAAAACTGTTATTTGACCTACTACAATGGGACGTACACACAGCTCTATGGTCATGTATTCTCTTGGTAAAGGATGTCCCTCAATAACCTCCTTTTATTTTAATGTAAGTGATAATGCCAAGCAGCATCTAAAAAGGCAAAATCCAAGAGTTAGAGAGGTCACTAAACAGAAAATTCCATTTACAAAAACAAAATAAAACAAATTATTCCTGTTCTCTATCCGAGAGCAACTCCTCTACATGCAAACCAGGCTTGAACCTCATCCTCTCTTATGTGTCTTTTTTTAAAAAAACAACAACAAAAAAGTTCTTTTGTGCTCTGGGATATTGTGGAATTGTTTTAAAATAGGCGAGGGAGAAATATAATTAAAGAACAGCTAGCTGGTTTCTAATCAGCATGTGAACACCGAGTCCAGATGGCAATACAGAGTTTTAATTTCACTATGTGCTGAAATTATTTATTGATCCCTATTAAAAATCCAGGAGCTCCATATTCCGGGCTGCACTTCAATAATTCTAAATGACTTAGACCTTCATTGTAAACATGTCTAATGCACTGTGCCTGTTGACTTTTCTGGGATGGCATTTGATTCTTTTTTGCCCTAGCCTATTCATAGGCGGCCAGTCCCTATTTACAAGTGGAAATCTCCCACCTCCCTTCCTTCTTAAGATGTGTTAAGATGCATTAACGCTGTGAGAATTCAGACCAGCCTCAGTAATAGCAAAGGAGCTGGTCTGGGACCTGATGTCGCACTGGCAGCTCAGAATGTCAGCCCTGAGCGTTGGGGGGCCAGAGACAGATGAGTGGGCAGGAGGAGGAAGGAATGAGGAGGATTCAGAACCGAGACGGAGGTAGCTAAGGGCAGCCGGCTCACACAATGGGGCCCGTGCTCAGATCTACAGGAATTAGCAGGCAGGGGTCTGGATCCAGCGTGGTGACAAGCTTATCAGTTTATTCAAGAAACATTCATAGGGCACTATCTTAGTTCACTTGCTATAAAGGAATACCTGAGGTTGGGTCATTTATAAAGAAAAAAGATTTATTTGGCTCATAATTCTGCTGTTAGGAAGACTGGGCATCTGGTGAGGGCCTCGGGCTGCTTCCACTCGAGGTGGAAGGTGAAGCAGAGCTGGTGCGTGCTGAGATCACATGACAAGAGGAGGAGCGAGGCGGGGGAGGCCAGGCTCTTTTTAACAACCAGCTCCCGTGGGCACCAACAGAGTGAGAACCCACTCGCTCCCTGCCAACCCGGGGAGGACATCAATCTACTCAAGAGAGATCCTGCCCCCATGACCCAAACACCTCCCATTACACCCCACCTCCAACACTGGGACCGAATTTCAACATGAGATTTGGGAGGACAAACATGGCACTCTAGCCAGCACTTACGGAGTGCACAGCAAAATCCAGAGTTCGGGCAGGGATCAGGAAACAAGGTGAGACGCTGTAGCAAAATGGAGCAAGAGAGCCTATAGAAGTTTAGGAACTGGATGAAGAGCTCTGCCAACTAGAAACCTAGGATGAGGTCCACATGAATTCATGCCAAATTACATCTTAAATCTCCCTAAGAAGTTTGCCATTTGGAGCAGACTTTCTGAAATAGTAGCTGTAGCGGCTTAACTTGTGGGGCCACGGGAGATGGGGAGGGACATGAAAACCGCAGATTCAGGTTCCACATCCCGACAGACTGAATCCCTGAGGATTCTGGTCCAAAGAAAATAAAACCACTCATTTCTCATCATGATTCTTTTGTAGCTTTTCAAGAACCATAGATTCAAAGGGATCTGTTGGTGATTTTGTTTTGTTTTGGTAAATAAAACCAATTCTTTGAAAAAGTGGCTGCTACAGTCTGGACTGAAACCCAAACTTTCATAAGCGTTCTCATAACCGCTCCATTGGATTTCCCTCTTGGTACTGTGGCAGGCACTGTTTCCATGAATGCTGCCCAACTCATGAAATAAAGAGATGCCGGAAGCTGGAGTCTGAAAACCGGGCACTCTGCTCCCTCCTCTCAGACAGAAGTAGCTCACAGTGCAGTGACAGAACCTTCAGGTGAGATTGGACCTTCCTGGAGGGCAAGGACTTACGTTTTGCATATCTCTGTATGCCATGCTCCTAACCCATGTCTGGAATATTGCAGAGGCCCAAGAAAAGATGGAGCGGTTAGCTTTGGCTGCTTAACAAACCATCCCCAAATCCAGCAGCTTAAAACAACTACCTCGCTCTTGCTGGGGAGCCGTGGGCCAGCTGGCACTGGGCTGATCCACTCTCAGCTCAGCTGAGCTTGGCTGTCAGCCGAGGGTTGGGTCCAGCTCTGTTCCGCATGCTTCCCACCCTCCTTGGAGTAGCAGGCCAGCTGTGCTATGTCTTCTCCTGGCAATGGCAGAAGCCCAAGAGGGAACAGGAAAACACGTGTAGCCTCTTAAAGTTTGTGCACAGAACGAGCAAACAATCACTTTTGCCTCCATTCACTTACCCAAAGGGAGTTACATGCCCAAGTCCAATGCTATGAGTGGGGGAAGTTTACTCAAAGAAAGAACTGCAAATGTATGCAGCAGAAATTGTAGATTCAGGGAGTGAACAATTGGGGCAGATAATCCAATCTACCACTGTTAGTGAATTCATGAACAAAAGCAAATTTTTATATTTGCTGGAGCGCAGAATTGGGAAAACAGGGAAGCAAGTCAGTTTCAGTGTGACAGTGAATTACTTGCATCATAGATTCATTAGGAAGCCTAATATGAGACTGATTATGAGCTCTACTTATGTGCTGGTGAACACTCTTATTGGTAATTCATAACATTTGACATTCTTTAATAAGCCAAATATAAGAATATCAAGGGCCAATCATAGTTTTAAGCAGTGAGGGGGAAAAAAAGAGCATTCTTAGTCCTCACATTTTGCAACTCTCTGGGATTTGTCTGAGCAGCGAAAAGCAATGCTGCCCATAATCACACATTTCCCATGGGGATCTGAAGTGAAATCCAAGCACGGATGTAGTTATGCCTGGAAATTACCCATTTGTGGTTTAACACTTAGCGAATGGCACTAAAACTTCATTAATCTTCGATTAGCCGCAAACTGGCGCCTCACATCTCACTCCAGTTTCCTCATCATGAGCAACCATTGGTCCTCTCTGGGCCAAGGCCATTATGTCAACAGGCAGCCCGCTCATTGCATAGCTTAAGTGCCAGTCTCCAGTCCGGAATGGTGCTTAAGAGGCGGGCTGCCTGTGATTCTTGATTGATGCTGGGTGATGCCCTGGGCCTATCCCGTCGCGCAGTGGTGCTCAGCACACCTCCATTGCTAGGCTGCTTTCATCAGCTGGAGTGTTCTGAAACGCCCAGTCTGCAAAGTTGAAACGGGTATGTCTATAATTATTGCAGGGAACAGGAAGTTAGGGCAGAAGTCTGAGGGTTTGTTCATTTATGTTGTGATTCACTACTCTGCTTAAAATTCACAAAATGGAACCGTACTAAATAACTTTGTTGATAAAAACATTGTTCCCATGGTAGAGCTAAGTTTTCATAAATAAGCTAACCTGAAAGGGGCATGATCGGAGCCCTAGGAGTCTGCAGTGTGATTCTACCTCCCTTCAGTAGCTCCTTTTGCAACCTGATAACACAGGTGATGGCTCATTATATATGAGGAATACTGGAAGAAAAAGCATTCCATACAGTTTACTTTTTAAATGAGTTACCACTGGGTTCTGCTAGAACTCATGTTCTAGTATTTTCAGTGCCTTGGCCTTTCCCACTGCTATTTGTGTAGTGTTGGAATTTTGGAGTTGATATGAGTCTGTAAATCAAAAGTACTCTTTCTTTGGTCTTGATTTCATTGTGGTTAAAGTGGAATGAATCCAGTTGAACTAGAACAATAGGATTGCAATAATAGAATTGTTCGCCTGGGTGTTTCCTCTGTACCTGGGATTCAACCTTGACTGAAAAGAATACAATAGCAAG
The DNA here is from genome assembly GCF_040939455.1 of Microcebus murinus. Classification (NCBI taxonomy): domain Eukaryota; kingdom Metazoa; phylum Chordata; class Mammalia; order Primates; family Cheirogaleidae; genus Microcebus; species Microcebus murinus. The sequence continues at coordinate 49,377,879 of NC_134122.1, read as the reverse complement.
GTGATAAAATTCTAATAGCACAAAGGCACAAAAATATTATAAGACACTTGTAAAAGAATATACAACATATAAGAAATAAAATTTATCTTAAAAATGTTTGTCCTTCGGGGATCAAGAAAAGTTGCATACAAATGTAGGTGTAAATAAAGGAAAAAAATAAACTGGCTCTTCAAAGAACTGAGAAAATTTTGGGTGCATATGTTTTAAGTGAAAATAAAAAAGCAATATGACCCTAAAATTCAGTTAAGATGGAATATTGTACTAACAGAAACTGTCCAATCTCAAAATTTGTCCCTTGTCAGGGCGACCCATTGACTCTATTTCTAGTTAAAGGAATACATACATATTCTTCCCCCGACCCAACTATCAAATAAAAGCAAAAAGAGAGGAAGAGGAGTTAAGAGACAAAGGAAAAGGCAAAAGTAAGAGAGGTGGAGGATATATTTACTGTATTAAAGATCATAAAAGTTTACTTTCTTCAAGATTGGGGAAGAAATCCCTGTTCCATCAGCAAATTCACCAATGGGGCATGTACAATGTCCCCAGCAACATACTAAGGGTCGGTGGCATTGCTAATGTGTAGGGATTTTCAAAAAGCAAACACGATTTTCCTCAGTTGGATTATTGTTTTTACATTCTTTTTAGACAATGCCTTCTTGCTTCCATGGAGACTGACCACTCCCTCCACCCTGCCCTTGGCACAAAACGTGGAACCCTTGGGTTTCATGAAATGAGCCATTTTAAGTCATAATTGCATAAGGGAGTTTGGGGAGCAGAGCGGGGTGCAGCTTCCTTTCCAAAGGTAATTTATTTGTGAGTTTTGTAAAGGCCACTGCTTCTCCTGATTTGCTCTTTGTTCTCCATCATCTGTCTTGGATCACTTGTGCTTTCTGTTTTTAATGCCTGTATTGCTGAAGTCATTTCTTCAATTCATGATCCATGAAACTGCTTCAGCAGTGAAAATGTCACCCCCAAGCCAGGGTTCAAATCAACGTTTCTATGTTCCCCTCTAGGTCGGACTCCAAACTGCAGAGGCAATAAGGATGTGTCAGCCTTTCAAAACAGTCAAGTTTTCTAAAAGTCTACCTAGCCATGTAGTTAAGTAGTCTCCTGCTCTCTTAAACAAAGAAAATTTAAAAGCACCACAGAACAGGCATTTTTCTTGTTAAAAATACATGTTTATTGTAGAAAATAGAGTAAACAGAAAGAAGAAAATAGAAGACAGCTATTAATTCCACTAATTTAGAGATAACTTATTTCTTTGGGTTCATATATTTTCAACTCTCTCTGTAGGCTGTATGTACACACGCACATACTTTCATGAACTTTTTTCACTGAGTAGATTATGATCAGTTATCTGTGTTATCACCACAGCATTTTTTCTTGAAGATCTTCTGGAATGAGAAATGCTTCAGGATATTTGGTTACCATCCATTAGTCTCTTTGAGAAGCAGCAAAATTCAAAGATTGATTATTAAGGGATTAATCATTTAATGTGTCAGTAGCAGGGAAGACATCAGAGCAAATTCAGAATTCCACATGGGTCTAGTATGAAGGACAGTCGTATGCATTCGTGGGTCTTGGTGTGTTTGGTACTGGCTGAGTTAGAACCATAGAGCTGTAAGGGGCATGAAGTTCTCTCCCACCCAATGTTATGTTAAAGGCAGGAATTTCTTCCACCGTGGTGCCAACAGCAAGTGGCAGCCTTACCTACAATTGAACTCTATAAGTGACAGGATTACTCTTTCTATTTGCAATACATTTCACTGATGGGTAGTTCTAGAGATCAGGAACTTATTGCTCATATTGAGATAAATTCTGCTTCCCAATAACTCTATTCCATGTGTCCAATGTCCACTTTCTAGACCCCCACAGATTAGCCTTCATCCTTGTCTTCCTCAATCTTCTCTACCTTAGATTTTGTAACAGTTGACATACCAGCTGGCTTTCTAAGGATGCACTTCTTATGTGTAAGTTTCCTACTCTGTGAGATATTCATATTGAGCATGAAATCCAAGTGTGTTCAGGTCTGTACTGAAGACAATAGGACTGTGATTTCCGATGATTAAGACCTAGAATATGTACATCTATATTAGACCCTGAGCTTGAATTAGTCTTGTTATTATAGCATCAGAGTCATTCTGCTGGAGGAAGGTCAATGTGATGGGCATTCATCTGCTTCCCCACCAGATAAATTCTCCACCTTTGTCCTTCTTGCAAAATCCCCTAGGAGGCTCACCTCTACTGAATGTACCACTCGGGTTTCCTGCTGTCTAGATTCTGGCTGAGTTTGGCCAATGGGAGGCCCCAGTAGAAATTTTGAAAGTAAAAGCAAAGAGGTATTGAAGCATTCTAAAAAATAATGAGTGTGTCTTTCTACCCATGGCCTCAGCTCCTGTTGGGAAGCCACGGTACCAGGCCTTCAGTGCTTCACCATTTCAAGCTGGTTCCCCTAACCCTATACACAAAGCCTGTTAAACTCTTCCTAGTCAGCCCTTTGAGAGTACAACGGTTTCCTGCAGGGACCCTGAGAGATATAGGGAACACATTGACCCACCACTAAAATGCTGAGGAATTTTTCAAATGAACTGCACCAGAACAGATCTCTTTGCTTCTGAATGCGTAAAACTAATTTTTTTCTAAAACTCCCAGATATAGTACTTTGAACTTTGCCCTCAGGGAGCTATTCAAGTTGGTGTCAGCCAGTTATTTCAGTTGTTGGGATCATTTGACTCTTGATTTTATTAATCATCTTAGCCTCTTTTTCCAACAATTTGCCAACTGTGTGCAAATTTTATTAATATGTGATCTCTATCTCTATCCACGGAGAGGCAGTATAGTATCATGAGGAAAATAGCCTTTGAAGAAGATAGAACTAGTTTTGTATGACTAGCCATGTGGCTTTAGAAACATTACTTAAACTCTATAAGCTTCAATTTTTTTATCTAAACTATAGGCATAATGCCTGAAAAATTTGGTGTGAGCTTAGCAAAAATGTCTGTAAAGCCCTTATTCCCTGCTTGACCCATGATAGGCATTTGATAAATGGTGGTTTTGTATACAGAAGGGAAATGCAAGATAGCTCAAAAAGACATAAGGAGAATAAAAATTCCATCTGAGATATGTCATTTGAGAGTGAGAGGAGGGCGGACTTTTTAAGATTGTGTGTGTGTGTGTGTGTGTGTGTGTGTGTGTGTGTGTGTGTTGGGGGGAGGGAGAAGTAGACAAGTGAAATGCCTCTCCAACTTCCAGAGAGGGGAAAAGGAATTTCACTGGGAACGGCAGTCATTCAAAAAGATGGCAAGTCAAACATTTCTTTTTAACCATGGTAATCTTTCTGAGCTTTGCTTCTCCCACTGCTTTTGTTCTTTAGCTCTCTCTGCCTTCTCTCTTCTCTTCCCTAACAATTCCTTCCCTTCCTTAACTCAGAAGTCTTCCTCTCTTTTCCAAAGCATAGTGCCTTGATTTATGAATTAGGTCTATATTTTTGTTTTCTAATTTATTCGTTTCTTTCCTAGTTATTAAAGCATTATTTCCACTTTCCTAGGGATAGTTCATCTTTTACAAGCTTTTTTGGCTGATACTTAATATATTTATTCTCACTCTGCTATAGCTATTTTCATATGTCGTATTTTTATTGTCACTGTTTTCTAAATATTCTGCAAATTTTATATTGACTTCTTCTGACATAAGAATTATTTAAAAGAGAGCTTTTAAATTTTCATGTTATAATTTTTAGTTTTATTGCATTATGATCAGAGAATATCGTCTGTAGAGTTTCTATATTCTACTTTACTAAGATTTTGGGGGGGAGTCTACTATGTGTTCAATTTTGTAAACACTTCATGCGCATAAACGTTCAATGTTTTCTCTTATTTTTGGTTATAGGCTTTGTTACATAATTTTATATGTGTGTATTGGGAGCTCTTATATAGATTTTTCGTTAACTTCTTGCTATATCTTGAGATTAGAAAGATAAGTTCGTGTCTCATTTTATCATCATTTTTCTTTCTTTATCTCCTTACATTTAGGAGTATAGAAAATTTGGTGTGAGTTTAGCAAAAATGCCTGTAAAGCCCTTATGCCCTGCTTGACCTATGATAGGCATTTGAGAAATGGTGGTTTTGTATACAGAGGGAAATGTAAGAAATCTCAGAAAGACATAAGGAAAATCAGAATTCCATTTGAGATATGTTATTTGAGAATGAGAGGAGCATGGACTGTTTATGATTGTGGGTGTTTGGTGGCAGGAGAGGGAAGTAGACAAGTGAGGTAGACATCAGATTTCCTGATGTTTTATCTTCATTAAATATTTATATATAAAGTATTGTGCATACATTTTTTTGTGCATGACATTTTGGATTTTACCCTTCATAAAGAGATTTTTGTCTCCCTGTTGAATCTAACCTGGCCTCGTGTTAACTGCACAGATTTAAAATTCCAGGGAGAAGTCTGATGAGGAACTGGTAGGATCTCAGAGTTGCCAACAGTGGCTCAGAACCACAGACAGCTCCCCCACTCCAAAGAACGTCTCGGTTACCCTATTGCAGTGTCTTGAGCATGTGACCCCCAGAGTGAGAGCAGAGATACGGAGAGTCACCTTCACAGGGTGGCTTCTGGTCTTGTATAAGACTTAATTGAAGGCTAATGGACTATGCAAGTCCAGGAACTGTCCAAAGTAGAGAGGTTATTCCTAGTGCCTTCAATGTTACTGTCTCATGGGCAAGATTATCCTTCCGATGAGGAAGACTGCTTTAAGCTATTTTGGCTGAGGCATATTTCTATAATTTATTCAATTAACTTCCCTAGTTTTGGCTCCTTGATTATCAAACATTATTTGGATTATTCAGCATCCCATATAGTTCCATCTGTAGGGAGAGAATGTATTAGGCCCGATAATGTTCACATTTTAGCCCATGTAACAGCAAAAGCCTCAATATAAGTTAATCACTTGGCACCCTGGTTCTATATATTATTCTCTGTGTGCTTAGTTAGTTTGATGACTTCACCTCCAGAAAGACTCATCCTTTCTCAGATGTTGATAAATCAGCTTTTGCATCTAAAAGGTTGCGAGCTAGATCTTAAGCCCTAATGAATTCACCGAGACATTGCCTATGATGGCAATCTTCCAACTAGCCCCGTCTAGGGCACTCTGACATCATCGCACACTTTCCAATGAGAGCAGGGACTATGTGTAGTCAAAGAGGGAGCCCGTGGAACTCCACTAACCCCCCCCACTTCCAGTTCACACTGATTATTAACCAATACTCACTATCATGTGGAACTCTTTACCTGGGTCTCGGTGCCTGGCATGATGAGACAGTGTGAGATTCAAGCAACAACATGGATATTCAAACATCTGCTTATTTCCCAAGAGGAAAATTTTAGTTAAAGAAAAGTATCTTTTAACAAATGTTTATATTTGGCTAAAGAAGAGCAAGCAAGTCCTTAATTTGTGAATTTGCTAATTGCTCTCCTCAACCAAGAATATCTATGTTGAATATTTGTTATTCTTATCCAGATTTAGCACAGATTAATCCCAAGAGCTAAATGACATCGTGCCCACAGTGGACACCTGTAGAAAGGCTATAAAAGTGATCCTGAGACTATTGAGGCTGTTGACAGTGTCACTTTGCTCTCCTGTAAGTGCTCTGGAAATGTTTTTTTCCTCAATATTGTATAATAAACTTGGTTCTTATCTCTCTCCCCCCATCCCTCTCTCTCTTTCCCTCTCTCTCTCTCTCACACACACACACATAAATACACTGAAGTTCATTTATGTTTCACTTTTTAAAAACCTGTTACTAGGAAGTCACATCAATGCATTTCTCCTATGCTAACAGTAATTAAGGCAACTTTGATTTATTTCTAAGGCAATTTCTTATGCATTAAATGCCAGAAAAGGGGCATGCCTTCGTTTTTTACAGAGACCCTTTCTTGATGAAGCCAAATGGCCACGCTGGTCAATGAGGCCATCAATAATGTTAACTGCTGCCAGCAGAGCAGAAGTGAACACCAACAGAAAATCCCATTTTACAAAGATCTTCACTTGGTAGCCCAATCTGCCATGTCATAATAGTTATTGAGGTTTCCCTTCCTGCTGCGGCTGGCCTCCTGATGGTGGTTGGAGGAATACAGGTATCCGTGGAGTCTCCTGAGAGCACATGTAAAACTTTTCTAGAAATGAGGTTCCTGGATAAAGATGAATTTTTAAAAGCTGGAATGAGTCATCAGCAGTTGTAGCAGCAGAAGAAGAATGAGTGAGGTCTCTCCAAGAAGCCTCTGGTTTCAGAAGCAACTCAGAAGTTGTTTTTGTAATATTAGGATGGGATGGTAGGAGATGGGTAACCCTAGAGATTAGAAGTTACTTAAATACCTGTCTAGAGGCCGGGCGCTGTGGCTCACGCCTGTAATCCTAGCTCTTGGGAGGCCGAGGTGGGCGGATTGCTCGAGGTCAGGAGTTTAAAACCAGCCTGAGCAAGAGTGAGACCCCGTCTCTACTATAAATACAAAGAAATTAATTGGCCAACTGATATATATATAAAAAATTAGCCGGGCATCGTGGCGCATGCCTGTAGTCCCAGCTACTCGGGAGGCTGAGGCAGTAGGATCACTTGAGCCCAGGAGTTTGAGGTTGCTGTGAGCTAGGCTGACGCCATGGCACTCACTCTAGCCTGGACAACAAAGCGAGACTCTGTCTCAAAAAAAAAAAAAAAAACCTGTCTAGAATCCTCAGAAGAGGTTTTGAAACTTGCAACCTAGGACCCTGACCAATGCATTGATAGACTTCTTTATTATACATTTTAAGATTGGATTAGCCAGGGTGGGCTAGGTTATGCTGTCTCATCAAACATCCTTCAAATCTCCATGGCTCAACACAGGGGCCTGTGCCCATCATGGTCACTTGGGACCCAGGCTTCTGGGAGTCAGGCTACAGCAGGTGGAAAAAGTATGAACCCTTCCCAGCCTCTTAAAGCTTCTGCTGCAAATGACACGTCATTCTGTTCATATTTCACTGGCCTAACAAGTCACATGGCTCCACCTAACTTCAAGGATAGTATGGAATTGCAGTCCTACCATGTTTCTGAAAGGAGAAATAGCCCTAATCAAAACTACAGTACATGTTTATAGCTTGTCTCATACAGTTTACTGTGTTCAATTTGTATGATTTTCCTACATGCACAACTATAGAGGAAGCTCCTTAATGGGAAGAAATAACTATAAATTTTCCTTTAGAAGACATACTTTGCAACTCTGGCATGGCAGGCCCAATGGGGTCATTATTGATAGACTCAGTTTATTCAGTGAAATAAAACATTGAGAACTGAGGTTAAAATTTGGATAATGCAGGCCAAAGGAAACATTTAAAAGGATCTTTTAAGATAATTGAGACAGGAACAACGGTGGCATGAACACAGTTCAATTTAATTATGTATTAAACTAACTCACAGAAGAGTGAAAACAAGTTGATAACCAAATCAATGCAGCAGTAAACCATCATTTGGTCTCCCTTCTTGCTGAAATGACAAAGCAAAGCTCTAGTTTAGGTATCGTATAAACGTGGCCAGTGTTTATTCAGAAAACAGAACTTGTTGGTAGCATTGTAACGGACAACGGAGGCATGTACTTTGTTCTTGCAGATCCTGAGCCCATCTAGGGAAAACAGAAAAGGTGAAGGACCACTCAGCCTGCTGCAGCCCATACGTGTTACTGTGATGTTAAAAACAACAACAGCAACAAACCCAATAAACACAAGTGAGCTCGCTTCCTCCCTAAGTCTGTGGTTTGGTGTTCATCTTTTAAAAAATATGCTTAGAGCCCCTTGTGGTGGCCTTGGTGGGTCACTGTCGATCCGGTGGCTGGAGAAGTGCCCGTGTGCCCCTCTGAAGTGTGCAGACTCTATCTGCCCTTCAGAGTGGCTGCTGCAGCCAATTTACTGCTCATCTTGAAAAGCCATATTTTTATAACACACCGTGGTAGTGCCTCATGTGTTTCTCCGCCCATCCTATGTAGGGTGTTGGGGCATTACTTTTGTGGATTTCCTCACGCTGCAGTAACTAGGGAAATCACCCGTTCATTATTGTCTAATGAGGAGAAAATGGAAACATCTCGAAGCGCTGCTCCCGCCCCTCGCAGCACACACAGACACCTGCCTCTTGCTCTCCGGTCTCAGGGGCAGTGGAGGGCCCGCCTTTGGTGCTGCCCCCCTTCCACCCCCACCAATCCTATGACCATATCATCCCCAAAGAAGTTTCAAGTTCCAGGCAGAAAGGGACTCGCATAAAGACAAGATCATTGTGAAGGTCTCTCTTACCCCTCAGATCAGCAGCTTGCATTTTCCTGGGGTCTACGAATCTCCCAGCGTTTACTGAACTTTCTAATTTGACAATGGCTTCTTTGTGAAGCTGTCTGTCACCACGCCTAAGACTGCGGGGGCTCAGGATCTAGCTGGGAGGCATGGCTCGGTTCCGACAGTCCTCCGGCCTAGCCGTCGGGCAGCGGGAAGCTTCCAGGCTCTGCCGAGGAGTCTCACCAGCAGTCAGCACGACCTTCCACTGCTCCTCCGGCCACACGGAGCAGCGTGGCAGAGCCCGTGACGAGTCGGCAGGTCGCTCTTTAATGCATTTGCTTGATTTGTCCTTGAGTGTCCTTAGCTGACTTTTCTCTGTCCTTGTCCAATGTGGCTTAGACTTCCTTACTCTCAGGCTTGGCTCCCAAGTTGACTCTTGCCCTGATTTTTTTTTTTTTTTAATTTTAATTTTTATTTTTTTCACTTGGAATATATAATGTTGATCTTGCCCCGATTTAGAGCAGACATTGTAGGCAAAGACGCCTGCAGCCTTGGAGAGCTTGGGGGTGCTGGATGTTTCACGTCGGGACTCAGGAAGCCTATGAGCACCTTGGTCTGTTAGTGAACACCATGGCGGACTCTTCACAGTGGTTAGCTCTGGGCTTCGGGATTGTGGGAGACATTTACTTTTGTCTTTAGAGTCACTTGCTCTTTCTGCATGGATATGTATCAGTAAAATACATGGCACTGTTCTGAAAGTTTCCCATCCTCATTTGCTGCTGTTGTTGCTGTTACTGTAGTTTCTTGATGATAGAAATCTAGGCCCAACACTCCAAGCAATGTGAACAGCATTTACTTTGATAAGCACTCTTACTTCCTAATCCTTGGGAATCTTAAACACAAAGTGTTCCACGTGAATAAATTAACAGGTTCTGAGAGTGAATGGGTGGCCTGCTTACTCCCTTTGTACTCCTCCTGGTAGCTGCCTGGGCTCAGAGCACCTTGAGAATGGTGATTATAAATAAAACAGTGCTACCTGCTACCTTCTTGTAAGTGGAGAGTTCAGGTCCCTCTCTTCCAGCGTGGGACTCTCTGTGTCTCAGGATAGCCACACTCATAGGCTTCCTGGATTTTGCCAGGTCCAAAGGAATGGTTGAGGTTCCTGTTGTTTTTCCCGCCCCCTTTTGGAAACATTTAGTTTATGTCCCTGTCCCAAATTGCAAAATACAGTCACATATTTGCCATAACCTGGTCTGTGTGTCCCTTTGCAAGGACATGCAGTGTGGCTTTACCACTCCTCCTATCAACAGAAGGAGCCCATTTACCCTGGAATCTGGGCAGGCCTTGCAACTTGATTTGCCAAAAAAAGGGGGAAAAAATGGAGCAAGCAACATTATATGACTTCCAAGGCTAAACTGTAAGAAACCTTGCAGCTTCTGCTTTTGCTGCCTTCAAATGCTGCCTCAGACCACCGGAAATAAGACAGTCTTGACCACTGGGGGATGGGAGGCCAACTGCAGAGAACTGAGGCATGTGAGTGAGGCTGTTTTGGACCGCCAGCCCAGTAAACCCTTCCATGGAGTACAGCCAAATGAGAGAGTCCAGGCAAAAATTAAATCATGTGGTTAGTTTTGGGGTTTTGGAATGGTTATCACACAGCAATGGATAGTTGGAAAACCCCAATGCCTTTTGAGGACTGAGACACCCACATCCTGTTCCTGTGGATGCATGGTTAGCGGAATATTGATGTGGGAGTGGGACTGATCCCAGACGTGGTAGGCAAGCGCTGGCCAGAACGTGCAGGCCTATGTCCCACGGTCAGGAGTCCAGACTTGATCCTAAGAGCAGCCAGAGAGGGGTTTAGGCATAAGAGTGACAGGGTCAGATTTTCATTTTAGGAAGTTACTGGCATCCATGTGGGGGGTGGATTTGAGGGTCACAAGGCTGATGAAGACTATTTAGGAGGTTCCTCTAGTAATCTGTTTAAGATCTGATTATGAGCTGGGCAATGGGGAAGGTGCTAGAAAAGAGAAAATGGATTTGAAGAGTTGAGCAATGTTAAAAAGGCAAAATTGGTGGGACTTGTGGTTCATTGGATGAGGAAGTTGAGAGAGCGGTGTCAGCTCCAGAGATAGAGAATCCTGGGGACATAGGACAGAGCACATTTGGAGGGAAAGATGACAAGTTTAAGTTTTTAAATATTATCTGTGGAGAAGGTGTTCAGATGAAGGATTCTGCCGGGCGGTTTTATATAGAGGACTAGCTCTAAAGAGGTCAGAAGGGAACTGACAATAAAATGGTGGGAACCAATAATTGCCAATTTTAAATAAGACGTATTTTCCTTTTTGGTTAAAGAATACACCTGTGAGTCAGAAAGTCAGAATTTTATTTCTTCTGGCCAAACGTCATTGCCTGAACTAGAGAACAGAACGTAAACACGGATCTTTAAGATGAACCGCAAAGACCGATAGAGGACAAAGAAGATTCCGTCTTACGATTGACAATGAGTAACATTGTAGAGTTGATTTCATAAGAGAATTCATTAAGCCAATATACAGCGATGGCATTTTAACTGTAGGGTCTAAATATCTTTGGCTCTGATTTTTTAATTAGCCCAAGCAAATAAAGGGAGCTTCATTTTCACTGTGAGAAATCGCTCTTCTGTACTTCGGGTGACTTCACTTCTGTCCCGAGGCTGCCGTTCAGATAATCCCAGTGACTGCCAACGCAGGGGTTAATGTCCCTACAAGCCAGTCCGCGCCTTGCCTCAGCTTCCTCTCTTCTCCTACCTCTCCTGCAGGAGCAGACAGGGAAATGGGCTCAGCTCCACTTACAGGCATCGATTGCCTCCCGCACAGCCCGCAATGCAGAGTGCCAGACAAAACATGTAATAAAAAATCCTTGTCCGGTGCCAGGAGAGACTTCAGAGATTTTTTTGCCCATTCCCTTCCCCCCACCCCCAACACTCTGTGACACACACAGGGATGCAGACACACAGGGTGTTTGCTGACAGCTTTTTGTGTAGCAGACGCTGCTTCCAAATGCTTTTAGCTCTTTCGGCCTTAAAGACAACCCTTCGGACTATTCCTTTTTATTTCACAGCTGGGGGACTGAGGTGCAGAGAGGGTGAGTGACTTGCTCACGGTGGCCAAGCTGGTGAGGGTGTCCGTCCCCAGACCTCGGGACGCGGTGGCTCGGCAGGGAGAGCAGCCGGGCAGAGAAGCGCAGACACTGAGAACCGCGGGAAGTTGCAAGGAGCCGAGGGAGCTGGGCCCCGGCACCCAGCTCCACGGTGAGGTCCCTCCAGTCCTCTCTGCCACACCCCACGCCAGGCAGGAGCAGATCTGGAAGCGATCAGGCACCCCTGCCCTTCCGCGCCTTCAGGCCTCAGCACTCAGAGTGGGAGACCCAGACTCCGGGCCAGGCCGGGCGTGGTGGCTCACGCCTGTAATCCTAGCTCGCTGGGAGGCCCAGGCGGGCGGATTGCTCGAGATCAGGAGTTCGAAACCAGCCTGAGCAAGAGCGAGACCCCGTCTCTACTATAAATAGAAAGAAATTAATTGACCAACTAAAAATATATATAGAAAAAATTAGCCGGGCATGGTGGCGCATGCCTGTAGTCCCAGCTACTCAGGAGGCTGAGGCAGTAGGATTGCTTGAGCCCAGGAGTTTGAGGTTGCTGTGAGCCAGGCTGACGCCACGGCACTCACTCTAGCCTGGGCAACAAAGTGAGACTCTGTCTCAAAAAAAAAAAAGACTCGGTGCCAGCCTGCGCCAGCCCCCAAGGGGGCAGTGCCGAGCCACGCACCACGGAGGGCCCCTGGGCTGCCTTCCTCCCTGTGTTTTGTTGCTGCTCCCTGGCTTTCTTCAGGTCTCTGCCTAAACAAGTAGCCTTCTTATAGAGACCGGCCCAGAGCAGCCTATCGCAAACTCTTACTGTCCTTTATGTTTCTTCAAATAAGTGTCTATTATCTCCTGATGCTATGTTATCCTTTTTTTTTTTAGAGATGGGATCTCACTCTGCCACCCAGGCTGGAGTGCAGTGGCCCAATCACAGCTCACTGCAGCCTCGAACTCCTGGCCTCAAGTGATCCACCCTCCTACCGCAGCCTCCTGAAGTGCTGGGATTACAGGCATGCCATTGTGCCTGGCCTATACTCTATATCTTTGTATTAACTGTCCCCCAACTTAAGAAGAAGCTCTGGGAGGGCAGGAGCTTTTCTGGTCCCATTCACTCGCTGTCCTAGCACCTACAGTGGAGCCTGACCTGCCGTAGGGACTCCTTGAGTATTTATTGGCGTGATTTTTGTGAATGGGTTTATTGTTGATAGCTTTCATATTCCAGAACGTGCTTGAACAATAGATTTTCCCAAAGTGCCTTCCACAGAACATTCATTTTGGAGATGTTAACAGACATCACTCAAAAACTGGGCAAATACTGTCATGTTTATGTTGTCTGTAACAAGATCTGTGGCTATAGTAAATATCTAAGAGGGGGCTCTAATTACTTAGTGTTTTCCAAATTTATTAGACCACAGCATTTTCTTTTAGGGATGTGCTTGATAGAACTTAAGTTGCATGGAAAGTATTTTGAGAAATACTGCTTTAAGAAGAAAAAGACTAGAGACATAGACCAATGGAACAGGACTGAGAACCCGGATATAAAACCATCCTCACATTGCCATCTAATCTTTGATGAAGCAGACAAAAAAACATACACTGGGGAAAAGAATCTCAATTCAATAAATGGTGCTGGAAAAATTGGATAGCCACATGTAGAAGATTGAAACAGGATCTGTACCTTTCACCACTCACAAAAATCAGTTCACAATGTATAACAGACTTAAACCTAAGGCATAAAGCTATAATAATTGTAGAAGAAAATGTTGGAAAAACTATTATACATATCAGCCTAGGCAAAGAATTTATGAAGAAGACCCCAAAAGCAATCACAGCAACAACAAAAATAAATAAATGGGACCTATCAAATTAAAAAGCTTCTGTATGTCCAATTCTGTCATTAGAGCAGAATAGACAACATACAGAATGGGAGAAAATATATGTATGCTATACATTCGATAAAGGGCTGATAACTAGAATCTATATAGTACTCAGGAAAATCAGCAAGAAAAAATCAAACAACCCCATTAAAAAGTGGGCAAAGGACATGAGCAGAAACTTTCAAAAGAAGATAGACTAATGGCCAACAAATATGAAAAAATTCCCAACAAATCAAAACCACAATGAGATATCATTTAACTCCAGGAGAATGACTTTTGAATTAAAAAGTCTCCAAACAACAAATGTTGGTGTGGATGTGGAGAGATAGGAACACTCACACTGCTGGTGGGGCTGCAAACTAGTACAACCTCTATGGAAAGTAGTATGGAGATACCTCAAAGAACTAAAAGTGGAACTAGCATTTGATCCACCAATCCCACTACATGGTATCTACCCAGAGGAAAAAAAGACCTTCTTTAAAAAAGACATCTGTGCTCAAATATTCATAGCAGCACAATTCACGATTGCAAAGATGTGGAAACAACCCAAGTGTCCAATAATCCATGGGTGGATTAATAAAACATGGTATATGTATACCATGGAGTTTTACTCAGGCATAAAAAAATGGTGAGCTAATACCTCTTGTATTATCCTGGATGGAGCTGGAGACCATTCTTCTAAGTGAAGTGTCACAAGAATAGAAAAACAAACACCACATGTACCCACCATTAAATTGGTACTAATTGACCGAAACTTATGTGCACATATTGAAGTAACATTCATGGGGTGTTGGGCAGGTTGGGGAGGAGGAAAGGATGGGCAAACTCACACCTAACCGGTGCAGTGCACGCTATCTGGGGCATGGGCACGCTAGTAGCTCTGACTCGGGCAGTGCAAAGGCAATTTATGTAACTAAAGCGCCTGTAACCCCGTAATACTCTGAAATAAAAAACAATAATAATAGTAAAAATAAAAACAAGAAAAAGACTGAGTCCTGTATGAAGGTAGATATCTGACATTTTATTATATTGAATAATCAAGTCTCATCCGAGAAAATAGCCTCATTGTTCATAGGTTTTAGTTTAGGTGGTGGGTCCAAAGAATAGGTGACCGTTTCTCAGGACAGGTCAAAATCTGGTCTGCGGGATAAGAAGTGAGGGGAATTCAAGCAATAAGTGCACTTCTATTGCTAAGAAATCCTGAGATAGATTTATAAGCTATGCTGTGAATGGTCAATACATTGTAAATTCAAGAGGCTCCCTGTGTGGTTATGGGAATGATTACTGTTTGGGCCTCAGGGGAGTTTTAGGAAGAACCAATTTCATACTTAAGTCACAGTGACTTAAAGTGAAATATTTGAAATCATTGTTGAAATCACATGGAGTCATCAACCAGCAGGTGAGGTGCGAATGCCTCTCACTTCCCTCGAGCAGATGTCGTCTAATATCCTTATTTGCCAATCCGTTTGGCTCAGACAGCACACCTATGGTTAGTCACAAATCACCTCCTGTTGTTCATTTCAATTCTTCCTTTATTCAAATGGCTTCGAAGTCATTCATTGAGAAACAAAGCAAATGCAAAGATTACGTCCATAGGCACAGACTGGATTTCAACAAATGCTGACTCTGCATAAACAATTGTTATTTTATAGAGAAGAATTTCTGTTTCTCTTCTCTCTCCTCCCTTCATTCCTGTTTGTTTCAGACCTGGGTTCGAGCACTAGCTATGCGGGTCACAGGCTGTCCGAAACACAGTGGAACCCAAAATAAAATTCACCTCTTTTTTTGAGACAGAGTCCCGCTTTGTTGCCCAGGCTAGAGTGAGTGCCGTGGCGTCAGCCTAGCTCACAGCAACCTCAAACTCCTGGCTCAAGCAATCCTCCTGCCTCAGTCTCCTGGGTAGCTGGGATTACAGTCATGCACCACTATGCCCGGCTAATTTTTTCTATATATATTAGTTGGCCAATTAATTTCTTTCTATTTATAGTAGAGACGGGGTCTAGCTCTTGCTCAGGCTGGTTTCAAACTCCTGACCTCGAACAATCCGCCCGCCTCGGCCTCCCAGAGTGCTAGGATTACAGGCGTGAGCCACCACAACGGGCCTAAACTTCACTTCTTTAGCCCTGGTTTTCTCATTGAAAACAGGGATCTATCTGTATGGCCACCTCGGAGGTCTGCTGCGGAGACTGAGGGACCAAAAGTGTGGATAGTGGCAGTGAACAGAAGCCTGTTGTTCTGAATGTCTTTCCAGCTGCAGGCTTCAGTCTACCACAGAATGGGAGGTGACACTCTTTTAGTGCAGTGGCTGAAAAAGAAAATGAAAATGGCACTATACTTTTCCTAATGAAATCGCAGACGGGTGACCAGAATTTACACTCGATGAGAGAGGAGCTACTATGCCCATGGAAATGCAGGCTGGGCGGAGGTGTGGTCGGGGACAAGGAAGGTAGGGATGGGGTCTGATCCCAGCCTGCAAAACCCTCAGAGGTGCTTCGGCCTCTTTGGAACACCATTGGTAAGTCATGGCTCTATCGACCCATGCCTGAAGATCAAATGACATTTCAGGGCAGGAGCTGACCCATCATGGAAGTCAGGAGGGGAGGAAGGTAGCCGAGCAGCAGCCCCGGAACTACTCATGCTGAGCTCCTCTGCTTTGCCCAGAGCCAGCCCATGCAGGTTCCTGGGGAGCTGTCCAGCCCTTTGTCACGTCAGTCTGCAGAGCCCCACGGAAGCTTGACATTCCCTAGGAGTTTGGGCTCACACTCACATGAGTCTAATTGCAGAGAGATGACATGGGGCCCAGGCAGAATGGCTGAGAGTTCTACTGGTTGGGACTCACATCTCCTCCTTCATGCCTTTCCTATTTTTCTTTGTCCATTCATTCAACAGACCTTTATTATCTAGTAAGTGCCAAATACTAAGCCAGGAGCTGGGGAGAGAAGATGAATAAGACGCTATCCCTGTCCTCCAAGAATCCTCAGCCGCTTGGGGGGACACCTGTACCTCCCAATAAAAATAGTGCATCTCATGAATGCTGCAAGTTTTAATTATTGATATCAGCAAATGCAGACTTAGGTACTTTGTTTTTAGCAGAGTCTATGATATTTCATGCCCACTCTCTCATTTTCCCCCCTCGCCTCTTCATGTCAACCTTCCTTCAAATCACAATCAAGGAATTTGGGAAGATGGCATAATGACAGTGGCCCTTTCTGCAAAATCCTTCTTGAAAATGAACACTTACTGTCCTCTTGAAGGCCGATTATACTGATAGCTACCACTTATGGACTGCTTAGCATCCACTGGGCTCTTGCTAAGTCCTTTAACGCATTATGTCAGTTAATTTCATTGAATCTTCACCATAACACTTTGGCAAGGGTACTTTTTCCAAAGAAGGAAAGGTGAGACTCAAAGTGATGAAGGGGTTTTTCTCACACAGCTAATAAATGACAGAATCTGGATGTGAGTTCAGGTTTGCCTGATCCCAAATCCTTAGGTCTTTCCCACTTTATCACAGCTTCCCTCATGCCCTCTGGGGTCTACAAAGAGCCTGATCCCAAGATGAGTCTGGAGCTAAGAAATAGGTGAAGTAGACAACTATTTTATATGCTTTGAAATCAGAAATGGCAAGATTCTTTGAAAAATCAGTCTTCTAGATTAAACAATGCCTAACTCAATATAAAAGGATTCTTGCAGGAGCTAAAGCATTTCTTCCTTTTGTTCTGTGTTCTTTCTGTGGCTGTGGCTATTTTGTGTGTTGACAGCATGACATCAAAGTAGAAGGTGTTTTTCTCTGACTCTGAATTGACTGGTTGTCTCAAGATCAGGGAGTCGTTTCCCTAGTCTAGTCTTATAATGCTTCCATTTCTTTAAATTTAGCAAATAGCTGTCGTGTTCCCTGCCCTCTGCAGGGGACCACAGGGTCTAGATGGTGACCTGCGTCCGTAACCCTAAAGGGGACCTAGGAGCAGACCTTGTGGCCCTCTATTTGCACTGGAGATTACACTTTTCCCATATAAAGCTCTCAGAAACTGTAACTATGAATGATGTGCTGATTGGAGATAATGGTGACAATGATAATTCTATAATTACACTTTGTACTTCTCATCTCCTTTTGGAATCGTAAAAGAATTTGTACATGTCCTGATTCAAAATCGATCCATTAGTTCTCCTGAGACAAAAAGGCTGCTGATCGAGTGTTGGCTCTTGAGGTCCACAGGGGAGAGCCACATGGACTTAGAAAGCCTCGGTCACTGTCCTTTTCCGCAGAAAACACCCCATTTCTCGTAACCCTGTAAGTGGTGGTGTCAGTATCAGGTCTACATGAGGTTGTGCAGCTGAACCTGCAGGACTGGCAGGGTAAGGATTCTCGCCTCGGCGGGCTCACTCGCTCCGCCATTCCTGGGTGGGACGCCAACATGCTCCTGTGACTGCCAGGAAGCGCCAGGGAAGCCACCCTGGGTTTCCTGCCATTCAGCTCAAACACTTCCACTGCTGGGCACTTTGGAAAAGGGGAGGCCTTAAACTGGGGCTCTCTTAATCAATACCTCTCCCACAACGGAAAGGAGGGCAGTTCTCTTTCTGCTGTGGTTCCCTCCTCTTTATGTGCTTTTCTGCCCTTCTAACCTATTCCCCTTCTTGGAGAAGCTGCTCTTCCAACCGCAGAGAGGGGACACTCTGTGCGCCGGGTAAACTGTCCCTGGGCACAGCTGACTGGAGCAGGGACAAACACCTGAACTGATCCGGGCAGATGCCCTCTCCTGGCAATCGGGAACTGGCAGACAGCTCAGGTACCTGCAACAAAGCGGTGTTTTACATACTGCGGTGACATCCGCTAGGTTGCAGAGAACCAACTCTATTATCTGAAACTTAGAAGTAAAAATAGGATGACTGCATGTCCTTCCAGTGCCACACTGTAACATTGCCTACTGATCCCTTTAAGAATTTTAATCCTCTAGGGGAACATACTTTCGGTTGACTTACTATTTACTATTGATTTTTATCTGGTGGACATGCAAATGATTTTTGTCCTGTAAAAAGATTGTATTGCTCCATAGGACATTAACTAGTACGGTTTCTAAATTAGCAAACTTATTTCAGCACACTCTTCCTGATGGTCTATCTAAATCTTCATCCTTTAAATTCTCCTTTGAGGCGGGGCACGGTGGCTCATGCCTGCAATACTGGCACTTTGGGAGGCCAAGGTGGGAGGATTGAGACCAGGAGTTTAAGACCAGCCTGAGCAACATAAGGAAACTCAGTCTCTACAAAAATCCAGTCTCTATGCCACTGGGCACGGTGGTGCGCACCTGTAGTCGCAGCTATTTGGGAGACTGAGGCAGGAGGATCACTTGAGCCCAGGAGTTTGAGGTTGCTGTGAGCTATGAGGATGCCACTGCACTCTAGCCCAGTCTCTAAAGGAAAAAAAAGCTTCGAATCAGCTTTACTATCCTCTGGTTTTCGAGTTTATGAATCTTTGATACATAATCCCTGTATGCTTATATAAAAATCATGTTTTCGCTTCTTGGAAATTATACTTTGAAGACTCAACCCAACAGGCTGGGGAAAATCCTATGAGAATTGCTGGATCCTGGTCAGAAATAAAAGGAGTAGACTCAGGCTATACTCCATCGTGGCGGACTTGAGGATCATTCTCAGATATGGGGGTCCTGGACCAGGGCCAAATATGTGGGTAAGGCAGGCTCAATTGCTGAATCCTCTATAGAACTCACGAGAAAGAATGGGGCCCATAGTAGGAGAAACAAAGCAGGAAGGATGAGAGTGAAGGGAAAAGGTTAAACCTTTCACTAAATTGGAAAGGCAGAGAACAGTATTGCTGGGTAAAGAGGGAACCTTACAAACCGGTGAATGTCCCTCATCCAGTAAGCTCTGACTAGAGCCCAATATGCCTATCATTAGCAATGTCCAGAGCTAATAATATTAGTAGTAATAATATTACTAATAATGTAAGTAGCTCCCATGTTCTATTGCCAATAGTGCCAGCAGCCTTATATATATCGTTAATCTTTATCCCAGCACTGTTAATTTGAAATATGATGAAGAAAGAGACTCAGAGTAAATAAATAACTCATCCGTGCTTTTTGGCACAGCTAGAATTGCTACAGAAAGAATCTAAGCCCAAGTTTATCTAACTCCACAGAGTATGTGGTCTCCCTCCATCTCTCCTTCCCTTCCTCCCTCCTTCTCTTCGTACCATGTGCCAGGCACTGTGCTAGACTCTTGGGATGCAGTGACAAACAAAGTCCTTACTCTCAGGGAGTTTACATTCCAGTGGGAGGGACACAGAAAATTAATAAAAAATACATCTCTTATGGCAGCGAGTGCTGTGAAGAAAATACAGTTTTCATACTTATTGTTGCATGCCCATCAGCTGTGCAGCTTTCTCCCACTCCGTCACCCCTCCTCATGCAGAGCTTTGCTCTGGCCTGGAGAATTGGAAGGACTTAGATAAATGTCCCCATCCCTTTGTTTCAGGACGTTTGGCACAGGGCAGAGGACACAGCAGCAGGCAAAGCTGCTGGAAGCAGTTGTGCGGCCGGGAGCCAGGAGCTTGGTCACTCGTTCCAGAGGCAGAGCGTGTGACGTCCCCTCTCCCGCCCTGGAAGGGAGACGGGGTCGGCTCCTTGGAGTCAGAGTCAGGCCCTCAGCTCCCAGGGGTGCACCCGGGCAGCTTCAGGGGGGTGACTCGGGAGCCTGGGAAGAATTCATTCACTGATGGAGTCGGGAATAATCCTTGTACCATCAACAGCTGAGTTAAAATTCACGCTAAGACATCAGCATTTATACGCATACACATTTAAGTCAGGATCTCAGCGAAGAGGGCATGACAGTAATTAAAACAGGTGCCAAACCTGGATCAGCTCACCCTGTGGCTGCTGCTTTACCTGCTCGTAGGACTTCTGGTGCGACGCTTCATGAAAAAAGAGAAAAACTCTGAGACCATTGCATCACAGCACACACACACACACACACATACACACACACACACACACACACACACGATTCCAGAAGCTTTCGGGACACTGATAATTTGGAAGCGCTAGCCGGAAAGCACCTGCTTTTTCCTGCTTACAGTACTGGGGACTTCTTGTTGGATTGTTGCTTCATTAATGGGGCCTCTAAATATCAACTTGTGTTTTAACTACTTCGAGGAATGCCACATGCTTCTGAATGCAGGTGAGGATAAAAGACCAGAGGTTGTTAACCAAAAGCCTGAAACATACAGGTGAAAAAGCTGTTCTAGGAGGAGGAGAAAAACAGAGAAGGACGGGAGGGACAGCAGCCTCGAGGGGCCGCCTGCAGTCCCCACCGCCATAGCCCTGCCCTCTCCCTTCTGTGGGGGAAAGGTCTGGATGGCTGCGGCCTTGGTCTGTGTGGTGGCATCTTGGATGCTCGGGCTCAGCCTCAGGGCTGGGCTCCTGTTTCTTAATTTCCTCATCTACCCCTCCCCCAGTGGCATCACCTGCCCAGCTCCTTGCCCTCCTGTGTGCCAATGGTTACAGCAGGTGCTGCCTCAGTGAGGCCATTACCACCGGGCTGACCTTTCCATAGCCCCTACCTGCACCGCTAGCCTGGCTCCGTGTAGTTGCAAACCTGGCCGCATATTGCAATCACCTGGGATTGTTAAAAAATCCTGGAGACCAGGCTGCACTCCAGACCAATGAAATCAGAATCGCAGGAGTAGAGTGGGACTAGTAAGTTAAGAAACCTTTCCAGGTGACTCCAATGTTCAGACAGATTGGCGCACTGCTGTCCTGAGAGTTCTGAGAGCGAAGGCTGGACATGCCACCTGGGGCCAGCACAGCCCAAGTGACACCCCACTCCACCCCTTTCTCTCCATCCTGTGACCTCCTGCTTTGCTAAGAGCGAAGGCACGCTTTCTTGGGACTCAACAGATCATTAATCTGCACAATCGCTTTCTGCAAGTTGGGCTCAGCCAGAGATCGTTGTCATCCAGGCCAAAGTGTATATGTGAACTTTTAAAGGGTTTGCCGTGGCTTTGAATATTCCATCTGTCTTGAGCCAGACCGTCCACGAGGGCAGATCAGAGTTGATATCACACATCAAAGTCCTGCCATTCGCCTCGAGGACTTATAACCAACGTCTGTCAACCCTGCAGCTATGAGAACCAGTGGAATTGGATTTAAGGTTTGGAGTTGATTTTTCTGAGTGGAAATTTGATGCAAAATCTCTAACTTGTTGACGCTAAAGGGCTTTGACAAGTGACTTTAGCAAGTCCCCAACTTCAGTGCAATTTGCTACTGGTTTCCCCTCTGCTCTAACAGCGGGGGCCTCCGAGCCTCCTTGCTGCTCTGCGCCCCTCCCGCTGGGTGACCTAGGGGATTTGGCCTATCCATTCTGAGCCTCGTTCTGTGAGTTTTCCACGACTTCCCACTGCACACAGAGTGATGTCTAGACTCCCTTTCCAAGGGCCGACACCCTCCCCAATTCCATGTTTCCCATCAACCCACCACCACCCTGGGCTTCAGCAAGTTAGAAGCTGCCCCAGCCCCTGCCTCCCGCAAAGCCCAGCTCCGGTGCTCCGGTGAAGCCGCCTCTCCTCGGACTCGCAAAGCAGAGCGAGCTCCAGCCTTGTTTGTGGCATTCGGCACAATCTATCTTTAGGCGTGTGTCACCTGTCACAAGATGCTCGTGGAAGGTAGGGCAGAAACATTTTTAAAAATCCTTTTTATCCCTTATAGGAGTCATCTTAATGCTAACCCAGTAGGGGCTCAGATATATCCAGT
Source organism: Microcebus murinus (assembly GCF_040939455.1). Classification (NCBI taxonomy): domain Eukaryota; kingdom Metazoa; phylum Chordata; class Mammalia; order Primates; family Cheirogaleidae; genus Microcebus; species Microcebus murinus. Next base: position 49,355,824 of record NC_134122.1, on the reverse strand, counting down.
GGATTAGTTTCTTGTTGCCGCATAACGATTTAAGCACGAAGGTAGTGACTTAAAACAGCACCCGTTTATGTTCTCACAGTTTCTGTAGGTCAGGAGTGTGGGCACCACGTGGCTGGATTCTCTGCCCAGGATCTCACAGGGCTGGACTCAGGCGTTAGCAAGGCTTGCTTCTCATCGGGGACTCAGCTCCTCATCCAGGCCCACTGGTTGTTGGTGGAATTCAGTTCCTGTGGTTGTAGGACTGAGGTCCCCTGTTCTTGCTGTCTGTCATCCTGGCGGTGCCCTCAGCTCCTACAGGGCACTCTCAGGTTCTTGCCACGGGATTCCAACCATCTTCAAAGTGAGCAGGAGAACTTCTCTTGCATTGACTCTCTTTTTTATCTCTGACTTTCTCAGTCTCCGACCTCTAGATCCAGATTGAGAGGGTTCATGTGTTAGATCTGACCCACCAGGACAATATTTTTGTGCATATGTGGGCCCCTTCTTTTAGGAAGTGGCTCCACCATTTTTATCAGACTCTCAGAAGGGTCTGGGATGTTTACTCATCACAGACATCCACGCCAGGCCAATCAGAGCAGAATTTCTGGAGATTCCACATGTTAAGGGGCAGCCTGCGCAGAGAACTACCTATGTGGAAGGAACACTGGGCTTGGAAGATAAGGGACCTTGGTTTTTATCTCATTACCAATATCTGTGAGACCTAAGAGAAATCACTCTCGCCTTCTCAGAGCTTCATTCGCATATGAGGATAATAATTGTAAGTTCTATCTCTCACAGTTGTTAGGAAGATTAAGAGTATTTAAATTGCTTTGCAAACTGTGAAGGGTTAGTATTTTGCTAACTGTCTTATCAGTGTGAAGAAACACTGATAAGTGGGTGCGACACAACATTTTGAGTGAAAAAGAAGGTAAAAGTTTACATTTATCAAAGTTAAATATTAGATACTGTGCACTTTTCAAAGTTTGTTGCTGTTGAGGCAAATTGTTATAACTTTAAAAATATCAGGAGTTTAAATAATAAGCAAGCCATTTGACCTTGAGATAACATTTCTAGGAATTTCTTTTAAGGATTTAATTAAGGACACATACCAAGATTACGGTAGTACTAAATTGGAACCAATCAAAATACTTAACAGCATGGGATTATTTAATGATGCATGAAATATTATTTAAACATGAACAATATACTGCATCTAAATAGCTGACATTAAAAGAAGCTTATAATAAATAGTTAAGTGTAAATGGCCATTTAAAGCATACGCGCACCTTTCTTTACTCACCTGGAAGGACTTACACCAAGATATTGACAATGGTTAACCTCAGGTGATGAAATTTGGGGAATTTTTAAAACTTAAATTGAATCTATATTAATTCTTTTGGTATTTTTCATTTAAAAAGAAAATGGCATTCAAGTAAGTGTATTAAAATACTCAGTCCCATTTCCTTGTCACTTACTTATCAATGTTCTATCAACAAAGAGCAGAAGGTGCCCTGTTTTGAGCTACCAGGTGGAACAAAGTGTGGCCGGGGCACCTGCTGGACCTGGGGCGAGGTCAGTAGGGCCAGTGCTCGCGGCAGGTGAGTGAGGGTGTCCAGCTCCAAGCTGCATTTTGAAGAGGAGGTGAAACACCCTGATAAGAAGTCAGCTCCTCTCATGGCCCTGGAGGAAATTCTGAACACATATGGACTCTTTCTTGCTCTAGGCCTCTTCTTCTATTGCCTGGGCATCTCTCCCTTTCACAGTCAGTTTTGGGACTGCTACTCTAGGAATATTCTGGGACCTCCTTGCTGGGCTGCACGCCCCTCCTCTGTGACCCCCATCACTGCCATGCCCCTTGGTACCTTATGTAGACATCACTTTCATGCACTTCCTCTTCCCTTCTCCCCACCACTGCATCGTACCCTTCAAAGGCAGGAACCGTCTCCATCTCATCTTGGTGTCCCACGGGCCTAGCACAGTGCCTGGCACAGAGTAGGTGCTCCGTAAAAACTTGCCCTGCACTGAATCAACCGGCAGACGGGGCCTGTTGCATTGTGTTGTTGAGGATCGGGGTGACTTCCAACCCACTTCGAGCTGAGTCCACCGCCCTTATACCAAGGGAAGAGTCAGGAGCTAACTCCGTAAACAAGACTCATTTCTATCGCTCCCAAAGGTGATCTTGCCTTCTCCACTCTCCAGCCCTGAGCTGGACCAGGAGTTTCTGAGCAAACAGAGGGGATGACACCCTCCATGTTACAATGGTCCTGCCTTCCCGCATAGCCAGGCAGAGCAGCCCCTTCCCTCATCCGGGCCATGCTGAGCAGGGTCTTCTTACTGATTCCCTCTGCCCCTGCTGAGTCCCTTCTTTTTATCACAGCTGGGAGGCTGACCTTCCCTGCAACCCAGCCCTTCCCCAGCTGAGGTGAGAATTGTTTAAAAAGCCCGGGGTCTGGTATCAGAAGGACTAGGACCCAGGTCTTCTAGGCTTCTAGCCTGGTTAGCAGTGTGGCTTTTGGCCTGCATTTAGATATCCTGAGTTTTGGTTTCCTAACCTCAGGTTGCTGGACGGGTTTGTTGGTAGGAGCAGCTTAGACCGACCTATGAAAGCATCTGTAGACTTGGAAGTGTTCACGTGGCACTTTGGATCAAGTCATCGTCCCTGCTTCTCCAAACTGCAGCGAGATGATCCGAAATCACTGCTTGCGATCCACAGACCCCCACGTGTCACAAGTCGCCAGTGGAGCTCTCACTGCCATGCTTGTCTCTGCGGCCCTGTTCTCAGCTCTGACCTGACACCCTTCTCTCCTCTGGGGCTCTTGCCCGCGTCCCACCGGGGACTGGAACCCTGTCCTTTAAACGCTCAGAGTGTAGGGTAGTGTTTCTCAAGGTATTCCCTGCATTCTCTGCCTCCAGACTGGTTTGATACTGGTTAGAAATCGCATCTCTGACTCTCAATTCAGACCTCAAGGATCAGAACTGGCTGTGGGAATGCGTGGGAATCTAAGCTGTTATACAGAGAAACAGAATTGAGATGGGACGGAGGGCAGGAAAGCCTGTTTTAGGAAAGCCCTTCCCTCTGGCAGAGGCGGTTTCACTCCAGCTTTTGAAAGCTCGGGGCGATTTGCCCACCGGGGCTGCCTGGCTGCGAGGGGGAGCAGAGCTGACGCTGGGGACAGGCGGGGACGCCCTGCAGGGACGGCTGCGGGCGGTGGGGAGGCCACTCCCGCCAAGCCCGGGGCTGCCTGGGGGCCGACACCCGAGTGCGAGAGCTGCACGGATCCCGTGGTCAGCCTTCACTCCTTCCACCCGGCAGCCGGAGCCTGTGCTTGCTTTTGGTATGTCCAGAAAGGAAGATCTGTGGGTGCTTGAAACTAGACTGTCTCAGTAACCGATGTGCTGGAAAGACAGTGAAGAAGGCAAGATGCAGATGCTTCCCCTTAAACTTCAGGGCCGAAAGGGACTTGTCACTGATAGCAGACAGGGTTTTGATGTCACTCTGGGATGGAGGAAATAGGGAGGTAATCCAGGCTGGATGGAAACCTCTCAAAGGTCTGAGAGACTTTGCTCAAGGTCTGGGAGTGGCAGAAAGCCTGGGAGAAGTGGAGTCTCAGAAGTGTGACATTCTGGGAATGTCCCCGGGGACCCCTGGTAGGAGCATCTAGCCCCCACTGCGGGACTCATTCAGCATGCGTAGATTGCCTGGGCAGGCGGGGAGGAGGCAGAGGATCATGGGTAGTCTGGCTAGTCCTCTTCAACTACAGCGGGGTTGGCCTCAGAGGGTGTCCAGGAACCTGCCAGCAGTGGCACTTTGTTGGCACCAAGGTCCTGGGCGCAGGGCCCCAGCTTTGCTTCCTACTCACATCTCTCCAGCTGCTGAAAATTGCGGGAGCATCGATGAGGAATATCTTGCAGGGCTGCCTTTGGTCCTCTTGCCAGAGAAGCAATATTGGTTGGCCACATCTGGTGTGTAGAAACATGAATATTTTAGTAGTGTTTCATGGAGTATCTTAGAATCCTGGAGAGAGAGCAGCACATCAAATTATTGATTCAGTCATTTAAAGGGCATTAGCAGAGGATGCCTATCAGACTAAGACATCTGAGTGTCTGATCCAGTGCAGAGTCCAGGCAGGGAATATATATGGCACTTCTTTCCATCCTTGTGTGAGCACAGTGCATGACATGGGCCATTCGTGTTGTTTGTTTGTCTTTGTTTTTGCTTGGGTGATGAGATGAACAAGAGATCGAAACTCCATGCTTGCCTCTCGTTCTGATCTATACTGCCCATTAGGGAAATAGTAATAATTTGTTTTCTTGAACCTATCATATGACTTCTTTTGTTTCTAATCAATAGAATCAAATGGACTTTATAAAACTAACTGAAAAATCCCAATGGGTCCAAGCCACAAAGGAATTTCCATAAATGTCAGGTCAGTTCTGCTCTGTCCTGGTACAAATCAAGGGTACAAAAAGTTCGGGCCACCCCCAGGGGTTCCTGCCTGCTTGAAGATTGCTCAGAGAAGAGCTAGTACTTTAGCCTAAAAATAACTGTTTTAGGCTTTGTACCTATGGCACCAAAAGTGCGCAGACCGACATTTAAGCAATTAAGTCAGTCATCAATGTTTAGTTATATCATGCGAAATAATCATCTCTACTGAGTCTTTAAAGAATTGAGTAGCTTGATGTCATGTCAGCACAGCCTTTATTAAGTCCTCTTATTAAATCCTAAAAAATAAAGGGACTTGAACCTGGAAATATCTGTGGGAGTTGATCTTATTGTGTTCCCACTGGGGATTGAATATGTGGTCCAAGACAGCAGAGCCTGTTCTTTGGAAAATCTATTAACTGTTCCACAACAGAGGGAAGGGAGAGGCCAGGTACAGTGGCTCATGCCTGTCATCCTAGCATTCTGGGAGGCTGAGGTGGGAGGATCATTTGAGTTCAGGAGTGCGAGACCAGCCTGAGCAAGAGTAAGACAACCCCGTCTCTACTAAAAATAGAAAGAAATTAGCTGGACAACTAAAAATATATAGAAAAAAATTAGCCGGGCATGATGGCACATGCCTTTCGTCCCAGCTACTCAGGAGGCTGAGGCAGGAGGATTGCTTGAGCCCAGGAGTTTGAGGTTGCTGTGAGCTAGGCTGACGCCATGGCACTCTAGCTGGGGAAACAGAGTGAGACTCTGTCTCAAAAAAAAAAAACAAAAAACAACAACAAAAAAAAACAGAAGGCAGGGAGAGAAGAGAGAGTGCATTTCCACTTGCAGCCTAAAGGTTAATTTGCTTGTATTCCTTTGGGAAATGGGATAACATTGTGTGCCTGGGTTATAGTTGATGGAATAAAGCATCAATGGATGGAATAAATAACATCCGAACCTATATAAAAATAATAAAGTGGGCCTACTCCCTAGGGGAATGTTCTGTGTCTGTCTCTGGATTCCTACTTTCATTAATATATAGGGATGATGCTGACTTTACTTTATAGTTATGTGCCTGTCAACCGTGTATTTATTAATACATCCCTAGGCTTTCGTATAGTTCCATAAGGTGATAAAAACAGTTTCAACAGCGATGCTATATATCCAGTTGGACGTGTCTTTAAAAAGCAAAACGCTCTCTGCTGAATTTTAAACTGTTTCACCAGGTCAGGACTGGCGAGCCTGGCAATGCCTGTGAGACCAACTTCAGACGATTCTGGAATAATCTGGGCCTCTGGGGCGGGTTCTATGCTGCGGAGTCAGTTCTCATCTGCCTGCCTTTGTCACTCTTTCACTTTATGACTTAGGGGGTGAATGCTTTTTTCCCCCGAGTGCTTGGTCCCAAATTGTGAAAAAAGAATAAAATACCCATCACCACCTTGACACTGAAAGGAATGGCGGCACTGAGCATTCATTATGCGCCAGCCACGGTTGTCGGCACCTTGCGAGTTGTAGCTCGTGTCATCTTCATGGCACCCCCGGCCAGGCAGCGCCTGTCACTATTGCTACTTTGTCGGTGAGGAAGGGGCAGGTACAGGGCGGATAGGCCACTTTCCCACATGGTCGAGACAAGAGTCCCAGCGGTCTTGCTCCAGAACCTGCCTGGTCACCAGGCCCTGCTACTGCCTCCTTAGGAACGGTAACCTAAATATGCCTGGGACCCTTAGAAATGCAGCACCAAGGAAGCTTCTTGGATTACAAGTTGCTGTGTTGCCTCTGTAGCTCCCTCGAAAGGCAATTTTATCCACTAAAACAAAACTGACCTAAACAAAGCCCCACTGAGATAGAGCCATCTCAAATCTTCTGTGCGTTTTACGTCGGTTCAGTTGAGCCTGGGTTGCTTTCTACCCTGTTGCTGCACTTGTGATTTACTTTGGTCGAGAGACAGAGCAACTCCTCTTCCCAGCTTAAAAAGCTTTCTTAGGCTCATAAGAGCCCTACATGATGAATGAAGAGCAATTATAAACTCCGAGATCCAAAACAAACAGGAGGGGTCGCTTGCTTGTGAGTTTTCCCTTCCTTCTTCCCAGGGTGGTCACTCAGCTTCTTAATGTAAAGAGTCTGCAGGTAGGTAGTGTCCCTATGAGGCCACCCAGTCTGACTTTTAACCCAAGCAGAGACATGCAGCACACAGCACAGGACACTTGCCTGGCCCAAATGCTGGCACCAGCACTGGCTGACAAGATGACTTCCAGGAAGTTAGTTTCCTTACCTATAAAATGAGGATAATATCAGTACCTACTCCATAGTATTTTTAAGAGGAAATATGCAAAAAAAATTGCTTAGCACACTGCCAGGAACATAGTAAGCATTCAGTAATTGTTATTAAGATCATCTCATCTTTGCTCAGATACTTTCAGTGAGGGTGAGCTGACTACCTCCTAAAGTAGCTTGTTGTAAAGTTCAAAGAATCTTAGAATTCTAGGCATGAGAGACCCATTTGTCCAACCTCATTGGTTCAAAGGCAAGAAATCTGGGGTGCAGAAAGACTGACCGATTTATCCAAGGACACCCCATTTGCCAGGGGCAGGACCAACACCAACACCAGAACTTCAGGGCTCCTGATGTCTTCTCCTATGTCCTTTCCTTTCTTAAATTGTGCCAAAGTCCACCTCCCTGTAATTTTCCCCTCTAGATCGGGCTTCCTCCCTCTCACAGTCTCTGGCAGTAAATAATAGACACTTTAAAAACATGAGTGTTGAAGTAAAAGTTCGCATTATCCATTATCTGTAATAAATACTAGAATTCTTGGTTTTCCTTGGCACCTACGAGTCCTCCACAGATGGGTCACAGAACCGGAAGAGCTGCCCTTTGTTTGTGAACATGGCATGGCTCTGCTGTTTGTTAGATTTCCTTTTCACGTTCTATTGAAGCGTGGTCTTGACGCACAATTATCCATATTCTTATACCTGGTCTTATTGTAACATTTTATTCATCCTTCAGTTTATCCCTTTGTCTCTCAAAACGAGTCTCTACTCTTTGCCAGATACTGTGATATATAGACAAAAGGACACGCTTGCTCTCTTTTCTCCACATGCTGATGGAGTCATGGAAGAACAGATCCATAAGTGATGGAAACTGGGTGATAGTTAGTACAGTGGAGACAAGATAGGTGCATGGTTCTCCGGAAGCAGAGAGGAAAGGGGTTTAATTAGTTTTGGGTTGGGAGCGCAGAAAGCAGTGGAGTGAACCCAGGAAGGAAGGAAGTCATCCGAGGAGGGGATCCTTGGCTCTCCAGAGGTAATGGTGCCATTATGGTGGCAGAGACTGGCTAGCTGTTCAGGAATCTGTCTCCCCTTCTTCCTGGGCATACCAGCTTCCTCTGTGGCAAAAGGCCAAGTAACTGAGTTTTAGCCAATACAGTCTGAGCAGAAGTGATGTGTACTCCTTCTAGGCCTGGGCCACAAATTCTTTAACATGCAATTCTTTGCACGCTTTCTCTGTCTCGATGCAGACAAGGACAGAAACTGATGTCGAAGCTGGTGGAGCCACAGATGGAAGGGGCTGGGTCCCTGACTCAGGAAATCAATCACCTCCTGCTGATCAAGAACACATGTTTCGGGCTTTATGCAGGTAAGAAATAAACTTCTATTGTGTTTGGGGCCATTTTATATGTTGGGGTTAATTTTTTGTTTTTGAAGCAGCCAGTGTTGTGTCTAGTACTGCAATTACTAAACTCAGAAGTTTGGATTTATTTACCAACCAAACTAACCAAGCTAGCCTGAAATAGATACAACCAGTAATCCTGGCTTCTTAGTTTATTAGCCAGTGAACTAACTTGGGAGCTATTATAGAATCACAATATGTTCCTCTCCTGGAAAATTCCATTTGAGATATATTTGTCTCTTTATCCTTAAAGAAATCATTTTAGCCCTGATTGAAATGTTCCTGTTTCTCCCAGATAACGTGGCTTACTCTACAGCCGGTTACTGCTGCTAAAAATCTTCAGCTTGCTTCTTTTTTTTCCCCCCTAAGCTAAAAGGAAGGAGCAAGGAAAGCAACTTTATATCCTATAAAGAGAAGAAAAAGAGGACTGGCAGCTAATAGATGAGTGTGGAAAAGACAAAGAAGAAGTGCAGTTTGTCGCATGTCAGTGTGGTTTTTCAGGGCTTTTCCTCCAGCTTGTTAGACTTCCCACACGTCTAACTTGATCTTAATAAGATCATATCATATTTCATTATAGATTTTATTGTCAATTTTTGACAGTTCTTCCACAAAATAACCCACAGAATTTTGTTTCCTGACACAATCACAAAAGGAATAGGCCGGGCATGATGGAGCATGCCTGTAGTCCCAGGTGCTCGGGAGGCTGAGGCAGGAGGATTGCTTGAGCCCAGGAGTTTGAGGTTGCTGTGAGCTAGGCTGACGCCACGGCACTCTAGTCCGGGCAACAGAGTGAGACTCTGTCTCAAAAAAAACAAACTAAAAAAGGAATAAATCGGAGAATTTGAAATAAAAAAAGGAAGATGTCTGGATATTGACATTCCTCGGGTGCATGTACATATGCAACATGTTTCCTATTCATTCGTTTATGCATCTCTATTTGTTACCTATTGCTGCATAACAAATGACTCCAAAACTTAGTGGTGTACAACACCAATCATTCGTTATCTCATAAAGTTTCTGAAGGTCAGAAATGTGGAAATGGCTTATCTGGGTGGTTCCGGCTCAGGGTCTCTGGTGAGGTTGGAGTCAAGATGTTGGCTGGGGCTGCAGTCATTGCCGTCATCTGAAGGCTTGACCGTGACTGGAAGAGTGGTCGGCTCACTCGCATGGCTGTTGGCTGGAAGCGTCAGTTCCTCCTTATGTGGGCCTTGCCCTGGGGCTTCTCACAACAGGTCAACTGTCTTCACCCCGAGTGAGAAATTTAAGAGAGAGGAAGTGAGGAGGAAGCTCTGGTGCATTTTATGTTCTAGGCTCTGAAATCAGATGCCATCACTTCTGCCTGATTCTGTTCATTAGAAATGAATCACTAAATCCAGCCTAAACTTAAAGGGAGAGTAATTAAGCTCCACCTCTTGAAAGAGAAAGTATCAAAGAATTTGTGGATGTATTTTTAAACCACCACAGCATCCTATTTTTTTCTAGTACCTTCTTTGTACCAGGTACTGTTCTAGGCATCAGGGATCCGGGAATAAAGAAAACAGTGAATGCCTCATCAGAATAGCTGTCATGAACTCTAGCAATTGATATTAATGGATCAACTTGGGGACATTTTTTTGCCCCCCTTTCCCACTATGGGCTATAATATCGGTCAACTGGACAGTTATCTTTGCTGATTGAGTGCCTATGATAATTCAGATTTACATTTTTTCCCCACAAATTCTCTTTCCTGGCCAACATTCTTGTTGGTATATTATAGCTAGACTAAGAAATAGAAAACAAATGAAAGAAAGCGTAACTTTCATGACATTAACACAGTGAGCTACATATGACTCACAATAATAGTAACTATCATAAAATTATGTACTCACTGTGGGATTAATTTGGCTATTTTTAAACTACAGTTGACCTTTGAACAACATGGGTTTGAAGTACGTGGGTCTGTTATAAGTGGATTTTTTTCAAACAAACTTGGATAAAAACTACGATATTTGTGGGACGTGAAACCTGCCCATACAGAGGGCCAATGCTTGTCCTGTGTGCAGGTTCAGCAGGTTCTACTGAGGAACGTGAGTATGGTCAATTTTGTATACACAGGGGGCCTAGAACCAATCTCCCACATATACCAAGGGATGGCCATACTCCCTCTGATAAATGGAGGTAACCCCGGGTGACCTTGGATGCTCTGACGTGCGCCAACTCTGACTGCAATGCCTTACAGTTCTAAGAGCCAATTCTATATCACCCTAGTGTCCCTGAGCAGGTTGGATGGGTTGCAATACCCACTGAAGATTTCTAGAATCCCATGTCAGAGGTCAGAGGCAGAAGGGTCCTTGAACATGACCTAGCCCAATCTCTCCCTTTTTTGCATTTTAGAGACTGAGGCTCAGAGAAGAGAGGTGAGTCACTCTGCATCACCCAGGGGTCAATAGCAGATGTGAGATTGCAACCCAGATCTCCTGGCTCCAATCCTGACTTCTTTCTTTAGCGCCCACTTTGCCTCTTGCGGTAACAGTTCCCAAGGGTGCCCACTGAGCAGGGACAATGCCATGTTTTCAGAGGGAAAGGCAGTTGGCTATTGTTAGCCTCTACAGCACTCCTACTCTTCGCAAATTGCTATCCAAACATTTCGTGGAATGTTATGATAGCCAGTATTTTCGAGAACTTAGTGTTGCCAGAAACTGTCCTGAAACTCATTTAGTTCTCACAAAAACACTATGGGGTTGATATCACTATTATCCCCTTTGCATAGCCAAGGAATCAAGGCACAAAGAGGTTGTGTAACTCACCCCACGTTGCAGAGGAGGTAAGTGGCAGAGCTGGTGCTCAGACCCTAGCAGTCTGGCTCCATAGCTCATGCCTTTTGGTGCGAGGTTATAACTAAATGTAATTCTCCTGCTCACCAACAATGTCTTTCTTCTGTGCTTAGGTTGTTCCTGCTGGGATTCTTTGCTTGTGCTATACCTGGAACCTCCTGTGTATTCCTAATTAGACTTCAGGACCTACAGCAGCAGTCCAACCTCTTTCAGGAAGATTTTCTGGTTTCTCTCCATGTTGCGAGGTGATAATTTTGCTCCCAGATCCTTGCAAGCTCCTCATTCAACACTTTGCTACCCGCTCGGTGCAGCAGAAGCTGTCTTTATGCACAAGTGAATTATAACCTATGACAATGGCATGGGCAGTGGGTTACGAAAGGGATCCCTGGGTTCTGCTCCCTGTTCTGCTACTAACTTGCCTCATGGCCCTGGAAAGTCTGTCAAACCATTTGACTTTTTCAATCTGTAAAAAGAAGTGTTGGCCATTCTGTAATCCCCAGTGAAATGATTGATGCAGGCAAGACTTGTCAATGTCTGCTAAAATATTAGGTGGGAACGTGTTGGGGAGCAAGCTGTTTGTACTTTCCATATGTCACCCTGCAGATTGCTCACTAGGTACAAACAGAAAGACAACCTTTCCTCGGAGAGACCCGAGGTCACCACCCTAACCAAGAGGTCAAACTGAGCATCACTAACTGAAGGATGACATGAACTTATGAGCTTCTTGATATGATAGCATACGAAATGCATAGTACCATTTGTGACATTTTTTTTCCAACAGCTTTTTTGAAATATAATTCATATACCACAAAATTCACCCATTTAATGTGTACAATTCAATGGCTATTTATATTCACAGAGTTGTATAACCACCACCAGAATCTAATTTTAGGACATGTTCATGACCCCCAAAAGAAGCTCCGTAGCCATTAGAGTTTGCTTTTACATCAATCTCCTTCAATCCCCAGCCCTGGGCAACCACTAATCTACTTTTTTTGTCTATACATTGGCTTATTCTGGACACTTCATGTAAATGAAATCATATAATATGTGGTCTTTTGTGACTGGCCTCTTTCACCTAGCATGTTTTCAAGGTTCATCCATGTATCGGTACTTCATTCCTTCTGCATGATTCCATTGTATGGATAGACCACATTTTATTTATCCACGAGTTAATGGACATTTATGTTGTTTCCACTTGTTGCTATTGTTGACCATGTCACTATGAACACTGTCTATAAGCTTTTCTTTGATCTATGTTTTCATTCTTTTCGGGCATATATTAATATCTTGGAGTAGGATTGCTGGATCCTACGGTAGCTCTATGTTTACTATTCCGAGGAACTGCAGACTGTCTTATAAAACTGCCGCACCACCTACATGTCTACCAGCCATGCATGAAGGTATTAAGTTTTCTGGTCAAACATGTTTCATCTGGTTAATCAAGGCTTTCGACCTACTTTTCAGTTGATAGGAAACACTGATAGAGAGAAACGTTCACAGACACCAGTAGGAGGCAATCAGACAAATCTAGACAGCAGGGCATCCTACAACGGGCCTGAGCTCTTCAAGAAGTCAGCGAGCCGATGTCCAGACAAAAGAGGGGGGTGGTGACTACTGTAGATTAACAGGTGCTGAAGGAAGATAACGCCGAAATCTGAAGTGTAAACCTTATCCCATTCTGGTTAGAACAAAACAGTTCTAAAAGACATTTTTGGGCTAAACTGGGATATCTGAACATACATGAAATATTAGATGGTATCAGGGACTTATAAATTTCCTTTTTTAAAATGTTTCTTTTGTTTTCTCTTTTCTTTTTCTTTCTTTTTTTTTTAGAGACAGGGTCTCACTCTGTTGCCCGGCCTAGAGTCCGGTGGTGCCATTATAGCTCACTGCAGCCTCGAACTCTTGGACTCAGGCAATGCTCCTCAATCAGCCTTCTGAGTAGCTAGGACTTGAACTCCTGGCCTCAAACAATCCTCCTGCCTTGGCTCCCAATATAAAATTTCTTAGATATGATATTGGTATGCTGGCTAGATAGGACAATGTTCTTATTTTTAAGAGAGGTGGCTGAATTATTTCGAGGTTTTAAGTGTCATAATCTCTGCAGCTTATTTTCAAGTTGTTCAACAATATCACTCATATGCGCACACAGACACAATGATTTTAAAGCAAGTAATGGCAGCTGTTAGGTTTTTAATCAAGGCAAGTATATGAGTGTTTAGTATATGGTATTCCTTTTTAGCTCTTTTCATAATAAAAAGTTTGAAGTAAAGGAGACCTTTTCTTCCATGATTTGTAATTTTAGCCATGTCTCTCCAAACAGACTGCAAACCACTGGAGGTCTAGGCCCCACTGAGTACCTCTGTGCCCCGGTACCAAGCCCAGTGTCCCGCACCTTGAGGGTTTCTGGCGCTGCTGGGGCGTGGTCATTAACCAGAGGCAGTAGAGTAACTCGCACAGACTAGCAATTCCACAAGCGTTGCTGCAGTGGAGGAAGACAGCGACATTCTTCACTCTTTATAGCCCAAGTCTGGAAAATGAGAGGGTGGTAATTGCAGTCCTGTTCCCGATGCCTGCCAGCGAAAACAAACTTCTCTAACTTTGCTCCCAGAACAGTTGATGCAAAAGAAAATAGAAATCAGCCAGCCTCCCAATTAGCATCACTCACGTTGATTGCTGTTCCTGCCCAAGCTGAAGCGAGTCAGCTAAGCAAAATCCTGCAAAAACGCATAACCCCTGCAGTACTAAACTCTTAGTACTGTCCTAAAAGATAGAGGCTTTAGGAAGGTTCTTGGCAGATATGCACCATCCCATTGTACAAGGGGCATTTAAAGACTAGCCCCAGTGCAGGGTGAGTTCCTGGGGATTTCACAAAAATATCAGGGACACCTGCACCAACTTACAGCAAACCTAATATTCATATGATATTAGTTTCAGCCTTGGTTCTCTCCCTGACCCCTAGTGCCAGGAGATGGGAAAGAATGGTCTTCTGCCAATATGGCTTTCTTCATTTCAAAACACAAACTGAGTTACTTTTTCTCTATCCTATTGGTTTTAGAATTATGGCGTGGATGCTAGGCATGTACCTCAGGAGAAACCGAAAATTCAGCACTTGAACTCTTAGATATCTATGAGGCCATTTCTCGTTTAAAAACAGCACATCTCACATCTCTTGGAGACACCGAGTTTCAAATGCTCTGTGCCTTGTTATTCCTGTAAACTGATAAAATGTCCTGGATATTCCTTTATTTCAGAGTTAAGTCTATGTTTCTCAAATTGCTTATTTTTAGCCCCTTGTTACATGAGAATCCTATTTCAATGGATTTGATCAATGGGTTTGATCAGTCTTTGGAAAGCATAGTCACCGTGGAATTTGTTGCACAGCAGGAACGGAGTGTTTCCCTGGTAGAGAACATCTTCGTTTTGTCCAAAAGTCTGATCACGTGGGCTGAATGCTAAAACAGTGCTGGTTTAAATATTATGCATTTTTTGATAAGTCATGTATTCAAACCATGCATCAGTTCAACATACATACTAAAACTTTTGTTTCCAAAAGTATGGTGGTCATTGTTCTCCATTGTTCTGAAACAGCCCCTAACAGAATTCAGGTTTTCTAGAGATGAAACTAATCCCTATTAAGATTTCTAAGAGGACAGAAGCAATCCCATTAAATTTCACACAGGGGAAAGAAAACTGAGACAAAAATTAAGTTACTTGTCTACAGTAATATTTTCTAAGGTATGTTTCAGAAAAAATATTCATGCACAAACAGATTTGGGACAAACTATATTCCAGGTCCTTCTGTTGAAGGGTCTCAATGTACATTAACTGATTGAAGACTTAGGAAAGTCCTGCAGTAAAGAGATCTGTTTAATTCTATTTAATTCAGTGTTCTCTAAATTTATTGGCCCATAAGATGTTTTTATAAATTGTGCAACATCCATTAATGGTTCAGGGAAGGCACTTTGGGAAATGGTAACCTTTTATTACCACGAAGAGCAACATGATTTTCAAATAAAGCATAGAAAAAAAATCAGGTGACAATCAGAGGAATTTGAATGCTGATTGAATATTTGATGGTAATAATCAGTTACAGTTATATTTAAAGTATAATAATGAGATTCTGGTTCTATGGGGTTTTTCCTTGATTGTTTAACACATGCTGAAATATTTACAAATAACATGATTTAATATCTGAGGTTTGCTTCAAAATAATCCAGAGGGGGCAATTTAGGGTAGGCGGCTGCATGGGTTGACATCAGACATGAGTTGATAACTATTCAATTGATTTTTTTTTTAAGAACATGATCCCTTTTTAAAAAATTCTTTTCTACCACTGGATATCTGCGTGCCTGAGTGTTGTTTTGATGACATGTACTTAATTCAGAAAGTATCTCCAAGTAACTTCTAATCTATAGAATAATAGTAAGGTAATTATTTCTAAGCAGCTGCTAAAGACCTGAATTGGAAACATTCCTCAGCTCCCAGCTAAAGGGTGCCACAATGAAAGAAGCACTTGATGATTAATACCGTCAACCTAAAATAATTAAAAGGGCCAGGATCTAGTTCAAAGGGAGTTTATTACACTTTATTTCCATGGGTCATACTTGTGAGAATCCTGAAATCTTGAGCCAGTAGTCTTAAGATCTTGTTTAACAAGTTGTGACAAGGAATTCCAGAGATTTTATACAGCAAGGTGGACTCAAGTGGCTCTGAGGCCCAATAGAGCAAAGGACACGGCTCTGAAGTCAGTCTACTGGGTTTGTCTCCAGGAATATCCACTCTAGCCACGTGGTTTTGGGCAAGGCACTTACATCCCTTTTGCTGTGTTTCCTCTCTTACAAAATTGAAATAACAACAAGAAGAACATCCTCCTTTGAAAGCTTTTGTGACTATTAAATCAGATAATCTAATGTAAAGCACTTAGTGACTATTTAATAATTATCTATCATCATCATCATTGCCATCAATGTCTTTCTAGCTAGTTAGTGACAAGAATGGCTCATGTTCTGAGTAACTTGTACTTAAATTCTCTGAGCCTTTGTTTTCAAATACAGAATGGGAAGTAGTTACAGAACTAAAGGAAATACGTAGCTGCTAGGCAATCACAATGCTTTAATAGGGACACAAGATATCTCTGTATCTATGTTAGGAAATACATTTCCCTTTTTTGAACAGTCTTTATCACAGCTTGTTTAAATGGGAAGGATAAGTGATACCACCTCAATCTAGTTTATTGAGATAGAAATTGGGTTAAATCTTAAATAGTAAACCATTATCAGTGGTGTATTAAGTACCTTTGATGATATAGCTTATTCTTGTTTTAAATGTTTGTAACACGCCTGAACAAAAAGCATGCACGTGGTGAATATTTACATTTTATTTTATTTTTTTTTTATTTTTTTTTTTTACCATGACTCTGCAGCATGGAATTATTTACATTTTAAATTTTACTTTCATAATAATTTTTATAATAGTTTCAGAAATATACCGCCTCAGGAAAAAGAAGTCAAGAGTGTGTATGCCAGGAGGAGCGTAGGCATCAAATATTCCTTTCAAGCAACATTTAGTCTTCATGTATCTTTAATTTTCCTGCACAATTCCTTTGAGAATTTAAATAATCAGTTCAAATGATTTTAGGCAGTTAAATTGGAAGCATGCATATGTTTAAAATCCTCATGTTTTCTTGTTTCACTGAGATTGTCACAATGATTTGTTGGGACTTAAAATAGGCTTCAGCTATTTAGAAAACTTTAGCAATGTAAACACCCCCTGAGTTTCATTCTGATCATGAACAACAGTCTGGGCCAGCAGCTTGTAAAATAGTTTCCACTGACCAGATTTTTTTTTTTTTTTTTTTTTTTTATGTTTGCTAAGCTTTGGTCTTCTTATCTCTAAAGAAGTTGACCTACTGTGGTGTTTGGTTCCAGAATTGAAAGGTATAAAACATGTAAAGTTTAGCATATGACATTCTAAATGTTAGTCATTATTGTTAATTATCTTTGGACAACCATTAAGTGACTAGTAGGTATTTTAAAAAGTAATTTAGCTTGATAGGAAGTGTTGAAGTGTTGACTAAACCTTTAGGGTTCTCTTCTTCTTCCTTTGGAGATGTCTCTACTTCTGGCCTGCCAGGCAGGAATGAAATGGTTCTATGTTCCTCTGTCCTTGGAGCAGCATGATTTGAACTCATTAGGTTACTTCACAACCTCAGCTCTCTGAGGAGCTGACAAATGTTATTCTTCTGCAGACTCTTGTTCTTGTTGCTGGGGTAGAAGTAACATTCTCTTGTGACGTCCTATAGCCCAAACCAAAGTGGAGGCCCTGCCGTGCTCTCTGTAACACAACCGCATGCTGCTCCCCTGACCGATGGTGAGGGATGGTTCATGGTAAAGATATTAGACAGCTAAATGGGACCATTTCCCAGCGAGGCGAGCCACCAAGAGAACTGAGCATCTGTAAGGGGATTTCTCTTAAGGGTACCTTGAAAATATGTGGATCAGGTCCTTCCACATTCACACTATGCTTTCTGGCTAGTGGCCAGATTGTTGGATATATTTCCTAGCACAGCCCAAATCAAAGAGTGCTTAGTTGTATAAAAATGGACGTATCCAAGAAAAACATGGTCCTGAGGGCCTCATGATCTCTCTCAAAAATCAGTGGGCCTTGCTTTTCTTCATTCTTTCCCTTTATCTTTACTTTGTGATTAGAACAAAGAATCCAAAACACCTAATCAGAAAGCTTTCATTTCACTCAAAATGGCCAACATAGGTAGGTTTGTTTTCCCAGTTTTACCCTGTGGCTGGCACATACGGACATGATTTGTTTCCTCCATTTATAAGCAAAGCATCGTATGTCATCATAAAACCTGAATGGGTGCCCAGGTGCACGGCCCTGTGATGAAGGACATGCTCATCCTCTCTGAAGGACATTTCCTAAGCTATGGAGTCCTTGAGATTGCTAGCTGTCCTTTTGGATATGAAATGCCAGGGGGGTTATGACACGGTTTTATTACTCTGTTAGAATGGTATTATATAATCTCAGCCACGTGTATTCTCTTTACCTCTTTGACTTCCTCATTCTCCTGAGCCCAAAGTCTGATAATAAAAGGAACACTTGGATGAAAAATTAAATACATTTAACTAGTCTTTGCGCTCTCCAATTGTTATCAATCCCTCATTTCATGCTTTTAGAGGATAGCTCTTTATCCCGTAATTTACTGTTGAGAGGCAGGTTCTGCAGGGAACACGTGGGAGTTCAAAGTAGTTTGTATCTGATGGTGCGGTATTGTCAGACCCTGCCGGGGTGAGCGCTGACTATCCAAGCCGGTCTCAAGGCCCCAATTCTCTCCCCAGGTATAGGGAACTGGCGTTTATTCAAACAGCTGAACTAGAACATGAAAGTATTTGAATTAAATTAGGGTCAGAGCGAGGAGAACAAACCTCTCATTGAGATCACAGCGGGATCTGATCATCAAGGAACTACACTCACACTCATGCTCTCACAGGCTCTAATGGAAATCCATTTTCCTCTGGTCCTTTGAGCTTCTGAAAATAAAGAACTCTCAGCCAATGCAAGAACAGATTGCAGCATTTCTGGTGTTTGTATCTGATCATCTGGGATCATTGGCTTAAGACTACCTAGATTTAGTTTTTGGTTAAGTCAAATAATTGAGGGGGGTATGTCCATTAGAGAGGCAAGAAAAACCATTGCAAGGAGTGGAAGGAGAAACATTTAGCAAGTTCTAAAGCAGAGGCAGGTTGGAATAGAGTCCTAGAAAAATAGGATCTACTTCCTATGACAAGAGAAGAACTAAGGAATAAACGTGAAGCCAAGATAAGAGTGAGCAAGTCCTGTTATTTATTTAGTCCCAAAGAATCCCCTCATTGTGGGCACCAGCTGGACTGGATAGAACAAGTCTCAAACCACGAGGCTATTTACACCCACCCAACTAACTAATAGAGAGGCTGGTCTAAAGTGCAATATCCCAGATGAGGCTAATTTGGGTTTCCTCATCCCTGCAGTACTTGCTTGGTGTCTTTAAGGACCAAGAATATCTTAGTGTCCTTGGCTGTTGGCATGATTGTATTTAACTTGCCAATCATTCAGAAAGGAGCAAAGAGAGCTGCAATCTGGACACCGGAGGCAGAGACCAAGCAGGGGAACGAAGCTTGGCTAAATGCCATGCCCTGGCTGTTAGTCTTAGGCCCATCGGTTACCCTTAGACCCGAACTGAATGTATCTGCAGATGCCAGTGAGCATTAAAAAAAAAAAAAAAAAATCAGGGCTGCTGTTTAAACAGTTTGGGCCCAAGCAGGGAGAAGAAGTAGGGTAAACATTTAGTAAGTTGTGTTCACCACTCCATTCCCAGCATCTAGCACCCAGCCTGGCATGTAGTAAGTACCCACCAACAGTTGTTAGATAAAGGACTCTAATAAATGACTAGGTGAATGAATGCTAATTCTTTAAGTTTTACCCTCAAGCTTATTTGCAAGCTTACTGGTAAAGCTCAATCCAAATAATTATATTACTTACCTGCAGAATGTCGTTGGAGTGGGGGTGGGGAAGAGTAATATGGAAATGTCATGACGCCTTTTTTACTATGGGAACAATCTTTAGTTTTGCCAGGACATCAAAAGCAGTGGGTCTCAACCCTAACTAATCACTAGACACATCTGAGGAGATTTCAAGAAATGGCGATCCTTGTAAGTCCTAGATATACCTAATTCACTGGTTGGGGATGGGTCCCAGTAATTGGAACTAAAAAAAACCCAAAAAACCCCCAAATCTATCCTAAGATATTCAGTTGACGAGCCAGGTTTTGGGAGCTACTGGCCCAATGTGTTTCACCTTCCTAGTGAATGTAAGTATGAGCTCAGCATTGTTCTGGGTTTCTTCGCTTTTTTCTGGCATTGGTATTTTAATATGCACGGGACTAAGGAGAAGGGGCCAAGTTGATTTTAACGTGAAAACTGTGATATAAGTGAGATTTGTCTCCAATGTTCTGATTGCTTGCTGTTACCGGTTAAATCGTGTCCCCCCACAAATTCCTGTGTTGAAGTCCTCACCTCTAGCGCCTCAGAATGTGACTGTATTTGAATACAGGGTCTTCAAAGGGGTAATTAAGGTAAAATGAGGTCATTAGGGTGGGCCCTAATTCAATGTGACAGTTGTCCTTTTACGAAAAGATTAGGACGTGCCCACACACAGAAGGAAGACTACGTGGAGACACGGGAGAGGACATCATCTGCAAGGCAATGAGAGAGGCCTTGGAAGAAACCAACCTTGCCAACTCCTTGGTCTCCGACGTCTAGTCTCCAGAATCGTGAGAGAATACACGTCTGCCGCTTAAACCTCGCAGTCTGTGGAGCTTTGTTCTGGCAGCTCCCCTGCACTAATACACTCTTTCTAGAAGCTTCTCTTTGCTCCTTGCCTTCCCAACTGTGAGTATCTTACTATCTCAGACCTCCCAGGTCTCCCTATAAAACCGCTTTACCCGAGGCTGTCTCTACTTCCAGCACCCCAAGTTCCGGATGCACGTCTTTAGTTCAATCCAGAGATCAGCTTTCAACTCACACCACATAAGGTGCTGGTTCACGTGCTGGCCCAGGCGCAGAGAAGATGCTGTTTCAAGATCCCCTCTGTGGCTCCGTCCCCCTGGAGTCCTTAGGTAACTACTAGAATGTGATCAACAAATTTCCGTCTAGATCATTATGGATCTTCTAGTCTAAATACTTTCTTAAGAATGATAGTCAGTGAGGAGCTCCTTGACATCAGCAATTTTATCTTATTTATTTATGTATCTTCAACATCTAGCGAAGTAGCCGGCACGTAGGCAATGCACCACAAAAGTTGTTTCCAAAATCAGAGGATCGCCTTGCTTTCTCGCAAACACTTCCAGTGACTGAGAGCACATTACTTACTGGTGTAGCAATTCCTTACATAGTTTAATGATTAGGACATATAATCTAGGAGATTTACATTATATTAATTTATAGTACAAGTACAATATAGATTAAGATACTGATAAAGCAATAAAAGTTTCTTATTTAGAGTCTTGGTACAATCTTCTTTCCATTGGTCTTAGCTTTGGCCTATCCATTGAGTCATCACATGCCTTTTGGCACCTCACAATGCGTTAGGCACTGGGAATACAGGGGTGACCAGATGTGGTTCTGACCCTCATTTAGGTAGTCCAGTAGTGAGGACAGATTAACACCTGTAATTTCAAATGCATAACCATAGACTGTGATAAATGCTCTGAAGCAAATGTATGTAAGATGCAATGAGAGAGACCAACAGAAACTTTTTGTTTAGAATGAAAGACTCAAGAAAAGGGAGTTTTGAAAAGTTGACATTTAAACTGAGACTAGACAAATTGAATAGCCATTAGCTAGGGGAGAGAAAGGGAAGGAACATTCCATTAGAGGGTGCAGCATATGTGGAGACCCCGAAGTAGGAGCTGTCATGTCCAGGAACCAGAAGGCCCCCGAGTGGCTGGGGATGGGGACAGGGTGGGGGTGGCTGCGGGACTGAGCAAGGGGAGGGTGTGAGCAGTGGGACTTTATGCACTTGAAATGATCATTAGCAGTGCTGATTTTTTCCTCCTCTAGTTTCACCTGTTCTTCCTTAAAGAATGTGGTTTCTGGTCCAAATATCCTCCCTGAGCCCCTCTCCTGCCAAGCTTTGTGCCTGGTGTGAGCTCAGGTGGGACAGTCCTTCCAGCAGCCCTAAGAACTGGTATCTATATCCCTGAGTAGCTCATCTTATATGTCCTAGCATTGTTTTCTTTTTCTTTTTTTTCATGTAGCCTCCTGACATAGGAGATGAGATTCTCAACTAATAAGAATACATTTACATACGAAAATCAATCCTACGGCTTTAGTCACACCTCATTTCTTCCTTTGTTAGTTTCCTGCCCTCACAGAGTTTAAACAGGACTTTGCTTTCCACCTAAAATGTTATGGCTGTGTCTTCACTCTCTTTCTAGACTAAACTCCTGGGATAGGATCCAGGGCTGATTCACTCCCAGTATCCCCCCACCCCACCCGAAGGCTGGGATCTCGTCACTCGGCTGTTCCCCTCGCTCTTGTCATGCACTCAGCTCTGCTGAACAATCGTAGCAGAGTGGGCATAAGGCCGATGTTGGGATTAATCATGGAAATGAGGAAAAAACACACAGAACCATGTTAAGTGTGCATTTTGGCCTAGAGCAGGTTTCATTTTACATCATTTTCTGCCTTATTAAAGATATTGAATGGCTTGTGCTACAGGGATCTGGGAAAGGTGTCTTTCTAGTCATGTTTTTGGTTAAAATAGAAACAGATCAATTAAGGAGGTAATCTGACACTTGGTTTGGAGATTGCCAGAGATCTTGAATCTTTATGGAACATTGCTAATTAACAAGCTGTGCCTTACAGGAGGCTTAGTGTGTTTTGTAACAGTAATTGCTTTGGTTTATAGTGTTCTTTGGCTCTTTTCAGAATTGTATCACTTTTGACAGAGTTGCTGTCTTATTTGAGTTACTGAACTAAATTTATTCAGTTCTAAGGAAAATGATTGTGTCTTAGTCCATGTTGTATTCCAATACTCAGCACAGTGTCTGGCACATGGAGGTGCTCATAGATATTTATTCTCTTTGTTATGGAATTCTGGAGTGTGCAGATGCTTCCTGGAAATGTTCCGATTTAAACTATTATATTGGTTGCATTGTGTTGAAGCTTTAAATGTAACTCATAACTTCAGGCCATCATAAGGTCTTCTTGTCCGGCTACTCTGTGGCATGAGGACTTCAAATGGGGAGCAAGTACTCTGTCCTACATACTCCACTGGGCTGGGGGTTCCCCACTAAGCCTGGACTCTCTCTTCTTACTTAGCTTCATAATTATTTGGCACAGTCCTTGGTGTAGAGCAAGTGGTCAACACACGTCTGTGGGAGGCCGTGAATGATGTATTATCAGAGAAGGAACTGTACCAATACTACCACGGTGATCACTAGAGCAGTGAGTGGCCAATTCAGCAGAGAAGTGCTTCTTCCTTCGAGTCGGTTTCTAAAGATTTCAGTATCTTTGCTGCTGTTATGCACTGATGATCAGACTGTCTAGAAAAATCTTCCGTAGAGCATTAAATAAACCTGTCAAAGGGGATCACGGTGGCTGCCTGGTGTTGAACTCTCTTCTCCTTCTTTAATGGGGAGGAAGCATGGTCTTTTGCCGGAGATGCAGTTCAAAAGGTTCCCCATGGCCTCGGTGATCTCAGGTAGCCTTAGCTGTCCCAGACTCTGTGGCGGAGATGCAGCTGTCTTGCTTTGAATACAAACAAGTGCCCACAACCCCCAGGGAAAACTTTATAGGCAAGGTCAGAACAAGCCATGTTTGTAGTAGGAACTGTCAAGATGCTGTGATTAGAGTGGTAAAGAAAGCCCTTGACATTCCCCACACACCCAAGAATACTTCCCCTCTACACAGAACCTGCAATTCTCATCACTTCTCAAAGACTGAGAAGTCTAAGGAAGATGGCACATCTACTAGTTTACAGGGTAGCAGGGATTATTTTAGGTAATGTACCCATATTTTTTAAAACAATTCTGCATTAGATTGAGAGAGTAGATGTCAACAGGGAGTTAGGGTAGTGATCAGGGGGACAGAGCTTAGAATTAGGGAGGAGAGAAAGAGAGAGGAGAGAAAGAAAATGTGAGGGGCAGGTAGAGAGAGAGAGAGGTCATTTTATGCTCAACACCATGTGGAGCCCATGGGAATCAGAATACTAAATTTCCTTCCATCCCTATTTCATTCTTTTTTTGTTGTTAAATCTTACGCTAATATGAGAAAGAGCACAAATAAACTGATTATTCAAGTTTCAGTTATCTAAACAAAAAACAAAAATTTGGCAAACATATTAGCCTTTCAAAGGTGGGAACATGTTTATCACTGTATTCCTAGTGCCTAGAACAGTGCCTTGTACCTAGTAGGCCCTGGAAAAATACTTACGAATATGAAAATGAATGAATCACTGCCAAACATTTAAATTTTTAATTTTTTAAAAGAAAACTGATTATTTATTTATTTTTTGAGACAGAGTCTCACTCTGTTGCCGGGGCTAGAGTGCTGTGGCATCAGCCTAGCTCACAGCAACCTCAAACTCCTGGGCTCAAGTGATCCTCCTGCCTCAGCCTCCTGAGTGGCTGGGACTACAGGTGTGTGCCACCATGCCTGGCTCATTTTTCTTTTTCTATTTTAAGTTGCCCAGCTAATTTCTTCCTATTTTTAGTAGAGACAGAGTCTCACTTTTGCTGAGGCTGATCTCAAACTCCTGACCTCAAGCAATCCTCCTGCCTCAGCCTCCCAGAGTGCTAGGATTACAGGCGTGAGCCACTGCACCTGGCCACTGCCAAACATTTAAAGGAGAATTAATATTAATAGTCTCCACAAACTATTCCCAAAAAATGGAATAGGAGGGAATATTTACCAACTCATTCTATGAGCCAATATCACTCTAATACCAAATAAAAGACATTAAAAGAAAACTATAGACCTATGCCTCTTATGAATATAAATGTAAGAATCCTCAACAAAATACTAGAAAACAGCAACATACACAACAGATTATGCACCTGATGGAGTAGAATTTATCCTAGGGATGCAGGGTTTGTTTACCATTTGAAATCAATTAATATAATACACCATATGAATATAATACCATGTTTTCCCGAAAATAAGACAGGGTCTTGTATTTATTTTTCCTCAAGAAGACACCCTAGGGCTTCTTTTCAGGGGATGTGTTATTTTTTTTAAGTATATTATTCAAATATAGTTAAGTCATCTTCTTCTGGAACATCATCATAACTCTCCAAACCCCGAATTCTATCCTGAATTTCTTGTGACTCTATTTCCTTTAGAACCATTGGCCTCAATCTCTCATGTCGAGCAACAGAGCTCCCATGGGGCAGATGAGAAAGGCTGCTCATCTTCTTTACCACTCCGTGACGAAATGCATGGGTTGTGCAGATACGCTGGGTAGCCATGCCCATCACTAGGTCTTATTTTCACGGGAGGGCTTATATTGCACAAATGCTTAGAAATCCTGCTAGGGCTTATTTTATGGGTAGGTCTTATTTTTGGGGAAACATGGTAATAATATTAAAACCTGGAGCGAGAGTCTGTCACTTAAAGAAACCCCCAAAACAAAAAATCACATGTGATCATCTCAACAGAGAAAGCATTTGACAAGCCTCAACATCCTTTCATGATAAAAACAATCAACAAATGAAAAATAGAAGAGAACTTCCTCAACCCAATAAATGGTATCAACAAAACCTGTAGTTAACATTATACTTAGTGATGAAGATCAAATGGTTACCTCCTAACAAGAAAAAAATGAATATATGCTATTGCCATTGCTATTCAACATTTTACTGGGCAGTTCAGCAAGAAAATGAAATAAAAGGCATTCAGGTATAGAGGGAAGAAATGAAACTCTCTCTATTCACAGATGACCTGATCATGTATGTAGAAAATCCTAAGAAATACACTAAAACACTATTAGCACTAATATTAATACATGACCTCAGCAAAGTTTCAAAATATAATAATATCAATATGTAAAGATTAATTGTATTTCTATGCACTTGCAACAAACAACCTGGATTGAAATAAGAAAAAAAATTGCATTTATAAGAACATCAAAAAGAATAAAATACTTATTAATAGTAATACATTTAACAAAAGAAATGCAAAGCTTCTACACTCTGGAAACTTCAAAACATTATTAAAATAAATTAAAGAAAATTTCAATAAATTGAAAAATATTCCATTTCCATGGGTTGGAATATGGTAAATATGGCAATCCTCTCCAAATTGATCTACAGATTTAACACAATTTCTGTCAGAATCCCAGTTGGCTTCTTCGTAGAAATTGACAAGCTGATTCTAAACTTCATATAATATTGCAAGGGACCCAGAATAGCTACAACAGACTTGAAAAAGAACAAAGTAGGAGAACCCACACTTCCTGATTGCAAAACTAATAAACCAACGGTAATGGAGAGAGTACTGCCATAATAGAATAGAACTGAGATTCCAGAAATTAAACCCATACATCTATGGTCAACTGATTTTCAACAAGGGTTACAAGACCATAGTATCAGGAAAGAATAGTCTTTTCAACTAATGGGGCAATTGGATATCCACATGCAAAAGAATGAAGTTGGACTCCTGCCTCACACTACATACAAACATTAATTCAAAATGGATCAAAGATCTAAATGTAAGAGCTGAAACTATAAAAACTCTTAGAAGAGAACATAGAAGTAAATTCTCAAGACTTTGGATTTAGCAATGGTCTTTTAAATGGACCAAAAGCACAAGCAACCAAATAAAAAACTAAATAAATTGAATTTCATCAAAATTAAAAAGGTTTTAAGGTGCTTCAAAGGACATTATCAAGAAACTGAAAAGACAACACACAGTATGAGAGAAAATTGTTGCAAATATTATATCTGAGAAGGGAGTTTTATCTAATATATGTACATACACACATATATACTCATACAATTCAAGAATAAAAAAACAAATAACCCACTTAGAAAATGGGTAGAGGACACAAACAGATGTTTCTCCAAAGAAGGTATTTCTACAAATGGCCAATAGCACATGAAAAGATACTTCACACTATTAGTCATCATGAAAATATAAATCAAAACCACAATGAAATATCATTTCATATACACTAGGATGGCAATAATAAAAAAGTTTGATAAAAACAAGTGTTGGTGAGGATGTGGAGAAACTGGAACCCTCATATGTTCCTGGTAGAAATGTGAAATGGTATAGCCACTTTGGAAAATAGTCTTATGGCTCCTCATAAAGTTAAACATAGAGTTATGCAACAACCCCACAATTCCAGGTCTAGGTATGCTACCAAAAGTTTGGTACTTGTCCCTGAGGCCGCATCAGGAGAATGAGGACAAGTGGTTTGAGGAGAAGGAAAAAAGTTTATTAATTTGCCGGCAAATGAGGAGGTTGGCAAACTCTAGTCTTAAAGTGCCAATGTCCTGCCTCTGAGAAGAAATACAGAGCTTTTAAAAGAGGGAAGGTTCAGCTTCAGGATATTACTGTTCAATTATAGTTGATGGTTTATGATTCACTGCATTTTCACCTAAGGTAATCTTGTGTCCTCTGCTCACCTGGACTGTTCCCTTGAGCCATCTCCTGTGGCACAAAGAACTAAGGACACTCTCCTGCCCCTCCTGTTGACTGGCCTGAGGGACGGATGCAGGTTTTAGTTCTCAAAAAGGGTGAGGGGGTTTTGAAGAGACAGAAAACATTTTTACCCCTTTTCAGGCCATTTTATTTGTTACAGGTATATGCCCAAGAAAAATGAAAACATATGTCTATACAAAATCTTATACATAAGTGTTCATAGCAACATTATTTATAACAGCTGAAATAGCCAAAAAGTGGAAATAACTCATATGTCCATCAGTGGATGAATGAGTAAACAAAATGTATACTCACACAATGGAATATTATCTGGCCAAAAAAAAAAAATACGTAAAAATTACTGATACAGGCTACAGCATGAATAGACCTTGAAACACCGTGAGAAGTAAAAGAAGTCAGTTGTGAAATACCACATGTGGTTTTATGTGTTTGAAATGTCTAGAACAGGTAAATCTATAGAGACAGAAAGTAGACTAGTGGTTGCCATTGGGAGGGGCCAATGGTGGGGTTGAGGGGTGATAGCTAGAGTATAAGGTTTCTTTCTGGAGTGATGAAAATATTCTAAAATTGATTGTGGTGATGCTTGTACAAGTCTGTGAACATACTATAGGTCATTAACTATGAAATGTCTGATTTTGAATCAAACATGTAGTTTATTATATCTCAAACAAGAAGCAGTATAATTAATCAAAGTATACACCTAAACTATAGACACAGTTTTGCCATCTTAATGGTGGCTTGTTTATGCTAGCAGCAAAGAAGCCTGGAGAGTGAGTGTTGATGAAATCTCAAAAGGCTTTTTCTACAACTTGTTGAGAATTGAATATTTTTTCTTGCATGAAGTAGTCCAAAGCCTGGAAGAAGTGGTAGTCAGTTGGTGCAAGGTCTGGTGAATATGGGGGATGACAGGGAGTTTCCAAGTTCAGCTTCTGTAGTTTGAACAGCATTGTTTGTGCCACATGTGGTCGAGCATTGTCTTGCAAAAGGATTGGCCTGACTTTATTGACCAATCTCGGCTGCTCAATCACAAGCATCCTCATCATTTCATCCAACTGGTTGCAGTAGACATCCGTTGTAATCTGTTGACTAGGTTTGATGAAGCTGTAGTGGAAATACCAGTGCTGGACCACCAAACAGACACCATTAGCTTTTTTTGATGAATATTTGGTTTTGGACTGTGTTGCAGCACTTCATCTTTATCCAACCGTTGTGCTGAATGCTCACAATTGTCAAAAAGAATCAGTTTTTCATCACATGAACAATACGATGTAGCAATGGTTCACTTTATGTCGTGACAGCAAAGAAAGCCAAGCTTCCAGACAATTTCTCTTCTGACACTCGTTTAATCCATACCAAACCCATCTTTACCTTGTCTATTTGTTTGAAATGTTCCAATATTGCTGAAATAGTAACATCAAACCATGCTGCTAAGTCACATGTAGGTTGAGGTGGATTCACTTCCACTATGAGAAGCTTCCATTATGAGAGAGACAATTTCAGCTTATCATTATCCACTTTGGTCTCAGGTCTCCCCCTACCCCCCTGTGGCACATGTTCAAGATGAAAATCATCAGAATGGAACTTCTCTAACCGTGGATGTACTGTGCGTTCATTAGCCACATCCTTCCCAAACACTTGATTGATATTTCGAGCTGTCTATGCTGCATTGTTTCCATGATGGAACTCACATTTAAAAATAACACGAATTTTTGACTCATCCATGGTTTCACAAAATTGCTGTAAAACATTTTTTGAAAGATAATCACAGGCCAAAATGTACACAACTTAGGATGTATCTTCACAATAAAAATAAAATAAGAAGTGTGAAAGTGAAATGTCAGAGATATCAACTGTCAAACTTAGTACTTAAGGAAATCAGACATTTCATACTTAATAACCTAATAAAAACATTTAATTACATATTTTAAATGGGTGAATTATGTGGTATGTGAATTATATAGCTTAATAAAACTGTTACCAAAAAATACTAATAAATAGTTGAATACCGTCTATTTTATAAGGAAATAAATATATAAAGTACATCTCCAAGTTAAAATTAATTAATAAAATCTTCAGAAATCACAAAAGGTTTCAACTTTATTTCTTTTTAAAAAGTCCAGTTCATTAGGATTGGATTAGGTTTACTCTGAAGTCCTGCCCAACTCTCAGATTCTGTGGAATCATGTGTTAAGGAGGAGCTTCTTATCAGCCAATGCTGAGACAAATAAAATGACCTGATGCATTTAAATATACTTCCAACTGGTAAGCAGACTTGGGCAAAACTGTGACAACCTCTTTAATTCATATAAAGCCGAGCTCTCTGGTGGCCCAGGCATAGCACAATGTGGCATTCACAGGAACAGCAACCTGGCATTCAACAATATTTGAAAAGCAATTTTAATGCTATGTACGGTCCCCCAGATCATTCTCAATACAGTGTGAGCTTATTAAAATCTTTTTCCCACTTGCCTCTCTTTCTCAGTGACTCATGAACAAGACAGTTACCTTATAGCTCTCTCCTCCCTTGTCTGAACTCAGCCCTCCTTCTTCTCCCATAAATCTCTTTCTCTCCCTGACCTAGTGGCTTCTAGTGGCCATCTCAACTTCTGTGTCCAGCTGTATTCATAGGCCCAAACTTCTCACCATTTTCTAGTGTAGATCAGTTCAATTCTCAGGCAAAAGAGGAGAAGAGGTTATCATATTATTTTTCGGGTGACACTGCCCAACATGTCTACAAATTACAGGTGACGGGTCAAAACTGGAGGTAGTGGCAGCTGTTGGAAGAGAAAATGGGCATCACTCTGTGCTTTCTGGAATCTTCTGCTTACCAGGGCAGCCAGAACATCAGTTGGAAGTAAAAGAAGGATGGCTTAGCTCTCTGTGTAATCTGTGACTGTCAACCCATTTTGAAGGAAGATTGTTTTAAATCATAGAAGCCATGACTCCTATATTTACATTAATCATATTAGGTGGATTGACCCCAAACCTTTGAGGTCAATGACATTATGAGGACTCTTAAAGATCTAAAAGAATCCAAAATGGCCCTATTCTTTAAAACAGGGGCCTGAGAATGACTCTTCAAATGTCAACATGAAAACAGGCTAAAAGGGGTTAAGGAATCATCAATTCCAGGAGCATTCACACTGCTTTTCAAGTTATTTGCCAGTCAATAGCACTTATTGAGTGACTCTCCTCTGTGTATCAAGCACCAAATTAGCCTTTAAATTGCATGTTCTGCAAAGAGAACTTTCCCTCACCCCTTGCCCAAGGTAAGTACATCTTTCTCTGCAAATGAACTCTTTCTGGGTGTTCTGTGGCATTTTGGGTGCCTCTGAACAAGAGTTAAAGAGGCGGATGCTCTCATTTCACAGAGATAGAGGAGGCAGGCTCTTCTCCTTGGTTCCCCTGCTCACTCTCCTCTAAGTTGGTAGGAACATTTCAGCCAAAGTTCGAATCCACACTGGGACAGCCTCAGCTGACTTTAGAAGATTCGCTTGATTGAAGACGATTTTCTGATCTGCCGTCTATGTCTTACGTTTCATAACAGATATTTTTCTATCTTGGTATCTTTCTCTGAGAAAAGACAACAGGCATCCTGTTCACATGTGTGGGTATCACTGTGGGCAATGTCAGTCGAGTTCTCTAAGGGAAGATGCAGTTAGTTAGTGAACCTAAGGCCATTTGGCATCTACACCCATTGACAGAATAATTTTTTCGAGGGGCAAGGGACCAGCTACTCTCTTTCTCCTCTATTTTCTTCTCTCAGTTCACCTTTTGGCTATTTTTGAATTTGTTAGCACCAGCGAGTAAGGGTGTAGGGAGAGGAAAAGAACAGCAAGTCTTGCTTAGTCATACTCAGATGAAATGTTTTGGGGAGTACGATATGAAACAAATAGAGATTTTAAAAAAGAATCTGTGACTCCCACGGCTGATGTGTCTGGATAGTGAAGACCAGTAACAGGTAGCAAGGCAGAAGTCTGACTTCCCAGCTGTGGGAGGGTCACCACTGGCACACTGCCTGGATGTTCATTGCAAGAAACCTCTTCAACACTGAGGTTCTGTGTCCATTCTTTGTAAGTCGAAATGCACCCTGCTGGCCTTGGCTTACTTTTGGAAAGCATGCTTGCCTAAAAATGCCTTTCTGAGCAGGAGTCTCCGTCATCCCTCTGATGTTCCAATCTGGTAGTCTTGTCGAAATAGAAGGCGAAGCCTTATCTGCAATCCAAAAGAGAGACAGTCTTTGCAGGCAGGGTTCACAGCTGCAGTCTAGATATCAAGTTAGATCAGTCCTTTGAAACTCCTCAGCTACCTTAACAAGATAAGATTCTGTATATCTGTAAACTGCAAGCCCAAGATTGGGACTGGTATCTTGCACTTTTCTAACATTGCTGTGGATTTTCAGCTAGATTGGATATGCATCTAATAAACGAATGGCATTGTCTTCAGGTCTGAAAAAGTAGGTGCTGTAGGAAATAAATAACTGGGGAAATAGGGCATTCTTTTTGAATGGCTATCAGCAATTTATTTGTGAAATGTGATGATTCTAAAAGAGGAAAATTCTTAGATTTTAAAAATAAAAAGCATTTTTATTACTGGCAACTGAAAAAAGTGTGCTCCGAATCGAGAGTTACCTGGGAAAGTTTGCAGAGGAATTCCTTCTACGCCCAGTGGGATAGCAACACGGTAACCATAGAGCGTTCTGCAATCATTGCACATGCCGGACGTTGCCAAGGTAAGCATTATCCCCTCTAATTAGTTTGTGTACTGGGAGGGGGAAAAGGAGGAAAGGTGGGAAGAGATTATGAAATGGTTGTAGGCCTTTCAAATGCTGTTCACTGTGGTTCAAACGTGAACCCCTGGAAAGCTGGTAGGGAAGCAGAACTTCCCTGTAATCACGACTGCCTCAGTGTATTTCCCATTTCCACAATCATCAGTAGTTCCTGAATGTTCTGAAGCAATTTTGAATAAAGTATACTGTTTCTGACAAACGCTGTAGTGATTTTCCATTCTGTGCTTAGCACATGACTGCTAACATTGCTTAATAGCTACTTATTATAGCTAAGTGGTATCTACTATCACTTTCTTTCTAGACTGCCCCAAATTTTATTCTTCTCCGTTTTATTATGGTTATTTCCTAGATTCACTGTGGCCACTAGTTATCCACTCTTAAACATTTATTTGTGATATTAACGATGAGTTAGGCACAGCCTGTGTCCTCGGGGGCTAGTAGCCTAGCAGGGGAAGCAAAGAAAAAGACAATTAACCATAAAGCGCCGGAGCACAGGCTGGGCCAGGCTGCGAATAAGGAACTACTCAAGGTCAAAGGCACAGAGGAGGAGGTTCCCTGAGACCTTTTTCCCTAGGAGGTATAAGGACAGGCGTCCTCTGTAGAAAACAACCATGTGGGACTACTTGGCTTGTCAGGAAAGAATATTTCCACATCAGGGAACATAATGCTAGAATCCCAGCTTCCTTACAACAACGACTCAGTTTCGAGAACCTAAAAGATGACGGAGTCACTAATTATTTACATAGATGTTTCTTGGATACACTAACCACACGCAAGAAGTTCTCTCTGTACTGTGGAATCTTCCATTCTCCTCATTTCCAGCCACTGTGGGCTAACAAATTAAATACTGGGCACGTACTCTACCACCGCTTTAGTGATGGGTTGTATCCTGCCAAATCGGAGAGTTAGGATCTTGCAGCAGGAGATGCTGTTTTATTTCTCCTAGAGTATCACGACTGTAACTAGATGGTGCTGCTTTGATCAGTGCTCACACAGCCTGTGTGTGAGTAGGCGTGTCATGCACAGATGCTGGAAGAAAGGGACTAGTATGTGACGCATCAGTTGGAAAGCATCCTGGGACAGTTGCCCTGTCAATCAGAGGCTTTTCTAGAGGGGCCCTTCCCACGGATCAGGCAGGGGAGGTACTTATAGTGGTAGTTCTGGGAAGGGCTATGAGGGCGGGCTGTCCAAGGTCATGCTCTGGGCCACAGTAGCATGGAGGCAGCACTTTCAGTCCTTCTAAACTTCCTATTTTCAGAAGCTTTCATTCCATTCCTGTAAAAGATCCCTTAGAAACTCAAAGGCACCAAACTCTTCTTCCATATTCTCTTCCCCGGTGCTGTGGGCTATGCCTCATGTGGGCAGAGGATTACTGAGCTCAAACTGGGAGTTTCTAGTTAAGCCAGAATCTGGGACACGTTGTCAAGGGCTCAGCATGATGGCAGTGCCAAGGCAGAGGCTGCGAGCCTGGGAGAAGACTGGCTTCAGCCCCTGTGCCAAGCAGAGGCTTAGAGCTGTTTGCAAACAGTTGGGGACGCTTGGTAGCAGCATCGTGTCCATGGGGAGGCTGCTGGGGGACAAGGAGACAGACTCCATTCACTCTCAAGTACACCTAAACAGGGTCTACCACTATGAAGAGCAGAGAATTTACTTATTTACTTGTTCCCTCAAAAAATATTTATTGAACAGTGTCAGGCAGTGTGATGGTTAATTTTATGTGTCAACTTGACCGGGGCCATAGGTTAGACCATATTTTGGACGTGTCTGTGAGGGTGCTTCTGGATGAGATTGGCATTTGAATGGGTGGACTGCGGGGAGTAGATTGCCCTCCCTGCTGTGGGTGGGCCCTTTCTGATCCTTTGAAAACCTAAATGGAACAAAAGGCTGAGGAAGAAAGAATTCTTTCTCTCTGCTTGATTGTCTTCCAGCTGAAATATCGATTTTCCTCCTGCCTTCAGACTCTGACTCAGACTGGAACTATACCATGGGCTCTCCTGGGTCTGGACTCCTCAATCTCTATAATCACGTGAGCCACTTTCTTATAATAAATCTCTCTCCTTCCCTCTCTTTCTCTCTCTCTTCACATACACACACACACAAACACACACACATACACACACACACACACACACACACACACAGCCTATTGGCTCTGTTTCTCTGAAGACTAATACAAGAATTCCTGACTAATACAAGAATTACTCTAGGAACCAAAATAAAGTAGTGAACAAGAAAAAAGGCCCTTGTTCTCACTGATCTTACATTCTTAGTGGGTGAAACAGCTAATTGACAAAACAAACACATAAACAAAAATGATGTCAAATAATGCTCGAATTTATGTAGAGAATAAAAACAAGATGCCGTGGTGGTAAGTGACTGTGTTAGGGACAGAAAAACAAGTGACAGGTAATGGAAATCAGGAAAACAGAAAGGAGAAAGCACTTATAGAAAAACAATAAGGAGGAAATGGCTGCAGAAAAATACATAGAGGAAACAGGTATTTCAGTCTTAAGGAATGGGGTGATTAGGCCATGGAACACTGACCACAGTCAGAGAATGGAAAAAACACCATAAACAGGTTAGGGCACTTTCCCTACCATACACATATTAGAAAGAATGACTGAAGCATACATAACCTTTAAATCATGTCCAAACCTGGAAAGAATTCAGTCCCCAAAACAGTGAGATGCAGTTATGAATAATTATAACTAATCTTTACCTAAACTACTAGCATATAAAAGCTTAGAGGTAGAGAGTGTCTTCTCCACTTGGGGAGATAGACCTATTTCCCCCTAGGAAATGTATTTGCTTTGCACCCTTAAACTTTACTTGCAATAAATTCTTCACGCATACTTGGTGAGTGTCTGTCATCTCTCTCCATCATCCGGGCCAAGGCTTGTGATTCTTCCAAGCTCAGAGCCCAAGTACTGGGGCAACATATCAAAATCCAGCCGTGGACTGAACTGTGACAACTGGATGGCTTTTTTAGATTGGGTGGTCATGAAAGGTCTTTCTGAGGAGGTGACATTCACACTGAGAATTGAATGAGAAAATACAACAAAGCAGCCCAGTAGAAGGCTTTCCCAAAGGACAGAACAGTAAGTGCAAAGGCCCTGAGAACAGGCATGGCATGAATAATAAAGGCCAGGATGACTAGGATCTAGTGAATTAGAGGCAAGGAGGTAGAAAATGAAGTCAACGATTTGTCAGAGCCCAGGTACTGCAGGGTTCGTAAACTAGAAGCTAGAGGAAGAGTTCGAATTTTTATTATAATAATAATAATGATGAGAAGCCACTGAAAATGTGGGTTCCAGGTATTCATAGGATCTGATCTGAATTTTTAAAAGATCACTCTGGCTGCTGTGTGAAGAATGAATCACAGGACTTTCCAAACGATGGTGGCTTCCATTTATTTGCCCATTAATCTCTGCTTCTTCCCAAGCACCTCACTAAAATGACTGTAAAGAAATTTAAATAAAAGGTAAAAGCCACAAGTATAGTGAGAATGGAGGAGAATATGAAAGCAACACTGATTTGGAAGCTGAAAAACAGATGGATCAGCGGTATCTGATTGATCAGCTACGACAAAGTATCTGACTTGTCAGGTAGAAGGTGAGAATGGAGGAATCAGTGAGACATGTGATTTATACTCAGCCCCCTCTCCTCCAAATGTCCTGAAAAAGCTCAGAAATCACCAGAATAAGGTACCACTGAGGTCAAAGCAAAAAAAACAAAAAACAAAACAAAACAAAAAAAACCCCACAAAAATCAGAAGCATTGGCTGAAGGTCAGTTTAAGAAGCAAACAGACCTTTAAATTCTTCAAATTGACTCTCCTGTTCCATGCAGTTGCTGCTCTTGCTGACCCTACAGCAGACTGATGATTCATTCTCTGAAGAGGGTCAACACCTGAGGGTCTCTGGTCAGGGGTTACACAGACATGGATGAGAGAAGAAGTACCTGAATAAAACAGGACAATTAAATGAAAGTTTACATACTGCATGAATGCCTAGAAAAATGGCAGCCAAGCTTATAATCCCCAGGCAGGATATAGTAAAAGCTCTTTCTGGGGAAATTTTACTAGTCTAAGAAAAGAAGTCACAATATTGACATGGGGATTCCCAAGGAAATAGCCCAGATAGATCACCTTGTGGGGAAATCCATAGTTATGTGCATAGTTAAGCCCTGTCCTATGGGCAAAGATCTTCCACCCAGCTTTTTAGCACCCACTGAAATACTCAGACTGCCAAGGATCGCCAGACATTTGGACTCTATTTTGTTTCATTATCACATAAACTATAAAAGTCAGAAAAATGTATAAATAAATAGAACAAAGCAGCATGGAGGGGATTTCCATGTAAGGAAAAGAAAATGTAAAATCTCCCAGCCTGGGCAATATGGTGAGACCCTGTCTCTACAAAAAATACAAAAATCATCCAGGCATGGTTGTATATGCCTGTAACCCCAGGCATTTGGAAGGCTGGGGCAGGAGAATCACTTGAGCCCAGGAGTTTGAGGTTGCTGTGAGCTATGATGATGCCACTGCACCACTCCAGCCTGGGGGACAGAGATGTGCCTCAAAAAACCAAAAAACAAAAAACCTCAAACAAACAAAATAACAACAACAGAAAATGTAAAATCAAATAAAAAATTCTTTATTATCAATTTCCTTAAAAAGATAAAGGAAGATATTACATCCATTAATTGGAATTAAAATGCTATAGAACAGAAATGTTTAGAAAACAAAAAGATCTTGGACCTAAAAAAACCCAATAGCTATGAAAAAAACACAATATACCAAAAGAAAAATCAACTTAGTGGAAGGATTTGAAAGAAAAGATAAACTGAGGAAAGCTTCCTGAAAAAAGAGCAAATAAAAAGATTAAAATATTTAAAAAACAACAAAATTTGAGGGCCAGAAATTCTAAAACTTCAATAATGTGAATTAATAAAAGGTAATTAATAAAAGAAGTCAGGAAAAATAAAAGGAAGAAAATCAGTCATGAAACAATTGCAGAAAATAATTCAGAACTAAAGTACAGGAATCTCCAGATTGAAAGGGTCCTCTAGATGCCCAACACTATGGATGAAAACAGGCCAGGGCACATCATTGTGAAATATCAGAATACTGAGGAACAAAGAGACCATCATGAAAACTTCCAGAGGAGAAAAAAAAAACATCAAGACAATTATTAATTGCAATTATTAACAAGCAAACAAAAACTTGCCCAAGAATGGAAAAGTAGCCATAGTATACTGCATGGTTTAATAGTAAATAGTGTTAACTCTTTCTCAGGAGAACTTATTGGCTTTTGGGGCATTTATTGCACAGCAATGTTCTGCACATTGAAGGATTTATATAGCTTTCTGGGTCCTCACCCACAAGGTGCCACTGACTAGGCTCCTCTTCCTTACCCCAATACTCTGACAAGCCAAATGCTGCCCTACATCTCGAATGTCCTCTTAAGGGGCATTACCGAGCCAGGTTGAAAATCTCTGGTTTACAGAGACATAATAGTGTAAATCCTGATTATTAATCAAACCAAAATTACTGGATTGTAAAGGTATGATGACCAGGGGATGCATAGGCTGAGAAGGAGAGGTAATGGGCAAGAGCCATATTTTCATTCTCTACTGTGAGTTGTCAGTAGATAGGTAATGCCCCAAACTGACCAGTCATGATCTATTCAGAGATATGGAGGTAAACACAATAGATTTATTAAAAGAGTTGAAGGTGGCTACTTTTAGGGAGGAGGAAATAGAATGGTGAATGGATGATTAGGCAATGTGATTTTTTATGAAAAGACTTGCAGAATTATTTGATTTTTTAAAAGTATGTGTAAGTATAATTTTGATAAATTTAAAATAAGATTGTGGGTAGCAGTAGAAGCATGGAGACTAGTTAGGAAGATCTATTTTTATCTATCTATATCTATATAGCCATCCATCATCCATCTATCCATCTATCATCCATCAACTCAACCATCTATCCATGCATCCATATATCCATCCATCCCTCCATCCATCTTTCTACCCATCTATCCATCCATGCGTCCATATTTCTATCATCATCCATCCATCCATATATCTATCTATCCCTCCATCCATCCATTTTTCTATCCATCCATCATCCATCCATCCTCCTATCCATCCATCCATCTATCCACAAACTCATTTTACAGAAGGTGAAAATGAGGCTTAGGAGGCTTAGACAGGTTAATCAATAGTCCCAGGTCACAGTCAGCAGAGGGAAGAGCAAAAAAGTGAGTGGAAGCAATCCAACTCAAAAACGCATGACCCTGATCACTCTCCTCTGCTGCCTTTAGAAGAATAAATGAGAGGAAGGGCGAAGGCAGTGGGCAATAGGCCTGCGGGAACATTAGTTATTCTCTGAAGTTTGCTGCTCAAGAGACCTTGCAGCTGCTATTATGTAAAGAGCTCTCTATTCACAGACTGCGGTAAGAAAGTGGATGAATGGAGAGCCATGGTTCAAGCTGCCCTTGACAGGCACTCCCAGAACCACTAAGAAAAGAAAGAGAACTAAGACTGAGTCCCTGAGAAGCCAGGGACTCTTCCTCAGAGAGAGAGAAAGGCCCAAAGAGTTGCATATTCAAATGGCCTGTCCTTAGGGCACTGTCTCAAAGGGTATATTTAGAATATTTAGTGCACCTGCCTTTGTCTTTTTGCATAACTTCATAACCTTCCTGTATAGTATCTCTCTATGAATGTATTTGAAAATAATCTCAACCTGAGAGTACTTTGGTTTATATTTTTTAGCTTTGATTTTTTTTTTTGTTTTGACACAAGGGCAATCTCATTCCTTTCCCCAAATATCCTGTTTCTTAACTCTATCATATTATTTATCACATCAGATATTTTATATAGACTTTATTGTTATTTTCATAATATTTTTTCTTTGCAGAAAATTGGAAAAAAAAATTAGAAAATTACAAATAAGAAAACAAAAGCCACCAAATTCCACTTCCTAAAGACAACGACTGCTTGTAACTGGGTGGATGCCAGCCTCTTCAAACACAGGAGAACTCCTTGCGGATGTGATCAGGAGTTTTCATTTACAATTTTCCAGCCACCTCCAGCAGGGCACTTAGCATAGCTGGCACTCAGTAAATGTTTACTGAAGCTTCAGTTAGGTGTCAGGTATTTAAGTAAAAAGTATATTTAAAAAGGTGAAAAGCAGCCAGTCCACTTGAGTAGAGAAGTGAGGAGTCTTTGAAAAGTCTATATGTCTACTTTAAATCAGCAAGCAGGAACATTGTCAAGATCCTTTCAACATCTTCTGCAATCTCACTCCTTTTCCAAAGCATATTCCCTACGATGGGGCACCAGTCTCTTTGGTTCTTACTGAGCATGAGCTCACTGGGTTCATTCCCATCTTCAAGACACCCCTCTTCTAGAATGTTCTTCCCTCTTGCTGTTATGCTGATTTACCACCAGTCCATTCTTCTAGTTTCAGCTCAAGTCCAATTTTCTGTCTAAGTGTCCTTACCAGACTTCATTTTTTCCCTTTCTCCTCTAGCTCCTAGAGCCTACAGCTTAGCCCTTCCTTGCAGCTGACTTGAACCACACACCTTCATCATTGCACCTGGGTTTACCTTCCTTCTTAGCAGAGGGCTAGGCACATGGCAGATACATAATAAAAAGAAATTTGTGTTTTGGAGCATTTACTCAGAACCATTGCAAACAGCTAATCCTAGGTTTTAGGGGTAGTTTCTGGCTGATGGCTGAGAATGGACTATAAAAAATGCTCTTTCAAGGAAATAGGATTCCAGCTACTGGGCCTTGGGATGATTTTTTGGATAGAGCTCAAAACAGATACGAAGTAAAAAGCTGGTTTATTTGGGGCCTGTGGACTAGCCACAGGCTAAGCCCCCTTGTGAGCTGAAGAGGGCAGCTTCTCTCCTGAAACCTCTAAGCACGTTAAGAGGGGACGAGAGAGCTGTCAGGTAAGTGGGAGAAAAGTAAAAGAATGCAATCCAACGAAAGAACTTTGCACACAGAAATATTTCATTAAGCTCTTAGGAAACAACTTCAACAAGAGCAGATTTTAAGTCTGCTGACTGGGGAGGTTTGCAGGTGAGGACAGACACGCCTGTCAGACCAGTCCTGACTTATCCTTGGACTATCTTGCTCTTGCAAAAATTGAGACCTGACTACCAGGGAGAAGGCTCACCCCACTTCTTAGCTGCTCTCTTATTTTGCAATTTTGCAATTATTCCTACAAATGGGTATGCAAATTTACCAGCAGCACAGTTAAAGGTGCAGGCTGAAGCTGAGGCTGCTCCCCCAGCTGGTTTTCAATCAGGCTCAGCTGGGGGACAGACGGCCCATTGACACTCACCTGTGGTGTTTTAACAGGTTTTGGTATGGTCTTTACTTATAATGTCCTCTTCTCCCACACTCCCTCTTTAAGTTATTTTACCTCCCGAAGTCAGTAGACAGACTGCTTCTGAGGGTTTGATGCTCAGAGTGTGGCTACTGGAGAAGCCGCCAGGAAGTCCTGCCGCAGCATGGCAGGTGGCTCCTGGGGGTGGGGGTGGGGAGGGGGGCAACTTCGGGCCATGTTGCCACCAGGAGGCGCTGGGTACTGCCAGCCCCCGGGGACAGGGACCTGGGAGGCCCACCAGTATGGGAAAGCATTTCCTGTACCAAATTAGCACCGGGGGACATTACCAGAGTAAGTGTGGTGAATTCTATCGATGTCACCAGGGGAACTTCCTTCTGGTCTCTTTTGTTGTTCATTTAAATTAGATGAATTAGCCATTCGTGCATAAAGAGTCAAGGATGACTTACTCATAAGATGCCATGTTGAGGCTCATGCTGGCCTCCCGGCCTGAGGGACGGAGCTGGAGCAGATACGGCCGCCGCTCTCGAGGGCTGCAGTGTGTCCGTGGCTGTTTGAACCGTCCCAGTGTCTGCCTCTGTCAGTGCTTATTTCTAGAGTGCTAAGTGCAAGGAGCTGTCCTGGGGGTGGTGGGGTGTGTGTTGGGATAGGGTGGGCAAAAGCAGAAAACGTATAAAATATCTCTGCCCTTGAGGAGCTCAATTAGTAGAGGAGATGGGACACTCCCGCCCAGCTCTCATGCCCAGCAGAATTCACTTTGTGCAGGTAGAGAGGTATGGTGCTGTGAAGGTGTCTTAGAGCTTTGGGGCTGTTGTAACAATAATACCTTAAACTGGGTAGTTTACTAAGGACAGACATTTATCACTCACAGTTCTGGAGGCTGGGAAGTCCAAGATCAAGGTGCCAGCAGGTTTGGTGTTTGGTTCACAGATGATGCCTTCTCACTGTGTCCTCATATAGTGCAAAGGGTGAGGGGTCCCTCTGGGGTCTTTTTTATAAGAGCACTAATCCCATTCGTGAGGCCTGTTCCCTTAAGGCCTAATCACCTCCCCAAAGGCCTAACCTTCTAATGCCATCACCTTGGGGTATTTCAACATATGAGTTTTGGGGAGATAAAGCCATTCAGTCCTTTGCAGGGGTCAGGAAGAGAGAAGGGTGCTGAGGCACCAGGGAATGGGAAAAGCTTAGCATGGGAAGAGGTGGCATTTGAGCATGGCCAGGAGCCAGATTTGGAAGAGCTTTGGGGGATTGATGTAAGCAAATGCAGGCCAAGAAAAGTTCCAAGGTATGAACCCAGAACGACCTGTAGTTCTAAATAGCCAAAGAGGATGCAGCGTGGAATGGTGGGTTAGGAGCATGGACTCCAGAGTCGGGCTTCCAGTTCTGCCTCTGCCACTCTAGCTGTGAGACTGTGAGCCCATTCCTTAACCTCTTTCAGCTGCAGGGTCCTCATTTGTGCGGACTGCCCACGCTGTTTCACAGGTGTCGCCGTTCCTGACTGGCTAGGAAGCCATCTTGGCTTTGGCTGATGGTGGGAACCTCGGCATCCAGAGATTTCAGTCTGGAATTGGGCAGTATTAGGGAACCCCTCCTCTCCCTTCCCCGCTCCTCTGGTCTCTCCTTCTCCCCAGTCCACTCTGTCCACTCCAGTTCTCAGCTCCCTGTGGCGAGTTCTGCAGTCTGGCTGGTCAGTGTTTCTAGCTTCAGATACTGTGGGTCGGAGTGGCCTGCAGGGCTTTTCCATGCCATGAACTACAGTCTCTGCCAGACGGGCCAACGTTTCCTGCTGACGTTGTCAGATCCTCAGAGACTTCAACACTGAAGGCATCTCTGGTGATTTACACCAAGGCAGACCCCCCTTCCACCCAGGGGTAAGAAATGGGAGGAAGTGGGCGGTGAAGGGAAGCGGAACTGCATTCTTCCACACGTAAAATAGAGATAATGAAAGTACTTGCCTCACAGGAACTTCGCAGGAATCAAATAAGGTAATGCAAGCAAAGCCCATAGAGCAGTGCCAAGCACGGCACTTTCAATAGTTATTGGTGATATTATAGCTATATCCTGAGGGTCTAATCTCTGGAGGCTAGAGGAACTTGGTTGGTTGAGATGGTTCA
The DNA here is from genome assembly GCF_040939455.1 of Microcebus murinus. Lineage (NCBI taxonomy): Eukaryota > Metazoa > Chordata > Mammalia > Primates > Cheirogaleidae > Microcebus > Microcebus murinus. Next base: position 49,313,465 of record NC_134122.1, on the reverse strand, counting down.
GATTCTTCTAGAATCTCTCTTGTAACTAACTGTGCTAGGCCCTTCATTAGTTGCTTTACTTAAGCTCTTTCTAAAAATCCTAATGCTACATATTGCATTCATAAAGATTTTGGTGTTTTTGTCTGCAAACAACGTTTTATGTTTGCAAACAACCTGACTCTGGCCAGCTTTGGCCAGAGGGATTTTTTCAGGGAGCCTCGAGGTCTCCCATAAAATCCAAATAGTTGGGCTATGAAGATTCAGGAAGGGTCAGAGCCTGGGCAGCCCCAAAGGCCCGAGCAGCGGGACTTTGTACATCCCCTCCCCAGAAGGTTACTACTAATGTGACTTCATCTCCCCCTCTCTGGTCTCAGTTGCCTCGTCTGTTAACCAGAGGTGATAACAGTATAGTGCATAGTACCTAAATTGCTTCCCAGGATGTAAACAAGTTAATACCGAGAGAGTGTTTGGTACGCAGTAAACCCTATCTGTGTTTGCATGGTCATTATTTTTAGTGCCAGAGACTCCCAGGTTTCTGTCTCTCTGTACGAACATCTAATTTCCAGAAAATAGAATCAGGTTACCTTATATTGAGCCAGGTGTCCCCTTGGGATGAGTGGGTTGTGGCATGTGGGAAGGTTACTTGGCACAGACGTGGCCTATGGGGAGAGAAGGCCCCCCCCCCAAGCTCTCTGCTGCAGTAGAATGTAGAGCCTAGACCGAAATGCCAATTTCCTTGCCTTTTAAAGTCCACCGCCTCTCCATCTACAGTCTCCTGTGTTCCGTGTGTCCTTCTAAGCCGTTCTAGCCAGATATCTTTGAACCCCACTCATGATGTGGCAGGTTCTTCTCACTGGAAAAAGCAGGAAATGATAAAGGATTGCAAGGAGACAACGACACGCTAACACTTACTTCACAGTAAACTGAAGACAGAAAGCCCGAAGTTCACTTTCTTATTTTAAATTAGGTTACACAGGCCATTAAGCCAGTAATAATAGATTTTGTGGATTTTTGGACAGAATGTACTATAGCCAGAACTTATTGTTATGCAAATGAAAACCAGACATTCAAGGTGAAATACCCTGGGTCCAGCTTAAAACTTAACCTTGTTGCCAACATTAGTCATGTAAGAGAGGATGGAAAAGGGTTTTAGACATTCATCTTGGCTTTTTCCCATCATATAATTATCTTCTATATGCTGTCTGTTTGTAATAAAACCATCTATTTAGTTTCTTAAAATAAAAAAAAATTGTCAAGTAGTAGAAGTTTTCTTGGCTTTGGAGCTGGCGCTAATGATGGGTCCTTTTTATTATGAAAATTATCTCAGTGTAACTCTGTTCCTTTCTTTTAATTACATAAAACACAGCATCATCCAGCCTGATGGTGTCACATTGAATGGATTTTTAAGAGCCTGTGAGTTCTGGATGCCCATGAATTATTTTTTTAATTCTTAAGTTTGCCGGTGAATGTTCTTGAACAGCAAATGGCAACAGAAATGCATGTGCTGTATATAGATTTGTACTTCTCCATAGACCCTTTGTCCACTAGTAGACTGAACATTCCTTGTGGGAAGGGACCTTGTCTGTCTTGTTCATTATTGTAGCCCCCGTGCATGGCAAGATGTTATGTGCTCAGTCAGTATTTCTCAGAGTGAATTAGATTCCAGGAGCTTTGGCTTCTGTTATCACCATAATCACTATCATGTTGGCAAGAAGCCAGAGAAGCCAAGCGTGTTTATCAGTATGTTGGGGGCATGTAAACTGAGGCTGAAAAAAAGTCAGCTTATTTGTCCCCATATTAAAAAGCCAGTAAGTGAAAAAACAGAGGCTAGAATCCAGGGCTTGTGTCTCTGAGCCTGTCCTTATTCTATGAGGCAGTACCAGCCCCTCTTGGCCCATCTCTGGCAGCAGAAGTGGCATGTGTGGTGCTTTGTTCCCATTTTTCTCATCGGAAGGGACCGATGCAAAAAGTTTTGGAAAATTACTGTCTTTAGCCTCTATGAAATCCTTGTGTGAAAGTTCCAATATGAAAATATTTACAAATTGATAACAAATTAAAAGATACTTGGAGTTGATTAAGATTTCTATCTCCCCAAACCAAGTGAACATTTCCTAAATCCAGAGTAATGACAGTCATTATTATTTCATGTCTTTTTCTTTATAAGAAGTCATTAGGCTCATGTTTTGTTTGTATCTTCATAATCAATGACCAGCAACCGCATGGTTCCCTCTAACCATTTTGTCTATTGAACCAATTTCTGAAGCTCAGGACAAATGTATCCAAAGTCCAACCATTATTATATTGTTTGAAAAAATGTTTGCCCTCCCCAGTCTGTAGCTCTAGCTTCTTGAAATGTTTTGTCATCTTCGCAAAACACATTACTGATTTTTTTTCATGTTGATGTTATTTCTTTCCCTAATTCCTGTAAATGTGGATTATATTTAAGGCACACTCAAGAAGTAGTTGTTTGTGAGCTATAAATGGCTCCTACTGGCTTGTTAGAGTCAACTGTTAAATTTTCAGGAATTTTGCACACTGATTGTAGAACATAGCCATTATAAAAAATTTAAACTGTGTAAACTTGCAATGTTTATATATAATTTAAATGTTTGTTGTATTATTTAACATATTAAAAACAGGTAATAAATATGTAAAACTCGACACTTACTAGTTATTTTACTACATTTTGCTATCCTCTATGCTCTTGGGTTTGTTGTCCATTGTATCTAGATGGTGGAATCACTATATGTCACATGGGAAGCTTACAATTGCCCATGGTGTATGTATTTTCCCCGTGAAGACTGACAAACTGTACAAAGAAGGAATTTCGCCTTTGCAGAGCCAGCTGTTAGACATTGGCCAGCACAGCACTGAGTGCAGTGGTGAGGGTACAGCCATTAGAAGATGCCATGGCAGGCTCTGAGTCTCTTTTAAACAACTGTCACCTTGGGCAAGATGCCTAATCTGATTGACCTTCAGTTTCCTTGTCTGTAAAATGGATATTTTGTGAGGATGGAAGAGCAGAATGCATGTAAGGCACATCATAATTCTTACATCATCATATGGAATGTGCTTAAGAAAATGATGGCTGTTATGATTATTAATGACTCCAGCCTTGTTCATATAGTAGGAAGAAAACATGTCTTTTCAGAGATAGCTGCGACTGCTTGTGTTTTCTACAAAGGTAGCGCACTCTGTTTTAGGAGGAGGTATTCCCATTGTTTAAAAGTATACCTTGATGAAGCTTGAGGGACCTTTAATGGACACAAGAGTGAAGCCCTCTTGACACAGCCTATTTAGGTGACATTAAGTACAAGACAGAACTGACTTCATCTGCATAATGAAGGGAGAAGAATTTTGAGATTCCATGGGCAGTTCAGGAAATAAGGCTGACAGCAAAGGCAGAAACTTGCAGAGAATTGGAGAGCTCTGAGTGGGGTCTTGCAGCGGGGCTTACTAACACAGAAGCAGATGAGGACAGAAGAGAAATCCATTCAGGGAGAAATTTTCCACAGTGGGGTGGGGCGGGGGATGTCCAACTTCCAAGGTGAAGTTGTTGATGGTCTTGGGTTTATTTTCCTCCATTACTGCCACACCTAATAAAAGTCTGGAACATTGTGTTAGTGGGGCTTTGGGGAGTTGAAATGAACCAATTAGGAACATCATAGAAGATTCAATGGAAAAACAAGGTGTAATAAAGGGTTTAAGCTGCACCCTACACCTCTCATTCTTTGGGAATCTACAGAAATGTTAGAGAAAGCACTGGGTTTCCTGTAGTATATGAGACATTTTATTTAACTATTAAAATAAAGGCTGGAAGGCTTAGAAGATACTTAGGCAGCAGACTTGTGGATTACAAGTAGCAGTTTCATGCACGTTGGCACAGGTGGTTTACCTGTTCTGTGCTTTTGGTTCTGATCTCTCTGCAGCTGCAGCCTGCCTGTTCAACTCCCTGGTGGACCTCTCTAACTGCAGCTCGAAATTAACACATGAAAACTGAGGTTGGTATTTCTCCCCTATCCCCTATAAGCATGCTCCTGCCTGTTGCTCATTTTTGTTAATGTATCATTTCCTTCCAAGGCATTTGAGGTTAACAACTACTAGAAATAGCAACCTGACGATTCATGCCCTCATAACCCGAAACATCAGTTAACAGGGCTGCTATGGGTTGACAAGGTTCCCTTTTCTCTAAAGGATTCTTGACAGTTATAAAGCATTTCTACCCAAACTCTCTCCTGTGACTCAGACAACAACCTTGTAAACAAACAACCAGCTTTCTCCCGCTTTTATAGATCAGGAACCAGTACCCAGCGGAGAGGACTGGTTTGCCCAGTGTCATTCTGTAAGCAGTGCCTCGCTGCCCTCCTTCCTCCTGGGCCAGCTTCTCCAAGACCCATGGCTGTCCGCTTGCCCGAGGGCCAGCTCTACCTGGGGACAACCGCAGGCCTCACCTCTAGACGCTGGTTTCCATTGCTCTGTGGGCTGGGTTCTTACGTAAAGAGCTCCCCTGGTGGTTTTGCTGAAAGCTACGGTCCTTAACCTTCCCTTTCCGGGCATGGGTGGAGCATTCTACCCTGTGGTCTCCTGCGTGGTATTAGTTGACTACTGAACACGTACTAGTGATTGTGGGAAGAAAAAGAGCCATATTTATCGCATTTAAGTTTTGCTCATTTCTGTAACGCAAGTGCGATCGCCACCACGAGAGTCAGTAATGGCTGACACACACTGCTGGCGGAGACGGGTTTCTGTATTGTTTCCGACACGTCTTTGGCATTTGGGTGCTTTTCTTTCAGCAAGGGAAACACTAACATGAGGAATCAGGATGCTCTTAGAAAGAGTTTGTTTTATTCTGAGGAAGAATAGGGGAGAACAAAAAACAAGAGGCAGTCCTTTTCTGCTTACGTGAGGGGTCTCCTGAAAGGGCAGATTCACGGTTCTCAATGTACAGAGACTAAGTCAAGTGCAGAGACTTGGGGTGGACCACTGGAGCTTGCTCTGATTCTGGAACGTGGGGGTGAGAGTGCCCAGTGCCTGACTCCAGTAGTTACTGATCAACATTTATTCCCTACACCCTGTGCTTCCTCCTGGCAAACATCGATGCTTTTCTCAGTCCTGTAGTAAATACCACCTTCTCTTACTTACCACCTTCTCTGAGAGGCCTTTCCTGACTCAAGCAGGCTACTAATTTCTCCATCCTTCTGTTTCCATGGCACCCTGTGACACCTTCTTCTTTGGCGGGTGTTGTGTTATTTTTAGTCGTTTCATATCTGTCTCCCCAGCTAAGCTCTGAGCTTCTAGTGGGGCAGAGATGATTCATCTTCATAGCCAAGGGTGTGCCCAGTGCCTACCACATGGGAGGCCCCCACTAGAATGCTTCTTGGGGCCACTGGCTAAATGGATGGAAGCGTCAGCCAAGCAGGGTGGGAGGTGTGGGGAAGTAGGAGGGCTTGGAGAGACAGTGTCCGAGTAAGTAGCTAGGGGCATATTGTTCTGGTTGAAACTTTATTCTGAAAAATGATGTTTTTGAATTGGGACTAGAGGGGAAAACATATATCATGCAAATGGGCTCGTATGTGCTATGGAAAGTGAGTGAAAGCAACTCGAGAACACATTAGACGTGAGGGCTTTTCTGTGATTCTGTTCTATGCCAGAATAGCGTGACAGAGGGTGAAGGGGAGAATGCCAGGTGTCATCGCCATTGCACAGAAACATTTGTCACATGAGTGACACAAGTACTCAGGATGGGCAGCCTTCACATCACTGTCTCAGGTGACATAATCAATGCCATATTCTGTCATTGAGAGACATGTCCTTTTAAATGACCTGGGCAGGAAGCAGAGAGAGTTAGTCTCCAGGCCAATGCACGGCTGCAAAATTGCCAAGTTATCAATCTCTCAGGTTTTGAGAGTTATTTTAACTTTTCATGACCTTTGTAAGTACTTAGTGACAAAGGGCGGGTCAGAAACAAGAACGTAGTGTGGTGAACTTCAGAAGACAGCGCTGACCCAGCCTTCTAAAATTCTGCAATGGTTCTCCTGGCAGGCCCAGAGTAATGAACGCTGTCTTCAGGGGCTTGTGAGTTGACAGAATACCTACATGTGCAATCTAGGAGAGAAGAAAATAAATGCAGATGGCTTGCTGTATTTCTCCTCTTCTTTGGAGAAATTTATTTAGGTGTCTTGGATTTGGAGCAGGACAGATTGAGGGACGTGTAAGGCCCATGGTGTCGTGTGGCTGGCAGGGAGGGGGAAGGAGAGGAGGGACAGGAAGGAGAATTGTTCTCTGTTTCTCTGAAGGCCAGAGGGAGGGCACTGTACAGGCAGATGTTGGGAAGAACTGTGAGAATTCTGTCATCCTGGAATTGTCTCCCTGAACAGTTGTCTCCAGCAGGGCTGGCTGACCCACTGGTTTGTGGGTAACCGGAAAGCTAGGTCCAAGCCATCTTCTGAAGTTGCTTACCAGGCATATGCTCAGGGCTCTTCTCACAGTGCAGTGATGCCGACCAATCGCTCTTCCTTACGTTGGTCAAACAGGACATTTCCCTAAAGGTTCTGATTCCTGAGTGAGCAAAAGACCATTGAGCAAGGCAGTTTGCCAAGGCCTCATGTTGTAGGCCATAATGTCACTGATGCCTCTTTCTGAATGAATTTTCAATCCTTTCCTGTGATCAAGTTGGACTTTACTTACTTCTCGACCTAGCTCTCTGCGTGTGGGCCTCTCCCTCCAGGCATCTGGCTATGACAGCAAGAGCAGCAGCACGGGCAGAAGGCAGGCCGGAAGATGGGGGTGGGGGGCTGGGCCGGCAAAGTCTCCCCTTTGCGGGGAGGGTTGTGTTAATCCCCACCCACCAATTCAAATTGAATTATACAGGATTGTTTCATTAAGCTGCGCCCAAGCCCACTCACTTGGAAATAGGAGTGCAGGAAACATAAAGTAAATTACATTTTCTTTATCGCGGAACAACTGTGTTTGATCCATTTTCAGATTCTTGCAGTTACCTCTGCACATTGGAGGAAAAATATATCTCAATGTTTTTCAAAAAGACTAACTCTTTTATCTTAGTTTTCCTCTGGTCTGGATTTTTCCTTTGTTTTGAAATTCATGTCTTTGTTCCTCTCTGCTGCCTGCCTCCTCTGGCCAGCAGCAGTTAGAAGCAGCAGAAGGACTATAGTCTAGACTTGCTGTCCCCAAACCCCAGGCCGTGGACTGGTACTGGCCTGTGGCCTGTCAGGAACCTGGCTGCACAGCCAGAGTTGAGCGGAGGGTGAGCTAAGGAAGCTTCATCTGCGTTTACAGCCGTTCCCCATCGCTTGCTCCGCCTCCTGCCAGATCTGTTCCTGTAAGATGAATGATGGCATTAGATTCGATTCTCATAGGGGAGCAAACCCTACTGTAAACCGCATATGCAAGGGATCTAGGCTGTGCACTCCAAGTGAGAATCTAATGCCTGATGACCCGAGGCGGAGCTGAGGCAGTGACACTAGCCCTGTGGAGCACCTGCAAAGGTGACAAATGTAATGCACTTGATTCATCCCGAAACCATCCCCCATCCCTGTTCTGTGGAAAAAATGTCTTCCATGAAACTGGTCCCTGGTGCCAAAAAGGTTGGGGACCTCTAGTCTAGACCACAGAGAGGGTTGCACAGTGGAGTTGGGCTTTGGGTGCTCTCCATGCTCCTACGAATAGTAGTATACTTTTGTAAGTCATTTGCTCCTCAAAGCCTTAGGTTTTCACGTTTAAAATGGGGAAAATGGCCATTACTTCACAGGGTGATATGGAAATTAAAGGAGAAAACACTGTGCCCAAGATGGGCACTGACTGACATGTTGGTTGAAAGAATGAATTTGCCGACGAGTAAACCTTGGGCTTGGTTTAGTGGCAGAACTAGGACAAGTCCTTGTGAACTTCTTTCTGACTGCCAGATTATTCCTCTACACTGGTGGAGTCTGGTTGTTAAGAGACCAGTCATCTGAATTCTTGATTGAAGTGTTTGCTTTTCTGGCTAAGAAAGTTCTGCATGTACAGTGTGTGTATGTATGGGGTGCATGTGTGTGTGTGTGTGTGTGTGTGTGTGTGTGTGTGTGTGTGTGTGTGTGTGTGTTTTCTAGAGCAGTGTTTTGGTGTCATCCAAACAGTTTCTGTATGGAGAACAGGTCGCCAGCTGCTAATGGTCTTCATAGAGATGTATATTTCAAGGAATGCAAATAGGGACTATATTTTGTGGTTATATATTTCTGGCACAATACTATATACTATGAACTCTGTTTTCTATTATAGGACATCATGACAGCTCTTAAAGAATCTACGGGTAGGGAACTGAAATGGTATAGAGTAAGAAGTAGTGTCAGATGTGGTGTTTCAGGGCAGCTTAGGGAGATTAGAAATGAGTGATTAAATTCTTAGATGCATGAAATATTTTGTGTTTTTCAAAGCCCTCTCACTTATATGATTTAATTTCATTCTGGCAATATCTCTTGCAGACATATAAGCCAATTGCTGCCATCCCCATTCTATAGCTTGTAAAACACACACCTAGGAGACACGCGGCTCAGGCGCGAAAAGCCAGATGATCAGACTGGAGTATCCTTTTTCACTAACCAGCCTCCCAGCTTCTATTTCTGTCCTTCTTCAGTGGAGTCTCCACACAGTGGCAAGAGTGACCCGTTTCAAATGTAAATCAGATCATGTCACTCTCCTGCTGAAAACCCTCCAGCTCTGATCAATCCCAAGTCCCTGCAAGGCTTTCCTGCCTCAGGGCTTTTGCTCCTGCTGTTTCCTTTGCCTGGGGTGCTTCTTCCCCCAGACTCATATATCATGGGCTCCTTCTCATCCTTCTCAGCTCAGCTCAAATGTCACCTCCTCAGAACGGCCTTCCTTGATGGTCCTATCCACCTGCTCCTTATCCTACCCACCTTAGTCACAGCTGTAGCCTAGATTCCCAGACTGCACACCTTGGGACACTGGTGTGTTGTTAATGGAAAAAAGGGCTCTGCCTTAGTGACCCCCAGCCCTAGGGAAGGCGTGGGGTAGCCGGAGTCTTTCAGCTACTCACCGCCTTGTCTCTCTACTCCAGTGTTCTGCGGACACCATCAATTTCTATGCACATCATCACCACATGGACATGTTTGAGAATCACTGCTGGCATCACCCTGTGTTACTTTTTTCATAGCATTTTCACTATCTGAGATTAACCGATCATTGTTTGTTTATTTCATCTTCCTTCACTGAACGTAGCAGACTTTATCTGTTTTGTTCATCCTTATACATCCTGCAGTGTTTAAAATGGCACCTGCCACATAGTAGGTGCTCGATATTTGTTAAAACAGCAAGATCTCTTTATTGTCAAGAAAACAGTGGCAGGGGTAGGAGACTGGGTTAGGACTTGAGATAAAATTCAAGCATTGAGTGGGTGAAATCATCCTACAGCTGTTGGCAAAGCACCTTAAACTTTAATTATTTTAAGTATTTAAGCTGCTAATACAGGCCCAGAAATAGATTAGATGCAGTAGTGTAACATTATTCTCCAAAAGAACAAACTCATAGCAAAATCAGCAGATTTGAATGTAAGCAAAGTCAGAGGCTGTGTAAGTTTCTGCCAAAAATCAGTATTTGTAAATTCATAATATTTACTTAATATTTAATACTAAAACCAAACTGCAGAAATCTACTGAGATAATAACTTTATTCTTTGGGGAATATAGTAAAACAAAGCTATAAAAATAAGCTTCTCTTTTTATTGTAAGTTCCTGCTTCCCATAAATTTTAGCTCTGAGCCAGCAGATAGGTGAATGAAGGTCAAACCTTATGGCATAAATGACCAAAACTACTATAATAGCTATAATTTTGACAGCCAATTACTAATTTTCTCTTCTCTAAGAAAAAGCACAGAGGTGCAAAAGGAGTTATCATTCCAAGCAAAAGTTAAAGCTGTGCTAATAAAATCATAATTAGAATTTCACTGGGTGAATTTTATCTTCATGAGTTTTATCCCCACAAATGCACACACAGAAAAAGTTTGCCTAGGCTGTCTGTTTTATGCCATCTGCAAATTTTTTATGACCCACCCACCCATTTCTTAACTCAGATAGCATAGACTTGGGCAGACAGCATAGCTCTTTTTCATGTAAGGAACAAACAACATCTCTATTGCCAAATTGGTAAAAAGTATTCTCACAGTGCTTTCTGTGACATGACTTCAAATGGGATCATTATCTGGGGACGCTGGGTGGCCACAGATCCTATTTCAGGCACTGATCAAGTTCCAAGTCTATCTGTGCTTCAATCAGGCGCTATGCGAGAGGCATGCATTCCACTCTATCACTGTTCTTTTCATTTCTCAATATTGATTTCTTGGAAACAGGTTGCAGTATTCTGGATGCATTACCAGTAGTAGCAAAGAATGCTCTTAAGCCGTGTCTACATGAGGTCTTTACAACTGGTTTCAAAGTGAAACATGCAGTCAATCAGCCTCTCTCTTTAGAGGGAACAACCCAACACCCCAAATTTACTGACTTTGCTCCACTGAAGATCTTAAATTTTGCCTGAATTGAGCAGTGGGTTTAAGATAAAGCAGCTTTTGCCTACATTGCAAATCAAGGAGAGGGGAAAAGAAATTGAGCAATTAGATTGTGTAGCAGGTTTACCTACGAGAAACTTCACTTGAGTTTTGTTTTGATTGAGAGTAAGAAAACCTTCCAGGCTCTCACGCTGCTAATGCCAGAGGCTAGTTTGGGTGACAGCATGGTTTGATACGTTCTTTGTCACTGCTGTTTGAGGTTATTCTTTGCCTGGAACCTCCTCTTTAGGCAGGTGGTCTTTTTACCGTCCTATGAATCAGCTCTGCTCATTTCTACCCCTGTGCCTTTGGGAACCCTGAGCCTGCCTCCCTTTGTGCTATGCCTCACACAGGTCGTGGGGACCTTGTGAATGTTACACCGAATTATCAGTCTCTTGGTTAGATGAGGTGTCAGCTTTTCCTTAAAATGGTCATCTTCTAAAGAATTCTCTATTGCTCATGGTAAGAGTTTTAAAATGAGAAGACCAGGTCTCTGAAAATTACCTGAAGATAAGAATAGTTATTGAATGTGATTCTGAGGGCAGAAGGGGGTGAGGGAAGGGGCTCAGGATCCTCTTTTAAACAAATCTCCCAGAGAGTTCTCATGTGACGCAAGTTTGTCAAGCAGAGCTACACTGGGTGTTGGGTGGGGGAGAAAGAGCACAGGTGTGAGTTACGTGGAGAAAGATTCCTCATGCAGAGATTGGGATAGAAAGAAGAGGTTTATTTAACTTTCCCTGGGGGGTCGAGGGGGGGTGGAGGACTAGCATGGAGTGGAAAAGGAAGAATGTGCTGGCCTTGGAAAACCAACTTTTGAGGCTTTTTAAAAGGGGGTTGTAGAATGGCAGGTGCAGTCGAGAAACTGCTGCCTCCGCCCCTTTCTTCTTGGAGGCAAGTGGGTAGCAAAACTGCGAAGGTGTCAGCCTCCAAGAGTTGGCTCTCCTGCCTGTCCTTGGAGTGAGATTATCACATGAGACTTGACTCTGTCCTTGAGTATGGCTGAGGCCTGGGGCTCGCACCCTGCTGTTTGGCTCAGGAACTCTTTAGACCATAAAAAAGCAGCTTTGAAAGAGAGAGATTTACATCTCTTTTCTGTCTATTCAGCTCTTTTCAGAAGTTGTGCAAAACACAACTCTGCAGGTGCCTGTTAGTGAGAGAACTCATAGGATTGATCCTTAACGGTTACTGAGGAAGTTGTGGGATTAGGTATTTTCCTGTTATTTTTGCAAAGCTGTCCCTTCGGTTTCCATGCCTAGCTGGTAAAACTCCTTAAGGCTGCTCCTGTCCCCCTCAGATCCTGTGTGCTGGGCCATCTGAACCAGTTCTCAGGGCTTGGCTTAGTCATCCGTCTGGAGGCATAAAGTTTTTACATTGAAAGATAACTTGGAGCTAATGACCCACCCTCGTTTTATGGAGGAGGAAACTGAATTTTCAACAGGCTTTATAAAGCATCAGTGGAAAAATCAAAGTTACTGCCAGGTCACCCGACTTAGGGTGGTTTTATGGAGCTGTGGAGTCACACAGGCCTGGTGCTGGAAGAGCTCTGTGTGTGGAGTTTAGTGCTCTGCTGCTGTCATCTTGAAAGTCTTCATAATTTGACCTCTCACCTTGTGTTTGGTAAGAGAAGTCCGATGGGATGTGGAGCATGTGCATGAGTTGAAGAGAGGTGTGTAACGTGCATGTCCACCATGCTGCGCCACCTGTGAACATACAGTGCTCCCAACACGGCATGAGCACAGGATTCGGCATGGGAGTGCCAATGCAAAAGAAGCCAAACTCTATAACATAATTTAAAGAGGTTTATTCTGAGCCAAATTGGAGACCGTGGCCCAGAGCCTTGCCCCAAAAGCCATGAGCAAGTGGACGCCCTGTGGTTGGGTTGCAGTTTGGTCTTATACATTTTAGGGAGACAGGAATTACAGGTAAAGTCATAAATCAATACACGGAAAGCCTATCTTGGTTTGGCCTGAAAAAGCAGGACGTCTCAAAGCAGGGCTTACAAATCATGGGTGTGTTTAGGGATTCTTTAGTTGACAATTGGCTAAAAGGGTTAGGCTTTGTCTAAAAGACCAGGAGTCAATGGAAAGGAATGTTTGAGTTAAGAAAAGGGTCTTCTCTCTATCATGATATGCTATACTGGAATCAGGTTGGGAAATTAACCACATTGCATTGGGTTAATAAAACCTGTTTAGTGAGATTTTATCATTCGTAGGTGTGACTCACCAGGCCCCCTTAGAAAGGAATTTGGGGGAACAAAAAAGATCAGAGTTCAGTCTTTAGGAGTCCATGAGACTCAAAGTGAGTATGTAACTGTACCAGACCAATCCAGCTCAACTTCTAGGACACAAAGTTGTATGTTGGTTTTCAGTTGCTGTGAACCCCCATGGTGAGGGTCACGTAAACTGGGCATGCCCGGATGGATCAAATGTGCAACTGTGGGTGGAACCTAAGCGCTCTGACAGAGGATGAGCATGGCAGGATCTGGAATGTGATCACATCGAGCCCTGGTGTCACCCCATGGCAGGTTATACCTCCTGGCATCCCTTCATTGTGATGTAATCAGATCATACCTTATCACTCTGTGCTTATAACAAACCCCACCTAGGCCCCAGCTCAGGAGACAGACCTTAGCATTGTCTCATATCTCTTTGCATGTTGACTTGCAATAAAGTCTTGTCTTTTCTCAAAGGCTGGTGCCACAGTATTGGCTTCTATGCACATTGGGCAGCAACCCCATTGCTTGCTTGGTAACAAGTAAAAGGTGAGTGTGAAGGTGCATGGTTGAGAGCCTTGAAAGGCCATGCTTTCCATTTGAACCAGAATTTGCTAACAACATTGAAAGGAAATGGCATTTGAGGAAATGAGCATAACGAAGGAGCCCTATCACGTCTGTCTTGCTAGTGCTGCTTCCCTATATTAGCCAACCACTGAGGCTGAAAAGGATCACATAGAAGGAAAGGGAAATATAGGGAAACTCATTGTTCCTTTTCCTTTCAGTTCTTCCTTACCCATCAGTAAGTTGGAGGTAGAGCGCACTGGTAGAATATATGTACAACCAAGAGGTGAAAAAGAGACAGTCAAATTAGCTTTGTGCAGCATTTCCATTTTGCTGGTAAGACAAAATACCTGTGCATCTGTGAGCTATGAAATAGGAATTGGGTAATTTCTGTGGTTCTGCCTTAATTAAACTCACTCATGTTTGCATTTAAAACTGGCATTCTATAATGAACAGTATAAAGGTGAACAGTAACATTCATCCTGTTAATTTAAAATTTCAATTTTGCTTTACCTAGAACAACATTCAATTGCAAATAAAAGGCACCATGACAAGTTGAGAGAGAGAAAGAGTGCAGAAGGAAGGGCAAAGCTTTCTATGTTAGCACCTTAACAGCACTTTTGTCCTCTTTGAACAGGAAGCCCGAATTTTCATTTGCACGAGGGTCCTACAAATTGCGTAGCTGGCCCCGCTCCAGCTGCAGTGATGCCTGCATTCTCCGCTTCCTGGCAGAGCCTGTGGCCCCCTGGGACTGCGGAACAAAGGGCAGTAGACTGAAAAGGAGGCGGGAAGACAGAGGGAAGAGTACCCCCTTAGGCATAATGATGTCACTCTGGCTTCTATAAGAAAAATCTGTGCAGCAGCTTTACCTTGGTTTCCATGGAAACTGGTAATGTGTTAAAAATGAAAAGTTAAAACACCTTTCCACTGGCTGTCCCTCTAGGAAGGGATCTCCTTTAAATAACATACGTTAATAGATGCAGCCTGCTACTGGCTCCTGCCAGACCGAAGGTGACATAGTTCCGGCCTTTGAAGCACAGGCTCCAGTCAGGCAATTACCTTTTCTTTTCAGTCTTTCAGTCCAGTGAACACGATAAGAGAAAACCAGATCAGTCCGTTGTATTCCAGTGAGTGTTGAGTTTAGGGCTTCTTTTAAGACATGTAAAATGGAGCTTCTCTGTCTCCTAAATTTCTGTTAGGTTGTAGTTTTCCATTTTCTTAGAATGGAAAGCAGAGGACTTTTTAGGAGCGTTTGTTTGCAGTTTGGTGTGAGTCAAACTGGGAAGGCGGATCTCTCTCCCAGCACGGAGCTGGCTGCGGGGACGAGGCACGAATTGCGGGGTTCCCCACGCCTGGAGCATCAGAGATGTCTTCTCTGACCAAGGAAGGAAGCAGCCCTGGGCGACAGAGCTGCGGACTTCTGCCTGGCCACTCTGCGCTGGCTCTGGGAACACGCTGTCTACGCCTCTATCTGTGCAAGTTGTCGTCCCGTGAGAACATCCAGAAGGCTGCTGACCACGAGCCCCCCTTCCCCAAAGACTCCCTCCCCGTGAGCTCAGTCAGGCTGGCCTCGAATTTTCAAGGGTGATAATTACTCTGTAGCAGGGGTGGAGGGCTTTCGAAAGCATCCATAGTGAGTTTTCAAACTAGGGAGCCCCTGTCCCTGAGACTTACAGATCTGCCTCAGTCTCCCTTCACCCCAAACTCCCCTTAGGGTGGAAATAAGGAAACAAATAGCAACACCAGGTGGGGCTTTCTAGAAACTTTGCCCTGTGCCCACAGCATAAGCCATATCATGCCACAAAGCAAAACAAAACAGAATGACACCCACCCCACCCGCCGGCCCCACAGTCCCCCAAACACCCACGCTGTTTGCCCTGCCCCTGGGGAGCCATCACGGCCCACTACAGCCCCACCTGGGTCGCCTCCTCGATGGGAAGAGAAACAAGCACCTTAATGGTGCATTTCTGTGGAGACGAGATATTAGGAGGGCTCTGAACATGGGCGACTGGGCTTCGTTCGTCTGGTTTGGGTACCACTACAGTCTAAAGCCCGAACACATGAAACAAGGGTGAAGTAGAGACAGAGGGCAGCTTAGGCAGAAAGAAAGAAACGGAAGGAGTCTGTGGGGGGAAGGAAAATCTTTGATGAGTTTTCTATTCAAATAACCAATAAATAGCTTGTTAGAACCAGGTCGAGGGAAACTTAAATATTTATACATTCATTCTCCATCTATCTTTTGTGCCCGGCTTGCTGTCCAGAAAGCTTTAATTCTGTGGTCTATTACCATTAGAGCATTAACACGAATAACAATGATGTTTGCAGATAATGGCTTTCAACATGACAGAATTGTCTGGAAGCATAGTGTGCTGGGAAGTCAGGCTAATTTCTCTGCAGGGATCGTTATGTCGCCCTTCAAGTCCCTGCTGAAAAATCAACTCATCGGGGAAGAATTGTAGGCTTTTCTGCCACCCCACCGTGCGGACCTCCCATACTTCTAATATCCCAACAGGTTTTTAAAACCCTTTAAAAAAATAACAACTTTGTCATTGCTTCTATTATTGCAGTATGTTAGTGCCATAGAAAGGAACGGGACATGGTGTCAAGCAGGACTGGGTACAAAGACCAGCTCTCTTGTGCAGAAGCTGTGTGATTTGGGGAAAGTTGTAACTTACAGATTCTTCTTCAGCTATGAAGCAGAGATGACGGTGATGCCTACCCAGAACTATTTTTATCAGATTTAAATGAAGTGTTAAATCATATATGTAAAATGCAGCATGTGCATTATTCAAGAAGAAATGTCTAAGATAATCATTAAGACACCAGTCACCTGCACTATTGCAAATAGCTTACAATCCCTAGAACTCATCAATATGTTACCTTACATGGTGAAAGGGACTTTGCAGAGGTGATTAAGAATCTTGGGACGAGGAGATTATCCTACGTTACTTGAGTGGGCCCACTGGAATCACATGAGTCCTCAAAAGTGGAAGAGGGCAGCAGAAGAGAAGGTCCGAGGGCCCAGATGTGAGGACTGCCCCCAGCACTGCTGTCCCTGCAGATGGAGGAAGGTCGCCGGGATCCAGTGATGGCAGGTGGCCTCTGGAAGCTAGAAAAGACAAGGAAACAGATTTTCCCCTAGAGCCTGCAGAAAGGAATGTGGCCTTGCTGACACCCTGATTCAAACTCAGTGAGACCTATGTTGAAATTTTAACTTACAAAACTGTAAGATAGGAATGAACTGAAGATGGCGGACGAATAACACCGCCAGACAGAGGGTCTCTGCAGAAAAGACCGATTCTAGCAGAAACTAGAGGAAAGAAGCAAGAAGACGAGCATACAGCGGACAAGGGCCGGAAGGAGGGGTACCTGAGACCCCGGGAGACTCCACGGGAGGAGGCTGCGGAGGAGAACTGGAGGCTGAGACCACCGGAGCAGCCCGGAGACCAGCGGCAAGGGTAGGTGGATCTGCTGTTTCCCCTCCCCTGCATTCAGGACTGCTGGTGGGCTCCCCAGCGGGTGGAGAGACCTGCGGACACCAGCCCAGAGACTGCCGCCGCCTGCCAACGGTGAGCCTGTAGCAGACGTGGCACCAGGTTCCCAACTTCCTCCGGGCACCTCCGTGTGCGCGGACCCGAGCCGCGCAGCAGGCGCCATATTGCCTCCTCCCCCCCTCCGCCGAGCCTACCCGCGGCTGCCCAGAGAGACAATACAGCCACCAGCCAGAGGCACCTCCAGGGAACGGGACCTTCCCGTTTGGGACCCCGCCCGCCCTCCCAGGTGCTGCTGGCACCGTGTTCCCAGGAAAACGGTGCCGACTCAGAGGCTGAGAGACATAGACCCAGCTTGGGCTCCCTGTGGGTGAATTAGGACCGGAAATCCTCTCCCTGGTGGGAATACAGTTTGAACTCTGGGACCCAGAGGTCGGACCTGCAGACCAGATCCCCTGCACCGAGGGCTAGCATTGCCCGGGGCACAGAAGGGTTATACGTGAACAGCCTACTGAGGTCTGTGTGCCTCCAGGGGCGGATCGGCTTCCTAGAGGGCAACCCTCCTCCCAGGAGGAGGCCATGGGCCCAACCCAGGTGGCGTTCCTGTGCAGGGAACCTCCCCGCCGGCATCACAGTCCGGGGAGGCCTGGTAGCTTGTGGTCTGGCCTGCTGGCAGAGGCCCAGGAGTAGCTGCGGAGTTGGGGAGGGTGGAAAGAAGCGAGGCCTGCTGCAGACTGCGGGTCTCAGACAGCCCCACCCCCACACCCAGACTTTCTGGCTGAGCGGGACCATTCCAGCCCTGCCCTGACAGCAGAGAACAGAACTTTGACCCCTGCTAACGGCCTGAGGGCAGGCTTACCCAACCCAGCTCCGCCCAGAACGAGAGCTGATAACAGGACTCAAAATCAACACCATAGCCTGTTCCTCCAAGCAAACGCCACCTACTGACAGGGATGGCATCTTGCACAGCCTTTCCACGGCACCCACTGACTCAATATACAGGGAGTGGTCCAATTTCACCCACAGGCACCACCTAACGCCTCAGAAACTAAACAAGGTGTGTGAATACCCAAACAATAACCTAAGAAAAGAAACAACAACTGATCGACATGGGAAGAAATCAGCGAAAGAACTCAGGAAATATGAAGAACCAAATGGAAAACACACCCCCAAAGAGGAGCACCAGCCCCCTAGAAACGGACACCAACCAAAATCAGGCAACCAATATGACAGAAGAGGAATTTCGTATGTGGAACATAAGAACACTCACCCAGCTGCAACAACAACTCAACAACCAGCACCAAGAAACCACAAAAAATCTCCAGGATATGAGAAAAGAAATAGACACATTGAAGAAAAGTGTAACCGAACTCCTGGAAATGAAGAATCAATTCAAGGAACTACAAAATACAGTGGAAAGTCTCAAGAACAGGGTAGATGAAGCAGAAGAAAGAATCTCAGAGCTTGAAGATAACACCCTCCAATTAAATAAATCAGTCACAGAAATAGAGCAGAGAAACAAGAGAAAAGAGCAAAGCCTACAAGAGTTGTGGGATTATGTGAAGAAACCTAATGTGAGGGTCATAGGGTTACAGGAAGGGGAAGAAGACAACACTCAAGGGTTGGACAAGCTGTTTGAAGATATAATAGAGGAAAATTTCCCAGGCCTTGCTCAAAATCTTGATATACAAGTTCAAGAAGCTCAGAGGACCCCTGGGAGATTCAACGCAAACAGGAAGACGTCACGACATGCAGTCATCAGACTAACCAAAGTATCAACTAAAGAGGCCCTTCTAAGAGCTGTAAGACAAAAGAAGCAAGTAACATACAAGGGAAAGCCAATTCGAATAACATCAGACTTCTCTAATGAGACTTTACAAGCAAGGAGAGACTGGGGCCCCATTCTCACTCTTTTGAAACAAAACAATGCCCAGCCTAGAATATTATTCCCTGCAAAACTAAGCTTCGTATATGAAGGAGAAATAAAAACATTCTCAGACAAGCAAAGGCTCAGAGAATTCACCAAGACAAGACCAGCCCTACAAGAAGTACTTAAAACAGCGTTATGCACGGAACATCATAATAATAACCCACGAATATAAAAACAACCAAAACCCAAAGATATTAAAGGCCAGATATTACAATGGCTCAAGACAGAAATCATAGCAACAACATCCAACCCAACAGAATGATCAGTAATCTACCTTACCTATCAGTTCTCTCAATAAATGTGAATGGCTTAAACTCTCCACTCAAGAGACATAGGCTGGCTGAATGGATAAGAAAATACAGGCCAAGTATATGCTGTCTTCAGGAAACACATCTAACCTGCAAGGATGCATATAGACTAAAAATAAAAGGGTGGAGATCAATATTCCAAGCAAATAGAAGCCAAAAGAAGGCTGGTGTGGCAGTTCTAATTTCAGACGATTTAGTTTTTAAACCAACAAAAGTAGTAAAAGACAAAGAGGGTCATTATATAATGGTGAAGGGCACAGTCCAACAAGAAGAGATAACAATTTTAAATATATATGCACCCAACTTAGGTGCACCCAGATTCATAAAGCAAACCTTACTGGAGCTAAGCAAATGGATTAATAGCAACTCCATAATCGCCGGAGATTTCAACACCCCACTGACGGCACGAGACAGATCCTCCAAACAGAAAATTAATAAAGAAATAATGGACTTAAACAAAACTCTAGAACAATTGGGTCTGACAGACATCTACAGAACATTCTACCCAAAATCCACTGAATATACGTTCTTCTCATCAGCTCACGGGACATTCTCTAAGATTGACCATATCCTAGGACACAAAGAAAATCTCAAGAAATTTAAAAAAATAGAAATCATACCATGTACCTTCTCAGATCACAGTGGAATAAAACTAGAAATCAACCCTAACAGAAACTCACATTTCTACACAAAAACGTGGAAATTAAACAACCTCCTACTAAATGATTACTTCGTAAATGAAGAAATCAAGACAGAAATAAAAAACTTCTATGAAGAAAACGACAATGGAGAGACAAGTTATCAACTCCTCTGGGACACAGCTAAAGCAGTTCTGAGAGGAAAGTTTATCTCCATAAATGCCTATAACCAAAAGACAAGAAGATCACAAATAGACAATTTAATGAAACGACTCAAAGAGCTGGAAAAAGAAGAACAGACCAACCCCAAACCCAGCAGAAGAAGTGAAATCAACAAGATCAAATCAGAACTAAACGAAATTGAAAACAGGAAAGCTATTCAGGAGATTAATAAAACAAAAAGTTGGTTCTTTGAAAAAATAAACAAAATTGACACACCATTGGCTAAGCTAACGAAAAGCAGAAAAGAGAAATCTCTAATAAGCTCCATCAGGAATAAAAAAGGAGATATCACAACTGATCCCAAAGAGATACAAGATACAATTTATGAATAGTACAAAAATCTTTATGCACACAAACTGGAAAATGTGGAGGAAATGGACAAATTTCTAGAAACACACAGCCTCCCTAGGCTCAACCAGGAAGAAATAGATTCCCTGAACAGACCAATCTCAACAGCTGAAATAGAAACAGCAATTAAAAATCTCCCTAAAAAGAAAAGTCCCGGTCCAGATGGCTTCACACCTGAATTTTACCATACTTACAAAGAAGAACTACTACCTATCTTGCAGAAACTATTCCACAACATCGAGAAGAACGGAAACCTCCCCGACACCTTTTATGAAGCAAATATTACTCTGATACCCAAACCAGGAAAGGATGCAACAAAAAAAGAAAACTACAGACCAATATCCCTAATGAATATAGATGCAAAAATTTTCAACAAAATCTTAGCTAAACGAATCCAGATACTTATCAAAAAAATAATCCACCACGACCAAGTGGGCTTCATCCCAGGGATGCAGGGATGGTTCAACATACGCAAATCTATAAATGCAATTCACCACATAAACAGAAGCAAAAACAAAGACCACATGATTCTTTCAATAGATGCAGAAAAAGCTTTTGACAAAATTCAACACCCTTTCATGATAGGAACACTTAAGAAAATAGGCATAGAAGGGACATACCTAAAAATGATACAAGCCATATATGACAGACCCGTAGCCAACATCATACTGAATGGGGAAAGATTGAAATCATTCCCACTTAGAACTGGAACCAGACAAGGCTGCCCACTATCTCCACTTCTGTTCAACATAGTGCTGGAAGTCTTGGCTACAGCAATCAGACAGGAAAATGGAATCAAAGGTATCCAAATAGGGGCAGAAGAGATCAAACTTTCACTGTTTGCTGATGATATGATATTGTATCTAGAAAACCCCAAGGATTCAACCAAGAAACTCCTGGAACTGATTAATGAATTTAGTAAAGTCTCAGGATACAAAATCAATACACAGAAATCAGAGGCATTCATATATGCCAACAACAATCTAATTGAGAACCAAATCAAAGACTCAATTCCCTTCACAATAGCAACAAAGAAATTAAAGTACCTAGGAATATATTTAACCAAAGAGATAAAAGACCTCTACAGGGAGAACTATGAAACACTGAGGAAGGAAATAGCAGAGGATGTAAACAGATGGAAATCCATACCATGCTCGTGGATCGGCAGACTCAATATCATCAAAATGTCTATACTACCCAAACTGATCTACAGATTCAATGCAATACCTATTAAAATCCCATCAGCATTCTTCACAGATATAGAAAAAATAATTTTACGCTTCGTATGGAACCAAAGAAGACCCCGAATATCAAGAGCAATTCTAGGCAACAAAAACAAAATGGGAGGTATTAATATGCCAGATATCAAACTATACTACAAAGCTGTAGTAATTAAAACAATATGGTATTGGCACAAAAACAGGAATATTGACCAGTGGAACAGATGTGAGAATCCTGATATAAAACCATCCTCATATAGCCATCTCATCTTTGACAAAGCAGACAAAAACATACGCTGGGGAAAAGAATCTCTCTTCAATAAATGGTGCTGGGAAAACTGGATAGCCACCTGTAGAAGGCTAAAACAGGACCCACACCTTTCACCTCTCACAAAAACCAACTCACGCTGGATAACAGACTTAAACCTAAGATATGAAACTATTAGAACTCTAGAGGAAAAAGTTGGAAACACTCTCCTAGACATCGGCCTGGGCAAAGAGTTTATGAAGAAGTCCCCAAAGGCAATCACAGCAGCAACAACAATAAATAAATGGGACATGATCAAGCTACAAAGCTTCTGCACAGCCAAAGAAATAGTCATGAAAGTAAACATACAACCTACAGAATGGGAGAAAATTTTTGCATCCTATGCATCCGATAAGGGACTGATAACTAGAATATACTTAGAACTCACGAAAATTAGGAAGAAAAAATCAAATAACCCCATTAAAAAGTGGGCAAAAGACTTGAACAGAAATTTTTCTAAAGAAGACAGAAGAATGGCCAACAAACATATGAAGAAATGCTCAACATCTCTAACCATCAGGGAAATGCAAATCAAAACCACAATGAGATATCACTTAACCCCAGTGAGAATGGCCTTTATCAAAAAATCTCCAAACAATAAATGCTGGCGTGGTTGCGGAGAGAGAGGAACACTCCTACACTGCTGGTGGGACTGCAAACTAGTTCAACCTCTGTGGAAAGCAATATGGAGATACCTTAAAGCGATACAACTGAATCTACCATTTGATCCAGCAATCCCATTGCTGGGCATCTACCCAAATGATCCAGTGACACTCTACAAAAAAGACACCTGCACTCGAATGTTTATAGCAGCACAATTCATAATTGCAAGGCAGTGGAAACAGCCCAAGTGCCCATCAATCCAAGAATGGATTAATAAAATGTGGTATATGTATACCATGGAGTACTATTCAGCTCTAAGAAACAATGGTGATATAGCACATCTTATATTTTCCTGGTTAGAGCTGGAACCCATACTACTAAGTGAAGTATCCCAAGAATGGAAAAACAAGCACCAGATATATTCTCCAGAAAACTGGTATTAACTGAGTAGCACCTAAGTGGACACATAGGTACTACAGTAATAGGATATTGGGCAGGTGGGAGGGGGGAGGGGGGAGGGGGGTGGGTATATACATACATAATGAGTGAGATGTGCACCATCTGGGGGATGGTCATGATGGAGACTCAGACTTTTGGGGGGAGGGGGGAAATGGGCATTTATTGAAACCTTAAAATCTGTACCCCCATAATATGCCAAAATAAAAAAAAAAAAAACAAAAAAAAAACTGTAAGATAATACATTTGTGCTCTTTTAAACTACTAAGTTTTTGGTAATTTGTTATAACAGCAATGGAAAATGAATGCACTCACCTTCATCATTCTCCACCCATCAACCAGAGGGGACTTTTTAAAACTTTGGAAAATTTCTGTTATTTTTCTGCTCCAAGCCCTCCAGTGGCATCAGTCTCACTCAGAGTGCTCCAAAGTCCCACAGTGGCCCTGGGGACCCTGTGAGATCTGGCTTTGCCACCTCTGACCAGAGCTCTGCAACTCTTCGCTCTCTTCTTGCTCTGTGGCTGTCCCTCAGACACATGAAGCCCTCTCCTCACTGCAGGGCCTTTGGCTGGACTCAGGGTCCCCCTACCCGGAGCCATCCACCCTCGAGAGCTGGCACCACATGGCGGGCAAACACAATTGGAGGAGTTAATGCGTGTAAAGATCTCAGCGCTGCACCTGCTTCAGCGAGCCAAGTCACTGTTTCCGTAACCGTCTCAGCAAATAACTGTGTGTGGCTTGCCAACTCTCCGTGTCTCTGCTCAGCTTACCACTCCTGTCATTCTGTGTCACTTATGAATTTTTTCTCTCTACACCCTTCACTATCCAACATGCTAAGTACGTGACAGCTAGTTTTCATTGTTTCCCTGCTAGACTATGTGCTCCACGAGAGCAGGGGCTTTCTTTGGATCATCATTGAACCCTCAGCCCCTGGAGCAGTGCGTGGCACCAGCAGGCTCGCAGTGTTGGGAAATGGGTTCATTCCCTTCAGGAATGATCAACAGGAAACATCGACGGTGAATCTGAGGTTGAACTGAGACCTCTGAGCTTATTTTCATCCCTGAAGTTGAAGATGTTGTTCATGTTCACAAAGCCAGTAAGAGGTAAAACTAGCATTCAAACCTGATTATTTTTTTGGTATCTCAGGCAAAGTTTGTCATAGGTACTTTCTCATGCCCCTTCTAGCCAGATGCCCTTCCCAAGAAGCCCCTCTCTGGTGGGGCTTCTTGGTTCCTCCACGTTTCTACCTCTGGGAAACAGATTTTACTTGCCAAAGTCGTTAGGTGCCTGCACCGTGCCATGCGATAGTGGGTACTTGTGCCTCAATAAAACAGTTTCCATATACTCAGGGAAGCACGAGGCTCTAATGGAACTCAAAATGCACATGATCTCAGAGTACTTCTAAAGATACAAAGTGTTGGCCATGAATCAGGCAGGAGCAGGAGGGATACTCCTTGAAACATATCACACAAAGAGTTGGCATTTGAAGCTGTTGGGCTGGGATTTGTCAGAGATGCTATAGAAACTGTTACAAGTAGCATGTGAACTATTTGAGATTTAAGTCCTGCAGTGGTACAGGTCATTGATAGTCACCTTATTTAAAAATATTTGTCCCTGGATCTCAGTAGCATTTTGCTACTGCATGTGGAGTTTGTGTAAACTCTGGAAATTACTGGATCAAGTATTTTGAATAAACTTACTATTCAGGCTATTGATGGATATTTTTAAATGAAATAAATGTTGGGTTATTTGTTAAATTAAGGCTATCAACTGGTTGACTTTGTATGTCAATCAGGGGGTTGGTGCAGATAAAAAAGACCACTCTGTGTTTTAAGATTTTTAAATTGTTATTGTGGTAAAATATACCTACCATGATTCATCTATATTGTAGTATCTATCAGAATCTCATTTTTTTCAAGACTGAATAATCTTCCTTGAGGTATGTGTGAATGTGTGTGTGTATACATGTATATGTATACACATATGTATACATATATATGTATATATACATATATGTATATATACATGTTTTGTTTATCCATTCACTTGTTAATAGATATTTGGATTATTTCTACCCTTTAGCTATTGTGAATAATGTTGCTATGAACATTATACAATTATCTGTTTGAGTCACTGCTTTCAGTTTTGGGGAGTGTATGCCTAGAAGTGCAATCACTGGATCATGTTAATTTAACCTGCTCCTATGTTTAACTTTTATGGAACTGCCAAACAGTTTTCCACAGCAGCTGTACCATTTTATATTCCCAACAGCAATGCACAAGGGTTCCAGTTTCTCCATATTCTCACCAACACTTGTCATTTTCATTTTTTTAATGTGTAATAGTCATCTTAATGGGTATGAAATGGTACCTCATTGTGATGTTCAGCGTCTTTTCATGTGGTTTTTGACTATTTGTGTGTCGTCTTTGGAGAAATAGCTACTGAAGTCTTCTGCCCATCTGGGTTGTTTTTGTTGTTGTTGAGTCTTTTGAGTTTTAAAAATATATTCTGGATATTAATATTCTTCTCTTTCAAAGTTTTATGGTTTTAGCTCTTACATTTAGATATTTGATCTATTTTGAGTTAATTTTTGTATGTGTTATAAAGGTCCAACTTCATTCTTTTGCATTTGGATATTCAGTTTTCCCAGCACCATTTGTTCAAGACTGTCCTTTCCCCATTAAATAGTCTCTGTATCCTTGTGTGTGAGAATCAATTGACTATATATGTGAGCATTTATTTCTGGACTTTCCATTTTATTCTATTATTTCTGTTATTATGCCAAAACAACACTGTTTTGGTAATCATAGCTCTGCGATAAGTCTTCAAATCAGGAGGTATGAGTCCTCTAAATTTGTTTTTCTTTTTCCAGATTGTTTTAGCTTTTCAAGGTCCCTTGAGATTCTATGTGAATTTTAGGGTGGGTTTTTCTATTTCTGCAAACTACCATTGGTGTTTTGATACAGATTATGTTGAATCCATAGATTGCTTTGTGTAGTATTGTCATCTTAACAATATTAAGTCTTTCAATTCATGTACAGGAGATGTCTTTCAATTCATTTATCTCTTTAATTTCTTTCAGCAATGTTTTGTAATTTTCATTGTACAAGTCTTTTGACTACTTGGTTAAATTTATTCCTAAGTATTTTATTCTTTTTGGTGTTACTGTAAATGGAACTGTTTTCTTAATTTCCTTTTTAGATTGTTTATTGTTAGTATATAGAAATGCAACTGATTTTTGCCATGTTGCATTTGTATCTTGCAACTTTGCTGAATTTGTTTATAAGCTTTTTTTTTTTTTGGAGGCTTTAGAGTTTTCAATACATGAAATCATGTCATCTGCAAACAAAGATAATTTTAATTCTTCCTTTCCAATTTTGATGCTTTTTATTTCCTCTTTTCCCCCCCTAATTTCTCTGCTTGGAACTTCAAATATTATGTGGAATATAAGCATGCATCTTTGTCTATTCCTGATCTTAGGAGAAAAGCTTGTAGTCTTTCACCATTGAGTGTGACATTAGCTGTGAGCTTTTAATATATGGTCTTTATCATGCTCCTTCTACTTCCAGTTTATGGAGTGTTTTTTATCATGAAGTGGTGTTGAATTTTGTCAAATGCTTTCTCTGTATCAATTGCAATGATCATGCTTTCTTCCCCTCATTCTGTTAATGTGATACATTACATGGATTGTTTTACATATATTGAACATTTATGTGTTCCTGTAATAAGTCCCACTTGATCATAATGTATAACTATTTTAATATGCTTCTGAATTCTGTTTGCTAGTATTTTACTGAGGATTTTTATATCAATATTCATTAGGGATATCTATCTGTAGTTTTCTTGTACTGACTGTCTTTCTTTTGCTTTAGTATCAGGATAACCCTGGCTTCATAGAATGAGCTAGGAACTAAGCCTCCTCTTCAAGTTTTTTTGGAAGAGTTTGAGAAGAATTGGTTTTCTTAAATGTTTGATAAGATTCATAGGTGAAGTCATCTGGTCCCAGGCTTTTCTTTGTTGGGAGGTTTTTGATTACTGACTCAAGCTTAGTTATAAGTCTTTCCACATTTTCTATTTCTTCATGATTCAGTTTTGGTAGATTGTGTATCTCTAGGAATGTGTCCATTTTATTTAGGTATTTAGGTTACCTAATTTGTTGGCATACCATTGTTCCTAGTATTCTCTTATAATCTTTTTTATTTCTTTAAAGTTTTTAGTAAAGTCCTACTTTCATTTCTAATTTTGGTAATTTGAATCCTCTTTTTTAAGTCAGTCTCCCTTTTCTAAATTCAGTCTCATTAAAAATGCATGAATTTTGCTGATATTTTCAAAGAACCACCTTGTGTTTATGCTGATGTTCTCTATTGTTTATCCACTATCACACTCTATTCTTTTACTAGCTTTGTAAAGTTTGCTCTTCCTCTTCTAGTTCTTTAAGGTGCAAAGTAGGTTACTGATTTGAATTGTTCTTCTATGTTAATAAATGCATTTATAGTTGTAAATTTCTCTCTTAACATTGCTTTTATTGCATCCCATCTGTTTTGGTGTGTTGTGTTTTCATTTTCATTTGTCTCAAGGTATTTTCTAATTTCTCTTCTGGTTTCTTCTGTGACTTCTTGGTTGTTTAAGAGTGTGCTGTTTGATTTCCACATATTTGTGAACATTGTTTTCTTTCTGTTATTGATTTCTAGTTTTATTTCATTTGGATCAGAAAAGATAGTTTACATGATTTCAGTCTTTTAAAGTTTATCAACTTGTTTTGTGCTCTAATATATGGTCCTGAAGAATGTTCCTGAAGAATGTTACATTCACACTTGAGAAAAATATGTAATCTACTGTATATGTCTGTTGGTTCCAGTGGTTTATAGTATTGTTCAAATCCTCTATATTTTATTGATCTTCTGTCTGATCATTCTATCTATTGTTGAAAGTTGGGTATTGAAGTCTCCAACTATTATTGTGGAACTCGCTATTTCTCCTTTCAATTCTGTAAATATTTCTTTTCTTTCATATATTTGGGGGTCCTATAGTTTGTTGCATATATGTTTAAATTTATATCTTCTTAATTGACTGTCTACCCCTTTATTAAAATATAATATCCTTCTTTGACTCTTATAACCATTTTTGACTTAAATTCTATTTTGTCTGATATAAGGATAGCCATTCCAGCTCTCTTTTGATTACCATTACATGAATATGTTAATCTATCCTTTCACTTTCAAACTATTTGTGTTGTTGGACCTCAAATGAGTCTCTTGTAAGTAACATATTGTTTTTTTTAAAATGCATTCTACCAATCTCTGCCTTTCAATTGAAGAGTTTAATCCCTTAACATTTAAAATGATTACTGATAAGAAAAGATTTATTCTGCCATTTTACTCTTTACTTCTCATATTACTTAAAGCTTCTTTGTCCCTCATTTCCTTCATTATTGCCTTCATTGGCCTTCTTTTGTGTTTAGTTGATTTTTGTGTAACATTTTGCATAACAGAATATTTCTCATTTCTTCTTTTATATATTCTATTGATATTTTCTTTATGATTACCATGGGAAGTACATGTAATATCCTAAAATTATCACAATACAATTTGAATTGATACCTAGTTAATTTTAATTGCCTGTACAACCTACTGCTATACAGATCTGTCCCCCCTTTGTTATTGATATCACAAATTGCACATTTTAATACATTGTGTGCCTAATAACATTGATGTAAAGTAATTTTTATGTATTTGTCCTTTAAATTAGGTAGAAAATAAAAAGTGGAGTTATAAACCAAAATTATAAGCCAAAATTACTGGCTTTTATATTTTCCCATATATTTACCTTTACTGGAGACCTTTGTATCTTCATTTTAGCTTTGAGTTGCTGTCTATCATCCATTCATTTCAACCTGAAGGACTCTCTTAGCCTTTTTTGTGGGGCAGGTCTAGTAATAGTGAACTCCCTGAGCTTTTGTTTGACTCAGAATGTCTAAATTTCTCTCTCATTTTTGAAGGACAGTTTTATAGATAACAGGATTTTTGTATGACAGTTTTTTCTTTTAGCATTTTAAACATATTATCCCACTGCCTTCATGTCTGAAAGGATTCTACTGAGAAATCTACTGATAATCTTTTCAAAACAATTATTTAATTGACAACTAACAATAATGTATATTTATGGGATACAATGTAATGTTTTGATCTAGTTTACATTATGAAAAGATTAAATCAAGCTAATTAACATATCCATCACCTCAGCAATTTTATTTGTTTTGTGGTGAGAATATTAAAAACATATTCTTTTAGTAATTTTGAAATATATAATACATTATTATTAAGTATGGTTACCATGCAGTGTAATTGAGCACTAAAATTTATTCCACCAGTCTAACTGAAACTTTATATCCTTTGATCAACATCTCTCCTTCCTCTATCCCTCCTCTGTCCCAGCCTCTGATAACTACCTTACTACTCTCTGTTTCTATGAGATCAACGTTTTTAGATTCCACATATAAGTGAGTATATACAGTTTTGCCTTTCTGTGCCATGCTTATTCACTTAGCATAATGTCTTCTAGCTCTATCCATGTTGTCACAAAAGGCAGAACTTCCTTCTTTTTTAACCCTGTATTGTATTCCATTATGTATGGTTGCCACATTTCTTTAGTCCATTCATCATTAATGATAATCTTATTGAGGAGCTCCTCATGAGTTGTGCCACTTGTAGGGGAAAAATAAATCTTTTCCTTGCCAATTGTTAGGTTCATGCCCCTAAAACAAAAGATAGATTAAAATGAGAGAAAAAAAACATGCATATTTATTTAAGTTATATATGACATAGGAGACTTCATAAGGAAATGAAGATCCAAAGATACAGGTAAACCAGCATATGCTAGGTTTGATGAAGAAGTGGATACTCATGGAGAAGTATCATTGAATAAAAACAAATATGATCCAATGATAATAAACTGGGGAGAATTAGCAATATCTGTTTGTTCAGATTCTTCTCTGTGTTGCTGAGTCTTCAGAGATAAGGACGTTTCTTTATCTGGGTACAGAGAGGGCACTTCTCGAATGGAAGTCTTATGACCTGTGTCAGGGGAGAAGGGTGGGAGAAGGTCCTAGAATGACCTTCCTGGTTTTATGACTGGCTTCAGAGGAGAAGGTGAGGGGAAGGTGAGCATGACCTTTCTGCTTCTACTATTGTTTCAAACGCCAAGGTGCCGTGTTGTGGGGCCATGTGTCCTGAACCCCATCACCACTATCAATCATTTGCCTAATCCCCAAACCCTTTCCTCTGCTCTCCATATTCAAACCAGACACCGAGTCCCCTTGATTTACCTCCTGCATATTTCTTAAATGTACCCTTTTCTCTTTGTCTTCATTGCCACTGAGTTTATCAACTCTTGTTAGAATTAGTTTTGTTCCTACCGTGTTTTTCCAATATCTGTTTGACTTTCTCCAAAACGTTCTCCACATTCCACAGTTGCTCTGATAACATTATGAATGTGGTGTTCACCTTTCCACAGTTGTTCATTGGTTCCTCCTGGCCTTCAAAAGGTCCAAACTCTGGCTATGACATATAAGGTCTTTTAGCACATGGGTCCCCAGCCCTTACAGTCTCCATGCTCTCCTTGCCCAGTTTTGTAAGGCTTATTCAACTACTGGCAGTTCCACAAATTGGTGTGGGTGTCTTTTTCAACCACTTGCCTGAAAAGCACTTTCTTTTCATCTTTGCTTGGATAATTTCTGCTCACCACCTAACACTGGCCTACAACATACCTCATTTGGAATTCTCACACCATTTTCTCTCCTCCCTAGATTAAATATTATTCATGTTCCCATAGCATCTTATATATACTTTTTTGTCATGGTACTTAGCACTCTGGATTGTATAATATTTTTTAATGTAAGAATGTTCCTACTATATAGTAGAGAAATGACATTTTAAATTTAGTTTTGTGTTTTTAATGCTTGGAAAAACGTAGTCTCAATAAATCCTTGTGGAGTGGATAAATGAATGAGTCATCACCATCCTTATAATAGGAAAGCATTTGAAAAAAATCTGTCAGCATTCCTCTTATCTTTCTCTAGAGAAAATAAAAGGTTTCACTGTTATTAATGCTTTATAAATGCCCAATAGATGATTACATGGAAAGGACTTAATTGATTTCTATGATATATTTTCAGAGTAAGAGGTGGAATACAAGTGGTTTCTTTTTAAACATTTTTTTTGATAATGTAAAAATTCCATGCATCTTCCATTTCTATAGGACAATAAGCATAAACCATATTTTTCTCTCAATTAGATGCTTGTGGATTTGCAGCCCATTCAAATATTTCATTTTAAAGTATCCTACTGTTTTTCACTGAGCCACTTTTATTGCTTTTCATCTTTGCATCACCCTCCCTGCCCACTTTACTGAAGGGAGCCTTATTGTGTCTGCAGGACCAGTGTTTTTCCGGGGGCACATCATTTGCTGTCACTTTAAATGACAGTCCATTCTCGTGTTTGTTGAATGTTTCCACAGGTCTACCTGCACCATAGCTCTTCCTTTTGACTGGGCTGTGTTTTGGTTTTGGTTGTGATGGCAGTCAATAATGTGATCGTTCTGGAGTACGGCCCCGCACATTGAATTGCCTCCTGTAAAGGGGCCAGTGTAATCCATCAGAGCTGGAGAGTGACCAGGGAAAGGGTACCAAATCCAATTAGGTCAAGTCCATCGAGAGAGAAAATCATGCAGCGCCCCTACAGAGTGACTAATCATTTTCACGGTTGTCTTTTTTTTTTTTTTTTTTTTGAGAGGAGAATCAAAATTAAACCCTAGGAAAGTGGCTCTGATTAGATAAAAGGGAAAGAGTAGCTTCAGATTTCCTTGGGACCAACTGTTTAAATGTATTCCTTGGTAGATGCAGAAAACATACGTCATTGCAGAATTTATGCTATATCTCTCCTCATTTTTTCCCATTGAACACCCTAATTTTAGCGAGGTTGAGCTACTCATTCTTTCCTACTCATACTCTGAGCATTCTCATTTCTATGCTTTTAAATCCATAGGGTTGCCACTCCTTGGAAAACATCCATTAGCATTCAATTTCTCTGAATCCTGCCCATTCTAAATTATAGCTTTCTGCATGGAACGTGTGTTGTTTTCCTATGAAGAGGTCTCTTTCTGTTTCTATTAGCCCAAAGAACTTGGTACAATCTTCTCCTCATTATCTACTTTATGTCAAGATTATTATTATTATTATTTTATTATGCACCTTTAAAATCCCCTGCCTGTGCCTAGCACAGTGCCCTGTGTCTAATGGGTGCCCAGTGAGTCATTGCTGAGTGAATGCTGCAAATGCACACGGTTCTAGCAGACACGGATCGCCCCAAGAGAGACAGAGAGGTGGGAGGAAGGCAGCACACAGAGGCACATGAGGGATGTCGGGCTGAGGCTGTGTTTCCACAACTAAGGCCTGGAAGAAAAAGTGCTGAGTCAAGCCGAAAGGTTGCATTAGAAACGTCAGGGCTTGGACACATTCCTGCACTTGGGGAGGGAGAGGAAGGGGTGAAAAAGAGCAATGGAGTGAGATCCTGATGTCCTGTTCTGTTCTGCTCTGTTCTGGAACTGAGTTATTCTGGGAAGCAAAGAACGTGACCCTGAGTTTCAGGGAGAGCCGAGAAGCCCAGCAGGATGGAGAGGTTTTCGGTTCCTGCGTTGAACACATTGACAGAGACGACCTCAGCTTTTCCTATCAGGAGCATCAAAGTTATTTTCGCAACCCCAGGGAGCCGCTGGTATTTGGAGAGGGGGGTCAGATAAAAGTAACGTCAGCCACGTGCACTCAGCTTTCCCAGTGGTCTCCAGCTCTGTGTAACATTTGCTATCGCTGGCCCAGGTTTGATCTGCAAAGTCCAGTTTCCGCTCTGGTTCCAACCTGGGACTCTGGGGTCTAGAGCCGTTTTACACACCTCAAAAATCCTAAAGGCATTCATTCGCATGTTTACCGTGACAGCTGCTGAGGCTAACGAAAATGTCAGGTGTTTTTGCTTTAGACCCGCATTGGATCCACTCCCTGTAGGAACACTCGGATGCTAATTTGAAGTTGATTGCTAAAATGTGAACTAATTTTAAAAATGCAATTTCTTTGGTAGATGAGCTCTTTCAAACACAAGTTTTCTACGCTATAGTGACAAGACAAAGACTTCAGAGTATTTTTTGCCTTTTGTTCTGTAAGGAGACAAGGATTATTTTAATTCCCCAGCTCTGAGGAATTCTGTATTCCTGAGTGGTGTTACTATTTAGATAGGTCTGACTTTCTCTTTTATTCCTTTCTCTCACTTCACTTATCTTCTGCATGTTTAAATAGCTAATTAGCATCAAATTACTTCTTTCAGGTGCAAGTTTGCCAACAATGTTAGGCTTTTATAATCTGCCAAAACCCTTCATCTAAGGAGACTATTTCCTACTTTATTATGAAAATTTAAAACACCTCTGAATATAACACAATATACAAAATATAAAAAATTGTATAGTGTGATATTTTCATCATGGCATTCATAAGTAGGCTATACTGCTGTATTTATTATTTTCTTTTTTACATTTTAATTTAAATGATGAGGTAGCAAAGAACAATTCCAAGGAAAAATTGTCACATAACCTCACAACACTAATACAAAATATTTTCATTTTGGGTTTTATCCTATAGTTCTTGGTTACATGCCACATAAAGTTTTTTGTTTATTTGTTTGTTTTAGCAGTGTCAAAATCATCAGGTGCATGCTGTTTTGTTTTTGATATTCTTTAAATGCTACATTATGAAAACAGCAGTTGACTCAGAACAGGCAGGGTAAGAAGTTAAGAGTATAACAGTAAAAACTGGTAAGCTCAGAATTGGGAAGGGGCTGCTGATAGAAGAAATTTAATTAATAATATTAATCTTTTTGACAATTTAAAAAGGGTGGGGATCCTGCAGCCGTCTGATTTCAAGATTGTTCTTTTTTTAAGCACCAAAGGAGGCAAGAAAACCTTCATCTTTCTCTGCTGCTCCCCTTTTAATAAAAGGATTTGTTCTGTAAAATTTGATTTAGTTAAAAGGCCTCAGTTAAGGACCAAATTTTGTGTTAATTATTTCCTTGCTTTTACTCCTATGTCAGAAGTTGAGGTACTGAGTAATGCATTCTGGCATACTGAAATTTATAAAGCTAAGCCCAGACTATAAACCTATCAACATTCTAAAGAAACAAAAAAATCAAAGAATATATAGAAGAATATAAACAAAAATAAAATACAAAGGGAGTAAACGAGGCATCAGAAGTATAAAAAACAAAATGAGATGAATGACAAGATTAAACTTAGTTGTTTTAACAGCAGAAGGGAGTCAACACACCTATTGGAAAGAAAAAGCCCTCAGAATGAACTTAGAAACAAACATCTAGCAACGTATCATCTAAAGGAGGCATAGCTAAAATGAAACAATAGAGACTTTCAAAGGATATGATGAATGCAAGTTTGTCAGATAATAATAAGTAAAGATCTTAAATAGTTGAGAGGGATAT
Organism: Microcebus murinus; assembly: GCF_040939455.1. Lineage (NCBI taxonomy): Eukaryota > Metazoa > Chordata > Mammalia > Primates > Cheirogaleidae > Microcebus > Microcebus murinus. The sequence goes on along the minus strand of NC_134122.1, from coordinate 49,279,101 downwards.
TGAAAATGAGGGGTTCAGTTCTTAATGAGGCCATTAAAACAATGAGATTCTGCAAATCAGATAACAGAGCTTTGAAATATTAATACACAAAGAAAATATCTTTGGAAATATAAGTAAAGGTTGATAGTAGCACAATAGTTGTGGCAGATGTTAATACACCTCCCAGACTTTCATAGATCATGCAGACAAAAGAAAATGCAGACTATGAGCAATATGATTATTGATATTGATTTAAAGAAATATACTGAATCTTCTATGTTGCTAACAGAAAATACACATTTTTTTCTACCACTCATTAATTTTTTACAAACACTGACTGCATATTAGATACAACAGTTAAATCCCTCAAAGTAAAAATAGTATATAGGCTGTGCAGTTTAAGCTTAATTAATTGAAATTAGAAATACATAAAGAAAGTAGAATCCATAGCTCCGTCACAAATTTAAACACCCTTTCCTAAATAATTTGTGGATAAACAAAGAAATAAAAAGGTCAAGTCTGAAAAAGCTAGAAAATAATGATGAGAATATAGAATATCAGAATCTATAGATGTGGCTAAAATTCTGTAGCCTCGAACACTTTCTTTTTTTAAAAAAAGAAAGAGCAGAAGTCAGTTCATTAACCATTCAATTCACAAATTTAGCAAAAGACTAACATAAGTAAAGTAGAAGGAAGTAAATAATGTCAATAAATACAGAAATTAATAAATTATAAAACAGACAAATAAAATGTCTACAGATTTGAGAGGTAATCCCAAGAGCAAAATAGAACAATCATAAAAACAGTGAAAACTCTTCTCATCCTAATCTTTTTTTTTTTTTTTTTTTTTTTTTTTTTTTGAGACAGAGTCTCGCTTTGTTGCCCTGGCTAGAGTGAGTACCATGGTGTCAGCCTAGCTCACAGCAACCTCAAACTCCTGGGCTCAAGCAATCCTACTGCCTCAGCCTCCCGAGTAGCTGGGACTACAGGCATGTGCCACCATGCCTGGCTAATTTTTTTCTATATATATTAGTTGGCCAATTAATTTCTTTCTATTTATAGTAGAGACGGGGTCTCGCTCTTGCTCAGGCTGGTTTTGAACTCCTGACCTTGAGCAATCCGCCCGCCTCGGCCTCCCAGAGTGCTAGGATTACAGGCGTCAGCCACCGCGCCCAGCCTTCATCCTAATCTTAAAAAGAGACAAAACACAAATATATAAAATTAGAAGTGAGAGAAGAAATATTGCAGTTATAGAAGAAGAAATTATAAGAAACATCATGCTATTACATTTGTAATCAAATGAGAAGGAATATTTTTGAGGAAATAGAAATAAGCAAAATGGATTGAAGAAGAAAGTCAACATCAAATGTATCAGATGTTTCCAAGACCATTCTCAGAGGGTGACTCACTGGAAGAACTCACAGAACTATGGAAAGCTGTTTATTGCAGTGAAAGGATATTGCTTAAGATCAGCAAAGGAGAAAGGCACAGAGGATGGAGTTCAGGAAACCATTTCCAAGCTTGTCTTCTCCCAGTGGTGTCACACATACAGCAACAATGTGTTGCCCACCTGGGCCTTGGTGTCCTGGGCTTTCATTGAGGTTCAGTCACATGGAATTCCCTTGTTTTCCAGCCCTGTCTAACTGATACTGCATGGCCCATGGCTCCAGGTGAACAAAAACAGGCATTTGCTATAAATCACATCGTTAGCATAAACTGTCTGGCATGGCTCATGGCCCCAGATACACAAAGACACTCTTTGTAACCAGGATGTCCCAAGGGCTTAGAGGTTATCTACCAGAATCGGATCAAGGGTCAGTCGTGAAGACTTCTGGAATATGCAGAGTTTGAACAACTTAAACCTGCGGAGTTAACTGCTTACTGCATACAAAATAAACCAATTATTGTGAAAGACATTTTGAAAGTTGTCAAGATCTACCGTTCCAAAAAGCTCTAGGCTTCTATAACTTCATAATTAAATTCCTTCAAACTTTAAAAGAACAGATAATTGTGGTATAATTCAAACGTTTCCAGAGACTATAGGAAGGTGACAATCCTACCTATTATTTGTGCAATTTCAGCATAAAAACATAATACCCCAAACAATGATAGTGTAGAAAAAAATTACAGGTGAATTATGCTTTTGAATATAAATAGAAAAACCCTTAAAAAACTCCAAAAACCTAAACAAACAAAATGTGGAATCTAGATGATCCCATGAAGTTCATTCCAGGAATGCAAGTATAGTTCAATATTTAGAAATAAATCAACATGTTTTACTATATTAATGGTTCAGTGAAGAAAAAACTGTTTATCACCTGAATAGATAGCAAGACAATATTTGATAAAGTTTCTGGTTTTAAAAAAAAAGTAAAACAGAAAAAACATTTCCTCAGCTCAATTAAAAATATACATCTCAGGTTGATGGGATAAGGCCAGTCACCATCTGACTGACTTAGTGACTATTTCACTAATTCTTGAAGTAATGGCCACTACAATTAGATGAAAGAATACACGAGGTATAAATATTTTAAAAGAATTTTAAAATTATTATTTGCAGATGATATGACTATATACTAGGAAAAGCTAAGGGAACCAACTATACTATGATTATAAACTACAAACGAGTTCAATAATGTGATTGGTTAAAAAAAGAGTACAAAGAAATCAATAGTTTTCTAATATAGCAACAATAACTAGGTAGAAAAAAGACTCCTTTTATAATAGTAACTAAATCATAAAATGTCTGTGAATCAACTTAAATAAGGAATGAGATTTATATGAAGACAAAAACAAAACTTCTTTCAGGAATATCAACAAAGACTTGTGAATGTGTAATGGAGAAACATTTGTGGAGGAAAATCCAACATTTTAATGGTGCCTATTCTCCATAAATTAATCTAATAAGTCTTGACTAATAGTATGCAGTTGTAAACTCTGATAGTATTTTTTTGCCATTTTGAAAAATGGTTGTAACATTCATCTTGAAGAACAAATATGCAATAGCAGCCATGAAAATTAAAACAAAAACAATCAGAATGTTACTGCTTGAAAAGAAATTCAGTAGAGTCTTCTAAACTTCCGTAATGCTATAATATTTAAGGAAGAGATACAGGTGCAGTCTAGAACAGGGGTCCCTTACCTATGGCGAGTTGTATAATTATGTCATTATGTATTACAAAGTAATAATAATAGAAGTAAAACATTTGCATCATCCGGAAACTATCCTCCCCCTCCCTGGTCCGTGGAAGAATTGTCTTCCATGAAAACGGTCCCTGGTGCCAAAAATGCTGGGGACTGCTGGTCTAGAGAGATATAAGGGATGTTGTAGAAGATAAAGATCAGGAAGGTGTTTTCCTAATAACTCCCTGTTCTCTCCCAGGCCTACATTGAATCTGAACTGGCTGCAAATGGCAACAGCAGCTGATCCTAGGCTCTCCCTGCTGCCTTAAGGGCAGCCAGTTGCCTGGGGGCTGACCTCCCCGGCACCCTCTTCTTGAAAACCAGGAACTGAAGGGACTCTTGTGTCACAAGCGTAGGCTAATCAATGAATAAGGGACCAGAGACCATTTATAATGACATCCTTTTAGTTCCACAGATTAGGAAACTGATCCAAAGCAGCTGCTGGAATCCCAGGGCCAGAGACTAAATGTGTGTGTGACTCAGCTTCTCTCTCTCTCTCTCTGTCCCCCTCCCTCTCCCTCTCCCTCTCTTTCTCTCTTTCTCTCTTTTTAATGCTCTGGAGAATTCTAAGACTCTAATGATGGTCCAGGAGTGGCATAACAGTGCTGGTCTGAAAACCAGGAGCAATCTTTGAGGACAGGTATGGGATTTCTGGGTAAGAAATATTTTCTTATTTAGAAATAACGAATCTACTTTTGTTTAACTGGAAGGGGGTCAGAATTGTTACTTTCATTTTTCAAAAATTCATACGTGGTTGTCTTAGTCAGTTCAGGCTTCCATCACAAAATATCATAAACTGGGGTGATTACAAACAACAGAAATTTATTTCTCGCAGTTCTGGAGTCGAGAAGTCCAAAATCAAAGCACTGGCAGATCTGGTGTCCAGTGAGGGTTTGCTTTCTAGTTCGTAGGTGATGCCTTCTTGCTGTAACCCTGCGTAGCGCGGAAGGGGTGAGGCGGGTCTCTGGGGCCTGTTTTATAAGAGCACTAATCCCATTCATGAGGGCTACACCCTTATGGCCTAATCACCCCCAAATGATACCACCCCATTGGTGATTAGGTTTTCAACGTGTGAATTTGGGGAGGACACAAGCATCCAGATCACAGCCGTGGAAAAGCAAACCTAGATGTTGGACTTTGAACTGATGAGATGATGGGATGAGACGCTTGGGAACCTTGGTAGGAGGTGAATGTATTTTATATTTTGGAGAAACGTAAAGGTTTGGGTCAGAGGGTGAACCCTGGTGGGCAGAGATTTCCTATCCTCCCCCCAAATCCCATTCCCACTCACCTTGTGTAGTCTCCTCTCTTTGAGTGTGAGTGGAACTGGTGAGTAGAATGGGGTGTTGGTCTGTGATTATGTTGCTAATTAGGTGATTTTGAATTAATAAAAAATGCTATTTTCCTAGGTGGATCTTCCCTAATCAGGTCAATCCTTAAGAGAGGCAGTACTGGCATTTTCTGAGGTCAGAGAGAATCAAAGCAATAGAGACATGATCTTGCTGGCCCTGAAGAACTGATAGGATTGGGGCCATATGGACGAGTTTGAGCCACTTGTGCTCAACTCACTGTGCAGTGGGGACTGACTGGAGCCATCTGAGTGGCATCTGCTTCAGGTAGAGTGACTTTTCTACTTTCCCTGGAGAGTAGAGGCCATTCATAACCAAGAGGTTCTAACAAGGCAAAATGTTTAACAAAGCTTTCATCTTTTTCTCCAAGACTATTTCTGAGCTTTCCAACCATATATAGGCTTTATCTTTCTACCCTCCCTGCAGACATTGGGGTTCACTGTCTCCAATATCTGGCAGGCCTTGGTCCTGCAGGAGTGCGCACAATGCTGCCACAAGGAAAATCCGCTCTGTGTTGAGTTGAACCCTGGGGAAGGCAGCCTCTGCTCACACTCCCAGAGTGTTTCCTTTCCTTTTCATTCTGGGTCTGTCAATATACCCTCTCCGGGTCCTCGCATCTCTTGCCCCCTTTTGTTGACCTGAAATAGCCTCCCAAACCCCAGGAGTCTGGAAGGCACGGAAGCCTCATTAGGGCTGTGTAGGGACCATCAGATCAGAGACCACAAACAGGTCCAGAGACAAGCAAATGAGGGGCTTGCTGGGGAGTTAGACCATAGAGTGTGCCTTGCTTCTCCCAACACCACCCTTGGGAGAGATTCCTGGTTGTTCCTGGACATGGTCAAGGAGTCTTACCACTGAGACAAAGCATCCTGGCTCATCTGCAGAGAAGCACTCACGTGGAAGGTGCTGCACCTGAGAATGACTTGAGACGCCCAGCCTCTCATGCCGAAAAGGCTCCTTAATAAAGGATCGAGTAGGCAGGAGGGTTTACTAATGCTTGTTACTTTATGTCAGACATTACATGTAAATCATCTCATTTGGTCCTGAGAAAATTCTGGGAGCTGGGATTTCTTATTCTCATGATGCCATAGAAACGTAAAAGACTGAGAGGTGAAATGACTTGTCCATGATACTTGGACTGACTTGTCCACTAGCAAGTGATACAGCCGCAGGTTGACACAGGTCACTTTGGCACCAAAGGCCATCCTTCCCATCATGTGTCGCTGCCTTTGCCCCGTGGATGTTGGCTCATTCCCCAAATGCGCAGTATTCCTCGCTGCTTTGCTGCCAGTTTATTGTGCTTATTGAGAAGGAACTACTCAAAGAACAAGAGGAGCAGGGCAAGGTTTTCCTTAAGGTTTATTAATCTGCTTTGGGGATATTGCTTTTCATGTTTTATTTCAAATTGGGAAGGTAGCAGAGGAAGAAAAGCTGGGGGTGGTTATTTTTATAAATTGACTCAGAAAATTGTTTCATCTTTTCAGGAAAAGAGATATCTGTGTGCAGAAAAAAAATAATCTTTCCTGCCTCCCTCCCTCCCTTTCTCCCCCCCCCCCTTATTTCATATTTCTCTAAATTTTTTTTCTGTATTAAAAGCTTGAAAAAAATACAGGAAAGTACAGATATTAATGTAATTAATACTCACGTACCACAACTTCTCTAGATTAAAAACAAGTTATCCTTTTCCCACGCCTTTTCTTTCCCACTTGTCCACCAAAAGAGAGGAATTATGTTCTTGACACAGCTTTGAATTAAGACCTGGTTTTGGCTCTCACACGGGCAGACACTTCGTTTCTAGTAAGATAAGCTCTTCCTGGTATTTTGATTTCTTTTCTTTCCATCCACTTACTTCCCCTTTATTCTGAAACACAGGAGAGCTCCTTGGTAGCCATCTTCATGAGGCTGTTTCAAGAATTAACGAGCTGGGAGAGATGCCATCTTGAGCTGCTTCAGAAAAAAAAAAAAATTAATGCACAGCCTATTTCTCCCGCTTCAATGTATTTTTAGAATAAGACACTGTCTTATCATTCTCTTACCCATACCGTACTCGACAGACACCACTCCAGGATTTATTGAAGGGTGGAAACTGGGGCATAGTTTCTAATTGGATAATGATAATAAGAAAAGATTCAGGGCCATTCTTAAACATTAGAAAATACGAAGAATAATTAACTGATAATGAAAATAATAAAAACGATAAAGCAGAACTAGTTCTTCACATTATCAATCAGCAAGAAGCAAATATAAAAAACATAAAGTTATTTCCTACATCACCATGCACTTGCTCATTTATTTTGGGGCTTTGCAGCAAAATGTAATTATTTTCTACAATGCTACAAAAGCAGTAAGAGAAAAGGTGTTCTGGCTTTACCTTTGTTGCTGCATGAAATTGGGCACGTTACTTCCCCTTTGTAAGCCTCACTTCCTCGTGTGTAACTTGGAGATAGTGAGGGAACTCACTCCACCGGTGTTGGGAGAGTCAAATGAAATAACTCATGCACAAAGCCCAGAACAGTGGCTGGCTCATGTTTCATTGAACAGTGCTTGATGAATGGATGCTGCACCTTCTGCTACTAATCAAAAAAGTTTTAGCAGTTTTTGGGATGAAATTTACAAGTGGCCCTTCCACAATCCCACCCAAACCCAGAAAGGGCCCCTCATGTAGATTACAAGTGACACTAGGATTCTAGAGCAGCTTGGCTCGTAGCACACACGGCAGGCCAGGCAGGACTTTGCCTAGACTGCACTTCCAGCAAGGACTGTTGTCCCAGCTGTGGGGAATGTGGTTGGCAGTCAGTGTCCAATGGTCAGTGCCTTCAGGGTTCGCTCAGGTGCTTTGACCTGCCCTGGCTGAGATTGCTCTTTCCCAGGGCAGCCTGCATCTGGGGACTGAATGGCCTGGGGGTGTAAAGGCCTGGCCACTGTGGCCCAACGTGGGACTGTTCTAATGGGCATCACTGGCTCTGGAGCTCCCCATGGGTTAGGGGAGGCCTTCCTGGATCTGTACTAAGTGCTTTCTTTGTGGCAAAAACCAAGTGGAGATCTTTGAAACTACTGTCCCTGGCTAAGAAAGTAAATAAAAGACAATATCGCCTTCTTAGGGTAGGGGATGGAGGAGATTAGTATCAACTTTAAAGGTGTGAAGGATGCATCTTTGTTCAATTCATCAAGATCCCACCAGGCCCATCAAGTTACATTTATAATATATTGCCGGTGGGTGGGTCCAGCAGCAATATATTGTAAGATGAAAGTGGTCTCTCTGGGATCAAGTGTGAGCAGGACCACAGGGCACAGGTGAGCTTCATGAGCAAGTAATCCAGGTCCCCACGGCACCCACCACCGCTGTAGCAGCACCTGTCCCTTAGCTCATGCCAGTGGCTGTTGGGGGCATCCTACACAACCAGCTGAAGGAAGGGGAAGAGTCCTTTTTTGGTTTACAAAAGTGGCTCTATAACATCACTCGAAGACAGCTTGGGAAATAATGGGGAGGGAAAACTCTTCCAGTAGGCAGAGCTTCGAGATGCACACCTTGTCACTTCCTTTATGTGAAAAGAGAAGAGGCTTAAGGTTGGGATATATATGGACTCATGAGGAGTGAGGAATGGCCTGGAGGGAAGAAGATTGGAAGACCAGGGACAAGGAGATCTATGGTAGAGGAACGTGCATGGGCATATGGCAGTGGGCATGTCACATGCCAATGCCTACAGAGGACACCCTTCATGGAGAGTCTGTTAAACAACCAGTAGATGGAGTCACAGTGCCAGTTGACCTTGGCCATTGCTGGGCAGGCACAGTGGGCACATGGATGACACGGCTCTGGTGACAGATGCAGGGGCTATGTAAGACCCAACAGCATGCACTCCTATTGACAAGGCTGACCTGGCCATTACTGAATGCCCAACTTACTGGCAACAAAAATCCAAGGCTGAGCTTCCTGTAAGGCACAATTCCTCCAGGAAATCAACTGGCCACTTGGTAGCAAGTTAACTACATTAAGCTCCTTTCTTCCTGGAATGCTCAGCAATTCATTCTTATAAGAATCGACGTACATTCTGAATATGAGTTTGCCTCCTCTTCCTGCAGGGCTGCAGTCAGCTTGATCACCCAGGGACCTATGGAGTGTTGTTTGATTCACAAGCACAGGATTGTATATAACATTGTGTCAGACTAGTGGATTCACTTTATAGCAAAGGTGGTGTGGGAGTGGGCCTGTGACCATGTGATCCACTGGTTATGTCACGCATTGCGCTACCCGGTGCTGCAGGCCTGATAGAGCACTGAAATAGCCTTGCAAAGCCACTGCTGGAGTGCAGTTCACATGCCCAACTTGCTGTGGGCATGGGGTGCCACATTCATTTATCAGATCAAGGAGTCTCTTGGTTGAATCCTTGGAGTTTTCTAGGTATAATATCATGTCATCAGCAAAGAGTGAGAGTTTAATCTCTTCTGCTCCCATTTGGACGCCCTTAATTCCACTCTCTTGTCTGATTGCTGTAGCAAGGACTTCCAGCACTATGTTGAACAGAAGTGGAGATAGTGGGCAACCTTGTCTTGTTCCAGTTCTAAGTGGGAATGCTTTCAATTTTTCCCCATTCAGTATGATATTGGCTGTGGGTTTGTCATATATGGCTTGTATCATTTTTAGGTAAGCCCCGTCTATGCCTATTTTGTTGAACGTTCTTATCATAAAAGGGTGTTGACTTTTGTAAAATGCTTTTTCTGCGTCAATTGAGAGGATCATATGGTCTTTGTTTTTGCTTCTGTTTATATAGTGAATTACACTTATAGATTTGTGTATGTTGAACCATCCCTGCATCCCTGGGATGAAGCCCACTTGGTTGTGATGAATTATTTTCTTGACAAGCACCTGGATTCGATTGGCTAGGATTTTGTTGAGAATTTTTGCATCTATATTCATAAGGGATATTGGTCTGTAGTTTTATTTTTTTGTTGCATCCTTTCCTGGTTTTGGTATCAGGGTTATGTATGGTTCATAAAATGTGTTTGGGAGGCTTCCATCCTTCTCAAAGTTGTGGAATAATTTCTGCAGGATAGGCACCCGTTCTTCTTTGTAGGTGTGGTAAAATTCGGGTGTGAAACCATCTGGTCCAGGACTTTTCTTTTTAGGAAGGTTTTTTATTGCTATTTCAATTTCAGTACTTATTATTGGTCTGTTCGGGAATTCTATTTCTTCCTGGTTGAGCCTTGGGAGGCTGTGTGTTTCTAAGAAATTGTCTGTTTCCTCCACATTTTCCAGTTTGTGTGCACAGAGGTTTTTCTAGTATTCATAAATTATATCTTGTATCTCTGTGGCATCAGTTATAATTTTTCCTTTATTGTTTCTGATGGAGCTTATTAGAGATTTTTCATTTCTGCTTTTCGTTATTCTAGCCAATGGTGTGTTAATTTTGTTTATTTTTTCAAAGAACCAACTTTTTGTTTTGTTAATCTTCCATATGGTTTCCCTGTTGTCTATTTCATTTAGTTCTGATTTGGTCTTAATGATTTCACTTCTTCTGCTGGGTTTGGGGTTGGTCTGTTCTTCTTTTTCCAGCTCTTTGAGATGATTCATTAGGTTGTCTATTTGTGGTCTTTTCAACTTTTGGATATAGGCATTTATGGAAATAAACTTTCCTCTCAGGACTGCTTTAACTGTGTCCCACAGGTTTTGGTAACTTGTGTCTCCTTTGTCGTTTAGTTCAAAGAATCTTTTGATTTCCTCATTTATGAAGTGATCATTCAGCAGAAGGTTGTTTAGTTTCCATGACTTTGTGTAGAAATGAAGACTCCTGTTACGGTCGATTTCTACATTTATTCCATTGTGGTGTGAAAAGATACATGGTATAATCTCTATTTTTTTAAATTGTTTGAGACGTGCTTTGTGTCCTAGGATATGGTCAATCTTAGAGAATGACCCATGAGCTGATTGCAAGAATGTATATTCAGAGGTTTTGGGGTAGAATGTCCTGTAAATTTCAGTCAGGTCCATTTGTTCTAGGGTTCTGTTTAAGTCCATTATTTCTTTGTTGATTTTCTGTTTGGAGGATCTGTCCTGTGCTGTCAGTGTGGTGTTAAAGTTGCCAACTATTATGGTGTTGTTGTTTATCCATTTGTTTAGATCCAGGAGAGTTTGATTTATGAATCTGGGCGCACCAAGTTTGGGTGCATATATATTTATAATTGTTATGTCTTCTTGTTGAACTCTACCCTTCACCATTATATAGTGACCTTCTTTGTCTTTTATTACTTTTGTTGATTTAAAGACTAAGTTATCTGTAATCAGCACTGTCAAGACAGCTTTATTTTGGCTTCCATTTACTTGAAATATTGTTCTCCACACCTTTACCTTTAGTCTAATTGCATCCTTTCAAGTTAGATGTGTTTCCTGAAGGCAGCAGATACTTGGCTTTTGTTTTTTGATCCATTCGGCCAGCCTTTGTCTCTTGAGTGCAGAGTTCAAGCCATTCACATTTATTGAGATAACTGATAGGTGGGGCAGATTTCTGTTCATTATGTTGGGTTGAACTTTGTTGCTTTATTTTCTCTCTTCAGCCATTATAGTATCTGGGCTTTGATCTTTAGCTTTGAGTAGATTACATTTGTGAGTGTTTATTGTGCTGGTCAGTGGGTAACACTGTTTTGAGTACTTCTTGAAGGGCTGGTCTTGTCTTGGTGAATTTCCTCAGTCTTTGCTTATCTGAGAATGTCTTGATTTCTCCTTCATATACAAAACTTAGTTTTACAGGGAATAAGATTCTAGGCTGGGCATTGTTCTGTTTCAGAAGAGTGAGAATGGAGCCCCAGTCTCTCCTTGCTTGTAAAGTCTCAGTAGAGAAGTCTGGTGTTATTCAAATTGGGTTTCCCTTGTATGTTACTTGCTTCTTTCATCTTACAGCTCTTAGAAGGGCCTCTTTAGTTGATATTTTGGTCAGTCTGATGACTGCATGTCATGATGTCTTCCTGTTTGCATTGAATCTCCCAGGGGTCCTCTGAGCTTCTTGAACTTGTTTATTGAGATTTTTAGCAAGGCCTGGGAAATTTTCCTCTATTATATCTTCAAATAGCTTGTCCAACCCTTGAGTATTTTCTTCTTCCCCTTCTGGTACCCTATGACCCTCACATTAGGTTTCTTCACATAATCCCACATCTCTTGTAGGCTTTGCTCTTTTCTCTTGTTTCTCTGGTCTATCTCTGTGACTGATTTATTTAATTGGAAGGTGTTATCTTCAATCTACCCTGTCCTTGAGGCTTTCCACTGAATTTTGTGGTTCCCTGAATTGATTCTTCATTTCCAGGGGTTCGGTTAAAGTTTTCTTCATTGTATCGATTTCTTTAGTGAATTTGTGTTCCAGGTCCTGGAGGCTTTTTGTGGTTTCTTTGTGTTGGTTATTGAGTTGTTCTTGCAGGTTGTTGAATTTTCTTATGAACCACATTTGAAATTCCTCTTCTGTCATTTTGGTTGCCTGATTTTGGTTGGTGTCCATTTCTAAGGGGCTGGTGCTCCTCTTTGGGGATGTGGTTTCCATTTGGTTCTTCATATTTCCGGAATTCCTTCGCTGATTTCTTCTCATGTCGATCAGTTGTTGCTTCCTTTAGGTTTTTGTTTAGGTATTCACACACCTTGTTTAGTTTCTGAGCTGGTAGGTGGTGTCTGTGGGTGAGATTCGACCATTCCCTGTATGATGAGTAAGTAGGTTCCGTGAAAAGGCTGTGCAGGATGTCCTCCCTGTCAGTAGGTAGCGCTTGCTTGGAGGAACAGGCTACGTTGTTGTTTTTGTATCCTGTAACCAGCTCTTGTTCCTCTATAGAAGCACTCTAGTGCCTTAGGTGGTCAGTGGGGCCCTGGGACTTCCAGGTGTGTCCTTTTCTCCCCCACAGTGAGGGCTGGTCTAGGAGAGAGTCTGGGCGGAGCTGGGTTGGGTAAGCCTGCCCTCAGGTACCACCAATGCTGTTAGCAGGGGTCAAAATTGTGTGCTCTGCTTCCAGGAAAAGCTGCCAGGGCGGGGCTGGAATGGCCCCGCTCAGTCAGAGAGTCTGCGTGTGGGGGTGGGGCTGTCTGAGTTCAGCAGTCTGGAGTGGGCCTTGCTTCTTTCCACCCTCCCAACTCTGCGGTTACTCCTAGGCCTCTGCCAGCAGGCCAGACCTCACGCCACTGGGCCTCCCCTGCCTGTGATGCCAGCCAGGAGGTTCCCTGCGCAGGAGTGCCACCTGGGCTGGGCCCATGGCCTCCATTTGGGGGGAGGGTTGCCCTCTAGGACGCTGATCTGCCCCTGAAGGCACACACACCTCAGTAGGCTGTGCACGTATGTCCCTTTTGTGTCCTGGGCAATGGGTGACCTCGGTGCATGGGATCTGGTCTGCAGGTCTGACCTCTGGGCCCAAGAGTTCAAACTGTTTCCCCACCAGGAAGAGGAGTGCCAGTCTCAATTCACCCATGGGGAGCCCAAGTTGAGTCTATGTCTCTCAGCCTCAGGGGCTGCCCCATTCTCCTGGGATCACCATGCCAGCAGCACCTGGGATGGCTGGCGGGCAGGGAGCTCACAGTCTGAGTTCCCCTCAGTCACCTGTAGCACCCCAAAAGGGAAGGTCCCGTTCCCTGGAGGTGCCTCTGGCTGGTGGTTATATTGTCTCTCATGGCAGCCACGGATAGGGTCGGGGGAGGGGAGGAGTAGCCAATATGGCGCCTGCTGCGCGGCTCGGGTCTGTGCACAGGGAAGTGCCTGCGGGAGTTGGGAGCCTGGGGCCGCGTCCATTACAGACTTACCGCTCACTGGCAGTGGCTGTCTCTGGGCTGGTGTCCGCAGGTCTCTCCACCCACTGGGGGGCCCACCAGCAGTCCGAGATGCAAGGGAGGAGAGAGTTAACTATACCACCTCCCCTTGCCGCTGGTCTCCAGGCTGCTCCGGAGGTCTCAGCTTCCAGTTCTCCTCCGCAACCTCCTCCCGTGGAGTCTCCCGTGGTCTCAGGTACCCCTCCTTCCGACCCTTGTCCGATGTATGCTCTTCTGTTTACTTCTTTCTTCTGATTTCTCCTAGAATCTGTCTTTTCTGCAGAGACACTCTGTCTGGTGGTGTTTCTCATCCGCCATCTTGATTCACTTCCCCATATATATATTAGTAGTTATGTAATAGAAACAAATTCTGGCTAACTAAAGGAAAAGTGGGAAAAAAGGAGAGAAAATTTTGAAAGACTGTGGTATGGCCTATAGAACCCCCCCCGCCCCCCAAAAAAGATCGACCTGGATCCAGTAGGGAAGGAATTATCCTGGAGTGTGGGGGGCACTAGGGCTTTCAGAAGCAAGAACTTATAAACCTTTTAACCCTCAAAGTTCAGCTGTTATTACAACTTCCAACATTATGATTCTCCATTCCAAGTTTTACATTCACAAGAAAGAATTGTGATTAACCAGCCTAGAGAGCTCTAACCAGGTTAGAGAGCACAGAAGAAGCTGCTGGAGGTCTCACAGCTAGGAATGGGCTACCCCCAGAAGGGAAAATGGTCATAGGGTAGGCAGCCGCTCCAAGAGGCATTTATTGCTCTTGTTCCTAAGTCAATGAATGGAAAGGTGACAGGCTTGGATGACATGCTTGGTTGTCAGGAACTTTGTGAGCAGAGTTAGAAAAATATGGGAAGCATAGCCCGTGGTTTGGAGTTTCTCCTCTAGCGGCCCTCTGCCAGCCATTCTCTTGTTTTCTTCATTTTGGTGAGCTGGGCCCCAGTCCTCTGCCTGGAGACAGTGTCTTTCCCAGCGACCTGGTGGCCACGCCTTGAAGGGCTGGCTTTCTCTTCCTCTGTCCCTGGGTGGCCAGGCTGTTCCAGGTCAGCAAAGGGAGGTGACAGTAGCCACTGCCATCCTCTCCTTGGCTCTCACTGCAGAGTTTCTGAGAATCTTGGAATCTTCCAGATTCAGGTGGCTTTGACAGAGAGAAGCATTGTTTGCAAGGGAACTCTGTTATTTCAAGGATAATTGCATTTCTGAAGAGAAACTTCGAGCTTCAGTGTTACGAAATCAAAGCCAAGCAACCACGATATTTTTTCCTTTAATGGCTAGAAAATTCAAAACCATAATCATTGCCCACGTGTAGGGATTTGTTCCGCCACAGTACCAACTGTTTCTTCTCCCTTGCCCTGTGGACTCCTGTTTGCTCCCTGTTAATCGTGCCGGTGTGATTCTATGCCATGTATGAGAACCGTGAGCTGGCCTCGGGACCTACTGCCAGCACGCAGCATATAAATCTTCAAATAAATAAAGATAAGCCGTCCTCCTTCCTCTCACTTTCTAAATAGAACACAGCCAGAACGGTTTATTTTAGAGATAAGGAAACTGAAAGATTTTGAGGAAAGAGAAATTAACCAGTTAGAGATAACGGGGAGGCCTCCTGGAGGAGAGCTCATTGTTTATGGACAGCCCACAGGCCTTGGCTCCAAAGGGGGATTCGAAGCACCTGGCCTTTGCCAGGATCGCCTCCGGCACTGAAAGAGGACCCGCCATTTCCATCTGACAGAAATTGGCTCCCATATCTGCTCTTCTGCTTCTTTTGGTTTTGTTTTTGTTTTCAAATCAATTGAACAGAAAAACCTGTCAGTGCATACTCTGTATTCACCTCATTGTGTTTGATGGCTAAATCTCTGAAACGGGGTATTTTTTGTCCCATTTTCTCGTTGGCAGCAATCACAGTTACATTGATACATCCATTTTCTCTGGTGAAAGAGTCTGTTTTTCAGGCATATAATTTTACAAGGAAATGATAAGTTGCATCTCTCTTGCACTGTGTCATGAGCGGGGCCAGGTCAGAGAGAAACTCGTGCACGTGTCTCTCCACAGCGTCACACTTTTATTGACGTGGTTTCAATCCTAAAAGCCACGAGCTGTGTGGAGTTCCCAAGGAGGCGATGCTCCTTGGAGCCACCTGTCCCCACTCAGTGCCCACTGACCAGTGCCACTAACTCACGGGCTCAAGCCACTGCACAGGTCAGTCGGTCCTGCGAACCATGCATAGTAGTCCACTTAATCAATATATAAATATTATAGATTAAAATTTCCACTTTAAACAAGTAACATTTAACATCAAGACAAAAAGGGGTCAATGAACCAGTCCAAGGAAAGCGACGTGGACAAGCTGCCAGTGTCTTGCAAAGAAAAGTCTTTGATTCTGGCCGGGCCTTCGGTGGCAGATGCCGGGGTGCTTATCACAAGGGACAGCAAGGCTGCCACCGTGGAAACAACCGCACCCGGCAGGAGAAGCCCTGTTCCTTTTATGGCCCTTGAGTCGTCTGGAGAGGACTGATATGAAGGCTTAGACTCTTATCTGTTTAGGGGCAGTCTGGTCCCTGTTGGCGTGATGCTTTTTAAAATGCTCTGTCTTGCTGCGGGCTCCATTCAAAACTGTGGGATTTCTCAATCTACTAATCAATGTGTTGGAGGAATATTGTCAAGTTCGGTAAATGCTACCTGAAAATCTGAAGAGGCCTGCCGAGAGTGGCACTTCCTTCTCAGTGGTTGGGGGTGCAAGATGTAGTACTTGTTCTGTATCTTGGAGGTAAAAAATATCCTGGAATTCTCCAGACCACTGGACCCCCAAAGCTTCGTCCATGTGGCAAGTCCCTGGATCTTTGCAGGGTTTACCTCCCACTCTCCGGATTGCATGTGTTGTTTTAGGACACCCAGAGAACCTGTCGCTTTCTGCCTATTCCATTCAATTAACATGATGTCATCAACATGGCAGGCCAGTGTGCTGCTCTGTGGAACGTGTGGACAATGAAGTTTTCTTCAGACAATATTGAAAAGAAAACAGGAGTGTTAACAGCCTGGCACGAGACTGAATGTGCACTGCTGTCCATCCTAGATGGGCCCGAACTGCTATTGGTCCTCTTTCCTGTTGGGGTATTGACAAGAATGAAATTATCTGATCAAACACCACATCACATGTAAAATGCTGTGTTGATCTGTTTTAGAAAGACACAGAAGCCACAGTTGGGCTACTTCATGATTAAGTTTATGGCAGTCTACCATCTTCCACCATAGCCCCTCTGTTTATCTAAGTGGCCCGACTGTGGAATTAAGTGAGGGATATGATGAGGTCCACCACTATTGCAAACTTTATGTCTCTGAGAGTGGCACTAATCTGCCATTCTGCTCAGGAGATAGTATTATTTTTTATTTATAATCTTTATAATTTGGGTAGAGGAGGAGGGGTGACAGTTTCACGAGTTTCTTCCTGGGTTTTCCTAATAATAGCTCTTATTTCACAGGTAAGAAACTCTGCCATCTGTGAAGTATGTCCATCCTTCAAATGCCTATACATTTGGGAACTGGGAAAACTGTAAATACCACTGTGGATGAGCCACCCATTGTCTTCTCTTTATAGACGTTCACTGTAAGGTGGACATCTTGATGGCTCTTTGAGCATCAGAGAAGATGCTGTATCCAGCAGGATAAGTCTATTGGGGGAAAACTAAAGCACTGGAGGAATCATTCTTGCATAGATAGATAGTCTATGGCATTGCAGGTGAAACTGCTGTCTACACCTGCTCCTGTCCCATAATGCCTGGGAACCTGCTCATGCCTTTGCCTCCCAATGAATACATAATTAAAACACTGGAAATTATGGTTCTAACTCAATAAGGCTATACCACTTCCATAGGAGGGCTCTATTTAATTCCTTTCTGCAGTCCTCTCTGGTGTGGCCAATGTCAGTATTCATGAGAAAGGAAGGGGAGAGATGTTGGAGTTAGTTGGATCAGTCACTACCTGTAACACTGGGAACATGTTATTCTGAATGGTGGGATTTCCAAGTGGCTGAGGATATAACACTGTACACTCCCAAACTTTAAAACAATTTAAAAAACATTTTAATTGAAATCTTTCTAACTTATGTTGCAAACCACCCATGTCTGTCCTCAAGGGACATCCTTCAAGAGTAAAAAAAAAGTGCTTGTATTCTTTTTTCTCTATAACCCATTTTTTTTCAGTCCTATGTTTCACCAGTTCCTTTGGGGTCTCTTTGGCTTTAAGGAACACTAATGAGCTTACATTTCCAAGTAGAGTTAATCTGATGCATCTATTGCCATCTGAGCAGGTAAAATTCAAGGCAATACTGCTTTCTCATAAGTTTTTCAAATCCCTGTTTCCTTAATTCTACCATTATGAAGCTGCATTTTAATATAGAAATAAGTATAAACAGAAAGTGACTCTAAAAGCAGTGAGCTTATAAAGGGCAGAAAAATAAAAAGAAATTATCCTCTAGCAAAGAAAACCTGGTTCACAGTGAAGAATCTCTCAAACAGATGTGTGTTTCCAGCCCCCAGCCCCAAAGATCTTTTATGAAACAAATATATTTGTCTTGAATTTGTATTTAATCTTGGCAAAGTGGCTTCAGATGAGACCTACATTTGGAGAGATTTGGTCATTATTTATTGTGGATCAAGGCTGGGTGGTTGATCTGTAAAATGCCTTTGGGGTCTTCTTCATAAATTCTTTGCCTAGGCCAATGTCTAGAAGAGTGTTTCCAATGTTTTCCTCTAGAATTCTAATAGTTTCACACCTAATGTTCAAGTGTGTTACCCAGTGTAAGTTGATTTTTGTAAGAGGTGAAAGGTGTGGGTCCTGTTTCAATCTTCTGCATGTGGCTATCCAGTTTTCCCAGCACCATGTATTGAATAAGGCTTCTTTTCCCCAGTGTATGTTTTTGTCTGCTTTGTCGAAGATTAGTTGGCTATATGAGGATGGTTTTATATCTGGGTTCTCTGTTCTGTTCCACTGGTCAATGTCCCTGTTCTTGTGCCAGTCCCAAGCTGTTTTAGTTACTATAGGTTTGTAGTATAGTTTGAAATCTGGTAAATTGATACCTCCTATTTTGTTTTTATTGCCTAGGATTGATTTTGCTATACAGGGTCTTCTCTGGTTCCATACAAAGCATAAAACTATTTTTTCTATATCTGTGAAAAATGATGATATTTTAATAGGGATTGCATTGACTCCGTTTTTCTGGATGAATGTTTCATTAGGGCTGTATTCTTGAGTCTTGAGCATGACTTTGCCTTTAGACACTAGTTTTTTCTTGGCTTCAGTCTCCACGGCCTTCAGCCTAGCCTAGACCTCATTCCAGCCCTTTCCCAGAACCTCTCCCAGGGTCAGCTCCCACAGCTCCCACTTAAAGCAGAGGAATTTGAACTATTTCAGCTGCACTTTGCTTTGGATTTGCTATAAAATAGAATCAGACATAAGTTAATTGACACTAAGCCTTTAACGATTGGAAAAGACACAGCCCCAGCCCAAGCCCCTGCCACAAGATCAAAATCTGGTAAATGCGTATGGATTGAATGCACTGGTGAGAACTGCAGAAATGCTATAGAGTTGTGTGGGCCCTAAGTGATCTTCTAATTTACTGCTCACATTTTGCAGAGAAGAAAGTGCAGCCAATATACAGTGTGTGACCTGCCACAGCTTATTGGTGGCAGGTCAGAGATCAAACCTAGACTTTCTAACTCCAAGCTCAGTGGACCTGTGTTTCCTCATACCACTCTGGGTCCAAAGAGTTTTAAAAGACTACTTTGCAAAACTGTTAATCAGATAACATATAATATAATAAAGTTTTACTTTGGTTTAATCTTTGGAGCCTAAAATTTTGGGATTTTTTAAGCCACTAGAAATAAGTGCAATCTTTAAAATTACCCATTTTCTTCTAACAAAGATATTTCCTTAGAGAAATATACCAGAAATACTAGTGTTTTCCACCTCAGATTGCTTCCTGGTAATGTCATTTATTGCTTCCTAAGCCTTGGAAGGTAGATTAATGGATCTTGAATGACTTGACATTAACGGCTTTCTGTGACCCACTTTTATATAAAAGATCATGTTTGAGGATGAAGAAAGGAACAGGCAGATATCTAAATAAAGAAATATCTATTAATGGAAAAGGAGATTTGAGCTTTTTCATTTTAAAAGACATTAAGGGAGTTGTAAAACAAAATGAGATGATGTGTAGTATTCTAGAGAAGAAAGTTAAGTATAAATTAAAGTCACATGAAAGACATTTCATGCTTTTTCTGCTTGGTGGAGTGACTTGAAATCATAGACGAGTAATATTTTCCTTCAGGGAAACCTCATGTTTACTCATATGTGGAAGACTGCATACAAGAGTAATTAATTGTGTGTATATGTATGTGTATATGTGTGATTGAGGATTGAAGTGAGATTTTATTTTCAGAAGTCTTCTTTGAAAGAAATGTTAATACCATTAGAAAGAGTATAATGTTGAATTCTGGTCAACAAATCATTGTGTAACATTGTGAAGATAACCACACCCAAAACACTATTAAATCTGAGAATTTAGACTAAAAAGATTCAAGATAGTAACCAGAAAAATCATGATCATTGCAAATACAGGCTTTCTAGAATTTACTCATTTTACTCCATATGGTGTCTTTCTCTTGGTGTCATTATTATTGCAGTTAGCTAATAACAAATCACCAACTTAGATTCAAATATGAGAATATATAAGATGAAAGTAATTGTAATTTTTTCTAAGGAATATTAAAACATGACATTGGATACATACCAAGTGACTAATAATGCTATTTCTTGTTTGCTTCTGATTTATGATTTTTCTAAACATGTGGATGGGACTGAAAAATAGTCACTTCATATATTTGATCCAGAATAATTTCTAATGATCTTTGCTGATCAGTAGCTTAATAATTGAGCTTTATTTTGTCTATTGATTCTTCCAAGTTTTGGTGGCAGATTTGGGTATAAATGATTTCAGATTCTCAATTTAGCATTCAGTGAAATCTGCCAAATAGGCTCCTTTCAAATGTAATTATGCTTTTGTCAAATTTATAGGCTGTTTCATACATGAAGGATGAAATGATCCAAATTTTACTTTATGGAAAAATTATCTCTCTGATCACTAGAATTTATGGAGTTACACTCCATAAAGTTTAGTTGACAAGATGCCATTGGTTAAAGTAAGATAATAAGAGAGGAATAAAAATCATAATGTGTTTTGTGTGTCAGGTAAGATATTGGTTTAAAAAAGATTACAGTCATTTCCAGAAATTTGTCTTAGTTATCAATCAATATTTGATAGAATGCTGCTAAGGAGGAGCATGGGTTCATGAAAGGGTAAAACAAGAAAAGATCTTCAAGATAATGATAAATCCCTTCTTTTAAAAAATAAATCAGAGAGCTTAGATATCAAGGTTAAATAACTGGTCCAGACTCCCAAACCTAATAAGTAGCTGGAACAAGAAACTAAGTCTCTTATCATTATATTCATTGTCTTTCCCCAGTTCTTTATTCTTGACTTAAAAAAGTGAGGGTAATCTTTCTCCAAATGACTTTCAGTAGACTCCACTCTCTCACTTGCACATGGTCTGATAAACCTAAGCCTCGGTTTATGGACAGGATAAACTCAAACGGTCAAATTTGTCTGATTTGATTTTTCCATATAGACATTATTTCTGGCCAGACCATTTAATACATAAAGCCAGAAGAGATACGAATAAAAAAGATAACCAGGGTGTTATGCTGGGAAGGGGGTAGGGAGATCAAATTAATAAACTTTAGATTTATATTTAAACCTGAATAAAGTCTTGGATGAAGGCTTTCAAGATTTCAGCACCAGACAGCTCCTGTACTCAAAAATAGGACTTCAGAAAAGGAGTTTATCCTGTTGAAGTCTGAATTGGAACTTTCTCTTTCCGGGATACCAAAAAGAGAGATCATTTCCAGGACAGAGCTTTTATAAGTCTTGGTAGTAAAGCAAGAATGTGAAATAACACAGTTTAGTAATGTTTTTTAACAACACAGGTTTTGGTTAATTCAGAATTAAGCAGAACATCAAATTAGCCAAAATGCTCTGAGCATCTGGATTAATTAAATTTTTAGTAGAGGAGCGATGCACATCTACTGAATGGGCCATTTGAATGCACAGTGGGATTCAAAGCAGAATTTTGTGTCCTGAATTTGGAGCTAGAAAACAATATGTCAGGTGCAGAATGTCAGAAAAGTCTTTGTCATTGGGGATAAAAGAAGGTACACTAGGTGACATCATGATCATTAGCAAATCTATTGAGAATCCAAGCATAGAAAAATGTACCTGCCACTAACTAATATGCAAAATTCAACAAGCTAATTATTTTGGCTATGAGGAATGAAGCAATCTGCTCGACTTTTATTTTTAATGTTTTTGTCTGAATTAATTGGTGCATTGGTACAGGACTGATATAATACAGCCTTATGCCGCAGCATGTACAGAGCTCCATATCTCAGAGCTGTGATTACACCAAGCTTCTCCCTCAGGTTGATGCTGAGCTTTTGAAGTCCAAGTTCACTTTGGGAAGAACTCTCCAGCCTTCTTCTATAACCTGTACAAGAAAAAGTCATGACTGCCTCATTGCTGCATTCTTGAAAGATCTTGGGTCACAACCATTTTTCTTTTCAAGGTTTTAATCAAATAGCAAAACTTGAGCTTTATAGTTTCTCTTTAATTTCAACTCAAGTATTATTTATTTTATGAATGATATGGAGCCTATAAAGTTAGTATCTGATATCAGATGTGTAGTTAAGAAACCTCATTCCTTTTGAGACACAGAACTATGGTATTTGGGCTTTTTCTGTGCCTAGGAAAGCGTTGAGCAGAAAAGTCAGGAGTATATGTATAAAATTCACAAGTCAGCATGTGCTCAAAAGCCCTAGTTGCCTCCGGTCTCTCACCCTACTTCTTACTGATATTTAATAGGGCAACAACAGATAAATTTTATGATAACTGGTGCCTGGATATCCTTCCTGCCTATGTCTTCTTCCTCCTGAATGTCAGAAAGGTGTCCTATTTTGTAGACTCTCACAGCACATTGGCTCAGGGATGAGATTTCAGCCCGGCTCTCTGAAGTGCT
This sequence comes from Microcebus murinus, assembly GCF_040939455.1. Taxonomy (NCBI): domain Eukaryota; kingdom Metazoa; phylum Chordata; class Mammalia; order Primates; family Cheirogaleidae; genus Microcebus; species Microcebus murinus. The sequence continues at coordinate 49,256,692 of NC_134122.1, read as the reverse complement.
ACTGAGGCTAGCATCAGTCCTGCTTTGTGGATGTTTGGCAGCAAAGGGATATCAGCACAGAGGGATAAGAGAACACTGGATCACTCCACCAGGCTCTGGGATTATTATTTTAGTGTTTCCAAAGTGCACTCTGGAGCTAGAGTGTGGAAAAAGAGCACCAGTTGTTGGCAGCTCTGAACAGGGAATTTATTACAAGATGGTGCATACACAGGGCTACTGGCACATAGTCCTTCTTGAAGTCCCATTTTGATTGCCAGCTCCCCACGCATATATTAGTGCAGAAACCAGCCATTTTACTCTATCTTATTAAAACTGTAGTGGGGAGCTCATTTGTCTCTGACTATGACTTTTATTGCAAAAAGATAATGAGATTTCTTCCTACCATCTGAGGATCATAATAAATACTTTCAAATACTTTCAATAAGCCATAAGATCTGTTAGATTAGGGAAGAAAACTTAAAGTCAGCATTAATAAAGTTATTTAAAATGTTTCCCGATAAAGTGTTACTATCCAAAATATATGAGAAACTCCTACTATTCAATAGCATAAAAACAAATAACCCTATTAACCCTATTAAAATAGGACTTGAGTAGATACGAATGGCAAACAAACAGGTATATGTATATGAAAAGGTTCAGCATCACTAACCATCAGGGAAATGTGAATCAAAACCACAGTGATACATCACGTCACTCCTGTAAGAACAGCTATTATTTAAAAAAAGAGTAAGTGTTGGCAAGGATGTGGAAAAAAGGAAACCTTGGTACACTCTTGATGGGAATGTAAGTTGGAACAGTCTTTATGGAAAATAGTATGGAGATACTAAACTTAAAAGTATAACTACCATATGATCCAGCAATCCCACATAAATACTGGGTATTTATCCAAAGAAATTGAGATCAGAATCGTGAAGAGATGGCTGCACTCCTGTGTTCATTGCAGCACTATTCACAATAGCCAAGATATGGAAACAGCCTACCTGTTCATCAATGGATGAATGGCAAAAGAAAATGTGATATATACATACAATGGGTTATTATTGAGCCTTACGAAAAGGAAATCCTGCCATCTGTGACAACACGGATAGAACTGGAGGGCATTATGTTAGATGAAATAAACCAGGCACAGAAACAGTACGATCTCACTTCGATGTGGAATCTGAGGTAGTCAGAGTTGTAGAAACAAGAGAGCTCATTTCTAGGGGCTGGGGGGAAGAGAGAAATGGGGAGGTGATGATCAAAGGGGGCAAAGTTTCGTTTATGCAAGATAAATAAGTTCTGCAGATCTGTATAGAACCGTGTCCATAGTTAACAGTACTGCATCATATACTTAAAATTTGCTAAGAGAGTAGATCTTATGGGAAGTGTTCTTATCATAAGTGAATAAATAAATAATAAATAAATGAAGCTAGAGGAAACTTTGGAAGGTGATGGAGATGTCTATGACCTTTGTGGTGGTGATGGTTTCGATGGTGTATTCTTATCTCCAGACTCATTCAATTGTACACACAGGAAATAGGTACAGATTTTTGCATGTAAGAAAGGGCAAAAAGGAGAAAGTTACTATATTGTGATTTTAAAAACACAAATATTATGGTTGGACTGTATTTCAATGTGAAAAAAGTTTCCTTCCAAGGCCCAGGGAACAGCAGCGACAACAGCAGGGCAGCGCTCACCCGTGGAGATGGGTTGGTGTTTACAGTCGCACTGTCAGCGATGCCTTCTTCCCTGCAATACCTTGTCTCTCTACCATTTTGTACAGAATGGACCTGGGGTTAGATGGGACATACAGTTTTGGAAGAACTAATCTGTTACTTCCATTTTTAAAAAAGATCAGTTGAGTGATTTTCTTGAACTTGGCAGGAAGAATCAAACTGTCTTTGCAAATAGCTAAAATTCAGGCCCCCATAGCTTATGCCAGGTTTCCTTTCTGCTTACAATCCCTTTTTTCTGTCTTGACTGCCTGGAAAACTCCTCTTCATACTTTAAAATCCAGTTCAGGTATAACCTCCTTAGGAAACCTACTCTGACCACCATAGGTAGAGGAGTACTTCTTATTGATCCCGTTTCTTATTCTGGCAAAGATTTCCTCTCACCAATGTTGCAGCACTTCTCAGGAGGTGCCTACCCTTTGGCAAATGAGTGAAATATCTCACAGGATTAAAGTTACCTGGGGAAAATGTGCAGTTATTGTTAGTAATCTGTTGCAGGAATTGGGTGATTCTGCAAGCCTACCACCTCCCTTGGAGATACTGTAAGGAAGAGTTTCCCTGGTTCTGGAGTCCTCATTGAGAATGGAGGTTTTCAACCAGGGCTGATCCCCCTCAATCGGCATTTGCAAATGGCTGGAGACATTGTTGGTTGTCACAACTTGGGTGGTGCTACTGGTGGCTAGTGGGTGAGGGTTAAGGATGTCGCTAAACACACTACAATGTACAGGTGGTCTCCTCCCCAGCAAAGAGGCTTAAAATGTCAATAATGTTCAGGTTGAGAAATATTGATTTAGAACAACAAAAGGGGGTTGAAATGAAATGACACCAGAGCAGGTATTGGGGACCCCAATCATATGCATTTTAGTAACTGGAGGAAGTTGGTGGGGAGCAGTGAGACAGAGGTCACGGTAGGGGTCTGGCTGGCTACTGGAGCCAGGTCTCGTGAGCTGCCATTGCCTTCTGAGGTCTCCAGAGTCTGCTTCTCTGCTAATCCGTTAACCTGTTGATCAATAGTGGGTGGAATTCTTAGCCCTGCAAACAAAGTGCCACTAGAACAGCTCTACTTGTATTGTTTTTATTCTTTGGGGATTTGTTTAAGCTTTCATTAGGGGAAAAAAATGGCTCTACTATTTACAAAGTTAGAAAATCCCTCAAGTAGTCCACTGATCCCAGCCACTCTCTGACCCATTGTCGAATGTTTCCTGCCTGGCTGGCTTTCCTTGATTCTCTAGGGCTGAATCCTGCTGGGGTTCACAAAGGTCTCCTTCAGACAGGGCACTCTGAATGCAGTCGGTCACCTCTCAGCTTACTCAACTTTACTACCCTGTGATGGGCTGGATTGTGTTTTCCATGAAACATGTTAGAGCCCTGACCCTGATGCCTATGATATGTGACCTTATTTGGAAATGGAGCCTCTGCCAGTGATCAAGTCAAGATGATCATCTTAACGCAGTATAACCATGTCCTTATGAAAGGGGAAATTTGGACACAGACAATCATGCACGCAGGGAGGACACCTTGTGACGATGAAGACAGAGATCAGGGTGATCCACCCTCAAACAAAGCACACCCAAGAGTCCCAGCAAACACCAGAAGCCAGGAGAGAGGCATGAGACAGATTCTCCCTGGTGGCTCTCAGAAAGAACCAATCCTGCTGACACCATGAGCTCCGACTCCAGAACTGTGATGGAATAAATCTCCACTGTTTAAGGCCTCCACTTTGTGGTACTTTGCTAGGGCAACCCTAACAAGCAAATACAGTCTCATATTTCATCCCTGAGATGAAATAAGTCCTAGGCCTTATCAATTGCATACTGACAGCTCATCTCTGTAATTATTAATACTTTTTACCAACAGGTAATCTCATTCATCAGGGGTGTTTTTTTATTATTATTATTAGCTTTATTCTAAGTTGGCAGCCTTATTTCCAAATTCTTATGGGAGTACAGGGTCCATGTCTCATAAATTCTTCCTTGTACCAACAAAACATTTTATATCATTTTTTTTCTCTAAAATGATGAGCTGAGAGAACCAATGAGAAAACTAAGTGGGACGCTCTCAGGGCTTATTAGAGAAAAATGAGTTGGGTCACTATGGGCTCATACTGTAAGTAAGGTCACCTTAGCTTATTCTTTTCAAAAGCAGATATTATTATCATTACCAAACCATCAAGGGAACAGAAGGATCAGAAACTTCTTAATCATCTAATATCCCTGGTCTCAAATTGGGAAATGAATTGGGAAAACAACCCTTGACAACAGCAAGCAGTTCACGTTAGTTGGTGTAAGATTAAGACGTTTCTAATGACGCATTTCCATGCAAAAGTAGTTAAGGCAATAAATGCTGGCACCCTGAGCTAAAGGCTTATTTGCATTGTTTTCTAAGACTCTTGGCAGCTTTGCAAATCATCAAAAGTTCAAAAATAGCAGATAGTGACCTCACAAGGACTGTTTAGTCTCCTCATGCTAGGACTCAAAACTTTCTCTTGCATAATACTAAACCTAACTCTCAAAGCACTCCAATAAGTCTGCAAAGAAACCCAAGAAGCCTTTTTCAGGCCTCCTTCCCAAATAAACACGTGTCTTTATGCTGGACCTCTTGCAAGGTTTTCTGTTTTGAAGTTTGAAACCCTATCCATTGAATTGTTCAGAGTCCCGGGAATCAAACTCGACACCTCCCTCTCTCACAAATCTGTCACAGCCAAGCCATTGCCAAGTGCTGTCATTTTCTGTTTCTAAATAGCTATCAAATCCATACACTTCTCTTGACCGCCACCACCATCCTCCAGATGGGCTATCATCATTGCTCATTTGTAGGGTTGTAATAACATCCTGAAAGGGCTCTTTTTATTCCTTCTTGCTCTGTTCTGAAGCCTCTAATCCAGTATATCCTGAATAAACGGGATTCTATCCTACCTTCCTGCAGACCCCAACCCACTTAAAATGCTTCAATTGCTTCTCCTGATTCAGTCGAATATTTACTGAGCTCCTACACTGTCATGAGTTGGAAGGAATGAAGAAAAAGGCACAGTCCTTGAGCCCATAGAGCTCAGCCTGGAAGAAGGGCGTGGGAGGAGGGGGGGAGGGAAGACATTAATCGAAGAATCATACAATTTCTTATGAAAGGCAAAATTACAACAGATGACTGCTAAAGCGAGGTGCACGGGCTATGTGAACTTTTATCAGAGGAACCGATCTTCCCAGGGAAGGCTTCCTCCGGGAAGTGATGATTAAAAGATGAGGATTAAGCCGGGTGAAGGTGCGGCAGTGTGAGCCTCCTGGGCAGACTGAACACTGTGTAAAAAGGCCCCTTGCACGAGGGAGCAAGGCCTGTTGGAGCAAAGAAAGTCGGTATGACTGGTGCTTATGGTGGAGGGGTTGTTTAAAGCCAGGCATTTTGTCATGTGAAAGCTTTTGATCTCTCTCCTAGAAGCAGTGGGAAGACAGTAAAAGGTTTTATAGGGCGAGTGCTTGCTGTGGCATATTGAATAACAGGAATTTGATCATGTCTGATTTTTGAAAAGATCTCTCTGGCTGCAGGGGAGCTACGAGATTCGAGGAGCAAAAGAGGAGGTAGGGAGAATAGTTAGGAGATGATTGTAGAAGTGCAGGCAGGAGACAAAAGTCATGTGGACCAGAGAGGGCTGGCGCTGGAGACAGCGGGAGGTGGACAGATCTAGAGGGGAAAACTAATAGAATATCCCGCTGCTCTTATGAGAGAGCACTATAGGATGGGCATCTATTCTGTCTCATGAGATCATGTCAAAGTTCCCTTTAGAAGTGAATTTATGTTGCGCCCCGAAACATAAGTAGGGATGGGCCTTTCAAAAAGAGGTAGGAGTAGGTTAAGCAGACAGAAGGTACCGAGGCTCAGATGCCAGTCTTTGAGCATAAAGACAGCAGCAGAGACCATGCCCTTTAGCCCCATATCATCCCAGCCAGCACCTACCATGGCGCTTGGCACATTCGACACAATAAGTTGCGGTTGAATAAATGGGAGTGAACTTAGGCACTGGTGTTTGAAACCAATCTGTCTGGTGCCAAGATGCAAGCTCTTTCCTTGCTGTGAGGATGCTTCGGGTAGTATTTATATAATATTTCCATCTGTATCTTACAGATGACTGATATATAATAATGTTTTGTGATAATGGAATCACTTATGACAAGTGACTCAGCTCACAGTGAAATTGCTGACCCCTGAAAGTGATAAACACATGTACACCGAGGTGATAAGGTAACAATTGCCTGTGGCCACGCATCCTTAAGACACCAGGAGGAAGTGAAGTCAAGAGGTGGCTGAAATAATGACCGTGGTCGCCTTGCCCCTCCCCGAGGGCCATGAAAACAGCCAAGAAACTGACCATGGCCAGATGCCTGCAGAAGCTCTCTCCCCTGAGAACTCGGAGGCTTCCTCTCCATGCCTAGCAGTGGCCGCAGCGAGCTCTGCTGGAGAAGAGCAGTGACCCTGTCATCCCACGTCGGTGTCTGGAGGGAAATCTGGACCTGCCCAGGTTGGCCTGTCATCGTGCTGGTCCCTCAAGATAGTCTCTCTCCCTGGCTGGTCCCCCTCTCTCTTATCACTGCCTCTGTGTGTGCTGAATATCTTTGCATGACTGTTGGTGAGTGAAAGCCTCACAGTACACTGAGAATTCAAAAGCCTGTAAGTGACCACTAAGTCATTGTGAAACCTCTTGGCCCCCGGTCTGACTAGGCTGATTCACACCTGACAAGACAATGAGGAAATTGAAATGCATGGAATTTCAAATCTAGCAGGAGAAAAGAATGACTTCATGTCAGATTATAAAGACAGTCATTTGGGAAAGGTAGATTTTTCACCATCCATACCTGTAGATTTTTAAAGAAGTAGTAAGTTAGTGTTAACCAACAATTTCTTCCTCTGGGAAAATTTGTTCTAGAAGAAATAAAAAACTTTTGTTCATGGTTTATATGTTAGAGGCTGATTTTAATTTTTGAACCAAGAGAAGTCTGGAGGACTGTTATTAGTAGCATTTTTTGGTCTAATTTTGTCTATAAAGCTTCTCCCTAAATAATAACAACTAGATGTATGTTAGTCAGGATAGGCAGGGTGATGTGAAAGTAACAAAACAAATCCCAAATCTCAGTTGCTTAACGGAGCCAAAGGTAATTTCTTGTTTATGCTACATGTCCAATGCTCTCCATACTGACTCAGGGACCCAGAATGGTGGATAATTTGAAACCTTGACAAATGACCTCTTTATAAGCAGAAGAGCAGCGCTTCTGCCCACGTCTCATTGCCCAGCCCCGTTTAACTTCACAGGACTTGGGAAGTGTAGTCTCCCATGTGCTCAGGAAGGGACTGAAAATGAGATGTTTTATCCACTATGGAATCTCCTCATTGAGGTGATGCGTTTCCTGCCTTTTGTGGCTCTATGTCCTACTGCCTCCATGCAAAGTTTCTCCTTAGAATAAGAAATGGAATGTTCTCTATCTCACTGGTAACTATAATAAACTCAGATGAATCCTTGGTGCCGGCAAGGAGAGGTAAGTAGGGATTTTCTATGTGCCCAGCGCTGTCCTTGGGAGCTTATATCGCTGAACTCACACAGGAGGGAAGGAAATCTCTCTGACTTTTCTTCTTGGTCAGGGTTGGTCTTTTTGAAGATGGTTGCTTTTGTGCTATAATTCCAGAATTGCCTTCAACAGTGGGTCTCCAGTGTTTGGAAACCACAAACCTATTTAAAGCAATTATAGACCACTACTGCAGGTAAATATATTTTTTTAACAAATCACAAATTTGGAATATATGCAGATTATAATATTTAAAAATACACTATAATATTTAAAATTAATACTAAGATAATAAAATAATGTTAAATATTTAAATAGTAACATTTTAAAATATTTAAAAATTATAAAAATATAATAAATATGATCTCACATCATTGAGTTGGATGATGTTTTCCACTTTGACCAAAGTAACTCTACTCAACTTGATGGCAGATAACTTCAGGCTTAGATCAGATTCCACGCCAACTTCTTCTCTTACTTTTTATTGCTACCAGATTAGAAATGTCTGATTCGCATTTATAAGCTGTCTAGAATGGTTGCAAGTGTTTGGTGGCTTTGTCAGTGCTCAGAACTGGACACGATGAAACACACTGGAAGATTCAAAAACATAACTTGGGAAATAGTGGAAAATAGATTCCCAATTACCTTACTGTTAACTTGCTGTTGTCCTGGACATTAAAATATATTTAAAAAAAATAGTTAGATGCGGTTTTACAGTTTTTCATGGTCCATGATTAATTTCTTCTGCTAATCAGTGAAAAAAAATATGAAATATTGGGACGGAGTTGAATTCTTAGTCATTGAGTTATTTAATTCATTAGATGGACTTCTTATAAATCCTGATTAAAGTCATGATACTTGAGTCTTGATGTGATACGTGCAGGTTATTTATGACCCCACATATATTGCTGAGTTAATCTCTTCAATTTAGCTACTGAGATTACAGAAATAGTTGTTACTACATTTGCCATGTCATAAAAAAATTGTTTTAGCCGGGCACAGAGGCACATGCCTATAGTCCCAGCTACTAGGGAGGGTGAAGTGGGAGGATTGCTTGAGGTCAGAATTTTGGAACAAGACTGGATGATATAGTGAGACCCCAACTACAGAGAAACCAAACAAACAAACAAATGTTTTTAAATTTCTCTCCTCATTTCAAAAACTCATACGAGCAATTTGTTTTTTTCTTAGCAGACACCAGGGTCTAACCCTTGCTATCCATTTCTTTGCCCAGCACGTTCAAACAGGTCCAATAGGGAAAAACAAGTGATTCAACAGTTTTCACTATTTTCTTCAACACTGAATCAAAGTCAAGAGGTACATTATTGATTATCAACTATTGACTGTGAATAAAACAATATAAAGATTGGAATTTAGGGATTCCTGTTCATGAAATTCACTTTCCCATGCTGGAGACCAGTGCTCTATTAATAAAGATCTTAATTTAACATACATTTTTCCAATCTAAATATCAGGTCAAGAAATAATTGCTGCTATGTAAAATAGCATTGATTTTTTTTGCAATGAACAGATAAAAATATCCTTCTTATGTGTACTATACATTTGCCAAGTGCTGATTCATGCTTGGTACATTAGTGGCATCATTCGTCCCCAAAGCAAACTATTTACTTGCACATACAGAGGACAGTGACTCTTCTTCCACACTGAAGGCCATTACTTTGCTTGAAATTCCATTTCAGAAAGGGTTTGTGCCAATAGAACATCTTCCATTCTCTTTGAGCATCATTTCATAAATCCTGCTCCTATTTTATGAGACTTTTGGCAGTCATATAACTTGTGCATTTGAATGATGACTGTGGATTTGCTCTATTCCTTACTTTTAGTGACTAAACTCATTTCTTTTGTACTGAAAAGCCCTCTTTTTACAGTTCTTCCCAGACAAGTTAATCAGTTTACGAGTTAGGAAACTGTCTATGCAAATGATGCAGAATTCTTCGGTGGTTTCCTACCAATATTTGATAAAGTAGAAAAGACAACACACTAGAAGCAAATATCCAATAAAATGCAGTCTTCGAGTACTCATTATTATACTTCTTGCTCATGTGTTTCTTTATCAGCTACTACAAAATCCTCATTTGTCTCAGAACATGCGTCGCACTAGAATTCTTTTCCTTCTTCACATTTATTGTGTTATTCTGATTTGTTGTATTTAGATTCTATTTTCGTTACTACTTTTTTTTTTTTTTTTTTTTTTTTTTTTTTTTGAGACAGAGTCTCGCTTTGTTGCCCAGGCTAGAGTGAGTGCCGTGGCGTCAGCCTAGCTCACAGCAACCTCAAACTCCTGGGCTTGAGTGATCCTTCTGCCTCAGCCTCCCGGGTAGCTGGGACTACAGGCATGCGCCACCATGCCCGGCTAATTTTTTATATATATATCAGTTGGCCAATTAATTTCTTTCTATTTATAGTAGAGACGGGGTCTCGCTCTTGCTCAGGCTGGTTTTGAACTCCTGACCTTGAGCAATCCGCCCGCCTCGGCCTCCCAAGAGCTAGGATTACAGGCGTGAGCCACAGCGCCCGGCCTCGTTACTACTTTTATGCATCAGTGCACCATGTTTGAGCCAGCAATCCCTTTTAGTCATTTGGGGATGTAATGCATAAAAATAATAATAAACAAAAAAATATAAATGAAAGAACATAAAATATAATATGCCAGTAACATGAAAATACATTAGCCAAGATGCCCTGGACATAGTCATCTAATAGTCAAGACACTATGATCCACTCAGCCCTTTTAGCATAGACAGATTATTTAAAAATATAACCATTATTAAAAATAAAAATTATTTTTGTTAAGGTCCTAATTAAGTTTTACATTTCTAATGCAAAATATATATGGAATAAACTCATTTGATAGTTTTTTTGCTCCTAAACTGTTAAACCACCTGCAAATAACTTGACAGATTTCCAGGGACTTCTGGGGACAGCCTGTAGTCAGAGTCTGACCTGGTAGGGAATGGTGGAAGCTGTTGTCCACTGTCAGATCCCCCTTTCAGAGCTGAAGTTTGTCATTTCCCAGCTGGTAGGATGATTGGCAGCTGACAGCTCTCAGCTGAGTTCTCTCCCAGAGAATTGCCCCTTGGCTGAAGAGAGCCACCTAGCCCACCGTCACAGCTCTTCAAGTCCCAGAGATTGGGACTCAATATCTTTGGGTGGCTGTTTTTCAACTCGCTACACTTTCTTTTTTTTTTTTTTTTTTTTTGAGACAGAGTCTCGCTTTGTTGCCCAGGCTAGAGTGAGTGCCATGGCGTCAGCCTAGCTCACAGCAACCTCAAACTCCTGGGCTCGAGCGATCCTTCTGCCTCAGCCTCCCGAGTAGCTGGGACTACAGGCATGCGCCACCATGCCCGGCTAATTTTTTTTATATATATGTATAAGTTGGCCAATTAATTTATTTCTATTTATAGTAGAGACGGGGTCTCGCTCTTGCTCAGGCTGGTTTTGAACTCCTGACCTTGAGCAATCCGCCCGCCTCGGCCTCCCAAGAGCTAGGATTACAGGCGTGAGCCACTGCGCCCGGCCTATCGCTACACTTTCTAATTTTTAGTCCCTTTATTTTTTTCTTGTTTTATCGCACTTTCATGGAATAATGATGGTGAAGATTGAGCAAAAGTGATAATTGTCTTGTTCCCGACTATATGGAGAATGTGTGTAATATTTTACCACTTTATTAAGTTAATAAGTTTCCCTCCTATTTCCAGTTTTCTGAAAATTTTTTTCTTGCATGGATGTTAAAATTTTATTAAATACTTGTTTTTCATACTGCGATTATCATATGATTTCTCATGTTTATTTTATTAATAAAATTAATTACCTCAATCAACTTTCAAGTGTTAAACCAACCTCTTACACCTAGATGATCCCACTTAGTACCAATTTATTATCCATTTTATATGTTTCTGGATTTGATTTGTTAATTATTTATTTAGGGGTTTTAAATTAGCATATAATTTTCTCTTTGCTGGTCTCAAACTGAATTCGGAAGAGTTTTCTCTCTATTCTCTGAGTTAGTGTAAGTTTGGTACCATTTATTCATTGAGTTTGATAGAACTCACCAGTGAGGTCATCTGAGCCTGTAGTTTTCTTTGTGGAAAGATTTGTAATAATGGACTCAATTCCTTGTTCCTTTGTTGCTTCCTTTTGTCTTCTTCTGTAACAAGTTAGTATTTTCTTTTAAAATTATTTATCTCTCACTTATCAGCTTTTAAATTACACCATTTTTGAATTATCCTTTTAGAAACTACTATAGATTATAACATGCATCTTTGACTTCATTCCATAAACTTTCAGTTACTCAGTTTACCACTTCCTAAAGAATACACCATTCTTACACTCCATTTATCCTCTCTCTACTCTGAGCTATTACTGTCCTAGTTCACATACGTACAAGAGGATAAATAATTCTTCTTCCAACTGAATGCCTCTAAATCTGTTTTGTACATGACTGGATTTACCTTTTGCAGAGACCTTTTGTGGTCAGCACAAATCACAGCAATTAGTTCAGATCATTAGACTTTCTATGAGTTCGCTAGGGCTGCCATAACAAAGTACTACAGACTGAGTGGCTTACACAACAGAAATGTGTTTTTTTCACAATCCTAGAGGCTGGAAGCCTGAGATCAAGTGTTGGCAGGGTTGGTTTTCTTCGAGGCCTCTCTTCTTGGCTTGCCGATAGCTGTCTTCTCCCTGTCTACATAGTCTTCCCTCTGTGTGTATCTGTGTCCGAATCTCTTCTCCTTATAAGAACACTAGTCATACTGGACTAGGATTCACCCTGTCGACCTCATTTCTAAGTTAATTACCTCTCTAAGGACCTTACCTCCAAATATGTTCCCATTCCAAGGTCCTCGTGGTTAGGAATGCAATCTATGAATTTTTGGAGTAGTGGGCAACACAATTCAGCTCACAACAGATATTCTCTGATCTTGATAAACAGTTTTAAATAATAACCCAAAAAAATTCCATGGTATAGTACCTAGAAATGTAACCCCTCAGTATCAAATATTTGTGTCCTGTTTCTGATGTGTAATAAACCAGAAAGACAGCAAAGAACAGTAGTGAAGACCAGCTTATTCTGTCCCTTGCCTACCTGCGTGTGACTCTGATTGTCACCACGCTCCACCTGTGTGGCGTTGGAAAGTTAGTTCAACTCCCTGTGTTTCAATTTTCTCATCTGTGAAATGGGGTTAATAATACTTCCTAACTTATAACATTGAATTATTGTGAGAATTAAATGGGTTAATTATTTGTAAAACACTTAGAATCTTCTTGGAAGAAGTGTAGGATTTATAGTATCTTGAAAAACTTAACGTAAAGCCCTGTTGCTCCAAAAGGCCCCTGCAGTCTTCACTCCGAGTTCCTTTTTAATGTATGACAGCATTAAAGTCACAGCAGCTGCATCCTTTCTTTTCTTTTTTCTCTAATCTGCCACTTCCCTTCTCATTTTTCTCCAGTGTTACCTCCCTCACCGGAACCCCTCTTCTTGGACTTCGGGTCATTGTTGCCCTTAATGGCCGGGTTCCCTTCTTCATGCCTTTGCTCATTCCTCTTTCCTATTCTTGCATTTGCTGCTCCAAACTTTATGCAAGTCTATCCTATAATGTAATCCATCTTAAACTTCTCTTCTTTTGGAATCACAAGGTAACACAGCATGACCGACCATGCCTTTGATCAGCCTCTATCAGAACTTGAATTAGGCTTACAGTGGTATTTATTCCTCTGTTCTTCTCACCATGCAGTTTTATTCTTCTGTTGCTCCCTCTGTAAGATTCCTCTGACTGGGTAATAAGTCAGTGGAAGAGGCGGCGTTGGCTACTTCTCTCACAGTTCTGGAGAATTCTGCTTACAAGTGCTGCCTCCCACTGACAGAGAGTCAACAGGGGGCTGCAGCAGATCCTGAAGCTTGTACCTCTCAGGTGCTTAAGTTAGCTGCAAACCCTTCATTTCCCCATGACAGCATTTTCCCTCCTGAAGACAGTGTTTGTCATTCTCTTTGCCCAATTGACAGGCTCACATGAATTACTACTTAATTTCCAATGGAGGGAAAAAAGGCCCGTCAAGGAAATGCCCAATTTTGTGAGCAATACAGTTTTAATCTTCCACATGTCATCTGCATTGGCCCTCTTTGAAACATCCCTTCTCTTCCCTGCATTTTTGCATGGGGTAGAGGGACAATCTTACATATGATTAAGGACTCAGGCTTCTAAGCCAGGCAAGCTGGAGTTTGAATCCCAGCTCTGTGTGGTGTTGAACAATTTCTTGTGGCTGTAAACTGCAGTGCTTTATATATATATATATATATATATATATATATATATATATATATATATATATATAAAAGGGAGCTAAAACTGCCCACCTCAAAGGGTTGTTTGTGTACTTAATGACCTGACACTCCTAAAGTACCCAGACCATTAGCAGCTATTACCATTATTACCCAAAACTTTAATGTTATTAACATACATTTTCTTGCACTGCACAAAGAGAACTACCATGTAATTTTATACACTTGTCCTTTCTCCCTCCCTCCTGCATCCTTCAGTGCCTCCCTGGGGCTTTGAAAGCAATGGTTGTGCTAGAAGGAGCTCTCTCATTGGATGTTGCATGGTTACCAAATCTCTGGTTTCGGAAAAGGCCAATGCGCCCCTGGGGAAGTGGTGTGGGATTTGCTCTTGACATGATGTGAAACTTTCAGGTGGTTCCAATTCCCTTGATTATTATATTCCTGCAACGTAATCCACATGGGCACCAAAAGAGTTTCTTGCGGCCAGGGAGGGCTAATGTGGAATTTGATATAAGAGTTGTATCCTACAAATTCTAGGACTTAAAAAGGTTTGCACGGTGGTTAGCACCTATCTTGCTCTTCCCACAGGTCTTGAGCAATTTTGATATCTTGCTACACTTTCTTTTCCTCAATATATGATAGCTCCTGTTAAGCAAAAACGTCAATTATTTTTATACCAAGGTTGGCAAATACATTTAATCTTTTGTACTAATTTCCATTGATTAGTAATGGGGAATTGGAGTCCTGTGTTGAAAATGACTCCGAGGCGTTGGTTCCTGGTGGGAAAGGTATTTGCCTGATTATGAGAATCTCGCGTGGACGTGAGCATGGAGGCAGGATAGCATGCTTGTCTGCGGCTGCTGGATTTTTACTGTTTTCCAAGGCCAGACTCCTTTGTCAGAGCCCTGTGAGGTGAAGCCGCCATCAGAATGGCCTTTGTCCTGCCCCGGCGTGAATGCCAAGAGCAGTGCAGCCGCGCTCACAGGCTTCATGGCAGACACAGCCGAGGCGTCTTTGCTTCAAGCTCAGGGAGACAAGCAAGAAACTGTGACCAAGAAAACTGGATGGAAAGTGACAGACATTTTTTCAAACAACTTTAAAAAATTTTATGACTTTTGCGGCAGATTTTCTTTTTTTCAGTGTCGTCAACATCACCTTAGCGACATGAACCCAGCCTTTCTCTCTTCAGTGGGAGATATCATCTAGATGCTGAAATATGAGCGTTAGCAAGACATGGTGAGGTTGACAGGGACAAAGAGAGCAACCATGTTGAGCCCTCCTCACTGCGCTTGGTTCCTGACACCCAGTTCCATGTGCCAGCTGCCCCCCTCCCACCCTCACGGGCATTTTCCTCGGCCCCTTGGGTTTTAAGGCACCATGTCGGGCTTCGCCCATGCATGACCACCCTCCTCACTCTGCCTGGGCTCCCACACTGCGTGCCAGGCTGTCGCTTTGTGTGGGTGTCCTCCTACTTCTGCCTGGCCTGCCATCCACACAAGTCCAGCCCGCCGGTGTGGACATCCTCCCCACCCCACTGGTCTCTGACCTCCAGCTCTAGGTGGCCCTCTGCAGACACGCCCTGCCCGCCTCCCTGAGACTCTGACTCCTTCTCTCGTGCCCCTCCACCCCCTGGACAGCCTCTCCACCCTGCTCGGGCTCCAGCACCCCCTGCCAGCCCTCCTGCTCATGTCCACGCCCTCCTTACCCCATGTGGGCTTTGATACCCTGCTTTGGGGCATAGTGGCCCATCCCCTCCCATCCCTACCAGCCTGTGTTCCCTGCCTTAACTAGCTCGAGGATGAGTTGCTCAGGAAGGAACAGGAAGAGAAGGAAAAGAAGAAGCAGTTAAATAGCTTTAATGTATTTACTGACATTATGTAATTACAGAAAAAGCAAAAGGTAGAAAACACAAACTGATCACAACATGCAGAGGCACGTCAATGATAGTGCAGTGATTTCTGTTTTGCTGTGCTTTCTTTCTCTTCTTCTGCACATGCATACCTGCATCTAAAACTAAACCCAACGCCTGTCAATGTCTGCCTTGTGTCTTTCTGAATGTTAAGTGTGTTAGTCACACCCAAACCTGGAAAACAAAAGTGAGAGAGAGTTTTAGAGAATTTTCCATGCTGAGGCTTTGTCTGTAGCAACAGAACTATTTTCTGTAGATAAAATCTGGAACTCCATCTGGGTTTTTTTTTTTTTTTTTTGAGGACTTTAGTCAAGGAATTGGCATAGAAGTAAGTCAGCCTATCTCAACCACTCTGTGTAGAGGCATCCCATCTGTAAAAAGAAGATAAAGCCCTCATATTCGAAATGCTCATAAAATCCTTTAAAAGCATTTTATGAACATGGTAAGTGTTCAATAAATATTTAAAGAAAACAAGAAATGGTTTAATGTATTTTTTCCTAGTCTTCTGGGAGAGCAGGCATTTCAATAAGCATATAGTCATCCTCAGAGCAAAGACAAGACAGGCAGCTTAAGACATACTTTAATTGTGAATTTAACCAAATTTCCATTAGAGTTTAAAACCTCCCAAAGATGTCTTCGGGGCAACCAAGTGGAAGTGCATAGCCAGGGTTTTTATAACGGACTTTAGTCTGTTTTGTTTCTGTTGGGGTGTGTGTGTGTTTATAAATATTTAAACGTGAAAATACATATAACGAGAGAAAGACATAGTTCCTTTCCTCTAGGTCTGTTGCTGCTCTTTTGAGTCAGACATATGCTCTTGCTGCCTACGGAGAGAGCAGAGCAGACACAGCTTTTATAAACAGCTAAGCAGAGGTGAGGCAGGGACCAGAACTCGGGGTTCCGACTGCAGATCTGAGCCTGTAAGGAACGTTGGTCCAAAGCACATCCCCTGAGGATAGACTTCTAATGAAATTTCTGTCTGGCACAAATGCGTGGGAGAATGTTTGTTTCAGAACTGTGACTGGGGAAAATGATTCATAAATTCTGTGAGGGAACTCACACAATACCAAGCATTCGCCAACCACAATCGAGACGGGGTGGTAAAAATAGCCAGGCTCCCAGCCCTGCCTTCGATGCAGGCTGTGGCAGCGGAGTCTGCTGCCTGGCCACACCTCTGTGGATTCCAGAGGCTCTGGGGAGCCCCATTTTTGAAAGCTGGTCTTGCCGTTCCTTCCAGGCACCTTGTTATCCAGATCAGTGTATCTCTGTCCTTATTCCCTTCATAAATATTTATATTACTAAGTGTCAGAGCCTCAGGGCTCTTGTCAATTTGTCACCTTTAGGATGCCTCTCCTGCACTCTCTGTGATGTTGCTTGAATGGATTATGTGGCCAGGGTAGAGTTTAGGATGGTCACCTGGGCATTAGAAAAAGATGCTGTGTGCGAGAGTGGTGGAAGTGGGAAGTCAAAATGAGCACAAAGTATGGGCGACATTGCAGACCGGGTAACAAACCCTGGCTCTGCCTTCACCTCCAGGACCTCTGGGCCTGCACTTCAAGGTGACAGCTGGCTCAAATGTCTTCTTTCCTTCTGATTGTCATACTGCATCCTACTCCTTCAAGTATAAGCTCAAGTCTTATCTCCCTAAAATTAAATTATCTCTGCTTCCCATTTGCTAAGCATCTCCTGACCTGCTATATAATTCTCTCCTTGTTACCGTAGTTCTTGCATTTCTAAAGGTTATATGTAGTTTAGCCCTGTCACTCCATTATAACATAAAGCAGTTTAGAGGAAGGACTCTATCTTTTACCCTATGAACTAAACAGGGCACGGCTCACACATTCTGATTGTCTAGCACGTAATATAAGAATCAGTAACAAATACCCAAATATCTATCTCTGTATTTATAGAAATTTTCAAAAGTGATAAAATATGGCCGGGCGCTGTGGCTCACGCTTGTAATCCTAGCTCTTGGGAGGCCGAGGCGGGCGGATTGCTCAAGGTCAGGAGTTCAAAACCAGCCTGAGCAAGAGCGAGACCCCGTCTCTACTATAAATAGAAAGAAATTAATTGGCCAACTGATATATATATATATAAAAAAAAATTACCCGGGCATGGTGGCGCATGCCTGTAGTCCCAGCTACTCGGGAGGCTGAGGCAGAAGGATCACTCAAGCCCAGGAGATTGAGGTTGCTGTGAGCTAGGCTGACGCCACGGCACTCACTCTAGCCTGGACAACAAAGTGAGACTCTGTCTCAAAAAAAAAAAAGTGATAAAATATTTAGAGTAGCTCAAAAACTTCTTTAGCTTATCTATTTTAAGAAAGAAATATCATGCAAGATTAAAAAATCCTTCTTCTAGAGAAATTCCCATTTATTTTTCTTGATTTTTCTTCCTCCTTTTAAAATTTAAGATTAACAGCATATTTAAACACACATCGCACCAAATGAAGCCGACTTTTGCACCCTACACCAGCCCATATATTAGCTTTATTATTGTCTTCATTATTATTATTCTAGACAAGCAACCTCTATGTCTGTGTGATAAAATTAAATTTTGCAGAGATATGAATGTATTGACAGGGAGTCAACTCAGGACCAAGGAGAAACCCTTTCTGAATTCATTTTGGTTTCACTCTTAGACTTTCAAGAATGTCTAGGGAAGGGGACCTGGACAAAGAGGAAAATGAGAAGACTGCTAGGTTTCACATATATGTCCTTATTCCTGGGACATGAATAGGACTACCTAGAGAAGCTTTAGACATTATCAGAGTAGGTGGGTGGGAAACAAAGAACAAGATACTGAAAGGCAGGTGGGTGTGTACTCCAAGCAGGTTTTGCTCTTTACGTATTTCCTGAAGGCCTTGGATTGTTTGCAAATGCTTACCTTTCATATTTTGGTATTGAATCAGTTAGGAATCCTGACCAAAATGGGCTTAAACAAAACAAAAAATAAAATGGGGGGGAATTTATTGGCTCACATAACTGATGAGATACAGACTTCAAGAAAGGCTTAATCCATGATTCAAAGAATATGAACCAAGACCTCCTTTTCCTCCCTCCATCTCTCAGTCCCGCCTGCTGGTGTTAGCTCCCTCAGTAGGCCTCTGGCAGGAACCTGGCCCTCAGCATGTGCTAGCAATGAACAACTTTACACGAGATTCCATTCTGATCTTTGAGTCCAGATAACTCCATGTGCTGCACACTCCCAACTACATTAGACATTGCAACCTTCTTTCTCTCTATAGGCATGTCCCAATAGCTTGACAGTTCCTAGTCCCCCACTCATCCTTCCACTGCTATCCTCCCTGGCAACAATGTCCTCCATCCTCTGGTCCTGCCGTTATTCATGTGAATGTGGGTATTGGAACTAAATGACTCATCAAATATCTTTGCAGATATTTGACCCCCTCACCATCCATATCCTTTGTTTCTAATCCACAGCAGCCCACCTGAGGGATCCCTGTATTCTGTCATTGCCCAGAACTCTTCCATCACTGACAATTTGAACTGCAGTATCACCTTTCCTGAAGACGACCTCACAAATTTCCAACTCTCTCAGTCTCTTTTCCTACCCTATCTGCTTGTTAATCTCACACACATTTTAATTCTATAGACATTTTTCTCCTGGTTAATAAAGATTTTTAAACCTTCACTTTTGTCTAGATCCAATGGTTTATCAGTTCAACCACCCTCTTATCCCTTTGATCTTCCACCATGCTTGGTGTAACCCCCAGTCCTGAGGACCAATCCAGCCAGTAGTCATCTCTGCTCCTACATCCATGTTGCTAAGGATTTCTAAGGAAAATCGCAAAATTATGCAAGTATGTGACATTATGATGCCATTGTCTCTGATCACAAGTAAGCCCTCAGCAATGTATTGTAACCCATCGGGGGAGTCCTCCCACAATTCCCTATACAATCTGTTTAAAACAGTCACCATTCTCTTCAAACCCTTCTCCTACTCCATCCTGACTTGTATCAGACACCTCCTACATCACAGAGAAAATTACACCCTAAGTTCCTTATCATCTCTTTAAAGAAATGTATCAGAACCTGCATTTATAATTTATTCTTTCCTTCTCTCATCTGAAGCAAATTTCACCTGCATCTATCCCCCCTGACATCAACAATCGATAATTGCATCAATTATTTCCTCTCCTCTGGTGTAAGCCTCTTTCTCCTAGCTCATTCCCACGAGCACATAGATGTGATCTTTATCTTTCATACAGCTACGAACTGATTTCTCTCTTTGCATTCACAGCCAAGAGTCTCCAAATTTTACTTTACTCTTAGGAGTTCTCATTTACTTAATTGGAAATACGTCTTGCTGAGATTATCAATGAACTTCCAGCTATCTAATTCAGGGGAAAGTTTTTCAGTTCTTATTTTGAACTCTTTGTGACACTTGGCAAGGTTACACATGCCTTATTTTGATCTGGTTCTCTAGCCCCATGGTATTATTTTTTTCTTTTCAATATATTTTTGTTCTAATTAATACCTGAGTAAAATTTCAGTAAATCATAACGATTTCAAATAAAACTAGAAGTACCCTTAGTATACAGTTCAGTGTCTATCAGTGTATACAGTGGTTTGCAAACTTAAAAAAAATGATAAAAGCATTTTCTTCAAATGAAAATATATGCAGAAGCCCAATATTCATTCTTTCATTAATTTATTTATTCACTAACTTATTGAGTGCCTACTCAATAAGCACTCAATATTCTGGTAACAAGAGTGCAATTATGAAAATGATAGTTACTTGTGTGTATGTATATATATATAATTGTCTCTAGGGCTCAGTCTTTTACTCCTTTAAGCTAAGCACATCAAGCCTCATGACTTAAAATATCTTCTATTACTGATGAAGCCTCAATTTATGGCATTAGCCCAGACTTCTCCCTGAACTTCAGATGTCCAATTGCATATTAGACACAGCTCCTTGGATGCATAAAGGGGATCTCACATTTACCATGTTCAAAGTCAAACATTTGAATTTTTCCTTTTAAGCCTGTGCCCCCCTCAGCCTTTGTCATTTCAGTTAATGGTAACTTCAGACTTCTGGTTCATCAGTCTGACCACTTTGGTATGATTCCTGGAGTCTTTTTCCTCCCCTCCCACACCATTTAATCAATACCTCCTGAGGTTCTACCTTCAATATACGTACAGACTCCAACTCCTTCTCTCCATTTTCACTGCTACCAGCCTTGCGTGAGCCTCCATCACCTCTTGCCTAGATTATTGCTGTGATCTCCTAGCTATTATCCCTGATTTCACCACCATCTCTTGCAGTGTGTTTGCAGCACAACAGCTAGAATGATCTCTTTCAAAAACTAAGTTGCATCACGCCACTCAGCTGCTCAAAACTCTTACACTGCTCCCATCTCACTCAGAGTAAAGCCCAAGTTCTTACATGATCTAGTCTCCCCCAGCTTCCACTCGTTTCTCCCTTATTTCCTCTACTCCAGCCACTCTGGCCTTCTTACTGGTCCTCCAACATATCAGGTAGGGCCCTTCCTCAGGATCTTTGTACCTGATATTCCTTCTGCCTGGACTCTTCTCTCCTTTGATAGCCTGATGACCAATCTTTCACTTTCATCAAATTTTGCTTTTACCTTCCTAGTTAGGACTGTCCTGACCACACTACTTAAAACTGTAACCCCCATTTCAGTTTTTTTTTCCCCAAAGCACTTAGAACCTTTAAACATCCTCTCTCTCTATCTAAGCTACCTCTCTCTACATGTTTTTTCCTCTCCCCACTGGAATTTTTAAGTTCCATCTAGGCAGGGATTTTTTGTTTGTTTTGTCCACTGATGTATACATAGAAGGTAACATGTAGTGTAACATTTTACTCTATGCCAGTGTATAAATATATCACGTTTACTTGCCCATTTTCCTGTTGATGACCATTTTTGTTGTTTCCAAGTTTTTGCTATTGCTGCAATGAATATGCATGTGGATCTTGGTGCAATTTGGATGGGTTAAATTCTAGGGTATCCTTTAGATTTAGTTCCTCAGACAGAAGATTCTGAGGTTTGCCTATATAGGATGCTGACTAGGCAGTGCTCATTGGAACCACACCTGTAAGGATCTGAACGTTCCAGAATTGGGTAGAAGGAGAAATTAAACTGGGATGTAGTTACATAAGAAGCCTCAGCTCTGGAGCTGGATGGTCCTTCCATTTGTCCCAAATCAGTTTGGCCTTTGTGACTCCATGTTGGATATAGGCAGCCCCCGAAAAGGATCTGTTTGTTCTTGCACACGGCTGCTCCCTTCAGTAAGAACAATTCCTGAGGGGCAGGATCCATGGGCTGGTGTCCCCAGAATCCACGGTCATATTTAAGAAGGAAATGCTGGGTAGTAGAGTGTGTGCATCCTCAGTTTTACTAGATTTTGCCAAATTGTTTTTCAAATTGGTTGTACCAAGCTCTGCTCCCTTCTGCAATATATGAGAATTTTGATTGCTCTTCTTCCTTTCCACAATTCTAGGTCTTTGTTTCCCTGTGCTATTTTTTTTTTAATATTTTCTACAGATCTTTCATTGTTGAAGTGTAAAAATTATCTGTTTGGCTCTGTCTAATGTGCTTTTTAACTCATTATGTTGTTTTTTTTTTCTGTTTTTATTTATTTATTTGTTTTTTCCTGAGTTTTTTGTTTCTGGAAGTTTGTTTCATTTCTTCTAAAATGTGCTTTTTTTAATTAAAAAGCAAATAGCTCTTTCCTTATGATTTTTTTCATTTTATTTCATAATAATATAAAACTTATTTCCTACTCTTTACTAAATGGTTACATTTTTAGAAGTTCTGAGGTTCTAATTTTACTGGTTGTTATGGGTTTTGATTCTCATGCCGCTTGTTTGTTCATGTCTATGATTTTGTGATTGCAAGCATATGCATATTTGTGAGAATTCTGTACAGTCTGTATCTGTCTTCTGGAGAGGTTTTGCATTTGCTTCTGCTGGGAAACTGAGAACCTCATTTTTTTTTCTTTCTGTTTTATAACAGACTTTATTCTTTGGAGCACGAGCCCAGGTGCGACAAATAGCATGTGCTACGCCTCAGATGAGAGGGAAATCTGGGGACCATGGCCGTTTGCTCACTCTTTTCATTTTCATCTTCTTCATTTTTATATTTGAATTTTCCTTAATTTACTAGACATTCAGACATATATTGGAAATATTTTTGTTGTATTTTCTACAGCTTATCCAAGTGATTTGTAACAGAAAGCTTTTGCATGATCTTTTCCACCAAATTTTCAGAATTGGAAGCTTCTCATGGATCTTCCACATTTAAATTTCCACTTCCTACTTCCTCCTGTTCTTCGGGGGCTCCTCTTATCCTTCCTGTCCCCCTCACCCAAGGTGAGTGGTTCTCTGGGTTTCACTTGAGCTCTCTTCTCTTCTTGTCCAAGTCTTCAACTAGGTTGATAATTCCCAAATTAGTGAGTGCTTCTAGTCAAGACCTTGCTCCTGACCAGGTATCCCTCTGCCGACTGAATGTTCCCACCTGTGTGTCCCAGAGTTACCTACTCATGTATGCCAAGTTCAAACCTGGTTTTACTGTTGTTTCCTGCTGCTGACTTTCTTGTTATTGTCCTATAGATTGAACATTTCAAATTTCAGTTCGTGGAACAAATACCATGATTCATGAGCTTCGTAGAGGGGCATATGAGTGTAGGTTCCTAATGTCTGAGGGCTTGTTTTGCAGGGCTTGACGCTATTGGGCCACAGACAAGGCTTACAGTAGTAGCTGTACAGGAGTCAGAATTTAGCCTCAGAATCTACAGAGCCACCTCCCCTCAGCTGGGGAAACTGAGCTTTCAGAGTCAAATAACAATATATCCAAAGTAAGGTCAGTGCATACTGGTGGGAATTCTGTTCCTCATTATTACTTTCTCCCAAACTGATGCAGCCTCACTGCCTCTTTGATCATTACATTGTGGCTCTTGGTTAAGAAATGGGAAGCATTGATAATCTGCTGGGTGTTTCATTTTCTCTGCCTGGGGAATACCTAACACATTGCTGCCATATGGCAGACTTTTAATTACTTGTGTTGAATTAAATTAATCCTAATTCTCACTTACACTTGGGAAAGGTAATCTGAAATAAAGTAAAAAAAATAGTATAGTTTTCATGGTGAAAAATGATTGGCTCTGATGCATTCATAAATAGGAAAATATATCAAAAACCTTTGACAAGTCAGGAGGAAACATGGTTTGGGGTCCAGGTCTATGTACTTGCATAATATTGTTGCCATATCTAAAATTTAGGCTTGAATATAATGGCCCATGATTGGTACATAAATTCAGATGTGCATATAAATGTAAAGTGTTCTGTCTCAAAAACAAGAAGAGGTGAGCCAGCAGTGAGCCACTGTTCATCAATAGTGCTGCACTGAATAGTATGTTAGATCATCTGAATGCTTTTCACAATTTAGCAATTTGTTTCTTGCCTTTGCTTCTAAGTTCATAGCTCAAATTCTGTTTGTTAGAGATCATTCACACTCAGTTAATCTGCCACCAGGTTTTGATGGATAAGGCAAGGTGTTCTTGAGACAGGAACATGAGCATCTATAAATCTAAAGCCCTGAGGTATTGAGACGTCATGTACCAAGCATACTTGTCCTTACTGGGGTTGGGGCAAAGGACTGAATTTGACCTGTTTTTGCATTGCTTACTTTAGCCTTTCTCTCTTAATATTGAATGTACATTTTTATTAAAAAATTATTTTTAGAAATGATGGATACATAATGGTTGTATATCTTTATTGGGTACATGTGATGTTTTGATACAGGCATACAATATGAATTAATCAAATCATGGTAATTGGGGTATCCGTCACCTCAGGCATTTGTCATTTCTTTGTGTTAGGAACATTGGAATGCCATTCTTTTAGTTATTTTAAAATATACAATATGGGGATTCCTCAAAAAACTAAAAATAGAACTACCCTATAGTCCAGCAATCCCATTATTGGGTATATATCCAAAGGATGGAAATTCAATGTACCGAAAAGATATCTGCACTCCCATGTTTATCGCAGCACTACTCACAATAGCCAGAATATGGAATCAACCTAAGTGTCCATCAGTGGATGAATGGATAAAGAAGTTGTGGTACATAAACGACGCAATGGAATATTATATAGCCATAAAAAGAGTGAAATCTTACATTTGCCACAATATGGATGGAACTGGAGAACATTGTGTTAAGTGAAATAAGCCAAGCACAGAAAGACAAATCTTGCACGTTATCATTCATATGTGGGAGCTAAATATTAAAAACGATTGATCTCATGGTGACAGAGAGTAGAATGATAGTAACAGAGGCTGGGAAGGGTAGCAGGAAAGAGGAGACAAAGTGGGGGTGGTTAATGGGTGCAAAAATATAGTTAGATAGAATGAATGATATTTGATAACACAACAAAGTGCCTATAATCAACAATAAGTTAAGGTATACTTAAAAATAACTGAATATACGGTTTTAAATGAAACAAAGTACAGTTATGATCTATTGAGCACTTACTCTATTCTGGGTGCTGTACCAAGTGTTTTACATAGATGCTTTAATTTATGTTCAATATAACTGTATCACACCAGTTCATGTTCTTAAGCACTAATCTACCAACCTCCCCTCTAAATATTTTTCAAGAAACCTAAACACTTGGGCTTAGGGGATGTTTTTAGGATTAAGAGAGCTCAGTGTTATCTCTCATTGTGTGGTTCATTCAAGTATCCCAGAGTCTCTCATGCTGCCAACACTTAGGTGGGAAATGGCTGTTCATGTCTCCCACTTGCAGCTCTGTGGAGTGTTCTTCCATTTTGAGGGTCCTCATTGTAAAAGCACTCACTGCACTTGAAGGTTGTCTCCTCTTAGGAAATGCAGTGGCATTTGAAGCAGACATGATCTTCACTGGGCATGAGTAGGCACAAATGTCTTCTTTGCACGCAATGCTATGTTAAAGTATGCTGTGTGAACTCTGCACAGTCCTTATATACTAAGGGTTACTCACCTAAAATCTTAGACAATCTTCTAAATTTCTGGTCAAATATTCATTGACCAGAACTTCTTACAAATCCCAGAAAAATAAGTTAACAATTCATACCACATATGTGCCATATTTAGTCATAATATGCCTGAGTTTTCCAACTTTAGGTTCTTCCTTATTCATCACCAACCTGGAGTGATGTTAAAATTTGCTGCAGATACGTGTGTAGTGATTATCTATATATTTATAAGTCTGTATAAATATCTAGTGCTTTGATGTGTGATTACAAACATCTCAAAGTAACATCACAATCTCAATGGATTCATTCTCATTCTCTTTGTACTTCAATTTCTTTGATTGTCTTTTTCTATGTTGGAATTTCTGTGTGGTCTTCTCATTTTATGCACACTGATGGAGTGACCTTGCATGGTATCTAACTTTTACATTCCTAAATTGCTATCCTAAACTTTAATCTCCTGCTTGACAGCTTCACTGGTAAGTTTCACAGGGTCCACAACCAGGCATGTACCAAACTAGATTCCTTACCTGCCCCTTCCTTTGCCCCAAACCTGTCTTGTGTTTCCAGTTTCAGTTGATCACACCATCACCCCTTTTAGTCATCCAAACTAGAAATCAAGTTTTCTTAAATTCCTTCATCTTCCTCACTCCCCACCTTTAATCAGTCACCAAGTCTTATTGCTGGGGAGCTCCCTGGCAGTCTCCTAATTAAGACCTCAGACTCAGCTTGTCCTTCTCATTCATTCTCTACATTGCTGGCTAAATAATAGTTCCCAAAGCAAATTACATTGTTTCATTCCCTTATTTAAACTCCTTTAATAATTTCCCATAAAGCTTTATGGGAAAAGTTTAGAACTTCTTGGTCCTACCAGAGATAAGCTTTCTGCTCCAAAAATGTTGAACATTTGTGACTTCAGTTTTCCTTTCTCCTGTCCTAGTCTCTCCTTTCCCTTCCTACCCAACCCACACTCACAGCTCCCTGGATTTCCCTCTCACCTGAGGCATAGCACATGGTGTGCCCCACACCTGGGCTCATCATTCTCCCTCATTTGTGAATATGATCTGCTTTAGAGTTCAAGACTCAACTCAGCCTTCACTTCCTCTGGGGAATCTCTCCTGTTTCTTCTAATTTGTGGCTGACTATGTATCTATTGATCCTTCATTGGATATCAATGATCCCTATGAGACAGATTCTACTATTGTCCTTATTTTACTGAAGAGGAAAGAGTACCAGGAGGTAAAGTTATTTGCATATACTATTAAGTGACAGAGTGGAGATTTGAATCCAGACATCTGCAGAGGGCAGGGTTTGTATCTGATCTACCCTTTAAGTATTCATGTTTAGCTGAATCTGGCAGGTCTTATTGCCTAACATTTGTGAATTGAATTAATTCTCAGGTTTGGTGCTAGACTCAATCTACATATTTTGTGGTTCTTCAACTGCATATTGGGGCTCTTTAGCCTTCTTCCTAGGACTCTAATTTTCCCTACAATGTCTCAACCCACTCTATGTATGTAAGACTAACGTCTCAGATTTAATGGGCACTAGTGGGTTTAAACATACTCAGACTTTCTGGTTTAAATTAGGTGTAACATTGATATAGGGGTCTCTGGAAGCACGTTTCCCTGGGATCCAGTACCCTCACACTGGGCCAAGTTGAAGATAGTCAAGAAGTTGGATTGGGGTTTGGAAAAGGTTTGAGGACAGATTTGGGAGAGATAAAACCTGCTAGAAAGCCTCAAGCCACACTTTCTAGGTGACTTTTCCTTAGAGTTGGAAATGACTTTGTTTCACATAGAATCAACCAATCAGCTCAAAAGGGCACCAGTTTAAGTTCAAGATAAATAAACTTCCATAATATTTAGTCATAATTTTTAAAACAGTCATCAAGTGAAAGGTATGCCCAAGTGAAGCAGTACTGGTTGACCACCAACAAAATTTTGGACTCCAATTATTTTACTTATGTTTTAATCCGATAAACAAATGTTTAAGCAAATCACATTTGTTTGTTGGATTAAAAATAAGAAGAGTAATATTTTGAGATGTTTGATGTACCTATTTTAGAGTAAATATCAATATCTTTCATTATCATACTGTCGATACTGACATTGTATATATTTTTGATAATAGATGCCTAGAAGAGACCCACTCATTCACCCCCTATTTAATGATGAATGAAGAATCACACTTTAGAGGCATTTTAATCCAATCTATAAAAAGCAACAACTAGTTGTAAGTCCTGAAACTGTGACTGAGTAGTATTTTCCTCAGGCTGGGAGTGTAGCCCTGGTTTCCTGACTCCCAGTGTACTGCTTGTGGTATACTGCAAATACAATTACGGTCTCAATTAGCCTCCTCTTTCTTAAGTCCAAATAAGTTCTGTGATATAATTAGTATGAATAAAGTAAAAGAAAAAAAGGGTGTGGCCGAAGCTTTTTGTTAATGGAAGAGAGAGAAAGAGAGAGACAGACAGAAAGATCCAGAAACAACTGCCTCAACCCACTCCCATGATATCACTTCCCACCCACATGTTCTGCAATGCTGTCTTCTCACCATTTTGCAACCATTCTCCCAGTCATACCAAGTTTTTCCAAAATTTTTGTCTTTTTGCCTCTGCCTCCAATTCCATAACTCATGCTTATTGTTCAAACCAGCCCCGTGGTGCAACTTCTGCTCCCTGCCAAAGAGATGGGCACTCTTCCCTCTTGGAGATTTCTCAACCTTTTATTCTCACTTCTGTCAGAGAGTTCTGTGTTCTAATCGTGTGAGACCTTGCCTGTCCCCTGCCCTCATGAGCTGCTCCAAGACTGCAAGCTCTTTGAGTGTGCTTTCGCTTGCGTGCAGGTATATGATGCCTAGTACAGAGAGTGCTCAGGTCCTAATTCTGTATGAAATGGAAATCAAAAGCAAGGGTGCCCCTATTAAATTTCATGTTTTCCCCATTGGAGTATTTATAAGATGTCAAAACTGGAGGAAAGGTTAAAAAAATACCATTCATTATCTGGCAATTCTGTTTCTACAATGAAAACCAACTGACTCAGCTTCTTTGAGTTATGTCCTCTATGCAAGTTTAAGGTTTTATGGAGTGTGTATGTAGGGGGAATACTGTTTTGAAGAATAAAAGAAAAAAAGAATCTCAGTCTAAACCTCACACTTTTTATAAACATTAACTCAAAATGGATCATAGACTTCAATGTAAAACTGTAAAACTATAAAACGTTTTAGAAAAAGATAGGAGAAAATCTTTAGGAACTAGGACTAGGCAGAGTTCTCAGACTTGAGCACAAAAGCACAATTTGTAAAAGGAAAAGTTGATAAATTGGGTATCATTAAAACTGAATGCTTGTTATCTGTGAAACGTAAATGAGGAAAATAAAAAGATGGATTACAGACCAAGAGAAAATGTTTGCAAACTGCATATCCTTCAAAAGACTTGTATCTAGAATATATAAGGAACTCTCAAAACTCAACGTTTAAAAAAACCAAACAATCCGGTTAGAAAATGGGCAAAAGACATGAACAGATATTTCACTGAAGAGAATATACAGACAGAAAAATAAGCTCATGAAAACAAGTTCAACATCATTATTCATCCATCATGGAAATGCAAATTAAAACCACAAATGAAATATCACTACACAGTTACTGGAATGGCTAAAACAAAAAATAGTGATAACACCAAACCTAGCAGGGATGCAGAAAAAATGGGGCTCTTACATTTCTGGTGGGAATGTAAAATGCTACAGTCACTTTGGAAAACATTTTTGTAGTTCTTATACAGCTCAATATGCAATAATCATATGACCCAGTGATTGTACTCTTAGGTATTTATCCTAGAGAAATGTTAATATTAATAAAAATTTATATTCACACAAAAACCCACACACAAATGTTCATAGCAGCTTTATTCATAATAGCCAGAAACTGGAAATAGCCCAGAGGTCCTTCAATGATTAAACAAATTGTGTACATCCATGGAATAATTCAGCAATAAAACTCAGCAATAAAAAGGAGCAAACTTCCTGGCTGAAGAATGACGAGAAGAGAAAGGAGGGGAGGGGAGGGAAGGGAAGGGAAGGGAAGAACAAGCTATTGATACACACAATAATGTTGATGAATCTCCAGGTAAGTATGCTCAATGGAAAAAGGCAATCCACAAATGTTACATACTGGATGATTCAATTTATATAAAACATGCTTGAAATGAAAAC
This sequence comes from Microcebus murinus, assembly GCF_040939455.1. Taxonomy (NCBI): domain Eukaryota; kingdom Metazoa; phylum Chordata; class Mammalia; order Primates; family Cheirogaleidae; genus Microcebus; species Microcebus murinus. The sequence continues at coordinate 49,227,007 of NC_134122.1, read as the reverse complement.
CCCCAGAAAGGGAGAACAGATTAGTGGTTGCCAGGGGTTAGACCTGGGGAGGGGACTTATGGAGGAGTTGCTGGGGTGGGAAACTCCCCCTGGGGTGAACTGGAATAAGCAAGATGGAAAATGAATGAATACAAAGGATCATAATTGTAAAGTATGTGATAATCATCCAAATGCATGACAATAAATGATGGGAAAAAGAAGCCCTCAGTGAGCCGGCATATTGGTTATTGTTGGTTTATGAACTGTGTAAGGGGTCTGAGGTCCTCCTGACAATTTTCACTTTACAAACATTTATTCCTTGCTTTAATCCAACACCTCCAAGACCACTAGCACTTATGGATTTACCCAAAATTGGATAAATAATTATCTTACTTGTTTTTATTAATCATCCTGAAATACACATATAGCATTTTTTATTTCAGTGTTTAATATTAGAAGAGTTTGGGGTCTTTATTTAGAAGTGTTATGACCTGTTTTTATGACCAGAAATGTGCCATAGTAACTTAACTCTTGTTTATATCAATTAGCCTATAATAAAATTGGTTTTGTTATACTTCATTTCGCTTGAAGTTGCAGTTTGCAAGAATCTATCAACAATGTTAGGTGAGGACTGACTGTACAAGAAAAACTGGAAAAATTTGGATAAGATCAGTGGTTTGTGTAAATGCTAATATGACTGTGATGTTATATTATAGTTCTGCAAAATTCTATCCTGGGGGAGACTGGTTAAAGCGTATATGTGATCTCTATGTATTATTTATTCTAACAGTTTATGAATCTATTCTATAATTATCTCAGTACAATTTTCAATATAAGAGGGGAGCTTATGTATATTCCTGACTTTTTTCCTCTCACAACTTTTGTCTTTTTAAAGAGAAATCCTGTTAGGTAAACTTTCAGAGAGGACTGTGTTTATCTCTATTAAATTGGAAATCACAGAAGCTGAGCAGAATGGTACCAGTCAGAATTTGAGCAAAAATATAGTACTAGGGAAATGAGGTCATCCTTCTACTTAAAACATCCTTTAGATCAGGGATATAGATTTAATCTCAGTTTTATGTTTGTATTACAGGCAGAACGATTCATAGTTTTAGAAAAATATTCTTTAAATTATTAGTTGTTCAAGAAAAGAAGTAGAGCAATTACTCGAACCTGTCTAGAAGTAGAATTGCAGGGTAGAAAATTTACTAGAAATTGCGAGATTTCTTTCTGAAATAATATTCCAACTTATAGCCACACCATTAATAGGGTGTTTTCACAAACACGTCGTGTTGTTTGACTAAAATTTTTGCCAATTGGATGAATATGAAATGGTAGTTGAATGTTTTCACCTTTGCTCCCTGATTACCCAAGTGTGTTTGAGCTCCGTTGACTATTTTTTTTTTTTTTTTTTTGAGACAGAGTCTCGCTTTCTTGCCTAGGCTAGAGTGAGTGCCGTGGCATCAGCCTAGCTCACAGCAACCTCAAACTCCTGGGCTCAAGCAATCCTCCTGCCTCAGCCTCCCGAGTAGCTGGGACTACAGGCACGAGCCACCATGCCCAGCTGATTTTTATATTATATATATTAGTTGGCCAATTAATTTCTTTCTATTTTTATGGTAGAGACGGGGTCTCGCTCAGGCTGGTTTTGAACTCCTGACCTTGAGCAATCCACCCGCCTCGGCCTCCCAGAGTGCTAGGATTACAGGCGTGAGCCACCACGCCCGGCATCCGTTGACTATTTATTAGCAATTTAGCTTTTCTGTGACTTGCTTGTTCTTAAACCATTTTTCTCTTGTATCATTTATTATTTTCTTATGAATTTGTAAGAGTTCTTTATGCATTCTGGATACAAATCTTTTGCTATATATGTTGTAATCATTGCCACTTGTCTCAACTTTATTTTTTTTAAAAATCATAGCCCACAATTTAAATTGTCATAGATCAGTTCTATAAGTGTTTATCTTTGTGATTGGTACTTTTTAATCTTGTTAAGAAACCCTCCCCTATTCTGGAGCTATATGTATATATATTTTTCTACTAATAGTTTTCCCCACATTTAGGTTTTAAAAATCAATCTAGAGTTTATTTTTGAGTAGGATGTGATATTTTGAAACCTAAATTTATGTTTTTATATAAAAATACAATTTTTCTATAAAGGGACTACAGTTATGCACGACATGAATGAGTCTTACAAAGTTGATGTTGAATCAAAGGATCAGGTCACAGAAAGTAGCATGGATGGAATTTGCTAGTAGATTGGATTTAAAGGTACAAAACAATTAAGAGATAAAAGGAAACATTTGAAGCCCATATTATATCATATCTAAAATGGACTGTGGCGTAGTTATTTTAATAATATAATCCCTGTTTAGTACAATACTTCAATTTATGTCATTTATTACCATTAACAAAACACTTTCACAAGAACTATTGTGCTTTAAAACAAGTCTTACAGTAGTGATTCCAAACCCATGGACTAGCAGCAAAATCACCTGGGAGGTTTTCTAAAGTATAGAATCAAAGGCTCCAAACCAGACCTAAAGACGCAGAATCTGAAGCTTAACAAAAATCCCCTGGGATTATAATGCACATTGAAGTTTGAGAAGCACTGGGCTGGAAAATTTATTTTTAAGCAGCTCGCAGGTCCTAGTAACAATAAGCCATGCTTAGGGACAACTGGCATATAGCATCTTTCTTCCATGAGGTCCAAATATTTGACATACATACTTTTATCTTAATGTTCAAAACTGCTTCTTTTGCTCATTTGTTTCCCCTGTAGAAAATATGGAGGCCATATCTGCTTGTACACAAGAAACTTGTCAAGTTGAGATGCTCAGGTGGAGCATGATCTGGTTTCTGGGGTCAACTCTTGCACACCGCTAAGTCAGTTCTCATGGTCTTGGTGGAGGAAATACTCTAAATTAAGGAAATATGCCTGGAAATCAGCTTGCTTGCCAGCTAACCCACACCTAAAATTACTAAACTGTTTCACATTGGTTAGGATGCTTCTTGATCTGGTATTTCTAGGGTATATTTTATGGATAAAATATTTTGGGAAGTAGTAATAAATCTGTGAAATTTGCAAACTCTAAAAAGATCTAAAGATCCACCTGTTAAGGCAAAGGACATTTTTCATTATTGCTTACTCAGATAGGTAAGATTTTTGATTGACAAATGCCTTGAGGTTGGACTAAATAAAAGAAAAAGAAACAGCTAATGAGTATCTTTTTGTTTGAGTTTGCATATTCATTTTGTTTCAGATCAATCCCGAATTAGATTCTATATTCTAATGCATCACTCATTGTGTTGGCAAATCATTAATTAATTGAACTCAGGCAACCCCTTATTGTTAATTATTCTCCTGCCTAAAGAAGAGACCCATTATTTTCTCATCACTCCCAGGGCTGCATGTCAGAGAACATCCCATTTAACCAATTTTCAGCTATTAGCCAGAACTGATTTGCTAAAATGATGAAGCTAATGACATGTTAGGGTTGATGACTTACTGCCCATAGGAGATAGCACTTACTTGGTAATGAGGGAATGGAAACACACTCTCTGGGCTATCATTGTGCCTAATTAATATTATATTATTTAGTGCATTGCACCTTAGAGAAGAGATACTGAATGAAAACTTGTAGTGAAATGCAAAAACCAACATTAGGTGATTAAAAAACCACTGTATTCTTATTTTTACTTTTATGTTGGCTAATCAACTCTAAATACTGGTCTGTTATTCCAGTATCTAAAGTGTTCCTTAGTGCATTTATTAAGTGTTGGCCTAGTTTCTCATGTCCCACTGCCATTTAATTTCTTCTCCCAGTTTCAAGAAAAGTTTGTAATTAATTAGGCAAGAAATCATTCTCATTGTTTTTGACAAAGGAGAGGAGTGCCAGATTTACAGTTTTAAAATGAAGACTTAAAACTTCTGGAGGTCATGAGCTTACAGACCTAGTTCAAAAGAGAAGAATACAAGAAGAGTTCAAAAATATTGTTATAAATGGAGCCATGCCTTGGCTGTACAAAAGGTACCTTCTTCCGTCAGTGTTTATAGGAAATGAAGTGGGTGAATGCATGACTTAATTTGATGGATAAGTGATACATCATTTGGTAATTAATAATGGACTTTTTATTATAATTGTCATAAATGATCTTAGTCTTTATCACCTCAGAGAGTATAATAGATAGGAAACAATCAATGTTTGCTTAATGTGTGGGAAACATGGGGCAAAGTGTGGCCATAACCCTCTGACTTATCTTTTACTAGATTATTCCTCACTATTCCATTTAAAGAGTTTGAAAGACAGCAACACAGATGGAACTGGACACTTAAGAATTAAGTTAATTCTTAAATGAAATAGAAACAGAAAGTTGAATACTCAAATAATGTTCTTGCTCATACATAGGAACTAAATAATGAGTACACATGAACGTGGAGAGTGGAATAATAGACATTGGAGACTCAAAAGAGCAGGAGGGTAGAAGGGGGTGTGGAATGAGAAATCACCTAATGGGTACGATGCACACTGTTAGGGTGAGGGTTACACAAAAAGCTCAGACTTCACCACTACGTGATATATCCATGCAACAAATCTGCACATGTACCCCATAAATCTAAAAAAATAAGAAAATAAAGAGTTCGAAAGAAAGCTTTGTAAGGCAAAAAAGTAGAACAGTCCTTCCAGCCCTTATTATCTCATCACAGAGGAGATATTTTAGACTCTTCTGGATCAACAGTGACTCATAAGCACCCATGGCAACGCGGATTATTACTGAGCGGAGAAGCTTAGCCTTTGGCCTGCGTGATGTGCATTCATATTTTAAGTAACAAGACCATTTAGTGGCACTCTGGTGCCATAGAATAAAACAGCACCAGGCATTTGTCCCTGTTGCCACACAGCTTTTGGGTTTGGTGCAACATTCTTGACTTTGGCACCCCTGGGAATTCACTTGCCCTCCTCCCTGCATGCTGGCCCCCTCTCTATAAGCCTCTAGACAGTCTCATGTCATGAGAGACTTTACCTCATGCAACCCTGCCCCTAAAACAACTTACTGTGCATTACTGTCCTCATGGTCATATCTTTTTTCTTGATTGGTCATGAAATCCTTTGAACCCCTATACCCAGCCACCATGAGTTGTATCACAGGGCAACATGATCTGTCCTGGGGAGCCAAGAAAGGCTTTCTTACTGAATGGACATTTGAGCTGAGATCCGAGGGATGGGTAGGAATTAATCAGATTCAGGGCAGAGGGACTATTCCAGGCAGAAGATTATTTTACCCAAAGGCCATGAGCTGAGAAGGAGCATGGCTTCTTTGACTGGAAAGCAAAGTGGGAATAGGGAAATTGTCAACAGTCCGAGTCAGTGAGGTGGCTGGATTATGCAGGACCTCATCAACAACTGAAGAACTGTGTGTGTGTGTGTGTGTGTGTGTGTGTGTGTGTGTGTGTGTGTGTGTGTGTGTGTACTTTGTACTTTGAAATGAGGAAGAGGTAGCAGTGTTTATCTGTTGCCTCTGAAAACTCTGTCTGGTGGCCCAGAGTCCTGGGAGTTTGTCCCAATTTACTTTGGAGAAATCATCCCAATTTTCACCCAGGGAGATGTATCAAGTTCTTTGGTGAAAGACCACAAAACCCAGTAGAGCAAAGGTTGCAAATTCATGGCCTTGTAGGGCCTAGCTACACTTAAGATGCATTTTATTGAGTTACACAGTATCATTAAAAAATACATTTGACTAACTTGCTATCATTAAGAATTGAGACATTTCTTATAAAATATGAATATCTGGCTTCCTTTGAAAAATTACAGATGTGGAAACCCTGATATCACATTCAAGCATGAAACTAATATGCTAGGGATTAATAATGGTGGTCACCTTACACAGTGCCTGCTAAGTTATTCTCTCTCTAGTCCCCCCATCTCCTTTAGAATTCTTGTCACGGCACCTGCATGGCCTGGCAGGTATTTGAATTTGTCATCTCAGAATTGGAGGAGTGAGTCATGTCCTTCTACTATTGAGGGCAAGGGACCATGATCTTTTGCTGCCATATTTGCGGTGTCTAGCACTGTCTTTGGCACATCACAGATATTCATTAACAATACTTAATATTGATGTATTAAATGCAGGAGGTGAGTTAAGATGGGACAACAGGACAGAGCTATATCTCCAAAAAGAATTGGATCAAGGTCAAACTCTTGGGGCTGTCAGGCTCATTGCTGAGCTGTTCAATTAGGATTTGAAACTATCAGTTTCCCCACTTACCATTAAGATGACTTTGGAAGAAAGTCATCTTATCCTTCTAACTGAAGGTTACGGTGCTGTAGTCAATTTGCTTGTAACCTTATAAAGAAATCTGACAGTTTTGCTGGGACGTTATCAACACAAGTAGGGAAAGAAAAGATATTATGCACAGTAAGAAGTTTAAGCAAGCTCCTTGCTCCAGAAGTCTTCTCAAGAAGAACCAGGGTGAAATTATAACAAAAGGGAATTAAGAACTAATATCAGCATCATTTGAAGCATTGAAATATACAGAAGCTAATACTAAAGTGTAAACTTTATTATATAGAATGAGTATATATTGGCTTTTTAAAGAATCTTCTCTTCTTTCCCTCATGTTTTATTTATGTAAATTTTATTATTCCATAGCAAGGCCAAAAAATACATTACCTTGCTTTCCAAAATGAATTGACTTAATTTTCTTATTTTATTTGTTAAATGTGTTCATTGTAAAATATACAGTTCAAAAGAGTATGATGAAGAAATAAAAATGACCATGTAGGCCATAGCCTATTGCAATGGTTAAGACTCTTAGTGTCAAACTTCCTGAGTTTAAATCCTGCTTCTACCATCTACTAATTTTGTGACCTTTTACAAATCAATTAATTTGAGCCTCAGCTGCATCATCTGTAAAATAGGATCATGGTACATATTTCATGAGGTTGTTAAGAAGATAATATTAATTAATACTTATGAAATAACTTATAAAATAGTGTCTTCCACATAGTAAATAAAATGTTTTTGTTAAATAAATGAGATGGAAAAATAACAGTTAAAATGATTATGTGCATAATTCTAGAGTTTTTTTCTATATATAAACAGATACAATTTATACAATCACATTTTCAAATGAATAGAGGCTTATTTCCAAATAAAATTTTGTTACCTATATATTTTGGTAAGTTTATTTATAACTGTTCTTAGACACAGTAATTTTATAATAACTTTAAAATATATTTTTAAATTTTATTTTATATTACAAATATTTCATTAAAGAACATTTTAAATGCATATGTAAAGAATAACATAATAATGTAACAAAGTTAAAATTTTTCAATAAATATCTTATACATATTTGGTTAGGTTTATTCCAATTTACCTTTATGTTGCTTTTGTGCATGGTCTACTAAAAACTATATTTTCTAGCTGATTATTAATATAGTATGGAAAGGCAGTACATTTTTAATATTGATCTTTTATCCTAGCCTCTTTCTATTCTGTTTTTAACTGTTAATTTTTAGGTTTTTCTGCATAAACCATCATTTGATCTCTAAATAGTTTTATTTTTTTCTGAATATTTTTTACTGAATATAGTTTATTTGATTTATTTTCTTACTATGCCACTAAGACCTTTTGCATTTTGTTGAAGAGGGTATCTTTGTCTTTTGTTTTTGTTTTTTTCTTTTAAATTAACCAGGATTACTTTAAACATTTTAGCATTAAGGTGATCTTTATTCTAGGTTTTTTGTAGATATCCTTTATTAGGTTTAGGAATTACTATCAATTCTTAATTTGATGAGAGTTTTATTTTCTTCTAAATAAATGATGCATGTAGAATTTTATTATTTGTATATGTATATGTATATGTATTTTCTCTGTCATTAAGATAATCATGCCATTTTTCTCTATTAGTCTATTAATATGATGGATTATGATTTTTTAAAATGTTAATTCCAGCTTACATTGTGCTCAAAAACTACAGTTGGTAATCCTATATTTTTTATTTGATATTAGGATTTTTGCATGTCTTTACATGGATGTCATTGACCTATAATTTTTATTTTATTACAAATCTTATTTTAATTAGGAATTAATTAAATTGCATCATAAAATGAGTTGGAGGATAATCTCTTTTTCAGATTTCTATGGAATTCTTTTTAAAGTTTGGACTTACATGTTTCTATAACTTGTTTTACCTTACTTCTGTGGACATCTCCCATACTGGTGCATATATTTATTCTTTTAAATGGAGGCATAATGATTCATTGATGAATATGCTATATCTATTTAACCAGCCTCCACTGAGAGACATTTCAGCTCATTCCAATTTTTTTATTATAAACAAAAGTACATTATTCCATGTTAAACTTGCTCTTGTTTCTCTATTACATATGGTCATGTCTAAAGAATGATTCTATTTGACTTTACCTCTCTACACTTAGTAAATAATGTACCTTCCTCCCACTATCGTCCTCTCAGGGCCTTGTGGCAGATCATTCTGATTCTAGATCCTATCGAGGTAGAATGAGTGCATAAATGCAATTTCTGAATTTCTGATCCAATATCCTCTCAGTGAGGCGAAAGTCATTTATAACCTAGTATTCAAGTTCTAGCCCACCTTACTGTCACAGCAGCACAACAGCCTCCTGCCCCACCAGATGTAATTGTTAGCGTTGATGATCTACTAATTACTTATCATTTTTTAACACTGTACTAAATACTATCATTATCCTACCTAATCAAAACATTTTCACTATTCCTTTTCTTTTCTTTCTTTTTTAAAAAATCTATCAACATCATCATCTACCTCTCCGATTTTGTGTAGCAGTAGCGAAGAAGGCTGTGAACTAGTAGAAAAAGAGGAAAATATTTTCCACACATCCTGAAATCCTGTGAACAAGTTATTTAGGTGAAGGAGCACCCAGTTTTAAAATGAAAAACTTCTGAATGCTGAGAAGTTATCAGTTATTCCCACATTGGTGTAAATTAGTTGCAAAGTGAGTTTCTGTTTGATGAAAATCCCAGGACAGAATGGAGAAACTGCCTCCCTAAACTGAGAGGTAGCCAAGAGACCAAAGAATGACTCAGACGAGTCCAGCTTGACGAGTCAGATGAGTTTGTCAGAGGTTACTAAGGGCACTTGCTCCTGGGTGGGACAGGAATTTCTTCTACAGGAGCTTTCTTACATGCAAAATCTGCATCTGCCCACCCTGTGATTCCTTCCCAGTGAGTATTGCAAAGTTGGTACATTGTATCTTTGCTTGTTTACAGTGAAACAAATCACGCAGGCGCAGTACCATCGTCATACAGTGTCATGCAACCCATGTCATGTTAATGATATTACAATTTTCTACTGGGCCGGGATTTTACTATAACAATTAGCTAAAGGGCACTCTATAGGATAACCAAAGCAGCTCTAAAGCAGTCAGGGCCAGTTTGAGCCCACCATTTCAAGGCAAGAAACTGCTGAGATGCCCAAGGAAGTTCTGGGCACTTTCCCTGGGCCCAGTAGTTATCCTGGTACCTGTCTAGTCCACTTTGGAAAATTTGGGGGAGCACTCCAGGCTAGCACAGTGTTTCTGTTATGGGGTGAGGAATCTGCATTTTTTCCCTGTTTATTTCCCAGCTTCTTTAAGGCTAGTATCACTGAAAGATTAGGAGTTTGGTTGAGAAGAATAAGAAAGATTTTTGGAGCACAGGTACTACCTTTGAGTCAACTGATGTGCTCATTGGCACTAGGAGAGAAGAAGGAGAGAAATACCAGGGAGAGAAGGAAAATCTAAAATACAAACCTGAGCTACTCCAGAAACTTTCCTGGAGTGAGCCCTAAACATGCAACTAAATCCCCGAGATCTTTTGCTGCCGCTGGTAATTGCAGCTAAAGCCACCAAGAAAGGCTACAAATCTAGTGTACTTCCAAGCAGACATGGAGAATAAAAGAGATTCTATAATAATTTAGGCAAAAGGGGCAGAGTAAGTAAGTGCCTCTGAAAATGCAGATTGGAGACTGTAGTATATCTGGTAGAACCAAAGCATTCCAGAAAACTCACTCACACATAGAGGAGAAGCAGATCCCAGTGTTTATATTCTCCCAGGTTGGTTTGTGAGTCACTCAGGGAAAGGAGAAAGGCTCTGGAGGACTTACTGCAAGTTAAATAAATACATCTCACACAGCCAGTCATGTAATTCATGCTTCGTGGGAATAGAAGAAAATAAAACTCTTATCGAGTTAAGAATCTATGGGAATTCCTAAACCTAATAAAGGATATCTACCAAAAACCTAGAACAAAAATCAACTTAATGCTAAAATGTTCAAAGCAATCCTGTTAATTACAAAATGAGAAGACAAAGATGCCCTCTTCAACAAAATGCTAAAGGACCTAGTAACACAGTAAGAAAATCAACTAAATAAAATAAAATGTGAGGTTTTTTTTTTCTTAGTTACAAAAATCTCTTGAACCCCAAGCCACATGTAGCATTTGAAAGGTAAAATCTTGCTGTCTAGTTACGACCTGAGTTTGCCAAAGTGATGCTGGGAAGAACAATTATAGCAGAGAGGGCAGGGAAGAAACGTTTTATTTATTTCATTGTTTCATTATTTAAGGTCTATCTGTGGGTTGTGACAGTAAAATAGGTAGTCATAATGTTAAAAATAGCTACCATTATTAATATTTTAAACCACATTATTGTTATGTTTCCCCAACATTAATGGGCTTTAGGATTAGGTCACTGCTAATCTTCCACCTCTAGGGAAATGGCCCAACACACAAATTATCCTAGATGTCAAAGGGCAGGTGTTAAGTAGCCCCTGAAAGATCCAACACTGCTGGGCTAAGTCCACATGGGTATAAAACCCGAGAAATTTATGATCTCTTCTGATACATGTAAATTAAGCAAAATAAACTAGCTTGCTATTTTGTTTTTCAGAGTTGAAAAGTAAGACAAATTGTACACATTTAGAGAGCAGTATAGTGGAATAAACTATGCTGTGGAGAACTGTTCAGCTAAAAAAATCAACAAAAAACAAAACAAAACATAAACACTATCATTTTTAATGCTTTGCAGGTCTTATAAGAAAGTAAAGAACTCTGTAAATTTCCTCACTTCCTCTACCCCAAAAAATGAGTTAACCAGAGAAAGGAGGAAGGGATAAGGGTAAACAAAATCAAGTGGTGGATTTTTTTTTAAAAGAGATGGGCTCTTACTATGTTGCCCAGGCTGGAATGCAGTGGCTACATAAGCATGATCATAGCACACTGTGTCCAAACTCCTGGGCTCAAATGATTCTCCTGCCTCAACATCCCAAGTGGCTGGGAACATAGGTGCATGCCACCATGCCTAGCTTAATGGTGGATTTTTTGAGGGATAATTTCAATATCAGCCTCATGACTAGGAGACTAATTTTGGGGCCAGCAACAAAGAAGGGGAGGTAGGCCAAAGAATCCTGTCTTCATTCTGGAACCCTGAAAGCTGAAATGGCCATAGGTCAGTGATGCCCTCCTGGAGCCTGGACAAAGAAAACATAAATCTTTTTGGAGAAATGATCTCCAAGATTCCCATGGATAAAGCCAACCAAATACAGTTCACAATCACTCATCAACAAACACACAGGGAAACAGAGTAAACAGAACATAAAACATTTATATCCCAAAGACTTTGGATGTTTAAAATAACAAATACAGAATATAAAATAAACATGTATAATATATTTTAAGAGATAAAATATTGAATTATAAAAATAAGCAAGAAACAAAAGACTTTAGAAAATGAGTAGGCTAGGAAGACTAAAAAAATAACAAAATAGAATTTTAAAAATAAAAATATCATAGTTAAAATAAAAATTCAAGTATTAGATTTGCTACACCTGAAAGAATCTGTGAAATGAAAGATAGCTCTGAAGCACTTACCCAAAATGCAGCAGGGAGGAGAAAAAGAAATAAAAATATGAATGAGAAGTTAAGAGCTATGGAGGACAGAGCAGGAATTAAAGTCCTCAAAGGAGAAAATAGTGAGAATGACAGAGGGGCAATAGCTGAAAAATTTCCAGAATAACAATGTATATACAGGAGAATAAATAAAGAGAAACCCATAACTTATTATGAAACACCAAAGACAAAGAGAAGAGCATGAAAGCAGACCGGCAGAAAAGACAGATGTCATAAGTATAAACTATAAGTAGGCTGACAGAAGTGTTCTCTGCAATGGAATTCTGAAAAGAGTAGATTAAAATCCTCAATGTGCTAAGAGAAAATAATTGTTAACCTAGAATAATGCAGCCAGGAAATCTCTGTTAGGAACGAGTGTGAAATAAGGACATTTTCAAAAGAAGACAAATGTGTTGAGCTTGGCCGGGCACGGTGGCTCACACCTGTAATCCTAGCACTCTGCGAGGCCGAGGCGGGTGGATTGCTTGAGGTCAGGAGTTCGAAACCAGCCTGAGCAAGAGTGAGACCCCATCTCTACTATAAATAGAAAGATATTAATTGGCCAACTAATATATATAGAAAAAATTAACCGGGCATAGTGGCGCATGCCTGTAATCCCAGCTACTCGGGAGGCTGAGGAAGTAGGATTACTTGAGCCCAGGAGATTGAGGTTGCTGTGAGCGAGGCTGACACCACGGCACTCACTCTAGCCTGGGCAACAAAGCGAGACTGTGTCTCAAAAAAAAAAAAAAAAATGTGTTGAGTTTACTACCAATAGATTCTCACTAAAAGAATTTCCAAATGATGCTGTAGGAAAAAATCCAAGGATCTTGGGAAGATTTTTCTGAGACACAAGATGTATGAGGGCAAAGAGATTATTGAACCTATAAATAAATCTAAACTAGCATTATCTACATATTAATAATTTATAAGATTTCTGCTGGGTATGGTGGCTCACATCTGTAATCCTAACACTCTGAGAGGCTGAAGCAGGCAGATTGTTTGAGCTCAGGAGTGCGAGACCAGCCTGAGCAAGAGCAAGACCCTGTCTCTACTAAAAAATAGGAAGAAATTAGCTGGACAACTAAAAAAAAATAAATAATTATATATATATGTATATATAAATTAGCCGGGCATGGTGGTGCATGCCTGTAGTCCCAGCTACTCAGGAGACTGAGGCAGTAGGATTGCTTGAGCCCAGGAGTTTGAGGTTGCTGTGAGCTAGGCTGATGCCACAGCACTCTAGCCTGGGCAACAGAGTGAGACTCTGTCTCACAAAAATAAATGAATGAATAAATAAATAATTTATAAGATTTAAAAATGGAGTGAAGCAATATACTTACAAAGAGCAGGGGAGGATATGAGAATTGAAATTCAGCAGTAAATGTATGAGAATTCAAAATTCTAAAAGTATGGTTTTAGAAGGTGGTTGGATATTAAGTTTTACTTTGTTAAGGAAGTATATATGGTAAAATATTTTTAGGAAAACTACTAAAATAGTAAAAGCATATAAAGGTGCAAAATAGACATATGCTGAGAGAGTAGCTGTTTTACTAGCATGGGAAGAAAATTCCCCTTCCCCAAAAGAAGCCTTCATAAATTTGTGATTTTTTAAATTTTTTCTCTTTAATCTCACAAAGGGAAAGGGATAAAAACTTAAAAAGTGAAAGGCCATCCCTCCTTTAATGAAGCCAAGAATTGCAGAGAGTTCCATGTGAGTGAATCATTATTTGTGCAAGAAAGTTATTCTTCATTTTATAGAAAAAATAACCATGGAATTACTTCTATAACCATGAATTAACTTCAATAGAAGTTGATGTCTATAAATTAACTTCTATAGATCTAATTCTACAAGGGCATTTTATAATGCCCTTTGTATATTTTTATCTACTATTTGCTTTCTTTTTTTATAGTTGTGAAACATAGATTGAAAAATGTGCATAAAAGCATATATGTAGAGTTTACAGGCCAATAACAAAATGAATGTCCACCAACCATGCGAGAAAACGAATTATTATAGCCCATGGGTTTTCTGTGTGCCTTCTGCAATTGCATTATACTCCATATCCACCAGAGGCAGTAATCAGTTGAATTTTGTTCCTGGTATTTTTCACTGCTGTTATTATACATTTTCATACCCCTATACAACATATTGAATAATTCTGACTAATTTATAGAATTGGAATCATACCTCTGTATCCTTCTATAACTGCTTAAAATTATGCTTTTAAAATTTGTTCATAATTGATTTTTGTGGCTATAATTCATACATTTTTCACTGCTATATGTTATTTAATGTATAGAGTAGAAGTTATTTTTTTATTTAAACCTACAATTGACAAATCTTTGAGTTGATTCCCATTTTCTTTGTGCTGCAAATGATTCTACTAAAAATGTTTGTGCATGTTTTCCTAATGAACATATGCAAGAATTTTCCTGATATACATATGAAATTGCTATGTCACAGAGTACGCACATGTTCAACTCAGTATGTTACTATAACAAGGATTCATTTATTACACATGTAACATGTTAAATACAAGTGAGTTTGGTGGGGTCCTTTACTTAAGGCTGTCTTTATACAAAGACTTTTAATATCTGGAAAGATATTAACTTTTAATATCTGGAAAGCTACTTGTTAAATGGAAGATAAAGGAAAGGTGGCAAATTGTACTTTGGTTCTTAAATTCTAGTATCTGGAAATAACACACAACACCTGCTCATATTTCATTCATTGGCTTAAAGCGAGTTCCATGGTCGCACCTAGTTTCATGAGAGCTGGGAGGTGTAATTCCATTGTTTGATTGGATCAAATACAACTGGAAATATTGGCCAGGTGAAATAATGTTCATCATACTCCATCATTCTAGACAGCAAATATTTGGTTCGATATTCTTCACCCATCAGAATACATAAATACACTTTCCCTGAGAGTCAACACAAAAGTCTTATCCAGTCATGGCATTGAGTTTAAAAAGATCATGGTCTTTGGGTGATGGGCAATGGTATCTACATGAGGGGTGGAACGTGTTATGGGTTGAATTGTGTGCAGTAAGAGGATATGTTGAAATTCTAATCCTTGGTGCCTGTGAATGTGACCTTATTTGGAAATAAGGTCTTTGCAGGTGTAATCAAATTAAGATGAGGCCATGTTGAATTAGAGTGGCCTTAATCCAATGATTGATGTTCTTAGATGAAGGGTAGAAGAGACAGATGCAGGGGAAGAACATGTTTTCAACAAAAGCAGAGACTGAAGTGCCACAGCTATAAGCCAAGGAATGCTCAGGATTACTGGCAAACCACCAGAAGCCAGGAAGAGGCAAGGAATAATTCTCCCCTGTAAGTTTCAAAGAGAGCATCACCTTGCTGACTCTGATTTCAGACATCCAGTCTCCAGAACTGTGCCAATAAATTTCCGTTGTTTTGAGCCACTCAGTTGGTGGTACTTTGTTACAGCAGCCCTAGGAACTTCATACAGATGGGTAAGAAACATTTGCTTCTAAGCCAGGCAGATGCAATTCCTCTTGAACTAGAAGCCTATGAACTGAGAACTGCCCTTAACACACATGTACCCACTGTGCAATGCTGGACAGGGGCATGCCAGGTGAGTGTGCTGGGCTTGAGGGAGGACGAGGAACTGGGTATGTGGTGACCAGAGGGGACTGTGGTAGATATGATCACTTCCACTGATATCCAGTTTTCCTTTCCTTCCAGGTGCATGTCAGGATTGTCCTTGTATATCTCTTTGAAGTGAGGCATAGTCATGTGACTGGTTCTAGCAAATGGGTTTGGGTGGGAATCATGTGCTTTTAATCATTGGTCCAAGACTTCCCAGACACCCCAAAACACTATCTAAGGTAAAGCCTTTTGCAGACTGAGGCCTGGAGAGATTCCCACATTAGATATGCAGAGTGAGTAGGAAATCCTTGCTGCTCTAAGCCACTGAGATCTGGGGTTGTTGGTCACCACAACATAACCTAGCTGATCGTGACAGATGGAACCAACATTAAACTCAATGGGCTATTCTTATAAATACAGTCGACCCTTGAACAACACGGGTCTGACCTGCTAAGGTCCACTCACATGAAGATTTTCTCCCACCTCTGCCACCCCTGAGACAGCAGGACCAACCCCTCCTCTTCCTCCTCCTCCTCAGCCTACTCAGCGTGAAGATGATGAGGATGGAGACCTTATGGTGATCCACTTCCACTTAATGCATAGGAAACATATTTTTTCTTCGTTATGATTTTCTTAGCAACATTTTCTTTTCTCTAGCTTACTTTAAGAATACATATGACATACAAAATACATGTTAATTGACTCTTTGTGTTATTGGTGAAGCTTCCCTACAACAGTAGGCTATTAGTAATTAAGTTTTTGGTGAGTCAAAAGTTCTATGCAGATTTTCAAATGCTCAGGGACTGGATGCCCCAATGCCTGCATTGTTCAAGGATCAACTGAGCTATATTTTCAGTATCTGACCTTAATTTCTGTTATCTAAATCATAATATTACACAAACCCTTTATTCTTCATCACCCCTTTGGTCTAACATTGTGATGACTCCCCATCTAAATTTCTGTTTTCTTTGGGCTCTATTGTTATCATTATCTCTTGTGCCAGTTCACACATTTATGGAATGCAAACTACATATCAGGCACTGTTTTGGGCATTGGCATTTAAAGGTTAAGAAGACATAGTCTGTGACCTTAAGGAATTCACTGTCTGAAGAGGTAGATGAACGTGTAAGTGCCTTGGATCATTGCAGTATGAGAAATTCTATATAAATCTTTCAATATTCTGTCCACCTGCGTGAGTGGGCCATGCTTGCTGTGAGCTGCCTTTCGGGACAGAATCCTGGTGTGAGAGTTTACTGTGGGGTGCAAATGGTCAGAGTCTCAGGTGGAACAACAGAGAGAGATGGTAACACATGATTCATTACTCTGTAGAGACCCTATGTCTGGAAAAAAGGTAGCTGTGAGAATTAAGAAACCAAAAAGTCTTGAGTCTTAAAGAGGGCAGAAGCAGGATTAGAGAAGCCGGAGGTCGAATGAAGGACAGAGGAGACAGATCTGCTAATGCAATAGCCAGGGCAGGCCAGGCATGGCCCAATGAGCCACACTGGGGAGTGGGCATAGGACCAAAGTGGGCTGCACACTTTCCTAAAGTGTTACAAAAGCTCAGAGGAGGTGACATTTGAATTGCAGCTTAAGGATGACTAGAGGTTTCCCAACAATCAGCCAAAAAGGATTTATTCCCAGGGGAGTAAGGAATGTCAGAAACAACTGTGGGCAGAGGAAAGGGCCATGAAATATTCCCTGGAACTAAAGTAGAGTTCGCAGAAATGGCATGGGGGCAGCTGGGGCACCAGACGATTGCAAAGACCTTTGTACATGAGGGTAAAGACCTTGGATTGATTTCAAGGACAAGAGGGATCCAAATGAGGTTTTTAAGCAGGTGTGATCCGAGTTGTTATTTTAGACAGTGGTTTTGCAGCTTAATGGAGAACAAGCTGGTGTGCTGGGAGTCACAGCAGGACAGGACAGCTGGGCAGGGGATATCCTGCATTTGTCCAGGCAGGGGACAGGGAGTGGCTGGAACAGGCAGTGGCAACAGCAATGGGCGGGGAAGCCAGAAAATAAATACGTTTCTCAGGTGAAGATTTGATGCCTGACTGTCTGCAGGGATAAGGAAGACGTAGGCGAATTATGAAGGTCACGACTTCACAAGATGATGATAAAAACCAGGGCTGGGAGTAGAAGACCTCAGTTCCAATTCTAGTGCTGCAACAAAAAAATTGGCTGTTTGACACGAGGAAAACCACTTTACCTCTCTGAGTTCATTTATTAAACAAAGGAGTCAGCTGGAAAAATCGAAAGTTTCTTCTTGTTTGAAAATCCTATTATTCTAAGCTTTTCTCCCTTCATGATAGTTGGCTCTAAAACCAGTGAAATGTGAACCCCCTGCTATTTTTCTCTAAAGTAAATTAAAATATATATATATCTCACATTGCCTTTAAGACCCTAAGGGTCTAACATTTATTGAAAATGTTACGAGGCAAATGCTGAGGCAAGATGACTCACCTTTGGAATTTGACCTTGATAAAAACATGAATTACAAACAGACTCAGAGGGAGGAGATGAGAGGAACTTAGAGATAAGTCAGGAAATATGAATTGAGCAAGATAATTAAAAATTGAAAACAGTTTTTCTCACTTGCTGTATTTGTTAAAAGCTCATGGGTTATAGAAATATTGAACTTCAATTCTTGAACAAATATATAGTGAAATTAATTGATTTTTCAACTGTTTGGTCATTCATATATTCCTAAGCATTAAAAACATTTCTAGAAGGTTCTAGTTCTTTGTAGTGGATAGTTTAGAAAAATCTTTAAATACAGCCCCTGTGATCTGGGGTAAGTTCCAAAGTGCAGTACAGTAAAAATGGTCACAAACCAACCACTTAATGGGAATTATTAGCAATTTTTTAAAAATGTAGCCATTTCGCTTTATCGTGTTGCCGCCGGATCTCCTGATGAATGTTTTATGTTAATGCACAAGTGTTCTTTTTGGCTCGCCTCATTTTAATGAAACAGCCTGAAAATATTACAACCCACATTTCAACTATTTTGTTCCAAGGATACTGAATAATAAAGTGTGCTTCTCAGCATCTTAAATAATAAATCCATTTATTCATGAGGCAATTAATTTTGTAAACTTCATGCGATTTAGGTTTTTCTGATCTAATGTGTTATTTTTCAGAGAAAGAGGAAGGATTTAGACTAAAAGGAATCTGCCCTTTTGCTTTTTATTTTCCTAAGTGTAATATGAAGCCAAAATATGTCACACAGGCTCTAAAAAATAAAAAAACTGAAAAATTGGATGTTTCACCCATAGGCCTTCAGGCTTCAGGTTTTTTAATATCCTTTCAATCGACAGTGGGCTTATGTCAGTAACGGAAGACAAACGGGTAATGACTTTTGGAGAATAGCCTTTTGCCCTCCGTGTGCAGGAACACGTTTTTAAAGCTCCCAGGGCCATGACACAGCCATCAGGGACGTTGAAGGAGAAAGAGGCAAAAAGTTGGAGCACAGCTCCTGTGGTTCTGAGAAAAGGCCAAGGGAGACTGTAATTTCCATCTAGAAAAACCGGGGCCAGATGATAACCATCATTTTGATTTGACCTGGAGTATGGTTAGGAAATGCAGGATGACATATGGTCAGGAAGAAGATATCAGCAGCCAGCAAAAGTGAGGGAAGTGAGACGATTTGTATTCATTCATTCATTCGTATATCCATCCATCCATCATTCACTTGATGTTTATTGAACCTAGTATTTTCTAGACATTGCTGAGGATACAGCAGTCAATAATACAGACAAAAAAATCTTGCCTTCAAAGAGCTTATATTTCAGTGAACGAATTTAAACACTAAACAAAGAAACAAGCAGAAGATACAGTATTGCATAATGGGATAAGCGTTACAGAGAAAAATAAAGCTAGAAAACTAGTCAAGTATGCTGGTAGGGATAAGGATGCTGTTTTAAAGAGAGTGGTGGAGGGGGGCTCGCAGGTAAGGTGAGTTTTAAGATATTTAAGAAGTGAAGGGGGTGAGGGAGAGCCAGCAATCTAGGAGGAGGGGATGTGCAGGAACAGAGAGCCTCCCAGGTGGAGGGAAAATAGCATGAGCAAAGGCCCTGCGCCAGGTGTGAGCAGGTTGTTCAAAGAAGCAAAGGTTTGGAGGGCATGAAGCTAGGGAGGCTGTAGGAGAGGAGTCCGCAAAGTTGTGTGTGGGCTGGGGTGCCGTCCACAGCACGACGTAGTGCCTTATAGAGTCTCACTCTACCCGGGATAGGAGCCACTGCAGAGTGCCACGTTGAAGTGTAACGTGCTCTGATGTGGGTTTCCAAAGAATCACTCTGGTTCCTATGTTGAGCAGAGACCGTTGGTGGAGGCGGGGGGACAAGGACAAGGGCAAAGCAGGCACGTGGAGACGTGGATCTTTTAATAATCCAGATGAGAGATGACGGTGGCGGGAACCTGGGCAAAAGCAGTAGAGGTGAGGCATGGTTGGAGTCCGGGTACATGTCGGAAGGCAGCTCTGCTAACCACTGCACCACCAACGCCGCGGGCTGAGTATATTTTGAAAGAGAGAACCAACAGTCTTTACTGACAGATTGGATATGTGTTACAGGGTAAAGAGGGGAGTCATGAATGAATAAAATAATCCTGTCTGAGCAAGTAGAAGGGCTGAGAAGACTGTGGGAGGTGCAAAGGAAATTGTTAGGAGTTTCTGGACATGATGAATACGAAATGTCTTCCAAGCATGGAGGAAAAAAACGAACAAAACCTGCACCCCCTTCAGATTTTAATGTATATTGTTCAGAAATGCAGATACATATTATAAAACTTTATAAAATGAAAGGAAATGATAAATACAAAATTTAAGGCAGTGTCTTCTCCATTGGGAGGAGAAAAGGCAGAGTGGATGGGGTGGGGGGGACGCATAGGTTGACGCAATGAAATGGGTGATGTTCCAATTTTTATGTGGAGTAGAAGGTTCATCAGTGTTCATTTTATGTTTCATAGTTTACATGTATTTTCTTGCATTAATCAAGCAATATATGACAAATAATTTAAAAAGAGAATGAGAGCAATTGGAAACATGGAGAATGGACAGCTATCTTGAGGGGTGCTTCCAAGAAGGGGAGCAGGAATATTGGGTTGTGGTGGGGCCAACAGAGGGTGTTTTAAAAATCAAATAAAGAAGAGGCTGCGTGTCTGCTGACAGAAATGATCTAGTAGAGCGAGCGACATCAGTGGTGCAGGAGGGCAAGTATGTACTTGCTACAGAGATCCTCTAGAGTAGACAAAAGGGTGTAGGTGGTTGCTGTCTTCTTCTTTCTGATTTGAAGGAGTTCCTTTGATATTCCAGATGTCATTATTGGTTTTAGAAATTAAAAATACTTTCTCCCATTGTCACCTGTCCTTAGCATCCTTCATTAAGTAGAAATTCCTGTTTTTGACATTATCAACTTAATTCATGTTTTGCCCATGATATTGTTTCTGAATTTTGTTTGAAGAAGTTACCCACTGCCCCTAGGTCATGGAGATAGTCTCTTATGTTTTATTATATGAACTTTATAGTTTTACCTTTCAATTTTAGGTCTTTGATCTGTCTAGCATCTGCCTTTGTTTGTAGCATTAGGTAGTGACCCTACTTCACATTCTCAGGATGATATACCAGTTTTTCTAACACAGTCTACTAAACACACTTTCCTCATTGGTTTGTGGAAAAACAATTGTTTGCCAGGTTTTCTTTTTTCTCTTGTTTATTGGTTTTCTCCAAATTGCCTTTTTCCTCTTGGCATATTTTGACTTCTGCTCTTTTTATTACAAGTTTTACTCCAGTGTCTGGTAAACCTCTCCTCTGTGTTCACAGGTTTTCAGATTGTCACACTAAAAAGCTGGCTGAAACATCTGTGAGGGTGGGGGAGGTTTGCCTACTTGTAGGTACATTGTAGGGTGGGCTGGGGGGGGGTCTGTTTCATTAGAGAATTCTCAATCTTAGAGTCTTAGTCTTTTCATTCAAGGGATTGATTCCTCCAAGAAGACTCTTAGAGTATCTTGTCTGGAAGATATTCATCCAGCTCCTCGATTTTAGAAAAAGGGTGAGAAAACTGTGGGGTAAGGGACAGTGTTGAGGGAGATTTGGGGAGTGGGATATGCAAATTGTTCACATAAAGCCCCTGTGTTCATTGGCACACCCTTGACCTACACCAGGCCTGGTGTCCCTGGGCCCAGAGACTCTACTGTTTGCTTTACACAGGCAGAAAATAAGCATCCAGTCTTCTTTCCGGCTTCAGATAGGGGCAGTAGTCTGGATAACTGGACTTAGGGGAATGTCTGTGGTTCTAGATTTTTACTAAGACACCACTGCCCAGTCTTCTGGCTTCTGCCTCATCATTGCCACACTCTAGACATTGTGAGAGCTGCTGATCCCTGAAATTCCAGGTGGTCATGGTGTCAGTCTTGTGGCTTCTTGGTTTGTCCCTTCAGGTGGCTGGGAAGCAGCTTTGTCATGACTGTGAGAAAAGTCACTTACCATTTTTCCCTTGTCCATTTCCCAGATCCCAGAATTGTGATGCACTTGCTGTTCTTCTTTTTATCTTTTTCTGGGGGCCAGAACATTTCAGCTCCATACTGGCTGTCTTTCTGGGGGAAAAATACCATTTCTGCTTTCCTTGAAGTCTGGGCATCTGGAGGGGGAAAAGTGGCAGACTAGAAGCAGCCTGCCAGCACGCTGCTCCCAGGAAAGAAGTAAAAAATGCAGGCAGCTGCCCACATATGGATCACTCCTCTCTGAACCAACATTGTGAAATCACAGAGAAGCAACGTGGGACACTCAGGGTAGGGAGAAAAAAGGTGACAGGGCGATATATATAACAAAATAAAATCTGAGAACGTGCAGGAAGAATAGGAGGACAGAGTGCTGGGGCAGCACACTTACCCCGCTTGTGCTGTGTGAGTTGTGAGACAGCTCCCTCCACTGCCACAGTCCTCTACCTGGTCAGACCAGGGACCTGCCTGGAGACCGTGCAGAGTCATTGCACCAGCCAACAGGAGTGGTGGGGATTGGGTACCAGCTAAAGCCATCCTGAGCTCCCGGGTGCATGGCACCAGGTCCACACTGGCCAGGGGAGGGAGTGGACTAACTGGAGGCTTCCCTGAGCCATACCCTGTGACTGGAAACCTATGCTTCTCCCCTACTGTGCAACAGGATCTGAGCACAGGAACTGACTGGGGAGCAGCAGGCTCCAACCTGATAGGCTTTGGGTGACTGCTTTGGCTGGTCCTGGGGGTTGGGGGGAGAACTCACAGTCCCTGGGCTGCTAGAACTGACCTCTGCAAAGTAATCTCCAAAACACATAGTAATCAACCTGGCCAAAGTCAAAATGAAAGAAAATTCTACAAGCAGCTAGACATGAGCAACAACTGACCTAAAAGGGAAAACCTATCAGCCTTCTCAGTGGAAACCTTATAAGCCAGAAGGAAGTGGGGTCCTGTCTTCAATCTTCTTAAACAGAACAACTACCAGCCTAGAATTTTGTATCCTGCAAAACGAAGTTTTACAATTGGTGGAGAGATTGAGTCTTTCCCAAACAAGCAGACATTGAGGGAATTTGTCACAACCAGACCTCCCTGCAGGAAATACTCAGAACTGCATTTTCCCAAATCAGCACAATAGATACCCACCAGTGTAAAATCACACAAAACAGCCAAAGTTCACAATTCCTATAAAGCAATAGCACAAGAAGAGAAACAAAGCAGCAAGGTACTACCCATTATGATGAACAGAACAGCAGCAAACATATCAATTCTATCTTTTAACGTGGTGAATGGCTTGAATGTGCCACTCAAAAGACATAGGCTGAATGAATGAATGAAAAATACAACCAAAGTATTTTCTGTCTCTTGTAGACATATCTAAACCACAAAGATGCACACTTGCTCAATATGAAAAAATGTAAAAAAATATTCCAGACAAATGGAAACCAAAAGAGAAGAGGTATAATCAGACAAAATTGACTTTAAATCAACAATGGTAAAGAAAGACAAAAATGGTCATTATATAATGCTAAAGGGAGCAATTCAACAAGAGGACATAACAATCCTAAATATATATGTACCTAACACAGGAGCTCCCAGATACATAAAACAAATTCTACCAGTGCTAAGCAAGAAAATAAATGATAGCATTGTAATTGCCAGGGGCTTCAACACCCCACTATCAGAACTGGACAGATCATCAAAGCAAAAAAATAATAATAAATAAACAATGGACTTAAATGAGACCCTAGAACAAATGGACCTAACAGATATTTACAGAACATTCTACTCCAAAGCTACTGAATATACATTCTTCTCATCAGCACATGGGACACTCTCTAAGACTGATCATGTCTTAGGCCACAAAACATATCTCAACAAATTTTCAAAAATCAAAGTCATATCATGTATCTTCTCAAAAGACAATGAATTAAAGTTAGAAATAAATTATAAGAATAAAACTCAATTCTACACAAAGTCATGGAAATTAAATAGCCTGCCACTGACCAATTACTGAGTCAAAAATGAAATTAAGGTGGACATGAAAAGATTCATCAAACTGAATGACAAAGGGGATACCAGCTATCAAAATCTATGGGATTCCGCAAAAGAAGTCCCAACGGGAAAATTCATAGCCTTAAACACCCATATCCAAAAAGAAGAAAATCACACATTAACAACAAATTAACATCTCAAGGAACTAGAAAAGGATGAGGAAACCAAACCCAAAGCCCATTGAAGGAAATGAATAACAAAGGTCAGAGTAGAACTAAATGAAAAGGAAAATTAAAAAAAAGATACAAAAGGTCAATGAAACAAAAAGTTTGTTCTTCGAAAAGATACATAAGATTGATAGACCTCTTGCTAGATTAACCAGGAATAGAAGAGAAAGGACCCAAATAAGCTCAATCAGAAATGAAAAGGAGGCCGGGCGCGGTGGCTCACGCCTGTAATCCTAGCACTTTGGGAGGCCGAGGCGGGCGGATTGCTCAAGGTCAGGAGTTCGAAACCAGCTTGAGCAAGACCCCGTCTCTACCAAAAATAGAAATAAATTAATTGACCAACTAAAAATATATATACAAAAAAAAAAAAATTAGCCGGGCATGGTGGCGCATGCCTATAGTCCCAGCTACTCGGGAGGCTGAGGCAGAAGGATCGCTGAGCCCCGGAGATTGAGGTTGCTGTGAGCCAGGCTGACGCCACGGCACTCACTCTAGCCTGGGCAACAAAGTGAGACTCTGTCTCAAAAAAAAAACAAAACAAAACAAAAAAAAGAAATGAAAAGGAGATATCAAAACTGATAGAATAGAAATTAAAAAATCATCTGTGAATACTATGTAAATCTTTCCACACATAAACTAGAAAATGTAGAGGAAATAGACAAATTCCTGGAAACCCACAACCTCCCAAGATTCAATCAGGAAGACAGAACTCCTAAACAGGCCAATAATGAGCAGTGAGATTGAAGCAATAATAAAAAGTCTTAAAAAAACAAAAAGCAAACAACAAAAACAACAAAAATCCCTGGACCAGATGGATTCACAACTGAATTCTACCAGACCTACAAAGAAAAAATCATACCCATACTGAAGAAATTGTTCCCTAATACTGAGAAGGAAGGAATCCTTCCTAACTCATATGAAGCCAATATCACCTTGATACCAAAGCCAGGAAAGTGCACAACAAAGAGAAAACTACAGGCTGATATCCCTTATGAATGTAGATGCAAAAATCCTTAATAAAGTACTAGCAAACCGAATTCAACAACACATTAAAAAAAATAATTCACCATGACCAAGTTGGCTTTATCCCAGGGATCCAAAGATGAGTGAACATACATAAATCCATAAATGTGATTTACCACATAAAAGCAAAAACAAAATATAATTATAATCATGTCAATAGACGCAGAAAAGCATTTGACAAAATTCAGCACTCTTTCATGATAAAAACCCTTAACAAACTAGGCATAGAAAGAACATATTTCAGAATTATAAAAGCCATATATGACAAACTCACAGCCAATATCATTAGTGAATGGGGAAAAGTTGAACCCATTCCCGATAACAACTGGAACAAGACAAGGGTGCCACTGTCACCATTCCTATTCAACACAGTATTGGAAGTCCTAGCCAGGAAAATCAGGCAAGAGAAGAATATTAAGGGTATACAAATTAGGAAAGAGGAGGTCACACTATTGTTCTTTGCTGACAATATGATCTTATATCTAGAAAACCCCTAAGATTTCACCAAGAGTATACTGGAAGCAGTAAATAAATTCAGCAAAGTCAACTATGTACAAAATCAATGTACATAAATCAGTAACAATTATATATACTAACAACAATCAAGCCAAGAGTCAAATCAAAAACTCAATACCATTCACAATAGGAACAAAGAAAATAAAATACCTAGGAATATACATAGCCAAAGAGGTGAAAGATGTCTACAAGAACTATGAAACTCTGAAGAAAGAAATCACAGAGGATACAAACAAATGGAAAAATATATCATGCTCATAGATAGGTAGAATCAACATTGTTAAGATGTCCATACTACCCAAAGTGATTTAAAAATTCAATGCAATCCCCATCAAGTCACCAAAGTCAAATTTTACAGACCAGAAAAAATAATTCTACAATTCCTGTGGAACCAGAAACGAGCCCAAATAGCCATAGTGGTGTTAAGCAAAAAGAACAAATCTGAAGGCATGAAATTATAAGATATCAAACTACACTACAAGGTTACATGGCTTAGGCAGTGTGAGGTTGGATTTTTTTTCCCAACAGCACTTTCTCTTATTTTTAGCATCACTATTCACAAAGAAAATAAAGATAATCATCCAAGAGATTGAATATTGAATTGTGGGTTGTAGAAAAATAAATTACAGCCCAAGCAAAGGAATTTGACTCAGACTCTTTTTTCACAAAGCAATGAAAGTGGCTATTCACACAGGAAATCATGGTCTAGAGACAATAAAAACAAAGGAAATTCAAGTGGAAGATCTTTTCAGGCAGGCAAAATGCTAATTGGCTTCTTTAGACAAGAGCAAAACTCAAATCTATTGGTTTCCACCAGTCTTGCTGCTCACAGCCTGTTAATTTGGTCAGGCTCTTGGGTGAGCCACCATTCCTTGGCAAGTCAGGCAGCAATGAGATGCAACTACCGTGGACTCTGCATTGCAAAGTCCTCAGATTCTTTCGGTTCTTGTTTTTGAAATTAAAAAAAATTGCAAACAACATATATAAATGAACACATGTAAAAACGGTGAAAACTGGATGAGGTCTGTATTCTTGTTATCAATATTGAACCAATACCAATTGCCTGGTTTTGACATTACTTAAGGGTTGCCAGACTTAGCAAATAAAAATACAGGATGCTTAGTTAAATGTGAAATTCAGATAAACAGCAAATAATAACAGGACATATTTAGAGTAAATTTATTTGTTATCTGAAATTCAAATTTAAATGCATATCCTGTATTTTATCTGGCAATCCTCATTACACTACTGTTATTTACAATGTCACTATTAGGGAAGTTGGATGAAGAAGACATGATATTCCATATGCTATTGTTGCAATTTCCTATATGTCTATAATTACTTCAAAATAAAGAGTTTTAAAAAATCATATCTTTCTCTACCCGTCAAACATATAAAAATATAGGCATCCTCAGATAACCTGAGAATGAAATGGACTTTCTGCCTTGGTGGTTTATATGTTATTTATTGAGCTCCAGTGGGTTTGAAGAGGCTAGGTACTTTTCTCTCAACTGTGGAAAAAAAGCAGTTAAGACAATTGGCAAAGATAAATTGTGTGTGGCAAGTTTCTTTTCCAATTCCGTTAAAGTCTTGAATGCACCTCATCTGCTGGCAGTTAGGCAACAAATAGCATTTTCACTCTGATGGGTTTGGAAGTGAGCTCTATTTGATGCCCTAGATCTCCAATGACAAACTGTCATGGCTTCCAAAAGTGATTTGGCCAAACTCCATGGCCAAAGATCAGGCTAAACTGAAATTAGAAGCTGAATTTCTATTTCTTGTCCTAGGGGAATTGCCTTCAGGACTACTAAATATGTTAAGATGTACTGAGCATCAATATAATTGAATTCCTGAATTCTAAGGGCCCAATGCCAAGGTGACACTCCAAGGGAAGGTACACGTTCCACGTGCTTAGGCATTCGATCCTGCATTCCTGGTGGGCTCCTAGGCTGATGAAGTCTGAGGAACACTTTTGCCCCTCTGATGTAACACCAAGACAAATAATCTGAGTTCTTGGTTACTGTTCCATGGAACCATTTGCTAGCCACAGCAGTGCAAATGTGAGCACCAAAATGTGGGTGGAAAAATGAGTCAGATTTGGAAAAAGAAGGTGGAAACTCCTTGCCCAAAGCAGCACCATTTGGATTCCCCCCTCCACATTTTCCTACCCTAGGAATATCAGAGATGATATTCAAATATTCAACAAACATGGCTATTGAATGCCTGCTACTCCTATACATTTCTTTTCAGTATTTTAAATCTGCATTCTCTATCATTACCTCTTTATAGGACAATTTTATAATATCTCTACAGAGAGAATAGAAAGATAGTGCAGTCTTTCCTCTAGCATGTCTAATTTTAAAAATTTAAAATAGTACTGGTTGTTTAGAAATTTTCTTTCAGTTTCAACTCACTCTTGACAACATCTAACAAATATTTTAGAATTATTGTCAAATTTGTGAAAAATATCCTATAAAATTTCTTTCATATATGAGCAGCAAGATTTCAGGGACTTTCAATTTTCTTGTTCAATGACTGTTCTTTTGTGTGTGTGTGTGTGTGTGTGTGTGTGTGTGTGTGTGTGTGTGTGTGTGAACTGGCCTGGAAGCCTAATCACATTTTTTTCTTTTTGAGTCAGAGTCCACTCTGTTCCCCGGGCTAGAGTGCTGTGGCGTCAGCCTAGCTCACAGCAACTTCAAACTCCTAGGCTCAAGTGATCCTACTGCCTCAGCCTCTCAAGTAGCTGGGACTACAGGCATGTGCCACCATGCCCGGATAATTTTTTGTATATATTTTTAGTTGGCCGATTAATTTCTTTCTATTTTTAGTAGAGACAGGGTCTTATTCTTGGTCAGGCTGGTTTCGAACTCCTTACCTTACCTTGAGTGATCCACCCGCCTTGGCCTCCCAGAGTGCTAGGATTACAGGCGTGAGGCACCGTGCCCAGCGTCAATAACTATTCTTGAGTGCTCTGGATTGGTGACGCTCACTGACCAGGTATGAAAGTATTCACGGTGAGATGTGGCTGAATTGTCTCAAATGCCTTAGGATTATCCCTGGGAAACAACCACACCAGATACGTTCTAGCAAGAAAACTCGGCTATACCTGGAAGTAACTGCAAAGAACATAAATATAAAGAAATCGAATGTATCTCCAGTTCAACTTTTTTACAAGATTTGCCAAATTGGTATGGACATGACTATCATTGTTGTCTGTATTTTGAGACTTAAATTTTAATTTCTAGTGAGACTAAAGTTTTTATTTTTGTTTTGTTGTTTTATTTCATTGGGTTTTTTTGGTGTATGAATTACCATTTTAGATCTTTTGCCTATTTTTCTCTTTACATTCTTTCTTTTTTTCTATTGATTTGTCAGACTTTAAAATTATGTATTAAAGATAGTAACCTTTATGTTTTATATGTGTCACAACATTTTTCTCTGGGTTTTGTTTATTGGTTATCTCTGGGTAACCTTGTTTATTGTGTGCTTTGCTGTATAGAAAGTTTAATTTTTTACAATTAAATCTACAACTCTTGTCTCTTATGAGTTCTATTTTTGGTCTCATTTCTAGTAAATCCTCTATTGCAAGTCTATAACAATATTGACCAAATATTTAATAATAGTAGTAATAATGAGAATAATAACAATAATTACAACTGCTATATCTGTTTATTGTATGTTATTTGCCAGAGATCTCACTAGACATTGAAATTATGGACTTAACATTTAATTCATTTATTAGCTCAGCAACCTAGGTGGCTCTATCTTGCAAATGAGGTTTACAAGTTTGACCTTCCTCAAGGTCACTGTGATCTGTTTGACTCTTATTGGGACTTAGCAGGACTGAGGGAGAGGTGCTGAATGGGGTGGGAGGAGCAGGAGACAGGTGGACTGAAAGGCCAACTATGATGGGTGGGAGTGCATAGCTCATTTCCCCATGGTAACAGAAATTCCTCATCATTGCTCTGGGGAAGTGGTGCATTTTATTGACTAATCTCGCAGATAAACTTTAAGATCATTTTTCTAATTTTAACTAAAAATCCCTATGGAAATTTTTTCAACATTAAAAATTCAATCATCAGATCCAAAATCATGCTATGTCTATATTTATTTAGGTTTTCTTTCACACTCTAAAGTAATATTTTATAGGTTTTTCTTTAATACTATCTGGCACATCTCATAATGAGAGTTTTGTTGTATCATGAGTGGGATCTTTTTAAAAATTATATTTTGAATTGTTTTTTTTAAATATATACTAAACCTTCTGATTTTTATATGTAGCTTTTTATCTGGCTACCTTACTTGACTCTCTTCTTTGCTCTAAAACAATTTTCCAGTTGATTATCTTGCAGCTTCTTGGTGGACTGGCATGAGGTTATAAAATTTATATCATCTTGCCATTTACTTCTCAGAGAAAATGTAATTTCTTTATTCTGCCCATAGTTGCCCTGGTTTTCCTGCTTGTTAGTTAGCAGCAAAAACACTGTGTTAACTTTGAACATTCAGTGTCATTTATTCCAATCTAACAATTTAAGTAGTGTCTTTAGAGTGTTGTAGTTTCTCCAGGGAAAGAAAAAAAAAAAGCGCAGTTGTTTGGAGATCTGCCCCTGTTCCTTTTATTGTCCCTAAGATGGGGTCTGGGTATATGAAGAAAGTTGCTCTGTCTTCGTGGTGGTGATGAGAAGGAGGTTGCCAGATGGGTGTAATATCCTTTTTCTGTTTATGTTGTCTTCTCTGCGATGACATCTTTGCTCTGATGGACTCCAGTACTATAATTTGTGGCTGCTGAATAAGCAACTCATTTTTTTTTCACTTTTTTAATGCTCCTGGATGCAGTGGTCATACTCACCCTTCCTCATGGGTCCCAATCCCAACAAGCAAGATGAAACCTGAGCAGTTGAAGCCCCCTGGGGAGAACAAAGGCACACGGTGGGTGGGGAGGCAATATGGCGCCTGCTGTCCTGCCTCAGGTCTGTGGGGGCAGGAAGTGCCTGGGGGTGGTGGTGGGGGGATCCTGGAGTCCTGTCCTCAAGAAACTCCCAGATCACTGGCGGCAGCAGCCTCTGGGCTTGTGTGCGCAGAAACACTCTAGCAGCTTGGGAATCCACTGACCATCAGAGATGTGAGCATCCTTACTGGGATGCTCTGGCCGCTGGTGTCTCTGGTCAGCCATCTTGCCTCAACATTCAATTTTAGTGGATACTTTTTTTTGGCTTCTATTGGTATCTCATGGTTTTTCTACCTTTAATCAATCCATGAAGTAAATGGTATTTCTAGATATTCTAACTGTTCAAGTTGAATGTCTCTGGTGGAAAACAATGAAAAAAAAAACAAAAAACCAGTCATTTAATAGCAATGAAAGAAGGGTGTACTAGAAATACAGTGGGTATATTTTGAAGAAATAGTGAGAACTAAATGATCAATGCTCAAGGAGGACAAGAAGCAGGACTGCTCTGATGAACAGAGAACAGAAACTAGTGGACCCCTTTGCCCCAATGGCACTGTCATATAGTTTAGCCCAAACTGCCTTTGTTGCCTACCTATGGCTTTTTTCAAGGGCAGATTTCAAGCAGAGAGAATATGATTGATCTGGTTGAGGTCACATGTCCACTCCATTGTTGAGCAGGAGTAGTGCAGGCTCTTCTGGAATGTGGGCAGGAACAAGTCCTTAAGGAAAGTGACAAGAAAAGAAAAGTTTAGGAACAGGTAGTGAGAAAGAAACGTGTTAGGCAGGCAAAACACTATCATAATACACACTGGATTAGATTTGCCAATTTTAAAAATAGTTTTTGCATCTATATTGCGCATATATGTTTGCATCTTGAAGATAAAATTAGTTTTATTTTGTGTTTAAGGTTTTCTATTCTTTTTTGTATATTGTTTAAAAGTTTAATTCATAGAAAAAATTTTTTTCTAGATTGATTGGTCCAACTTGCTGGATCTGCTGTATTATCATTATTTGTTTGGTTTTAAGAATAGATTGTTGGCTGATTTATAATTTATTATTTATAATAAGCAAGGTATCTCCCATGAATAATGGTTTACTTGAGTTTCCTTGCCTCTTGAGTAAGTTTTGACAATTTACATAAAAATTTGTCCATTTCATGTGAATTGTCAAATTTATTGTTGTAAATTTGTATCTAACATTTTTTATATTTCAAACATTTCTTTCTACTTGTAGTTCAGGCATTTATCTCATTCTTAAGCCTACTTACTTGTCTTTTCTCTTTTTTTCTTAAACAGATCTATTTTATTGGACTTTTCAAAGTCACTACTTTTGGTTTTATCATGTGTTTTTAATTAAATGGGCTCATTCAACTCTTCTATTTCCATTGACCACTTCTACTTTGTAAAAGTTATTTTGTTATTCACTTTCTAACTTGAGTTGAATGCCAATTCATTCATTTTTATTACATTCCTTAACAAATTTATTTTATGGTTCCAATTATTCCTTTGGCTGCTCCTCATAGGTTTTCCAAAATACAGTCAACTTTTGAACTATGCAGAGGTTAGGAGTGCTGAACCCTGCAAAGTCAAAAATCCACATATAACTTTTGATCCCCCCAAACTTAACTATTAATAGCCTACTGTTGACCAGAAGCCTTACTGATGACATAAACAATTAATTAACACCTATTTCATATGTTATATGAATTACACATTGTATTCTTACAACAAAGTAAGCTAAAGAAAAGAAAATATTAAGAAAATCATAAGGAAAAGAAATAGATTTATTATTCGAGTGGAAGTGGATCATCGTAAATGTCTTCCTCCTCATGAGTAGGCTGAGGAGGAGGAGGAGGAAGAGGAGGGACTGGTCTTGCTATCTCAGTGGTGACAGAGGCAGAAGAAAATTCATATAATGGACCCACATAGTTCACATTCATGTTGTTCAAGGGGCAACTATAGTTCATAATTTCTTCTTTTATTTCTTTTTTATTTAGAACTTTTTTTTTTTCAAATTTCCAAGTGGATTGCCTGTCTCCCATCCCTAAACTTTTCTATTATTGAATTTTAATGTCATTGCATAGCAGTGAGAGAATCTGGCCTGTGTGTTTTCCACATTTTGAAATGTATTGAGATATGTGCATTAGAATAGAAGAGGATCCAAATACCACAGGCATGGGCAGCCAAAAAAGAGTCCCTAATTATGATTATGGCTGAGGGACTTCTAAAAAGTTGACTATCTACTATTACATGTCATTTTTCGTTGTTGTTTTATTTTTTATTTTCTGCGGCACTGTGCAATTTTACTCACCTCCACCCTGGCCTGTTAATTCAAACCTTCTGAGAAGCATGTTAAACACATACAAAAATTTGGGTTGATGGCACTTTGGGACAATGGCGATTGGGACAATGGCCCGTGGTGGTGTCTGGTATGTCAACACGGTGTGAAGAGCTAGTACACATGCAGGAGGCACACAACGAAGCTGGAATGGAGTATTCAGAGAGACAAAGAGTGGTGGAGTATTAATCAAGGTTCTCCAGAGAAAAAAGAGCTAATAGTATATGCACATACAGAAAAGAGATTTATTTTAAGGAGTAGGCTCATGTGATTGTGGAGACTGGCAAGTCTGAAATCTGCAGGCTAGAGACCAAGGGAAGAATCGATATCGTAGCTCATGTGCAAAGGCAGTCAGGAGGCAGAAAATTCTTCTTCTTCAGCAGATATCAGTCTTTTTTCTCTTATGTCCTTCAACTGATCGGATGAGGCCCACCTACATTACAAAGGGCAATCTGCTTTACCCAAAGTCCACTGATATATATGCTAATGTCATCTAAAAAATGCTTCACGTCAACATTCAAACTCATGCTTTACCAGACAGCTGCGTAAAATATCATGGCCTAGCCAAATCGACACAAAAAATTAGCCGTCACAATTCTGCCCCTTGTTGACTTGGCATCCATATACATGTCCTTAAACTACACTTAATCTTCAAACAAAGACAACAGGAAAGTCATACTTCAGTCTGACAGCTATCCTGCATACAGTTGAAATGTACTCACCCATTCCCCAGAAAAGGATGCAAACCCCTTGGCAATGCTCGCCCTTCTCCTTCACATCCGGTGGTAGTTGGAGGTGTTTGTGAGCAACGTCCTCCACTCAGTCTTCCATCCTCCCCAAATCTTACGGCTATTGGAAGGGATACTGGCTTTAAGCCACATTTTTCTTAGAAATAAAAGACAAAGTCCCCAAGAGCTGGCTTCTGAACTTCACACACTACCCATTTCACAGTTTTGCCAAGGACCAGGCATTCTGTGACCTTTCTGAATACCTGTGTCCTACATCAAAGCCAGGAAATGGGTGGAAAAACGCAGGGCATCTCAACCCTCTCCAGGATTAGTTTCATTTTGTTGTCAAAATTCTTCTCATTTACAGCCAAATAATATCGGTCATAAAATCCTAGAGTTGGACTAACTTATGGGCCGCCTATTTCCTTGTTTTATAAACCCTGGTCTATCCCTAGGAGTTCACTGCCGGGGTTTTGCGGTCCTAAGAATACTTGAGAAACTGTGTCTAAGCCAACTCCCTGGTTCCTCACACCTCGCTTGCTCATTCCCTCAAATGTCAGTGCCCGTGGGAGGAGCTCACACCCACCCTGGGAAGCCCATTCCATCTTTGGGTGACTCTTACAATCACTTCTTTATGTTGATCTGACATCACAACTTCACATCGACTGCTTAATAACCTAACCTATTTCAGGCATTCCTTTCTTTCCCAGCTACTCGTATAAAGTAGAACCTTAATGCTTCCTGCCAGGCTGGTGTGTAGAATTGAGTCACTAACTAGTGAGTGGACCTTTCCAGAATGTTAACATTCACTTTTGATTTTTTTTTTCCTTTTTATGGTCACAGTTAACTCTCATGAAAGGAGTACATAGCTTTATTAATTACTTTGGCACCATATTTATTATTTATATAGGATCTGAAAGGAGTCACAGATTTCTCAGCTGTATATTGTTACATCTTATGAGAAAGTATGTGCTCTAGTGGTATTTGTGTATTTGGAATATTTGAAGGCCTTGGGAAGTATTTTTAATGAATGCCCATGCTGTACTGTACAATCTGTTTCCACAGGACATTTCTCCAAAGAGCTCTGAGCACTGCTTTGCATTGCTTTATTACTAGGAAGAAGGTGGGAAGGAAGAGATACATTGAAGCTCATAAAAATTTTGACATGTCAAAAATCAAATAGCATTTTAAAGGTAACCAAAGGATACCACCTGGATTAGCATTGCAGGGAGCAAGCCAGTGGTGTGCTATAACCAATTTATGCCTCAATTCAATTAATGGAAATCCTCAAGATGAATGTTTGTGCATGAAATTTACATAAGGGAAACTAAAAAATGTAGTAACTTTTCTTCACAAAATAAAACTATGCATATTATTTTATATATACTCCCTCTTGTTGCAGAACTGATTTCAGCTGGCATATAAAGTAATTGAATTATTGGATATTATAGTTGGAATAAAAAGGTAATGATAATATAGGTGATGATCTAAAGTATGTTTTATAAGCGAAAAGGAAAATGCATTCAAAGAGACTACCAAGGGATATCACACATAGCAGGAATCAGCAAACTCTGGCCTATAGGCCAAATCTGGCCCTGTTTATGTACATCCTGTAAGCTAAGAAGAGGTGTTTTTTTTTTTTTAATTCACATTTTTAAATAGTTTTAAGTGAAAAAATAAAAAGAATATTTTGTGACACATGTCACTGTATGGAATACAAATTTTAGTGTCCATAATAAAGTTTTCTTGGAACATGGCCACTCTCATTGATTTACATATGATCTAAGGTGTGATGCTCTTGCCATAATTCTAGAGTTGAGTAGTTTCCACAGAGACCGGATGGCAAGACACATTGAAATATTTACTGTCTGGCTCTGCACAAGTAAACGTTTGCTGACCCTTGATGTGGATCACTTTGAAATATTTCCTTCATGAGGAAGGAAGATTTGAGTGAGGAGGGCCTGGATGACCACCTGACCTGCTTCCCACATCCGGTGACAGCTTGACTGTGACTGAGTCACTGGGATGGGCTGGCAGCAACATGGCAGGCAAGGCGTTAGCTGTTGGCTGGAAGAAGGGGCCTGGAGGGTGGTGGAGCATGGACCATGGTAATTGGTTGGTCCTCAAGCTTCATGAATGTTTATGGTAGCCCAGTCATGCGCCTGACTCGCAAGACCGCCTGGAGTGCTCCTTCTCACAAGACCGCCTGGAGTGCTCCTTCTTGCAAGACCGCCTGGAGTGCTCCTTCTCACAAGACTGCCTGGAGTGCTCCTTCTCACAAGACCGCCTGGAGTGCTCCTTCTCACAAGACCGCCTGGAGTGCTCCTTCTTGCAAGACCGCCTGGAGTGCTCCTTCTCACAAGACCGCCTGGAGTGCTCCTTCTTTCAAGACCGCCTGGAGTGCTCCTTCTTGCAAACTGCCTGGAGTGCTCCTTCTCACAAGACCGCCTGGAGTGCTCCTTCTCACAAGACCGCCTGGAGTGCTCCTTCTCACAAGACCGCCTGGAGTGCTCCTTCTCACAAGACCGCCTGGAGTGCTCCTACTCACAAGATCGCCTGGAGTGCTCCTTCTCCCAAGACCGCCTGGAGTGCTCCTACTCACAAGACCGCCTGGAGTGCTCCTTCTCACAAGACCGCCTGGAGTGCTCCTACTCACAAGACCGCCTGGAGTGCTCCTTCTCACAAGACGGCCTGGAGTGCTCCTTCTCACAAGACCGCCTGGAGTGCTCCTTCTCACAAGACCGCCTGGAGTGCTCCTTCTCACAAGACCGCCTGGAGTGCTCCTACTCACAAGACCGCCTGGAGTGCTCCTTCTCACAAGACCGCCTGGAGTGCTCCTTCTCCCAAGACCGCCTGGAGTGCTCCTTCTCACAAGACGGCCTGGAGTGCTCCTTCTCACAAGACCGCCTGGAGTGCTCCTTCTCACAAGACCGCCTGGAGTGCTCCTACTCCCAAGACCGCCTGGAGTGCTCCTACTCACAAGACCGCCTGGAGTGCTCCTTCTCACAAGACGGCCTGGAGTGCTCCTTCTCACAAGACCGCCTGGAGTGCTCCTTCTCACAAGACCGCCTGGAGTGCTCCTACTCACAAGACCGCCTGGAGTGCTCCTTCTCACAAGACCGCCTGGAGTGCTCCTTCTCACAAGACCGCCTGGAGTGCTCCTACTCACAAGACCGCCTGGAGTGCTCCTTCTCCCAAGACCGCCTGGAGTGCTCCTACTCACAAGACCGCCTGGAGTGCTCCTTCTCACAAGACCGCCTGGAGTGCTCCTTCTCACAAGACCGCCTGGAGTGCTCCTTCTCACAAGACCACCTGGAGTGCTCCTTCTCACAAGACCGCCTGGAGTGCTCCTTCTCACAAGACCGCCTGGAGTGCTCCTTCTCACAAGACCGCCTGGAGTGCTCCTGGAAGGCGGGCAGCAGGGCCAGGGGAGAACTAAGAGCGCAGGAAAGAAGCCTGAATGGGAGAGAGGAGGTGAGGGATGAGGAAGGAAAGAGGTGGATATTGAGGAGAGCAGCTGAGTCTGGTTAAGTTTTCTTAATCATCACTAAATTAATTGGGGAAAGGGTGGTCAGAGTAAGGGGGAAGAAAAGACGCATTGTTTAGAAAGACAGAACTCTACTCCAGGAAATACCTTTTCAAATGATCAAATATCTTGCAGTCAGTTGAGTTGACCCTAATTTGAGGAGTAATACTAGAGTTTTTAAAGTGTTTCATGACACTGAGATTAGAGACCACGAAATGCCCAAATCTTGGGCAGCTAATAAGTATTGCTCTACCCTCCCCCATCTCCACCTGTTTCACCCCTGGCTACACTCAAGAACAGTGGCCAAGTTAGAATTGAGGTGCTCAATTAGAATTGAGAAACTTTGGGATCCTACCACTTTCAGGGTGGTCCCGTGGTAGAGGAAGCTATTACACGCCATTAGTCAGGTGTGCATGCAGGCCACACCACCCAAAAGTAGAGGGCAGGTTCCAAGGTCATTAACACACAGCCTCATCAGAAAGAGAAATTCAAAGACGAGAAAGGAAGAAACGGCCTTTTGACCTGCCCCACTGGGCCAGGCATGGCATAATTTATCTACAGAGGTTCATAGAAGAATGCAGTGGAATAGTTCACGGATGCCTTTAATGCTCTGTGGCTGGCCACTAGTGGACAGTGGCCCCTTCCACCAGTGAAAGGGCCACATCAATGACTTGGACTCGTCATCAATTAAATTAGCAGCTTTTCCTTCCATGTGTATTTGTGGGTTGGGAGGAAGGCAAAGTGAAGCTGGGAGAAAGTAATAGGAAGTCTCCTTATAATAACTATTCTTCAGTTTTCTTATTTGTAAAATAAAGATGGACTAAGTGATTTGTAAGGCACCTGTTGCTTTAAAATTCTATATTCATAACATTTACAAATGAAGAAACTGTTTTGGAATTCTGTCTCTTACTGTTATGCTAAAGAATTTTTCCCCAAAATGCAGCTGATTAAAAGCTTGAAGCAGATCAATGTGATCCCAAATTATCTCATAAATCTTACTCTGATGAGTTCTAAAATGGCATGCTTCACACAGACTTAGTGACGCTGCCAGGTTGGAATACCTCAAGGTACTGCTTTAAAATACATTTCATAAAAGTAGACATTTTCTCAGGTTCTCATTTGGAGGATTAAAAAATAACAATGGGCTCAGCCACCACCTTTTTTCCCCATAGCTTTGTGAATGATCATATCAGTGAAGGTTATGTTTGGCTGCGTAAAAAATCATAACAGAAGCTTAAATTACAAGTGTAATGCAATTACAAAGAAATGCTGAGGCAGGCAGCTCGGGCTGGAATGGTGGCTCTGCAGTCATCAGGGACAACTAGTCGGTCAACAGGCATCTTTATTTCTGCTTTGCCATCCTCAGCACGTCACCTCCAAACTCACGATCCCCTCGTTGTTCAGTACAGCTGCTGGTCATCGTGCCTGCATTTCAGGACAAAAGGGCACTCTTTTCAAGGGAGGCTGAGAAAAATAGATTTTCCATGTGGGTTCAATATTACCTTAATTGTAGTCCTATCTTGAAGACAGGGAGAATGAATATTGGGTAGGAGACAGTAGCCTCTGCCACAGTGATGAGGAAATCAAGTGGCACTGATATCTGCTTCTGGATCAGACATTTAGGATGGATTTTCTCAGTGTAGTAGGTGTTGCAGAAGCACAGGCTCCTTCAGCTCCCCGGGTGTAATCTCTTTAACGTTCAGTTTCTTGGAAAGAGGGATTGAGAAGGCTTTGGTTTGAGTCTGGCCTCCATTTATTACCAGAGATGTGTCTTTGGGTAAGTCACAGGCCCTCTGAGCACATTTCCTTACTTGAAATTTGAGAATGGAATATGATACCTATTCTATGTGTTTTCTAGGGTTGATCTAAGTCCCCAAAAGGCAATAAATTAATGTTTATTGAGGGTTTTCTATAGCCCAGCCTGAGAGCTAAATATTTTACATACAATATTTAAGTTTGTTAAGAGCTTGAGTTCACACTCAAGATTTTTACTGAATATTTATTAAGTTTCTATTATGTGCCAGATATTAGGATTCAGTGGTAAATAAGACAGAGAGTGTTCTTGCCCCCTTAGTATTTCATTCTGTCGGTGAGTCAGACATTAAGCAACACATGACAGAATGAATTGCTTCATGACAAATATTCCAAGTGTCACAGAGGCAAAGTGTGTGTGGGGGGTCCCTTGAAGGCTGAGGAGGGAATATGACTTACTGTGGGGGGTCAGGGAAGGCTTCCTTGGAAAAAGACATGGATCTGATTCTGGAGGAGGATTAGGGATTAGACAAATTAGTGAAAGGTTTCCTCAGATAAGATATTACATGTGAAAAATCACTAATGGAAGAAATAAAAATGTATCGATTCATTTTAAGGAAGGATTGTAAAGATCTCACTGTGGAAGAGGAGGCAGAACAGTTCTAAATCGTTCATTTCTCCTGCTGCCCAGGTCTGTACACAGACACATTCTTCACACAAAGAAGAAAACCGAGCTAAGGCTTGTACAGCCTTTAGTTTAACTGTAATTATTTTTATTGACAAACTGAATTTCTTCAATCTCAGTCAGTCCTGTCCTGCCAAAATCTCACTGAAGTTGAACTAATAGAGGATCTGAGAAATAACACCTCATTCCGCTTCCCCCCACAGTTGTGAGGCTGTGATTCTTGCTGTTATTTTATGAATTTGAGTGAAACCCGAGACCAGAGTTCTCCTCAATTCTCTGTCTTACTCATAAGGCCTGGGCCCAGCAAACACCTTTGTCAGGAGACACACTGGAGCTGCCAGTTGGTAATTTTCATTATCAGCAAACTTCCATGGTTGGCTTGCGTAAAATTATTGTCTTAGCCAAGAAAAGATGGGAAAAAATATTGACGCTGATTGGGGAGCCAACCAAAATACCAACATCCTTCATTTGTTGATGGTTTTATGCCAGACTTGAGAGAAAATAACTTACTTTAAACCTTTTCTGAGGACTGCAAGCTTTTCTAGGGCATTTACAGACCCTGAAGTGACTCTTTAAGATCTTTAAAACACTTAGTGTCAAGTCATTTCAAGTGGCTTTCTCTAGTCTTCAATCTCCAACAAAACAAACAAAAAGATTATATATCTGATTTTATTTTTTTCTACTTATTTTTTTGTTTTTAATTTTATTATTTTAAAATCGGCAGATAAAATTGTATATATTTATGGTGTACAACATAATATATTCAGTTATATATACATTGTGGAATGACTATATCTAGCTAATTTACGTATCCATTACCTTGCATAGTTATCATTTTTGTGATGCGAATACTTTATGTCCACTCTCTTAGCATTTTTCAAGAATACGATATATTGATATATTGTTAACTATAGTCACTGTGTCCTATAATAGATCTATGGAACTTATTTTTCCTATATAACTGAAATTTTGTATCTTTGCCCCAACATCTCCCCCTCCAACTACCCCAGCCCCTGGTAACCACCATTCTACTCTCTACTTCTAGGTCAACGTTTCTAGATTCCACATATGAGTGAGATCATGTGGTATTTGTCTTCCTGTGCCTGGTTTATTTCACTTAACATAATAACTTCCAGGTTCATTCATATCATTGCAAGTGATAAGATTCTTTTTATGGCTGTATAATATTCCATTGTATATACATAGTACATATTGTTTATCCATTCATCTTTTGATGGACACTAAGGTTGATAACATGTTTTGGCTATTGTGAATAATGTTGCAATAAGCATGAGAGTGTAGAAACCAATACAGTTATTTCATTTCCTTCTTATATATACCCAATAGTGAGATTACTGAACTACATGGCAGTTTTATTTTTTATTTTTTTTTAGGAAATTCCATACTTTTTTCCATAATGACTATACTAATTTACATCCCCACAAACAGTGTGTGAGGGTTCCCTTTTCTCTATACCATCTCTAATACTTGTGATATTTGTCTTTCATAATGGCCATTCTAATAGGTGTGAGGTGATGTTGATGTCTAATTGTAGTTTTAATTTGAATTTCTCTCATGATTAGGAATTTTGAACATTTTTCCATATATCTGTTGGCTACTTGTATGTCTTATTTTGAGAAATGTCTATTTAGGTATTTTGCCCATTCTTTAATTGGGTTATTTGTTTTCTTGTTATTGAGTTGTCTGAGTTCCTTATACATTTTTAATATTAACCCTTATTAGATGTACAATTTAAAAAATTTTTTTATCATTCTGTTGGTTGTCTCTTCACTTGGTTGATTGTTTCCTTTGTTGTGCAGAAGCTTTTAGTTTGATGTTATCCAATTTGTCTATTTTTGCTTTTGCACTTTTGCAATCTGCATATTACTTTGGTGAGTGAGAAATAAATGTTTATTGCATTAAATTATTGAGTTTTAAAGGTACTTGTTATCATTTATAACTTACACAACATATTCTGACTAATATAAGATTGATAGCTGTGTGTGTGTATGTGTGTGTGTGTGATTAGATCATACTTTGCTTGATCTTCTTGGTATTTAAATAGGAGGTTGTGAGCAAACCTATTATGCATCTCTTATCTGCTACCATGCTAGCAGATAAAAATCTCCATCTCTGTACTATAGATTTATACATATCCGTAGAGAAAGATATATATATATATATACACATATATCCAGAGAGAGAGGGAGAGAGACAGAGACAGACACAGAGAAAAGAGAGGGAGTGCTTACTCTACTGAGATCAATGAAGTAAATCAGAACAAGATAGTAAAACAAATTCCTTCATTGCTACCACAGAGACCCTTAGTTTCTTAAGCAAAATACAAGACAGCTTCCCATACCTTGAATCAACTTGATAGAGACTGAATCAAATTTCAACAATCCACATAAGGCTGAGATGCATTTAGTGTGTTAGTGCACTCCTAAATGCCTGAGAAAAACAAGTACTTAACGTTAATAGTTCTTTTAATTGAGATTTTCGCTATATAAAATGAAATGTTGGTCAGAGGCACAATGACTTTTTTCTAATTAAGTTTTTCTGTAAGAATGAATATGCAGGACTTTTATCCTGCCTGCTTGTTTTTCTTGTATGAGGTTTAAAACAGGGCACAAACATTTTGTTCGTGTGTTTCTGATAAAAGGTCAGAAAATTGGTTACGGGTCTAAAATCTTTTGCTGGTTACCTCATTTGTGAAATGAGAACAGCTGGACCAGGTAATCTCTTGAGGTTATTTTCTGCTCTAAAATTCTGTGATTCTGTTATTGGGGAAAAAAATGCAATTTTCAGAAAGTGTATCCAAGGTTAATTTAATTTGTGGTGACCTTTATGATCTTTATATTTTTCCAAGTGATGTAATAGAACATGTTATTTTCTGGAGAAGAAAAGCAGCCACAAGGGTATGGGAGACCGGAGTCTGGTATAACCACCATTTCTTTTCACTGATGGTACCTGGGTGCAAACCAACACATGGCAGCAGGGATACTTTTGAAGTCCTCTACAGCTAGATCCCCGGGTGACGAGGAGTCTGCTGAAAAGCCTACTTGACTAGAAACATTTCTTCCTAACCCGATTCCAGGACCTGCGCCTCCTTGAATATGCACGGCATCCTCCATCACACCGGCCAGTGCTCTGTTAGGCTGTTAACTTCGCTGGCAACAACCACCACCCAGAACCCGTTCTTTGGTGCTGCCCTAAATAAAATGGGGAAGTCAGGGAAATCAGTTATCCTACCAGCAGGCACTCCCTCCCCACTATTTTCTCCACTTTTATGATCTGGGACTGATGACTGTCCCTCCAATTGGGGAAAAGGTCTGACAAATTCATCCTCATTATAAGGAACTTAGTGTACAGTCTCTCAGAAGATAATTATATTTTAAAACAGCCCTAATGGGAAAAGATGGGTTCCAACACAAACAAAATGAGTCTCTAATGCAGTCATTTCATACATCATCTTCCCTAAGTCTGACTCTTCTCTTTGGATCTATTCACATGTAGTTTAATCTTTGAGAAAATTCAATAGACCACTCACT
The DNA here is from genome assembly GCF_040939455.1 of Microcebus murinus. Classification (NCBI taxonomy): domain Eukaryota; kingdom Metazoa; phylum Chordata; class Mammalia; order Primates; family Cheirogaleidae; genus Microcebus; species Microcebus murinus. The sequence continues at coordinate 49,183,709 of NC_134122.1, read as the reverse complement.
ACTTCCAGGCACTTTCTGACAGCATTGAAGACTTCATGTCAGCCAGATGCATCACTAAGCAGATCAACTCTTATGGATGAGATTTTGTGATCGTGGGTTAATGCCTTTTCCCTGCTTTTACTCATGTTTTAATGATCAATAAGCATCTTCTACCCTAGAAAAGAGATAGATAAAATGAGTCCTCTGTTTTAAGATAGCCGCTCTCATTATTTCATTATCTTGGCAAAATCCATCACCAGGAACTGAACCACATCCCAGGCACTGTCCTCTGGGAATGTCCCTCCCAGACAGAGCAGGCTTCATAGTCAAGTCACTGAGCCCTGGCTGTTTGGAGCTGTGTGAAGTCCTTTTTCACAGCTGGATATGAAGGACTTTATCATAACATACAAATCCTAAAACCTAGCAATAAAACTGTACCATCTCCAACTCCTAAGCTATCTGGGTGGAACCAGAGAGTAGAATTTTAATTTATTTGTCTGATGCAGACTTTTTGATATAAACAAACAACAAATAGGAAACATTTTAGTGAGAAAAGCAAAACAAAATAAAACAAAGACATGAAGTTTGCAGCCAGAAATTTATGGTTTGAATCCTGTCAATTTAGTGGTTATAGGACCTCAAGTAATTAACACACAACACGAACAGCTGTTTATTCACCAGATAAAACAAGAACGAGAGTCATAACAATGACAGCAAATGGAACGATATTCATTTCATATTGTGTTTGTGTGAATTAATTACAAGGAATATAAAAACGCCTGATCCAGCGCCTATTTCTGACAGTACCAGTCAGCTTCCTCTCTTTCCCCCTAACACCTTGCCCTGTGCTTTTCCCCCGAGACAATATGGGACTAGAGTTTTATCTCTCAGCAGACATCATTTATAATTTCTGTCTTCTAATACATTAACAAGTTATTAAGCACATATTATGTTCAAAGTAGTTTTCTACATGTTGTGAAAGATACAAAGAAATAAGATCTTAAACTCACGGTATTTACAAATTATAACTCAAATATATGAAACTGCTTCACTTCATAGGAAAGGCTGTATATAAAGATTTCCTAAATTAGAGGCATGAACAGCACATGATCTGAAAGCTTCCAGGAAGTCTACGCTTATTTCAATGTAGCAAGATAAAGGAGACGTGTTTCACTCTTCTACATCTGGACAAAAGTATTTTTTTCTCCATGATCAAAATTTCCAAGGTGGGATGGGCTTAAGTATGTGTAGAATCAATTGACATATGGTGACAAGCATTTCCCTGGAAAAATGAGCAACTTGTTCTTTCTTCCCACTGATTCTGTATTGTGGGCTCCACCAGCTGCCACGAACCTCCACATCAGTCATCCCAAGACTTCCTTCACGTCTTGTTGGCCCTCCTATTCCTTGAGTTAAAAAGCCTATTATTCAGATGAACTAGTAAAATTAAGATAATTGTGCAATTCAAGTTTAATATGCATGGGCAATTTGGGGTAAAGTTTAGTTAATTTTTCCTCAGAGAACAGATTAAAATATTAAAAATTAAGTTTATGCTGAATTCAATAGACTTGAAACGGGTAAGCGACTTTTTAAAATGGTTGTGTGTTTGATTTAGAATGGTGTAAGATTTAGAAAGCCTGCCTGCTCACCCACAGAGGGTGTACGAAGCATGTGGGAGGAAATTGAAATTCAATAGTCCCTGCAAAAGCCATTGGATTCTGTTGCTTGAATGCTCTACATCATGGGGGCTGTTGTGTAGCCTTGCTACAACACATCTTACATCCATCTTGGAGAGAGATCAGTTTTTTAAAAATGTATTTTGTAAACAATTTTTAATTTTAAAATGAAAAGGTTTCCTTTCTGAGAAAGTCACTTTTGAGCTTATAACCTTTAAGTGACACTGGAATTTTAGCAGAAATATTGGATTTCTTTTTGAGCAGCTACCTCCTTAGAGCAAAGAATAAAGTGGTAAAGGACTTGCTGCTAATAAATTTGGTAACCAAAAAAGGTCCAAATTGCAGGTAAACTTCAAAATCAGTTTTATTTTCATTTGTATTATGAAATATTTGATTCAAAAAGAATATGATATGGATATATACATATGTGAAAATTCACCAAGCTATACACTTAAGATATGTATACTATCAGTTATGCCTAAAAGTAAAAAAAAAATCCCATAGAATATAATAAATAATGCAATTATAAAGCATGATAATTAAACAGAAAATTCTATTCCTACCACCCAACTTGAGACAGAAAACATTATCAATACCATGGAGGGCCCTTTCTTTTTCTGCATAAATGCATCCCTTTCTCTGCCTTTCCAGAGATATCTGTCTTCTCCTTAATTGCTTTGTATTTTATTACACATATAATTATACCAAACAGCATCATTTACTTTTGCCTGGTTTCTTCTCCACAGAATAACATGTTCTATTACATCATTTGGAAAAATCTAAAGATCATAAAGGTCAACACAGTGTAAATGACATCACACTGTACTCTTTAGTAACTTGCTTTTTTCTGCCAACATGAGATTTACCGGTGTTGATATGTGGAGCTATTGTCCCAGCACTCAGAGAAAATAGAATATGGTTATGGCACATTAGGGTAAAGGTATTAGACTACTTGTGTCCAGAGATGACTTATCATTGGGTCTTTAGCATTTCTAGGCCATATGCAGATGCCCTAACAGCTTTGTTTATATATTGGGGGTAGGTGTGTATGTGGGTGACAGGAGATTACTATTGATATGTGGGATGCTCTTCTGTTCATCATATTTTATGCTACTATTTTAGTAGAGCTGTGAGCTTTAACTTTTGGGTGTTTTTTACACTGGTGGATATCTATTGTGCTGATCCATGCATAATGCAGTTCTTACTATTTCCTATAGGGCAGGTCTAATAGTGACAAACTCCTTAGCATTTGCTTGTCTGGAAAAGTCGTTATTTATCTCTTAATTATGAAAATTTTCCAGGATACAAAATTCTTGGCAGATAGTTGTTCCATTTAAGAAGATTAAAAACAGGGCCCCAATCCCTTCTAACTTGTAAGATCTCCACTGAGAAATCTACTGTTAGCCTGATGGGTTTTCCTTTGTAGGTTAGTTGTTGCTTTCATCCTGTTGCTTGTAGAATTTTCACCTGCATTTTTACTTTGGCCAGGTTGATGACCATGTGTCTTGGAGATGTCCTATTTGCTATCAATCTTTCTGGTGTTTGATGACAATCTTGTGTCTGGATATCTGAATCTCTGGTGATACCAGGGAAGTTTTCTTCAATAATTCTCTTGAATAGATTTTCCATGCTTTTTGCTTTTTCTTCTTCTTCCTCAGTGATACCTATATTTTGTATATTGGTTCATTTCACATAGTCTCATATTTCTATGACTGATTGTTCATTCTTCTTTATTCTCTTTTCTGCATCTTTGACTGAATGGATTGGTTCAAGAGCCTTGTTTTCAAGCTCTGAGATTCTTTCTTTTGCTTGGTTTAGCCTGTTGTTGTAGCTTTCTGTTATATTCTGAAATTTCCTAAATGACTCTTCCATTTCTTTAAGTTCTATTATATCCTTTCTTACATTGTATAACTCTTTAGCAACTATTTCATTTTTTTCATTGATGTCCTGAAATATTTTGGGGGCTTATTTTTGTTGGTTTTCAACTTTCTCTTCAATTCCATTTATCATATTTGTCATATTTCACAGATTTAGAAAAACTAATTCTATGCTTCATTTGGAACCAAAAAAGAGCCTGCATAGCCAAAGCAATCTTAAGCAAGAGCAAATCTGGAGGCATCACATTTCTAGATTCCAAATTATACTACCGTGCTATAGCAACCAAAACAGCATGTTACTAGTATAAAAGTCAAAACACAGATCAATGGAACAGAATAGAGAAACCAGATATAAAACCTTCTACCTATAACCAACTGATCTTGGACAAAGCAGACAACAACATACACTGGGGAAAGGAAGACTTGTTCAATAAATGGTGCTGGGGAAGTTGGATAGCCACATGCAAAAGAATGAAAGAGGACCCCTAACTCCTACTATATATGAAAGTTAATTCAAGATGAATAGAAGACTTAAATGTAAGGCATAAAACCATAAAAATTGTAGACAAAAATGTAGGAAAAACTCTTCTAGACATCTGGATAGGCAAAGAATTTATCACTAAGACCCCAAAGGCAATTACAGCAACAACAGAAATAAATAAATTGGACGTGATTAAATTAAAAAGCTTCTGCACAGCCAAAGAAATGATCAACAGAGCAAATAGACAACCTACAGAATGGGAGAAAATATTCACAAACTATACATATGATAAAGGGCTAATACCCAGAATCTACAAAGAACTCAAGCAAATCAGCAAGAAAACAACAAATAACATCATTAAAGAGTGAGCAGAAGACATGAACAAAGTTTTTCAAAAGAAGATAGACAAATGACCAACAAACATATGAAGAAATGCTCAACATCAGGGAATGCAAATTAAATGCAAATTAAAACCACAATGAGATAGCACCTCTTCAATTTTGGGCACAGTATCATTGAGAGTAGCAAAAATGCTTCCTGAGTCAAATTAGATGGGCAGATGATCATTTGTGAAAATTCTTAGTCATTGAGTTATAGTCAGTGATATGGACACTTGCTGGGTCAAAAAGTCTGGAGTGTATTTGTTCTCATGTCATCTGTTTAAAAAACCCTTCTCTTCCCTAAATGGCATGCTACTCACCCTTCCATCTCAGTCTTGCTGGTTTCCAGCTCAAACACCTTTTTTTCTTGAAGAGTCTTAGATAAACCATTTATCTACATTTCTTTGTCTTTCTCATGTTAATATACCATATTGATGTTAAAATTTGCTATCATGTGTTTGGGATTGATTTGTGAGAGTGTTAGTTAGTAAGCTGAATAATAACCTCATGATACTTAGAATTTATTCAGCATTTACTATGAACCAGGCTATAGGCTAAGAGCTTGTCTTGTATTATCTCATTAAATTTTTAACACAATCTTATGGGCTACATACTATTATTATCAATTTTCTTTAGGCTGGGTGTGGTGGCTCACACCTATAATCTCAGCACTTTGGAAGGCTGAGGTGAGAGGATCACTTGAGGCCACGGGTCTGAGACCAACCTGGGCAATACAGCAAGACCTCATCTTTACAAAATATAAAAAAAATTAACTGAGCATAGTGGCATGTACCTATAGTCACAGCTACTCAGGAGGCTGAGACAGGAGCATCACTTGAACTCAGCAGTTGGAAGTTACAGTGAGCTAGACCATGTCACTGCAATCTAGCCTAGGTGACAGAGTGACATCCTGTCTCAAAAAAAAAGGAAGAAAAACTTAAACAAAATGTATCTTTGGATGAAGAAACTGAGACATAAAATAGATAATTGGACCAAAGTTATAAAGTGAGAAAGTTTCAGAGACTGAATTGAACTCAGAGACTCTGCGTGTCTCATTATGTTTTACTGCCTCCCTTGCTGTATCCTGCCCCTATTATCACTGGAAAAATTTGTGCTCTAGACATAGTTAGAGAAAATTTGAGTGTAGACCCATATATAACTGACTTACTCATTTTGTTTTGTGTCTCGCATATTATCTAATCCCTCCAGCATTTTGTACACCCATTCATAGCCTGAAATGGCCAATCTTGGTAACTCCAGGGTTAATGCCTTCCTGCAGTGACAACACCTGTTTATTTCTTTCAAACCCTGCTGGCATGCTGCTTTCCTCTTTTAGACACTATTAAGTCAGCACTATGCACCAAACAATTTTCTCAAATTGACCTGGCCCTTCTGACAGACTGGCAGTGCTTTTTAAGTGTATACATAGAGCTAAAAAAATTATTTCCCAGCTTCACCTGGCATAAAATAAAAAGCTGCTAATACTCTCTTTTCTCTATGTCCTATACACACATCCACCAGCAAAACCCTAAGTCCAGTGTAAGGCAGAACAGCCAGAGACCTGGTAAAGGTTTCATGGCATTGCATTTTGAGGGACAGAATTATGTCATAGAGAAGAGAGCCTTTGTCTTTACCTGACACATCCCAGACTGGACAAAGTTCCGATGTCCCTTGAGATATTTTGACTCCTTCGTAATATTTGTGAAGTGGCATTTATGTGGTCATTGTCCTCTCCATCAGGGTGTCTGGGCGGATCATTTAATACGTTTTTCTTATCCATTGTTCTGAATTTTTTCTCCCTAGACCTGAAGAAATTTATGTGCTCAGGTAGTCTTGTTTCCAGAAAAATCAGCCAGTTTGCTCTGGAATAAACAAGCCAGTCAGCAAATATGCCATTGTCCTCAAGTCCCACCTCTTCTTAAAGGCTCTTTTCACCACTTGAGCCCTAAGTGATCAAACCCTTTAATGGGCACTCTTACATATATTACCTCAAATGCCATTATTTGGACAGACTGTATCAGAATCACTGTGTTCACTTATGAAAAAATAAGAGACCATCAGTTCACACCCCAGATCTGCAGAGTTAGAGTCTCTAAGGTTTGGCCCAATCATCTATGTATTTTAACAGACTCTCCAGGTGAGTTATCTTAATATCAAGTGTCCTGTTCTCTGACTGCTACCTCCTAATCACTCTGTCTGCATCCTCTAGAATCCCTGCCCTAGACATCTTCCAAGCACAGTGACCTCCAGTTCATGAACCCACTGATTTGTCACCTCCTGTCCCCCGCTGTGTCCTTGCTTTGCTCCTCACCCCTATTAGATACTCCTACTCAGCAAGTTAGACTCCTGACACCTGCTCTAGTTGCCCCTCTCTTTCTCTCTCCATGTACCTTTCTCAGAAACACTGTAATTCTTGGTTTGTCCAACTATCTCCTTACTCTGCTGCCTGTACCTGAGCAGCTAAATATTTCACAAGAAAACCAGAAAACCAGACCAACCAGTCAAATTTTAATTTAGTATCACAAATGTTATGTAGATATGCCAAGATAACAGAAAACCCCACCATCCCTCCCCCACCTCACTACTTCACACCTTCCTCCCCCCTCCTTAAGTCTCGAAGTCTCTTCCCCATTCTAAAAATAGAAGCACTCAGATGAGCAATGCTTTGTCTCGGTGCCAGATATGCTAGCAGCCCACCTGCACCTGTACCCTGTGGTTTACATTCACGCCTGCCATGCGGGGAGGTGTGGATTGAGTCTGCGGGAAGCCAGAGCCCTCACTCTTACTCCAGATCCCTTTACCTTCCCATTCTCTGGATTTATTTCTGCATTTTCCCTCACCTGCTTCCGTATTATCAGTTTTTTTCTCTCTTCTTGATCTTTTCTATCAGCAGATAAATGTGTCTTCATATCTCCCGTTAAAAAGATACTTATGTAATCTGATGTGTTTTCCCACCCAGCACCCAATTTTTTACTTATAACAAAACTGAACTGCTATCTCACCTCTTTTATATCCCTGTCTCATTCCATCGAAATAGAGCTGTTGACTCCAAGTGCCATGTCCTTGAAATATCCTTTACGAAGGTCCCCAGTACGTTCTATGTTAAGAGACTCCAATGTCAAATTTCTGTTCTTCTCCTGGCTCTACATCCCATTGACATAACTGATACAGTTGATCACTCTCCTTTAAAATACTTCCTTCTTTAAGCTCCACTGTTTTCTGGTGTTCCTCCTATGTCGCAGTTTTCTCATTAATCTCTTTTGTCAAAAATCAAGGTGTTATCTTTGGTTCTATTCTTTTCTTCATACCCAACATCTGACCTATCAGCAAGTTTGGTCAGAATTTCCTCAACTTGTATCCAAATCCAATAATTTCTCACCATCCACCTTGCTACAATCCTTGGTCTAGCCACCATTATCTCTTATCAGGACTACGAAAAGAGACCTGTTTCCTCAACTGACATCAAGCCTTGACACCTTCAAACCACCTTCCCACAAAACAACCACAGTAACTTTGTTTAAAACCTAAATATAATGCTATCGTTTCCCTGCTTAGTTGAAATCCTTCTTTGGCTTCCTATTTCAACTAGTTAAAATATAAATACCTTATCACATCCTAGAGGGCTCTACGTTTGCTCACCATTCAACAAAATGCATTGAGTATCTAACATGAGCCAGATACAGTTGTAGGTAATGAGAGAACACTCCTGAAAAAAATTAAAATTCTTCCCTTATGTGTATAGCATTCACATGAGGAAGACAGATAATTAAATAATTTTACTAAGTAAAATATATGGGATATTGGATGGTGGTAAGTGCTCTGGAAAGATATAAAGCAGGGAAGATTGCAGGGACTTTAGGGACATGGTAGTGGTGCAATTTTAAATAACGTGCTAAGAGGTGGAAAGTAGCATCTGAAAAAGACCCAAAGGAGGACAGGGGAGAGCCATGTGGCCATCTCAGGGAAAGAGAGTTGCAGAGAGAGAGGCATGTCCATTGGAAGGGCCTCATGTGGGAGTGGCCTGTGTTGGGTCAAGGCATGGCTGGGAGGCCTGTGTGGTCCAGCAGGGTGAGCGATGGGGGTTGTGTAGGAGGTAAGGTCAGAGCAGCCACTGGGGCAGGGGACTGTTGGGAGTTAGAAAATGTGGGGCACCGTTAGCCACACTGAAAGCTTTGGCCTTCACCTTCCCAAGTGAGATGGAAAGATATTAGAAGGTTTCAAGCAGAAATGATTAATATTTTAGCATAATCACTCCAGTACCCTATGTTAAACATAGACTGAAAAGGCAAGGTAAAGGCACCAATGAGAAGACTATTACAATGGTCCCCTTGAGAGGTGATGGTGGCTTGGATTAGGGCAGTGCCAGTGGTGAGATGCTGGGTGCATCTTGAAGGTGGAGTCATATGGATTTGCTGACAGGTTGGAATAATAGATATAAGAGGAAGGAGGAGTCAAGGATGACTCCAACATTTTCAGTCTGAGTGATTGGAAGAACTGAGTTGCTGTGAACTATATTGGGGAAGATATAGGAACAGCAGTTTATTGGGGAAAAGCAGAAATTGAATTTCAGCCATGTTATTTCAGGGATACATAACTACATGATCTGGCCTCTGTCCAACTTTCTGATGAGACTGCAGCCCTGGTGACAACTTTATTGCAGCCTCTGGAACCCTGAAGTAAAAGACTCAGCTAAGTAGTGTTCAGAATTCTGACCCACAGAAACTATGAGATAAATTGTGTTGTTTTAAGCCTCTAGGTTTATGACAATATCACTACACAGCAATGATATCACAACCAATACAGTGAGTGTGGTGTGATTGGTTTGATTTACCAAAGGATTTAACTGTTTTAAAGAGTCATCTCTCCAGTACAGTCAAAATGTGATTTTATTTACCAAAATTCAATTTAAAATTTGCCAGAATAATATGCAGTACAAGGTGAGATACACTTGTCTTCAGATCTAAACTTCAGGATTTGCAGAGATTTCAAAAATATTATCTCTTTGGAAATTTCCATTTTATTCATTTTTTTCAAGATGTTTTTTAAGAAAGGGTATGGAGTTCTACAAGTCTGATTCTTTAATCCTGCACACCTCATACCAGTCACCCAAGGATAACTAAAAGTACCAGGATGGATGTAAATAGTCCTGGAGAATTCATTTTACGTGAATATTTGGGCAAATGCAGATTTGAATTCTTAGGACATTAAAATATTTTGGAACATGCACGTGCAAGTAAATCGAGAAGATCGCAGCTTACATGTGTTAGACAGCTCATGAGGAGTGAGTGAATGGACAATTTGGTTGTTTTGATACTCAGGAAATCTGGTGCTCCTAACCCTGCTGGTAACAACAGAGCTATGAGGACACATGATGCTTGTCTGGCACGGGCTGCTGTGGCATGCCAGGAAGGAGGGGCTGCAGCGTCAGCATTCCCGAAAATAGTAGAGGTTGGCACAGATAGAGTTTGGTTTCTGCTTGTTTGTATTAATGAGCTTTCAACATACAAACAAGTAATTTTTTAAAGCATATAATTAGACCGAAAAGCCATTGGCTATCATCAATCAGGCCACCCTTCTTGCCTTGATTATGATAAACTGTTTAGGCGACAAGCTTGCAACTGTATTTTAATCTACTTCCTATTGCACTGATTTCGCCAATACCATAATATCCTCTTACCTGCAAATTTGGTTTTGTTCCACACAAATTAGTGTCACCCTTGACCTTTTAAAAGGGAAATATCTCTCAAACTTCTATTTTCAAATGGGAACACAAAATTATGGCTAAAACACAAGGAGTTAGAAGTCTTTACTTGAACTCAGAGGGAAGGCCCAAGATCATATGGGATCAGATGTCATCGGAGGACCTGCTCGGGTGACACAGGTGGGAGCAGCCCTCATGGAGAATCAGCAGTCATGGCCACGGGTGATGCCAAAGTGGAGGATGGACTTAGATACTTGTTTAAAATGTTGTTTTAAATTTTGGTGGAGATGCTACAAAGACCAAGACACGTGAGAAAGCCTACAGTGCTATCTACATGAAACCCATGATTTAAAAATTAGTAATGTTAATTTAGAATACAATACTTCTAACTGAAAAGAGGTGAGTCTTAGTTCAGACCTTACAATGAGAAATACCATTAAATAAACAATTTTTTTTAAGTATATTGAACTAGCCTCATATAAGGTTAGTTACAACAGTTTTCTCTAGCTTGCTCTCACTAAAAGGAGACCATTGGATGAAATCTTGAATGTGTTTTGGGTCTCAAGTGGCTGCCAGGCTGAAAGAAGACAATTATTAAATAATATTTTTATATGATACATTTATATGTGCTCAACGACATATTTAAACAGCTGGCTGAGAGACTGAGGTTGATCTGGTACTGATCTATTACAGATGGCCAAAAGCAAGGGCATGAATAATATGCTTGCTTTATTGGTGTTAGGTTACCGTATTTATAATGATGTTATCTGTAAAGACGTTAACTTAAAAAGGACTTTTGGCAAAAGCACTGGTGAAGGCATTCTCAACAAGATACATGAGGTGTTTAGCAGGCACTGTTTCAATTACAAAAAATGCACAGCCGTGTGCACAGATGGAGCTAAATCAGGAAAGGCAAAGCTGAGAAGAGGGATATCTCACACCAACACTGTTAGTCCACCCAGGAAAAGACCAGCAGCCCCTAGATTCTTTTACCAAGACACCTCAACTGAGAAAGTTTGTCATTGTCTCAGTGGGTTCAATTGGGCGTGTTTGAAGTTCAGTGACTTTTCTACACCAAACAAATAAAAAACGCAATTGCTTAAAATTCTCATCTTTTAAAAACAATTTTTTCAGAAAACCAGAAATGTCTTTGAAAGCTGACTGTTGTGCACAGCTGTAAGCTGGCTTAGCCAAAGCAAAGTCTTTATTTTTCCTAAATGGACCTCAGGAGTGTCATTCTGGCGAATCACCAGCCTGCTTCATGTCACACTGTCATCTTTAATTTACCCATAAATTTACTTTTATGTTGTTTATTTAAATACATATATTTATATATGTCATATATATATAATATAATATATCTAAATTTTATATATTATATATATATTTGGGTTTTGTTTAGAGACAGAGTCTCACTATGTTGCCTAGGCTGGTTTCAAACTCCTGGGCTCAAGTGATTCTCCTGCCTCAGCCAAAAATATATTCTAATAACATGGTATACACCTGTGAACTCACCACCCAACCCAGGAACTGGAACAATAATAACCTACATCTACCAGTCAGCTTGTGTCTATCCCATCACCCTGCCTCCTCCTCAGCATCCCAAATTTTGTTGATTCTGTGCTTTAAAAATGCCTAAATATGCATATCTAAAGCACAGCATTTGGTTTTAGTTGTTTATAAAATTTATAAAAAGGTTTTTATATGTAGTCCTCTGGGTACATGCTTTATTCACTGAACATTGTTTCTAAGAATCTTCCATTTCTTTTGCATAGCTACAGTTCATTTTCGCCATGATATAATGTCTCATTGTGCGAATATGTTAATACCTTGACTTATTATCCATTTTACTCTCCATGTGCTTGATGGGGCAGGCATATTGCTGTTCTAAATGTTCCTGACGTTCATGTGCAAGACTCTCTTTGGGGTTTATGCCCAGGAGTGGAATCACTAGGGTTGGAGGGTATGCAAATGTTTAACTGAACAAAACAATGCAAAATTGTTTTCAAAAGTGATTATATCAGTTTACCCTCACACCAGCAATGTGGGTTATGTCGATCCACATCCTCTTCAGTTCTTTGTATGGAGAGGCTTATTAGTTTTTGTTAATCCCGTAAATGCAGACTGACATCTCATTGTGGTTTTGATTTTTATTTCTCTGATTACTAATTAGATTGAGCATCTCTTCAGATGTTTCTTGGTCGCAGTTTACAAAAGTTATCAATTTATTGCCTCTAAGTTCCAAATCCATCCTTCATTGCCTGTTCTGCGATAATTGAGATGAACCTTGTAAACTCTTGTGTTTTGCCTTACCAGTATTTCTTAACTCCAAAATCAGAAAATATTCACCTCTATGTCTACTAATGTTATGCTTTTATTTTTTTCTCTTCCATATGAATAACAATTTTCTTAGCTTCTTGTGTTAGATATCTTCCACACCATCATCATTTCATATATATGAGTGTATATATACACACATACACACACGCACACATAAATTTCTATATCCATGGTACTGTTTTTGACTATTTAATCTGTTTCATTGGCCAATTTGTCTATCTGGGCAGCAAGAGTATATGTCTTAATTATTATAGCTTTTAAAAATATTTTAAAATTAAGGGATAATATTCATATATTGCACAAGATGTGGTAATGTTCAATGAACAGGTTAATGATTTTTAACCTATATCTTCACTCATATAACCACTACTTGTATTGTTATAGAGTTTTTCTATTGCTCTGTAAGGCTCCTTTCAGCCCCTTTCATGTTCATACTCCATCTCCCAGATATAACCACTATGTGATATTTTTCATCATTGATAAAATTTTGGTTTTGAATTTCATATAAATGAAAACATACAATATGTTACCTTTTGTGTCTACCTAATTTCCTGTTGTACCAGTAGATTATTGTTTTTTATTGGTGTATTACATTTCATTGCAAAAATATACAACAATTTCTTTATTTGTTCTGTTAACAGGCATTTGGGCTATTACCAGTTTAAGACTAGTGTGAACAGAGCCTGCAGTGAATGATCACATACGTGTCTATTAGTGGACATATGCACTAATTTCTCCTGGGTATATATCTAGGAGTGAAATTGCTGTATCTAAGTATGTATGTTTAAGTTTAATAGAAACTTTCAAATAGTTTTCCAAAGTGGTTGTGCAATTTTACACACCTACCTGGAGTGTGAGAGAGGTCAGGTTCTCCACGCTCTTAATGGTACTTAATATTATATGTCTTTTTAATCTTAGTCATTCTGGTGGATATGTAGTAGTATCTCATGGTGATAGCTTCTTATTAAGTCCTGCTATGTGGCAGGACAAATGCATAATTTGCCTTCTTTATACTTATCCTACAATGTTTTCTCAATTATTTTGGACTCCTACTCTTACGTATATGTTTGAGATTTGGCTTATTTAATCCCACAAAAAGCCTTGTGGAATTTTTATTGAATTTATATAGACTCTATAGATAAATTTAAGGAGAAAAGATTTATGTGTTATGATATATGGTAAAAGATGATAGTTTGTCTTTTCATGAACATGCAGTATCTCTCCATTTATTTACTTTAAGAATTTTTTAAATAGAGTTTTATAACTTTATACATATAGGTCTTGCATATATGTTATTTCATCTTATACTTAGGTAGCTTATAATTTTTGTTGATACTGTGAATGATGCCCATTTAAAAAGTAATCTGCTTGTTGGTTATCACTAGTTCATGAAAATAAAACTGACTTTGCATTTTTATGTTAATATTATATCCAGTCACCTTGCTAATGCATCTTATTGTTTCTAATAATAATATACCTATAAATTCTTTTGGGTTTTCTGTGCAAACCATCATAACTGCAAATAATTAAATACTTGAAGCTTTATTTATTTCCTTTCAATCCTCAAACTCTTAACTGTAAATTTTTGAGTAGTTTTTTGTCTTAATTTTGCTAGTTAGAACTTTTAATTCAAGATTGAAGTGTGATGGTAGGCATCTTGTTCTTGTTTATAATTTTAAGAGGAAGACTCTAAAGTTTCCCAGTTGAGTATGTACTTTCTTATAGGTTTTAACAGATATACTTTGTCAGATTGAATCAGTAATTGTCTAACTTTTTTTTCATATTGACTCCTGTAAAGAGCACTTTTACACATTTTTTCCTGACTGCTTCTGTCCATGGCATTTTAATGCCAGAAATATATTGTTTATCTCTTTATTTAGTATAAGTACATCTGTGCTTCAGACATTAAAAAGCAAGTTTTTTTCACACCACTATTTCAGAACCATTTCTTTGCCCTCTTGGAGGTGATATCATCCTTTCAATTCTTCCATTAAAGGTATTTCTTTTTACTTCTGGGCTTCTTAGATTTTTTAAACTTTAATTGGTGCTAAACTTTATCAAATGTATTTCCAGTATCTGTTAGAGATTTCATTTATATTTTATACTTTAATATTAAAATGGTAAATAAAATTTATAGGTTTTTCTAACACCCAGTAATACTCAAATTCATGGGATAAATCCAATTTATTCAGGATATAATATCTTCTTTATATACTACTGGATTTACTTTATTGATATATATTCATTATTTGAACATGCCAGTGACTTTTTTTTCTAGGCTGTCCCTGTATGGTTTTGGTGTCAAAGTAATTAAATGAGTTGGAGAGTATTCCTTCTTTTTTAAAATTAAACTTTTATTTGAGATTATTGTAGATTCACATGTAAGAAATAAAACAGAGAGGTACCATGTACTGTTTACCCAGTTTCCCCCTATGGTAACATCTTGAAAACTATGCTATAATATCAATATCCTTATTGACATTGATACAGTCCAAATATAGAACATTTCCATCACCAAAAGGATTCCTAATGTTGCCTTTTATAGCCATATCCACTTCTCTCCCACGCTCCCCCAACCCTAACCTCTGACACCGATCTTTTCCCCATTTTTATGACTTTGTCATTTCAGGAGTATTACATACAATTCTCTGGAGATTCACCCAAATTGCATATAAAGACAGTCCATTCCTTTTTATTGCTGAGTAGTATTCCACAGTATGTAGGTATCACAGTTTCACCATTCACCATTCACCTATTGAAAGACATGTGGATTATTTCCAGTTTTTCATGATTACCAATAAAGATGCTGTAAACATTTGTTTATGGCCTTTTTTGTGTGAATACAAATTTTAATTTCTCTGATATAAATACCCAGGAGTGCAATTGCTGGGTCATGTAACAGTGGCATATTACGTTTTTAAAGAAGCCGCTAAAATATTTTCCAGGGTGACTGTAATACTTTGCATTCCCATGAGCAATGACGAGTGATATGTAGTTTTTCCACATCCTTGATAGCATTTTGCGCTGTCACCATTTTTTTATTTCAGTCAGTGTGTTACGTGTGTAGCAATATCTTCTGGTGATTTTAATTTGCATTTTGCTAATGGTTACTAATGTTAAATATATTTTCATATGCTTATTTTCTATCTGTATATTCTCATCTCATCAGCAAAATGTCTGTTCATGTCTTTTGCTCATTTCCTATTTGGATTTTCTGATTTTTACTATTATTTTGCTAGTTGTTTATATAGCCTAAATATTAATCCTTTGTTGGATATGTGATAATTTGGAAATATTTTATTCTACTGTGTAGTTGTCTTTTCATCATTTTAACAAGATTTTTCACATAGCAAAAGTTTTGCTGAAGTTCAATTTATCAACTTTTCCCTTTATGGATCATTGATGTCAAGTCTAATAACTCTTTGCTTAGCCCAGAATATTTTCTTGCTAATTTTCTAAAAGTCTTATAATTTTACATTTTACAGTCCATGATCTCTTTTGAGTTACTTTTTGGGTAAGTTGTGAGGTTTCAATTAAGGTTAACTTTCTTTTTCTTATGAATGTCCCATTGTTCCAGCACTGATTATTGAAGACTGTCTTCATTGAGAGACTTTATTCTGTGCACTGTATTCATTTCAATTGATATATGTGTTCACCCCTCTGCCAACACCTCAATGGATTAATTAATGTAGTTATATAATAAGTTGGGTGCACTGTTTCATTTTCTTCTTCTTTTTCAAAATTGCATCAGCTACTTTAGTTCTTTTGCCTTTCCATATATTTTAGAATAACTTTCCTATGTCTATAATACATCTTGCTGGTATTTTTATTGGTTTATGGGTTTGAGTTTTTTTTTGTTGTTGTTGTTGTTGTTTGTTTGGACACATTTGGGAAGTATTTAGTCATTATTTTTTTAATACTTTTTCAGCCCTGCCCCCTTCTCCTCTCTTTCCTGGGCATTGCTGACACAAATGTTAAATCTTTTGTTATAGCCCCACAGGTCTCTGAGGCTCTATTCATTTTTTTTCAGTCTATTTTTACTCTTTTATTCAGATCGGAGAAGATTGGGGAATATCTATTGTTCTATCTTCAAGTTCACTGATTCTTTCCTCCCTCCCTCCATTCTGCTGTTGAACTCATCCATTGGATCTTGTGTTTTAGCTACTGTATTTTTAAATTCTACAGTATTCATTGGTTCTTCTTTATATCATATTTCTTTGCTTAGGTTTTCTACTTTTTCATTTGTTTCAAGCATTTCTGTAATTGCTTGTTGGAGCTGTTTTATGATGGATACTTTAAAATCCTTGTCAGATAATTCTCACATTTCTATCATCTTGGTGTTGGCATCTATTGATTGTCTTTTAAAATTCAGCTGGGATCTTCCTGGTCCTCGGTGTGATAAATGATTTCCTACTGAGACCTGCACATTTGGGTATTATGTTATAAAACTATGCATATTATTTAGACTTTCTGTTTTAACTGGCTGCTTCTGACCCTGTTCTGGCAGGGGAAGGAGAGGCATCATTGTTGCCACCAAATAGGGGCGAAAGTTCAAGTTCCCACTCAGCCTCCACTGACACCTGAAGGCAGGTGTTCCTTATCACTGCTGAGCGGGGATGGTTGTCCCCCCCTTCCATTCAGCCCTCCTCTAACACCGCTCCAGTGGTGTCACCTCATGACTCTCAGGTGGACATGGAAATTCAATCTCCCTACATGGTCACACTGACATCATGGCGGGGGATTTTGTTACACCTGCGGAGGGTGAGAGTCTTGGCTCCAATTTTGGTTTTCTCTGACACCACCTGCAGGGGGAAGTGGAGAGCCTATTGACAGTATCCAAAGAATGAGCGTCGAGGCTCCCCGCTAAGCCTTTGCTGGAGTGGGTAGGGATGAGGCCACAAATTTTTCTTGTGGTTTTTGGCTGGAGTAATTATTGTCTAAAAGCCTTTTGGCTTGATGTATTGCACCTTTCAGCTTGAGGGATCGGGCTTTTGTTGTGGCTATTTTGTCTGCGTCCATTGGCATTTCCAGGTTTCTGGCTTTTCCAGCTCCAAATATGGACTGTGTGAAGCAAAAAGAAAGACCAGGGAACGCACCACTGTGTCGTTACTTTGACAGAGAGCTCCTCTCTGCCTCAGGATCTTCTTATGTTTGTTTTATATATAATATCCAGAATTCTTAGTTGTATTTAGCAGAAGAAATACAGAAAAGTACATCAACTGCATCTTCTTTTTAAAATTGATTTCTAACCTCCAAAAAGATAGGAGAGGCAGGAATATATCCCAATTCATTCTACATCCCAATGAGGCCAGTATTACCCAGATACCAAAACTAGACAACAACATCACAAGAAAAGAAAGCAAGAGAGGCCAATACTCCTTATGAGTGTAGATGTGAAAATTCTCTACAAAATACTAGCAAACCACACACAGCAATATATAAAAATACTTATGCACCCTGACATGGTGCAATTTATCCTAGCAATGTAAGGTTGTTTCAACAACTGAAAATCAGTCACTGTAATATACCATATTAATTTTTTTAAAGGGGCAAAAACCACATACTGCTATTGCTAGAGTAGGAGATAGGGTTGAGATCTGAGTGGGGACTTGAAGATTGGGTGCAGGTGTTAAAGTAAACAACCCTCAGGCAGAAGCTAACTAGGGGGGCTGATAAACCCAGAAAAGAACTTCAAAGGCCTGTCAGCTGTCTCTGTCACCTTATGTGAACTTTGGCTCATTACAATATCATTTACATCATGGTTTTCAAATTTCCTCTCCCTTGAAATCACCAAGACAGTTTCAAGACTATCATAAAAAGTATGAACGTGGGACAGAATGCAATTCTAGAAATTACTACCCAAATTCTTAGTAAAAGCCAACCCCTTAGCCTTAAATATTCCTCCCCTCAATTAGTAAAACTTTAAAAGACCAAAAACTATTTCCTCCCCATGTAGCTGCTCTTTTTGAGCCTGCCTATTCTCTCTTGAGAGTGTAGTTTGCTTTCAAAAATAAAATAAAATAAAATAAAATAAAATAAAATAAAATAAAATAAAGCTGTTGTTTGCTTGGCTTACATGATACATCCTGAAATTCTTTTCTCCTCACAATCACCAATAACCTAGAAAAATTTCCACTTGGAGGCTGCTAATGGTATCAATAGGCACAGAAAAAGCATTTGACAAAATCCAACACCTTTTCATGTTAAAAATGCTCAAAATGGTAGGAATAGAAGGGAACTTTCTCACCTGCTAAAGGGTATCTATGAAAAGCCCACAGCTAACATACTTAATGGTGAAAGACTGGGTACTTTTCCTCTAACATTAGAAACAGGACAAGGATGTTCATTATTATCACTTCTGATCCACATCTTACTGGAGGTTGTAACAAGCACATTTTGCCAATAAAATGAAATAAAAGGCCTCAGAATCAGAAAGAAAGAAGGATAACGTTCTCTATTTGCAGGTGACATGATCTTGTATATAAAAAATCCTAAGGAATATACTAAGAAAAAAAAAACTATTAGAACAAATAAGTTCAGCAAGGTTGCAGTATTCAAGATGAAATATAAAAATGGCAATTATATTTCTGTACACTAGAAAAGAACAATTCAAAAATGAAATAAGAAAACAATTCCATGTGCAATAGTATCAAAATAATAAAATAGATGCGAATAAATTTAGCAAAAGAAGTGAAATACTTAAATACTAGATACTATAAAACATCATTGAAAGAAATTAAAGAATACCTAAACAAATAAAAAGACATCTCACATTTATGTATTGGAAGATTTAATATTTTGTTAAGATGGGAAAATGCCTCAAATTGATATACAGACTTAATGTAATACCTATCAAAATCCTAGATGTCTTTTTGTGCGGAAATTGGCAAGCTGATACTAAAAGTCATGTGAAAATATAAGGGATCCATCAACCCCTTGACAGAGAAGCCAAAACAATATTGGAAAAGAGGAACAAAGTTGGAGGACTCATACTTCCTGATACCAAAACTTAATACAAAGCTACAGTAATCAAGTCTATTTGATTATCTGGTATAAAGATTGACAGATAGATCAATGAAATAAAATTGAGAGTTCAGAAATAAACCCATATGTCTATGGATAATTGATCTTCAACAAAGGTACCCAGACAATTAAATGGAGGAACAATATTTTTTTCAACAAATGGTACTGGGACAATTGGATGAATAAAGAATGAATTTATTACGCTATATACAAAACTAACTCCCACTGGATCAAAGACTTAAATGTAAGAGCTAAAACTATATAAATGTTAGAGTAAAAGATATGTAAATCTTTGTGACCTTGTATTAGGCAACAGTTTCTTACATATGACACAAAATCACAAGCAACCAAACAAAAAATCACAATTGGACTTCACCAAAATTAAAAACTTTTATACTTCAAAGGACACTATCAAGAAAGTGAAAAGACAACCTACAGAATGGAAGAAAATACTTGAAAATCATATATCTGACAAGGGTTTGGTATTCAGACTGTATAAAGAACCCTTGCTATAAACAACCCTTGCAACTCAAAGATAAGAAGACAAAGAACCCAATTAAAATATGGGCAAAGGATTTGAGCACACATTTCTCCAAGGAAGATGTACGAGTAGCCAATAAGCACGTAAACAGATATTCAACATCATCAGTCATTAGGGAAATGCAAATCAAACCATAATGAGGTGAATCTCACACCTGATAATTGAAAAAGTCAGACAATAAGAAACCTTGATGAGAATGTGGAGAAAATGGAACCCTTGTACATTGTTGGTGGACATGTAAAATGGTTCAGCCATTGTAGAAAACAGTTTGGCATCTTTAACTCAAAAAGTTAAAGATGAAGTTACCATTTGACCCAGATATGACATTCCAGGTATATACCCCCCCAAAATAGAACACATATCTACACACATAAACTTATATACCCATGTTTATAGGATCATTATTCACAATAGATAAAAAGTGGGGACAACCCAAATGCCTGTCAACTGATGAACGGATAAACAAAATGTGGTTGATCCATACAATGAAATATTATTCTGCCATAAAATGGAATGAAGTACTGATACATGCTGTAATATGGATGAACTTTGAAAATATAACGCTAAGTGAAAGAACCCAGACACAAAAGGCCACGTGATGTATGATTCCATTAGTGCAAAATCTTCAGAGTAGGAAATCCATAGAGAAAGAAAGCAGATCAGTGATTTTCAGGGACTAGAGGAGGGGAAAATGAGGAGTGGCTGTCAATGGGTATAGCTTTCTTTCGGAGATGATGAAAACATTCTGGAATTAGCCAGTGTTGATGGCTGTGCAACTTTGTGAATATACTAAAAGCCACTGAATTTTACACTTTAAAAAGAGTGATTTTATGCTATGTAAATTATGTCTGATATTGAAAACTAGCATCTATATCTTCAACCTTTCAATTTTTGGCATGCCCCTTGGTTTCCATCCTCCTCCTGGGTTTGAAGAGATTGTCTAGACTTCTAACTTGAAGTTTTTATGGACATATTTTATCTTTTTGTGCCTTTGTCCTATATCTCATATGTATAGTTTCCTAGGAATAATTCGTCCTGGGGAAGGACTCAAGATAAAGACTGATTCATGAGTCTGTGTCATCTTTGCTTAGTTTAAGGAGAGGAATCTCTAGGGCTGAGAGCCACATGCACCTACATCCACAGCGATCATTCTGATTTCCTCTCACCCCACCATGTAGCTCTTCAAGTCAGGGCTTCATCTCTAACGTCCCAGGGAGATGTGCATTGGAAAGGGTCGTCTCCGTAGGTTGGATTTGTAAACTCTGGGGGTCTCCAGTAGGGTGGGTGAAAGGCTCATTGGATCCAAACTGTTGTCATTAACTCTTCATTCTAGGGGCCTTTTAAAGGAGTGAAGAAACTGCTGCTACTTATATTAATATCTCAATATTTAGGTGCTTCTGAATCCTCAAAATCTTGTGACACCAAGTCAGAGATGTTGTCACCATTATGCAGATTTAGGGCTCTGGAACACAGCCCAATCTCCCAAGTATGATTGATTTAGTAGCATATAGTATCTTTTGCTACTAACCAATGAGCCTTGAAGAAGCCTGTTTGTTTTCCCTGAGGGAAATCGAAAGTGCTATTTTGATGTTAAGCAATGTGCATATATTATGAAATAGAATGTAAAAATTATGAGTTTTGGAGATGAAACACCTAACTTGCAGTAAGCCATTTAATCTAGACTGACATCACATCTATTGAGGTCCTTTTCCCTCTGCCTGAAAATATATTTTTGGCAGAAATATTTGACAAGCAGGGTTCTAATTCAATAACCTACCATCCCTAACTTGACACTCTACCTGAAGCTGAGCATTATCATGTTAAGCAAGATTTTAAGCTCCTGGACACTAATTCCTGAAAGCCACATTGTATTTTTTGAACTGCACTGTGTTTTTGCTTGATTTACCTTCATGTTCTTTCTCAGTAAGTGATTTTTACAGTTCATGTTAAAAAAAAAATCTCAGGTAGCCTCATTTGCTCTGCCTGCTTGGTTGTAGTTCCTGATGCAATCTCTAGCACAAGGATCCCATTGAAGAGTTAGTTCATTTCGCTTTCCATATGTTGGCAATCACGTAATGCCGTTTACAGTGCGATTTTCAGAGAGTCTCAATCCTTCCAGTAGTGTTTAGAAATACTAGCACAAATATTGAAAGGTGTTGTTGTAGGAGGCAAATAGCATAGAAATTAGAATCTTGACATATTTTTCAAAAAGGGAGCTAGAAGGAGGTACAGTGGCAGGGATCCCTAGAGAACACCACTGCCTAAAATTTTTTTAAAAACTGCTGTCCAATTTTCCCATCTGTTACATACTGGATTTCTCTTGCAAATACCAAGCTTAATGAAACATACAACCTGAATGTAAAATATGCTGAAGGGAGAATAACAATCACCAACTCCTGCCCAGTTAAATGTTTACTCTAACAAATGAGCTGCCTGCACAGATGTTCAGTGTTATAATTTCTCATGGTGGCTGGTCCTCATTTTCATCTTTGAAACGCTATTTTAAAATCCTGGAAAGAACATTTAATGTTTAAATTGAACAGATTAGTGATAATCTCATTAGCAATCTGGGTGGAAAATTTCATTTAGTGTGTGGTTTCTCTGTGAATCTTGGGAAATCCTGAGAATTCACTATCGCTAAACTTTCTGCTCAAAAATGTCTTACCTAAATGGAAAAGCCCGTGTCATACACTAATGTGAATTGGAGTTCTTGTAGGAACTAGCAGACTTACTAGAGATCCTGAGAGTGATGAGGTGGAATGTATCAGTCGGTGTTTATCACAGTAATGCTGCATAACAAACCACCCCCAAAATCTGAGCCATACAACAAAAAGCATTTATTTATAGCTCATGAATATCTGAGTCAGCTTGCCTGGGCTCATCTAGACTTGGCTCCAGTTGTGGGTTCAATTTAAATCTGTTTCAAGTATCTCCTTTTTCTGAGACAAGTGGGCAACTCCCCAAGGTATGTTCTTCTCATATTGATGTTAGGGTGCAAGAGGACAAGCCTAATCATGCAAGTCCATTCAATAATACCCTATTGGCCAAAGCAGAAACATGGCTAAACCCAAAGGGGCAGAGAAATATATTCTGCTTGTAGTAGAAGAAACTGCAAAAACCACAAGGCAAAATGTATGGATATAGGACAGGGCAAAGAATTAGAGCCAAAAATTCAATCTACCACATGCAGCTTCTCTTGGAATATGTCAAATGATAATTAAATAAAACTTAAAATGTCCTATTGTAAATTTATAGCACAAGAACACCCTTTTCTTGTCCTTTATGCAGAGATAAAATCTACTGGCTACAATGTAGAGGTCATTCTCAACTATTTCTTCCTTTTTTATTATTTTTAAAGCATTGGAACCTCCTTTTAAAGCAATTTTATATAGACCTCAATTTGTGAAATGGGTAATGGAGGGGCTGCTCCAGTGGGAAGGCAGAGAGAGTCATGAGTTGGGGATAGGCAAAATATAGAATGCCCAGCTGAATTTGAATTTCAGATGAATAATGGATAATTTTCTAGTATAAGTATGCCCCATGATATCATTTATTTTTTTTCTTTTCCCTACTCTTCTTCCTCCTGCTTCTCTGCTTCCTCCTCCTCCTCCTCCTTCTGCTAAATCCATCAACTCTAACTGATAGCAGTACAAGACTAGGCCCATTCCACCTCTGCCTTTACTACCTGCTATGGTCAAATGCCCTTGGCCTGCACAGATATGGCCATGTTTCTCTCCTCTGGGATATGGCAACAGCAGGTTTCTAGACCCCAACCTGTCTTCCTCAGGCTCGTCCATGGGAAACACAGTTCAGAAGGGCCTTTATTCCACACGGCCTCTTGGGCCTATCCTGTGATTCCTTCAGGAAATCAGTTGTTGGGGAAGAAAACTGACACTGGACTGCAGACTGCTCCTGAAAGAGTAAACCAGAGACAGATGGAGACTCCCTCCATAGTCACCAGCATTGGATGGTGAAGTCTGCAAAAGAAGCCACACATGGTTTGGCAAAAGAGTTCTGATGCTTAAAAAAGAAATTAATGACAGGAATGATTGCAAATCCCATGTCGTTATAGTGTCTGATCAGTGTGGTGTCTGACTCCTCATTGAGCACCTGAAAGATCTGGTTTTGTTCAAGGTGACGTGTAACAGGAAGGCTCGTGCTGCCTCCCCAACGCCCCTCTCCCCGGCCTCTGCACCGCGGCAGCTCTGCCACCGTGTGTCCCACATACTGAGATTCTGAACCACCTTGTTTGAGATGATTACAGGTTCTTGATACCCAAGGCAAGCGCCTGAGGTAGCTCTTCTTGCCTTCTAGAAGCTTGGTCTCTCCAACCCTGGCTGCACTATTTCTGCAGAACAGTGAGCACCTTAAGTTGAGATAGGGAGACTCCGCACTGTTAAATCTGATGTGATTGATTTTATTCCTTCAAAGCTGGGATTTAAATTCTGGGGAGTTGGGGAAAACCTCAGGCCGCACTGAAATGGAAGTTGTTTCAGATTTATGTCTCTGTGAATCATAAACAGATGGGCACGTGAAAGCCCATAGACTGTTTTATTAAAATATTGCTCCTTTAACGGCAGGAAAGTCTTCCTGACGATTTTATTGAGTGGGAAATATTTAATCTGCTCTCAGGCAGACATCAGCAGTGAGCTCAAAAGTTCTGCAAAAAGAGCATAAATGCTTTTGCTTTTGTCAGTTTATTTTCCATATTCCAAGGAAGTCCACTTCTGTCTTGGGAATACTTGGATGAATATCTTGCTGTAGTTAGTTCTGGTGCGGGGGGGGGGGGCGGAGAAGGATGGAGGAGAGGTTTGATTTCCCTCCCTCATTCGGCGGAAGCAGGCTGAAGCCACAGGCACCAGTGTGTTCTTCGGCCTGCGGTCTATCCATCCAGACGATAAATAATGCATTGAATTTATTCATTTACTTCAAACAGTAACTGCAAAGGAAAAAAGCAAAAATCATTTTCATGTCTCAAGAATGACAGAAAACTCTAAATGCTTTGGAATTAAAAGCCTGCACAGTAAATGGAAACACGTAAGCAGAGTAAGAAGATTTATATATTATATAGCTTCAAATGGCTAGAAGAAGGCTATTGAATGTTCCCAACACAAAGAAATAGTAAATGTTTGAGATGATGGGCATGCTAATTTCACTGCTCTGATCACTATACATTATATGTATCAAAACATCACTATGTCCCCTTATAAAGATGTATAATTAATATATGTTAGATTTAAAAAATTGGAAAAAGACCTTAATGAGAAACTAGAAAATAAAACAGAATTAAAACTCAATCTGTAGTGATAACCGGTAATGTGGTAATTGTCACTTTAAATGTGCATTGGAAAAAAAACCCCAAGGTGTTTGTTATCTTCAGTGTCTTGCCCTTCAAGATGAGATTTTATTTTACTTGTTTTTGGAGCCGCAGCAATGTGCTGCTGTTATTAAGGCTAGCTAAGGTGGGTTCTCTGTTTTGCAGAGGACCACAAAGCACCTGGAGCCATCCGGATGTAATTTACATAACCCCGTTAGAAGGCCCTGATACCATTTTCTGGGAGAAAAGAAGTTAGGAGCATGGCTGACAAGGGCTTTGCATGCGTGAATGCTCTGTAGGGGCTCACTTGCCATTGCGTTTCCACCAGCTCACTTCCTTTCTGGATTAACACAAAAGCACAAGTCTCTGCTACTTGGATACCAAAAAGTAGAATATAATTTTATTTTATGACTTACATGAAAGATACCCAGGAGAGTCTATTGCACAAGTAGTTTGGAACTGCAGTTACAGCATTAAGGTTGTAAACATTTCATTCTCTTGCAACCTACATATCACAGTGGATGCTTATAATTATTGCAGGAACGGCAAGGCCATTCTTGGGATAAATTGTACTATCTGCAAGGTGACACATCTGACAAATGCATAGAATAGTCATGTAGAAGGAATGAGGGGCGTGGGGAAGAGAGAGATCAGTGGACATTTTTATTTGTTGCTTATACTAGCACTGCTCCTGGTCGATCAGGGATGCTTTTGTGTAGCTTTTTTATACAGAATGGGCTCGCTTTTCTATTTGATCACTCACTGGACAGGCTACTGATGAATAGGTGAGTGTCAAAGTGGGGAAAACAACTAATCTAATTTGCTCACTTTCTAAGCACACATCATTTAGTATCAATTTGCCCATAGGTACTTTTATACCACCCCATTTTGCTAAAATTTGTTTTGCCCAAAGACGCCCAGCTAGAAAATGGACAAGCCTGGACTTGAACACAGATCTGTCTGATCATAAAACCCTCTCTCAATCCACTACATGGTCACCAAGGGAAGAACGGCCATAATCTCCATTTACATGGCCAGTTTACAAAGCCTTCATGAAACATGGTAAGAGGTCTTATAAAGGTATAGCTTTTTTTAAATTCAGTGCATGATAGGATTATGTGTTAATTGTGACCACATGTGTATACTCCAAGTGGCACTTTACTTATTCGCTTTCAACCCTAAAGAAAAGAAATATTTCCTCCAAAATTAATATTAATATTAATAGTTTCGTAGCATCTTACAAACTATGGAATATCGTGACATACACTGGGAATAACCCCACGCTGGGTGTTTGGAGACCCGGGTTCTGGCCCTGCCTTGCCATTATCTCACGTGAAACTTCTAACAAACGTTCTGCTTCTACGATTTCCTCACTGTAAGATGAGGACGGTGGGTGGAATCCAGTGGACAAACCCCAGGTCGGCGTCTCCGTGTGGACAAAGAGCTGAGGCCAGTGGCAGAGGCAGAGACATGCGGGGGTCAAGGGTGTCCCACGAGGTTGCTGGATGCAGCCTGTTTTGGGGGAGACCCTTCAAATGCTCATGAGCCTTTCCTGCCGGCCAAAGTCAGGCCATACTCTGAGCGAACCTACTGCCGCCACGCAGGTGTAATGAGAAGCAGCATTCTGCTCCATTTGGCTCCTCCTGGATCATTCCCCCGTGTAGTGTATCCGCCTAATGATGATTGCTCCTAATATTTATTCTCTGAAGATTAAGTTGATCAGGTTTGCCCTGAATTTTTGTGATTTTTTTATCTGTACTAATTGTTGGGGAAGAAAAGAGAGGCCTCAATCCTACCAGATATCACATGGGTTATAACTGAATGTATACATATGTGCATATACATATATGTGTGTGCGTATATGTAATATATGAGTATATACACACGTAATGTGTATAGATGTTATGACCGAGTGCATATATGTGTGTGTGTTATGAATGAGCACATATATGTGTGTGTACATATTCATATATGTAAGCATATATAAATATACATACACGTTTTTGCAGAAACAGTTTTCTAATAAAAAGAAAAGACTCTGGTATGTGTTCCTGAGTGCATGTGTGTGTGTGTGTGTGTCTGTGTGTGAGAGAGAGGACAAGAGAGAGAATGGGCAAGCCTTGGTAGAGCCCACTCTCTGCTCTGGGTTTAAACAAAAGATGGCTAGAAATCACTGGAAACCATTTGGAGTGAAGCAGGGCCAGCCTGTTCTCCAACGGTGGCTCTCTACTTACCAGTTTGACTCAGAGCATGCGAGTAGTGAAACAGAGTATGCGATTGAACATCCGACTCCACGGGGCTGCCAAAGCAGTGCTGTCTGCCGGAACATTCTGAGACGACAGGAATGTCCCCTACGGTAACCACCAGCCACATGTGGCTACACAGCTTCTCAGAGGTGGCTAGCATGACCAAGAAGCTGACCTTTCTAGAAATTTAATTTACATAAACTTACATTTAAATCTAAATAGCCACAAGGGTCTCGTGCCTGCCATATTGAAAAGCACAAGTTCAGAGACTAAAATTCCCCACTATCGGATCACCCCTTGCTCTTATTTAGCCAAGTGACTAAATGTACATTCAGTTCCCGTCTGCCTCAGCTTTCTCCAGTGTTCTCTAAGAGGACTTCTAGTCTGAAATCCATTCTATTGCAGGAGCCCAAAAGTAGAGAGAAGGCTAAAAAGTAGGGGGGAAAAGACACAAAAAGATCTTTGTTTCATGTTTATCTTTTAATTCTATTTTCTCTCCCCCACCATTAAAAACCACATTAAAAAAAACCTACCATCTAGTACATAGTGATCTTTTTTTTTGGTCTGGAAGTGTCTGCCCTAAATTGTTCATGGCCATGGAACATGCTTTCTTTTCTATATAGCACCCAAAGAGGTTTTTCTAAAACCTAATCCACTTAAAATCCCTTGCAGCTTCTCCTGGTGCCCTAAAGATAAAGCTCCTCCTGCTCAAGCACTCCTGTTCTGCTTAGGCCCACTGTCTGCCTTACCTCCTGGGGTCTGCTCCCTGGCCTCTTGGTGTTCTGCGTGCTGTCGCAGCATGCTGCCACTTCTCTTTGCTCCTCCCATCCTTCTCTTTGATGCTCCCACCCCTGTCATCCCATGGCAGTGTAGAAGTCACAGTTGCTATCACTTTCCCATCTCCCCTAGGAGGGGAGGAGCACAGTGATTCAGAGTGCAGGCTGTACAGTGAGATGGCCATGAGCCTGTCGCCGTCACCCGCCTCTAGCTGGGCCAGGGGCTTCTCCTTTCTGCTACTCTGGTATGCTGGCCAGGACCTCTTAATAACACCTCCCAACTGCATTGCAATAGTCCTGTTTCTTGTCTGTCTCCTTCACTAACCCAGGGTTTTTCAAACTGTAGGTCATACAATCAACTTATTGGGTTGTGATTGGCACTTTAAAAAAATGAGTAGAATAGAACAGAAAATATCAGAGTCTATTTATGGCTCCTTAATCAATATTGTCTTATGAAATAAGCTGCCAGCAGGGATCAGGACCAGGATCCCTGCCACTTAGCCCAGCAGAAGCAAGCACCATTACAGGACACCACAAGGCCAATCTCGGACATCATGTTGGTGTTTGCTGTTGGGGGGCAGTGGGTATGGATGGGCTGAGCAGTGTTCAAAGTGAGTCCTGAGGGTGACGTCAAGGCTAGGTTTGGGTCTCAGAGATTCAAGTCTGCCTTGATAAAGGTAAAGCCATGATTTGAGTTTCAGGATTCGGGTTCTTCCTTGTCACTTCTGAGCACACCTTGTCCATGAGGTACGTGGTGGCCTCCTTCCACATGACCCATCCTCCTCCCTTCTTTCTTCTTCCTTTCCTCTCCTCAGTACTCCCATTTGCAGACTCCTTCTCGGTGCTCCTCTCTCGCCAAGCTAATCCTGAGTCAGGCCCAGTGGCAGGGAGGAGTGCTGAGTGATTTCCTGAATTGCATTCTTTGTCAATCGGATACACAACCCAACTCCCACATGGCAGCGTTGCCTTTCCCCAGGTCGGTCTCTCTAAGTCCTGCTTCCTGTCATAGCATGCTAGGCTTGTGCCAATCCCTCCCTTCCTGTCTCTTGTCGGCCAAGGGAGAGGTCTTCCACTAGAATCTCAAAATACGGCAGCCAGGAGGCAAAGCTGGCAGAGAGGGGAGCCTGGGAGCCTGCCAGCATCTTCCCCAAGGTGGCTGAGCACAAGAGGGGCTTTCTACAGCAAGTAAATTTATACTCCTGACTTTCTCTTTCGTCAAAGCACTTATTTAGGAGGGGATTCCTGGTGTTTTCCTGTGGATGAAAGACCAGCCCTGTGTGGTCAGGTGTGCTAACAGGCGGGCTCCACCTGGGACAATGGCTGAGCTGCCTCTGTGAATAAGGCACCCACTTCTGTGGCAGTGAATACGGGGGGAAAATGGAAATAAAGACCAGGCTGAAGTTCCTGAGATCTCTTTAAGACATCACAATGTCTTTTTAGCTCCTACCATGCATGGGAGCTACCTCATGCATGATCCAAATGACAGGTGACCCTCACATCACAAGGATTGAGATTTAGAATGAGTTTGTTGCCTTTTTGGACATGGGTTTGCTGTCTGCCTTCTGCATCCACAAGGAAAGAGGTGGGAACCTCTTTCCTGAGTACTTGCTGGGTGCCAGGGACTGTATTCCCTTGACTGTCTTCCTTCTCCATGCAATCGCCTTTTCAAGTCCCTTTCTGTCCCCCAGAGTGGACTAGACAACAGTGCCCATGAGTCAGATGCAGAGCTATGATGTTAACACACAGGACCCCAGTCCCAGATGAGTGGAAGTTAAATATTTGCTTAAAGGGCTTTTACCCTTCTAATTACTGATGACAATGAATCTCAAACTTTTAAAAAGTATTGCACCCTTTTTTCAAATAAATATTGTAACAAGGCAGAGATGCTCTTCTGATTGAAGGGGTTGTGAGCGGAGACTGGATCCCTAACCCACAAGACCTTCAGGCGCATTCCCACGGCTCCTGAGAGATTTGGGCATATTCAGCAGAGCACAAAAGCAACCAATAGCAGTCACCTCTACCAAGGGCATTCTCTGTGTAACAGAATGTTGCTAACTTTTTATATGCATTGTTCTTTTGCTACTTGTAACAGTATAAGAGTTATTATTATTATTAGTTGCAGTATTAGTATCAGAATTATCATCCCCATTCTGCAGAAAAGCAAACTGAGGCTTAACAAGTTTAAACATCTTCCTTTTACTCAGGTAGTAGAGCCTGGATTTAACTCGAGATAGTCTGACTCTGAAGCCACCATTCTTAACCATTGTTCATTCATTTGACAAATATTATTGAGCACTTACCATAGGTCGCATATGCTCCAGGTGAACAAAACAAGCGAAAATTTCTGCCCTTGTGGAGTTGACAGTTTATTTTAGGAAAGTGGATGGGTAGGATATAGACAGTAAATCAAATAAGAAAT
Source organism: Microcebus murinus (assembly GCF_040939455.1). Classification (NCBI taxonomy): domain Eukaryota; kingdom Metazoa; phylum Chordata; class Mammalia; order Primates; family Cheirogaleidae; genus Microcebus; species Microcebus murinus. The sequence continues at coordinate 49,152,953 of NC_134122.1, read as the reverse complement.
AGTGTCTTAGATGGTGATAAATAAATGCTCTGACAGAGAATAAAGTAGAAAAGGATAATAGAGAATATTAGGAGGTTAAAAATATAAGTAAAGTCAGTAGAGGCCTCATTGCGAAGGTGAGTACTATGATATTCTAGCTAGATTTGAAAAGTGAAACACCCTTAGGTCAAATAAAAGAATTTTCTATTAAATCAGAAGTATTAAATTGCATTAATTAAATGAGGCAAAATGAACAAAATCTCAAAAACAAGCCTTTCTAGGTGGTAAAACTTCTAGGCAATTATTATATTAACCATTAATTTGACTTAAGATGCATTAAAAAATGGGTTCCCCATATTGGCATCTTTGTCCAGAGAATAGAAATGCTTTGTATAGGAGAAAAATTGCTCACTGCCAGGTGTTGAGGGTGTTTTGCAGGAGCTTCGAACATTGGGCGTTCCATTTGTCAATGACAATCACTCAGGGTGTCCTCGTTTTGACGGTGACTGCTGGTTTTGATTAGGAAGGATTTCCTTGCCGGTTTCTGCTGAATGTTGATGCATTCCGTTCCTTCACAGTTTACTTGGCAGCTGTTCTATTGCCAATCCAGGAGAGATCTGATAAATTTAGCACTGATTAAAAACGGAATCCGTGAGCTGTAAGATGGGTTAAGGTACAATTGCTTAGCACAACTGTTTCCTTTCCCGCTTAGGGAAACAGCTTACTAAGAAAGCCTTGGTGCACAACACACAATTTGGCCTCAAATTGCTCAATTGCCCATAAACTTAGGCAATTATTTGCCCTCTAAAAAAAAGTCTGGGTTCTTTGTGAGACCACCTTATGCTGCCTGTAAGTCACCCAGAGTAAAACCACAGTAAGAGACCGCAAAGTTGTCAACTAAAGAGAAGCAAGACTTGGATTTGTGCCTGTTAGTCTGGCTGCGAAAGTTACAGTTTTGTAATCATCAGAGGGAGCCGCAACCAATTGGACAGCCTCAGGGCTGTGACGATTGAATTATTACCTCCGTGCGGGCAAAATGGAGCCTCCCACACACTCAAGTTCAACAAGCTCTTATTGAACAACCACCATGTGCGAGGCCTTGGACAAGGTGCTGAGCTTACAGTGATGAATAGTGATGTAGGGTAATTACAGCCTGGCTGAGTGTGTGCTTCACAATGCCAACTTCAGTTGACTGACAGGAGTGCTGCAGTATCAGCCATTGTGATCATTTCTTTGTGCTAGAACATTTTCTCCTAAAAGTCCTTGTCAAATGCAAATGGATCGCCTGGGAAAGGATAAGGTATTAACCATTACATGGGTTAGCAGAGCTTAGACTTCCAACGGAGTCAGCAATTGCCTATCTAGATGTCACCTACTGAGTACCTAGTACGTGGCAGGCACTGTTTGAATGAAACAGACATTAATTTCCTGCTCTCAAAAATTTACAATTTCGATGAGAGGAGAGAGAGAGAAACAGACTAATATTTACCTAGGTGGTATGTAAGATAGTGAAATAATAAAGCCAGGCAAAGGGATAGGGCGGGATAAGGGGGGACATGACTACTTTTACACAGGGTGATCAGGAAGGGGCTTTTTAATAAGGTGGTATTTGAATAAAGACTGAAAGGAGATGAAGTGAGGGAGAGAGACAAACAGCAACGTGGGCAGAAGGAACAGGGAGTGCCAAGGCCCTGAGGTGGGAGGGACTCTTGATGAGACCCAAGAACACATGGCAAAGAGTCCAGCGTGGCTGGGGCAAGGAGGGCCCGGAAGTCATTGGAGCAGATGAGCTTTGAGAGGCAGCAGAGGGCAGCTCATGCCGGAAAATACACCGGTACATGTGGACAGAAGGATGGTCCCTGGCGCAACTAACTAGCTGGTGGACACTAGACAGAAAGGTGAGAGAGGCAGATATATTAAAAGGAAAAGCAGAACTGGAAGAGAGAAACCAGAGTGTCCAAGGACAGCTTTCTCCTCTCTCATACTTTTCTATCCAGGACTGGTCCCTTGGGACACATCATCTCCCATAATGTCACACACTCAACCTTGCCCGTGGGCTTGCGGCACAGCTGGCCTCGAATCAGTCTGCTTTTGCTAATGTTTGTCTTTCCTCCTTTTTCCTGGACCAACTTCTTGGAAAACCAACCAACCCAGCCTGAGAGTCGGCAGGTGTGGTTTCCGGCACTGGCTCTGCTATCAGTCAACGTGATTCGTGGCATTTTCTCATTCTATGAGTGAGAGGTCCCAGGGCCAGGGAGATGAAATTCAGCTAAGGCTTCCTAGAATGCTTAAGAGCTTGGTCTGGACACAAGGTAGCCTTTATTCATATATTTAAATTCACCCTCGTTTTCTGTATTGATGCCCGTATTCTGTAGTTGACACTCTGCAGCCCTACGCAAGTAAACGTGCAGTCCAGGCGTCCCCAGATGCTTCAGGGATCCCGGTTTGTGGATAAGCCGCCTGGGTTCACTAGAGACACATGTCTTCAAATCAGTGATTTTTCTATTTTAGCTCCCCACAAGTCAGCTGGAACTTGCATAAATGCAGATTTCTAGAGAAGATCCACAGATTTGGGGGTCAGTAAGTTTGAGGTGAGGCCCAAGATGCTATCACTTTAATAAGGGCCTCAGAGGATTCTGAGTCAGATGGTGATGGCGTGAGAAAGACCGAGATGCATGGCGGTGGTAATCGTAATGTTGGGGGTGGTGTAGGCGGTGGCAGTGATGGTGGCAGTGTTTGGAGATAGTGGTCATGGTGTTGGTGAGGATAACAGTACAGTGGTGGTGGTGACAGCACCGGCATTGGTATTCGTGGTGGCAGTGGTGGAGGAGATGGCGGTGTTGGCTGGGGACAGTAGAAGCAGTAGGGCTGTACTGTTGGTGATGGTGGTAGTGACAGCGGTGGCAGTTCTGGTGGTAATGATCATTCTTGGGTGCGGTGGTACCGCTGCTATCACTCAGTCCCCCTGGGGACATCCACTGGAGCTCAACTTCTGTTTCTTTAGGTAGATGGACTTCTGATGGCTTCACCTCTTCCTGACATATAACATATCTCTCTAGATCTGATACATAAATTATCTGCCAGGGTTATTCTTCCAAGTGACTACAGACATTACTCCTCATGTCCAGCTAAACAGTTCATGTTTATTGAGCTTTTATCATGTGCTAAGCATTCTACTTGGATTTTCTCATTACATATTCAATGCAGTCCTGTGAAATAGATGTTATTATTATGCCTGATTGAAAGATGGGGAAACTGAGGGTTAGAAGATCTAAGTGATAGGTAGTAAGTGGTTGAGTCAGACTTAAGTACAGAGAGCTTTTGGTGGACTCGCCAGTGTGTTTGTCTGGGTTATTCAATCAGTTTCTATGTACCTGGAACATGGCAGAAAGTTATTAAATGTTTGAATCAATACATAAAGCAAGATAGTTTAAGAGTGAACCAGGTAATGCTGAATATTTAATCCATATTAAACTTCTTTTAGCCTAACTCAAAAGCGAAGTAACACTAAAATCTAACAAGTGCCAGGGGATGGCAGGTATTAGTTTCTAGCATCTAGTCTAGTACCTGGCCTTATAGTGAATGCTCTCAGTAAAAACTGATTAAATCAATGAAATGTTTTTTTTTCGATAGAGTTTGGTGAATAACTTATGACAAAATACTCGCAGCTGATTCAGAGTATTTGACCTTGTAGATATTGTTTGAAGTAGTGGAATCCGAGAAAGCATTTTTCTGAGCTGCAGTGACAGAGGCTGCCCACAGGGCGTATCAGGACACACATGAGAAAGGACGGAGTTTTCCTGGGAAGAGAATCTTGCATCAATCCTAGCAGAATAAGCTGTTGCCTAGCCAGGCTGGGAAAGGTGGCACCTCACGTTCTCCCCACCTTCCCCCCGACATTTCAAGTGCCTTCATGAAGACGTCGGTCATAATCCTCAGTAAGATTGAAGGTTTCAAATGCCACTGACCGCTGGAGAGGAAAGGCTTTGGCTTAAGTTTGCTCTGAAAGGAAGGTGGCTGGGATCTGTCTCCCCTGAGGCATATTGGAATTGGTGGGGGTATAAAGTTGGGGTTAAAGGACCATTGTAGGGACAAAGGGATGCTATCGTTTCACCAACTCTAAGCGTTTGCCTAGATTCTCCCTGTGTTCTGATGTCTTTTTCCCTCTGACATTTTGAAGTACTCCTCATCCCCCTCTTAGTCTCCATTTCTACTCCAAGAGATGCATTAAGTCTGCACAGGAATGAACAGCTTCCCGCATTGTCTGTTGGGATGAAAGGACCAGTGTTGGTTCTGCTGTTCCACACCCGGATGAATGGACCAGGCCACAGGCTGAGGACTCTGCCTCTTGCTGCGTGGTGCTCTCAAATTTGTGCCCTTTAATCTTACAGTTGTAAGACTGCCCAGGTGCTCGGCTCTGCCTATACGTTCTGGACCCCATGAGCCCAGACACTGTTCTTTTTAGCTGGAAATTTTAAAAGCGAGTAAGAGATAAAGCCTCCCTGTAGGAACAGTGGCCTCAGAGAAAGGCAATTATTAAATACAATCTTTGATTATGAAAGAGCACTCTTAAGAGAGTTACTTTTAAATATTCCAACCCTGTCTCCTTTTGCCTTTCCTACAAGAAGGGCTTCTGATGAACAGCAGAAGTACGAGAGAGGCCCCAGCGGTCTCAGCTGCAGCTAAACTGCATGGCCCAGATAAGCGAATGGTGCTTTGTTTTCAGCTTTGCTTCAGCCTGATGGAGCACTTAGGAGAAATTTCCCACTAACTCCAAAGTGTCAAGGTCTGCAAGCCTTTTGAAATCATGTAATCTGGATTTAATACGTACTCATCATCTTCCTCCAGGGATTATCTCCTCAAAGGTTTTCACAGTGCTAACAGTTTGCCATTCACAGGGTAAATTACCCAGAGACCTGGCCAGGGACAGTAACAGCACTGAGCAGGGAACTGTGTACAATGTTGCCAACTCTTAGTACTGGGTGAAAGACAGGGTGATGTGATAGAAAGGGTGTTGTGATGTTGATGGATAGCTTAAGATGGCTACTTTGTTTTCTTTGTAGGGAAAGTAACAATAATGAACTGGGCTTGTCTCCTTGTCTTGTGGATGAGTGTCTGTACTGGTGCAAATGTCATTGTCTACCTGCATGTGTTCATTCCACAGACATTCGGTATGGATCTGCTCTGTTCCAGCTCCCCACTGTGTGATGGGGTGAAAGTGTGAACAGGGCAATGTCCCTGCCTTCAAGGCTATCACTTGTTAGCAGGAAATACAAGCGAACAATTACAACATGTTTATGTGCAATAATGGAGCTATGTTCTGTATGTTAGCTGGTCCTTGGTGACATTGGTGATCCAGGGGATCTTGGTGTAACCACTCTTCTCCCTTCTCCAGTGTCATGCACATGGATCCCTAAAGTCCTCCTTTCTTCCGCTTCCTTCTATGGAGTCTCAGACAAATTCTCCCCTTGGCTTCACATCAAGGAGTCCCACCAAATTCTCTGTGGCTTGGGAGTAGGCTGACACCCATGCCTTTAGGAATGCTGTGCCTATTGAGATACATTTTTTGCTTCTATTCAAAAGTATATACCAGGAAAGGAAGAATGCGATTTGCTCCTTTTGCAGATCATGAAAGGCGTCACACAGAATAGTGATTGATCTGGATCTTGAAGACTCAATAAGAGCTTTGCAAATGTCAAATGCTGTCCCTGAGAAGCATGCATCCTCCACAAAAGCAGTGATGCATTTGCCACCTTTTCCTCAGACCTGTTGTTAAGACCAACCACCCTCAATACTCTGATTCCTCGGCCACAAATAAAGTTTTTCCTGCCCTGAGCACCCTGTTACTCTTTAATGTGATGACAAACATTTCTTGAGTACTGCGATGAGAATGGAGATGTCATGGAAGAGGGCGTTTATGTGTGTGTGTGTGCACATGTGTGTGCATGTGTTTGTTTAAAGAAAAGGGACAGGATTCTACATTATATGGGGACAGGACAGATGTAAGCAAATTAGGTGTGTTCTGCTATCCAATGTAGAATGTAGGCAAACAGACAATCTGTTTTCTTTATAAGAAAACAAAACAAACAACCAAAGAGAGGAAGGGTTTCCACAAAAGTCTTGTAGTGCTCCTAACCAACAGACTAGCCCAACCCTAAAATATCAGCCAGCTGATAAGATAAGAACCCAGAGTGGTCAAAGTGTCAGTAGTAAATCAGATGGCCTTGGCTTACATATTAAAATCATTATTCAACAGTTACTTCCTAATACACACCTTAGTGCAGTTCATAAGTAAGAAGGGATTTGGTCATATTTCTCTTTTTTTTTTCTTTTCTCAGAGGTCTTAGGGGTGAAGATGATGAGGACTGAAACAGACAGACCATATGCAGGCGCTGCATTGGATGTCTGCCTGCTTCACACGTGTCTAACCCATGATGGACACTCCACCTTCTACTTTGAGCACATCCCTCAGGGGCACACAGTAGGGCCTCTACTCTGATGACCCTGTTTATGCCCCAAGTATCAAGCAAGACTATTGAATTCACCAATCTCTTTTATGATGATCAAAGGAAATTACAGGAGAAGGGGCCAGGAGAGAGACATGATAAAGATCTTTCTGAGTGGTGTACTATCTGTTCCTTTCCTCCAGAGAGTGGCAAACAGAGATGTTATTGCTGTTCAAATTAACAGCATTTACTGAGCTTCCAACTGAGAGGTTAAGAGCTCTGACTCAGGAGTGAGACAGACTAGATTTGAATCCCTGCCCTTCTGCACCTTGCCAGGTGTGTAAGGCATACCTTACCAGGTCCAGCAAGATGCCCAGCCGGTGCCTCAGTTTCTCATCTGAGAAAATGCATACAGACCTCAAAGTAATATTCTAAAGAGTAAGAAAAATTATATACCTCAAGCACATAATGTAGTAATCATGTAGTAACCAATAGAATTAGGGTGACACTTTAAGCAATGTAAAATAATCAATGAGTGCTTTATTCCTATTGAGGAAGCTTCTAAAGCTCCATATTTTGTCATCTAATTTCCTAAACATATTAATCAAAAGTATTTTAAAGTATCTCTGGTAAGTCCACTATATTTTTTATTTCTTAGTTTTTATTTTATTTGGTCCAGTCTTCTGTTATAACTGGTAATTTTTGAATGTGTAACATTCTCTATAAACAATTATACAGATTTTGGCTGCTTTCTTCTTGCAATAGGAATTCATATTCTTCTGGCAGGCAGTTAGAGAAAGGCTAGATTATCTTGACATAAACAAATATTTCAATGATTTGAAACTGGCTTTTAGTCTTTGTGATGGCTGTTTTTTACTGGTTGGCTTTTCCCCCCTAGAATAGGCTGTTCCTGGGTCTCAACTAAAGGCCTAAGTTGTTTTACTGGGACTCCTTTTCCTTAGGAGGTTCTGAACTCCAGTTTTTATTTCAATTTTTATTTAAAAACTCAAATATACTTAGCTTTTTATGCTTTTATTAACTATTACCTGGTTGGTTTCTTGGTCTCTTACTACTCACAACTTAAGAAGTGACTTATGCCTTGCAGTAAAAGTGATGCAGAGTATAGGGCTTCTCTGCAGTTTTCTTTTTCTTTATTCTTACTTTTCAATGTACTTACTTATAGTTGAAAAATAAAAATTATATATATTTATGATATACAACATGATGTTTTGATATGTGTATACATTGTAGAATGGCTAAATCAACAATATATCCATTACCTCGCAAACTTTCCCTTTTCATCTTTATTTTTTCTTAACCCTTGAAGTCCTGGAGCATAGTAATTTTTGTCTCCCTGCTTGGCCTGTCTGCACTGAAGTTGCTTATGGATTGAAAAACGCCTCGAGGGGAAACACTGATCTCACAACAATTCATTTTCCTTCTCTCTGGAATTCACTGACTACCTTGGTTGTCCTCCAGTACCTTCATATGCATATGTTTCTGATATTATTTTTATCCACAATTGATGACTGCTTTCTGCAAAAGACTGATTTGAATTATTAGTTCATTACAGCCTGAAGTTCCTGAAAATCCATGCTTTCAAATATTCCGTCCCATAGGAATGTACTCCCAGTGTAACATTAAATTTAAAAGATACTCTGTCAGACAATGTCTTTCAACATCCACAATTTTGTTGTCTAAACATATGAAACGAATTATATGGACATGGTATGTATATATAGAATATAATATTGGGATTATACCCATATACACACATGTGAAAGAAATGCATCATAGTGGTTGATTCCAGGTAATGAGATTATGCTTAGTTTTTTAATAGCTTTTGATGTTTTCCAAATTTTCTGCAATGCTTTACTTTTGCAGCATGAAAAAAGACATTATTTTAAAAATAAATGCTTTGGTGAAGTATACTTAAAAGCCTAAGGGAAAGTTAAATTGCTAGACATTTTTATTCTCAGACCTGGGGCCAGAAAAGGTTTAGTTTGGACTGGGCTAAAGACAACTGGCTAACTCCTAGGGGAGAGGTCAGCTTTCAGCATCTTATGCCATTGGCACAGGACAGACTGTATGTGTAAGCAGTGTGGAAGGAGAACAAGGATCATATTGGCCTTTTCAGCAAGTTTGGTATGAGTTCTGGGAGTCAGATGAAATGGAACTTCCTTTAATTGTTCATTATTGAGTCCTACTGTTACCTTGGCCTGTCTTGTCTGGGGCACAGACTCTGGCGTGGTTTCCCCTCCTGTAAATACACTACCCCCTCAGGGATGGGTCAGTGTATTTGAGGAAATAACTGTAGTTTGATCTGTATATTTTTTCCCTTTTCGAGGAGAAAGGAGTAACATTACCACAAGGGAACTTTTTGGAATTGTCCAATGCTTCAAAAATATACAACCCATTAAAATTGTTTTCTTTCCAAAGTATTTCCCCAGTAGTATAGTGCCTCATGGCTTACTTATTCCCATACTTTAAATTAAAATGGTAACAATGCTACAGAATCACCACATCTCTTCTCCACAGCTGACTTTAATTTATCTTTGATGGCAAATGTAGCACAACATGGAATAGTGGTTAAGCTCCTAGGTCCTGGGCCAGACATCCTGGGTTTAAACCCTTGCTTATGTACTTTGTTAATATATATATTTTTTTGTTTCTATGATGAATTGCACTCTGTTTTGAGAAGTGAGGAAGTACCACTTGTTAGTGGTATTATCTCAGACAATTAACCAAAACTTTCTGTGGCTCAGTTACAACACTATAGCAAGAGGCATTTATATATGACTAATGGTTTGTAGTTTGTAATTTCAGATTTCTTATATCTCATTTCACATATGTGATTTCTCATATGTGATATAGGTATATGCCACATATATTATATCTTATACTTTTATTGTTATACCTTAGTGAAGCTGTCACGGCAGATCTCATTATATCAATTTTTGTCATGAAGAAGAAGCAGACACAGGTTAATGTTAGAACTTTTAATGATATTTAATTCACCCCACTAGATTCACAGATAATAAAACTGAATTTCAGTAACATTCTCTTAATCATAAAGTTAACAGTATTCATGGAAGTAGACCCAGGGATGAATTGCTTTTAGATAAAATATACTCTATGCTTTCTATTTTATAGCATTACAAATAGAAAGATGCTAAAACAGAAATGATCAAGTTCATTTTGATTTTGATTTTGAATTTGAATAATTGAATTCCTTTTCACCTGATTTGGATTTAGAGGAAAAACGTATCCAGAAGGTCAACCATTTTAGCCTTTCCCCTTCACTCTCCCTTCCTACATTTAAGCTGAATTAGAAGCTCAAGTCCTTAGTTCATGGCCCTTTTTACGACACAGCTCAGTGTACAGGAATACTTCATCTGAAGACATTAAAAAGTAAATAAATTTTATTGTGTATATTTGAAGTTTGCAACATGATGTACAGGATATGTACAGATGGTAAAATGATTACTACAGTGAAGAAGATTACCATTTTGATCATCTCACAGAGTTACATTTTATGACAGAGCAACTAAAATCTACTTAACAAAAATACCTAATATAATACAACTGTATTACCTATACCTCATGTTGTACATTAGATCTCTAAACTTGCTCATCCTATGTATCTATTCCTTTGTATCTTTTGACTTACATCTCCCCTTCTCCCCCATGGTAAGCACTATTTTATCCTCTATCTCTGTATATTTGATTTTTTTTTAGATTTTACATATAAGTGAGACAATGCAATATTTTTCTTTCTGTACCTGGCTTAATCTGCTAATCACTTAGCATAATGTCCTCTAGGCCCATCCATGTTGTGGCAAATGTCAAGATCTCCTTTTTTAAGGCTGAATAATATTCCATTGTGTATATATACCACATTTTATTTATCTATTCATACACTGAAAGACACCTAGGTTGTTTCTATATCTTAGTTATTCTGAATAATGCTGCAATGAACATGGCTGTGCAGATATTTTTATGAGATGGTTATTTTATCTTTTTGGGGTATATACCCAGAAGAGGGATTGCTGGATTACATAGTAGTTCTACTTTTAATTTCTTTAGAAACAGTCATACTATTTTCAATAATGGCTACTAATCCCACCAACCCTGTGTAAGAGTTCTCTTTTCTCTATACCCTCGCCGACATTTGTTACCTCTTGTCTTTTTTATAATAGCCATCCTAATAGGTGTGAGGTGGTTGAAGACATGTATTGACAGTGATAAGCAATACTACCAATACTGCCTACTTTTGACAATAAACCTAGGGAGAGGTTAGAATGAGAATTCCAAGTCTCTTCAGAAACAGTAATACTTTAAGTTACCTCATTTTTACCAATTTCAAATTGAGCTAAGTGTCCTGTTCAAAAAAGATCTCTCCACCTTTCCTTTCAGATATCAGTCATTTATGGATGCCTGCAATTTAAGGGAATGTGTATTTATCTGTGCATGACTTGACAGAATCTGGGTAAGATTATGCTGTTTTCATAGAGGCAAATGTTAGAAGAGTAAACTTGAAGTCTAATTTCAGGCTGGCAAATTCCTATAGAAAGAATTCTCGCATGGTCATGTCACCTCTGAGGGGATCTTACAATTCAAGTTTTGTTTCCACCTGAAATCTATTCATTTCCTTTCTTCCCTGTAGTGTGAAGTGTATGTGCAAGAAAGATACACTGATTAGATGACTATTTTCACTAGGGAATGTCAAGGGGAAAAACCAACAGGGAAATTAATTTTCAATCTTGGTTGAGGCACTAAATGGTTCATTTAAAAGAAACTTTTAAATAATGCTTGTTAGATAAACACCGCGTTTTGGGGCTCACATTAGTTCTAACACTATTTTATTTCCAATCTCAAATGGTTAAAAATCAAAGGGCAAAAAGCCTAAGGACTAGAGGAAAGGAAGAAAAAGGAGCTTTTGAATAAAATTGGAGAAAAGAAGGGAAATCAAGGCGCTGATGGGTTGGTTGGTTGCTCTGAGTATAGGAAACCACACATGATTAGATGCCTAAGATCTCCAGATTGGGATGCTTGTCAGTAGCATTTTGAAGGAAGACAGAGAAGTTCATAGAAAGAGCACTTGCTTTTCATCTGAAACTGAGGGGAAGTCTATCTTTCTCCTTGGCTGTGCATACGTTAGTGAGTTCACATGTGCAGTGCATACGTAATGCCATCAGAATTAGCACTCACTACATTCTCACTATGCCTCAAGCTCTGTGTTAATCTCTATATATGTGTTCCCATAAGTATACCCTATAGTACAGGCACTTTTACTATCTATCTGACAAAACAGTTAAGGAGTTAGGAAGTAAGTCCATCCAGCCAGCCGGTGGCAATGCTTGGTTTGTGTTTGCGTGTGTCTGTGCGTGTGCGCATATGTGAACATATATCTCCAACATTTTGTCCTATTAAATCCTTAACACTGTATCATATTGGGAGAATTATGTCATGAGTGTTCTCAAAGGGAGTAAGATACAGGCTCAAGGAAAAATGAAGATTTCAAGGCAAGTAAAATGGCAAGGAGCAGCTGATGGTATCGGGGAGGATTCCCATATCAATGTCTAAGCAGTGAGTTAACATGTATCACAGGAGGAGAGAAACAGAGGGGAAAGGTGCAAATGTTTGACCTTCTAGACACTTTTTTCTTAAATCTAAATCAGGCTAATCAAAAAAATTTAATTATTCCTATTTTAGGTTATTTCTATTTATAATGCCATAATGTGTATATTATGAGAAAGCAATTAAGATCTAAATCTCATATATACCCTAGAGAGATTTCAGGACCATCCTTAGCCATTTTCCACTTATCTCCAGGAATATCACAAAAGTCTCCAAACAAGTCTAAAAGCCAAAAACAAAATGTAAATTTACCATATAACAGCTGTGATAAAGTCAGAAAGGGCCTGTATTTGGAGCCAGAAAACCTGAGTTCAGTGACTGGAGTCGCCATTTATGGTCTGTAACTGGAACATTCCCCTCAACTTCTGGCCTGACAGAAACCTCCAGTGACACCATTGTGCCTGCTGCTTTCTCTCCTAAGAGGCTGTCGTACCTTTAATATCTCAAACCTGTTTGTCATTTTTGATCCTCCCTCCTCCAAACCCTCAGTTAGTTCCCTTGATACTCATGCATGCCCTCTTGTTGCGGTCACCTTCTCACTTCCTGGCCATCCTGCCCCATCTAGAGAGGATGACTTCAGCTCTCAGCTCACAGCAGCCCATGTGGCATGTACATATGCACACGTCTTTGTTTCTCCTGGGAGTGTGGATGAAGAGTTCTTCCACGGAGACTGTGGACTCCATCCCTGTTTGCCTTCAAAGAGTCTTTGATCCGTGGTTCCCAACTTCTCTGCATCAACCAATCCTGGCACTGGGTCATTTCTTTTAATATATAAATACTGTCCGGCATATCTTGTATTCTCACATCCTATTTTATCTACGGTAAAATTTTTTATGCTGACCACTTTCAGCAGAATTTGAAGTCGTTGGCTAGGCTATGAGTCCCCATTGTTTACTTCCTGTTCTTTCTTCAACTCATGTCCGTCTGCTTTCTGTCCCCACCATTCAACTAAAATTATGCTTTGGGAAGTGTCCAGTGATTCTCATGCTGCCGAATCCAGTGGATCCCTTCCTGTCCTTTTCTACTCAACCCCTCAGCAGCATTTTATTCAGTTAAACATTGACTTATTTTTGAAAAAGTTTCCTCTCTTGGCTTTGAGTCACTGCACTCCCTTAACTCTCTTCTTACTGCTTTGGCTGATCACTCTGTCGTTTGTGCAGACTCTGTCTCCTCTATCTGACCTCTGTGTGCTTGATTCTCTCACAGCTCCATGCTGGATCCTCATGGCTACCAATACCCTCTCTCTAGGCCCAGTGCTTTAGAAATCATCACCTATAGGGTGATGATTCCCAAACTGAAGTCCTGTATCTGAGTTCCCTGCAAAGCTCCAGATTTCGCACATCTAACTATCAGCAAGTTTGGATGTTGAGTACGGATCCCAAACGTAACATTTACAAAACCGAATAATTAATTCTGCCCTCCACTAACTTGTATTCCCTCTTCCCTCCACCTATTTGTCCCCATCTCAGTAAACATCACTACGAGCTATCCAATTACTCAAGCCCCACTCCACACACAGGCAAACAGAATCATCCTTTATTCCTCCCTTTCTTCATGGCTCATGTTTGATTCATTATTTGGTTCTCTGTGTCACCTATGGCTACTTAACATTCTCTGTATATCACTTATGTATCTTACTCACTAGAGGAGAGTGTCGTTGGTTTTGTGCCTTGCTAGAACTGTGTTTAACATGCAATAAATATTCTCAAGTGAATGCTCCATGTCTCTTCCCCTGCTGTTGGGTATGTCATAGCCTGAGAGGCTGTATACCATGTGACCATCTTTGTACTCTCAAGGCAAAGAGCCAGGCAACAGACAACATTTTGCAACAGTATTTCTGTTAAATTGCAAAATTATCGATCTCTTTGCAGAACTTTTTTCTCTCATTTCTCCATTTATGAAAGAAATAGAGCAAGGAGCTAACAAGACTGGCAAATAAGGGAAAAGGGAAGTAAGACAATAACTTGGTTTTCATCCAAAGACCTCGTGCTTATTAGTGGAGTTCCAGTTCTAGTGCCTCTATTATAGACAAATAATCTGAGGTTCAGATTTGCCAAGGCCACACAACCAGTTAGTGGTGTTTTGATTTCCAGCCCACAGTGCTCACACGTATGAGTATATACTAATGTGTTCTGAACTGAAGAACCTGGGGTATGTCTTTTCTTAGACACATGTGGATTTATAAACAATGTCTTGCTCTGTTGTCACTTTTTAAATGACTATTGATTCTCAGAATCCATTTCTAGAGGAAGAATCAATCTGATAAAATGTACCATACATGTGCTGATGAATTTGACCTCATGAGTATGTAGAGATTCAAGAAGGGGATTTTTCAGGTTAACTACATGCTTCAGGGTCATACCAAGGATTAATAAGCATATGATTGAACCAGGCGAGCCTCTGGAAATACAGGCATTTGCTAACTGTTGGACATTTTCCACTTGGGTTTGACAATGGCCCTTATGTACTGTATCTGGGAGAATGAAACATAAATGTGCTCTTGATTAATCCATTTGAAATCACTGTATATCAGCATCATAATTCTATTAAAAAATAAAATTTTGGAAATAGGAATATATTTTGAAAAATATGAGGCATTCTACTTGGGGTACAACTCCAAATTTATGACTCTGGGAACAGAATTTAAAGATATTGGTGATCACTCTTGTCCTTTCAGTATGAGCCCCTACAGCAGGAGATATTATTGAAAGCTTTTTTTGTTTGTTGGAAGGAATCTAAGAACCTATTGATTGGGTCTCACTTTTTATATATCAGAATCTTTACTTTAAAAGCAGAAGGAAACAAATAAGTGGAGATATAGCCAGAGTTTTCATCTTAATAAACATGGACAGAAGCAAAAGTATGTTATTCAAAAAGCATGCTGACTGCACAGAAAGATGGTTTTTATGGCTAAACTATTAAATGTAACAAATTGACAATGCAGATTAAAGTTTACTGGGGTTTTCTAGCAGTAATCTATCATTTACATAGAAACTCTTGACTATGCGCTGATGGCTGGGCTCAGGAAGGGAATAGATGAGACACAAGAGATGCTTACTCTGCGGTGGTAGAGAGCTATCAGTGGGTCAAGACCACCCATCATGTCAGTATGGAGAAATTTTTCTCTGGAAAACTCATGTTTCAGCATAAATTTCCCTTTTCCCAGAAAGAGGTTTCTGATCCTTTTAGACTAGATCCTTTTAGAAACTTGTGTTTCTCTTTGAGTTTTGTCTTTATCTCTTCAGGTTATGTATCAGACTATATTGAAATTATTTATTTCCTTTTTGGAACCACATATTTAAGGTAAACATTAACTGTTGTTTTCCACTGTGTCTTCAGCATTGTATATAACAGAGACTCGAAAAATATTTGTGGATGAAATAAATGCATGAAGAAGATGTGTGTGTGTGTGTGTGCATACATGTATGTATGCACACACACATATCAAGAACACATAATACTGAGAGGGGAACCCAATGATTGGTTAGAAACAAGGCATGCTTTGGGAGTTCAGATGAAGGTGGTAACAGGAAGGCTGGGTGGGCCAGGAAGGTTGGTGAAAGGAAGCAAAGCCATTGCCGGGCCTCAGGATATGAATGGCAGGATTTTGGTAATGATAAGGCAGGAGGAGAAAAGTGTTAGGCCAAGGTCATAACTGGGGATAAAAGTCAATCCCCAACCTTTGTCATTGTGCCTATTGGGTCATATCCTAGGAGTATTAACTTTTACTCTAACCTTCTTTCTCTTCTCCCCTGTTTTGTCTCTTCCACACAAACATCACAGACTGTCTTCTGAACTTTTCCAGAAGCCTTTGCCACTTCATCACAACCACACTTTTCCGCCATGTACGTGTCATTCTGAGCTGAAGATTTTGCCCAAATGAGGATTTTATTCATCTCATCAGCTCAGCAACTCCGTTTTATTTTGAAATAATTTTAAATGTTTCCTCCATCTACACTATTTATTAATAGGTTTTCCTTGCTCTGTTACCCCCTTTCAGTAATTAGATTACTCATAGAAAAAATAATCTGGTAGCCTGATAGCATAGAAAAATGTTAGAAATTAACACTTAATTATCACCGTGTTCGTCTGCCTCTCCATGTCACTGAGGAAAGAGGGAGGACATCTCCAAACAAATGCCTAAAATGACGTCTGCTAATAAATAACTGCTCTAGCAGTTATTAACTGCCACCCTGGAGGGGATGGAGGAGGCAGGACGCCTCTGCTGGTTCTCTAATACACACACCTGTGCTCACCAGTGGGCGGAGAAATGAAGTGCTGGCAGTGGACTTGGCTTTGAAAGAAAGGCATTACTGTATACAGCCCTGAGATAAAGCGGGAGAGGTCAGTGGAGGGAGGCTGCTCGGTGGTAATGTGGAAGAGTTGCACTGGATCCTGCCCCTGCAGTAAGAGAAACTCTTACATCTTGGGAGAAATGAGTCAATGTAATTAACAAATCAGGGTGGGTAGGCTCTTAAGCCACTAGTTGCCAGGGCTGTACTTCAGAGTGTATTAATTAGCACATTCTTTTATTTATCCTCCCTTCCTATTGTCTAAGCTTAATACAGTAAGTCATGAGTTATGTAAAACCATTCATGACCATATGCTGGCTATTTTTAAGCATCAGTAAGTTGAGGGGGAAAAGAAAAGATGAAGATCTGAATATGCTTTGTTTGTGCTTCTGCATCACAGCCAGGGGCTCAGATTGAGCTGAGAATGAGGAAAGTTTGGGGATAACTCCCTTTCCTGACAGTCTCATGAACACCATGCAAGACAAAGGTCGGAAGAGGAGGGAGTTATTAATACCTGGTACTGGAGTCTTGGATCATAAACTAGGCTTACCTTCTCTACGGCTTTCTTCTGTAATTATCTCTTGGCTTCAAAGAGATGTAGTGAGCATGATACTCAGCAAACCTTCAGAAACTAAGGTATAACACAGGTCGACGGGCTGCTACTGAGACTGCATTTACCCAGCAGCCAACCATTCAAGGTCTGAAACAAGGGCGGTTGAGGCAAGACCCAATTTCTGTATGACAGCCAACACATCTTGGCAATTAGGTTCAGAGGAAGCAAATACTTTTTTGCAAAAGTGATAGCTCATTTATTAATGCATTGATTTAAGCCAAAATGTAAATGATTCTTAGTGTGTGTGGCTTGAGGTAAAGAGAACTTTTCTGTTTTAAAATTTCCATTTATTCAGTAACATGTTCCTTTTATTGTTTTTCTTTGGTGCTCACCCTCTGTCCATAAGTCTGTTTGTTATTGTTGGGTTTTGTTTGTTTGTTTGTTTGTGTAAATAGAGAAGAGAGGACTTTCAAGCGGGGAGAAGAGCAGGCCTATAGCAAGCATCTGGCAGGCGTGTTAGAGAAATGAGGCTTCTGCCACTCACCTTAACTCCACTGACTTTGACCTTGAACTTGGCCTTTCACCACAGGACCCTGCACGCTTTCACTTCACCCCTTGCAGGCAGCCACCAGGTTGATGCCAAACAACGTCACTATGTGCCCAGCTAAGGCACTTATGGCAGGTGGCTTGCTTCTGATTCCGTACCGTTGCCAGGTCCGGCGAGAATAAACTAATGAGAGAAGCTTCTCAGAGGTGCACCTGGAGCCCCTCCTTCCTGACGGACGCCTGAGCTCGGCGTTTTTCTCTGAGGCGGAGCATATCCAGATGGCGGCTTCGGAAGAGCCAAGCCCAGCACCTGAATCAACCCAGGTTTTTCTTCAGATGATTGAAGCCCGAGCCTCCGTCAGATGCGGACAGGCGCGCTCAGCAGCTGCTGGCGCCAAGCGGAGACGCGCAGGGGGACAAGGGGAGACCTGGGCTTTTGGAAACTCCACGGAAAAAAAAAAAACTCTGCTTGCCTCAGGCTTGGGAGAGGATTTAGAGGCTGTTTTAAGGGGTTCAACTGGGCCCAGAGAGGCCAAACTGAAGAACTGAGCCCACAGCTGTTACTTCTGACTAACATTTCACTCCCATAATTACCTCCCCCTCACGCTGGGCTCTAAGAATGCTCTAGATTTGGGGTTGAAGAGATTGAAATGCCTTAACTACCACAGGAGCGGGAAGCTGAACCCCAGGGTGAGTGAGGGACAGCACCGTACACGCGGCAGGGGCGCGGGGAACCGCCCCACAGTCTGGCTCCCGCTCCGGGCCCTCAGGGACAGGGACGGCGCCGGAAACAGGAACTGTAGAGTTATGGCCGGAGCCGACCCGAGCTGCGCCTGCGCAAGCAAAGGGACAGGCTCGGGTAGTTCAGAGGAAGAAGGGCCTTGAGTCCAAGATGGCCTTGAAACAAGCCCTCCCGAGAAAGACATGACCTTGAGCTGTGGCCGGAGCAAGGCAGCGCGGGGTGAGGGAGAGAGAGAGCAGAGGCGCCAGGCTGGGCTTTGACTTGCCCCACAGCCTCGAGCTCTGGCGGGAAAGCTGTGACTTGCACCGTAAACCTAAGCTCGCCATGAGCTGAGCGTGCGCCGAGACCTTCTCCTCCCGTCGTCCTGTGGTCTCCAAAGACCGTCGGTGTGAGGAGTTGGCGGTGTCAGAGGTGTGCATTGGGTTGGCTTTAGGTGTTGCTATTATCAAATAGTAAAGGAGAGGGGCTCCTTCATCTTGTGATCCTATTATCGTCTGCAGCCTTGAGTATTTCTGCATCTCAGACATAAATGCGGCAGACAGTTGTGTTCCATGTCAGGTGAATCTGGGGGTCCAAGGGAATTTAGAAGAAAGTTTCAGGCCATTGCGTATGTCTGGTTTGGGCGAAAGTTATGAAGAAAATAGTGTTTCACGAAGAGTCAGGAGATCCCAATTTAAATCCTGGCTCTGACAGTACCAGCATTTAATTTCCCCAGTGTCCTTCTTATCATCAGTAAAATGGGCTCTATAACACTCAGTCTGTCTTTCCCATAAGTAGTAATGAGATCAAAATGAAAAGATCTATCTCAAAGTGCTTCGTAAACCATGAAGTGGCATATTAAAGTGCAGTTATTATACACAACAATGTGATAAACAGAATGCCATAGAACTGTACACTTAAAATGGTAAATCTATGTTATGTATATTTTGCCACAAAAAATTATTTTAAAAGTATAGCTTTTATTGGGTTATCTTTTATTGGGTTGAGTACCAAGTGGTGAATGAAAAGTGTTCCAATACTGAAGTCTCCAAAACTTTTGTGTTCACAAACCAGAGTGGTAAAAAATGTATATAAGCATTTATTTCTAAATTACTGATACATATTATTCTACTGAAAAGCGATATACATTATACAACGTTGTAAAGGAGGAGCTACAGAAAATAAAATATTTAAATATTTAATTTATTCATTACTAGTTTTATTTATTATTAATTACACTTTTAAAGTGTAATTTAAAGAGAGCAATGTGATTTTGATTTGCTGTTAACATCTTGTTTTAAACATTTTGTTATACAGTAATCTGAATATATTATTGTAAGTTCACTTTATTTCATTGTTCAATATGAATAGCTGGAAAACATATATCACAGATTCCTAGATTCAAATGGAAGCCAGATATTATTAAATAAACATATTAAATTATGTTTATTTTCAATCAAATTCACTAATTGTACCCATGTTTCTCTTTAAATTCTCTTAGTAAATTTCCATCCTCCTGGATGTCAGTCACTTGTTCAAGCAAACAAATTGGAAGGTATTGCATTATAATATTCTAACAAATTAATTTAAAACTCACTAAAAGGCTTCATTTGAAAGATTGCTTTTAACAAGTTATAAAATTTTAATTCCAAGTTTAAGTGTGTGGAAATGAGAGGCATTGTAATTGGCATGCTTTGTTTTTGGTAATAAAATTTTATAACAATGGAAGTATTCTCAGACATTTGGTTTTTCTAATGTTTTCATCTCAGGACAAATTTTTTTCTCTTTAAAATTAGTTTTTGTCACTCATTCCTCAAAAAATAGCCTTTACAGTGAAAGGACGGTTTAACTGCATTTGTTTTGTCATTAGTTTTTGTTAAGTAACAACACCAAACTTGTCCTCATAAAATACTTAAACATTTGAAATTCTTGTTTTTAGGTAGAAGAAAAATGTGCCAATTCATATAAAAATATAAGCAAGGCTTAATTTTGAATAGTTTGTGGATATTACCTAAATATATAAAAGTCCCATCATTTCTTCTTGTGCCCTAATGAATCGTAAGGCTTGTACACACCCTATTTTACAGCCACTACTCTAATAGTTGAGAAAGTACAACTCTCCCTACCTACTAGGAAGCAGAAAATTGCTACGTATAAGAAGGCATGAGATGGCTGGGTGTGGGTCCTATCTTCTTTGTTGAGGAAAGTATGTCACAAAAGAGGATGGGCATTCCACCTTCCCTCTTCAGCCTCTATTTATCTTACTAGTCACTGAACCACCCAAACTCCAGTCTGCAATGAGATAATTTCCTTCTTACCTGTCCATCACCTTTACTCCCATCCTACCCCCTCCAGCCCCCAATATTATATGTAGGTTCCCAAGATCTCAATGCTTTGGAAATGGCTTCCCAAACTTTTATTTACTCTTAAAATTCATCGCTAATTAGAAGGAAGCTGAAGTCATACAATTTTGTGAGTCTGAGTTTCTATAAAAAGGATAAACTATATTTCAAAGGTTCCTTCTGTCTTTAACAATCTGTCTAAATTCTTTGACTTTCCCTGAGCTAAGTTGTACAAACTGGTAATTAATTGGAATGCTTGCATTAGTTCCCTATATCCCCAATGTAAGTATTTTTATTGCATTGTAAGTTAATTTATGTTATAACTATTTGATAAAAATATTTCTTGAAGAGCATAGGGAACCTATAATCTTCTTTCATTTAGTATTCTTAATAACTCCTCACCATTCCTAGATTTGGAACAGATTGATCTATGTGTTTCTAGTGTATCATGACATTTTGATAAATTCAAGCCCATTAATATTGACCTTGCTTATCATTGATATGACATTTAACATTTATAAATTGGCATTGCAATTATTCAAATGCATAGAATTATAACAGCAGCTAACAAGAATTCCTCCATAAGTTCTGGCAGGAAAAGAGTTTAATAACAATAATAAAGTATGATAATAACCATGGCAATAATAAGGAGTTGCCTTGGTTTAGATGCATATCTTGTAGAGGTGGGTGCACTCAGTGTAGATACTATTAGTTGTGTTGACAGAAAAGGAAGTGTGTTCCTGGGAAGCATAACAAAAAATAAGTAACAATATTTATTGAATGTCTACTGCAAGGCACCATACTGGGTGCATGTAAATGTTTGTTAAATCAGTAGGTTAGGGACTTCGTCCAGTAGAGATACAGTTTATCCATGGTATAAGTTTCAATCTTATACTATGGATATAAGATCTTGGATTCAATCTCTGAGGATTCAATCCTCTCTAGACAGACTTGAGCTTCTCCAGGTAAAATTTTGAACCCAACTTTTGAATGGGCTTCTAAGATGGTAATTCAGGATTAGGTCAGAGAACCCCTTGCTGCTTTGTCTGGAATCATAAAAATCAAAAGATGATTTAGGTCTTTGGAAGTGCTATGAATTGGAGTGATCAGAATTTACCACTTTCTTTTGTTTCCACACTGAAAAGCCCGCATCCAGGGAAAGCCCTCTATCTCTGACAACTGGAATGTTTAGTCACTCCAGGTCTAGCTGGGTTTTGGGGAATAAGAACCTGGATTTTGTTGAACATGTAGCAGCTTCTGCTAAACCATCTTAGATTTCATGGTCCAGCATCACAACTCTTCCCTTGAAAATGAGAACTCTTCAATTCCCATCTTGCCCACCATCATATTCACATGGTGAAACCCTAACCTTGGATGAGCCAAACAATAGCACAATTCTAGCTAAATACCTAAAGGTTGCTGGAGATAATCACATCACTTTTCTCACTTTTCTTACTGTAAACCTCAAATGGGAATTTATATTTCCATTCAATTCTCCCATAACTTCACTTTCTCACTCTTTCAGAGGCCTATTGCACACCTGTCTTATGTTCTAACCTCCAATACCCATTCTTAGCCCACTGTCAATTGATGACTAAGTAATAATTCACTGAAGAAAAATAGATGTAATCATGGGTCAATAATCTCAAGGTTAATCCTTATACTTTTGCTATTATTCCATCCTTTCTTCCTGAAATTTTTAAAATTTCTATGTCGTTTCATCAGTTTCTGCCTTTCTACTAGCTTATTCATGTCAACATTCAAATATTAACAACTGTATAAACAAATGCTTCTCCAATCCCTTATGCCCCTTCAGCTACAGCCATTATCTGTTTCCATTCAGGGAAAAACAACCAACTCTATACGTTTTTTATTTTCTCATCTCCATCGTCTTCTCAACTCATCCTTTTAGTATCAATCACTACACATCCTCTGAAACAGCTACTACTAACATCAGAGTAAGATCTTAGTAAGAGTCAGATCACTTCCCTCTCACCAAATTCAATAGCAATTTTTTTTCTCATTTTATTTGACCTCTCAATAGCATTTGACACAGTTGTATCTTTTATCATCTTGAAGATTTTATTTTTCTGTAGATTCTCTAGATGCCACAAAACCTCTTTGGGATTTTGTCCTACCTTAGTGGAGACCCTTTTCAGCCTCCTCCACTGTCTATCCTTTTGGGTGATCTCTAAACATTGCAATGTTGTAAAGTTGAGTGTAGACCTGCTCTATCTATACTTTCTCCATATGTGATCGCACCTTGACCTGTGGCCTTGAATACCTCCCATAGGCAGATGATCCCAAGTGTGTATTGATCTCCAACTAAACTTCAAAAAAATCTCCAATTGTTACTAAAATCTGGGCACTAGTCCTCGAGGCTGCATCAGAAGAATGAGAACAAGTGTTTTGAGGAGAAGGAAAGAGAAGTTTATTACTTTGTCAGAAAAGGAGGAGAAATGCTAGACTCTTGTCTTAAAATCCAAATTTCCTGAACATAAGCATAAATACAGAGCTTTTAAAGGGAGGGCCCTCAGTTCTAGGCTAATGTTATAAACAATTCCTGCTATTCTGTCTTAAAATATAGCCTGATCCTAAATTCTCATCATGTCTAGGGTCTCAGCCCAGGTTTAAACACCATCATCTCTTCTCTGAACCAACGTAATAGTCCTCAATTCAATTTTCTGTCCCCACTGTTGGTCCCCTTCCAGTACATTCTCCACATAGCTTTCTGGATAATATATATTTTTGAATATTAATTAAAATCCTAAATGAATATCATTTTCCCCTACCTAAAAGCCTCCAATGCCTTCCCCACACTCAAGACACAACTTTTACCTTTCTGAATATAGAAGGACTTTTTTCTATATGTAAAAAAAATCTCCTATATGCAGAATCCTTCCCAATATCATCCTAAGATCATAAAGATTTCCTTTCTAAAAGTTTTATAATTTTAGCATTTACATTCATGTCTATGATTTGTTCGGAGTAACTGTATGTTTATGATGTGAGATATAGACAAAGATTTATCATGTTTTTTCACTCAAATGTCCAATATTCCAGCACCAGTTATTAACAATACCATCCTTTCTTCCCACTAAATTATCTTAGCACCTTTGTCAAAAACCAACTTCCAGACCAACACTGCCCAATAGAACTTACTGCAGTTATAAATATAGTTGGTATCTGTGCTAATGTGATACTAACTGCTTGAAATGTGTGCACTTGAAGTAAAGCAGGAACTAAAGTTTTAATTTATTCACACTTAATTAATAGAAATTTACATTTCAATAGTCACCTAAGGCTAGAAGCTACTATATTGAACAACACCATTTTAGAATCATTCTTTTATTTTATTGATGTCTATCTTTAATTAGTACTAAGCAGTCTTAATTATTATAGCTTTATAATAAATCTTGAAATCAGATAGTGAAATCCTCTACCTTGTTTTTTAATTTGCAAAATTTTCTTTCCTATTTTAGGACATTTGCACAGCCATAGAAATTTTAGAAGCAGCTTGTCATTTTCTACAAAAATAGCCAACTGAGATTTTAATTGAGAGTACACTGAATCAATATATGAATTTTTGATGATTTGGCATTCTCATTCATGAACATAGTATATCACTTCATTTATCTCTTCTTCAATTACTCTTAGCAATATTTTGTAGTCTTGTACATAGTTTATTAAATTTATCCTTAAGTATTTTGTGTTTATAAGCCTTTGTAAATTATTTAAATTTAATTTTTAAAATGTTTCTTGCTAGTATATAGAAATACAATTGATTTTTGTATATGACTTTCTATCTTGTGATCTCACTAAATTTACTCATTAGTTCTAGCAGCTTTTTCATTGACTCTTTAAAATTTTCTATATACACAAGCATCATTTTAGCAAAAAGAAGGAAAGAAAGAAATTAAAGAAAATAAAAGACACTTTTACTTTTTTCCCCTAATCTTCATGCCTTCTACCTCTTTTTCTTGCCTTTTACTTGCTCCTAGGGAAAAAAAATTTAGTTTCTATGCATGATTATATATGATGATAGCTATAGGCTTCTGTTTCTTGTTTTGCTTTTGTAGATGCCCTTTATTAGGTTGAGGAAATTCCTTTCTATTTCCTGGCTTGCTGAGAATTTTTCATCATGACTGGCAATTGAATTTGTCAAAAACATTTTCTGTATCCATTGAGATAATCACATGGTTTGTCTTCTTAGTCTACTGATATAATAGATTCAAATGCTTGATTTTCTATTGTTAAACCAGGCTTGCATTCTTGGAATAAACTCTACTTGGTAATTATGTGTTTTTCCTATATATTGCATAAATATTTTGCAAATATTTTATTAAGAATTTTTGCCTGTATTTTATAAGAAATATTAACTTGTGGTTTCCTTTTGTTGCGATATCTTTGCCTTGGTTTGAGTAACAAGGTAATGCCAGCCTTACAAAATGAGTTGGCAAATGTTTCCTCCACCACTGTTAACTTAAAGATTATTCCACCTAGGTTTGTGTGAGTACACTCTATGATGTTTGTGCAAAGAAGAAATCACCTAATGATGCATTTCTCAGAATATATCCTCATCATTAAGTGACACATAATTGTGTTTTATAATTTTAAAAACTCAACAAAATAAAAAAAATTCCAAGAAAATACATTATTTAGCTTTAAGCCCTAATCAAAGTATTATAACCTAGTCTATACTGTGTTGTTGTGCATGAGCTAAGGAACTTTTGTAGTGTCACAAAAATTTCTGTTAAGAGGGAATGTATTCCAAATGCTTGGAAGCTCTTTTGAGCACCATTATATTACAATCTGACCAATTTAGTCAGACTAAATTCCACTTCCTACTAACTATAACTGGATGTTTAAATATGCCTTCTCTAAACAATTGTAGTAATTAATAATGTTTTTCTGATTATCCATGTAGTTCATGCTTGTTGTAGAAAATTTAAAAATAATCCTCTCACTCCCACATGTATAATTCTATATTACTGATATTGTTGTATGTTTTTATTCATATGCATATGATTTTATATAGGTATATAAATGTATTTATGAAATATATTCTTTAATTATATTAGGATAAAATGTTGCA
This sequence comes from Microcebus murinus, assembly GCF_040939455.1. Taxonomy (NCBI): domain Eukaryota; kingdom Metazoa; phylum Chordata; class Mammalia; order Primates; family Cheirogaleidae; genus Microcebus; species Microcebus murinus. Next base: position 49,127,339 of record NC_134122.1, on the reverse strand, counting down.
CATTGCACACTGAGTTTTTTTATTTCACCAATTTCTATAGATCACAATCAGAGTAAGAACATAAAGTATAATAGATCTTATGGAATTTGAACTTGGAAACAAGTTTTTTTCTATGACTAACCATTCAGTAGTTCTTTCTGGCAATGGAGAGTATTTATTTGGGAGCATGTAGTTCATAACATTAAGATTCTGTAGAAAATATAGGAGAGGCCCCAAAATTTACTAAATGGACATCCTATTTAATGACGTCATTATTGTCAAGAGTGAGCATGAAATACTGAAACTCCTAAAGACCTTTATATAGCTAAAAAATAGTCTTCTTAAGCTTATTGAAGCTCTTCTTGCAGTGAATGGAATTGCTAGGCCTGTGGCTATGCTTTTGTCTCTGGTAAAGAGACATGGGCAAATATTAAAGAAAATAACACCAAATCAATTTTAATTAACTTCTGCCTGCTTTTTTTTATTGTCAACTTTAAAATTTGTTTTCCACTTTAACTTCAGTCATAGAGGCCTACAAAGAATTGATAAATTATTTATGTTTCTCATATACATTAAGGACTATCAGTATCTATTGGTGAATTGAATTAAGGGTTCGATTTTGTTTCACATTTCCCTGTCATTGGGAAATAGGATATATCATTATACAGATAATATTTTCAAATATTCAAAAAAATCATTTAAAACACTGCAATTTTTTGAACACCTTAAAGTCTTGGATATTATAATCACCTACCTCTTTAAAAATTATCAATTTATTAATATACAAATTGATACATTAATAAATTTTTCTTATAATAAAGTGAAACATTAAAGATAAACCTACAGTTTTCTTCAACCATTATGCCTAATTTTAGTCTTCTTTTCAACTCCCTAGAGTTATAAGTTGATGTCTACCCTTCTAGATATTTTGCTATGCATATGGGAATATATAATATTATTGAGTGGGCTTTCAAAAAATATATTGTCATACTTCATGCATCATTCTGCAACTTGCTTTATCACTCAACAATGTCTCTTTCTGGCTTTTATTTTATTCCATTCTAAAGAACAAGTTCATTTTGTCATTCACATTCTTAACAATAGAACACAGACAGACAAAGTAAGCTAATTTGTAACTGGTAGGTTTTATATCTCAAAAGTTTGGTTAAACACAATATACGTTTGCTAAACAAATCCAGCACAATTTCAATAAAAGTGGGGTTAGGGGACGATAAAAATAAGAGCAAATAGCTTAGGGTTACCTTCAGTGGACAATTGGACCAGGACTGTTCCCTTCCTTAAAGGGACAGGCTTTTTGCATTCAGGCATCGATATAGATTCCTGACCAAGGAATTGGATGTAAAGACAACAGTTTGGAATGTTTGTGAAGTGTCTTTGCATTATGCCAATGGCTTGTAGGGTCCGTGACATGTGGACCCCTCTTCCATGCTATTGCCTAAGCACATTCTCCCTCTTCCTGGCTTAGTGTTAAAGACCACCTGTGGACACAAAAGCTAGCTTATGATATCAACAAGGTTGGGACTCTGTCTTCCAGCTGCTGGTGGTGACTGAATGCCAGTGTGCAGGAATAAAGAGCCACCTGTGACACACGTATTGGTGTAGAAAACGGTGCAGAAGAGACAGCAGCCCTTTTCCGCAGGCAAGTTCTTGGCTTGCTTTTCCACTGGAGAGCAGGCCGGGCGTTGCAGGTAGCTCCCCTACCTGCCAGAGCCACGGGTCTCTGAGAGACTGCCAGGTCACACCTGCTGCCCACTGCTCTTACAACGCAACTGTTCTCAACAGACACATAGGGCCATGTGACCATTCCCCTATGTTGTATCCTTTAAAAAAAAAATTCTAGAGATAAAATAGAAACTTTATGGTCTGCAACTATTTAAATAAATAGTTTAATTCTTGATCCGATTATAAAGGAATTTCCTGACTTGACAAACTCAGGTCCTGTAACACAAGGCATTAAGGCATAGATAGCCTCATCCAAACTCAAAGTACTGACTCTTCCCGCTGTAGCAAGCAACCAGGCAAGGCAATGAGGCAAAGCTCCATACCTGCGGTCCACAGCACCCCCGGCCGCAGACCCACATGTTAGGGATCTGGCCGCAGAGTTCTGCCACCCCCACGCACCCCTGCCTCAGTCTGCGGAAAAATTGCCTTCCATGAAACTTAGGAACTGGGAGGAACTCTGCACAGCAGGAGTTGAGTGGCGGGGGAGCGAGGGAAGCTTCATCTGTATTTACAGCCGCTCCCCATGCTCGCATCACTACCTGAGCTCCGCCTAGCACCGCTCTCCCATGGAAGAATTGTCTCCCGTGAAACCAGTCCCTGGTGCCAAAGCTCGCACACCACTGCAGACCATTTCTACTGCCCATAACCTCTGAAAGACCTACCTTGACAATATTTCCCCGTTTCTAACTCTGTTCAAATCACTAGAATTCCTTTATATAGATAAATGTTCTTTTTTTTTTTTTTTGCAAAAGGAAAGTGTAATGTAACCTCTTTGCTAGCATCAGCAGTTCACAGTTCTTTACTCATAATTGATGTTTTGAAAAGATTCTGAATGTACTTTCACCCTTAATTGCTTTTATCGGCATGAGTTATGGGCCCTCACATTTCTAAAAACACAAATTCAGTGTTCCCTTTTGAAGTAAAGCTTCTATATATTTTTGAACCACATTGGGGGGGGGAGGAGGAGAGTTTTTTGCTGAAACCTATGATGCTGGTGAGAGCAATGACTCTGTGCTTCCTCAGGAAACAGCCTCATAGCGTTTAGCTTTAGGTACTGCCATACGAATGTTCACATTTTAATTTTCATTTCCTAGCGTGTTCCCCTTGTGGCATGTCACCGCACGGGTTTAGATTGTGTTTAGAAACAATTTAAGAAAGATGTCTCTCATAGGCATAGTTGACCTGGAAGATGTTGCCTGGAGCATGAGCAAGAGCACAAAGCTTCCTCCATTGTTTCTTATGACAGATTTCTGGGGCCACTGAGGAGGAATTCCACTCATTCGTCTTTGACCTCATCTCCAATTTGTAGTATACAGTTTACGTGTTTCTTTTAGCTTGGCAGTGAGTTCTACAACCCCTTCCCCCCCAAGTCTTTCGAGAATTGGTGAATTCCACTTCCCTCCCAAGGGTGCATGATTTAAGCTTTGCCAGTAGGAAAGGAGGCTGGAATTCAACAACCTCTTCTCACTGGAAAAGGAACAATAAACATTTTTACAGTTATTTTGCCTCCTTAGCAAAATGCTGGAATCAAAATCATACAAAAACTCAAGGAAACTTTTTTCCTCAACCAATCTTCTCCAGAGAAACCTGATTTTCGTGTTGTATTTCTATTATTCGCTAAGACCTACTAGGCCTGCTAAGGTAAGGAGGCCAAAGGGAATTGTTCAAATTGTTCATATTGCTCTTTTCATTCTGTTTCTCATGTTCCATCACTGCTGTAGAAGACAAGGCCAAGGTAACAGATAAAGCCTAGAAGCAGAGTATTCAAATGAGGCTGCCAGCATGAGCTCAGGGGCCTTGCAGAAGTCTCTAGGGCAACTCTTCACTCTCACGAACGAAATAGGCAAACCTTCCTCACAAAGTGGACACTCTCCGGGTCCCTGCCACTGGCCTCTGCCTGAACTTGGGGGACACAAGTTGCTGGGTTCTGGGAAGATAAAATGCACAGGTGCTGCATGCTAGACTTTGGTATTATTAAAGAGAGAAAAGGCAACACAATTTAAAACTTTCCCCTTTGATTGAGTGTCATCATTACAGGGGCAACAGTGTTTAATGTATTGTAAGCTGGAGATGTCCTTGAGTCCACGAAGTTCCCTTTGACCTACACTAATGGACTGGACTACTACGCTTTCTTTGTTCTTACATTTGCTCTTAATTTCCTGGCTCATTCTTCACTGTCAGGAAGTTAGATAACCTATCTGCTGTTCTTTAGCATCCACATTTTCTTCTAATTTGCTTTGAAAAAATAACCCAAATAAAACTAGATTTTAGACATGAACAAAAATATGAACTTGGAAAACACACATTTTTAGCTAATAGACTTTAGTATTAGACATGAAATTCATGTCTAATTCAGATTAGACATGAAATTGGAATGTCATTCCACATGCTCATAAGCTTTTAAAATTTACCTTTACATTAAGCTGAATTTGAGAAGAAATTATATGAGGCCTGGTCTTAAGATATTCTGGATTGCTATAGCATATTAGAATTTTATTAACTTGATTTTACAGCAAAGTTACTCTCAATCAACATGCACACGCACACACACTTTGCAAAGGACAGAATCCACTCTGGCTAGTTTATATGGAAAGGAATGCACTACAAACTACTAGAAGGTTTTTTAAAATTATTTATTAATTAATTAATTTAATTTCAGAATATTGCAGGGGTACAACTGTTTTGGTTACATGAATTGCTCTTATATAATTTGCATCAAAGTTATGACCCATCACCCAGATCATGTGCATTGTACCTGTTTGGTGTGAAGTTACTTTTCTTCTCCTCCCTCATCACCTGCTTGATTTCTGTTGAATTTTACTACCATATGTGCATATGAGTGTGGATCTAGTAGTTCCAATTTAGTAGTGAATACATGTGGTGTTTGTTTTCCATTCTTGCGATATTTCACTTAAAAGAATGGTCTCCAGTTCCATCTAGGTTGTTACAAAACATATTAGTTCGTCATTTTTAGGGCTGAGTAATACTCCATGGCATACATATACCACATTTTGTTAATCCACTCATGTACTGATGGGCACTTGGGTTATTTCCACATCTTTGAAATTGTGAACTGTGCTGCTAAAAACATTTGAGTGTGAGTGTCTTTTTGATAAAACACCTTTTTCTCTTTGGGTAAATACCCAGTAGTAGGATTGCTGGATCAAATGGTAGGTCTACTTTTAGTTCTTTGAGGTATCTCCATACTACTTTCCATAGAGCTTATACTAGTTTGCAGTCCCACCAACAGTGTAGATGGTTTATAAAATCATTGACAGAGCTGGAGGAACAGGCTGTAGGCTGAGCTTCCAACTGCAGCTCACTATTTTGCTTGTGCTACAACTAGAAGAGAATAAACAATATTTTTCATGAAGAAAAATAACAAGGGAACCTGAGTACATAAGTTCTGAGTAGCACATCCTTCCAGCCAAGGCAGCATCCATCTGTACAGCAGTGGTGCATGGCTGCAGAGCTGGCTGGGGAAGGTACAGACAAAGCTGTCTATGCCTGTGGGGAGGAGGACATATATATTATATCAGCACTGAAGTGAATGTGTGGTGATAATAAAAAGCGGACCTAATTTTAATGGGCTTTGCGATTTGTTTTTAAATTCTCTATGGAAAATGCACCTCCTCATTACTTGTTTCCAGGACAGATAGCTCCCAATTTAAGCAGTCCCTGCTATATGGAATGGGTAACTCTTAGAGTCACTTCCCATTATATTAAATCCTGGCTACAAGATGATTATTCAATGCATTTACAGCTTGGCTACAAGATGATTATTCAGAGCACTATTTCTTCATAAAATTTATCTTTTTGACCACCTCATTGAACACACACAAGCACTTCCTAAACACCATCTTTATAAACATTAGAGAACAAAGAGACCAATAAACGGGCCAGCTCATTACATCGATGTGTTCATTCAGATGTAATATGAACAACTGTGTTACATTTGTTTTCCAACTAGCGCTAGAAATATGCAAATATACTAGTGTACAGGTTTTTGGAGAACAACAAAATAGTTCATTTTGTAGTTCCAAGGGTACCTTTTACACCTTGTCACTGCTTTTTGAGACTGAAATAGCTCAAACCAGTTATTCAGCTTCATCATTTCTTGACTCTTCACAGTTTATCTGAAACTGACTTTGAAGGAAGCCTCAAGTCATTTCTAATGTGCTTGTTCAATTGTGTTTTACATATTGTTCCTGGTCAAGACATGATTCTTTTTAATTGCAAACATTCTTGTCATTATCTTTAAAATTCCACATGGTTAATTTGAAAATAGCTCCACAATAGTGAAAGCTTCATGCAGCAGTTGCTCCCAGTGCTTTATAATATAGAGGAACACTGGCAAAATGAAAAAGAACACTGCCTTTTCTGATAACCCCAAAGTACATACTTTCCAGTCATTTCTTTCCAATAAAAATGGTTTACTACTTGGACTTTTCTCCTTCCTTTGTTATTTGCTATATCAGTTAGTTTTTGTTGAGTGACAAACCACCCCCAAATGTAAGAAGTTTAAAACCAAATCTTTGATTTAGCTGATTTAGCTCACAATTCTGTAGACCAGATATTTGGGCTGGGCTCAGCTGGGTAGTTCTTCTGTTATAGGCTAGGCTGATCTCTCCTGGGGCTCACTTATGTGTCTTCATCAGCTGACAGGTATTTGGGGTTATCTGACCATCAGTTGGGGGAGCCTCAGTCCTTCACATTGTCTTTTCTTCTCCAGCAGGCTAGCCTCAACTTCTTCACAAGGTAGTAGTGTTCTAGAAGCAGCAAGACCAATGCATGGTACGCTTCCAATCTCTGCTAGAATCACATTATACAAATATTGGAGTTCTCCTAGATTCTAGGGATGAAAGAATACTCTAGCTTTTGATAGGAAGAGCTACAAGGTCACATTGCAGGAGTGTAAATAAAGAGAGCAGAAGAATGTATAGTTATCCTTGCAGGCTACTACATTCATATACATTCACATACATTCACATCTAAACATATACATACAAACAACACGAGGTAGGCCAATATCGAAAAAGTGGAATTCTGTTAATATATATTAAGTACAAGTGCATGGAAAATGTTTAAGAGGTTTCAAAAAAAATTGTTTCTTAAATCTTTAAGTAAAATTAGCACTGAAGGAAAGTATGCTATGTGATCCACTGATTTTGGCTACCACTTGGCCCATTACTGTGTAATCCTGAGAGTACATGTATTAAGAGATGAGTCATCAGAGGTAGACCCAGATTTGCAATAGCACATAACTATCACTAACTGTGCCTGGGAGCAGGATATTGAAAAAGAAGGGAAGAGTCAGATAATATTGATTGAAGAGGTTACACTTGAACTGAGATTTAATGATGGGAGGTGAAAGGTTATAAAGGAGAAGAATAATTCCCTAAAGCTGGAGAAATGTACAAATACAGGAAAGAAACTGCATTATCTCTTTAAAATTGAGGGTCCAGGCCATTCACACAGTATGAGATAAATCAATACAATAAATCTTTGTTATCTTTGCAAAACTTGAGATTGGGATTTCAGTTATCTCCCCAAAACTAATTTAGAACATTAATTGAAATGGAATAAAAATAGATCAATCAGATGATGCATTTCCTACCAGCTTTCTAAAAGATTATAATGTATTGGTTATGCTGCTTAGATAAATAATAAAAAGCATAAATAAATACAATGAGAAGATAAGATGGAATTCTGCCTAGAAATGCTAAAACTGGAAGGTTCTTTGGAAAGCATCAGAGAGGAGAGATTTGAGCTAGGCCTAAAAGTGATGGAGGACTAGGAATGTCTGTTTACTCAGCCTGAGAGCCTGCCTGGACTGGCACATACAGTGAACTGTCACTTCTTCCTGTGTCCCACAGTGGCTTTTGGAAATAAAGAACAGGGAGACAGAAAAATCAGTACCATTGACAAGTTGGTCAGGGATCCCTCTGATGGATTCAATGACCTTCTGCCTCTCATCCTGGGCTTGTCTCTGGCCTCTGCTGCTGATGGTACATATAGGTGCCTTTCCAGATCAGGGTGCTGTGTACTCCTTTTAGTCTTTTTCCTTCATCGATGGACTCCAAACTACTGAGATAGTATGAAGTGTGTTTTTAATAATGAGGGTTGGTAAAAAGTTGTTATTATTAGCTATCAGGTAACAATTGAGCTATCAGCACTACCTTGAACATGAGCCTGGAGTTTCAAGGCCCAGACCTGGAAGGCATCCTTTACACACCCCTCTTTCTTCCTTATGTTCCCTCTTTTCCACTTCTCCTGGTGTCCAAGTCATTTTAGTCCCCTCCCTGGCAGGGATTTTCCCCAGCGTTTTTTCAGTAGAGCCTTCAGGTCTTCAATGTAAGGTGTAAGTCAGAGCTCTTCTCTTCCTGCCCTCTGTTGTTCAGAAGGGTGAAGGGAAATTGTCTAATCTAAGACAAGGTCAGAGAGGACAAGGGTACCTGGCTACCAGGTGGCCTCTGGTTCTCCTTTAACTCCATCCTCTTTTATTTCATTTCTTTGGTCAGCCCTAGTTATTCAATATAGGGCCATATATCTCATACTGTGAGGGAATAATAATATTATAACCCACCTTGTAGGTTTGAATGTGAGGAGTAAATGAGTTAATGCACGTAAAAGCAATGGGAATAGCGCCTGGCACTCAGTGAGTGTCAGTTACTTTCATTGTCAGTTCTCTGCTTGGCTCTGCAAGGACTTGGGCTGGGACAGTAGCCTGGGAGTCACACACCCACCAGTAATCTCTGTCACCTTCTATGGCACTAGTGTCCCTCACGTAGCTACCATGAAGTCTAGGGGTTTCCAAAACTGTATGATGTTTGGAGAAGTTGGTGGAAATGATTTTTCCTCCTTTTTTGTGTTCCAATCTATTAGAATTGTACCAAAGCAATACCATCTTATGCCCCAGTGTCTTACAAAGTTGTGAATGTTATGAAATCTTGAATGCAAATTGCTCTTTTATTCTGTATCCACAACTTTCATACTGTCCTTTGGCTCCAGGCATGGGTCAGGGGTCAGGATAGAGTGAGTATCATGGTACAGAAAGTCTAAGTGACAGACATGTAGTGTTTTAATTCATTCAACACATATATAGAGAGTTCCTTCTGTATATCAGGTTATGGTTCAGGAGCTGGGCTGCATCAGTGATCAGGGAGGAAGGAATTATAACATCTGGCTGGGGCCCATCTACTACCTTAACTGGAGGAGCACCTCCAGGGGAAGGAAAAGAAGGCAGGATCCTTTTAATCTCCTTGTCAGCTAAACATCTGCATAAGTGGACTAATGATATTTGCTAGGAGAAGAAGATTTAACTGTTAGATGACCTTAGAGGATGTCCCTAGCTAACAGATTAGAGTGTGTAAACCAAGAACCTAATAGAACCTGGAGGATAACACTCATGGTCTATGCCTCTCTGGGCTGTCACTTAAAGGTGCCGCCTACTATGTGTGGAAACCCTGCAGAACTTCTCTTTTTGAGCTTATCTATTATTCTGAGCCAGAGAGCATGTGTCCAATTCTGGGCCAGGAAAGTCCGGTGGGTGTTCCTGATCTCTCATGCTTTGTGCTTCTTGGCTAACTGTGTCTTTGAAATAATTAGCAAATCTTGATACTGGATAAGTTCCTGAGTCTAAATTGAAATCTAATCCAATGTGTAATCCTATGTCTTGTGTGACCACAGCCAACAACAATTCCTGCCCTTGAGGGAGCATCCTTCCTTCCTGAGGAATGCTTCTTTCTTGTGATGACTCAGGCTTTGTTACTGACTCCAGCTCAATACCTTACAGTGTGGTGGTTAAAAGCAAAACTTTGATGCCAGACTGCTGGAATTCAATCCTGGCCCCATCTGTTAGCTGTGTGACTTTGGGCAACTTGCTTAACCTATCTGAACATCAGTATTCCCATCTATAAAATGGGAATTATGATGGTATCCATCTCATGGAGACATTGTGAGACACAGAACATGCTAGGAATAGGGTTGACACATGGTCAGGCTATATCAGGTTTAGCTAGTATTATTCCTTGAAGATTTATTTTCCAGGCATCTCAGAAGGCTTAGTGCAAACTAACTCTAGCTAACTTCCCTAGAAGTTCATTAGATATGTATGGGCATCATTCATGGATACAACTTAGACACAAATTAATCTAGATTATTTGTCACCTTTGTGTATATAAACTGAATTTATTTTAAACTGAGATGACTTATTAAAACAAATTTTAAAACATCATCAGTTTGAGGTTTGATGGGATATTTCTTTATTGTGATTCTTCCCACACTCAAATATTCAAACTTTATTTCTAGGGTAGCTCATAATGTAAAAATATGTTTAGATTGAGAGTGATTATACAACCCATTCACATATAATTTTAAATAATACTACTTAATTTGCTGTAAACTTCCCTGTGGATAAAGTGATAAAAAAAATTATATTGTAAATTATCTCCAAAGTTCAAATTCCCTACAGTAACCTCTGGCAGAATAAATTGAATGTGACCTCAGGTGTTGATTTTTGAAATGCAAATATAGCTCAATTAGACACAGCAGCTGTGGCTACAGCATTGCTGCCTACACTGTAGGTTTAATAAGAATTAACTTGTCAGTAAGCATATTTTGGATAGGATTACTTGGAATCCTGGCCTCTGTATTCTGTCTCTTCCCAACTTTCTGAATGAAATCCTTCTCATGCAGAACCCATTATTGGCTTGTATTTTGCATTTTAAAAATAATTTTCTTTTACAGGAAAGAATGTATCTTCTAAAATTTTAATCTAAGCATCTAATACACGATCTAGCGTGTAGTGGACATTCCTCTAATATTTGTTAATGAACACACAAATGACTCAAATGCAAATTTTTGGAAGGTCAAAGAATTTGGCCAAGATGCACCTATAATGCCTTTTATAAAATGACTTTTTCTTGATCTACAGAGAACTATTCTCTCTATCCTTGCTATCATATTCTTACATTCTGTTTAAAGGAGTCCTAGTCCATTTTTGCTGCTATAACAGAATACCTGAGACTGAGTAACTTATAATGAATAGAAATGTATCGGCTCACAGTTCTGGAGGCAGGGACATCCAATATCAAGTTGTCTGCATTTGGTGAGGGCCTTCTTGCTGCATTATCACATGGTAGAAAGTGAGAGGATGAGAGAGGGCAAGAGAGAGACAGAGAGAAAAAGAGGGCAGACCTCACCCTCTTTTAACGAACCCCCTCTAGAGATAATGACATCCATCCATTAATTAGGGTGGAGCCTTCATGACCTAATCATCTCCTAGAGGTCCTCCCTCTTAAAACTGTTAAAATGGCAATTAAATTTCAACATGAGTTTTGGAGGACACAAACATTCAAACCATAGCATAAGGCATTTTTTTTAAAGCTATTGTGTGGCATTGGCTCAACAACCCTGGAGGGATAGGCTGAGCTGATTTTCCCCATTTTACAGGTAAAAATACTAAAGTTAGGGTATTTTAATGACTTGTTCCAGATTACCAAGCCAGTAATTGGAAAACTCCAGAGCCTGTGTTCTTCTTTTAGCTTTAGGACTCTTAAGACAAATTATAGGCAATACCACTTAATCAGTAAACATCTAACAGCTAGAAATAGATGGAAGAGGAGAACCTGAAGCAATTTGGAAACTGTCAGGAAAATCACTGATTGTGAAATATAGTCACAAACTGTTCTGATGAGCAGCAAACTAATTCTATTATTGTCTTACATCCCCTTTTCAGAAAATGTGTAAGCATTCTATATGTGTACAGAGGAATTCTGAAGGGCTATTCAGTGATTGTTGCATGGATGTATCTGTGTCCACTTACCTGTATAGCTCAGGTATAGTCTCTTCCAAATTTCTGAACACTTACAGTCATTTCTCCTTAGAAGGTCATAAAACTCTGTCTTCCTAGGCTTTCCCCTGTGACCATTGGCTAGAGGGAATCCTACCTGAAACAGCTACATGAACTCAGACCAGGCAGATTGGACACCATGAGAGCTTTGCTGCAGGTGAGGTACCATCCAATAGATCACATGTCTATTCCATTAAGTTTCCATCCAATAGATCACATGTCTATTCCATTAAGTTTCCACTTTTCTCCACCCTGCATACTACATCTTTTTTTCTCATAAATACCTCTTTGTCTAGAAGAATTTTGATCGTTTACAACCAAATCCCAATCATATTCATTTGGCTTAGAAAGAAGATATAAATTGAATACCAGGGTTCAAACTTAGTATCTAGGCCATCAAATGTAGCAGAGACTTCTGAGCCCCCTTGCAGAAAGTAATGACTGAGAAGGAAACCCTATGCCCCTCCTTTTTCAAACAGTGTATGGAACTCAATCTGGCATTGGGCTGAGACATAATGTTCTCAGTTCCAACAAGAGGGCAGCTCTGAGCCCCTACCTGGGCTGAGGAGGTAACTCCAGGACTCCACTCCGATCAGCAGAATCCAAACTGACTAAATATCCAGAACACTTGTCAGGAGCATCACCTTGATATTAGTTTCTTCTCTCCTTGCCCTCTCTAGAAGAATGCAACTGGACAGGATAGTCAGAAATTACTCAAAGAGATGATTCCCAGGGCTTTAAAGGCAACATTTTCTTGGAATTAGGAGGTGATCAGCAGTTTCCTCTTCTAGAAAGAGAGCAAATGTTGTAAGATACTGTCCACAAGGGCTTTTAGACAGAAAAGCATGAGCTATGGACAGTTTTAACAAAGATTCTACCTTGAAGATAGGAAGTTAGGGGATGGTTAGATCCTCATGTTTAGAAAAGAAATCAAATACTAAAGGGTTATTTGTCACTTAATTGCATTAGCTGTTTTATGTTTTTAAATATTGGTCTCAGTTGTTTTATCTTTTTAAATATTTCTAATTAGGTCTCATTAAATATTTTATTAACTGGTTTTTTTTAAAGTTTTAATTTACATAAATGGAAACATTTAAATGGAGCTGGGTAATAAACCCCCTAAATTTTTCATGCCTAAGGGAGGATGAAGTATATAGAACACAGAATACAGTTTATCTGAGTTTCATGTGTGGAAGCCAAGGGAAAACCAGATTTCTCTTTGTATTCTGGCCTTGAAAACACAAGCTTGTAAAATGAAATAAAACTTCCGAAAACCCTCTCCTTGCATTCAATAATTTGCTATAACAGATTATAGGAAAATTCAGGAAAAAAGTTTACTTACTATTACCACTTTATTATAAAGGATACCACTCAGAAACAACTGAACAGAAGATGCATAAGGCAAAGTATGGGGGTGGGGCATGGAGTTTTCCATGCCATCTCCAGGGGTACCAGCCTCCCAGAGCCTAGATGTATTCACCAACTGGAATATCTCTGAACTCCATTTTCTAGGATTTTATGGAAGTTCCATTACATAGGCATGCTTGATTAAATTATTGGCTATTGGTGATTGACTCAATCTCTAGGTCGTCTTCCTTCCCTGGAGTTCAGGGAGGTGGAGCTGAAAGTTCCAATACTCTCATCTTATAGTTGATGGCTCTGGCAATCAGCCCTCATCCTGAAGATATCTAGAGGTACTCATCTCATCAGCATAAACTTGGGTTCAAAATAAGGGGCATATTATGAACAACAAAAGACATTCCTCTCACCCCACCACTCAAGGGTGAAGACCAAATATATTTCGTATGTCTTACAATGTCACAATATCACAATGTGCTTTTGGCTTGATAGACAAATAAGTTGTAAAATACTAAAAACAATAGAATTTTCTTCTCAAATTGTGGAGGGGAGCTTTCAATGAATAATTCTCATTTATGATTCCAAGTTAAGTCTTTTGGTACAAACATGCTCTGATTTGGCAATGAGTAGAATAAAACATAACCTCAACTCTGGTCCTATAAAATACCATTGAATAATTAAAATGTGATTAAAGTTTAAGATGTTACAGGAACCTTGCCAAGATTCTTTAGCTCCACCCCCCATTCACCTCCACTAATGTATTTGCTATTTTTCAAGAAAAATGGTGATAGATGAAACTCGGGAGATACCCTGAATAACCTTGAAGTTCTAGGTTAGAAACTCAAAAATATTAAACCCAAGTTTTATTTTTATTTATTTTAAATAATGGTTCTGATTATACTGCAGTCAGTACAGAGCCTGTGTTATTTGTCTATACACATCCAGAATTTTTTTTCTAGGTCCATAACTGTATGCCAGAATGATGGGTTCTTATAGTATCAGTTAGGATAAGCTAAGTTGTGCTGTAGTAACAAACAACATTGGTGGATTATTTTTCTCTCATGCTTCAAGTCGACTGTAGGTTTGCAAGAGGCTCTATTCTTTGTCTCCTCATTCCAGGGCTAATGCCAGAGCGACCATCATCTTAAATATTATTGTTGAATGACAAAGGGAAAGAAATTGTTGCAGGACTTTCCAATGGCAATTAAATGTTCTCTTCTAAAAGCAATAATCATCCCTTCTGCTCATAGCTTGCTGGTCAGGACTAATCTCACAGCTGCACCCAACCTTAAGATGGCCTGGGGGTAGGTATATCCACACATGTGCCCCAAAAGCAGAGAGCCAGAAATATTTGGTGAACATCATTAAGGACCATAACACTGGATAAAGGCTTGAGGTCTAAGTAACAAATGCTGAGAAGAATAAGTCAACACTGAAATTATTTAGATAAAAATAAAACTTTGGGCAGAATTTTCAGGCAAAAGGTAGAAAAAAGCTGAGACAAAACTACAAGATGAGAAGATATGGAGGCATCACGTATTCTAGGAAAGTGGTTTTTCTTAATGTTGTGAGACATTCATGTATTCTTTAATGTTGAGACACTTAAAATTCATTTAATTCAGCATCACCTTTCTTTCCAAAAAAAAAAAAAAAAATAAAATTCATTTATTTGCCTGTGTATATGATTTCAAATGCTAACATTTGAAATGCATTACAACCTGCAGAAAATAAGTAATAAAATGACCTGATAAATATTCATGAGTGTTGGTGAGATGGAATCAATGCCTGAAAGATATAAATGGCTAGATAGGTTATATATATATATATATATATATATATATATATATATATATATATATAATGTATAATACATGAAAAGGGAGGAAGAGGAAGATCCCAGAACCAAGCAAATTGCCTGGCACTTATTAGAGATCTTACGTATTTATTGAACAAAAGATTCCTTAATACAATAAAAGTATATCCTTACAGAGAAACTCACATACTTGAAGATCACATCTAGAATAGTGTGTGATCCTGCCTGGTCCTTACTAGTTGCTGTGTTGTACGTATGTGTTGTATTGAATTGCAGGTGTTGCATCGATGAATGAAGACAGAGCACATGTGAGTGAAGATGGAACAGAGAAGAGATATTGAAAGGGAAATACACAGCACACCCAATGAAGCAGAGGAAGTGGACAAAAGATTACGCATGTAAACGGAAAGATTGATAGAGAGGTGAGACAGAGTAGCATTAGCCTTCTTCAGCTAGGTTGACATCTGTTCTGCAAAAGATGGAGCATCTCATATTAATAAATTCTTGGTTGACCCCAGTCAACAATTGCAGCTCTCAATTTATAGGAGATGGCTGGGAAGCTTCTGCTCCACACCTGAGTAATTATTTTTTTATTAAAAAGTATTAGTAATTTGAAAATTAAAATATCTTAGGCAAAATAGCCTTGAAGTTCATCCTACAATGGGTTGTGAACATTAGACACAGATAATCACACATGTATCTAGACATAGGGAAGAAAGACATCAAAACTATTCAGAAGAATTATTAAAGTGTTCATCTCTTGGGCAAAATTTCTGAAAGGGAACATAACCCACAAAGGGTGGAACATTATTTTTGAAATATAAAAGGCCATCAAAAGAATTCAGACTGGCTATTCACAGGAGCACTCTGATTAGAAAGGACAACTATAAAGGACAGTATAAAGTTTATGTGACCCAAAGAATGACCCACGTTTTTTAAACATCTTTAAGGTCAAAGCCTGGAATGAACTGAAATCCATGATAAAAGCTAAAATTCCAAAGTAAGCATTTTGTAAAAAAAAATTAGGATAAAGGCAAGGGTGATAGGATATAGACTCACTGCTGGATGGATAAACTGCTAATGAATAACCAAAGGGCTGCAGAACCACTTTGCTATTATTTTGCTTTCACTTTTCTTCAGCCAAGGTAGTAGGCTCCATGTTTAAAGGTGTAGAGCAAATATCTTAATGGAAGAATAACTATTCCAGATAGTGCAACAGATTTCGTGTGTAGGGTCTCAGCTGTGGGAGATCATCACTGCTAGACTGCCAGAGGAGGCAGTTTGGTTTTTTAAAAATAAATGGGAGTTCTTGTGTTAGATGAAGAAGACAAACGTATTCATTCTATGCCTGGGATGGGATGGGATGCGCGAAGACTGATCCATCTTATCAAATTGCAGAGCACATTGGAGAACTGAAAGCAGGAGAGGAGGAAAGGTAGTGTTACCAAAAACTCAGCATTTGTCCAAGAGGCTGAATCAGAATAAGGATAAGTGCTTTGGGGAGGAGGAAAGAGATTTTTTTTATTACTTTGCCAGTAAAGGAAGAAAAAGAGCAGAATTTTTGGTCTCAAAATCAAAATTTCCTGAACATAAGCAGAAATACAGAGCTTTTAAAGGGAGGGCCCTCAGTTTTAGGCTATTGTGGTTAATTAATGTCAAATCTCTGCCAAAGACAACGCCTGTGAACTCCGCCTGCTGCCCACCTAGGGGGGCTGACCCCACCTGGGATAAGAACAAAAGGTCTTCTCCCGGCTCCTCCCAAACACTGGCCTGAAGCAGGGACACAAGTTCAGTTCTCAAAAAGAGTGGAGGAAGTTTCAAAGAGACAGAAAATATTTGTGCCATTTTTTTTCCTCCAGACCATTCTCTGTTACAGAAATGCAACAGTCAGTGTGAAGTTTGTAAGAATTGAAGTAGAGAATTAGGAGTGTTCACGCTGGAGAACCCAAGGTTCTTCTCAAGCATAGGAGAAGAGCAAGTGTTTTGCCAGAGTGCATTGCAGGCTTGGTGCTGGGAGAAATGAGAGGCTTGAAAAGGTGACAATCTCTTTGACAATTTCCACAAAATCTGAAGGAGGAATGAGACTGGAAAGTATAAAAAGATTGCCAGACAGTGTTGAGGACTGAGAAGAGGCTGGTGTCCTGTGCTTCGTAATAGCTCTGGGGTAGTTCTGATTGGTTGTTACACAGATAGCACATCCACACCAAAAGACATGGGTATGTCAAGCCAAGACAATTCAAGGATTGTCTATTTTGCTGAGAGCCCAGTAACAATACAAATGGTGCAGAGAGACGCATGCCTTGTGGATTGGTCAGATTAAATGAGTGCCTTGGAGATGTTTGTTGAACCTATTTGCAAAGAGAGTTTGTGAAGGTTCCCTGTGGCTCCATTTGCAACCTAACAGCAGCCCTGTAAATCTCCTCTGCCAGAACTTGGAACCAAGATGGCAGGAAAGGCCCTTTGGGCTAACAACAGGCAAACAGAAAGAGGCCTCCAGCCCTGAGGCTCCAGCAAGGTAAGGACAGGAAATCGGAGGCAAGAAATTCGGAGCTCTCTAAGGGATCACACTGCTACTATGGGAGCTATCAGAGCTCTTTCCCTTTCTTGCACAGCATTAAATATGTGTAACAATCGCTGGACACCTAAAGCGTAGTATTCACAATCACAAATCCTCCTTCCTCTATTTCCTGATCATTCTTTCCTCTCTGTTCATCTCATTGTTTATTTTTCTTCGCATGAACTCCTAAAGCTGATTTCTAAATGCATTTCTTTTTCTTCCTCCCTCCCTCTTATCCTAACTTTAGACTACAAAATTTTCTATTGGGAGCCTAGTTGTCGCAACTGCTAAAGACGGTTGAAGTATACTGAGCAATCCCTGATGGCACTGACACATGGGTTATTTCCAGTTCACCCCTGATTACAAATGCTTCAGTATCCTGAGTCTTTGCCTGGCTTTCTGTCTGTCACACAGACATGATACACCCTGTGAAGTACTAAAGCATCACTACCATGTAGTTTTTTATCTGTGCAGTCCACCCCCACCACCACTACTATACTAGCTAAGAAATGTGCAGACTAGTGGGACAGAATAGTCTTAGATGACTTCCAGACCTAAATATTGATACTAAAGGTGTCAAATGAAGAATGATGTTCATAAATTTAGAAAGGAGACCTTTATTTCTCATTAAGGGATGCAGCCTGCAGGCTGGCCATCTTGCAGGCTGGGAAGCATAATCTCCTGCCAGAAGCTGAGATTCAGGGAACGATAAAAGGAACAGGAGGAATTTAAGTTGAGCAGGGAGGCCAAATATACATATTTATTAAGCTATAGGCAGAGTCATGAATATTTATGAAAGGAGAAACATACACATGCGCAATCGAGCTTCCTGCCCCTTCATGGGACCCATGTTCAAAAAATGGCATCCTTAGCATGACCTGAGGGTGGAGTTTTCAGCCCTCTGATGTCAAAGGGTGAAGCAAAGGATATGAAAACCCTCCCTGTACATTCTCCATAGACTGGTCAAACCCCTCCATGATCAGTGTGGTCTCTTGTCAGGAAGGAATGCTGGTCAGCTGTAGTGCCAGAACTAAAAAAGGGAGGAGTGGTTGGTTGAATTCAAGGGTGGAGTGAGTCTTTCCCAAGGGCTGGTTTCTGTTTAGCCCTTAAGGGAAAAAGCCTGATGGCCAGGGGTTAGTAGGGGGTCTAACAAGGCATGTCTGACTTCCTGTCCCTTCGCTCTGGGAACTCAGTTTTAAGGTTTCTCTGAGGTCCCCTTGATCAAGGAGGGGTCAGTTCAGTCAGCTAGGGCACGTAGTATTTTATTTTTATTTCTTTAGGGAAACAACTGGATTGAGTAAATCCACAGAGATTCCTCTATGTTAAAATTTGACTACCTGATATTTAAATCCTAGATATGTAGTATCTGGAATATAATAAACAAATGAAATCTTTTCAAGTTTAGGAAAGGGTAAAGTCACAGAGATGATTTTTAACAGGAGTCTTTGTGGCTACAACTATACAAAAGGCCACCATGGCAATGGATTGCCATAAGGTCTACCATACCAAACTCATTCAATTTAGCTTCTAAATAGCAACCCAAAGCTTTTGAGTAGGGATTCGTAAAACAAAGGGTGGGAGTGTGTTCATGAAGACTCAGACCGATGTAAGGACCACAACTGAGATAAATTAAGCATTGCTCTACTATTGCAAAGTTTTTAGATTCAAAATATGCATGAATACTTCTAATATTTGGTGAGTGGGAAACCACTGATAATTCACTTTATGTGGGAAACAAAGCAAGGGAAGCTTTAATCTGACATGATATCTATAATACAATCTGCGGTGTGTGAAATTGAAGCACAGATTGAAGGGCCAAACAAGATGGCCCACAAAGTCCTTCCAGCCTAAGGTTCTACCATATTAGAAGAATCATTATAGGAGGAGGAGGAAGTGTTTGTGTTGTATCTAGAATTAGGACAGCTCTAGGATTTTCCTAAAAAGCCAAGTATCAGTTTGTGCTGAAGGATGGGCTTAAATGTGGAGGAAGTCAAGTCTATGGAGTATTTCTTATTTTCAGTAATCTATCTGGCATGATTATTCAGTAGTGAGGATGTCAAAAGCTCTATCGACCCTTTTATGACTTATTTATCCTATCTGTATATTCACCCATTTCTTATTTCTTACAACCTCACTAGAACCATTTAAGACTTTCCTTTTACCCAAAGTGGTTCATTTATTATGTTTTTATAGCTAAATATGTTAAATATGATAAATTTATGATAGATTAATATGATTAAATAGGATTAATCATATGATAAATATGATTCTTCAACTCTGTGATTCTTTTCTTTTTTTGTTTTATAAAGGATTAAGTTAAAATAGGACAAGCACACACACGCCCATGTATCCTGTAGTGAGTACGGGTTTTAGAGATAAGTTGCCTGGATTCAGCTCCTATCCCTATGCATATTTACCGGCTATTTCACCTTGAACAACCTGTTTTTCTGTCTATAGAACAAAATAAGAATAGCATTAACTTCCTAATAATGCCAGGGGTGGAAAACAGTGCTATACATGAAATGCTTTATATATAGAGAGAGCATTTATATGCTTTATAATACTCTTTACTGATAAATCTTTTATACTGTCAAAACTTCCCAAGAGATTATCAGCATGCTCCCCTTGGGATGTTAAGCTTATTCTCATTTGATGTGGGAGTAAATCAAGCGAAATTTGGTCTTCATCTTCATTTTAAAGAAATAAATGGAAAAGATGGGTAAATTTATGCACTGATAAATTTTATGTAAAAAATGTAAATGTATGATATGGGCCAGTATATCGTCAAAGATTTAAGAAAGATTCATGAGAATCTTCTAAAATAGCACAAATACATTCTTAAAATTATAATTTAGAACAGGATTTATGAAATGGTCTTCCATAGTGTGCCTGTTATATTTATTTTTCTTAAGATCTTTCTTATGGTATGTTTTCATAAAATACAGGTATATATTAAGATCATGCAAATATTTCTTAAGTAAACTTGAAAGCACTCTCAAAGAACTTGAGAACATTTTAGAAGAAAACCATCAAGAAATGCACAAAGGCATTTTCGGAAAAAAAAAAAAAAAAAGAAATGCACAATGATGTATCCACATCGCACAAGAAAAGATGGTTCCAAAAAGATAATTTTTAAAAATCTACACTAATTCTTAATGAATTACTAAAGATGAGAGTTGGTATTGGGGTGGGGGGGGAGTGTGTCTGACACGTGTTTCTTAAATTACTGATGCTTTTAGATATATTTCATTTTATTTCACAGAATACATCTTTGACATTCACTAGAAAACTTTTCTTTGTTTTTTTAAATTAATTCATAAAGTGAGAGTTCTCATTTTAAAAGTTACTCTTTTGGTGGCTATTCTATATGTGGCCTCAAATTACTTCAAATTTCGCGAGGTTTTTTCTCCTGATTGCTTTCAACTGGGGGCATCTTCAGAAGGCACCCTAGGTTTTCAACTTCTCAGAATGAGAAAACCTCTTTAAAAAGAACTTTGAGCTGTATAAACTAAATTGTACTGAAAATTATGAACAAGTTGATTCCTATCATTCCAGGTCACTAATCACAATATAAGGTGGCAATGGTCATTTGAATGGGCACTATATTCAAGTTCCATGGCAGTTTAGATCACATATCAAAAACTTGAGAAAGGGTGACAGATTTCAATTATTTAGATAATAAAAGTTAAAAGCAAACTCACATCTCCTGATATATATGCGAGGGGATAACATTATCTAATAAAAATAACTGATTTGTGGCCGGGCGCGGTGGCTCACGCCTGTAATCCTAGCACTCTGGGAGGCCGAGGCGGGCGGATTGCTCAAGGTTGGGAGTCTCTACTAAAAATAGAAAGAAATTAATTGACCAACTAAAAATATATATATATACAAAAAAAATTAGCCGGGCATGGTGGCGCATGCCTGTAGTCCCAGCTACTTGGGAGGCTGAGGCAGGAGGATCGCTTGAGCCCAGGAGTTTGAGGTTGCTGTGAGCTAGGCTGACGCCACGGCACTCACTCTAGCCAGGGCAACAAAAGTGAGACTCTGTCTCAAAAAAAAAAAAAAAATAATAACTGATTTGTGGAAAAGCTATCATTAGAATAAAAGTTTCATAATGGCAGGGTTTTGTCTATTTTGGTCACTGATCAATCAATCCCCTATGTCTAAAACAGTACCCAAGAATAGTAGGCATCTAGGAAACATTTGTTAAGTTGTTGGGGAAATAAAATTAAAACCAAAACCTTCTCCCAATCTGGAAATCCTCTCTGCAAAGGTGATAGACCAAAACACCCTTGTTATTATTGAATAAGATTAAACCAGAATGTGATACTTATCATACTCACTCCACTTAGAGATCCACAATAACAGAAAGAAATCTCTTCCTCTTATATAGCCCAGCAGATGGAATCCACGGCATACACGTTCCGAAGATAAACAATAACTAGTCCTCAAGTAAGAGAACTTGACAGCACCATTTGTCACACATAGTTCATCCTAACCTTACTTGGTATTTGGGGTGACCATTTGTGTTCGTTCATTGTTTTTATCCAGAGGAAGAAGCAAACTTCTCATATCTTTATGGTAGGAGGTAGTTTTGCACAATGGAGGAGGAGCTCACTGAAATTAGGCTCCCACTCTTTCGCAGAAACTGAGAGATGAGGATGCTAGTTCCTTTGGTGTTTACATTCCAAAGAGGTGGCTTCCAGGCCCTTGAGAAAGACATCAGTAGGTCATCCCTGACAAAAGGCCTATCTAGTCTTCAAAAACGGGAGTATACACACACACAGATGCACACACGCACACACACATCCACATTTCAGAATGGAGAAAATACAAGTTTTTTAAGGCAAATGCACAAAGAAAAGGGGAGGGAAATATCTTATTATCAACAGGAAGAGTTAAGCCTCTTATTTTAAATTTGTATTTGTCCTTTAAAAAATGAGTGAAAACATTTCTACCATTAAGACTGTATTTTATCTTACAAGCAAGCACATCCATTTGCCAATGTCAGTATCTAAAGACTTAATTTATATTGGGGTTTTACTATAAAAAGAGATTGGAAAAAGCCCACATACATTATCATCATTATCATTGACTTTTAGTAAAAACAAAGTGATCTGCCATCATGTATATAAACAGAACCCTAAATTGTAAGCTGATTGTTTTCTTATCATGAACATCAGCCTATGTGTGTGTAACTATGTAAACATTCACTAATGAATCTTTGATGCTTTTCTAAGAAAAAGGCATGATCTTCCAAGTAACTAATAGTGTCGCAAAGAAATGGATTAAATTAGGAGAAGCGTGTGAGAGTCGTCCTTATTTTACCTTTCAGCATTAGATTAATCACAGGCACAAAAATGCTATCTTAATTGAACTAAAAAAATGCTTTGATTAGAATACTCTTAATAATGACTCCAATTCATTTTTCATGTGTAAATCAAACCACAGGGTGCTCAGAAAATATTAACTGGCAGTGAGATTAATCATCCCTGTGGGTTCAATTCACTTGCTACTAAAACCCGCCCTGAAATATTAGGAAGAATCAAGAAATTCTGCTCTTTCCCTCATCATCAAGCACCACAAATGGAAAACAATGAGGAAGTAAAGATCTAATTGCCCCACAGTAAAGAATTTTTCTCTGTCTATTGCTCAGGTGTAAAAACAGATTGAGTTGCACTAAGCTTTGGTCTTTCTGGGTACAAATGGCATATACTCAAGCATTAGAAGGGTTCTCAAGATCTCTTGAGTTCTAAGCTCAAGGATTTTACTAACCCAGATCCATCTATTGATCTCACCTACAATGTGGCCAAAGGGTACTAATCCTCTGGCAGTCATGGCCGTCATCGAACACATGTGCCAGGCATTGTGCCTTGGACTCTCTATGCATTATCTCAGGTAATCTTCACAGAAATCTTGTAAATGGATTTTCACAGATGAGGAAATGGAGGCTCAAGTGTCACATAGTTTGTCACATAGCTTGTAAAGAGCAGACTGGAATTGAAACCCAGATCTGTCCAACTCCAAAGCACATATTTGAGTTAGACATTTCTCTTTATGACTGGAGAAAATTCAATTTAA
This sequence comes from Microcebus murinus, assembly GCF_040939455.1. Lineage (NCBI taxonomy): Eukaryota > Metazoa > Chordata > Mammalia > Primates > Cheirogaleidae > Microcebus > Microcebus murinus. The sequence continues at coordinate 49,103,954 of NC_134122.1, read as the reverse complement.
CTAAATACTGGTTTAGGCCCTTCAGCCAGGACTACCTTAAGGAAACCTCAGATCATTTTATATTAACAGCATGAGAAAGAAGATTAGCTCCATTAGGGCCAAGTGAAAACTACGGATAATTAAACATGGTCAGAGTCTGCCTTGCTTTCTAGGTTTTCATTTGTGAGTTTAGAGGTTTCCTCCTTCAGACAATGTTGGAAGCCAGCTTATTAGATGGGCAGCATTTTTCAATTGCTCTCATAACCATTCTGAGTCACAGTCAACAACCTCCTTTGGACATCCTAAAAATTGAGTAGGGGATGTTTAACTTTTATGTACAAATGTCTCCTGGGTAGTGAATGTTGCAACTTTTAAGATGATGACAAAACCTGTTAGCCTGTCCCATCTTCTACTAAATTAGCTTAAAGAGAAATAGAAACAAAGTGCTTTCTTTCTCAGTGTAAATGTGCTTGATGTGGGTTACCGTAGGTTCATGTTCAGTTAGACAACTTGAAACCAAGTCTTAGGTGCTGTGTTAGCAAGTCCTATGAGGTCTTCTACGTGGAGGACCAGCCTGGCCTGCTGCTAGAGCAGCCCTGTTGCTGTGGAGGACACCAGTACCAACCTTTTGTTTCTAAGCAAAGCCTTAGTAGAAAACGTCCATGATCCTATGGTAGAACCATAACCAACAACACCTAAGAGCTGTGGAGCTTTATATAGAAACTGGATATAACCATGTTTAAGAGCCATACAGAAAAGCTGAAACACAGGAATTAATATTTTTTATGTTAAATTATAGTTCTCTTCTTAAATGGAAAACCTAAGTCACACTTATGGCACTTATTTCAGGAATCAGAAATAATATTCTTTGCAGAAAATCAATGCTTCAGATTACTGATAAGATTGAAGTGACTGAGAGATAAGCAAATATAGAGCTAACCAATTGACCAAAACACTTAAGATGTCTTTCGAAAATATGTATTGATTAATTAAATCTAGATGCTATCTTAATTAGCTGTGAATAGTAACCTTGAGCATGTCTAAGGAGTATGCTGAGACCAATGTTTTCTATCATGATGTTTTCCCAGTTTGCCTTTCTAATGGGTTCTGAAAGTGTCACATCATAGTTGTCTGGTTTTGTCAGCTAGAAGTCAACTAGACAGTCAGTGTGAGGCAGGCTTAGTACAAAAACCAAAAGCAATTAAATGAGTGAAGCCAGTACATGTGTATATATAAAGTGGCTGGTGTGTTAGAGAGTTGAATGGGGGTGGGGAGAAAAAGATAAACTCTAGTGTATTCTGCCAAGTCCTCAGATATTTCAGGGACTGGATAAAGTGGAGAACTCCTTGGCTACATTAATTACCAATGCTGTTGGTTTAATTGTGTGATTATCACCAATGGTTTAGACCATTTTCTCAGCTAAATGTGTGTTTATTTGAAATCTATCATTTCAGTGTCCTAGGTCCTGGAATTAAAGACCAAGAATCCTAGGCCATAGTTTTCATCAGCTTCTAAACAAGTTTATGATTCCAATAAATTTTAAAACCACAATATATAGATTTTTTTTGTATCTAAATCCAGAAAGTTAATGAAAACAAGGGACCAGTGAAGGCTCCTAACTGATTGGATTGCTGGAATTATAAATGCAGAAGAAATATCTATTGTTTGTTTGTGAATATAATTTTTGATCTTTAGTTTCAGACAATGCAGTGAAGTACACAGAATCCCTGCATCATGATGAAATTTGGGAAACTCTACATAAACATTATTCAATTTATATTCCCTTCGGTCCCTAAAAGCAGCCACCTTAAGTTGGTGGCTTCATCTCTAATCAAGCAACAGTATGACATCTTATCTGAACCAAGTTGCCTGCTAAGATTTGGCAGCTCCCTGCATGATTCATTCTGCATAAAATCATTTGGTGTTTGCTTGCTGTATATAATTGGTTCTTGGCACCAGAACTTAAACTATTTAGAGTCCCAGTCTGTTAAAATGACATTGAGATTTAGCTTAAACAAACAGAATCGAAATCAAAGATGTGTTTTCTTAATTCTCTCGGTTGTACCTGTTAAAATTAAATTTTAAGATGCCTGCAAGAGTTCATGGTAGAAATGGAAACAAGAAACTCCACATTCTGTTCCAATGATGCATTTGATCTGGTTTGCATAGGGAGAAGGGAGAAAGTGAGGGCTGGAAAGAAGTCTTCCTTCTTCAGGGAGGCATCAAAAAGGGTGAGATTTCCTGTGGGCTAGTGACACATGTGCACAATCCTCCACACCACTCTCCATACACCAAGATGTCAAAGACCCTGTAAAAAGTAAAACCTCCGATTTTGGAAGCAACATCTTAATCACCTATAACACTGTAGTATATTTTATCAACAGAAGTAATCTAATAAAAACTCTAGCAAGCTCTGGGAGAATAGGACCTTGGACAGTGTCTTTATGCCACTGGAGGGCAGAAGAAGTGAAAAAAGTTTCAACTGAGAAGTGAGTATAAAAACAACTATAATAACTAGTATTCATTGAACACATAATATACGGTAGGCATTGTTCTAAATTATGAAAACAAGATACAGTAATACATGTAAAACATGTATGCCATCGTCTGGCATATGTAAATGTTCAACATATTTATTATTATTATTATTAAAGTATCAGTTTTATTATTAAAAGAAATCTAGGTAGTCTTTATTGCCTTGTCCTGGGTCCTGGAACTAATGACCAATGACCACAAGATCTCTAGAGTAAATGTATAGCCAAGGTTCTCACCCTCAGATTCAGATCCTTTACGTACAACTGAGTGTTTTGAAATTAAATGTAATAATTACTGAGATTTCAGATTTAATAATGGTGAATTATGTGGATTAATATATCTTCTGAAAAACAATTGTATGCAAGCCCATATAACAAACAAGCAAACATCAACATCTTAAAGTGATTATTAGTTTGAAGAGTTTAAAAGACAGAGAACTCTCAGGCTAATTAATTTTTGCATGAAGGCCCATAAGAGGTAGATGAGTAGAATACTGGAGCACCAAAGCTCCATACACGGCCTGAATTCATTTGCTGATACGGCAAACGTGGGATCTGGCTCCTGAGCTGTGCAGAGTGAGGCCAGGGCTCACTTGGAAATCTGCAAGGTAAGGGCAAACCAGATCTCAACCAGCCCCCACCCACACTCCCAACCCCAGAGGCTGCACTGGGGCTGAGCACAGCATGAGAAAGAAAAGGAGAAGAAGAAGAAAATGAAAGGTTTCTTTCATTGTGAGAAATTGTGTGGCTTCAGGCCTCTGTCTTCTTGCAAGTTCTTTATTAATAAAACAGTAAATAATAATGTCTAATGAGGTTAAAAGACACAACAAAAATAAGGTAGATTAAGAATATCAGGAATAAATAACAAGTAAGCCGAGAGGAAGGTAAAAAGAATTAAAATGTTCTTATGCACTTGCATTGTCTCAGAGGGTGGTAAAGATCTGTACTGATTTTAGATTTGGGTAGATTAAGTAAACATATTGTGGTTTCTAGGGTAACCACTCAAATAATAGAAACAGAATGAAAATTCCAAATTAGTGGAAGTAAAAATTGCATAATAAAACATACTTATTCAATCCAAAAAAGTCCAGAAAGAACAGTTAAAGAAACAGATGGAACAAATAGAAAATATGAAATAGAATGGCAAAATAAACAGATTTGTGATTAATTATGTATAAACAGAATGTTGTGTTAAAAAACTATTATTGCCAGATAGTATTTTAAAACAAGGCATAACATAATAAAATCTAACAGTGTGCTGTTTATAAGAGACAATTTTAAACAGATACATTTAGTAAAGTTAAATTTAAAAATATAGAAAAAGATGAACAACAAAAACACTACAGAGGAGTTGGTGAAGCTAAACTTAAAATCAAAGAACATTGCTACTACTAAAGAGGTTCACTTCATAAGGGTAAAGGTTTCCATTTTCCATGAAGATACAATAATTTTAAATTTATGAGCACCAAATAACATAGCCTCAAAATATAAATAGAAAAAAATTGACAGAACTAAAAACAAGTAGTAAATCCATAACCACAGTAAGTGATTAAAAGACACATCTGCAAGTGTCTTATAGGCAGACAAAAGATTACTAAATTGTAAAAGATTTGAACAGCACTCTTAATATACTGACTTTATGGACATATGTTAGACATTATAAACATCAACTTCTTTGTGTTTAGAGACTTTCTACATAGCTGGGGCCTAACACTCTTTTTGGCATGCTAGCTAGGGAATTTCCCTAACAATCAAGGGTAGATATTATATATACATATATATGATATATATATATATATATGCACACATATATTCAGTCATTAAATATGAAATGTTTTATTTCTAATCAAAAGTGTAGTTTGTCATATCTCAAACAAGAAGCTGTGCAATTAATCAAAGTATGCACCTAAACTATCAACACAGTTTTGGCATCTTAATGGTAGCTTGTTTATGCCAGCAATGAAGAATCCTGGATAGCTTGTGGTGATGAAATGACAAAAGGCATGTTCCACGGCTTGTTGAGAATTGAATATTTTTCCTTGCAAGAAGTGGTCCAAAGCCTGGAAGAAGTGACAGTTGGTGCAAGGTTTGGTGAATATGTGGATGGCAGAGAGTTTCAACTCCAGCCTCTCTAGTTTGAGCATCGTTGTTTGTGCCACACGTGGTCAAGCATTGTCTTGCAAGAGGATTGGCCTGTCTCTATTGACCAGTCTCAGCTGCTTAATCACAAGCATCCTCAGCACTTCATCCAACTGGTTGCAGTAAACATCTGCTGCAATCGACTGACTGGGTTTCATGAAGCTGTAGTGGATAATACCAGTGCTGGACCACCAAACACCATTACTTTTTTTTGATGAATATTCGATTTGGGACTGTGTTTTGGCATTTCATCTTTATCTAACCATTGTACTGAACAATTGCGATTGTCAAAGAGAATCCATTTTTCATCACACATAACAATACAGTGTAGACATGGTTCTCCTTTATGTTGGGACAGCAAAGAAAGGCAAGCTTTGAGACAATTTCTCTTCTGATGCTCATTTAATCCATGCAGAACCCATTGATCTAGCTTCTTTCCTGCTGATTTATTTCAAATGGTCCAATACTGTGGGAATAGTAACATCAAACCTTGCTGCTAATTCACATGTAGGTTGAGATGGATTCACTTTCACTACAGCTTTCAGCTCATCATTATCCACCTTGGTCTCAGGTTGCTCACGTGGCTCATTTTCAAGATTAAAATCACCAGAATGAAACTTCTCAAACCGTCCATGTACTGTACGTTTATTAGCCACATCCTTCCCAAACACTTCATTGATATTTCAAGTTGTCTGCGCTGCATTGATTCCATGACAGAACTCATGTTTGAAAATAACATGAATTTTTTATTTATCCTTGATCTCACAAAAATTGCCCTAAAAAATGTGAAAGATAATCATAAGCCAATATATGCATTTGAAAGACTGGGGATGTATCTTCACAGTAAACATAAAACAAGAAGTGTCAAAGTGAAATGACACAGATGTCAACTGTCAAACTTAGCACTTAAGGAAATAGGACATTTCATATGTAATAACCTGGTTTTGTATGTGTGTGTGGAGTTTGCATATAGTCACAGAATATAGAAAACAATAGTGTCTTCTCACTTGCTCCATCGACCTCAGGCCCTGCTCAATTTCCCAAGTGCTGGGAAGTGCAATATCTCGGAGTACTGCTAGCTCATTCAGGGCCTGCCAGTGTGCACAACACAGCTGGGAAGCTGTGGCATAGAGGATTCTTGGGGGTTTTAAGTGTGGAGGAACTCAGAACTTTATGCCAGGGTGTGGTCACAGGTTATCAAAAATTCACATTCTGTGTTTCATCCAGAAAACCCTAAAATGAGTTGCTGAGCTGTAATGCTTCCTTATGCCTCTCCTTTTGTAGTAACTAGGCTCCAAGATGGCCCCAGTGACACGCCCTCTTCATGTTCACTCCCCTGTGTAGTCACCTCCCACAATGACGAGGGATGACCTGTGTCACCAGAAAGATATTGCGGCAATGGCCACGTGTGACTGCCGAGGCATTGCACCTTCCGCCTTGCTCTCTTTTGAATCCCTCACCTGGGGGAGCCAACCACTGCGCCGTGAGGGCACTTCAACAGACCCCTGGGGAGGAGCAGATGCTGAAGGGCCAAGGCCTTGCACAGCAGCCAGCACGGACTCACCAACCTGCAGGCCGTGTGAGCCAGCCGCTCGGAAGCAGACCCCCAATTCCAGCCCCGCCTTCAGAGGGCCAGAGCCCCAGCTTAACTGCAGTGTCATGGGAAACCCTGAGCCAGAGCCACCCGGCTAAGACACTCCCAAATTTCTTACCCATAGAAGCGATGAGACAGTATTTTTGTCATATTAAGCCTCTAAATGTTGAGGTCATTTGTCACACATCGATAGAGAACTAATGCATGTTTTTAGTAGAACATGACACCCTTTTAGCTTCTCACCCACATCTCAAAGGCTAATATTCTACATAGGTTCAAAACTACATGACACAGTCTGGAAGTTGTATTAGGTTTTTCTTAAATTTCCTATGGGCAGAAGAAAAATTTTCCAGAAGGGTTCACGGAGACTGTGGAAGGCAGAGGCTTGAGTGAAGGGTGCCCTGAGGTCCCCTGGGCCCTGTCAAAGGGTTCTCCACACAAAGACTGCCGATTTCTCCCCTGGGCACTGTGTTTCCCGGGTGAAGTGATTGCTGCAGTAGCCGCCAGAGCATCAGTGTTGCCATAGTAATGGGCATGTTTGGTTACCAAGTTTGAAATCAGAGTGTACAGCAATGCCTGAGGAAGGTGGAGGAGAGGCTGGACAATCCAGGGCATCGAGACTGCGTGGGTGCGAGGAGCAGAGAGATCTAAGGGTCCGTTCAGTCTAGGACATAAGGCAAGCTGAGAGGCCAAAGCAGAAAGGCCGACCCATTGTCTAGTCAGCAGGGAGAGGGTGAGCCTGGAAGTAAGAGATCAGGTAGTAAGAGCCAGGATGATATGAGAGCAGAGTAAGGAGCCGAGGATGAGGGCAGATGAAAAACACAGAGGGCTGGGATGCTTTCAGGGAACTGGGGCTGGCCCGAGACTCACTTGGCTTCGCCATCAGCAGAGCCTCTCAGATGCCCAGGGATGCCTGGGCTACTTCCATTTTTTTCAGGCTCCCAATAAATCACACAAATCAAGAAAAGCCAAAATAAGGTTATGACAACAAGGATGTATTTCAAGTGTTTATATTTAACAAACTAATATTTGACAAAAATTAATGCAATGTGTGTGATATTTGCAAGACGATTATAGATTTTATTAAAAAAAAAATAATGGCCAAAGCCTAAATCTAAATCCCTGGGTGAGTGTAAGGAGTGAGCCGAGTGACTCCCCACCGAGTCTTGGTTCCCAGCTGTGTGATGTTGGGCTGGGCTGACCCAATTTAAAGGTAGGAGATCAAAGCACGCAAAAGCGTGTATTTGGGGGAAGAAGCATCGAGAAGAATGCATGAAGGATGGAAGGCAACAAAACAAATGCTATTCCCAGTGCTCCTGGGCAAACTCAGGCCCCGGATCACTTAGGAAAAGCAGATCAAGTCTCCTCCAGGGTCCTATTTCACTCAAGTCTGACTTCACACTGAGATACTGTGTTACTTTAGAAAAGTAACTCGATTTCTTTCTGCATCTGTTGACTTACTCATCAGAAGATGGGATATGTTTTAATGACATAAAGAAATCTATAGACAAATGTCAGTAAAAATAATTGGGTGGACTCTTTCAAATAGCGTCCACTCGGCAATTCAAAACCATTAAAGCTTTTAGCACTTGCTTTAGCTGAGCATAATGAAAATCATCTCTGCCTTATGAAGAATGGTTTCTGCTATACTTCAAAAGCAATCGGAAACATTTTAATTGTTTCATTGAGATAGTTATTTTGCTCAGTTCACATCAGTGACAATAAGATCTTTGCATTACTCTTGCAGTGAAAGTAAAGTATTGGAGGTTTCTGGAGAAACAAAATGAGTGGGTCTGCACATGTGCCCAGGACCACTGTTGTGAACACTCAGGAATTTCCCAGTTCAGGCAAGACCAGCTGGCCTTGGCAATGAAAGCTTCCCTCCCAGGGGAAATGCTGTCTTGTTCTCTAAGGCCTTTTACAGAGAGCCATCAATGTCCAATGATAATAGCCATGAACTTTTAAAATATGCAATGCCATATAAATGTCATATTAATAAAATAATGTTAAACTCTGTGGCATTATGTAAGTGATTCAGATTCTGAACTAACTGGAATAAGTTAGTGAATCCTTACATTTTCTCCAAGCTTTTGCAAGAACATTTTGAAGTTGATGTGATCCCGGGAATAAAAATTTGTGTGTTTACATGATAAATTGTTTAAACTTGCATTCTATCTGTCAACATTATCTATATAGTTTATTTGGAATGTGTGTTCTAGTAAACATACACACACAGACATATACCTATCTCTTTTACGCTAGTTATTTCTGGCTGTTTCAATGGTATTAACTGTTGGGATGTCTTATTGCTCAACACAAAGGAGTCAACTTGCTGAGACTAATGATTGGGAACCTTCCTGAAGCATCTTCCACACCCCCACCCTCACCGCCTGTGGCTTCTTGGGTTGCAGTTTGCTCTGGTGACAGGGACATAGGGGAAGCTTCTCTTCCTTGACAGTCCCATGCTCAGTTTAAAGGTGTTCTGCATTTCACCTGCATTATGTAGCTTGTACTCGTAACACCTTAAATCTACATTATGCCTTAGGGTTGACAAATCAAAAACTACTCATTACCTATCCTGGTCATGATACTTCTCGGCTCATGTAATCTTTCATAATGTAATTTCTGAAAAGTAGTTTGAAATTATTTTTGAAATTTTACAGCGGCATACACAGATATAAATATTCTTCTTGCGGTCTATCTATTGGAAGTGGATGATAGCAAATCCTGGACTCTGAAGGCCCGATGCAATTAGCCATCTCTTGTTTAATTCCAAGTTCTACATGAGCCTAAGAGCCAGCTGAAGCTCATGGTTAACTACTATCAGAGTTGATGCTAGTGAGCTCACAGAAACGCAAAGTAGTTCTGTTTGAAAAGCTTGGTGACTCTTCCACAGATATACGTTTTGCCAGGAAGTGATGACACACTCTACAGAGAAACGATGATAATGTCTGTTATTGTCACTCTCAGTCACTTGTATAAGGCAATGAATCTCTTTCTCTAAGTCTCATATAACTTTCTAGGCATGACCTATGTACAAGAGAGAGAAAGGTATTTCACGAGGGACTTGTAGTTCATAGGGTTGTTCCGAGGAGGAGTAAATGGGGTGATGTTTGTTGAGCACTCAGCACAGTGTCTGATGGAGATCGTGTATTAAACCCATGTTAGTCGTGACAATTGTTTATCCAAAATAAGGATGATTAAGCCAAAATCTCTCTCTTTGTAACTGCCAACAGTTTGTCTGTGCCTGCCCTCTGGGTCTACCTACACCTGGTTATTCGAATCTCTCTTCCACCTGCTGCCTCTTCTGATGTGCCCCCTGCACTCTGCATTGTGTCCAGTGAGGGAACATTTTGTCTTCCTCCTTCACTAGAATAGTAGGTAATTACCAAGGTAGGTAATGGTGCCAGTTTTTTCTCACTGGTGTGTTCCGCAGCACCTACAAGAGTATTGGGCACAACATAGGCACTAAATTATTATTAGTTAGTACCATTTGAATCAATTAGTTAATGAAGATTTAGGGCAAAACACTAAATTTGGGAGATTTGCCAAGAAGTTGACACATAACCAGCAATGCAGAAGGGTGGTATAACAAGAAGGGAAAAGCCTTAAATCCAAGGTTTTTGCCTGATGAGCTTGGGGTATTTAAAGGTATAAGGATAAGCAGCAACCTCTCAAGAGGGAGAACAGCAAGCTCAGGGGAAAAGGGGAAAGTGTTAGCAGTGGAAGAGAAATGCCACATGAAAAATGAGGATGCAGGAGAGGAGGTTTCCCATGGACGTGGGGTTCCAGAACTCTGGGCTGGAACCAAGGCACTACTAGTATATTCCACATCTTCTAAGTGACTCCAAAGTACAGCCAAGGCTGAGCATCAGTGCCTTTAAAGAGTGACTGTGATGAGCCCCAGATCTAACTGTGGCCACCACACCACATTGAGGGAGACTCCCAGGCTGTCCTGGCAACTGTCATGCAATTAGATGCAACAACCACCACATATCAATAACAATAACAACCACCGCAACTACCACCATGAAAACCAACCCAACTAGGGAAGACAGCAATACACAAAACCCACTAGACATTTGTTCACACGTCTGTCTATGCATCAGCCCAGTATAATCTGGGGCTCAGGTACATACTTGCCCAGTTCCTTGGGGATCCCTTGGAGGCATAATATGGTGTGACTAGTCCCTGCCTTCAGGCTAGAGTAGAGTTGGGGGCCTTTCTTTGTGCTTCCATAGCTCCCTCTATATTCCCTATGAAAACTCCTGTCACATTTAAAAGAAACCATTTCTTGTTTAATATCCAACTTCTCTACTAGCTAACTGTGACCTCCAAGGAGGCAAGGACTCTGTTTTGCTTGTTCACTGCCATATGCCCAGGACTTAGCAAATCCCTGGCACAGAGAAGAAACTCAATCTATGTTAAATTAATGAAGAGGTGAATAAATGAGTAGATGAAAGGCCCATTTATCACTCTCGCTTTTTAGAAGTACACTGCCAGGGTCAGAGAGGCACCAGGCTGCCAAGGATCTGAGCCCCCCCAGGGATGGCGGTAACTGCTGCCGTCAGTTGTGGGCCTTCTGGAAGCACTTTGCACGTCTCTCTTGAGGGCATGATGCCACCTCGACAGTAAATGTAACCCTGCCTTGAAGGCTGGATGACTCTGACTCAGGTCTGTGCCCCTAAAATGTCTAGCACAGTGCATCGTGCATCCTGAGTAATGAGAAACGTAGTCATTGCACGGATAGGTAAATGTTCCCTATAGAAGTGTGTGTATGCATCATAACCCAAAAAAAGTCACAAAGAAATCCCAAAGCAGAAATCTCCAAAAGTGGAATCTCAGACACTGTGACACATAGGTGGCAGAGATACTTTGGAGGGCAAAGGAGACTCTCAGGGGGACTTTGAATCACCAGTTTGTTCATTTGAAAAGTATTTACTGAGATCCTGCTGCATGGCAGGCACTGCTCGAGGCACTTGGCCTGTGTCAATGAACAAGACAAAGATCCCTGCCCTTCTGGAACTTATGTTGTAGGGTAGACACAGCACTGGCTACAATATACAAGTAAAACATACAGGGTATTTAAAGACCATAAGTTCTCTGGAGAAAACAGGAGCAGAGCCAGTGAGGGGGTCAGGTGTGCATGGGATGGAATGATGTCGATGGCAGCCATCCTGTGGCCAGGGTACCCATACGGTGGCTGCTGACTCTGTCCCTGAGGACAAGGACGACCCAGGTAGCTGAATTCTCTCAAGGATGACTGTGAGTGCTTTAAAAAAAAAAAAAGTAACTTGATCCATAGAACCAAAACATTAAGTTCCAAACTAAAGAGAAAGGCAGATGATAAGCAACTTCAAGCAGTTTTAATGAGCTCTGCTTATAACCACTTAAAGAAGTAGAGCAGAACAGAAAGAAAGAGTGATCTGTTTGATTTGATGAATACTTGCTGTAAGCTTAATGTGTGTTTTGGGCAATTAGAGGTTGCCTTCATAATAAGTGATATTCATTGCCACGGAATGAATGGTTTGAAAATGGACCACAGTCTGCAATATAAGTGTGCATTTGGGAAGAGCCAAGGCCGGGCTTTGCGATAACTGCCCCAGGGGACTGAAACCAAGAGGCAGAATGAGCCAAGGGCTATTTTCCATGAAGGAATCCATGGGTCCTTCTCCTTTCCAGCCACCAGCAATGGTGGGAGCCTCACAGGCCTATAGACAGCTGCTACAGAACTGCAAGAGATAGGGGCTAATCATGATCCCCAACTTCTCTCTGTCTCCATGTAGAAACTATCGTTTAGCATTGGCCCTAATGGAAAATAATTGAATTGGAGGTAAACAGATTAGGTTTAGTTAGTAGAAATAGGTTCTGATTCAGTAAAGATATTGGGAGATATGGGCACAAGAAGGAGGGAGATGCTACAGAGTGGTTACCTGCCTGAAACCTCAAAGTAGAGTTGGGGTTCAAGTATTGGCATGAACTTCCCATTTGAGACCAAACTGGGCAGGCCCCATAGCTGGTTGCCAGGCTTAGAGTCTGTCACTCACATTACCATGCTAAGGAGAAAAGCCACATGCAAATGAAGAAAATAACACTTTGGGGCTGAATTCTAATCAGATGGATATTGGAAGAAGGTTTGGTGAAGGTTTAGAATAAATATTTGCAATAGAGAAAGGATGTGATCACGTAGGGTTTGTCTTCAGTTATAAATAAAAGAAATTGTATGCGCTGCCGGATGAAGACATTCCCTGGTACTGTAGTTCTATTGTTCTTCCTGCAGGTGAGTTTGTAGAGCAGATGAACCAAGTGCTCAAGGAATCGCATTGCCTCACCTGTCCTGGTGAGGGCCACGTCTCCAGGGAAGGAAATTCACAAACAATAGTAGAGCTCAGTCCCCTGGTGTGGTGGCTTTTAAATGGCTTGAATTCTTACCATTGCGGCCAACCTCAATCACTGTCATTTTGCCCTTTCCTACTTCCGAGGAGGCTGAGCCCAAGCAGAGGGGGAACAGTAGCTTAAAGAGGGCATCCAGGTAACAGAATCTCCTTATTTCACTCCTATATGATATAATGACTTGAATAAAAATTTAGAGTATAGGCAAAGTCAATGAAAAGATATTTTAGGTATTTGGAATAAAATACAAATAAAAACACTATGTAGAAACTGTGCACACATCAAAGAATGGGTATATTCAGATGAAAGCTCCAGCTCTATAGATTTTTTTGTTTTTTTTTTTAATTTACCAGACAAATAAGACATAATGAGAAATGAGTTCAATTCTGTAAACTTGCCCTGCCCTACTTATTACTATTTATTATTTATTACTATGCATGCATATTAAGAGTATTTTAAAATATACAAATTATATACATATTCTTGAAAATAATCAGAAGAAATATAGGTAAGCAAAAGTAAGAAAATAAATATTGATTTTACCACTGAGAGATGAACACTATTCCATGTTGGCGTATACCTTTTCTACACTCTTTCCAAAAGTCTGATCTTAATTTACATATTACTCTATAACTATGACAACCATAAAGCAAATGGTAAATTATTTCCTTTATGTCTATATCATACGGCTTTTGATTATATCATAGGTACCTCTGAAAGATACTACATTTAAAATTGGAAATAAATAAATGAAAATTACCATAAAAAAGAAGACTGTCATTTGACTAAAACTATAAAATTTTAATAGAAAACGTAGGCAACAATCTTTGTGATGTTGGGTTAGGCAAAGTTTTCTTAAGCAGGACACAAAAATCATGAACCAAACCAAACAAAAACAATGGACTTCATCAAAATTTAAAAATTTTGGAAAATAGATATCTGGCAAAGAGCCTTTTTCTAAAATATGTCTTTAAAAAATACTTAGAAGAAGACAAATAACCCTCCTACCTGCCAAAAAAACTGGGCAAAATATTTGAACAAAGCCTTCACAAGAGAGGATGTGAGAATAGCCATTGTGATGATTGATTCTATGTGTCCATTTGGCTGGCCACAGGGTGCCCAGAAGTTTGGTCACACATTGTTCTGTGTGTGTCTATGAGGGTGTTTCTGGGTAAGATTAACATTTGAACCAGTGGACTGAGTAAAGCAGATTGCCTTCCCTCATGTCCATGGGCCTCATCCAATCAACAGAAGACCTGCAGAGAGCAAAAAGACTGAATAAAAGGGACCTTCGCCTGCCTGACTGCTGAGCTGGGACGTTGGTCTTCTCCTGCCCTTGGAGAAGTTACACCACCAGCTTTCCTGATTCTCGGGCCTCTGGACTCAGATTGGATCTACACTACTGGCTCTCCTGATCTCCAGCTTGCCAACTGCAGATCTTGGGACCTCTTGGCCAACTTCTTATAATAAATTCCCCTGTCCTCACTGTGTGCATGCGTGTGTGTGTATGTGTGTGTGCGTGTGCACACGCGTGTGTGTGTGTGTGTGTATTTACTATTGGTTCTATTTCTCTGGAAGATCTTGATAAACTCAAACATTAAGCACATGAAATATTATTGATCACCAGATAAATGCAAATTAAAACCACAGAGTTATCACTATATGTCTACTAGAATTACTGAATTTAAAAAGCTGACTATACCAAGGGTTGGTAGAATTGTGAAGCAACTGAAACTCTCATGGGCTGGTACGGGGAATGTAAAATGGTACAATCCCTTCAGAAATCAGTTTGGCAATATCTTATGAAGTTAAATGTACATTAATTCTGTAACTAAGCAATCTCATCCCAAGATAAATGAGGACATATGCTCACAAAAAGACTTGTATGTGAATGTTTATCATTATTCATAATAATCAAAATTGATAATAATTAAATGTCTATCACCCGGTGAAACAAACTGTGGAATACTCATAAAAAAGCAGCACAATGGTAAACACACAGCAACATGAATGAATCTAAGAAAACCTGTGGTAAGTGAGAGAGGTCAAACACACAAGATTCCATTGTATGATTGTATTTATATGAATACTAGACAAGCCAGGTCAGAGAGTGATTGGGGTGTGGCACAGAAAAGGATGGTGGTTACATGACTGTGTAAAACATGTACACTTATAAAGGATGAATTTTATTGTATATAAGTTAAGCCTGAATAAGCTGGAAGAAAGTGGGAAAAAAATAAATGAAAACTAGCATAGGAAAATATTTTTTTGATGCCTTGACCATGCCAAAGTCATAGAATCAAAGGGAGGTTTCATCACCTTTTCCCTTTAACATCAATGTCACCTCTGCTAGATGACTTTCAGAAATGACACTTCTTTGCTTTGATCAGTCATTTTCAATTTGTCTTTTGGATTCACATAGCCAATGTTCTACAGAGGACTCAAGTCTTTTTCAGAGAACCTGAACCATCTATTTTCAATATTTGTGGTGTGAAAACAACCAAAGAAATAGGGGTTGAATAAAAGGGCAAGGAAATGCAACAAATGTTGCAAAATCAAAGATATTTATAGCAGTAAGCTAAAGTGCATTCAAATAAGCAACTCAAAGTTGAAGACCCTGTGAATTATTGCATGCCTCAGAGATGTACCAATTGCTACTTATATAAAGGACACAGACGTGCAACTTAATTCAACATGTATGGAGTCTTTACAAAGTACTAGACCTTTTGCTGGGTCTTTGCAGTTCAAAGACATACAACACTTGTCCTTGGATGATCTAGTGGAGAAACAAGCACTCTGGCAAATATCTACAATTCAAAAATTGTTATAATAGAGCTACATATAGAATGCAATGGCAACCAGACATGGGAGTAATTAATTCTGCCTAAGAATTTCAGTGATGACCCTACAAGTGTAACATTTGAGTTGAAGTTTTTCAGGTGAACAGGAAGGAAGGAGTTTCATGCAGAGGGAGCAGTAGGAGCAAATGAATGGAGGTGTGAGCATGCACAGGAGATTGAACACGTGGGGAAATTTCCGTGAGGATGGGAGAGAATGGCAAGATACAAGGCTAGCAAGGGTCAAGCAGAGAAGGGCCATGCTGAGTAGTTTTTAGTTTATTCAACTTGAATGCAGAACTAAAGTAGGACTTCAAGCATGGTAGAGTAGCTACTTGGGGGCCATGCCTAGGTCCCCTTTACTAAGCCAATGTATACTCCCACCAACTGGTATACATGTTGGCTGTTAAAGGCCTTTCCTCTTTGGAGAACTGTCCTCTGCTGACAGGAGCCACTTTGCCCGGCAAGTTGCTCCTCTTCCCCACCAACATCTTGGGCAATCCGTAGCCCGTGATGGAGTTATCTGAGGCCCTTCACCTTCACGGAACATGACCGTGGTTTATGCTGGAGAGCCCTGCTCCTGCAGATCCGGCCAAGGCTAGACTTCCCCTCACACCACATCCTTTCCTCCTCTTCCCTATCCCTATCATCCCTTCCTTTTCAGCTTTTTCCTGAGAGGACCCCCCTCAGTAAATCATAAGTACCCCAATTCCCGTCTTAGGCTCTGTTTCTGGAGAACCTGATTAAAGACACTGGGGAACATGGTGAAGAGATTAGTGTTTGGCGGGGAGATCTAAGGATGGTGGAAGTTGGAAAGTTTTAGCAAAGAGGGAGGTACAGGGACAATAGATTTGGGAGGTGGTGAGGGCCTGGATCAGAGCATCAACAGTACGGGAATAGGGGCAGGGTAGGGGTAATTCCATTATCTCTTGGATCAGAGGGTATGTGAAGGAGAGGGGAAACTCTAGGATGACCTTGAAGTTTGAGGGCAGTTGAGGTGGGTGAGGATCTCACTGATTGAACTACACAATGAAAGAGAGGAAACACAACTGGGAGGCATGATGCAGATGCAGTTGAGCTTAATGGGTGAGATGCCTACTGAGCCACCCAGGAGATAATGTCAGGTAAATATCTGAAATAAGTGTCCATAGCTCACGTGAGCTGGCTAGGAGTAGAAATGCAGACCTGGCAGCCATGAGCATGTAATTGGTTGTTAAGGTTATGACCATGGATGAGAAAAAGACACAGACAATCTCTGGAGAACTAACCTGTGAGAAGCTATCGGATAAAGGGAAACCAAGGCTCCAACAGAAAAGAGGAGAATCTGAAGACAGAGGTAATGTCCAAACAAGAGAAACTGTATTTGAAAAAAATAGAGAATGGTTGGAGATGCCAAGGACAGCAGAGAGTTGAAGTGGATGAGGAATAGGAATGGGCCAAGAGACTTGGCAGTTTGGAGGTTCTAGATGATGGATTTAGACAGGATATTTCAATCTGTGGTGAATGAGGATAGAGCTAAGTGACATTGGGTTCAGGGGTGAGCAGCAGGTGAGATGCTAGAGGCCAGATGCTTGCAACACAAGCTTCTTATCCTGTGATTTCCTTCTCCATACTAAACACTCAGAGTTACTTTGACTCCTTCTGTGTGGACTGCAGAAGTGAATTGTGCACCTATCAGAAAAAAGAAGCATCTTCCAAGTGTGAGGCACAGGCATCCCAGAAACTTTTAAAAAGTGTAGTCAAGTAAGAACTTAGCTAGTTAACTAGCCTTCCTGCTCGCCCATAACTGTGCAAACAGCACCTCAAACCGTCCCTGTAAAGGCCCTTGGAATCCCTGCCCATCTCGGGCATGAGGGTCACATGCTGCAATCCTGGAATTGCAATTAGCCCTCCCCAACCCGGCAGAGGCCTTGGGGGGCTGCCCTCCATCTCCAGGAGCTGAAGGTCACAGCCACCAGGCACATGAAAAATGCATTTCCCATGGAATCATGTCAACTTGACATTTCTGAGAGAATGAGAAAAATGACAAGAAAGCATTCAGATAAAGCTGCACTTGCAAAACTGCTTTTTGCTTTAAATCTTTTTCCATTTCTGGCTTATGGCCTTCTTTCTATTCAGTAGTTCTTTATGTTTGGTGAATTCACTGTTCGTTTTTCTCTTCTGCTTCTACCTCTACAATATACTGCCTGTTTTAATGCTGAATAAAAAGTTCATTATGGAATACTATGCAGCCACGAAAAGGGTGAATTAATGCCTTTTGCAACGATTTGAATGGAACTGGAGACCATTATCCTAAGTGAAGCATCTAAAGAATGGAAAAACAGATACCACATGTACTCACTATTAAACTAGAACTAAATGATGAGCACACATATGCACAGAAGGAAGTAAAACCCAGTGGAAACCAGGCAGGGGGTAGATATCGAGGGATCCTGGGTCTTCTAGGTCTCCTGGAAACAAAGGTGGATGTTATTGCAGTTCACCCCCCTCAAATGGGCTTCCATAGAGGCTCATGGGAGATCCACATGCGCAGTGAGACTCAGGTCATATAACTCCCAACTGTCCTATCAAAGTGGTTCCGTGGTAATGTCTGAAGCACGAGGGAGGTTCCAATCCGGACCCTATAAAACAAGACCCAGACCATAACCAAGCCCTTTTTTTTTTTTCTCTCTCTCTTTTTGTTGTGAAAGTGGGTCTGGTCATCAACTGTGGTGTATGTATCATGCTCTGTAAACCTATATCTTGCTCTTGCTCTGCTATCCTATCTTTCTCTCCTCAGTAAACCTCATTTTCATGCTTGCGTTACTTTGGTGTGTCTGGTCATTCTGCGGCCTTGAGTGCATGGGAAACTGACATTTCAGACTGCAACTCGACACCGTGACCTCCCTTGACCAGACAGACTGTGACGCCCCCAGTGACTTCCAGATGCTTATAAAGAACCACACTGCAAGGTATAGCAACTAGCTTTTTTAGCAACTATCTGGAAGGGCCAGGCAACGCAACCTAGAAATGCAGAAGGCTCAGCGTTCCATGGGGCAAACTTCAGCCAGTAAGAAAGAGGAGGTGGGAAGAAGCCTGCAGATAAGTCTTCTTCCTCCAGCTCTGCATCGGAGTGCAGTGAGGCCTGGTATTGCTGCCCAGCCTCTCTGGAAGACTTCTGCCAAGCCCCAAGCCCCAGCCGTGTTTCTTGTGAAGTTATGCCCACCTTGAATTTGCTTTTCCTCTTTCTTGTATTATATCCCTTTTCCCCCTCACTCTGCTGTCCTGAAAATATACCTTCCATTAAAGCCTTGTCAAAGGGCTTTGTCTCAGGCTTTGTTTTCTATGGATACCAGGCTGTCAGAGACAGAAACTTGAAAGAGAAACTGACTTATTGAACTTAAAGTTGGAAGAGTCTTTAGAGACTAGCAAGTTCAAACTCCCAGGCACCAAAGGAACATGCTTGGGCATGTCTAACAAAAGGAGACTCACTTCCTGGAGAGTCCATCCATTCCGTGCAGACAATACAGTATATGAATAGTTTTTTATTATATTTGGACAAAAATCTGCTGTTTTTTTGTAACTTCTACTTATTAATTCTAGCGTTTACTTCTTTCACTTGGGTGTCAGACTTTCAAGAAAAGCATAACGCTAGGGCTACTCATTTGGGAACACTAGTCCTGAAAAAGGAGACTTATAAATTACTTATTTAAGTTATTTTTATCTGATTATTAAAAACAATAGGTGGAATGTAATGAAAATAAATTAATTTACTTAATTAACTCTTCCCCAGTTAACCAATAGCATGCTGGTTATGTCTTGCCAATTTGCTTTGCCCTCCCTCTCAAAGTTCCAAATGAAAATTTATTTAAATTGAGTAAAAGGAGGTCATGCTGTTACATAATGCTTATCTAGAGATTGCACTTCAAGCCTGGTTGGTCACCGAATCACCCAAGTCATTTTCCAACAGAGACTCCCTGTTCCTCTCCTGTATTCCCATTCATACTGTGCCCATGTTTACCATGATGTCCACCTCATTGTGTTAGAACTGTTTGTTTATGGTTATCCCTCCCCAAAAGCAAGAACTGTCTTCTTCATATTTACAGTCCACCCACAGCCCCTGATCCTGACAGCAAAGCCCAGCATCCTACACATCAAAGGCCTTAAATGTGCTATACCTGGGTTAATATTCATTCCCGCTTCCCGCCTCTAGGGGAAGACAATAAAGGCAAGTGGACCTGCTTCTTTGCAGGCCAGGGTGGCTGCTGCTGAATGACTGACCTAAAACATCTGAAAGTTGTACAAGTCTTTCTAGAGTAGTAAGAGAAAACATGAAGTATCAATATTTTGACATTCCCAGAGCATTTGGGGTAAGTGGCTTTGTTGCAGCAACGGGTACAGCTAGCCTTACAGCTCTTGACTGGGAAAAAAACCGAGTGGCACACAGCTCTTGACCGGGGAAAAAAACTGAGTGGCACACGGAGAGTTGGAGAACAGCCTTTATTCCTCTGGCAGGCTCAGCACACCTATGGTCACAGCTCTCTTCTCGTCTGCTGATCTTCTCACCCCCCTTCCTTGGTCTCCTCCTGCTTTTATACCCTTGGTAGGGCTCACAAAGCGTCCAATCAGCAACAAGTTTTAACATCCAATCAGCAATAAGCTTTGACATCCAATCAGCAACAAGCTTTAACATCCTATAACAGTGGGATTCAAAAATTACCCAATCAGGATCACGCAAGCAGCACAGGCTGCGGCACAGGGGCCTGGGGGCATTCGGGCTCAAGGGGCCAGGGCAGCTCTCTGCTGCGAGGCCCAGCCCCAGCAGCCTGACCTGCTACTGGCCTCGTGCAGCGCTGGCCCACGGAGATGTGGAGCGATGGGGGGCGGCAAGCAGCCGAGTCCCAGGGCCCTACATTTTCTGTGTCAGTTTGAACTAGATTTGTCATGGGGAAATGTTATTTCTTAATTCTCTCTTTTAATTTTAATTCTGTGGCTCTTCTTGATTTTCTTGACGTGGAAGTTATTCCTTCTCCAAACAGAGGTCCTTGGTTCCTTCCCCACTGCCTTGGAGAAAGCTGTAAGGTCAGAACACCTGCCTTGTGCTGGAACACATTACCTGTGCAAATGGTGTGCTCCTTAGAAAAAGCCAGGCAGTGCAGGCACAAGGGTACTTTTCTTTTCAACATTGCTTATTTTGACATATTTCCCAGAACTAAGGTTTGACGTGTTTGTCATTTTCCCTCTTTTCTTGTGAACGCTGAGTGAAGAGGTACGTTGATATATGAAGAGCATGCCACTAACTTGTTGACAGCAGAGTTGTGCTTCAATTACATTTTCTCTCAGTGGTGATGGATTTGTGCCCCTTCATCCGCCTTTACCATCCCTCCCTCTTGTGATGAACAATGGACATCTGTCCAAAAGCTAGCTTAATTTAAGACTGTGCTCTGTGGCCTTGGAATAAAATTAAGGTGTTGACCTACTCTGAGATACCTTTCATGAGGACATCCACCTGGTATGGTCTGAAGAATGTTAGAAGATTTCCCCGAGGAAAATGCACTCTTTCCCATCCAAAATCATATTTGGGGAGTGCACATTCCTTGCTTCTAAAAGCAACAAAGATATTGTAAAAATGCACAAAATTACCTGCGAAGCTTAATTTAGGTTATTCCAGCCATTAATACCTCTACTCCATTTACTTTATCAAATTAATTAGCCAGTAATGTGGCAGATCCCTTGCGGAGAATTTGATGGAGCGGGAGCAGGAAATATCAAGACTGTCTCGAGCCTGGGATAATGTTAAGTCAGTAAAGCCCAGTAGGGGACCATCACAGGGACCCGTGACTGGAAAGGGACAGAGGGTAGCCAGATCCAGGAGCTTCAAAGACAAGAACAGGAATTTTACAGAGACATTTTGCCTGCTTCACAATGTTGCCTAGAGTTTATTCTGCCTGGAAACAACAGCAGTTGCGCCACAACACTGCATGAAACCCAACATCAGGAAGTAGGCACTGGAATAAGGAGAGTTAAGTGCAAGATTTATTTCAGTTTGAAACTCTAGCCCAGCTCTGTTCACTAGATGCCGTGTTTGTTGGAGCTGCTGGGGCTATATGCCTTGGAAACAAAGCAAACAACAACCACACGCACAGACACACGCACAATCTGAAAAAGAACCCATTCAAATCAGGTATTTGCTATTTAATGTCATCTGCAGTGGGTAAACTTATTTACCCTGGAGTTAGCAAAAGCTTCCCATATTTGGATAGATTGTGGAGTGTGCTGTTTTTCAACGTGTGAAGTAATACGGAGCAGAGTTCTCCAAATGTTAACGCGAAGTGACAATGAGGCTGTGCGAATGCATGCTGGCTCCCTCTGTGCTCATTTAGCAACAAAAATTAGAGGGGTAGGGAGAAATGTTTTTCCATGTTTAGCTAGCTAGCTGATTCCCATGGAGCCCTGCTATGCCGTAGGGCCTGGGCATAATCACAGAGTCAGTGGCTGGGGGTGGGGCGGTGACAGACACGGCCGCTACCCTTCCATCCTTGAGAAGTGTCTCTACTTAATACAAACCTGTGCGTGCACCAGTGAAGGGGGGGGTTGTGGGTAGAGGAGGACGTAGCCACCAAGCAAAGGCATAATTTAGCCATCCGTTGAAGTCAATATCTGCTCCTCTATGTTCCTCCTTGGATAAAACAGAGGACACTGTGGACAGACAGCAATGGGGAGACCCAAAGGGAGAAAGTCCTTAACCAACCTTCTACTTTTTGTATCGGCAGCAAGAAGACTTGCCATGGTCGCTCAAAATAGTTGCGATGTAATGTAATCTCAGAGTTGACTGCAATCAGTCATTCATTAGTGTTAAAAGTGTTAAAACCAGGAAGGACACACCCTTGGAATTCTGATTGACCTACTCTGGCTTCCTCATTGTCTTCATTATCACCATCATCAACAACATATCAACCTATTATTATTACAACATTTAGGACACTGTGATAGTCACTGAAGTAGAAAAAAACAAAAGCATTAATATCCCACTTTAAAAGGAACATACCAATAGGAACATATTTAGAAGCAATCAGCTAAAATGGAGAAAGAAATAAAGCACACACATATACATATAAAATGTATGCAATATACATATAATATACACATATAATTATATATTAATACATATGTGTACATGTTTTTTCATTTCATAAACTGTGGGATTGTTCTCAGGATTAAATGAGCAATTCACATAAAGCACTGTGTGCCTAGCACAAAGTATTAAATAAATGCTCATTTTTCTCCCATAAGCATCACTGGAGGAACTGGGGCAATTTAACCTGGAGAAGTATCCCAGGCCACTGGGAGGGGAGCAAACAACATGGCAGTCTGGGTGAGGCTCAGTAACATCTCAGGACCTGTGTGAACCAAGATGTCTGTGCTAGCCATGCACGGATACCCATTGATGGAAGGTTCTTACCCATGATGGAGGGACAAAAAAAGCAGCTCCTCATCACGGGTCATGTGTAAGGGAGGTTCATCCAACAGCAATGCTGGACTTCAGGCATCAGCCTGACTGTCCTACACCCAGAGTGAGCCCTCACGGTGCTCAGGCAATGCTCAGTACTGTCTTCACTTCCTTAAGGAGAAACAGATTAGAAGATCAAAGAAAAGACCTTCATGTATAAAGCCAATTGGATTCAGACAACTATGTTGAGGTAATTCAATAGGGAAAGGATTTCAAAAAATAGTGCTGGAAAAATGGGATATATACATAGGAGAAAAGAAAGAGAATGTCAACCTTTTGCTCATACTATATAGAAAAATTAAACTAAAAATGGATTGCAGGCCGGGCGCTGTGGCTCACGCCTGTAATCCTAGCTCTTGGGAGGCCGAGGCGGGCGGATTGCTCAAGGTCAGGAGTTCAAAACCAGCCTGAGCAAGAGCGAGACCCCGTCTCTACTATAAACAGAAAGAAATTAATTGGCCAACTGATATATATATAAAAAAAAAAATTAGCCGGGCATGGTGGCGCATGCCTGTAGTCCCAGCTACTCGGGAGGCTGAGGCAGAAGGATCACTCAAGCCCAGGAGTTTGAGGTTGCTGTGAGCTAGGCTGACGCCACGGCACTCATTCTAGCCTGGTCAACAAAGCAAGACTCTGTCTCAAAAAAAAAAAAAAAAAAAAAATGGATTGCAGTCCTTCATGTATAAGCTAACAGTATAAAGCCTCCAGAAGAAAACAAAGGAAAACATAAAATCTTTGTGACTTTGGGTTAGGTTAGGAAGTTTTCTTAGGGAGGATATGGAAACTATGCACCAGCAAATAAAAAAAAATAATGTTTTGAACTTCATAAATTTAAAAACTCTTCTTCTTCAAAAGTCACTGTTAAGAAAATAAAAAAGCAAGCTCAAGAAAGGGTGAAAATAGTCGCAATACATTTACCTGACAGCTCTTACAAGTCATTAATAATAATATGTGTAATCCAATTTAAATGGTCAAAATATATCAATAGATACTTTCCAAAAGCAAATAGGCATACAAAGTGATATTCAGCATCATTCATCAAGATGGAAATGCAAATCAAAACCACAAGGAGATACAAACAGTCACTTTGGAAAACAGGCAGTTTGTTAAAATATTAAATATATACTAACCATGTGACGCAGCAACGCTACTCCTAGCTATTTACCCAAAAGAAGGGAAAACATAGGTTCACACAAAGACACACATGAGAGCATTCAGAGTAGCTTCATTCATAATAGATTAGAAACTGGAAAGAATCCAGCTACCCCGTAAGAGAAAAAGGGAGTAATACACTGTCGTATGGTGGAAAGTGTTCGGCAGTCAAGAGGAGTGAGTTAAGATACAGCTGATTACATGGATGAATCTCAAAAGCATGTTATGCTAAGTGAAAGAAGGCAGACGCAGAAGTCTACGGAGTGTTTGCTTCTAGTTCTGTGACTTTCTAGCAAAAGCTAAGTTACCATGACGAAAATCAGAGCAGTGGCTGCTTGGGGACAGGGCTGGAGGAAGAGTGTTGGTCATGAGGGCCATGAGAAAACTTTCTGGGGCAGTAGAAGTGTTCTGTGTCTTGATTGTGGTGGTGACGACCCAAATGTATGCATTTATCAAAGCTCACTGGACTGTGCACCTGAAATGATGTGTTTTTGTGTTTGTAAATTATACTTCACTCAAACGAATTTTAAAATACTGAACATGTACAGTCTTCTATGTCTCTGGACTATATTCAAACTCTATTTTTTTTAAATGAAACTCCTTTACTCAAGGCTATCTTAGTTAGAAATTTAGAAGAATGCAGGAAAGAAAGGAAGGAAGGAAGGTAGGAGGCAGAGAGGGAGGAAGAAAGGGAAATATTATGGCCTGAATGTTTGTGTTTCCCCGGAATTTCTGTGTTGGAACCCCACTCCCCAGTGGGATGGTGTTAGGAGGTCAGGCCTTTGGGGGGTGGGGATTAGGAACATGAAATAAGGAAGGAACCTTTATAAATGTGATTAGTTCTTATTGGAGTCACGAGAGAGCGTGCTTTCTCTGCTCTGCCCTCTACCATGGAAGCATGCAAGGAAAAGTCAGCAGCCTGCTGCCCACAAGGGGCCCTCACCAGAACCTGACCACGCTGACACCCCCATCTTAGGCTTGCAGCCTCCAGATCTGTGAGAAATGAATTCCTACTGTTTCTAAGCCACCCAGGCTACGGTATTTTGTTATAGCAGCCTGCACTGACCAAAATGGGGGGAAGGAGGGAAAGAAGGCAGGAAACAACCACCATAGCTTCTCTGGTTGCAGCACAGGTGGGAGCCCAGGCGCCCTGCCCATTCGGTTACCCTCTTCCTCTCTTCTTCTACTAACTCTCAGCCCACAGGCCCGCCCAAACAACCTGAGGGGTACACAGTTTGAGAACTATTGCTTCAGAGCAATTCTCCCAGTGCAGGAGCCAAATTTAGAATATGGCAAGAGATCAAACCATTTAAATTTTGCTTTCATATTTAATTTATAATACGTTTTTTTCTCAATCTAAAAACCTGGAAAACCTAGTTACTCCTAAATACCTTTACTATGCTGTCTACTATATTATAGCAGACAGAACAGTAAAGTACCTGGGAAGAAAATGCCTACATAATATATCAAAGTTAATACAACTTGCCAAAGCTTTATTCATCCCATATGTCTACTAACTTAATCTTACTAGATGACATGGGGCATGGTTTGAGACTTGCTTTTACTGCCCAACTGTCCATTCCTTAAATTTATAGTAACTAAATACCTTTCTCAGAGTATAGCTGCAGGGATATGTAGGTAACTCTGCAAAGTCATGGGGAGCATTTATTACTATCCTTATTGAACCCATGGTATCAAAAGCTATAAAATGGAAACAATTGTACTGCTAAACCTCAGGAAAAAAAATGCTGACCAATTAATTCCGTGTATGAAAGCTTCTTAACATGAAAGAAAATTAGTCCTGCTGTGTTCTCCCTTTAAGACACTGGGAAGTTAAATGCCAAAAAAAAAAAAAAAAAACTATGGCAAATAAGCTTCCCTCTTTGCCAAAACTCCAGATGTACAAGGGATATTGTCTGTACACAAACAAAGTGTTACTAAGCTCTGTTTGTCTACTGCTCCATGGTAGATCTTGAAATGGCAACACTGTTGATAATATTCACTGCCCCTTCTCTTCTCTTTCCCCCACTGAGTATACCAGAGCAATGAGGCACTAAACTGGGAATAAAAGACGCTGGATTTTTCTCCTTCTCTGCCACCCATTCTCTCCATGATCTTGGGCAGATCATTTGATGTCCCTAAGTTTCAGCTTCTTTTATTTGTAAAATGAGGTTATCAGACTAGATAAAGTTTCTCATTCCTCTACACACTAGAAACATAGTGCTCTCCAAAACTCTGCCAAGGCCAACACCAACCATGGCCACCTTCTCCTCGGCATCTGCCACCTTGTGTTTCAAGGACAGGAAAGATTGGGAAACGGGGATGAGGAAAAAAGGTGGAACATGAAATGAAACCCAAGGCAGGTCTAAAAGCAGCAACAAAAATTGCAAAATTGCAACAGCAGCTAGGTCCATTCCATTCCTTCTCCTTCCTGCCCCAGGTCATACTCAGATCTATAGGAAACACAGGACTAAGTATGGATGGCCCAAGAAGTTGTTACCTTCCTGCCACCAGATGTCCTTGGTGAAATATAGGACATGGAGAAAGGAAACCCAGGGAAGCTGTCCCCCATTGCTCATGACTGACATTTCGTTGCTACAATGTGTATGACCTCCTGAGCAGGTTTCAACTCTTAGCTCCATTCACGGTGCCCCCTTATTCTTGGGATACGTAGACAGAGGTGGAGGGCTTTGCAGCTTCAAACAATGGGGATGCATGTGTCACTCAGCCAGTGGTGTTTTTCCTCACAGTTCCGGGGTAGGTTCTCACCAAGGGCAGGGGCAAAGCAGAAGCCAGAGACATGGACTTGTGTCTCTGCTGGTTCAAGTGCCATTATGTGTGGATCAGGCTGCAAGGTGGGGTCTTCTCGGGGACCAGGAGAGGGAGGAAGTCAGGAGACAAATGCCTGGGAAAGGGTCTGGCAAGTTCTGATGTCTTAGAACTCAGCTCCTCTTGGAGAGATTAAAGCTATGTGAGGCTCCTGAAGCTGAAAAGTATGAGACAGAGGATTTCAAAGGGGAGTAGATGGGAGTTTCATTGACTCTTTGAATAGTCGTGGGTAAGACTGCTCTCTACATCTTGGTTTTGCCACCTACATGTCAAAGGACAGTATTAAAAATTCAGGAAACATTTATTGCATGTCTACTCTACCCTAGGCACATGGACTCTGGCTTTCAGGAGCTCAGTGCAGTGAGGATGGTATACATTATACACGTACACAGGCAACTGAGCACAAACGCAGACTGTAACAAGAGCAAGTCAGAGACACAGCAAAGAGCTGGGGAGCCAGAGGAAAGAGCGACACTTAGCACACTCTTTCCCCTTTCTCCTTTCTGGGACTGGACGGCCTTTCTCCATTATCTGAATTGAATGTCTCTTTTCCAGAATTCTGGTCATTTGTTGGTTTTTCAAATATTTTGTCATTGTCAAGTACCCTGTTAGTGATCAATAAATATGGAATCGACTGGCTGCCGTTTCTGATTACAGATGACATTGGGTGCGTGTTATGAACCGTGGGAAATGTAGAGGATGGAACCCCTTCCCGCCCAAGTCTCACGTGGGTTCTGTTCTCCTGCAACCCTGATCACGCTTGTGCACATCACGTCCTCCTCCTGATTCCTGGTCAGTGTCTCTCCCCGCCGGGCAGGAGGATTTCCTTAGGATTCCAGAACCAGACCCTGAGACATATAAAAGCACATTATAATTCTTCCAGAAAAACAATTACCTACCCTTTCAATGGTGTGGAGGAACTTTAGATGTTGGGGGAAAATATTATAGAAAAGTGGATTTTCAAATTTCTTGGGCGATTCTATTTAGCACAAGTTTTATAGCCATGAAGTTATCTGTAATATATAATCCACATCGCCTTCCCCAAATCAAAACACGTTGCCGCTGTGCTGCTGTCAGTGGAAAAGGGGACAGACTTTGAGATGTCCTTCTCAATCACTATGGATGCTGGTAAATACATAGGGTTTGAATTTAGCCAACCTAGATTTGGGCCACAGGTCTGCTATTAATAATAGGTTGCTTTCCTTTCCTGAACCTCTCTTTTCTTTTGTTCCTTAGTTTTCATCTATAAAATGGGGATAATTGCATCTATTTCATAAGGTTGTTATGAAGACTCTAGGAGAGAATCCATTTAAGACATTTGGAATAGTGCCTATACATAGAGAGCACTTAGAGAATGTGAACTAGTGTGATAGAATGTACACGACACATTCTTAGTGTGTGCTCAAAGGCCACAGGAACACCTTGAACCTATTCTTCTAGATGATAAGCCCCTTACCTGCAAAAAAATTGGTGCTATTAAACTATGGGCTTTGTACACATTTAAATCATAATAATTTCTTTTTTCATTTCAAAATATTAAGGAGGTGTGAATGTTTTTGTTACATGGATAGTTTTTATGATACTTAAGTTAGGGCTATTAGTGTTCTTATCACCCGAATAGTGTGCATTGCACCTGATAGGTAGATTTTTCTCCCTCCCGTCCTCCCCCACTTCTTGATTTCCAATGACTTTCACTTTTCTCTGTGCCCATGGGGGCCCATCTATTAGTTCCAAGTTATTATAGAGTACATGTGGTGTTTGTTTTTCCATTCCTGAAAAACAAATTTTACTTAAGGTTATAGAAAAACTTATAAAACTTATATATAGAAAAACTTATTTTACTTAAGGTTATAGTCTCCAGTTGCATCCAAATTGCTGCAAAAGACATTAATTCATCCCATTTTATTGCTGAGTAGTACTCCATGGTGTTCACCAACAGCATATAAGCATTCTTTTTTTTTTTTTACTTTTTAATAGTAGCCATTCTAACTGGGTTAAGGTAATATCTCATTATGGTTTTAATTTGCATTTCCCATATGATTAGTGATGTTGAGTATTTTTTCATATATTTTTTGGCCATTTGTCTATCTTCTTTTGAAAAACTTCTGTTCATATCTTTTGCCCACTTTTTAATGGGGTTGTTTGTTTGTTTTTTCCCCTTGTGAAGCATAATAATTTCTACTAGAGTACTTTTTCTATCACTTACAAACTGCATGATTTGGAGTTTAATCTTGTTAAGCTAAGTCTCTTTTTCTACAAAGTGAGGATACTAAAATGTACCCCACATGTTTCTTGAAGGATTGAGTGAGCCAATGTATGCAACTTAGCAAAATGCTTAAATAAGTTAGCTAATCATGGTTCCTGTTGTGATAAGGAAAATGATTTTTCTTACTGTCCTTATAGATGAGCAAGTCTTAAGCAGCCAAGTTTTATACCCACCTTAACGTAATGTCCCCATCAACTGTGGCTTGTTGGATTTGAGCAGGTATCTCACTCTAGATAGCCATGAATTAACTTGGTGTAAAATAAAACCTGCCTAAAAATTATGAGTTGGACCAGATACAGACCCTTCCTGATTTACAATAGTTTGATTTTAAGATTTCTCAACTTTACGATGGTGGAAAAGCAATACACATTCATTGGAAATCATACTTCAAATACCCATACAACCATTCTGTTTCTCACTTTCAGTACAATATTAAATACATTATGTGAGATATTTAACACCTTATTATAAAATAGGCTTTGTGTTAGATGATCTTACCCAACTGTAGGCTAATGTAAGTGTTCTGAGCACGTTTAAATTAGGCTGGGCTAAGATATGATGTTTGGTGGGTTAGGTGTATTAAATGCATGTTTGACTTACAATTTTTTCAATTTACAATGGGTTTCTCAGGATGTAACCCTATCAAAAATCAAGGAGCGTCTGTTACTTTTGGAAATTTGAATTGGGAAAATACCAAGAGAATTAGCTGTCAGCTACTGAATAACAACACCAAGAAAGATAATGAAATACAGTCCAGATCATGAGGGTGCATCACAAATTTCAATTATGAATAAGCAAAAGCTATGATCATGAAAAATGATACACAAAATAGAAGCCAAGAACACCAGCAAGAAGAGAATAGAGCAAATATTTGAAAGCATTTTAGTTCCTTTAATGGTGGAATATTTGAGAAAAGATCCACAAAATTTTGCCACTGACTTTCCTAGAGCAGCCACTTTAAGAGGCTGGGTCAAAATCAGGTTTCTGTTCTTGGTTTCCCATGCAGCTCTCCCATCCCTTATCTATAATATTCCTTTTCCTCTCCTCATCCCCATCCTTTCTTGAGCTAATCCGTATGGCTCTCAGTTTCTTGCAGCTGAATGAGTCTAACTGAAACACAAGCACATAGCAGACCCTCAATAAACCATGGCTATTATTGTTAACTTCAAGATGCATGAGCTTTCATGAATTAAACCAGTAAAACCCACAAATATAGGAAATGGGAAATGATTAGACAGCTGAAGAGAATTCCAAGAAACTGTTTAAATGTGCAGTTTAAGACTTTAGGAGCTCTCTAAACTCTAAGGAGAGCAGGGTGAAATAAGATTGTGATTTCTTGATCAGAAACACCAATTATAAGTTATCCTGTTTGGAGAAATAGTGTATGAACAGAAGGTGTAGATAGTCAGCACAGAAGAATAAAGTTCAAAAGCCTGATGCTGGCCATGTTTATTTAGAAAGAGAGACAATAAACCTTGGATACACAAATTTTCTGTCACTGGAAAATAGCACATAGGAGCAGAGGTGATTCTCTGGGTATCACCAGAGCCAGGTACAATATCCATCAAGGCTATCAATCTCCCTAGCTCTGATTTCATGCTCACAAAACAGTCTTTTGACTGCTATTTTGCCTTTCCAACTATTCTGATACTAGAAACTGGAACAGGATAGAAGATATGAGCATCCCAATTTTAGGAAAAGAAAATGTTATGCAAATTAATATGTGGCTTGTCTGATTTGTATCCTTCAGTGCTTGTGAATGTCACAGGTAGAAGTGAGTCTCTCTGGCTAGGATCAAATCAGAACACTGACAAGGAGGAGAGACAAGAATTTTAGGCTGAATTGAACAAGAAAAGCCCTTCTGAACAACATGTTTGTAGAAGTCTGATAATCTGGTGTGGTATAATGAAAGTATGTATGCAGTCACCGCCGTATAGTGATGTTTCAGTCAACCATAGACCATATGTATGGAAGTGGTCCAATAAGATTATAATGGAGCTGAAAAATTCCTATCGCCTAGTATGTATCAGGAATACTTCAAAAAAGTTTATGGAAAGTGGAATTAAAATAAAAATTATAAACTTTATTTCTCAACATAAGCTCCATCAAAGTCAACACACTTTTATAAGCAATGATACCAGTCATTTAGTTCGTCCCCAAAGAACTGAAATAGTCCTGGGAATTTAGCCATGGCAGTGCATTCTTTCTTACATCATTAACTGAAGAAAAATGGGTGCCCTTTAAAGTTTTGGGTTTTTTTTAGAATAGGAAATAAAAAGAAGCCAGAAGGAGCCAAATCAAGACTGCCTGGTACTCAGACTTGTGGGAGGAGGGGGGGAAAGGGCGTTTATTGAAACCTTAAAATTTGTACCCCCGTAACATGCCAAAATAAAAAAAAATAAAAAATAAAAATAAAATAATTTTAAAAAAGACTGCCTGATAATTTCCCATTGAAACTCTTACAAAATTGCACTTGTTTGATGACCAGGAGCATTACAGAGAAGGACTCTGGTGAAGCTTTCCCAGATGTTTTCCTGTTAAACTTCAGCTAACTTTCTCAAAACATTCTCTTAATATGTTATCATTCTTTGGCTCTCCAGAAAGTCAAGAAGCAAAATGGCTTGAGCATCCCAAAAGACTGTTGCCATGACCTTTGCTCTTGACTGGTCCATTCTTGCTTTGACTGGACCACTTCCACCTCTCGGTAGCCATTGCTTTGATTTTGCTTTGTCTTCAGGATCATACTGGTAAAGTCATGTTCATCTCCTCTTATACTTCTTCAAAACAAAAATGCTTCAGGATCTTGATTCCACTTGTTTAAAATTTCCATTGAAAGCTCTGCTCTTGCCTGAGGCTGATCTGAGCACAATGGTTTTGGTACCCCATTGAGTGGAAAATTTGCTCAACTTTAATTTTTTAGTCAGAATTGTGGTTAGCTGAACCTGTTGAGTGTCTAAGGTGTTAGCTACTGTTTCTACTGTTAATTGTTGGTCCTCTTCAATTAGGGTGTGAATAGATGAATTTTTTCCTCACAAATTGGTATGGATGGTCTTCTACTACAGACTTCATCTTCCACATCATCTCATCCCTTATTAAAATGAGCTATCCATTTGTAAACTGCTAACTTATTTGGTGCATTGTCCTCATAAACTTTCTTCAAAGCATCAATGATTTCACCATTCTTCCACCTAATCTTACCATAAGTTTGATATTTGTTCTTGCTTCAATTTCAGTATAATACATGTTGCTCTAATCGGCACTCTTTTCAGACTTACGTCTTATCTTTCTTAGTGTGTCAAACTGCATCCTGTTCAGACATATTATAACAAGATAGACTGAGTTTATTTTGACACCAAGAAAGGTTAGAAATCCAGGCACAATTTTTTTCATAATACACACTTTCCATGAATTTTTTGAAGACTCCTCCTCATACCATACTTTTTATTGTTATTTTAGAGTGTACTCCTTCTACTTATAAAAACAAAAAGTTAACTGTAAAAAAGCTTCAGACAGGTCCTTCAGGAGGTGTTCTGGAAGAAATCATTATTATCATAGCAGATAACAACTCCATGTATGTTATTTCCCCTGAAGACCTTCCAGTGGGACAAAATGTGGAGGTACATGACAGTGATATTGATGATCCTGACTCTAACCCTATATATGCCTAGCCTAATGTTTGTGGCTTAGTTTTTATGAAAAATTTTAAAAAGTAAAGAAAAGATTAAAAATAGAAAAAAGCTTATAGAATAAGAATATAAAGAAAGAAAATATTTGTGTATAGCTGTACAATGTGTATGTGTTTTAAGCTAAATGTTATTATAAAAAAGTTTTAAAAATTAAAATGTTTATAATGTTAAAAACTTACAGCAAGCTAAGGTTAATTAATTAGTGAAAAAATAAAATATTTTTTATAAATTTAGTGTAGCCTAAGTGTGCAGTGTTTATAAAGTCTTATAGTAGTGTAGGGTAATGTCCTGTCTAGGCCTTCACGTTCACTCACCACTCACTCACTGACTCACCCTGAGCCCCTTCCAGTCCTGCAAGCTCCATTCATGATAAGTACCCTGCACAAATGTATTATTTTTTATCTTTTATACCATAATTTTACTGTATTTGTTCTATGTTTAAATATGTTTAGATACACAGATACTTACCATTGTGTTACAACTGCCTGCAGTATTCAGTACAGTAACATGCAGTACAGGTTTGTAGCCTAGAAGCAATAGGCTATACCATACAGCCTAGGTGCCTAGTAGGCATCTATGTTTGTATAAGTCCTCTCTACGATGTGCACACAAGCAGAAAATCGCCTCTTCTCATAATGTATCCAGTATACCCTGCAGTGACCCGTGATCAACCATATATTGGGTCTGTGTTCCTGATTCCTGGCACAGAGTCTCCTAAGTGATAGAGGTGTCTTTTGTATGCTAATGAGATGACTCCTGGCAGGAGCCCCTAGTTAACTTTAGAAAGATGGCTTTCAATAGAAAGATCAAGCCATGATTAGAAAGCTGCTGACTTTCAGCCCCCTTTTTTAATCCTATACCTTTAACAAACCTCTCCACTGGAATGTTCCAGTGCAAGTTCAAAGCTGACATGTCCAAAATGGTGCTCATTACTAATTCCTCCTTCCCACTTTCCTCAGTTCCATGAGTGATGACCTCATCCACTGGGCTTCAAACCTTAGAAGGGCCCAGGATACCCCAGGTCAACCAACACTAACCCTGTGGCTTCCTCCTCTATCTGCGAATCATTAGC
The DNA here is from genome assembly GCF_040939455.1 of Microcebus murinus. Classification (NCBI taxonomy): domain Eukaryota; kingdom Metazoa; phylum Chordata; class Mammalia; order Primates; family Cheirogaleidae; genus Microcebus; species Microcebus murinus. Next base: position 49,069,984 of record NC_134122.1, on the reverse strand, counting down.
TTGGCCAGACATACTGTAGGGGCAAAGAAATACCACTTTCCCCACCATCTTTTGCATTGCCACTAGAAAAAGTACTGACTCCAGTGTGATGCGATTCAATGACCAAAGGCTCCTCTACCAATAAAACTTTTCTTTAGAAATCTCTCTTGCTTCATTCTCTGCAGACAGCCCTTTCCACAGCTATTTCCAGGGAGTTAGTTTCTCCTGTTCCATTCATCCCCACTTCTGTGTCTATGGCTAGCATTAGATAGTGCAGTGCATATTTATTAAAAATGCATGGTGGTAGCAGCCTTATTGTTTTCATTCTGCATCTAGATCATCGCCCTGGGGCTACCAGTTCAGCTACCAGCCTTCTCCAGGAAAAGATGAACAGCCCTGTGGATCACAGAGCAGCCCGCGTCATCCCCGGCTCTGCAGCTGCCTGTGCATTATGCATTGTGGTCACGCCCAGCCACTGACTGCGTAGGGCAGAGATTCCCTCTTCAAAAACTTCCCACGTCACCGTGCACAGCAGAGCGGTGTTTTGATCTGTCAGGGCAGGCTCCTGTCACAGCTGGCTGCTCGGGGTTCATTAGGCATTCTCCTCACACTGGCGACTTTTCCAATTCTGTGTACCTGTCACAGGTCTCCTTCAAACGTGGGACAGGGCTGAGGCGTGGGCGCTGAGGTGGGAGTGTCACCCTGACAGAGGTAGTTTGCTGAAAAATAGTCACAGACATACACGCGTGTCAGGAGGAGGTGGGTGTCATTATAGATTCCCATTTCCTCAGATGTTCCATTTAGTGAGGCCTTGAGAGAAAACACGAAAAGCACTCTATCTTTCCGAAGGTTGGCAAGAAATGCACTAGCACTGACTATTTCCCAAAGGGAAAGAGGAAAAGAGATCTTGCAAAACTGCACTCTCTCAAATGCAAATGAAGCCAAATCCCACGAGGAAATTAAGATACTACACAACGTGTACATAAAAACTAAAACGATCTTAGTGTTAAAAACCAAAACCCACAATCCTCCACAATCTCTTGTGTCCTCTTAAGGACTTTAACTTGGTTCTTAAATATAAAACCTGCTTTTCCCACAGGTAACTGAGAATCTTACCTGCTTATGCAGCTAGCCTTGCTGCACCTAGACATCAAGGTACAAACATAGGAAAGCCCTTTGATCGCTCTCTGAATCAGAAGGATGCATGCATGTATGCATGTATGAGGGAAAAAGTGAGCAAATAAACACACAAATATTGCAAGAGCATAAATTCAAAGTCACTAGATGTTATTTTCATTTTTTAAGTACAGAACAGAGCAATCTCTGAAAAGCAAAGGGTGATGTAATGTCCTTCATGTGTGTTTGTTTAAAAATATTCAGAAGTCATTTCCCCTGCAATTAATAGTCTTGTGCATATGTTGTTTTTCTTCTTTCTTCCTTTTTTTTTTGCCAATGTAACTGGGGAAGATTCTTGAAAATGGGATGCTGATTCAGAGGGTAAATGGATATTATTTTTGCTAGATACTGCCTCATTCCCATAAATAACCATTATGTGTGCTAACAGCTTAAACCTAATAGCTCAATGACTTAACATGAAGAAGTATTTGTTTTGTCATTCCAACTTCATGTTTGGGTGAAGTGCTGAGCTGTTTAGTCCTTCAGGGACCCAGGCTGATGGGGGCTTTGTGCTTCGTGAGGTTGCCATCTCGACTCCCAATTGCACCAAGCGGGAAAAGAGCTCATGGGAAACTCAGCCAGTCTTCTACGCCCCATCCACGTCCCATAGATCAATTATGTCTGCTCATAGCCCATTGACCAGAACTTGTCACCTGCTGAACTGCAAGTGGTCAAAATTTGGTGAGCAGTTGCTATGCCCAGCTGTTTAATCTTTGAGGCCATGTACCAAGATTTTGCTAGCAGAAATTGATCAAAGAGCCATTTATAACAGAAAGGAAAGAAAGAGGGAAGGAAGGAAGGTAGGAAGGAAAGAAGGGTGAACCTGTGGCCTTCTGATTTCAAGATTATTCTTTTTTAAGCATCAATGGAGGCAATAAAAGCTTCATCTTTCTCTGCTGTACCCCTTTTAATAAAAGGATTTGTTCTGTAAAATTTGTATTTGATCAAAAGGCTGCACTTAAGGACATAGAAGGCCACATGTGGCCTTAAGGCTGCAGGTTCCCCACCCCTAAAAGGTTATTATGAAGATTAAATTTTTAAAAGAGACTGTGAAGTGCTTAGCACACAGCTGATTCTAGAAAACACTCTCTTATTGTTACTTTTTCAGACATTAAGCTATGCAAAAAACTACTAACATGGAAGGGGGTTCACATTATGATTCTGAATGAAAAAGAAGCCTCAAAACTTTTTGCTTACTATAGTATTAATAAATGTTTGTTATTTAAAAACTCACAAATATGTACATAGGAAAATTTGGAAGGTACATCAAAATGTAGACAATGGTTACCTTAGTGACCTTCAATTTAAACTTGTATGAATTTTTTTGTAATAAATAAACTTCTATCAAAAAGAGAAAGAAAGATTCAGTCAGCCAAACTACTTGTAAATTGTAAATTATGAGACTCTCCTACAGTTTCATATTCCATAGCTCATTGGGGAGACTGAAAATTTGTCTTCAGTTACAAATGCAAAAATGTGAAATTTTATGTTTCAAGAAACTAGCCTTCCATGCCAGCAAATGTGCACATCACCTAAGCCCAGAGGCCATTGGCAGGTCTCCTGGATTATTGCAGGAGGAAAAGTGTGTACCTGTGGGTAGAGATTTGCATCCACTTGTCCTCTTTAATTGCAGTGTCATTCTATAACTCTGCTGCCCCTTATTTTTGCTGACAGCTTCCTGTGAACAGCTACTGCAGACACGTCCCATCACTATGTATGCGGCATCTGCCTTCAGAGAATTTTCTGCCTATAAATGATCCAAGAGAAAAACACGTTGGCAGTCTCTGTGGCATTTGTGCTCCAATCATTCCGTGACTCTGCTCCTCCTACCACTTCAGAGGTTGCGATCCCATGTCCACGCCATGAAATACTCTTTGGGGGTTAACTTCAAAATCCTTCCCTGTAGAATGGTAGGCTCTGAAACTTTTATAAGTAAATCGAGACTCACCCCTATCTTTGCAAAAGCATGCGCTAACTTTGCCAACTGGCAATTTTAGCGTTTCTATCGATTGAAGATGACCTAGTATTTCATATGCCACTACTAATAATGACTCAATTCTTAGTAGCTAAAGTATATGTCATTTAACCGTACACAACTTTTCAGAATATGATTTGTTATATAAGATAAGGATTAATAAACCTGAAAGCTCTTTTTCCATTTTGAAAAGGGGAGTATTCTACAGATGCTCCTGTACACAACTTTGATCCCCTATTAGCTCATTATAATTTCTTTTACAACACAAAATAATGATAAATTTTAATATTTAGTGTCTGTTAGAAAGCTTCGCATGTATCTCCTATTTGCTGCTCTCTTTTTAAATACACATCTTCTTCACTAACTTGCAGGTGCCTCTGATGCAACATCATTTCTTCTCCTTCTCATGATCAGCAGCTACTATTACAGGAAACTTACACTTTTGGGTGATCAAAAAGATTATTCACTGATCATGAGAAAGTCAGTCCCTAATTAACAATTTAAAGATTTGAAGGAAAGATCAGTTAGTTCTAGTTTCAAGTCTGAAATAAAATGATCTTATAATTTTTAAGTTATATCGTAGCAAAGAGGACGCTACACTGAAAGTCAGTCTCCAGTACTAGCTAGATGATCTTGGGAAGGTTATCTGACATCTCCGGGTTTTAGTTATTCCTCATTATTAAAATTGCAGAAGTTATAAAAATGATCATTAGAATTATTCTCATTTCTAAAACTCTGTGGTTCCACATGCATTTGGGTTCCCAAGGATTAGTTCTAAGAACTAAATTTTTAAATTTGCCTAGTAAAACCTCAGCTGAACTGACATAACCCAATTCAGGGTCTAATTATTCCACTTAGGGTTACTATGTATACTTTTCATGGCAAAACTGCTAATATGTTTAATTATAGGAGCTGCCCCGACACTACCAAGATTGCTATAGAATGCATAGTATACATGCCACATTACTTATGTAAAATAAGAAAAATTCTGCATTCTGAAACATATTCCACCTCTGGGTTTGGGTAAGGGATGAAGACTTACCACTTTTCTAAAGATTAGGAAACTGAGTCACAGAGAAGTTAATTAACTTGTCCATGGTCACTACAGTAGTAGGTGGCAGAGTAGGACTGAAACTCAGTCAGTATGGCTCTAACTGCTTCTCACTGCCATTATCACTATTTTTAATTGCCACAGTCCTCCTCCTACTACTACTACACTAGTACTACTGCAAGGATGACAAAAACCATGATTACCTCTATTTCTATTAATAACACATATTCTCAGCGCTAATACAACCTTTGTCCACTGAACATCTGTTTACTGAATAACTACTTTGTGTCATATGTCATATGAGGCATCGTGCTAGCTACTAGGGAAACAGTCCCACTTCTCAAAGTGTACCTTCTAGTGCCAATAGATACAAAATAAATAAGCAAAATAAAATAACCAAGTAATTACAGATTTTGGTAAGTATTACCAAGGAAGTAAACAGAGTGAAGAAGATGAGTGAGAAAACGCTGTTCAGTGGGCTGGGATGCCTGTTCCAGCGGAGGGAGGAGGAGGCTTGGCTTGCTCTGGAAACAAAAGGAAGCTCTTTGCATCAGGAAAAACTGAAAAAGAAGTAAATAAGGTTGAAGAAGAAGAAGTTAGAGGTCAGAGCATGCGGGGATTTAAACCAGGAACGTCATTTAGATTTTATTCTAAGTATCATGGGAAGACACTGAAAAGATTTAAACTGGGAAGTGACATGATCATGCTTATGCTTTAAAAAGATTATTCTAGTACTTCCTCTTCCAGGAATAGCAGACTGGGTAATTTAGACAAACTACCTGAATTAAAGTACACCAACTCTTCCATGGGCTGCAGCCCAAACATGAATCATCTCAACTGCAAAACCAGACTAAAGTGGTCCTGGATTGCTAGTGACCCCAAGTGCCTGGCAAAAAAAAAAGCCAAATGCACATGGGGGCAGGTGGGGGTGGCGAATATAGCGATAATAGTCTGATGTACATAAAATAGTAGTGTTTTTTTTTTTTTTTTGAGACAGAGTCTCACTTTGTTGCCCAGGCTAGAGTGAGTGCCGTGGCGTCAGCCTAGCTCACAGCAACCTCAAACTCCTGGGCTCGAGTGATCCTTCTGCCTCAGCCTCCCGGGTAGCTGGGACTACAGGCATGCGCCACCATGCCCGGCTAATTTTTTATATATATATCAGTTGGCCAATTAATTTCTTTCTATTTATAGTAGAGACGGGGTCTCGCTCTTGCTCAGGCTGGTTTTGAACTCCTGACCTTGAGCAATCCGCCCGCCTCGGCCTCCCAAGAGCTAGGATTACAGGCGTGAGCCACAGCGCCCGGCCTAAAATAGTAGTTTTTTAAAGAAGTAAGAGGAAGAATGGAGCAGAGGCAATATTTAAGAGAATTTCCTCAAATTATAGAAAGGCAAAAGGCCCAGTAACCCCTCAAGCAAAATAAACACACACACACACACATACACACACACACACACACACACACAAACACACACACATACAATGTAGACACATCATGGGAAAAGCAAAGTAAAACAAAGTTAAAGAGAAAATTTTAAAAGCAGCCAGGGGGGAATAGATTGTCTTAAAAGGAGAAACAACTATCACCTGACTTGTCAATTAAAGAAATGTAAGGTTTCTCCCAGCTGAAGAAATTGGTCAGAGAAAATAACTGCTAGTATTAAGTATAGTCCTGTAGTCATTAAAAAATCGTAAGAGGGTATTATGAACAAATTTACACAAGTGCATTTGAAACTTTAAATAAAAGTAACAAATATATGTAGAAAAGCACCAGTTTAGCAGAAATAATATAAAATGAAATAGAAAATCTGTGTATTCCTATAATAATTAAAGACATTGAATCCATAATTGAAGTTTGGTCCAGATAATTGCACTAGGAATTCTGCCAAAAATTTAAGAATCAAACAATGCCAAAAAAATACAAACTCTCCCAGAAAATTAAAAAAAAAAAAAGAACACTCCCAAACTTGCATTTTTGGATCCAGCATAACTTTGATTCCAAAAAACCAGTTAGGACATTATAAGAATTCCAGAGAAATTTCAGCAAAATTTTATTTAAGAATGAAATGGAAAAAAATTCAGCAACATAAAAGAAGAATAAATAATAATCAAGTTATATTTATTCCATCAATACATATTTGTTTGACATTAGAAAATCAATGTAAATCTTCATATTTGCAGAATAAAAGAAGAGAATTTTATGACTGCTTTATCAGATGCAGATAAAATAATAAAATTACATTTTGTTTTGAACAAATATCCCTATTCTTAATGAACTAGGAATATAAAAAATGTTTCCTAATTTGATAAAGCATATTGACAAAAAACTTACACCGAAATTCTATACATAAAACAACATATATTTTTTAAGAGAAATTTAAAATCATTTGAGTAAATTGAGAGATATATCATTTTCCTGGATTGAAGACTCAGTATTTTAAAGATATGAATTGATCTATGAATTCAATATAATACCTACTATTAATACAATCCCAACAAATCTCTTTGTATATTTTGATCAGCCAATTTGAAAGTGTAAAGGAAAATACATAGCCAAGAATAGCTGAAACACACATGAAGAACAACAATATGAGATAATTTTTCTACCAGACAGCAATGTTTGTTAAAAGTAAGTTAGCCAATCTGTTATCATTGTGGAGACAGACAAATAAAATAATAGAACAGAGTATCAGGTTCACTACTAGTGTGTCAGCACTTGATTTAGGACAAATGTGTCATCTAAGAGCAGCTGGGAGAAAATAGCTGTCTTTCATAAATGGTGCTACGTCAATCCAATGTTCATGTAGACCTCTAATCCACACCAAAAATCAATTCCAGATCTAAGTGTGAAAAGCAAGACAGCCGAAACTTTAGAGAATAATATACAACAGTAACTTTAGGATCTCATAATAAGATAGTTTTAAGGTATTGAACATACAGGAAAAAAAATGTAATTGGATACATTTATAATGTAGTACTTCTATTAATAAAAAGTCATCATTAAGAGAGATGAAAGGTAAACCCACTGAATGATAGAAAATATTTGCAATATATTAATACATACCCAACTTAGGAGCTACTATCCTGAACATACAAGTAACTAGAAATAAATAGGAAAAGTCAGACAACCCATTAGGGATTAGACAAGAGATTTCAATAGAAACTTCACAAAGAAGATATTCAAATGGCCAAGACCATATGATAAGATGTCAACTTTATTAATATCAGGGAATCATGAACTAAAATGACTATGAGATAACAGAAATGCTAAAGAAAGAAAATGACTGAAAATGGCACACTGTAAAGATGTGGAGTACTGGAACTGTCACATACTGCTGGAAGGAGGAGAAATGGGTGCAATCACTTTGGAAATAATCGGACACTATCTCCTAGTTGAACACCCACTTGATGAATCAATCCATTCCCAGGTATATACCAAACAGAAATAAATGTGCATATGTTCCAGGCAGTGGTGTTCTAGAACCAGCTTTCAACAGCTTGGGAGAGCTATTTGTGCATGTCTCTTCCCAACTCCACATGCGGTGACTTCACATGGTTAGCTTAAAGTCAGCCATGTGGGAGAATTTATACCATGGAAATAGGCAATTACTACAACCAGGGCTTTTCTCTCTGGAAAATTGGTTGCTAAACATATACCAGTGCATTGTTCCTGGCTTTAGGAAAAATGTACAAGAATGCTCTTAGAAGCATTATTTATAACATGCCCAAACAGAAATCGTTCAAGTGTTCTTCAAGAGCAGGATGGGTAAATAATTTGTAAGTGTTAATACAATGGAATACTATCTAAAATAAAATAAACAAACTAGAGCTACATTCAGCAACATGGATAACCCACCCAGGGTAACATTGAATAACAACAACAATAATAAAAACAGCTAACCACAAAAGGATTTCGCCGGTATGATTCCATTTACGTAAGGCTCAAAAGTAGTTAAAGCTGAACTATATTTTTTAGGAATGTAAATTAAAGAGATAAAAGTTTGAACAAAAGCAAGGAAGTGATAACTATTGATAACGAGGGAACAGTTGTACTCAGAAGGACAGAAAGGACTGTGATTGGACGAGGTACAGGCGGGCGGAAGTGCCTCTGTGGTGCTGACAATGCTCCATGTCTTGATCTTGGCTGCGGTTACTTGGGTGTTTATATTTCATTCAGCTGAATATTTGGTTTTCAGATAATTGTATACAAGGTGCTGTAGTCAGTAATAGTCCTACCTCCCAGGATGGGGATAAATAAATACATGAAAAACTCTTTGAAACACGCTTGCAATATAGTAAGCACTAATTACAAATGAGCAAATGGCAGTAGTAGTATAAAATACTACTAAAGTGGAATTTGCTCAAAGAAATGGTAACCTTGTTACAAAGGAGTTAGAAGGACAGTCCAATTGGCTATGACAATAATAAAGCATACATTTTACATTCTTTTAAGTCACTTCCTTTTCTTCTTCAATGTAGACCCGCTCCAGTGCAGGGAGCTGGTTAGACCAAAGTGGGTAAGACACAGACTCTGCCCTTGAAACCAAAGTCTAGCAAAGATCATTCATTCATTCATTTACAGGTTTCACAGACATCTGGCTGGTCTCTGCTATGTACCAGTTACTAGAAATAGAAGTAACTATTTGAAGGAATATACACACAATCCTGGAAAGACACATAAATAAGCACATTAGAATATAAGCACTATGCAAGAGATACGTACACAGTGCAAGGGGGGAAAGAACTAACTACGAACCACCTGCTATGCAAATGGAGTGCTGGGTATTCTGAATTAACTCATTCAGTCTCCCTTCCATACTCATCCTAATTAGGGAAATTGAAGAGCTAAAAAATCACACTTTCCAGACTTTCTTGTAATAAGGATTCTGAATGCAAATGAGTCTTTCAATTAGATGCAGTCATGAGATAAAGAAGACAGAATTGAGGTGGGGCTCTCTTTGGCAATTATTGGCCCTTTCTGCTGGCACGTGAGACCAAGAACATGGAAGGTTTCCTTTAGCAGTATTGCTGTGTCCATTCCCATTTCCTGGGGCGAAGAAATTGTGGAGGCAGCAACAATTTCATGATCTGGCTCCCTGGTCCCTGGATTAGATTGTATGTCTGTTATCCGTCTATTTAGCTGTAGAGAAACAGTTGTAGCGGCAGCATATATAATATTCCTGAAAACCCACATGGAATCAGCTCCTTCAGCCCTTCCAAACTTTTGTTAGGATCTACCTCCCTATATTCCATCTCTTCCTAGTTTGAGTGACTTCTATTTTCTGCACTGAATCATGGCATAGTACACGTGGAAGCATATATTTTCATTTGCTGAATTTCACTGGAGTAAAGAAGTTTACACATTTCTCATAACTAACACCAAGATAATGTCTATCATTCTAAATTCCATTTTTCTTTAAGAAATAATGTTCTTTATCTGAAGGAGTCAGTTCCACAAATGCACTACCAAAAGTGGAACCAGCACATGCAAACAGTTTCCCAACTTTCTCAATAATATTTAGCATATAGAGATACAACTTTCTTACTATAGAGAATGTTTTTCCTTTGCTGAAGTTAAATAGTGATGCATGCCAGATGTGCTCATGCCGTGTGTTTTGCTTCTTGGCAACTCCTGGCACAAAGGCTAAGCTGACTTAAACAAGTGAAATATATGCTGATAAATTTTTGATCTTATTTTCAAGGACGAGATAGATTAAATATATAAATAAATAAGGCATACACCTTCCCGACCACTATTTGTTTGAGGAATTCTGAGCATTAAACTGAAAATTTTCCTAGAAGAAATCTGTTTCTTGAATTCCCAAGAGCTGAGAATAAAGTGAATTCGCAAATGCTGATTCGCCTGCACATTTCCTTGAAGAAAATGGTCCCCCTGAGCACAGTAAGAAACCATGCAGGTAGAATTCACTCCTAGGCTTTCTTAACAGAGAAAAACATATTTCACCAGTTAACAAGATACCGGTTGTCTTAAGTTCCCCTCATGGCTTCCTTAGGTGTGAAGAGTCCCTGTAAGGTCTATTTTTCTCCTTGGGCAGGATTCAGGAGAGAAAAACAAAGCACAGGGCTTGTACACAGTAGGCTCTGAAAATGTGGCTCTTTAATTGATTGTTAGTCATGACCAAAACCACAAGCCAGCCGGTCCCTGGCTTCTCTAAAGACACAGAAATGCTCCCTACTTACTGAGCACTCACTATGTCTATCCCGCCCCAGCACCTTAGGTACATTGCACTTTATTTATTTTTCATTAAAAAAAAACCTATCCAGTAGGTTCTATTACTGTCCCCAGTACACAGGACGGAGATTTTTGCTCAAAGTCACGTGACCGAAAGATCAGCAGCAGGAACGTAAGCCAAGGTGCACGGCCTTTGGGAGACCACAATGCTGCACTGCGGGCACAATACGCCAGACACGTGGCTTTTCACAGCCATCGTCTGTGGCCAGACATGCAGCTCCAGAAATCAACTTAGCATTTACCATGTACTATTTACCATGTACTTAGCATTTACCAGTATTATTTTCAAGCTGAATCACCATGTAATAGAGCAGTCATTTATTGAACTATAGGCAAAATAAAGATTTCATGAAAGTCCATCATTGTGATACTTTCAGAAACTAAAATAGTACTATATATGTGAGCTTTTATTTAATGATTATATTTAGTATTTCCCAGAAGAGTATGAGATTAAGGGGAAAGCATGCTTCCTCTCTCGCCATACGATCTCTGCACAGCTAGGTCCCCTTTGCCTTCCATCATGAATGGAAGCAGCCTCAGGACTTCATGGGAAGCCCAGAAGACGCTGGCACCATGTTTCTCGTACAGCCTGCAGAACTGTGAGTTGCACACACCTCTTTTCTTTATAAATTACCCAGTTTCAGGTATTCCTTTATAGAAACACAAAACAAACTAAAACGCAGGGGGAGGTATAATGAGGAAGTAGGCAGGTTTGGGGAGCAAGATAATTAAGGTAGGGTCTTGTAGGCCACAGAAAGTACTTTGGATTTTATTGTGAATGAGATGTGCAGTCTCAAGTGGGCTGTGAACAGAGGGGAGAGATGTTCTCACTTACATTTTAACAGGATCTCGTTGGCCGCTACGCTGAGAATGGAGGGTGGCCAGGCAAAGGCGTGCCCTCCCTCGGGGCCTCTGTCGTGGTGGTTTCTTCTGCTGACTGCTCTTCCTGCAGACAGCAGTATCTCTAATCCTCATTATTTTTTTTTATTCATAAATTAATGCCAAAGTCATTCAGGTTATAAAGGAAAGGCCACTCAGTCCTGCTTTGATTAGTTTTTATTTGGGAGGTGGCATTTGAAATGTTTCCTCATGCCCTACAAGCCCAGAAAGGTATTAAAAAGTACCTCCTCCACACACGCACACACACCTACTTGTAAAGCAACACAATTGTAGGTTCTCCTGAAGGCAGAATGCCCCTGGAATTTGTTCTTTCCAAGTTTAACAGTTGAAATAAGCCATGAGAGGCAGATCTTAAGCCATGAATGACCAGGGCCAATCAGAAAATTGAAACTGGATAAGCAAGGCAAGATCTGGAATCAGAAAGTCCTTCAGCTGCACATACAAGGCATGTGCAATATCCCTGCGACACGGATGCCATGAAACAGGAGGCTGCAGAGCACAGTGGGTCAGAGTGCAGCTTCTAAAGTCAATATTGTTGAGTCTGAAGTTATAGGCTGTGCATGACTCTGGGCAAGTCACTTAACCTGTCTGTATTTCAGTTTCTTCACCTGTAAATATGAGGTGATGACAGTAGTAAATCGTAGAAGATGGGAGGATTAAGTGAAGTAGTTCTGAGTACTTTCGCGACAGCACAGTGACATAGAGAGTGCAATGAATGTTAATTTCTAATTATCTTTTTAAATGTAAGCCTTTTTAAATGTAAGATGTTTTCCTTCTTATTTTAGATGGTAGCATCCATAGTAAGTAAATTTTCCTTTAAGTAAATTTAATTAAATTCTGCCCTATGTATGTATATTACACATAGTATTACATATATTTTATATATTTATATATGACATATTTTATAATTATTGTATTGTTCCTACCTTTACATCAAAGCAATAGATCTTCCTTTATCGAAGGGCAACTGGTATTTCTATAAGGACAGCAGGCATGTGGAAGGTGGGGTACCTGATGTCCTGATTTTATCTGAATCAGAGAAAAGGCTCATGTGCTATGCTTGCTGTACTACCCCCAAAATCCTCTTTTGTCCTGGTGTGTTAGCCCAGATGCCAAAATGGAGTTAAACAGGCAGGGATTTTATTAGGGGAAATGTCTGTAGGAAGGAAAAAGAGAAAGGGAGTCTGAGAAGCTGCAAGAATGGTCAGACCCCAAATGCAGCAGTCTGATCCCCAATGAAGGAAAGAGAGAGGGAGAAGGCGGAGAGGGGAGGGGTAATTAAATAACCTTACGGGTGTAGGACAGTTCAGCAAGCCTGTGGGAAGTAGTTGAAACCAGGAACACCATCTCCTGTTGAGAACTGAAACAGTCTGGTTGTTAACACTGGCGCGTCTGTATACCTGCGTTTGTTAATCCTGATTTTAACGAGGAGATTTAACTCTCAAGCTCAATATTTTTCATCCACTCCAGTGCTGTGCTAGTCTAATGAGCTGATTGCTTGTCTGTAGAACCTAACAAAATGTTCTGTGATGGAGGAACCTTTCTACAATGTACAAAGTCCTTGAACCGGTTCATTCATTTCACAATCATGAGCCAAGCACTCCTGTGTGTGAGGCAGCAAGCTTCAAGGGCAAACGGGACACTGTAGTCCCTGCCCTCAAAATGGATATTGTTATGCACTTGTTGTAATCTCTACAATTTCTTTCTTGTCGTATGATGGGCTGGAACCATAAAGATAAATCCTTTGAAAGATTGTAACATTATATATTTTTAAGAGTTAAAAAAAAAATTACTTCCAGACAATCAAAAATTCGATTTTTTTTTTCCTCACTGAAAATCAAAGGTGAGGGTAGACTGACCACTCTGAGCTTTTCAATCTCAGGGGCCCTCCCCAAGCTTCTGGCTGCTAGGACAGAAATCGGTTTCTCTGGATTCTGATTTGATTTGCAGACAGGTTTGCTGACTTACAACAACATTTACATTCCTCTTGTCAGTTCCTGGGCTGCCTGGTTGAAACTCTGGTCACATTTTGATTAATTTTAGCCTTTATTTATGCTATGTATTCGTGAAGTGGAATTAATTATTTCTGGGGTCCCAAACGCCAAGACTGGCAGCACAATTGATGGGTGCTTCCATTGCTATCCTGTGGCCCATTCCTTGAGGGATGTGTTTGTCAACGGAGACGGTAATTTCTGTGCCGGATTTATAGACAAGTGATCCCCAGTAGTGTGGAATGTAGTGAGCACCATAAATCTTGGGAAAACGTTACCTATACCTCTACCCTGGAGCCTTTCATATCCTTCTACCTTCCTGCTCACTGACAATGTCACTCCCTGAGTTATGCTCTCAGCCCCTGTGGTGTTGCCAGAGTAGGGGATGTCGTTACCATTTGTTTGAATCTGGCAATCAAGGTCCTGGTTTAGAAGTACGAAAGAAGTCAAGAACCCAAGGAAGATTTTCTTTCTCTAAGTGGGTCATACATTAATCATTCTAAGTAGTGAACTTCAAGCCTTGACAAATTGCTTGTCACCATGAAGTGTGTGGGTATATTCACATCTGGTTGGAAACACAGTGTGGTCAAACCAATTATTTGAGGAAGCATTTCTCTGCCCTCGCCCCTCATGAAAGATGTTTTGGCTTACTAGACCAGGGGTCCTCAAACTTTTTAAACAGGGGGCCACTGTCCCTCAGGCCGTTGGAGAGTGTGGTGCACATTCCACACATGCACACTGTGGGCCCACGATGAGTCGGCTGCTAAGCAGGACAGGCAGCGGCGGCAAAAACACCCAGCGGCACTGGATAAACGTCCTCAGTGGGCCGTAGTTTGAGGACGCCTGTACTAGACATTCCATTTATAAGAGGTATGAGGGCTTTGTCACAAATTGAAGTCTAGACTTATTGGGCTTCTGTTTTCATAAGGTGTGGGTGACTTTAGGTCAGATGAATCCTTCATTAACTATTACTATATCTTGGATTACACTCTGGGGGCCATGTGTAATGACTGACAGTTTTGTTCAAACTTTGGCCTTGGTTTGCTCAGTGGACAGGTGTTGGTTGTAGGCTCAGTCTCTGCCCTTTTGTCATGTGGCTGGCCCCTCTCTCCCTTGTGACCCTCCTCAAATGCCCTATTTCTGAAAGTGTTTCTGGATGATATATCAGAGCCGTTCTCCTTGGTCCTGAATCTGTAAGTAGTTAGAGGCAGCGTCCATGACTCAGCCCATATAGCCCATACACATCGAAGAAACAGTCTTTGACCCTGGTACCTATCCATGAAGCTTAGAGCACAGGTTGGCAAACCAAGGCATGCCACTTGCTTTTGTAAATGAAGTTTTATTGGAACGTGCCATACCCATTCATTTTGTATTATCTGCGGCTGCTTTCATGATATAAAGCAGAGTTGATTAGTTACACCTAGGTTATATGTGGGTCACAAAACCTAAAATATTTGCTATCTGGACCTTTTCAGAAAACGTTTGCAGACCTTAACACTGGAGCCAATAGGAGCCTGGTTTAGTAACAGTTATTAATCACATATTTCTTATATGTACCTTTACTTTCCCAACTCATCCTTAATATACCTACTTAAATTCATAGATTGGTTAATTTTGCTTCTCTTATTTTCACTTACCCAGGAAGGTTAAACTTATTTTCAGACAGATATTTATGTAGCCATTTTTTATAAATAAAATTGTTGAAAGATATTTATAACCAAGGTCATAATCAGAATTTGTTTCCTCCTCAGAGTAGAGAAGCACATTTTGACAAGTTAGTTTTAAGGTAGGGCTTTCAAAAGCTTCAGTGAAGTTGAATTTCTGGATGTGTATGGCTGCAGATAGAGAAAATTGAGGATGGGAGATTATAAATGTTTGTGAATATTTGTTCACCAGTGTTGAAATTTTACTGAACAATAAGCTGTTTTTCTATACTGTTTTTCACAAGGGACTGAATTTGAGTGAAAAGGGGGCTTAGGAGGGTACTAATAGTTCCATTACCTCAGTATTTTTTGTATTTTTTCCTCCTTCCTGCAGCACTACCACCTCCTCTCCTGTTAGCACAATTAAATTGCCATCACAACCCATACTAAGAGGACCTGAGCCTGGCCCAGTGGTGGTTAACACCTGTAATCCTAGCACGTTGGGAGGCTGAGGTAGGAGGATCACTTGAAGCTAGGAGTTCAAGACTAGCCTGAGCAAGAGCAAGACCCCATCTCTACTAAAAATAGAAAAATTAACCACCGGGCATGGTGGCTCACACCTGTGGTGGTGAGCACCTGTAGTCTCCGCTACCTGGGAGGCTGAGGCAGGAGGATCATCTGAGCCCCAGGAGTCTGAGGTTGCAGTGGGCTATGATGATGCCACAGTACTCTAGCCCAGGCAACATAGTGAGACCCTGTCTCAAAAGAAAAAAAAAAAAACAACAGAGGAACTTTGCTGACCTCTCTGTGAGTCACACTCTTATCTAGATGTTTGGTAGTCTTACACCATTCAGTCCTTACATCAACACTAGGAGGATTATTTATAATATGTTACATATTTACTTGTTATTTTATTTATGTGTTGATACTGTGGTTGAGGAAACAAAATATCCTCCCAAGTCACACATCTTGTAAGTAACCAGAACCATGATTCTAATCAGGAATGGGTGATTCCAAAGTGATAGCAGGGACTGGTTTTGACCTGGAGCTTGGTGTCCTCTTCCAAGTTTTTCCAAGTTTATTCCAAGTTTATCTGTTGGCAGTTCCTTGTGGTTGTAGGACTGAGACCCTCAGCTTCTAGAGGCCACCTCTCTCTATAGATAGTTCACAAAATGACAGCTTGCTTCTTCAAGGCCAGCAAGAGAGCATCTCTTCTGTTTTGAATCTCTTTTAAAAATCTTACCACCCAGGATAATCTCCCTGTTGATTAATGTCAACTGACTATTAGCTTTAATTAAATCTGAAAAGTCCTTTCACCTTTACCACACATAGTAGCATGATCATAGGAGTGGTATGCATTATAATCACATGTATAATCCTCTCTCTTTGAGCCTGTCCATGCTCAAGGGGAGAGGTGTCATGGCTCGTTTACAGGACGGAGGATGAACACAGAACATAAAACACAAATGCAGAACACAAAGAAAAATGCAGACACACGTATAACGGTTGACTCGAGTAATAATACACTGGGTCCGTTTTATTTTTATACTCTAAAAAATTAAAGTTAGTTCCTTGTACGTAATCACCCAGGCGTGGCAGCGATAGCCATAAATTCCAGAAAGCATAGCCTTAGAGAAGCAGATATCTCCTGACTCAGAATTTCAAGGTGGTTGCTTTAGGCACTAGGCCTAGATAAAGGACCGAGATTAGCAAGGATGGGCAAGGTGAGCCACAGGGGGCATTTCTCATCCCCAGCTTCTCTTAGGGTGACCTCCTAAGATCTTCGGCTGAACCCCGACGGCTGTGCCTGGCTTAGGTCGCCCCTCCCTTTAGGGGTCTTACCCATCATTGACTAACCAGCCATCTTATGGGGTGTACACAGAAATCACAACAACAATGTGTTTTTCATGTGGTCTCCAGACCCCCAATGCTATGAGGCAAAGTAGCTCAGCTTGCTTACAACTCAGGTCCTTTGTTATGCCTCTAGGCAACATCTTTGTTTATCACAAGGACCTTGTCCAGAACAGATTACTTTCAGACACTCTGGGCAGAACATGTACATTACTTACTAACTTTAATTCTTAAACTAGGAAAATATATGTCCCCTACAGAGATGATTATACAGGGCATATACACTGGGGGGCAGAAGTCTTGGAAACCGTATTAGAATTATACCATGTATATTTGTATGTATGTATATATATATATATCCTGAATATAAGTCCTTTTTCAGATACATGTATTCCAAATATTTTCTCCCAACGCTGGTTGCAATTTGATCAATGATGCTTTTTGATGAGAAAAAGTTTTAAATTTTAATAAAGAGCTATTCATCAAACATTTTTCTTTTATGGTTTGTGATTTCTGTTTCTTATCTTAGAAATATTTCCCTTCCAACGTATTGTGAAGATATTCTCCTATGCTTTTTCTGGATTCTTTACAGTTTTTGTTTTCTTTCCTTTTTAAAAAATTTTAATAGATTCAGGGGGTACAAGTTGAATTTCATTACATATATATATTGCATAGTCATGGGATCTGGGCTGTGGTTACTCATCACCCAAGTAGTGTACACTGTACTGCACAGGTAATTTTTCATCCCTCACTCTGATGTTCCCACCTTATGACTCTCAAATGCTCACTATACCACTCTGTGTGTACTTGTGTAGCCAGAGTTTATGTCCCACATATAAATAAGAACATGTGACATTGTGTTTTCTGTTACTGAATTACTTCATTTAGGATAATGGCCTCCAGTTCCACTCAAGTTGTTGCAAAAGCCATTGTTTCATTTATTCTTTTTGCTGAATAGTAGTCCATGGTGTCTGCGTGTGTAGGAGCCTAAGGTATAAAAATGTAAAGAAGAAAAAAGTCAGTTATAAAATATCAACATTTGATTAGCCATTTTTGTTCAATTCTTTGTATTCTCCTTAGATAAAGATTTCTGTACTTACTATTAATACAAAGAGGTTTGAGTGCCCTGCTATTTAGTATCCTATGTGATAGACTATAAATTACACAAGAGCAAGAATCACATCTGTATTGCCAAGTGTTAACATTTTGATCAAAGATAAAATAGAACTTTAAGGGAAAAAATCTGAGAGCAAAAAGTATCACACCATTTTAGGTAAAGATCACGGAATAAACTAATAATTTTTAAAATTTTGTTTACTAATAATATGGCCTGAAAATGCATATTAGAAATGTGAACAAAACTACAATAAGAAATATAAAAACCCACCAACATGGTGGAATATTTTTAGCACATTACTCTCATTAATTGATAAAACAAGCAGACCAAAAATCAGTACAGATATAGAATATTTAAACAACATATTAAGCAACTAGAACTAATATACATAAGTACCTTTATACATATCATACCCCAAATTGCTGAATGAATATTTTTTCTAAAAATTGCTCAAAAGAGAGCAATAAAGAAAATACCATTATCAATTTGTGTAAAATGCAGCTGAAGCAGTATTAAAAAAGTATGTTCTTGAATACATATAATACAAATCAAATAAGGATAAAAAGTAGTGAGGTAAGCATGAAACTCAAGAACTTAGAAAAAACAGCAAAATAAGTTAAAATATAAAGAACGAAAGAATAAAGATGAATGCAAAAAGTAATAAAATAAAAAATAAATGTAAAGTTGATGAGTACAGCAAAGCTAACAATAGATTCTTTGAAACAACCCATGATAATCTTAGTTAAGAATAAAAGAGAGAATCCCAAAATGAACAGTACTGGGAGTGAAAGGGGAACACAATTACAGATATTGTAGTCATTGAAAATATAGAAGATGATGTTATGAATAATTCTATACCAATATATTTAAATAAAATGGATAGATCTTATCAATAGAAAAATATATCTGACCAAAACTGACATAAAAAGAAATAGAAACCTTCTTGGTTTTATAATCTTTATAGACATTGCATTAATAGTAAAAAAAAATCTTCCCATACAAAAAGTGTCCACTACCACATGGTTTTACTGGTGAGGTCTACATTTTAAAAGGTAACAATTCCAATCTTGCACAAACTCTTCCAGAAAACATAAAAAGAGGAGAACGTTTCTTAACTCATTTAATGAGGTTAGTCTAATCTCTCAGTACCAAAACTGAACTTGAACAAATACGAGAAAGAGAAATCAAAGAACAATCTTACTATAAATAGAGATGAAAAAATCATAATTAACTAGCACACTAAATCCAGCAATGCATAAAAACCATAACATAATGTAATGACATGTGATTTATCATAGAAATGTAAGGTTTATTAACAATAGTAAGCAATCTGAATTATGGCATTATCTAAATAAAAAAATCAAATAGACATCAGTAAATGCAGACAGATAGCTAAAGAATATTCAATATTTGCTTGTGATTTCGAATGCTCTTAAAAATTATGAACAGAGGAAAATGTCTTAATGTGATGAAGGGTACCTAAAGCAGATACACAGAACACATTACGCTTACAGTGAAACATTGATTGCATTCCCATAGAGATCAGGGGCGAGACAAGAATGCCCATTATCATTTCCTAGCATTAAACACTATGCTGGGAGTCTAGTGTACAGGTGTACATGTGTACAGGTTTGTAGCCTAAGAGCAACAGGCTATATTGTAGGCTATGCCATCTAGGTTTGTATAAATACAGTCTATGATGTTGGCACAACTACAAAATCATCTAACAATGCATTTCTCAGAGCATATCTCCATCGTTAACCAACATATGACACATGACTACTCTCTACCATCAGTGAGTAGACAGTCAGAATACTGGTTTAAAAGTTATTTGGATTAATTGTTTTCTTCTGAATATTACAAACTGATAGTTAGGTTCATTTGTTTCTGTTGACCTAAAATTTTAGTTTTCAAAAATTATTTTTATTTCGTTTTGAAATTTTTTATTTCTTAAATATGTAACATATTTACATGGTTCCAAAGCAAAAAAAAAAAAAAAAAGTTAAAAAATGTGTACACACACAGAGAAGTGTTTTTTTCCCCCTGCAGCCACTTCTCATCCATCACCTGGGTAACAAATTTCACTACTTTCTGACTTTATCTTTTTGTGTTTCCTTTTGTCATATTAAGTATGCATATAAGCTGAAAAGAAGCAAAAATTTAATGTGGCAGGCTGAGTAAAGAAATTGCGATGTACTCACACAGCAGAACATTGTAAGCAGCATAAGTGAGGAGCCTGCAGCAAGGCACATGAGCACAGGTGAGTCTCCGAACATGATGATGAAGAGAAAAGGAAGTCACAGAAAAATACATAGAATGTGACTTCATTTATACAAAGTCCATAAATCAGCAAGACTAAGCAGTATTTATTTAAGCACACATAACAGTAAAAATATAGAGTAAAGCAGGGAAAGATGGTCAAAGAAGTGAGGGTGATGATTGTTCATAGGGAGGGGAGGGAAAGTGATCCTGCCTACCTGGGGAATACGATGTCCTGTTTTGTAACTGGGTGGTGGTGACATGGGCATTTCCTTTATTGTTTATACTTTAAATATGCATATATGTGTTTTAAAATAAAATTTCTGTATACTTAAGGGATACAACATGATGTGATGGGATTCATATAGATAGTTAATTGGTTAGTATAGTGAAGCCAATTAAAATATCCATCATCCTACATAGTTACCTTTTTGTGTGTGTGGCAAGAGCAGCCAAAGGCTGCCCTTTTGGCAGGGATGTCAAATTCAGTACAGTGTTATTCTCTATAATCCTCTTGGGGTTGTACATCAGATCTCTAGATTTGTTCATCCTACACATCTGCCACTTTGTATTCTCTGATCCATGATTCTTCATTTCTTTTCTCACCTACCCACCCCTGGTAACCACTGTTTTATTCTCTATCTCTGTACATTTGAACTTTTAAAAAAAATATGATATTATGCATGTTATATTTTTCAAGTTAAAAAAAAAGAATTGTAACCCAAATATAACATTCTGACTAAAAAAAATAGATAGTTTCTTGCTAAAAATTAAACTTCAAAGGTAAGCATTTTCATAGTCTTTCCACTATGATTACCTCCACAAATTACAATGTATTTATTGACTATTAACTCCCTGGTTCAGGGTGAAACTTACATTTACCGATATTAAAGTGGCAAGAATGGAAATGAAAAATTTATTTATGTCTCCTTCTTGTCCACTGGGTAGATAATGAGACACAGGTTCTCTTCAGTTGTGGGATAGAGGGAATAATCGGAATGCTGGATAAGGGCACAAATCTTTCACCATGACAGTTAGGACCTGACTAATCTCATTACTTCCACCAATATACTCAAGAAGGGGTGGAAAGATAAGAAGGAAAAAAAAATCTCCTCATTTGATCATTTCAATTTATGGGCTAACAAATACATTTTAACAGAAATAAACCTAGAGTTCTTCCATGCAAGGTAAGCAGTCTATCGTCTTCGTAGCACTGGGAAGTGGATTTCGTTCTCAGTCCCTTATATCTCCAAAGCATCACATTTCAGGAATTTTGTTCCCTGCAGGCCCTGAGTCAGCTTGAACCCTTTAAATGATTTGGTCAGTGGAAGAGGGACCATGAACACAGAATAGTAGGACTGAAAAGGTGATGCAGTCATCTGGCCCCTTGCACTTTGGGAGATTGATGGTTTATGGAATGAGAACCAAAGGGATTAAGCACAGAAGTCCAACCCATCGACTTGTGATGATCAATCAGGGTCTGGAGATGCAGCCTCCTCTCACCACTTAGGCGTGTGTATGTGGAGGGGAGCACTCACTGCAAGGTCCCTGTGGCTCCCCACTGAGCTTCCCTATAGAGCTTTATGCAGTTTTGCCTCTGGACTTGTTGTACTTGTACTCTCTTAGCCCTGAGAAAGCATAGAGGACAAGACTTACCACTTCATAAGCTAACAGAGAGGCTGACCCACTCCTTTTTAAAAAAGAAATTCCTCAATTTTCCTTCTCCTATGCCCTCCTCTAGTCTTACATTTTAAAAGTAATTTTATATCAGCTAAAGTTCCATTTTGGCATTCATCGCAACCTTGATCTCCATAGGCTCTAGAGCACATGGAAGAGGACTCGGACAAGGGAAGAGGATGGACTAGGTTTCCAAAGACTTTCTCTAAGGTCAAGGGAAATCTAAGTGCCTCTTCTCGATTTTTTTTCTTTTCATCCTTATCCCAGGCAACTGACTGGTTTTACTGGTATTAGCAAGAATATGATAGACTTCTCCCTTTTTCCAAAGAAAAAGGCAAGGTTTCTCAGGCAAGGTGCTGAGAAACTTCCATACACTCATAGAGAGCAAGAAGTAATGAGTGATGGAGTCAGTCAATGCACCAGTTAAGTGCTCATTACTCTCCACTACAGCTGCTAGTACTAAAAGAAAGTGGACTGGGGTAGTCAGTCACTTTCTGTCTCTTCATTCATTAAAACAACAAAAGGCCCAAGGAACAGAGAACCAAAATACTCATCATCATTTTGTGAACATTCTAGGGTTGGCAATAAATGTGTGTATGTACATGTGTATGTATGTTCATATGCGTACATGTATGTGAAATGAACATAGGTTTTCTATACATCTCTATATCCACTTATGTATGTATGCATGCACGTATACATGCCTATAAAATCATGTGGGGGCCCACTATTCTTGTAAATTCTATTCATATTGATGTTGATTTCAACTGTATATTTCCTTGTCTCTTAAGGCAAAGTCTTATACTAAAGACAAATAGCTATGTTTTTAGGGAGCAAAAAGTACTGTAGAAGAATTTTTTAATTGATATGTATTTTTATTCATTATTAAGAATTATAATCTTATTAAAGAAAATGTGAAAATCCCAAAAGGAAAAATGAATCACTTTGAATCTGAATGCCCAACACAATGACCATTGGCATTTGGTGTCATTTCTACCATGTTCCTTCCTTAAGTTTTTCTCTTCAATATTCTTTTCTTTACAACTCTTGGGTAAAGTATTTTAAATCCATAAAATAACTCAATAATCTCCCTGACAGTATTAGCCATTACTTCCTCCCCCAGCGAATTTAAATTCCTTGAGGCAGGAATCATGTCTTACTCAACTTTCTATTTCTGATTTTCCCTTTCCCCCAAGGCCTACCACAGTGACTTGTACCCAGCAAGTACTCAATGAGTGTTGCTGAATCATATTTTGCATGGAAATTTTAGAAGACCTAAGAATCCCTGGGAATAAAGATTCAAGTGTCAACTGAAAGATGAGTTTTAAATTGAAGATGGAGTAATAAAGTATCTATGCTATTCCCAGGAGACCAGCCTGATTTCAGATAAGCACTTGACATCAGGGGTTCTATTTTCTCCAAGGTAAGAGTGTGCCAATTTATTGGGTCCATTCATAACACAGGCAGATTCCTGGCATTCAAATCAAGTTGGCCTACAGTGATGGACTTATGCAACAAGAACATGCAAAGTAGATTTTTATTAGCAAATATCCCTGCTCAGTCTCCAAAGGAAGAGGCATAGCTGCTTTCTCATGATAAAGAGGATTAACTAAATGAAGAACTTGCTGCTAATCTCCGAGTTCACCCTGGTTGTTCTGAAGTGCTCTTTTTGAAAATAAATTTGGAAGGTCCTGATTTTGTTGGGGTTTTCTCCTTACACTCTTATTCAAACCACAAAAGGATTGCCAAGTATAGATGAAGTATGTTGTGTATAGGACAGACTATCTGACTTTTGTGTAAAATTTTTTAACTTTAA
The DNA here is from genome assembly GCF_040939455.1 of Microcebus murinus. NCBI lineage: Eukaryota > Metazoa > Chordata > Mammalia > Primates > Cheirogaleidae > Microcebus > Microcebus murinus. Next base: position 49,046,298 of record NC_134122.1, on the reverse strand, counting down.
AATATTGTAATAATCATAATACCAAAGTAACATTAATTTTTAACAGATCATCTTGGTCTATATCTCATTGATATATATCTCAATATCTCTTAGTCAGTATCTCATTGACTCCTCCTCCCAATATTTAAATCTGCATAGCAGTGGCTCTCAGCCTGTGCTTGAATGTTTTCAGTGTTAGGGAACTTACCACCCTCTACCCACTAATCAGTCTCTAAATGTAAAAAGTTTTCCTTATACTGAGCTGAAGACTGTCTTCCCATACCTTCTAGTCATTAACATTATTTCTAAGGGAGACAGCTAATGAGTTACAGTTGCCCATTAAAGTTTGCATGAAGCAGGACCCTATTTCCTACCTCTCCAGATCTACCTACCTCCCAGGTTGACTGAGGAGTCTAAGACACTGGACCTTAGCCAGATACAGATTTGAGGGTTGTCAGAGGTAGATAAAATATGGTTTTCTTGGAAAGATGGCAGAGGTATTTTTAAGCCCCATAGAACTGTTGGGATAGAACAGAATGGGTTAGAGTAACCTGGACATGAGTAAGGTGAATATGGGAGGGGAATTAGTTAGAGAACAGAAGAGGAAATAAATTCCAAGGCAGAGTGGCCTCTAGGAATTAGGAAGTGGGCACAGAACATGAACATGAAAAAGACTTTGAGTTCAAATTTCAAATGCCCTAGATTTTCTGTAGGATCCCCAATCCCACAGCCCAGTCCATTCCTTATTCCTCACTGCAGCACTAAGGTAAGGGGACAGGGAAACGGGCCATCCTCGGTGAGCTGCTGCACAGAAAAACTTCTAAAAACAATGCTAATAACAATTACCATTTATAATAAAGCGCTAAAGTTTTTCCCTACATCATCTATGTTAATCCTTGTAGTCGCCCTCTTGACTTACCCTCATTTTACAGACGAGGAAACTGAGGCTCAGACAGATAAATAACTTGCTGAAAGTAAAGCAAATTAGTAAAAGAGTCAGGATTCAAACAAGATCCCTTTGACTTGAGACCCCACATTGCAAGGCCGCTCTGCTGGAGCTCTCCATGGTCCTGAATGAGCAGTGGTGAAAGCAGTGGTGGGTGTGGGCATCACGTGTGTATGATATCTTCTGCCTGCCTACTCTGCCTGTGGACACATGCAACTAAGGTGGACTGGAGAACACTGAAAGTCAGAGAACAGACCCAACTAAATAATCTGAAGCTGTTAGGGGAACAGAAAAAGATGAACATTTACTGAGAATCAACTATATGCCAAGCAGAGTGCTAGCAACTTAATAATAAACCATGTAATAATAGATATGGTAAAGTAAATAATAAACCTTCCTTTAAAAACTAAAAATTCTCCATCATAGGACCAATAGGAGAATAATTTTATTGAATTCATTGTACACATAGACCTCATTCTAATTCCATGTGCCTAATATATTTATCTAATTAATAATAGATGGATGACAGTTACAAAAAAAAACAAGAAAAGTTAAATTTTCACTGCTTCTGAGCACCCAACAGGATCCTACATTGATGCAACTGGGAATATATTAATAAATGAGTATGACACAGTGCCCCCTTTCATACACACACACACACACACACACAAGACAAGGTATGTACTGGAATCTACACAGGATAGCATATGCTAAGTATCACACATGAGCAGACAAATGAGAAAAAAATAAAGAGATGCAGGTTTCATATAAAGGAGGAGACTAGAGGAGAGCTATTTTACTGTCCTTGACTTTCAAAGCAAAGCTTTGCAAAATCGAAAGAAAAAAATCACTTTTGTTCTTGAATGTAAAACAATTCTAAAACTACCCACTGCAATGACTAATGACAACTAAACCAGAGGGGTCCTTTGGGAGCCATCTGGGAAGACACATGGCTTGTACTTGTTTCCAGTGGGATTTATAGGATGGAGAGTGGCTTGTTGAACTTCAAAGTGCATGCATGACATCAGGTTTTCCTTTACTGATAGCTGTGTCCTACTCACATGAACCTCAATTACTAGCTGCCCTATGGCCTCCAAACCATAACCTGTCCTCAGCCTTCCTAGTCACTCTGTTCAAGGGCAATTTGTTTAGTTTGGAAGCTAAATGCACTTGTATTTTCTTTTGTTTACAGATAACTCTTAAAGCTCTGGTGAATTCTGATTTATTTTGTCCATTCCATCCCAAGATTCTGATCTCTTGTCTCTATCGTTTCCAAATGCCTTCATGTTTTTGTGTAAGAAAGCTAAAAGACTGGAGTATTTCTAAAGGTTGTTAATGTGATGTATGCTAACAGGAGAGAAGTGGCATCTGTGAGTCTCTGAATTTATTTTCAAAGAAAATGGAAGAGAGAAAAACCAAGGTGCAAATAGTGTGAAGCTAGCATGCAATGCAGTGACATGGGATCTTGAGAAATGGCATCTTGTGCACCCACAGGGATGGGAAAATGTCAGCTCTCAGGAAGCAAAGGTGTCACTGGTTGCAACAGTTACATTTTCTCCTCTCTTTTCCTGATTCCTGTGCACGAAGACAGACAAGGAAAACACTATAGCTATTTAATACCCTTATCAACAGGATGATATCCCAGAGAGTATCTGTTCTTTTGTTCATCAGGAGCAAATCTTTTAGCCAGATAAACAATTTTCTGGTTTTTACTCACATCTATGCAAAACATAAACTAACATTTTGATGAAATAGGACTGCGACATTGTAATAAAGTTGGAAAATGAGTCACATTTATCTCTCCTTTTTTTCTCCTATATGTACTAGTGTCTGGTGAATCTTTAACAACTGGCTCTGGGGGCTGGTGGGGGGAAGCCCTGATTTGTAGTGTTTGCTGATTTCCATGATGTAAATACTCCCGTCATTGCTGATTTCAAGCTACCACCCTAAAGCCACTGGACACGGCATTGGGAAGAGAGGTACACAGCTGGCTCTTGCAAGACTGGCACAACTGGTTCCAGCACGACACTGCCTACACAGTATGCTAAAGTAAGTGAGTGTGATTCTACAAGTGAAACTTACCCTAGAGTTGGAACTCTAGCACTCTTCATGATTGAGTCTTGAGTTGGCCAACTATTACACTCAAACTAAGATAAACGGATTGCTTACTATGATGTCATCATAGTGAGTATTGAATTTTTGATATGTATTTCCTGTCCAAGTAGACCATAACACAACGATTGACTCTAAAAATAAGTGCTACCACTTAAAGCTGACTTCATGCTGCCTATATTCACACATTGCTCTGTGCTTTCCTGGCAAGTCATAAAATTAGATGTTTGTGTAGCCTCTTTTGGTAAATGACTGTAATTTCTTAGGTGTTATTTGAAACCCTAGGGGGACTCTAGGATGGAAGTAATATAATCTAGCAGGGAATCCCTTTTGAAGTATTTTTTTACCAGAGGATTTTTGTTGAGTGTCTTAAAATAATTTCATCTCCTTGTCTCTGGATGGCCTGCCCATGTAGTTTATTTTTTTTTTATATTCTTTTTTTTTTTTTGCACACATCCTGACAGGTTCACATGTAGTTTAAATCGCTGCTTCTGAAGGTCTGCAAATGGGGATAGGAAGGCAGGCAGAGGCAAATAAAAAGAAAGGATTTATAAATAAAAAAAGAAGAAGATCTTTGAAAATTATTCTAAGCTTTGGTACTTGAAAGAGACAATGAAAATCTTGAGGTTTAAAATCCACAGATTCTTTGAATATCTCTAATAATATAAAAAAAAAGGGGGGGAAAGGAGAAAAAGAAAGAGAGATCTGAGAAAGATACTCAGAGAGACTGAGTATCTTTAACTGATAAGCTTGTTCCAGGCATATAGTCTTATCTTTGTTGCCTTTTCCTTTTACCCTTAGACAGCCATCTTTATCCCCTGAGCTATTTCTAGGAAGTTAAAGCAGAATCTATTATTCCTTTCGGTCAACCTAACATAATGTGAAACATCATATGATATCAATCATGAGATTCCGACTTCTCACCTTTTTCTCTTCCTCCTCTCCCTGCATGTTTCACCTCCTATAGGCAATAGGACATACAACAGTAACTTATCTTCACACTGAGTCATGATTTATGCAGCTATTTAAAATAGAATTATTGCACTCTCTACCATCCCTACCAGCTGGGAACGTTCACTTTCCTCTCTGTCGGCATGTTAGCTCTCACCGTGATGTTTGTTTTCTCCTTTTTTAGCTCTAAGGGCACCAGAGATGCAATGAGAGACATACAGTGCACAGACACTCTGACACTTCTAGCTCCTGAGAGAAATGAGGTGCACAGGCAGGGGAAGCAGGTGCATGGCAGGGTGACAAGGAGGCACTTTGTAAGGAGCTCTGTCTTCATAAGATAGTGATGTCTTTCTGTTCCTTAATTCTTGATCACACTCAGTCAGTAAAGTGGATAATCCTGCCGTCTCCTGATTCTGTAAGCATAGACATCTAATTGCCACTTTCCCTACCAGTTCTAGAGTCTAGATTGTTCTGTCGCACTCTTTGGGAGAAATAAAGATCTTTCTATCCGAAGAGCACAAAAGGCAATGTTCGCTGTTCTTTTTCTTCCTGGTCAGTTCATACTTTGAAGAAATATAATAGGAAGTAAAGTATTTTAAGATAAGGTCAGAAGGGAGAATTTCCAAACTTTCGTTTGTATTGCCTTCCAGTGACTTGAAGCACTATAAGATTCTTGGGCCCTTGCACAGAGTAGCTGCTTGGTAAAAATGTGCTTCCCTAGTAAATTAATCAAAGCATGCCCAAGTGATCAAGTTTTCCAGCGTTACCTCCTGGAATCAATCTTCTGGCTGCCACACACAGAGACTTCCTCTGCTTCTCCTTTGCCTTAAAGGAGCAGGCAGAAGATAGGATCTGCTTTCTGTGACTTCCACATGGTTTTTATTACTTGAGTGTGATCACGGCTTGTGACTATATTTGCTCTGTGGTTTAATTTTTTTTGGAACTCAGGGTATTTGACAATTGGAAACCACCTGATTGTTTCTTGACCCTACTAATGTGTTAGCCCAGCCTGGCCATGTGTATCTTCTTCTTACTTTACCATTTGTTATTTCCTGATAGCCAAGGAAATGAGTGGCTTAATAAAAATATCTGTGCTTTTGTAACCAAGGCTGATGTAACAAAAGGAAGCCTTTGTCAGGGAATGAATATCTCCTCCTGGTGGATGAGAGGAAAGTCACAGTAGAATTGAGACTGGGTTTCTCTGTTCAGATTTCAATTATTTGGATCTCTCCGCTGGGTGGGGTCAGTGCACAGTCAGACATTTTGTCCAGGGGCATATGGTGGGGCCAGTTGCCCCTACATACTTTGCCCAATAATTTATTTATTAATACTGGGGAGAGGAGATTTCTAGCATATCTGATCATCCTGCCCAATTGTGCATTGTGGAGTGATATATGTCATTATCCACACTACTTTGATGCTGATTATAACACAATATGTCCTGTACTCCATTTAAGGGCTTTTCTCTTCTAATACATAAAAGACGTTGCCTGATATCCTTGTTGACTTTACACCTACTTGTGACAGAAGGTTGAGGGCAATGCCATAGGTGTTCCTAACACACTGACTTACAGAGTGAGAATTGGACTGATTCTCTGTTAAGTCCCACAGAAATTATTAGAATTGAATGGAGACTACAAACACACAGGTGCTCCTTGGTAATAGTAACAGACACTCGGTATTCAGAGCCGTTTTCATCCTTACTAGTTGGATTGCCACTCTCACTAGTATATTTAAGATTTATGTATCTGTACAGGGTTATGGTGTTGATTATACTACCCTTGTATGGACTGTGTAACCTTGTGAAAACTGGCTTTTACAGCCAGGGAAAATATAGAACAGATCACATCTGTTCCCAAAATGCGTAAGTGAAGGCAAGGCCCAGATGATTGAGGACAAATCATCAGATGAAAAGAAAACAAGGCTGGGCGCGGTGGCTCACGCCTATAATCCCAGCACTCTGGGAGGCCGAGGCGGGCGGATTGCTCAAGGTCAGGAGTTCAAAACCAGCCTGAGCGAGACCCCGTCTCTACCATAAAAATAGAAAGAAATTAATTGGCCAACTAATATATATAATATAAAAAAAAAAAGAAAAGAAAAGAAAACAGACTATCTAATATCCTTCGTCAGGGAGATTGGTCAGATTCTCTCCTTCAAAGCTATATATATATATATATTATTTTTAAGGGATAAGGAGGTAGATATATTCAACACATGTGGTACATGCCTTTTGCAAATCCTGCCCACTTTATCACAGAATAGATGGGCTCTCTGTCTTTGCTGCACCACGGGGAAACGCTTGCATGGTTGTGGCTGTCATCTTGACCATGTCTTCCCACAAGATTTCTAGGATCAAGCCAGAAAATGAAAGCATTCCTCAGCGGATTCCAGTGGAAAACAAGGACACAACCAGGCACATTCCAAGAGGAAACACCGGAGGAGGACAGAGCTGGACTTGCACAAAAAGCACAAATGACAGTGCACATATTTATGCTGCTCACAGTTCAAGCTCCTCATTCTGTTAAGCTGGAAAAAATCACTATTAGAACATTTGGATGTGGTTTGTTAGAAAAACAGACACTGATACTTTTTTTTCTGCCCTGAGTTAATGAGTCGTAAAAATGTGAAACCATTCAGGATAAATTAAATATTAGGTAAGGCTTAATTCCCAAAGCCAATACTGGGGGCCAGTGGTTAGAAGAAGTGTGTTGTGGACAGGAACTTCTGTCAGACCTGTGCTTTAAGTAAACAAGCAATTTGGACAGTCGTTGACAGCTGGGGTCCATTCTAAATCAAATAAGTTATGGCATGTACAGATGGAATATATTCAGCATGGGACATTTGAGTCATGTCCTAGCAGTCACTACTTTGGCAAGATCCTGTTGGTCAGGATGTATAACATTAGTCTTGGCAGGAATATCCCTTGAAATAAAATCTACCTGTTAGGAATACATTTTCTAGACTTACCATGTATGCCTGCCTGCCTGCCTGCCTTCCTTCCTTCCTTCCTTCCTTCCTTCCTTCCTTCCTTCCTTCCTTCCTTCCTTCCTTCCTTCCTTCTTTCTCTTCCTCCCTCCTTTTCTTCCTTATTTTCTTTTTTCTTTCCTTACTTTGATGGCTCTCTGAGGTGGAGAGGAACTTGCTATGCTATGGGCAACCTTTAAACACTTCTCCTTACGTTAGAACTACAGAGGGGCTTCAGGCCAGCTTGGGCATGTAAGCGTGAGAGGCAGTATAATACGACTACATGTTACAGGCTGCCTTAAGATCTCAGAATGCTGACAATGACACTCTTAGAAGTTAATGCCATAGATGCCAGGTACTCTTGAGGTGCTAGACCACTCTTGCAACAACTTATTTCAAAACCCGTTCTTCCGGTATTAGCCCATAACCTACTTCTAAACTAGGTCAGAAAAGTCAGAAAATTCACTGAGAGATTAAGGAGACCAGGTAGTAAGGATTTATCAGGGGAAAGGATGTTTTCTCTGTTCATCTCACACCAAGTGAGGGGTCTTCCAGCGAACCAGTTTGGGAACTTGACTGGTGATCCCTGAAGTTTGGGGCACACTGGACCTAGTGATCAATGCATTCCTGGGGAACAGGGGGAAGGTCATGTCGTCCTCTTGAAGAACAAGAAGTCAGGGCTACACTGAAAAGGTCTGGGGCTAGAGTGGCAAGTGTGTCTGAGCTTAGGGGCCAGCAGTGCTGCTGGAAGAGGGTTCCTGGCAGGGGTCATCTTGCAGGGATCCACTCAAGGAGCCTGCCTGGCGGGGGAAGTGACCCAGCAGAGGGAGAGACCTGAGGAAACCAGAATGGAGGGTGCTGAGGGGGAAGTTCTAAGCAGCTCGCCTGAGAGAACATCACCAGCATAAGAAGAGCTGCAGGAGAGAGACCCTCAGTGATGGAAAGACCTTCTAAGAACCTCAAAAGTACCCCATGAGGAGAAAAAAATCAGCCTTTGGTAACTGCTATGCTCAGAAAGCATCAGGGCTAGGTAAGCCTCTGGCTGAAGAAGACTTTTCTCCCTCTTACCCTCGCCGCCTGTGGTGAACGCAGGGTGTCAACAGAGACCCCCTCAGGAAAGAAAGGCTTATTCACTCCACTTTTGGGAGAGCTGCAGGGAGATGGCCCTGGGCCCTCAGCTTGCTCTAGGGCATTGTCTCAGCTGAGGAGGGTTCAGCCCGCTCCGTGACTGACCAGTGTGGAGCACGAATGAATTCCCGGCTCTTCACTTCAACTCAGGACAACTCTGGAGGCCCCTCCCCAGCTCCAAAGCTCTCCGTGGGGTCATCTGAGTGAAGACCTTGTTGAGGTTGCTCCTATTCTCCATGTCCCAGCCTTTCCACAGGTGTTGATCCCAAAGGGCTCCCGGCACATGCGTCTCCATCTTGGAGTCTGCTGCTGGGAATGCAGCCTGCAACGTTGCTCAGCCTGCACCTGGTCTGCAGGGGCCACAAGCAGCGTCAGCAAAGGGAAGAGGAGATGGGGTCCCTCCCTCCCCACTGCAGGTTGCTAAGCCTAAAGCGGACCTCCCCAGGGGGAGGGAGGACCTTTCATTTGCATGCGATTCTTAGACTGGACCTTTTAGAATTAAAGACTGACCAGAAGAATAAACTACCAGACAGGCCAGATGCATCCTTCGTGAGCAGGAAAGAACGAGTCCACGATGTGAGTTGAAGGGGGCACGTGTGTACCACTGCTTCCCGTCCATTTAATGAACTGAGTACAGTGGCGCGCCTTTTAAGAAGCTGGGTTTTGAAATCAGTCCTGGGTTTGAATCCAAGTTCTGTCACTTACTAGTATGTGACCTTGAGCCGTTCGGTCAACCTCTTGAAATCACGGTTTCTAAACTATGAAATGGAGATGGTAATAGATTTGCTGTGAGGATTAAATGAGAATATACACAATATCTTTTAGCACAGGGCCTGGCGCAGAGCAAGTATTCAGACTCGCTCCCTTCCTGGGTAGCTTCTGTTGTTTCCGCCCATGCAAAGGTCTCCTGGGACAGGAAATGTGCGGAACGTGGTATCTGGGGCCAGACCCTTATCTCTTCTCACATATGAGGGATACAGGAGGGTAAATCATAAAGAGGGTTTATATAAATCTCATACTGTTTCATTTCTCATACTAAAATTGTAAATGGAGGCAATGATTCTTTGCAACTTCAATTGGCTTGTTGCTATCATATCTTTTTCGAAACTGTTCCAAGACAACTTGCATTCAATTTTACTAAACCCACTTATCAGCAAAACCAGCTTTTCTCCTGCAACTGCTTGTCAGATTCTTACCTGGCTGCTGCTGTCTGAGGAGGTTGGGCTCTGAAAATTTTGTTGACTTGTTTCTTATCCTCCCTTCCTTTCCCATCTGAGTTCTTGGTCTGGAGCTACGTGCATACCCTGTCTCTCCTGCACACTGAAGGACCCGTTGGCCAGGTTTTCTAGTTATAACTTGTTCCTACTCCATTGGATTACAGCCATAAGTCTAGGTGAATGTCAAGCCCACTTGGCTAGCTTTGTAGAAAATGCCCTGAGCGCATATCTCATTCCTCAGTGATCCCTTAGCTACATGAAGTCGATCAGTATGTCTTTTCTAAAGAAGGCCTTTTTATTTTATGTTTAATTCTGTTAACCAACTGTAAGAACCAATCTCCTGCTTACAATTACTGGCTTTTTCCCAACCACTTGGACCTGCCTTCTCAAAGCAGGTTGTGTACCCTAAATTCTGGGAATGTGTATTTTTAAACAGCATAAAATGCTGTCTCAATTGGGAACTATTGATTTAGCATTTATTTTCTGTTCCATGAATTTTAACATTTGATCATCATCTTATGTTATTCCTAGTTTCATCAGAGTTTGTTTATTTTTAAAATTGTAAATTCCCCTAAGTCAGCATTTATGGTTTCTCAGAATTTTGAATCTCCACGGTGCTTATTAAATATACTAGAAACTCAATATATATTTGTCAAGTTGAAATGTTGAGCTTCTAGTTAGCAGAGTCAATCTGTGCCTCCTTGTGAAGATCATCTAAATGTTTAGCCATATTTTCTTTTTAGAACCTTATCCTCATTTGGGTAATTTGCCTTCACCCCAACTCACCCTCCACCCCAAGTTGGTTTCCCTGTACCTGTAGTTGTAGTACATTTACTTGTCTGCTTCTCCAACCAGATCAAGCTGAAGTAATTTTTAATCTTGTTGTGTTTAATTTATCTTGTGTCTCTATGGCCTAGCACACATCAATTGCCAAAATGAATGATTTTGGAAAGGAGTGGCTTGAGTATAGTTGGAAGGGAAATGCTAAAAGAGGGTAAATGAAAGATATTTAATGTGCCTCTTCCAACTTTGTATATCAATTTAATAGTTTTTATAACTTGAAACCAATCCATCAGGTTGACATGTTGTCAGGAAGTCTTGGTTCATGACAGATTAACTAATTCTTCATCTATTATTTATACTCTGCCTACATTAAGAATAGCCATTGGAGCAGATTAAAGTTAAAACAAAGACCAGAAGAATAACATCATTAAGATGAGGGTAAAGAACTAGAAGCGCCTAATCAGGAGGGTAGGGGAGAGATCATTGACCTTCAAAACCTATAACCAAGGACAGCTACGGCAACTGAGCATAAAAATGAACTCTGGGCTTTCTGAATTTCATTGTTGGGAAATAAATATGTCACATTCTGAGTTGAAAAGATATTGCATAATGTACAGAAGCTATCTGTAGTGATCTTGGACAAGCATTGAGATGGTGCATATTGGCTTATATTTGTTTAAGTGATTTACTATAGAAAAAATGTACTTGAGTTGTCAGCTATACCGAAGATCTTGAAAGAGTCAATAAATTCCTCTTCAGCATATGATATTTACTGTACAACAATACCAACACTGGGTTCTTAAAAAGAACACAAAGTAAAAGAAAGCCATGACGACGATTACAGTCAAAGTCCATTTTACCTTGGTGCCCAAATGCAGTAAATACACATTATTTTCATATCACCTGATTTAAAGTTAGATTTCAGTTTTGAGAATGTAGAGGTGAGTAATAATTATATTGTCATCAGATATTTCCTTTTTTTAGTTTTGAGTTGGACAACTACTACTTAAGTAGTATAATCACTACTTAAGTAGTATAAGTACCTACTTATACTAGGTACCATGAATGGCACATAAAAGATCACCCCAGATAATCAAAGCAGAATTTCTTCCTTTTGAAAAATGGAGTTGGTGGCAACTACCAAGACTACTTTCAGACAATTTTTCCATGAAGTAAATGTAATACATGCTACTAATGTAAATATTATGGAAATGTGAGATACTATTTTTATTATGAAAGGTTTCATAAAGTATTCTCAGTACCTTCTTGATACTTTTAGCCTTAATTTTTATGCCAATACAAAGTGCATAATTCAGACAATATTAACAACTCCTGGTCAATTATATCTGTTAAGCTTAAGTTTGAAATCAATAGATATTGATGGCTCATATGTGTTTTACTTGAATATTCTATATAGTCTGAAGGCATTATATAACATACCAATAGCAACTGAGGTAAAGTATCTAGAATAAACATAAACATCAATGAGATGCAAATTTGTAGCTAAGTGCAGTTTCTATAATTAATTATAAGCAATCAAGATTAACACCAATGAAAATGGTAACTTATTAGAGTACTGTAAAGAAAATTTCTCATGTATTATATCATTCCATCCCTATAGCAATCATTTGAGGTAGCAACGATTATTTCCCATTTATTGGATGAGTTTGAAGGCTTTGGAAATGAAATGTAAACCAAGAAAGTCACAAATGAGTAATTAAACAATCTGGTGCTAAAAATCTAGATATTTTAATGTGAAATCCAAGGCTTTTCAAGATAAACTAGCAAAAATGTGTTGTGTAACATTAGCACCCATTTAGTTATTTATTCACCATGGCTTATTGGGTGTTCATTATGTGTAAGGCTCTATCGGCATGGTAAAGAATCAGGAATGGTCCCAGCTCCCAAGAAGCCAATGGACTAGTAGGACAGATAATTCATAACATCTATATTCTATTCAGAAAATGTAAGAACTATGAAAATGTACAGGAAAAATGTTACGGGAGTTAATTTATACATTCAATAATATGTATACATTTCAATAATATTTTTGGTGCTACATTCACATATTGTAATTGGCCGTGTTCAGAAATACTATTTTTCTTCCCTACAACAGTTTGAATTGAGTTCAATTTCATATAAAATGTTCTTCTGAAGGTCAACAAGCAAGTTCCATATTACCGTCATAAATAATGAACTTGGACAAGAATCCAACACAGCAAAAAATTGTGAACAAGACTTCACAGAGGTTTATTTGAACTTGTTGGGTCCATTTTAATGTCAGCCACTATAAACCAAGGAGGTTAAGTACAAAACAGTAAAAATTTACACTTTGACATTTTTGATTGTAACAAACATTATCTATGAGTTGATAATTTCAGTAGTTTGCTGTAACATATATACTAGCAGTGTATTCTTTTCCAAAAATGAAGGTGGTAGCAACTACTATGGTGTTTTTCCCTATAAAGGCACAGTTGAAAAAAAAACAACTGTGCAATTTGAAAACCTGGCTCAATATGGAAATCATTGTTTAAATGCTTCTATTAGTGGAACAGTTCATTATAACCCTGAATTGGATATCTTTCGCTTTTCAAGCTTTGCATGTATCACATTGCCTTCAGTATAATCTCATAGAGCAAAAGCAGAGGTATTCTTTGCAGAAGGGCCATGGAGTCTTTATAACAATGATATTATAAAAGGCTACATAATTCTTGCTAGTCATTTAATTGGTGTGGTTTGCTTTTTTTTTTTTTTAAAGCAAAAGCTGTGAAAGCTATCTTGCAAGAGTAAAAACTGGGAGACAGTGAATATTAGGATACCTTGTAACAATAAAAAATGGAAGATGCTATAAAATGGAATGTATAGTGTTCACAGCCTTTTAAACCTGGTTCAAGTCCTTGTTTTGAAGTTTAATTTGTGCCTCAGTTCCCTTGTTGGATAATGGGGCAAGTAATATTTATCTTGCAGAATACCTGTTAGACTTAGAGCTAACTCACAGGGCGAGTAGATATTATACAACACAATTCAGCTCGTAAGAAAAACAATTAATAGCATGACCAAAATGTACGTGTGTGCTACTTGTATTTAGTTGCTTCATCTTCATATTTCAATACATTTTACAATACATTCTTTTTGCAATACATTCCTTTAAAATGGAGACTTTGAAAAGACATGAGACATAATCCCTGTCCTTACAAAAGTTTGTCAAATTCCGATCCAGAATTTCTTTAAAACCATCATCCAAGCAGGACAGTTTCTGGGAGCAGTTCTGCCAAAGGCCAGAGAGACCTCAGTTTACTTTGCAGTACCCCACCCATCAAAACTCGTACACTGCCCAAGCTTTCACAAGGGCCCGAGAAACCCTTACCACTAGCTGTTGCTTAGCTTTCCAATAAAACCCAAAACTGATGCGAGATGCTGACTCCAGAGAAAACAAAAGATAAAGAGACGATTTCATTATTAACATGGCACCTTATGTGTAATAACCGGCAGGCTTGGCTGTTTTAGAATGCGCCCCAGGAGGGAAAGCAGGTGTCAAGAGCCTGGGGCAGGGGTTGGGGACGGGAGGGGGGCAGTAAACTTGGTCCTAGGGGCCTAAAAACAGAGAAAAGAAACAACTGCACAGCTGTGTAGCCAGGCACACCTAATGGACAGTCCAGGCACCGGCGGAGCGTTGTGGAGGAGCCCGGGTCCCTCTCCCGGGATGGGAGGGGGCGGGGTGTGTGGCCTTTGGGAGCTGGTTCCCTGTGCATCTGGAGGGCTGGAGTCGCGGAGGCAGCGGGTGCAGCCGGCCTGTCCCTGAGCTGCTGCCCCCGGGCACAGTTGCGTCGCTACGCCCTCGGGCGAAAGTAGTGGGCAAGGCTCACGACAAGCACATGTCCTCCTGGCCATTTTCGGGGGGGTGCTGGGCATCCTCTGGTCTAAGTCCCTTGGGGTGGGACAAATGGGCTCCCGACGTGGGAAGTTAGCAGAACTTTGGGAACGAGGAGTGTCGGCCCCAGCGAGGCGCCGCGGGCGGGTGGGGGCGGGGCGGCGGGTCGGGGCGCCGTGCCCCCGAGCGGTCCCGCACTCGGCGAGCGGGAGACCCGGGCGCGCGGCGGCGGCGCTCCCTTCTCCACTCGCTCCTTGGCTTTCCAGCACAGACGCGCGCAGGAGGGGTGTAGCGCGCTAGGCACGGGCGCGTCCGCGGCGGGAGCCACCGCCCGGCCGGGGCGCGGCGGGCAGGCGGCGGCCGGACCCTGAGCCCGCGGCTCGCGGCGGCTCCTCACTGCACCAACCCGCGGCGGGCGCGGGCCGGCCGGGCGAGCGGCGGCCCCTCCCTCCGCGCCCCGCCCGCGCCTTCGCCTTCCCAGCCGCCCGGGAGCCGGCCCGGGTCCCAGTCGGTGCCGCAGGGAGCCGCGAGCGGAGCGCCCGCCCGGGACCGCAGCAGCCCGGCGACGTCGCGGCCACCGCCGCCGCACCGGGCACCTCGGCCTCCCTGGAACAGGCTCCCCTCCCTCCCTGTGTCCCCCCGTCCTCCCCCACCGGTCCCCACTCCGCCTCCCCGGCCCGACTCCGCCCCTCCCTCCGCGCCTCTCCTCCCGCGAACGCCCCTCCCGCCCGGCCGCGCGCGCCCCGCCAGCGCCCCGCGCTCCCCGCTCCCGCTGGCTCCGGCTCCGGCTCCGGCTCCCGCTCGGCCCCCCGCGCCGCCCGGTCATGTCAGCATGGAGATCCGGCAGCACGAGTGGCTCTCAGCCTCCCCCCACGAGGGCTTCGAGCAGATGAGGCTCAAAAGCCGCCCCAAGGAGCCCGCGCCGAGCCTGACCCGAGTGGGCGCGAACTTCTACAGCAGCGTCAAGCAGCAGGACTACAGCGCCAGCGTCTGGCTCCGGAGGAAAGACAAGCTAGAGCACGTAAGGGCGGCGCGCTCCCCGGCCTCGGCCCGCACCTGCCGCACGCGCCCTGCCCGCCGCGGTGGCAGCGGCGCGCGGGTGCGGGGTCCGGGCGGCGTCCGCGGCCTCCGTCCGACCCGGGGCTTCTCCTCCTGCACTTTCTTGCCTTAACGACCGGGCAGGGGAGGGCAGGGGAGGGGAGGGAGGCTCTCTTTCAGGCACCGCCTGGACCCCGCTCGCCCGCACCTCCCACCCGCGTCTCCCTGCAGGGCTCCTTCGCACTGTGTTCCCGGGGTGCCTGCGCGGTAGCAGCGAGAAGTGCAGGCGCCACGAGCGTGGCTTGCAGCGGCCGGCGTTGCCCGGTGCTGGGCTTTAGAGGGGCGTCTGCCTGGGACTTTGGGGGCTATTTTACCCAGCCCAGAAACTAAAAAATTAACAAATCCGTCAAGTTGGCGCCGCTGGCGACCCGGCCTGGGCCGGTGCACGAGCCGTTAGAGTTTTGTGCGGAGCGTCCGGCGGGGTGCGCCCTTGGCGATCCTCTCCGCTTGAGCCCAGCTGGGGAGAGGTTTGAGCGCTGCGAGGAGGAGGAGGAGGAGAGCTGAAGAACCAGCGCGCCCGCCCGCAGGGTGGGGGCCGCGGCGGGAACCCGCGCCCGGGAGGTGCGGGCTCCACGCGAAGCGTCGCTGGCTCTGGGGTGGAGCCACTCAGGCTTGCCATTCTGAAAGGAAAAAGTCCTTCTAGAAAGGCGGTTAGTGGATCCGCAGTTTCAAATCTGACCCATCAGTAACCAAATGTTTAAAAAGTAAAGTAGGAGAACGATCCCGAGAGCGCGGCACCACTAGCCAAGGGGAAGACGCTGTTTCTTCCCGCGGAGCTGCAGAATCCAGAGCGAGTCTGTTAGTGAAATGTGGAGGTTTCTCTGTATTGGGGTCAGGACTCTAATAAGGATGAAAAGAAGATAAGACCGAGAACTGGAACTCAGGCGTCTCTAACCACTGGCCCATCCTGAGCCCCATCTGTCCCTCCAGAGCCACCCCTGGGCTTTGCGGCACCAATAGGCTTCCCAGGAGGGGGCATGCCAAGGGGTGTTCCTCTCTTACGATCTGAAAGGAAGATCTGCACCTTTTTTTCTGAGGGCCTGTCGGGATCATTAAAAGCTCTAATAGAAAGTTTTGAGTTGGATAGTAGGCTCTGCCCTGTGTGTAGAGACCGTTTGCTAAGGTCTCAAGGACGCTTTGGGTCCTGAAGACCGGGGAAGCAACGGAAGGAGATTTCTAGGATGGCAAGTTGTTCGAAAGGCAACAGTGTGCAAAGGCACGCTCCAGAATTAGTGAAGGGACTAGGCGGTGTTAATTAGTTTAAAGGAGGCAGATAGCATCTTCATGTAGTTTGGCTCGTGATGTTGCTGATTTTAGCACTGTGGAAAATGGTCTAGCCTTAGAATAACATAGGATTTAGCTTCATTTTAGTTTCACTCTGAATGTGTGTTCATTTATAGCTTGTGCTTTTAGCTGATCTATTTCCATTATTCTCTTACTGAAAATCAATAGTGCAGCCTTCTGTGACTATGTCTTCTTGAGTCACCAAGGCTGCACGCATTATACTTCAATGCTTCCTCACTTTTGGATTTTCATTGAAAGTATCAAGTCATACCATGTGGGCGGTGGCAGCCTCACCTTTCTGCATGAGTATAAGATGCTCAGGCTCTCCAGAGGACTGGAGCTCAAGGAAAGGAAGATCTGGTTGTTTGAGAGCATGTGAGCACCTATGCTTTCCTCTTCACTCAGATACTCCAAAAGAGAGCACTGCATTTATTAAAAAAAAAAAAAAATCAATCACCTCATTTGTTATTTAAATCAGTGTAGCATAGCACTTGTTTTGCTTTCTCAACTGCATTTCATGAGAGATGTATATTCCGTTCTGATGTTTTCCTCTATACCTTCTTTCAGTTAGAAAGGGGACTTTGCTTCAAGTGAATTTTTGATGCTGTTCTCTTGCTCTTTTGAAACATTCACAAACATTTCTAATGAATTAATATTTATGAAGGTGCTATGAGAAATTAAATTACTATAAAAAGGTAAATCTTATTTGAATTCAAGCACCGGGTGATTATAAATATGTAGCATGTTGCATACACTGATGTTCAGGTAGTTTGGTGTTAATTTCTAATTTGATATTTGAGATTTTAAAAACATATAACAAATGTAACCTGGTATATACCATTGCTACAGAAAGCATGAAAATGCAATGTTGACTTCATTATAGACGACGTTCTGAACACATGTCGTACCTTCTAGTTTAAATGTTGCAGGTATTAGGATGAGTGTGTCATATGAAATCCAAAGGTGATGTATTGTAGTTTAAAAACACCCTTCTGATCTGTCTAATCAAATGGATGGCTACTGCTTTTATTATGTTGAAAAAATGAATTAATAATTATGATGGAGATCATATGCCTGAAAACAGCCTACTCAGTTATTTTACTGGTGCTTTAAAAGCCAATCTAAGTATTAAGGTAATAAATAAGTTATGACTTCAAATGACACACGTATTTGGTCATCACAATAACGGAATTCCCCGAAATGAAATGTGGCAGTGTGTGGACTCTGTCCAGACTTCAGAGGGATGAATTAATCTGAAAGTCGATAACACATTGTAAAATGGACAGCTAAAGAATATATTTCCACCCACTTTGCTGAAAGGGAGAATAATTTACTCTGCCTTTTCTAGTTTAAAGGCTATTGCACTAATCCCAAGGTTGGACAAGAGAAAAGTGACATGAATTGATTGATGATTGGAATACTTTCAATCAGTCATTAAATTTGATTCCTATTACTGGTTGGTTGATACTTAAGATGGACACTTTATAAGGAATAAATGTATATAGGGATTTTTCCCCATTTTGAAATCATGATTAGAAGCTGCAAGGAAGTTGTGTTTTGTACTATGAATTCTGGGCTTTGAACTCCACTTGGAAATTTCATGAAAAAGTGAGATTGCTGGCCACAAACAGAGTGTTGTCTTATTAGCTGCAAATAAAGCTCTTCATTCTTATAATCTTTTGCTTCCTATTCTGCCTCATAATGCCTAGGGCTTTTGGAAGGCAATAGGCTTGGGAAACAGTGCAAGTTTTATTCTCTGCAGGATCTTATATTTAATTTAGGTTTAATGTAAAAGTAAAGGATTATGGTTGAGCCAAAGCAAGAGGAGCAAGGAGCCACTCCGCCACCTCCCTAATTCACCTCTCCTTTCAAAGCCCCCCCTGCAGCTGGATCACTTTGTGGGGTAACCATTTAATAGAGTGTGTTAGGCTGATGTCCTTTGGTGCTATCTGCCCTTTCTGAACTTTTTCAGTTTTAAAGGGGGAGAAATGCAGGGGCTGCTCTGCTCAGTTGCTTGGTTTTGTGCCAGTTGTGTTGTGTTGATGTTTCTTGGTGCTATTTATGGAGATGAGGGTGCCTTATTTTCTCTCCTACTTATTAAATTGGCTCTTGCCAAAGTGTGATTAAGAGCAGAGCCTCTGGTTAGGCAGACCTGGGTTTAAACTTTGACTCCATTTCTTATTAGCTCTGTGACCTTAGGCAAAGGGCCCACAGTCACCAAGGTGCACATCCACATTCCTCCTTAAAGAAGTCACAGGTTTGCCATGATGAAGCAAGACAATCCATGTGTATACTGGGGGAGTGGCCTCCAAACATCAGGGCCTCAACGCCACAGAAATGTGTCTTTCCCTCACACCTCTGTCTGTGCTGGTTGGCTGGGGGCTCTCCTCATCTTAGTTGCCCTGCCTGATGGAAGATCTATCTTGATACTTGTTTTCCTCCAGCTAATGGAAAGTTGGAGAATCATGTAATGGTTCTCAGTGCTTCTACCCAGAAACGATACATCCATATGACTCATGTTTATTGGCTAAAGAAAGGTTCCTGGCCATGGCTCACTTCAGAGGAGGTGGGGAAGGATGATTCAACCAAGACCCAGAAGGCAGAGAAAGAGAACATTCAAGACCAGCCCCCATTAAGACCACAGCACTTAAAGCACTCAGTGCAGTGTTTGGCCGATGTTATTAATAAATGCTCGACACAGTATGGATGGGTATAATCATACTTCTCAGGTGCTGCCTGGCTCTCTAGCTGAGCCCTCCCACTCTCCCCTAGAGAGCTTCCAGACTTCACCTTTGGGATCAACCTGCCTGCATTATAGTTCTGGACCCAAAGCATGTGGACACTTTGGCCAGCAAGGCCAGCTCACCATCTTGGGCCTGTTATTCTGTTTCTTTGCCTGGCTTCCACTCCATCCTCTGGGGGCCTGACTCTTTCTGGCCAGTGGCCCCTGGCTTGCTCCTTGCCTGGCCATTCTGAGGCTGACTCTCCTGGTTCTCACTCTTTGAGCTGGTCCCCCACCCCCACAGCAGAGACCAGCTCTCCTTGCCTGTCTCCAAATTGTTTCCCTTCCCTGCTTGTGATGGTGGAATGAAATCAAGCAGTATTTCATTTGGCTCAGAAACCTTATTTAAAATTGGAAAGCGAAAGAGAGAATTAGTAAGGAATAAAAGAAGGATCTTTAGTGTTGTAGTGAGCTATAGTATCTTGCTTCACACTTAAAATAAAAAAAAAAAGAAAAGATCATTTTAGCTGGGTGCAGTGCTAGTGTAATCCTAGCACTTTGGGAGTCTGAGGTGGGAGAATCGCTTGAACCCAGAAGTTTGAGACCAGCCTGAGCAACATAGTGAGACCCAATCTCTACAAAAAAAGAAGGAAAAATCAGCTGGGTGTGGTGGTGCATGCCTGTAGTCCCAGCTACTCAGGAGGCTGAGGCAGGAGGGTGCCTTGAGCCAGGAGTTTGAAGTTTCAGTGAACTATGATGATGCCACTGCACTGTAGCCTAAGCAATAGAGTAAGACTATCTCAAAAAAAAAAAAAAATTATTTCCTGTAAGTGTGAATTTGCACCTATTTAAATAGAGTTTTTATTACCAGTGAATAGTAAATAAATGCCATGAACACACTTGCCTCCTGGAATAAATTATTCACATGATGAGCAAAGAATAAATGGATTGGAGCAAACTTGGTCACAGTGGTCTGGGCTCATATTGTGCAATGCCATTTTTGTCCCACAGAGCAGATCCATGGAAGTACCATACCCCACAGAGCAGATCAGTAAAGCGCTGAAAGACAAAGTTCAACCTAAGGCAATGAATCTTTAAAATGTTCTATTAAAAATCAAACAAATAAACAAACAGTCCAGCAAATGCTTAAGAACATTAATATTTACCAGGATTATTTCCTGTGATTTTAGACGTACAAAACAGAGCAGCTCTAGGCTGAGGCAGGATTCTCTGCTTCTCTAACTTATCAGTCAAGAAATGAAAGTTTAGATGTTTTGTGAGTGTCTTCTGATGGATCTGTATCATGTCCATTATTGTACCAGGCACTACTACAGTTAACATACTTTTAACTGTAGTAAATGGACCTCTCTTGCTGTGGGTTGACATTGCACTTTGCTTTGAAGAATCTAGTTTCTTTGTAACATAACCATAGTCAGTGACATACCATATTTAATGTATTTGATTTGAGAAGGTGAAAATTATTGGAGTTAAGGTTTCGTTTTCTTCCATTCTTCCATGTAATAGTCACATACCAATTTCTGTCTAATTTCTCTAAAAGTTTTTACTTCTCTTTAGAGACTTATGTATCCATCTCAGATTTAAACCTATATAACAGTTTTAGTTCTTCTATTTTAGCTCTAAAGATCAAGAAATCTGAAGAATCTTTCAACTTCTGGGACTTGGCAGTAGCTGTAATACATTATGTTTTCATACTGAATTGACTGATAGGTGGCACACAGAGGTGGCAAGAGCACTGTAAATGTTGCCTAAATTGTATATACTGGGGATGTTAAAGTTACTGAATTGCCTAAGATTTGTACTGCACAGATTATGCTGTGCAAGTTTAGAGTATAACATAAATGTTGAGGTACAATTGAAATGTCAGACTGGTTGTTAAGGGACAAACCTTTTAACCAAAAAAAGTACATTTAAATTTTTTTCTCAGAAACATGGAAAAATGAGCCCAATTTCTAAAATCACAACTCTAGCCCTTAAGAAGGATTTAAATGAAGAATATGGCAAACTTTCCCAGGGAGACTTATCTACATTGGACAGTCTCACTGCTATGGAACATAAGAAGTGGGCCAAAGTTGAACCACTTGACTGAGTATCACGGGACTGCATGTCATAGCCATTGGGTGGTAAATATGTTTTTTATTCTCCAAAGTAGACAGTGAGCCTTGTGAACATAGTGTTTCTTTGACTTGACCTATTATTGTGCTCCTTCCAATAAGTAGTTAGGTCTATCAGTAACATTAGGAGTTGAGAAGATGGGACTTGTTGACATAAAACAGTTGGGAAGATCAGACTCGTTGACCAAAAAAGCACCAACCAGCAAACTCATCAGTCAACAGATAATTTACTTGAGAGTGTCTTTAATGTGAAACACACTATGTGTTAGGAGCCTGTGAGAACTCTAATTCAATAAGTATTTATTTGATATATACTCTGTTCCAAATAGTGGAGAATATACCCTTAAGATGTTTACAGTTTTATGAATATAGTTATAATATAATTACAGTGTTGTTAATTATACAGAAAAATGCAGTGCTCATAGTATATGAACACTGCCTTCAAGGAACCCATTGTTTAGACAAGGATAAAGCACAGTTAAAAAATGAGTGATGAATACTGTCATATATAATGATAATGTATCATAAAAACTTCAATCTGTGCCAGTAATGCAAAGTTGATATGAAATTTGAAAATAAATTAATGTAGTTTGTCATATTAATAGAATAAAAGAGAAAACTCATATGAATATCTCAATAAAGAAAAAGCATTTGAAAAAATTATTTACCCATATGTAATAAAATTCTCAATAACCTAGAAATAAAAGAAACCTTTGTTATTCTGATAAAGGGTTTCTTTAAAAAGAATCACAGTTAATGGTGAAAGTGAACAATTATCTGCATAGATTGTGGGACAGAGGTGTTCACTGTTATCACTTCTATTCAGCATTGTACAGGAAGTCATAGACAATGCAATAAGCCAAGAAACAGAAATTAAAAATATAAAAATTGAAAAAGAAGTAATAACATTGTTATTATTAGCAGATGATATGGTTCTGTATATTTGAAAATCCAAAATAAACTACAGAGATAATTAATTAATAATGTCCCTGGATTTATCAGGGCTCCTGGATAGAAAGTCAATATGCAAAATTAAGTTAAAAAAAACAATTCTGAAATAAAACTAAAAACCATTACCATTACCATTAGCATAAAATATGAAATACTTAAGAAAAAAATTCAGTAAAAGCTGACAGGATCTCTTTCTAATTCTCCCAAAGATTCATTAGGCATCTGTAGAGTAGATGAAATTTCAGTTAAAATCCCAACAGGTTTGTGTGTGTGTGTATGTACTGAAAAATGATTCTAAAACTTATATGAAAATGCAAAAGGCCAAGAATAGCCAAGACAATATTAATGATGAAGAGCAAGGCTAGACTGCCTCCAGATATCAAAACTTACAATAAAGCTCCATTAGTTAAAGCGGTGTGGTATTGGCACAAGGGTAAACAAATAGATCAGTTGACAGACTAGAAAGTGTAGCAAAAAGACCCATGCACATATGGGTACTTGATTTATTACAAAAAGTGACACTGAAGTGCAGTGGGAAAGAGATGGTCTTTAAAAAAAAGGTGCTGAGTCAGTTGTATTTCTATATTTAAAAATGGATCCTGATTTATTTTTTACATCACCTAAAAAATTTCATTTAATGTGGGTCAGAGACCTAAATTGGCAAGAGAAACAATGAGATTTCCAGAAAAAAAAATGGTAAAAAACTTTTTCAACTTGAACTAGTTTTAATAATCCCAATTAGTTACAAATAATAAACTGGGCTATGTTAAAACTAAGTACTTTATAAAAGATTCCATTAAAAGGATGAAAGAAAAGTTAGAAAGTAGGATATATTTTCAACACACACTCTAAACAAAGGGTTTTTATCTAGAATATGTAAAGAGTACTTACAAATCAGTAAGGAAAAGATAAACAGCCCAACAGAAAAGTGAAGAAGATTCTTGAACAGGGACTTCATGAAAGAGGGTACCTAAATGGCCTCTGAGATGTGAAAGGGTGGTTGATGTCATAAGGCATCAAAGGACTCCAAAGTTAAAACAAAATCACACACCATTGTACAACCACCAGAATGGCCAAAATTAAAGTGATTGGCAGTGACCAAAGTGTTGATGAAAACGAGGAACATCTAAAGCTCTCGTGATTTCTGGTAGGGCTGTAATTCATAGAGCCACTTTACAAACCTGTTTGTAGTATCTACTAAATTGAACTATATCTATATCTTTTGACCAAAAGAATTTAAATTCCATGTATACATCAAAGGTGTGCTCATGTGAACCAAAGACATGTGCACAAATGATTAATGAAGCATTATTTTTAGTTGTTCACAACATGATGCATCATGAATATCCAACCATAGTTGAATAGACAATATGTTGTAATTTATTCATACAATGTAAAACATTAATCGGTAAAAGGGATTATATATGTGTATCTATTGCACATGTATCCAATAACACGGATAACTCTCTCAGACACAGTATTGAGTGATGATGATTCCATTTATCTGAAAATCAGGCAAAGCTAAATTATGGAAATAGGACTCAAAATTGATTACCTTTGAGAGTAAAATGGGCATGAGGGAGATTTCTGGAGAGCCAGTAGTGTACTATTTCTATTTTTAGGTAGTGTTTACATAGTACACATTTACAGAGCCATGCTTGGAAGTTTTGCACACTTTATGTGTATCATATATCCATGGCAGTTTATAAAAAATATGTTTTCTGCTTATTTCTGTCTATTCCTCCTCAGACTCTATGCTTCTCCCATTCTACTTTCTCTAATCTACTGGCCTTAGGCTGTGCTGCCTTCATCCCTGTTGTCTTCACCTGGGCGGCTCCTGCATGTCACCTCTCCCAGTATGGCTTCCTGGGTCCTTCCCCCTCCTTCCCTCACCGTCTGCTGTAGGCAACCTTCCATGTTATCCCATTGTGCATCTTACACTGTATCCTAGTTGAATGTCTATTTGCCTTTCCCACTGGACTATTCACTCTTTAGTGAATTCTATGGCATTCCCTCCAGGAGCATTTATGACCTCCTTGATTCAGAGACCTTAATTCACTCTTTGTTCAGGGAAAATGGGCAGGGAAGGCTTCATCCTGGTGGTGGTTTGTACTGGGCTTAAGACCCAAGGAAGAAGAGTTGCTGGTTGTAGCATTCATCTGAACCTAGACTTTTGAGTAGAATCTGGGCAGCAAAAAGCATGTTAGGAAGACCAGCGATTTAACAAGTATGACTGCAGGACAGAGTTTGTTCAAGGGAGTGTTGGGGGTAAAAACACCCACAGTGGTAGATAGTGGGCTTGAGGACTTTGACAGTGTTGGGCTTTATTCTATAAGCAAAGGGGAGATATTTGAAAAGACATTTTATTTGGAAAGTCCAGGTTTCATAAAATCTGGTTGTATGTAGTGTTGAGGAACAGGAAGTCTGGAGCTGGCGAGACCAGTGTACAGTCTCTTTTAGTGGACCATACGGGAAGTGGCAAGAAGGTGGTGGAAGTAGAAAAAATGAGGAGGCATAGATGCAAGAAGTATTGTAAAATAAGAGTTCGTAGGACTTGCTGCTGGGTGGGATGTGGGGAGTCTGAGCAAGCTCATTTATTCCGCAAACATTTATTGAGTGCCAGGGATGTGCCAAAAACTGATTGGCATGCTGGATACAAAAATGAACAGGGAAAATTCCCAGAACTCCTTGAGAGTTGGAATTCTGCCCTCTTCCTTTTTGTATCTTAGATCAAAGCCATTATTATTATTGTGATTCATGTTATCAATATTATTGTGATCATAATTTTTAATAAACATTCCAGTACCTGCTATCTATAAGGAACTGAGCTTCAGGCTTTGGAAGATTCGAATGTATATATGATTGCACCTTTGACTACAGGTTACTTATGTTATAGTTGTCCTTCAAGACTCAACTTACGTGTTATCAGCTTTAAACCTACAGCCTGGTGGGTGTCCCTCCTATCTGGTCCTGTAACGTCACAGGTAGACGTCTATTACAGAATTTAACACTGTTTCTTTTTAAATTTTCTGATTGACTGTCTATTTGCTGTCTTCCATGGAAAGTTTGGGGGCAACAATGATGTCTTATTTATTACAACAAGCTCTTAATACCCAGCTCAGTGCCTACTAGACCCCCAATATTGATTAACTTGATATTAGAAGAGTGAGTGAATGAATGAATGAATGAATGAATATGTGCTGAGTGAGGCGGGACATAGGTACTTGAGTAAAAGAATAAGGTAGCATATGCTATTAAATACTTGCAGACAGTAAATGCAATGACAACTCAGTGGAAAGAAACATGAGAAGCACCATGAGAAATTACCAAAGAGACATTTGTAGGATTATGATTAAATGTCCGATGGAGAAGATAATTGACAAGACTGCATCTAAACCATCCTGCAGGTTAAAATTCCGTTCATTTTTTTTAAGACTTGGGAAGTGGGGGTTTCACAGCCACTTTAGTCACCTATTCTAGTATCTCATGTTATTGTTTGTAGTGGACTATTTTGGAGGTTTTAATTTCCATACATCTAAGTTTTAATTAATCAAGAGGAGAACATTAACTTTTTAAATATTCCCTGAGTACTTTGGTCTGACTTGTTCCCCTGCCTAAAACTGCTGGTTCATTATTTAGCTCCTGTTCTGCTCTGGCTGAGTACACTTGATCAGACACTATAATATAGTGCAGCAGGGAATGTGTCAAAACTGCCAAAATCCCCCAAAGACCTGCCAGTCTTGATTATTAAGAATCTTCTACTATGACTTCCTGACTCAACTGTTCCAAAATTTTTTCCATTCCCTAAGATCTTCTTGTTTTAATCCATGACATGTGCATACATTGCTAAAAATCTGTCCCGTAAGATTCCTAATCCATCTTTTTTTTTAAAAAATAAACTTTTACTTTGGAATAACTTTAGATTCACACAGAAGTTGTAAAGATAGTACAAGCATTTCCTGTAAACACCTCACCCAACTTTAGTTTCTCCTAATGTGTTAACGTCTCAACTCCAGGCTTTATTCGAATTTCACTTGCTTTTAAATTAATATTTTTTTTTCTGTTCCAGAACCCCATCAGGCTACTACTTGCACTTGGTTGTCATGTATCCTTAGTCATCTCTTGTCTGTGACAGTTTCTCAAGCTGTTCTCATTTTCCATGACCTTGACAGTTTCCAGGCATACTGGTCAGGGGTTTTGTAGGATGTCCCTCACTCTGGGTTTCAGACTGGGTTTATGGGTTTTGGGGAAGAACACTGCACAGGTGACGTGCTCTTACTGTCATATCAAGTCAAGATGTAGATGCTATCCACATGACATTATTGATGATGCTAATCTTTATCATCTGGTTAAAGTAGTGTTTGCCAGGTTTCTCCACTATAAAGTTATTTTTTTCCCCTTTACATACTCTAATTTTTAGAAGTGAGACTTTAAGTCCCACATCCCCAGATTCAACAGCTCTTGGATGGGGGAGTAGCTGCGTTTATTATTTGTATAAGAATTATTTGTAATTCTTCCTAAGAAGATTTATCTCTTCTCGCTTAATATCCGTTTGTCCAATCTTTTCTTTGTGTCAGTAAAACTCTTGGATATTTATCTTATACTGCATGTATAATCCAATTCTATGTTATTTATTTTGTTCTTCAGATTGTTCCTGCTTTGGCTGTTAGAAGGTCTTTCAGGTGGGTGGGCTCCTGTGTCCCTTGGACATGTTCTTAAAGATGTTTTCTCATAACTATGTTGAAAAGGATGGTTCATTTTTAGTCTCAACTAAGTACACTCTTTCTTTTAAAGAGACAGAGTCTTGCTCTGTTGCCCAGGCTGCGTGATCATAGCTCACTGTAACCTTGAACTTCTGAACTGAAATTATCTTCCTGCTTCAGTCGCCTAGGTAGCTGAGACTACAGGCAGGGACCATCACACCTGGCTAATTTAAGAATTTTTTTTTTTTTGTAAAGACAGGGTCTCACTCTGTTTCCCAGGCCTGTATTGAATATCTGGGCTCAAGAGATCCTCCTACCTTGGCCTCTCAAACTACCGAGTCCACTCTTAAAAGGCTGTATTAGTCATTAGTCATTTAATATATCCAGGAAAAACTCAATACACACATTTTGATGAGGATGAAACATTTTCATTTGAACTTTTTATAAAATGTGTGGGAAAGGGTTCTTCCATTGTTAGCCATCATGGTTTCATCTTCTCAGAGCAAAGATACTGTCTTCTGAGATTTCAAATATCTTTTGAAAGATATTTGGGATATCTTTTGAAAGATATTTGGGATATCTTTCTGAGAGATATTTGGGATATCTTAATTGGGAACTTTTCACCACCAATCAATTCATACTAAGAAAACATCTCCAAGCAGAGCCAAGAAAAGATGGGGAAGAAGAGAAGGAAATATGGTGAGAGAGGCGTGGAAATGCCTGGGAAATGCAGCGCTCTAATGCTGACCCTGACTTTTGCGGGGCGGGGTGGGGGTGGGGAGGAGGTGGATTTCAGGAGCGTGAATTTGTGAAGAATGTACTTTTGTCTCTGGAGTCCCCCGTCTCTCATTTCAAGGTTCATCTTTTCCACCCCAGTCAGCTTGCGTCCTCCCGTGCTGCTCCCAGCAAGCTTCCAGTAGCTTCCTGCCTTTGCATCCTTCAAACTTCTGAGTTCCACCATGAGTGTAGGCATATTGGGCGCTTTTTCGTGAGGATATCCCAGAAATGAGAAAAATGCCATTAATTATCATTAGGGTTGTGCCTTTTTCCACTCTAGGAAATATTACAAAAATGAGGTAATTGCCGACAAGACAGCAGTCCCCAGGGTTTTGCTGAGAGTGGTTTCTGGAAAGGAGTGCTTTACTACCCCTCTGCCCATTTTCTTTAACAAACAACAAAGATGAATTGCAAGGCCAAGTACTCCCTGAATGCAAAGGTGGAAGAACGAAGTGCAGAGGCTCAGGGGCCTGGTGGAGCGGGTGCAGTACACCAACTGATGACTGGCATTAATGTTGACAGAACGCCAGTAACGAGCAGTGTACGGGAGGCATTCAAAAGAGCCTTCTATGGCTTTTATGTGGTTGCCTTTCTTATTTTATTAGGCTATTTTTTCCCATTTAGATAAGTAACTTTACTTGATTTTGTATTGGTTTCAGAATAACTATCACAGAATGAGTATTGAGATCAAGGAAAGAAAGCTGATATACCTTGGCAGAATGTTAGTGTTAAGGAGAACATATCCAGGCAAAAAAGTTTGCAGACATAGATGAGCTACTGGGCGTGGTGAACATTTTTGCCGTAGTGTAGTCTTTTATTTCTTTCCTCTTTTTAAAAAGGGAAGGAGGTGTTCCAAGGGAACAGAGCATGGGGAAGAGCTCACCAGTGTGACAATTAAATAGACTCTGGGCTTCTGATTAGGTGTTTCAAATGATATACCTGATCATTTCCATTTGGTCACCTAACAAAGATTTTGCATGAATAAATATGTAGTTCTTTAGCTTAGAAACATGCTATTGGTGAAAAGCTATTTGAATAGAATTGCTGATCAACATTGAAATGCATGGATTAAAAAAGGTTTTATTGAGAAAATGACTTAAAATAAAAATTTAACATTGTTCATGAAGAGAGAAAAATAACTCTTCTAACCATTCATTATATTTAATTCCCATTAAAATAAGTAGGCCAGTACCTAGCCTAGCACCTATTCTGAATCTCTTGTTTGCATGTTTCTACACTAAACACTACAAGATAAATGGGCTTTAGGATAAATTGTTGAGTTGCTGTTTGTGCCATTAATCCAGAGAAACGTTTCCTTTCTATTATGAACTGAGTAGATTTCTAGTTACATTTGGAATTGTGTTGTTTTAGTCAATGGACTGGTTCAAAGCAGAAAGGGACTTAAATATAATCCTTGTCAGCTTTAATTCCAAGATTTGTTGTCCAGTTTCAGTAGACTATTAGGTGAATGGATTTATCCTTGCATTAACGTTTAATTCCATAGCTCAGGGTAGTCATCGAGAAAGTATAGACAACCACATAGATAATTTAGCATTTTATTCACTGTTACTTTTGCTATAGTGAAAGGACCATCATTCTAACAAGGAAGGGTCTTCCCAGTGCAGCATCTTGCTGAGAAGAATTGGGGGCTTCAGCAAGCTTGTGCTGAAATGTAGGGGTGTGGGTAGCTACCTAGCTTCGGTTACTTCTGCACAACACCCATGGTTCAGATTTCTGTCTCAAAAGTTCACAAATTACTTAAGTTGAATTTCGGGGCTGCTTATGAAAAATTTAGGCCACATATATTAAATCCCTAAATGCCAAAGGTCTGCTGTTCTTATAGCTTTTCTTACAGCAGAAACAATTTTTTTTTGTTTTGTTTTAAAATTTCTGATGATCAGGAATCAAAAGAATTTCTAGATATCAGTTTAGCTAAAGATCACTCATTCTAAGTAGCTCAACTGACTGGGTAAGTCCAGAGATAGACTCTTGTGCCTGGGAAATAATGCCCTTGCCAAAGATCCTGCTTGCAGCTGCCTGCAAAGCTGCTGAGGCCACCTCTCACCTCAGGGGTGACGGTAGTGACCCCTGCCGCTACTGAGGGTGGTGGCTCCCGCTGTGATCACCTTTGGTCCTGTGATGCTGTTCTGCTGCAGTCAGAGGCAACTGCAGATGGTGACATGGGGACTGTTGCTGAGTCTGACTGCTTTGAAGTCAAACTGTGCCGGGGCACCAAAGCCACTCTGCTGAATTGGGCAGAATCTCTTCCCATCCAACACTGTTCTCCACGCTGACCTCTTCGTTTCAGAGTAGCACTGGCTTGTGTCTAGTGCCTCTGAGATTTTCCTGGGGAAACCAGTTTTATTGTAACTGGGCCCCCTTTCTTTTCCTAGGACCGTGGTACTTTCTGGAGGAAAACGTTGAGGGACTTGAGGGACAGGAAATTTACCTTTCTCACAATTGTCCCTCTCCTCCAGTGCCTGGGGCATATCTTGATTAGTTGCTCTCCCTTTTAGGATAAATTCCTTCCTGGGAAGCTCATTATTCCTTGATCTCCAGCCCTCAGCCCTTCCCTAGTATGTAGAAATTTCACAGAATCTGCCTGGACTCAATCCCGAACCTTTCCTGCCTCTGGCTGGGAAGTCTGTCTGCTTCCTTGAGTTAAGTCTTCATGGGCAGCAAACGTGGATGGCTCAGTAAAGGGAGAGTATCACAGTCCAGTTGTTCTCAGGGAATAGATTACATTATTTAGATTTAATTTCTAGCTGTAGATGACTAAGATATATGTATATAGGCTCCGCCTTAATTACAGCTGGTTTATCATATTTACATTGAGGGAGTAGGGGATTATTAACTTACTAAAGAAAGCATTGAACTGCCAGTGGTTCCTCCTAGCATTCAAATTTTATATGTAGGTACGCACCATGTATTAGTCATTTAGAAATTTTTCTAATGCGTACCAGAACTTTACTACTTTTGTATGAATGGTAACAGCATTTCTCATAGATTCTGGAGGAAAAAAAAATGGTAACTTTTATACTGTTTCCTGCAAGTGTTTTATCTATTTATTTTTCACTTACCGTTTTTTATTCTAGCCTTTTTACTGCTTTTCATTTTAGACTCCTACGCTTGTGTTTGCACTGCTTTTATTACACCATCATTCTGTTTAGAGGTGCTGGTGGCTGAGGATGAAGAAGGTAATGTTTTCCCAGCAGGCCAGTTGGTCTGTAGATGTGGACGTGATTTAGCAGGATAATTATGGAGAGAATACCCATATCCATCACCTCCAAGCTCCTGGAGCAACTTGAGGTCTGCCCTTGTCTTTCATCTTGAGGTCTGACCGTGCTATTTTTAATTCACAGTTCAGAGGGTAGATCTCCCTTTCCCTGGTCCGTTATATGGAACCTTAAGCTCCAATGAGATGATGTGGCAGAACCTTGCCATGATATCTATGCAATACAAAAAAAATCATAAACATGTTAATGGAAAAACCAAACTCTGTAAAATAATTTAAAGAAGTTTATTCTGAGCCAGTATAAATGATTGTGGTCCAAGGATACACAAGCCCCAAAAGCCTTGAGTAAGTGGTTCCTAGGCAGTCGGATTATAGTTTGGCTTTATCCATTTCAGGGAGGCAGGAGTTATAGGCAGAGACATAAATCAATACATGGAGGGTATACATTGGTTCAGCCAAAAAAAACAGGATATCTTGAGGCGGGGGCTTGCAAGTCATAGGTGGATTTAGAGACTCTATAGCTGCAGTTGGTGGAAAGAATTAAACTTTGTCTGAAAAGATGGAGTCAGTAGGAAGAAATGCCTAAGGTAAGATACCATGTGATACCATGTCAGCAAAAAAAGAGATCCGTTTAACTAGATTTTATGGATCATAAGATGCAACTTAACCCTGACCTTGTGTGGCCTTAGGTCTTGTTTATAATTTGTTATCTTATTGCCTCGAAGAATCTGTTTTGCCAGTCTTATGGTTTCTATTTTAATATTAATGTTGCCTAATTGTTGTGTCAGCTCCCAAAGGGAGGGGGTATAACAAGGTATGTCCGATCTCCCTTTCTGTCATGGTGTTACCAAAAGTTCATTATTCGTCCCCGAGACCAAATCAGTGAGAACGAAGAATAAGGATGAGTGGTTTGAGGAAAAGGAAAGAGAAGCTTATTAATTTGCCTGCAAATGAGGAAAGCGGTAGACTAATGTCTCAAAAGACCACCATCCTGTCCTTAAGCAGAAATACAGGACTTTTTAAAGGCGGGGGTTTGGTAGTTGGGCTTGGGTCTGCGTGACCAGTGTCACGTGTTATGGCTTCACGCTATTGTTGTTTAACTATAGTTGGTGGTTTAGGTCACCTTATCTCTGGTGAAGATGATCTCGTGACCTTTGTCCCGACAATTCTGTTGAGCCATCTCCTGTGGTTTAAGGCACTAGAAAACAAACAGCAAAGGACATTTTCCTGCCCCTTTCATTATTGGCCCCAGGGAAGGAAGACAGGATTCATTATTGGCCCCAGGGAAGGAAGACAGGATTTAATTCTCAAAAGGGTAGGGGGGTACAGTTTAAAGAGACTACTCATAAAACATTTCCTTACCCCTTTTCTGACCTTTGCCTCTGCTGCAATGGCTGAGAATTGTAAACGGAAAAAAACCCCCAAACTCTGTAAAATAAATTAAAAGGTTTATTCTGAACTGAATGTGTGTGACTGCTGGCCCCCAGCACATGGCATCAAGAAGTCCTGAAAAGATGTGCCCAAGGAGGCCGGGTTAGAGTTTGAGTTTATACATCCATGGGGACAGGAATGACACATAAAGTGCATGGAAGGTGCAAATAGGTTTGGCCTGAAAAGGCAGGACATCTGAAGGAGGGGGTAGCTTTCAGGTTATGGGTAGATTCAGAGATTCTTTGATTTGTAATTGATTAAAGAAATAAAGCTTTTATCTAAAGCCTTAGACTGTTTTAAGTTAAGATAGAAGTCTTTTACTCATAAATAAGTCACCGGACATATACCAGACTCAAGTGATCTGTTAAGTAATTGGTGGCCTACAGGTAATTTTAACCTTTGCCCTGCATGGACTTAGGTCCTGTTAATAATTTAGTATCTTACTGTCCACCCCAGGGGTGTCCAACCTCCCTTAGCATCATGGCCAGGAACTCAGTTTCAGGGTTTTTCTGGGGTCCCTTTTGGCCAAGAGGGGGTCTATTCAGTCTGCGGGGGGCTTACGATTTTATTTTAGTTCATGGAATTCAGTTTTAGGGCTTTTCTGGGGTCCCCTTGGGCTAAGAGGGGATCTGTTCAGTCAGTGGGGGAGCTTAGGATTTTATTTTTAGTTTACAAACTTATGAAGAAAATGTATCCATCACAGTCTTCCTTAGAAATGCGTTCATATTTTCTTTATCCATTGTTGGGTTGAAGGGTATTTATATTGGTTCCATAACTTAGTCATTGTAAATAATGCTGTAATAAACATGGGAGTGCACTCCATATATATATACACAATTGTAATTTGTCAGTATTTAATTAAAAAAAGAAATGAATCCTTATTTAGGAATCTCCTTCTGGGGTCTGAGTAAACCTTTTTGTTACAAATATACTCATTTCGTCATTGTTTTATCCTCTTTAAAAATAGACTGAAAAGTATTGATTCACTCTGTTGTTTTTGAGGGGGAAGAGTTTCATACCACCAGTTTATTTCACATTCATGTTAATGTTCCAAGTTTTAAATCATGTATATTACTCTGTATTTTAGAAGAGTTATGGTTTGTAAGAAAATTTTAAAAATCAGAATAATTACTTTTAAAAAGAAGTCTGTGGGGAAAATCATGTTTCACCTAGGCAGAAATCACCTTTTCCCTAAATATTTGAAATGGGTCTTTTAGAGATACAAGTTTCTGAGGTGGAGATGAATAAACACCTATGCCAAGAAGTAAACTTAAGGTATAGATTTGTTTTGAGGAGACTTTAGAATTTTATTTTTAGATGTCACAGTATAATAAATGCTTTCATGGATAGAGGCAGTAATTGCAAAAGAACAGCTTGCTGATAATTGCCCTGTGATTAAAGATTCAATTTGTTTAGTTTGAAAATGAATTGAGTAACCTTCCTGGCTTTATTTAAGGATGATGACTCCTGAGTTGGCCCAGTGGATTGCAGAGCCCTACAGGTTGGAATCTCAGACATGTTGTAATTGAATGGGATCCTGAATGATAGTAGTTGACACTCCTATTTGTCCTTTTTTTTTTCTTTAAAAAGCCCCAGCATTAAGTCAATTGAAGACAAATCAACTAGTTGCTTTCCACAAAACTCTTAAGGACTAGAGCAATGAAAACAGTACATTTTGAAAGACACTTAAACATGCTGTTCCTTTGACCTTTCTCTTTAAGTCAATTGGAGCTTCCACTCCTTCTTTCTTGGTGCATCTAACTTCTGTTTGTTTTATATCCAAAAGGGAAAAAATACGAGTAGTACATAAAATTGTTTCCTGTAGCTTTCTTTGATGAGAGAAGAAAGGATAAACATGTATTTTGTAATATTAAAACAAAGCAAAAACTAGAAAGCACTCATGCTTAGTCTTTATCACTTATGAGGATTTCAGCCTTAACTAAGTGAATAGTCAAGTCAGAATGTCTTAAATGGAAAGGAAATTTATCTCACATGAACAACTTGAAGGGTTTTTGGTTCGTGCAGCAGCTCAACAACATGGTCAAGTTCCCCGGGTTCTTTCCATCTTGTCTCTCTGCATCCCCAGCCTCTAGCTTCTATCCTAGGTGATGAAATGCCACCCACATTTCCAGCACCCTATACTCATTCGAAATAATAATTCAAGGGTCAGAATAGAGCACTTGACCTTATGTATCTTTTTAAGAGCAGCAAAATGTTTCTGAAAAGCTTTCCCACTGCACTTACCCTTATTGGCCAGAGAGTTGCATGTGGCTGTTCCTGGACCAGTTGCTGGCAAGGGAGATGGAAAATGTCCCTTCTTGAAGCTGGGCCATCTGGACTTCCTTGGAGCACAGGACTGCTCGTAACTCATCCAAACTGGGAGCCTCTTCTCATTAAAGACAGTGGAAGGGAGTGGGGGGAGTGGTTATTGGGTGGGGAATCAGACCCCCGCACAGCCCTTTTTCCTACATCTTCTTTATCTCTTTTCCATCGTAAATTTGTTTGCAGAAGTCAGGAGACACACACTCACACGCACACACTCATGCACTCGTGCACACATGTATATACAGGCACATGTACTCGTGTAAACACACAGAAGTATGTAGTCAAGTATGACTTAACTGATTATTTATAATTCTGCTCAGACTTCTTAAATAATAAAAAAGTATAAGAAACATTATCTTATCCTTACGTTTGTATTGTATGTTTTGTTATACTCTAATTATTTGAAAATTAGCACTCTTGGTAACTTAATCAGAATAGGTATTTGATTATATAATTCTCTTCTGTTACTATTCTGCATAAACAAGACTCTATTAAAAATATCTGTTTCATGAATTCCTGAAAAGGGGCAATATGTGTGCTTGGCTACTGATTAGGTATGGAGAGTGATCAAGAGGACGAGTTCTGGGTCACTCAGTTTCCTCTTGGGTAATGTCCTAGGTGGTGGACACCAACATTGCAAACCCAAGGGCAAGCACAGAGTTTGTGGGGAAAGACAGTGAATTATATTTTGAGTGTGTTAGGTTTGAGTTTCTTGTGAGATATCACAATGGAGATGTCCAGTAGAGTCAGGTGTATGTCTGAAATTCACGGGGACATCTGGGTAGTAGACAGAGATGTAGGAGTTAGAAGTATTGGGTCATTAAATATGAATTGTCCAATTTTGAATCAAAAGTGTAGTTTATTATATCTCCAACAAGAAGCAGTACAATTGATCAAAGTATGTGCCTAAACTGTTGACACAGTTTTGCCATCTTAATGGTAGCTCGTTTATGCCAGCAGTGAGGAAGCCTGGAGAGCAAGTGGCGATGAAATCATAAAAGTTATTTTCCACAGCTTGTTGAGAATTGAACATTTGTCCTTGCAAGAAGTGGTCCAAAGCCTGGAAGAAGTGGTAGTCAGTTGGTGCAAGGTCTGGGGAATACAGTGGATGACAGAGGGCTTCCCAGTCCAGCCTCTGTAGTTTGTGCAGCGTTGTTTGTGCAACGTGTGGTAGAACATTGTCTTGCAAGAGGACTGTCCTGTCTCTGTTGACCAATCTCGGCTGCTTCATTGCAAGCATCCTCATCATTTCATCCAGTCGGTTGCAGTAGACATCCACTGTAATTGACTGACCAGGTTTCATGAAGCTGTAGTGGATAATACCAGCGCTGGACCACCAAATAGACACCATTAGCTTTTTCTGAGGATTGTTTGGTTTTGGACTGTGTTTCGGCACTCATTTTTATCCAACCATTGTGCCAAATATTTGTGATTGTCAAACATAATCAATTTTTCATCACATGTCACAATATGGTGTAGAAATGGTTTGCCTTTATGTCATGCAGCAAAGAAAGGCAAGCTTTGAGATGATTTTGTTTAAATCACGCACAGCCCATCTATCCAGCTTCTTTACCTTGCCCATTTGTTTCAGATGGTCCAATATTGTTGGAATAATAACATCAAAACTTGCTGCTAATTCATGCATAGGTTGAGATGGATTCACTTACACTACAGCTTTCAGCTCATCATTCTCCACCTTGGTCTCAGGTTGCTCACATGGCTCATTTTCAAGATTAAAATGACCAGAATGGAACTTCTTAAACCATCAACGTACTGTACATTCATTAGCCATATCCTCCCAAACACTTCATTGGTATTTCAAGCTGTTTGCACTGCATTGGTTCCACGAAGGAACTCATATTGGAAAATAACACAAATTTTTGACTTATCCATGGTTTCACAAAAATTGCTCTAAAAAAATTTGAAAGGTAATTATAAGCCAAACCATTTGTTTGAAAGACCGAGGATGTATCTTCACAACAAAAATAAAACAAGAAGTGTCAAAGTGAAATGTCAGAGATATCAACTGTCAAAATTAATACTTATGGAAATTGGACATTCCATATTTAATAACCTAATATATAGGTGGTAGCTATAATCATGAGAACAGATGAGGTTAACAGGTAAACTGTGCCTTAGCATCTTAGACTACTTCTAGGTCTCCATTCTGCCCTTCTCCTTGTGTGATATTTTCAAATTAATATATCTTTCTTTTATTTTTTTGAATCAATTTTATTGTATATATTTAAGATACACAACATGCTGTTATAAGATGCATGTATATATATATATATATATATAGTAAAATGGAAAGTTAATATATCTTAATTTTAGATTGAACAAATAAGAGTTAGAAAAATAAATCTTTATCTACTTTCCCCAGCCATATAATGCATTCTAAAGCATAAAAGAAGTTCTATTTGAGTTTTCCTTGCTTTAGTCCTGTAGTCTTTCATATCTAAGAATTCCAGTGGACGGTGCTGGTTCCAAGACAAATGTAAAGAGATTTTGTTTTAATTCTTTTTCTTTATGAACAATGAAAATTAAGAATTTACTGTGCAAGATGCAGATGTTTGCAACAAAGTAGAACTACAAATGTGGCAAAGCTAAGGAGGGTGAAGGTCATATGAAAGTTAGTGAGGTTTATTAGAATAATAATCATTGTTAATTATATATTATGTATGGTAATTATTATTATTATTGTTACGGAGGAGAAGATATCATCCAGTCCAGTTGCCTGGGTTTCTGCTCAGGCTTGTTGGTCTGAGATTTCTTAAAGCAGTGGTGGTGAGTGAGAGAAATTAGGAGGTACAGGTGTGGTGTGGCATAATTTTGATCTCTTAATGAGTAGTGATTCCTTCTTCTTCAATCTTGTAATCCGGCCTATATAGTGAAGGGTAAGTCTCAATTCAGTGCCAGTGGGTTTTTAACGACTGTTTATGCCTAATCCTAGAGAAGAGAGACAGAGACAGAGAACTGTACTAGTCTTCCATGCAGGATATACACAAAATTTGTTTCCCTTCTTACAAAATGTACTTAAGTTAAAAAAAATTGAGCTGACTTAAGAAAAGCATTAAATACTATTACTATAGGGGGTGTGTGGCTCTTAGTTGCTGTCCTTAACCTTCCATCTTTTCTCTATTTGATTGCATCCTACAAAGCCCTGACATTCAGTCATTCCAAGCACAGCTTCCCAGTAAAGATTATATAATGACCCTCTCTTGAATGGAGTCCTGTTTGCAGACTATCCTTTTTTTCCCCCACAGTTTATCTTCTATCTTACCCACCTCATTCCTGACAACATCCCAGTCTACTCCCTCCACTTCGGATATTCCAGGCTCCTGGGCTCTGTACAACTCCTTCTTCTCTTTCTCCCTCCCCAGACCTGCTCACTGCAGCAGTTAGATTCCAAATCCCACCTGCATACCAAAGTCCTGCTGTAGTGCCATAGTCACTGACTGTGCCAACCCTTGCAGCTTTCTTGCTTTTATGAATTCTGTTGCATCTTTGATCAGTTATCAGAGTTTAGCACTCAATTGTGCTCCTATTTTTTTCTGTCCTACCAAGTTATTTTGTGTTTCCTATCAAATCCCTTGCTGACAGGGATAGTATTTTACTTTTGTCAATGGATACTATTTATCAAATCATAAAATTATAAGGTTTATTATGTAGCACAATGTTAGACATTTGATTATGAGAAAGAAAGCTTAGCTGGTTGACCAAATAAACTCTGTATTTTCTAAAAGCTGATTTGCACATGGGAGTGCCCCCAGATGGATGAAGTCTGCTTTTTAACAAGTGGTTTTTAAACATGGCCACAGATTCCTTGTCCCCATCCCTTGGAACTGGGTGGCCTCAGGACTGCTTTGATCAACATGTTATAACTATGTGACATACGAGGCTTGATCATTATAGACTATGTAGCTTCTGGAACATTATTCTTGGACTTCTGAGCCACAATATGAGAAGTATGACAGCCTTGTTGCCACCATGCTGTGAGGAAGCCCAAGCTGTGTAAGAGGCCACATGTTACATAGTCATCTTCAGTTGACTGTCCCGGCTAGACAGAGATTTTGGTCATTCCAGCCAAGGTTCTGGACATGTGAGTGAAAAGGCCTCTAGATAAGCCCCATATTGAGCCATTTAAACCACCTTCAGCCATTTAAGTCTTCCTAAGTGGAGGCCTTAGACATACTTAAGCAAAGATAAGCCCACCCCGGCCGGGCGTGGTGGCTCACGCCTGTAATCCTAGCACTTTGGGAGGCCGAGGCGGGCGGATTGCTCAAGGTCAGGAATTCAAAACCAGCCTGAGCGAGACCCCGTCTCTACCAAAAATAGAAATAAATTAATTGGCCAACTAAAAATGTATACACAAAAAATTAGCCGGGCATGGTGGCGCATGCCTGTAGTCCCAGCTACTCGGGAGGCTGAGGCAGGAGGATCGCTGAGCCCTGGAGATTGAGGTTGCTGTGAGCTAGGCTGACGCCACGGCACTCACTCTAGCCTGGGCAACAAAGTGAGACTCTGTCTCAAAAAAAAAAAAAAGATAAGCCCACCCCTATTGTGCCCTGCCCAAATTCCTGACCTGCACAGTCTGTGAGCACAACAAAATGGTCCTTGCTTTATGCCACCCAGTTTTGGTGTGGTTTGTTTCACAGCTATAGATAACTAGGACGCTTCCTTAAAAAGAGGTCTTCATATTTCATCCCCTTTGTAGCCCATCTTATTACCAATTATATTTACACTACAACAAACAAACAAAAAACAAGCAAACAAAATGTAAAGTAAGAAAGAAGAAGATCTGAAAAGAAAAGGAGAAAAAGTGACAGAAAGCAAAGGCCAAGGATATAGTTACATAGATATAGATGAAGATCAGATATATAGACAGATATAGATAAATATAAAGACATAGATTGATAAAAGCTCAGATACACTATTGGCATGACTATTATAAGTGGATTTTACTTCCAATTTTTTTCCCTCTTAAATACTTAAATTTCATTATTAACACAAATATCATGAAATTATCGAATAATAAAATTATAAGATTTATTATGTAACAACACAGCATACTCTCTGAGTCAGTTAGGACCTCAATAGGAAACAAAACATTTGTGATACAATAATTTGAGGAGGGTTTATTTGCAAAGGCATTGTTCATTAAAGATGTGGACAGGGTGCATGGGGAACATAAGATACAGTGTAAGAACCAAGAGAAGTTGACATTGTTACTATCTCTAGTTCCAAGACAGAGACAGTGATTAATGAAACTCCAAAGGAGAGAGATTTATGTAAAGCCAGCTGCTTCAAGAGCATTTACTTTCTCTTTTAGAGGCACAGCCGGATTAAAACCTCATTAAGAAGGGAGCTGGAAGAATAAATACCCTAACTTCACTCTCTTCTCTCCCTCTGGTCTTTTGCTGGTGCTCCCCTACTGGCTGAACCCAACTGAAAGCCGTAGGTCAGGGAATTTCGGTGATACAGTCCACAGGGATCAGCCTCCTGAGGCAGAAATCCGGGTAGAGAACAGGGAAGGATGAATCCAGGGCTGCAAACACATGAGTTATGCTCACTTAACATGCGTGATGTGCCAGCCTCCTTGCACATATTATTAGGTTGGTGCAAAAGTCACTGCAGTTTGGGACTGAATTTTAAATCAAGTAGGCTCAAACACATCTTTATTAATCAAAGTAGGAACCATTACAATCAACACATTTTTTGCCAACAAAAAATAAGTTTGTTTATTCCTGTAGTGTAAAAATTCCTGCTTTGGGATTCGATGAACTCTTGGAAAGCATTTTCTGCATCCTGTTGGTTGTTGAAAGCATTCTCCCTGCAGAAAGTTGTCGAGATGCTTGACAAAGTGGTTTGCAGAGGTGGTAGTCGGTTGGCGAGAGGTCAGGTGAATGTGGTGGATGAGCCAAAACTTGGTAGCCCAATTTGTTCAACTTTGAAGCGTTGGTTGTGCGACATGCAGTTGGGCGTTGTCGTGGAGAAGAACTGGACCTTTTCTGTTGGCCAGTGGCAGCTGCAAGAGCTGCAGTTGTGGGTGCACCTCATCGATTTGCTGAGCATTCTTCTCAGATGTCATGGTTTCGCTGGGGTTCAGAAAGCTGTAGCGGATCAGACCAGCAGCAGACCACCAAATAGTGACCGTGATCTTTTCTTGGTGCAGGTTTGGCTTTTGGAAGGGCTTTGGAGCTTCTCCTCGGTCCAACCACTGAACTGATAGTCGTTGGCTGTCATATAAAATTCACTTTTCATCGCATGTCATGATGGATTGAGAAATGGTTTGTTGTTACATACAATAAGAGAAGACAACTTCAAAACAGATTTTTTTTTTTTAAATCTTTGGTCAGCTCGTGAGGCACGCACTTATCAAGTTTTTTCACCTTTCCCATTTGCTTCAAATGCTGAACCGTAGAATGGTCGATCTTGAGTTCTTTGGCAACTTCTCGTGTAGTTGTAAGAGGATCAGCTTCAATGGGTGCTCTCAGTTGGTGTCAACTTCTGATGGCCGGCCCCTGCACTTCTCGTCTTCAAGGCTCTCGTCTCCTCTGCAAAACTTCTTGAACCACCACTGCACTGTACATTCGTTAGCAGTTCCTGGACCAAATGCATTGTTGATGTTGCGAGTTGTCTCAGCTACTTTATGACCCATTTTGAACTTGAATAAGAAAATCACTTGCATTTGCTTTTTTTCTGACATCATTTCCATAGTCTAAAATGAGTATAAGATAAACAGCAAGTAATAAGTCATTAGCAGAAAAGCATAAAGCCACAAATGGGCATTAAAATGATGCATAACATAACCACATTTATTTAAGAATGTATTCCAATATCAAATGGTAAATTTCAACAATGCTAAAACTGCAATTACTTTTGTACCAACCTAAAATATTTCCTTTAATTCTTATAACGGCATGAGAGAATATTTTGTTAGACCCATTTTATTGATTAGAAGTTGAAACATAATGAGTTTAATTAATTTGATATGAGTCA
Organism: Microcebus murinus; assembly: GCF_040939455.1. Lineage (NCBI taxonomy): Eukaryota > Metazoa > Chordata > Mammalia > Primates > Cheirogaleidae > Microcebus > Microcebus murinus. Next base: position 49,004,687 of record NC_134122.1, on the reverse strand, counting down.
CACAGATCATCAACTCAAAGCTGGGCTCATAAATATCATTCTGTGTTTTTTCTCTATCAAACTATTATTAGCTATAATTTACTAGATCTAACCTTATTGATTATCCTTAGAGGTAGCTACTGTTATCCCCATTTGACAAATAGGGAAACTGAGACACAAGAGAAGTTAAATAACTTACACAGATTATAGAGCAGGATTTGGAACAAGGAAGTCTGGCTCTAGAGCTCATGTTGTTTGTTTACCATTACACTCCAGCATCTGCTGGTGTCCAGTTTTTTCTCTAAACTATTTTATTAGATTTTGTTTGCTTATCCTTTAATCTACATTACAAAGTGTCAATTAGAATAGCTTATGTGACCCTTTTCCTCCTAACTCAACTCCAATCCCAACCTTTAAATTAAAGGAATATTTACTACACTGCCCCACCTTTTCCAAATAAGGGAGAAATTCTTTGTTCCACTTTAGTAATGAAAACCTGCTTCTGTCTGGACCAGCTTTTTACCTCTAGGATTCTGGATGTGAGTTTGCAATTTCTATAATCAGGATAGCAAGACTGTCTTATACATGGGCTGGTTGTGAAAATATATGTAAACAGTTTCAGATTTGGGTACAAAATATACCATTTTCTTTCAGAAATAAACCTTGAATCACAACCATCACCACAACCACAAAACATTGGAGTGGGTACTTCTGAATCTATTTTAATAGAATTAAAGAAGTCCTAAATAGTATGAAATCATAGATCCCAGGCTAACTGATTTTATATTTTATAATTTGTGTTATTTTTAAATTATTATTTTTAATAATTATAATAATAATTATTATTATATTTATATAATTTATAATTTATATAATAATTATTATAATAATTATAATAATTATTATTTTTAATAACACCGAAATAACACATTACTTTTAGAAAATACAGATAAACAATAAGAAAAACATAAAAAATGATCCATAATCTTACAGCCTAGAGAGAAACACTGTTTATATTTTGATATAAATTTTTCTGGAATATTATCTCATATATGCATATATATTAATTTAGATAGAAGTTTAAAATATTTAATTTTTTAAAATAATTTTTAAAAACACAAGTGATGCCAAAATCTTTATAACATTAAATCTACTTAGTTAAATCCTTTGCTACAATAAGTACTCCTGCTCATTTTTGTTTCTCTATGGAATTTACTTGCCACATATTAAACTTTAACAAAGAAGCAACTATTTCCAAATTTTTACCTTAATTATCTTCTCTCAGATATTAATGAGCAATAAATACATGAAAAGGCTCATTTTATTAACAATTAGATGAAAATTAAAATAGCAAAACTTTTAATGTTTTAAAGATGATCCTACCAAATACTGGTGAGGATGCAGAGAAATGAACTCTTTCTCTTTTGGAGAGAGTACATTAAAAAACCTTTTTTGTCTAATATTAATATTTTGGCAACATAACATCAAAAGAGTTAACAATGTTAATATCCTTGACCCAGAATTTTAAAAATGAATTCATTTTAAGACTTGTTTTATAGGCATAAATGTTTTCTTTGAGAATGCTTTTTACAACACCTACTCTTTCATTAATTTATTTAACAAATGGGAAAATAGGCAATAAATCAATCCACATATGGTATAATTTAAAAATTTTAAATCCAGTGAAGAAAAATGAAGTAAGGAACAATTGTGGGGAGTGGGAGCTATTTAGTTGTGGGCAATTAGGAAAATCTCTCTCAGAAGGTATCGTTCAGTGTTAATTTTAATAGAAAAAATAAATATCCCAAAATAGGGACTGTTAAATAAATTCTGGTATATACAGGCAAGGGAATACTATACAGTGATTGAAATGGTAGTGACACACATGTTTTTCATGAATTTCAAGTGAGAAAATTGCTTTATGAAAAGCAATTTACAATATATTTTGTATATTTTCTGTAACCTGTATGTTTATAATAGAGGAATGTGTATCACAGAGATAGAATGAAAGATAAGGAGAATATATTCCAAAATATTAACAGTGATTATTTCTGATTAGAGGGATCAGGAATAACTTTCATTCTCTACTTTGGCTTATCTATATTTTGTGAAAGCTCTACGATCAGCATGCATTGCCTCATGAAAGGAAATTTATTCATTTATTTTTTTACATTTCTTTTTAATTTCAAAATATTAAGGGGGTACAAATGTTTTTGGTTACATGGATCGCTTTTGGCACAGAATTTTGTAATGCTTGAGAACACCCAAATAGTGTTCACTGCTCTCATTAGGTAAGTTTTTGTCTATCTCCAACTCCCTCCCCTGCTTGATTCCCACTGAGTTTTACTTTCCTCTGTGCACATGTGTACTCATTTTTTGGTTCCAATTAATAGCAAGTACATGTGGTATTTGTTTTTCTATTCTTTAAATACTTCACTCAGGATAATGGTCTCCAGTTCCATCCAAATTGTTGTAAAAGGCGTTAATTCGTCCTATGAAAAGAAATTTAAAAAAAAAAAAAATCCCATTCCTTGAAACCACCTTTCCTCTGCTACTGGTATATATTTTTTTGCCATCTACCAAGAAAGCCCCAGGAGGGCAATCATCTTTTTTTTTTGACTTGCTTACATCCTTCCTTCCCCATTCCTTGGCACAGTGCCTGACACATAGTATGTGGAATGAATAAATACGCAAAGACATGAAGGAAAGCAAACAGCTATATTTATTGAGCAGTTCTTATGTGCCAGGTACAACACTAGGTACTTTTTTAGTTATCTCAATTAATTTCTGCAGCAACAGTGTGAGAGAGGGGTGAAGCTCTCTTTACCATCACTAGAAAACAGTGGCTTAGGGAAGTTACACAGCTGTGATGCAGAGAACGGCTGTTCAAACACAGGCCTGCAGCATTGGAGGGCTGAGTCTCCATTGTATTGCCGTCTGCATTTCATCCCCCTGGCCCCACCCTGCTACAGATAGACAAAGGGTGTGGCCCCTAAATAAAGAGGAAAAGAAAGGTCTTTTTAGGCAGGTGTTTTGCCTCTTAGAGATCATTTTCTTTTTTATTAGCAAGAATATAAGCAAGAAAGAACGAGGTCTAATTTGGACTATAGTAAAATAATAAGACATTATTCATAGTTTTTAAACATGTGGCAACAACACCTTGGTAAGATTATCTGGTAGAGTTGAAAGAACACTGGGTTTTGGGGGATTAGTAGGTCTAGGTTTTCATTCCGGTTTGGGTCCTTCATCTGTGACATCTTTACATGCATGAGGTATAGTTTGGCTGCATGTGACAGAGCTCTCAAAATGGTGGTTCAGGAAGATAGAACTTCATTTCTTTCTTACATGGAAATCCAGACGAAGGCAACTCATGGGCTTGTGTGAAGTGTCCGCAGTCTCCTGGGACCCTTTCCAGCTGTCTGCTCTGGCAGGAAGATAGCACTTCATTTCTCCCTTACATGAAAATCCAGACGTAGGCAACTGGGACCCTTTCCAGCTGTCTGCTCTGGCCTCTGTAGTGTGTGCCAGCCCACTTTCCCAGCTGCAGGGTGGAGGAAAGGCGAAGGGGTATCTGTCTTCCCCTTTAGAACATATTCTAGAAGTTGCACCGTCACATTCCTACCCATCCTGCTGTTTAAAACTTAGTCCCGTGCCGCCCCTACCTGCAAGGGTGGCTGACACATGTAATCTTTATCCTGAGCAGCCATGGGATGGGCCAACAACCAAGGGTGTTTTGAGAGAGCAGATACTGGGGACACTTAGAAATCTGTACCACAATCTTCTAAGGACTGTTCTAGCATTCTGGGATTCTTTAGATATACCTAAAATCATCAGTCTTATAAATTATTTTGTTGTGTGTGTTATGTGCTTGAGGGGAAAAAATGAAAAAGAATTATAAATGACAATATTGGTAATTTTTAAACCACCATTTCACTTAGTCCTCTTATGGAAACAATCTTGCAAAGTCTGATGAAGTGAAAAGAAAGTTAATCCATCCAGAAATGCTTTATAAAAAACTGCCAGTAGGAACATAATCAAGTGATGTTTGATAATGCTGCAGTAGAAGCTATTAAATCCTTACCTTATATGACATTAAATAGCAAAAACCTCCAGTTAAAAAAATTATTGAAAGGGGTGTCAATCTGTGCCTACTGAAGTCGAAACTGACTTCAAGAGTAACGGTATGTGGCATTATTTTTTTCAAAGCTGCTTTCCATCTTAGGCGAGCAAAAATTCAAGCAAGACAGGTTTTTTTCTTTTCTTTTTTTTTTCTGGCTTTATCTTCCTTATGCAGTTTAAAAGAGAATTAAGCTTATTTTAGTTCTCTGATTTTTTTTCCCCATTGCAAACATTTTCTGCATGGAACATAATCCACTGTTCTCAGATATTTTTGCGGTCTGAGAAGTGTCCATGGTTGTACGATGGAAACATTAAAGGGAAAAAAATGCTTTCTCTGCCATTGATAATTGCAAAAACAAAAGAACATTTGAATGTCAGTACCAGTAATAATTTCTTATTTACATGACACTAATTTGATGCCAAAAATTAATGGGGGTATTACAACTATATAATTAACATAAAACATGACAAAACTTAGACGATTAGGACCTCCTGTTAATATTTCATCTGCATTTTTTAACAGCATATTAAGTTTCCATAGGGGTCTGATTATAAATGACGTATTTGGCAGTTTGGTAGTCTCTAACATTTGAATGAATAATCAGAACATTGTTGCTTTAAATCAGTGCTCTCTGGGCCACGGGTAGCCTAACCCCAGATGAGGTTGTATTTGATTTTTTAACCAGTGATTGTCGGAGACTGGAAATCAAGCTAATCACATTCTGTGCTCCAAGTCTCATCTCTTCTTGTTAACGTCCCCATTTTTCCCCCATTTTTATTCCTCACCCACTTAGTCATTCAGCAGTTTTCCTTGAACACTAATATGTCTGTAACGAAATTATGTTAAAGACATTCCGAAATAGAAATAACATCTCAGTAACATTGAACATATTATTTCCTCTCTAATTTTAGAATAGTTGCTGTCTCTTTGCTTGTGTTGATCATAGCTAGCTTGTGTCTTCACTGCTGTTTTCATTCATGAACTTGTTTGGAATCCAGTTCAGCTAGAAATTTTCCTTTTTTTCTGCCTGGAAAATAAAAAAAATATATATATATTAGTATCCGTGGACTTCCTGCTGTAGGAAGTGATGCTGGTATAACCAGCCCTCCCTGCTGGGCTGGTGGGTACTAGATACACAAGCATTTGCATTTGTTGAGCATCTGCTGGGTTCCCAGCAGGGACTTGGCGGGGGTGGGGAGGATCCAGAGGGCCTAGCAAATTAGATAATGGAGATTTAGTTTCTGCCTCTAGATGTAGGAGGCAAAATTCAGTTTGTCTCCGTCTTCTGCTAAGTCTGGTTTCCAGTTGAGGCAGACTTGTAGCCTTGACTTGGCTAAGTGTTGTGCTTGTGGGTATGAGCATTTTGTAAATAAGGTGGAATAATGGCGCTATTTCCTGCTGCCTCTGAGGAATGCGGTCACTTAGGTGACAATACAGGCTCCCACTTTCAAGGGGGGACTTGGGGACCTAGTGCAGGACATGATCAAGGAGGAGAAAACCGACACACAACAAAACACAGAGTGTTCAGGGGCAACCGGGGAGTGCAGTGGCCTGGCAGAGAGTGGCAACGGAGGGCTGACAAGGGGGGCACTTCATCCTGAGACTGTCTCCTCAATTCAGACTGGACAGAGATGTGAAAGTACATCACAGCTTAGGGGGGGAGTGGCTAGGAGGAAAGATAAAAGATTGAAAGGGGTTTTTTTGGGGGGGTGGCATTGAAGATCCTTATTTTTATAAGGAAGGCAAGAAAGGGCAACTTGTATTTATTTACTCATAAAAGGAAAGAAAGAAAGAAAGAAAGAAAGAAAGAAAGAAAGAAAGAAAGAAAGAAAGAAAGAAAGAAAGAAAGAAAAAGAAAATAAGAAAATTGATGGTTATGTTAGCTGATTTTCAAATAGTTTGATAAAAGGAAGATTTGCAGAAAGAAAAACAGAGACTATGAGACATACCGAGATTATTATATAAGAACCTCATAAAGAAGTAATTGGTGATGGCACGATGTTCTTTTTAAGCTATTGAGATTCTGTGGAGATGAGAGAATCAGAGATGAGTTTGGGACAGTTTGTGGTCATTTGGGGACAGAAAATGAACCTTGGCTGGATTTGAGGTAGGATCCGGCGAACAGCTGCAAACACCAGCCGTTTCTGTTCCGCAGGCCTGGTGCAGAGGCAGACCTGCCGGTAGCGGTGGGAGGTGTGTGCTTCAGGACGCGCACAGTGAGTGATCAGAAACCATGTCCTCAGAGCTGGACTAAAGCACGGGGAGGCTACTGCAGACCTGCATGTACGAGGCAGGTGGTTCACTTAGATCTGTGGCACATTTAAACAGGGCCTGTCACACGTCAGAGTGTGCCGGGTGTACCCATAAGGGCTCTCTGGGGCATGGGGGAGGAAAGCATCCTGCACAATCAGGGAAAGGGGTATGTGAGTGCCATTTGGACCGAGCTGGAATTGGGAAGGAAGAAAAGTCGGGAAGGACACCTTAACCTTAGAATCCAGAGAGAGAAAGAGAAAGAGGGAGAGAAACACGAGGTACGCCCATGCAAAGGCAAATGTAATTATTAGAGAGGATGAAAAATAAAAAGGAAGTTTCCTGAGATACCTGAGCTCACTCTTAAAGACCACATTTTAAGTTGGAAGAACTCACTGCTTAATTCCTTTTTGGCAGAGCTTAGCTATGTGAATGAGACATTTGCAGTCAGGAGTGCTGAGAACAGAGCTGCAGGGGGGGGTGTATTATGTTGACTTCTTCTCTTTATGGGTTTCTCTCTGCTGGAGCACCGCTCTGGGGACTGCTCCCATTGGGATCCTGCTCCGCCTGGCGCTGTAGCCCGGAGCTCCCTTTCTGCAGCTGGGGAGGCTCAGCGTGACAGTCTGTAACTGCCCCGCGCTGCAGGCACCAGAGGGAGTGCTCCTGGGTGAGAGCAGCAGCCCTGGGGCCCCTGGGGCCCATCCTGGCAGCTCCCTGGGGCAGCTTTCTAGACAAATCCTTCCTGTCTCCAGCTGTCCCAGGAAGCCTCGTGGCAGTCTGCAGCTTTGGAGATGGAGAAGCAAATCTGCCATCATGTGCTCACCTCTGTCCTCCTTCTGCTCTGACCCTCGCTTGCTGCTCAGACTGAACTCGGGTTTGCTGGCTGTCCTCTGGGCTTGTGACATGGGATGTGAGCTTCGGGTAAAGGCGGGGCCCACCCCTTAGTCCTGTGGGGTTTCCCAACTTTTCCTTTTTCCTAGTCAAGTCCACAGGTTGCTCTTTCCTCTCGTTTCAGGAAGAGTGTGGTGTGTGACCAGAGTCACAGTGTGTATGACAGCAATGGGAACTGGCCAAGCAAGAGATTTGGAATAAAATCTAGGAAAAGTGCTAAGTTTTAGATAATGGTGAGGTGTTCTAAGATAGTAAGAATTAAAGTATTTCTTCTTTTTTTAGTAAGCCTTAGAAATTTATATAGGTCTGTTTGTTTTTTTTTTTCTTTTGCCATTTATTTTTATTTTTTCTGAATATGAAACAATGTTAGGTTTAACATAAATGAGAGCAGATAAAATAGCTAGACACATTCCAAAACTTGGTATTAAAGCAGACAGAAAACATCACCTGGGCAAAAAAGTAAAAGCAATTGAAGGGTGCCCAATACTTCATATGAGAGGAAATTAGAAACTAAAATGGAACAATCCTTTCAAGTCAGATTATGGGGTAACCAGTACACCTGACATAAGTAGATAAATATGACACTGTACGTTGCATAAATGAACTCAAGCTTGCAATATGGCAATGGAATAGTATTACTTATTTCAAATCAGACCCGATATGGGTGTGTGTGCGCGTGTGTGTGTTTATTTCAGAATATTACAGGGTTCCGAACGCTTTGGTTACATAAATTGCCTTTGCACCATCTGATTCAGAGCTTCAAGTGTGCACCCATCTCCCAGACCCCCACCCATTAGGTGTGAATTTACCCATCTCCTATCCCCTCCCACCTGCCCGACACCTGATGAATGCTACTTCCGTATGTGCACATAAGTGTTGATCAATTATTACCAACTTCATGTTGAGGATATGTGGTGTTTGTTTTTGCATTCTTGTGATACTTCATTTAGTAAAATGTTTTGTCATCTATTTAAAACATAGTGTAATGGACTGAATATTTGTGCCCCTACCCCCCCAAATTCATGTGTTGAAATCCTAACCTCCCAGTGTGATGGCGTTAGGAGACAGGACCTTTAGGAGATGATTAGGTCATGAAGTGGCACCCTCATGAATGGGATTGGTGGCTCTATAAGAAGAAACACAGGAGATGATTTTTCTCTCTCAGCCATGTGCTAATACAAAGAGAAGATGGCTGTCTGCAAAACAGGAAGAGAGCCCTCACCAGGCACTGGATCTACCAGTGCCTTGATCTTAGACTTCCCAGCCTCCAGAACAGTGAGAAACAAATATTTACTACTAAAACCACTCAGTCTATGGTATTCTGTTAAAGCACCCTGAACTAAGACACTTAGTAAACACATAGGTTGCTTTGCAAATTATCAAATACATGGGATTACCATACTATACAATGTAATATTACTATGAAATACTATAGTAATAATATATTGTCCATACTGCTCCTGCACTATGCTTTCACATTGGTGCCTGGGGAGGAGAGACAAAGTGTCAGAAGAGCACAGGGGTATTTGTAGAACTCTTGGCTGTGTGCACTGACAGCAGGCGCCCTCATGGGAGACTATTTGGTATATTGCAAATCAGTAGACTATGAAGATGGTGAGAAATAAATGGACATATTGAGCTTGATATATTGCTTACATGGATAAAAATGATAGTGACTAGCAAAGAGATGGATTGTGAATTTTAAGCCTGTGATAAATATCTAAAGTCCTTGAGCTCCTAGGTTTATAAAATTTTGATAATTGCGGAGCTATAAGAATGGGGGTGGACATGGAAGAAAGATGAGCCAAATTTTAACAATATGTGTGGGCACGTACTCCAGCAATTTCATGGAGACAAAGTCCTATTACTATCAGGGGAAGTAGCAGAGCCAGGGATGGCCAGAAGTAAATTTTCAAAGTGAAGAGCACATTGCTGCAGAACGAGGACATATAAAACCCGAAGGCAGAGTTGCAGGAAAAAATGAGGCAGCATAAACCCAGCAAATGAGACTGGAGAAAGTTGAGAGCAGTGGGCTACCTGGAAAGTTTTCTTTGTGGAACAGAGCCTGATTCATGGAATGATTGAAATACCTGATGTATTTAGATATAATATACATGATTACTACTTTTTCAACTGTTTTATAGAATTGGGTTTTGAGTCTAGTGGAGCAGGACTATATCCAATATGCTGTTTACCTTGAAAAGAGTTGACAATCTTTGGTGTTTTTCTTACCCAGCTCTGTGTGTATGTGTGTGTGTGTGTGTGTGTGTGCATGTGTGTGAGCATTTCTTCATGTATCTACTTGATACATGTGATACATGTATCTCTATCTATAGTTGTACATCTGTCACTCTCAATGATATGGAAGAGAGGAAGGTATTTCAATCTTCTTTTTCTAACATCATAATAAAAAACCCAGAGGAAAATATTCAAATAAAAAAAGATTGGTGAGTGTGAATTTGAAAGGTTTGATACAGCAAAAGGTGGTGCTGCATGTAAGCATACTACACTAAACATACGAAAGTGAAAGACTGCTACAGATTGGGAAGATGTCAAGAAGTTTTAACCATGCAAGATTACCAGTGGGAATTAAGAATATAATTTAGATCAGTTGAGTCTGAGGAATCTCTTAGTCAAGGTCAAAAGAATAAAATGTGTCTGAAGAGAAGAGACTGCCATGCCCTAAAGGTATATATCAGAAAACAAAACTCAAAGCTTGTTGTGCAAGAAGCTCTTGCTAAGCTTGGTATTCAAACCGTGGTACCCAAAGAGGCAGCATGAACATTACCTGGGCTTTTGTTAGAAATGCAAGACCTAGGGTGCCCCTCCCAACTTACTGTTGCTGAGATTTCAGGGTAAGTTAGTCTGAGAAGCACTGTGTTCAGGGTACTAAATAGCATTAGGTTTGTTAGAAAAACTATTTAAAAGGTGTTGAAATCCTCAAGATAAGTGAAGAGATGAACAGTGAGAAAACTGTATACTGCAGATGTGGTCTCTACACAGAAGGTTGCTGGGAACTGAGGCATCACTACATAGTGCCAATATTGAGTGTTTTAGAAACAAAGTTGATACAATAAATGAGCTATTCCATACAGCATATGAGGAACCTAGACTATCAGTTAAAGAGAATAAAAAATATATATTATTTAGAAAATGTGTAACTGAACAAAACTGAAGAAGGTCAAAGATTAGGAATCCCATGTCAAAGGTACAGTTTTGAAATTTTATATTTAAAAGAAAGACTGAAAGAGAATTTGTATGTTGCAACATATGTAACCTAAATATTTGTGCCCCCATAATATGCTGAAATAAAAAAAAATTCAAAGAAAAGAAAATTTGTATGTATACACATAATTGCAATACAAAGAAAAAAAAAGGTATTTGGTTTATTTTAGAGCATTTTAGCAAAGCAGTTGTCTCTAAAGAGCCATGAAACAGCTTGCTGATTTTGAATTTCTGGGTTTGTTACAAATGAAAACATGAAAGCCCTGAGGTAAGAAGGGAACTTCTGGTAACAGATGGTGCGGAATCACCGCCCAGGCCTGAGACCACTTCTGGAGACGTGGTTCTCACGTCGTTATCGTCATTCTTCAGTGATGGACCTCAGGCTATCGGGACTGCCAACTCCCAGCTCCCACCTGCACAGGGGGCTGCAGGTGTCCTTGCAGACGTGAGGGTGGCCGTTCCCATCCCAGTGGGTCTCTTGTTTGCAAGTTCCAAATGGTCCCTCCCATACTGATGCATGAAAAGCCCAACTTGAGTGGAACGTTTCTCTCTGCTTCAGTCAAGAATCTGGTGACAAAGAAGCTTCATCCTTTCAGCCTTACAACCTAAATGTCCTATCTTGAGAAAGCTCATTTCTGCATATTATGGGAGTGTCCTCCACATGCTCTTTTGCAGTTGTTCCTTCTGCGTGGAATAATCTCTCTTCGTGTCTATGCCTGGTGAAATCCTATGGAATTCTGATGATGCTGTGAGATCCAACACAAATATCACCTCCTCCGTGAATAGTTTCTGAATTGTCACATCGAACTATCCTTCCTCACCCTCCTTCCTTCCTTTCTTCTTACAATAGTGTGGTTATTGTTTTTTAATATAACATTTTTATTAGAGAAGGAATACATACTCAATATTAAAGAATGGAAATATAGAAAGGTCTCTGGAAGAAAACAAAAATTACCTACAATTCCATTTCCTAAAGGAATCATTACTAATATTTTATTATATCTAGTCTTCTATCTCTGCCTTTTTCTCACTTCCATCTTCCCTCCCTTCTTCTGTTCCTCTCTTTCTTTCCCTTTCCCTCCTTCCCTCTCTCTGGTTGGAGCTTCTCTGTTTTTTTTTTCTCTAGTTTTTTTTAAAAAAATCAAATATATCAAGGTGTGACTTACATTCAACAAAATACAACTAGTATTTTGTTTAGTGTACAGTTAGATGAGAATTTTGACAAGTGTATACTTTGTATAACCAACACCTCAATCAAGATATCTCCATCACCCCAAAAAGTGATGGGTGATGGACTCACTCTTGCTTCTCTGCAATAAACCTTCTCCCAGCTCCCGGCCACTGGGAACCACTGATCCGGTTTGTCACTGGAGGTTAGTTTTGCCTGTTTTAGGACTTTGAATACATGGAATCACACAGCATGTACTCTTTTTTGCTTGACTTGTTTCCCTCAGCATAATATTTTTGAAATAGATACTTATTGTTGCAGATGTTGGTTGTTCATTTCTTTCATTTCCTAAAGAGATTTACTTTCACAAATATTTGGTTGCTTTTGCATTCTTATTACTTGTTACTGGATTTAACTTTCAAAGTTTTATCAATACTATATTTAATTTCTTCATGAATAGACTTTATTTTTAGACCAGTTTTAGGCTTACACAAAAAGTGAGCAGGAAGTAGAGTAAATTCTCAAATACTCCCCCACCCCTGACACAGTTTCCCCTATTATTAACAACTTGCATTAGTGTGTTACGTTTGTTATAACTAATGAGCCAATATTGATACAATATTATTATTAACTAAAGTCCTTAGCTTACATTAAGTTTCACTCATTGTGTTGTACATTCTATGGGTTTTGACAAACGTTTAATGATATGTATCCACTATTACAATGTCATACACAATGGTTTCATTGCCCCATCCTAAATATCCCTTGTGTTTCACCTATTCATCCCTTTCTCCCCCAAACACTTGGCAACTACTAATCGATCTTTTTATTGTCTCCATAGTTTTTTGCCTTTTCCAGAATGCCATTGGAATACCTTTTTGCATTGGCTTCTTTTAATTAGCAATATTTATTTAAGGTGACTCCATGTCTTTTTGTGGCATGATGGCTCATTTCTTTTCAGCGCTAAATAATATTCTATTGTATGCATATACTAGTTTACCCATTGTGTATTGCAGGACATATTGAACACTTCCAAGTTTGGGCAATTATAAATAAAGCTGCTATAAACATTAATATACTGGTTTTTGTGTGGATATAAGTTTTCAACTCATTTTGGGTGAATACCAAAGGGAGCACTTGCTAGATCATATGGTAAGAGAATCTTTAGTTTTGTAAGAAGCTGCTGAACTGTTTTCCAAAGTGGCTGTACCATTTCGCATTCCCACCAGCAGTGAATGAGAGAGTTCTTGTTGCTCTGAATTTTCCTAAGCTTTTGGTATTGTCAGTGTCTTAGATTTTAGCCTTTCTAATAGATGTGTAGTGGTATCTCACTGTTGTTTTAACTTGTAATTCTCTGGTACATAAGATGTCTAACATCTTTTCATATGCTTATTTGCTGTCTGTGTATCTTTGGTGAAGCGTCTGTTCAGGTCTTTTGCTCATTTTCAATTTTTTTTTCTTATTGTTTAGTTTTGAGAATTCTTCCTGTATTTAGGATACCAGTCCATAATAAGAGTTTGCAAAGATTCTTTTTCCAGTCTGTGGCTTGTTTTTTCTTTCTCTTGATAGTGTCTGTCACAGAACAGAAGTTTTTCATTTAAATGAAGTCTAACTTGTCAATTTCTTCTTTTGTGGATCATGCTTTTGCCATTGTATCTAAAAAGTCATGCCAAACCCAAGATCACGTAGATTTTCTCCTGTTATCTTCTAGGAGTTTTATTGCTTTGTGGTTTGCGTTTAAATCTGTGACACATTTTGAGTTAATTTTTGTGAAAGGTAGATCTGTGTCTAGATTCCTTTTTATTTGTTTGTTTATTTTGGGGAGGGGCTTATTTACATGTGATGCTTATTCCTTTTTATTGCTGAGAAGTACTATCAAATGGTGTATTCTATTATTAATGTGCTACATTTTGCTTATCATTCACCTATTGACAGTCTCCTACTGATTTTTGGCTATTGTGAATAAAGCTGCTGTGGACATTCATGTAGAAGTCATTGTATGGACATAAGTTTTTATTTCTCATAGGTAAAAATCTAGGATTAGAACAACTGGGTACTAAGCCATCTAAAAATGTACCAAGTGTACTTTCATTTTATTAAAATTTTTAAAAACCCTGTCAAACTGTTTTTAAAAGTGGTTGCACCAGTTTACACCCCTGCCGTCAATGTAGGAGAGTTCTGTTTTCTACACATTTTTTGCCAACAGTTAGTATGTTAAGCCTTCGTTAATTGTAGACATTCTAATGTGTGTGTGGTTGCATCTCATTGTGGTTTTTACCTTGCGTTTGCCTAGTGGCTAATGATATTGAGCATTTTTTATGTGGTTATTCACCATTTATGTATCTACTTTTGTGAAGTGCCTGTTCAGATCTTTTGCACATATTTTATGGGTTGTTTGTCTTATTAATTTTAAGAGATCTTTTTATATTTAGATATAAACCTTTTGTCAGTTATAGATATTGCAGATATTTTCTGCAGTTCTTTGGTTTGTGATTTTTTTAAATGATTCTTTTGTAGAGCAGAAGTTTTCAATTTTGATGACATCTGATTTATTGGCTTTTTAAAAATGATTACAGTGTTGTTTTTGTTCTCTTTAAGAAATATTTGCTTACCCCAAAGTTACAAAGATTATCTTTAATGTTTTCTTTTGGGTTTTATTAATAGAATTTTACCTCCTAGATATAGGTTCATAATTCATTTTAATTCTTGTATATGATGTGAGACAAGGGTCAGAGTTCATTTATTTTTTTTCCATATTGCTATCCATTTGTTCCAGCACCATTTCTTGAAAGGGCTGCCCACACCCCATCGGATTTTCTTGGCACTATTATAAAAAAATCAATTGACCATATTTGTATTGATCTATTTCTTCACTCTGTATTCTGTTCCATTAATCTGTGTGCTATCCTATGCTAGTACCACACTGTCTTGATTATTACAGTTTTAAAATAAATCTTGAAGTCAGACTGTATAACATTTATATCTATATTCCTCATCTACAAAATTATTCTGGCTGCTCTAAGTCATTTTCATTTTATATATATTTTAGAATCAGCATATTAATTTCTACAAAAAGTCTGCCGGAATTTTGGTTAGGATTGTATTAAATCTATAGATGAGAATTGGGAGAACTGAAATCTTGACAATATCCATTCTTCAATCTATGAACATAGTATATTTCTCCATTTATTTAGATCTTTTAAAATATCTTTCATCAATGATTTTTAGTTTACAGGTCTTGTTAAATTTACCCTAAATCATGTTTGTTTCAATGGTCTTGTAAGTTGTATTTTTAATTGCATTTGCCAATTGTTCATTGCTTGTATGTAGGAATGTAATTTATTTTTGTATATTGGTTTGGCATTTCATGACCTTGACAAATTTACTTAATAGTTTTCATAGCTGTTTTTTGTAGGTTCCTTAGAATTTTCTACATAGGCTATCATGTTATCTTCAAATAAAGACAATTTCACTTTTTTGTCTCTAATCAGTATTGTGCTTATTGCATTTTTGACTTATTTCCTGTGTTGCCCATGGTTAAATGTCTGAAAATAAATTTCATGTATTTTTTCTAGTTTCCTAATTGTTTACAATGGAAGGGCAAATCCAGTACAGTAATTCATCAGAGCCAGAAGATGGAGTAACTGAGATTAATTTTAGTAGAGTTTATCTTATTCCACAAATCTTATTTTGTATGCTACTTTTTCATTAAACATTGTCATTAAATTTTTTTCATATTAAAAACATCATAAAAATTTCCATTTAATTGCTGTTTGGTATTCTATCATATGAATGTTCTGCAATTTATTCAGTTAGTCCTTTATTATCAGACTATTAGGCTGTCCTCATTAGTTCAAATATTGCTGTAGCAAACCTTCCTATGTCCTCTGTTTGTATTCCTGAGACTTTATGCTTATTTTTGGTGTAGTAATTCTCTCATTATACTATATTTTTTTCCATGAGTTTCTCCCTGAGTAGAACAATAAATTATAATTCTTTATATCTGCCTGGCGCCTAGCAGTCCATGGGATATAATACACACTCAGTGAATTTCCCGTGGGACTTGGTACTTTTTAGAGAGGTGATCCAACTAGATAAATAGTCTTTTATTTCTGTAAGCTTGAGCCTTTTCAAGAAATACCTACTATCTCACTTGATTCTCACATTACTGGGAGGTAGGTGCATTAGATGTCAACACCACTGGATGAAGGAAGAAACCGAACGTCAGCGAGAGAGCAAGTAAGGCCAAGCAGCTGGTCACTGGCAGTGGCAGGACCAGGCTCTTCTTCATCTCACTCCTATTCCTGTGCCTTTTCTGCCAGCTTGCTCTAGGTTCTCTGATCCAAGACAGCCACCCAGAGGTCTTCTGAATTTCTGGCCTCTTGGACTCCACGTTCCTTTTCAAATAACAGCAGAACACACCGAGCTTCTGGAAGCGCCTTCTTATGACGTAGCTGTCCTCTGGGAATCTGGGTTTAGGGGTCGGAGGCATCTCCAAAGCCCATCAGTGGTGATTAGTAGAAATGCTCTGGCTGCCCTTCAATATTTCCAGACCCCCTATCCTCTGTCATGTTCCATTTGGCATCGTGCCCAGATTTAATGGCATTGCACAAGGGCTGCTTTATAAGTATATGCTTTGAAATGTGCTTTAGAGAAAATATTCTTAATGTAGAGAGCTGTTGCATAGTAAGTGCTGCCGCATCTTACCAGCTGTGGATATCAATAAAGACAGCGTTACATTGAAGGCTCAACATCCTGAGCTGTATCCTGTTCACCCGCACGACAGAGGGAAGTCAGAGCACATTCCCACGCTCCTCACGTCTTTTAGTAGAACTCTGCTCTCGGGGTCCAGCTCACATGCTCTTGGAACAGATTGTTCCAAGGTTGAATTCATACTGCTGTCCCTTTGCTCCAGGCTAATCTTCATGTTCCAGCTGGGCCACCACTTGCTCCAGCACCGCTCTTTGCTTGGACCAAACCTGATGGCCTGAGCCTTGGCTCACCTTGTCCCTGGCCATCCTCTCCACCATCAGTTAACGCTCAGCCTTGACTGTCCTTAACACTCTGCTGCTTGGTCTCTGCCTGCCTCGAATTCGAGCTGCTACTATTCCCCACCAGGGTGCCATTCTCTCCCTTCTGCCTCAACTGTGGCTACAGCGCAGTACTCTGGGGGGCGGATGTTGGTGTGTAATGTGCCTCCCCAAAGTTATGGGGCATCATTCCTCTGCTGTACGCCTTGTTTTAGAGTGGCCCAATGCCTTGTTGCCAGGTCCAAAAATTGTGCAGAATACAGGAGGGCAGCTTTACTGATGTTGCACATATCCTGCTCTTCCCATGGCGTGAATGTGAGCAGTGAATCACCACCATGATTCTAAGACTCGGCCAACAGCCACCGTGTAGCACCCAAGACCAGCATTTTCCTTCACTCTGCCTCCGACTAGAGTGTCTTTCTTGGAGATTCCTCACTCCCTCCTTAGACAATTTCTTCTATTATTCCTCCAATGCACACCACACCAGGGTTCATACCTGCCTGTGTATGTGTGAACCCCGATTGTGGGCAGGTGTGAATTCTTTTCCCAGGAAGTCCTTCAACCTGCATGCCAGTCAATGGAACAAAATACATCTGGAATGGGGAGAGGCCAGGAAGGGTAGCAGAGTTTCTGAATTCCAGTTGTGGTCTGGGCTAGAGCTCTGCCATACTATGATATTTTAGATGAAGTATCACCTAAAATACCAGCCATTTGTGGAAGTGTTTTGAGCTCTTAAAGGGAGATCTTAGTCCAGTTTGTAACTGAACATCCTTTTAAGAGGAATGTCTTTTGTAAAGATCATAGAACACCTTGACTAGAAGGCATCTTTAAGGTTAACTGATCTTGATATTTGTCCTTTACTTATTCTGAGCTGGAATACAATAATCCTAGAAAGGACTCTGATTTCTTTTTCATCTGCCAGCCTTTCAAATAAGGCAGTTCTCTTATCGTCCCTCCCCCAGGTTTTATCTTATTCTTACTAAACCTCCCATATGGGGGGTTTGTATATGCATTAGTTTGCTAGACCATAACAAAATACCACAGACGGCATCATTTAAATAACAGAAATGTATTTTCTCACAGTTCTGGAGGTTGAAGTCTGAGATCCAGGAGCCAGCAGAGTTGGTTTTCTCTTTTTTGGCTTTTGTGACCAAGTGGAGATGGATGTAGGAAAATGACAGGGAGACCAGTTAAAGCCAGTTAAATATTTCATTGCGATATTTTTGATAAGGGATAGTGAGAAGCTCAGTTAAAACCCTGGCAATGGAAATTGAGAGAAAGGGACATAATTGAAAAATATTTAAGGAGTAATTTTGGAGGACTTGGCAACTGATTGAAAATGAGGCAGTTTTGGGGAGTAATCCAGGTTTCTCTCTTGGGTCTGGCACAACCAGCTGAGCATAGAAAATCAAGAGAGGAGCTTTCTGATGATGAATTCTGTTTCCCGTGTTGACTTTAAGGATCTGCAGGAGTCCAAGTAGGATGGCCAGTGGCACTGGAAAGAGAGACTGAAGCTTGTATCCCTCATTGATTTCTCAGTTCAGCTTTACTTTCCTGGAGGTGCTAATTCTAGAAAAGTGTCTCTTTGGAATTAATTTTGTAATGCCTAAATAATAAAGGCATTATCACATGGGTTAATAGTCCATTTGGTGCTGGGTTTATTAGTATTTGAAACTCAACAGACTTACAGACAATTACACTCCACAAAATTATTTATCAGGAAATAGAATGATCCCCAGTAGTTGAAAGTCATTTTAAAAAACCCCAAATCCAACAGTACTCATTAGTTTCTATAGTGGGCCTTTTCAAGTTTTTACTATTTCATGGGGGTGTTTCTTGGCACTTAGATTTAATACTAGCTTGTAGTAGCCCACTGAATCCTTTTAATGCACACAAGCAACCTTCCATTTTCTTCCCTTGATGTTTTCAGGAAGATTGTAGACATTCTTGCTGGTATCCTAATTACTAGAACTAATCTATGGCTATTAGTAACAGTCCTTCATGCATATATTCTGCAAGAGTATTTTGCCTTTGGGGAGAAAAACTTTCATATGATTTTTATCTTTTTTTTTTTCCAATAAGCCCCATGCTATGTTATAGAACATACCTGTACTCGTATTTAACAATACTGATGACACAAACCCAATTTTTTCCCTGAAAGCATTAGGTTACAACTAACCTGTGTAACATCGATCTACTTTTATATTCTTTGTACTTACTGCGCATTGTCTCATTTGTCTTCACGCTGGCCCTGTGTAAGGGAGTAAGTGTTATTTCCATTTGGAAATTGAACCAAAATGGAGCAGTTGAGATTTACTCAAGGACATACTGCAAATTTGTATTGACGCAGAGCCCAGACTACAGTTTCTTTTGTCTTCCCAATGCTATTTATATCTACTTACTTCTACCATTTTTGGTTATTTTTAACGCAGAAGAATGATACCTTACTCTTTAAATCTAGACACGGGAACTCCGACAGCATGCGGATGTATTATTGCTAATTGAAAAAATCCTCCTGGGGGCTTTGATTAATCGTCACTGTACTGCTGAATGTTAACGTGCTATTTCAGACTTATATTTTAGCTGATACTTGAACATTCTTATTTCTTTATATTCTTCTGTCATTTTTCTCTTCTCTTTTTCTGTGCTCTTCATTTCCCTTTTCTCAAAAAAAATCTCAAGGCATTTGTCGCTTAAGAAAATAAAATGAAATATCCTCTCTTTTGTCCAAATTTCTTTTTAAAATATTCTTTAAAAGTCAGATGATTCTACTGTTTTGTTTTGTTTTTATTTTGGAAAATGTTAAGATTTATTAATAATAGTTAACATCACACAGTTAATTAAACTAGGTATTTATGGTAAATAATAACAATATCTTCACTAGACTGAGTGCTCGAGGATTTGAGATGATCTGCTATTCAGCACACCCCAAAGGTTGAGATCCACTGTATTTACATCAAGCAAAGCAGCATCATTAAGGGACTGCCAGTCTCATTCTGGGAACAAAAACATTCAAAATGCAGTTTCCACAGCCCAAGTGCCCATCAATCCAAGAATGGATTAATAAAATGTGGTATATGTATACCATGGAGTACTATTCAGCTCTAAGAAACAATGGTGATATAGCACATCTTATATTTTCCTGGTTAGAGCTGGAACCTATACTACTAAGTGAAGTATCCCAAGAATGGAAAAACAAGCACCAGATATATTCTCCAGCAAACTGGTATTAACTGAGTAGCACCTAAGTGGACATATAAGTACTACAGTAATAGGGTATTGGGCAGGTGGGAGGGGGGAGGGGGGCGGGTATATACATACATGATGAGTGAGATGTGCACCATCTGGGGCATGGTCATGATGGAGACTCAGACTTTTGGGGGGAGGGGGGGAAATGGGCATTTATTGAAACCTTAAAATCTGTACCCCCATAATATGCCGAAATAAAAAAAAATGCAGTTTCCAGTGCTCCTTTTCTGCTGTTTTGTTTTAAAAGTGTTTAGCTTGGGTACGACTAAGTTATTCATTTGAAGAGCTCCAGTAATCTAGAACCCATGTATGGAACACATGCATTTGATAAAGTGGAGATGGTTGAACAAGAAAAATAAAATATTTTAGATTTAAAAAATATATATAATTAACTTAATTAACTTTAATTTTCAAAAAAATTACAAGGTTAGTCATTTGATCAGATAAAATGACTGATAAATTCTATTTAAGCCAAAGAGACCGCTGCATTTAACAGACCAAACCAGTCTGTCATTGAGAATATCAAGTGGAGAGCATCATACGTGGCCTCCAGGTTTACACAGCTGAAAGCAGTACTGCATTTTAACTCCAACAGCCTTGTGAATAAGAATAAACTTTTACACAGTGAGACGCAACCAGACCTTGCCCAGCATTTGGCTGCAGGCTACAGGCATTGCAGGGTAGTTCTAGGCTTCCTCTCCAAACTCCTAGGGATAGAGAGGAGGGTCTGCCTTCTGCTCTGTCAGCCCACCCTGACATTGAACCAGATGCCTTGTCACGCAGACACATCCAAAGGCATCCAAGCAGACAAAGTGTGCTCCCTGTGCATCAGCCATCTGAGAGTACCTTTGGAAACTGTGAAGTTATTGAGCCCAGACATCTACAGTTTATCAAAATCCATAATTCCTTGAGCCCCAAGCAGTTCAGCAGTGGGAAATGAGTGCAGGTTCTATTTTCCATTTTCTGCTCTATGAACACGTCCAATTTAAATATGAACACCTGCCCTTCCACAGCAAAATGGGTATAAAAGAGAACAAATCAGCAGTGCTCTCATTTCTTTTTCAGTGATTTTAAGTTCAATGTGCTTAGATATTTTTGCAACACCAAGGAAAGTACACAGTCTTACGGGTTATTGAAATCCAACAAGTTGGTCGCTCAGAGTCCTTTAATTTCAAAAAAGATGATCTGGGAAAGTGGCTGAGTAAATGAGTTCGAGTGAAGTTTCCATCACTTCACTGACTTAATTAAAGCAAATTGCTTTCAAATACTCCATAAACTGGGATGGCTAACAGTAGGAATATGAAGAAAAATCATAATCTTGGTTTTTCTCCGGCTCATTATGTAACAAACTTGATTGGCTTCAATGTCCAGAATACATTTCGTTCCTAGTGAATGATCTCGCCAAAACAGTTCCCCGCAAGGTAGGTGGTGTATTTTATACCCATTTTGTGTGGAAACTACCTTGCTAAGCTCCAAGGTGAGTCAGTTATGGGCCTTCATGTCCTTCACTTTCTGGCTTCTTGCAACTGGAATGGGATTGAATCCTCAGGATGTGCCTCAATTTGAGGAGGCTCTCTTGTAAAATAAGAAGAGAAAAAGATATCCTAGAGTAACCATCACTGGCTTTATTTCTGAAATAATTTCTTGCGTTCTGCAACAGAACAAGGACACGAGCTGTGGCAGAGATGGAGGGACTTGCAGATTTAGGACAGGAACCGAGAGGCCTCAAGGGCAGGTGCAACTGGGTATGGGAGATGGCAGACACTCTCTGAGATAGCTCCCCCGGGAATGAGTCTAAGGAGATGAAAAGTGGAGAGCGCTTGGATGAGTTTAGTCGTATGTCAGTCACGATGGGCTTGGACTTTCTCACTGCTTGAACAAACACTGTGGCCTGGAAGAGGATGTATACTGTTGGCGGTGCCAGAGGTCTGGCCACATTGTCTTGGACAAGGACTGGTGGCAGAGGAGCCCACTAACCTGAAAGGGGAGTGCCTGAGTCTGGTGCCAGCGCTGTAAGATACAAGCAAGCAGCCTCTGAGCATAGCTGAGTGTCTTGGACATGGAATGAGAAGACAGAGGCAGAAGAGGAAGATAGATTTCTTACTCATATGGTAAATGGAAGTAGACATGAGTTTTAAATTGAAGAATTAAAGGAATGTCATCTAGTTTTATCCATACCTAAGCTAGCAAAGGCAGCATGTCAATCACATTTGACAAGTCATAATTTTGCCTTTCCTAATCACTAGCAATAATGTTAATATTAGTTGTTAACAGTAATGCTAATAAATATTATTCAGTATTAATAATTGGACTCCTATTATGTGGTATAATAAATGCTTACAGACATTCTCCCTAATTCTTATATGTCTGCATGGCAGATTTTGTGATTCTTATTTTCTAGAAGTTTGAAACTGGAAAAAATTAACCAGCTTGCCTAAAGTCGCCCAGCTAAATAAAGTGATGGCTCCAAAATTCAAAACCCAGACCGGTTTGATCCTGTATCCCTCCTGGATGTTCTTGGCAGCCATCTGATTTGCTTTTCCTGGTGCATCAAGTTGGATCAATACAGTATTTATCACAAAGGGAAATGATTTTACATAGACAGCTCATGAGCTATAGTCTCAGACAAACTTTGTTATCTATCTACTATGCTGGTGATTTTGCTTTGGGGAAGCAACTCTGATTTTATGGGTTCTGTTCTCAGCTCTTCACCTCTGGGCCTGCATAGGAGCCTGTTCTGACTGTGCAGCCACAGCTCCAGGTGCTGGTTGGAGAGTGGCAGGGTTCTGTGCGTGTTCACTGGGCGGCAAAGCAGAGGTGTGGAATGGAGGGCTTCTACAAATCCATACGAACAGACAACTCTATAGACTAATGGGCCAAAATGTCACAAGGCAAAATTCAGAGACCAATACATACAAGCGGACAGTAAATACTTGGAATGCTGCTGAAACTCACAAGTGATTAGGGTCAAATTAAAGAAACTGTGTAGTTCTTTTCTATGTCTTTTGGCTTATCAAGAAAGAAAAATGATTTGGTAACATCTAGGGTCGGTGAAAGGCAAGAAAACAGCCCCGTTTGGGGAATGGAGATGGATATATCTCCTTTGGTGGTCAAAATTTTAAATACTTGTAGCAAGCAATCCCACTTCCAGCAATGCCCCTTCAAGAAATACTGATGCACTTTTTAGGATATTTATTATGATATTGTTAAAAATAATAAACAATCCAAATGTCTGTTTCCAGGGAGATTGCTAAGCAATTTACAGCATAATCAGTCTAATGTAGGGGGTCAAGACCATGGACTTTGGAACCAGACTAAGTCTGAATCACAGCACCTCCTTTCACCAGCTCTGTGACCTTAAGGAAGTTATTTTCATCTCCATGTCTCAGTTTTCTCATCATTAAAGAGGGTAATAAATAGTACCTATCTTATAGGGTTGTTATGAATTATGATTGAATTAAAACATGTAAAAACATCTGGAGCCTCACACATAGTATACATTATAGAAGTGTTTGCTGTTGTTGTTACTATTATTGGGTGAAATACCTGTCAGTCATAATGATGAGCATACATTATATATATGTGTGTGTGTGTGTGTGTGTGTGTGTGTGTGTGTGTGTGTATGTGTGTGTGTGTATATTGATACTGACTTGGAATATTCCACTATAAAAAATGTTGAATAAATAGTAGAATGTTCCAGAACAATGTGTATGGTAAAATCCCATTTAGCAAAATAAAAAATAAAATCCTCTTTTTAAATGTCTGCAAATATATGCACAAAACTATTCTCATTAATTTAAGGAGTAAGTCATTTAAGTAATTTGAGGAGTGGGACAGAGTGTGGTAGAAAGTAAAGGAAAGCTGTGCTGTTCTATTTTATATGCCTCTAAATTACTTGTATTTTGCTTACTGCAAGTTTATATCACTTTTGCAATGAAAAAATAAGCATCATATACCTATCTAGCCAGTATATTATGCATGCATATGATACAGTTTGTCTGTATACTAGATGTTGATCTAATCATAATATTGGAAAGGTTGTCTAGTAGTTCCCAGCATAGCTTAAAAATGGCTATGTTCGGAACTTGGTTAGGTTAGAGCTCACCACCAATGCCTAAAATCAATAAATCACTCTGAAAACTCTACCATTTGGGGGTGTGAGTTTGTTCTGGAACTCAGAATACTTTGGCTAGCTCATAAGACCTTGCCATAAAAATAACAGATTTTCATTTCCTCTCAAATTTTATAGCTCTTGGCAATCCAACCTTTGTTTTGCTGCGAAACGTTTGAAAAGGAAATGAGTGTACACACCGGGTTTTATTTTCCGAAATAAATACAATTTTATTTCTGCCTAGAGATGGGAGGGCTCTGCAACATCAAGATACTGCTTGGACGGGGACCTACCGGGGGTGCGTGGGGAGAGGGGCTTTTTTGGGAACTGTGAACTTAAGCACGAGTACCTGAGTCGCAGATGGACCGAAAGAGCTTTTCAACTGCGTAAGCCACAGTAAGGCATTTGGAGAAGGGTGCGCGGTGGGGACGCGGGGGAGCCCTGGTTCGGTGGTAGCGACGCCGTGCACGGACACCACCTGGTGGACCGTGGCGGTAACTTCAGCGACTGTGTCTTAGGATGGTCAGTTCTGTGGCAGCTTGGATTTCCCCTGTCGTCGCGCAGTGTTAAGAGGTCAAGTTAACGAAGAAGATCATATTCCCATACTTGTAACTTTGCCAGTTCACTTCTCCAGTGATAAGACACGGGTGAGGTAGTTGCCCAGTGGCTATATTTGAACAATAAAGGAGATTGCTACAGGAATTCCAAGAAGACTACGTTTATTGTTTTTGGAAGAACAAAGGAATCTTTTGCTTTCAAAGTCACAATTTCTTTCTTGTGTTTAAAATGCCGAGAAATTTAAGGAGTTTAAAAAAAAAGAGTGCACAGAATACTGTAACCAGTACCCCTACAGAATATCCAGAATTGACTAGTGTTAACATTTGATAATACTGAATATACTTGGTCATTTTTAATTTAAAAAGAAACAAAACATTTCAGATAAAGGTGACGTCTCTTTTATTCAAAAATGCTTGTTTTATTTTTTAAATTTTATTTTTAATGAACAAATGATAGTTGTGACAATATGATGTTTTGACATGTGTTTACATTGTGGAAGGATTAAATCAACCCAATTAACATATCCATCACCTCACATACTTACTCATCATTTTTTTTGTGTGTGGTGAGGACATGGAAAACCTACTCTTCTTATGTTAGGGACCGACCTTCCACAGCCCCACCGGACAGAAAAGCAGAGACATTGAGGATGCAATCACACAAGAGGAGGTTTATTTTCTGGCTAGCCAGGGTCCAAGCCCCAGAGAACCAACGCAGTGGCCCCTCTCGCAGGCAAGGACCCCGACCGGAACAACGACATGCCTTTTATCCCCGTGGTGCACGAGCTGCGCACAAGCCGACTACGCATGGATCATGCGTTGACCTTTAAATTGATTGGTTGCCCACTATTGCCTTTTGAAATAATTGGCGGGTTGGTTGCCCTCTATTGCCTGATGGGCCAGTCGCCCGTGCTTCAATGACCTCATCCCATAATTCCCCCTACAGCGGTGTAGCAAGCAAGCAATGACCAGAAGCAAAGGTTTGCGGTTAGCTCATTGCCCCACCCAAGTAAATTCTCAACAATTGGAAGAATTCCTCTGCCCTTCCTCTGTCCTGCAAATTCCTCTGCCCTACACCCTCCTCTGCCCTACATTTACAATTTTGGAATATACAGTACATTAGCTATAGTCACCTGCTGTGCAATAATAGATCTTTGAAACTTATTGTTCCTGTCTAACTGAAATTTTGTGTTCTTTGAATAACATCTTCCTATTCCCCATCTCCCTCAACCCCCAGCTTCTGGTAACTACCACTCTGTTCTACTTCTCTGAGCTCCACTATTTAAAATTCTACATATGAATGAAATCATGCAGTATTTGTTGTTCTGTGCCTACTTTATTTCACTTAGCAAAATGTCCTCCAGGTTCATTCATGTTGTCACAAATGACAGAATTTCCCTTTTTATTTGTAAGGTTAATTAGCATCCTGCTGTAAATATACACCACATTTTCTTTATCCATTAGATGAAGTTCCTTTTGAATCTATTCCCAATTGCATGTGCAGTAGAATAAGGGAAATTGGAATTCTGTGTATGGAGTGGGCAGTTTTCAGTGTAAGTAGGGTGATCAGGATAAACTTCTTTGACAGGATGAGATCTGAGCAAAGTCTTGAAGCAGATAAAGGAATTAGCCAAGTGGTTTTCAAGAGGAAGGGTAGCTGAGGCTAGGTGAGGATCTCCCTGGCCGGCGTGGCTACGCTGGAAGGCACAGTGGGAGAATCACAGTAGAAGAAGTTGAAGACGGTAGGAATTAGCAAAGGACCCAGGAGGCAGGATCATGCAGAGCCTTCTGGATCACTGTTGAAACTTGGGCTCTTACCCAGAGATGAATGGGAGGCCACTGCAGGGTTTCAGGTAGGCACGTGACACAATCTGACTGGATCCGTGTTGAGAATCTGTTTTAGGTTATGAAGAGTAATCATACTCTTCAGTAATCGTGCTCATAGACAACAGTAGAATAGGGAGACCAATTACAGGTCTATGTAAAAATCCAAAGGGAAGATGATACTGACCTGGTTCAGACCGGTAACAGGGTGGAAGTGAGAAGCAGCTGGGTTCTGGATATATTTCGAGTGATTTTCTGACGGATTAAATTTGAAGTGTCAGAGAAAGAAGGGAGTTAAGGAAGTTTCCATTTTTATTTATTGAGGTGAAATTCACGTAGCCTATAACGAGGCATTTTAAAGTGTACAATTCGGCGGCATTTACTGTGTTCACAATGACGTGTAACCATCACCTCTATCTAGTTCCAAAGCATTGTCATCACCCCAGAAGGAAACCTCCTGCCCTGCAAAGAGTTACTTCCGTTCTCTCCTTTCCCAAGCCTCTGGCGCCCACAGAGCTGCTCTCTGTCTCTATGGATTCACCCCTTCTAAACATGTCATGCAACAGGAATCATACAGTATGTGACCTTTTGTGCCTGGCTTCTTTCACTTAGCATAATGTTTTCAAAATTCATCATGTTGTAGCATGTATCAGTACTTCATTCTTTTTTATGACTGGATAACACTTCGCTGTACGGATATACACCATATTGTGCTTATCTGTGTGTACATTGGTAAACATTTAGGTGGTTTCCATCTTTGACTATTGTGATAGTATTGCTATGACCATTCATGTTCAAGTATTTGTTTGAATACCTGTTTTCAGTTCTTTGGGGCATGCACTTTGGAGTGGAATTGGTGGATCATTTAGTATAGTAATTGTGTGTTTAACGTTTTTAGGAACTACCAAACTGTTTTCCACAGTGGCTGCACCATTTTATATTCTCACGAGCAATGTATGCAGTCTTTCAATGTTTTTCCATCCTCACCATCATTTGTTATTTTCCATTATGTTTTTAAAATTTTATTATAGCCACCCTAGTGAGTGTGATTTCTAAGTTTTCAGCTTATGATAATAAAGTTGCCATGGCTAAGATAAGGAAGGCTGTGTGTGTGTAGGTCGGGACCGGTTGATTGTGAGAACTGCAGGCAAAGCAGTGGCCCCAGGGGAGAGTCAAGAAGGACTAAGGAAGGTTGAGGAGTAAATATTAATACTAATGGACAAATTACAGTATTGTTTTGTGTGGGTGCGACTTTTTTTTTAAAGGCAATGTAGTATTTAAGATCAAAGTCTTCTGACATGACTGCAATTCCTTTCCTAAACATGTGACCTGTGACTTGGAGAATCAACAGCTGCCTGCTATAATACACCTCCGCCAGAGTCTCAGCACGTAGAAGGCTTTCATAACTGTGTGTTGAATAAATTAATATAAAATTTCATTGTGTTAGGTTGAGACAGGGGAATATAGCAGAGGCATAGAATTTCTAAGGAAATGTTCTGTTCCCTGCGAGGACTCTGGTCCGTTTAACAAAATACTTATTGAGAACTGAGTGCCTGATACATGCTGATATTGAACAGGGCAGATGAGGTCCCTGCTTTATTTAAGGAACTTAAATTTAAGTGGGTATGATTCGTGGACTTAAGACTAGAGTTTTGAACAAAGAGACTTGTGCATGATTAGGATGTTTTTGCCTTAGGCTCCTAAATATTACCTAAATCTTATTCAGAAGTGTGCTCATTATTTATGCATAGCTAGACCTTTTTACAGCCCTGTCACACCGGAGGGGTACGTGTGTATGTGTGGTGTGTGTGTGTGTGTGTGTGTTTGTGTATGGAGGAGCGGTGTAGTGGATAAGAGAGGGGAGAATGACATCTTTCTCATCTCTCTCTTCTTCCTGCTCCCATCCTCCCATCAAGTTTGAAAGCCTAGAGTGTTAAGTATGGCATTATGAGAAATAATGAAGTTTAATCTTTTTATCTTGTAATTCACTAATTCTGTTTCTATAGATCAAAGAGTATCATTTGGATATGTGAATAATGGAATTGACTTAGAGAAACAGAAAGAGTGAGCAAGACTGTTCTGTATAGCTTTTGTGATGCTTTATTATAGATATTTATTTTTGTTCCCATTCAAATGCACACACAGGAGGAATTAGACAGGAAATAACTGTCATGGATGCAGTGACCAGTCGGGATTTTGGTAAAGCGAAGGACATTTGCTCCTTCTGAACAGACAGCAGCTCTGAACAGCAGGTCTGTGTCCCAGTGTGGGGTGCACTCCCAGAACGCCAGATCTACCGATTTTTCAAGAGAAATCTGAAAACTAAATTTTAACAAGATCCCATTTTTTTTTCTAAGATGTTTGGAGCTAATTCTACTATGTTTACAACACAGCAGGAACCAAATAAAATATTCATTCCACAGGTGGCCAGCATGCAATCTCGGATATAGACCATCTCCAAACAAATGGCACCATTTATAATGTCTAATAACAGTCACAGACACTTTAGACTGTAATTCTAAATATGCAAACTTACATGCTGATTTGCACACTCAGTCTGCAGATGTTCCAGTCTTCCCCACTTTATATTTTCTCTGTTTAGAGTTCTCTAGGGCAGCATTGTCCAGTAGAACATTCTGCAATGACGAATGTGTTCTAAATGTGCACTCCCTGGCACAGTCACCACCAGCACATAAGACTCCTGAGATGCACCTCGTGTGACTAAAGAATTGAGTCTTCAATTTTATTTAATTTGAATTAATTTAAACTTAAATTTAAATAGTCACATGTAGCCAGTGGCTAGCAAGCCATATCTGAGGGTCTCTGCACAGTCTCATCTCCATAGAAACCCAACCAAGAGTTACTGAATTGGATCAAACCAGTGTACACCTGTGATTGCAAAGTGGAGTAAGGAAGGAAAGGAACAGATCCGCTCTGTCATTTGTGGGGGTCAGGACAGAATTTCATAGAACTTATAAATCAGGCTGACACACTCTTAAATAAAATATGTTCCATCTTCCTACCTCCTGCCTACCAAGTATTCCTTCATAAAGCATGGAAGGCTAAGTTCAGATTTAGAATTCCTGGTCCCCTAGTGCTCTCTGCCCTGGAGCACGGTGACATGGGGGGAGCTGGCTGGTCTGTCCCTCCCCCAGCTCCACCCTGCACCACAAATGGATAGAGTAGAACTTTACATACCTTGAGCTCAAAGACCATCTTTGGGACACTTCTGCTGATCCCATGGCATGTTCTGTGTTTTTCTCCCTCATGGCTGTGGCTGCATTTGACGTTAGGACACCTTACACAGCTTTGTAGAACTGCCATATCAAATGAGCTCTTGTATTGATTGGGGCATAAAGGTCCCCTCTGGAAAAGCGCTGTGATCTGATTGATGCCTTCTGGGACCCCATGTAAGCGCCTACCTCATTGCCTACAAATTGAGGGATAATCACTTTTCTAAATGGGCTTGTGCTGAATTCTTCGGAGGCAAATTAGAACTGAACTTGGCTGCTGCTTTCAAAGTGTTTAAGAGCTGAAACAAGGAATGGGTGCAGATGTGACTTGGGCCAAAGGTTAATAACGAGAGTTCACTTCATTAAGCCACCTGATCACCATCACTAAATTGTCTTCGGCAATATGCCTCAGAAGACCCTTCTTGCCTGGGGCAATCATTGATGATGAAAGAACCCGGGAGTGAAAGATAAATGACAGATTGCTTTTGAGTCATGTGTAAATCAGTCCAATGAGTTCCATGTAATTAGAGTCATTAATTAAAAAATTAAGTATCCCAGTGCTTATGATGTACATGTGGATTATGTTCATCTAAATAAAACCTTTGAAATGATTTATAAATTCTGGTATTAAAGTAGGTAAAGGAGTAAAAAAATATAATAGTCACACTCTATGCACACATATGTGAAAAACTTGAGCAGTTTCAGTTGCAGGACAGCTTCGGAAGCTTATTTTGAACAATGTGATTTATCACATTTTTTTCTCGTTGGAGGCATTTGTGCCAGTATCGTAACTGGTAATGAAAGTCATTTCGTCAGCACACAGGGAAAGCTGGAGAACCATACCCGTACTGTGCTGCGGCTCCCTCCTGTGGTCAAAAGGAAGAACAGGGACATACAGAACTCTTGACAGTGAAAGAAGAGAAATAGGTAGTCCCAGAGACAGCACCAGAAAGGGTAAATAAATCGTGGTGGTCTGCAAAGATTCAGGACCTTCAGGCAGTTCTGCCTGTGATTCAGGATTGGCTAGGAAAACAGACTCCATGCTTTGTGCTAGATATTTCAGACGCTGCAACACTCTAATATGTGATTACTGCGTCCCTTATCTAAGGACACAGACATTTTACTGCTCTTTCCTTAATTTCCT
Organism: Microcebus murinus; assembly: GCF_040939455.1. Lineage (NCBI taxonomy): Eukaryota > Metazoa > Chordata > Mammalia > Primates > Cheirogaleidae > Microcebus > Microcebus murinus. The sequence continues at coordinate 48,973,906 of NC_134122.1, read as the reverse complement.
TCTTATTGTAGCCACTTCTCAGGGGTAGAGACTGTATTGTGTGATTCCATGTCCCATAAATCATACTATAATTGAAATTAATGTAAATATTTTACTGCCGAAATACGTTTTCCCCTGCGTCTCTTTTCATATATGCAAATGCTTGGCAATCTTGGGGTGGTTTTAAAAAGTGATGGTTTCTTTTTCTCAGTCTAGGTCTAGGTCTCAGCCTTGACCTAATTTTTTCTCTGCCAACATCAATTTAAGTCTATAGAAACAGAAATCTTTGAAACGTTATTAGAAACCGAAAGGCATCCCTACATGCTTTGTAATTCTTAGACCGAGTAGGTTTGCCTGAGATTAAATTAAAGTGCCATCTTGCCTGTGTGGCTCTTTCAAAGGGACTCTGTAATCACTGGTCCATGTGAGCTCTCGTAGCCCTGCCGCCTGATTTGGCTGCCACTGCAGGGCTGGGATGGGATACGTGAGGCTAAACATATTCAGTGGCAGAGAAAAATGCATAGGCAATACAGGAAAATGGGATTTGGGGTTAAAACTGGAGATGGGATAAACAGGGAAAGATAAGCAGTTCTTAACACTTTTCTTTTTTGCGCTGGGGGTTGGACAGGTGTCATGTTGCTGCTGTGATATAATTAGGAGTCTACTGTTCTTCATTTCCTCTAGAATCTTGTCCACAGGGGAGCCATGGATTGCGGTAGCAGGCTATGGGTCTCACTGTGGTCATGGGGAGCTTCCAATCTCTATTGACAACCTTTTTGGAATGCCAGATACATTTTTCATTAATTTGGAAATATTGAATAGGTGAATAAGGAGCAGGGTGCAGAGGGAGATGATAATGTCTTGTTGGGTTTCTCAAATACATTTAAAATATCTCCTAAAGGTGCAATAAAGATTTCGTTAAAAAAGGTAAAATGGATTTGCCCATAAGAAAACGCTAAATGAAACAGGTACTATTTATGTACATTTTTGTCTTAGTCCATTCAGGCTTCTATAACAAAAATATCATAAACTGTGTAGCTTATAAACAAAAGGAACTTATTTCTCACAGTTCTGGAGGCTGAGGAATCCAAGATCAAGACACTCACTGGCAGATTCAAAGTCTGGCAAGGGCCCACTTTCTGGCTCCTAGATGGTGCCTTTTCCCTGTGTCCTCTTATGGCAGAAGGGGCAGACAAGCTCCGCTGGGCCTTTTTATGAGGGCACTAGTCCTGTTCATGAGGGCTTCATCCTCATGACTTGGCCAACTCCTAAAGATCCCACCTCCTAATACCATCTCGTGGTGGGGTAGGTGTCAACATATGAATTTTGAGGGGGACACAAACATTCGGACCATAGCACATGTGTAAAAGGATTTCTCTTTCCTTTCACCCTTCCAAGTTCAGAGGGGTGGCAACAGCTCTCCACTGGGTCCTCTGCTCTGCTCCCTTGGTCTCAGACTTTTCATTGCTGGACCTGGATATTCTAGTTGTTAAGGGTACATGGGAGGATGGGGCCTGGGCAGGGGAGCTATGCAGAGGAAGGGACTGGCTTTTTGGATGTCCACATATTTTTTTTTTTTTTTTGAGACAGGGTCCTTGCTGTGTCACCCAGACTAGAGTACAGTGGTGTGATCATAGCTCACTGCAGCCTCAAATTTCTGAGCTCAAGCAGTTCTCTTGCCTCAGACTCCCGAGTAGCTGGGACTACAGGCATGTGCCCCAATGGCTAATTTTTCTATCTTTTGTAAAGATGGGGTCTCGCTCTTGCTCAGGCAGGTCTTGAGCTCCTGACCTTAAGCGATCCTCCTGCTTCAGCACTTTCATCCCAAAGTGCTAGGATTACAGGAGTGAGCTCCTGCACCTGACCTGAACGTCCACATTTTTTAAAAATGAAAATACACAAACTACTGCTTTATAGAAAATTCCAAATTATTTTTTCCTTTCATTATCCAGAAATTCCAGAATAACTTTCTTGCTGATGGCGTATGGGGCTTGGTGTCAATGAGGTGGCTGTGATTCAGTGTGTTCTGGCAAAATCAAGCTGCGAAGTCTAATAATTTCGATTAACACAAGTGTCCAAGCAATTTTGCACATCAGTAGAATCGTGTTTCAGTCAACAGGCAGATGATTTTTCAGAAATCCTTCCTAGTCCCTTGTTGTTTCTACTAGGTTAACTTATTTGGGAGGAAAAGTCCATTTTTCTTGTGGAAAAAATTCCAATGCACTGTATGAGCATTTCTCATCGCAGAAAAAGCACTGATTCTAAATCTCCTTAGTCTGTGCAGGCCTCTGACATAGACATAAGGATGGTGCACACTGGTGATTAGTGCACCGCCAGCCTCTGGCTTGCCATTCAGTCCTTTTGGGAGGATCAGGAGAGATGACACCGACATTGAGAACTGAGCAGGAGCCCCTGTGGGGCCAAGGGGTGAAAACCGTTGCTGGAAGAGGCCTGGGAACACAGGGATTTGAGGCACTGCAAAGAGTTCTTTGTGACTAAAGTGTAAGGTATGAACTAGTAGGGGCGTGGTGGGGGAGGAAACTTTAAGGAGCTCCTTCATGGAGAACCTTAAATGTCATGGTGAGTAGTCTCAGTTTTATCTTACCATCAGTAGGATACCATTCAGGAATTTTATACAAGAATAATATGTTGACAGTCTGGCTATACGGCATGATATGCCTGAAAATAAAAAATAAAATAAGACCAGTGGCATCCAAGAAGTGTCAGGAGACAGTGTATAATTCAGTGTTAAATGGTTGAGAGCCATAGAAAGGAGAAATTGCTATCAGTTGAAGCCATCAGGAACGGTTTCCTGAATAAAAAGGAATAATGTTGCACCTTGAAGAACAGGTAGAAGAAAAGGGAGGCACTTTGTTGATGCTGTAGTAGGGGATTTACCTTGTTCACAAAGACAAAGGCTAGTGGAAAAAGGCGCATAATGCTTTAGTCCCGGTCACGTTGCAATAGATGTTGCCACCTCATTCTGTTGTGGCAAGTGTTACAGCTCTTGACCAGGGAAATAACCGAGCAGCACACGAAGAGTCGGAGAACAGCCTTTATTCCTCCACAGCAGGCTCAGCACACCTAGTGTTACAGCTCTCTTCTCATCTTCTGATCTTCTCACCCTTGTTCTCCTCCTGCTTTTATACCCTTGGTAGGGCTCACAAAGCGTCCAATCAACTACAAGCTTTAACATCCAATCAGCATTAAGCTTTAACATCCAATCAACGACAGTGGGATTCAAAAATTACCCAATCAGGATCATGCGAGCAGCAAGGCCTGCACAATGGACGTACTACCTCGGGGGCCCAGCGGCTCTACCATGGGGCCCAGCCCCAGCAGCATGCCCTCCATCCGGCCCCACACAGCGCTGGCCCGTGGGGATGTGGAGCAATGGAGAGGCACCTGACGTTTTGTGCATCAATTCCATAAGAGGAATGTAACTGGGTACGGTCCAAGGATCAGTTGCAGCGGTGTGGCTGAGTGTCCTAAAGGACCGAGGGATAGGATTATGAGCTGAGACCCCACATTAGGCAATGATGTCTCATCCCAGCTTGGGGACAAGCGTCGGACACTCCAGAGCAGTCCTTTAATGGATTGTGTGACTTCAGTAAGTGTCTAGAACCTACTATATGCAAGCATTGAGCTACATCCAGATGTATTGTATTCCTGGGGGTGAATTTTCTCTGGAACAGGTATTTAGCTTATCTGGAAGTTATTCCTGCCCTTTCTAGGCCTAACCATGTGAGGAGACATGAACTTTTCCTTTCTGATACTGGGAAAAAGCAATCCTGAAAGGAACTCAACCCAAGCCCAAACACATCCGGCTTCAAGCAAAAGGAATATTACCAAATTGTGGGACTCTGCCAACATTTACAACAATTTTGGGAAATTAATTAAGTAACTCAGCTAGTAAATATCCTACAGTGGATACAATGGAATAGATGCTGTCTTGGGGATATGGGAGTGAATAACATACACATATTAACTAACCTGCTGAAATTTACAAGTGGGGAAGGAAAGTTAGGTAAACAATTTAACAATGGATAGATGTCTTTGCTTATGTATACTATTATTCTAAAGAATCCTGGCCTGAGCTTTGGATGAGGTCCAGCCATCCTTGTGTGCTAGTTGTGTGATCGAATCCTTCACAAGTTTTACGTAATGTGGCCAAAGGACAGGAAAAGCAAAGAGCCCAGTCGTTTAATATGATTGAACAGCACAGGCTAGATTTAAAGCAACTTTGAAGATAGGGTCCCTGGATTTGAAGAACTTGGAGTTTATTCTTCAAGATCAGGCTATGCTGCCCAGACGACATTGATGAGGAAAGAACTTTTGTTTCCACCTGTTCGGATTCGATAGTGTTACACCGCATGATTTAGTCTGGACTTTGCAAACACCCACCGATGACCGCGCTGCTGTAACCATGGAGTGCTTGGCAGCGTTGCCCCTCTTCCTTCATCTCTATCCAGGCAGGATTCTCCTCTTGTCTCACTGGAATAGCAGCTGCTTCTGCTCAGGCTGGAGGTGTGTGGTCAGCTGCACGGTGCCTGCCGTCCCCTGGGTTAGTTTGCGATCTTGCTATAATTTCATTCCACCAGCAATACAACTCATCTCAGTTCAAAAGGAAAAGAGAGAGAAACATAATTGAATGTGGCAGTCCTCGGTGTTTGCTAAAATGCTAAATGAGGGGGCCTCTGTTTTTAAGAGCACATTCTAGGGGAAATTCTGAAATTGCAAGCTGCAGCCCTTTCTCTTCGTGCTTGGTTTGGCTGATTTCCAAAGCATCGAGGCCAGCAGTTGAGGGACTGAAATATAATCGGTGGTGATACGTTTGTGCCACATGAAACATTCTCTGCTTCCAAAGGCTCCAGTGGCTGAGGCAGGCTGCACATCAGCAACAGCTCCTGGCTCCTGGACTCCGCAGGGAGGGAAGGAAGCTTGGTCGCAATGGTAAGAAACTCTGGAGTTTTCTACGGACCTAGTTTGCTACCTGGGAAAGAATACCTAGCATCTGCTGGTGAAAATGGCTGTTGGTAGCTTGAGACTGAAACAGTCACTTGAGCTCTGGGGCACTGTCAATTTTTAACTAGAAGGGCACCAGAGCACTGATTTTTGAAAAATGATTCCTTTCATGTCAGGGGTAGTGGTGCCTCGTAATTAATAAGGACCATTTGCTGGGCTCTGCCAGGGAAGAGCAGTCCCACGGTGACCTCCAACGTAAAACTCTGATTAATGCAGTCTCTGAAGTGCCCTCTTTCCTCTGAAAGTAATTGTTATTTCCACGAGGCTTCTTCAAAGAAATAATTGCCTGTTTTCTCGATATTTTCATGTCAGGGTACAAACCCATTCATACTAAAGCAGCTTTCTTTTCTGACGAATGAATTGTCACAGTTCTGTGAGCTTTACTGTTTACTGGGGGCATTAAGCGTTATCAGAGCAAACTTCTAAGCGATTTTTTTTGTTTGTTTAAAACTATCATTTGCAAGCAGTGATAACAGGAACCCATATTTTAAAAGAAAGTATTATGTGACTTTGGAGGAAGTTTGTTTGATTCATTCCAGCAAAGCAAACACTGGCAGGGTGAGGTGAGCCTTACTGTAAACAGGAGGTCTTTAGCATTCACCCTGGAAATGGCAACATGCTTATCCTGCCTCTGTTCTCTGGGTGCCTTTTCAAATGCCTCTTCTCAATCACTCATGCTACAGGGAGGAAACCATAAAGCCACTAAATGTTTTTTTGAAAGAATTAAGGGGTGAAGGACATTTGATGATAATAAGATTGCATAACATTGAGAAGAAAACAAAATCTATTACTGTACAGAGAGGACACCTGAAATGTACTTATTTGACTGCAGAGCTGATGTGTGGGAAATGATTTTTCTGTTCATTATCCAGAGGAATGAAGACAGTGGTGATGAAGGAAGGGTGGGAATTTTGGGGAATGAATCTGCCTTTCCAACAACTCAGAAAGGGGGCAATTGGAAACCAGACTTATGAGAATATTTGATAACCCTGCCTTCACTCTCCATCCCTAGATCACTCATAAGCAAACGGACCTTAGAGGTAAAGCTGCAAAAACAGGGGTCAGATTTTTCCCTCCGTAGCTGCCATCTGGTACCATTTATCATCTCATCCATTTTAGCAGCTCTTCTTACCTGTTGAGAAGTCACAATTTTTTAAAGACTCACCTATTTAATATTTCTTCTTAACCAGCAAAATGGGTAAAACGAAGTGTGGGAGTTAAATGGGACTTTTAGTGCTTTGGAATGTTTTGCCTGAATTCTTGAGGTATAATCATGCTTTTCTTCATTAGCCTGAGAACATTCCTTTAAGGATTAAAAAGGACCAGGCTAATATGCAGATGGAGTCACCTGACAGCACACTTTGAGCATGGGTATGAAATAAACATAGTGACAATCTCAGACAGCATTCAGGGAGAAAATAAGAGCAGGTCAGGGCTGAGATTATGTAAATGCAATCATAGTACAACCTGATGCAAGGATATAGACTTGCAAAGAAAGTGAACTGTCTTTTGGAGTTGGAGGAGAGTTCAGTGGAAACCAAGAGTGACTGCAAGCTGTTTGCATCCAGGCCATCCTCTAGATATTTGGTTAATTGCTATTTAGAGGGTTGGAAAGAATTACCCAATTGTACATTAAAATAAAAGATTCGGCCTAATTGAGCTCTTCTTAATGGCAGACACGAAAATGGTAACAGTTTTGTAGGAAAGATAGCCTAACCAGCTAGCTTTTGCCAAGGGAACCATATTTCACTTTTCATTTTAGTGAGAACTGCGCGAGAGAGCATTGATTGGAAGGGGAGTGCATCTATAGATTAGATTTTCATTAAGTCCCTTCCATGATGAAAAGGAAACCAATTATGGTTCTCATCATGCAAATGTGATCGGTTGTCTTAGTTATCCAAGAAAAAAGACACTCACTGTGCTTAAAACACTCTCCTTGACCTCATTAGATCAGTAGCATGTCAGGGCTTGCTGGAAGTTATGTCAAATAGGCCAGCCTCGCTTGGGCTTTGGCCTCTGATGACATTTTTTTTTGTTTGTTTATTTACAAAAATATAAAGGGAATGTAAATAATTAAATCCATACTATGCAATTGCAAACAATTTTAAGATATTTCAAAGCAAGGAAAGTGCGTGGAAGTTCTCATATAATATTTTATAAATATTGAGAACATAATGTGCTGCATGCTAAGTGTTTTAAACCCTTTAGTCATCCTCATTCTTCCTCTTAAGTAGATATTTTAAAATTAATAATTCTTATTGTATTGCAGTAAGGTGTGCAGAAGTTAAGGGCACTCTGAAGGGCACACAGCTAGTAAGGGGTAGCGCCAGGGTGGGAACAAATGCAGGCTGGCCTCGGGGCCCTGGGCCCTCACCATCTCATCACACCGCCTGTCGAGCTAGAGACGACCTGAGCCAGGCCTGGATGAGCCTGGTATCAGACCTTCAATGACCCAGCCTCAAAACTTGAACTAGGCTGGGCGCGGTGGCTCACGCCTGTAATCCTAGCACTCAGGGAGGCCGAGGCGGGCGGATTACTCAAGGTCAGGGGTTCGAAACCAGCCTGAGCAAGAGTGAGACACCATCTCTATTATAAATAGAAAGAAATTAATTGGCCAACTAATATATATAGAAAAAATTAGCCGGGCATGGTGGCGCATGCCTGTAGTCCCAGCTACTCAGGAGGCTGAGGCAGGAGTTTGAGGTTGCTGTGAGCTAGGCTGATGCCACGGCACTCACTCTAGCCTGGGCAACAAAGCAAGACTCTGTCTCAAAAAAAAAAAAACTTGAACTAATCTTTGACATTTCTCTTTTCCTCTGTTCTTCTTTCCCAATGCCGCCTGTTTCAGTTTCCTGTCATTTGGGTACCAACACCATCATTCATGCCTTTTGCTCCCACTCTGGTCAGTCTCCCTTAAATAGCTCTCTAACTGGTAGACAGTCCTGTGTTATGGGAAGAGGATTTAAATTTGCTCAGACAGGCAGTTAAATTTCTATGTTACCTCTTATTAGTTGTGTGATTTTGGACAGTATTTTTGTTTTAAATCTTTAATTCTTAGCTTTCTTATCTGAAAAATGAGAATAATGATTCTAACCTCCGTTGGGTCATTGTGAGGATTACATTCCTACGTTTGTGTAAAATAGGATGCTTAATGAGGCTGGAGACCATGGCAGGGAGAATTAGACAGAAGCTTTTGAAATTATCTAGGTATAAGATGGTATGGATTTAAATTGGGGCGGTAGAGAGAAAATGAGAAAGAAATCAAAACAGGAGATGATGGGAAGGAAAATTCACCTGCACTGGCCACCTATCGGAGGTGAACAAAGAAAAAGCAAAGACCCTGGCATTTGAAGAAAGTAGTTCAAGAAAAGTAAATAAAAATCCCCTCATTGTGTTACCAATGCCCCTCAGTTCTTGTAATCTCCCAGGGTAGAAATCAAGAGAGATCATCTGACTGAGATGATAGCAATAAAGAGAAAAGGTTTATTTAGCTTGTGCACAAGGGAGTCAGCACCGAGAAAGGAAAAGTTTGGGCTGCTCCCCGAGGATAGTGTAGGAATTGGTTTTATCAATTGGCTTTTCTAAAGGGAAGGGTTATTATGTCCAAGCAGGTATGGGGGTGTGGAGTTTCTAGCACCTTTATAGTAGCTTTACATACTTCTTCATGCATTGCATATAGCATTAGCATTTTAAATTTCCGTCCCCGGGTGTGATTTTTATTAATTAATTTATTTCTCACTCTGTTGTCTTGGGTAGAGTGCAGTGGCATCATCATAGCTCACTGCAACCTCAAACTCCTGGGCTCAAGTGATCCTCCTGCCTCAGCCTCCTGGAGACTATGGGCACCACCACCAAGTCCAGCTCATTTTTTGTATGGACAGGGTCTCTTGCTCAAGCTGGTCTTGAACTTCTGACCTCAAGCCATCCTCTTGCCTCGGCCTCCCAGAGTGCTAGGATTACAGGCGTGAGCCACCACACCCTGCCTGATTTTTACTATTAAAACAAAGAAAAGGTTACTATAAACTGAAGCTTAAGCCTAACTGTCTCTGTGGGGGCTCTGGGAAAGTCCTTAGCCCTCTAATGCAGAAACTTACGGTCAACAGGTTTTTGGTCTCTTGCTTCTAATTGGCTAGAAATTCAGCAACCTCAGCTTGAATAAGGGGCTTTAGGCAAACCTCGGCTTGAGCAAAGGGCCTCTTCCTCCTGCCTCCCCCAACCACATCAAAACAGAAAACCAATCAGTCTGCCTGTGTCAATTGTAATTATCACCTTACCTGGTGTGGTGCCTGTCTTAGTCTGTTCAGGCTGCTCTGACAAAATACCTCAGATCGGGTAATTTATAAACAACAGAAATTTATTTCTTACAGTTCTAGAGGCTGGGAAGTCCAAGATCAAGGTTTCAGCAGATTTGGTGTCTGGTGAGGGCCGCCTCTCTGCTGTACAGGTGGTGCCTTCTTGCTGTGTCCTCACATGGTGGAAGGGACTAGCTGGCTCCCCGGGGTCTCCTTTTTGAAGGCACTGATCCCATTCATGAGAGAAGAGCCCTCGGGACCCCATCACCTCCCCAAAGCCCAATAATACTATCACACCAGGGATTAGGGTTCAATGTATCATTTTTTGGAGAAACATTCGGACCATAGCAGTGCTTTATACATAGAAGGTTTTATGTGTGTATATGTTATGTGTGTATATTAGATATTGGAGTTTGGTTACAAGCTATTGGACTCATCTGTTATATAGTTATATATATGCATGATATATATGTGATATATATTATACATCACAGATCTCATATAGTTATATATGTGTGATATATATGTGATAATATATACTATTATACATCATATATATATATATATATATAATTATATAAAAGATGAGTCCTATAGCCTGTTAGGCAAAGTCTAATGAGGTGTTTAGAAGTGAGTGACAATGTAGTGTGTTATGGGTGGAATATATTTGATCATAATATGGCCTGGCCTTTGATTATGTTCCTGAGGAGAAGAAGGTGGATCCAGAAGATCAGAGGAGAATCTATGAACTTATATTCATATGTCCACAGGTTTTAGAAGTTTGAAAGTATTATTTAGAGGGCAAATTAGATATAGCTATAAATTACTAATAATCGCAGTGCTATTTTTCTTGATAATTGATAACCTGTTGCCACATTGATAAGATGAATAGAAAGATGTGTAGGAGAATGAGTGCATACAGCAGGCTTCTCTCCTCCCTACCCACTGTACAACCGAAGCATGTAGAATACAGGTATGAGTGATGTTATTAATAGGATGGATACAAGATACTGATTGTTGATAAAAGGGATATTGTGGTGACAGGTTTTAAGGAACTGAATGCGTTGGCCAGCTTTGAGTTTCTCCTTGAAGAAGGTGTCAAGAGCATTAAAAATTATCAATTGCACATATCAACAATATAATGAAGACGAATAGTCTGTCATTCATTTTTGGTGTTCTTCTGTGAAGGAATTACTTCTGATGGACTAAAGCAATGGTTCCCAAAATTTTTGGCACCAAGGACCAGTTAGTTTCATGTAAGAATGCAAGACAGTTTTTCCTTGGACTGAGGAGAGAGGATGGTTTCAGGATGATTCAAGTGCATTACATTTATTGTGCACTTTATTTCTACTACTATTACATTGTAATATATAATGAAATAGTTATACAAGTCACCATAATGCAGAATCAGTGGGAGCTCTGAGCTTGTTTTTCTGCAACCAGACGGTCCTATCTGGGGGTGATGGGAGACAGTGACACCGGAAAAGTTTTACTTATGGTCGGTCTACTGCATAATTTCATTTTGGTTGCTATCATTGCAGAAAACCCTACTTCACAAAGATAGGATGTTGGAAATGGAAGCAGCTTTTCAGTGCTTTTGTGGCAATCTCAGGATATTCTGCCTTGACTTTAATCCTGAACATACGGAGATTTGAAGTCATCTCAAACATACTTTTAAGGCCGCCATCATTTGTGATCTGAATTTGTGATCCTCTTCTAGCACAAAGCCGACTCACCTGGCTTATTCACAAATGGGTTTCGAATCCATTTTTTCAAAGTTTGGGGGTCTTTTGTGGTTGAGAAGTAATTCTCAAACTCTTTTGAAAGCTGAGATGGGTGATCATGCATCAGCTGAGAGAAAGAAGGCCCTGGCTCAGTCTCTTTCAAAATCTCTGCTAATGTTTGAAACTTGTCAAAACTCCCAACCTTCACTCGTTGCCCCCATAATTTCAGTTTGGCTTTGAATTCAGCCACTTTATCTGCTGACTTGAACATAGTTGTTCTTCCCTGTAGGGACAGATTGAGTTTGTTGAGCAGGTTAAATATGTCACACAGGTAGGCAAGTTTTGCAGCCCATTCTGTGTCACTGAAATGTTCTTCCAGTGGTGACTGTTTTTCTAAAAGAAATCTCTGGAGTGGCTCTTGTAACTCAGAAACTCTGGCCAGTGATCTACCTTTAGAAAGCCACCTCACTTCTTTGCGTAAGAGAAGACGCGTGTGCTCTGCGTCCATTCTCCGCTCAGAGCTGAGTTAAGGGCATGTACTTTAATGTGGTTGATAGTCCTGCAAAACGCTGTTACATTCAGGTGACATTTTTCAGCTAGCCAGCATTTCTCTATGGATGACAGAGTGCATAGACTCACATTCATAAGCGACCTTCTTGACCCAAGTACTGAAACCAGAAAGCCATTGTCATGGCAGCCACTCCATCCATGCCTATATGGACACAAAATGACCAATGCAGTTTTCCTGGTGTGTAATCAAAGACTTAAATAGTTCTGCAGCTGCAGTGTTGGCTGGCAACAAAAGTGCATGTAACATATGCTCATGCACATCCTCCTGAAAAATATATCACACAAAAACAAGTATTGTTGCCTTGTTGTCAACATCGGTAGACTTGTCAACCTGGATTGCTTACCATGGTGACTCATTAATCCTCTCTTATAATTGTGCCTCAACATCCTCTGCTACTTCATCAATTGGTCTAGTTATGGTGCTAGCCGAAAGAAGAATGATGCTGCCAGTGCAGATATATTTGATGAAGCAGTGGCCTTCAATAATTGCTTCTGTTCTTCATGTTTACGTCTTTTTCTTTTGAAAAATTTGAAAGGCTTGTCTTTTAATGCAGGGTACTTGGTCTCTATGTGGCAAAGCAGTTTTGAAGGTTTTGTGACTTTGTTGGGCAGCCGCTTGCCACATACTGTGCAAAGCAGGCTTGGAGAATGTGAATCACCTATTGCAATGAACCTGTAATTTAAGTAGGACTGGGCATTTTCTTTTAAATGCAGCTTTCATTTTGTTGTCAGTCTTAGAGTCTTCTGTTGTCTCATCTTTGGGTCTTTCCCCCTTTTCAAAGAAGTTCTCCAGCGATGTTTGTGTTTTACTCATGTTTGCTAGGGTTAGCGTGTGGGCTTTCCAAAACTGTGAGACAAGTGTGCAGTGTGGGAAAGAGGTGCGGACGGAAGTGGTAAATCAAACAATGGGTGGGCCATGCATGGGGTAAAGTAAGAGTCGGATTCTGACTTCAAGCCTGACACCAGATGCAGCCGTACAACTAAAGTACATCAGCTCACTTGCCACTGTAAGGCCTGCCACCAGATACAGCTTGCTGCTTACCACTCACGGATAGGGTTTTGATATGAGTCTGCAAGCAATGGATTTATTATGGTCTCTGAGCAGCCAAACCTCTCTGCTAATGATCATCTGTATTTGCAGCTGCTCCCCAGCGCTAGCATCACAGCCTCAGCTCCACCTCAGATCTTCAGGCGTTAGATTCTCATAAGGATTGCACAGCCTAGATCCTTCCCATGCACAGTTTTCAGTAGGTTCGAGCTCCTATGAGAATCTGATGCCACCACTGATCTGACAGGAGGCGGAGCTCAGGCATGATGTGAGCAATGGGGAGCGGCTGTAAATACAGATGAAGCTTCGGTAGCTTGCCATCTGCTCAACTCCTGCTGTCTGCCCAGGTTCCTAACAGGCCACGCACAGGTACTGGTCTGTAGCCCAGGGCTTGGGGGCTGCAGGGCTAAAGGGGGGCTGCAGGGGCTACAAAGCTAAAAACAAACAAGTGTAAGTTCTATGCAAATTTTCATCCCGTTGGTCTGCCTCGTGGATATTGATGATTTGCGATGGATGCTGCCCAGATCCCATCAGGTGAGAAGACACGAGAGCAACTATGTATGGAATGTTGGAAAAATACCATTGAAGTGGTTGCTGACTAAGTCTGATGTTGATTGTAAAAATCAATGTGATAGATGGAAGACCTAGAAGGTGGAAACTAATTAGCTGGATGGCCTAGAAATTAAATAGGTTCAAGATGGAGGAAGTCTCTGGAGAGGTGCTCAAAGAATTGCAAGAGAAATGGTACAGGTCATGTTGCTGGCTTTGACTGTAACTTTAAATGCCTTCCTGCATTTGGACACAGGAATGACATCAAAATGTGGACACAGGAATAACATCAAAACTTCCTTAGGTACTGTAGGCTGAGCTTATGATACAGTCCAAGTTAGCTCCTTCTTCCCTTGCATTCTCTTTCTCTGACACTTATTCATCAGCGTTTGCAGGCTCCTATTAGTATTTGTCTTTGTATCTCACCTGACTTCCTATTGAACTCCTTGGATTTATCAACCCAGTAGGTGGAAAATCTTCCCAGTTTACATCACAGACCCCTAAGGAGCTCACGGTATCTTCTCCTTGGCTCTCTGAAGTGCCCAGACTCCCGCAAATCTACCACTCTGAGTCAGCTACCTTGACGTGGCCCCATCTTGGAAGTGAGAGCAATCTATTTGGAGAATTTTGATATTTGGATTCTGAAATTCACTGGGTTTGGATCATATCTTGTGTTGCAAAAGTACTGGATTAATTTCTTCTTTTTTTATTTCATTGCTGTGCTTATTTTGGTTTCAATAATGAATTCAAAATATAATAAAACATGTACAAAAGCATTTTAAAAGATGGAAAAAATCTTTGACAGGATAAAAGGGGAAAAATTACATCCATATATACTTAAATCTCCATTTTCTTTTTCTTGAAACAGGGTCTCACTCTGTCACCAAGCTAGAGTACAATGGTATCATTATAGCTCACAGCAACCTCAAATTCCTGGGCTCAAGCAATCTTTCTGCCTCAGCCTCCCAAGTAGCTGGGACTATAGGCACATGCCACCATGCCTGGCTAATTTTTCTAATTTTCGTAGAGATGGGGTCTCACTTTTGCTCAGGCTGGTCTCAAACTCTTGAGCTCAAAGTGATCCTCCTGCCATGGCCTCCCAGAGAGCTATGATTACAGGTGTGAGCCACCACACTTGGCCTTAAATCTCACTTTTTAAGTATTAATAACTTCTGCTTTATCCATTTGGTTTTAAAGTTTCTGACAGATGCTATGCTGGTGAATCAGTTCATAGAAAGCAGGGCTCATCAGCTTAGCTGTTTCACCATATAAAAGGCTGACTATACTGCAGTATGTCACTATACCTGTGACTTCCCTAACTTTTATTCATTTGGCATGGATTCTTTGCAAAACCGTGTTTATAACTGAGGTTTAATACTCTTTAAGAAAAACAAATACCCATTTATCCAATCTAGGACTTAGAAGAATCGCCTATTAAATTCATGTGAAAGTGCATTAACAAATGGATGAATATTTTTAAGATACTGAAAATTAACTACTGTATAAAAATGGACTTTACTGGTTGTAGGATTATATATGTTTCCTGTCTCTGCCCCTCTTCTTTATTTGTTTGGAGTATTGATTTACATAATCAGATGTTTTTAAGTTAAGAATTTTTAAAGATAACATAAAAACTGAAAAAGAGCACAAATCATAAATGTGCAACTCACATTTTTGCAAAATGAGCACAATCTTGTAATTAGCACCCAGCTCAAAGAATAGAAATCACTGGCTCCTCAAAGCCATCGTGTGGTATTTTATGATCCTGATTTATAACCCCTAAATTGAGATCTACTTATTTTTAAGCTATGAATGCCCTTCTTCATTTCTGTTTTTAACAAGAAGCAAGTAATCCTATTTATGTAAAATTACATCAGTGGCTCATTACACATGGATACAGATATGGAGGTGTGTGCTCAGCACACTACTAGCAGTGGAGTCTGGGAGATGTGTTAGAACTTTCTTCTTGGTTTGTTTTTTCCTTGTTTAAACAACATTCTTTCATATGTAATGAGTATGTGCCATTTGCAAAAAACATAGCAGCTTTTTAAAGGAACTTTGATGCTTTAGAGTGAGCCTATGATGGGGATTGGCCAGGGCATCTTTTAAATCACCTGGAGACTAAATCTATGCCTTTAGACTCTTTGCACCCCTAGTGGGGAAGAGTTCGGTGCTCCTGTCAGAGGCTCTATAATTTGTCAGCGGGAGGTGGCAGGCAGAGTGCCTCACTTTTGCTTTATACTTAAACTTAAGGTTGAGTTACTGAAAGAACAGGAAATGGTTTTAAATAGAAATAAATCATAATAGCTGAGATTAAAAATATCTCACAAGTTAATATTCAGTATATCTTTTTGAGGAATAGGTTTAATCAGAAATAATCTAATAGCCTTTCTAGAATTTTGCTATTGACATATAATTGATACTTCAACTTTGGCAGAGAAACGGTTATAAAGAGTTGCCAAGTCCATTTGTGAGCTCCCTTGGGCCCTGGCAGAAGGTGGGATCCCCTGCCTTGGGTGGCCAATCATGTCCCCTGGGAAAAGTGTGCCCACCTGGCTCATTTTTCCTCAGGGCTTTCTGTTACTATTACTTTCAAATGTGTCAGAGTGATATACCCTTATGCATTCTGAAGTCAGGAATATAAATTCTTATTTTATCTTAAGGGAAGATGGAAATGAGCTGATAACTCTGAATCTAAAGGTAGCCTGACATATAACTGAGAAAATTTAATAAGACAAGCTTAGTAAACCAAATTAATTTTTTAAAATACAGCTTGTTTTCTTCTTGTTACCAAAGAAACATATGGTAATTGCAGAAGATTCATAACATGCTGAGAAGAAAAGAAGAAAGTGAGATCATCCAGGGCCAATAATTGCTAGGTTTTTTTAATATACATAATTTTAGCCTTTTTCTTATGTATATATATATATGCACACACATATACACACCCAACACACACACCATTTTTACTAATTGCAGTAGGTTGTCTTTCTTCCATTATATGAAGTATTTTACTTCATAGTACTTATCACTATTTTAAATTATGTATCCATTTGTATTATTATTTCATTAATGTCTACGTCCCCCACAGACTCAACTCCCATGGGTAAGAACCATGTTTCCTATTGTAATCTTGACAGCCAGAGCAGTGCATGGCATATTAAATATTTGTTGAAACAACAACAAAAAAAGAATATTATACATACTGTTTATTCCTGATTTTTTTATATAATTTGTTTTAGCTATCATTCCATACCAGGAAGTATAGTTCTACATCATCATTTTAATAGACATGGATGTTTTTCCAATTTTCCTTCAAAATCATTATTTATCATAATGCTGACTGAACATCTTTGTATATACAAGTTTAAGCAATTGCCTGATCTAGTTCTTTTTGTATTTTATTCATACAACATCAAGGGGGTAAATGACCTAACTTTGAAAGTATGATGTGGAGAATGGACAAAGCAGTGGAAGCAGGCAGAGAAGGAGAAGGAGAAATGAGATTTTTCAGAAAGAACATAGTGTTGTATGTGTAGCGTGCGGACTGTGTTAGTCTGTGAGTTCAGAAGAGGGCTGGAAGTTGAGGAAAAGAAGCATGTGGATGAAGCTAGCAAGGTGGTACCTCAGATTCCTTGCAGGTAAAACATCTGTGGTTCTGAAGCCAGATCTGTGTGAGGGGCAAGGACTCCCTATCCAGCTTTTCTCTCCATGTGGTCCAGTTGACCCTTATAATTGCTGAAATGTAGAGACTTTGATAAAGGCTTCTCATCAGTACCTGATCAGGTTTACAAGACAATTAGCCACATGTGAATAAGCTCACTCTTTTTTTTTTTTTTTTTTTGAGACAGGGTCTTGCTCTGTCACCCAAGCTAGAGTGCATTATTGTCATCGTAGCTCACAGCAACCTCAAACTCCTGGGCTCAAGCCATCCTCCCGAGTAGCTGGGACTACAGGGGCATGCCACCACAGCTGGCTAATTTTTCTATTTTTTGTAGAGATGGGGTCTCACTCTTGCCAGGCTGGTCTTGAATTCCTGGCCTCAAGCGATCCTCCCTCATTGCTAGGATAATAATCGTGAGCCACTGCCTCCCAAAGTGCTAGGATTACAGGCGTGAGCCACTGTGCTGGGCCCCCACACTCACTCTTTAATCATTCCACGTCAAGCACTGATGATTTCAGAACAATACTCAGCTGCCCCACCCAACATGCTAAGGTGTCATGCCATCCCACTCACTCAGGACAACAGCATTCGCTGGTCCCAATTAATTCTTGTAACCAGTAACCAACTTTCAGGCTTCTAGATGCCTGGCAAAACCAAACTTCATTCCTTTCCACCAGGGTGACTCAAAAATCATGCTACTGCCTAAAAATGGATGAATAAAAATATCCACTTTTAAAAAATAAAAATCCTTTGTTTTATTTCAATGGGTTTATTAGGCACAAATGTATTTTGTTACATGGATGAATTATACAATGCTGAAGTCAGTGCTATTAGTGTAATTGTCAAAAGAATAGTGTACATTGTATCTGATAGGTAATTATTTATCTCTCACCCTCCCCACTTCTTAGTTTCCAATGTCTATTGCCCCACTTTATTATCATATATACCCATTGTTTAGCTCCCATTTGTAAGGAAGGACATGTAGTATTTGTTTTTCCATTCCTGAGATACTTCACTTAGGACAACAGTCTCCAGTTCCATCCAAGTTGCTACATTTCTGTTATAGCCCAGTAGTAAGATGAACACTTAGGTTGATTCCATATCTTTGCAATTGTGAATTGTGCTGCAATAAACATTTGGTGCAGGTGTCTTTTTGAAATAATGATCTCTTTTGTCTGGGTAGACACACAGTAGTGGGATTGTTGGATTGAATGGTGGGTCTACTTTTAGTTCTTTGAGGAATCTCCATACTGTTTTCCATAGAGGCTGTACTAATTTACATTCCCACCAAGAGTGCATAAGCTTTCCTTTTCACCCCATCCGTGGCAATTCTATTGTTTTTTGGCTTATCAATAATGACCATTGTGATGGGGGTAAGGTGGTATCTCATTGTGGTTTTGATTTGCATTTCCTTGATGATTAGTGATGTTGAGCATTATTTCATATGTTTGTTGGCTATTTATATATCTTCATTAAAAAAATCTGTTCATGTTTTTTGCCCACACTTTTGATAGGGTTTTCCAGCAAGAAAAAAACAAAACAAAACAAAAGATTTTTATTTTTTTTATTTTTTTTTCATTTTTTTTTCTTTTTTTTATTAGGGGAAAAGATCCTGAGGTTACAAAAGATTTTTAAAGCAACTTTCAAATAATTGGGGATTTTCCAGTTAATCTCAGATTGAACAATATCCTAGAACTACTATTTTTTTGCCAGGGTCTTAGAGCAAGATCTCCATTTAGCTCCTGTTCTAAGTGTTGAGTATTTCCACAGCTCATTGTTCACAATAATATTTAAAAGATTAAAGGACAAAAACACCCAATACTGGGCTCAACGCCTAGGAGGTATTTAGGACCTAACTGTGATTTGGAATCTTCCAAACTGAACCTTGGTCAATGGAGAACTTTCAGCTGATTGTGGCTTAAACTATTCCTGTTTCTCTTTCTCTTAATACTTGTGGAGAAGGACTTTGTTTTGTTTTTTTTTTCTCAAACATTTATTTAGCATGTATTGCAGGCATGGCCTTTATTCTAGGGAAGTGAAGTTTGAGAAAAAGTTCCTGATTTCATGTAGTCTGCAATCTAGAGGAAGACAAGGCTAACGTTTTTGTTAATACGTCAATTGGATGGCCAGATGGGGCAGCCATTTCTACAGAAAGAGGCATGTCTCTCAACTGTGATAGGAAAAGCCTCCCTCCCTCCCTCCCCTCCTTCCTTCCTTCCCTCACTTTTATCTGTTCTTCAGCAGATATTTAGGGGCTGCTAGCTGCTCAACAAATTCTATACTCTTCTCTTTTTCTTGGACACATGACTAATCCGCATTTCCCTGCTTTCCCAGCCATTATCTGTGGTCAGTGCCTGAGACTGGGCCAACCGCATGTGGGCAGAAGTGATATGGCTACTCCCATGCATGTGCCTCCCTGACTTGTCCCATTCTGCTGGCTGAGTGCTAACGGCCAGGGTTATTTGGAAGTCACACGTTGAGGGTGGCAGAGATACCCTCTGCCTCAGTCTCTGGGTGATCTTGTGGAGCAAAGCCCCCCTCTCCACCTGCAACTGACTTGGACCCCATATGAGCAAGAAATAAACTTTGATTGTACTTGAGCCATTCTACGTTTCGTCTATTTGTTGTAGCAGTGAGCTACTCCAACTGTATCAAATTTCCACTAGGTTTTAGGCACTATGCCAGGTGGTGGGGATACAGTGGTGACCAACTACTTAGCTTCTAATGAGGGAGATAAGCAATGAGATAAGCAATGAACATGTAAACAAACCAGAAATGTACATACTGGGATAAGTGCTATGAAGGGAATTAACAGGGTGATGGGGGGTCAGGTTGGGGAGGTGCAGCTGGCTGTAAACTGGGCATTGAATGACATGTAGGTGTTAGCTCCTAAGTAGGGATTGTTTGTTCAATTCTAAAAGTAGGAAAATAACTATCAATTAGAGGATGCAGGAAGGTCACAGAAACCTAGGATGGCACCCCAGGCCCCCTTCTAAACCTATTCTGGAACACTGCTTCTGTGAGTGGTAATGAATTTCCAAGAAAATTCTGAAAAGTTCCGAAGTCATGTTGTTCTGATTAGTTGAAGACTACGAGATACAGAAACATACCCAAGGTGACTTAACTGAAAGAGAATTTTATTGTAAGCAACCATAATAGTCCTTTTCTTAAAAGGATTTGTTCTGCAAAATTTGGATCCAGTCAAAAGGCCACACTCAGTGCATAAGGCTGTCCCTTACTGGACACTCTCCTAAATGGCAGCTTGACCTCAGTGACCGGAGTATCTGCATCCCGATTCCAACTTCCTAGAGGTGAGCAGCAGAATGCACACCCCGTCCCTTCTCTCTGTGTGGGCCCTGATGCAGTCGGCCATGCCCAGGAGGGCACATGTGGCCCAACCCCACTTCACACAGGCCACGCGAAGAGTGTCTGAGAATGGACAGCCACCAGCATTTACACACGCCCTCCTCCCATGCACGCTGCTCTGAAGATATTGTCTCAGCCTAATCTTACTGACAGCCTTAAATACTGTCGCACCCTCCCTGACTGGAGATTACCCCACGTGGAGCAGTTATGCCTAGAATATCCAGAGGAGAAATTTGGGGGACTTCTAAAAAGATCCTTGTTAGTGTCAGGTGCCGTAACCAAGGAGACCTATGAGAGCTCGAAACTCTCGCAACCCTCTTCGTTGTTCTGTTCCCAGGGGAATGAATGAATGATAGCTCAGACTCCCCTAAGGTGTAACAGAATGGGGGGAGGGAGAAGCAAGTGCAAGTTCAAAATGAAGGAAGTAGGCCAGGTGTGGTGCCTCATGCCTGTAATCCTAGCACTCTGGGAGGCCGAGGCCGGTGGATAGTTTGAGCTCAGGAGTTCGAGACCAGCCTGAACAAGAGCAAAACCCCATCTCTACTAAAAATAGAAAGAAATTAGCTGGACAACTAAATATATATATAATATTAGTTGGGCATGGTGGCGCATGCCTGTAGTTCCAGCTACTCGGGAGGCTGAGGCAGGAGGATTGCTTGAGCCCAGGAGTTTGAGGTTGCTGTGAGCTAGGCTGACCCCACGGCATTCTAGCCTGGGCAACAGAGTGAGACTCTGTCTCAAAAAATAAAAAAATAAAAAATAAAAATAAAATGAAGGAAGGAGGCAATACCCCTCCATGAGAGCACCGTTCATTGGCTAATGAGTGCAGAGCTGTGCAGTGGATAGAGCACAGACCCCGGATTTGAATCCCAGCTCTACTAATTGCTTTGGATGTGACCTTGGGCAAGTTACTTAACTTCTCAGCGGCTCTGTCTCTTAATAATCCTAGCCAAGGGTGACGCGGGAATTCAGTGAGTTAATATTTATGAAATACTTAGAAGATGTATGAAGCTGACACATAGAAAGTACTTTGATAGATGTTCGTAAACTAAACTCTCACAGAGCAGAGAGGAGACGGTTAAGTGATGAGGATCACAGGGCGTCAATTTCGAGTCACTTCCTTGGTTGGAGGGGGCATTTCCATGATCGTAACTGCCCCCACTTCTGCCCACTGGGGAGACTATGCCAAGAGCTTGTCTCCAGCGTCCTTCTTTGCCATCCCTGAGAGGGGCACAGGAAGACGTCCCCATGCATGGTTATGCCCGAGGTCATTATTTGTTCTCAGGCCTGAGGACTGCCCAAAAAACGAGGACCCTGAACCCTTGTGTGGTAGAATACAAATTTTTAGAAAGGCCTAAAACTCTTGGGATTTCCCGAGTGATAGGAGTGTCTTTGTTATTCATAATAAGCCCCTGTCTTCCATTCCTGAGTTTCTGAGGCGACTCAAAGCAGCATCCTTAGATACCTTTAAGAGGAGGATTGATCCCAGAAAGACTAAGTGTTAGATCACCTACAGAGTTCAGACTTCCCCGTCTCACCCCCCACCACACCTGGGAAGGAAAAGGGGCTGGAGATTGAGTTCAGCTACCAGTGGCCAGTCATGTAATCATTTATGTCTATGTAACGAAGATTTGATTAAAAACAACTCTGAAATAAGGCTAAGGGAGCTTCCAGGTTGGTATACACATGGGTGTGCTGGGAAGGTGGCCTGCATGGGGGTGGGGGGCCGTGGAAACTGTATATAACCCCTCCTTACACCTCGCCCTATGCATCTCTTTCATTTGGCTATCCCCGAGTTGCATCCTTTATGATAAAACTGTAATTCTAAGTATAATGCTTTCTTGAATTCTATGGGTCATGGCAGAGAATTATTGAATCTTGAGGGGTGGGGGAATCGTGGAAGCCCTGATTGATAGTTGGCTGAGCAGACGTGCCGGTAGTCTGGGGACCCCATTTAAGGCAGGCATCTAGGCAGTGGGGCAGGGGCAGTCTTGTGGGACTGGCTCCTTAACCTGTGGGGTCTGCCCTTACTCTGGGTCATGAGTGTCAGAATTGAGCTGAATTGTAGGACACCCAGGTAGCACTGGAGAATTAGTGTTGGGGTGATGTATTTGAATTGTTGGAAAGTGACACAACACGTTGTTTGAAGTGAGCCAAGAATTTGTCTCCAGACTTGGGTGTGACATCTGATGTCCTGAAGGTCACTTGGAAGACCCTCAGGAGAGGCATGTGTGGGCCATGCAAATACAATACCATATCCACCCCAGTTAACATAGATTGAACCATATGTGTGATTCGTTCCATCACTGATCTTCCTCCAGGCCCAACTAACTGCGCTGTCTTTAAGCACAGAATTTTGAAACAGTAGAGATCTTAGAGCTCGTCTGGTGCTGCTCCTTCATGAGGACACTCAGATCCCAGAAGGTCAAGTGACTACTCTTGAGGTCACATATAACTTCCCAGCAAAGTGGCTAAATTTTCAGGACTCCTAGTTTGGTACCCTGATACCTCATTCTCTCTTGCTTTGTCCAACCGTATATTGTCTACTGGTTTAACTTCACAATCCAAAGAGGCTTCTCTTTGTTCTTTTATATTTCTAGACTGATTTTTAGAAAATTTCTTAGAATAATTAAATGCAATAAAAATATTTGACCATGTGGTAATGGGAAAAATGTGGTGCAACCGCTTGATGGTCCAAAAACTAAATATTTTTTTCAAGGCTGGCACAGTGGCTCACGCCTATAATCCTAACCCTCTGGGAGGATGAGGCAGGAGGATCCCTTGAGGTTAAGAGTTCAAGACCAGCCTTGGCAATATAGTGAGACCCTGTCTCTATAAAAAAAATAAACATTAGCCGAGCATGGTGGCACATGCTGTAGTGCCAGCTACTAGGGAGGCTGAGGCAAGAGGATCACTT
Source organism: Microcebus murinus (assembly GCF_040939455.1). NCBI lineage: Eukaryota > Metazoa > Chordata > Mammalia > Primates > Cheirogaleidae > Microcebus > Microcebus murinus. The sequence continues at coordinate 48,950,772 of NC_134122.1, read as the reverse complement.
GAGCCCAGGATTGCTATGAGCTATGATGGCACCACTGTGCTCTAGCCCAGGCAACAAGGCAAGACCCTGTCTCATAAACAAACAAACAAATCCTCCCCACCCAAAGAAAAAGAAAAAGAAAATTTTTTTTTAAAAGCTGAACATTAAGGCATTGGCAAGACACATTGCCAAAATAGGACTTAAAACAAATGATACCTGAGCTTTTACCCAAATCCCCAACCCTCCAACGTGCACATATTTTTAAAATGTGGGGCAATAAACATAAAATCTCTTTATAATGAGCTTGCAATTTATAGGCTGATTGTCTTCTGCTTACTTTATTGTCTTTTTTCTTTGGATAAAAGGCTTTTTGTGTATGTGAACTTGAGCTATTGTCTTTAATAATTAATATGGTTTTTACAACAACAAAAAATTCACCTTTTTTTTGAAAAGGTGAACTCTTAGAACAATTACATGTTAAAACAGTGTCTAATGTTTTAGCCCACAAAACCTAAACTATGTACAGAAAACCTTTGCCAATCCCTATTTTATAACACCGAAACAATTCATAGTATCTAACATTAAAATGTGTGGCTAAAACAAACAAACAAAAACCAGTTGCTAATGGAGATCTGACTGTGAAATGACCCCAGCAGTTAAATATTTATGACCTGTACGTGGGCTCTGGAGGCAGTAGATGGAAATTGCAATTCTGGGTGGGTCTTTGAACAGGACAAAAAGGATGGCATGACTGCCTGTGTTTGTAAGTAGGATGAAAGCCATTCAGACAATTACAGGGTGGAAAATAAGACCCAAGAAAGAAATTTCAAAGTAAATAAGGCCGGGCGCGGTGGCTCACGCCTGTAATCCTAGCTCTCTGGGAGGCCGAGGCGGGCGGATTGCTCAAGGTCAGGAGTTCGAAACCAGCCTGAGCAAGAGCGAGACCCCGTCTCTAAAAAAAAAATAAAAAAAAAAAAAAAAAAAAAAAAAAAGTAAATAGAATTGCTTTACTTAGAGCATGGATGTTCACAGAGCAATGTAATAGGTGTTTGAGCGTCTGAAGTGTTGTTATAGCAGAAGCCAGTATCAACACGTTTCCATTACTACTGTGAACAGAAATAGTAGGTGAGGTTGTAACTGCATTGGGGATTTGAGTAAGATACCAGGATACTTTTCTGATGGAGAAGGCTATTAGATACTCTAATGGTTGTTCAGTCAACAACCTTTTTTGAGAGTCTGCGGTGTACAGATCATTGCATGTGTTCATGGAGTTTTTTTTCTTCTCTACTACTTATTAAAAATAGGTCACAGCCTTACCTTTCTGGGTTCATTTCCATGAGGTTCTACTTAAGGCATAAGAGTAGTGGTGGGTGATTTACCTAAAGTAACCTCAATCTTATGCTTCTCAGGTCAAAGGTAGAAAAGAATTAAAAGCCAATAAGTCGATTCTCGTTATTTGCAGCAGTTATGTTCTACAAAGTCACTATGAACACCCATTGCTTCTATAAAAAATGCAGGGTGAGGTTTTCTGCAAGCCTCTGGTCACAACATTTTCTTCAACCATTCAATATTTAACCTTGTTTTTGTGTGTTTCTATGTAAAGACACCTTATTTAATATATATCATTGATTCATTAATACTGAACCACAAGGCTGGGTGCAGTGGCTCGTGTCTATATTCCTAGCACTTTGGGAGGCCGAGGTGTGAGGATTGCTTGAGGCCAGGAGTTAGTTCAAGAAAAACATAGTGAGATCCCATCTCTACAGAAAATGAAAACAATTATTTGGGTGTTGTGATGTGCACCTTTTAATCTCAGCTACTTGAAAGGTTGAGGCAGGAGGATCACTTGAGCCCAGGAGTTTCAGGTTGCAGTGAGCTATGATAATGCCACTGAACGAAAGTCCGGGTGACTGAGCAAGACCCTGTCTCTAAAAAGGAAAGGAAAAAACTGAACCGTAGTCATCAGTGGTCTGACTCATGGCTGAACGAAGCTTATCTAACATACATGTTTTCTCCATAAGACACATCACAGTTTCTTGCATTTGGGAAGACAAGATACCACTTCAACACTACACTTGGAGGCCATCTTAAACAGCAAAATCACCAACCAAAAGCATAAAAATACTAAAAAAAAAAAAGTGGCACTGAATAGATCACAAAAAGGGTACTTCTTTATAGCATGAGGGCTGAAAGAATAAGACATAGTGTCACCTTGTTCATCATCAGCTGGGAACATGTGCTTTGGGGACTCAGATTTTTCTCTACTCTGCACATGACTGCGAATAACCATGAAAGCCCTGCAAGTATTGTATTCATTTCAGAGTCGCCAATAAATTTTAGCAAGTGGCCGAATTTGCACATATGAAATCTATGAATAATGAGGATCAACTGTATTGTGTTCAGACTTTTTTGTCAAAGCAATTATCTTTCATTAATAATGTTCAATATTAATTTCAATTTCATATAAAAAGTTGCTTATTGTGCAGCTATTTAAAAAGAGCGAGGAAAGTCTGAATAGACCATATGCAACGTATTTACAATGGATCCGTGTCTCGGAACACCATCTACATCTGTATCCCCCTCTCCAGCCACTTCATTACTTCCTACAGCTGCTCAGCATTTGCACGTGGAGGTCTGATGGGCATATCCGATCCGCCGTGTCTAAAATCATGTCTTGATCACCTGCCTCTCCCTTCCTAGCCTTGCTTTCCCATTTCAGTAAATGGCAAATCCATCTTTTCAGTAGCTCAGCCTAGAAACCCAGATTTTCCTTGGATCTTCTGTTCTTTCCCGGTCTCCACACACAGTCAAACAGCAGCTCCTGGCAGTGCCATCTTCTGGAACTATCCAGAAGCTGACCACCATCTGCACCCCTCTGCCACCAGCCTGGCTCGTGCCAGGGTCACCTTTTGCCTGGACTATTGCAACATCTCCTAATGTGCCTCTTTGTTTCCAGCCTTGGTGCCTGCAGCTTCTCAGCACAGTAGTCAGAATGATCATTCTGAAATGTGCATCTAGTAGGTCCCTCTTCCACTCCAGGTTTCCATCTCAGAGTAAAAGCCAAATGTTCGGCCGCAGGCTACAGGGTCTACATAATCTGCCCTCCTCTTTCCTCTCTGACCTCGTTTCCTATCTCTCTCCCTTGCTTACTCTCTGCCTGCCCTGGTGACCTCCTGCTGCTCCTCGATTGTGATAATCACACTCCTGTCTCAGGACCTTTGCATATGCTTTCCCTTCTGTCTGAACGGCTGTCCCTCTGCTGTCCGCATGGTCTTCTCTTGAGGTCACTACTGAGATATCCTCACATAAAGCAAGCCTTCCCCTTCCCCTATCACAGCCACTATTACTTGCTCCTCATACCTTGTTTTAATTTTTTAAATAATTCTTGCCATCTGACATAGTATATATCTATCGGACACTGATTTGTTCTGTGATTCCTTATACTAAGTACATGCTCTGTCAGAGCAAGGATATTAGTTTGTTCATTGCTGTACCAAATGCCTGGATCAGTGCCTTGCTAATAGTGGGTGTTCAATATATATTTGTTGAATGAATGAATGAATAAATGAAAGAATAGATATAGAACAATAGCTTCAGTGCCTTAAGGAGAAAAAATAAGATTGCTGTATTTGCATAAAAAGGGAGACAGCACAAACATGTACATACCTCTATCCTAGGATTAAATAGGAATTCCCAGGGGCACACAAAAACCTGGTCAGAATGGTTGTCTGGGAAGGGAAACTCTCTCACTGTATACTTGTGTGTTTTTTGCGATGTGTAAGTAACATCTTCCCCCCAAAACAACAGCTGAACAAGTTACAGAACATTTTAGTTGAAAACCCTCTACTGAGCATTAGCTGCATTTTGTGGAAGAATCAGAACTTCGGGGAACCAGTACATATCGCTGCCTTCCTGCAGAATAAGGGCTTTCTTGCCGTTTCTTTTTGCTTTTTTTCCTCCACTGTTTTCGTGTATTTTTGATAGCTTCTCTTTATTATAAGAAAAAAGAGTTGACATTTTTGGGTCATTTTGCTCCTTGCCATCTGCCACAAAAACCTTGACATGGGAATGAGCGAGGCACCATGTCAAGTTGGCAGCGTTCAGAGTGTGATTTTCAATCTGAAAAATCCCATCTCTGTATCTCAGTCTCATTTCAAATGACCACAGTTTCCTGTGCAACTCTGCCTTTTGTCTATTTAGCTTTTTTATTTGTTTTTTTCTTTCCTGTGGTTTTCCCTCCATGGTTTTCCATTTGGGCTTCCTGTATCACAAATCTAAGTGGGAAAAATGGACAAAAATGCCCAGGAGGATGGTTTTTGTCAGAGCCCCATTCTCTCTTTCACCATGGTGCGTGCCCATGTGACCTCAAACTCTCAACAGCCTGCTGGGCTTTCTGCCAGGGGAGTCTTCCAGGGCTTGTCTTGGGTAAGGAGGAGAATTTCATTTGCTCTTTTGTGGTTGTACTGAAACCCGCATATCTTGTGGATAAAGGTCTCAGAAATCTCTCAGCGACCTTCAGCCCCAGCTTTAGAGGAAAGATTTCTAAAGACACACCCTCCATTTGTGAGCGCTGAGCAGAGACACAGGCCACAGAGGTACGGGTAAAGGCCCCTCCTATAGTCCCTTAGGCTTCATGAAATCCCTAAATTGGCAACTCCCATTGTAGCCTTGTCCAAGCTAATTTTCTCCTTTGATTTCCAATGCAAATGAATAGCCATCCTCTAATATTTTGTCCTTGGTAATGTCAGAATTTCCCATTAACGCTGTTCCATTTACTTCCTCCTGTCTGCCCAGTAGTCCCTGGAATCTTGGTGAAAAGAGCAAAACAAAACAAAAATATTGTGATGTAAAGTAACCACCTAGTTCCCCATGGTTCACACACAGGAAATGGGTTCCTAATAAATGTCTACCCATCACGATGAAGTGCTAGTCAGAATATGTAGCTTCATCACTTTCATCACTCCACAGCCCCGTCTTCTATTGTGCCCCCTTTCACGTTGCCAGTGACATTGGGTCATGTCACTTTAGCTTATGGGGTGAGCAGAATGGTGGCTTCTCAGATTCGCTTGTGGGACTGTCCTTGATTACCTCCCAGAGTGGGACTGGGATGCTGAAGTGAGCCTGCACACTGAGTGGTGCAGAGAGCCGCCCTGGGCCTCCCGACTGGCAGCTCCCCTACCTGTCATCTTCTCACACAGTTATAACCGAGTGGTCTGACTTTTGGTGGCACGGAGTGAAAAAAGAAGACTTAAGACATCTGTTTTTTTAGAGTCATTTGGAACCAGAGTTAGCACAGATGAAGTGATAAAGGTTATCTCTAACATAACCAGATGCTCGCCTGTTTGGATCTGTGTGACTTAAATTTCTATTACCCTGCTGACAAAGTTAAATCTGTCTGTTAGGCAGGTGACAGACAGAGGTGATGAATGTTATTGCTCTTCCTGTTGTGTCTGTTTCCTCTGAAAGTAGCTAAAACAAAAGGAGATGTGTAAATAAGCCGTGGATGAGACATAGAGCAGGACCATGTTGTACTAAGAGCAGGTGACTCATGCACCACACGTTTCATAGTTTGAGTTCAGGTGAGAGTGAAATAGGAAGGGCTTAGGAGGGGTGATGTGGATGATGGATTTAATTGCCATATGGAACTGAATCACCTCTTATCTTCATTCCCTAGAAAAGATTATCCAAGGGGTTCTCTTTTCTCCTTTAAAAGAGATCAATCATTAACAAATGTCTGTGTTCTTCAAAGCCTCTGGGTTGACCCAGGCTTGTTTTATGCAGCAACTTTTACATCAAAATTGTGTTCCTTTGGGGGGAAGTGGAAATGGGGAATTATTGTTTAAAAACGTACAGAGTTACCATTTTGCAAGACAAAAAGAATTCCTGATGGTGGTGATGGTTGCACAATAATGTTAATGTACTTAATGCTGCTAAAGCGTGCACTTAGAAATGGTTAAGATGGGATATTTTATGTTATGTGTATTTCACCACAATGAAAAAGTGTTTCTTTAGAGACATGTAGAATTATTCAGCTTTTGGACATGAGGCTTGTGGTCACCTTAAGGGAACACAGGGAAGGCAGGACCAGAAGAGGTGCTGGGTTTAGGGCCAATTCCTGCCTCCTGAGGCAGACCAGGTGATGAGTAATGAGCAGAGACCCAACTCCAGAGTCTACTCTGGACGTGCTGTGGGACAGGCAAGGGGGCGTGGTGCTCCTGGGTCCGGCCATTCTCAGAGCTCATTGAGACCCAGTCATGGGGAACCCAGCACCCAACTCAGAACTCTGAGCTAGCAAGTTAGTTGGACACCTGCCTGTGAGTGACTGCCGCCACCAACTGAGGATCAGGCTACAGTCCGAGGAGGGGGACAGCTGGTAGAAAGCTGGGCTTCAGTTCATCGGCACTTTAGGACAGGGACTTTATTGTTGGAAGGGACAGATGGCCCACACGGAGAAAGCATCCAGCCACTAGGAGTAGGAGTGGGGGGTATGTGGCAAGACCATGTGTGATCTGTGGTCATTTCTGTATTCCCCCCAAATTTATATATCAAAACCTTAACCCCGGAGTGAGGTTAAGGAGGTGAGGTCTTTGGGAGGTAATCAGGTTTAGATGAAGTCATGAGGGCGGGGCCCCTGTGATGAAATTAGTGCCCTTCCACGAGGAGGCAGAGAGACCAGAGCTCTTCTTCTCTCTCCCACGTGAGGACACATGGAGAAAGTGGCCCTTTGCAAGCCAGGAAGAGGGCCTCACTGAGGAACTGAACCAGACAGCACCTTGATCTTAGACTTCCCAGCCTCCAGAACTGTGAGAAATAAATTTCTGTTGTTTTGGCCACCTGGGCTATGCAGTTTTGTTATGGCAGCCCGAGCATGTGAGACACCCGGGATGCCACGTGCTGGTCCAACAGCTGTGCAGAGACCTGGGGAAACTACGTGGGATTCCAGTGTTGTTCCTGGATTCCTCGTCCCTTAAAGACGCAGAGCCTAAGGTGACAAAGAGGCCACTAAAATGAGCCTAGGCAGCTTGACCTGAGGCACAGCTAATGCCTTCTGTGGTCAAGCTAGCAAATAGAGAATGGTAATTTTGTGTGTGTGTGTTGGGGGTGGGAGGGGTGTTGGAAAAGTAGTAGTAGAGGGATGAGTTGACTAAAAAAAAACTATCTAAAAATGAATTCTGAATTTTCCCTAAGGAAAAAAAATCACATGTGTATCATATATATTTTCACTCATTATTGCATCTATGAATTTTATCTGATTGGAGGAGGAGTGAAGTCAATGAAGATTGTAATCCATGAATTCAGATTTCTCCTTGGCTTCATGGCCACATCCTCATGGTGATTCAAACCTGCAGAAGGAGTGAGTAATCTTGAACACAGAAAGGAAACAATGATTTAGATGCCACTGGGAATGTACTCATAATAAGAAGTAAAAATAGTAATCAGTAAGAAAAACAGTTAAAATATTTCGTATAATTTTCCTGGGTTGTTCCTGATGTCTGGAGCCATGCTAATAAATGCATGAAGAATATTTCCATTGTTGTGTACAGTCTCTGCAGTTAATCTTAGGCTGCTGATTTGCTTTTCTGTGGATTAAATTATTTCTGGTAAACTTGTGTTCTTGATCCTGAGTCAGATGCAGAAGTTTTCTGCCAAACTGAAGTTAAACTGCTTTTGGCAGACTTCAAAGTTGGATCAGCATCCAAGGAAATTGTGTTTGGCTTTGAGGGTTATGTGAACTTTTTCAAGTTCAGGTTTTCCTGTTCATTTTAATATTATTCGTGGCATCTGATTTCCCATCGGATGACTTTTTTGTGGTCATTCACCTTTGAACCGTAGCTTGCTGTTCACAGAACCGTGGCATCATGAGGCTTGAAGGGATTGTGAAATGTCATCTAGCCTGGCAGGGCCATGTCCATCTTCAGAGGAGTGTGGCTGTCTGTGGCTGAGTCAGAGCTGAGAATCCTTGCCTGGGAGCCTTGATATTCATCACTGAGAAGTATGACTGCTGACCCTAACTAAATGGACAGTTTTGTCATTTCTTTGTCATCCCTTAAACGTTTTCCCACCTGTTTTACCAGAGTAAATTTTATTGGGAAAATGTAGCATAGAGAGCATTGGGGTTATGGGAGCAGCTGCTTAGGTTAAATGTGACATTTGATGAATAGATAACCTGCAGCGGAGAGCTGAGCTAATCGAGATCATGCTTCTGGATTTTAAAGGTAACCTAGGCTAATGGTCTCCTGTTTCATCCCAATTGTTGCAAAAGGCATTAAGTCATCCTTCTTCATGGCATGGATTATTATTCCATAGTATACACCTGCCACGGTTTGTTAGCCCATGAACTGATGGGCACTTGGGTTGATTCCACATCTGTGCAACTGTGAATTGTGCTGCAATAAACATTCAAGTGCAGGTGTCTTTCTGATAAAATGACTTCTTTTCCTTTGGGTAAATACCCAGTAGTGGGATTGCTGGATCAAATGGTAGGTCAACTTTTAGTTCTATGAGGAATCTTCATACTGTTTTCCATAGACACTGTACTAGTTTGCAGTCCCACCAATAGTGTATAAGCATTCTTTTCTCTCTGCATCCACACCAGCATCTATTGTTTTTGGACTTTTTAATAAAAGCCATTCTAACAGGGGTAAGGTGACATCTCATTGTGGTTTTAATTTGCATTTCTCTGATGATTTAGTGACATTGAGCATTTTTTCACTTGTTTATTAGCCATTTGTCTTTTGAAAAGCTTCTGTTCATGTCTTCTGCCCACTTTTTAATGGGGTTTGTTTTTTTCTTGCTGATTCCCTTTTCTTTGTAGATTCTGGTTATTAGCTCTTTATTGGATGTATAACTTGCAAATATTTCCCCCAATTCTGTACATCATCTATTTGCTCTGTTGATTATTTCCTTGGCTATGCAGAGCTTTTTAATTTAATCAAATCCCATTTATTTTTGTTATTGCTGTGATTGTCATTGGTGTCTTCTTCATAAATACTTTGCCAGGGCCACTATCTAGAAGAGTTTTTCCAACACTTTCTTCTAGCATTCTTAGGGGTTCATGCCTTACATATAGGTCTTTTATCCATCTTGAGTTAATTTTTGTGAGTGGTGAGAGATATGGATCCTGTTTCAGTCTTCTGCTTATGGCTATCCAATTTTACCAGCACCATTTATTGAATAGGGCTTCTTTCCCCCAGTGTATATTGTTGTCTGCTTTGTCAAAGATGAGTTGACTGTATGTGGATGGTTTTATATCTGTGTTCTCTAATCTGTTCCATTGGTCTAGATCTTATTTTTGTGCCAATACCATGCCATATGAGTTACCATAGCCCTGTAGTATAGTTTGGAGACTGGTAATGTAATGCCTCCAGATTTGTTCTTTGTTCTTAAGGTTGCTTTGGCTATTTGGGCTCTTTTCTGGCTCCAAAGGAAGTGTATGATTATATTTTTCTAGATCTGTGAAATATGGTGTTGGTATTTTCATGGGGATTGCACTGAATGTGTAAATCACTTCGGGTAGTATGGACAGTTTAATAGTGTTACTTCTACTGATCCATGAGCATGATATGTTTTTCCATTTGTTTGTGCCGTCTGCAATTTCTTTCTTTAGTGTTTCATGGTTCTCTTTGTAGTGAAGGACCTAAAGAATGGAATGGAAAATCAATACCACGTGTACTTGCTATTAAGTTGGAACTAACCAGTGAGCACACACGTGCACAGAGGGAAGTCAAATTTGATGGAAATCAAGCAGGGGGAAGAAGGAGGAAGGTGTTGGGAGAAAACCTACCTAATGGGTACAGTGAATACGGTCTGGGAGCTGGGCACACTTGTAACGCTGACTCAAGCATAATAAAATTGATACATGTAACCAAAAATATTTGTACCCCAGTAATATTTTTAAATAGATAAAAAAAAAAAAAGGTAACGTCATTTTGCAAAGAGAAAAGGCTTGCCTGGTTAGCTACAACTCTCATCCCTTTTTTTCAACCACTGTTCACTGGTAACTCTGTACCTAGTAAAACAATTTTTGTTTTAGAGTAAATATTGGAAGAGCAGCTGAGCTATTTTTCTAGCCAGAGAATAAATATTTCCTCATATGGAACAAAACTGTGAGACTCTACAATTGGATTATAAGCCAAGGCAGTTGAAAGCAAAATAGGAAGTGATTTTGGCTTTCGTTTCTGTCATCCACCAGATTTCAGTGAAGTGTATTTTCATTTATTCTAAGTGCTCACTGTATCAAAGAGTCTAAAATAGTTGTTTCTTGGAGGAGGTTTTAGTGGTACCTACTCTTCCCTAACAGTCTGTTGGAATTCAGTGTGCCTGCTTAAAATGGAGACAATGCACTGATGGAAAAATATTGTAGACATGGGTTTGGAAATTTTCTAGGATGAAACTTCTACCATTTCAGCTCTCAATAAATTAATATGGGATTCAGCTCTGTTTTAGTCTGATTGCGATTTTTTTTTCTTCCGTGGTCTTCCCATCTGAACATCTCATATTTTTGCTACTTAGACTAGAGAAACACTATTTATCAAGAATGTTGAAGAAAGTCTGGTAATAGATCTGCCCATAAAATGGGGAAGAAGACAACTGTCTTTACAAGCACACATCCGTTTCTGGGGTGCAGTGGTCGTTAAAAGCATCTTTCAAAGGCTCTCTGCTGTTTATTGGTGCCAGTAGGCAAGATAAAAACAGTTTTGTCAGCTAATCATCAATCTGCTCGAAATGATGCACAGACTAGTCTAAGAATAAATATGTTAAAAAGGAAAGCAATTAGCTTTCTATATGGGATGATGGAGTTTCTGCTTTGTAAAATTCCCAAGAGTTTAAGACCTGCTGATTCAAAAGTATTAAGATGAACTAGAAAGCGTTTCATGATCCCATCTGCCATCGTTGTGCTTTTTACTTTTCCTAAAGTTAACATGATACGAGAGTAGTTATTTAATCAGTGTGGAATTAACCTGTGCAGGATTTCTATGCTTGTTGGGATAGTTAAGCCAACATTTCTCCCATCTGATGAAAGTATGAAGAAAGGCACAAAAGTGACAGTATTATTTAGTGATATTAATTTTCTGTTATTAGTAACAATATTATTAATGTAAATGATAGCCTCTGGAGTTAAGTTCTAGAAACTTTCTCTAGTATCCTTTTCCCAAAGGATAGTATCCTTTCCCAAAATTCTATAGTATCCATTCCCAAAGTAAATGACAATGTACTGAATGATAACAATTCTAATTCATAACTATGTGTTAGGGTAATTCTAGCTGTTGTAGCACATAAAACTCAAAATATTAGCAAGTCTGTAGAGTAGAAGGTCATTTCTTGCTCAATTAAAGTTCAAAATGAATGTTCCTGATTGGCAAGTAGCTTTTCTCTAAGTGGTGATTCAATAACCCAGGCTTTTTCCATCTTATTGCTCTGTCTCCTTCAATATGTGACTTCCAAGGTGCTTATCCTTATCAAGCCAAGCTGTGGAAGGGTAAAAAGCATGGCAGGTCCTTCATGGGAAGTTCTTACTGACTAGGCCTGGTGCGCATCACTCCTGCTCATATTCCATTGGCTGGAACTCAGGTGTATGGGTACACCTACCTACCGGGAAGGCTGGGAAATGCAGCCTTACTGTGTTCCCAAGAAGAGGAAATAGGTTTGGCTAACAAATGGTTAGTCTCTGCCCCAGTAATCTAAGAGCAGATGTATGTAAGCTATTAACATGTACTTTTTGTTATTACTGCTTTTATTGCATTTCCTTCATATATATGTATAACTAGATACACAGTTATAGATATGCACTGCATAAGGATATTTTGGTCAATGATGGATTGCATATATGACCATGGTCCTGCAAGATTATAGTAGGGCTGAAAAATTCCTATCACCTGGTAAAGTCACAGCCATTGTAATGTCACAGCAAGCGCAACACATTACTCACGTGTTTGTGGTGATGCTGGTGTGAACAGCCTATTACTCTGCCAGTCGTATGAAAGTCTAGCACATACAGTTATGTCTAGTACCTAAAACTTGATAGTGATAATAAAAGACTCTGTTACTGGTTTATTTACTATACTTTTTATCATTATTTTAGAGTGTACTCCTACTTGTATATATATAAAAAAGTTAACTGTCAAACAGCCTCAGGGAGGTGTTCCAGAAGAAGGCATTGTTATCCTAGCAGATAATAACTCCATGCGTGTTACTGCCCCTGAAGACCTTCCAGTGGGACAAGATGTGGAGGTGGAAGACAGTGATATTGATGATCCTGACCCCGTGTAGGCCAAGGCTAATGTGCATGTTTGTGTCTTAGTTTTTAACAAAAAATCTTAAAAAGTAAAAAATTAAAAAATTAAAAAAAAAATTAAAAATAGAAATAAGCTCATGGAATAAAGATATAAAGAAAGAAAATAGGGCTGGGCACAGTGACTCATGCCTGTAATCCTAGCACTCTGCGAGGCCGAGGCAGGCAGATCGTTTGAGTTCAGGAAGACCAGCCTGAGCAAGAGCAAGACCCCATCTCTACTAAAAAATAGAAAAAATAAGCTGGGCATGGTGGCACATGTCTGTAGTCCCAGCTACATGGGAGGCTGAGGCAGGAGGATCGCCTGAGCCCAGGAGTTTGAGGTTACAGTGAGCTAGGCTGATGCCACGGCACTCTAGCCCGGGCACCAGAGTGAGACTCTGTCTCAAAAAATAATAATAATAAAATAAAGAAAGAAAATATTTTAGTACAGCTGTACAATGTGTTTGTGCTTTAAGCTAAGTGTTATTACAAAAGAGTCAAAAAGTTAAACAATTAGAAAGTTTAAGAAGTAAAAAATAGGCCGGGCGCGGTGGCTCACGCCTGTAATCCTAGCACTTTGGGAGGCCGAGGCGGGCGGATCGCTCAAGGTCAGGAGTTCGAAACCAGCCTGAGCGAGACCCCGTCTCTACCAAAAATAGAAAGAAATTAATTGACCAACTAAAAATATATATACAAAAAATTAGCCGGGCATGGTGGCGCATGCCTGTAGTCCCAGCTACTCGGGAGGCTCAGGCAGTAGGATCGCTGAGCCCAGGAGATTGAGGTTGCTGTGAGCCAGGCTGATGCCACGGCACTCACTCTAGCCTGGGCAACAAAGTGAGACTCTGTCTCAAAAAAAAAAAAAAAAAAAAAAAAAGAAGTAAAAAATAGTTGCTGTTCGCTAAGGTTATTTTATTGTTGAAGGAAGAAAATTTTTTTATAAATCTAGTATAGCCTAAATGTGCAGTGTTCACCAAGTCTACAGTAGTGTACAGTAATGTCCTCGGCCTTCACAGTCACTCACTCACCCACCCAGAGGGACTCCAAGTCCTGCAAGCTCCATTCATGGTAAGTGCCCTGTACAGATGTATTATATTTTTATCTTTTCTATTGTATTTTTACTGTACCATTTTTGCGATGTTCAGATAAGGACGAAATTGCCTAGCGACACATTTCTCAGAATATATGCCTCATTAAGCAACACGTGACTGCTTTAAAATACTGGGATATATTTTTATCTGTGGGATTTGTATTCCTACAGGTGGGAGAGATCAAAAAGGAGACGTCTGTGAACTGCTGTACAAATACCTTGAAGCAACAGCTTTTGCTACAGCTTTCGAAGAGCAATTGGCGATTATAGTCTCTAAACTAAGGCAGTGGATCTGAGAGAGGGAACCCACGTTGAGAGAACTCTCTCAGGTGAAATGGGTACAACTTGATGTCTCAGTGGACTTGAAGTGTCAGGGAGAGAAGGGTCAAGGATCGTTCTTATTTTTTTTCCATGAGTGAGCAAAGAAATTTGGAATAAGTTTGGGAAAAGGAGAAGATAGATAATAAATTCAATTTTACACATATGAAATTTGAGGTGGCCAGAGGGAAAATCTGGACATGTTGGAGATTAGCTCTATAATTAGGGCAGATAAAGGACTTGGAGCCTCCGAGTATCAGTCAGGTCTTGGAAGTCATGGGATCAGCTAAGTTCACCCAGAAAAAATGTGAAAAGAGAACCGTGCTATGGAGACCCCAGGCAGACGCATGGCTAATAAGATCCATTAGATTTAGCATTTGGAAGAGGCACGGTGACCTTTTTAGTAAAGCAGAGGGAGGCCAGGAGCCCGATTGAGAGGGATTGTGAAATAAATGGAAATTGAGGAGTCGTCGAGGGAAGGCGGTAGCCGCAGAGAAAGGACTAGAAACACACATCTTCACTCTCATGAGCAGCAATAAGGCAAAGGCTGTGCAGAGTCCAGCCACTAGTGCTCAGCAATGTTGCCATTGTCGTTATTGTTGATTTCTTCCCTGCTTTTTACATACAGAGCAACATATGAAGAGTTTGTTGGTATTAATTCCATCCGAGGGAGAAATATGATGTAAACTGTACTTTCATGGGTAAGATTTTAGCAGACAGTGATGGAAGTAGGAGAATGAACCGTTCCAACTGTGTGATAGAATGCCTTTTTCTAGGCACCGTTTAACCCATATTCGTGGAAGTCTTGGTATGTGCTGGGCGCCCAGTGAGGCAGTGGAGGTGGAGCAATGAACATGACCATGGACTTCTCATGGAGCCAACATTCCCAGGAATAGTGGGAATGTCAGTTCTGATAAGGGCATGTGCACACAGTGTGCTGTTGATATCACCTTTCTGGTGAGGGGGTTGATGAGCTTATTCCCATTTTACAAATGGACAGACTGAGGACCAAATAGCCTGAGTGCTGAGTGTTGAGTGTCTGAGTCTCACAGTGATGTGGAGTATATACAATCACTCAGATATTTTGCCATGGCGTCTTATTCTCCCAGACATGATGCCCTTCCACCACACCCCACTTTTACCCACGTCCCCCATCTCATCTTCAAGCTCAGCACAAGGCTTTCCTCCTGTAGGACACCTTGCTCACTCCTCATTTTTCTACTTTCTTAGTTTTTATTTGTTGTTGCTGCAAATTTTAGCCTTTTCCGGATACTCTTGGTTACTACTACTGGTTAGTAGCCAACACTGTACCTCAAAGGCTGTGTTCTCATTTCTGTTTTGTGGATGCCAGGTGTCCAGATTCTACTGTTATGCGTCATCGTAGAAACGTTTCCAAGAGTGCGAGGTAATCTGGGGAAAAATTCCACTCCATTTCTCCTAAATAAATCCCACTATTACCTAGTGAAATACTATAGTTGCAATTTATAGGCTAGTATATATGACATATAAATTACATATATTTGAAATACACTTTGAAAATCTTGCCATTACCAGGAAATTTATGTTATCATAATTGGCTATGTTTATCCACTTTTTATAAAAATATTGTTCAAATTCTCTTGTATGAAGTCGTGAGCTCCGTTTTCTCTCCCCTCTCCCAGCAAGATGAAGCAGAAAGCTGGCCTGGTGGAAGAGGCAGCTTTCTGATGAATGGGATGCGCCAGCCAGACACTTCTTGCCATGAATTTGGCAGTTTGCTTTGCGACAGATGTTCTCTTTTTATGTCTGCCCTTCCCCTCTCGCTCCTTCCTCATGGTAAATATGTCGGGAGCAGGACATATATATTTAGTGCTTTTCACTTATCTGGGACAGGACTGGTGCCTTGCATGAAAACTAAGTGTCTCTAGCAGAGAGGGACAGACTTGCTCATAAAAATACTTAGGAAGTAGACGGAAAGCTGAGGAACTTCTAGAACCAGCCTAAATTAGAATATGTCTGAGAATCCATTTAATCAGTCACGTTATTTCCCTTGTCTTCATCTGAACGTCACTGTGCTTTTGAAAACAAGGTGGTGTATGCCCTTTTTAGGTAAACACGGTACCCTCCCCCAAGACACATATTGTTAAATATATACGGTAGCAGAAAATATTTGCATTTTATAAGAATTCTCCATTTCATCAAACTCTTCTCGTTGTCTTTAAAACTGAGCTCCTTGAATGTATTCAAAATACACTTAAATTTACTGAAAGAAACATCATCCACAACAAAATTACATATAAGTAAACTTTGAGGAAACTTGCAATTGAATAATGCTAAATCTGTAGTAACGAGGACTTAATCTCTGAAACTCTCTTCCAGATTTTTGTCATCTAGAGGCTTCCCCTGGAAGCTACCTGAAGACTTCCCAACTTATATTTATCTAGCATGCCACGGGCTGCATTCCTTTGGCATACTATTCCCATTTCCTTACTCCATGCCCTGCGAACTCCCACATCCCCTGGTCAGACTTGGCCATGCGGTTTGTTTGGGAAGTGGTGTGTGTCGCACCCCACCTGTGAGCAGAAGCGTTGAGATCACAAGATTTACGTCTGCCCACTCTGCTCCAGTGCTTTCTACTATGAGAGGGCCGCATCCTGACAGGAGCTGCTCTTTCAGCCTTGGAAAGTAGGATAAGAAGACACTTGTAACTGACCGGAACACAACCTGCAGGCTGGAGCATCAGCTATGTATTTAATGATTCTTTAGGAAATGTCTAGGCATGGGTGATACAGTGAAGAACAAAAAGATATGGTCTAATTTCATTCAGCCTAAAATTAAATAACTTAAAACATCTTTTTAAAAATACCAAAATAGCTATGACTAAATTATGGGATGAAAAATGGACATGCATTGTTTTAAAGACAAAGTACTGGACTGGAAAAGCTTTCACAGTTCTGATGATGCATGTCAGATGAACTCCTCAGACCTCTGAGATACACACGACTGCATTCATTTCAGTAAGACAGCCTGGGAAGATTGATGGCCAGGGCAAGTGTGAGATGAGGTTGGGGTAATTCATGGGCCCCAGGAAAGCAGAAGTTGAAATTGGAGGAATTCAAGTGCATGTATGAATCCTTACAATGCTGAAATAGTTATACCCATGCAAGGGAAGAAATGATAAAGGGCATTAACATTTCCATCCAGTTGCATCCTAAGAAGTGGGTTTAGAAGCAAACTTTTGGGGGGCTATTGTTAAGATGTCTATGCTTAAAGATATGTTTAGTAAGAGTTAAGTAGCAACACAGGAGTAGGAAGTTGCCTGACATCAGAACTGTATACCCTGGGGCTGTCAGAATGTAATGCCAACTTTCACCACCAGAAATCATTCCCAGCAGGAGATTTGAGGTGTTGCCCGAGAGCCAGGGCTCTGGAGCCTAAATACCTGGAATCTGATCTTGACTCTGTGGCTTCGTCATTGTGAGAGCTTGGGCAAGTAACTTCATCTTTATTCAGCTTAGTTTTCGCATGCATATGCTGTATCAACTTCATAAAGACTTTGTGAGTATGAATGAGATTCTCTGCACAAACCGTTCAGAACAGTGCCAGGTTCATTGTAAGTGCCCAACAGAAAAGAGTATTCTTGGCAACTGAGATAACAGTGCTAGAAGATCCCTCTTTAACAATAAGCAGGAGCCCTAGAGGTAACAAGTTTAGTGAAGAGTTTTGTAAAAAGTCCCTGACATAGTCTTATTTCTGGATCTTGGACTCCCTAAGCAAATGCCACTTTTTAGTGGGACTTGCTTTTTTATTTAATTTATTTTATTTTTATTTTTTTACACTTCTCTCTCTTTTTTAGCCCTTTAGAAATGGACATCAACCAAAAGGGACTTGCTTTTGTCATCAGAATATCCCTTAAAGTAGCTGAAACCTATAAGCCTTGGATTGAAAGCTGGTCAGTGTAATTCTATTCTAACACAGCAGTGTGAGTTGAGGCACCAAGGCTGTGTTTGAAAAGAAGGTGGCTGGCTTTTCACTCTGTGTTTTATTAATAAAAGGCTGGTGAGCTACTTTGTACTTGGGCGGCCCTGGTCCCTTTACTCCTGGCAGTTTGCAGTACAATTCAGGACCGCATTCAGCTTGCACCATAAAGTGGCTTTATTCATGGCACAGCTACGAGTCACGTGACCAGTCCTTGCCAAGACTTTTTTGTCCTCTGCCACCCACCGAGGGAAGTGCTCTGCCTTCCCCCATGGCATGAGAAGGGTCCCAGAGGCTATGAGAATACCCTACCCACACACCCACCCACCTCCACATTGGGCTAGAGCCAAACCCTGCCTGCAGGTGGGAGGGTCTAATTGCCATCTTTGGTTACAGATCATCTCTTTTCTTCTGCCTGTATCTCAGGAGGAAGATTTCTTGAACTGTATTTACGTGCTGTGATCCAGGTTCTCACTCAGAAGAACAAGGACCTGCTCCTAGCTCCAACCATGGAGTTAAAGTATTGGTTCTTAGTCAGATAATATATAGATGACAGTAAATCTTTTTTATTTGGAGGCTATTATTCCAGTTTGGTGCTGACATTGCCACATGACTCTGAGACCGAGATAACCTCCCTTTGGACCCTCAGTCAAGAGCACGTGGCTCTAGCTTTAGACACTGCAGAAGTGTTGCTGGAAGGCGTGGGTTACAGGGTAGTAGGTGGTGTTTAAAGAGCATCACACGCTCAGTTTGGCAATGAAATTGTATGAAGGAATCGTGTGCAAGAAAGGCCATACAATTCTCAGTTGCGATTTGACTTACTCTACCACTGAGGGACTGAGAACTGGGAGAAAAGGAGGAAAAGCCATCTAGAGTATGTTATTCAGGTCCCCTGTGGGCAAATGGCCCCTTCCCACCCAGCACCTTCCAGACACGTAGGATGCCTCTCAGAACAGCCTAGCCAAGACCGGCGGGGAGAAGCCTGAACCACCACCTCCTGTCTCCTTGGGCGGAGGACTGTCCCTGGGGACATTAATGTGCTTGTGCCTGGGTGCTCGCAGGGCAGGCTGTCTGGGAAGAGAGCAAAAGACACTTGGCGTGCTTGACGGGAGGTGCCGTCAGCGGGAAGAGAGTCAAAGTCCATGCAGCCCTGGCCAAAACCAGGGACAGGGAGCAGGTGAGACGGGGCCTTGGAGCGTTCTATACTTCTGAGCAATGGTCATCTGGCCAGGGAGCTGCCAGGTGCTGAACTGTGCTGAAGACACTGCCTTAGTTTCCCTAGAGGGGGGTGATTGAGTATGTAACTAGCTCCATGTGTTTTCTGTTTCTTAGGCTGGTGCTAAAAGCATTGACTAGGTAAGAAGAGAGGAGATTTCTAAAAGACACTGCTACAGAAATGGTGGGGAAATGAAGCCTTTCAGATTTTCTCCTGTTGTTTTTGTTTAAACCATGTAATGTATCACTGTAGGAAATTGCTTGTAGCTCCTCGCATTGTTTGGATCTTAAAGGACTCGGCCTCCACCTGCTAATCACAGTGCAGCTGTATTAGTTCACGATCAGGAATTACGTTCACGCGCATATGTTCCAGTCTTCCCCATATTCTCTGCTCACTATACGTGGTGCTATTTTTCACTTTTAAGGGAAACTTCCTTTTGAACACTTTCATGCAAGCAAAAACTTAATTTTGACATTAAAAACAAAAGTGTACTGGTTTATGAAGAATTATCTCATAGTAAATAAAAATAGATCTTTCTTAGACATTAAATCCGTGTTTTATAGGATAGTACCCACAATATATATGTATACATTTCTCTGTAGCCAGCTAAGTAATAAGTTAATACTATGAAGCTTCCAATAAATTAGTAAATGTTATATCAAGTAGGCAACCGTATAATTTGTTTGATTATTCACATTTTAAATGATCTCCTTTTGTGTTATACAGATAAAACAACCTTGACATCTATAACCACTCTCCTTATAACTCTATTTTTCCATTTTTTAACAATTCACAAGACATGTTAAATAAAAAATACCTCTTTGGGAAACTTTTTGTTAATGCAGTGAAGGTCAGAGTGGTGAAGATTTGTGCAAAAAAATGTGTCTAATTTTGTATTGTTCTGTTTTTATAGTGGGAGTGATGAAACTATGAATAATCTTATTTGTTCCCTTTATTCTCCGGTTTATATAAATTATGTCTTACAGTTATCCTGTCACAAACATAATTGACTAACCTTGAGGCTGAAATGTATTCCGTACCATTGTCTCAGCATGAATGGTCTCGCAATCTCTTAGTCATTGTCTCAGCTGTGTTGATGGTAGGAAGAGTTCTAAGGCCTTGAAAGAACAGAAGTATAACACAGACTGAAGCCTAGGCTGGAGACTGTTCTATGTGGAAAACAAGTATGTCCTTTTCCCTTGACCTTAGAACATGAATCCAACCTGATTCATGCATTCATTCAGCAGATGTTTACTGAACACCCCTACATGCCAGGAACCGCTGTAGCCGTTGGGAAAGCACAGGTGAACGGACAGGTGGCGTCGCTGCCCTCGTGGCATCCATGAGCAGGGGTGGATAGGACAGTTCCAGTATCAAATCAATAATAGCCAAGGAGGAAATAAAGCAGATCAGGGACAGAGAGTGCAGGGACATCTTTTTTGGCTAGAACAGTCAAGGGTGGGTTCTCTGAGGATAGCATTTGAGCAGAGAATGATAAAGTGCAAGGGTCTAAAAAGACAGAATCCCACACAGAGGGCCCAAGGTGGAGTCACGTCACATCACGCCCCCTGTGTGGCTGGAGAACCCTGAGGGGGAGAAATGGGATAGGACATGGGGTTGCAGAGGCCACCCGGCCACCTGGCTCATGGCGGTCCTCACAGGCCATGGGAAGGAGTCTGTGTTTAATCCCCAGTGTGATGGGAAGTCTACTGAGGAGGAGAAGGGTCAACATGACTCTTTTGCAGTCACAGAAGGGCACTCTGGCTGCTGGGTGGGCAAGATTGGAAGCAGGATTTTCTTGCAGCTGTCTGGACCACAAGAGAGTGTGGCTTGGCTGAGCCTGGGTAGAGGGAATGGAGAGATGATGACCACCATTGGAATGCACTTCGGAGGTTCTGCTGGTGGGGATCAATGATGGAGTTGATGTGAGTAGAAGAGACAGAGAAGGATCAAAGATCACACCAGGCCTAGGACCCCACTAACTGGGATGGGGACCTTGGGGGGTGGAGCAGACTTTGGGGAAATGTCAAGGATTGTACTTTGCTCATGTATTTGAAATGCTCATTGCACATCGGAGTGACGATGTTGGGTGGGTAGTTAAAGAGACCATTCCAGAGCTCAGGGGAGGAGGCAGGGCCAGCAATAAAAATTTAGGTATCTTTGCCATGTAGAGATACTTAAAGCTGCAGAACTTCACTCTACTCATACTCTGCGGCTTCTGCTAATGCCTGGATTTTCTTTTACTCTGTGAATGTGGGTTCCCTCAAGGCTCATGCTTGGTCTGAGTCTGTCTTTCTTCCCGATAACATGTGCAGAAAAGGCTTATGCACATGGAAACATAATTGCCAGGAGGTTCTCAAGGGGCAGCAAGAGCAGCCTGGTGTTGGGGAAAGATCCTGGAATTTGGAATAGAAGAATCTTGGCTTTCGGTCCATGCTGGGCCACTCCTGCCCCAGCTTCAAGTTTCTTCTCTGGAAATGTTATTGCCCAACTGGGTTCTTTGCCTACTGCCCGGGAGGAGGCCAGTGTACTGAGATAGCAGGACTTGCAGCAGAGAAAGAGTTTAATGTTGCAAGATGCCAAGTGGGGAAAGGGGAGAAATTTCTCAGATCCATCTCCTTGAGAATTTTGGGACTAAAGCCTATAAAGGTAGTTTGGTGATCAAATGGCTAGGGAATTGGGTCTGCTGACTGCCTGGGGATGAACTCATAGGGTTCAGAAACAGAAATTGTCTTCTTGTCTGAGACAGTTCCTGGGTAGAGGGTCACAGGACCTGTTGGGTCAGTGACCACTGGTCCGGTTGATGTCAGTTGGTCCCCCGGCAGTGCAGAGTCCAGAAGATATCTCCAAGACTAGTCTTAGGTTTTACAGTAGTGATGTTATCTATAGAAGTGATTGGGGAAGTCACGAACCTTGTACCTGCCAAGAACATGTGACACTTAAGCAGTAAGCAGTTATAGCAGTGAGCAGTTACAGGAAGGCAAGTTAGGAAATAATGGCTAGTTAACTTTTAGGTATGTCTATATTTCTGTATAAATTAGACTTTTGCCACAGTTCTTGCCTTATGGCCTTACATTATTTTAATATAGGAGATTTTAGAATACAGTAGTGATAATAGTATTCAACTCATGGGGTGACATGAAACTTTTGTGTATAAATGCATACATATCATAGGTGCTCAATAAATGTATTTAAAACTGAATTTTAACCTCCTTATTTGGAGTGTAGGTCCCTGATCTCAGGGACTGTGCATTTACTCTTTCCACAATTAAGGATTTTGAAAAGCTAGTTTTCATCAGAGGCAGGTGCCATGAGTTTCTTCATTCTGTCCTTCATTAAGCCTGAATAGTTGGACATTCGGTGTGTGTTGGACAAGCTATAGAATTAGCTAGTGACTTTGTGACTTTTTTCTTTTTCTTTTCTTTTTTTTTTATGTTTAGCCTCTGTTGCCTTCCTCCCACCCCCACCCAAGGTCCAGAGGCAACAGTTAAAAATAATCAAGAAGAATCCTTTCTATTTCATGATGACCAAAAATGTTTTTGAGATGAAATATGCCTTTATTCTTAGAAGCACTGCTGCTGCTTCTTCTAGGAAAGACTGAATAGGCCTGGTTAATTTAGCATATCTAGCATTTTCTTCATTGTGTCATGTGCTTTTGTCCAGAATGCATTTAATTTGGAAGCATTCCCAAGACATGTAAAAAGTGAGTGCCAACATCTTTTTCAAGCACAAATTGGATTTGATCATGTTTCTGTTGAATGTATGTAATTTAGTTATTTGCTTTCCTGTAAGTTTTCTCTACTCATGCTGAGAAAACCTCTGGTACAATGACGCTTATTATAGCTTTTCTCAGTCAGTTCAGCAGTATTTCTTGAGCCCCTACTATGTGTAGAACCCAGTGCTTAGCATGTGAGGAATGCAAATGAGTACCTCACACGCAGTCCTACTGCTTGCAAATTAATTACGGAGAGAGGGCTAGCTCTCTGAGAAAGGAGAATGCTCACAGAAACTTAGAATGGGAAGGAAGCTCTGGATGCTCTCACTTCACATCTCGCTCAACCCACGTGACCTTCTGTGCAGCTTCCACCAATGTGACATCTTCCCCGGCTCCATCCCTGTCAGTGAGACCTCCTCACCACCTCCCTAGGTCTTCTGTTAGAATTTTGGACAACTTAGATCCTTAACACCTTGACGACCACACACACAATTCAGAAACTGTTCCTTGGCGCCACAGTGTTTTATTACAAAAATAGAATAAAAACTTGAAGCGTAATTTAAAGGTAAACATAAATGGAAAAGCAAAATGTGTTGACTTCTATTCATTTCATCCACTTTTTTAGAGCGAAATTGTCAATATTAATGGTAACAATATGAACATCAACAAGTAGGATTTTACATATGCTTCACGCAGCCCTGGAGTCAAAACTAGAGGGAGTTAGATACAACTCACATGGCTGTTAATCTGTTAAAATTATGTTCTGGTAATTTTTTTCTAAGAAATCCTTTTATTCTTTTTTTCCCGGCACCTGGTTAGTACTGTTTAATTTTTTAATTTTATTTTATTTTTTTAAATTTTAGCGTATTATGAGGGTACAAGTATTAAGGTTACATATATTGCCCATGCCCCCTCCCCCCTCGAGTAAGAGCTTCAAGCGTGTCTATCCCCCAAACGTTGCGCATCTTACTCGTTGTGATTGTATATGCCCATCCCTTCCTCCCCCCCTCCACCCTCCCGACATCTGATAAATGTTGCTCCTATATGTCCACTTAGGTGTTGATCCATTAATATCAATTTGCTGGTGAGTACATGTGGTGCTTGGTTTTCCATTCTTGAGATACTTCATTTAGTAGAATGGGTTCCAGCTGTATCCAGGAATATACAAGAGGTGCTATATCACCATTGTTTCTTAAAGCTGAGTAGTATTCCATGGTATACATATACCACATTTTATTAGTCCACTCATGAATTGATGGGCACTTGTGTTGTTTCCACAGCTTTGCAATTGTGAATTGTGCTGCTATAAACATTCGAGTGCATGTGTCTTTTTCATAAAGTGACTTTTGATTTTTTAGGTAGATGCCCAGTAGTGGAATTGCTGGATCAAATGGTAGATCTACATATTGCTTTCCACAGAGGTTGAACTACTTTGCAGACCCACCAGCAGTGTAGGAATGTTCCTGTCTCTCCGCATCCACGCCAGCATTTATTGTTTGAGGACTTTTTGATAAAGGCCATTCTCACTGGAGTTATGTGATATCTCATTGTGGTTTTGATTGGCATTTACCTGAGGATTAGAGATGTTGAATATTTTTTCATATGTTTATTGGCCATTATTCTGTCTTCTTTTGAGAAGTTTCTGTTCATGTCCTTTGCTCATTTTTTGATAGGGTTGTTTGATTTTTCTTGCTGATTTTCCTGAGTCCTAAATAGATTCTAGTTATTAGCCCTTTATCAGATGTGTAGCTTGCAAAAATTTTCTCCCATTCTGTGGGTTGTCTGTTTGCTGTCTTGACAGTTTCTTTGGCTGTGCAGAAGCTTTTTAATTTGATCAGGTCCCATTGGTTTATTTTTGAGGCTGTTGGGATTGCCTTTGGAGTCTTCTTCATAAATTCTTTGCCTAGGCCTATGTCTAGAAGAGTATTTCCAACATTTTCCTCTAGAATTCTAATAGTTTTACACCTAAGGTTCAAGTCTGTTGATTTTTGTGAGAGGTGAAAGGTGTGGTTCTTGTTTCATTCTTCTACATGTGGCTATCCAGTTTTCCCAGCACCATTTATTGAATAAGGATTCTTTTCCCCAGTGTATGTTTTTGTCTGCTTTGTCAAAGATTAGTTGGCTATATGAGGATGGTTTTATATCTGGGTTCTCGGTTCTGTTCCACTGGTCAATGTCCCTGTTCTTGTGCCAGTAAAAAGCTGTTTTAATGACTATAGCCTTATAGTATAGTTTGAAGTCTGATAAATTGATACCTCCTATTTTGTTTTTATTGCCTAGGAATGATTTTGCTATACGGGGTCGTCTCTGGTTCCATACGAAGTATAAAATTATTTTTTCTGTATCTGTGAAGAATGATGATGGTATTTTGATAGGGATTGTGTTGACTCTGTAAGTCACTTTGGGTAGTATAGACATTTTAACAATGTTGATTCTGCAGACCTATGGCCATGGTATATTCTTCCATCTGTTTACGTCCTCTGCTATTTCCTTCTTCAGTGTTTCATAGTTCTCCCTGTAGAGGTCTTTTACCTCCTTAGTTAAATATATTCCAAGGTACTTTATTTTCTTTGTTGCTATTTTGAAGGAAATTGAGTCTTTGATTTGGTTCACACTTGTACTGTTGTTGGAGTACATGAATGCCTCTGATTTCTGTGTATTGATTTTGTATCCTGAGACTTTACCAAATTCATTTATCAGATCAAGGAGTCTCCTGGTTGAATCGCTGGAGTTTTCTAGGTATAATATCATGTCATCAGCAAAGAGTGAGAGTTTGATCTCTTCTGCTCCCATTTGGACTCCCTTAATTCCACTCTCTTGTCTGATTGCTGTAGCGAGGACTTCCGGCACTATGTTGAACAGAAGTGGAGATAGTGGGCATCCTTGCCTGGTTCTAGTTTTAAGTGGGAATGCTTTTAATTTTTCCCCATTCAGTTTGATATTGGCTGTGGGTTTGTCATATATGGCTTGTATCATTTTTAGGTAAGCCCCGTCTATGCCTATTTTGTTGAGCGTTCTTATCATGAAAGGGTGTTGAATTTTGTCAAATGCTTTCTCTGCATCTATTGAGAGGATTATATAGACTTTGTTTTTGCTTCTGTTTATATGGTGAATTACATTTATAGATTTGCGTATGTTGAACCATCCCTGCATTCCTGGGATGAAGCCCACTTGGTTGTGATGAATTATTTTATTGATAAGCACCTGGATTCAATTGGCTAGGATTTTGTTGAGAGTTTGTGCATCTATATTCATAAGGGATATTGGTCTGTAGTTTTCTTTTTTGTTGCATCCTTTCCCAGTTTGGGTATCAGGGTTATGTTTGCTTCATAAAATGTGTTCGGGAGGCTTCCATCCTTCTCGATGTTGTGGAATAATTTCTGCAGGATAGGCACCAGTTCTTCCTTGTAGGTGTGGTAAAATTTGGGTGTGAAACCATCTGGTCCAGTACTTTTCTTTTTAGGAAGGTTTTTTATTGCTGTTTCAATTTCAGTACTTGATATTGGTCTATTCAGGAAATCTGTCTCTTCCTGGTTGAGACTAGGGAGGCTGTGTGTTTCTAAGAAATTGTCCATTTCCTCCACATTTTCCAGTTTTTGTGCATAGAGGTTTTTGTAGTATTCATAAATTATATCTTGTATCTCCGTGGCGTCAGTTGTGATTTCTCCTTTATTGTTTCTGATGGAGCTTATTAGAGACTTTTCTTTTCTGCTTTGCATTAGTCTAGCCAGTGGTGTGTCAATTTTGTTTATTTTTTTAAAGAACCAACTTTTTATTTTATTAATCTTCTGTATAGTTTCCCTCTTGTCAATTTCATTTACTTCTGATTTGATCTTAATGATTTCACTTCTTCTGCTGGGTTTGGGGTTGGTCTGTTCTTCTTTTTCCAGCTGTTTGAGATGATTCATTAGGTTGTCTATTTGTGATCTTTTCAACTTTTGGACATAGGCATTTATGGAAATAAATTTTCCTCTCAGGACTGCTTTAGCTGTGTCCCACAGGTTTTAGTAACTTGTGTCACCTTTGTCATTTAGTTCAAAGAATCTTTTGATTTCCATCTTGATTTCCTCATTTATGAAATGATCACTCAGCAGAAGGTTGTTTAGTTTCCATGACTTTGTGTAGAAATGAGGACTCTTGTTAGGGTCGATTTCTACATTTATTCCATTGTGGTCTGAAAAGATGCATGGTATAATTTCTATTTTTTTAAATTGTTTGAGATGTGATTTGTGTCCTAGGATATGGTCAATCTTAGAGAATGACCCATGAGCTGATGAGAAGAACGTATATTTATTGGTTTCGAGGTAGACTGTCCTGTAAATGTCAGTCAGGCCCATTTGTTCTAGGGTTTTGTTTAAGTCCATTATTTCTTTGTTGATTTTCTGTTTGGAGGATCTGTCCTGTGCTGTCAGAGGGGTGTTAAAATCTCTGACTATTATGATGTTGTTAGTTATCCATTTGTTTAGATCAAGTACAGTTTAATTTATGAATCTGGGTGCACCAAGGTTGGGTGCATATATATTTAGAATTGTTATGTCTTCTTGTTGAACTGTACCCTTCACTATTATATAGTGATCTTCTTTGTGTTTTATTACTTTTGTTTATTTGAAAACTAAGTTATCTGTAATCAGCACTGCCACGCCAGCTTTCTTTTGGCTTCCGTTTGCTTGAAATGTTGTTATCCACCCCTTTATCTTTAGTCTAATTGCATCCTTGCAGGTTAGATATGTTTCCTGAAGGCAGCAGATACTTGGCTTGTGTTTTTTTATCCATTCGGCGAGCCTGTCTCTTGAGTGGGGAGTTCAAGCCATTCACATTTATTGAGATAACTGATAGGTGGGGCAGATTTCTGTTCATTATGTTGGGTTGAACTTTGTTGCTTTTTTTTCTCTCTTGAGTCATTGTGGTGTCTGGGCTTTGATCTTTAGCTTTGGGTAGATTTACATTCATGAGTGTTTATTGTGCTGATCCATGGGTAACACTGCTTTGAGTACTTCTTGAAGGGCTGGTCTTATGTTGGTGAATTCCCTCAATCTTTGCTTATCTAAGAATGTCTTGATTTCTCCTTCATATACAAAACTTAGTTTTGCAGGGAATAAGATTCTAGGCTGGGCATTGTTTTGTTTCAGAAGAGTGAGAATCGGGCCCTAGTCTCTCCTTGCTTGTAGAGTCTCGGTAGAGAAGTCTGGTGTTATTCGGATTGGCTTTCCCTTGGATGTTACTTACTTCTTTCATCTTACAGCTCTTAGAGGGGCCTCTTTAGTTGATATTTTGGTCAGTCTGATGATTGCATGTTGTGACGTCTTCCTGTTTGCATTGAATTTCCCAAGGGTCCTTTGAGCTTCTTGAACTTGCATATCGAGATTTTTAGCAAGGCCTGGGAAATTTTCCTCTATTATATCTTCAAATAGCTTGTCCAACCCTTGAGTGTTGTCTTCTTCCCCTTCTGGTAACCCTATGACCCTCACATTAGGTTTCTTCACATAATCCCACATCTCTTGTAGGCTTTGCTCTTTTCTCTTGTTTCTCTGCTCTATCTCTGTGACTGATTTATTTAATTGGAAAGTGTTATCTTCAATCTCTGATATTCTTTCTTCTGTTTGATCTACCTTGTTATTGAGGGTTTCCACTGTATTTTGTAGTTCCCTGAATTGATTCTGCATTTCTAGGAGTTCAGTTAAACTCTTCTTCATTGTATTGATTTCTTTAGTGAATTTTTGTTCTGGAGGCTTTTTGTGGTTTCTTTGTGTTGGTTATGGAGTTGTTCTTGTAGGTCATTGAATTTTCTTATGATCCACATTTGAAATTCCTCTTCTGTCATTTTGGTTGCCTGATTTGGGTTGGTGTCCGTTTATAAGGGGCTGGTGCTCCTCTTTCGGGGCGTGGTTTCCATTTGGTTCTTCATATTTCCGGAGTTCCTTCACTGATTTCTTCTCATGTCAATCAATTGTTGCTTCTTTCCTTTAGGTTTTTGTTTGGGTATTCACACGCCTTGTTTAATTTCTGAGCCAGTAGGTGGTGTTTGTTGGTGAGATTCGACCACTCCCTGTATGATGAGTCAGTAGGTGCCATGAAAAGAGTGTCCAGGATGTCCTCTCTGTCAGTAGGTGGCGCTTGCTTGGAGGAACAGGCCACACTGTTTATGTGTCCTATAACCAGCTCTTGTTCCTCTAGAGAGGCACTCTAGTGCCTCAGGTGGTCGGTGGGGCCCTGGGACTTCCAAGTGTGTCCTTTTCTTCCCCTCAGTGAGGGCTGGTCTGGGAGTGAGTCTGGCCGTAGCAGGGTTGGGTAAGCCTGCCCTCAGGCACCAGCAATGCTGTTAGCAGGGGTCAAAGTTCTGTTTTCTGCTTCCAGGAAAAGCTGCCAAGGAGGGGCTGGAATGGCCCTGCTCAGTCAGAAAGTCTGCGTGTGGGAGTGGGGCTGTCTGAGACCTGTAGTCTGGAGCGGGCCTCGCTTTTTTTCCACCCTCCCCAACTCCGAGGCTACTCCTGGGCCTCTGCCATCAGGCCAGACCTCATGCCACTGGGCCTCCCCTGGCTGTGATGTTGGCTGGGAGGTTCCCTGCACAGGAACGCCACCTAGGCTGGGCACAGAGCCTCCCTTTGGGAGGAGGGTTGCCCTCTAGGATGGTGATCTGCCCCTAAAGGCACACACACCTCAGTAAGTTGTTCCCAGTAGGCTGTTCCTATATATCCCTTCTGTGCCCTGGGCAATGCGAGACCTCGGTGCCCGGGATCTGGTCTGCAGGTCTGACCTCTGGGCCCCAGAGTTCAAACTATATCCCCACCAGGGAGAGGAGTGCCAGTCCCAGTTCACCCATGGGGAGCTCAAGCTGGGTCTATGTCTCTCAGCCTCAGGGTCTGCACCGTTCTCCTGGGAACATCTTGCCAGCAGCTCCTGGGAGGCCTGGTGGGTAGGGAGCTCACAGTCTGAGTTCCCCTTAGTCAGCTATAGGGCCCCAGAAGAGAAGGTCCTGTTTCCTGTAGGTGCCTCTGGCTGGTGGCTGTATTGTCTCTCTCAGCAGCCGCGGGTAGGGTCGGAGGAGGGGAGAATGAGGCAATATGGCACCTGCCGTGAGGGTCGGGTCTGTGCACAGGGAAGTGCCCTGCAGGAGTTGGGAGCCTGGTGCCGTGTCCGCTACAGGCTTACTGCTCACTGGTGGTGGCCATCGCTGGGCTGGTGTCCGCAGGTCTCTCCACCCGCTGGGGAGCCCACCAGCAGTCCAAGATGCAGGGGAGTGGAAAGTTAATGGCTCCACCTACCCTTCCCACTGGTCTCCGGGCTGCTCTGGAGGTCTCTGCTTCCACTTCTCCTCTGAAACCTCCTCCCATGGAGTCTCCCGTGGTCTCAGGTACCCCTCCTTCCGACCCTTGTCCGATGTATGCTTGTCTTCTTGCTTTTTTCTTCTAATTGCTGCTAGAATCTGTCTTTTCTACAGAGACACTCTGTCTGATGATGTTTCTTGTCTACCATCTTGCTTCAGTACTCTGTTCTGGTATTATATAGAGATCTCTGTGGCTTCTATATTGAATCTTTCTGTTATGTGCCACATCTATAGAAAATTTGAAGATTTCTAACATCTTATGTTTTAATAAGTAGCATTTGTGCAATGCTGGAAGTTTGCAAAGGATGTGGGCATATTTTCTTCTTATCGTAATCATAGGGGTAGGTATTATTCTCCCCATTTTAAGGGTCAGGACAATATATTTTAGAGTCAAATGACTAAGTTCATGATCACACAGCTAGTGTAATAAGAAATAACATTCATAGGGTATCAGGCAGGTGAGAGGGGGGTTCAGTGAAAAGTACAGATTTGCTGATGGTAGATATAAAATAGCATTTTAAATTTTCTTTTCTCTATGTTGAATGCAATGGTTAAATTGCAATCTTGTGTATGGGTTCTCCTCAAATGTTTCTCCCCTTGATTCAACTCAATAAAAACAGAGAAAGTGTGGTTCCAGTTGATTTCTGAAATGATCTGTTAAGGATTTGAAAATTAGTTTTTTGGGGACACAACTCTTAAGACATAGCAGACAGAAAACAAGCAAGATTGTCCTGTGGTGGTGGCTCCTGCCAAGTTATCATGATCCTGCCTTCTGCCACTTTTACTCAAGAGACCATAGAGGCAGGGATGTCTCAAATTATAGTACTTGGGCCTAAAGATAAGGACGTGAGTGACTCTGATTCCCTGGACCTTCAGCTTGTGTTTTTAAGTGAACATCATATCCAGAGTATGAAGACTGGTTATGTTTGTGTTCAGCGTTTTGAAATGAATAATGTCAGTTAAATAGCCCAGGAAGCTAGCATCGGGGTTTCATTTTTAATTTAAAATGATATATCTCACAGAGATCTTTTCTGGACTGCTTTTGAGTAGAAAGAAGAAGAGTGAACTTGTTCAGAATTCTGGATGCTGCACCTGAATTATCTAACAGGTTCTACCATGTTAAATAGGTTAAACCTGTTAAACAGGTTCTACCATGGTTAGTGGGAGCTTGAGACCCTGAGAAATAAGCATAAAGTTCTTGGGCTTTTTCACCCAGAGAACAGCTCTTCCTTTTCTGGCAGTGATCAAAGTCATTTTATCCCCAAAATTTTTTCCTGGAATTTGGAAAAGTTGTCGGATCTTGAGTTTCCTAAGTGAAGGTGGCTGCACTTACTTTCCCTTGTTTTCTTTGCCTCTTCCAGTCCCAGCAGAAGTGCATCGTGATCTTCGCCCTGGTGTGCTGTTTTGCCATTCTAGTTGCGTTGATATTTTCGGCCGTGGACATCATGGGAGAGGATGAGGATGGACTCTCAGAAAAAAATTGCCAAAATAAATGTCGGTAAGAGGTAACAAACAAAAATTCTCTTTTAGGGGGTGGGCAAGAGATCCAAAGAGGGCTCTGGATACTGGAGAGAAAACTATCATAACCACGTGTTGTCATCTAGCTGCCCCAGGGCTTAAGCTGAGGTGTGCCTCTCTGTCCCTAGACCAGTCCTGGAGCTGCTCACTGTTAGCCCAAGGGAATGCAAATGAGTCACAACTGAATTCCCTATACAGCTTGGTCCTATTTTATACAAAGGGGTGGTCAAGAAAATGAAACTCTGTAGCAATCTGCATGTCTGGAGGCCACTGTAGGTGAGGTTTGGGTTGGCTCCAGGATGAGCCTGGCAAAAATGATTGCCTCAGTGGACAAAGAGCACCGTGCTGGTTGTTGAATCAAATGGAAGCTCAAAGAAGCACATCTCAGGAAAAATTCCAACTTAAAGTTAGGGATTAAAGAAGTAGGCAAGTCTATGAGCAGACATGGGCCTCCTCATTCTGTCTTAATTTAGCACACAACTTTTAATCTAGAAATGATGACAGCTTTACCATTATATTTATGAATTATGTCTCTTCAGTGACATTAAATGGCATTTCCCTGGGGCCGTTCCTGCCTGGCATAGCCATCACAGCATGGTGTCAACCCTGTAAATCTCCTTATCAAATTCTTCCCTGCTCGCTGCTACTTTTTTGGGGTGGGGAGGATAGGAGAATAATGTAGAAAAATACCAGGAGGCAGGTAGATAAGACATCTATTTTTACATAGGAATTGCTGCAAAGCTGAAGTAGGGCCACAAAATTACAACAGTAATTATGCATTAGAGGTTATAATGAATTTAAACTGTAATTTTTTCCTGTGGAAAGCATTAGTCTAAGAGCCCCTCTTTTTTAGCTTAAAATCAGCAACCTGGTCCTGTCTATATGAGCCTTCCCCCTGGATAATTTGCTTTGAAATTCAATGTTCTGACACAGGAAATGTCCTGAAAAGACAATGACTTTTTTTTTTTAACCTATGATACATGATAGTCTAGTTACCAGACAACAAGTATTACACACAGAACAGAGCATACAAGAAAGAAATCAGTATACACATTTTAAATTTTTCTTCCTTCATCTTAGAAAGGTGTTCCGTAAATATATTTACTTCCCAGACTAGATTTGAGAGAAAAATTGTTTAAGAATTATTTTAAGGAAAGCAATAGAACAACAGCAAATTGCTGTCATCTTCTGCTAATGCTCTTATACGTCAAACATAAACGTTCCGTGGACAAGAGGCCAATGACTAGTGTTTTCTGAGTGGAAACACCCTGCCTCTCTCCCTCACCTCACCTGTAATGAAGACTGCTGTACTTTAAATGCAAACCCAAACACCTAGAAAGCAATTTGATAGAGGTCAAACCCTAACCACTTCCTTAAGACAGAATGCCCAGGACTTTTCAACACACATAGCCAGGTGTCGGTAGTTCTCAGTAAGAAAGACAGAGCCTTCGAATTACACTTCTTTTCTCTTTGGGGAAGCTATAATTTACTTGAATTTTTATTTTTAGCTCATACAACTGGAATTTGGGTCTGGTTATATTTTCTGTCTCACTCAGTAAATACATTCTGATAACACTGCTTCTCCCGCCATCTAGAAAATATTCTTCTAACTGCCACCCATTCTCCTGCCTCCTCCACTACCCGGTTACCAAACACCACCCTTATATGCAGCCAGCCATCTTTTCCAGAACACGGGTCTCCTCCAGATCTTTCTTCCGCAGCCTCTTCCCCTGTGTCCGTGTTTCTGTTCTCCTGCTCCCTCAGACAAGCCCGTCTGGTCTGTCTGCCCTGGAACCGGTGTCTCGTTTCTACCTAACGTCACCCCCCAAGAGGCTTCTGCTTTCCCCCTCTCTCCAATGCACAGGACAAGGAGGTAGGGTCACTGCGATCCATGCCTTGTGCCCCAGTCCAGTTTCCAGACCGTTGCTCCACCATCTGTTCCGGATCATTCTTATTTTAGTTTGAGGGAATTTTCTTACGCCACCCACTCCCACTCCTCATCATAGGCAACACTGTCTTCTCACTTACAGGACTCTCTCCCACCTTCTTTTGTGCCTGGCTAACAGACCTCCTAACCCTGAGTTCTGTCTCTTGCTAATATCCTTAGGAACTCGAATGCTTATTTCCCATCACTCTAGCCTTGCTGTTTTTTAGCCATATCAAATCAATAAATTTAATGCCCACTTCACCTTGGCACCTGCCTGCCAGCAAACTACTCCCCTTCCAAACCAGTGCATGACCATGGACTTTGAAATCAGATCTGAATTCAAATCTACATTCTGTCACTTACTAACTCTGTAAGCTTTAGGAAGATACTAGTTGAATTATTTCATTCAACACTTATTGGCAAGGCACCCAGAGACTGAACAAGGAGCTACAATACAGTAACGAGGTTGTCATGGCAATATGCTGTGGTCAGAGCTTCCATGGGGTGTCCGAGGGGCCTGGGAGAGTGGCCTGACATAGAGAAAGGAGTAAATGTGGCCTTGAATGCCTCTTCACCCCTTATGCATTATGAAGGCTATTTTAGTTTTGTTTCCCTTAAAAACAATAGATTACAAAAAATTTATCTCACAAGCTCATATGAAGATTCAGTAAGTTGTTTAAACCTTTAGCAAAGCACCAGGAAACTCATGGCAAACGATATATAAATGTTAATTTTCTCCCTGTGCCTTCCAGAGAGCCCAGAAATCCCCCTTCTTTATCCACAACTAACTTCCTATTCCTCCCACTTCCTCACTTGTCCTGAGTCTACTCTTTATCCTGATTTTAGTCCTTGGTTCTGTGGAAGTAGATGAAGACCAGCCACATGAGAACAGAGGCTGTTTATTCAGAGCTTGCTACAGAGAAGGAGTCAGCTGTCATCCATTGGGCTTTGCAAACTCAAAGGCAGGCCGAGGCACCAGAAAGTTCCACAGTGGAGCAGAGACGGCTCCGGGTGTGCTCTGACTGAGGCCTCTGGATGAGGAGGCTCCACACGGGCTGAGGGTGCACATTTAGCTTTCTCTGGTTGGTCCCGAGTTGGAAGTAGGGACGCTGTCAGTTATTAACCAAGTCCTGGCCATTTGGGGCCAGTTGTTACAGACGTCCTTGTTTTGCTTCCTGGGTGGTTACTGGAGATCGCAGTCGGACTTCCTGCAAGGCTGACTTACAGCAGGGGGGCTTCCTGGGGCTGGCTCTTGTAGACAAGGGGTTGGTTTATTGGCCAGCTTACCATAGGTTGGGGATCAGAGTTCCATCTTATATATGATTTGGCCATTGTCTGTTTGTTCGTTCAGCCTCTCAGTTCTGCAAACCTCCCCCTGGACTGTTAGCCCTTCTGTCTTAGTTTTCTCCTTACATATTTGCCAGACCATGATTAGCATGTCTCGATGCTTCCCACGTCATCCTAAGTTCTCACTTGCTCCCTTGGGTCTTTGGACTCAGCCATGCTGCCGATTCTTAAACGGGTTGACCCATCCCTGTTCCAAAGGCAGCCTCAGCCACTGCTCCAAACCCCCCGTCGTGCTGCAGAGGAGAGTGGGTTCTATGGTTCTTCAGTCCCTGCTTCCTCCAGGCAGGGCATCCCCAGAGATGCCACCCCTGAGTGGACAGCCTCGGGTCTGCAGAAACTCCTGAGCAGGCCAGCCTCAACTGAAGCATTTCTGCAGAAAGTTCCAGTTCTTCCTTTCATGACCTCATCGCTCTCCTGGCACTAACCCTCCCAGACTTCTTCCCAGCCTTCATGTCAAGTGGCATAAGCGATGTCACATGGTGCTGAGCTTCCAATGACTGTTTACGTCACTTACGTACAGATTTGTCTTGATGCTTGTCTCCTCGTGGTGCTAAAGACCGGTGCTTGCTCAGCTCAACTTCCCTAAGATCCTATTACTTTATGATTAAACTCCTGTGTTTGTAGCTCAGAAAATTGAAAGAATACCAACATTCTACAGTCTGTCAGCGTCTCGTCACTATTTTGACAGCCTCTCCCCAAGACCTCATCAGGTGCACTCTTTTCTAAATATAATACTTTGATTTGTCTTATTTCTAACAACTAGCCTTTCTATCTCTGAATAGGTTCCCACTGTGAATCATACTGCCAACTCAATGTTTTTCCAACTTTTACATGTCTCTCTAAAAAATGTATCTCTCTATTAAAAACCCTTATGATTTTTTTCTGATTGTCTGGTTTTATTTCTTCTCCCCTTGTGTTATCTTGCTGCTGTTACACTGTACTAATAGTCAATAATTTTATCATAATTTTCTCCACAAATCTATAAAATATCAACTGCTCCAAACGTATCTTCTAAATACCTTTTAACCACCCTCAGGCTGGGCACAGTGGCTCAGGCCTGTAATGCTGGCACTTTGGGAGGCCAAGGTGGGAGGATCAGTTGAAGCCAGGAGTTCAAGACCAGCTTGAGCAAGAGTGAGACTCGATATCTACAAAAAATAGAAAAATTAGCTGGGCATGGTGGTGCATGCCTTTAGTCCCAGCCACTCGGGAGGTTGAGGCAGGAGGATTGCCCCAGCCCAGGAGTGTGAGGTTGCAGTGAGCTATGATGGCACCACTCTACTCAGCCTGGGCAACAGAGGAAGACTCCGTGTCAAACAAAACAAAACAAAAAAACCAACCTCAATTGTTAGGTCCAGAAATAAGACCTTTTGACCTCAGTGAACGACTCTGACCTATTTCATTGTCTCTTTGTACTGGATTTCTGTGCATTTCCCAATGTGCTTTTAATTGTTGATTCAGTCCAACTTCAAACCTCTGTGTCACTTGACCACCTGAGGGGGTGAAAGGCACATTTTCTAGCTTCTGCTAGGAAACGGCATCTCCATGGGCTCTGGGGAATCACTGAACAGGCAGGGAAAGCTTGAACTGCCGGTGCGGGGTGCACACGTCCTGTGACCTGGCTAGCTGTGATTCAGTAGTGCCTCTGATTGTCATTGGACCCCATTCTTGTGACGTTTCCCATGTGTCATGTCCTCAGGGACCAGCAGAGACAGCGGAGCTGACCTCTGGGTGCGGTTGGTGTGCAGAACGCCTGCTCTCCCCGCGCTCTCTCCCTTTCAGGTGGAAGGCTGTGCGCGTGCGGGGCCCTCCCACCGGGGTGATCCTCTACCAGTCGTTTCTCGTTACTACTCCCCCACTTATTAGCGACACTCCTCAACACTCACTAGAAGAGGGACTTTCGTTACCACACTCCCCCATAAATGCACACAGAACCCCTCGGCGTCCTGCTCCTCCCCCACCTCACACCCAATTCTCATGACAGTGGGAGAAGGAAGTTTTGCACAAATATCATTAAAGAAGCTGAGTAAGCATACAATGTTGGGTGGCTTAGCATTGCCATATAATCGTATTGATGGGCATGTGCCACCCATTTTATCTGGGTAATTATGTTTCTGCCCCTCAAGGTCCTGAATCAGCCACCATGCCTGAGCGGCTGCCGGGCTAGTTTGTCTCTTTCCCACAAATCTTGATATCCATTTCCCTTGATCTGAAGCATGAAGGGAAGGGACCAACTCAGTCTATACCTATATCCATATCTATATCTATCTAGCTCCCATTATTCCTGAATCCAGGGATTTTCTTTCATCCTAAAATGAGTGGACTTGGATCTTACAAAAGGGAGCCCATGTAATATGGCAGGCTAGCATCATATATCGTACCCATGTGTAAGGTACCAAGGTGGTTCTCCAGTAAGGAGTTCCTGGAACACCAAAAATGGGTCACAGAAAGTATAGCAAGAGCCAAATTCGCCTTGTAATATGCCACCTCCTTCACACACAGACTATTTATGAATCCTTTGTATATTTTCATATTTCTCTATTAAAAAACTGACTTCTCTATATTTGTCACATCCTTTGTTTTCTGAATTTCTCCCTCTGTCCCCTCATTTTCTTAACA
Organism: Microcebus murinus; assembly: GCF_040939455.1. Taxonomy (NCBI): domain Eukaryota; kingdom Metazoa; phylum Chordata; class Mammalia; order Primates; family Cheirogaleidae; genus Microcebus; species Microcebus murinus. The sequence continues at coordinate 48,913,488 of NC_134122.1, read as the reverse complement.
TAAAAACTCTATCTACAGATATGTCTATATTTGTATTTATAACTCAGTTGCAACTTCAGTGTAAGACATATATAATTTGATTCATCAACCTCTCACCTTCCTAGACAAGTGCCTAGAGAGACCTGTTTATACAGGGACAGTCACCTCCTGATGCCCTGTCACTTTTCCCTTTAGTGCCATGACCTTAGAGCTATCTTAACAGACTCAACTTGCTCCAATAGACTATAATTTTTGTTTTCTCTTTTAATGCCCAAATTGTCACTACTTGACCAGTGGGAGCCACCTTTTGTACTTTCTGACACTATTCTAGATATCTCTGAGAGCAGCCCTTGCTTTCTGGCAACAATAAGCTATTCTAGTGACATTGTAAATTTTCTTGCTTTGAGACATGGCATTATTTACTTTCCAATGAGTCCTGGTTCATTTTCATGGAGACTTCTATTAATATTAAAGACCAAAATCTAAGTTCTAAGAGTGTCCTTAAATTTCCCCCAAGGGTATTGGTGATAGACACAATGATACCATATGAGAGGTTCATTAAACTGCTGTGCTTTTATGATTGAACAATAGTTCTCCCTCCCCCCATCTCTTTCTCCCTCCCTGCATCTCTCCCTTCATTCTTTCATACTGTAGATGTAAGAGCATAGACTATAGGGCTATGCTGTCTGGGTTTGAATCTGGCTATACCACTTAGAAGCTTTGCAGTCTTGGTCAAATTTCTTGATTTTACTGTGCCATATTTTTTTTTTTCATCTGTGTAATGAAGACAGTTATTGTGTCTAACCTGAAAGATGTCTGAAAGGACTAAATGTGTTAATGCAATAGTGTTTGTTGTATAATAAATGTTCAGCTGTTCTTTTTGTTAAGGGACATAAGTTCATTGCAGGTGTTTGCAGTTTCCTTTTAGGTTTCATCTTACTTTGCTCCAAAATGAGGAGCTTATGATCATTTTTCATTTTTCATTCTTAAACTATGTATTTTTCCCTTTATCTCTATTAACTTTGATCTACTATACTTTATATTGACAAACTCAACCATGTTTTTAAAGTAGAGTGCTGCTCCCAAATTTACAAGACTGCATTTGGTTTTTGGCTCTTTGTTTTACATCTGCGCACTTTTCTGACTGTCTAAAGAGAAAGAAAAGCTCTAACCTACACCCCCCACTCCCATTGGAGCACCAAAGAATCTAAAAGCCTAGAGCACTGGATACTACAAATAGATTTCTGATGCACTAAGTGAATAATATTGATGAAAGGTAGAATAAAGGCAAAAACTGGCTCTAGAGGCTTTTATTTTACATCATCTCCCAGTTGCTCCATTTGAGCCAATAATAAACCTTTTCCTTTATAATTTTCTTAATGTATTTTTTCTTTTATCAGTGCCAGTGTCTATTTCTTGCAGAGTTTTCTAGGATCTGAGGAAAGAGATAAACAGTTGTGTTTAATCCACTCTAGTAAACATCAGTGAGCCATTTTACCAACTTCTTATTGGCTTCCCCTTGTCTCTCCCAGTTCTATATTCCTTCTGCTTTCTTGTAACCCTAACCTGACTCACCCTAGCCTCTGTTTGGAGATTACTTTAGTTGAAAAGATGGCATCCACCAGATGTCACTGCTTCAGCTTTCTTCCCAGCGGAGAATCGCCAAAGTATCTTCATCTGTCCTTCTTTCCTCCCACGTTTATCTCAGAGGAAGAGATGTCCCGTGCCTTTTCCAAAGCTAACCCCACTGGCTATGTGCTGGATCCCACAGAAAGAAGTGAAGACCAACCCCATGAGAAAAGCAAAGGTTATTGATTCTGAGCTTGCTGCAGCAAGGGACTCAGCCACTGTCACTTGGGTTCTGGCTAAGACTCAAGGGCTGGCAGGGGGGTGGGAAAGTTTTGTAGTGGAGAAAAATGAACACTACATGCATGTTTCCTTCTCTTTTGAGCCTCTGCTCTTTTTAAGGGCGTCTGCATTCTCCCAGAGACCTGAGATGATGGTCAGCCCTCTTCAATTTGTCACTTCTTTACCCATTTTCTACAAATACAGGCCATTTCTAAAAGGGCAACTCTGGCTTTTTATTGGTGTTCTCAGCATTTCAGTGTTTTCGTTGTTTTCTCAACTAGATCAAAAACTCCCTGAGAACAAGGAACCCATCGTGATACACAGTATCATGTGTCTTACACTGTATCTCACATTGCGACTTAGTAGCTACTCTTTTTCAGTAGGCAGTCATTTCAATGTAAAAACAAGTATAAACTGCAGGAATAATACTCTTTGTTGAGATAGGTATTATGTATTACTAGATCGCTTTATTATTCCTTCATAGTATAATTTGCTTTGGGGCAATAACCAAAGACTATGGGAAGAGACACAGAAGTTTATAGATTATTTATCTTGAGACTATCACATGGAAATAAGTTAGAAAAAGAAATTTGCAGAGGAATTGCTTAAAGTAGAATAATCTCATACTATATTTTTTTATCACTAGCATTGAATAAATAACTTTTAAAAATAATTGGGAATGGAAAATAGCTTACTTTTAAATGAAAAAAAAAAAAAAAGAATGTCCCCAAACACATTTAAATACAGATATTTTTATGCTTCTGAACTCTACTCGTGTGAAATGGCAGGCACTTACTGACATTTTCGTTTCACCATTGAGTTCAGTAAAATTCAAATTTCCTGAATTATGAAAGATTTACCCACAAAGTATTGTTAGTAGTCCCAGAGCTAAAAATCTCAAAGGTTATTTTTAAAAATAATGCTTTCTCTTTAGACTTTAATGTTCATCGGAGGAAATCTGAGAGAGTGTAACACTTCCTGATGGTCTATAATTGCTACTTTGGGAAGCAGCAGAAGCTAATTATTTCAAAGTTTTGATTTTAATGAAACTTAATATACGATTAATGATGTTGACATTTCCTGTTGCCAGGTTTATCCTCCAAAAGATCATTTGAGTGTGATATATATTTTTCAAAAAGTTCATCGAGCCCTTACAGGCGGGATTGTGTTGGAAACAGGAGGTACAGACAGCCTGTTTCAGCCACCTTGTCAGGAAGGTCCTGTGATAATCATTCTCCTTGTAACAGAGGAGGGCCTAGCCCTTAACCTGATGCAGTAGGAACAGTGACCAAGGGGAGAAAAATAAAAAGAAAACCTAGGTTGATATGCAGTTAAAATAATTGCCATGATTAAAGAGACTATATTGAGAAAAACAAAGTTTTTTTTTTTTATTTCAATATATTCCGGGGAGTACAAATGTTTAGGCTACATATATTGCCCTTGCCCCACCCAAGTCAGAGCTTCAACTGTGTCCATCCCCCGACAGTGCGCACCGTGCCCACTAGGTGTGGATATACCCATCCCCTCCCCACCTGTCCGACATGCTACACATCCGAAAAAGTGTTGATAACTAGAATCTATATAGAACTCAGGAAAATCAGCAAGAAAAAGAACAATTTGTTAAAGAATTCATGGGAGCTCAGCTTCCAAAACCGTAGAGCTTAGAAATTCAGAACAGCTTGCAGACTAGAATGCAGCGCTTAAGAATGGGGTCATGTTTCAGAGTAGAAACTTTGGACTGAGAATCTAAAAGGCACTGGCTGCGAGCAATGAAAGTTTCTGCAGACAAACCGCAGCTGCAAATCTGAAGCTAGTTTTCACATGTCACTCACACTTCCTACAGGGGTGTGTCTGGAGCGTCACTTAGTTTCAGAAGCCCTAGGGTCAGTCTCCTGTCTGCTGAGGAAGTCCTCTAAACGCAGCCTCAGTATTCTCATTTATAAATTGACGGCAATCTTCCTTCCATGCTGTTGTGAGAAGAAAATAAGATAATGCATTGGCAGAAGATTTTAAAAGTACTTTACAAAGGGAGGTATTATATGATTCACTTAATTTTTGAACCACACTCACAAAGGCCGAGATCATCCCGTGCCAGAAATGCCATTTTTAAAATATAAACCACAGCCTTATAAGGCTTATATTTTTACAGAAATAGAAATTGCAGCTTTCCAGAGCCATAACAAGCCATGCAGAGGTTTTGGAGCCCTGGCGCTCTCTGGGCAGCAGAGATCAAGGTGCAGTGTGCAGAAATGCTCGAGAGAACTGAGTGTGCATCGCAGCTCGGCCCCTGCTGTGCGAACTCGGCTGTGTAACCTGCCTGTGTTCACGTGTAGAATGATGGTGGCCATGTTAGTACACATTCTGTAGAGTTTTATAAAAAATAAATGAATTAAAATGTGTAACTTGTTTGACTAAAGGGAAAAATATACAGGTCTGGGATCTCTCCCCTCAAGATTAATCTACAAAACTCATCATCTTGGATTTACCTCATTTAACTTTGCTTGTTTTGTCACACTTGCATTTCCAAGTTACTCCATTAGATCCTTGCCTTTTAGAACAAGTAAGTGTTTATACAATTGAAAAACTATGTGTATATATACAGATGACAATAATATAAACGATGCAGTCTTACAATGGAACATGACCCCTTTCCCATTGCAGACCCTAGGTCCCCAGCCCAGAAGCAAATACTGTTAACACATTCTTGTATATCCTTCCAGAACTATATATGAGTATGGATATTTGTATTCTGTGTACCTATATATCTTTCCTTTCTTCTTACAAATGGGAGCATATAGACATGATTTTGTAATGAACAATTTTTTCCAGACATCTTTACATATTAAGACATATAGATCCATGGTGGCTGCTTAGCACTAATCATATGAATGGAATATAATTAACTTAACCGGTCCTTTACTGATCTGTAGGACATTTAGGTACCTTGGGGGGGTGGTTCTTGACACTGTTTTATTGTTGTAGTAACAAGCAGTCCTGCCAGTGGACACCCTTACATAAACGCATTTAGCCATAAGTAGTAGAACATCTTTAAATTCCTAAAAGTTGAATTGCTAGGCCAAAGGGTAGATGCATTTTAAGTTTGTATAGATGCTACAAATTGTATTACAAAGAGCCTGTGTCATTAAGATGTAAGATTATTTGCTTTCCCCACTATTGCCAACATTGGATATGATCAAATTATTTATCTTTGCTAATCTGATAAAAGAAAGACAGTGGTATTATATTATTTTATTTTTTAATTGTGAGTGTTGCTGAAAGTCTTTGCACATGTTTTAAAGAGCCACGTCTTCCTCTTTGCCTGAGACTTGCATCTTCTTAACATAGTCAGGACAAGTATGACTGGATGGAGGATCCAGCAGAACACAGCAAAGTATCTGAGACTGATTCTGTGGTTATAATAATAATTGTAATATTAATAACAACAAAATAAATGACATCGCACAGAGAAAATATAATTTATCAGAGAGGTATAATGAGATTTGGGGGCCTTTCTTTTCCATCATATTAGAAATATCCAGTTGTAGGAGATGTTCATAGGTAATTATTAATGTGTTTACTTTCAGAGAACATTGAAAATTGATCATTTGTGCATCTATAAGATGAACTCCCACTGTGATTTCTTTGCTTCAATAATTGTGATATTCACCATATGAATTGAGCCTGTCTTGTCCTTTATTATAAATGAAGTACTTAATTTTGAGCACTCTTCTGGAAATATTGCAGGCTGGGATATTTTGTCTTTCTAGCTATTATGCAAATGCTTTCTTGTCTTTACCATGCAATTCTCAGTGAAGCTATGTCCAGTAACTGAAGTTAGAGTTGGCTATTGTATTTTAATTTGATTATAACATTATTTAGTCTCCACGTATATCCTAGTAGTCACTTCTTACTACTAAAGGGATCTAGAACTAGATCTCCAGGTGGGGTGGACTGTGGGCCATGACAAATGACCAGTTTTGGCTATTATTTGGTGTTGTTGCAGCTGTCATTTATTGTGTATCTATAATATGCCAGCTACCCTATACGGGACCTAACATTATCTCATTGGTTCTTACAGTAAGGCAGATGTTGTTATCCTTATTTTACAGCTAAAATGATAGGTGCAAAATTATTAAATAGTCTACCCACTTAGTAAGAGATCAAGTTGGGTTTTATTGGGGAAGAAAAAACTTTTTCCTCTACCCTCTTAGTTTCAGTGGCTGAAGCCTCAAAAATTGAACTGACAGAAGACAGATTAACAGGAGAGAAAGGTTTATGTCATATGCACATGGGTGGGGATCACAGAATTAAATGAAAACCCTAGAGGGCTGTCAGACCCAGAGATTTATATACCACTTTTACCAAAGTACAATACATTTCTGGAGAAATGACAAGACAAAGAAAAAGAGTTTTGAACTTCTAGGGGCAGTAAATTGTGGGGAGGTTAATATATGGGGAAAAGTGAATAATAAATGTTATTTAGTAAAGTTTATTTCTATGGGCCCATCTCGGTACCAACTCTCCTTATTGTTCATGGCCATAAAATTCCCCAGGGAGGGGGATTCCTGGCAGTCCTAGTGTCTCCAAAGTTTCTGCTCATGGGCAGATAAGGGAAGTTCCAAGAAGGTTTCTTTCTGCACCTATGGATTCTCAATGGCCGTCAGCTCAAAATAGTCTATTTGCCAAAATGGCATATTTGGGGTGGCACATTCTGATTCCCTTTGGTTCAAATCCAGGTCTGGCTGACTCTCCTTATTTTTATGCTGCAAGGACCAAGTCAGGGCTGGTGTGCCGAGAGCCGCCCACAAAAGGGGAGGGAGTAATGCCATGACATTTGTTACCTTGTCCCCTCCGCAGTCTGGGTGAGCCCGTATCACTGTTTCCTCTAGTATATTCCTTGCAAGCCGTGATGCTCTGCCTTTGCTGTAGCCAGCACGCGAGCATCTCCCATCACTGTTCCTCAGCTGTTGGTGCAGATCCATCTTCGTTTCCCGAACCTGGTAGGCTTAGATGAAGGTTTTCTCATTTTAGACCAATTAACTTAAGTCTCAGAAATGAGCCTCAGAAAGACATGTCAATTCTGAATCCCTACAGCCCCTCACAAAGCTTGCCTGCAGGATACTGTGTCCCGGTCCATAGCTGGACTTCCCTCTGGGTTTCCCCACCTTCAAACGCTCCTCTAACCAGGCCCTGGCCCGCTCCTGGCCCGTCCTCCCAGGAGACCACGGTTCTGAGGTCGCGGTGCTTCCCCCGGGACCTGCCACCGGCACTACCCCGAGGACAGAGACCTTTTCAGTGAATGCATTGCTGACTGTTGACACTTTCCCATTGATTTCACTACTCAAACAAATGAAGAGAACTGTTTCTGAACTTTGCAAGCCTTTAAGATATACACCTTTGTACTGCATTTATTTTTATTCCACATTCATCTGCAGGTTTGAGTCAGGCGATTGTTTTTCTATAGGAAGTAGAGGTCTGCTTTTCTGGAGACCCTGAGGGAGCCTCTGCGTAGTTATGCACAGAGTACTGCCACATGTGAGATTCCAGTCCCCTGCCTGCCTGGACAGCCCCATTTCTTGATGTCCCTTCTTTTAGCAACTTCTATCCTGTGCTGTAGTGAGTCCACGTGCCTTCCTAAGCCCCAGAATGCCAGGCTTTCCCAGGGCTCAGCCTTCGTGTCACTGGCTTTCTCTGTGGGCACAAGCTTCCCTCTGGTCTCTGTGTCCTGGGTTTTACCTGAGGCAACCCTCCTGCAGGAGGCCTGCCCTGCTCACCTTGGCCCCTGTGAGGTCACTGTCCTGGGTGCTACGACTCTGCCCAGAGCTGACCACTGCTCTAATGCTCATTATCTACTGGTGGAAACCAAGTATTTTTCCAGTAATTTAACCAGTCTCCACAGGAAGCTCATTTCACAAAATTAGTTATCTTGAAGTCATTGACAATTCCCATTAGGCATGTGGACTATAACTCGGTCCATAATATTGAGCTGAGCTACTTTATGTAAGGGCTTCTTGTGGGTTTGGTTGTCTCTCTTTTCATATTGTTATTACAAAAAAAGGGAGGCATAGCTAAGAGAGGGACTTTGACTCCCATCTAGTTTTAACATATTAGGAATATTGTGCACAGAGCATTCTAGAGCTCCAAAAGTATTAGCATCAAATGTCATGTATCTCTCAAAGTAGATGAGTAAGTATTGAGTTTGAACTTTGGTTCGAGATTAATGAAAGTTGAGTCAAGGGGTATTTTAAACAATGTAAGACACGCTCTATTTATGTGTGACTCAGTCTAGCCTGGAAATGTGATATTAAAGGTTGATTATGTTGCTTCGTATCTGCGGTGTCTCTTTCCAGGTTCAGGCATTAATAATTATGCTGTCAGAGGCCTCAATTTTTATTCTCTCTTGGGAGTCAGGGAGAAGATCCTTTCCAGAGGGTACTCATTTTTTTTTTTTTTTTTGGTATATCCATGGCAGATGAGTTAGGACAAGCCTTCTCAAGTGCATGCTTTATTATTCTTTTCCCAAGTGACCCTTTCTTCCCTATGACAACTTTGGTAAAGAAGGGAGCAGTGACACTTGTCCTTTGTGTGCGTTAGTATCAAGTTTTCATTCTGTGTTTAATCCCCGGGGTGCCATGGAGGGCAAGATCTTTTGCTGATGTCATGGTCTATACGTTTGGTTAGACCAGTAATGCAAACACTTGAGACACCACATCTTAACTGCTGCCTGCCAAACTATCTTCTCTTCTGGGCTGAAAGCTTATTGGGGTTGGGAACTCTGTTTTATTAATATTTGCGTTTCTGGCAGCTGGCACAGCGCCAGTGCATATGGCCTGCCTGAGGGCTGATGACAGTAGGAATGAAGAAATGCAATGTGGAGGTGACGTATATGGCCCAGTAGTGCCTCAGCCAGAGTGGGAACTCAAATAAATATTATACTAGGATAAAGGAAGAAAAAGAAAAACGAAGTGTTATGGGGTAGAGAAAAGAGAACTAGACCAGGGAAAAAAAAGCTTTTAAATGTCCACTTAACCTGCTGAGTAAACTTGGGAAAGTCACTTAATTCCTCCCTGTTTATATTTCCCATCTACAAAATGAGGAGATTATCTAAGATGACCTCCAAAATCCCTTCTTCCTCTAAAAGTTATATTAAGTCCATGAAATGCCAAAAGATTGAGATGGGTGAATAGGTGATGATATTTCATTAACATGTATGAAAAATGCTCAGATATATCCACAGAACGTTTAAGCTTTTAGGATTATCTGAAAAAGTTCAACGGATTGATGCATATTTTTTCAATCTGCCAATATTTAATAAGGGTCTACTTTGCATAAAGGCTGTGCTAAAGCTGGAGATGCAAAGAGGAATTACCATCAGTGTTGACCACCAAAAATATGTGAGAGAACGGTGCGTTAAGAAGCAGCTGCACTGCAGCATAAAAATGCTGAAACGAGGGATGTCCTTAGTGTTAGGGAGTCATAGGAAGGGGCCACTGCCTCACTGTGGGGGGATGACAGAGCAGGTAACTGGATTTAAATGATTCCAGGCTCTCCAAGTAAGGGCCACAGCGTGTACAAAGGCTTGACAATATGAAAGGCTCGACTTTGTCACAGAATGTAAAGGAGGGAGAGGCAAGAGATGACACAAATAAGACTGTGGCCATCATATGAAGGTTGTTCACATCAGGCTTAAAAATTTGGACTTTATTTTGAAACTAATTGGGAGCCATTAAATATTAATAGTTAACAAGAATATGGACATGATTCTCTTTGCATTTCAGGGAAAAAATGTTAACAATAATATAGCTGATGAATTTTTTTCTCAAAGCATATTCCTAGATGTCTACTTGAAAATCTCTAGTGCTTGTTAAAATGCACATGCCTGGGTTTTAATCTAATTCAATAGAATCAGAATTTCTGTGGGTTTGGTTCAGAAATCTCCATTAAAAAAAAACCAAAACTGTTTTACAACTTACGCAGCTTAAAGTGTGAGAACCCCTGGGTAAGTGAGTGGGGAGTTAGTGGCAGGAAACTCTGGAGAACACAGATTTTGAAGTCAGATAAACGTTGAATCTCAGTTCTGTTCCTTAGTAGCCAAGTTACTCAGCATCTCGGAGGCTGAGTTTTCCCTTCTATAAATGGGTTTTAAAGTACCTGCCTCATAGATCGCAGTCAGGATTAATCGAGATAATATATATAAAGCACCTAATATTGTATCTACCAGATTTGGGGGCACATTTGAATTACCTAGAGAACTTATTTAAACTATGTACTCCCCAAGATTCTAGGATAGGGTGTAGAGGACTTGAGAAACTCCCCAGATGATTTGGAACCAAACCAGTAGGAATTACACAAAAGGTTAGCTCCCCTTCTCCTAAGGCAGTGGCAGTGAAGGTATAAAAAAGAGGATAAATATAAGAGATTTCGGAAAGAGAGAATATTCAACTGCCTGAGTGATTTTTAAGGTTGTGACTCAGATGGCTGGTTGTATCAGACTGTAGCTGGAGGGTGCATTCTGTGTTGAACATGGTGGTGTCCGTGGATCATCTGAGTGGAAATGTCTACAAGCCATTGCGGAACAGTGGACAAGGCTTAGAATAAAGCCTGAGGTGGTGACAAGGAGTGAGCCGTCACAGTGGAAGCTGAAAAGTGCATAATCTCCCGGGGATGAGAGGGAGGATAAGAAGAGGCTCCATGACTCGCCTCCATGTCGACACCAGATTTTAAAGTTTTTCAGGAAAAAAAAAAATCCAGCAAAGGAAATTGAAAAGACATGGGAGTAGGAAGAGAACCAGGAGAGGGTTTTACTTGGGAAATACACTAAAAAGAGACTGTCAAATGCCACAGTAAAATCAACTAAGACTGAACTTGCTTTAAGGCAGAAATCCTGTCTTATCCATGATGGGTGCTGTGGCCGGGGTAGTTGGTTGGATGGTAGATTGATGCTAGAGAAACGCTAGTGTGTTTGGCTTTATATTCTCACCTGAGTTGCCTGATAAAGCCTCAGAGGCAGAAAGTGGTTGTTTACTACTCTTTGAGTAGTAAATACTTCTAAGTATCTCTTGTTCTCAAAAACTGTTTTATCCAGAGTTGACATCACTGATAATCTAGAAAAGGTTGTGTGCTCTGGAGAGTCATATAGTTTTTAGTACAAAAACCAACACCTGTTCCTAATGGTTCCCTTTCTAGTTAGCTGTTAATGGTTGACTACCCAGGTACATTTTTATCCTTTGATACAGTTTTTAATATAAGGAAAGGTATTATTCTCTGGAGTAAGGACATTTGGGGATGAGGGAATTCTATATAGCTTTGTTGTAACATTTTCAGGGAGTCAGCATGTTTGCCATTTCCTGTCTTGAGTTTTATTATTCCAAATTAGCTCCATTTAAAATTCTTAAATACTGAGGGGAACTGTTCAGCACATGGCTGTGTTCTAGAGCTAATACAAGGAATTACAGCTCCCCATATTTCAAGTTTAGATGATAGATACCAAAGAACTATAGCTTATATTGTCAGAAGGTTATCCTATTTATTCAGTTATTTACTCAAAAAATACTTATATCAAATGAGCTGTTCGCAGTCTTTTTTTAAAAGCTTGTATAAAAGATGGAAAGGGATAGCTAATCACCAAAAGATAATATAAGCAAATGTCAAGATTCTTTTCTCAATAGTGCAAAGCTTCAAGCAAAGAATGAGATGTATATTTTAGTTTTTTGTTTTTTTCCCCTCAAGCCAGAAGAAGGGATGAGGTAGGATCTAACATTTATCTAACATGAGTGTGTAGGAAGCAAGTCTCTTGCCCCCCCTAAAATTCACTGAAAAATCACTGACGTGGGGCAAATTGACTAACAGGAGGAAAAAGACACAAACGTATTTAACACATATACACAGGAACCCTCAGGATGAAGATTCAACTCCCCAAGGGGGTTTAGAAGCTCATATGCCTTTCTGGTAAAATGGGTTCTGGTGATACGGAAAATGTTGGGCGCCCGGACGCGGCTGCTTGCTGCCTCCCTGTCGCTCTGCATCTCTGAGGGCCAGCGCTGCACGTGGCCAGTTGGAGGGCACGCTGCTGGGGCCTAGCTGAGGCAGAGAGCTGTCAGGGGCCCCACGTGCTGCCACCTGTTTCCAGCCACGCTTTGAATCCCACTGTTTTTGAGTGGATGTTAAAGCTTGTTGTTGATTGGATGTTAAAGCTTGTTGTTGATTGGATGTTAAAGCTTGATGTTGATTGGATGTTAAAGCTTGTAGTTGATTGGATGCTTTTTGAGTCCTACCAAGGGTATAAAAGCAGGAGGAGACTAAGGAAGAAGGGTGAGAAGATCAGAAGATGGGAAGAATACTGTAAGACTAGGTGTGCTGAGCTTGCTGTGGAAGAATAAAGGCTGTTCTCCAGCTCTTCGTGTGCTGCTCGGTTCTTTCCCTGGTCAAGAGCTGTAACACTAACTGTACACGTTGCCACAACATTGGGAGGGGGGAAAAGAGGAATTCTGCCGAGGGGCAATAAAGGATTACTAAGGAGGCTGATTGATGGAGAACAAAGATTAACTGGTAAATAGTTTTCCGAGTCCGAGATACTGGGCAGTATCTTCTTAAAGAGTCTGTTCAAGAGTGGTCACACTCTACCTGGTCTTACAGGGAGAGAAAGAAAAGAACAGACATTCTTCTAGATGGATCTGGATCTCAGGTAGATAAAGAAACTTCCTTGATTTGGGGAGAGTGGATGGTGGGGCTTGGGGGAGGTCAGAGAGACCTTGAGGCTGCTTCACTCAGTCCAGTATGTCAAAATGCCATATGCTGAGGTAAAATGTTTCTCATTTCCTTCAAGCGCATGTCAGGAACTTTAAGTAAACAGCATCTCTCCACACTTTGATTAGGCTGAGAAAGTCAAGTGACTTATCCACACACAGACAGGGGATTGTTCCGGATCACGGGACTCCAGTGATGCCCCACGTTTCCACCCAAGGGAAGAGCAGCCCTGAGCTACAGCGCTTTCCTCTTTAGTTTGCAAGTACTTAGCAGACAGTTTTGAGTTTCAGAAACTGGTCAAACACTTTTTAAAAAGCAAGGCATGAACAATGTGGATATTTTCTGATCGGAAATGCCATGTCACTGTAATGTAATACGACTTTGTGACGTGTAATTGGCTCTCAAAGTAATTTCAGAAGAGCTTCTAGTAAGTTCTGAGAGCTGCAGGGAGGCAGGGGAGGTATAGGCCTGTGGGTATGTTCCGTCCACCGATTTCTGTGTCTCTCTGGTGACTCTAGGTCACAAAGGCCTCAGAGTCCGGGCTAGAGGACATGTATCAGCTCTAGCAAGGGCGGGAATTTACGGAGGACCAGAGCCGGTGCTTACCGCTATGAAAGGATTCAAATTCAGGAATTTTTTGTTTTTGTTATTTTTTAAATACCATGCAGGCCTAACATTTCTCATCTGTGGAGTCAGCCCACAGGCCATGCCATAGACCCCAGCTTTGCAGTCACAGCAGGTTGGCGTGGAAAGAGAGTTAATTCTGAACATATGTTACCGAAAGCTCGGTACTTGTCCTCGAGGGCCAATCAACGAAAACGAAGAATGAGGACAAGTGGTTTGAGGGAAAAGGAAAAAGAAGTTTATTTAATTTGCCAGCAAATGAGGAGGGCAGTAGACTAGCATCTCAAAGACCACCGTCCGCCTTTAAGCAGAAAAACAGGGCTTTTTAAAGGGGGGGTTTCAGTGGCTGGGCTCCAGTCTGTGTGACCATGTGACTGGTGTCACATGTCGCAGCTGTGGGCCATTGTTGCTTAATTATAATCAGTGGTTTTGGTCTTGGGTTATGGAGAACTTATCTCCAATGAGGATGATCTTGTGAACCTAGTCCAGACAATCTGTTGAGCCACGTCCTGCGGTTTAAGATAATGGAAAACAAACCACAAAGAACAATTTTCTGTTTCTTTGCACTCTTCTGGGGAATGACAGGTTTTAATTCCCAGAAAGGGGGGGCTTTAAAGAGACAACTCGTGAAACATTTCGTTGCCCTTTTTCAGACCTTTACCTCTGTTACACATAGAGAAGCTTGGAAAATAATAAACTGGAGTTTGTGTTTATTTTTATGGATGACTTAGGAGCACTTCCTAGAGGTGTAGCTTTATACTCAATAAACATTTCATCAGCACTGAGTATGTTCTCCACAAATTTGTTTACTTTGTTTTTAGCAAGAAGTAACTTGAATCGCTTTTGCTCAGCGTGCAAATTCGTTTCTTAATAGAAATTCAATACTACCTTTGATCATTCTAATGAAACCATCTTGCTTTTTTACTTGCTTGATTTGACATTATCCAGATTTATTTCCCATAGCTTGGATTTGGACTGAGAGCTCTTCACTGGTGCTCATTTGCCTAAAGGTAGTGGTATGGGCTGCCTCTTTAAATCGCTTTGTTTGGAAGAGGGCGGTAAAACTGAAGTCGGTCATGTTTCCCTCTCTCTGTCAACATTTTATTTTCCATTTTATGCATCTGGTGAAGATAAAGATTTTAATGCTTGACTGCAAAGATCTGACTCTGCAGGGATGTACTTACTCCCTTTGTAGAAAATATAATGATTTCACAGTATCCTGCCTTCAGCAAACTACATTTGTCAACTTAACTTCTTATTTCATCAAGTCATCTATGGCTTTCCTGCCTCCTCTTTGCCTACCATAATCAACTTTTTCTGACCATCTGGGAAACCTCTGATCTTATGTGCAGAGACCATTGAAACATTTAAGTGCTAAAAGAGGGGAAATCTTGTAAAAATGTAAAATTTTTTTTTTCTGCTGTTACACTGGGAGCAAAAATAAAATGCTTAAATGTGTTTCCTGCTGAGTAAGGATTTTAGAGATTGCAGGCTTGCGTGCAGAATTCTGAATGGGGACAACAGTTCCAGCACACCTAAGGAATTTGAGAAAGGCTGTAGGCATTGTCAACAAAAGGGACCGGAGAGATCTCTTGTGTTCTCTTTTTTATCAAAATAATTCCTGATAAATATTAGAGTTGTATGTAACTCTTCCAGGCAGTGACACCCCTTTCCTGAAATCCTGGCCAGCTCTGCCCAGCCGCCTCCACCTTCTTCACGTTAGTTAACCGTAGTGCTTACAGTTTCACCAGGAGGCCTATGTACAAGTGTGTATTTAACATGTCTATAAGTTTACCCCTAATTGACCCTCTCATAATAAAAATAAAAAAAAAACTTACAACAGAATGCCAGAAATAAGTGGAATGCTAATTTTTTTGTATTTACCTTTTTTTTTTTTTTTTTGAGACAGAGTCTCGCTTTGTTGCCCAGGCTAGAGTGAGTGCCATGGCGTCAGCCTAGCTCACAGCAACCTCAAACTCCTGGGCTCAAGCGATCCTCCTGCCTCAGCCTCCCAAGTAGCTGGGACTACAGGCATGTGCCACCATGCCCGGCTAGTTTTTTCTATATATATTAGTTGGCCAATTCAGTTCTTTCTATTTATAGTAGAGACGGGGTCTCGCTCTTGCTCAGGCTGGTCTCGAACTCCTGACCTCGAGCAATCCGCCCGCCTCGGCCTCCCAGAGAGCTAGGATTACAGGCGTGAGCCACCGCGCCCGGCATGTATTTACCTTTTAACAAACATATCCTACATATCAGTGTGTGTGTGTATACACACAATCATTACATCTATACACTTATGTATATGTATTTATGTGTATCAGTGTATATTTTAGTGATTCTATATAATCATTACAAATAATCAGTCTGAAGATCAGCTGAACTTCCTTCAGAAAGACTATTTTTATCCTGGGATTATGTTCTTTTTTTGGGGGGTGAGGGATTTTTAAAATGATGTTACATTGATGATATTATAATTGAGATTGCGGGATTATTTTTTTCCTTGGCAAAATAAGAAGTGGGCAATTCAATGTTGTCCCAAGGTTTTGTTTTGTTTTTTAATTTTACTGGCCCATGAAATATAAAACAGCAACAACAATAAGAAAAACACCTGTGGGAACTCCAAGTTAGGGCTGGAAACTCCACGTTCCAGAAGGGTTTCTCCGGAACTCCCTGCCCCACCTCAGTTCACAGTCTGAGCCCCTCAGGGACACCCAGAGACTCAACTCAGCAAGACAGAGCCAGTCACCGCCACCCCTTTCCCAGGACATCCCAACACTAGCTGTGATTTCATGGTTAATCTCTCCTACCTCTGTGCTGAAAAACATTTCTTTATCCTTTTCTTCCCTTTTCTTGCTGCCCAATTCCTCCTGTTCTAATTAAAACTAACATTCCCACAATTAAAAAAAAAAAATTATAAACTTCTTTTCCTTGACCAGTGCACTTAACATTTCCCTGTGGCAGGTAACCCACACCCCCTCGCGAAGATTCGCAATGTGCAGAATAGTTCCATGTAAACCAAACTGCAAAGTAACAAGCCGCTTTGCCGGACACAGGGTAGGGCAGCTGATGGCGGAGCTCTCTCTCTGTCTGCCCCTCGGCACCCTTGTTTGGGAACTGGCCCAGGAACGTCCAGGACCCGGCAGTGCCTACTGGCAGCATTTGGCAGGTATGACAGCAGGGGAGTCTGAAAAACAGCAAAGCTGACCTCCCTCCTCCAGGAGGAACATGGACTGGGGGGACTCGGGGTAGCAGCCTAGTAGAAGAACGTGCTCTCTACAGAACCCGCCCTGGTCCTCCTTTTTACCTGGGCAGGTGAAGGTTTTCAACCCAGCCTGTCTGACCTACCCTTTCCTCTTCACTCACACTCTCCTTCGCAGCCCAGGGCACATCGTTTTGTCCTACATAGTGACACTGTTGCTCCCTTTCTTGTTTTTCTTCTGAGACAAACCACTTTTCACGACTATTCCAAAGTCCCATTCCAAAGCCACCTCCCCTTTCGGGCTGCAGATAAATGCACCAGTGTAAGCAAAGCCTTTCTCCGCCTTCCTGACCAGGTGCCCAGGACTGTGTTCCCATGAGCTGCAGTACTCAGAGTATTGACAAACAAGGGGAAGTAACTGGCATTGAACCCCCATCGAAGGGCATGACACCGTGGTCAAGCTGTCAGGCTCTTAACCCGTCTTTCTCTCCACGGAACATTTCTTTGGCATTTTTCTCAGAAATCGCATGATTTTCCTGGAATAGAGAATAGGGTTTATTTTGAACATGAACATGGAACACAACCAAATTTTTTTTTTCTTTTGAAATGAGATTCTTAGCTATGGACCTATTTCTTAACTAACTACTTTCTGACCTAGTTCATAATATTATCACCAGAAGCAGAGCTAACACAGAACATGCTTCTTGCTTCAAGAGATTGGAAAAGTAATAGGAAATAAAGGCTTTAAAAGAAAGTAACAGTGCATTCGGAGATGAGATAACTGGCTTTGATTAGAGCTTCTCTTTGTAATTGTTACAATCAGAGAAGTAGGAAGGAGGATGAACTTGTATTTTTCTGAAGAAAAAGTATTTGACATATTCCTGAATATTTCCTAATTTATAGATTCTTTTGTAAAAATAATTTAAAGTTTTTATGTTAAATAATCAATAATTTAAAAATAATGAATAATATTAATAATTTAATAATAATTTCATTGACTGCCACACTAGAAAAAATTTTTTTTTCCTTGGGGCCATGGTGGTTTTATTAAGAAAATAAAAACTTTGAAAACAAAATGATCCTTCCTAATTAATGGAAAATGTGTTATTTTTTATTGTTTTCCATGAGTGAGTTATATGCTACTTGAAAATTAGTTCTTGTGGCTCCCAAGGTAAAGAGACATGTGAGTTACATATCTTGACGAGGCCCTGGGTTCAAAACTAGCATGAGTTAAGTATAACTCACATGGCAACTAATGTGTTAAAGTTGCCTCAGTGCTAATTAACAGTCACATTTCTAACCAGAGTTGAATTCAAGGCATAAAAACAAGAAAAACTAAAGTGGAAGAGGAGTTTCAAAGACATCTGTGTAAGGAGTCTTCCCAGTGCAGGAGACCTGTGCCCCCAGGCTTGGCTGGAAGACATGAACGTCCCGTAGGTCATCGCCGGTGATAAAGCACACTGTTCTCTGAAGGAACTAGCTCCACTGTTGGATGTCTCTGTTGTAAAGTATATTAAAAACAAAATGGCATCTTTGGAATTTGCTACTAAAAAAGTAGGCACTAATTTTAAATGTGCGACGTGCTTAAAATGCAGTAAATCATGTAGTGCTCAAATACTAATGATAGCTGGTATATATCACGTGATTACTATGCGCTAGGCACTGCGCTAAACACTTAACACCCTATGGCATTTACTCCTTACATACATTCTGTGAAATATGATTTTTTCCCCCTTTTAACATGCAAGGAAACAGGCCTAGAGCAGTTGAGTAACTTACCTGGGGTCATCTTGGTGAAAAATGACTGAAGCAGGATTCAAGCCCAGGCCCGTGTGACTTCAGGGCCCAAGATGTTAGCCGTTGGCTGTACTTTTCACTTTAACCCTATCAGGTATATGCTGAATTCCTACACCCAAAGAAGCACGGAGGCTCTCTTACCTGAGTAATTTCCCCAAGGTAAGTGAAGTCTTAAAGCAGATCCCTCGGGCCCCAAAGCCTACACTTTGTGCCACAGTAACTCAACCTGAAAGCAGCGGAGAACATCAGAAAGTTAAATGATCCTGCAATAAATTGTCCAAGCAGCTGCAGTTGAGGACACAAGAGTCTCAATGCCCAGTGCAACCATATTATTATTCAATAATAGAAGCACTGAATCCTAGAGCTTCCCGGGTGTTGGGGGCTCTGCCCAGGCTAGATAATTGAGTAAGCCTGAGAAGAATTACATTTTTTATCTGTATTTCCCCAACATCTATAATAATTCGTGACTCACTGTAGGTACTGTTTGTTGACTCACTAAACACATCCACCAAGAAATTAACAATTTCTTGTAAATTTAGACAAATGCCCTTTTTAGTATTATTTATTGATTTAGACTCGGTCTATTTCCAAAAGGATTTTAAAGTGGCATTCTTTCCAATACAATTTTTATTTCAATAATCTGGGTGTATATTTTGTTTGTTTGTTTTTTGTGTTTTTGAGATGAGTCTCACTCTGTTGTCCAGGCCGGAGTGCAGTGGCACGATCATCGTTCCCTGCAGCCTGGAACTCCTGGGCTCAAGCGACACTCTCACCTCAGCCTCCTGAGTAGCTGGGACTACAAGTATGCACCACTATGCCTGACAATAATCTGGTTTGGACTAATTAGTTAAGTTTTGGTGTCTACCTTATAGTCTTTGTTTTCTCTGTAAGCCACAGCGGGATAGAATCCTGACTGCAGTGGCTTCAACATCTTGACTGTTAGCAGGGGGAGAAAAAACACCATCCCTGAAACTTTCAGTCACCCACAGTAGTGGTGGGAAGGCTGGCTGTGTGTTAGAATATGGAAATCCTCAAGTAGGTAGCTGCTTGACCAAATTATGCAGCAGCACAATCAGGAAAATATATAGCTCTCCTATGTGCTGGTTCAGGGTGGATTTAATTTACTGAAATTAGGAAGTATTTTAGGCTGCAAAGACAGTGCAATATTTTGATCTTTTAAATTATACTTAAAAATGCAGTTTTGTATCTGTTGGCATACATTTGGAGCTAACAAAGTCATTCTCACAACTTAGAAAAAAAGCTTGAAATTTGTGTTGAAATAGTAAAGCAATAAAAATTAGGAGCCATTTGTGAGAGGAAGCCAAGAGACTTATCTGTAAACACATAACTAAATAGTTCAGAGGCACCCAAAAATCCAATCAAGGTGATATGGGTGCATTTTCAGCAAAGCAGAGCTATTACCTGATTAGAATTTCAAGCAGGAAATTGTATCTTATTTTGGGGGGAAAAATAACAGAAGAGAAGGAATAGGAAGGGAGTGGATCTGCCATGGAAACGCAGGAAGAGGCTCAGAGACAAGCCCTGATGAGGAGGGAAGGAGTTTTCCTCAAGGGAGACAGAGGCCCCGTTAGAAACTAACTTGTCATACTGAGAATATGTGCGGTCCAGTCCTACTTGAACAAGGTCCAGGTTACGGTAGATTAAAACAACGTCAATAACGTGGGTTATTTGGAGATGAGATATAGAGTTTCAAAGAGAATAAGGTGTCTTTCCTCTTCTGCTGTTTTATCAGGCATGATTGTGTTAAAATGAAGCCTGGCCACTCCCATACTAATGACAAAACTTACATGTCTGTGTGCGGCTTTCTCGCTGTAAGAGTGGAAAACTCACTAGGTGCCCACAGGGTGGGTAGAGAAAGATTTCTCACACAAAGATTAAGATACACAGAAGTAAAACGTTTACTTTGCTTTCTGAGAAGGAGAGAAGGGGGGGGGGGAAGAGAGAGAGAGAGAGAGAGAGAGAGAGAGAAGTGAGATGGTGTGGCACTCCAAAGAAAAAGAAGGGAGGTGCCCAGGCTAAGGCCAAGGACTTGCTGTTTTTATGGGGACAAAGAGAATGGGGGAAAAATAGTGATTGCTGTCAGATGATAACAGAAGTGTCTGTGAGATGTCAAAGAGTTGGCTCCTCCCCCATCCCTCGGAGGAAGGCTTATCGCTGGGGATGTGACCTTGTCGGTGATCTTGCCCTTGGCATACGGTTTTGAGCAGGAACTGAGGCCTGAAGTTCGCACCCCCACTGTCCATTCAGGAACTCTTCCAGGCTGTAAAGTGAAACCCGTCAAAGGCAGGTTAATCCATAGGCCTGGCAAATGTAAAAGAGAGGGTTTACATTTCCTTTCTGTGTGCTCAGCTCTTCTCAGATGTTGTGAAAACAGAACCCCGTGGGATGCCTGTAGTGAGAGAGCTCGTATGGTTGATCTTAGCTGTTACCGAGAGACTGCGGGTTAGGTAATTTTTCTGTTATTTCATTAGCAAGGCCGTCCTTTCACTCACATTGCCATAGAAAAGAGATGAGAGTGGGAACTGCTCCTAAAAATGATGAACAAGCATGACTGAGGAAAACCTAAAACATGAGAGTAAAAGATCTGCCTCCTGTATTCAGTGACATGTGCCCTTTATGAATAATGGATGCATATTCAGTAGCACTGTAGAAGAAGATGGGCATAGATTAGGCAACTATTATTTGTGGGGGTGTTGGAGAGAGGAGGGCTCGTAATTAAAGCACAATTAAGTCAGCACTCTGGCACTCACACTGAAGACTCACCGTAATGGAGATAACGAAAGTAAGGAATTAAATCTGTAGTCTGCAGTTGCACTGTTTTTATGACAATGATAGTGGCCAAAATTTATTGAGGTTTTACTGTATGCAAAGTCTGTGCTAAATATTTTATGCACATTATCTTACTTAATCATCTCAACAACCCTGTAAAGTAGGGACTATAAAGAACTGAAGCTTAAGAAAATATGTAATGAGGACATTAGCAAGCTCAGGAGTAAGAAGCTCAAGGCCCTTCTTTCTCCATGGAAATATCAAATAAGCAATTAGAGACTGGTTAAAATAATTTTACAGGAGCTCTTAGAATTTGTCAAACATTTCACAACAACCAGATGAACAATCAAGAAAAATCCACATTCAAAGCAGTAGGAAATCTTGTGGCATTTTTTCTCATTCTCCCTCCCTGCCCCTAAGGCATGGCAGTTTGAGGGGTGTAGTGTCCTGGTTCCCAGTTTCCTTCTGCAAATTGGAGAGAACTGGACCAAATTTGCAGTGTTCCAACCTATCTGGGGGAAGCCTGAGAGATTGGTCTCTGTATTACCTTCGTAAGAGCTCGGACAGTCTGGCTCTCAGAGGAAGCTATGAGAAGCAGTAGGAGTAGTTCATGAAAAACACAAGGGCTCTATAGACCCACAGATTCTTGGGGGGGCAAGAGATTTTTGATTGAGCAATACAATAGAACATATAAGGCCTCAAGAAGAAACACGGGGAGACTCTTAGAAAAATCAAGACATTCAAAACTAGCCGTTTATATGAAGGAATCATAAGAAAGCACCACACAGGCCCAAGGATGACACATACCCAGAAAAGGCCTTGGAAGATGTTAACTCTTCACATAGACCTGATTATTAAAGGCCTTTCTCTGCTAATGCCAGCCTTCAAATACTGGGAGAGGTGGCTGCTTTTTCGAAATGCCCAATTTTCAACAAAGGATCACAAAACATATAAAGAAATATGAAAATATGGCCCATTCAAAGGAACAAAATAAATCTCCAGAAATTGTCCTTGAAGAAACACAGGCATCAGATTTACTAGACAAAGACTTTAAAACCACTCTTTTAAGTATACTCAGAAAACTAAAGGAAATAAGAAAAAAAAATGATGTATGGAAAAAGTGAGAATATCAACAAAGAGAAATTATAAAAAGAACCAAATAAAAATTATGGTGATGAAAAATACAATAGCTCTTCTGTCTCAGTTGCAGAGAGAGATGACAAAGGGAACATCAGCTTGTGGAAAGTGTTGCAATAAGACACATACATTATGCACTGTTGTGGCTCTGAGGACTGCTACCTTCAGAAGTTGACCTGTGGCAAGCATGGCTACCCTGCCAAACTCAAGAGAAAGTATAACTGGTGTGCCAAGGGTAAAATACGAAATACCATCAGGACTGGTTGAATGAGGCACCTAAAAATTGTATACTGTAGATTCAGGCATGGATTTCATGAAGGAACAGCACCTAAACCCAAGAGGATAGCTATTGCAGCACCCATTTCATCTTAAGAATTTCAACAATTAGTCACACAATAAATGTTTTGGTTTTAAAAACCTTAAAAGGAATACTATAATTTGAAAAACTTACTAGAGGAACCCAGCAGCAAACTTGAACAGGCAGGAGAAAGAGTCAGTGAATTCGAAGGCAGGTCATTTGAAATCACTGAGTCTGAGGAATAAAAAGGAAAAAAGAATGAAGAAAAGTGAACAGAGCCTACAAGATTTGTGGGACTCTATCAAGTGGACCAATATAAGCGTGTGGGAGTTCCAGAAGAAGAGAGAAAGAGGCAGAGAGATTATTTGAATGCACAATGTCAGAAAATGTCCTAAATTTGAAGAAAGCCATAGATATGCAAATGCAGAAGCTCCAAGAACTCCAAGTAAGATAAACTCAAAAAAGACCCACACTGAGACAAATTATTCAAGCTCTTAAAACTCAAAGATGAAGGATCTTAAAAGCAGTAAAAGAAAAGTAACTTGCCATGTACAAGGGATCCTCAAAAGGATTATTGTGTGTTTCTCAGCAGGAGTCGTGTATCTTGCCGGAAATCAAGAATGGTGGACTTGAATCCAGACCATCAGTTGAAGGCTCAGGCTCTTAACAAGTGGTTCTCAAAGTGGGGTCCCTGGGTGAATGGTATCAGTGTCACCTGGGAACTGATTAGAAATAAAAATTGTCAGGCCCCACCGCAGATCTCCTGAATCAGGAACTGGGAGGGTGCAGCAATCTACCTTTTATTAAGGACTTTAGATGTCTGAACTCCTCTTAACCATTATACTGCAGTGGATGTACTGCAGTACATCCATTATACTGCAGTGGATGTACTGCTTTAAAATGCTTGAGGATTTTTCCTCCTACTTCTTATAAGAGATATATAGCTCTATAACCACAACCAATTATCGCCAAGTCTAAAAATCCAAAATGCCATGAACACCAAAAAATAAAATAATAAAATAAAATAAACCATTTGTGGTGGCAAAATCTTACCTAAACTAAACAATTGGCTACTCAGGGTCTTTATTCATCCTTCATAGTGTGAATATTTATATGTTTCACAGTAAAGATATGAATGTGTTTAATTATAGAGTCTGCTTGAGGATTTTGTTTATAATATATGCAGTATACATACATGGCCCTAAAATTTTGCATAAAGGATTTGTGAATCAGTTCAGTAAATAAAGATCACTGGGCTATAATTCTAAAAGTCTGAGTTCAAACCAGACCCAAGTCTACCACATAAAGCAATGGGCTCTCTTTTTGCCTTGATGATTTTCCTTTTAATCCTATTATTTCATCTGCAAATTACTCTTCACTTTATACTAAGATGCTGTCCACCCGCCTCTCCTTGTCTTGGTGCAAAGACTCTAAGTGTTCTGACCTCATTTATTCATACAAAATTGAAAAAAGGAACTTTCCCCCCATAAGACTCAATCATTATGATTTGTGTTATGGCAGAGCCTAAGGAATAGGCGTGACAATTTTTTACTACCCACTAAGTTCAGGAAGATTTGATTCCATTAAGTATTCTGGAAGAGAAACAAAAGAATCCCATTGGTCTTTCTGGGAAGATGTCCAAGAGAGGAGTCATGTATGTCTGTCCACAGGCTGAAAGGGAGTGAAACAGGAGCCGGTGCTATAGTCTGTCTGCTCACAGCTTGTGTGTTTAGGGAACTTGAGGCTGGGCTGAAACCCTGCCTGGGATGGAGTCTCTAAATCTTGCCAGCATCTTGCTATACAACTGCGCTGCTGACTTATGCCCCAGCCACACAAGAATAATTTTGGTGTAGAGCCCCTGCTGAGGGTGACTTTTTGCTGGAAAAAAAGAAAAACTTGATCCTATGACCAAATAAGCTTTGGCATTTAAGTGTGAAGACTGAAAGAGCCCACTGTTGGGTGAGTTATTATCTTGATTCAAACTTTGCATGGCACCTTCTGCCTTTTATTATGACACGGCGTTCTTTTTGACCTCCTCCAGGTAAAGTATTTTTCCATAGTATAAGAATAATGAAAAAAAGAAGCCCAATAAATTATTTATTCCACTCAGATAGGAACCTGCTCAAACTATCCATGTTGAGCAATTTAAAAAGCCTTGGAAATTTCCATTTTCATCCTTAAACTTGACCAATGACTGATTGGATTCCAATTAGGGAATCATGTAAGGGGGAAAAATTGGAGGGAGGGGAAGTATTTCCTGTAGTCAAGTTTGAATTGTAGAAAACAATCTACGATGCTCTCTGTAGACTCTTCTTCCTTAATTAATCCTTTCCCTTGTTTTAAGGTTCCATTTGTTAAATATTGACCTTCCCTCTCACAAAAGTGCCAGTATTCCCTCAATTCCTTAGGCTGCATTTTCATCTCTTCTCTCCTCTCCCCTCCCCTTCCTCCTCCCCCCGGCCCCCAAATAGCAAATACAGCGGAGGATGCATAGCATGTCCAAGCTTAAGAGTGGGGATCAGAGTTAAGCAAGAGAATGAGAATGACTGTTTCATTTTCCCCAAACTGGAGTTATTAGGCTATTACTGTTTCCCCCTAGGGTAAAGATTAAATTGTTTTTAAAGAAGTTTTTAAATACTTAAGAAAGACTAATTATGTGACTCCTGGTAGTAATAGTGTTAAGACATTAAGATGTGTAGAATTTAATGTCCTTCTTTCGCACTTGATATGTTTTAAACTGAAAGCATATTGCTGACATTTAACTGTGGTTTCATTATATGTGCAAATTATTTCTGATATCATTAATATATGTAATAGGTATACAGACACAAGTGCATGCGCCCATACACATCTCTAGCTACATATATACAGCTTGATTTGCAATCATTTTAATGAGTTTGAATAATTTTATGAGTTTTAAAATGTATAATTTATTATCTTAACTTTAGAAGGTACCTTGAAAAGTGTCTGTTATACCCTCATCATTTTATAGGTGAGTAAAATAGTTTTCTTTTTTTTTTTTTTTTTTTTTTTTTTTTTTTTTTTCTTTTTCTATGTGGAAGACTGAAACAGGATGTAAAATAGTTTTCAAAGGTTTCTTTGAAATTATTTAATTTCAGTAGAAGACAGACTCTAGCCTGGAATCAAGTTCCTGTGACTCCTAGTTCAGCCTTCCTTTTACTAAACCCTAATGTCTCCTACGCAGATTCTAATTATATCTTATGAATTTTTAAACTTCCAAGATTAGAGAATTGCAAGATTGAAGTTTTTCATAGACTAGTTGTAATGAGAGCAAATATAAATTAGAAGGTGATTGGGAGTGAATCAGCAGCCCAAATTTATAGCTCCTAGGATGCTACTTAAATTAAAAAGTTAATTATAATGTGAATATGAATGAAAAGTTTATTGCTCATTATTTAAAATATTTACATATTTATAAGAAACTTTATGGAAATCATTTGGATGGTAATTTTTCTTGTGTATAATACCTAATAACTCTATTATATTGCATAATAGAGTTCATAAGTTTTAAAATATATCAAAATCCATCAAGACATCAAGTAGAGAAATTATACCCCTTGGAGCTTTGAACACTCTTTTGAAGGATTGATAACAGCTGCTAGAGAAAAACGAAGCTAGATTTGGCTAATTAATGTGGTCCTTTCACGATTAAAAATCCATCAAGGTATTAATGGATTGCAGATAATTACTGGTGGAGGTAATAAATATATTTTATTATATAGCAAAAGGAGAACAAAGGAGAAATCTGGCTTGCAAATGTTTATTAGTGTTAGTCTTCACTGTTATCCTTACCCGGTCCACACTATGGCTGGTTTTGTACAGTCGTCCTAACATGGTTATACACACACACAATGAGACAAGCCTCCCAGGGGGATGTGTTGAGTGGGGTAGATTTTGGTGCCAGACAGAACAAGATCTGAAAACTGATTGTGCTACTAACTTGTGATGTTGAGCCTATTACATTACATGATTGCCCCAAACCTCATTGTCTTCATCTTAAAAATTGCAATGTGTCACAGGGTAGCATGATCATGTCTTTAAAGTACTGGGCACATGGACATCTCAATAAATGGCTGCTATTGCTATTATCATTATCATCCTTTTACTACTTTTAAATATATGGCTACAGGTATATTTATGTGCAGCTTTTCAGGAATAGTTTCTAAGGTTCATGATTTTGCCATTTCCTGATTTCACCCTCTTCTAAGTTAAGCAACAGTGTCCTTTGACAGGTACAGATCAGTTATATAATCTGAAAGCTTGTTCAGCTTCAAGTGGTGCTGCATGCTGCTAAAATTGTGAAAACATGGGAGAATCCAACTTAATATTCTGTGTCTAGACCACAAGCATCATTAACACCCTGAGATTTCCTTTCCAGGGATATTTTAAATCTCTCACCAGCAAGGACTAAGCCACTGCATGAACTTTGCCCTACAAACTGATAATGAGATGAGCAAATGCTAGCATAGCCTGGCATGCATCTCTTAACTCTGATTCCTCCTCTGGAAAGCTTAGTGTAATTTCTCTATCAAAAATTCATGGAACATGCCATTTCCTGGCATGAAAGTGAGTGTGTGATGTCATGTGTGTTCATGGGGTGGGTTAAGCTTTGCATGGACTTCACATTTTTAGTCTTTACCTCAAAAATGTTTGTGTAAGTGTATGTGTGTTTTAACAAATTCATTTTCTCTTTTTCAGCATGGCACTCCTTGGTAATATGAGTGGAGTTTTCTGTTTGTTACATGGTGGGTGAGTTAGTCTATTGGAAAAATGGTGAATTTTGATTTTGTATGTTCTTTCCTTTGTCTTAGAAAGGAGCAAATTCTTCTTTGTGCAGGGAGACAGGCATAGGTTATGTTAAAAAATAACACTGGTTAGAGATTAGCACTTTCTGCTTCTGGAACAGTTTTGCACCTTGGTCCCTGATCTCTGCCAGAATGAGCCTCTTGCAGCCAGAGGCTGTCCCGAATGAATCACAGGGAATTCCTCAATTATCAGCTCACTGGGCTGGAGCACAGGGGAGGAGGTTCAGGATCACAGTATTCATCTGCCCCATCCTTAGAAGATCAAAGACCACATTTGTGTTGTGGGTATAAATCTCAGCCCAGAAACTCAGATTTAAAAGAAACTCCATTCATTGTCTTTAAATCAGCTTAAATCAGATTCTGAATCCTTACTTACTTGCCAAGGTGATGGCTGGCTAGAAATCAGTCCCAGCACTAACTGCCCAAGGTTGTACAAAATCCTGGAGTCTTTCCCAGCAGCAAGAGGCCCCTCTGGTTATGTGTGTTTGTCCAAGCTAGTTACCTCTAGATCCCTCATCACAGCCTCATGTCCCTTCAGATCTTGAGACTGGCAAAGCTGAAGGCCCCTGGGGGCAACACACAACCTCTGACCTCTGAGAGTCTACCATCTTCCCAGACAGGGCCTCTGCTGTTCACAAGACCCACAGACTTCTTCCCTTCTCCAGTCATGGGGACTCTTTCTTGTCTATCTTGATGCTTCTTAAAGGTACTCCTATCTCTCCTTCCATTCCAGACACTCTGTGTCATCTCATGAATAGCTCAGGATTTTGGAAAACAAAATACTATATAGAAATGGAAGCCACTTTGGGGACAGTCTCTGCTTTTGGCTGAACTAAACCTCTCCTGAGGTCCTGTTTTCCTTCAGATGAAGAAAAGAAGGAAATGCATATCTTAATAAATTATCCAGCAAGCTTTGAAAAGATCCAAATATGGAAAGTAGATGAGCGAGTGCAGAGAATATTTAAGCAGAAAATAGATTAAAAATCCCTCGGTTTCAGAAAATAGCAACTGGTACCAGTTGTCCACTCTGGAGCAGAGAACTGGAATGCACAGCGACCAGGAGTTTGTTGGAAATTTGTTCCACCAAGACCATTTGAAGTTTTCCTTCTTATTTTTTATTAGAAAACTAATAAAATGAAATAATGCCGGATTTTAAAACTTTAGACAGTACATTCAAATTTAGATTTAATAACTAAAATTCTATATGCATAGAATGTTTCTTGTAGAAACGAATTTATTGCATTAAGGAAGATATTCCCATGCAGACTTATGTGCTACCCTTGAGGGTCTGCAGGTGAATCAACATGCAGAATTTATTTGATTATCCAGCAAGATTCACTCACTACAGAATCAGCTCATCCCCTCTCCTGTGTCAGCTCAGGAGAAACTTAAGCCGTATTCGGACTGTGAAAAGACACATTTAGAAAAACTATTTTAAACCTCTGGAAACGGCACATGTTTTACCAGATGATGCTGATCAGCCTTGGTGGACTTGAAATATAGCCGCAGAAACCATCTTCTGTGCCGAGTGGCACAGTCTGGGGTGAAGAGAGACCAGTGAGGGGGAGCTCCTGAGACACCTTGTGATTTACAGTCACTGTGCTCCAGTTGGGCCTCTTAGGTGACACTTTTCCTGCTTTTGAAAAATCACTCTTTGGTTCTGGAGGTACTGTCAGCTGTATACATCGTTCCTAAACAAGAAACTGCTATGCTCCTCTGAGGAGTCCTTCTCGGATCTGGTTTCTTTCAAGGTTTTAAGGAGTCTTACTGAGGCATAGAGAAGTGACCCCAAACAGAGTGCTGGGCTCTTGTCAGGGGCCACAGTCAGCTGCTCATCTTGCTGGTGTCCGTGGGGTATAAGTCAGTCTGACGTAGCCCATGGTGGGCAGCAAGGAAATTGCCAAACGGTGGGATTTTTTCGTTAGTGTAGCGTCGAATTCTGAGAATTGCTGAGATTCAAGTCAGAGAAGGAAGGAAGGAAAGAAAAAAGAAAAATCACATATAATCTCCCTGTCATGGAAAAACATTTACCACTAGCCCTAACCAATGCTGGGGCAAAGCTCAATTGCTTTGTAGTTACTGGTAAGATCCCCTGTTAAGAACTTGAGTCAGCTCTCCTATCTTTTTCCTGGACCATACTTTGAAAATAAATACTAGCAATAATTGATGGTAAGCCCTTGATTACCAAAAATTTCACTATGCTTTAATTTTATTCAAAGAAATAACTTGAACCCCCAAAAATGTTTGAGTCAAGAATTTATTTTTAAATAAATAAATAAGTCCCGGAATAAATCCTGAATCTAGAGATAGACCCAACCTCCTCTGTCTTTTACCAAGCGGAGTTTGGAGGGCCTAAGGCAAACTTTGAAATCATAATTCTAATTTTAGAAAATGGCATTCATATATTTTAGAAATATTTTTAACAAGAGTCAAAGTGGAAATTCTTTTCTAGATAAGTCTAGGTTAACTAGAAAATGCACTTAGCTTAATTTCCTAGTTTGCCTCAAAGCTGTAACTTCAGTTTCATCCCTTGTGCAAGCCAGTTGTTATCAGCTGCCTGGAGCACTAGGCTGAGAGAGACTGGAAGGCCATGGTCAGGCTCAGGAAAAGTGTCATGAAGTAGCAATTGTGTCTTTAAAAAAAGAACAAAAACTGATAATGAGAGAAAAAAATCTTAACAGAAAGTCACTCTGCTAGTGAATCTAGAATTCATAATCATGGACATAATACCCAGGGTGTTCATGGACCTTATTCATTGAGGATATAGAGGACTTGGGGAAAAAAGCAGAATTTTGTCACTCTGCCTCAATATTTTGCTTTGAAATTTACAAGAAGCAATGGAGTGCAGTGATTAAGAGGTTACATCATGTGGTCACACTGTTAGGCTTGAATCTGGGCTCTGTCACTCCCTAGCTGTGTACCCTTAGGCAAGTTATGTAAGCCCCTTATGTCTCAATTTCCTCATCCGTAAAATGGGAATAACAACAGTAACTACTTCTGAGAATTATTGTAAACATTAATTAATATAGTCAGTAAATCTGCTCAACATTATAGTCAGTAAATCTGCTCAACATAGTGCCTGACATAAAACAAGCATTCAATAAATGCTCATCAAAAGTAGGAATAGTATAATTACTATTTTGCCAGGTGTCAAGGGTGATAACTGCCTTGAATGTAAATCTCTTTGTCCATTAGACCTTGTAAATTTTAACCATTTGTTGTCTAATCACCTGCCCTCCTACTATGTGTTTTAGGTCTTTGCGGACAGCTTCAGAATCTTTTTATCAATGAGTTCCCAGTTTCTTTGTTCACATTTATATTAGTAAAATATCAAAAAGTAGGAGCATTAAGTTTCACCTTTTTCTTCTTTTTTCTTCATCCACTTTGGGCTTCTTTCTCCTCTGATTATTCCTTCCTTTCTGGTCCAGGTTTGGAAATATTAAGCCAAGAAAAAAAATGTGCCTTCCTGTCGCGGTAGATTTCCTGGTCAATGTGGATTGGCAAGGTGGAGTGTGAAAGAGGAGGAGGGGGATGGGGGAGTTGCCACTTGTGCCTTCTCCTCTTGTGCTAATAGGATGAGGATCTCAGTCCGATCTGACCTTCCCCTGGGCAGCAGGGGAACAGCTTCTGCTATCTGATGTTACTCTCCTTAGTCCCTCCGCAGACCCAAAGTGTGCTTGTGGCAAACCCTCTAAGAGAAGGCTTGGACTGAATCTATTGTCAAATGCACATGAGTTCAGACAAACCTGAGCTAAAATCCCAGCTCTGTAGGGTTCTCTCTAGCTGGGTGACACCTGGCTGCTGGGAGCCTTGCCGCCTTCATCTGCCACACTGAGATCATCCCTGCCTCCCAGGGTTGTTGTTCACGGTGCTATGTAACAATAGCTGCAAACTCATTCTTAAACTGTAATATGCAAACAAAGAATCATAGTGAACAGTTATAATACTTCCTCTACTGCCATATTGCCTCTCTCCAAAAAGAAAACCGTAGCTGTTCTTCACGTAATACAGTTGTAGACCTAGAAGTAATGAGGCTTTCATTTGCCTAAATCACATACGGTTACAGAAACAGAGATCTGCTACCGCCAACTCTAACTCACAGTCATGTTCTCTGCAGCTGTTATCTATGAAAGTTAATTTCAAAGTTAATTAAAAAGAAACATCTGGTGACAGAAGAGAATGTATTAAAAAATTGAAACAAATATATCAAAAGAACACATGATACAATTCACAGGGGCTCCTACTGGCAATATATGCAACAATTTGAATAATAAAAAATGATAGTAATAGATTTTTGAATTAAAAAAGAAGACCCAGTGGGGTGGCTTATGCCTATAATCCTAGAACTTTGGGTTGCCTAGGGGCAGGAGTATTGCTTTGTGGCCAGGAGTTTGAGACCTGCCTAGGCAACATAGCGAGACCCTGTCTCTATCAAAAATAAAAAAACTTACAAAACTTAATCAGACAGCATAGTGTCACACACCTGTAGTCCCAGCTACTTGGGAGGTTGAGGCGGGAGGATTGCTTGAGCCTGGGAGTCCGAGACTGCAGTGAGCTATGATTGTGCCACCGGACTCCAGCCTGGGTGACAGAACAAGACCCTGTCTCTATTTAAAAAAAAAAAAAAATAGTTAAAGCAAATCCTTAATTACTTTCATATAAAACAATGCTCCTCCCTATGACAGATTAAGAATTATCAGGCTCCTATTAGCCAGACAGGCCTTGTTGATATTCTTTCTGCTATCTTTCACAAATAAGCTCAACCTGGCCCAAATTCTTGAGAGAAAAATGAAACGCATATCTCAGTCGAATTAAAACAAGGTCATTAGGGCTGTATCAACTATTTCTGTGTCCAGAGGTGGTCAGTGAATCTGTCGCAGGAGTAGCAAGTCATCGTCTACTTCAGTGTCAAAGATTCCAGTATCCTTTCTGCAAGGTTAGCCTTTGTCTTGTCAATCTGGGCTTTCATTCTAGCCGTGTGACTATAAGGAGGGTACAAAACCTGATCACTTTACTTTAAGTGAAAATCTAATTGTTTGATGAGCTGAGGTCATCTGTTCAGCTTTGTTGATTAATGCCAGTAGAGAACCAAGATCTAAAGAATGAATCGACTGCCAAGCACCGCTGTAAGATCAAGTCTAATAACCAATTCATCGCATTAGGCGATGAAAGCAAGCTCACATTCACTTTGAAAAAGTCACGCAGGTTCCAGTTTATGGCTCCTTTTAAGCCAGTATTTGTAGAATCTTCTTAGTAACTGTGCTGTATCAATTTGAAAACTTGGAGAAAAATGTTTTAAATTATAAGTTTTCAGACTGTAAGTTACTTTAAAAAAATAGTGTCTTTTATTTAGTGCTTACCATGAAACAGACATCGAACAAAGCACGACACAGAGATTCTCTCCTCTAATCTTTGTAATAACCTTTCCTCTTTTCAGAAGTGAGAACAGATTTCAAGAGGTTCATAATTTGTTAAAGGTCACCCAGCTCTTAACTGGCAGAGCTGGGTTTTGTCTACATTATTTTGATTTCTTTCCTTTAAAACATTTCTCTACAATAATACCAAAATCAAGGGTGAAAATGTAATATTTTATAAAGCTTCTTGTATTTACTAAACATGAACACACACACAGCATTTTTTAGAGCTTGCAAATGCGTGGACTTATTAAAGGAAAATTACAAATATTTCTTTCAAAAGGTGCAATACTTTTCCTGGATTGAAAGAGAAATCTTGATGACCACTTTAAGTTTGAAGAATAAATACATACTATTAATACAAATAGTTGGAATTCTATTTTAAAATCTATTAACAATGTAAAAAGCTTTCTTATATTTATTCCACCTAAGCTCCCTGGACTCAGTTCAGATCATTTGTAATTTATCTTAAGTACCATCAAAAGAAGAATAAAAAGATTTTTTCTGTATTATGTCCCTGTATAGTCAGCTTCTCCTAGAGTTGTGAGGTGTCAGAAATAGTGCTACAGCCCCTGGGTAGAGTTCTTTTACAGATGGTAGGGAGGCATTCCAGGGATTTGCCCAAAGGTGAATTTTAATGAGATCTGCCTACTACTTTCTCTCCTAGCTTGAGAAGTAAGAGTATACCCAGGGCTGTGATGGCATGCAAATGAGTTCTGCTCCTATGCTAATTAGATCGGGTCCCTGTAGAGTAGCCAGCTGTTGGTTGTTAAAGGAAATAAAAGGATAGGTCATGGAAATAAGTCAAGTCATTTCAAAGCTGATTTCTAGAGACCTTTTCTAGCACAGGAAGTAGCCCCATGTCACAGAAGGAGCAATCAAGATCTCCAGGTAAAGAAAGAGAGGAGGAGAGGGAGCAGGTAAGCAGGGTCATTATTGTGGGGCTCTTCCCCGGAATTCATTACCCAAGTAGAAGTGTGGTCTCCAGGCCATGAGTGCTGTCTCTATTTTTATTTTTACTATAAATTCATAGTTTATTTTGATATTTAGTAAGAACCAAATAATGGCAATATAATAGTCCCCCCTTATTCTCAGGGGATACATTCTAAGACCCCCAGTAGATGCCTGAACCCTCAAATAGTACTGAACTGTATATATACTATGTTTTTTTCCTATACATACATACCTATGATAAAGTTGAATTAATAAAACAGGCATAGTAAGAGATGTAACAAAAACTAATAAAATAGAACAATTATAACAAATACTGTAATAAAAGTTATATGAATGTGGTCTCCCTCCCTCTTTCTCTCTCACAAAATATGTTATTGATTGTGATATTTTCAAACCTCAGTTGACCACGAGTAACTAAAACCGTGAAAAGGGAAATCTAGGGTAAGGGGGGACTATTGGAATAAATTTGGTCTTCCCTGGCTTCCAGAGAATTTCACTGTCCTTCTCTTCCAATTTCTCTAGTACTTTTTTCTCTGTCTTCTTTGCTTGCTCCACTTTCTCTGCTAACCAGAAGTGATTAGATATTTCCCATATTTAGCTTGACCCAATTTTCATTTTTTGGAAAGGTTTCTTGATATTCTTACCCACTTCTAATGCTTCAGTTGCAAAGGAAAAAACAATCTTCACATTTACAGTGAATTCATTTTCCATAAAGGTACCAAGAACAAACATTGGGAAAAGGACAGTCTTCAATAAATGGTGCTGGGAAAACTGGATCTCCATATGCAGAAGAATGAAACTAGACCCCTTATCTCTTGCCCTATACAAAAATCAAATCAAAATGGATTAAAATACTTAAATCTAAGACCGGAAACTATGAAACTACTGACAGAAAGCATTGGAGAAGATCGGGCGTGGTGGCTCATGCCTATAATCCTAGCACTCTGGAAGGCCAATGTGGAAGGATCACTTGACCTCAGGAGTTCGAGATTAGCCTGAGCAAGAGGGAGACCCCATCTCTACTAAAAATGAAAATTAGCTTGGTGTGGTGGTGCATGCCTATAGTCCCAGCTACTCAGGAGGCTGAGGTTGATGCGATGGTACTCTACCCAGGACAACAAAGTAAGTCTCTGTCTCAAAAAAAAAAAAAAAAAAAGAAAGCATTGAAGAAATGCCCTAGGACATTGATTTCAGAAAAGATTTCTTGAGTAATATCTGGAAAGCACAGAGAACCAAAGCAAACACAGACAAATAGGATCACATTAAGTTATGGTTCTGCACAGCAAAGGAAATAATCAACAAAGTGAAAAGACAACCTATAGAATGAGAGAAAATATTTGCAAACTATTCATATGACAAGTGATTAATAACTAGAATATGTAAGAAGCTCAAACAACTCAATAGGAAAAAATCAAATAATCTGATTAAAAAATGGGCAAAAGATCTGAACAGACATGTCTCAAAAGAAAACATACTAATGGCCAACAGGTATGTGAAAAAATGCTCAACATCATTGGTCATCAGAGAACTGCAAATGAAAACTAAAATGAGGTATCATCTTGCCCCAGTTAAAATGGCTCTTATCCAAAAGACAGGCAATAAAGAATGCAGGTGAGGAATTGGAGAAAGGGGACCCCCAGTCACTGTTGGTGGAAATGTGAATTAGTACTGTCACTATGGAGAACAGCATGAATATTACTGGATATCCAAAAGAAAGGAAAACAGTATATTGAAAAGATATCTTCACTCCCATGTTTATTGCAGCATTATTCACAGTAGCCAAGATTTGGAATCAACTCAAGTGTCCATTAACAGACAAGTAGATAAAGAAAATACATATGTACAATGGAATATTGTTCAGCAATAAATAAAAAGCATGAAATCCTGTCATTTGCAACAACATGGATGCAACTGGAGAACATTATGTTGAGGGGAAAAAGCCAACCACAGAAAGACTCATTTCACATGTTCTCACTCATCTGTAAGAACTAAAAATTAAAACAGTTGATTTCATGGAGATAGAGTAGGATGATGGATATCAGAGGCTGGGAAGGATAGCGAGGGGTGGGGAATGAAGCGGGATTGTCAATGGGTGCAAAAATATAGTTAGATAGACTGAACAAGATCTAGTATTTGATAGCATAACAGGGTAACTATAGCAACAGCAACTTATTGTGTATTTTTAAATAGCTAAAAGAGTGGAATTGGAATGTTCCTAACATGAAGAAATGATAAATGCTGAGGTGATGGATACCCCAGTCACCCGGATTTGATGGTTACACATTATATGCCTGTATCAAAACATCAAACGTACCCTGTAAATATATACAATAATATGTGCCCATAATATTAAAAATAAAAATTTTAAAATCTCATAAGATATGTGTGAAATGGAAGAAAACGGAACAGATGTTGCAGTATACATCTGATGAGAGCTTACCGTGGTCCCCTTTGACGGTCTGATGAAGCCTACGCATCTTTCCCTGAATAATATTTAAATCCATAAGTTGTTACAAAACAGAAAAGATTATGAAGGAAATCAAAAATGTTAAAGTTATCAAAATATTTTTTAAAAATCAAATTCATGATGTGGTCATGTATATCTTGCCCAGCATATTCATGAAATAACAATGTCAAAACAGTGGTGAAGACTTAGAAATGTTGGCTGTAACTGTACCACAGTACAAAATTTATTTATCTTTTCTTTTTTAAAAAAAAAAAAAATTCTTAATGGAGACAAAATAGCAAGTTCTGCTGATACGCCTATGGTTCGTTGTCTATGTTCCTAACTGAAGGGAATGTTAAATTTTAGTGAGAGATTAGGGAAAATAAAGATGTAAAAGTCAAGCTCATAGATCCCCCTCAGTTCTACCCATAGATTCAAGGTTAAGAACACCTGGCCTAAAGATTTCCAAAAGAGGTTGGGACTCCTGGCTTATTTGTGTGCCTAGCAGAAGCCATGTGGGACAGCATGAAGAAAGGGTTGGTATAGAGCCACCTGTTTCTATAATTGTACAGTTGCTCCACATCCCTGGATTCATGCGTTTCCTTTATCTGGGCTTCCTGAACTTCCTCTTGTCTTTTTAAGTATGTCTTTTATATCAAAATAAAATTGAAACAAGTCAGTTCTTCTATTTCTTGGCAGCTGTTGTGTTTTGGTTTCATTTCGTCTGGGAGAATTCTTTTTTGTTTGTTGGATTGTTTTCAAATATATTCATTGGTTGTAGGGGAGGAAGGCACTGCTAATTATCTGGGGTCATTTATTCATGCTGTGTCTAGCTTCTACCAACACAGATAATTGGGCTCTAAATGTGGACAGAATTAAAATATCCAACGTCAGCCTCTGTCTATTGCCTTCGAAGGTTTTGAAGGAGTGAAAATAATCCCCACTTTCTTTTAACCCTCTCTAACTTTGGCTGCCTGAATACTGCTTTCTTCTAAACCTCTCCCGTCTTCCTGCTTCTCGAATGGTCCTTTCTGAATCTTCTGATCTGTTTCACATCCTCCTAATCTGAAATATGTAAGCGTTTCCCCTACAGTAGGCTTTGGGTGGGTTTTGTCTTCATCTTTTCTCCCTTAGTAATCTCTCCCAATTCCAAATGTGCATTCTTTCCCATGTTCCCTGTCAGTTTTAATGGGCCCTAGTCCCATCTTCTCAGCTCTGATCTCAGTGAAACTCGGCAGAAATTGTTTAGGCACCTCCTACGCGGTATGTTAAGCACTGAAGGTACGATCTTGGGCCAATGGCGCAGGTTCCTGCCTTCACAAATCCTGCAGCTCATCAAGGAAAGCCAACCTTGAGCCAGGAGTTTCAAGAGTGATGAGTGGGATGAAAGGGGAGGAGCAGGTCACTGTGGGAATTGATAATAAGCGGATCTAGCCTAGTTGGGGGCACAGGGAAGCCTCCCAGAGGAAGTGATGTTTTCATTGGAACTTTGAAAGTTAATTGGCAGATAGCTCAATGACCAGTGTAGGAATTGGGAAAGTGCACATGATGTGCCAAAGTCTAGGGAGAATAGCAGGGAAGGAGGAAATGATGTCAAGTGTGGCTGTGGTGTAAAATCCAAGGAGGGCATTTGGAGCCAGTGAAGCTGCACAGAGGCAAGACAGACAGGTAAATGCTCGTCAGCCACGCTGGGGCGGGATGAGGGCGCGTCATCCTAAGGACAGTGGGAAGTTCCTGTGAGTTTCAGTTAGGCAGCAGGCGGAGTGTTTGGATTTACATTCTTAAAAGATGAATCCAAGTGTAACATGGAAAATGGTTTGGAGAAGGTCAAGAATCCATGTAAGGAGACCATTGGAAGTTGTCATAGAGCCCAGGTAAGAGACAGTATGGTGGCTCTGCAAGAAAATCCAAGAATCCTTATTGTTTCCTTTTCTTGCTCCTCATATCCATCAAGCACTAAATGGTTAACATTTGGTTTCTGAAGTGTCCATTGCTGCTGCTTTTTATTCTCATGGACCTAATTCAAACTTTTTGCTTTTCTTTCCTGAACTATTGCACCAGCCTCCACTCTCTGTCGACTTGTCATCTTTTATCTCCCTTTTCTCTCTCCCAATAGCATACAGGTGTGCTGTCAGAGTTATTCCCCCTAAAACACACGTGGTCGCTCCCAAATGCATCGAATGAAGCCCACCTCTTCCCCCTGGTTCACGACCTCTGCAGTGTGGTCCCTGCAGATGCTGCCAATCTTCCCCCGTCATTGCAGCCTCCTGCCTCACACTCCCCTCGGCTCACCCACTCACCAATATCTAGACACCTTATGTTCTACAAACTCATCCATTTAACTGGAGTATCTTTCTCTTCCAGCTCACTCATAAAAAAATTCTATCTTTGAAGAATAATTTCAAGTCCAGCTTTTTTCAATGCCAGATGTCCCCAGTCACAATTAATTTTTCCTTTATCGCCATGTTCCAGTTATTCTTAGGTGATAAATTATCTAATTATTCTTACTCTTGTTTCACTATTTATTAGATTCTACATCCTTTTTGAATCAGTGTGTATGAGACAGGCTTTTCCACTGGATTGTCAGTTCCTGAGGACTGGGGAGGTTTGTCATAGTCGTTGTGGGGTTGCTCATAATAATTTGCTTGTCCTGTGCTTATAAGGGCTGGTGGTATGATGGACTCCAACATTGTGAATGTCTCTGGGCCACGTACCCAAAATCCATTTTGGTTATAATATTGTAGGTTCCTCAAATACATGAGAACATTTTATCAGCAGTGTAGTTTTTTTCTCTAAAGCTAGCTAAATGAAACAAGTGTCCTTAAGAGTGACAATTAACAATATTATTGAGAAGTGCTGAGTTCTCCGTTGAAAGCTGAAATTCATTCATTTTGAGCGCTTATTATGGCTCTGGGCATTCAACTATGAATAAAACAGATTTTTGTTTGGAAAGTGTTTGACAGGTATTTTCTTAAGGATTTGGGGGTCTTTCCATCAAGAATTTCAAGAGGATATGCATTTTTAAACTGGGGAAAAAACTGTTCATTCCTTTGTTAGGAAATTATGTGTCACCTAACTCAAAAGTGAAAAACAGTCATCGCTGAAATACCAAGGAAAGCCGGTGTATTGATAATTAATTTTATCGATTGCTGTGCACAGACTTTTCTAATTTAAGCTCGATCCGCAGGACACACCACAAGCCACACCAGTTTTACTTACATTTATTAAGGGAGAAGAGAAAAAGAGAGAAAGTAAGAGAAAAGTACCACAGGGGAAGAACACAAAAGAAAATCATAGCACTAGGATCCCATTATCAGCACCTGAGGCTTATCATCATGGGTAATCTCAACACTGGGGCTAATTCTCACGGGCAGCAGGGAAGGCAGCACGCTGGGATATCAAGCAGGTAGGCAGCAGCACGGAGATGTTAGAGAAGCAGCAGCAAAGAAGCTCAGGGACTTTCTTATACTGTTTATATAGTGGTTTGAACAAAGGAAGGCTTTGGCGCCAAAAAGGCATATGCTCTGGTCACGTGAGGTCCCGGATCTGGCCAGGAACCGGGGCCTGTAGTGACTGGTCTCACATCTGAGTCTCGGGCATGAGCCTGGGGTAAACATCCCTGGACAGCCCAGGATAAACCTCCCCAGGCCCATAGCTCAGAGCTGTCAATTCCCATTTCCTCAAGAAGTGGCCAGCTTCTCCAGGAAATGGGTGCGTTTACCTCAAGCCTTATAAATTTATATGACCTCAAACAGGCCTTAATATTCTGTGCCTCAGTACAGCCAGTCACAGTGGATATGTTGTCACTATTTTTTTTTTAAGTATAAAAACAAACTTATTAGGATAATTCTGGTTGCAGTTTATTTAGGGCTTGATTGTTACTGTCATTTTAATTTCTTGCCTCTGACTTTAATAAAGCCCCACACAGGTGGGTTTTATAACTTTCTTCCCAGAAATACTTTCCACCCTAGGCTGGGAAGTATTATAGAGATGTTAAACAATAATAATCACATTTATTGAGTTCCAATATATACCCAACATTGTATTAGAAACTGGAGATGTGCAAAACTTAATTTATGGTCTCAAGTAACTTGCAGAGTAGTATCTTATAAAAGAATTGCATTGCTGCAGAGAAAAAAATAAAGGAATATATTACTAGAAGAAGGTGATTGTATAGGAAGCTCTGAACTTTTTTCAAGTCTAGTTTCAAACTGGATGTTAGGGATATTTACCATGATTTTCTGAAATACAAGTGCTAACTATGGAAAAACAGAGCATAAATTCTCAGAACACAATAGATTAGCAAAGGAGAGATGTAAAAGGCGTTTGGTGGAAAAATGTAAATTATGAGTGAAGTATACATTCCGAAAGAGTATTTTTCAGATGTTTCTATATGCATGTATAAAGATCTGTGGCTTCAAATTTGACTAGATTTTGTCTGTTTGTTTTTCAAAATCTTTTCTAAGAATTGCCCTGGTGGAAAATATTCCTGAAGGCCTTAACTATTCAGAAAATGCACCATTTCACTTATCACTTTTCCAAGGCTGGATGAATTTACTCAACATGGCCAAAAAGTCTGTTGACATAGTGTCTTCCCATTGGGATCTCAACCACACTCATCCATCAGCATGTCAGGTAAGCTGCATCCTCTATGTGTGTGATGATTTTACTTATGTGCATTTTACACTCCTTAGCATTCTAGTCCTCTGCTTCTCAAGCTCAAGCTCATTTTTCTTAGTCTAGCCTCACCCAGAGTACATGTACATCATTACATTTATGTATATGTGCTGTTGTTAATCATATGTCGCTCAGCTCCTACTAGAATGCCAAGTTTTCAAGGGCAAAATCCTTCTTCATCTTTGGCTGCAAAAGGGTGTTTGTACAGCGTTGCTGTGTTGAACAACTTTGGGGGTGCCATTCACATGCTACCGCTGTCAGTGGCACAGCCCAGAATTCTGCTTTGCACAACCTGCATGCTCATAGTTGTAATTCCATAACTGCTTGCTGAGGCATTTATTTGGTTAATTTGTGTTACAATTCACCTTTAGGCCCCAGAGCCCAATTTTTGTAATGGTGGAGTCAAACGTCCCGGGTTAATTATTTATTCTTGACTCTGTCATATTTGGGGGAGTGGGCAAAAGCAATGCGCTTATTATAGAGAACAACTTTTAGAAAACTGACTAAATGATCTAAATGATTTCTGAATGAAATGCTTCAGATGTAGGAAATGAGCCTGGTCATCTTTAGTGTGGTTTTTGGTTTTTATACTGGTACAACCATGATAGTTTACATTGAGCTGTCCTGTGCAAGTATATGACCATTGGCCTGTGCTTATATGTCCTGTATGAGTCATGGGTACAATCAGTTTTGTCTCTTTGTATACAAAATATGTTGGCATTAAACCCATAACCATTATCTCATTGGTACTTTAAAATCTGTTGAATCTGTTCAACGTGTAATTGACTCTATTCATTTATACTACTTTTAAAGTCATGTTACCAGAAAATAGGTATAAAACAACCAACGAAATAATACAAAAACCATACTAAAGAATTGAATGAATTTTCTAGTTGTGTTCAGCACTTTTCCATCTCTACTGTTTAAGTAGGTGTTTCAGGATTTATTGCTGCATAATGTATCATCCTGTAACGAATGGTTTAAAAAGTAACAATCGTTTACTTATGAATGATTCTGGGCAGGGTTTGGCAGGTGGACTCATCTCTGATTGACGTAATGTTGGCTGGGGTGGCTTGGACCCAAGATGGCTTTTCCTCAATATCTGGTATCTCAGCTGGGGTGGCTGGGCCATCTGGAGGTGGCTGGATCTCTCTTTTTGTGGGTTCTTTCATCACTCAGTAAGGTATCCCAAGTTCTTTGCATGGTGGTTGGATCCCAAGAGGGCAGAAGCAGAAGCTATGAGGCCTGTTAAGACCTGGGCTTTCGAGTCCCAGAATGTTGCTTCCAACCTAGTCCATTGTTCAAAGCAATTCAGAAGTCCAGGGTGGGAGGAGTAGCATCCAAGTACAGGAATGAGAAGAATTGTTTACAGTCACCTTTGAAATGATATAGCACAGGCCATTCTCTGGCCATAGTAATTCATATCTCTTCTACGTGCCAAATACATTCACCTTGTTCCTTAAAACTTGAATCCCATTACATCAAAGGCTCTGCAGGGAAGCCTAAGATCAGCTCCAACCCTATTTAGCTCTTAGTGGGTTATTTGGCTGGATCTAGAAACCAAATTCACACCAGGAAGATTAACAAGAGGAAAGCATACAAATTGTATTGGTTTTACATGGAGATCTTC
The DNA here is from genome assembly GCF_040939455.1 of Microcebus murinus. NCBI lineage: Eukaryota > Metazoa > Chordata > Mammalia > Primates > Cheirogaleidae > Microcebus > Microcebus murinus. The sequence continues at coordinate 48,871,123 of NC_134122.1, read as the reverse complement.
ACAAGAGAGTGAAGTCCAAAGAAGTTACCGAGGTAAAAAGTAAAATGTTTTTTTTTATACTGCTTAGACAAAGAATGACAAGTTTAAGAAGAAATGACAGAACAAAGGGCATCTGGCTAGGGACAGTGAATTTCTAGGAGAATCACTATAAGTTATAGGGGGCAGGGGATTAAAACTAGTGGAAGGTAAGGGTTGCTTTGTTAGGTATATTTATGCAGGTCCCTTGCAGCCCCAATTTCCAGTCTGTGGTGATAAGGGCTATTTTCTCACCTTGGTAAGGGGAGGGTACCCATCCCTGAGGAATCTTTATGGCTTGCTTTAAAAAAATCTGAAAACTGTTGAACTAAACAGTTCTAACCCTTTGCTCTATGAACTCAGTAAACTCTCCTAGGTGTTCAGACTTTCTGGTGTAAGAAAGATGTCAAACCCTGTAAAATAAATTACATAGGTTTATTCTAAACTAAATATTCGAGACCACAGCCCAGAGAGCCAAGCCCAAGATGCCTCAAGCAAGTGGTCTCGCCATGGTTGGGTGGCAGTTTGGTTTTATACATTTCAGGGAGACAGGAATTATGTGTAGAGTCATAAATTGGTACATGGAAGGTGTACATTGGTTTGGCCTGAAAAGGCAAGACATCTCGAAGCAGGCGCTTGCAGGTTCTATAGGTGGGTTTAAAAATTCTTTGATTTATAATTGGTCAAAGAACTGAAGCTTTGTCTAAAGGCTTGGAATGTTTTAACTTAAGATAAGGATGTCCATTAATCAGAGACAAGGCACGGGACATGTACTGAAATTCAAGAGATCTGTTGAGTAAATTGAGGTCCTGCAGGTATGGTTTAAATTTTATCTTGCACAGCCTTAGGCCTGTTAATGAGTTAGACAGGATGTCTCCAAGAAGGGAAGGGGGTGTGATGAGGCATGTCTGACCTCCCTTCTCATGGTCAGCAACTCAGCTTTAGGTATTTCTGGGGTCCCTGTGGCCAAGAGGGGGTCCATTCAGTCGGCTTGGGGGCTTAAGATTTTATTTTAGTTCACAAAGGTCATTAAGGGATGACACAGCCTTTCTGTGTCATTGTTCCTAAAATTACATAGTGAGGGTAACACCACCCTCCTGTGCCCTGCTCACAGGGCAGTGGGGAAATCTTCAGTAGCTGAGGTTCCAGGTCTGCTTTACATAGCAGGGCCTGACACGCTAGGTGCGTGGTGAATATGGTACCGAAAGCTGGTACTTGGCCCCGAGGCTGAATCAATGAGAATGAAGAACAAGGACACGTGGTTTGAGGAAAAAGTAGTTTATTAATTTGCCAGCAAATGAGAACAGTGGTAGACTTACATCTCAAAGACCACCACCCTGCCTTTAAGCAGAAAAACCAGGGTTTTTAAAGAAGTGTTTCTGGCGGTTGGGCTTGGGTCTACATGACCTGTGTCACATGTCACGGCTTAGGGCTATCATTACTTAACTATGATCAGTGGTTTGGGACTAGGGTTATTGTGACCTCATCTCCAATGGCAGTGACCTTGTAACCCTTGTCTGGACAATTCTGTTGAGCCATCTCCTATGGTTTAAGATAATAGAAAACAAACAGCAAAGAACATTTTTCTGCCCCTTTGATCACTGGCCTTGGGAAGAAATGCAGCTTTTAATTCCAAAGAAGGGAGAAGCTTTAAAGAGACAAATAAGGAAACATTTCATTGCCCTTTTTCAGACCTTTACCTCGGTGACATATATTTGTGGAGTAGTTGTTGAATGGATTGTGTCGAAGATAAGCAAAGCTGGACACTAGTTAAAGTGGTAATGTCAGATTGTAATCAACAATAAACCATTGCAATAGGGAAGTGGATCCAGCCTGAACTGAACTCAACTTTGATTTGTGCAGAGGTGAATGGGAGTTTTGCAAGGAGAACTAGGGAGTAGGGTTGGGGGGTGGCAGGGGCTTGGGTAGAGTCAGGGAAGTAGAAATTTATAATAAGGTGGGAAGTGGGGGTTGGTCCATGTGAATCCCACCTGGGTTTGCTAACCTAGCGTCGCTTATGGAAGTTAGACTCCTACCCTCCCACAGAGGCTGGGAGACAGGGGCCCTGTTGTTAGCTATTGGCTGGAACAAATAGCAAATTCTCTAGACAGCCTTGAGCTTCCTCAGGCAGGTACCTTAAGGGGGTAGAGTCATCCTAGGGATGTACCCTTGAGCGGTTAGAGGCTATGTTAGTGTCTGTTCAAGTCTTTTAATGGGGAGCAGGGGCCAGAGAGGATAAAATCCTCTGTGCCAAAAGTCTACAGTTTTCACAAGCCAAGGTTGAGTTCTAGCCGAGAAGAGGGCTCAGAGGAGCCTGGCTGGAGTTCGGCCAAGGAGATAATCTTTGTCAATTGCATGACTTGAGAATGAATTAAGATGGTTGTTATTGATGTAGAAAGATAATAACACTTAGAATCTTGGGTTGAGTCACTCTCTAACAACTGGCCTGCTGCCAACAAATGGTATTTTTCAACTTAATGACCTGACCATTGTTGAACTCACATACAGTCCTCTTGGAAGAGACCCAGTTTGAACTAATGTGTTCCAGTAGAGTCATACTGCCCTTGTCAAAATGACACCTCTCAGCTGCTTCTCATTCCCCTAACAGCACCAGACTTCTGTACAGTTTAAAATCAATTGTTTTTCTGTAGTTTTGAGCCCAATTTTGCTTTTCCTCTTCATGAGGGAGAGATCTGCATTTGTTACCACCCAACCAGGTCATATTGCCTGCTGCACAGGAAACAGCTGATAGACTGAGACAGCAGGGATTGCAGAAGAGAGAGTTTAATATTGCAGGACACCAAACAAGGAGATGGAGAAATTTTCTTAAATCTGTCTCCCCGAGAACTTTTGGGTCAGGGTTTTTAAGGATAGTTTGGTGAACAAAGGGCTGGGGAATTGGACCTGCTAATTGGCTGGGGTTAAACACATAGACTTGGGAAGCAGAAATTATCTTCTTGTGCTGAGTTAGTTCCTAGATAGTATTACCAAAAGTTCCACACTTGTCTCTGAGGCCACGCACAAGAACGAGGACAAATGGTTTGAGGATAAGGAAAAAGAAGTTTATTAATTGGCCAGCAAATTAGGAGGTTGGCAGACTCCCCATCTTAAAGTACCAGCAGCCTCTCTCTGAACAGGAGTACAGAGCTTTTAAAGGTGAGGTTTTCAGCTTTAGGCTATTGCTGTTCGCCTATAGTTGACAGTTCTTTTCATCCCAACTTTCCCAGACAATTGCCTTGAGCCATCTCCTGTGGTGCAAAGAACAAAGGACCTCCCCAGCCCCTCCAGACCACTGGCCTGAGGCAGAGATGCAGGGTTTAATTCCCAAAAAGAGTGGGGGAGGTTCTAGAGAGACAGGCCATTCCCCCTGTCACAGGAGAGGGTCACAAGACCTATTGAATCAGTTCCTAAGTGTGGCCACTGGTCCAGTTGGCATCAATTGGTCACCCCAAATGCAGAGTCTGGAAAAATAACTCAAGGAGCAGTCTTAGGTTTTACAGTAGCGATGTTATCTGTAGAAGTGATTAAGAAAGCTGCACGTCTTATGACCATCAGTTACGTGACTCCTGAGAAGAAAGCAATTATAGGAAAGCAAACTAGGGAACAATGGCTGGTTATTTCCTTAACTGTGCCAGGGCTCAGGTCCATACCATAGTCCCCATCTGTGGCCCTTTATAAATTAAATAAAGGGCGGTTTCACATTTGGAAACATGAAGCTCGGAGGGGCTTTATCTGTTTGGGGAATTAAGTGGACTCGAGGGGCTGTGAGACTGATCTCGTGAGCAGCTCTCCCCACCCCTGCTTGTTCCTGGCCGTGCCCTGTGGGGAACCATTAACGACAGGAAGGAGTGAGGTTCAGAGCAAGTTGGAAGGTTCCACCCCAGCAAGGTAGGGATGTTCTCCTTGCCCACTGGTGTGCAGTGGCCACGTGACTACCCCTGCAGAATCCCATGCCTCTGGTCCCCGCTGGCCAAGGGCAGGTGGGGCCTGTGGTGTATACAGAGAGAGCAAGCATGCAGAATAGAGGGTGTCTGGCTTCTGATTTGCTCCTCTTCACCTCTCCCTGATCCACCTCTCTCGACCCCCAAGGCAGTGTGCACCACAGGGCTTAGAACTGAAAAGTCCAGGGAACTTGTCTAAATACCCCATCTCTTGAGCATTTAAAGATTATTTTAGTGCATCTATTCCCCTCCTTCCTCCCTCTCACTGTGCAAGTGGGGAGGAATTATGCAGTGATCAGAAATGAAGAAAGGCAACAAGTACTTACTGCCAACGTTTCCTATTTGGGTGCAGTTCAGGGACCCCCATATCCTCTTCTCTTCAGGTAAAACTCACCAAGTTTGACTCCTCCTAAAAAAAATAAGGCACTGGCTAAAAGCCAGTTTGATTTACATTTGTATCTGATTTTATCTTTCAAATGGAAAAAGAAATACAAGAGTCCACCCAACAATTTAAACTTTGGGCAACCAGTCTTTGGACCTGTGAGTATGTTTTTATCATTACCAAGACTTTATAAATGTTGGAATATAATCACTGATTACATATTGTACATAAAAAAATGCTAGGAAAATAGTTCACACCTTAATTACTCAAGTGAGTCTACTTGAAATTTTCTTTAAGACATTCTGGTACCAAATACTGCCATTCACAAATATGTGTGATAAAAATTGGCTCAGGTTCACATCTTCTTTTCCATTAAGTTTTTTTTTTTTTAAAGAAAATATTTTTTATTTGGGGAGAATAGTCAAATGTAGTATTTACTTCTAAATCAACAGAGTCTGAAAAGTCCTAAATGGAAGCACAAACAGCACATATGTAATCAGGAACTATAACCAAAAAGCAGCCCATCTATTTATTACAATGAAAGAGTTAAAGAATAAGAGTTAAAGAATAAAAATGCATCAAGAAATCATGTAGCCAGTGCCAGGCAGGCCAGCTTAGCAGAAAATGAACACAAACCTGGTACATGATATCTGTCTGTTTTCCGGATGAGTAACAATTTTGTAAGAGTGAGTGATAGTTGTTCCTAACAGGAATGATGAATCCCTGCTTTATTTTTCATTTGCATGGAAACAGACATATTGATTAAAAATGCAGTGTTTATTTCTGTCTCCAAAGGCTCACTGTTTTGATATCCACCCTGAAAAACCCATTCTGTCTTTTCTGCCTGTCACTGGGTGTTAGTCTCGTTGTGTTTGTTTCCTTCTGTGCTGAGGGAAACTGGACGATGAATGCCCTTACAACCATGCTAAGGGCTATAGTGAGGTGTGTGATAACCATATTTTAGAATTTAATGAAAATACAAGGTCAGGCAAAAGATTTTTGTCTCGTTCTGTCCAGATGATGAGTTTAACTTTAGACCTTGAAATATTGAAATTCTTGGGACATTTTGGTTGGGACATTTTGGTTGCTAATTTATGGGATAAAATAATGGGAATTTATGAAATCAAGACTGTTCCGAAAAAGCCAGAAAACGTGACTGATGTGAAAGCTTATTAGTAGAGCTGCCTAATTCACTGGGTAAAAAATCTCATTCTCTATGAATTCACTGTAAGGAACCAAACAAAAATAATTAATGAGCTGCACCAACTGAATCTTAAAGAGATGTATTTATGTGAAATCAATTAGATACTGGTCTACCAGTGAGCCATGATTGCCAGTTGATGATACATCACAGTTGTTTGATTGTGAAAAATTGTGATTTTTTTTTTTTTCCAAATTGAATAGTATTTGTTCAAGTTAATGAGTAGTGAAAGCTCAGTGATCTAGGAGGTCATTTTCAGGAAGTGCAAGCCTGGATCCCGTCTCTACGCAGTAGGTGGTTTGCATACCTCAGAAAGACTGTAGAAGTGAACCAAGGGAGTAGCTCAGATTTCTTCTTACCTACTTATTAGCAGTGTAACCTTGAGCAAGAGGCTGACCTCTCTGTCCCTCAGTTTCCTCATCAGAAAAATCAGGGTGATAACAGAACCTGCCTCATAGCATGTTGTATAGACTAAGTTAGTTATTATATGCAAAGAGTATATGTAGAACAATGTTTCATTATTTTAATGCCCGTATAGGTGTTTATTATGATCATGAATGTTGTTATTCACATTCAATTATTTGTGTACAGGCTGCATAGACAACTGACATCCTGAATCTTGAATGCACAGTAAGCAATGTGGTCTTCTCAAACCTACAGTCACTTCTTATTTTTGTTGATTATCAGGTGGTTGGTTCTTTGCTTCTTCTTGTTTTTGTTTTAAATTGAAGACCCACATGACCTGGCAACATTCAGTGCTCTCCCTTCGCCGTTGGTAGGATATGCCCTGCCATGGTGATTCAGACAGTGGCATCCATGTGTGCCTCTGGTCTCCAGGTGCTGTCTTGCGGCTCACTCATTCCTTTCTTGTGATATTCTTCCTAACTCACCCGGTCAGGGTAGTTTAACCAACAGCCTTTGGTTTCATCTAGCTTATAAAACTCCTCCTTGTCATGTGTGTTTCGCAGCTATCCTTATGATTTGTTCATAAATGATGTTATTGACATTTTCTGTTATAATCACCTTACATTTTGGCCCATAATGCCTCCTCCCTGTCCTGGAGGAGCCCAGGGTCTGTCTGAGGGATCTAGAGGTTCTATGTCCTCCAGAGCCTCTTGTTCTGAGACTTCACATCTTAGTGCTATTCTCCATCTTCGTTGGCTCTCCAAGCCCACTCTTTTCTTCCACATCCCTTCCATCTTCCTCTCTTGCCCATCCTTCCTGTCCGAGGTGGGGCTCCATTCCCGCCTCAAGACTTTTGAAGGAGACTCTTCATTCATTCATCACACAAATAGTCAGTATCGAGTTTGCAACACAGGGTTAAAGAATCCTATTTTTGATGGTCTCCACTCCCATGTCTGATAAAAGTATCCAAAACCCTTGAGCCTTGATCATCAATTAGTTTATTAAAATTTTTTTCCTTTTAACCCAGGAAAGATAAAATCACAGCATTTTCTACTTTTCGGTTTGCCTGACAGGAGGTGGGTATAGTTGGTGAGACCTGGATGTTTTAAATAATTAAGATTCTTTGAGCCTATTGTAATTAGCAGGTTGGGGTATTGTGATTTGTAGGCTGAGTGAGGCAGTCAGGGAAAGCAGGATGTTCTGATGCAACATGAAAACACACATTTCATTCTTTGTTTTGATGTAGATCCTGAGGGCTTATACGCATTTCTGCTATATTATGCAAACTTCCTGCAGTCTATTTTGTCTTTTTTCAAATGAGGATACAGGGAAAAGGAAAACATGTATAAATTAATGAAAACATAATTAGGATACATACTAGTGCTCCGTTGTTATTTGGCTCCGTTCAGAATTAGTTGTTTTGTTTATATTTGGTTCTCAGAGCTTAGCGTTATAGAAAAAACAAACTAGTAGTGTTATTCAGGAGGCACATACTGTAGTGGAAAGATCATAGGGTTTGGCATTAAATACATTTGATAGTTCGGTAGTTGTGGTCACATTGAACAAATGTCACAACTCTTCTGATCCTCAATTTCTTCATCTATAAAATGGGCATAATAATAGCTTTCTCATTTGATTGGTTTTTTAATTTAATTGCATAATGTTTGTAAAATAATAAAAAATGAATTGCATAAAAGCTAGTTGCTGTTTTTATTTTTGCTGTCCTTGTGTGGGACATTTACTTTCAAATTTAGTGGACACTTAACTTTCTAGATAATCTTTTTTTTTTTTTTTTTTTTTTGAGACAGAGTCTCACTTTGTTGCCTAGGCTAGAGTGAGTGCCGTGGCGTCAGCCTAGCTCACAGCAACCTCAGACTCCTGGGCTCAAGCAATCCTTCTGCCTCAGCCTCCCAAGTAGCTGGGACTACAGGCATGAGCCACCATGCCCGGCTAATTTTTTCTATATATATTAGTTGGCCAATTAGTTTCTTTCTATTTATAGTAGAGACGGGGTCTCGCTCTTGCTCAGGCTGGTTTTGAACTCCCGACCTCGAGCAATCCGCCCGCCTCGGCCTCCCAGAGAGCTAGGATTACAGGCGTGAGCCACCGCGCCCGGCCCCTTTCTAGATAATCTTACAGCAAGAAGAACATTCAGCTGTCCATCAAGATTTCAACATCTATAGAAGTTAAGATAATTCTACCCAGAATGCAAATCTGAATTGTTCTTTGAGCTTTAGGTGAAGAAAGGAGAAAGAAAATAGGCACTTTTTAAGGTTGATTCTCAACTCCTAGGTAGACTACTTCTTTCCCAGTGTGATGGTTTTCAACCATGCCTGACAGTCGGAACCACCTGAGGAGCTTTTTAAACATACTGATGCCCAGGCCCACCCCAGACCAGTTAAATTAGAATACTTGGAAAGGGGCCCAGGCTTTGATACTTTTTAAAAATGACTGTGGGATTCCACGGAGCAGCCAGCATTGAGAATTACTGCTATAAACCCTCCCAGTTTAATAAACACTGTGCAATTTTCATAGATTTCAAAACAGGGCCAGGTTGGCCCCTACCCCACCTTCCCTACCTGGCCTGTTAACCTCATTTTGCCTGTTTCAATTTAATCCTGTTATTGTAGTTTTTCCCTCAGCAGTGCTGTAAATGATCAACAGCTTGTATTTGAATATTTCCCATAGTCCTGGACTCTAGACCCCAGTTGTATTATCCTAGTGACTTTATTGTCCAGTGCGACCAGGGAGAGAAGGGAGCTCAGTGACTGTTTGTCGATTTGAAGCGGTAGATTACTCTTCGGCCTTCTCCTCTCCAGGCTAAATAAGATTTCAGTAGGACTCCGGGTGCAGCGTCAGCATAAGAATAGCATAACCTTATGGAAAGAGTGTCCCCTGTTTCAAAATACCATCTTTTCCCTGCTCTACAAAAATCAACACTCAGAAAATGCCTATTTATAAATTAGCATTCTCCCATTCAAAATGTGGTAACCAAATGATTTCGAAGGTGCCTTTATTGAACTGACATTTATCGAGGTGGTGTGCTAGTTGCTGGAGATACAAAATCAAATAAGCAATGGTCCCTACCCCCATAGAGTTCAAAGGACAGTGAGAGAGACAGACCAACCATTGAGCAGAATATGGAGCAGCAGAACAACAGCGAGAGGAGCTGTCAGCCGACGGGCTTGTGTAGAGTTTACCTTTGCTCCCGGCTGCTCAGCAGAGCTCGCAGCTCACAGGCTCTCGTGGATTCTGTTACTCCCTCAGTCCTCTTCTTTCTTCGTAAGTTCTCACTGATTCTTCCCACTTCCATCTCCCCATCTGTTGAGTAATCCTGCGCACGCTCTTGCTTGCTTTCCAATATATTTGCAAGGGAAATCATTATTCTGATGTAAACTCATAAGCACTCTCATTAGCAAGAGTTTGACCTCTATGATTCCTTTCCATTCCAATCATCTAGATATGAATAAATCATAGACCCAAGATATTCTTTCCAGTTATTTGGATTAAATAATTACTTTTTTAAGATTGTTTTATCTGAGTTTGTTTGTTTTTATGCTTGTTTGTTTTCTCTCTGTACTTACACCTCTAGCTATCGTATTTCCCTGTGGTCATCTGTCATTTTGGTACTTCCATTTAAATAGAATAGATTGGATTTTTGTCCTCATTATAATAGTAGTAGCCTCTCACCATAAAATATTTGGAAACTATAGAGAAATGGAAGAAAAACCAAATCATCCATATGGCCATCAACAAAAAAGTTTTTGACAGTTTGATATTTTATGCATAATTTGCATACATAGGCTCATATTATATAAAGAAATTTGTATCTCCATTTTGAATTTAACATTACAAAATAAACATTTTTCCATTTTATGAGAAATGCTGGCAAATATTTTTAATTGGTTGCATAATATACAATGTAATGGATCCACCAGATTAAATTTATGTATCCATTTCTCTCTATTGGTTGAACATTTAAGCTATTTCTCTTTTTTCCCCCTTTTCTGAATAAATAACTGGTATAGTAAATATCTTTGTGCAAAATAGGTTTTTTTTTCTTTTTACTCATTTGCTCAAGATCAATTCTCAAAAGTAGAATAAGAGGGCTAAGGACTCTGAGTTGCTTTCTTAAGACTGTGGGATCTTCAGGGAGCACGTGGAGCATTCTCGTGGTTACTCCCTGGCTTTGCTGAAGTCCCCCCAGAGCGAGATTTTGAAGGAATTCTGCCTTTGTTCTGTGGGGGACCCTCCTCCCACTCAGAATGAGTGATTGTGGAAGCGTTGGAGGTTTGGCATGTCCTGGTGTTCCTTTCTTGCTCCAATCTCACCTCCCTCCTCTGGAGCAAAGGAACAATGCAGGGCTGTGGACGTCGTGGTCTCCCAGGCACAGCTAAACCGGGGATGCCAGGGTGACGTCGTCTGCCTGCCCTTTGCAGCTGGAACCCAGGCCTGAGCAACCACACGGCTACTCTCAGCTACTGCGGGATTCCGTCCGCCCGGGGCTCAGTTACCACCGTGCCGCTCCCAGTATTAGTCCCTGGCGGTTTCCTGGCCCGTTACTGGCACGATGAGCGTACTCATCTCTCTTCATCTGCCCCTGACAGGGACGGCTATGTTCATGCCCACGGGGTGCATCATCGAGATAACCATCATTAGGCAAAGTCTTGATGATTAACTGTTCAGAATAATTAAGTCCCATAATGAGACGGTGCCTGTTACGATACTAATGAATGGATGGCAGCCTGCGTGCCTCTGCAGTGCGTGTCTGTGCTGCCATCACGCTGCCATGTGACAAGCGTATTCCTTGTCGCTCGTTGCCAAAAACGGGGCATTCTCCACTAAGGAGCTGGGCCTGTGGTACTGCCTGAGCCCCTGGAGCTCTGACTGGTCCATGACCTCAGAACGTCTGTGAAGAGATGCAATGGCCACCACCTCCCCTTCTGGCTTGGGATGAGGAATTCCCTACATCCTCGGGCACATCCTGAGAGCTGCTTGAGGACTCTGGCCACCGTCCCCGACTCCACTATCTCCCTCAAGCCCCAAGCCCAGCCATCAAGTTCGTGGCTATGCTGTCTCAGAATCCTACCTCGATTCCTTCCCGTTTCTTCTCACGGCCACTGACACGTCCTTAGCTCACGCTGTGTCATCTCTCTCCAGACTGCACACCGACCTTCTAATTGCTCTCTCAGCCTCCAGTCTGGCCCTGCACCGGTCTTTCTCCAGTTTGCAGAGTTCTCTTTTAGAACCAAAATTTGATTGCATCCTTCTCTGGGGAAAATGCTACAGAGGGCCCACACTGCTTCTGTGATGGGACCCAAACTCTCCCGCCTGTCTTACAAGACCCTTCATGGTGTGTCCCTACCTGTCTCCCCAGCCTACTTTCCTGCCTGTTTTCTGGACGCTCCACTAGGGGTCTCCACCTGGAACATTCTTTTTCCCTTCCTTCCTTTGGAGAACTTCCTCTGAGTGCCTTAGGCTACGATTACTAGTGCCCTGCTGTGTTTCCCCCTAGACCTGGACGTCCTCCATCCCAGAACTTGGCACCTTGGGTCCCATTTGCTTATTTGTCATCTGCGTGTTTCACTCACTATCTCCAGCACTTACCAAAGTCCCTGACACATCAGTCCCTTTCTTAAAAGACACTTCACATGGTCCCGGGGTATTTTGAGAATAAAAATTGACACTGACAAATACACGAGTAAACAATATATTAATACTTTTATCCCTGGCAAACTTAGTGTATTGTACAAACTGGAAAATTCAGCAAAATATAAATAGATGACATGTAAATCTTGTAGCAAATTGAAACTAATTGGTTAATTAAATAAACTAATGAATTGAGTCCAAAGGGGATTCATATATATATATGGTCTTGTCTCTTAAGTCATAAATTAAAAAAAAAAGAATCAAGGCACGTGTATTACTTCAAAAGAACATTATGGCTTAAAATAAATTCTAAATCTTGTATCTTTTCCCCAAATCACTGATAAGAATGTTGACACTCTTTAAATTTTTTCCAGTCTCCTTGACCACAAAGAGTGTTGTCTTTATTGCTCTGCTTTGAGCTTCCCTTGACCACATAAAGCATCTCCTTATGTCTGTTGGCCACAGAAGCTTGCTTTCCTAGTCATTGCCTGTTCTCATACTTTGCCCACTTTTATTGGACCTCATACTTTGAGAGACCTCATACTCTCATACTTTGCCACCATTTTATTGGCCTTTTCTTATTAATGTTTAATCTATTTTTATAGAGTACAGCAGTTAATCCTTCATCACTCATTTACATGGCAAATATTTATTTCACGTTTATTGTTTTTCATTAACTTTGTGTGTGGCTTTTGCTGTATAATTTTTTTAATTTTAAAATTCTGTAAGTCTGTATTCTCTTTTATAGCTTCTACATACCTAGCTTTTATGTATTAGTTTCCTGTGGCCACCGTAACAAATATCATAAGACTTTGCCGTTTAAAGAACCAGAAATTTATTTTAGCACAATCCTAGAGGTCAGAAGTCTGAAATCAGTTTCACTGGATAGAAACCAAGGAATCAGCGACAATGCCCACTCTGGAGGCTCTAGGGGCTGCTGGCATTCAACATTCCTTGGTGTACTGGTACATCATCCAGTCTTCAAGGCCAGCATGTGTGTTCATACAAACTGAAAAATCTAGACAAATAGAAATGAACAGATGAGATGTCAATCTTATAGCAAATTGAAACTAATTGGTTAATCAAACTAATGAATTGAGTCCAAAGGGGATTCATATGTATATATGGTCTTGTCTCTTAAGTCATAAATTAAAAAAAAAAAAAATCAAAGCACGTGTGTTGCTTCAGATACACATCTCTCCCTGCTCCCTCTCCACATTGCCTGTTCCTCTAGTTCTGTCAAATCCCCTCTGCCTGTCTCCTATAACTACACGAATGATTGCATTTAGGATTATCCTCAGAAAATCCAGGATAATCTTTCTATCATAAGATCTTTAATCATATTTGCAAAGATCCTATTTCCAAATAAGGTATATTGACAGGTTCCAGAGATTAAGCCCTGATATCTTCGGGGCCGTTATTTAGCCTACTACAGCTTGGGTAATGTTTTCCCCACTCCAAGACGGTACATGTAGGGACCTGGATTTTCCTGAAAGTGTTAGTATGTATTAATTCTGACTGAGAACGATTCTTTATATGTCATATAATATAAGGGTCCTTCCACTTGTGCCAGATTAAACCTTTTTAACATTTTCAAACTGAATCAAAATATCATCTTTGTTATTGATAAAAAATCTTGTGCCTACCATTTCTGGATTATCTACTAAATTCCCTCCTTTATTTGTCCATTCTTATGCCTTTACTGTATTAATATCATGACTATGACTTTATACTATTTTTTAATAATACTGAAGGCATTTATGGTTATAAATTTCTCTCTGACACCAGATATTGCTTCATTTCATGGTTTTGCTGTAAGGCACTCATCTATTCTTGATTTCTAGATAATGCATAAATTTACTACTCTTTTCTCCTTTGGTGTAAGGATAATCTAAGAGTGAGTTTTTCAATTTCTAAGTAGATAAGGCTTGTTTCATGAATTACATTTCAATGATCTGTTACTCATTTTATTAGATTATGACCAGAGAATGAAGCCTATAGAATATTCCATAATAACTTTTGTTCAGGCTTTTTTAACAGGAGTTACAAGACAGATTTTCGTAAATGTTCCACAGGCAAGCAAAAATTGTCTTGAGGAGATTTGCTATATAAAATGAGAAATAAATAAAAATGCATAATATAATCAAGTAGATTGGTAATATTTAATTTTCATAAATCCTCATTTGCTTTCTATTAGATCTCCCCAATTTTGAGAGATGTATTTTGAAGTCTTAGATTGTGATAGTGTATTAATTACATTTCTCTTCATTTTTGCTTTATATATTTAGCTGCTATACTGTTTGGTGCATCTCGGATTATAGCTGTCACAGCTCCACAAGTTGTGCCATTACATAATAATGGCCTACTTTTTCCCATCTAGTACATTTAAGCCCCCCTCCCATTTTTAGTTTAATTTTTACTGAGACTGGTTGGTTGGTTGGTTGTAGATCAGCATTTCTCATCTTGTTTTTTACCATCATCTTACTTAGGAGCCTTTTTAGACTTTTTTTTTTCTTAATCCTGCCCCTTCCAAGAAATTTTAATACCACAGATATACTGTATATGTGCTGTATGTGTATCTGTGTATTAGTCTTAAAAATTGTAACATTATTTCAGCTCCTCCCCACCCCCAGAACCAATTTTAATTGGTTCCCCCCACCCTAGAACCCATTTCAATACCACAGATATATATATGTGCTGTATGTGTATCTGTGTATTACTCTTAAAAATTGTGACATTATTTCAGCTCCTCCCCACCCCCAGAACTAATCTCAGCCCCTTCCGAGCAATGTCACCCCCATTGACAATGTATGTAATAGATTCTCAGTAGACCTTCTACAGTGTGTCTTTTCTGTTTCAAAAATCCTTATTTGGCAAGTGCATTAAACACATACACATCTTGTATTGTTCCTCATTTGTTTCTTTTCCCCTTCATTTTTTTTGGTGGTGTTCGGTATTATGTATACTGTTCAGTTAGAGTCCTTTCTTGAACATCTTCTTCATATGCGTGATGTAGGCAATATAGTCTGTAAATCTGTGTGTATCTGCAAATATTTCTTTCTTTCATCCTGGCAGTTAACATCCTTGAGTGGGTAAAGGATTCTTTGACTTCAGTCTTTGTCTCCTGTAGTCCATAGTCACCATGCCCTTGCAGAGGGTTAGTTCCATACCAGTCTGTCTGCTCCATTTTCCTTGATGGGTTAATTTTTTTATTTTTTGGCCAACCTTTGTCTTTTTCCCTGATGTTCAGTAATTTAATAGAATGTGCCTAGATGTGTCTTTCAACATGAAATTTGCCTCCATCTTCGGGTATCTTTTCAACTTGTAAATTTAGTCTTTCCTCAACATGGATAATTTTTTTCTATTGTTTGCAAACTTAATATTTTTTGCTTCTTTTTCTGTTCCAGTACTTCTATTAGCCACATGTTATAGCTCCTCAATTTATCTGTCAGCGTTTTCCCCTAATTCCCCTTAATGCTTTTTCTGTGTGCGTGTGCATATGTGTGTATGTGCATTGTGTGCTTTGAGATGTTTCTTCCATTTTGTCTTCAGGCCACGAATTTGGGCCTCAACAATGGCCATACTGTTCTTTGATTACTCCTCTAAGAGAGCCGTAAAATCATAGAGTATTAGCAGCAGCCACACTTGCCTGTCCTGGCGTGCTCATGCTGTTTTAGTCCCAGTTTCTGTCTTCTCCAGTAGCCTGTGTCAACGGCAGGTGCCCACTGTGTTCAAGCATCTTCCCTTTGTGGTTGAGTCCCCTTAAATGAGTTGATATTTGACTTTATGAGCCTGTTGGTGGCTTATTCCTTTCACATGGAGGAAGGCAGAGACTGGAGGTGCAGCACTAGATAGTTTACCAATTCCCGTTTGAGGCAACCAAAGAATTTCTCAATACCTCACACTCCTAGCCCCAGATTTCAGGGAGTGGCTTTGGTTCTTACCTCACCTTTTAAAGAACAGGCAGCTCTGGGACACTCTCGTGGGGCTGAGCATTGTTCTGCAGGGACCTGGACTCCACAGAACCTGACTCTGCTGGCCTTTGGCCCAGCACTGCTTGGCTTGTTAGGGTTGCATAGACCTGGCTGAGGATGGAAGGAGTGGGAGAGACTCGGGAGTAACTTTCTTTCCAGGATACCCCTTCCTGTTCCAGTTACACAAAACCAAATAGTCATGTGGAGGGAACTACACTGGATCAAGAAGAGAGACGTATGTTTCTAGGCCTGACCTTGCCACTAGGAAGCTGTGTGGCCACCAGCACATCATTCGATCTTCTTGTGCCTCAGAGTCCTCATTTGTAAAATGAAGAGACTGGTGCATTATTGATCTCTAAGTCATCTTACAGCTGTGGCCTTCTCAGTTTGTATGAAATCACAATATCTTGAAGGTTCTCATTATGATGAGTAAAATTCAGTGGTTTTCCAACGTGTTCTGTGGAGCCCTGGGGGCGTGGGGCAGATTCTGTACTGGAGGGAAGGAAGGAACTGGAGGAGATGTTGAGCCTAAGTTTTCATTTGAACAAAGAGTTCAATTACTAAAATGAGTTTGAAAACCACCACCATATTTTACATAATCCCCAGAATTAAGTTCATCCAGCATGACTTTTCTTTGGTATTTTTGCTTATTTCCTGCACATGATATTTGGGCATTTCATCCTCTCTACCATTTGTTTTGAGTCAACAGAAGCAAGCAGTATTTATAATCTCTAGTACCAGAATATGAATATACCACCCCAAAATATGCCTCTTTGGCATATGAATTATTTTGAGCTGAAGGCAATTGAGAACCAGCAGATGCAGGAGATGTTCTTTACCACTCTCTAATTGCCTAAAAATAGAGCATAAATTTCCACATTTGTAAAAGAAATTTCTATTTATAAAGGAAATTTCTATTAATAAAAGGCATTTCCATACTAGGTAGAGAGTTACTCCTGGACACAACTCTTCCCTCTTATCTACATGATAAAACAGCCCTTGTTTTCTGTATATTTTCTTCCTTTACCTTCCCATAACTTACCTTCCTTTAACTTCCCATAACTTCCTCACCCAGAAGCTCCAAACCCATTCTCCTCTGTTTACCCGGAGATGGTATTTAAGCCGAAGCCATCCGGCCACCTCCCTGAGTCTCTCTCATTTCTTTGTTGAGCTTCCTTGTTTGGGTATAATTAAAACTCTGTGTGTATATAATTAAAACTTTGGTTTTCTCATGTTAGTTTTTTATCAATTTGATTCATGGGCCCAGCCAGTGAACCTAGGAGGGCAGAGAAACAGGTTTATTTCCTTTCCTACAAAACCAAAAGGGCCTTCCTTATGCATTCAACAGCCTCTTCAAAGTGACAACGGGGCTGAGCTGAACCCCATCCTCGGGTACAGCTTCCCGCACAGGACGGCACTGTCCGTCAGAAGGTTTCTGCAGACTTCATTAAAAATTGGCTTAAAGTAGGTCAGCATTCCTGAGACACTATCTTTGAGATGATTTATTTAGGTTTGAAATATTGGCTAATGTATTTTACTGGAAAGGGCAAGGTTTTAAATTGCTGATGTTTAAAAGCCAGGGGGCTTTCTGCTATTTCTTTATTTTAAAAAATAATGAGAGAATTTAACTCAGAAAGCACTAGGCCTTACTGCAGAACTTGGCATAAAATAGGCGTTTAATGCCTTTGGAAATTATTACATTCTGACTGTCTTAATGAAAATGGCAGGATGGGGAGATAACACACCGAAGATGAGAGATTTAACAGAAGTTCCATCTCAAGCCCGGGTACAGAAGTTCTACCTAAGACTACGTTCCTTGTAGGGAGTGCTATAATTAAAAATTTTAGGATTCCTTGGCGTGAGCAATCAGCACATACTAAAAGTGAAAATAAGCTTTATTTAATGACAGTCTGCCAGTCTCTGTAGATTTCAGAGTTTCTATTTTCATTGATGTTTTGAGAGTCCTGGTCTTCTTTGTCTTAAAGCTCACCAAAATAACACAGCGGGAATCGATTTAAGGTACGGAGGCGGAAACACAGAGAGGTTAGATTATCTCTTATATATTTCATTTGTGCCAAATATATCCTGTTAACTAAGAGGAAAAATAAGTGAATTTGTTTAAAAATACTGGCCCACTAACTGTGGGGGTCTCACGAAACACACAAAGTATTCCTCTGTCTGAAAGGGAAAAATATAAACAACGAATGAATATGTGATGACCACCAGTCTTGCCTCTAGAGATCTGGCTATGCAGACGCCACCAGCCCTTCAGCAGAGTATGGCCGGGGTATAGTGGACTTCCTGGAGGGGTGCCAGAGCTGGCAAGGAAGGTCGTGTTGGTGTTAACTCTGTCTGGGGAAGAACCTCAAAGCCCTGACCTCTCACCATTCCAAGCCTTCACCTCTCCATAGCAACTTTAAAATTGAGATAGATGCTGTGATAGAGACACAGAAATCAACAAATAAGCGCCTGTTTTTTTCTTTTCTGTTCTTTTCTCTGTCTTTCTGTACATCTGTCTCTCTCTCTCCCCCCTCCTTCCTCTTTTTTAAAGAAGTTTATACCTGTCCAATGCACCCACTCAACCCTCTGCACAGAAATACCTGGTTCGTGGTGGGGCAGCCTCCAGGCTTGGGGGGTGCAGAGGAATTTGGTTGCTTTTGATGAGCTCCACTTTGGGCAACATTTTTTTCTACATTTAGTTAAAACGAAAAGGAGCCTCCATGCATGGCATGGCATGTAGCCCCTACTCCACCCTCCAACACCCAGGGGATATGGGGTGTTGGCTGTGCTGACCAGCTCCTGGCTAGAGCCCTGTTGGATTGTGCCAGAGGCTCCTTCCTGCTGTCAGTTGTCACCCATGCATGGGCACACTGGCTCCCCGCACCTAACGCTCCAAAACCCTCAGGTCTTGATCTTCCACTTCATTCTTTTCTCAGGCTGAATTGCAGGAATCGTTGCTCTGCATCCACATTTGTTTGTACCGTTCTCTCTTCCTTTTCACAAAACCCTTTCCATATAGTCATTATCCACAGTCTGTTCTTATCAAAACAAGATAAGTCTTTGCCACTTGGGGGCCATCAGGGCCAATGTCTTATTGTCTGTCTGGCCCCTGAAGGCATTTAAGTTTGTGGACCAATAGCAAAAAAACTGAAAAATCAGTAGAGAAGACTATTTCCCTTTTATGATGAGAGGGAGTCTATCAAAACATACAAGGGCAAATAAACAGGGCAATGTTGTAATCCAATTACCTGAGGTTATACAATGACTGCAACCTGCCATTATTCAGTCTCCCTGAGATTAATACTTATTGTAAAAATTATATGCTTTAAAAATCTTGTGAGGAAAGTCTTTATTTTTGATTTTGTTCTTATTTCAGTTATTTTTAGGCAGAACATTAATTGAATTCAGTACAATAAATTTAAACAATAGGATGAATGCAGGTAAGTCACTGATTAGTAACTGATTCTCTGCGTAATAGCTAATACTGAAAGGATACTTACTACTAGTGAGATTGGAGAATCTCACAAAAACCTTTTGAAGTAAATATTAATATTATCTACATTTTGCAGAGGAAGAAACTGGAGGTTAGTGAGGTTAAGAAATACAGTTTATAAGCCGGAAAGCAGGCTGGACTCCAGGTCTCTCTGGGCTAAAACTAGCAACTGTTCAATCTCCACTGTTGCCTCTTCATGTGTAGATAACTAGAGATGCAAAAAGTGAAAGAAGGGTACATTGCAATGAGATTATTACTGCAGTGATTGTTTAATTGCACAGTATTCAAAAAGACATAATGGAATCTGTATTTGTGCTACTACTCTATTTATATAAACTCTTTTGAAAGAATTTCATTAATCTTCCATGAATACCAATTGTTGAAGTGCTTGCCTTTTAAAATTTGAATGAATAGTTTTAATTTTTAATGAGCTTATTTATACCTATTTTAAATGGCCAACATGTAGGTTTTCTGATGTCCTTATCTCTGAATATTTTTTCCAGGGTCAACGTCTTTTTGAAAAGTTACTCCAACTGACTTCCCAAGATATTGAAATCAAGCTAGTGAGTGATGTAACAGCTGATTCAAAGGTATTAGAAGCCTTGAAATTAAAGGGTAAGACCAAGGTTGATACGCTACTCTACCACTGGGTATTCTGTTAAGATACCTTTAATTTCACTTAAAATAACATATAATTTCTTTATAATTGATAAATTTTTCTTAGTATACTTGCTATTTCTACTTTGAAAAGTAGCCTGATTAGCTTTTAAATGAGAAGCTTTTAAATGAGAAAACTAGTCAATACTCTGGGATTTTTTTTTAATATTGTTGTTGTACATAGATTTATGTAAAATAGTAGACTATCCAATAAATAACAATTAAGTCGAAAGAAGAATCTTTTCCTCTCTGAACATTTCAATGGTGTGATTACAGAGCCGCTTCTCATCAGGATAAACACTGGATCTCTGTTTTTCTCTTGCCCGTCAAATGAAAATCCTCCTCATGATGTATATCCTTTAAAAATAATATAGTCAGGTCTAGAAGTCGATGAAACACAACCTGATTCACGACTGTTATGATAGTTCCACAGGAGAACACCATTTACATAGCCATTTTCAATTTGTCTCGCAATCTCATAAAGACTGAAAATGATCTAAAATAACTTTATTATGTTGTAATCCTCTTTAACTGAAATGAACTCTCACTTCCATGTAGTTTTTACTGACCTGTAAATATTGTTACCTGGAATTTGCTGTCCAAACTCTAAGCCTCTAAAAAGAGTTTGCGCGTTTGAGTCAGCGTCACTGTTGGAGCTGCCGGGTGTGCTGACAAAGGCTGAGGCACTGGCCTCAGTGGGTCTCATGTTTCACCTGAAGGCATCATCATATCTCACACTTGTGCTGTTTAAACATACTGAGTTTTTGTTTGTCATCTTCTCTATATTTTGAGGTGAAAATATACCTTCCCAAAATGGAGTAGACTACGAAAGAAATAAATGAGCCCAAGTAGCTTTTCCTCCTAAAGGAGACAGGATGAAGTATACTGAAACATGTAGAAGACACGAGCTTGGCCATGCACATGTACCTATCATCATGCATATTATTTTTTTCTATGCATAGGAAAATAAAGAAAACTTATAAGATACGGGTATGTCTGAAACACTGCAGTATACTACTTCAGTGCAGCATAATATTTTTGACAAATTAGATATTATCTGTTCAGTAAATTGACAGATACAATCATCATGAGTTAGAAATGTATTATTACCTTTCCCATTTAAAAAAAAATGTGAAACTGGGTTCCCACTATCTGAGAATTCGTTAGCCAACAACTTTTATAGGGATGGATGACTTGGTTGACTGAAGGTGCCCATATTTGCCGATGATTTTTCTCATGGAGTCTATCAGTATCTCCTTTGGGTTTTATTATCTTGGAAGGATAAAAAGCAGTTGGGTTAGGAGGGGAGTGAGGGAGCCTGAGAGTTCTTACTTCTTGGCTATACATCCACCAATCTCTTCCTTGCCGTAGCCCATGCTAATCTTGTAAACTCAACCAAAAGTCAAAACTGGGGGGTATTAGCATTAGGGTATGGACCAGACTTCCTTAGGTGCTGATAAATATTTGGCTACCCTACACAGGGAATAGATAGTAACAAATTTATAAACAAAGACCTAGTTTACATTTCTGTTGTAAACTATGAATTCATTATAGTCATTGCTTCTCACAGAAAAAAGAAGTGTTTGTATTTTCAAGCATATGTGTATACTACTACAACTTAGGCTCTGTTGATATAGGAGTTTTTATCCAAATAAAAAAAATAAATTTCCTTTTAGTAGTAGAACAATTAACAAGACCCTAATTTCTTATAGCTATTTCCCATGTACTTTAAGCCTATCTGGATTTTAGTAACACACATATGTATATTTTAATTACAACATATATAAATGTTTAAAATACAGCGAAATATTTCTCTACTCTCATCTTTTGGTAGAGACATATTAAATGATAACTTAGTGTATTTTAGAAGTAATTTTTTATGAAACTATTTAAAGTCTCTGATTGAATCCCTTGCTTAAGGATTATCTTTTAATCTTTTTTTTTTTAGGGAGAGATTCTAGTCTTTTAGTAAAATTCCAAGAAGCTTTGTCCAGAATTATTTCACAAAAAATAGTGTAAAACTAGCCATGAGCAATTTCAGCAGCAAGGGAGTTTTACTAAACATAGATGCTAATTGAATATATTGCGGAAAAAGGATAAAAGTGAAGCTTCCCAATACATGGTGAAGATTTCGTGCAGGCGAAGGGCCAGTGAGGGCAAGGCAGGCTGGAGAAGTGAGGCGGCTGGCCTGAAGCCACAGAGCCCTGGCGGACAGTGACATTCCTGGTCATTTCCTGCTCCTCGTGCTCCCGATTCTTGTCCTCTGTCCTCCATGACTCAGAGTCAGGAAGATAAACCATCCCTCCAAGGTCTCAGAGTGTGGCTTGGAAGTGGGGTGCTCTTGAAACCCAACCAACAAGAAATCCTTGGACCTAGGGAGGGATTTAGTTTTACATGAGGATTTCTGTAAATTCAAAAACAATTTTACTATTTGCTTTTCTTAATTTCACTTAACTAACCATCTCCACCTGTATCCCCCAAGACACATCTCAAATGCAACGAGTTAACATAGCTTATGCGCTATGCCCTCTCTCTCCCTCTCAATGCCAACAGTAACTTTACCTAAATTTCCATCTGCCCAGGCACTCATGTTAGAAACTAACCTCCACACTCTCATTCTTCACATCTACTGAGCCAAATTACGTGCAATCTGCCCCTCGATCTTTCTCCTAGATGTCAAGTCTCCTTCTCAGCTGCCACTGCCCTATTCTAGGTCGTTAATCCTCTGCTCAAGCCTCACAACCTTCCCACTCATCCCGTCTGATCTCCACACAGCTACCAAAGAGATGGTCCACCCCATGATTATTGACTCACACCCCCACTAACTCGTACGTCAGTGTGCCTCAGTGTTACGCAGCCTCTTTTACTGAGGAATATCATAATGTGATAAAAGGCACAAGTATTAAATGTGTAACTCAGTGAATTTTTACAAAGCAAACACATCCATGTAACCCCTTTGCAGATCAAGATGAGCTATTTAGAAATGTAATCCTTGATTTCCAAACAACTGAAGAATTGTTCTAGTTGTTTTCACGATGGTCGTAGAATATACTTTGTATGCTTTCAGTTACTTGAAATTTATAGAAATTTCCTTTATAAATTTGTATTTCTAGAAATAAATTTGCTTTATAAATATTGAGGCTTCTTTTTTTTGCCTTCACACAGGTTTTCATTTTCATTTTTGCATTTTTATCAACCTTTATAGTAGTCTTAGCAGATGTAGAACGCTGCAAACATCTCAGAAAGTTTCCTTATTCTCTACTGCAGTCAATACTTTCTGTAGAGATAACCACTATTTTGACGTCTACCACCACAGATTTCATTTATCTTTCCCTGAACTCTATGTGAATAGAATCACAGACTATAAACTCTTTTTATGTCTGGATTCTTTGGTTCAGTTTTATGTGTACAAGTCTTCTACATGTTGCACATAGCAGTAGGTTATTTTACATTGCTGTGACATGAGCCCTCCCCTAATGGCAAAGAGTTCACAGTTTGGTAGAGGAGATCAAGTGATAAGTAATAAACAAACTAAACTGATCAAGGAATTCCCGAAACGTCTACACAGAGTCCAACTTTTATGAATCCCTTTTGCATCAGTCACTGACTGATGCCTGTGCTTTCCACTCAGCATCACCTCTGTACCATCAAGAGTGTCGAGGGTGCTGTGGAACTTTAGGGAGCAGGATGCTCTGCTATTGTCTCTTTTTCCTAATCAGAATTCCATTCTGCTCGTTCTTGAAGCTCACCAGAAATTGTCAAGGAAAATATTCAGACAGTAACCAGGTCTTGTATTCCTTTCTCAAAGGGTCCTTAAATGGTTTGTTGACTGAATATTGAGAAGCTGTGATGGCCCTGTCATGCCAAGACATGGAATAACAACCAAGACCACACAGTGACAATGCTGTCCCAACTTACCGCCTGGTCTATAGCAATCATGAGATGCATCCCAGGGTCAGAGATGTTAAAATGTAAAGGCCACATGTTTTAGAATCAATGCCATATATTAATAATGCTTATTTTAAAATACTCACTAATAAATTATAAGATTCCACTTAGAAACCCTTAACATTAATAAATTACATTAAATCATTATAAAACTGACCATTCTTAATACCACACCAAGAAAGATAGATTCTAAACCAAATCTTTCATAACAGGGCTTCTTTGTAGTGCAGTGACCATACTTGTGAACGAAAATTCAGAGGATTCAGGTTACGCTGGTTTTTAAGAAACATGGGACATCTTTAACAGAACCCCTGATGGCTAGTGTATTCAGTGAAGGGAAATATTCCTATCCAAAATAATAACATCAACAACAACAAAACCCTACTGTATTACCTGAAATTGGAAGAAGGTTATACAAATCAGTTTTTTATATGCAATTTTTATGGGAAAACAATGTAATAAAATCGGAAATCTGAAATACATTGGAGAAAAGATAGTCTCCTGGTGTAGAAAAATCAAGATACCAGAAATCATATTCCTAGGTATGCAGCATGATGAAATTGCAACCCAAAGGAAGCCCAATGCAAGAGAGCTTGTTTCTATAAAAAGAGGGATATAAAACATTCTGTGGTAACGGCACAGAAAGGGTTAGGTGACTGGTCCTACCAACATTATCTGCTAAGACAGAGTGACCGTAGGAATAATGAATTTCATTCACAGTTTAAACTCTGTCACTAGATGGTGTTTGGTCTTTCTTAAAAAAATTTAAAATTTTTTATTTATTTTAATTGACAAAATTGTATATATTTATCATGTACAACATGTTTTGAAATGTGAATACATTGTGGAATGGCTAAATCGAGTTACTTAACACAGGCACTACTTCATATGCTTATTTTTTTGTAGTGATAACACTTAAAATCTACTTTCTTAGCAATTTTTAAGAATTCAATACTGTACATTGTTATTAACTATCATCACAATGCAGTACAATAGATTTTGCCTCATTGCTGGTGATCAGTCCAGCTATACAACCACAGAAAGAAATTCATCCCAGAGCTTGGGGGGCCTCAGAACGGCGTCTCTTTCTTCCAACGGTGCAGGTCACTGTGGGCTCAGGAGTGTTGGTTCAGCCCTGCTCAGCTGCTATTGCAGGCTTTCAGTTTGTTAAAATCAAATGTGTGTTTCCCTACCATTTCCTTTCTCTCGTGCACACAAACCTACAAGTGATTAATCCTAGGGCTTAGTCTATGCTGCCTAGATATGTTTTGAGACATTCTTAAGGAGCTGATAACAGAACTGTTTTATGAGGTTTTGTTTTGTTTAGCCAGAGCACTCACATGTCAAGAGATTTCTTTTCCTGTTTGGATTTTCTAGATAGATAATAGAAGATAGATAGATAGATAGATAGATAGATAGATAGATAGATAGATAGATAGATAGATAGATAGACAGACAGACAGACAGACAAACAGACGATAGATGACAGAGAGATAGAAGATAGATAGCTGATAGACAGTCATAGTTCATTTGTGCTGTTATAAAAAGTACCTGAGACTGGTAATTTATAAAGAACAGAAATCGATTTTCTCACAGTTCTGGGCTCTGGAAGTCCAATCAAGCACCAGTATGTTCAGTGTCTGGTGAGCACCTGTCTCCACTTCCAAGCAGGCACCTTGCTCCTGCATCTTCCAGACGGGACATCCTCCAGTTGTGTCCTCACACGGTGGAAGCGACAGAAAGGCAATCAAAGGTCTAAGCTTGTTCCTTCTAGCGCCCTTTCAAGACACTTGTCCATTTATGCCGTAATCACTACCCTATGGTCTCCCCTCCACCACAGTGCATAACACTGCCACATGAATATTGGGGGACATTCAGACCATAAAAGATAGAAAATATATACATCTCCAAATCTTCTTACTGTGAGATTTTAAAATTAAATGAACAAGTTTATCTTTTCAGCCACATTGTTTCATTTCTGTTACTCTGTGAAGACAACAAGCAACGCAGTCACTGTGGCAGTGCTCAGCCCTCTAAATCCCCTCACCTGCCCCCTTTGTGACTACAGTCGTGTATTTGCTGCGTGACTCTCTCAGACACAGCCTGTGGTTTGAGTAGAACTGACCCCACTTTCCCTCGTTAGCATATATGCCAAGCAAATGAGCTAATGAGAGCTTTACCCACGTTGGCGAATAACCAATAGCCACAAGACCCTAATGAGCACGGGGTGGGCATCTTTGGGCCATTTGGGTTATGACCCCACAAAGCATTGAACAAGCAGTAGATGTTTAATTGACCTTTACTTGTGACCAAGTTTTATTTATTTAAATCAGAATTTTAACTGAAATAAGACTAAAGCCCTTTCACTCTCCTTAACATCACTGTATTTTTTAATTGTTGTGTTCTGGTTTTCTTTTAGCTGCGTTATTTTAAAATGGGGGTGGGGAGATCCTATGTTTTTTCTGTCAAATTCTAAATGTGCTCCTTCCCAATGCTTGTTTGAATTCAAGAAAGCTGTCCTCATTCATCATTGATAACCCATATTTTTATTTTCACGTTCACGGATTAGGCTTAACAAAACCTTTTAAAAGGAAAATAAATTCCTAAAACTGAGCATAGAAGCACATACACATGTTTAGATTAATAGAAGCTGCCCCAATTTCCAACTCAGACATTTTACAAGGTGAGTTTTGAACTGCTTACTCCAAATCAGTGAAGTATAATTTGAGACTTTACACTTACTCTTTTTTTTTTTTACTTTGGTCTTTCTGCTTTATAATTGTTCCAAATTCTGACTCTATAAGTAGGTATGCTTGTATGTGTTCATTTAATGTAAGCAATAATAAGTATATCTTGGTAATTTCACTAGAGTAAACTTTATATTATTTTAGCTTTCATTTCTGCTGCCTGAAAGGTTGCCATTGTTAAGGAAGCTGAAGATTTTAGAGGGTCTTTTGTTGTCCAGTGAAGGACTGTCCTCGTGGTCATCACAAGTGTGGAATTCTTTGGGCAGGAGGTTTATAAGGCTGCCTTCTGCTGAGTCTGCTCTGGTAATGGCCCAGATGGAAGAAAAGTGCCCTTGCTGTCATCCAGGCTCTGCTTCCATTTTACACCTTCTCAAAGTGAATGCCACTTGGGCCCTTGCTCAAGTGCATGAAGGCCGGTGCCTTTGTTCGATATTTGGCCGTCAGAATTCATTGCAAGGAAATTTTTCTTCTACTTTTCCCTGTAGCACACCAAAGCATTTGGCAGGAAGGCAGGAGCTTTTCAACCTGTGCGTGTTTGGACACATTATACTTCAGTGATAATTAGCAGAATAATTCGCATAGCATTTAGGAGCAGGTACTTTGGTGTCACATAGACTTATGCTAAAATTCTAGACCTGTCATTACTGTGTAATGCAACCTTAGGCAGGTTACTCACTTTCTCTTAGCTTCGGTGTCCTTTGCAGTAAAATGAGAATAATAATAACATCCCTGAGAGCTATGAGAATTAAATTAGATAATAGATAACAAGCATCTGGTGTAGGTACCTAGCTCATAATAAACTTTTGATAAATGACATCCACTACAGCTGTTGTCTTAATTTCCCCAGATGTGTTATCTTTGCATTTGGCCTGTCAGTGCCTCTATACTGGATTCATTTCTGTCCCTAAACCACGCACCTAGCTCTGTGATTTTCTGATGAAAGAAAAGCTCTGGTTCTAATTGTACCTTACAAATCGTCTTTGGGGATGCAGCTGGCTCATTAGCCTTTAGGGCTGTGCAGTGACTCTCGCTGCCTCCAGGTTGTGGTAGGTCCCTCTGGTGACATCAGTGACACTCCAGCTGTGTTTTCAGTATCTGTTCTAAAAGCCACCCAAGGTAGGTTTGCAATTCAGTGTGTTTAAACTTTCAGAAACGTTCATCCAATACACATAATATAGTTGAACCGTTCATCCATTTGCTCTAAAACATAGGATCTTGTGCTAGATGTTTTTTGTTTTTATCCCTAATACATAAAAACCTTGGCAGGCATGGCATGTTCGAGGAAATTATATGTATATCAAGTCTTGTGACACTACAGAAGGAGAATTTTATCTATTCCATCTAGGTGTGGCTTTATTCATTTATTCTAGAGATGCTAGAATTTGGGAAGGATGTTCTTGAAGAGGTGAAGAAGAATAAAGGTATAAATATAAATAAAGGAATAAATAAGCTTTCTGAAAGGCCTTTGATTCTAGGCATCCCATGCCTTTCATTTTTGGCAACAAGTTCGCTGTTTTGGGATGCCTGTTAAGCTTTGGGAAGCTTTCACACAGCTGTGTTCTGACGGGGACTAGAGACAAGTTTTCTTCTCTGCTCTGCTACTCACTGACTTTGAGCAGTTCCTGCCTTGCTTGGAGTAGCCACACAGAAAACATTCATCGCACACATTAGTGAGTGGGGTCTCGCTTCTGTGACCGTGCCTCTGCTTCCAAGGTGGACATGCCAATTGCACCTGCTTTTTAAATCAGTACTGTAAGAACTAGAGTGAGTTAAGCTGCAGAGCTCTATTTCTCTTGTTTCCAGAAGGCTGCTCAGCATGAGCCTTCAGCACGCCCTATTATTTCTGTGCTTTCCTTCTTTCCATACCATATTTTAGCCGTTCGTGTGTGAGAGCTAATTTCTTCCCATCCCTTCCTCATGCTTGGTGATTTTCTACTAACTTCCTCATCTCTCACCCACAGCAACAGGTATTCCAAAGACCTTCAGCTCCCCTAAGTCCCAAACCTTTTTGGCATCAGGGACTGGTATCATGGAAGACAACTGTTCCACGAACCGGGTAGGGGTGGAGGGATGGTTTCAGGATGATTCAGGTGCGTTACATTTATTGTGCAGTCAACCCTCTCTGCTGATGACAATCTGTATTTGCAGCTGCTCCCCAGCACTGGCATCACCACCTCAGCTCCAGCTCCAATCAGCAGGCAGTAGATTCTCATAAGGAGCCGCAACCTGGATCCCTCACATATGGAGTTTACAGTAGGGTTTGTGCTCCTATGAGGATCTAATGCCGCTGCCGATCTGACAGGAGGCGGAGCTCAGGCGGTGATGCAGGTGATGGGGAGCAGCTGTAAAGACAGATGAATATTCGCTCTCTCACTCTCCCTCTGCTCCCCTCCTGCTGTGCAGCCCAGTTCCTAAGAGGCCATGGACCAGTACTGGTCTGTGGCCCTGGGGTTGGCGACCACAGCCCTGAGCAATATCTTTCTCTCTTCATAAGATCATGCCCCTTAGTAAATACAAAAAACAAAATAGAGACTTATTGGCTCCGGGCACTCCCAACACAATACTCTCTTCCTTCTCTGCATCTGCACACACCTCCGGCTCCCGTCCTTCAGCCTCTGAAGGAGGGCATCTCTGTCTCTCTTCCCAGGCTAACCCTTCTACCTGAGGCTTCCGGTCCCACATTTTCAGGGATTTCACTAGGTTTTTTCTCTCTTACCTTTACAGTTACACGCTGCCTTTTAAATGGCTCTTTCACTCCACATAGAAACCCACTCAAATCAACTGGGAGGAAAGGAAGAAGAACTAGGCAACATCTGTCCTAGATCTCCTCTGGCTGCTGCCCCCATGCCCTCTCCCATCTCCCGCCTCTTCTCCATGTTCAGGCTTACACGCCACTGTCTCCACTCTCCTGCGCCGTCCTCAAACCACAGCAGTCTGGCTTCGGCCCTGACTGCACTGAAACCACCTTGTCACAGTCACCAGGAACTTTCAGGTATGAAACTTGGAGGGGATCTTTTAGACCTTGTATCACATGACCTTTCTGCAGCTTTGAACACTGTGCTCTGCTCGTTTCTCTTGCTTGGGACTGCCTAGTCCCTTGGCTTCCCTGACAGCGTTCACTCTGTAGTAGCTTCCTGCATCTCCGGTCACGCCTTCTCAGTCTCTTCTGCTGACTTTGAACTCTCCATCTTTTCCTTAAACATTGGCATCTTCTCCTCTTTTCCTCTTCCCCTCTCTTCCTTTCGCTTTCTGCGCTCTTTCTATGTTGAGGGCTTCCACTGCTGTGGCTGCATTCATCAGCTACATGTAGATGGCCCACAAGTTGTTTTCCCGAGCACCAGGCTCAGATGTTCAACCACAGACTTTACATTTCCCCTTGTATATTCTTGAAATACCTCAAAATCAACTTATCCAAAATTAAATTGATACATGCCCCCATTCAGCCCTCAATGTTCTTCTTCCTTTAAGGTTGTTTTTTTTTTTTTTTTTGACTGTCACTCTGTTGCCCGGGCTAGAGTGCCATGGCATCAGCCTAGCTCACAGCAACATCAAACTCCTGGGCTCAAGCGATCCTCATGCCTCAGCCTCCCGAGTAGCTGGGACTACAGGCATGCGCCACCATGCCTGGCTAATTCTTTCCATATATTTTTAGTTGGTCAATTAATTTGTTTCTATTTTTAGTAGAGATGGGGGTCTCACTCTTGCTCAGGCTGGTTTCAAACTCCTGATCTTGAGTGATCCACCTGCCTTGGCCTTCCAGAGTGCTAGGATTACAGGTGTGAGCCTCCGAGCCCGGCCTTCTTCCTTTAAGTTGTGTCTCAGTAAATGACATGACTGTCGTCCTTACTCTTGCCCCCAAAGAAACCTAGTGCTGTTCTTGACTCCTTGTGTTCCCTAACCTCTAAAGTCAAATCAGTCTGCAATTCTCAAAGGTGTGCAGTCCTAACATCTCTGTACATGGCCCCCTTTTCCCTTCCCTACCACCCCTATCTAACTCAGGCCCTTATCATTTTCCTCTTGAGGGACTGCAAACGACATCCTGACAGCTATTCCTGACACCAGTCTTGCTAAGTTCTCTTCTCCACACAGAATGATGCTTTTAAAAATCATCAAATTCCTTCTGTGCCTTCCTTGCCTTAACATTTCTCAGTGGCTTGTATCACTTTTAGTAATGTGTTCCAACATAGGGCTCCTGAACTGGTTTTAGGTCTTGCTGGATTTTTTTTTTATTTGAATATATTATTTTATTGTGTGTCAGGATAAAATAACTAGGACATCAGACACATTATTTTATGAATGCCTTATTAATGTTATTTTATGAAATGCTATGCATCTTAAGTTATTTTATGAACTTAGGGGCAAGCTAAGTTTAAAAAGGAGCCAACTTAAATTTGATTTAAATATAATTAAATAATAGCACTGGTCTAAGACAGGATTGATTTAATAATAATAATGAAAAAAGATAGTATGGAACTTAGTAGTTCCATACTCAGCAGCTGCCAGATAGTATGGCAGCTAAGAGGAGACATTCCAAAGTCCTATCAGGGTAGCTCCAGGAGGTCTCACCCCACCTCTGAGCTGAGCCCTCTGCCCCTCCTCGGTGTCCCTCAGCCCCCAGGGCTTCCCTCTCTCTGAGCATTCACCACACTGTAATGCAAATTTCTACTTCTAAACTTTAACCTCCATGAGGGCAAGTTGGAGACTTGATGCCTGGCACCTGTGGTCAATAAATAAATGTTTGTTGACTAAACAGCAGGAGCTCTGGGCTTTGAAGCATTACATAGAGCACATTCCAAATTTTCCAGCTTTCAGATCGAGTCTCGATTTTTGTAACATTATTCTGTTTTTCTGTGGAAGAGACTAGGCAATGTGGCAAGCTGCTAAATTTAAAATCAGGAGATTTAGAAGAGCTGAACAATTTTGTCTGACTTGGTTAAAACAAGGGTGGTGAAGGGATAACTTTCCCTGTACTAAGAGAGCTGTGCTAAAAAGGAATTTCCCTGTATTTAAAACTTCTGATGGTTCTCAAATGTTATGTTAATTAGTAAATGCTGGTGCAAGCATTTTGAAAGTATGGAATGCCATAGAAATGCTAATTTTCATAGAAATTTACATAATGCCTTTTTCCTAATAGAAAATAGCATTTGAAAATGGCACTGAAAATGGCAATGAGGGGTTGATATAATTCAAACTCTGTTGGTTTGTGTTTCTGTTCTTTTAATAAGCCCCTGTGGAGAACAGAGGTAGGAACGTTATTTTGAATGTTCTTTCATACATGGTCATTTGCCCAGTTGCAGGATGGGGTAGGGAGTGGTACTTAGAAGAGCATGTGTGCTTTGCTGAGATGTTCTAAGTTCTTCATCCATCCATATGGCTAATTAACCCAAACTTAGGCAGAGGCAGTAAGTGATTTACTTCTCAACAAAAAGTTAAGAGTATTAATGTTTGACTATCCCTCTCATCTTTTTTTGTTAACTCTTTTTCAGCTCTTTTTGAAAGAAAGATTGGTGATGTCTTAGTCTGTTTTGTGCTGCAGTAGCAGAATATCTGGGACTGGGTGATTTATAAAGAACAAAAATTTATTTCTCACAGTTCTGGGGGCTGGGAAGTCCAAGATCAGGATGCTGGCATTTGGTGAGCACCTTCTTGCTGTTCATTCCATGGCAGAAGGCAGAAGGGCAAAAGAAAGGACCAACTCCCTCCATCAAGCCCCTTTATAAAGTGTGAGCTAAAATAAAATCCTAAGTCCACCACTGACTGAATGGACCCCTCTTGGCCAGTGGGACCCGAGAGAAACCTTAAAATTGAGTTCCTAGCCATAACGGGATGGGAGGTCAGACATGCTTCATTATACCCCCTCCCTTCTAACAGCCATCAGGCTTTTTTCTTTAAGGGCTAAACAGAAACCCATCTCATGATCTATTCCTCCCTATTTGCAGTTTTGGTGCTACAACTAACCAGCATTTTTTACGAACCACCAGCGATGCAGTATTTATAACCAGTCTACAAAGCATGTGCAGAGAGGGTTTTCATGTCTTTGCTTCACCTTTAGACAGAGGACCACCGTTTCTGAACACAGACCCCATAAAATGGCATCAAGCTCAATTATGCAGGCACGTGTTTCTCTGTTCATAAATATTCACAACTCCTATAGCTTGTTAAATATGTATATTTGACCATACTGCTCAGCATAAATTCCTCATCCTGTTGTCCCTGCCTCAAAGCACGTGTTCCTGGCTTCTGGCCAAAGCTCTGCTTTCCAGCCTGTTGGAATGCCCACCCACAGGCTGCAGCCCTTTATGAAAAATAAAGCTCTGGTTTCCAACTTTATGAACCTCATCATTTTCTTCAGTTAACATAATGTATCTAATCCCATTCACAGTGAAGGAGCCCCATGGTCTATCACCTCTTCAGGGCTCCACCTATTAATACTATCATGTTAGTCATTTCGTTTTAACACCTGAGTTTTGGAGGGGACACACTCAAACCACAGCAGAGGAAGTGTGGGGATATATGATTTTGTGGAATTATTAAGGAAAATGGTAAATTATGGTTCCTCTTGAGGAAAGGGTCCATGCAAAGTAACCATAAACAAAATGTAAAATAACTAATAAGTGTAAAACAACTGCATAATATTAATAAGTATATAATGATATGAAACCAAAAACCATAGTTCGATGTGTGGTTTAATAAGAGTTATACCAACTTGATAAAAAGCAGCAAGACTCGAGGTGCCGTGAGTCATGGTGGGCTTTGTGCCACTGGATGGTCATAGCCTTGGTGGAGATAAGACTCGGCTGGGATGGATTTAGTCAAGTCAGGTCTCAACTGGGATGGGATTTTGTGGAGGGGAGACTCAGCTGGGATGGGATTTTTTGGAGGTGGGACTCAGCAGGGGTGGCATTTCATGGGGCAGGACTCAGCTGGGATGGGTTCCTGCTGCAGCCACCAACCCCTTATTCTCCAGGTTCATAACCCTCAGGTTGCCACAGCAGCTATTCGGAGTTATGTTCACAAGGATTATGTACAAAGTTGTACACTGTAGCACAGTTCCTAGAATGCAAAAGAATAAACAAGGGAACATCCACATGGCAGAATACCAGTTGTCTTCCAAAAATCATGTTGAGGGGGAACAGCCACCAACATGGGAAAAAATGTTCAGATTTGGTAAGTGAAAAGCAGTACTCTACAAAATAGAAGCTACTGTGCTGTTTCATCTTTGTGCAAAGATAATCTAATTTCATGTACATAAAAAAGTCTACTTTAGGCGGGTATATACATACACAATGAGTGAGATGTGCACCATCTGGGGGATGGTCATGATGGAGACTCAGACTTTTGGGGGGAGAGGGGGAAATGGGCATTTATTGAAACCTTAAAATCTGTACCCCCATAATATGCCAAAATAAAAAAAATTAAAAAAAAAATACATCAACTAAAAAAAAAAAAAAAGTCTACTTTAAAGTAGTAATTGGGGTTATCCTCAAGTGCTGAGATTACATTGATTTTGTTTTGTTCTCTGTGTGTGTGTGTGTGTTTATGTGCATTTGTAGTATCTTTTCCATGCAAGTATAGGATGTAGATCAAAAGCTCAGATTCTGGAGTGGGAATATGGCCCTGGCTTTGACACTTGTGTGACCTCTGTGAGTTATTTAACCTCTGGAAACCTCAGTCTCCTGATTTCTACAACAGGCTATATTATTTCTAGAATAGTAGCTACTTCATAGGGTCATTCTGAAGATTAATGAGCTAATCCATAGAAAGTATTTAACACAGTACCTGGCACATAACAGGTCCTTTAAAACATTTTTCAAAAAAAACTCGAGCATATTTTTTAAAGCAGAATATGCTGTGAAGAAGGGAAGAAAGGAGGGAGGAAGGAAGCGGTGGGTATTTAGTTCGTTCCATAAATGCTGCCTTAAGATATGCCTGGCAGCAGGGTCTACATGGTGGGGAGCCACGGTGCCAGGCACCGCTAGACCCCAAACAGATTTCCTTGTTCAGCAAGTCTGTACTCAGGGCATGTGGCCTAAAGAACAAATTCCCATCCCTACCTTCTATTCTCCCAAGGAAATTCCCCTCACTTACATCCTAAAGGGCTTCTCAGCTGAAAATACCAACAACTGATAAATATTGCATGAGAGTGAGTTAAAACTACCAATGGAGACTCAGTCTTGCATGTGGTTCCGAGGAGATGTGCAGAGACAGGACCTAACTCATCCTGACAGACTTGAGAATGGGTCTCTGCTTCCTCATGAAGCCAGACTTCTGCTTTCCCCAAGGAGCCCGCTCCACCGAGCCCCCACACGCCATGCAGAGCAGGCTGGCTCTTGATTTCAGGCTGTTACAGTCAACAAAGAGGCTGATGAATGAATCTAATTATTGACAGAGCAAAGCTGATGAGAAGGCAAATGCCAGCCTTTGAAAATGAAGTCTATGCTGCTGTGTTCCCTTAAGCAAATTTCCTATAATTATGCCTAAGTAAAGATTGTTCATGCTTCAGTTTGCAGAAGGTGTTATTGAAAGAGTAGCACCTTTACTCTGGTTTTATGTTTCCTTAAATGCAAATTATGCTTGTCTTTTATATTAACATTCTCTAAAAGCCTTCTTTTTTCTTTTCTTTTTTCTAACCCACATAAGTCAATATTATAGTAGTTCAAGTTTGAAAACCAGTACTGTCTTATATATTATTGGAAAAACAACAGCATGGTAATTTACTTGGAACAATCTTTGAGGCTCCTAGAATAATCAGTATTGACAAAACTTGTTCCTAAGCGAAGTGCAGTTTTACATGATTTCGTTTAAGATTGTAAAATAACTCAGTAACATTTTAGAAGTCATATGGAGCTAATTAAGGTTCTGAGTTCCATTTGAATTTCTGAGTTTGGTATTCATCTTATTCTAATTTGGAAATTCAGCTGGAACTTTACTTTCTGATTGGTTCTTACTGAGACCACACTTGGGAAAAGGTGCCTTTGTCTAGGACTGCTCGTGATCCAGAAGTTTATATACACTCAACAGATAGTGGTTGACCACCTTCTAAGGCATCATGGGGAATTGAGGTCATGACCCCTGAAATGGCAAAATAATGGTGAGCTATGCTGTATTTTTGGCAGTGCATTCTTCAAAAAGAAGTAACATTTTCCCAATGCCTTATTTCCTAATAGCAAGTGGAAATCACACACTGGTTATACTTGCCCTCTGAATCGTCTCCAAACTCATGCCTCTGCAGGAGACTTATATGTATTTGCACTCATTTAAAGCCGACACTTGGCTGGGTGCATCTGTTCTCCCTAGCTTAAGTAGTCACTGAATTTTTAAATAATAAATTTCTATCAGTGTCTAATCTGCATCATGTATTCTACAACTCAATTAGATGCTGCTTTGTTTTGTCTCCCACTTGTCCCCGTGTGTGTCACCTGTTCCCATGAGCAGGGGCTAAGTCTTCCTGGGTCACCTCTGCCATAGCGTGAGTACTTTGGAGCAGCTTACGTGCCTGCTGGGGAGGCTATTCTGCAGGAACACATCGTCACATCAAACTGCAGGTCAGGCAGAGGCAAATGAAAAGTGCCCTCTCATTTCCTGTGCTGCCACAAAGGATGACTCATGTGAACATTTTCTCTACCCCAAGATATTCCCTGCCCAACCATAGGCTGACACAGCATAGCAGGTAATATATGCATGCCTTTCATTAAATGGAAAACATAATTATTCTGAATTTGTTGTGAGACTTGAGAAAGGTCCAGAAAATTGGGGAGCTTTAAGGAAGAGCTGTTGTTATGCCTTCTAAATCATATTATGACCAGGAAATAGAAATACCTGCTGCTATTCAAAACAATCATGGTTTAAGGGACTTATATATTAGTTTTCCAATGCAAGAAGTAGATGGGAGGTGAATAGCCCTGATATTACAAGGTTTCTGATAAAAAAGCAAAAGCTCCATAGAATGTTAACATAATGGCATTAGGATATGCTAATACTGAGTCACTCCTTTAGCCAGAGATGCCTCAGGCAAAGAAAGCAGCCCCAAGAGCTCTGACATGAGCACCCTGACTTTAGATTCCATGGGCAGCAGAGAGGCCTCTGTGTGTAGAAGACCCAGGATGAACATGAGCTAGCTCGAAAAGAGCTCCCCAAGCTCCGTGTCCTCCTTCCACAGTACCCTGAACTAGAAGGCACTGCGTTGGTTGGATTGAATTGAATTCCCTGCTATGTACGTAGAGCTACTAGTGCTCAATAAATATTTACTGACTTGAGTTTCCAGACGAGACTGGATTTTTATCGCTCCTAAGCTGAGAGTGGGCTCCTCTGGTAATACACATCTCCTCCTGAATTATGCATAGGTATTTCTTGCCCTCTAGTTCATTTCTAAGCTCTTCCCACCCTATGCCCTATATCTCCATAGCTGCAGTTTATTTTATTTTCATTTTATTTTCCTTTAAGGAGACAGTGAGAACGGCATGTCTGTCTCTGGATTCCAGGAAGGAGGTGCACACACTGCAGGCCCTTTCTTCTCTGGCCAGTTTGGTCAGACTCTGCTTGCACTGCCTTCTTCCGCCCAAGCCTTCCCTCCTCCCCTCCTCAGCTCAGCCTTTACACTCCCGTAAGTCACAGCAGGCCCCGGCATATGCCTTCAGTGTGAGCCAATCCACCATTGTGGCACAGCAAGCTGTCTGTTTGGCAGCCCCAGATGCCGCCTTTCCTCGTTTTTACTGTTTGAGGACTCTGTTTAGTTCTTCAGACGAAATTGCCCGAGAAGCCATTCTTGTTACATTTATGTTCATTCCTTGCTGGGGCGAAGAAGTGGGGAATGAGCTTTTAAGGGACTAAAGAGAGAGAGATGAGACACAGACTGTCTAGTCATGAAAACCTGCCTACAAATGTCAACAGGTGGGATTCAACTATCAACTTGCTATAAAATTTCCAAATTAGGGGGTAATAAAATGATTTACCAAAAGTTCTTTTAGTTATCAAAATATTCACCAAAACAATAAAAAATATCTTCAGTATATTTGCAATATGATTATAGTTTATAAAGATAGCCGCAACTAATAGGGGTTCTTCTGAATGCTTTACCTGCATTCTCATTGAATCCTCAGGCATCCCAAAGAAGTAGATGCTGTTAATTTCACTTTACAGATGAGAAAATTTGGACACAGGTAAAATCATGTGTCTAAGATCCCATGGTTAGTGGATCATAAAAGTTATCTGTTGTGCTGATTCTTGACTGAGTGCCCCATGCATGTGATTTTAGTCAATATTATTGGATCTTTGTAAATTATGCATTTAGCAAAGACCTTAGAAGATGACAAAAACATCCACCCTCTTCTGCTTAGCAATCTCCAAATTACATTTTAAAAAGCCTAAGAAATGTGTTTATGGCCTTCTATGCATAAAATATAGCTATTTTATAATACCTGTTGTGAAATTTGGTTAAGCTCAGTTGTTTGTTCATAGCAAGACAGGCTGGAGAAGGGGGCTGGCACCCCTCCCGGATCCTAGGTAAAGGTGTATATTGTGATGAAATAAGACAGACTGAGGTTACAGTGCAAGCTCTAGGATCTTGAGCAAGTTACTCAATCATTCATCAATTCTTTCATTCATTCTCATAACAAATATTTATTATTAGGCTCTTACAATGTGCCAGACATCGATGAGATACTGATGAAATGACTTGATCTGATTTGGATTTTTTGAAGATCATTTTAGCTACCTGTGGAGTTTGGATTAGAGAGGAGGGAAATCAGATAGTGGGCTCTTGGGATGCCCTCAGGTAAAAGATAAAAGTGGCTTGGGCTAGTGAAGGTAGAAAGAATTAAACATATTCAAAATACATTTTGGAGATAAACCTGGCAGGACTTCATTATGTGCTCTCTGTGGGGATGGGATTAAGGGAAAGAGACAAATCAAGGATGACCCCCAGGGTATTGGTCTGAGCAACTGAATAGAAGGTATTATTATTTACTGACATGAAAAAATGAATAGGAGGGGTTGGCCCAGCATTTGGGGAAAATAAATAGCTCCTTTGTGGGCATAGTAAACTCTGTTTTGTGCTTATTAAATATGCAAGTAGAGAGATTAATTTAGATCTGAACTCTATGAGAAAGGTAAATTCATGGCAAGTATAAATGAATATTGACCACAGTATTAATGTCTTTTGAGATTTAAGATATATGTAGAATCAAAATGCAAGACAAAAACAGCACAAAAAGCAAGAGGGAGTAAATGGAATTGAAATGTGTAAGGTCTTTCTTTGCATTATCCAGGATGTTATAGATGTTACAGACTACCAATTTAAGGTAGTCTCTAGTAATTCAAAGAACAATTATAATGTTCATAATAACCACTAAAAAGAGCAAGTTGGATAAATTGAAAACTA
This sequence comes from Microcebus murinus, assembly GCF_040939455.1. Classification (NCBI taxonomy): domain Eukaryota; kingdom Metazoa; phylum Chordata; class Mammalia; order Primates; family Cheirogaleidae; genus Microcebus; species Microcebus murinus. The sequence goes on along the minus strand of NC_134122.1, from coordinate 48,832,332 downwards.
ATTGTAAGATGATATTTTACAACCAAATATATTAGTAATTATACTAAATATAAATGATTGAAATTCTCCAATTAAAAGACAAAATTTATCAGGATGGAATATATGTATAATATATAAATTATAAAATATATACATGTAAAATTATATACATAAAATATATATATATACAGAAAAATTACCATGATGGAATACACACACACACACACTACTTACAAAAAATACACTTTATATATTAGGAACCAAAATTTGGCAGTATTGCATGGAACTGCAGATGAAAAAGAAAATTTAAAAAACTATAAAAAACTTTTGACAGTATAAGGAATAAAACATTTTACATGCAATATTAATCAAAATAAAATTGATTACCTGCTGACTTTCTTCAGGTAAAAAAAAAAATAATAAATAAATAAATAAAATTGATAATAGCTATACAAACTATATAGCAAAGTATATTTTTATACAACAAGGATTATCAGATTACCAGAGATGGCCATTTCATAATGATAAAAAAGTCAATATAATAGGAAGATAAATTATTCTAGTTTTTATGTGGATCTTAAAGCAGTTCCAAACTGTAAAAACCCAAAACTGGCAGAATTGAAAGGAGATAAATTTATAATCATAGTTAGATATTTGAATATAACTCTCTCAGTTAACTAATAGAACAAGTATACAAAAAAATCAGTAGAGATAGGGAGATTTGAACAATTAATAAAAGTTTCATAAGTTGATACATACAAAATACTACAACTAACAAATATAGAATTCACATTATTTTCAAGCAGAATGGAATTTTTGCCTAAATAGACTGTATGTCGGGCCATAAAGTAAATCTCAACACATTTTAGAGGATTTAAGTTATACAGAGTATATCCTCTGGCTACAGTGAAATGAGCTAGAAATCAATAACAAAAAAACAAGTAGAAAACCTCCAAATGTTTGAAAATGAATCATCTCATTAGTTCCAAGTAATGCTATGTCAACAAAGAGTCACAATGGAAATAACTTTCAAAACTCTTTTATAATACAATATATCAAAATTTGTGGATTGCAGCTAAACTAGAGGGAAATTATAATTAGAGGGAAATTTATAGTTTTAAAATTCATATGTTAGAAAGGAAGAAAAGCTGAAATTCAGCCACCTATGTATCTGTCTCAAGAATATTTTAACCCCAAGAAAATAGAAAGTTTAAAATACTAAACATAAGAGCAAACTTAATGAAATAAAAAAGCATCTTGAAGAACTTCAACAAAGCCCAAAGTTTATTTTTAAAAGATTAATAATTTCATAACCCCTAGGGTTTGATCAAGAGAAAAAGGAAGAGGGCAAAACTTACTAGTATCAGGAGTGAAAAAATATTGTGCAGATATTAGAGACATCAAAAAGATAGTAAGAAGATACTATGAACAAGTTAATGCCAATACATTTGAAAATTTGGGTGAAATAGACAAATACCTTGGAAACACTTAAAGTGACACAAGAATAATAGAAAATGGAATTAGTACATTTATGGAATGGTTGTGGGAATTAGAAGGTAATATATATAAAGCATTTGTCATTGAGGTTGGCATATATTCAGCTCCTGATAAATGACTATTATTAGAATCATTATAGATGGTAGGAACAAGAAATCTCTATGAGACAGGGATCAACAGTGTAGGTTCAGGGGCTACTGGCATCTTTTTGTGAATTTCAAGAGAAGTGGCCACAGTAGTGTGGAATTTAAGGCTAAAGCAGAGCCACACACACAGAGTAGGTCTGGGGCAGTGGAGCTGGCAGAGTTAGTACCCAACAGTGACAAACAGTTTTATCAGAGGCAGGGGCAGTTGCCATGTTCTCTGTCTGGTAATAATGTCTACCAACATGAAAATATATGTAAAAAATATACCAACAGCCATCTTATGATGAATGCAGTAACTCTGCATATAACAGAAGGATATATACAACGTTTATGTCACAGTTCAAACATGAAGATCTGTCAATTTGACCCTGTGATATCCTTATGAATTAATACATAGCTACCCCTATTCATGGCTTAAAAATATGAGTTATTATGATGTTTTAAAAGCACTTTTTTCTTGAATTTAAAAAGTATAAATGTATAAAAGACTAACGTCCTTAATATACAAAGACATTTTCCAATTAATTAAAAAAATTTGGACCACAAAATTTTTTAAATGGAACCAGAAGAAAAAAAATTTGAAAAAAAAATTCATGGGAAAAAAATTATATCAACATTGAAACTCATGAAACAAGATCAACGGCACTCATATTTAAAGAAATACTAATGAAAACAACAAGTAGATGAGCTTTTTTTTTTTTTTTTAACCTGTCAAATTTGAACTTACCTGGTCTTTGACAACTTACTCAACCACTCTGGGCTCTTGTTTCCTCATAAATGAGGAAAATAGTTTTGCTTTTGTGTGTGTGCACATGTGAGTAACATATGTAATATAAGTAAAGCAAATTCTTCTTCAAGGCCTTCTTCAATATTTTTAATTCTTGCAGAGGGTCTAGAGTGACATAATAGAAAGTAAGTAAGTTTTGTGGTATATGTAAATACATCAGTGGGCTGGCAACAGCTGGGGAAGCCTGTACCCCAAGCAGCCTGAGCACGCCTATAACCAAGTGGCCCCTAGCAACTGCCAGGCCTCCTTCGAATTCTTTTCCCCATTAAGCTTCATTCCAGACAGTTTGCTTACCATAGTCAACACCATGGAAAATTTTAGCAACCCCCCTTATTTGTCATTTTTCAGGATACCCAAATAATCATGCTGTCAAATCTAGGAAGTTACCTAGAAGCATCCCTTTAATGAGATTTGAAAGAGATTAATTATCAGTTGGAAATGACAGTCAGTATAAGAAAAGAACATTGTGTGTTCAGATGCTTTGCTAAAAGCATCAGATGCTAAAAATTAGTGTTCCTTAATTTTTAGGTATTTGAGGTGAGTAGGATTTGGGGACTTTTCAAGATCTTATAACTTTTGGGAACTCGAAAATATAATCAGCATGGTTTTGGGCATATGATAAAACTTATCTAAGCTCAGGGTTTTCTGCCCTTCAGAGCATGTCAAGGGGTGGAGAGGGGAAGAGGTTAATGTTTTCACTGGGTGCTTTGCTGACATCACATCAGTACTACGAATAGTATTGCTGGTTCTGACCAACAGCTTCAGAAGAAAACCCAGAATAATTTAGTAGAATAGTTTGGTAAAATTTAACATTTTGTGAGGCCACTCTCTGATCCCTGGCTTAGCCCTCAAATCCTTTTTTCTTTTCTTTTTTAATGAGGCCAACTGCAAATTAATTATTAAGATAATTATATTTCTCTGCTGATCATATTTCTCTGAATTTGTATTCTGTCTAGCATTTGTATTGCTGTAATTACACCTTTTATAGCTACCCAGTTCTCTTCCCAGGCTGATTCTTGTTTTCTCTTTTATTAAGCTGAGATAGGATTTAACACAGGCCATGTGTTACTCCAGCCAGAAAGAGTCAACATCTAGGATGAGTAAAGAGAGCCAAGTTGTTTTAACTGATTTTCTTTCTTTGACACATATTATACTTATTTTTATCCCAAAATTCTCCTCCAACTCCTTCTTCTGTCTTCACCAACCAGCTCTTTATGGCCCTGCCCCCTCCACCCTCACCTTGAACATTTTTTTTTTCTGAGTTATCTTTTCCATTCATCTATAAGCCAGAGATTTTCCATTTCATCTACCTTTGGTCTTAAATTCCATGACCTTCAACCTCTACAGAGCTGTGTATCTTGGAAGGGAAGCAGCCCCAAGCCAACTTTTACCAAAACTAGAAAGAAGACCATCAGAATGACTTATAAAATATTGATTCAGTTCCAAGGCCATTACTTTCACTTTTAAATGACTCACAGGTCATTAACTGCCCAGACTGTGGCTTTCAAGCACAGCTGTTGAAGGAGCTAAATACTATAAATCACTAACAACGTTAAGGGGGAGAAAATGCTTGGGGAGAACAGCAGAGATGGAAAATTAAACCAAATAGTCAGGATGCAGAGCAGGACAAAGCAGTGAGATTTGGAGGCTGCCCCTGTCCCAGGGCAAGGTAGGTGTTCCAACGTAATGTGTGGCCAGGCGTCGATGGAGCTGCCAAACAAGTGGTAGCCAGTGGAGAGGTCTGAGAGGTGGGCAGAAACATTCCTAAAGATGTAAAAAGTTTTCACTGGAAAAGAACCCAAACTCTGTAACATAATTTAAAGAGGTTTATTCTGACCGTGGCCTGGAGAGCCGCACCCTAAAAGCCTTGAGCAAGTGATCTCACCGTGGCTGGGTTACAGTTTGGTTTTACACATGTTAGGGACACAGGAATTACACGTAAAATCATAAATCAACACATGGAAGGCATACACTGGTTTGGCCCAGAAAGGCAGGACATCTCAAAGCAGGGCAGTACAGGTTACTGGTGGGTTTGACACACTGACTGCCACACTAGAAAAAAAATTTTCGTTGGGGCCATGGTGTTTTATCATGAAAATAGAACAACAACTTTGAAAACAAAATGATCTTTTCCAATTTAATCAAAAATTTGTTATTTTTTTATTGCTTTCTGTGTGTGAATTATATGCAAATTGAAAAGTAGTTCACTCAGCTCTCAAGGTGAAGAGAAACGAGTTACATATGCTTCACAAGGCCCCAGGCTCAAAATCTAGCATGAGTTAAATACAACTCACAGGGCAGTTAGTTTGTTAAAAGTTCTTTGATTTGTAATTGATGAAAGAATTGAAACTTTGTCTAAAGGCTTGGAATGTTTTAAAGGCTTCCTTAAAATAAGGAAGTCTGTTAATCAGAGACAAGCTACTGGACATACACCCAGACTCAAGTGATCTGTTAAGTAAATTGATGGCCTGCAGGAGTGGTTTAATCTTTGCCTCACATGGCCTTAGGCTGTTACAAAGAATAACTCCAAAAGGGAGGTGGGATAACTAGGTGTGTCTGACCTCCCTTATCCTCATGGCTGGCAACTCAGCTTTAAGGTTTTTCTGGGGTCCCCTTGACCAAGAGGGGGTCCATTAATTCATCTGGGAGCTTAAGATTTTATTTTGGTTCACAGAGTTCTAGCCACTTGCCATGTGCAGCTTCAGATAAAGGCTTGACAGTCATCTAGAAAAGTCCTAAAGATGTTGGCAGTTATGAGCAGTGGAGTAGGCGTGGGTTCCAGGTAGAGAAATCTAAGGGCCACACAGAAGAAACTTTCTGATCTGCATCTTTTTCTCAGGCACAAACAAAACGCCAGGAAAAGCTGCACACGCAGCTTACTGTTGGCAACCCTTCATTAGATAAGTTTTGCCAAAGCCCGGTTTTCAATTCCGCAACTATGACACTAATGGTAATAATAACAACAACTAATATTTATTGAGTATTGGGTGCCAATCATTACCTCTTTTAATTTTCTCAACAGCTTTAAAGTTCTGTTACGACTTTTTGCAAAGGAGGCTCTGAGAGATTAAATTACTTGCCCACGGGGACAAGTTAGTGAGCTGCAGATGTGCAGATTGTCTGATTCTAAAACCCCTCCCTTTCGTCAGAGCCTGCTGCGCAGTCAGATGGCTTCAGTTGCCTGTTGTTGGATCAGGTTCTGAGAGAGACGGGAAGAAGGACTTCTTTATGCACTTTGCATCTGGCCTTATGTAATCATTTTCAGGTCAATCAGAGTAGCCATAGGTAAATACAACCCATTTGCACAGCCACACAGGCAAGGGAGAGAGCTTCAAAGACTGTCTCAGCTGTCTCTGATAATCCCCATGGTTATAAAATAAAGCACTTTGTCTTAATGGGCTTTTAAAAATTTGAATTATGTGAGGTCATATAAAAAGTGAACCAAGTACAACCAAATGCAAGACAAGCTTCACTCTTTTCAGAGCTGTAGGCTTCCAGTTATTGAGTCCGCCAACAAGGGCTGTGCTTCTTCCTGAGCGCTCACAGTGACTGTGGGACGCAGACGTGATGCTGGGTCCACTACTCTTGTTTCTCAAACAGTGTTCTGGGGGACACAACGGTTCTATAGCATGTGCCAGGCGCTGGGGGATTGCAGATGGGTATAATACAGGCCCCTATTTGCAAGTCTATAATGTAGTAGAAGTAATGCAAGACAACTGGATAACTGTAGTCCTAGGAAAGATGAGATCATTGTTCCTCAGACTGTTACGGATTTTGATTTATTATCGTTTGCTTCATGACAAAGTACTTCTTCACTAACAAAGTACCTGACAGAGAGCTTTTTTCCTGAATGTGGAGTATACCAGTCTGTGTCCAGTTGGGAGGTAAAAACCACATGGCAACTTAAACTAAGGGAAATTTAGTATAAAGGACTACTTATCTCTGATTTAATAGTGACTCTAAGAAAAGTCTGTATGTTACCCTAGATGTAAAGGGCGTACCCATGCCGAGGGTTCCGAGACATTAGGGAGTATGTGGTTGGAGCTCACTGGATAGCAGAGAAGTAGGCTGGTTTTTCTTGGCCAGAGCTGGTCTGCAGCCTCCGGGCAAGGAACAAGCAGCTCTCCAGAGTGCAGGCAGTCTACAGTCTGTGGCCTGGCAGTGGGCCTGCAGAGGGAGTGGGGGCCTACATGGACTCTGGGGTTGGAGGAGGTTGGGGGAGGGGTGGAGCTCAATCAGTGATGTGGGTTGAGGAGCACAGGTATAAGTATAACCCAAATGTTGTGTGGGATATACTTATACTAAGGAATTATTGCTATTTATCTGAAATTCTAATTGAACTAGGAGTCTTATTTTGTTTTGTTTTTCTAACTCTGGCAATCCTACCTCTGGGATGCAGGTGGGACACAGGTGAGGATTAGCAGGTGGCCAGGCAAGTGAAGAAGCAGTGGGCATAGGGACTCTGGCACAGGCAGGAGCCCTGAAGCACCATGGTGTCCGTGTGGAGAGGGCCACAGAAAGTTACCATCAGGGCAGGCCAGGGCTGCAGGGACACTGTGAAGAACCATGTGATCTAGGCGAGTGGCTGGCACTGAGCACCACGGGTCCCCCCCACCACGTGCTAGCTGGAAAGAGCAGGAGAGCCCCTGCCCCCAGCACTGTCCCTCCAGCACCTCTACAAAGAGGCCCAACCTAGAGCTCATGGTGGAGGAGAAAGCTCGAAGGAATCCCCTCCATTCTCACAGAGCAGGTATGGAAAGTAGAACTGAGAGGCAGTACGCTGGCAGCTGGCACACGAAGCCTTATTCTCTCCTCTGCCAACTGCAGAGAGTGTCTTTTTTTCTTCACCCATTTTACAAGGCCATCTTCCTTTGATGTAAAACATGAATCGACTCTCTTTAATCAGGCACCATTTCCACAGAGTAAAGGACATAGGGTACTAGCTCTGGTATTTGTACAGGATCATGGAATTTGGTAGTTTATCTACTCAATCCCCTTGTTACTTTTTTTTCTTCAGTTATTTCAAAGGAATAATAAAGTTGAGAGAAATAAGTTCTAGAGAATTCCCCTGAGGTGTACCCTCATAACACACAATCTCACATCCTTTCTCTGCCATGGTTAATGGTGGCAAGAGAGTTGTTTACCCATTGACTGTCTCTATGAAAGGAACAAGAACAACAACTTTTCAGTTTTATGGATTCTTTTTTTATTTTTAATTGGGGTATTAGAGCTGTCAACTTGAAAGTTCAGTCAGTTGTGAGGTAAATTCTTTCTTGACAGGTTTGAACCCAGAGAATGGTTTAAGCTGTGATTACAGTTTTCTAACAAAAAAGTTAGAAATGGAAGAATTCTGAAGTTGAAAGAGGAATAGCCCCCAAAATATATATGTACAGGTTAGTTTAGCCAAACCTTTCCCCTCTCCCTACCAATGGTGAACCCATATTTTTAGAAGCAGGTAATTTTTTCCACTAAAGGGTATTATATCTTCGTGATAGAACAGTTTATGAAAACTATTCAGAAACTCTATTTTGTTGTAGAATGAAAGATTTCCCATGGTGCAATATCTCTCTTTGAATCTCTTGATAGTATTTACATTTTACTGGCTTCTCTAAGGCTTGTAAGTTTTTCTCTTTTCAAAAGCAAAATTAATTCCTGCTGGACACTGGAGAGAAACCTCTTATAATGTTGACTAGACAGACTTTGATACAAAAGACAGTTACATAAAATTTTCCTCCAAATGAGAAACTTGTGAAAATAGATATAGAATTCAATCAGTTTTTCAGGGTAGATCATAGTTTCTGGAAGCTCCTAGATTAGACTGGAAGCCCTCAAAAACATTTCTTTTAACCTGGTGTCTTAGTCTGTTCAGGCTGCTGTAACAAAGTAACATAGCCTGCAGAGCTTATAAACAGAGACATTTCTTCCTCACAGCTCTGGAGGCTGGGAAGTCCAAGATCAAGGTGCTGCCAGATTTTATATCTGGTGAAGACCCATTTTCTGGTTCATAGACAGCTGTCTTCTCGCTGTGTCCTCATGTGGGGGAAGGGATTGGAGGTCTCTCTCTCAGGGCTTTGTTATGAGGACACTAATCCCATTGGTGAGTGCTCTGCACCTCTCGTGAACACACACGTTCAGACCATACGACCCACCACAGTCACCTGTGCAGGTGCTTGAGGAATACACAAGCTGAAAGTCACGATTATGAAAAATGGGAGCTCAGTTTAAATACATCTTCCATGCAATTCAGTTAACAGGGGGGCAGGAGGGGTTTTCTGAAGAATTTGTTCCCACGGTCTGCACCAGTAACCACAAGGGAAATTGGACTAAGATATTATTCCAGGTAAAGTGTGTTGTTGACAGCGTGCCTATCCGCAAGGTGTGTGACAAGTATCTCTGGGCCAGCGTGGCCGTTCCTTGAGAGAAAGTATTAATGGGACACCAACAGCATGGAAGATTTCTACTCTAGCATCCTGTGTGGTCCTGCATGAAGCCTTTCCTCGTGTTAATTAGAGAACCTGCTTCTTTTAAGACGTGTCCATTTTCCTTCATAACATACACACACTTTCTCTCCCGCTGCCCTCAGTCCTGAATCTCTCACATTCTTCTTGCCATTCTCTTCCTTTCCACAGCCTGGGAGCAGTTCCCATTTCGAATGTCTGAGTGTCTCAGGCTGAATGAAGACTTAGGGCCTTATTAGGTTACACACGTTGGTTTCTTGCTGGGCACAGAACACCAACATTAATCAGGAAGAATTTAATTTTAGAAAACTGAACTCTTTCTTCTGGTTCTATGGCCTGATTGACTTGCCACATGCTTATTAAGTGAGTTGTTTTATTTCTTGGTAACTTAAGAAGGGAAACTGTGTCTAAAGGTGGTTCATTCATTGAACAGATATTTATCGAATGTCTCTGGGTGTGGCCCAGCCAGAACCCTGTTGTTCCTTTCATGAGGCCTATAACCTATCAGGGAGACGAATGCTAAATAAGAAACGACTCTGCGATGAGTGGTTACAAAAGGGAACTGCACAGAGACTCACATTCGCGAGCACCTTCCTCATGCAGGTGCCTCAATCTGTTAACTTCTTTAGAGCTCACGGCGACTCTGCAACCTAGGTTTCTCTCTTATTTCATCTCATGTCATCAAGGAGAAAACGGAGGCACAGGAAGCTAAATGACTTGCTCAGGGACCCTCAGCTACGAAGTGGCAGAAGCAGAATTTAAACCAGGAAGTCTGACTTGAAACCCTTAAGTTTACACCAGGGACTAATTAAAGATGCCTTCCAGAGAATTTTTCTTTTGGAGCCTTCCTCTACCTCCTTGCATTCTGTCTCTCACTTTCCATTCCCAGTTAGGTTTATTGGTGGAATTGTGGGCTGAGAAAGGACCAAACCAGAGAAGGAATCAGGGACTGTCAGGTGCTAGCATGTCTAGGAAGGTGAGCACATGTCACTCTGTGACACCAAGAATCAGGAAAACCTGAGTGGGGCAGTGAGTCCCCAGCAGATGCCATCTCAAGATGCCACCAAGTCCTCTCCCTGTGTTCCCATTTTCTGCTCCGTCATCTGCCTCCCCAGTCACTGCGCTTGGCCCCCCTGGCCAACTCAGCTCCGTGATTCTTGCTGACACCTGCACCTACCTCTTCCCCTTGTCCGTGTCCCATGTGTGGTCTAACTTTCACCCATTATTTCTACAGAAAGAATTTCAATGTCATTGTCCTTGCCCTGCAGCAACAGCTTGGCAGGAGTGGTGAGATCTGATGGCCATTGGTTGGGTTGGAAAGATGTTGGACCCTAAGACTGAAGAAGTGCTAGCAAGAACTTAGGGGCCCTAGAGTCGTTGAATACAAGGTTGGCTATAATGGGCTTTGAAAAGAAACCCTTCTTCTTTCCCCTCCTCTGAGTTCTGTGATAACTTGATAAATCAAAAAATGAATTCCTATCTCATTTAGAATGGAAGACAACACTGCAATATTATTTTTTCTGGAAAAGGAAGAATAAATGTTGAATAAATGTTGAAATTATTGGTTCTCAAAAAAATGGAAGATAACACTGCAATATTATTTTTTCTGGAAAAGGAAGAATAAATGTTGAATAAATGTTGAAATTATTGGTTCTCAAAAAAAAGTGTGTTAACATTTGGGAGTTTTGTTTAAGTCATATTAGTAAGTCCTGTCTAACTGCATGATTTTTCCTTTTGTTATGAATTTGGCTTGGAACAGAACCATCTTTAAAGTTTAATTTAACCATACCTCCCACATATAAAAGATTGTTCTTTTAGCATATTTCCTTCACAATGCTGGGCCCTTTTCTGCTCTAGTATGTTTACTCTGCACTAGTGGCCACAACTGATTTCCTTCAATTAGTTATTCAGAGACAGAGAGAGGGAGGAAAGAGAAAGAGAGAGAGAGGTGTTTGCAAACATTTATTTATTCACTCTCATTTATTAAATCTTTTTTTTTTTTTTTTTTGACAGAATCTCACTCTGTTGCCTGGGCTAGAGTGCCATGGCATCAGCCTAGCTCACAGCAACATCAAACTCCTGGGCTCAACCAACCCTTCTGCCTCAGCCTCCTGAGTAACTGGGATTACAGGCATGCGCCACCATGCCTGGCTAATTTTTTCTATATATTTTTAGTTAGCCAATTAATTTCTTTCTATTTTTAATAGAGATGGGGTCTCACTCTTGCTCAGGCTGGTTTCAAACTCCTGATCTTGAGCGATCCGCCTGCCTCGGCCTCCCAGAGTGCTAGGATTACAGGTGTGAGCCACCACGCCCAGCCAAATCTTTTTTTTTTTTTTTTTTCATGTTTATTAGACTGCTAAAACATGGCCAGCCAGCGCTGTGCTACTTGCTGGAGTTAATGAACAAAGCTTCTCAAGGAGCGCCCATGTTCATTTCCTCCTTCCTCCCTCCCTCCCTCTCTCTCTCTCATTCTCTCTTTTTAACTTTAGCCTTTGTTAAGGAAGAATATTGAATAGGAGAATAGGGAGCTCATTAGAAATCAGTGTCTTCTAACAGAGACTCATTTCAAGCCTCACCATTTGTAAGAGTAACGCCTCTGCAGGGTGTGGAAGTAATTCAGATAGTTGTGCCATTCCGAGCAGGAGGCTAGAAGAGTCCTGTGTGAAGTGAAAGCCTTGGGTCTCAGCTTACTTCATAGCTGTGGGCATCAGGCATGTCATTCCCATCCCCTGTGACCCAGTCATCTGTGCCTGTTGCAGACACCAAACCAAAGAATGAGCTAATCCTCTGTCATTCTTTGTCATTCTCTATCATGTGTGAAGTACTATCCAAATATAAGGAAGTGTTGTTTTTAATAACTTGATTATTACTTTTTTTCTTTCAGTGACCAAGCTTGAATAAACTTTAGCAAGCCCTTAAAAAAATATTAAGATCTGATGATTTTTCCCTTTTAATTATATATATTCAAATAGGAAGGAAAACATAACAGCAATACTTTTATGTTCTATACTAATATTTTCCCCAATAAGATACATACCTCCTAAATTACATAGGTGTATAACCTCCCCCATTTGTAAATACTAACTAGAAATTTGACCAGTTTCTGGAGTAATTTGTACTTTGGGTGGGGAAAAAATGGTTTTATTTTACCTTCAGTCTTTGCTAAATGTACAAATTTATTTCCCCTCAGACTGTTCTGTAGTTTTCATTGTTACCGTTAAAATATCTGGCATAATTCGGATTGACTAATTTTTGTATGCTATCGTTTTTATTTGTTCATTTCCTCTCTGAAAGCTTTCAGAATCTCTGTTTATTTCCAGTGTTCTGAAAATTTAGGATGACATATGTGTGGGTCTTCTTTTAAAATTTTTTGCCTGCAATTGATGGGCTTTAAAATTTAGAGACTTAAGTCCTCCAGTTCTTGGGAATGTGACATCATTGTTTACTTTATAATTTCTTCCCCGCTGATTCTGGTTCTCTCCTTCTCATTGCTTAGCTTGTTTGCTTATATTTATCATCTTTTTTCTTTCCCCCTACTTTTAGAAAGATTCCTTTTATTCCGGTTGGGACTTTGAGATATTAGCACCACCAGATATGTCCTTTATATATCAGTTTTTCAGGCGTTTCAATTTGTTTATGTTCACTCTGTGTCGTAAGCAAATTACTTCATTTGAACTATTATGGCAGTGCTCAGTGCTGTCAATCCTATGCTAGATTGCCCAGATCCAGTTTTTATTTTGGATTTTTAAAATTTCTAAGCACATGGCCTTATCCTTAGATTATTCTTTTGGGATATCTTTGCAAACGTCTTCAAGACTTCTTGTTCCCTCCATTCAATCTGCCTCAACAGTAGCCATATGCTTTTTCTACTCGGTGGGGTTCTTCTAAGCTGTTGACATATCAGACGAGGTGTCACGTGCAATGTGAGCGCATTGCCATTTCAGAATCCTGGCAGATTGGGCCGTAGAGTCTTCTGGTACTGTTGGGCAGCAAATGGGAAGGTAAAGGGAGCAATGTGGGCTTTGCCCAGAAAGCAAACCTTGTCCAGACCTCCTGGGTCCTCACCGTCCCTGGCACTGCCACAGTGCTGGGCTCTCGGAGGCTGCCTTCTTCCAGAGAGCACTGGACCCAACACAGAAGCCTCAGAAGCGCTCCTCAGTCCCCACTCCCCTTCTTGGTGGCTATATAAATAACTGTGTGGCCTCAACGGGGAGGGGGACCAGAGGGGAAGTCATAGTGTGCAGCCTCTCAGATATTAGCATTTTTTAATATAACTAATGAGCCACTGTAGATAATGTTTTTGCTGATCTGTTTTCCATGTAGAATTGTAAATTTTTAAACTTAATTGAGAAAGTATTATGTAAACAAATTTTATTTTTAATCATAAGTTTATTTTATTATTGTTAAACTTAATCTTTATTTTTAAGCCTACCGGTTTCTGAAATCAACCATTCCTAAATTAGGTAATAATCAAAGCACAGTATTTCCCTAGAAGCAGAATATCCTAAGTGTAAGAAAAACATGTGGGAGGGAAGCAATAACTTCTAGAAACTACCCTTAAGAGTCCAAACCTTTAGACTAAAGACAAAGTATCAAAGGCAACCTGTGAAAAATTCTACAACATAGTTTCGGCAATATTTAAATAGATAACCCTAAAATTGAAAATGCAATGTGCTCTTAAGATTCTCTTCCCTTTTCCCACAACTAGAACATGTAATTGATTATCTTAAAAGTTTACCCTCATTTACTGAGTGATCTGAAAGCAGAGATGTGTCATGACAGGCGATGTTTACCTTCATGCTAGTGAATTCTAAAATGTTGCTAATTAAATTGATAGAATTGTACTCATTAATAAAAACGAAAGCTCTCAAGAACAGGCTAAATATGACTTTTATTAACTGTTCACACGATTAATATATTCAGAAGAAAAAGCATGGTAGATGAGACGGATTTCTGCTGCAAACCTTGCTTCTAAGAAACATCTGGAAGCTTTTCCAGAAATCCATAATTATTCACACTGATGTGTTTACCTTTGATACACACTTGAGGGGGCTCATTAATACTCTTTTCAAAAGCTAGTGAGGGACTCATTTCTATAATGTCGTTATGGATGCATATGTACATATACATGATGAAATAGATTTTAGAAACAAGACAGTGGTAAATGGTGACTTTAGATAGTGGTTGCACCCTAGGAAAGTGGTGGGAATTTGGGATTAGATGGAAACACACAATTTTAATGCAGGGTTCTTCAGCTCTGGGCCTGTCATCATTCGGGGCTGGATGACTTCAGTTGTGGGGTGTGCTGTCCTGTACATCGCGGGATGTTTAGCAGCACACCTGGCCTCTACCCACTGAGTGCTGATGGCATCTCCCCATCAGTTGTGACAACCAAAAATGTCTCCAGACATTGCCACGTGTCCCCTGGAAATGGGCGTGGGTGGGTTGAAGCACTGAATCAACCCCGATTGAAAAGCACTGCTTTCATAGTACATTTTGGTTTTAGTTTTTAGTGAGGTAGAAGTTTCACAAGTGTCCATTTTATTATTATGCTTTATAATCTATTTATAAGTTACATATGTTCTTTTGAATGTACAGATGTTGTGTCCTAAAACATATTAAAGCTGCCGATAATTTACTTTCAACAAGTGACTTTTGGGAAGTGAACTTGGAGATAGAGCCTGTTTGATTTTCATCATGGCATCCGTGGGGAATGTCGGAACTTTATTTTCCACTTTTTAACCACAATGTATTAGCATACTTCCATTAGGACTATTTTGACAAGGTGTTTATTTTAAATCTTCAACTTTTGAATCACTTAATTATGCAACTTGTGCAACTGGCTCTTTGCTAAAAATTGCATTAAGTTTTTAGGCTGGAACCAAATATTTTTAGTCGAGTATTAAAAATACACATAGAAAGGTTGGGGGCCTTCTAAAATTATGTATGCACAGAATAAAGTACAATATTATCTGGTTAATACCAGAAGAATAACTTAGTAGAGAAACAAAACCCTTCTGAAACCAGCTTAAATAACTTTAAGTAAAGTACTTAAAGTTAAGTGCTTTACTGTAAAGATTTAGAGGAACTCAAAGTAAGAAATGGAATAGGTCCTATCAGATAGGATAGGACCTATTCCATTTGGATGAGATGCTCGCTCTCCCCTCTCTCATTCTCTCCCTTCTCTCTCTTTCTCTCTGAAGCTTGGCTTTTCTTATCTTTCTTTTATGTAGGCTTGGATAGTCATGGCAACCTGTGTGTGCGTGCGTGCGTGTGTGTGTGTGTGTGTGTGTGTGTGTGTGTGTGTGTGTGTGTGTGTCCCGCACAGCTTCTTTTAATTAACTTACTTTGCGACTCAATATTGAATTTCCCCTTAGAGGAAATTTGATTGGCCCAGCTAAGGGCAGGTGCCTACATTTGGTCCAATCAACTGTGGCCAAATAGAGACTAACTAGATTCACATGGTGGCGAGGTTGTCCCACACTGCATCAAGCGTGTGCAGGTAAGAAGATGTTGGCGGGGAAGAAATCAAGCATGTGAAAACCACAGGTAACATTGACTAACAGAAACAACCTCCTGTGAACGTTTTGTTTCCCCTTCACGGGAGAGACGAAAAAGAGAACTGCTAGATATATGGGAGGTAGATCTGAGCATAGGTAGAATTAAGCTTTTCTTATCTTCACTGGAATTACAAATTAAATTCCTCATCACATATCTCCTAATGTTGCTCATTTCCACCTGAGTATCTTCCCCAGGCGGACATGAGCCTGCTGTGTGCTGTGTGAGTGTGAACGTGCCAATGCTAACGCCCTTCAGAATCTGCATTTTAAAACGCTGGTTTCATAGTAGTCTAGAGATAACACATTCCTGGAGGAAATTCGGGATGGAAAGGATAATAAGTAATCCTCTGGCAATTTTAGATTGGAATGAGTATCCTGAGATGATGAACTAACTACTCCTGCCCAACAAGTAGCTGATATTGTTTATGAATCTGTTCCTGCTCAAAATACGAGTCTGCGCATGTTTAAGCTGATGATAAATGGGCAGAATCACAAACATGGTCACATCCTAAAAGTCACGTAACAGGCGCAGACCAGAGTGTGGTGCCCACAGATCCGCACTGTAGGAAATCGGCAGCGACCTTGAACCCCACGCATGTCATGTCCACAGCTGCGTCACACGTGAAGACCAGGGTAGGACTCTGAAATGTGACTATAGAGGCAAAAACATTAATATCCCTGAAAAATAACAATGTCATAGATGAAATCATTACTGACTCCACCACATGGGATATGGAGTGGATCCATGACAAGCAAATTTAATGCTGGAAAGTTTTGCCGGAGGAAGTCTCCTGAGAGCCTTTAAAGCGTGTGTATATACAGTCAGTTCAATTCTCCAAGGTTGTGATGTTAATTTCCAATTAATTGTGGAACTTTTTATTTAATAAATACCTTTTTGGGTGGGCATAGTGGCTCACGCCTGTAATCCTAGCACTCTGGGAGGCCTAAGCAGGAGGATTGCTCTAGGTCAGGAGTTCGAGATCTGCTTGAGCAACAACGAGACCCCATCTCTATTAAAAATAGAAATAAATTAGCCAGACAACTAAAAAAAATATAGAAAAATATATAGATAAAATATATAGAAAAAATTAGCCAGGCATAGTGGCACATGCCTGCAGTCCCATGCTGTAGTCCCAGCTATTCGGGAGGCTGAGGCAGAAGGATCGCTTGAGTCCAGGAGTTTGAGGTTGCTGTGAGCTAGGCTGATAACCATGGCACTCTGGCCAGACAAACAGAGTTGACTCTGTCTCTAAAAAATAAATACCTTTTTAGTTAGTATGTTCACTTTCTCTATTACATTTCAGCAGAGCATTCTTTCCACTGACATTATGCACAAAATAAAGTATAATATTTTGTTTAACCATAAGAATAACTTAGTAAAGAAGCAGAGCCCCTTCCAAACAGGAACATTCTCCATTAAATTTCAACGGAGTGTCTCTGTTAAAGCTCAAAGTAACTGTAATGAATAATTTGGAATTTCCCGATTTTCAGTGTTGGGCTTCCCAGGAAGAGTGCAGGCCCGGTGATTATCCACACCGCTTCACCTTGATTAGTATGGCCAATTCGGACCTGCTTCTTCACACCTTCAGTCAGCAAATTTGTAGCTTAACATTTCCAATTCTGAACCTTGGTGTTTTGTTGGTTACTGTTTAAAATGTAATTAGGACTTCCAAGGTATCATGAAAGTGTTTTACAAAGCAATAATAGGAGCGCGTACGTACGCTTGATTTATCACTTTTTGTCTGGCTTCAAAAAACATTATTTGGAGTTGCTAATAATACCTATTAATCATCAGTTAAGCAAGTAGAATGGTGGGCTGAAAACAGGAGACTCCACGGTGATCTGGGCTCACCACCACCCTTTGTGCATGGCCATCAGCCAGTGGGCCTGACGTGTCCTGTCGCTGGAGCGTACACGTTTCTCAGTTGACAACCTGTGAGCCTGTACCATGGGTCACGGCTGTAGACAGAAAAGCTGACCCAGTATTTTTTTCTCTTCAAAAAACAAATCAAGCCAGGCGCGGTGGCTCACGCCTGTAATCCTAGAACTCTGGGAGGCCTAAGCGGGAGGATTGCTTGAGCTCAGGAGTTCAAGACCAGCCTGAGCAAGAGCAAGACCCCCATCTCTACTATAAATAGAAAGAAATTAGCCAAGCAATTAAAAATAGAAAAAATTAGCTGGGAACAATGGCACATGCCTGTAGGCCCAGTTACCTGGGAGGCTGAGGCAGGAGGATCGTTTGAGCCCAGGAGTTTGAGGTTGCTGTGAGCTAGGCTGACATCAAGGCACTCTAGCCCAGGCAACAGAGTGAGACTCTGTGTCAAAAAATAATAATAATAAAATAAAATAAATAAATAGAAACAAATCCTGTGAAAATTGGTTAATCAAACTTAACTAAATATACTTTCAAAAATGTATTTATTTGAATCAGGCCAGATTTAAAGATGTTCCATGATCTCATAAGCCTCATATCTTATAAAGCTTCATAAGCCTCATATCTTATGATCTCATATTTAAAGGAATGATTTCGTACAAATGTAGCACCAGGTTCTGGCAAAGGATACACAGCAACTTAAGCTAACAGACATTGCTTGTGGGAAGGCAAAATGGCGCAGACACTTTGGAAAAATAGTTTGGCAGTTTCTTATAAAGTTAAACATACTTACGATGTGAGCCAGCAATCCCACTCCTAGGTATTTACCCAAGGGAAATGAAGAGTATGTTCTCACACAGACGTATATATGAACGTTTGCAGCAGCTTTGTTTGTCCTCAGCGATAGCTGGAAACTCTACCCAATGTTCCTCAACTGGAGAATGGATAAATGAACTGCAGTACATTCGGTAGGATGAAATACTACTCAGCAGTAGAGAGGAACCAACTACCGCTCCACACAACGTGGATCCATCCCAAAGCATCATGCTGAATGAAAGAGGCAGGATTCCAAGGGCTACCTACTCTGTGACTCCCTGTATATGACATCCTCACAAAAGCAAAACTGTAGGGACAAAAAACAGATCAGTGGTTGCCAAGCACTGGAGTTTGAAGAGGGGGCAACCCCCAAAGAGGCCTGAGGGAATTCGTGGGGACGATGGCACTGTTCTACATCTCGATTGTGGCAGTGGTTGCATGAATCTTTTTCAAAACTCTGAGAACTGTATGCTCAAAAAGCGTGAATTTTACTATATGTAAATTGTACCTCAATAAAAAAAGGAAAATAATTTTCTTAAAGCCTGCAGGTTTATAATAGTATTGGCTTTAAAAAGTATAATAGTATTGGCTTTAAAATGGCTTTTTGGTCATTAACCGAAATATTAGTTTTGAACAAGTTAGCTATTTGGTGATGCAGAGCAGTCTGTTGGTTCTGAATAATTAAGCACAGGATTTTAGAAAGGCTTCATGTGGGTCCATACTCCCCATGGGGAAAATAAAACTAGTACATAGTACAAAAAGTGGCTGGTTTTCAACATTCTGTTTTATGTGTATCCTAAGCCTGAGTAACCTCAGTGAATATTGATGAGCTACTCTTATAAATTACACTCCACATTTCTTATGCATAGCTCTTGCTGTCATTTTAACATAAGAACATTTTAATGCGTAGGATCTCTGTTTTTCTGAGTCATAAAAACATCTAGAGAAAAAATTATCAGAAGTGTTCCTATTAGTGCTTATCAAATTATAGCATTCTGTAATTGTTTTTACAGTGTATGGCATGTTTTTTTAAAAAAATAAAATTATCTGAAGGAGAAATTGAAGCCATTTCTCCTAAAAAAAAAATCAAGGCAGGATTTTTTTATGTAAATGGAGACTTTAATTTATTCACTATTATATATTCTATTTCTATAGAATATAGAATTCTATATTCACTATTATATAGTGAATAAATTAATATGTTAATTTATTCACTATTATATTGTCTGTATTTGCATAAATATAGTACACCAGAAATAGAAAAATTACTCTATCGAAATATTCAGGCATGTACCATATATTACCTTTTTTGCTAATTAAAATTCTAGCACAACACTATGAGATAAACTCACATTTAGTTTGTGCACATAATATTACTACCATAATAGATAATACATTAAAGACTTTTTTGTAATTAAATATTTTTATAGTCAGCCAACACTGGATTTATTTTTTTTTTTTTTTTTTTTTTTTTTGAGACAGAGTCTCGCTTTGTTGCCCAGGCTAGAGTGAGTGCCGTGGCGTCAGCCTAGCTCACAGCAACCTCAAACTCCTGGGCTCGAGTGATCCTTCTGCCTCAGCCTCCCGGGTAGCTGGGACTACAGGCATGCGCCACCATGCCCGGCTAATTTTTTATATATATATCAGTTGGCCAATTAATTTCTTTCTATTTATAGTAGAGACGGGGTCTCGCTCTTGCTCAGGCTGGTTTTGAACTCCTGACCTTGAGCAATCCGCCCGCCTCGGCCTCCCAAGAGCTAGGATTACAGGCGTGAGCCACAGCGCCCGGCCCCAACACTGGATTTTAATATCTTTCTAATACATCTAAAAAAACAACAGGATGAGGATAATTTCTATAACCAATAAACAAACATTTTGAAAGTACATGTAAACATAAATTCTCTTAAGTAAAATATTAAAATATAGTTGTAATAAGCTGAGGCATGTGTTCAATATAATGAAATGTATATCTACCCAGGGATACATATATCTTCAGAGATTGATGGAGAATAAATATTTAGATAGAAAAACAGATAAATTATAATGGGGAAATGATATTACATAAACCACATGCAGAAACATATTTTTTCAGACATATCATCAAATGTTTTCAGTGGATTTTCTTACGCCATGTACAATAGTTTATTATGTACTAACATAGGGAAAATGAGGCATACCATACGAGACTGTTATAATGTAGTTATCTTGGAACGAGGTCCACAGGGTGTTGAACAAATGGGAATTACTATTATTACATATTGCTTGATGTCTTCATACAGTTCTGCTGGCTTTTGTGCAGGCATCCCCCGCCCTGGGCAGAGCTGTGACGTCATTGACTGACTCTCCTGCTCTTGGCCTTCACCTGGGGTTCCCTGACATAGCAATAAGGGCTCCCCTTTCTGATCTCTCAGATCCTCAGTTTCCCCTCCTGTCTGAGCAGCAGGAATAGAGCACAGCCTGATCATTTTAAGGATTACGTTGCTATGGTCTGAATGTTTGTGTCCCCCCAAATCCATGTGTTGAGATTCTAACCCCCAGGGTGACGGTATGAGGAGGTGAGGAGGGCAGCAGAGAATCAGCGCCTTATAAGAAGAGGCCAGAGAGACCCCTCCTCCCTTCTACCATATGAGGGCACGGTGAGAAGTCACCACCTATGAACCAGAAAGCAGACCCTCCCCAGACCCCAAATCTACCAATCTCGAACTTCCCAGCCTCCAGAACTGTAAGAAATAAATTTCTGTTGTTTATAACCTTCCTAGTTTATGGTATTTTGTTATAGTAGCCAAAATGAACTGAGACAATACTTTAGTATGCCTGAATTTTAAATCAGTCACTTTAGGTCTTTTATCCCTAATTTCATACAGCACAGCATCTGGTAGGTATTGGATATTCAGTAAAGGATTGCCAAAAGAATGTTAGTGTTCCTTTGTAAAATAATCATTTTAAGGCTAAGAACAGTAGTTCACACCTGTAAATCCTAGCACTTTGGGAGGCCAAGGCAGGAGAATCACTTGAGACCAGGAGTTTGAGATCAGCCTGGGCAACATAGCAAGATCCTGTCTCTACAAAAATTAGAAAAATTATCCAGGCGAGGTGGCATGTGCCTGTAGTCACAGATACTTGGGAGGTTAAGGCAGGAGGATCTCTTGAAACCAGGTGTTGAAGGTTGAAATAAGCTGTATTGACACCACTGCACTCCAGCCTGGGTGACAGAATCAGACCCTGCCTCAAAAAAGAAAAAAAAAAATCATCATCATCATTTTAGAAATCAATAAGTAGCCACAGAGGCTCTAGCTGGAGGATTACATGAGACTCTGAAATCAACTCTTTAAGCTGAATTGCGAAGTAAAATAACATGGTACGTCCAGGGCAATTGTCTGTGCAGTGTGAGATGGAGACGTCCAAAGGGATGGCTCCCAGTGGACAGTTCAGGTGAGCTCAGTGTTGCCTTGGAGACCAGTGTGGGCTGGGGCTGCAGGGGACCCGAGGGAGAGCTGATGAGAACTCTAAGAACTAATAAACAGAGTGATGCGAGGCAGCCGTCGGTCATGAGGCCTAGTATCAGACACAGTGTTCCAAGCCAGGAGGTGCGGCCAGCCAGTGCCACAGAGGGTGCAAGTAGTTTTGAGGCAGAATAAGGAAGCAAGTGAAGCAGGGCCAGGTAGAGTGACCTGCGTCTCTACTAGGGGTTGAATTGGGTCTCCAAAAGACGATGTGTTGAAGACGGAACCCCCATTGCTGCAGAACGTGATTGTCTTTGGAAATGGGGCCGTGGCACATGTAATTAGTTAAGATGAGGTCAGACTGTAGCGGGGTGCTCCCTTAATCCAACATGAGTAGCATCCTGAGAAGAAGAGGAAACAAAGGCGTGAGGAGAAGACACCATGTGACCAGGAGGCGGAGGTTGGAGGGCTGCAGCCGAGAGACTGGGAACGCCAGGCGTTGGCGGCTGCCCCCGGAAGAGGCAAGGAAGGGTTCTCCACTGTGGGTTTCAGGGGAAGTGTGACCCTGTTGTCACCTTGAGCTTGGACTTATCACCTACAGAACTGAGAGAGTTTTAAGTGTCTTCTGTTTTAAGTCCCCCTGTTTGTGGGCCTTTGTCATGGCATCCTTAGGGAACTAATAAACACAGTCTCTCAGGCCAAATGTGCCTGTTCATCCACTCGGGAGGGAGCACTGGCAGCTGCCACTCTGGGACCTGCCATGCCTCCATGCAGATCCAGGTCTCTCCATAATCGCCAAGGTAACTTTGGACATTCAGATTCTGCGATACCCAACAATTCCTCTTCTGGGATCAACACGTAGCCCAAACTTTTAGGATAAAGAAACTGCTCCACCCTCAGAGATCTGCCTGGGTGCTCACTTCTCCCCCAGAGACTCTCTACACCCCACAACCTCACTTTTCTTCCTCCTGCCACAAGAAGCCCAGATTTATCATTTACACTTTCCCCGGAAATAGGGGTTAAGGTCATAGTGTTAATCACTCCCCTCCCTTCTAATATCCTAAAATACATCCTCTGCACACAGTGTGATGTATTCCTCTGGTAGTGAAGAATCTGACAGTCACTATGCCACTGGACTATAGTATCTCCATTAATAATGAATTTCTGAAGACCTAGTAGCTTAGTTTATTAAACATAGTTATGTTCTTTTAAAGAGAATAGACCTTTAGCAGAAATTTACTTAAATGGTCTTGCATTGAATGAATTATCTGCTCTTTTTGAGAGGCTATGATTGCATTTGAGGCAGCAATGATCAAAGGCTTGACAGTGGATCCTACCACGTGAAGCTTAATACCATTGGTCTAACTCAGCTCTTTGAATGTGTTTTTGGTATTAACAATTGTCTGCGTGACCTCGTTCACCATTCAAGGTTGTATTTCAGTAAAGCTTGAATAATCATTGCTAAAAATTTGCTAAAATTCAGACTATCAGAAAAGGGCAAGAAGAGATGAAATCCAAATGTAATAATAAAGGTGGAAAATGAAGCAATGAAGGCAAGTGAAGGGGTAAAAGGATGAAATGATGTATGGAAAGCGTAAGGAGGCCAATTGCTTTTTGAGGAGAGCTGTAAGACTACACAAGACTGATACTTTTATTGATTGCAAAATTGTATTAAAGTTATTCCAAAAGAAAAAGAGTATGGTGTCCCTATCTCGCCATCCAGATGGTCAGTGGGAGAGCCAGGGTTTCGCTACACATCTGTGACTTGAGACACCACGGTCTTGTCACTATGAACGGAGCCTCCCTGCATGTACATAGGAAAAGCCGTTCTTTCTCATTTTCTTTTTCTTGTAGTCTTTTCTTTGGGGGGGAGGGGACAAAGCAGCTTTGGGTACCTTTTCTGCACCAAACTAATGTAAATATCCGGCTTCCCTAAATGTCAGCTGTGACAAATGGCAAACCCTTTGTCCTGCTGCTGGCAGGGGACTGATAGCCAGTGCAGGGCCTTGGGGCAGAGGCTGACGGGCATCTCCTTGAACTCCTAGGAGCCGAGGTGACGTACATGAACATGACCGCCTACAACAAGGGCCGGCTGCAGTCCTCCTTCTGGATCGTGGACAAACAGCACGTCTATATCGGCAGTGCCGGCTTGGACTGGCAATCCCTGGGACAGGTAATCTTTCCACATTACCTAAACTCAAAGTTCTATCAGCGTCGAAACTACCACCTTCACAAAACACTCAGCCACCTCTACTGTGGATAAAGGAACTAAAACTAATGGCATTTATTATTTTCAATTGCATGGTTTTAAGAGGTTCACTTTCATTTATTGTGGAGTGATAAACCTTTCCTTGTCAGAATCATCTTACCAAAAAAAAAAAAAAGAAAAGAAAAGAAAAGAAAAAACTGCAACAAAAACTTCAATGCTTTTGTAATTCATCTGCCGCGTCCAGATTCTTTAAAGCAGATTGGTCTGTAATTTATGTGCCCCAGACCTAAATTTTCAGGATGATATCACATAATTTTTGAGACAGAGGAAAACATAGAATTTCAGTATAGGATAGTGTGTTTTAGGACAGTAATCATTTGAGTTATGTCTTTAATAAACCTTAAGATGAAAATGTTATCATCTTTCTCTTTGTAACTGATTAACTTCATATATCTTGAAAATACATTTAAACAGTCTTTTAATTTTCATATATTTATTTGTGCCAAAGGCAATTCACAGAGGATTACAAAATCACCATCTTTCCATTGGTCAACCAGTGGCAGGAAGTTCCGGGTCATTGGGCGCTTGGGCAGCCTGGCCAATCAGTTGTGCCTGCTACAGGGGGCACCAGCACTCCGTTCTAACTGAGCTCTTTGACATTCACTTGAGCTCACCGAGTGAGTTACACTGCACATCCATTTATCTCTTATGGGAAAGAAGGCATTGATGTGCACAGACGTTTCCTACTATAACCTGTAGAGAAAGACAACACCTTGTTAGATAAAATCTGAAAGAAGGTAGCATCACATTTGTAATATGAGCGGCATACAATTAACCATTTGTCTCCCAATTTCCACTTTTTTTGCCTCTTAAACTACTACCTCCTATCCTCTTTTATGGTGAGGCAGGTCAAAGTGCTCAGGGTAAAAGAAACATACAAAGGGGAAACCAAAAGTCTAAAAATTCAATTGTTTCTCTCTCCACTGAATAGATGGTATAGAGCAAAAGTAAAACTTAACCCAAGGTGGTTTTTATTTTCTAGTTTAGTATTTAAACCAAAGTATAGGCTAGTCAAAGTATAATCCAGTCTCAAGGGTCAAATACTTGTTGTTTCTAATAAGACAGTCTATCTCCCCAGGAAAGAGGGGGAACCAGTGAAAGAAAATGCCATCATTCTTTGGGGATAAAGACACCATCAACACTTGAGAAAACATTGTTTATTCTGTATTTGCTCTGGAAAGCAAAAGAAAGTGCTATCTACAGATTAAAAAATGATTCTGAACAAAATAATAACAATAATGGTAGCACTAATTAGCATACATTAAATGCCAGGGGCTATTCTAAGCCATTTAAATTATTTATTTATTTCATGCCTCACAGTGGTCCTATGAGATAAATACTATTATTATCTCCATTTGATAGATAAGTAGACTTGAGCCCAGAATTGAATTTCAATGTTCACTCTTTAAAGCTTGCACCTTCTAATATTTATTTTGATGTAAAAAATACAAATTTTGACTCTATATGTCTCATGTCTGATGGTCCTTCCAATACACATACAAAAAATGTTTATTACAACAACTTTGGTTGACTTTGGAAACAAAAAGTAAAGCGATAGTAGTATAAAGCCTCATTAAAGTATTTAGGAGAAACTAGTCTAACTTATGGAAATATCTCAGTTAATCCTTTGCCCTTTTTGTACTGACAAAGAGCTCATCAGTAGATATCTTCTACCCAGTAATTTTCAGCTGGATCTCATAGTAAACATGTAAATTGGTTCTCTACCATACTGATTGTATGTAAAGTCTGCTAAGTGTTTTTTTTTCACTTGAGCAATAGTTTGCTTTTTTTTTTTTTTAAAGAAAATGCTCTTCCCCACCACCAAATTTTATTTATGTTATTACTAACTGATATTAATTGATAGGGTCTAAAGTTTTGTAAATTCCATTTGAATGAGGTTTTAATGATTGAGGTTTTGTGACATTTTTCTCCAAATTTAGAGCAAGCTGTCCTTATTTCTTTCATTTCTTCCTTTTTTTTTTTTTAATTTTTTTTTTTTTTTTTTTTTAAATCTGCAAGTGGAATTACACCTGGAATGGAACCATAGCTAGTGTCCTCTTTCATTTCTTGTTACTCCTTTCCTTGGACAGATACGCTACATACATTCAAGTGTTGGTCTCTGCTTGAAGACTGTTCCTTTCTGTTTGCTTTTTGTTGTTGTTTTGTAGAAAAGTAGGTTGATCTTTCAAATGTTCATTCTTTACCTACATAGTCATTTGGATGTTATTTTTTTAATGGATCCTCATTGTGAGATGTGACATTTTCCCCGACTATAAACATGGTTAAATTCAGAGTAAGCATAAGCTGCAAATTATTTCCTGTTATTCAATTGAAGAATTGAAGCCATCTTCTGCTCTGTCCTTGCTTGTACCTGCCCAAATGGTAGCTGGTTTCCCCCCTTGTTATAGGGAGACCAGGGTTGTCCACACGTCAGAGGGAGACGTGGGAAAGCACCAGGACCCATTTCTCTGTGTCCCCACCAGTTATACATGTGTTGTGAAACCTCTTAATTTTGCCATAGTGTAGAGTTGGTCCCTGCAGGTCCATCTAGCTAAGCCACACACGAGATTAATAAACAGAGTGGATTATTTTTAGGTTTGTCTCCTTATGCTCAAATACATCAACAAAGTTTTACTTTTAAAAACCTACTATTCCTTAAGTGTGGAGCATGTGTAATATAGGAATTTAAAAATAAACTTATTTTATGATTCATCATAAATTCATGAATAGGAAAACCATGAAAAAGCACTAACCACTCCAAACATTTTCTTAAAAAGAAGGCTGGTGAAGAGTCATATTCACCAGCTAATCCATAAAAGCTGTCCTTGGGGGAGAGTAACGTTGGGTTGGTGGAGAAAAGGCAGAAGGCTTGAATAAAACACATACCTTGGTGGGAAACATTTAAATCATCAGTGATTTCAAGCCATATGGACTTCCCATATGGTTTGTTTTTGTAGAAATCTACATTCTTCTGTTGGTTGTAAATTTAATAGTAAGTTAAAATTCCTGGGGGTCAGGGAATTGGGACAAAGTAGAGGGAAGAAATCTTTACCAGTAGGCTGTTATTTATGTACCAGACACTGTGCTAATCGCTTTTTATATATTTTTTTCATTTATCCTTGCAATCTAAGGATAGATATTATCTTTATTTTCTTAATAAAGACAATATTGGAAAAATAAGAACAAACATATCCCGCTGCTTCTCTTCTCTCCCACAACATAATAAAACACTCTCTAACTTGTATAGGAATTAAGTATTTGGACATGATTCTCCTATTCCTTGGATTGACAGTTAAGTTGGCAGCGTCTGCATGTTTCATTTCATTCCTAGCAATTTGGGACTCAGGTACAAATCAACCCAAAGTTGTCATTTCCTCATTTTTTTGCTGCTAACCCAAACTTTTTAGATAAGATAAATAAGATATATCTCATTCCTATTCTCTTAGCAATAGAGACTTTCCTATTTTCCTTTTGGAAGAGACTCTGTTTTTTTGATGAGGGTAGAGATATAAACTAGGGAGAAGGCAGGGCTTAAAATTCTTATAAACGAACATTTAACATCCCTTTCACTTCCCCGCATCTGCGTGTGACTGCCAACCTACTCAGGACTTACCTTTTCATTAACACCCACGCCCTCGCCCTCTCCTCCTCCTCCTCCTCCTCCTTCTCCTCCTCCTCCTCCTCCTCCTCCTCCTCCTCTTCTCCACATCTGTGTGTAGACACTGCCTCCTCCCTGGCCCAGCCTTTCCCACAACTCTCAGAATTCGGGATCATGTTATTACACTTAATCATCTCTCGTAAATTAGTGTTCCTTTCAACTGTGCTTGACTATGTGGGGTTTTTCTTGGTCTGTCTCAGCGTGACATAACACATTGCTCAGCAGGACCCATGCATTAGAACAGATTTTAATTTGAGAGAAGTTGGATGTGAAGCTAACAATTGCAAAAAAAGAATTATAATACATGTGCCAAATGTCAAATTCAACCTATGTCATTGGCATTATATTTTGTGAAGTTTTCCAGTAAAATAAATGATTATTTCTATCAATCATTGCTTTAAGTCTATGGTAAGTAGAAGAAATAATGAAACTAATAATAACAGCTTCAATGTATTGAGGGCTTTCTCTATGCTAGGCAGTCTTCTAAGCATGTAAACAGTATGAACTCATTCAATTTTCACAATACCCTTTCTTGGAAATACTATTCTTATAACTTTATTTTACAAAGGCAGAAGCTAAGACACAGATGACTAACTTACCCAAGGTCACCTTCCAGGAAGTGGCAAAGCTAGAATGTAAACCCAAGCCATCTTGCTCCAACCCTTCACTCTTATTTCACTAAATTTTAAAAATAAATACATTTAGGAAAAATCGTTTTCTTTCATGATCTTGCTGTGATGCTAAGTTACCGATTTTTTTTCTCTCTCTTGCCCTTATTTTTAAGAAAAACTAATACAATCTGTCAAGAAAGCCTTCACTCATTCACATCTTTCCAGTTGCGAACCCATGATGATGTGGTAGCCACAGAATGCCAACTACTCTTGCTCAATACTTGAGTTCTGCAAACTCAATCCCTGGGTTGAATTTCAAAAACTAGGAAGTCAGTATGTGTTTGCTTCCGTAGACATACCTTGATTATATTGTGGGTTCAGCTCCAGGCCACTGCAATAAAGCTAATAGAGCAATAAAGCAAGTCACACAAAATTTTTTGATACTATAGTCTGTTACGTGTGCAGTAGTAGCATCATGTCGGGGGGAAAAAGTGCATACTTTGATTAAAAATCGTTTTGCTAAAAAATGATAACAATCATCTGACCCTTCAGTGAGTTGTAATCTTTTTGCTGGGGGAGGGTCTTGCCTCCATGTTGGTGGCTGCTAACTGATCAGGGTGGTGTTTGCTGATGGCTGGGGTGGCTGTGACAATTTCTTAAAGTGAGATAACAGGGCAGTTATCTTGACTACATTAATTGATTTTCCTTCCGTGCAAATACTTCTCTGTAGCATGAAATACCATGTGATAGCATTTGACCCACAGTGGAACTTCTTTCAAAATTGGAGTCAGTTCTCTCAAACTTGCCACTGTCTTATCAACTAAATTTATGTAATATTCTAAATATCCTTCGTTTTCATTTCAACAATGTTCACAAAATCTTTATCAAGACTAGCCTCCATCTCAAGAAACCAATTTCTTTGCTCATCCACAAGAAGCAACTGCTCAGCCATCCAAGTGTGATCATGAGATGGCCACAATTCAGTCACACCTTCAGGCTCCACTTCTAATTCTAGCTCTCTTGCTGTTTTCCCCACCTCTGCAGGTACTTCCCCCACTGAAGTCTTGAACCCCTCAAAGTCATCTACGAGGGTTGGAATCAATTTCCAAACTCCTGTTAATGATATTTTGACCTCCTCCCATGAAACGTAGATGTTCTTAATGACATCTAGAATTGTGAATCCTTTCTGGAAGTTTTTCAGTTTCCTTTGCCCAGATCCATTAAAGGAATCACTATCTGGGGCAGCTATAGCCTTATGCTTATGAAATGTACTTCTTAAACAACAAAACCAAAAATTTAGAATTACTCCTTGATCCATGGGCTGCAGAATGGATGTTGTGTTAACAGGCATGAAAACAACATTCATCTCCTTCAGAGATCTTAGATGACTAGGCACATTGTCAATAAGCAGTAATATTTTGAAAGGAATCTTTTTTTCTAAGCAGTAGGTCTCAACAGTGAGCTTAAAATATTCAGTAAACCATGTTGCAAACAGAGGTGCTGTCATCTAAGCTTTGTTGTTCCATTTATACGGCACAGGCAGAGTAGGTTTAGCATAATTGTTAAGGGGGCCCTAGGATTTTCAGAATGGCCAATGAGCACTGCCTTCAACTTAAAGTCACCAGCTGCTTTAGCCCCTAACAAGAGTCAGCCAGTGCTTGGAGCTTTGAAGCCAGGCATTGACTTCTCCACTCTAGCTATGAAAGTTCTGATATAAGGCCGTTTCACCTACATTGAAAACCTGTGGCTTAGTGTAGCCACTTTCCTCAATAATCTTAGCTAGTTTCTCCGGATAACTTGCTGTACTTCCACATCAGCACTTGCTACTTCACCTTATACTTTTATGTTACGGAGATGGTTTCTTTCCTTAAACCTCATGAACCAGTCTCTGCTAGCTTCCAACTTTTCTCCTGCAACTTCCTCACCTCTCTCAGCCTTCATAGAATTAAAGAGAGTTAAGGCCTTGATCTGGATTAGGCTTTGGCTTACGGGAGTGTGTGACTAGTTTGATCTTCTATCCAGACCACTAGCACTTTCTCCATATCCGTAATAGGCTGCTTTGCTGTCTTATCATTCATGTGTTCACTGGAGTAGCACTTTTAATTTTCTTAAAGAACTTTTCCTTTGTATTCACAACTAACTAACTCTCTGGTGCAAGAGGCCTGGCTTTTGGCCTGTTTTGGCATTTGACATGCCTTCCTCACTAAGCCTTCTCAATTCTAGCTTTCGATTTAAAATGAGAGATATGCAACTCTTCCTTTCACTTGAACACTTGGAGGCCATTCTGGGGTTATTATTTTGCCTTATTTTAATATTGTGTGACTCAGGTAATAAGGAGACCCAAAGGGTTGGGGTGAGACAGGCAGTTGATGGAGAAGTTAAAATACATGCGACATTTATCCACTAAGTCTGCCGTCTCATACGAATGCAGTTTGTAGCATCTCAAAACAATTATGCTAGTAACATTACACAGACCGCTGACCACAGACTCCGTAACAAATAATAATAATGAAAATGTTTGAAATACTGTGAGGATTGCTAAAACATGTCGCAGAGACACAAGGTGAGCACATGCAGCTGGAAAATTGGTGCCGATAGACTTGCTTGACACGGGTTGACACAGACCTTCAATTTGTAAAAAATGCAACATCAGTGAAGCTCAGTAAAGCACAGCACACTAAAACGGGTCAGGTGCTGCTCCAGAATTCCGGGCTGCAGGAAGTCCTGTGAGAAGAAAGAGAAACCGCCACAGGCTGTCCACACAGGGGTCTGGATTTGTCAATCTCGAGAGCTCCGGAAAACACCATGGAGGGGATGAAAAACACAGCACCGACAAAGCGAACAGAAACTAGCCCGTGTGTGCAGCTAAGAGAAGGGGGCACAGCGGCCTTCGAACCCCAGGGCACTGGAGGCGTGTGTGGAATAGGAGACGGTGGCAGGAAACCGTGAAAATCATGTTTTACACAAAGCTACCTTAATAATTTTTTTTAACAAATCCTCTTAAATGAACAACCAACACTTAGCCTGGAGTTGAAGTTGGGATTCAATTGGTTCATTGGTCACAGGAATATGGCAACTCTGGGGAGGGGAGATTTTTAAAATGTCTATTTTAATATAATTAGAACAAACAGGAATAGGCCTATTTAAACTCTGCAAATGTGTGTTTTAATCTTAGTCCGCCTTTATTGTAAGAAGGACTGGAAGGTATGCACGCAAAGAGGCCAGCTCTGGGGTGCTGAGCCCAGTGGTGATACGATGCTGATGATCAATTGTGTGGCAACCCCAGGTGGCTTCTTCACAGCAACCTGCCCAGACCTCTCCTGTAACATGGGTGGGGAGAACCAACTGACCGGCCAGCCCCGGCTCCACTTCTTATCTGGAGTGACTGATGTGTTTAATCTTGAACTGGAAATTCCATCAGAGAATGACCAGTATAGTGTTTTCCTGCTTGTGTTTTATGAAACACTTTTTCAGTGAGATCGTTGTGGCCATTCCCCGAGAAAGGGGTTCTTGCATTGCCTAAGATTGGGACACTATCGGTTTAATTTAAATGAGTTTTTTCACCTTGGGACTTCTCAGGGCCTTTAATATGCTAGTGTGCTTTGTGAATCCCTAAGAAGGTGGAGATTGTGCAGCATCCATCAAACCTGGTTAACCATGAAATACTTTGCGCGGTTAATTTTATGGGTCAAGCGCTCCTTGAAGCTTACTTTTTCCCCACAAATGCTGATCTGAGCCAGTCCCTCCCTGTTGGCAGATGCAAACATTGTGGCAGAAGTGGGGATGTGGGGTGGGGGAGGCTGGGTCACATCCCATCATCCTCCCTGTATGTCAGCATCAGGATCATCAGGTTTCAGAACTCTCGGTTGATGCTCTTTTTCACAACATGCTGCCTTAAGAAAACCATGTGATTGCGAAGCTGGTAATTATAGGATTCTGTCTCCTTAGCAACAAAACAACTGGACAATTGGCAAGCCAGGGCTTGGTCTCATGTGGTAAAGATAATCAAAAGATATTTATTGCCTATTTAGTAAATTCAGAGAACTGCACTAATCATAGTAGAGGGTTTGAAAAAAAATGACAAAAGCCCACGAACAGTTTACAATCCAGTTTGAAAAACAAAATCTTCAAGCCCTCTTTAGAGCAAACATGACCACTCAAGATGGGTGCCCAGCAGAACCAGAATACAAGATTTGGGGGATCCAGTGCAAAATGAAAAGGCGGGGGCCTCTTGTTAAAGAAAAAAATTCCAAGAATCTCAAGATGGTGACAGCAGAGCACAAAGGCAAGAATGGGGTCTTTCTGAGTGCAGGGTCCTGGGCCACCCCACAGGTCACATGTCCATGAAGCCAGTGCGGGTGCTAAATGTGGTGTCGGCTGTAAGTGCTCTGGGACTTGGGAAGAGGACAATCCCCACAGGCTAAAGAGTGGGAGTCACAGTGGGAAGATGGAATTTGAGCTGAGCCTTAAAGGATGAGTGAGCTGGGGGAGGTCACCGTGTGGATGAGCTGAAGAAAGGAATGTATTTTAAATGGAAAGACCAGAGCAAGCAAAGACACAAATTTGGGTTGCTGGAAGATGGATTAGCAACTTCTTGCAGAAGCGAAGTGTCCCAGTTGGAGGATCTGGGAACATAAACCTCGGAAGGCAAGAATCAGCTTGGGAAGGATGTGAATGTCCAGGGTAGGATGTGCACTCACTCATTCTCGTAGGCCATGGGTGCCGCTGAAGATCTGTCATCAGAGATGGGAATTGGCAACACTGGAATGAATCTAGAGAAAGCACACAGGTGAGGAGTGGGGAGAGAGGGGAGACAGAGAGTCTGTGGCCGTGAAGATGGAGGGAAGTGACAGGGATGAACGATGATGGTGTGAAAGTTGATTTTATGCATCAGCTTCACACGTGAGTCTAGATGTTGCTGCGGAGGTATTTTCTAGATGCGATTCACGTTTAAATCAGGAGACTTTGAGTAAGGCAGATTCTCCTCCATACTGGGAGTGTACTTTTATCCAATCAGTTAAAGTTCTTAAAAGCAAAGCATGGGGTTTTCCAAAGAAGGAATTCTTTCAAGACTCAGCATAGAAACTCTGCCTCAGTTTCCAGTCTGCCTGCCCTGCCCTGAAGATTCCAGACTTCCCAGGCCCCACAATCATGTGAGCCAATTTCTTAAAATAAATCTCTCTTTGTATGCATATATTTATATATACAGCTGATCCTGAACAACACAGGTTTGAACTGCGCAGGTCCACTTACATGTGGATTTTTTTCAATAAAAGTTACACCCACTGAGCGTGCCTGCCTCTCCTGCCTGCCCTTCCCCCTCCTCCACCTCTGCCACCCCTGAGACAGCAAGACCAACCCCTCCTCTTCCTCCTTGTCCTCAGCCTACCTCAATGTGAAGACAGGGATGAAGGTCTTTATGACGATTCAGATTCACTTCCACTTAATGAATAGCAAATATATTTTCTCTTCCTTATGATTTTCTTAGCAACATTTTCTTTTCTCTTGCTTACTTTATCATCAAAATACAATGTTACACATATAACATACAAACTATATGTTAATTGACTGTGTATGTTATGAGTAAGCCTGCCAGTCAACAGCATTCTGTTAGTAGGTAAGTTTTGGGGGAATCAACGTTACACTTGGAATTTTGGCCATGCAGGGTGTCGCACACTTAGCTCCTGCGTTGTTCAAGGGTGGACTGCACGTATGGGTATGTGTCCCGTTCATGCTGTTCCTCTGGAGACCCCCGAGGAATACAGGTGGTCTGTGAGAACCGGAAGGAAGACAGGAGGGAAGGGACTGGGCAGAGCTGCATCACAGCGACTGATGGGATGTGAGGACCAAGCCGAGGGAGCAGTTGACATTGTTTGCAGCATCTGAGCCAGACCACGTGGCGGAAGGACCAGCCTGCCAAGAGAAACAGAGAATGTAAGGAGGCAGGGGGAGCGCTGATGTCCTGTGGGCAGCTGGAGAAACAGCACAGGGATAAATTCTTGTGGATGCTTTTTATCTAATAGCTCGAGCACCTGCATAGTGATAGTTCTTTACTGAACCTGAAGCTACTGATGTCCTCATAACTGCTATTTGTGACAATAACCATCTGGTGGGACAATAGCAGAAGTCACACTCTCTTTGCCCCCCCAAAGAGAGTGTGTTCCTTCTTTCAGGTCTCCCTGTGGCTCGAGGTCACAGCCCGACATTAACAATGAGAAAGGGCACCGAGTCTTCAAGTTATGTTTGATTTCCTCTTCTTGTCCCCTTTTCTTTCAATTAAAAGAACAAAGGACTGAAGTAGAGTTTTGAAGACCCCATGTGGGTGTCAGCGGGCAGGAGGAGGTCACCGTTGCATGGTCCATCTGTGATCCCTGTTCACCGCTAGTACTGAACTGACATTTTCTCAGAATTTATGAGTTTCAGAAGACATGTTGTATCTCCTAGGGAAGTGGTTCACTGGCAACACAGGTAACTAGATATCAGAACCAGAATGAAAATGAAGCAAAGCAAAAGGCGATTCAACTGTAAATACAACAGAGGACAATTAATATTCCTTAGGAATCTTGCAAGGAGGGAAAACAAATGATTAATCCTCCTTGTATTGATTTAGAAGATTACCTGGGCTGTTCAGAAAGGTCATTTTTGTTTGCATATGCATCTTAAAATAAATGAGGGGGTGAAAGTCTCTATTTTTTACAAAACATATGTATTATCAGGCTACGTTTTCAATAGCAAAGTCATGCATATTTTCTATAATTTTTAAAGTGACAATTTGGCAAATAATATTGCTAAAGATAGGCATAAATAAGAAATTCTCTTTTCTAGTCTCCCATGGAAGATGTTCTTACAAAGCCAGATTATTATCTGTGGTAGTCTAAATTTATACAATTACATGAAGAAATAAGAGCATCATTTAAACTCTCTTGCTCACCTTTTAAAAGATGAGATTTAGTCAATAGGTCATTCCTAAGTGAAACTTACTTATTTCCAACGTTTTCCCTTAACTTACTTATTTCCAACGTTGTCCCTCCCATCCATGGTTTCTGAATATAGTCTAAATGGCATAGAAGTCTGAAACATCTTTATGTGACATGTCTCAAGATCTCTATCCTGGCCCCTTTTTTTCTAGATATATTAATAGTCTACTTAGTTAAAATTTTTCTTTAAATATGATGCCCAAAATTCAAATATGATACTTCAAAAGTCATATGAGGCCGGGCGCTGTGGCTCACGCCTGTAATCCTAGCTCTCTGGGAGGCCGAGGCGGGCGGATTGCTCGAGGTCAGGAGTTCAAAAACCAGCCTGAGCAAGAGCGAGACCCCGTCTCTACTATAAATAGAAAGAAATTAATTGGCCAACTGATATGTATATAAAAAATTAGCCGGGCATGGTGGCTCATGCCTGTAGTCCCAGCTACTCGGGAGGCTGAGGCAGAAGGATCGCTCGAGCCCAGGAGTTTGAGGTTGCTGTGAGCTAGGCTGACGCCACGGCACTCACTCTAGCCTGGGCAACAAAGTGAGACTCTGTCTCAAAAAAAAAAAAAAAAAAGTCATATGAACACTATACTTCTGAAAACAGAGGCTAAATCTAGATTTGCTGTTTTTCCAGCCTTATTATTTTTATTGTTACCATTTTTGGCTGTTACTAAGCTCTTAATTTGGCTAGATAGCATAGTGGTTGGAGAAAGAACTGAAATCAATTTTTTTTCTACACCTTATAGTTATATGACCATGGACATGTTATTTCACCTCCCTGAGTTCCATTTGTTCATCTCTGCAATTGGGCTAATAATCGCAACCTCACGCAATTGTTACTAAAATGCAAATGTGATACTAAAATGTACCTCCCATCATACTTACTGCATAGTTACTGCTCAATAAATTGTAGCCATTCAAGTCGACAAGGCAACTTTTTCCTTCCTTAATAAATTGTCTAGGTCAACAGATCAAGGGAATTTTATTTATTGTCCTGGACAAAAATTTCATATGTCTCCCCAGTTTTCCCACAAACACTTGGCATGGTTGACAGTACAGCACGGTGGACGGTGGCACACAAGGGGCATGGACTCATGGCTCTTTTCCCCCTGAAGGGAGGTCTTTAATGCCTTGCCATGTCTTCCTTCTTTTTTTTTTTTTTATTTTTTTTTATTTTTTACTATTTTGTTCTATAATACACATCCAGGAAGATATGTCTTCCTTCTATATCCTGTAGATGTAGACTAAGTTCTAGATCCAAAGGTTGCTGTTATCAGTGGTAATACTTCAAAGGCAATTGACCAAATTTATAAGTGACATACATCTGGGAGCAAGAACTAAAACCTTGGTTTTTAGAAACAAGACTTAAAGAGATTTAAGGGGGTTCATCAGATCAATGCTGACAAGAGGAAATTGAACAGGGTGTGAACATAAATGAAGACCACTCACGTGAGAACAAGCAAAGGCTATTTATTTAGAGCGTGCTGGAGCAAGTGAGTCAGCCACTGTCACTTGGGTTTGGCAGAGACTCAGAGGTGGGCAGAGGAGTGGGAAAGCTTCCCAGCGGGCAAAAGAGCAGGCTTCAGGTGTGGCCTGGTTGGGGCTGTTGGATGGGCAGGCTGTAGGTGGGCTGAGCAGACGCAGGGACAAACGTGAGGGACACCGGAAGTTATCAGTCAAGTCCTGGCCATGTGGGGCAGATTGCTGCCAGGGTTACTGTTTGGCTCCCTGGAATGACTGCTGCAAATGGTAGGTTGGCTTTCAGGGCTGGTTGCTGCAGGTTGTGTGTGGGTCAGAGTTTTCATGCATGGTCTGGCTGTTTTCCATTTGCGTATTCAGTCTTTCAGGGGTGAACAAAGCCCTCCTCTCAAACCTCCCCCACTCCCACCACCTGCTTTTCCACAGCCTGGTCTGAGAATCCCAGCTGGGTGTCTGAGAGCCCATATTAAGAACCAAGATGGGGTGTCACCTGACTCTGGGTTAATTACATGAAATCCCAGTGCTCACTTCAGTGCTTAGCACATATTAGATGTTTTTTAAAAAAATTATTAAATGAATGCATGAATTAACAAACTAGAGGCCAGGTGCAGTGGCTCACGGCTGTAATCCTAGCACTCTGGGAGGGCCGAGGCGGGCAGATTGCTCGAGGTCAGGAGTTCGAAACCAGCCTGAGCAAGAGCGAAACCCCCGTCTCTACTATAAATAGAAAGAAATTAATTGGCCAACTAATATATATAGAAAAAATTAGCCGGGCATGGTGGCACATGCCTGTAGTCCCAGCTACTCGGGAGGCTGAGGCAAGAGGATCGCTTGAGCCCAGGAGTTTGAGGTTGCTGTGAGCTAGGCTGATACCACTGTACTCACTCTAGCCTGGGCAACAAAGCGAGATTCCGTCTCAAGAAAAAAAAATAAAAACTAGTGTGTTCAGTAACTTTGTAAGTCTTAAAGTCACATCATATGAGAACTGGAATTAAAGTCTGGAAACTACAGGAGAAAAGGTTTGCATCAATGTAGCAACAATTTGCTGCCCTAAAGCCATCCAGTGATGGACAGGCCAGCCTGGTGAGAGAGTTAGTTCCCTGTGGCAGGCATGGCCTGGATTGGCACCTCCTTGGGATTCAGTGAAGGGACTGTTCTTGCATTGAAAATGGTTCAGCATTACTGGGCTATGTGTTTGAGGGTAGGAAAAGATGGCAGGAGTTTAAAGTAGCTGCGGTTTCTTCATTGAAGCTTACACATTGTGAGTTCAATCAATGTGAGCTAACATCATCATCATCATCATTACAGTTATTCACAGCCTGCTAGCACGTGGCAGGGAGGAGTCGGGACACCTCTGCCTCCCCATCTTGACTTAGAGACCACAGTGCGGACGTGTGCACGTGAAGAGCCTGACCACACATGCTCCCTCTTTCTATGTTGGGCTTGGTGGCAGAGCAGTGACCTCCCCAAAAAGCTGGCCCACACCAATTTAGTAACATTTCTGACATGGCCCTCATGATGGTTGACAACATGCCATCCATTATGGAAATAATGCAGAAAAATACCACTTTATATCATGGAATTTTTTAATACTGTGGAGGTAAAATTCTAATTGGCAAAGCTTGTTGAAAACACACCTACAGTAAACAGCAATTTGTTTACTTCAATAAAAGTTTATTAAAAATGTTTAACTGCATTTCTTTGAGGGCTCAGTCAGACCAGAAAATGCATTTATTTTAACAACTGTATTAACAAAGATGCACTTAGGTGAATTTTATTGACCTATTTTTCTTACTTCATGGCTTTCATATTTTAATTGGAAAAAATTGGAATGTATCATCTCTGATACAATGACTTGCAGGAATATTACTCTTACATCCATAAATCACTCTGCATACGTCAAGTGTTACAGCTCAAGCATCTATTATTATAATTAGCTGTCACTTCAGTCCTTTATTGTTGAATTTCACCAATACCAGTTCTGTCATATTTTTTAAAACCTTTTCTGAGGCTTTAATTCCCTCAGCAAACTGTGTGTAGAAAATTAGCTCCGTTTTCAAGATCGCGGTGCCGGCAAAAAAAAAAAAAAAAACAAAAAAAAAAAAAAAGAAAATTAGCTCCGTTGCCTTGCACCGTTTTAACATGGGCTTCTTAACCCCCACCCACAAGCCGCTAAATTATTTCTATGTTGTTTTAGTCAAAGTTGAAAGTACCATATTTGGACCTTAAGAACTGCCTAAAAATACTCTTCCACTTCTGAACTGCCTGAAGTGCTAGCTATGTTTGTTCTAGAAATGGGGGGGGTCTGAATTCATCCTCAGAAACCTGTGGGGAAAATCATACCTTATTATTAATATAAAGCAAGATTAAGGTAAACCAAACACATTGGCTAGGTGAGGTGGCTCACACCTATAACCCTAGCACTTTGGGAGGCCAAGGTGGGAGGATCACTTGAGCCCAAGAGTTTGAAAGCACCCTGGGAAATATAGTGAAATCCCATATGTACAAAAAATAAAAAAATTTACCAGGCATGGTAACACACAACTATAGTCCCAGCTACTTGGGAGGCTGAGGCAGGAGGATCACTTGAGCCCAGGATTTTGAGGTTGCTGTGAGCTATAATCATGCCTCTGCAGTCCAGCCTGGGTAACAGAGCAAGATCCTGTCTCTATTAAAAAAAAAAAAAAATGATAAACCAAATGCATGGATATGATGATATGATATTAATAGGCTCACGCTCACAGTTTTGAGTGAGTTCTTTAGACATTTTAGAAATTTTCCATGAACACTGACTCATTTCATCTTTACCCCAGCCCTGCGAGATACATGGGACAGTCTTTGGAGGCCTCATTTCACAGATGAGGAGGCTGTATCCCAGAGGCTAGCTGAAGAACATCCTGGAATTATTATTCCATCAGTTAACGTCACAGTTAAGACTTGCACTCAAACTTCTAGTTTATGTAATCCTTTTTTTTTTTTTTTTTTTTTTGCCTGTTGCCATACTATTTCTCTTAATATTGGCTGAATCAATGATTCAAGTACATAGTAACAGCCTACATGTACAGTAATACCCCAAGATCTAGAGCCTACATTAACTGGAATGCCTTCTTTAACTGGAATGTAACCAAAAAACAAAAACTATGCAAAAAAAAAAAAAAATCTTTGCACAGCTAAGACTCCCCAAAGCTATTGCCTTTTACTTATTGGAGCAGACTTCCTAGGGCCTTATTCAAGATCTGTTTATTCTTAGGCTCACCCTGAGTCTAATCAGTTTCCAAGCTCATAGCTGGTAAGAAGCTACAAGTCAGAGAAAAACACTGACAGCTCAGAGAAGTGAGAGCAATCCACAAAGTAGGAATAAACACACTGACCATTGAAATCAACACCCAAATTCTAGAATTCCAGTATTCTTATACTGAAATAAGTATAAGCCGGCTCCTCATGCCTCCCAGCAAGCTCCAGTAGCTGCTGGCCTGAAGCATAACCATGA
Source organism: Microcebus murinus (assembly GCF_040939455.1). NCBI lineage: Eukaryota > Metazoa > Chordata > Mammalia > Primates > Cheirogaleidae > Microcebus > Microcebus murinus. Next base: position 48,792,289 of record NC_134122.1, on the reverse strand, counting down.
CTTTCCCTTCAGGAAAAGGGAAAATTCTGTCCACTTGCTGTTTCCTGTTCAATACAAAAGAACTGTTGCTTAAGTCTTTGAGAGAGCTGTCTATCAAGACAGCTTGAAGGTTTAATCTGCAGAACAGTAAACTCACAGCTCTGGGCAATTTGCATCTGTGAAGCAGCACTGTTCAATGGAAATATGTGAGCCATATATGTAATCTAAAATTTTCTAATAGCCACACAAAAATGCAAAATGAAACAGGTGAAATTAATTTTAATAATACTTTATATACTCTAGTATATCGCAAATATCATTATTTTAACATATCTTTGATATAAAACAATAATGAGATATTTTACTTTTTTTTTTCTTGGTAATGAGTTTGCAGAATCCAATGGTACTGTGCACTCAACAGCCCTGCTCGGTTCAGACTGGCCACGCTTCAAGGACTCAGTAGCCACCTGTGACCAGTGGCAATCTTGTTGGCACAGGTCTAGGATCCATCTCTCTCTCTTCCTCTTTCTGTCTCTCTGTCCCTGTTTCTGTTTCTCTGTCTCTCTTTCTCTCAGTAGGAAGAGAATACATATATATATATATGTATTTTTTTTTCTAATTTAGCACACAAACACAAAGAGTTAAGGCTTTTACTCTGAACAGCAAGCCTTATAGCAGGAAAGACTGGTCATCGGAGAGTTACTTGCACTACAGAAGTCCGGGGTCTATGGTTCTGAAAGAGTTTCGGGACTTTGAAAGCTGCAAAAGCATTTGGTGCCATTCAACACATGGCACTGATGTAAATTGCTTATTTTTACTTCCAAACTATGGACTAGACTCTGCCTCCTTATGTAGTTCTCGGAAGTCAAATACTTGCCATCGTTATCTGCCAAGAAGTTTTAGCAGGGAACATCTCTAGAACAAACGTGGCCTGATGCAAAGTACAAGTGTCAATTCCCTATTATTTTCATTACTTCATTCATTCATTCAGCAAGGATTTGTGTAGCATCGACTTTGTTCCAGGCTCCATTGAAAGAAATAGAGGCTGGGCTTTTTTTTTAAGGAGCGCACGTTATACCAAGAAGATAAGCAAGTAAACAAATATTTGTAATACAACTTGATGAATATGTAATTAGATCAGGGGAGGGTCAGGGATGGTTTCTTAGAGGATGGGATACTGAGCTGAAGCTTGAAAGATTGATGGAGAGAAGCTGGGCGAAGAAAGGGGAGAAATGTTTTCCTTTGCACCGAGGTGGGAGAAGGCACGGCTGGTTCAGAGAAAAGGCAGTCGGTTGTGTGTTTTGCTGGGACATGCAATGCCAGCTGTGAGTGGAGAGAGAAGACAGAGAGGTCTTGGTGTCTGCAGAGTGTCATGCAGAGAAGCATGGACTTAGCCTGAAGTTCTTGGAAAACCTTTGAAAGGATTTAGCTAGAAAAGAGACAGCCGTAGGGAAATCGATTGGACAAGGAAGAGACTGGAATAAGGGAACCACTTAGGAAACTGTTGCAAAAATGGGATGAGTGGGGGTGAGCTCCTGAACTAAGCCAGTGGCAGTGAGCAGGGGCAGGAAGGAGAGTCTCCCCGGGCTGGCCACACCATCCCCTGGTCTCATCTTCAAGTTCCTCATTGTCCCTTATCCTTTGAAAGGAGCCCAAGACTCTGAGTGAGGCAGTATAGCCCACATGCCTCCACTTGCAGGGGTAAAACTCCATCCCATTTCTGTAAACAAAGACATCCCCTCAATGTGCAGGAGCACACGCACACACATGTACCTGTGCACAGCTGTGCACAGAAGAGAGTCTGGGAGGACACACAGCAGTCATCGCCTCCGGAGCAGTGAGCAGAGACAGGGTGAAGGAGGGTTGCCACTCCCTACTCTGGGGACAGCACATTGCTTGAGCGTATTCCTTTGTAAGCATGCAGTAAACACAGATATTTAAATGCAGTTATATTTGAAATGTAGCTTAATTTTAATTCAGTATATTAATTACATACAGCATAATAAGTATTGAGTATATGCATGTATAGTACATGTATATATGTGTTTACATATGTGTGTATGTATACTTGTGCTCATATACATGTGTGTTTGTGTGTATATGACAGAGAGAGAGAGACCGTGACAAAACTATACTTGCCAATAAGAAGTTTTAGAGCCCTGATTCTGAAGCTGGGGGCCCATCATCACAGATCTTTCTAATTTCTTGAGCCCCTAAATAACAAGTGCCAGTAATGCTGGCCAGGTCTGAGCCTACAGGGTACCAGTTGTGAAATGGCACCACTGCCCGCCCTCTGTAATTCACTGACAGTGCTTGAGGACAAGAATCCATGGGAATTCTTGCAGTGCTTTTATTATATATAAACCCTGACACAAAATATTCAGATTTGTTCCTCAATAAAAATTAAAAGGTTTTACTAGCTATTGATTTTTTTAATGTGGGGGTGAAATTCACTTTCATTCACTCAATTCTGTCTAGGTAACATTTTTGCCTTTTGCCAACCTCACTCCAAACCAAGTGAATAACAACAGCAACAAAACCAGCTCAGACCATTTCACCATCTATTGAATGTTATTCTCTACCTTCAAGCTTGTGTGGTTCTTATTTGTTTCTGGACATCCACTTCACAAAAGACAAATTTCCATTACCCCTCCTCTCTCTAGGCCCCTTGACTTGGTCACTTGGGTTTCAACCCATCTTTGGGTTACATGGGTTAACTCTTGCCTTTGAATCCTTATTTATCCATTTCTACACTAAAATCCTTGAGCAACAGGTGGGACTTGTAACAAGACAATTACTCTTCTTCCCTTTATTTCACCTTCCGTCATCTTGTCAGAGGCATTTTTCTTGGCTGGAGAGGAGAATCCCCGTGATCTCCCTGGTGAGTAGAGGTCCCCAGATGGAATCTTCCTGGAAATGCAGAGACACAGGTGTGGAGGGGCTGAGAAGCTGGCCCTGGTCCCTCTCTAACTCTGAAACTGCCTGCCAGACAGTCTCAGAGATTGCTTCTAAAACAGATGGAAAATGCCACGATTAAGGCAGCCTTAAATGTTTTCATTTTCAAGTTATTTTTAGTTGGTGTCGTCAGTTTCTCAGTGTCACTTGAAGTTTACATGCAGCATTAGGGGAAAAGTGAGAGTGATTGCTGAAGAGGAGACTATTTCATCAGTTAAGGTATAAGCATCAAAGTAGAAGAGACATGGCCAGGCATGGTGGCTCACGCCTGTAATCACTCTGGGAGGCCGAGGCGGGTGGATCGCTCAAGGTCAGGAGTTCAAAACCAGCCTGAGCAAGAGTGAGACCCTGTCTCTACTAAAAAAAAAATAGAAAGAAATTAATTGGACAACTAAAAATATATAGAAAAAATCAGCCGGGCATGGTGGCACATGCCTGTAGTCCAGCTACTTGGGAGGCTGAGGCAGGAGGATCGCTTGAGCCCAGGAGTTTGAGGTTGCTGTGAGTGAGGCTGATGCCACAGCACTCTAGCCCAGGCAATGGAATGAGACTCAGTCTCAAAAAAAAAAAAAAAAAAAAAACAAGTAGAAAAGACTAAAGGACAGGTGGGTCAGGCCTTGGAACATTTTCTGAGGGACAGAAATGCATTTTTATGAACTTTCCTCTGTTTGCTTCGTTAGACAAGAAACCCTGCACAGGTCTCTCAGAGGCGGGAAAGGAAGAATATGTAAATAAATGGACTCTGGGTGCAGAGCTGTCCTGCACAGCGTCTTGCCGGTGACAAGCGTTCGCTGGCACATTTTCAAGTGAGGGAGGCTCACTTGTGCCTAAGCAGTTTGTTCCTAAATTTCTATTTCATTAGAAAAGTCTGCACCGTGTCAATCCCAAATCTGCCTCCCAAACCTTCCATCCATTGATCCAAGGTCTGGAACACACATTGGCACAGGCCCTAGCAAAATGATGTCAGCATACACTTAAAAACGTCTGAGTGTCGAGTGCCCGCTCCATCAGAAAACAGAAATGTGAGAACCCTGCCCCTTGGGGCCAGGCTTTCCCCAGGTGACCCCCTAGGTCGGGGACAGCAGGCAAGACAGGAGCTTGTGCACCTCCCTGCCCCGGCCACGTGCAGAGTGCCCACGAGGGAGGGCGGGCTCCTGTCCCTAACACCAGAACCCCCTGCAAGGTGGGCTGAGGAGCTATTTCTGGTTAAATATTCAAGAGACTTATTTTGTTTCTCTAAGTAGTTGCACAGCCTGTGAGCCTCAGCATTTTGTGGAGGTGAAATACTTTTACAGCAGCTCATCCTGACAGTGAAGACTTCGGAAGGAAAATCATCCCCCTCAATGGTCTGCACTCGGTTTATAAAACACTTTCTTTTGCGTTAATTTATCTGATCTTCCTGTACCCTGTGAAGGAGATGGGGACCTTCAGTGCTCCTGCGGCCACAGGCGTGGGACTTAGATCCAGCGACACTGACTGGCCAGCCCAAGGACCAGGTGCTAGGAAGGGACTAAACCCCAGGCGACTGCTCTGGTCTCCTCTATGGAAAATGAACCTGCTGTTCCTCATACCGGTGACAGCCCAAGAATGGCCCTTAGGATAATGATTCACTGCTGCGATGATGGACCGTGGTCTCCAAGGAACAAACAGTGAGGCAAACACCTCCTTGGTCGCAACCCCCAAAGCAGTCAGTCTGCTTAGCAGCAGCCCCGCCCAGCACCACTGGCAAGGTGAGGCCCTGGGTGGAGCTACTTTTAATCTTCAACTTCTCTCTCACCATCCTAGGGACCCAGCCAAAAAACCCTGCTGCTGGAATTCTCAAACTCTCCCAAAACAGTGTCATATTTTAGGAGAATTTCTAGAAGGGAGAAGTAATGAAAAGTTATTTCTACTCTTGTCTACTTTCTCTTCATTGATTTACTGACTCATTTTATCAAGACCATGCCAGACAGTGGAGATAAAAACATGCCAATAACAAAATAAAGCTCCTGTCCTCGGTGAGCTTACAGTTGGACTTGGACGGGAGAATCAGATTACAAAACAAAGAAAAGAAATAAGTCTAATGATAGACGAATAAACAGGGTGTTGTGAAAAGTGATAACAGGAAGAATCAATAAATGGTTTGCAGAAGGCCCAGAGAAATGCCCCAGCTTCACTTGTCCCAGAACTGATAAGAAAGACCCATGCGGCTAAGACCAGTGAAATAGGCTGGAGGGGCAGGGCGAGACCTCATGCGTTCCCTCTTCTAAATTCTTTTACCTTGTTGAGATTCTGCAGCTTCCATCCCATCCTGACCTCATTGTCGTCAGGGCGTTAGACAACCCATCAGATCACCTTTTCTGTTCCACTCACCGTTCCAGTCTGCGTTCTGTGGTCTAGAGTAAAAGCCACCCTCCTTTCTCACTTGCCCAGCTCCTTAGGAACCTTTCCTTACTTTTTGGAGGAAGTTTTTCCTAAACATACTGGGATCAGACACAGCAGGGGTTTATTAGCTTCATTTTCCACCCCCCCACACACTCCATCCCCACCCCCTCCACCTGCAGCCATCCTTCTTAGAGCTTTTATTGGAAGCGCAGTGAAGGGTTTGAGTCAGACTCAAGAAGCGTCTGAATCACACGCGAGAAGATCACTCTGGCCTCCGCACGGGGAAGGGGGCAAGAATGGGGAGGAGGTGTGACCAGTAAGGAAACCGTCGCCAGCGTGGCCACAGCGGAAGTGGGGAAAGAGAACGGGCTGGCAGCCTACCTCGGCGGCAGCACCGCTGTCACTGGTGCCCGGGCTGGGAAAGGAGGCATTGGCTGCCACGCGTGATGACACCATCGCCTCAGAGGAGGACAGTGGGTGGCAGGGACAGGTTTGGACATTTTAATTCTGGGATATCTATAAGGATCAAAGAGGCAATGTCAATGAGGCAGTTAACTGTGCGGGCTTGGAGCTCAGAGACGAGCTCTGTGTTAAGATCTAAATGTGTCCCTCATGCAGACTGGTAGGCAGCTGGGTCACACCAGCACAGACCGACGGGTTCCCGTGCATCTGACACCTGCCTGTGAGCCAGTGCCCTGGCCGTTCCAGTGATGTCTGTGCAGGTGTTGGAGGGAGTGGGTCCTTTTCCCTCTCACTCTGTTTGCTCTCCCCACTGGCTCTGTGACCCCCACCCACCCTCTCCCTCCCCAGTCCCCCACCCCTCCTTCTCTCCTCACTTTCTGCACATATTTCTCTCTCCACCTCTCTCTCTCATTTACTGTTTCTCTCTCTCTTTTTTTTTGAAATCCACATTCAAGCCTGAATTTTCTCCTTTCCATCTGTGGATTTTGCTTACACTCTTACGTGGAGATCTCTCCCTCTGTCCTAATCTGCCTTGCACCTCTTCTCCCTTCCCTTTCTTCTACCCATACCTGAGTTTCTTCCCTTTTTACACAGCTTGTTTCTCCACTTTCCTCCTTTGTGAAAACCTCTTTTAACTTTCTCGAATGTGGAAATAAACTATATTTTAGTTTCCTAACCCTGAATGGAAAAAGCAGGTGAGTCGAATGTTTACAGTTGCTCGAAGGATAAAGTTATCCCAGTTCATCCAGACTTGGGGATTTTCTTTTGGGCCCTGAGGCTGATTAAAGCATTCAGGAGGAGCCCTCCGCTGCCATCATTGAGCGTTAATTTCATCATTGCTGGTACATTCTACTCCGATCCATTGCCACCCATTTCCCCATCGCTGGTTATGTCAGTTGTCCCCTTTTCGCGTCTTTGGGAGGGCCACAGATTACAAGTGAAGCCGGGTCCAAAGCACTTCTCAGAGCTGCCTCCCATTAAAACCTGTGAAAACCCAACAGAGAACAAAGTTCACGGTTCTAAGTTACTAGCACAATTGATGTTTAACTTCCTTGTACTGAAGCTTTCTCTGGGTTCTGTAACAACAAACACAGATAGCCATCTTCTGTCTTTTAATTTTTTAAATAAATAATTGGAAGTTTCCATCGAGGAGACGAATGTTGATGAGCGCTTGTGATGCACAAGACACTCTGCTCGCTGCTGGCACGAAGATGAATAAATCGTGGTCCTGCCCGTGAGCAGCGCCCCATCTGTGAAGAGTCCTACAACAGGAATTTAGACGAGGTCTCAAGGAGCAGGGAGAAGGAGCAAATGCGCAACGCTGCCTGGGCAGGCCAGGGAGAGCTTCGCAGAGGGCCGACGTTGGAGTTTGAGTTGCATCTTCACAACACACGCCCTCCCTGCAGCTTCTGACTCCCAGATGTCTCCTCCACATCAGCCTCCTCCGCTTTGCTTCTCACTTGCCATGTTCCTATGGCACTCACCTTCTGTCCACTCCTTGAACATGCCAAGCTTGCTCCCCATCTCAGGGCCTGGCATTTGCCATTCCTCCTGCTGGCACTGTTCTCCTCCCGTATGTTCCACCTTTTATCCTGTGCTCAGTGCCACCCCCGCAGAGCAGCCTCGCCTGACCTCCCCAGCTTGGCCACCCAGTCACTCTTCCGCATTACCCAATTTTATCTTGTCAGCGTGTGTCGGTGCCTGAGTTATCTTATGCAGTGGTTTATCATTTATCTTCCTCCTCTAGAATTAAACTCCTTGAGGACAGTGACTTTCTCACTCTTATTCAGTAGCATAGCCCCAAGTACTTACAACAGTGATACATAGCAAATGTTCAATAAATACTTGTTGGCTGACTGATCAACACCCCACCACAGTGTGGAGAGAGCTCTAAAATTCTATAGCCACATCCTCTATCCTTTGCTGCTGCCTGCTAACCATAGACTGTATCAAATCAATCTTGCTCCCTTCTCATTTTTTTTTTTTTTGCAAAGTAATGCTTTTAATTATATAGGACATTTCTCTTTTCATTTGATAATCTAGACAGTATCTCTATTTGTAATTACTCTATAATCAATTTCAGCGTCTCTGTGTACTTGAGAGTTGCAAAAGAGTAGTTACTTTGCAACTTCTCATGATTCAAACTGGCACCTTCCATCTGCCTGAATTATGAAGTATTTATACAAACCCCATATTGTTACTGAAAGTTCAGTACTTGTCCCTGAGGCCAAATCAGTGAGCATGAAGAGCACAGACAAGTGGTTTGAGGAAAAGGAAAGAGAAGTTTATTAATTTGCCAGCAAATGAGGAGGGCAGTGGACTAGCATCTCAAAAGACCACCAACCTGTCTGTAAGCAGAAAAACAGGGCTTTTTAAAGGGGGGGTTGCAGTGATTGGGCTAGGCTCTACATGTGCCACACGTTGTGGCTTCAACCTATTTTTTAACTATAATGGGTGGTTTCAGTTGACCTTATCTCTGGTGAAGATGATCTCATGGCCCTTTTCCAGACAATTCTGTTGAGCCATCTCCTGTGGTTTAAGATACTAGAAGACAAAAAAAGAACATTTTTCTGCCCCTTTGATTACTGGCCTTGAGAGGGAAAATGCATGTTGTAATTACAAAAAAAGGGTGAGGCCTTTAAAGACACAACTTCTAAAATATTTTGTTACTCTTTTTTTCAGACCTCTAACTCTGTTACAATATCAAAATAGCTGCATACTGTGTACACAGGAATCCACGGTTACCTTGGAGCCATTGCATTCTGCAGGCTGGAATCAGTCTTCCTCCTCTAGAATGACCCAGCTTTGGCCAACAGCAAACAGTAGCCCTCCCAACTGCAGCCACGCTCTAGGTCCTGTCCTTCAGCCTTCTTTTCCCCTTCAGTTTTCCCTTGACTATCACACCACTGCCTCAATTCAAATCTTATCTCTACACCAGTGATGTCTTAAACATTAAGTATCTCCATGCTCAAATTCTTTCCCAGCTCTAGATTTCATTTGCAAACACAAACTTCTGCCCTCTGTGTACTCCACAGTGAAGCCTTATCTCTGTCTTAAAAATAAACGAGGCTGTGAGTTCTCCTTTCCCCTACCCTCATAGCTCCTTGCCTAATTGCCATCACTGTTTCTGAAAATCGCCTCACTATTGTTTAGCCACTTCATCTCAAAGCTGCAGCCATCTTTAACTTCTCTCTCTTCCTCCCTCTTCTCATTCCATTCATCCAATTCATTTCTAAGTGGTAAAGATTCAGTCTCCACGATGCATCCCACAAATATAGTCATCTTTCCATTTATGCATATCCTGCAGGGTGCCCTCAGTAATCTACCCAGGGACTGAGTAGTCCCCAGTGACATCTTCCTCCTTCTGGTCTCTCCCTGTTGTCTTTGACCCTGAACTCCATGCATAGATTCATGTTCCTAAATTCCTCATACCCCTCCAGGACTCAGAAACCTCCAGTGCCTCCCCTCAGCCTGATGATATTCAAAGCTCTCTTTGGTTTCACTCGTGCTCATCTTTCTAACGGTTACTCCTACTGCCCCATACACCAGCCAAATAACCTAATAGTCTCTGGGCAAGACTCATATTTCATCTCTGTGTCTTTGCACACACTCTTCTCTTTACATGGAATGCTACCCTCTCTCACACCACCCGTGGGCATCTCCACCCATTACATGCTCAGAGACGTAAACAGTGAAACACAAAGATTTATTTATAATGGCTGAAAAGGAAAGAAAGGGGAACAGCCTATGAATCTGTTAACTGAAGAAATGATGAGGCTTATAAATTTGGAAAGGAAAGGTTTATTTCTCATAAAAGGTTGCGGCCTATGGGTGTCCATTCCAACAGGCTGGGACACAGAGCCAGAAACACGTGCTTTGAGGGAGGGACGATGGAAATGCATATTTATCAAGCCATAGGAGGAGTCATGCATATTTATGAAAGAAGAAAACATATGCATGCACAATTGAGCTTTATGCCTCTTTATAGGGTCCATGTTCAGAAAATGTCGTCCCTCTTATGTCAAAAAGTGAAGCAGAGGACATGACAACCCTGTCTGTGCACACTCTATAGACTGGGTAAAACCACTCCATGGTTGGTGATCTCTTATCAGGAAAGAATTCTGGTTAGTCGTAGTGCCAAAACCACAAATAGGGAGAGGTAGATCACAAGATTGGTTTCTATTTAGCCGTTAAGGAAAAAAACCTGATAGCTGTTAGCAAGGGAGGGGGTATAATGAGGCATGTCTTATCTCCCATCCCATCATGGCTGGGAACTCAGTTTTAAGGTTCCTTCAGGATCCCCTTAGCCAAGAGAGGGTCTTTTCAGTCATTGGGGTGGGAGGTTGCTTAGGATTTCAGTTTAGTTCACTAATCTAACACTAGAATGGTAAAATTATGCTACATGCATTTAATGAATTGTCATGTAGGCATTAAATATTATGTCTTCAAGAAATATTTAATGAAAAAAGCAAGTTGCAAAATTCTATTTGTGTTTTAATATATACATATTAATAATGTATATGTCAGTTGTGAATATGCTTCTTTGAAAATAACAACAAAACTTATCACTGGCTTAAATAGACCAGTTTGGTTGTTTTACATAACAAAAAGTCCATGAGTAAACAGTTAGAGACTGACATGGTGGCTCAATGATACCACCAAGGGCCCTGGGTCTTTCTGTCTTTCTGCCTTTATCCTCATGATTGTCACATCATCATTCAAAGGTGGCTGAAAACCCATAGTTCTCACATCTGTGTTCCAAATAGCAAAAGTAGGAAGGATGACGGTACAAAAGGCAGAAGGGAAAGCAATTTCTGCTGCTTAGGGTTTGTGTCTTTATTTGGAAGAAAGGACATACTCCCAGGCACTTCTCTTACATCTCATTGCCTGCCACCTGGCCATCCCTAGCTGGGAAGAAAAGGTTGGAGTTGGATGCTGGTCAACCAACCCATAGTGTTTGCCATACCGGATGTGCCTGGGAAATTAATTTAAGGATTGATTTTAATCTCCTTTGATACTAAAATGATATAGGTGTGTTACTTTTATATCAGTGAAAAATTGAAAAATTTGAGAAACTACCTATCTCATCACAGACGTTACCTCTTCTTTAAAGCCTTCATTTCAATAGGTGGATCATATGTTTGTTTGTTTACCTTAAGTAGTACGTAGAAAGAGGATAGATTTTAGAGTTGGAAAAACATGAGATGAAATTCCTTGTGTGCCCCTGAGCAAATTGCATAATCCTTGAAAAGCTTAAAATATTATCTCCCCATCCATCACCGTTACTTCAGGTAGCCCCATTCACCATCCTTTCAGGAATAATTATATATTATGGTGATTATAGTATTTTATGAGGCTTTTGTGAATATTACATGAAATTGAATGAGAAAATATACAAAAGACTTAGCCACTTATCAATAACTATTTCTCTTTCTCCTTTTGCAAATTCTTGAAATACTGTAGCTTTCTCATGTTATCTGTATTTTGCCATTTATTTAAGCTTTTCATGTAGTTTTTCATTTCTCAGCTTTTCCTTATAAAGACCAGTGACTGTACCTTATTTTTTTTTTAATTCCTGAAAGAATAGTGCCTAGCCCATAGTATATGATTAACCAATATGTTTAAATTGAATTGAAATTTTACTAAAAAATACTTGAATTATCCCTCACAAAATAATTGCCAAGAAACTGATATATATCATTTTTTCCTCCATGGTCTGGGTTATCATGTGGGTAATGAACTGGGATTGTGGCCAAGCACCTATTTATGGGTAATCACTCTGAGTCTTGCTGACAGATGCTGCCTCCACAATAGCCACCAAGGAGCCACAGGGGTCTGGGGTCTTCTGGAACACTGTCAGCACCGCAAGCTGTGAAGCTTTTTCATTCTTTTCAAAGAAAAAAAAAAAGACTCTCAAGTTAAGTTTAAAATGCCAAACTTAAAAAAAATTAGCAGAGAGGCTTATTCTTTTTACTGCATTTCTATGATATGGCTTGTGCAACTTATGCTGTAAAATGAAGAGAGAGACCCATTAAAGTTCCAATTAGGGAGTTAAGAGATCCTTAAGGAAATCATGAGTATGATTCCCTGACAAATAAACAGTCTCCCTTCTGTAATATCTCCATGCCCTGGGCAAGCCTTGCAGTGCTGTCCTAACATTGTTCTTGCCTCACCTGAAAATAAAACAAAATCTTGTCTATAGCCATCTAGAAAATAGCTACAGTTATCATTTGCTCTCTTCTCCCCAAATCAAAATTATTAAAAGGATAGACATTATTCACAGTTTTATTAATATTCCTGGTCATGATTCTATCAAATAATACATGCATCTGGTTATTCCATTTTAGAAGTTTTCAGTCTGATGTATTGATAATTGCTTTTACTCAGTCTCTTTCTCCCTTCCTTTCTTTAGTTCTTTTTTTTTTTTTTTTTTTTTTTGGAAACTCCCTGGTGCGTGGTAGATTCCCACTGTATTTGGCAAATCAAGACTTATTCATTATGGTAGCCATGTGGTGCTGGGCTGCTTTGATTATATGGGGCCAGTTGGGATATAGCCCCATTCATTTCAGGGACTCACTGTGACAAATGTATCCCCAGGGGGATTCCAAATGACTTAAACATAGAAGCCAGCTGTCTTAGTAAGTCACCATTGCCCAAGTCCTCAATTATTATTGCATGCAATGTGATGCTGAGGGAGTCAGTCAAGCTACCTTGCTTACGAAGCATGCAACAAGATGGAGAAGAAACAGTAGGAATTGGGGGAGGAAAGCTCTGGTGGTCCATCCCAGGGTTCTGATTCTTGGATTGCATCTGTTGATTGCCCTTCAACCCAGGAATTCACTTCTCCTGTCCTACAGGAAGAAGAGCTAAGCACTTCAGTGCTCCCTGCCCTTTTTATCCACAGCTCCACTCTTTTCTGACACTCTTGCTTTTCTCTGACAACGTGATGAGTCTTGAGTCCCAACAGTAAAAAGTAAGGAGTTTCAAGAGTCAAGTTCAAAAATCTCTTAAATCTTAACTTCTCAGGGTCAGAAGATAACTTAGAGCTGTGGTTCCCAAACTGTGCACTGAGGCACGCTGGGACACTGCAGCAAATTCTCAGAAAGTGCTGCAGGATATTTTAAATTTTCCAAGCAAAGACAGCAAAATCTGTTGTTCTGGTTATCACAGAAGTACTATCTTGAAGTAGTTCATAATTCCAATGTTCTCTGTGAACTAGGCTTTTGGTGGCTGTTATAATAAAAAGCAGATGTTGGGCAAAATCTTTGCGGGACAAGAAATGAGGCAGTGTCCAATCTGATCACAAAGTTTGAGAAGTGGTACAATGCCAAACAGCTGTATACCTCCCATCAGTAAGTAATTATGGTTATTTAGGAATGAAAAAAATTTTTTTCTTTTAATTTATATGTACAATTTTTTCAAGTAGCTACTAACTTATTAGGATATAAGCAAATATAAAGTCATTTGGACCTAACTATTTAATAAATCAAACTCTTAGTTGTTTATTTTGGCTCAGAGGTTCCATGAAATGATTATTGAGACACTGAGGGCACTAGGATCCAAGAAAGTTTGGGAATCTCTTCCTTGGAGTTCAACTAGTCCAACCAATCTAGACAGTCATTTGATAACATTAAAAATATTAGACAATGAATGATGTCTTAATAAAATACTCAAGCTCTAGTAAAGCAAAACATACTATGATTTATCACCAGCTGTACTTAATAGGGGAAGATTACAAATTATGTTTAAAAATGAATACTTGAGTTAGAGATGGAGTTAATGGGCATTATATTAATATTCAACTTTCCTTTTTCTATTTTTTCTTATCCAAGTTAAGGTAAAATGAAATAATAGCTTCACTACCCCTTCCCTTTAGATGGTGCTGTGGTTTGCTTTCTCTTAGCCCTTGATTGTGTTTGAGAATTTGGGAACAAAGACCATCACAAAGTGAAGATGATGTGTAATCAAAGGGTAGAAGGAAAGACAGGAATAAGCTCTGGAAATGATATAGATATAGATATCTCCGCATATTTTAAAAAATCAACAATTTTTCAAAACTACTTAAAACTTACACACATTTGGACAATTCACTTGGGAAACCTCAGTAAATTTCTTTGGAGTCTTAGGGATACCCACAGCCTAGTGTCAAAAGTTCAGCGTGTTGAGTTTAACCTGCATGAGAGAGTAGCTATGAGTTGCATGCCAGGTCCCAGAACTCTAGGGCTTTCTGACTTACAGGAACAATTGCAAGAGAAGAGAAACAGATGAGCCACTGTGTAAGAGGAGAGGCAGATGTTAGGCAAGGCCAATTTAGAAATCCACTTTTTTCAATATTGATTAAAATCATCATTAATCAAATAGCAAATTTTTTTGAGCTTTTTCTCTTTGGGGAAGTAATTATACATTAAGTTGGAAAAGAAGACTTAATAGATTATGGATGGCCTGGAATGCTAAATTTTTAAGTCTCAGTTTTATTCTTTAAGCAGTGGAAGGTCATTGAAGATTTTTGACCTTGACTCAATTAAAGAAGTATTTTAGAGAGATGGAGTTTGAAAACTGGATATTTTACACGAATTCCCTCTGACCCCGTTTGCAACTCTCTGCAAGGTAAGCAGGAATATTCACATCTCACAATGAGTGTCCGAAGGCTCTGCAGTGACAGAGCCAGGATCCAGCCCAGGTGAATCTGATGCCAAAGGCAGGGTCTACTGAATGTCTGGCTCTGCGTTGGCAGCAGTCTGCATGTTCCCTTGGTAGTTTCTGGATGTACTGTAGTGTTGAAGAGAACTCTTACAAATCCTCTCAATTTTTTACAGTCCCACAGCAAAATATCTTTGCACCAGAGTAGAACGTAAAGGCTCAAAGCAAGCCATTTTTCTGCATTATAACATGTTTATATCCTTTTTACGCATGTGGACACATCAATGGCTTCTTGATAGAGTCAGATTTAATACTTATTTTCTAAAGTCAGTCATTTTTATTTCATTCTATAATAACATAGCTACTGCAACATGGCAGCAGCTTCTAATTCTGTCATGATTTGAGTGTTAATTAATGCATTCATAGCTGGCAGCGGAATATGAACATCCTACTCTCTAAACAGAGGGAATCGTTGAAACAACACCATTTTGTCTTCCCGCAAACCTGAGTTAAAAATAGTCCTGGAAATTCAGCACCATAGTATTATAGTAATTAAAAAGTAAGTATCTAGGAAGAAAAGGATGGCCCCAGGATAGGTTCATGAAGAAAAATCCCCATTTTACAAGCTTCGTTTCTCTCCAAGACACAGTGATGGACCACAGAGAATAAGGGCAGTGCAGGTGCATTGAGCTAGGACTTACAGAGTTGTGATAAACGGGGAGGATTCTGCTCTGCCTCCTTCTGAACATTGGAAGTTGGAACACCAGATAGGCTAGGGCACCAATAATATCAATGTTCACACAAAGTGGAAGAGTTGGGGGTTTATAATGAATGCATATGGCAAGTCTATGACATGGGCAATCACAATAGCATTTCAGTACGTAGAGACTGGGGGAAGGTCTAGATGCTGGATAAACTTTAACCTGAAAGTCTGGTTCAAAGCATTGGTCAGCACTAGGGAAAGCTCAGAGAATACCTACATTTATCCTCAATCCATTTCATCTAGATAAAATTGACTAGTATCCATTTCAAGACGTGGACACCAGTGCAGTGATGAATAGCTAGCTATTCATTCGGGTCCTGTCTGGGTCCCCGGTGTCAGAGCCTGAATCTTTGTTTACACCAGGCTGTCCCTCATCAATTCCTGTCATGTCTTCTAGACAGATCTGTAGGCTTAGTGGAGGGTTGTATGACAAATCACTGCCCAAGCACTTTTAGGCTAAGTAGCAACAAAGGATCAGTGGAAATTGCCTGTCCTGAGGCTTCATTAGCTACTGGATTCTCAGTCCCTGTAGAGGGGCCTGGACTATTCTTGAAAGAGGAATATTTATTCACAGATTTCATGAAAAATTATGAGGTTCTCAAGAGTCATCAGTCAGAAAAGAGGAAACCAGTTAGATTGACCTGCTCTGGTTTAAAACCATTTAGTTGGAATTATTTTTGGTTTTGGAGCTACTAATGGTTGGTCAAGAAAGGAAGCCTTGGTGTATATTATAGGAAAGTCCTTCCAGTATTAATATACATTTTTATGAGAGACATAAAGCACTTCCAGCCATATGGAGCAGTTTGAAATTCTTCATTACTTATGCTGTGGGCCTAAATTCATTAGGCCCTCTTCCCTTCTCCTTTTCTTTGGCTTTATAAGTAGCAGAGGGCTAGAAGTTTATTCTATAAAACTTCATTAAGTAAAGACTCTATGTGAATGAGTAAGGGTTAATGTATGGAACACATTTAAAGAAGTGCTATTTTATTATGTTTAATGACTTATGTTGTACCACATCAAACCAGCTACAGATGCAATTGTCAAGCAGATGTTTAGCAGCAGATTGTTACTTTAATGAGCCAATAACTCATTCTTAACCAGCTTGGTTTGCACCTACCTCATCAGTGGTACTCAAAATACATCGGTACATTTAACTAGGTTAAAGATGCACTCCCCAAAACCTTCAAAATCCTCTCACTTTATAAATAGTGCAAAAAGTAGACTGTAGTTCCAATCAAACTACTATAATCTTAAATTTGTGTTGTTTAAAATTAGGAATTATTGTATCTATTCCACTGATTATAAACTTGGACTTGAAAAGCTCTCATTCCCAATAAATACTATCACATTTTGGCCAACTATTTTTGTCATCTCACCGATGTGTTGGCTGCAGTGGAGTTGTAGCTTCAAAGTGCTTCTTTTCCTATCTTCTTTGATATGTTCATAGGGACCAAACTATATTCTCAGCAAAAAATTGTTCATCAACTGAAAAACAAAAAAATCGAAATTTCTTTTCGTCAGCGACATGTTCATATCACACTGGTATTATTTGACTTTTTGGTCCAATTAATATATTTTTTGTGTTCAATCAAAGGCTTTTTTTAAAGGGCTATTGTTCAGTTATCCACGATAATAACATGGATAAACAAACATCTATAAGATTATTAAAAGACCAGCTGTTCTTAATTAAGGATTGCATTGTTTGTCACTGGGTAGCTGTTTTGTTTTGGCAAATGCTAGAGATTCTGGGTCCAGCTCTTTAGGGTTGTGCCCTAGCGTGTGCGTTTTGAAAATGCTTGATCAGTGTATTTTGTTGCACACCCTGGTGAAGAACCACCTCCTCCTCAAGCACACATTCAACATTTGTATGTAGCAAATAAACTCATGTAAACTTGACCTCCTTATCCTCAATAGGGATTAGGTAAACAATTATTAGAATGTTTCAAAGTCAAACTGCAGGTCTGCAAAAGAGTGTGAGCAAACTACCCACCAAATCTTTACACAAATGGGTGTGTAATATATGCCAAATTATTTTGGTTTTGTTTTTTTTTTTCTTTTTTTCCCCAAAAGCACAAACGCAAAGTATATTTTGTTTTTGTCTCTGCCATGATACACTTCACAGATTGCTTTCACACAGGCGGTCCACACCCAAGGATGGATTTACTGGATGTGTGATTTGGGGTAAGTTTTTGCACCATTGTGTCCCTTGGTTGCCTAAATCTGTACAATAGGGATGAAAACCCACTACCTACCTCATAGTGTTAAGAGGATTCAATGAAATCATGTGTGTGAATTGCTAAGAACTTTGTCCAGCAATTATTAAAGACTCCACAAATGTTAGTTATTACCATTGTCACTGTGAATGTCACTATTAATGTCACCGCATCTGCCCAGGACCCCGCTCTCGCCAACTGGTTGTACAGCGCCCCTTCTTGCCTCTCACTCTCAAAGGTCTGCCAGAAATCAAGTGACTTTATAATAGGGATAATCGGAAATCCACCCTAATTTATAAAGCCAAATGACGTTTCATTCTTTGGCACTTTCATTGTATCAGCAACGAGTCGTATGTACAACTAACAATTCAGTGGGCATGCAAGCACATCGGACCAGTGGCCACTGGAGCTCATAAAATATACCCCTGGGCTGCGAATTTTAAAGAAGGATGAATTCTTCCATTTTTCCCCCCAAGTTATCTTCCTTCCTGAACAGCCCTGTTATCAGTCAACACCTATTTAGTCAATAACTTCAAGAGAAAATGTATTCCTTGGGGGAACTTATTAATTTTCTCTCTCCATTTGAAAAGAAACTGGGGAAGGGTTTCAAAAATCTTTTAGTAACTAAAGAGGTGGAAAATCACTTGCTGAATAAAATCAGTCTCTTCCTTGACATGTTCACTTCAAATAATCTTGGGATTTGGGGGGTGGGGGTGGGGTCGGGTATTCAATGCTACATCTGTGCCAAAGAGAAAAGCCTGGTGGTATTCAGTGCCCATCCAGGCCTGTACATGTAAATGTGTGAGCACATGTGTGTGCGAGTGTGTGCACGCATGTACAGAGCATGGGTGAATAGAGGCAAGAGTTGTCTTAAGAGCCTCCAACTAAATTGGGGTTCCAGTCCCAGAGCAGCTAGCAACGCTGCCCTCATGCAAGATGAAGGGGCGCTGGACGTGCGTGCTTACCATTTGCCTTTTATGGAGTGCCGTGTTTCCCAGAAAATAGGACCTACCCATAAAATAAGCCCTAGCAGGATTTCTAAGCATTTGCACGGTATAAGCCCTACCCCCAAAATAAGCCCTAGTGATGGGCGTGGCTACGCAGCGCATCTGCACAACCCATGCATTTTGTCATCGAGTGGTCAAGAAGATGAGCAGCCCTTCTCATCTGCCCCATCGTGACAGCCACTATCCCAGAGGTGACCGGAAAGGTGCGGGCAGCCCCACCAACAAGGTGGGCTCCCCCTGTCAGGTCCCGGCCATCCTGTGCATGCTGCAAGCTGAGGCTTTGAGGGGAAAATGACACATCCCCTGAAAATAAGCGCTAAGGTGTCTTCTTGAGGAAAAATAAATATAAGACCCTGTCTTATTTTCCGGGAAACATGGTAATTCTTTTTTTACCTATCCCATAGCTGTTCCTGGGGTGGATGGCAAATGCCCCGTGGTCCAACCCGAGACCAGAGGGTCTGTCACACAGAGAACTTGCTCATCCTGGCAGACGCCCTTGTGGCTCTTGTCTGGCCACCGCTCTGGCACCAGCAGCCTGACCTCGTGTTCCCCCGGCTTCCCAGGGAAAATCTGGCGTAGAGTAGCCCCTGGTCCTTCAAAATCAGTGAATTGTCACAACAGGAAACAAGCTCAAAGATCTGTAATTACAGATCTTAGGCAAAGAGAGCATAATGGCTTAGGAGAGTGGTCCTCTGTCCCTGGGTCATTCGAGGAAGGAATGAAAGGGAATTTGTCAGTCCCTTAAGTTCACAGGCAAATGCCCAAATGGCCCATTTAAAGGAAGCTCTGGGAAAGCAGGGAGCCGGGTCTGCCAGCAGGGGAGAGACCTCTAAGTTCTCACCTCTGGCCGCTGGCTGGAGCCACTTGGATGTAGTGCCAAACTGGAAACTGCATCAGGGATGACTTTTTCCAGTATGAGAAAGTTAAACTTGTATTCAAAATGGATACCAAGACAACATAAAATCATAAGCATTCACTAAAAGTATCTTTTTAAATAGCATTAACATTAATCTTTTCCTTAAATCACATGCCAGGTAAGAATCTAAGGGTTTTGCTCACTGGTTCCCATGTGTTTACCGGTGGGAAGATTTGATGGATGCTTTTTCACACAGCTTACATTTCTCATCCAGCTGGTTGCTGGCAGGCATTTGTTTTCTTTAAGGCTACACATAATCTATTTATCAGACTAAGGATGTGAACAGACTTTTCTTAATTTTCCAGAAATCAAAATGACAACTTGCACTGGAGATGCCTTCTTGCAAAAGGTTGTTGGAACCTCAAAATAGTGAAAGCAGCTTGTCCTAGAAATATTGCTCTATAATGACAGACACAGTTCAGACAGGCATCACTTGTGTTTTTTCTTATTTAAGTAAAGTATCAAGCCCTGTTCTCGTTCCCTCTCAAAAAAGGGTGTTGCGCTTCCATGAAAGGAATATAAGTGAAGGTGAGAATGCGGAGAGGTGGAACGCTATTTCACCTGGCAAAGACCTCTCACCTCGAGTATATGCCCCCCTATGGAGTTTTTATTCCTCCTTATGGAAGAGCCCTTTGTAGCATAATAAATTTTCTGTTAGAGCTAGGTTGATACTGGCAGGTGGGAAGACAGCCAGACACGTGGTCTATGGAATGATATAAACAGAATTGGCCTTGTAGGTAGAGCAGCAGGAAATGCATAAAAGAAAAGTGCTGTCCAAGATTTACAAGTAACATATGGACACCTGGAAATTAATCTTGTATAAATCAAGCAGAGAAGTGCTAAGCAGCTGTATACTAAGTTGTAGATAGAATTGGAAGCTCAAGTGGGATAACATATAGGGCTTCCCAAAAGTAGTATAGTGAAGGTTTTGAACACGAAAGGACTCCTGGAGTAATATAGAAGTAGGATGGACCTTTATAGCCACAGCCGCTGTATCTGTCAAATAAATTTATTAGCTCATCAGATGCTTGATTTGCTTCTACATTTAAAAACAGACAAATTAATTTGTATTTGGGTTCTCAAGAAAGCCATATCTAAATCTCCCCTTTTGGGCATCTAGAGTCTTTCTCTTGCCTCGAATTCCATCTGCAAATAGAATATCCATGTACTAATAATGGACATGGCTCAGTGTTTGCACGACATCAATGAATGTGGAGAGTGGGCATGCCTCAAGGGCAATCCTGGAGAGTGTTTTTAATTTCTAAAACATTTGGCAACTCACTGGAAACCTTCAATAGAACCTTCCAGGGATGTATAGATTCATTTGCATAAAGTATAGACACTTTTCACGTACAAAATTAGTCTTAGCACTCACTTCCCCCACATTCACTTAGGTTTTTGACATCCAGTGGGGTTGAGGGAGATTTTGTTTCCAAGAACAGATGGTTTTTCTATACTTTCCATAATTGCCCATAACTGCGTGAATTTCTTTTTTTTTTTCCTGCTTTCAGATGCATGGCCAATGTGTGGGTATTGAGGGTTTTACTTCCTTTACCCAAATGCCTGTTTAAAAATAATAATGGCAATAATAACTTTTACGGACAGTCTCTTAACCTCAGCATATGTATGGTCTTCTAAGTTGGCTCCCTAAAAAGCCTCAAGCTTTGCCGGCATTGAGGAATTGAAAGATGAAACTACCCACAGACAGCTGGAGGCTTATTCACATTTGCTGGAATTTATATATATACTTCATATATATAATACTATAAATATGTAATACTCTCTCTAGATATATACATATAGTATTTTTTAGAAGCTTCCAAAAGAAATAAAGATATTATTTCTTTTTAAATGAAGAGAGCTGACCTTTTTTGCCCCTCTCCCTGTTCCTTTTACTCCTTGGTCATTTTCTTTTCTACTTCCTTCGTCCTCTTTTTTTTTTTTTTTTTTTCATCTTTTTTTACCTTTTTCTTACTCTTCTTCCTTTGCTGAGTTATGGAGAATGCAGTTTCAACTCAGCCCAAGTTCTTAAAACACACACACACACACACACACACACACACAAAAAAAAAAAAACAGGAAAAATGCTGAAAGAAAGAATGAATGAACAGCAAGTTTCCTATTATTTACACACTAAGAGTCAATGATGTCATTGTCCAAGTTCAAATTTATGAGAAAGAATTTCCTCACTTTTCTGACATATTGAGTATCCCTGTTACTTCTTTTCTTTTCTTTTCTTTTCTTTTCTTTCTTTTTCTTTCTTTCTTTCTTTTATTCTTTGAATTCAAATTCAATTAAAATAAAATCCACACAAGATTCTGTCATCAATGACAATTAAGACTTGAGTAAAGTATTTTCCTCTTTCCTTTTCTTTGCTTATATTTCCATGGATTCCTGAATTCTTTGCATAGTCCTAAGATGTTTATGGCATTCAGACCAAAACACATCTGATAAATATCAGTGGATACAAGGATGAGGATGGATTGGGTCAGAAAGCTGCAAAGTTTCTGACTACTATTTGGGGGAAGGATGGTATTGATTAGTGACAACGCAATTCCTTTTTGCATGTATGAGACTCTGTTATTTTGTATTCAAAACAAAAATGAGGGACAGTGATGCCTTTTCTCCATCTTGCCAGGTTAGAGAGTATTTTGCTGCCATGCTACCATCTACCTCCCTGCAAATATTTCTAACCTCAGAAAAATGCACATGCTTTATGATTCCGATATTACTTAAGTTGTCTATTCCTTCTAATTTAACAGAACCTATTTTGCAAGGTTTTTTACTCTAAGTGAGCCAGAGCAAATCTCCTTGTAGAGTTTTAGTACTGCAGGCTGGATCCCCAAAGAAAAGCTACAACTAAATGTTTGTTAGAAATATTCAAACCAACATGCAGTAACATCCTGTATAACTAACCTCTAGGGTCTCATCCGTTAAAGGTGTCTACAGGACCAAGAAAAGGAAATAGCTAAGTCTAGGAAATAAATGCAGACCCTGGCTTCCTGGGGATTTGGGGCTAGACAATTTTCTTTGCATTTTAGTTTTCTCAGTTACAGAGTGACAATAATCCTATTGACCTGCTTCCTAGGTAATGGTTGTAGCCATTGTCTGGTGGCTTTTTCAAATGATAAATTAGTAGTACCCTGCCAAGGAAAACAACTGATGCAGCATAACAATGAAAAAGCACTTCGGTGGTGACAATGCTCAGCAAAGAGCATCCAGTTTCTCTGGAGGAGAAAGAAATGTTCCTTCCCATTGAATAAAAAAAACAAAGATTCACGCTTCCAGTGTTCCTGGTTCTTTCATTCTGTGATGTCAATCTTTGGAAATTGTAATTGGAAATTTAATTCTGTATTACATTTAAATGAGAATTTAGCTTCTAATCCCAACTTATTAATTGAATACATACCCTCATCTTCTCGACTCGATTCATTTTATATATGTATATTTTTAATTATGCCGAATATTTATTTCTTGCTTGCCAAGTAGGCAACAACTAGGCTTTGAAACGTGCAGAAGGTGACGATATTTGGCCCACTGCCAAGGTTGAACAGCTGACGTGTCCAGCTTGCAAGGACCCGTGGCATAAGCCGGAGTGGGACTGTCTCCTTCTTTGCTGTGGCAGCTCCAACTTCCTTGGTGGCGGCACCTCAGTGACCTTTGTCTTGACTGAGAAATCATCCAGGCTTCCAAATATATTTCTAATAGCCCATGCCAGAAATTTATCATCTCTTCTTTATTGATCTATATTACTTCTGGAAGAGCACTGCACCCCTAAAAGAAGCAAAGAAAACAAAGGAAGGAAAAGAGTGTGAAATCTTCCTCAGTAAGAATTAGCTGCTTTGATGGCGTGTACATAAATTCTATCTGCACAGTCACGACTTTCTCATTTTCCATGTCCAACTTTAGGGAAGGCATCTTAAATATTCATAGTGAATATTTTTCCAAGACATTGTGTTTATTTTATAATATAGGGAACTGCAAAAAGGGAAAAATATATCCAAAATCTAACCACTTTGATACTGTCTTTTTCTGTTCCCACCAATTATTGTCTGCAGGTACATATAATTTTATATAACCATAAATTGTATACTTAAATGCACAAAATTATATATTTAAATGTTTTCTTATTTAAAGTACAACAAATGTTATTACACCAAATGAAAAATACTGGTAAAATATAGATATCATAAGTCCCCATACATTGCCATTGTCTACTTTTTTCTTACAATAAAAAGCAATGAGACTATATCTAATATTTTGTAATCTGCTGTTTGCAATTTAACCATGAAAAGAACATTTTCTAGTATCAATAAGTACTTATCTAGAATAGCATAAAAGACTCAATAATATATTGACTTATATGGACATATTGTAATTTATTTAAACACATCCTAGTGGCCATTTAGGTTGCTTCCAATTTTCTGTTCTTCTAACGTGTTATCTCAGAAATGCTCATGCTATTATCTCAGAAATGTTATATGACTAATTCAATGACTACTGAGTTAGGGGTGTGATTTCTCTAGGTTTTTACTTTTTCACCTTAAATATGAGAGGTTTCAAATACTTATTTCTAAGGAAATTTCTGATTTTAAAAGCCTATGGGGCTTAGGATGGAAAAAGCTGGACAGAACAATCCTCTTGCACTCACCAAAAAAAAAAGGAAAACCAGACAATCTACAAATTCACAGCTTTTCTTGAACACATCATAGAGCTGATGTTGCAGAGTGATCAGCTAATCCGAGACCTAAGGACAGTGAGATGGGACATAAGCACTTACCCATCTGAGGAAGACATTGCCATACATAGGCAAAAAGAATTCAGCTGGTATTTTTAAAGAATTGCTAAAAGCAAGTGTTATCTGCCACGAGAATACAGAGCCTCTGTGGAACGTAGACACAACAAGAAATAACGCCCAGTCTCAGGGTTTTCTCCATGGGGTATTTTCATGGGGCACTCACAGAAATGATTGATAAGATCTCTAAGAAAGCCTCCCTCATTGCATTGGCTTGGGGTTGAGGAGCAGCAGCTACTGCAGAAAAGGCATAAAATTCAACCTGGATCTTTCTCCCCCAGCTATTCTATGGGACAAAAACCTTCAACTACTAGGGAAAGGGCAACAGCCCTATTTCCCTTAGGGTACTGTTAAAAACAAAACATTGAAGCTGGGGAAAAGGAACTGAAAAAGCCCCCTAAGCTCTGGGGAAGAGGGACAGGTATATCTGCCGATGATAAACCTACAGATGGGGCTGGGGCAAGATAACTGAGAAAGCCCCCCTCTGAGAACAAGACACACAGTGGACTGCCTAATATTAAACCTTAGAAGAAAAACAAAGATTTTTGTATAACACATAAACAGCATTTTCTTCCTGGGAGATGGGAAAACACAAGAAGAGATCACCACTGAGGTGCAGTGCACAGGAGAGACCTAAACTGAGGGATTAGCAGACATTGACAATACCCCCCTTGCAAGCCATGCCCCAGCCTAAACATAAGGGAAACACTAAGGAATTTTACAGCCCTTGATTTACTGAGGGTAAACATAGCAGCAACAAATCCCAAATCCAGCCAAAATATTAACTAGATTTATTTGATCTTTCCACACCCAACACCACCTAGAAGAAAGTTATGCCTATTATTTACAAGCATAAAAATGATTGGCCTCAGTTTATACAGTCTTATACAAGAAGTCTAGCTTTCATCAAAAACAAAATTTATGGGCATATCAATATATCAAAAAAAAAGAGAGAAACAAAGATACCAGTAGAGCAAGACTCATACATGAAACAAATATTAAAACTATCAGATAAGGAATTTAAAATAACTTTGATTAATATATTAAAGATTTCAATCAAAGAGGTGGATTTCAATAGAGAGGTGACATAAATGAGAAAGAACTAAATGGAAATTCTAGAAATGAAAAACAGAGAAGAAAGAATGCCTGCAATAGACTAGACATGGTTGAGGGGAGAATCAACAAACTTGAAGATAGGTCAATAGAAATCATCCAAACTAAAGGGGCCACTAGTTGAGGGCACACTTCTGTCGCTCCTGCACCCACCAGTACCGGGAAGACCTACAGGCCATCTCTCCTGTCCTGTCTGCCTCCACCACTGCCATGACAAGAGCCTCAAGAGGAACACCCAGCTATGCCACATGACTGACATTGTTCCCACCACAAGAGTGAGAGGGCAGGAAGAGGAGCCACTGTGTGAGGGGCCCAGCAGGTCCTGGCCCTGTTCTGTGGAAGGACCTGGGGCTGTTTTGTCCCCAGTGTGGGGGTCTCCTCAAGCCACCGATGCCCATTGAGCAAGCTGTGACTAGTCCCAGGAGGAAGCCCAAAAGCTACAGTGAGCCCTTGAAAAAGCAAGGTGGAGATACTGAAATGGAGCATAAAATGCACATTTTGAACTCTTTTGAAGTGACTGGGAAGGTAGAAGAGTGGAGGAGAGACTTATTCTCTCAATTGGAAGCATTTCTTGAGAAAAGAACAAGTTGCAATTTATGCCAGCTATTAATTGAGGAGAAGGATGTTGAAGGGGAAAAAAAGAACAAACTGAGAACAAAAGCCAAATTTCAGATCCTATTTTCACATTAAAAATCTGCTTTGGGAAATAACAGAGAAGAATTTGCAGCCTGACATGGAGTTACTGTCGGGTACTGATCATATCCCCAGTAGGTATGCAAATCAGGAAACCTCCACTGTGTTGTCACGTGAATTATTAAAGACTGAGTTGCACTATCCCTCTCCAATATTTAGGTCTGCAAAATAATGATGTTTGTTTGAGTCAGATTTGACACGAGATGCTAAAACTGGCAAGTCTAAACTTATTATCGTGGAAAATAGAAAAAGTATGATATTTGAGATGGGGAAACCAAACTTTGCTCATAATATCAAATCATTTACCTTTTACACAGGCCTGGGTTCTGAGAGATTTAATACCGGCAGGCATTTTGGGCAGGTAGAAGTAAGGGGCACAGGTGTGTGGTCCTGGGTGTGTGTGAAGAATCTTTCCCCAGAGCATCATCCCTGAGGAATGAATGTTGGCATTTCCACAATGGGCTAATTCTTGGAGTACGTGGGATCTAGCCCCAGGTGAGCAGATTAGCCTTTTTCTGGACTATAGTTGGGAGAGGTTTCATTTTATCATTTGAATGCTGAATCATATTTGTTGACATTCTCTGATGCATTTACAGAAAAACATATGCCTTGCTTCTGTGTCGGATCTTTGCAAGATCTCTTGAGATCGCTGTGGTTGGTGATGAATGGTATTCTACCTGAAAACCTGTTTTGTATGATCTCTTTTTTTTTCCCAATGTTCTTGGAGGGTACTTCTATTCAATAATAAAGAGTGTGACTCAATAGCCGGGCATGGTGGCGAATGCCTGTAGTCCCAGCTACTCGGGAGGCTGAGGCAGGAGGATTGCTTGAGCCAGGAGTTTGAGGTTGCTGTGAGCTAGGCTGACGCCATGGCACTCACTCTAGCCTGGGCAACAAAGCGAGACTCTGTCTCAAAAAACACACACACACACACACACACACACACAAAAAAGAGTGTGACTCAAAAAATAAAAATAAGCCATTCTGATATGATGCAATATTTCCTTTGCTTAAATCCTACAAACTGTTGGTGCTGTTTTCCTTAAGCTGCCTATCAGATCCTGCCTTGTTTCAGAGCTCATTTTATGCTTGTTTTGTTCTCCTCTCCCAACCGCCACCATTCTTGCCTCTCCCAGCCGCCCTGTGCACATCTGTACACACCAGGGGCCAGGACTTGCTCATGGTTTATCCTGCGTCTTAATACGGTGCCTGTACATAAGAGGTGCTCAGTATTTAATCATAGATTGAATTGAATTATTTATAAATTATGGATACTAGTCTATGAGCTCACTATGCAGTTGTCACCTTTTTACAAAAATCTCGTTGCTTATAAGATTAAGGGAATTATCATCTTATAATCATACATGGGACAAACACATTTTTCTAGTAGAGTTTGGTTGCCAAACTTTTCTGTGCTATAACTGCCCTTGGACGTCTAGTTCACTTGAATTATTGATGACAGCTATGTCTTAATAACCCATAAACATGTGGAAAGAATTGAATAATTCAACTTTCATTTTAGGTCCAAATGAGAATTTTGAAATTGACAAACAAAGCATCTGGCCTTCCCCCCACCCCCACCCCAACAGTGAGTGGCATTACCTTAATTTCTTCAGTCGGGTGATACTTATGACCAGCTCTCTCTGCCCTTGGTATTTGTGGTCTCTGTGGTTCTGATGCATTTTGGAAGATGCTCTTAGCCTGGGTCCAGTGGTTGATGGGATCCTGTTGCTGTCCAGCCCATGCTAGACTTGGCTGTTCTTTGTATGATGGTTCTCAACATTGAAGAGTCCTGCATGTTCAGACCACATTGGGCCGGCTCATGGACAGCCCTCAAGACATTTCCTCCTGTAAGATTGTCGGAAGCATTTGCACCCCATAAGATTGCCAGTCTGGTTCCATATAAGCTACCTCTAAAACCTGTTTTTATTGTGGCTGTTTTTTTTCAAATACAATGTTGGTTATATTCATGAGGAAGCAATATTAAATGATTTACAGTAAGTTTTTCTAGTCCCACACACCTATCCTTGTTCAAACTCAATGAAATGTTCCCTGTTTTATAGCTTTTGGCCAACTATGTACCAAGAAGCTATTGGACTGTCTCCCATCCCCTTAGGGAGAGTTTCCCTACCCCAGATCCTTAAGATGATGTCCTTCCATGAGCTGAAAGACTGATTTCAGACAAACACTTTGCAGATACCTTGAGGCCATCAGTGTGAAATTGTTACATGATAAGCTTTCCAGATTTCAAATGTTACTCAATTTTGGATATTGACACTTTGTCTAGCATTCCCATCTCAAGCTTGAGAGAATTTTTAAAATTCTAACTGAATGTTTAGCCTATGGAAAGCAGGGTGGATATTGCTTAGAGTGCTCACACCTGATTCAGATCCATAGCGATGGCCATAGGACAATGAGGTTGAGAATGTTCGATGTAGGATTTCACTCTTGGACTTTTAGGAAGTCAGTAAATGACATTCTTTTCTGACCCTCATGAGCTTACCTTCAAGAAACCCGGTCAATCAATTACAGCAGATGTCTACTGTAGCCAACTGGATGAAATGTTGAGGATGCTTGTGATTAAGCATTTTTAAAAATACCTCTGGGAATTGGATAGATAGTGAACAAACTATCAGTTAATTAGTGATGAAGCCATAATGGAAAATGTAGTTTAGAAATGTGGTCCAAATAGGGCCTCCTACTACTTTCCCCACAATTGAACTTGTCCGAGTTAAAAGGCATTACAGCTGCAAATCTGCAGGCTGTGCATTCCTCATGGAGGGCAGGAGCAAAACCTCTGGATACCATGCTCTGAATGAAAGGACGAGCCAGTAGTGTGTATGCTGAGGTCATTTTTATAGTCTTACCAGGGGCATCAGTCTTTCCGCCATGGGAGGAGTGACTGAATAAGAGGTAGAAAGAAAGTTGAAGTTGTACTTTTCAATACTTCCAAAATGGGTGGAAGCCCTTAATCTTTGCACCAAAGCCTTGGGCAAGGTAGGAATCCCAGGAGAGGAAAAGGCTGGATCTCAAGGTCATGATGGCGACACGGTACACCAGTTCGCAATGTGGAGCTCGTGGACTGAGATTCAGTCATGACTCTGGTTTATATTTTGAACAGCCTTATTAGCTATTTTATGTCAATGGCCCATCCTAATGCAAGTAAAGATAACTTTATACCTCCACATCTTTCCCTCAGTAATTGCATGAAGCCTCTCCAAGGTTCCTGTTTTGCTAGCTTGCAGTACTGATGAACTGAAAAGGGGACATTATGTAGATGAGCAGGTTTTGTGCTTGAAATTAGGAAGGGAGGGGAGGGAAATCTGTTTGAGCCAAGCAGCAGCAGAACATGGCAAGTGCCTTTGTGATTTTCATGTGCAAGGTGCAGCAGGCCACTTCATGTCCTGAGCCTTTTCCTGCAGAGTGTAAGTGGGGCAGAGTGTGTACTGACTGCTGTCCCTCAGTGTGACTCCTTCTTATGTGTGGGTGGTTGTAATGCTGATGCTTCCGCTGCTGCTGATGATAACAAACACTCGTTATTCTATGTGGTGGACATTGTCGCAGGCAGATTATACACATATATATGTATATGTATGTATGTACATATGTATGCAGGTATATGTATGCATGTACATAATATGTACACATGTATTAATAAATTTGCTTAATCATCACAACCTTATGAGTATTATTCCTACCCCACTTTACAGAAAGACAAAGGGATTTGTCAGTTACAGCCCCAAAGTGTAAGGGACTTGCCCAAAGCCAAGAAGGTGGTAGAGCTAGAATGCAAACCTGAGTCCTTGTTCTATCCCCTAAATTAGATAACCCCCCTGCAGCGATTGCACTCAAGGCTGCAGGCTAGCCCAGTGGTGGCCCAGACCAGAGGACAAGCTACTGTCATTCTGAGATGTTTCTAGAGTTACATGGATAGGGAAGTGATGAGAACCAGTGGGGCTGGGAGTCTGGATGTAAAGTGTCTGTTAAAAAGGCCAGTCCTGCCCTTATGGCTCCCACTGCTGTGCTGTACGTGCAGGGAAGCCGTGCTGCTCAGGGGCATTGCTGGGGAGGGGTCCACCGACCGTGCTCTGGATGACAAAGGAATGAATCAGAAGGTCGCACAGGAGTAAAAACAATTCTCTGCGACAAGAGGGAGATCCTTTTTTATTTTTGAAAATTTTCAGAGCATTTCTGTACTTCAAAGTCTCAAAGGAGGCTCTGAAGACTAAATTAGCTTTATGGATTTTAAATTACAAATGGAAACTCACCAAGTTCCATCCGTGTGCCTGTTCCTCCCGTTATTTGTGATTTGGCTGCAAAAGAAAGTAGCATGAGATTTATACTTTAAAAATATGTTTTAATACGTCTCTTCTTTCTTTTCTTTTCAGTTTTTTTTCTTTTCTGTCTTTTTTCGATTTAGACAGGGCTGTTGCCCAGGTTAGAGTGCAGTGGCCTCATCATAGCTCACTCACTACAACCTCAAACTCCCAGGCTCAAGGGATCCTCCTGCCTCGGCCTCCTGAGTAGCTGGAACTACAGGCGCATGCTAATAATTTTTTTTTCTTTTTTTTTTTTTTTGTAGAAATGTGTTTTCCCTATGTTGCCCAGGCTGATCTTGAGCTCTTGCCCTCAAGCGATCCTCCTACCTCAGACTCCCAAAATGCTAGGATCACAGACATGAGCCCTTGTGCCCAGCCAAAAAATATTTTTTCTACCTCTCTGTTATCCTTAATTACTTCATCTTTGTGTGGATAAAAAGAAGCTAAATGGGTAATATTCACGTTACTGTTAATATCTTGGTGCATAAGTGGGGTGGAGTGTCTATTTTACAAACCTGAAAGGGACATATAGTCACTCGGGTCTGACCCTATATTTTGTCAAAAGAGAGTAGATTTTTCAACGGATCAGTCACCTGCAACCAAGACGATCTCAACCTCCTCGTTGCTCATTAAGAAAATAAGAAGACAGAAAGGAAGAAAGGACAGGGAAGCCGTGGTGGCATTTTGCAGTCATTTTCAACTCCCCTGAAGAAGGAAGGTGAAGTTACAGGATTCCAAAAAAAATTCCTGAAATGTGTTTCCAATTTGTTTCATCCCATTCCAGTCTCAGGCCCCATTCCTCTAAGATCCTTCCCATTAATATTCTCCAGTCACTCTACTCAAGGTTTTATCGATTGATTTCCCTTCGCCTAGGTAAAACCAAGAAACCGTTGTGTGAATTCCCTAGAACCAGAAGTCAAAGCTGCGAAAGGAATAATGGTACTTTGGAAAGTTTTCAGATCCTTATAAAAAGATGAAGCATTGATTAGTGGAAAAGGAGTGAAGAAATGAAAGGAAGAAAGGAAGGAAAAAAGGAAGCAAGGAGGAAAGGAAGGAGAGAAGCAACATTCCTCATTCATCCTACAACTGAACACTCTATGCTATTTGCAAAGCCTTGTTGGGTGAAGGAGACCAGGACCCCAAATCGCAGGACATTATTCTGTGATCTTATAAGTCATGTCCCTGTTGGGGTCTCAGTGTCCTTAATTTCGAAATAAGGTTGAAAGAGCTGTTCTCTAAGATTCTTACATTCTCTCCCATCTCTTCGATTAACCTTGTTCCTTCTGGCCAGCATTATTCTCCCACTCGGCAGATACAGACAAATAAGACATCAGGAAGTTAAGTGATATAAGCCACCCACCGTGGGAAGGAAGGTGCGGGAGGGGAAACACATTTCTGAGCAGAAGGCTGTCTTTGAGCTCCCAAGATGCAATTCTTTATGCTCTATCCCCAGTAACAAAAATTTCACCTTGAGGGCAGAAACAAAATCAAGTTAGAGCTCCTGGTAATTAAATTTCCCGCAGTAACTCAGAATATAAATCAGCAGCTAACTGGATGCATGTTGGCTGCTCAGGGTTGCAGGTTCCTTTGTCTTTGTCAAGAAAATTAAAGAAATACTTGTTCACATTTCTATAAAAATCATGAAAACAACAAAGTGGACTTCTGTAAATGATAAATTGAGCTGTGGTTAGGCTAACTTGTATTAATTATTCTGAGAATTACAGCAAAGAACGGTGTTAATGTCCCTCGTCTGCCTGTTCTGCTGACAAGAGCATTCATCAGACACCTGCTCCCGGTTCCGTTTCACCAGTGCAACCCACCGAACCAAGGCTGTCTCCGTGTGCGCTGCCTCTCGGGACCTAGCTTAAAAAAAAAATTATATATATTTTTTCCACTCACTTCATTCCCATTTATAACCACCTTCCACTAATTTTAAGAAAATAATAATAAAAAAAAGATTTTTCTGGTGTGATTACATCTTTCCCCTAATTCTTAATTTGCTTTGAAATCTGAAACACCTAAGGCAGAAAAAAAAACAAGACGTACACATAACCAGTAAGACTTGGTCCTCACTGAAAGGAAACTTCTATTCTTATAAGTACTTCATTTTGCAAGTTACTCTCCCTGATGATAAAATATTAAACTGATCTTCGAGCATCCTAATCCCACCTTTCCTGCTTTCTAGCTGGGCATTTATAATCAGCTAGTACAAATGTAACTGTTGGTGTCTCGGTTTCCTCACCTATGAAATGGATTGTCGTGATGTCATGATGTTTAAATGCACACAGATGTATAAAGCATTGGAACAGTACCTGGGGCATAGCGGGCACTATAATAAATTAGTATTGCTGTTTTTATTATCTCTTTCCAAGCAGGTTGATAGCATCACCTGGACTGTATGAAACCCAAACACTCCTAGCAAAGTCTCCCACACTTCAAAATGTCCTAGGGCAAGGGACAAAATGGAACCATGGACATAACTTGAGTTTTACATAAAATAATGACCTTGATCACAGCTCCTTGGCAGATTACTCCCGTTGTTTGAGGCCTTGCACTTCTCATGGTTCCATGGTTCATCGCTAACACTCTGCCCACTCTGTGGAAAAAATAATCGATCTTTTCCAAAGAACAATTAGCCGATAAATCTCCGGCTTTGACTTTATTCAAACAGTTGGACCATGCAGTCAACCAGTTTAACCTACTTGCAACTGTATAAATCAACTGTGAGGTTGAACTAAAAAGCCAGGGTGGCCCAGCAGGGTGGCCAGTTGCCGCCCTTGCAGGTGGGCAAGGCAGGGCTGAGCAGCCACGTGCAGGCAGAGGGTGATCTCTGGCAGCTAGGCTTGTCTTACGGCTAAGGCAACTCGAAGGACACCTTAGCTAATCAATCGGACTTTTACCTTTTTTTTTCCTTTGATGATATGAACATGGAAACCCATCAGAAAGCCAAATCTCTGTTATTTTTCTCACTGCCAGCATCTTAGGAAGATTTGTCATAAAGCTGTCCTGAATTTGTTGCTCTGGGTGAAAAATTTGCAAAGCAAAATCCAGTTGTTTGTTTTCTTTTCTTCTTTTTTTTTTTTTTTTTGAGACAGAGTCTCACTTTGTTGCCCAGGCTAGAGTGAGTGCCGTGGCGTCAGCCTAGCTCACAGCAACCTCAAACTCCTGGGCTCAAGCAATCCTGCTGCCTCAGCCTCCCGAGTAGCTGAGACTACAGGCATGTGCCACCATGCCCGGCTGATTTTTTGTATATATATTTTTAGTTTGCCAATTAATTTCTTTCTATTTTTAGTAGAGACAGGGGTCTCGCTCAGGCTGGTTTCGAACTCGGACCTCGAGCAATCCACCTGCCTCGGCCTCCCAGAGTGCTAGGATCACAGGCGTGAGCCACTGCGCCCGGCCCAGTTGTTTGTTTTCCATCCCCAACAGCAGGCTGAACCAATAGTGTATAACTAGCAGTGGACTTGAGTCATTCTAGGGTAGAGAGGATGCTACTCAGAGGAAGTTTAATTCTCTTTCCAACTCCAGAGTGTGGGGTTGGCTTCTTCCTCTGCCTTCAGACACGAAAGCTGTAACCAGCCCCAGGACCGAATGATGTCAGGGATTGTAAATAAAAGCTTGTTGTCAGAAGCTTAGTTTACACAAGCGGGGGAAAGGAACACTAAATCTCTGTTGAGAAGAGAGTTATTAGAGATTAGAGCTGGAGAAAATCTAGAGTGCACAGAGACAGAGCTCACTCGCGTCTTGACGGTGACAAACGGTCCACTGGCGAGCCTTGGAGATGATGCATGCTGAGAATGGCCATAAATATGCCTCTCTCCATCTGAGCCTACCCAAAGGGACAAAAATCACTCAGAATTATGGTGCCATTAAATAAGCATTTTTTATGTCATGCTTCCAGGTTTTTCATTAGCTAACGGGGTATGAGCCAGGCGCTGAGTTAATGTCGCCTGCCCCTCTTCATTTGTTCTTCGTAGCAGTCCCATGGTGTGTGCCATGTCCACATGAAGAAGTGAAGAGGTGAAGTTCGTCTGTCTCCAGAGATGGCAGGAGGCAGGAGCAGAGTTGCTGTGTCCTAATTGGGTCATGCTGGTCTCTCTGCTTCCTGTGCCTCCTGCGCAGGGAAGAGCCACCAGAGTTGCCACCCGGCACCCTTCTGGATGTCAGTCTTCAAAATAATAGTTATCCAGAATAATCATGTCCCGTCGTATCAAAGAGCCGTTGCCTTTCTTCAAATAGTGGGAGGCTGCAGTAGTGCTATGACAGTTAATGTCATTCCACAGATCTGGAGCGACAGTGAGGGCAGCTGCTTTGTTCCGTGCCACTGCTGCTGGCTTTGGTCTGCCTCCAGCCACTGCAGAGAGTGCATGACCTCCACATGAGGACCCGGGCATGGGTATTCTGAGGGAAGAGGTGGATAGGGAAATACCTTTTTTTTTTTTTTTTTTTTTGAGACAGAGTCTTGCTCTGTTGCCCGGGCTAGAGTGCTGTGGTGTCAGCCTAGCTCACAGCAACCTCAAACTCCTGGGCTCAAGCAATCCTTCTGCCTCAGCCTCCCAAGTAGCTGTGACTACAGGCATGCGCCACCATGCCTGGCTAGTTTTCTCTATGTATTTTTAGTTGGCCAATTAATTTCTTTCTATTTTTTTGGTAGAGACAGGGATCTTACTCTTGCTCAGGCCGGTTTTGAACTCCTGACCTTGAGCGATCCTCCCGCCTCAGCCTCCCAGAATGCTAGGATTACAGGTGTGAGCCACCACTCACAGCCAAGGAAATATCATATTTTTATCCAGGCTTTGGACAGAGGTTTCCAAACATACATGTTTTCTATGTGTGAGCAAATGGCCTGGAAACACCAAAGGTCTGATATGGAAAAACCAAAGGACACCAGAGAGATTCAAACATAGGAAAAGTGAATGATGGCCACCACGTTTGCCTTTTGGTCATATAAGTCAAATGATTCCCTAGATTTCTACTTCCCTGGTGTTCTATCTCTGACTCTACTCAGGCTTGGATAGTGTCGATTTTTTTAAGGCAGTCCCCCATTCAAAAGACAACTCTGTGCTAGGCTCTGCACCCCACTGTTGCTAGGTACAGAGGGCACCCCATTATTGGTGGGTGCAGAAAGCATATCTTGAGAACAGTTGGGCCATTGGCCAGTGCAAGGCCTGTATTTGATACTGAACACTGAGCACCAGGCTTATGAGAGCCTTCCAGGTGGTTCTCCGGGGCAGGCACGGATAGATGGATTTCTCGTGGCCATTTCCATGTTCGCTACTCCAGGGCCCTCACACTGGAAGAGAGATTTTATTAGATTCAGGTGCTCAGGATTAGAGGTGCATCTCCTAGATGGAGAAGGAAGCTTGTCTTCATCTCTGACCACCATTTATTCATTCTAAAGGCTAGACATTCATTCAATAGAATTTCTGAGCAAATGCTATGTGCCCAGCACTGCAAATAAAAATAAGAGCCTAACACTTCCTTGTCTTCAGAGCCACTTAAGATAAATATAAGCAGCCAGGCCACGCACAGTGCTTCATGTCTATCATCCCAGAATGTTGAGAAGCCAAACTGGGAGGATTGCTTGAACCAAAGAGTTCGAGACCAGCCCGAGTAACATAGCGAGACCCCATCTCTACAAAAAAATAAAATTAGCTGTGCATCGTGGCATACATCTTTGAGAAGCTGAGGCAGGAGGATCATTTGAGCCCAGGGGTTTGAGGTCGCAGTGAGCTTTGATGACACCACTGCACTCTAGTCGGAAGCAACAGAGCCCTGCCCCCAGCCCGCCTGCCTCCCTGTGACCTTCCATATAAAGCGCACACTGCCTATCCCTGACCAAGGCCCCTGGGGAGCTCACATCACTGCTCCCCCACCGTTTCACCATCAGAAAAAATATTTACACACTCACACACATAGATGTTCCCCCTTTCCAGCTCAGCTTCAGCCACACAGCTCTGTTTACAAGCCTCTGCACATACTTGGTATGGCCCACCCCCACTTTATCTCCTTTCCCCTTCTTAACCTCTAATTACTGTCTGTCCATCTAGTAATAATCTTAGTAATCTAAATGCTTGCAGTGTGCCAAAGATATATGCATACAAGGATACTCATTGCTTGATTTTTTGCATTAGAGAAAAAACAGGAACAAGTCTATCCTCGGGTTAAATAGCTTGTGCCCATCTATTCCGTGGTTACTGTGGAGCTGGGGAATGTTGGCAGATCTATATCAATGAACATGGAAAGATCTCCACGGCACCTAGTATGGGGAAGTCCTAGCGGGTAAGGAGGGACAGAGCCCTACGTGGTAGGTGACCTCTCTCATAACCCTGAGTAAAAATTCTTGAGTTGGGAATGAAGGAATAGGAAGGGAGTTTAATATCAGTGCACCCCAGATCCCTAGAGAGCCAAGCTTTCCCCCCCAAAAAAATCCTCCCCGGGTGTTCAGGTCATGTATAGTAAGTATATCCTGTGTGCTGTCCTTTTATGACCAAAATTTCACTGTGTAGAGTTTCATTGACTAAAAGTCATCTGTAATATTTTTACAAAGGGATACCAGGCTCAGATGAAGCCAGTACAGCTATGTTTTTGGGTATATTCGATCACAGGTCAGAAAACCTGCTTCCAAATTCTTAATTTACCACTGACTAAGTCTCTAACTTGGGGCAAGTATTTTCATTAATACTCAACCTGTGTGAGCTTTACTTTCTTCATTCATGCATTAAAGGAAGTAGACAAAATAATCCCTGTGGTCTCTTTGTTGCAAGATTCTATTCTATTACTTCTGAGGCTTGTACAGTGTTAATAGGAATAGTAATTGCTAACATGTTTTTAATGATTGCCATTTGAGAGGCACTGTTCAAAGCTTTTTATGTGTATTAACCATTTTATGTCTCACAGCAACTATATGAAATAAATACTATTATCCCCATTTTATGGAGGAAGAAACTGATGCCCAAAGAGAAAGCTGTAGAGCTAGAACCTGATTCCAAACAATCTGACTCCAGCATCCAGGATTGTAACCATTCTGTTTTGCTGCAATTAAAAATCAACCTTTTTCTTGTTGCATGATTTAAGGATTCCTGCACACAAAAAAAAATAGTGTTAAGGAAA
This sequence comes from Microcebus murinus, assembly GCF_040939455.1. NCBI lineage: Eukaryota > Metazoa > Chordata > Mammalia > Primates > Cheirogaleidae > Microcebus > Microcebus murinus. Next base: position 48,754,957 of record NC_134122.1, on the reverse strand, counting down.
CAAATCTGAAGAGCCAGTATGAAAAGTGTAGCTGAATATGGGAAAGTTATCTGTAAGAGCCCAAATGCAAAAGGTAAACCAAAGGTCTACTTAAATATTTAAGCAGTTGTGTAACCTATCAGTTCTATATATCATAATGTGACTATTTTCTACATACTTCTGTGTAACGACAAATGCGCGAAAAAAGGTGTCGTAACTACTGCATTCCTATGCATTCTTTTTTTTTTTTCTTTCTCTGAAAATCACACCGTCAGAGGCACATGGCATTGATGGTTTCCATTTTAATTTCACAGATGAAAGAACTTGGTGTCATCTTCTACAACTGCAGCTGCCTGGTCCTAGATTTACAGAGGATATTTGCTTTATATAGCTCATTAAAATTCAAGAGTAGAGTCCCTCAAACCTGGTCCAAGAGACTCTATGGAGTCTACGACAATGAAAAGAAATTGCAACTTCAGCTGAACGAAACCAAATCTCAAGCATTTGTGTCGGTGAGTTGTTTGCCCTCTTTCTCCTCCTCTTCCTCTCCTTTCTCCTCCAAGGCCCTTGATTAAGTTGGAATGTTTGAGTATGAATCTTGTATTGGGGAAAGTTGAATTAGATTGGTTCTATCCCATGCCTTGAAGAGTGAAAATGTATCTACTACTTATGTTCAATCATATACTGTTCCCGGTAATAACAATAATATGTCTTAATAATCATTCCTCTTGTCAGATACTTGGAGTTATCTGACTTGATTCCCACAGTCACCCTGCAGGACAGGCATGGGACTGTGACCCTTTCGCAGATGGAGGTATTGAAGCTCACCCACTAGCACAAAGTCCATCAGATGGGAAGTGCCAGAGAGCGCCAGTACCCAGGTCTTCTGACGTCAGAAAATAGGACATCAGTCTGTTATCGAGGCCCTACCTCAATGATTTCAGACGTTTTTGTTGTTATTGTTATTATTCAAAATATTAATTGAGTGGGGGCACAAGTGTTTTTATTACATGGATATCTTACATAATGCCTCAGTCAGGGATCTTGGTGTGCCCATCACAAAAGTAGTGTTCATTGTACCCAATACGTGAATTTTTATCCCCTACCTGCCCTCCCACCCTCCCTGCTTTTTGGTTTCTTGTGTCCTTTATACCGCTTTGTGCCCATGTGTACCCATCTATTAGCTCCCACTTATTAGTGAGAACATGTAGTTTGATTTTCCATTCCCAAGATACATTGCTTAAGATAACAGTCTCCATTTCCATCCACATCGCTGCAAATAACGTTATTTCATTCCTTTTTATGGCTGAGTAGTACTCCGTGGTATAGATACACCACATTTTCTTTGTTTACTCATGAATCAAAGTGCACTTAGGTTGATTCCACATCTTTTGCAATTGTGAACTGTGCTGCGCAGACTTGTTTTTAAAAGTAGAACTCTTGGATGAGGCGAACCTGAGGGAATCCCAGGGTATGAAACAGACAAAAGCAGAGCTGCTGTGCCTGGCTGGGGCTGAAGGGCAAGAGGCCCGCGCAGTAGGACAAGGCTCCTGGCAGGGGTTCCAGGCCTCTGGCTCCTCTGAGAACCAGCAGCCACACCCCACACCCACCCTCCCCTCCCCAGTTAACGCCCACTGCCCACACAGCACAGCTGTCCCGCAGTTCCTGAGAACGGACAACGCGAAAATCTAGACCCACAGCCCTAGTCCTCAAACCGTAGAGTCCGTAAGAATCAGGTAGGAGCCTGTTCAAAATGCAGATTTAAAGTTCTCCCAGCCCCCACCAGGATCTGATCCAGTGCATCTGGGATGAGACCTTGGATTTTTTATTTGAATCAAGCTTCTGAATTGAACCTGATGATCAGACGAACTTCTGTAAACCAGGCTTCCGATTTAAAATCGCTATTTCTCCCTTGATTGATATGCCAATCACCTTTTACAACTTGCTTTCTATGCTTTTTTTCAACTTGCTTTTATGCCAATACCTTTTACATCCCTAAAGAGCATTTATTGAAGAGTGAATTGTATCGTTTTTGCCTATTTACAGGAAAGTACAATCTGAAAATTTAGAAATGTAACACTAATAGGAAAAGAAGAAGTCGAAGTTGTTTGTCTTAAATAATAAAATCACATAAATGCAAATAACAGAAAACAGACTATGAAGGATTTTCACAAAGTTCAAATAACTTTGGTTTTTGTATTCATAGAATGAAGTAGGAAGTAGCATATTGCATTCTTCCTAACAAAATTATTTCATATGTACATTTTCATTTCATTTTGAAATGACCCTGTAAGACCAGAAGATCAGCTAGTACTCCCAAATTTGTAGGTGAGCAGCAATAGAAAATTTGCCAAAAACCCCTTAATCCAGCTGGTAACAGGGCAACATGACACCCCAAGCAAGGGACACTTGCTCAGGCAGGTAGAATAGATTGGAAGCAGCAAGAAATAGACAAATGTTAGTGGGAAAAAACCCAAACTCTGTAAAATAACTTAAAGAGGTTTATTCTGAGCCAAATGTGTGTGACCAGCCCGGAGCACATGGCTTCAAGAGATCCTGAGAAAATGTGCCTGTCTCCTAGGTTGCAGTTTGGTGTTACACATTCATGGAGACAGGCATTACACGTTAAGACCCTAAGTCAATATATGGAGGGCACACATCACACAAAGTGGTTTGGTCTGAAAAGGCAGGACGTCTGGAAGCAAGGCATTATAGGTTATAGGTGGGTTTAAAGATTCTTTGATCTGTAATTGGTTTGATCTGTAATTGGTTAAAGAAACAGAGCTTTGTCTAAAGGCTTGGAATGTTTTAACTTAAGGATGTCTGTTAATTAGAGACAAGCCACATGACAAGTCATCTGTTGAGTAAATTGATGGCCTGCAGGTGTAATTTAAGCTTTGTCTTCTATAGCTTTAAACCTGTTAGTGAGTTACAAAGGGTGTCTGCAAGAAGGGAACAGGCATGGGGCATGACAAGGCATGTCTGTCTGACCTCCCTTCTCACGGCCAGCAACTCAGCTTTAGGGTATTTCTGGGGACCCTTTGACCAAAAAGGGAAGGAGTCCCTTTTTGTTAATTCTAAAGTTAACATATCTGAGCCTGGCGGGGTGGCTCATGCCTGTAATCCTAGCACTCTGGGAGGCCGAGGCAGGCGGATTGCTCAAGGTCAGAAGTTCGAAACCAGCCTGAGCAAGAGCGAGACCCCCGTCTCTATCATAAATAGAAAGAAATTAATTGGCCAACTAAAATTATATAGAAAAAATTAGCTGGGCATGGTGGTACATGCCTGTAGCCCCAGCTACTCGGGAGGCTGAGGGAGGAGGATCGCTTGAGCCCAGGAGTTTGAGGTTGCTGTGAGCTAGGCTGATGCCAGGCATTCACTCTAGCCTGGACAACAAAGTGAGACACTGTCTCAAAAAAAAAGATAAAGTTAATATATCTGACACAGAGAGTGGCCACAGGCCTTTAGTAAAATCTATCTTGCGCCTTTATTGTATTCTAGGGCAAATTCACAAGTTGTTTTTCATTAAAGAGTTTACCACAACATGAGTTGTGAAACATTTCTTCTTAAACTACATAATGCTGTTTTCTATTTATTTATTTTAACTTATTATTTTATCTTCTATTTCCTATTAATAATATCAAGCCTACCTTTGAATTTTAATTCAGCAGATATTGATTGGACACCATTTTTGAAGAGGTATAAAATCTTATAAGTATAAAAATGTAGAAAGCCCTTGCAATTGGAATTGGTATCATTCAGAAAGAGCTCCTTGAGCTCACCTCTACTGTAATATTTATCACATTTTTATACCTATTTGTTTGTAATCATCTTTCCCACTATTTTATTAGATTCTGAAGATCGTATACTATTAATATATTCTCTTCATCATTGGTATTCCTAGCACCTCACTCATGCTCTCTAAAAGCAGCAATAAATGTTGGATTGGTTTTATTACCAGTAATATTAATAGAAAGTTCCAGAATGTGTACAGTTTTCTCAGTAACAGATGCCAAACAAATGCCAGGACTAATTTATTTAAATTCAATATATTTGTTGTAAAAATCTTAAAATAGTATATTATATTTTTATAAGCTGACAGTCCCAAGACTAAACTGAGCACACACAAAAAGAATATTTGAAGAATAACCATTCCCCAAATTAGATTTTATTATAGATAATTAATAACTTACCATAGTTAAATATGAATTTTAATTTATGATAGATAAATAGAGATTATTTCTAATTTTCTCATGGAACACAAATAGACACTTAAGTATGTGATTTCTAGTAACTTAGGGTCAAATAATTCTAATTTTCTTACATTTCCCACTGAAATCAGAAGATGGGAACAATAGTTGGTCAAATTTCTGTCTTGTAGATTTCTTTTTAGAGCCCTTAAGATTATACATTTGCTTTCCAAGATAAAGACTAGTTAGTTCAAGGTCTGTTTTTATTGATCTAGGTGTTAGATTTCCTTTCTTGTTGTCCATGGTTCAGTTCGTTCACGCATCAGTCATGTATACTAAGATATATTTAGTGAGTGAGGGCGGACGTTGAATAGAACTTGGTGCTGCTTGGGGAAAAATACCACATCGGGTTCCTCTTTAGAATGTCCAGCATATATTGTTAATTATATTTTTAACAGCTTTATTGAGATATAATTTACATACCATAAAATTCACCTTTCAGTGGGGATTAGTATAATCACAGTTTTGCAACTATCTTCACTATATAATTTTAGAACATTTTTTTGGCCACAAAGAAAAACCCCATACTCATTAGCAGTCACTGTCTATTTTCCTCTTCCTTCAGTCCCTGGCAACTGCTAATCTATTTTTTCTTTATGGATTTGCCTTTTTCTGGATATTTCATATAAATGGAATCATATAATATGTAGGCTTTTGTGACTGGCTTCTCTCACCCAGCATAATGTTTTCAGGGTTCATCCATGTTTGTAGCATGGATCACTATTTCTTTCATTCCTTTTTATAACCAAATATAATAGTATTCCATCATGTGGCTACACCCCATTTGGCTTATGTATTAGTTGATGGACATTTGAGTGTTTCTGCTCTTTGGCTATTGTAAATAGTGCTGCCATGAATATTCATGTACAGGTTTTTATTTGAATGTCTGTTTTTAAGTTGTTTGGAGTTTATACTTAGGAACGGAATTTCTGGATAATGTAGTAACTCTAAATTGAACATTTTGTGAAACTATCGGACTGTTTTCCAAATTGGCTGCACGATTTTACGATCCCACCAGCAATACATGAGTTTCAATTTTTCCACATGCTTGGCAACATTTGTTATTTTCTGCCTTGTTTTAGCCCTCCTAGTGTGTGTGAAATGGAATCTCATGGTTGTTTTGATTTGCATCTTTTTAATGTGCTTATTGGCCATTTGTATATCTTCTTTAGAGAACTATCTATCAAATCCTTTGTCCATTTTTAAATTAAGGTTTCCTTTAATTGAATTGTAAGAGGTCTTTATACATTCTGTATGCAATTCCCTTAATCAGATATATGTGACTTTTTTATTTTGGTGTTTTGTTTTGTTTTGCTTAGAGATGGGATCTTGCTATATTGCCCAGGCTGGACTTGAACTCCTGGGCTCTGATGATCTTCTAGCCACAGGCTCCTGAGTATCTGCGACTATAGGCACAAACCACTGCATCCATCATAAATATATGATTTGCAAAGATTTTCTTTCTCCCATTCCATGGGTTGTCTTTTCATATCTAATTACATTTTAACATGTATATTCTAAAAATTGAGTATAAACTTAGATTGTTTTAAAAACCAGGAAGCTGTTATAAAATGAATGAGAAACCTGCTAAGGTCTTATACAAGGCAACTATATAATGAGTATGCAAAGTAAATTATGTGCATATATAAGGTACTTATGGATCTAAGAGACAAACCTAGATTAACCTAGAAGCCAAATGCCTCAAGAGCTCTTGATTGGTAAAAGATGATCACAGAGCTGGAATATTGAAGAGGATCTGTGTTTTCCCTCTCCTACTTTACTATGTAATAAAGAAGTACATAAAGCAAGGCTTAGAAAATTAATTCAGGAGTGCTAAGAAGAAAACTTACCAGCTTTCGCTCTAATTAAACAGTTGGAACTAGTTAACTTCCTTTGCCAGATTATTCTTTTGTGTTATTGTTCATTCATTTATACTTTTAGCAAACATTTTTAAACCATTGGTATGTCTAGACACTGTTTTATAAAGGTAGAGGACTCTGGAACACATGCCCCAGGTAGAAGGGGACTATTACAGATAATCTTGCATTTCCTTGGGAAACACATGGAGCCCTCACTGCCATGGTCAAGGCTCTGAGCTAGGCAACGGGAACATAGGAAACAACAAGGCAACAAGTGCCAGTAAAGATCTGTTCACACATGTCTGGAAACACCTAGATTGAAGCAACCCCAACTAGAAGTGGAGGTCGAGGGTCAAAGAAACCTCCAATCCTTATGAATTCATGAAGTACTTTCACATTCATTCCACAAATGTTTATTGAGCATATAATGTGTTTATGGCATGAGATGCAAGAGATACACCACCAAGCAGCTCACAATCAAGTGGACAGACACCATAGACAAATGAATGTGAGGCCATATAACATGTGCTAGAATGCAGCTCCACAAAGCAGGGATCTTGTCTTTTTTTTTTTTTTTTTTTTGAGACAGAGTCTCACTCTGTTGCCTGGGCTATAGTGCCTAGCTCACAGCGACCTCAAATTCCTGGGCTCAAGCAATCCTTCTGCCTCAGCCTCCCAAGTAGCTGGGACTACAGGCATGCACCACCATGCCCGGCTAATTTTATATGTATATATATATATTTTTTTATATATAATATATATAATATAATATATAATATAATATATATTACATATATATTATATTATATATATTTTATTTATATATATTTTTTAGTTTGCCAATTAATTTCTTTCTATTTTTAGTAGAGACAGGGGTCTTGCTCTTGCTCAGGCTGGTTGCGAACTCCTGACCTTGAGTGATCCTCCCACCTCGGTCTCCCAGAGTGCTAGGATTACAGACATGAGCCATCACAATCAGCCAGGGATCTTGTCTTGATCACTTATGTGTGTCACATGCCTAGACCAGGGTCTTGGACATGGCAGGCACTTAGGAATATTTGCTGATGAATGAAAGCAAGCACAGAACTCAGCCAGGGAACAAGCCGTTGTCTTAATTGAGCCGCACAGCAAGCCAGTGTGGAAGGTGTGTTATTGTTGTCAACCCCATTAGGAAGCAGAGGTTCCAAAAGTGTAAGGGGCACGCTGAGACATCTCAGGTTCAAGCGCTGGAATCTGACCTGTGTCACTAAAGCCCTAGCTCTTTCCTCTAGATTTCTAGCATGGTATCCAAACTGGTAAGATAGTAGCAAATATAAAGAAGCCACCAACAACTCTTTGCTTAAATTTGTACCTCTCCCAAAACAAAATCCAGTTTGGGAACACAGCGAAATTCAGCAAGTTCCTAACTGAAACCCAAAGGTAAGCCATTGGACACATTTCAGAGTTGGGCTCGCTAGAGACCATCCAGAGCTAAGAGCCTCAGCTTCCCCAAATTAACCCAAAGCATGTTTAAAGCAGACTCAACAGACTGAGAGGACTAAATAATTTGAATATTTAATTTTTTAATGGTATAGGAAAATGAATAGAACACGACCCCTGTAGTCAAGCTGATAGCAGTTCTAACCGAGGAGATGAGGCCCGTGCAAGTAATTATAATAAATTTGGAAATGCTGAAAATAAATAACTGAGTCCCGGAGGTGGATGGTGGTGGTGGCTGCACAACAATAGGAATGTATTTAATGCAATTGAACTGTACACTTAAAAATTGTTAAGAAAAAAAGAAAAAGAAAAAAATAGTATGGGAATACAAAGATGAGACATCTGGTTGGAGATATTTAAAAAGTTTCATGGAGGAGTTCATGTTTGAACTAGAATTTAGAGGACAGAATGAATAGGACTTTGATGGGCAAAAGGAAGGGAACATTATCAGCCGCAGGGGCCAGCATCATAAGCAAATGCCCTGAGGCAGACAAGATGAAGGTACAGCCATGGACTGGTGACTATTTCAGTTTGGGGGCAAAGACAGCATGGTAGCTGGAAAATGAGGGAGGCAGAGACAGGGGACCAGAGATACAAGGCGTTCAGACTGGATTCCGAGAGACCGGGATTCAGTTCATCCTGGGAGTGACAAGTGTTTGTTTATAAGGCAATGAGTTTGGAAGATATTATAAAGTCCCTGCAAGCAGCACTAGTGTCCGAATGAGGGAAATGGCAATCAGGAGTGAGAAGGAGGGACAGACAGAAGCACAAGCTATCTGTTTTGGTGACTGATGGAGTATCTGTATATTTTGTGTGCTGGGGAAAGAGTGTAGGACTAGCTTCCCCCACCCCCAAGACTTGGAAGCTCATCCTAATTCCAAAGGGAAAATAAACAGTCAAAAACGTATCCTCGGCCGGGCGCGGTGGCTCACGCCTGTAATCCTAGCTCTTGGGAGGCCGAGGCGGGTGGATTGCTCAAGGTCAGGAGTTCAAAACCAGCCTGAGCAAGAGCGAGACCCCGTCTCTACTATAAATAGAAAGAAATTAATTGGCCAACTGATATATATATAAAAAACTAGCCGGGCATGGTGGCGCATGCCTGTAGTCCCAGCTACTCGGGAGGCTGAGGCAGAAGGATCGCTCGAGCCCAGGAGATTGAGGTTGCTGTGAGCTAGGCTGACGCCACGGCACTCACTCTAGCCTGGACAACAAACCGAGACTCTGTCTAAAAAAAAAAAAAAAAAAAAAAAAAAAAACGTATCCTACCAAGAGGACTTTCTGGGCAGGGACACCTGGAGAGTGTGTTTCTTTTGACATGCTCTTTCTTGAACCTCATGTGTTCTCTAAGGTGGGCGTCCAATCCAAGAGCATCATTTCACTATCCTTTAAGTTATTCCAGAACATGACTTGGTAAAGAGGGACTCTGACCACCCAGCACTGCCATTCATTCCAGATGGTTCCAGAAACTGTGTATTCAGCCTTTTGGTATTAAGCAAGCTTTGCATTATTTGTGCTCCTAGGCTTGCCATAGTGTATTACTTGTCAAAGTAAAACAGGAATTATGAGAAACATTATTTCTAGTCCTGTCCAGTGGAAAAATAAGAAAACCAAGTACCTCTTTCCCTTTTAGCAACTGCATCTAAAAACATCATTTTTTATAAGATGAAAACCACCTCAAGCAACTTGAGAAAAATACCTCTAGCAGAATTTGACTCTTTTTTCATTTTGCATAAGTTTTTCAGAACATCCTTCTTCTCTGACTCTCCTAATGAATTCAGGCATTTTAATAACTCACCCAGTTTTTACTGTAGAATTATTGATGGCCCTTTCTCAACAATCAACACTCCTCTTCCTGATTCAGTGAAAGATTTGGGGAAAAAAACTCTAAGATTTTTAGATTTTATGTCTTGAACATTTTCATGGCCACATCACCTTTCAAATGAAATTGAGTTCTGAGGTAAATGACTTGCTATATGTATATGTACTTGTGGTTAATACTTGAGAAACTAACAGCTATGAGTGACAGGGAGGTACCACAGAATCACATATGGTTGAAGTTGAGTGTCCTCCAAAAAGCAGAGGTGTGTGTACTGAAATCAAGGATTCTATCCTAAAACAGACTTTAGGAACGGACTTGAGATCCATCCCAGCATACCTCGATCTCTACTCAACTTTGGTAAGACTGAAAATATCCTTGTCTAATTTGACCAAGAACCAGAAAGTAGGTTTGCAAAAGTTCAGTTACAAGCCTAGACCCATGAAAACAAAAAAATCCCCAGATGCCAAAAAACTAATACTCTAAAAGTCTGGCTTTTGTATCTTCACAGAATTCTCCCAAACTCTTTTGCCCTAAAAACAGAAGCTTTGACATAGATGCCATCTACAGTGTGATTGATGATGCCAAGCAGTATGTGTACATCGCTGTCATGGACTACCTGCCTATCTCCAGCACAAGCACCAAAAGGTCAGTGAATTGCCCAACCTCTAGTAAGAACCCAGTCTCCAAGGCCAGGCACCAAGCTGGGGACCACAGGAAAACCAGCCTGGACACTGAGATGCTATGAGGTTGCACTAGGAAGAGCACAACTCCTATTTGGTGTGCATTTGCAATTTACCCGTGATGCACGTTGCCAAGCAATCAATTGGCTTGCTGTCCCATGCGCATAGAAGCCAATACCACGGCACTAGCCCATGAGAAAGGAAGCTCTTTATTTTATTTCCAATCAACTGGCAAGAAGAGAGGAGAAAACTCTCAAATCTGTTTACCCAAGCTGGGGACTAGGTCAGATTTTATAAGCATAGCGTAATGAGGTGTGATCTGATTAGATCTTGCAATGAGGTGATGCCCGGAGGCATGATCTGACTGGATCTGACCATGGGGTGATGCCAGGGCTCAATCTGATTGGAGCACTTAGGTTTTGTCCATGGGTGCATTTCAGGTTACTGTGACCTTCAAACTGGAGGTCCTTAGCAACTGAAAAACAACTCACCACTTAGTTACATAAAAGTTGAACCAGATTGGTCTGGTGTGGTTACACATCTTCTTCCTAACTGTATCTATTTTAAGGGCTCAGGGTCTCACCCTACAGAAGTACCTTAGTAGTTTACATTCTAGGCAAGAGAACAACTTTAGAAAGAAGGTTGGGTTGTTCCCAATTTGAAAATTATTTTAAAAGAAAAATAAAATAAGATATAAAATATTATTTGAAAATATTATTATTTGAAAATTATTAATAGGGATGTACCTGAAGGGTGTGCTAAAACAGAGTGCTCTTGCAAGATTTTCCTTAAAGGAGGCATCACTTTCTTGTGGTATTCACAACAATCCCCACTAAATGCTAAATTCTCATAATATCTTCTCAACGTAAAGGAGAAAGAAACTTAAAATATATACATTCTCAGTTAATCCATCCCTCTGTGCGAGAAAGAGAACATCTTAAAAATGGAATGCCTTTCGTTATTTAAGCATGCAAATACTTGGAATAAATTTAGGGGCTGAATTTATGACGAACTCTTTGGAAAATCATTGCATGCATAAATGCATGGCCATGCTCAGGTAGTTCCACTTTTGTTTTCTTGCTGGGAATACAGAGATTTAGGTGCTTAAATAATTATTTTAACCTAGGAAATATTTTCAAAGTACATATTTCTGGGAATGCAACCCAAGACCTTTTTAGTTTGGAAAATTACAATTTCAAAATAAGCATTCACTGAGGTTAAATGATTAAGTGTGTCCTATATTGCTTGAATATTTGTCGTGTTGCCAACCCCATGTATGCATAATATGCAACTTCTTTATGCAAATGACTATGGGACTGCAAAAGAGTGTTTCTCCCAGAGAATGATTGCTCCTGATGACAGGTAGTGGAAAAGCATTGTTAGCTGCAAGGCGAACATGATTAAAATACATTTATTTTCAAATATTGTACATCCTTTGAACATTCGTAGATTTTTTACATACACTTTCACATCTTTTCTGTCTCTCCTTTTTATGTTTCTCCCATTTGTTGTGTATTTGATTTTAGATCTAGTTTTACACTTCAGCTTCACTTTGAAAAGATTTTGAAACATAACAGGTTTTGCCTGGTTTTCCTGTTATTGAGGAGGAAAATAATGTCAAGTTTGTGGAGTTATATGTTAGGATGGGATGATGATTTCTCAGGATTGACAAAACCTTTGTCCCGTGAAGTCCCATGAACAATATTGAGCTCCTTCATGGTCAAGAGGAAAATAATTAGCATGGGGAATCTAAAATATATCAGAAATCTAAATTAGAGAAGACTTAAAGAATGTTAAAGAACTTTAGCTTCACCTAAAATTTTGCATTTCGGTTGTTAATCTACCATTTCATCTGTTATTGAAAAAGCACTTCTTTTATTGTATTTTAAAAATTTCAAACCTATAAATGCCTTTAGCTTTCTAAATGAAAGGTCATCAAAGAGACCTAAGAAGTAATCCAAACATACGGGTTATAATTAAGTTCTTCTCAATCACATGAATGAATTATTTTTAAAAAGTGAGACTGGTTACTCATCTTTACCTAGTCTTAGAAAAGATTTTCAGGAATGAATTCAGCTTTAATAAACAAGTAAGTACTATCAAATTTCAATGTGTTAATGGAACTAATCAATATCTGACAGACTTAACTTTTAGTCTACACATTGCCAAACATCCAAATGAAAGAGAAAAAATTCACATACTCCCAAATTATTATAGAAATGGTTGACAGCATGTAAAAAAATATACTACTCCATGGTTCAGTAATAGTGTTGGAGGTAACTTCTACTTTTCAAAGTATTAGGAAAGGAATGAAACAATGGATGTCTGACTTATTAAATCCTGCAATAAAAAGTCACAAGCCCTATTTCACTTCTTCCTGATTTTGCAATCAAGCTCTCTCTCTTTTTTTGTTTCCTTTTTTTTTCTTTTTTTTGGGGGGGGAAAGAGTCTCACTCTGTTGCCCAGGCTAGAGTGCCGTGGCTCAGCCTAGCTCACAGTAACCTCAAACTCCTGGGCTCAAGCAATCCTCCTGCCTCAGCCTCCCGAGTAGCTGGGACTATAGGCATGCGCCACCATGCCCGGCTAATTTTTTCTATATATATTTTTAGTTGATCAATTAATTTATTTGTATTTTTAGTAGAGACGGGGTCTCGCTCAGGCTGGTTTCAAACTCTCGACCTTGAGCAATCCTCCTGCCTCGGCCTCCCAAAGTGCTAGGATTACAGGCATGAGCCACCACGCCCAGCCTGAAGAATATTATCACTAGTCCAAACAGTGAATTGACCTGGAACGAGGACAAGGTTTGAATGAGTGCATAGAAGGCCTACAAATGTCAGGGCTGAGAGGGGGGAAGAGTGATTTAGGCTTGGTCCTTCTGATAGGAAATGTTTTTATTTTGTTTTGTTTTAACATGAGGATTAAGTGACAGTTCTGGAAGGGACATTGCGGGTTAGGGGTGGGCAGAGTGGGAGGCTGCCCTCACATCTGAACCCAAGCGGCCAGGTTGTGGTGGAAAATACATGGCAGAACTCGAGGAGAAGCTGTGGTTTTAGAGAAGAGTCAGGATCTAGTGAAGGATTCAGGGAGGAGGCTGAGCCTATCATGGAAATGGTTTGCTTTATGGGGGATTCCAACTGCCGGGCAGAAAAGGTGGGAGGCAGGGGAGTCTTGGGAAGCGTGGTTAGGAGAGAGGACGCTGAGGACAGTCTGGAAATGAGAGTGTGGGGAAGCTCACAGGACCAGAGCAGAAGTTCTTTTGGGGGCAGTTACCGAAGAAGAGGCGTTTGAGTGGCATTTGGGTTCAGAGCAGGTGCTCAGGGCTCCTACTGAAGTTCTGTTGGAAAGTTGATTCTTGGTGCACATAGGACCGAGACCCAGGTAGAATCAGAGGTATAGTGAGGGTGTCCCGTGGCAGTGGTCAGACTATCCACTCCCTAAGCCCACGCTGCTGGAGGCCCTGATGGCAGGAACCCTTCTAGGCAGGGGAAGGTCCCAGTAAAGCATCATTTCTTGCTGCCTAACCCAGAAGGCTTCCATTTTTTCCAGCTTGTGCTACAAGGCTATTTATATATTATGGAATAATGATCAGAGTAATATAAATGTTCTCAGTCATCTAAATTTCTTTTCTATAACTAACTTAGTTTGTTTATTTTGACCTATATGGATATAATTTCTACAGGACTTACTGGCCAGACTTGGACGGGAAAATAAGAGAAGCATTAGTTTTGCGAAGTGTTAAAGTTCGACTCCTTATAAGCTTCTGGAAGGAAACTGATCCCCTCACATTTAACTTTATTTCATCTCTCAAAGCTATTTGCACTGAAATAGCCAACTGCAGTTTGAAAGTTGTAAGTAGATTAACTGTGTTATTTATTAAATAAAAAATGTTTTCCCTTTGCATGTCCATGAAAGCTATCAGCATATGCATGTGCATAAACGTGCAATGAGAACCAGAATAACAATCTTTGAGTGTGAAAAATACTTCAAAAGGTAGGTTAAGTCATTTTTAAAAACAATCACACACAGAAAGGGAGAGTAGGACCCCAGTGTCTTGATGCCTTCTCAGTCTAGCCCTTTTTGCACATGCTTTCTGTTGCATCCTCTCTGTTTTGTTTGAATTGCTTTTTTTCCCTCTTTTCCTGTCCTGAAATAATGCACATATGTTTGACTTGCCTCATTCCCCTGCTACTCTTATTTGTAAGACTGTGACCAACAGAGCACTGGGACATGCACCAACTGACTCTGTCAGCCCTAAATCCCCCTAGCCTGGGTTCCTGCACCTGCCCCAGGTCTCTAGGACCACATGCTAATCCATCTCTGAATACCTTGTGGGAGTCCAGACTGGGAATTGGTAATACCCCAAATGTGCTTATTCTCTAGGCTAGCTCATCTTCAACCTTTATCCAGTCCTCATCACCCTCTTCCTCCCCTCAGGGGCTTTGTACATGCTGTTCTCTCTGCCGACAACACTCTTCTTCTCCCTGCTTCTCCCGACTAATGACCACTGATCCTTTAGGTCTCAGCCTTCTTCAAATGCCTATGCAGTCACCCAACAAATGTGCACTGAGAACCGACTCTGTGGCAGGCCTCCTTCTAGGGGGTGATGAAGCTGTGCTCCCTGCAGTATTCAGGGACTCAGGGTGTCGGGGACTCTGCAATCAACTTGGTTTCCAAGATTGCTCTGACCCTTGGTATCCCCAGGCTGAACAGAAGAGAGAGCTTAGATGACTGTGCAGGGGGCGTTCAGGGCTTGGGCCTGGAGGCGGTGAAGATCTCTTTAGCTTCCATCACACTGACCCAGCGTCACTCACGTGGCCACGCCTGGCACCAAGGGAGGGTAGTGAGTGTGGCCTCGGAGGCGGCTTTGCTCCCAGGGGACAGAGGAACAAGTCTGTGGATCATCATGGTGTGGAGTTCTAGGAACCCACTACCCATTTTGTTCTCTTTCCACATAAAGAGCCCTCACCCTGTCCCCCTGTCCCCAATAAGGGAGAAAACGCAAAGTTTCATTCATTCACTGCGCAGCTCCAAGTTTAAGTTCTCGACATCAAGTCTGGACGTAGCACCTCAGAGTTCAGTGATGTAAAAACTCAAAACAGTGACAACCCTCAAAAACCCCAAACCCAGGTTATGGCTGCCTCCTCCCACACGACAGGGACAGAGTGAGTAAGCACGAGAAAACCGCGTCAGAGAGGAGCACGTTGGGAGGCCCACAGCAGACCCTGCTGCACAGCGATTATAAAATCCTGGGTGGATACGATAAGGTCCTCATACTCCTGCTGGTTCTTCGAACCAAGGACCCAAGCTTGTTTTAAGCCTTGAATTATTAAAGGACTTGGACCAGGGCACCCATCTGGATTCGGAGTCAGAGATCCGGGATCAGAGGAGCAGCTGGTACCGTCCCGGGAAGTCAGGTGAAACACAGGAGAGTAAGTCCGATTGTGTTCATTCCCTTTCCTCAGACACGAGAATGCTCGGGACGGTTCCAGCTCAGGTGGCATGTTCCAGGTAACCGAAGTGGCATACGGGGCTGCAGGGAAAATCAAGGAAGGTGAAGAACAGGTGTCCAGTTCACCCTCGTATTCCCAGCACCTAGCAGGATGCTAGGCACAAAGTGTTCCAAACATAGGTGATGAAGGAAGTCAAACAAGGGAGCCAGCAAAGGCAGAGAGGTAGAAAAAGGTTCTGTAAGCCAGTGAGAACAATCGCCCAAGTCCAGGCGCAGTTAGCTGCTTTCTGGAGGTGTGCGCTGGGGGAAGGTGGCCGCGGGATGGAGAAGCTGCCCAGGGAAGTCGTGTTCTCGGGAGGTGAGTGACCTGCAGTCAGAGGAGCGAGCCACTGTCGGGTTTGCAGTGGCTAGCAGGAGCAAAGAGGAGAGCCTGGGGCCTTTGGCACGTTGTGTGGTGGGTTTGCTCCTATCCCCTCTCTCGACTGCCCCTCAGCCCAATCAGGGGTCCCCATCCACCCACGGCTTCCTGACCTCACAGCACACCTGCCGCTAAGGCACCTGGAGTTGAAACCTCCAGGGTGTGAAATGTTAAGTGCTCATTTGAGACTTGCAAAAAAAAATTACAAGGAAAATAGAATCCATCATTTTAAACTTTACGGTACTTAATCAGCTTCCTCCTTTTGAACACAGATGGTCACCTTTCTTAAATACACCAAACACGAATAGCTTACTGCTGGCCACTTTATAAAATAGAGGCCGTGCACAAGCTTTTCCAAGGAAAGTGGGCGTTTGAAATTTGCACAGAGCATGTCTTCGGGAGCCTCAGAGCACTTATAAAGCAGATCGCCTGGGAACCAGGCAGGGAAACTCTGTCCTTAGAGGACTGGGCACCCTTAGCTCCAGCCCTGATGAGGGTTATAGCCATGAAGGACTCATAGGAAGATTCTGCAACTCACGAGATTGTCCCAGTTGGCTGAGTTTTTATTATTTTTAATAAATGAACACTTTTAGAATGTCTTTGCTGTCACCTGTAGCATCTTAGGTGTCTAGTAATGCCAGTGAATAAACTCTGATTTCTGCTGTCATTTTAGCCTCCCAGAGAAAGCTGTTCCCCTCTTCCTTAGGGACATCTTTGATTTTCTAGAGCAAATGGGTTCTTACTAAAGCCTCAAGCTGTGACTCCATCCTTGACTTAACTTAGGATGTATATTTTATCTTTTTTTACATCCCCCTTGATTCTACAATAGTATCTTTCTGAAAAGGAAACGGTCAAATGGGGGGACATGTGCTGTGATGGGAAGTCCAAGAGAGCTGACTGAGAGCTGGCTGTAACTGAGCGATCACACCCTCAACACTCACGAGACCTCATGAATATGTAACTGTGACTTAAGGGCATTCTCAGGTTATTAAGTCAGTTTGAAGAGTCCACCAACTGAGGCAGATTTTACAGAAGACAGGAACTAAGGAAACTTGAACCAGGTAGCATTGCCTCTAATTTGGGTGATAGGACCCTAGGAGAATGCTCCTTTGTATTGTGGAATAGGTAGTTCTTGGGTAGTAGATTTTGGTCTCTGTACCACGGATCTCAAGAATTTTACAAAAAAAAAAAAAGAAAAGAAAGAATCAGAATAGAATTCTTGGGGCTGGAAGGGCGCACAGCAGTGATCGCCTTGTTTGTTACCTCTCACCCACTCTGGGGGCAAGAGGAAGACCAACTCTCATTATTTCCCCAAACCAAATTTGAACACTTGTAGTTTTAGAACTATAAATGGTGTTTCCTTTTCTAGATACCATCCCATTTTTCTTTCTGCCTCTTCTTTCCTTTAAACACATGGGATTTCACAGTTGTAAGCCACTCTAGAAAGAGTCCACGAGGTTCTGAAAATGCTTGGCATTTTCTAATGCGGAAGACACCTGGGACCTTCATCTTTGACGCCTTCCTAGGAACCCGGTCGTGGCGTCCTATGAGCTCAGCCGCAGCTTGAGCCTCACTAAGCACTCAGCAAATCCAGCAGAGCCCTGAGACACAGGCCCGCCACCCCTGTGGTCAGCCCCCCATCCCTGCCTTTGGGTGAACTGGAATGTCGCTTTTTGAGTCACATTGAGGTTGAAATTCAGGATTCATGGATCAAAGTTGTGATTTTTTTTTTTTAAGTCGCTTTCTAAAAGTGCTTGTAGACCTAGGTGTTTAGATGAAAGTGTTTGTTGCTGTGGCAAAATCTGTTTTGACCTTTGCAAATCCCTAGTTTAATCAGCTAGTCATTGACATAATGTATGCAACATTTAAGAATATTCATTTAGTTCATTGGCATGCTTGACAGAAAGCTCCCTGAGGCATGCTTCAAATGCCAGTGCACCCTGATGAATAAGACAATGAAATTAAACAACCTTCTGGCCCTCACCCTGGTGGAAGAATGAATTTTGTGTTCATTTTGAAGCTTAAAAGTGTTAATTATAGACCTAGTGGAGCACACTAATTTTCTCTCTTGTTGCCTATATAGATTTGAGAACAAAAATAGCTTCATCTATACGAAGCAACAAGATTGTGGTTTTAATAACTCAATATGAGGTCTATTGTTGATATTTGGATAATACGCTCTTTCATGCTCTTGAACAAGACCAAAAACGTTCTCTATTCACCTGCTTTTTTTTTGTTTGTTTCCTTTTTTTTTTTTTTTTGTCTTACAGAAATTTTTTGATCTGGAAAGAGAGAATGCTTGTGCCACAAAAGAACAAAAGAATCATGACTTTCCTAAATTGAATCGCAACAAGTACATGGTGACAGATGGAGCAGCTTACATTGGTAGGTGTCAGGGCTGTGAGGCTCCTTAGGGATCACACGGGCAGTGGTGGTCCAGCTGTGCTCTGCAGTGCCCCTGGCGAGGAAGCAGGGCCTCGGGAGCCACTGCTGGAATATGGGGGGACCTGGAAGTCACGACACAGGAGAGTGAGGTCAAAGAGCTCTTTAACCAAACATTTCCTCTATGGCCTGCTTCATGTACTAGGAGACCATATAAGATGTCTTCTCATACATGTTTTGCAGAACTTCTTCTTTGCCTCATTGTATAGGTAAGGAGGTAAATGGCTCATCAAAGGTGCGTCCTGGCACTGGAACGAGCACAGCGCTCATTGCCCTGCCCAAAGCAACTCAAGCCAACCTGACGCTGGTAATGGCGAGGCGGACATAGAGTTGTTGAGTGCCAAAACTCCCACTGCCTGGTCAGTTGTCCCTTCCCTGCCATCTCCCAAATGTCCAACTTTGGACAATTTCCTTGAGCTCTCTAAACCTCATTTTTGTCATCCGTAAAATAGGGCTAATAACAGTTTCTACTTTATAGGGTAAAGTTTAAATGGAATAGTATATGCAAAGCACCTGGCACATGGATAATACCCAATTAATGTTAGCTGTTATTATGAAGGCACTAGAACACCAGATGCTGAAATCACTATATACTGGTGGAATTACTTACTAGCATATCAAATCTATTCTAATTTTTCATGATGTCTATGAGTCCAGGGTAACCTTTTAAATGGTACCATCACAGACAGAGTTGAAATTGCCTATAAAAAGAAGACAAATCCAAAAATAGTAGTGTGGTTATTACATTGTGCAGATGAAGTGGCAGTCTCAAGGCTGAACAGAAAAACATGTGGGGGTGAAAGTTTCCCCTTTCCCTGAAAAGTTAAGATCAACTCATAATTAAGGCAGATTAAATAAGAGGAAGAGGTTTATTTACTCTGCCCACACTTAGAGAATCATAGAGTGATTAGCCAGTATCCCAGTGGGATCCGGATATTTTTAAGCCCTCCTTCTAGAGGGTATGAGAGATGAGGAATATAGGTAATTCTGTTTGGGCAATAAATGGTTACTAGGGAGGAAGGATAAATAAGTACTTTGGAGAATGAATGAATGGGGGAAAACAGATTGACTTGTAAATTAACCTGAGAGACAGGTATTATGGCTAAAATGATTTGGGCCAGGTCTGGTTGCATTCCTGACCTTTTTTCCTGCAATATTTTGAGATAACAGGAAGGGGAAGGGAAGTCAGTTGTTCTTTTGATGGGTGTGTCTGGTTTATGCAGATAGAGGGGAAGCCCCTTCCAAGGCCTGTTGATCTCTGAGGGCCTTTATTTCAAAATACTCTTCATACCAAGGAGTCATATTTCGGGGTGAAATTTCCTAAGCTCCTTCACATGTTTGTGGAATGCAGGAATGTGGAATGTGTATCAATTCCTTCTTTCCAAATTCAGCGAGTAAAAAGCATACCCCCTTAGCTTTGTAAAGCATGTGCTTGATCTTGTTTGTTTCTCCTAGCAACATTGCCAGTAGGGAGGGTAGCTTTAATCATCTGCAGTTTGGAAATAAGGAATCTTGGTCCCTGTGACTGAGACGTGCAGATGTTGTAAGGCGAAGGAGCTGGATCTGGAACCCAGGGCACCCGCCAGGTCATCTCATCCCCCGCAGCCGTTGGCCACAGATCCTGCCATTGGCCACGTGGACAGTCACTAACTCCTGGCTCAGTGTGAAGGCGTTGTGCCTTTTTCCACTTTTAATAGTTTATACCGTCACATGGTTAGAATAAAAAATTGGGATATTTTTAAATGTTTTTAATTCTGGTTGTTCTGGAATATGAGAATATTATTTATTCCTGTAGTCCCTCTCTGTGACCCAAGATATGACTATTTGGATTTTCTCATGTTCATCAACTTATAGAGAGTGTAATGAAATCAGCTTTTTTCTAAAGTGATGAAGAAAAAAAAATGCCTTAAAATCGTTTAATAAAAAATTGGGAAATTTTGGCTCAATTATTGGGAAACCCAGGGATGACTCAGGTTTCAGGCACAGCAGGATTTAGGGACTCAAATCTGGGTGTTTTACTTGGAGGGTTTACTTAAAGTAAGGTGTTGCGTGCACACCCAGCAGTGACTTGTACATTTATCCAAATGTTCTTTTGATGAACTGAGTAAGTGTTTTGGAGTCAGGCAAACCTATCATAGCACTTACAAACTGGGAAGTGGTAGAACATCATATAATTTCTATAACCCTCTGTTTTCTTATCTGTAAAATGAAGATAATAGAACCTGCCCTTTGATGGTGATATGAGGATTAAACAAGATAATCTATGAAAAGCTCTTAATACTGTCACTGATCTATCTATATCCTTAATAAATATTGATTCCTTGCCCTTTCCCTTCTTCTTCCATATATAGTACATTTTAAATGAGTTCCTTTTATTTTTATTGTTTTTATTTCAGCATATTATGGGGGTACAAATGTTAAGGTTACATATATTGCCCATGCCCCCCCCATTTTAGCAAAACATTAACTCCCTAAACTGAAACATAGTTCTGGTGTAAAAATATTCAAAGAATATCAAGAAATCACAGTTTCTGTGGCTGTCTAAAAAAAAAAAAAAAATTCAACAGAGAAAATTCATTGATAATTTAAATAATTAGCAGCATGTTCTGGAAATCTCCTAAATCATCACTCAGACACACACTGAGAATACAGAATTAAGAAAAATCCACACTAGACCTTGCATGGAATTATAGCTCCGTTCTACGTTTTCACAAGACTTACAGAGGAATCTCCAAACCATGTCATCTCTTTAATTTTAAAATCTCCTGAGCTGCGCAGACTTGTCTAGAAGATGGTTTGGATCAGTGGAGAGCTGACGAGGAGGTGCCGAGTTTACTGAAGTCACTGAAAAGGCTCCTGGTGGATCATCCTCCTTCCCAGTGAGAATCAGGGTGGAAAGCCTGGTCGGTCCTCACGGCGCCGGGGGGAGAACGATGTCTCATGCAGAGATTAAGATATATGAAAGTCTTAGAGGAGAGAGAGCAAAAAAGAGAGAAGGAAGATCCTTCTCTATGCTTGCAATATTTGATTTAGGGACTTGGTATTTTTAAACTGTGAGGAATAAACTTAAGGAGTAAAATGAGAGACAAAGGAACTGCCTTCCAATATTCCAGGGGGTGCAATGTGGGAAACAGAGTTAACAAGTTTGGGGGCTCCAGAGAGCAGGGCAGAGACGGAGGGGTGAAAGCCGTAAAGGATCAGATACAGGCTCTCTCTGCGGATGTGCCTTCTTCCAGCACCTTCTCCCACAGATGGCTACAGAGCTTTGGGCCGAGAATGCGCAAGGACGGATGGTCTCAGGGTCTCATTCAGCAAATATTTCCACAGAGATACCCGACTTGCTGATGAGGGAATAGAAAGTCAAGCTCTACACTTAAAAACCCCACAGTTCCCCTTATGGAAGTAGCTCTTAACCTAAGAGGAGAGCAGAACCGGGAGCTCAGACCATACCTGAGCTGGTAGTAATCTGTAAAATAATATTGTCAGGCCTGATTGGGACTGAATATTTTTTTGGTGAGAATAATTCTTGATTTATGATAGTCTGGTGGAACTGGCTGCACCATTGATTAGCCATGTGACATTGGGCAAGTTTATTCCTCTTTAAGGTTCTCACTCCTCATCTACAAAGTGGAGGTAAATCTTACCATATGAAATAATATATATAAATACCAAGTATCATGCTTTGCTAATAGTGGGCACTTAATAAATGATAATTTCTCCCTCCCCAAAGGCACTTATATTTGGACCTCACCCATAGCTCCTCCCCTTCATGTTTTAATATCCTAAGTATATCTTTTGTCCCCAAGATGCCGTCTTCCATTTGGGGTATGGCTCTCCCTTTTCTTAATTAAGCTTCTATGCCTCTCTCATTACTCAACGAAATGCTCCTTTTCTGACACCTGTAGCCAGAATTAAAAATTCCTTCTCTCCAGCCCTCATGGCATTGTATACCTACCTCTCTTGTAGAATCTCATACACTTTGTATTATAATTACTGTGTTTCCCTCCTGGACCCCTTGAAGGCAGGGACTTTCATTTTCACAGCCCCTAATGTAATACCTGGCAAACAGTAGGCACTCAATAAATATGCATTAAGTGAAGGGTAAAGAAGAACAAACACATAAATGGTACTGTATCCTCCTGAGGAAAACCTTTGTTCTCCTGCTGGAACCATCTCCCTATTGGATACCAAAGACAAGAGATTCATGTGGGAGTTTGGGGTAGTCTAGCCCTTTTATCTACTCTCACCTTGATGATGGACTACACCAGAGTGGGTGGCATAGACATTATTGGCCTCTTCTAGGGCTGTTCCCAGCCTTACTACTTGATATGACTGCACTGTGTCCCTCCAAAATTCCTACGTTCAAGTCCTAACCCCAGTACCTCAGAATGTGACCTTCTTTGGAGATTAGAGTCTTGACAGAGATAATCAAGTTAAAAAGAGTTGATATGGGTAGGCCCTAACTGAATATGACTGATGTCCTTATAACAAAAGGAAATTTGGACACAGACATGCATAAAGGGAAGACAATGTGAAAAGACATTGGGAAAAAATGGCCACCTACAAACCAAGGAGGGAGGCCCAGAACAGAGCCTTCCCTCACAGTCCTCAGAAGGAACAAATCCTCCGGACACGTTGATTTTGTCTCCAGAACTGTGAGACAATAAAATTCTGTCATTTCAGCCGCTGAGTCTGTGGCACTTTGTTACAGCAGCTCTAGAAAATGAATATACTACCCGCCCCCAGGCAGCCATGTTTGAAAGCCTGTTCTCACAGAAGCCGCCCTGATTCCTGAGCCGAGGAGCCCGGCCCTGGGACTGAGAAATGGTTTACGGTCGGATCAGGGAGAGTTTAGGTACCCATTCAGGAACTGGTTCTCCTCCTCTGGCTTCAGCTTTTTCTTTGAAAGCTTCACGTCTTTAAAATTAGAATCCTTCATTTGTACATATGGATTAGATGTTGTCTCTTTGAGAAGGTAGTAATTGTTCACAGGGTTTTTAAGTGTATTCCTATATGTTTTAAATGTTGCTGTATTTAGTGTGCCTTGTGAATGTCAATAAGGAATAACATTTACAAAAGAGAACAGCAGATTCCTTGTTTTGAGTTTCAACTTGAGCAAAGCTGAAGAAAATGCCAAAATAATATGCAAATATTAATATGCCATATGCAAGGCTTCCTGGAAGGTTTTCTTTTTCTTTTTTTCTTCTTTCCTTTTTTTGAGCTGTCGACACAATTCTGCCTCTCTGCTGTTACTCTTGGGCGCTTATAATTTTTTTAATAAAATCTTCTCTGTATTTCATTTTATTGGGAATATTCCCGGTGGACCCTAATGCCTCACCTTTATTTCTTTGTTTGTTCCCAGGGAACTTTGATTGGGTGGGGAATGATTTTACCCAGAACGCTGGCACCGGCCTCGTTATCAACCAGGCAGATGTGAGGAACAACAGAAGCATCATTAAGCAACTGAAAGATGTGTTTGAAAGAGACTGGTACTCACCTTACGCCAGAACCTTACAGCCAACCAAACAGCCGAACTGCTCAAGCCTGTCCAAACCCAGACCCCTCTCCGACAAAACTGCCACAGCCAATGCAAGCGGGAAGGAGCCCCGGAGTGTATAACGTGAGCGAACAGACTCGCGGGACAGCTCCATATTTCATATTTATATATAAAGGACTTGAGGAGAGAAAACCAATTTAATATGTCTTTTTTTAGGAAAAAAAAGCACACTTATAAAAATATTCTCCGAACGACACATAATATCTATCTAACACTATCTTAGCGTCCTGTACACTAAAAAGTAAGACTTTTGTATTTGTTACTTCTGACGGAGAATGTCATTCTGGCTTAGAAGTTAGTTTTTACGTTTGCATACAAATTTTAAGACTTTGATTCCTGTTCTTTTCTAGTTTTAGAACTTTTTCTGCTGACCCCAACTGGTCAGTTCCTGGGAAGCTTAGCATGAGGTGAGCTCTTCGACTCCATTCTGAGAACTGATTTAGAGGGAAGGTAGGGGTTTTGCCTTGGAGAAGAGACTGACAAACCAAGTATTTATCCTTTTAAACTATCTCCAAGCCCTATACAGTCATCAAAGCATGAACAGCTTACATCTCATGCCCGCCCTTAACCCTCTTGAAAAATATCCTTTTCTCTTGTCAACTTGTTCATTTTCTTCTAATACCATAGAATTTATTTAGTATCATTTTCTCTTCTCACAAAATGTTCCTGTTATATAGCGTGCCTATATTCACCTCGACATTAGCTCTAAGTATGGTAACATCTTTTGAAAAGGTATGAATTTCTCAAAATGGATACAAAATGGAAATAGCAGTCTTTAATTTTCACCTTTCAACTGCATCTTTTCCCCTGCCGAACTGGTATTTTTAAATCACAGTCAGCAATATGTATCCTTTTCTCAAACTCAGAGAAATTATGTAGCCACCTGCTAATATCCAGCAAGCTATTAAGTCTGCATTTTGAGAATAAAGTAGTTTTTCACATTTTGGTTTAGTTTACGGTATTATAAAGATCTCTATGTGTCAGTGGATTTTAATTTCTTTAGAATCATTGTGCTGTTAAGAGTAGGCCAGCAAACGTTTATAGAGCTGTTTAATATACCTTCTGCTATTTAATATACCAAATGCTTTTCAGAGAAATGCAATTTAAATACTGTGCTTAACATATTTTACTAAGAAAAAGAAATATTGAATTATCGTTCTATAATGTCATTGTGTGTTGTTTTGTATCTATAACAATATATAATCCTATACTAATGGAGACTGTCGCTACACTAGCGAGAGGCATGGGCTCTTCAGAGCCCAGAGCAGGTGGCCAGGATGCTGGTTCCAATGTTGTTCCTGACTCTATGGCTCAGAACAGAGTTCTTCACTCCTTGGCCCTGGGCTTCTCTTGGTAATGTAGACAGTAATCCTTACCTACCTCGTAAGAATGTTGTCACGGTAGGAAATATTTATAACTTGTTTTGAAATCAAAAGAATCTATATAAATGCTAAGCATTCTAATGTATAATCTTTTTCTTGAAATAATCTTTGTGGTATCCTGATAGAATCAGTACCAGGTTCCCCCCTGAGAACCCAGAAGAGAAAACAAATCCAGTTTCTGGTTGCAAATGCAGACGAGAAGAACACAGCAGGGAGACCCTGGTGAAGATTGGATGATCAGCATTGCAGTAGAGCATTTTGTTGGGTCACTTTGTCATAAATAACATCAACACAAAGCTAGACACTGTGCTAGGGCTCATTCTGTAGGACCAGAATATACATGTGTTTTTAAAGACAACCTCAATTATTCTTTTTCATTTCTGGAGACTTGATTTCTAATTTGCCAGAAAAAATGATGGAGGGACCTGTGAATCTTATTCAATGGATGTACTTAATGTAGAATGGCTATGGTTGATCAGCTAGTGATCACATAACTTCCTTTCTTGTTGTTTCCAAGTACTGCCTCACTGGATATTTCACAATTCCATCAAGAGAGCGGGAAGGGAGCTGTGTTTTTAAGGATAGTATGTTATGATGGATTGGGGGATTCTCAGTGAAATTCTTTATCAATAACAGCCAACCTATAAGACTAAATATTTACTATATAACCAATCCTTGTTTGAGTTGGGACTTATCCTGCCACTTATTTCAGTAAACAATTAAAGAATGAAAGAAAGAATAGGGATGAAGACCAACACACCTACTAAGGTCACCCCTGGACAAATGAAAGACACCTGGGTTGGGTTTGCAGAGAACATCTTAAAAGAGAAAAAATGTTTGTGTCCTTGTTAGTTCTCAAGTTGTCTCCAGAAGTATTTCTCCATAGCCATGGGTAGGCTTGGTGTAATTGGGGCCTCTTCACTGTCACTGTCTTTAGCATGTCACTGTCTTTGGCATGTCTTTGGCACTGTCACTGTCTTTGTGGTAGGAAAAGAGAATGTCATCCTTTATGGAATGGCCATCATTGTCACTTCCTTCTGAGCCCCATCAAAATGGTAGCACCAGGAGCTGGGTCCCAGGGTTTTCTGCCAAGCACTGCTGTGCTGGACACAGAAAGTCACCTGGTCAGGGCAGCCTGGGCAGCAGTGTTGGCTCCGTGAGGCAACACTGTCCTTCTGTGGCAGCCAGGAAAATGACCCCTGTGCAGAGAGTGTCATAAACGAGTCCATTCCCTAAGAGAACATTTCATTCTGCAGAGCTTTCTCTTTCATTTGGACATTTTCTGTACTTCTCTAAAGGTGGCCTTCTCTTTTAGACTTTGTGTCTATGCTAAACATACTACCAACTTGCATTCTTCCATCCCCAAATAACCCAGGAATTATTTTTTTAAGAGGAAAAGAACAAAAAATAACAACACTTTAATTTGATAGATATCCATGCTAGAAATTCTAGGAGGGGGATGACTACTAGCCTCCATGTATTTTACCCATAAACATTGCAGGGATTATTTCCCAAGAGGCAAAAAAGGAAAACAAACACAATTTGAGGCTATATTTTGGATTTCTGTGCTGCTAACAGTAACCCCTAGTGCCTTCGTCATTGTCAAGTGTTGGTTTTAAACAGTGATTATGAGAACAATTCTGCTTCCTGTGGAGTCCAGGATGACCTTCTGATGGGCCCACCCAGTTGAAAACTTGCATGCGAGCATCAACCGTTTTTATACAGCCTGCTCTCTTCCCCAGACACACCACTTGTCACCCCCAAATCACAGCAGCGACGCACGCTGTCAAATGTCAATCCTCTTGGCCTCCACTGCGTTGTCACTGGCCACTGGTC
The DNA here is from genome assembly GCF_040939455.1 of Microcebus murinus. Lineage (NCBI taxonomy): Eukaryota > Metazoa > Chordata > Mammalia > Primates > Cheirogaleidae > Microcebus > Microcebus murinus. The sequence goes on along the minus strand of NC_134122.1, from coordinate 48,727,807 downwards.
TATCAGATAATTGAATCACAGCTTATAAAACCTTTGGAAAGGAAGTGGAGCATCCTGAGATTCTATCAATGCTCTGTAAATGCCACGCTTTGGGTACCTGAAAATGGGAGAAGCAAGGCACATTGAACATGTCCCCATTGACTTTAAAGAACCTGGTAAAGAGATGCTTCACAGACTTCCAAGGTCCTGTGGGACGTAGAATGAAAACTAGTGTCTTTAAAAAAATCAAAGCAAACTAAGTTAAAGAAACACAGTATCTGTGGAAGGACTTTTGCATCTCACTGTGGGCATCACTTTTACCATTTGGGCTGTGTCTGTTCTTAGTCTCATGTCTGATTCTGCTTTTAGTGAGATGGGTCTGATCACATTTTCAGTTGATCATACCCTTTGAAAAATGTTTTGTTAATGCAGTTACTGGTTTGCTAAAAGTGCCTCAATGAACCTAGGACTGACAGAACCTCATTTCCCATATTCTCAAGTGACTTTACTTCATTCTGAGTTTTTTGTTTGTTTTTAGAAACTTTTAGTGAACTAAATTCTGGGGTAGGGGGAAAACTATAAGAATTTCTTGATAAGATCAGATCCAGGATCCATCTGTCTCAAGAATTCTATCCTAAATCTGCCCCTTTTTTCCCATATGTATGACCATTGGTGTGTGTTTCTCTGTCCAAAATTCATTCCATGATTTTCAATGTTTAAGGAATGTAAAAAGCTGCCATTATTTTCAGTAAACCGTCATCTCCATCTCTTATAATGAAAGATACTTTGTTGTTGATTATTCAAATTAAGTCCCTTATAAACAGCCCCAGATATTGTGAATGAATCTTTCATTCTTTTTTTTTTTCCCTGTACTTCTTCCCAGTAAACTTGTGCACTTTATTATAAGTCTTTTAAAGGAAAGATTACTAAAACTTCCATTTGGCCCAAGGTAAATTGGATAAATTAATCCATATTCAACATTTTCTAATTTGGTATGAATTAGCATCTTTCCTTTTCCTTCTATATGTCGTTTACAAAATAACCGCTTACCATTTTTACTTTATTGACTTAAATTGGTGGAAGTTTTTTAATAGCCCTTAAGTCATCCCCAGTTCATAGCCTATCTTTCCCATTTGAGAGAATTCCCATATTTGGCTGAATTATGAAAATATTGCTTTTTATGGTGATTAGATAAGAATTCTTCACAAGTTTTTTGAAATTGTAAAAACCGAATTTTCTTATTTTTGACCCATTAGCAATCTTGTGCTTACAGAGTTCTAAGAGTTCACTGATCACTTATGTTTCTTTTGGGAATTTTACAAAAAGAAATGTGAGATTTAATGGGCTATTACGCATTTTCTTTTGGTATGTTCAACTACTAAACTTCTAATTCTGTTACAAAGGATATCTTGAAATTTTAATATTCCTTTATGTAAATAGGATAAACTTGTACCTGGACATTATCTATATTATTAACTTTAAGATCCCTAAATAAATTGGTGTGATAAAGGGCTGAATTTGGGGAAATCATTAAAATTCTCAAACTTTTCCTATAACCAAATGCTCAATTTTTTCAGAAGTAAATATCACCTGGCTTTTTCACACGGTGAGATGAGGCATTTCTTTTTCTCTCCAACTAGATTTCAGAAACAAACCAGTGTCTCATCAGTACCCAAGCTGTGCTATGATAAGCGACAGAGAAGGTGAACGCCACTGGCCCAATGGGCTACAGACCCACTGCTTTGTATAGTCACACAAGGAGGCATCTTTGAAGAACTATTCCTATCTCTCTATTAAAAATATTTCTTTCCAGTATATGCTGATTTTGAGTAAATAAGTGGCCATATTTTAGTGAAACAAGAAATAATTGTAGAGACCCCACTCTACACCCTGGCCCGGTGACAAAAAAGGTGTTTGTGGAGACCAGGTCAGCTGCCTCTAGTACTTACCCAGTGTGCTTAATAAATTCTATAGCTAAATCCATTATCAAATACAGGTGGTCTCTTCTCCACAAACCCATGTTGAATCTCAGGTTTAGAGCATTCCTTAAACAGCCGTCTAAAGCAACTCTTCCAAATGCACGAATTTCCTTCCTGTGTGGCCACTCGGAAGTTGATGACCGGCTCAAGCTAAACAAGCTGGAGTGTTTAGTACAGCGCCTGTTACAAGACCCACACAGGATAAAATTTGGTTGATTCACCAAAGTAATGTGGATTCGAGGCAAAGTCTTGTCTCTCAGAGAATATGCAAGCATGTGCGTAAGATGGGCACCTCTTTATGAAGAAGAAATCTTTGAGGAGGCATACACTTTTTAAAGTTGTCATTGGAGAGTTTAGCAAAAGCTTAGTAAAGCTGACTTTCTGAATCTGCAATAGTCAATAATAATTTGATTTGATCGGCAGTTTTGAATCCTACAATTTTATGTTTAGTTGTTTTTTAATTGGGCTAAGGAGTTTGATGAGCGACAATCATGCAAAGAACCAATTAAATCATAGCAAGGGTGAAGATTATTTGTGATTTATTTTTATCTTGTATGAGAGAAAAATTAGTAAGGGGACAAGTTCTCCTTTTGCAAAATGAATAGTCAGTTCTCAAACCCATTCTGTTTGGCCTCAGACATTTCAAAAAATTATTAATTCTTTTACAGACTCTACTGTTTCCCATAGGTGGAAAATTCTGAAAAAAGAGTTGAGACATTTTGAGCTCCTTGGAAGACACAAACACAGACAAACCTGATTTCTAATTTGGAGTGTTCCCCATAAATGCACAGCCATCTTGGAAATATGACCTCAATTTCCAGCATTAAAAATGTTGAAATTATATGTGACTTTTCTATATAAGTGGGTGATAAGAATCATCATTAATCATTAATCTTCACTGAAGAAAAGACAACTCTGAAAATATGGTCTAAACAACATTCATGTGAATGAGAGCTTAATCTACAATTTCGCTATATTTACTTAAAAGTGGAGATTGGCTGCTTCTTTAGACAGTGCATGTTATGAAAGGCAACTTTCCAAAAAAAAGGTGATAAGAAGAAGGCGGCACCATAGTTTCATGGAGGTTATGATACCGATAGAGCACTTTGAAACCATCCATGGGAAAGTGTCACTGAGCAAACAAAGCTGTCTTATCTCCATGGATAAAGCTACATGTTGTTATCCATATTTCATGGGTGGGTCTCTAGCCTTCCTGGTGTCCTGGAGAGATCACACCCATAGCTGCAGCAGGAGCAAAACCATGTTTTCTGTCATGTGAGTTCTCTACACCTGACACAGCTGATTTTATAAAGGTTTAGTACCTGACCCAAAGAAACTCATTTACAGGCCAGGAGGTGGCCTTAGGGAAGATGGTGTACCCAGCAGGGGTGTTCCTGTTTGCTGGTACCTGGTCCAGCCAGCTGGAGCCCTCCTTTAGGGAGTCTGAATATAAGACTTAGAAAGTAGATGAGTAGCCGTGAGAGCAGGCGAAATAGACACAGTCACCATAGGGTGCCACACAGAGCAGTAATGGCAATTATTCTGCAGTCAAGACAACTAGAGTTCTTGTTGATTCACCATTTCTGCTCCCAGGTTACTGGAGAAATGATTGGTTCCTGGACAATGAGTCTGGACTTTGTAGTTAATGGGTTGCTTTCTTTTCTTCCTTACTTTCTCATGTATTGACATAAATAAACTCACCCTAACTGAGATAACCTGACTGTGTATTCGTTCTTTGCAATCTGGTGGGGCTGACCTAACACTCTTAATAAAGTGAAAGCTATCCCAGTTTCTAAGTAGCTTGGAAGAAAAAGAGGAAGGAAAAGAAACACTGTGGTATACCCTGTTCACGTTAGACGTGGACCCACGTTGGGTATCTCCGTGGAAAAACACTTGGATCCACTCTATAAATGTCAAATATCACACTGATAGTAATTAAATCTCTTAGACTCATAAAGATGAATTAGGAACATTGAGCATGGGAATAAAAAAAAACAAACATTTGGGAAATGACTACATGATAGACACAGAGATTATTAGAGCCAGAAGAGAAACTAGAACTTTTGAAGCCCAGACCTATTATTTTCCTATATGAGGAAAACGAGAATAGAACACACGCTGAGTTAAGTAGGGGCAAATGTGTTACAAACTTAGAGAAATGTTTAAAAATATATATTCTAATGATTGACTTAAATGCAGAAGTTGCTAATGATATGTTGAATATTAGGTGTAAATGAGTAGTGTACAGGGACGTGTAGAAGACAAGTGAAACTACTCCAAAGAGATCTGACAAAGGAAGATAGGTCTTTGAGATGCCATGGCGGGGCGGGAGGAAGTGGGGTGCAATAGAGACACATTTAGCCTGGCGTGGCTCTTGACTCAATTTGGGTAGCCATTAGTAATATTAGAAGATCTATAGTTATATATTGTGTTTCATGTGCAGCCTATTGTGGGCACTCATTCAAAAGTAAAACGAATGTCACAAACTACCATTTATTTTATGAGTTTAAAACAGAATTCTGGCCAGGCATGGTGGCTCACTCCTGTAATCCTAGCACTCTAGGAGGCTGAGGTGGGAGGATCGCTTGAGCTCAGGAGTTTGAGACCAGCCTGAGCAAGAGCCAGTCCCTGTCTCTACTAAAAAAAAAAAAAAAAAAAAAATAGCTGGGCATGGTGGCGCATGCCTGTAGTCTCAGCCACTTGAGAGGCTGAGGCAGCAGGATTGCTTGAGCTCAGGAGTTTGAGGTTGCTGTGAGTCATACTGATGCCACGACACTGTAGCCTGGGTGACAGGGCAAGACTCTGTCTCAAAAGTAAGTAAAGAAAAATTCTGTATTTTGGAGTTTGTCACTTGGCCAGTTAGTTTGTAGTTACTTATATAAAAGGATGCATGAGCTAGAACGTTTATTGTGAGCAGAAGCAACATGTGTTACTTCCTGGTCAGAGAATTTAATTACTTGATGTAAGACCCTCCAGTGATCTTTTTTCCCTTCGGTATGGCAACCAGCTACATTTGCTCTGTCAGTTTGGGTCCTTGAGTGTCCACCATGAGCAGAGCAGCCCTGCCAACCCAGGAGGAATGTGTAGTGTCAGCAAAAAATAATCCTTTGTGGTCTTAAGCCACTAAGATTTTATGAGTGCTCATTACTGTCTGCTTCAGAATTCCATCGTAGAAATAGAACCAGTGTACCCATCCACACACACACACACACACCCACAGTGGGAGAGAGAAACTGATATATTGAAAGAAATTGGCTTATGTGTTGGCTAAGCTCTGCTTACAGTGACACATTGCTGAATTGCTGTATGTCCATACAGCTCAGGTAGCCTAATTATTTTATGCCATAGTGTGACAGTGAGTTGCATGTGTCAATCTGTCTAGGCTGCTGTCGCCAGTCATTCACTAACACACTAACCCCGGTGCTGCTGTGAATGCATTTTCTGGATGATTAAAATCTATCATCCATTTTTTTAAGTAGGGAAGATTATCCTCGATAATCTGCGTGGGCCTGTGTCAATCAACCGAAAGGCCTTCAGAGCAGAACTGAGCCTTCCCTGAAGGAGAAATTCCTTATGCAGCTGTGGAGAAAGTAAATACAAATGTGTATATAACCATAGAAAGATAGCTGTGCTATCCTAAATGAAAAAAATGCAGACCTGTATTATATAAACTCATAATTATAATATCAAAAATTAAAATTAAAATATAAAAAGGAAATTCCGCCTGTGGACTGTAGCATCAGCTTGTGCCCTGAGAGTTCCAACCTACCTTTCCTGGTGGGCTGGCCTGTGGATTTCCGACTTGCCTAGCAGCCCCTAGCCCCATGTAAATTCAATTTATTGAATTTCTTTCAATAAATCAGTTTCTCTTTCACTCCGTGTGTGTGTGTGTGTGTGGATGGGTACACTGGTTCTATTTCTATGATAGAATTCTGAAGCAGACAGTAATGAGCACTTATAAAATATTACTGGCTGAAGACCATGAAGGGTTATTTTTTGCTCACACTATACATTCCTCCTGGGTTAGCAGGGGTGCTCTGCTCTTCGTGGGTACTCAGGGACCCAAACCGACAGAGCAAATGTTGCTGGTCAATCCAAATCCCAGCAAGTTATTTTGTGGGTATTGACAAACTGATTCCAAGGTTTATAGGAAGAGGCAAAAGACTCAGAATAGCTAATACAATACTGAAGGAGAAGAACAAAGTTGGAAGACTGACAATACCTGACGTCAAGACTCACTATAAAGCTACAGTAATCAAGACAGAGTGACATTTATGAAGAAGTAGACAAATAAATCAATGGAACAGAATAGAGAGCTCAGAAATAGACCCACGTGAAGATAGTCAAATGATCTTTGACAAAGGAACAAAGGAGGAACAATGAAGAAAAGGTAGTTTTGCCAACAAATGGTGCTAGAGCAACTGATCATCCACATGCAAAAAAATAAAAATAAAAAAGAATCTAGACACAGACCTTACATTTTTCACAAAAATTAACTCAAAATAGATCATAGACTGAAATGTAAAATACAAAACTATAAAAGTCCTAGAAGGTAATACAGGAGACAATCTTGATGACCTTGAGTTTGGTAATGACTTTTTAAATACAACACTGAAGTCACAATCCATGAATGAAAGAACTGATAGCTGTACTTGATTAAGACAAAAATTTCTGTTTGTGAAGAACACTGTCAAGAAAACAAAAAGAAGGCCGGGCGCAGTGGCTCACAGCTGTAATCCTTCCACTTTAGGAGGCCGAGTCAGAAGGATTACTTAAGGCCAGGAATTCAAAACCAGCCTGAGCAAGAACAAGACCCTGTCTCTACAGAAAATAGAAAAATTAGCCAGGCATGTTGGCATGCCCCTCTAGTCCCAGGTACTTGGGAGGCTGAGGCAGGAGGATCACTACAATGCAGGAGTTTGAGGTTGCAGTGAGCTAACCTGGGTGACAGAGTGAGACCCTGTCTCTAAAAGAATGAGAGAGAGAGAGAGAGAGAGAGAGAGAATGAAAAGACAAGCCACAGACTAGAGGAAATATTTGCAAAAGACACATCTGATAAAGAATATTATCCAAAATATACAAAGAACTCTTAACCATTTGCACTCGGATGTCAAGTGTGACTCAACACGGTTGGCAAAAATTATAGAGATTAAAATTACTCTTTGAATGTATCAATAATTTGAAATATAAAAAAATCCAAATGAATATGAAAAGAAACTAACTATGAAAAGAAACTCCAGTTTTGTATTCTACTGCCACGCTTTGTAAAATCTGGGGTATTTAAAACATCAAATCCCGAGTAGAATAAAGGAATCGAGAAAAAAGCAAGCGAGTGCAAAGGGTTAAAAGTCAACTACGAGGAAACAAGCAACTCATTTGAAAAATGGGCCAAAGACCTTAACAGACCTCTCACCAAAGAAGAGACACAGATGTTCCAGATCATGTCATCAAGGAAATACAAATTAAGACAACAGAGAACTACCACTGCACACCTACTCAGTTGGCCACAATCTGCAACTCTGACAACACCAAATGCTGATGAGGATGTGGCGCATTAAGAACTCTCGTTCATTGTCAGTGGGAATGAAAAACGGTGCATCCACTTTGAAAGACGGTTTGGCAGTTTCTTAGAACACTAAATGTACTCTTACCATATGATCCAACAACCGTACTCCTTAGTATTCGCCCAAAGTAGTTGAAAATTATGTCCCACAGAAACCTGCACACGGATATTTTACAGCAGCTTTACTTATAATTGCTGAACCTTGGAAACAACCAAGATGTTTTTCAGTAGGTGAATGGATAAATTGTGCTACATTCGGTGCTAAAAAGAAATAAGCTCTGAAGCCATGAAAAGACATGGAGGAATCTTAAATGCATGTGACACAATGAAAGAAGTCAATCTGCAAAGGCTGCATACTGTGTGATTCCAACTATATGACATTCTTGAAAGAGCAAAACCATGGAGACAGTAAAAGGATTAGTAGCTGCCAGGGGTTAGGGGGAGAGAGAGATGAATAGACAGAGCATGCAGGATTTTAGGGCATTGAAATTACTCTGCATGACACCGCAATTTGTCAAAACCCATAGAATGTTCAACATTAAGAGTAAACCTTAATGTAAACTATGGACTTTGGGTAGTAATGATGTGTCAATGTAGGCTCATCAACTGTAACAAATGTGTCACTCTAGTGGGTCATCTTGATAATGGGGGACGCTATGCAGGTGTCCGGGCAGGGAATATAAGGGAAATCTCCATACCTTCTGCTCAATATTGCCATGAACTTAAAATTGCTCTAAAAAATAAAGTCTATTATGAAAAGAAAAAGGCTCTGTCCTAAGAGAGTTCCAGATATAGGCTGAACACAAATGTGGCAGGGAACTGATAAAGACGTCATAAGGAGATCCTTATTACTCAATGAGTGGAGTGTAGACCTGGGAACTTGCTAGAAATGAAGAAACTCAGACTCCATCCCAGCTACTAAATCAAAATCTGCACTTAAGCAACATGCCTGGGCCAGACTCGGTGGCTCATGCCTGTAATTCTAGCACTTTGGGAGGCCAAGGCAGGAGGATTGTTTGAGGCCAGGAGTTCAAGACCAGCCCAGGGCAACATAGCAGGACCCCATCTCTACAAAAAAATTTTTTTTAATTGGCCAGGAGTGGTGGTACAGGCCTGTATTCCCAACTACTCAGGAGGCTGAGGCAGGAGGATCCCTTGAGCCCAGGAGTTTGAGGTTGAGGTGAGCTATGATCATGCCACTACACTCTAGCTTGGGCATCATAGTGAGACCCTGTGTCAATAAACAAACAAATAAACAAAGTCCCCAGGTATAACGAATGTTACAGTTTGAGAAGCATTGCTGTGGATAGATGATTTTTGAAATTTCCAAGCCTAGAATGTTGTGTGGGGGGGAAATGAAACTGGAAAAGGAGACCTGGATTAAATCAGAAGAATCTTGAATTCAGTGCTAAGGAGTAAAGACTTTTTAGACACAAGAGTAGGGAATCTTCAATTCATTTTTCCGGCAAAGGAATGTGCCATGATCAAGTTCTAAATTATAATATTTTCCATTTGTGTGTATCAGTGGGACTATGTCATTGGCAAAAGAATTATTTGCATAATCTTAAACGGTTTCCAAGACTTTATTTATCTTTCAGATAAACTGCTTGTGATTGTCTGGAAAGCCTGGCAGCAGGAGGCTCTATTTCTCAAGGATACAGATATTGATTTGACTTTCAAAGTCATCCCACTGATGGCTTCCACTATTGTTCATGGCTGAAAAATGCATTCATATCTGGAAGAGCCCACATCAAACTGCCAACAGTGTGTACCTCTGAAAGCTGGGAATGCAAAAGGCAGAGAAGGGAAAATCATTTACTTTTCTTATGCACCTTTGTATTATTTGGCTTATTATAATAAGTACATATGATACTCATACCCACCACTACCATAACCACTTATAAATAAAAGCCCCAAACCTGTAAGATGCTCATTAGGGAAAAGGAAGTACCCACTCCGCTCCTGTGACTTTTGGATTGACATTTCTCCATCACCAGCAACCCAAATTATTATTAGCTATTCTCCTGGAAGATTCGTATTTCCACTGCTTAATGGTGTGCAACGGCTGTGCACTTAGAATGACTAGAAGACAAACGAGGGAAGAAAGACTGCTTGTCAGATATGACAAATTCCTGCAATACATGCCTTTTCCTGCCATCACCTATGCTGGTTTGGGGTCTGCTCCATGGGACATATGTAGGAAATGGCATGTCTGCTTTGCTGCATGCTCCAGAAGGTCGAGTCTCCTAAGTATACTAATGATATTCAACCCTGGGGAAAAGAAGCCTAAAAATACTACTGCAACACATTTTACATCTTGCAAAGTATTTTAACGTATATTATCTCAATTGTTCTCCTAGCAGTTTACGGTATATATTTAAAGGCAGATGTTACTATTAGCATTAGCCTTACTGTTTTGTAGATTAAGACCAGGGATCCCAGGGAATTTAATTAAGAGGAGGAATGTGGGGACTTTTTTTTTTTTTTACAACACTATTCACTCTGGAGTAAATCATACTAAAAGATATTCAGGTGTGAAATAAACAAAAAAATGATGTAACAACTTATTTAACTACAAAACAATCCCATGGTAGGAAGTATAAGAATAATTGCTGCTATTAAGCACGTGCACATGTCAGACACTGCACCGGCATTTTTGCTAATTGTTAGCTACAAGGTAGACATTATTACCCTTTTGAGATCAAGAAAGTGAGGTGCAGAGTGGTCCAACACTGTGTCCCTGGTTACAATCTGCAATGCTGGATTCAAATCCTGCTTTAACGTCCAAGGCCGTGCTTTGTCCCCTGAAACACAGCTTCTCACCATGAATTTTCTCACTGCTAGAAGGATCTGGCGTTGCAAGAGGAAGCATCTGTCCCAAGTGCTGTCACATCCCAATCCAGGCTTCAGTGAGATTGAACTATTCCCACCCTCCATTGTCTGAAATTTCACCCTTTGAACAGAACTGTCAGCTATGTTTCTCTTGTCAAGTCACAAACAGCTGGTGTTGAATTCATTTCTTTCTAAACCACAAAACAGGTTCCCGAAGTGGAATTCAAAGCAAGTCTTGAGGTTACACTGCATTGATTTATTTTTTCTCCTAATAACCATCCATCCCACCTACTCACTGAACTCCTTGGCTGCATCAATATTCATTATGTTATGCTATTTAAAGAAAAAAATATTAGAGCAGAAACAATTTATGATGTCTTGCCCGATCCCTAACAAAGATGGATGAGACAAAGGCCAATACATTAGGGCTGGCAGGCAAATGTTTAACTGCTCTTGGCTTCTCTCCTTGGAGTCTCCACTCTGTAAATGGCAAATGATGCTCAGGGTCTGTGTGATACATTCTGAGAGTGAGTCAGCAAAGGAAATCTGTGCTGGGCGAATACGGTGTCTGAACTCTGCCAGCATGGATCAATGCTGCCCCTGAAAATCCATTACTAAAGAAACGAGAACTGAAGGAAAGACCCTCTTACCTTCTAAGGCCTCCCCCTCCACAAAATAACCCTTCAAGTACAGCCTGCAGGATTGGTGGACTGTCTGAATTTTATGTATTTATTTTTAATGGCTTGTTTTCGTTTGTTTTCTTTTAGAGATAGCATCTCGCTATGTTGCCCAAGCTGGAAGCAGTGGCTATTTCACGGTGTTTGTGAATTTTAGGTAGGAGATCTAGAAAACTCCAAAAATCAACCCAAACAGCTCATGAGAGCAAGCATTATTCCACTGTAGGTAGGAAGTCAAGCATCACAGTGTGGTTGCAGAGGGAAGGATCCCATGAAATCATTAAAATTAAGCAACAGTATTGGAAAAGACTTGGACTTGGGAAATAAAAGCTCTGAAAACCAAACAGGCAACCTGTAATGGCAGAAAAAGGAGAACTCGCCCAGCTGCTTTTCCAACTGAGTGCCACATGGCACGTGGGTTCCTTTTGAGCCTCAGTTACTTGATTTGTACAGAGGGACTAATGTCTGCGTTGCCTGGCATGGAGTTCTTGTGAAAATCAAATGAGATGGTGCATTTGAAAATCCTAAACAAATGTTATTCGCCATTAAACTTTAAAAAGGCACTGGTGTTCACACAGGGCCAGGAGGGTAGAAGAGTCCCCTTCTCCGTACAGAGGGTGGATGTGGTCTTCGCTCTCGATCATGCCTTCGGGTGGGTGTGGAGAGAGCACAGGCTGATGCTGAGACAGCAGGGGAAGGCTCCAGAGGATTTGGTCTTTTTCAAAATTGTGCATCAGGATGAAAAATGTATTATATTAGCAGTGGGATCTAGAATTTCTCCTGTGGAGAGAATCTTTTTTGTTTAACACTTAATGAGCAGCAAGGAGGTAGGTGGGACCCTGATTACACAATTCAGCAGAAGTCGAGGCAACAGAAGAGAGTGCCAAACCTCTGCATGTGGGACACAAGTGGGAATTTGCAAGTGACAGGGAGATCTGAGAGAGGAGGGCTGGACTGCACGGAAATTGGCAAGGGTTACTATTTCAGGTATAGCTGAAGGATTTCCAAAGAGAAATAGCTAACGGTGCATTTTCTATTGTTTGTGTTGCTGTGACATAAATCTCTCTGTGGCCGTCGGTTTTCAGTAAATCATCCAGTCTCATACATGAGTGTGCTGAGACAGTCTAATGCAGTGAAAGCAGAAGCCTAAAGCCAGAGGTGACCTTGAGAATACGAGTCCCCGGGAATCCATGGGAGTCTTGGGGACTTCACCAGGGGACCCCAGCTGACCTCTGAGCCATCACTTACCCCTCTCTCCAGCTCAAGTCAACCCTCTGCTCTCTCAGGAAGACTCTGGAATGCACTGGACAAAATGAGGACTGCGTAATTAGAGTGTTATGGACTGCATGTTTGTGTCCCCCCCAGATTCATATGTTGGAACCCTAACTCTCAATGCCATGGTGTTGGGAGGCCTCTGGGAGGCGATTAGGGTCAGATGAGGTCGTGAGAGTAGAGCCCTCTTGATGGGATTAGTGTTCTTACAAGAGAAAGAGACAGCGCTCGCACTTGGTGTGTGTGTATGCACCACGAAGGCCACCAAGGACATAACCAGGAAGAAGCTTCTCACCAAAGCCCCACCATACTGGCACCCTGACCTTGGACTTCTAGCTTCTAGAACTACGAGAAAGAAATGTCTGTTGTTTAAGCCCCCCAGTTTCTGGTATTTGTTATAGCAGCACAACCCGATTGAGTCACAGCGCCAGAAAAGAAGCAGACAGCAAACGAGGTTTAGCACAAGGCAGCTATGTGGTCACAGGTTGGGTCAGGCGCAGCGCTGGCTGCATCCTCAATGGTCCTAGCAGTTATATCGCTCCTGTTGGCCACAGGGACCACTTCAACCCTTTTCTACTCTCCTAAGACTCTAATCCCACCTCTCCATCTCACTCTAGCTGAGGCCGGGCCTCCATCAGTGTCCCGGACTCTGCCCATCCTCCTGGCGAGCCTTAAATATTTGCCCTCCCTCCTCTCCCTCCATCCTCTTCCTCTGCACTGGCTCTGCCTTTGGCATTTAGACACACACAGGTCCACCCCATACCTCAGCTCCACCTTTTCTCTACCGATTGCTCTAGCTCTTCTCTTCACTTCCGGCCAAATTTCTAAGGATACACGTCCTCCCACCCACCCACTCCCCGCCCACTGCATTGCTGCTTTCCAATCTTGGCCACTCCACTGAGACTGCTGCCACCAGCTTCACACTGCATCTCCCCGCTTTTTAAGGCATTATCTTACTCAAATTATTGATGGCAGTGACAAAATCCACTACTCTCTTCTTGGAAACCCTCTGTTCTCTCTACCACCCTGCAAGTCCCTGGATGTCTTCCTATCACGGTGGCTCCTTCACCTCAGGCTCCTTTACAAGATGAACTTACTCTCTCCTTAAGATACTGATGCTTCCCAGGGTCCTTCCCCCTGCTTGCTCTTCTCTTCCAGGTTGTCCTCACTTTACTTATTCTCTCTAGGCAATTTTATATAATCTCCTGTTTTCACCGGTATTTCCAAGGCTTTTGTGTTCCACTTCCTTTTGAGTATTTCCACTTGGATGTTCATCTGCACCTCAACCCTGCAAAAGTGAACTCTCCTCCCCTTACAACCAACTCCTCCTTCTAGGTTTCATTATCCTCTCTGCTTAATTGAGGCTAGAAATGTGCGTATCTTCCTCCACTCCTCATCCATTCTCCTCCCTCCCTCAAACTTGCAGTCACTAGGCCCTATTGATTCTACTTCCTCAACGTCTCTCTGATCCCTCATTTCCCTGCTTTCCTACTTCTACAGCCATAGTGTAATTCCACCACCATCCATCACCCGGCTGATGATTCCAGCAACTTCTAAGCTGGTTCCTGCCCCTCGTCTTAGACTTTCGGATTTATTCTCCATACCGGGGCCAGAATGATCCTTCCAAAACATACCTCTAATTATGTTACTCCCCTGCTCAAAACCTTCAGTGGCCCCATAAACTGGTCTAGGGATAAATTCTAGACTTCCACGTGGCTCCAAAAGCCATGCAAGATCTGGTTCTTCCCACCCACTCCCTTCTCTTCCCATCAAATGCATTTTATTCCTTCCTGGATTCCATTACCAGGGTCGCAGTCTGCCTTATGACAGTTGTGCAGTTTGTATTTGTTGAATCAACATTTCCAAGTCTGATCACGAGAAACTCTTGATTAAATCCCTTCCTGCTCGGTCAGGCGAATAGACCGCAGGTGTATCAGTTTCCTAAGTCTGCTGTAATAAAGTACCACAAACTGGGTGGCTTAAACTACGGAAATTTAGTCTCTCACAGTTCTGGATGCCGCAAGTCCAAAACCAAGGTGTTGGCAGGTCAAGTTCCTTCTGGAGCCTCTGAGGGTGAATCCTTTCCATGCCTGTCTCCCAGCTTTCAGTGGATGGCAGCAATTCTTTTTTCTTTTCTTTTTTTTTCTTTTTTTTTTTTTTTTTGAGACAGAGTCTTGTTCTGTTGCCCTGAGTAGAGTGCAGTGGCATCATCTTAGCTCACAGCAACCTCAAACTCTTGGGCTCAAGCAATCCTCTTGCCTCAGACTCCTGAGTAGCTGGGACTACAGGGGCACACTGTGATGCCCAGCTAATTTTTCCATTTTTAGTAGAGACAGCGTCTCAGGGTCTCACTCTCACTCAGGCTGGTCTCAAACTCCTGAGCTCAATCAATCCTCCCACCTTGGCCTCCCAGAGTGCTAGGATGACAGGCGTGAGCCACTGTGCTCAGCCCTGTCAGCAATTCTTGGTCTTTCATGGCTTGTGGATACATCATCTTGATCTCTGTCTCCAGAGAGCCTTCCCCCTGTATCTCTGTGCCTCAAATCTCTCTTTTAAGGACACCCATCATTGGGTATAGGGCCCACCTAATCCAGGGTGATCTCATCTCAAGATCCTTCCTTAATAATATCTGTGAAGACTCTAATTCCACATCAGCTCACATTCAGAAGTCCTGGGTGGACATATCTTTTTGGGGATACACCATTCAACCCACACTATAGAAGGGTTTGGGGAAAATGTTTTATGTCCAGCTACTGCTCCTAACAGCCCTCATTCAATATTTCTTAATTTTAAAATCCTAAAAAATCTTTGTTAATTTTTCAGAAATTAAATCACATTTTTAAATTTTGTATTTGTTTTATTATTAATGAAGTTCCACATATTTTCTTGCATATTATCTATTTTATTCCTTCATCTGTGAATAATCTCTTCAAATGCTAGGTATTTCTATGGCATCTTAATGTCTGTCTTGTAAATATGTACAGGCTCTTTATATATTAAGGCTATTAGCACTTGTGGCAATTTTTCCCCCAAGGTTGTGGTTTATCTCTCTTTTCTATTTTGTTTCTTCTAAATAAAATATTAGAAGTAGATAATGCCTTTTGAGTCTAGTTTTTCTGATATACAGCCAAGACTTATACACATGGAACACCTAAGAGCAATATAGAACAAAACAAAATTCAGAGTTAAAAATGTGGTAACAACTATGAAGACTGTAGAAAGTGCTGGAAAACATAAAAGAATCATGTTAATACTGCAGGGTGAGCTCAGAGGTCTCCTGATAGGCAGTAATCCATAAGTTAAATACTCCAAAAGCTTTGCATTGCTACCATAATATGTTTTTGAGTCAGTATATTTTAGGAGATTTAGTCTAGTATAAATAAATGGCCCTAAGTCTCTCATTTCTAAAACTGACAGTGAAATTATGTCTCAAGCTTTGGAAAATCAAGAATAAAATCTTACTCTAGAAATGCTATTTATGGCAATCTTGTAGATTGTCCTATTTTAAAAACTATTTTACCATGTTGACCTAATGATTTGACTCTAGGAATTTATCTTATGGAAATTAGTTGAATTGTTAGTAAATATTTTTCTACAAAAATACTGATCACAGCAATGTTTTTAATCAAGAAAAAAAAATGACACTCCAATCATAGAATGATCGTTAAATAATCTCTTTTTGTAAAAAAAAAAAATTATCAACATAGAAAAATGCTCACAGTATAGTGTTTATTAGAAAATAAAAGGAATTTGGCCAGGCGTGGTGGGTCACGCCTGTAATCCTAGCACTCTGGGAGGCCGAAGCAGGAGGATTGCTTGAGCTCAGGAGTTCAAAACCAGCCTGAGCAAGAGTGAGACTCCGTTTCTACTATAAATAGAAAGAAATTAGCCAAAACAACTAAAAATAGAAAAAAAATAGCTGGGTATGGTGGTGCATGCCTGTAGTCCCAGCTACTCGGGAGGCTGAGGCAGTAGGATCACTTGAGCCCAGGAGTTTGAGGTTGCTGTGAGCTAGGCTGACACCATGGCACTCCAGCCGGGGCAACACAGTGAGACTCTGTCTCAAAAAAAGAAAGAAGAAAGAAAGAAAGAGAGAGAGAGAGGGGGGAAGGAAGGATGGAAGGAAGGAAGGAAGGAAGGAAGGAAGGAAGGAAGGAAGGAAGGAAGGAAGGAAGGAAGGAAGGAAGGAAGGAAGAAGGAAGGAAGGAAGGAAGGAAGGAATTAAATATAATAGATGCCTTGTTATCTTAGTTTTGTTAAAACAAAATAAACATCTATATGCAGAGGCAAAAGGTTATACCCAAAATATTAATTACTTCTGGGTAGTGGTTTTAGAATTTATTTCTAAAGTTTTTATGCTATATATGTTGTATATGCTATGCAATATACAGTTTCTATGCTAACTGTATATTGCTTTTGTAAAGAAAAGAGTCACACAGTGTTATAGCTCTTTTAGAATTTATCTAGCAGATTTTCCAGTTGTCCCTGGAAGACCCCCCTTGAAAAAAAGTAAATAAAAATTTAAAAAAGAGAAAAGAGTGACAATTTATTTTTCAGTCTTTGCAAAATGAAATGAGAAATTATTTAACATCCATTAAGTGATATGTGGAATTAGTCTAGTCCTCTCCACCGAAGCAATCAGTAGTGCTTGGCAAGACCTCAAACCACACATGCAGGAACAATCTCATGAAACATTGGTGAGTTTCTGCACTTCACAGCAGAAGAAAGAATTGTGTGGGTTTTGGTCTATTAGTTCATGATAGAAAATGCTGTACTCCCTAGGGGATGTCTGGGCCAGAGAAAAAAGGTCTGTTCATTTGCTTTGGGTGAAAAGCCACCACCAAAGCTAGTGGCCCTGCTTAGCTCCAACAATGGAAAAATGCTTTCTTTCATCTGAAATGAAAGGCTTCCTGTGCATTTTCCGTTAGTAGGGTCTGAAAGCCTGGGCTTAGGGAGTTGACACCATCCACAACACTAACCTTAAGAAATGCACACAGTCAGAGAAACTGAAGCTCCCTGTCCGTTGAGAGTGTGTGGGTATTTCTCTGGCAAGACAGTGACACACACTCACCCAAGGTCAGCCAACCCCTTGAGGTTGCTCTGTGATATGCACATTTATGACCTCAAACATTTATCATTTCTTTGTGATGGGAACATTCAAAATCCTCTCTTCTAGCTACTTGAAAATATACAATAAATTATTGTTAACTATACTCACCCTACAGAGTTTATTCCTCCTATCTAGCTAGAAACTTTGTATCCATTAACCAAACTCTCCTTGGCCTCCTTTGCCCTCTACCCTTCTACCTTCTAATAACCACAATTCTACTCTATACTTACAATGAGCTCGACTTTTTAAGCTCCCATATATAATTGAGAACATGTGATAATTATCATTCCGTGCCTGGCTTATTTTACTTAACAAATGTCCTCCAAGCTCATCCATGTTGCCTCAAGTGACAAAATTTTATTCTTTTTATCAAGGCTGAATAGTATTCCAATTATGTATATATACACATTTTCTTTATCCATTCATCCATTAATAAACCCTTAGGTTGATTCCATACCTTTGGTATTGTGAATAGTGATGCAATAAATATGGGAGTGCAGATACCTTCTCAATATACTGATTTCCTTTCCTTTGGACCTAATAATGGGATTGCTGGATCTTACGGTAGTTCTACTTTTAGTTTTTTGAGGAACCTCATACTGTTTTTCTATAATGGCTATACTAATCTACATTCCCACCAACAGTGTATGCGTTCCTTTTTCTCCTCATTCTTGCCAACACTTGTTATTTTTTGTCTTTTAGACAATAGCCATTCTAACTGGAGTGGGATATCTCATTGTTGTTTTCATTTGCATTTCCCTGATGATTAGTGATGTTGAACATTTTTTCATATGTCTGCTGTTCATTTGTATGTCTTCTTTTGTGAAATGTCTTTTCAGATCCTTTGTCCATTTTTAAATCAGATTATTTGTTTTTTTGCTGTTGCATTGTTTGAGTTCCTTGTATATTCTGGATATTGGTCGCTTGTTGGATGAATAGTTTGCAAATACTTTCTCCCATTTTATGGGTTTTCTCTTTACTCTTTTAATTGTTTCCTTTGGTGTGCAAAACCTTTCTGATTTGATGTAATCCCATTTGTCCATTTTTTGCTTTTGTTGCCTGTTCTTTTGAAATTTTACCCATAAAATCTTTACCCAGAACAATGTCTGAAAGCATTTCTCCTATGCTTTTTTTTTTCTAGTAGCTTTATAGTTTCAGGCTGTTACTTATTTCTTTGGAAACCCAGAGCCCTATGCATGAAGCTTGTCTTAATGTCTTCCTCATTTTCATGCTTAACTTTCAAATTCCTGGAGACTACTTTAAATGCAACCATTATTTTGAAGACTTCTTTAATCCAATCACACTTCTAGAGCCTATCCACAAGTCATTGTTCCAGAGCCTGAGAACAAAAAGACAAATAATATACTATCCAGGGAAAGGACATTATACTTATTGACATATATGAACCTTTGTCAGATGCCTGATCTATTATGCAGTTTACACATTAATAGCTCATTTGGTCCCTATAACAATCCCATTAAGTATTATTTTCCCCATGTTATGGATGAGGGGGACAAAAAGACTGATGAAGATTAAGTCACTGCTCAAAGTTAAGCAGATAACAGGTGGAGAAAGCAGTGCTGAGAACCAGGCCTGACTTCTATGTGTGACCTCAGACTAGGAAGCTTGTCAGTCTGGCAGAGAGCTGCAAAGGCCAGGCTCCCCCAGACTTTCATGAGTTTTAGGAGTTTTACTAAACTGAGAAACAGGGGAAAGGAGGGTCAAAGGGAATAAACAAGATTTTTTTTTTTAAGAAAATGCTGTCACAACCACCATATATCTCTCACTGGCCAACCTCTATATTTGGCATTTATTTTAACAGAATGCTAGAGGATAGAGCAAAAATGGAATCTGCAGTCTCTTGGAGCACACAGGCTATTAGAGGAGTGTGTCATCATTTGAATAAACAAAAAAAAAATTTTAAAAATTAACTGTTGCAAGTGGTTGTAAGAGCTTAACATCTGGTGTTTAACTTAGATGGCTATGGGTAGGCAGAATTATATCCCAAATATGTTCACATCCTAATCCCCCAAACCTGTGAATATGTTATATTACACAGTGAGGGGGAATTGAGCTGCTTCTGCTGACTTTAAAATAAGGAAATGACCCTGGATTATTGGTGGGGGGGCAATGTAATCACAAGGGTCCTTAAATAGGAAAGAATCAGGAGTTGGGGACGGGAATGAGACCACAGAAGCAGAAGTCAGAGATTGGAGTGATGTGATTGCTGGTTTTGAAGATGCAAAGTCACAAGCCAAGGAATGCCAGAAGCCTGTACGAACTGGAGAAGCAAGAACACGGATCTCCTCTAGAGTCTCCAAAAAGGAAAGCAGCCCTAATGACACCTTGATTTTAGCCTGGTGAGACCGGTTCAGACCTCTGGTCTCCAGTACGGTAGGATAATAAATGTGTGTTGTTTTAGGGCACTAATTTGGGGTCATTCGTTAGAGCAGCCATAGATCACTGATACAATGGGAGGTCATGGGAATCTCCCTCAGGCAGTGGCTCTTGAACTGAGATCCAAAGGAATCTTAGAAGCCACCTGGGGGAGGAGTGGAGGGAAGAGTCCAACAGACTTGGCAGGTAAGGATGGAGCGGCTAGAGGGGGTGTGGTGTCAGAGGAGGTGGGTGAGCTCTGCAGGTGTTCAAGTAGAAAGAGCTAGGCAGCCACATTTAGCGTACTGGCCTTTCTAAAAGCAATGGGAAAACACTTAAGGGCTTAAGTCTGAGGATGGCATCAACAAAATTTTGCCTAAAATACAATTGTTCACTTCAGATTCGTTCCCTTCCTCACTCCACTTGATTTATCTCACACAATACTCAGAAATGCAAATTAATATTAACCAGAGACAACAAAAAAGGCAAACAGACTGGGAAGATATCACATGATAAATTCTAAAATCAACTACAAATTATTCGCATATTGTCCCCAGACGTACTATCTTCCCATATAAATGAGTAATTAATAGTTGACACCAATACCAAGAAAAGCTTGGTTGATACTTAGCTTCAAATGGTTGAGATGAGTGACTACAGTAACAAGATTTGCTTTCATCCTAAAATCTAAGTGAAATGTGGAATAACAGGTCAGGCGTTGTCTGTTGACCCTCAAGTGTGGTGTGACATCTAGTGGCCAAAGTTGCCAATTTCATTTCTTCCTGCTTGGCTTGATTTAGACAAACTAGAGCTACAATGTTACCTTGAAGCCAATAAACATTGAGCAACTACTGTGTGTAAAATGTTGAGCAAAGGACTGAAGGAGAATTTAAAGATGAAAAATGTGCTGCCTCTGTTCCTTTTGGAACAGACTTGCAGACTCAGCAGAGGATGGAAAGAAAAACAAGTATTTAAATATTCTAATATTGGGCAGATGGTCGTAGGACTTGCTATGACTATCTCCACCTTCTAGTGGGTGTTTGGCAACCAGATGGAAATGAGGGAGTCCTGGGCTGGAGACGTAGATTCGGGATTCATCAGTGAGCCGGTTACTGCTGAGACTTGAGTGTGGACAATGCACAGGATCACAGCGCTGATTGGTACAGAGTAATTGCTCAATAAATATTCACTAATATTCAGAAACATTCAATCCAAAGTGTCAAATGCTGTGACAGCAAATGGAGGAACCCCAGAAGAATCTCAAGTGCTACTGGATGGAAATTCTTGGGCATGACAGAATGATGAAGAGTTAAATGACAGATGCTAACAAGTACTCATTTTAAAAGTACCTCCCGCTCACTGACCATGCAACTGGAGTGCAATTATTCATTTTATTATGGCTGAAATATAAGCTTTGGGTATTTCTAACATTCTACATTGAGTGCCTTTGAGAAAATCGTTTATCTTCTCTGAGATGCTTGCCCAATTGGTTTAAGGATAAAAACACCACCTTTCAGAAATTCTGTGCAGATTAACTGAGATAACGTGTGACAGAGAGATTTTTTTAAGCCATAAACTATTATATTCACATAACGTATCTGTGTTACGTGGGCAGCCATTGGGCATAGTGTACAAAGAAAATGCTTAAAGTCCTCAAATCGTAACTCAGAACTGAGGCTAGCTATAAGGCTGCACAGAAAGACCACCCTGGTCTAATGTATCAACTTACCAAAAATGGCTTTAATTCTTGTCGGTTTTAGTTGCAGGTAATTGTAAATATTTCTTGCTGAATTTTGAAGACATTTTTGTATGTTCAGCATTTCCGATGAAAATTTTTCAGTTTGTTAATTTTTTAAAATTCATCCTTATGTTAATTTCTGATTTACCAATATTTGGGCAAGTTTTATGTGTGTTTTGGGTCCTAATCATTTCATTTTGGGTTCTTCTCACAATGGTTTGTTTATAGCTATTGTTTTTCAAATTTGAGTTACCACTCTCTGAGTTTATTATAATCTTTTCCTTCATGCTTCTTTGAATACTTTTACTGATTCATTAAAATCTTTGTGCAAAAAAAAATAAAAAAATAAAAAATAAAATCTTTGTGCAAAAAATGACCAGTCTGTGCTATTTTATGTCTTCTTGTTTGAAACCAAATTTCACCACTTTATAAGTAATGAGATAGTTTTAGCAAATTCCGATTTTTTCTCAATAATTTTGAATTTAACTTTAGCTTAATTAAAATTAAAATTTAATTTAATTTTAAATTCTGATTTCTTTAGGGTGCTTTTAAATAAAAAATAAAGTTTGATTTACCTAAATTAAGTCTAATTTAAAATAATTAAAATATATTCAAAATTTTATTTGGAATATATTTTAAATTTTAGTTTGAATATATTATTAATTTAAAATTATTTTATTTTAAACTTGATATTGCAGGAAAATTTTAAAATATATAACCCTAACCTAACATTTGAGAAGTTGACAAAATAATATTAAAAAATGTTTGTGTTGTGAAAAAAACAGAAAAATACTTTAAAAATTCTAAAATAAATAATAAATATTTGGAATTAATACTACCATATACAATGCCAAATTTTAGGTTGGAAAATGTAATGGAAATGTTTCATTTCATAACAGATTTCTTCTTAGAACTTTTACCAACTTGGGTGGAAATTTTTAGATATATCAACTTTAATGTTCAGAATTTTATCTTCAGTAACTGAAAATTGAACATTTAGGTCAATACTGTTCAAACCACATTCAAGGAATTTGATAAATGTGGTGATTTGTCATTTGGTAAATTTGCAGCTTGCTCTCCCAGATTGGCATAACTGGATGTGGGCAACGTGAGGAACAGCAGAGGGCGACAAAGAGTCAGTGGCCTCAGCGCGGCCACGTTGTACCGGTTGCACACATATGAAAGGGGCAGTCTGGTATTCATATACTTCAGAACTATTTTTTTTTTTAAGACATGAATAGCCCCATCAAGTTTCAAGGTAATTCAAATTTCTAATCTCAGGTATCAGTCCAAAGTAGATGTGTTAATAATTTTACTTGCTTAAAATACATAAACCAAAGCTAAGGTTTTAACAAGGTAAATTAAAGGTGGACTAGCAGCCCTTGGACAGTTTTAAGCTCACCCTATTCCATGATGTGAACCATTCTGTAATGCTCTCCACCCAGGAGGGGAACATTTCCAGCTGTGTTCTTGGCTTAAACAGAGCTCCTGAGGCTTGGAAACAAGGACAACTGAGGTCACAAACAGAGAAGAAGGGACCCACTCTCACCTGCCCAATGAGGGGAGGTGCTGTATCAGGCATCTTTGTATCTCCCACAATCTCACTAATTGTTGGTTGGGAATAAGTCAAATCCCTCCATATTTACTGAGCCCGTGAGCGCAAAGTTAAATATAAATGCACCTGGCAACACTGTAATTACAGGAGATATTTTAGGAGAAAAGATACTGCCTTGAGCAAGGTCAGTGCAAGATTGAAGGGAAATATACCAAGACAGTGTAATATATCGGGATAAAAATGCAGAGCCTGGAGGAGGAAATTGGAATGGGTGCTAGTGGGCAGGGAGGAACCGGGCTGGGGGCTTCTTGGGGAGGATGAGAATTGGAGGGGTTGGGATCGGACCATGAAGGGTCCTGCCGGGGGATTGCACCTGACTCTAGGGGTAAGGAGTCATATTTAGGGTTGGTTTATTTTTTTCACTGGGTTTCTCCTCCCTTCGCTATCCCTCATTTTACTGTTCCAGGGCCAGTTACTCTGTGTGGTGGGTGTGATGGCCCGGACTGAGTAAGCAGAATATATATCAAGGATGGAAATATCTCTAAATCACTCAATTCCTCCTTTACATTTAATCCTTTCCTTGTCATAGAGAGAAACTCGGAGACTCCCAGTGAGGCAAACAAGGCCAAATCGGACGTGATGATGTCAACAACTGAAGGAAAACCCTTTCCCCCAAACTCTCCTGCTCTCCCCTGCTCTCCACGCCTGGGTTACGTTTTATTCCTTGCATCATAGTCTGCAGGTTGCGAATCTCCTTGTTATGTCAGGAAGGGTATACAGGAAGAGAAGAGAGTCAGACAGAGATTAGGTCATGAGTGTACTTGGGTCCTTGTCAACTGGGGTAAGAATATTATATCTAAAGTGCCCAGGCTGGGTGCAGTGGCTCATGCCTGTTATACTAGCACTTTCGGAGGCCGAAGCAGGAGGATCACTTGAGGCTGGAGTTTGAAACCAGCCTGGGAAATATAGGGAGACACCCCCCCCCGCCCCGTCTCTACAAAAATAAAAAAAAAAAAAACAGGTGTGGTGGCATGTGTCTATGGTCCCAGCTACTAGGGAGGCTGAGGTGGGGGGATCACTTGAGCTCAAGAGTTCAATGACCTATAATCATGCCACTGCACTCCAACCTAGGTATCAGAACAAGATCCTATCTCTAAAATTAAATAAGTAGAATGTCCAACAACTCTTTTTTAAAAAATAGTATTTATTTTACCATTTACAATGAATGATATTGGATCCATCAATGATTTGAAGTTTCCTTTCAAAATAAATGTCCATATGTTAAAAATATTAAGTCAATTTAAACAAAACTATTAAGTAAATAATAGTGTTAGGGGGCTACTGCAGATACCCTCATGGGTGATATAAGAATGATTGAAGTTTAAGAAGCCACGGAATAAGGATTCCATTTGACCTGCAAATGTTACTCCACCATATTAACTCATTCTAAAGACTCAAACCTCTGTCCAAAGCCTGGATAAAAATATGATATTTCCTTGGCTGTGAGTGGTGGCTCACGCCTGTAATCCTAGCACTCTGGCAGGCTGAGGCGGGAGGATCGCTCGAGGTCAGGAGTTCGAAACCAGCCTGAGCAAGAGCGAGACCCCTGTCTCTACTAAAAATAGAAACAGATTAATTGGCCAACTAAAAATATATAGAAAACATTAGCCAGACATGGTGGCGCATGCCTGTAGTCCCAGCTACTCGGGAGGCTGAGGCAGTAGGATCACTTGAGCCCAGGAGTTGGAGGTTGCTATGAGCTAGGTTGATGCTATGGCACTCTAGCCCGGGCAACAGAGTAAGACTCTGACTCAAAAAAAAAAAAAAAAAAAAAAGAATTGCACTAGGTTCAGTCCTAGGTCCCCGCTGTCCTTACTCTGTATTTTCTCCCTAGCCATCTCAGTAGTAACATGGCCTCAACTCTCCAATATGGACTTGCAAATCTGTATCTCTGCCTAAATCCAAATATCAACATTTCCCCTTAAAGCCCCAGTTGGATGTTTCAAGGGCATCCCAATATTAACATGTCAAAGGTTGGGCATGGTGGCTCATGCCGGTAATCCCAGCACTTTGGGAGGTGGAGGTGGGAGGATTACTTGAGGCCAGGAGTTCAAGACCTGCCTGGGCATGATAGTAAGACCCTGTACCTACAAAAAATTTAAACATTAGCTGGGCACGGTGGCGCATGCCTGTAGTCCCAGCTCATGGTGGCTGAGGCAGGAGGATGGCTTGAGCTCAGGAGTTTGAGGTTGCTGTGAGCTATGATCATACCACAGTACTCTAGCTTGGGTAACAGAGTGAGACTGTGTCTCAAAAAAACAAACAAGCAAACAAAAACATGCTGAAAGCCTCAGATCAACTTGATTTAACCCTGGTTTTCTATTTCAGTCAATGACAACACTGCTCCTCCAGTTGCTTAAGCCATAAAATTGGAGTCATTATTGAGACTTCACTTTCCACCTACTCCCAGTTTATAATCAGTTACTACAGTTCCTCCATGTTACTTCCTAAATAACTTTCCAAGAGTGTCTGATTTTTCAGTCTGTACCGGGACCTTCTTAAGCCACACTTCCTTCTTTTCTTCCCTAAACCACAACGACAGCTCTGCCTCCAGTCTACTGTCTCCATGGTCCTACCTGGACAATGTTTTCAAGCTGCAAATTTAATGCTTAGGCGGCTTCTGTGGTTTGCATTGACTTTACTCTCCCTGCAGGGCCCCTGGGACCCGGCCAAGCCCTCAGCCCCATTCTGCATGGCTTTCCTCCCGGCGCTGGGTGCTCCCACCACAGTGGCACTTTCTTAAACACATCATATTCTGGCTGGGCGCGGTGGCTCACGCCTGTAATCCTAGCACTCTGGGAGGCCGAGGCGGGCGGATTGCTTCAGGTCAGGAGTTTGAAACCAGCCTGAGCAAGAGCAAGACCCCATCTCTACTATAAATGGAAAGAAATTAATTGGCCAACTAATATATATAGAAAAAATTAGCCGGGCATGGTGGCGCATGCCTGTAGTCCCAGCTACTCGGGAGGCTGAGGCAGCAGGATCGCTTGAGCCCAGGAGATTGAGGTTGCTGTGAGCTAGGCTGACGCCACGGCACTCACTCTAGCCTGGGCAACAAATCGAGACTCTGTCTCAAAAAAAAAAACAACCAAAAAACCCCACATCATATCCCCTTTTTCTACAGCTGTTCCCCCTGCCTGAAATATTTCCGCACCCACTGCTCCCGCCCCTGCCATTGCCTGGCTTTGCCTGGTGAACGCCTACTCATTCCTCAGACACGAACTCGAACATCACTTCCTCGGGAAACCTTCCCCGACCTCCCTGTCCATCTACCACAGCAGGTCCCCTAACAGATTCTCTCCGCGCCACAAACCCCTGGTTTGTCACCTGGGCCCCAGATGCATTTCTTTGGTCATCACCTTCATCCCTCCAAGCTGTGGACCCCTGTCTGATGTGAGAGATGCTGTTGGTTTCTCCTTTTGTTTACCCCCGGGGACCTGCTAGTGCACCTGTCACATGGGAGACAGCCAGTGAAGGTTTGGGGAGTGAAAGAATGAATGAATAATGGTGTGAAGAAGCCAAAATAGTTGTAGCCATTTTTAAAGAGAGAAAACTAAAGCGTGGTGACAAGCAGTAACCTTCCAGCGGCAGGGCGCTGCCGCACGGCTGACTTGTGCCGAGGCTGGGCTCACCCTGGCGCTCTCACTCCCAGGGCCCCGAGCAGCAGCCCTGGGTGGGAAGCCTGTCACATCCTCCTCCAGCCTCTCAAGGTGCTGACCGTGGCTTTCCTAGTAGACAATAGGACCGATGCTCAGCTTCCTGCAGAGCCGGGCGGAGCCTGAGCACAGCAGATGCTGGAAACAGGAGCTTGACAACTCCTGTTTTGGCTGCCTCCAGGAAGGCCTGCCGTCCCTCCCCAGCCGCCTTCCAGATTCCCTCGCCCTGCACATTAGGCTTTTTCCCCCTTTCTACTCTCCCGTGCCTAAGGGATTAGTAAGCCGCGGAATGTCTCCAGATGCCAGGGCGTCGTTTTTCATCCCGGGTGGTGGCGTGGCGTGGGGGTGGGGGGCGAACACCTGCGAGGGTGAGTCACCAAGAGGGAGGGCCGGGCTTTCTGGCAGGGGGCTGTGGAGCTGTGCGACAGGGCCACAGCTCATTTCTCCTGGCGGCAATGCGTCTGGACACAGCCGGGGGCCGCCCTGCCTGTGTTTCCAATGGCTGCACCTATGAGAGCAGCGGTTAGTTAGCAGCTGGGCTCTTTGTGTTTTGGGGGTGGATCTCAAATGCACAGTCTGTTTTGATCAGAACTTGGGGATCCCTTCGGCATAAGGGATACAAGTGCATGTACAGCCGTACCCCTCAAGCTGCTAGGGGAATGTTTCAGGAAGTGTTTTCCCTATGACAACGATGGTTCTATTTTAAGCTAACTTTTAAAATTCTAGAATGGAAAGCATTATATCACAATGGCTTTTGGTGTCACATAGCCAGAGGCTCAAATGGCACCACCTGAAGGATCCTGAGCAAATTACATCAACTCTCTGAGCTTCAGGGGTCTTTTTTTTTTCCCCAGAAGAATTAAATAAGAAAGTGACTTAACCACCCCAGTACCTAACACGTATATGGGCTTCATCAATGTTAGCTTACACCCCCAAGCAAGGACTTGCATGTGACACAATTTAACGAATGAAGACAATGACAATGACGATGAAGACTGGTGGATGCTGAGTTAGTGACACCGTCTTCACAGGGTTAAGAATTACATGCCGGCTTCTAGACAGAAATATAGTTACAATTAAGCATTAATCAGGCTGCACTTTGGCCCACTTCCTTGTAACTGAAAGGCACGTAGCACTAGATCCTGATCATATACATCCCCATTTTCCTATAGATAGGATTTCTGATGTGAGAATCATGAGGCTTTTGTTTAAGGATTGCTCAAGCTGTTTTTCAGATCCTAATTCCAGCTGACTCCAAACAGTTTGAGGACCCCACAGACGAAACGAGTCAGCATGGGAATGCACTTTCTGCATCTCCGTTCCATGACTTCCCTCTGCACCCCATCAACAACCTCCACCCTTCAGCCCACTCCAAACCCCTTAAAATCCGTAGCCCCAAACTCCTCTGGGAGGTGGATTTGAGGTTTCCTCCCATCTCCTTGTTCAGCAGGCTTACGATTAAACCTTTCTCTGCTGCAACCTGGTATCTCAGCGCAGCGATTTGCCGCACGCATTGGGCAACAAACTACTATGGTTACAATAGGATGCCCAGATCCCTTGTCCGGGACTGAAGCACTGATCCCCCCAGCTGTGAGCTACCAGTGAACTGAGTGGTAAATGGTGGAAGGAAGCCACTAGTGGTTTGAGAACTGTAGAGGAAAGGGTAATTATAAGGATTAGAGAATTGCACAGCTATAGCTTGGGGCTACTGATGCTTTCCAGAAAGGAAATGAAAGCCTAAAAATGATTAATCACCAATTAAAAGCTGGGTATGAAACCCAGAGGGCCTCCTTGGCAGAGACTCTCATCTCCTGTGGCTCAAGGACAGAAAAAGCTAAGGATCAGGGCCAGAACCTAATTCTAGGAGTAACAGAACATCAGAGAAGGTTGGGCTGTCAATCTAGGCATGTTTGCTATGCCGGGGTCAGGGCCCTGTTCGGGAAGTATTGGAACCTAAGATTTGGGATGGATACACTTGGGTCAATGCACTTGAAAATCTTGAGCCCCTGGAAAGATCTGATCTGTTCTTCCCAGGTAAAGGTTGGTACTTCCACCTTGACTGAAGATCATGTGGACGTGTTTGCCTTACAAGGTAACACGTGCTACATCCCTGCTCAGGATGTGATGTGCCCTACTTCTCCTGCTGGCCATTCTGCTAATAACTAGGTTTAGGTTAGGACATATCCCAGCTGGGTAGATTGTGATCTAAATCTGGTCGTTAGCATAATGGCCAGTAGAAGAGAGGGGGCCTATCCTCCTCTCAAAGGAGCTACAGGAGGGAGCCAACATGCACCCTCAGGACCCAAGAGAGAACTTGTGGATCTGGATTCTGAATGTGCTAGGTGAGAAGGCCTGGAACATAAAGTTAGATAGGGGGGAAGTTTTTGATATAAGAGCATTTTCCCAGCATATGGATTTTATATCCTGGCAAGGAATTTAGAAGATGCTGCTGCTAATATGATGCTGGGGTAGCTGTTGGAAGCTCAACCAAGCCGCAGTCCCAATTGCAGCTGCTTCTGCCAGATGTAGGATATTTTCTAGAGAATATTAACACAGCCTCAGATGCATGACATCTGGCCCTTTTATCTTGCAAATGCATTCTTTTTCATCCCTTTCAAAAAGCTCTAAAAACAGTTTGCATTTATTCGGGACAGATAATGATATAAATTAATGGATTTGCTCCAAGTCTATGTTAATTCTCCCACCCTCTGTCATATTATAGTCCAAAAAGAAATAGATTGTCTGAACATCCCAAATAGCATGGCATGAGTCCACTCTATTAATGATGTCACGTTGGTCCAATCAAATGAGCAAAAATTGAAAAGCCCATTGGAAGTCTTGGTAAGACATGTGCACTGCAGAGAGGGGACAGAACTCTTTCAGTGACTCAGAGGCCTGCAAAATGTGTGAAGCTTTAGGGGGTTCAGTGGCCTGAATATGCGAGGACATCCTCTTCAAAGTAAAAAAATAATATTACTGCATATCACCCTTCCCACCACAAAGAAGGACATGCAACACCTAATTGGCTTCTTTGGGTTGTAAAGACAGCCGCATTTGAGATTACTGCTTCAACCCATATTCTAGAAGACACACAAAGTTTCCAGCTTTAAGTTAGGCCCAGAATAAGGAACAGTTCTGTCACTAGCAGCCCTGCCACTTGGGCCCTATGACCAGGCAGACCTTACGGTATAGAAGTATCTGTGGTGGGAAAAGATGCCATGTTGGGTTTCTGGCAAACCTCAACCTAAGAATCACAACATAGATGCCTACAGTTCAGAAGCAAGGCCATGACATTTGCAGCAGAGAATGATTCATCTTTCAGAAATTAGCTGACTGTGGGCCATTAAGAGGCAATGTGGCCAGAACTGGCCATTGTGAGCCAGATTTTGTCAGACTCATGAAGCCATGATCAGCAGCAATACATCATAAACTGCAAGTGGTACTTGTAGGATCAGACACGTGCAAAGCCAAGGCCAGAGTGCATGGTCAGGTGGCCCAGACACCCATGAAATCCACCACTGTCACACCCGCGTCCCTTCCTTCGTTCACTAATGGCATTGCAGGGAAGGGTCCCTTGGGATCAGCTGACAGAGAAAGAAAAGGGCTGAACCTCATTCACAAAAGGGCAAGCTTAGCACGTGGTGCAAGCCAAGAACGGGCTGTGGCCGCCTGGTGGCCCCACTCGAGCTGGCCCTGAAAGAGTGGCGAGGGGAAGTCCTCCCATGGGCTGGAGCTCTGGGCAGCACACACAGTCATTCTCTTGCATAAAGACAGACTCATGGGCAGTAGCAACTGTCTTGGCTGATGGGTCCTGGGCTGAGAGAAGAAATACTTGAAACGAGGGGGACCAAAAAGTCTGGGAAAGGGACATGAGTGTGGATCTGTGGGCATAGGCGTGAAGTGTGAAGATCTATGTGTCACATGTCACTGTCCCCAGAGAACATTCACAGGGAGGAGGAGATACCAAAGAACCGAAAAGAAGGATCTGGCTAGCTGATCAGCTACTTCTCCCAAGACTGGAACAACGAATACATGAAAGGGCACGCCCGGCAGCAAGGATAGCAGTTACGCGTGGGTTCAGCAGCCTGGTCCCCGTTGGCCAGGTCTGATCCAGCCACCACCGGGCTGCTGCCCAATGTCCAGTCACTCTGCAACGGACACCAGTGCTGGGGCCCGGACATAACAGTTTTCCAGGAGACCACTCAGTGGCAAGTGGGCAACGCTGGCCTCATTTCACCCCTTCTGGAAGGGGCTGCAATTCATCCTGAGTGTAAACAACACATATTCTGGATATGAATTTGCCTTTCTTGGCTGCTCGGGGCTTCAGGCAATACTACTCTGTAGCTGGGCAATTTTCCTCATTAGCAATTTGCACGCAGATAAATCCAGTTAACTTTTACAGATCACGCACTATGTGCCAGGCCCTGTGCTAGCTACTGGGCATGCACACACAGAAAAGGTCTCGTCCTCAGTCACTTAATAGCTATTATGTGCCGTGTTGCTCAGGCTGGCCTCGAACCCCTGGGCTCAAGTGATCCTCCCACCTCAGCCTCCCAAGTATCAATAGCTGGGACTACAGGCACATGCCACTGTGCCTAGCTTATTACGTATTTCATGTATCCTGCCTTGGGGTGCGATAGCAAAATTGCCAGCACTGAAATAATTTCACAAGTTAACTGAACAGACTGTGAGCTCAAGTGACTTCTTAATTCAGTGGCTCATTTGGGACTGGGAACCAGAATCATTTATTTCCGTTGATGATCTGACTCTTAAATAAAATGTATTCCTCCTATGTTGATCAGATAAGCAAGTCCTATTGTCTTATTGGTAAGTAAATTCTTAAAATACACTTGGTGATAAAAGCAAAAAATAAAATGGAATGAAATAAAGTTTGAATTTCTTTTCTTTCTTTCTTTTTTTTTTTTTTTTTTTGAGACAGGGTCTTGCTCTGTCACCTGGACTAGGATGTAGTGGCATCATTATAGCTCCCTGCAACCTCAAACTCTGGGCTCAAGGGATCCTCCTGCCTCAGCCTACACCACACCTAGCTAATTTTCGTATTCTTTGTAGAGGTGGGTGGGGCCTCGCTCTTGCTCAGGCTGGTCTGGAACTCCTGGCCTCAAGCAGTCCTTCCACCGCAGCCTCCCAAAGTGCTAGGATTACAGGCGTGAGCCACCGCGCCCCGCCTGAGTTTCAGCTTTTGACCTTGAACTTGTGAGCATTACATTTCCCATCCTGAGAGTCTGATGTAGGCCTGGAGGTTTTAGGGCATCTCTGTAACAATAGGATCATCCTTTGTCATGCATCTCGAGTCTCCCCCACTCTGAGAAGCCACAAGGACCAGGGAGGGTTTAAGGGTCAGGCAACATCCCATAGTAGCCTTGAGATGCTCTTTCTTCTATCAAATGGACACATTGATGAAGTCTTCCTTCTACTTAGCCCTCAATGGCAGCCGCTTCTTATTTTGGATGCACACACTTCACTTCCACATTGTTAGAACTTTCCAAACTTGCTCCCCACTATAATCAGAGCTTGTAGCCAGGAAGGATGAATGACAGCAGCCACGGGGAGCAAAACTGATCTATCCGAGTCACTCCCTCGGCCCCAAACACCCACACTTGCCAAGAGGCAGGCCTATTTTTAATCACATTGCAAAAACTGAGTCACCTTAGGAAACTCCTCGGGAATGGTTATAATCATCCCAGGAGAGCAAAAAGAGGATGGGGGAAGGGGGGGAACTGGGATGGTGCCATCATCAAGAGGCAGGAGAAGAGGCGCTCACAGTTCTGAAATCTGGACTCAGCAAGGATGGGGGCAGCAACGGGGCTGGAAGAAATGATCCTCTAAGAACCTCATCTTCGATTCCGTTTGCATATCCAGTCTGCAGCTTTTACACAAGATTGCACGCTGCAGAGGAAAATGCGGAGGAGCTTTGTGAAGGTTTCTATGCACATTTCTGAAGAGTGAGGACATGTCTTCATTGCACATGTCAGATGTCAGTTTTGAAACTGGGCTGTCTTGGGGGTCGTGGCTCTGGGAATGAGGAAGAGGCAGCCGGGGCTGAGAAGGAAGGTCAGGGGAGGGGGAGGAGAACCTGAAGAACGCGTCACCCTGGAATCCAAAACAAAGTTTGCAGATGGTCAATTGCAAATGTCGAAGGATCTAAGATCATATAAGATAAGGACTTTGAAAAGAGGTGCTCGTGTGTATATTACTGACCTCGCAGGAGCATTGCTGGAGTGTTGGGACAGACTCCAGTTCGCAGGAGTTGAAGGCGCGGAGAGGCAGTGAGCTAAGCGGAAAGAGTGAGCTGGGACAACCGTTTGCAAAGGCCCCAGGAAGCGTGCGCAGAGTGGGCCGGGCTCCGAGCTGCACGGGCGTGAGGCCTCCCAGCCGGGCCATCCCATCTGTGTGTGTGCATCACATAGATTTCCACACTTTACCCTCTGACAGCTCCATGACATGAGTGAAAGCATATCCACTCTGCTAAAGAATAATGAGTTTCAAAGAAGTTAGCTTAATGGTAAGCAAGAGTTAGAGCCCAAGTCTGCTTCCAGAGTTCTTTCTATGACAGTTAAATGGCTAGTACAGTCAAGGGAGGGTTAACTGGTTATTATTTTAAGAATAGGGAGGTTTGAGCACGTTGGTAGGCAGAAAGGAATACTTCCTCCCTAATCCCTGTTTCTAGCGTCCCACTCTCTGCCAACTCTTTCACATCGCCGGTGCTTGGGTCTGCGAAGACAGAGGTGGGACTGGGTGGAGTGAGAGTGTGGGTCAGTGGAAATCAAAATGACCTGAGCCAGCTCTCGTTTGACACGCTTTGTCTGCAGCACAGATAAAGCTCTGCAAAGCATAATATTTCCTACCGCGCTTGTTTGGTGTACATCGAGCAGAGTCAGTTTTTCGCTTGTATCAGGAGCTGCGGGTTAAGGGAGGGCACTCTTATTCCAGTCATTTTGCACAGAGCTGTTCCTGCTGTCTTCCTCGAGATCCATACAGCATCAATATTGTGTGGCTTTGGTCCCCTCCTCGTCCAAAGGCCCCCACCGCCAGGGGCATGATGGAGTCACACAGCAACCCAGACACCCCACTCTCCTCAAAAGACACCTTTCAACAAAAGAAACAATAGTCTGCTCGTTCCTCTGCCTGAATGATGATGCATTCTGTGAGTATTGCTGCATTTCATCTCTTTTCAAGTGCTTTATTCTGTAACCCCTCATCTCCATTATACCCTGAGAGGTAGGCCGGCCTGGTCTAGCAAGCCCCACACCCCCGCTCAGAGAGTCAAATGCAAGGCAGGTAGGAAACATCTCAAAGCCCTTGTAAATGATTGACCAAAGCTGCAGCCGGAATTTATTTTCTCCTGGTCCCAGCTGAGTGCTATTTCCTTCTACCTCTGCCTTCAGCCTCCACACCTGAATGCACGTAATGTTTCTTGGGATTGTGGGGACTTGGGAGAGGCATGGCTTGGGGACATGGGGGAAGTGCATATATGAGAACCAGATTTGGTGGCAAGCAGTATGCTACCTGCTTTACATAAACCAGCTCATTTAAGCCACACATAACCACTCTGAGTTATGGATTAGCATAACCATTAAAAACCATACTTGGCTGGGCGAGGTGGCTCACGCCTGTAATCCTAGCACTCTAGGAGGCCGAGGCGGGTGGATTGATCAAGGTCAGGAATTCAAAACCAGTCTGAGCAAGAGCCAGACCCCGCCTCTACTAAAAATGGAAAGAAATTAATTGGCCAACTAAAAATATATAGAAAAAATTAGCCGAGCATGGTGGCGCATGTCTGTAGTCCCAGCTACTAGGGAGGCTGAGGCAGGAGGATTGCTTGAGCCCAGGAGTTTGAGGTTGCTGTGAGCTAGGCTGATGCCATAGCACTCTAGCCCTGGCAACAGAGTGAGACTCTGTCTTAAAAAAACAAAACAAAACCATACTTAGTTTCCTTCAAGAAGCCCTCTAAAAAAAAGAAAGAAATCCCATACTTAGTGAAGTGAAGTCATTTATCCAATATCATAAATTAAAGTGAGTAAGCAGGAGGGTCAGGCCTGGAACCTGCTTTGCCTGATCTTGGAGTCTGGCCCTACCCCTGGGACTTGGACAGTCTGGGTTGGATCCCAGCTCAGTGCATTCTGGCTGAGTGGCCTTTACCTCTGCAAAGGAAACATCCCACCTGCCCTTCCCACCCACCAGGCACCCAGGGAGATTTAAATGAGATTGCAGATTAGAAAGGTGCTGGACCACAGGGCACGGCACACCTGCTCCTTATTATCCATCACACCTGCGGGCGTGCCCTCTTATTTAAGAAAGAGGATGTGGCCACTTGTCTCTTCAGTGAGCCATCATTTCATCACCTGATGTCCATCTCTGATCAATCAGCTTTGAGATCCAAACTCTTCAATTGAACCAGAAAATGTGGAGAACACACTATCTCCTTCTTCTATACCATTCTTTATTCATTCCAAGATTCTTCACTCTTAAATGACTGCTGGGAAACCATGGTATATACTGTTAACAATGCAGGAAACATAAATCTTCTGCTTACTCGGAGGCTGAAGGGCGACCTGGTTGGGCATAAGCACCTAGAAGCCACTCTTGGACCCTGGGAACCAGTAGAGCTGCGTCTTGCCTCTTCCTAGCACGTATCGGAGTGTAGTACCGGTACTACCTTGTAACACCTCTGGGCTTCAGTCCCAACTGCCTCTTTTACTAGCTGTGTGACCTTGGGCAAAGTCACTTAACCTTTCTAAGTAGAGGTTTCTTGCTGTGAAAAACGACAAGGACTGTTGTGAGAATTATAAGCCACATTTCAGGGTGAAATGAATCCATCTTGGACTTCCCTCAACACGGTTTGTTGCAGAAGTACAAAATCGTCCTCAGCATAGGCAGTTTTTATGTCTCCAAAATCCTTGGCCCATATCTAGGCTGTTGGAGTGCACAGCTGTTACCAGAAACTCAGCCCTTGTCCTCAAGACCACATCAGAAGAATGAGAACGAGTGTTTTGGGGAGGAGGAAAGAGACTTTTTTATTACTTTGCCGGCAAAGGAGGAAAAAATGGCAGAACTTCTCATCTCCAAATCCAAATTCCCTGCACATAGGCAGAAATGCAGAACTTTCAAAGGGAGGGCCCTCAGTTCTAGGCTGTTGTGGTTACTCTAATCATCCCATCTCTGCCTGCCACCCACCTGGGGTGCTAGCGCCACCTGGGAGTTATCTCTTTAAACAAAGGGCTTGACCTGCCTCAGGGATGCAGGCCAGGCTGCAGGCCCCAATAAGAGTGGGGGAAGTTTTAAAGAGACAAAATAAATGTTTTTTATTTTTTTTTCTTCAGGCCCTTCCCTCTGTTACATGGCCAATGATTTTATGACGAACCCTGATTTCTTTAGCAAAAACAATCTTGAACTGCTCATGAGCAAAGTGACTTTCTCTGACCAACAAGCAGGTGGCTATTCCATTCCATCCTCAGCACTGACCTCCTGCTGCCCAGGGAGGGGGAGTGGGGAGAAGGGAGGGTTGGGAGAGGCCTGATGTCACTCAGCCCTACATAAGGGCCTGCTTTAGGCCCCTGCAGGCAGTCTGAAGCAGCTGGTGGAATGAGTTAGGTCCTGGTTGTGGGATTTTTTTTTTTAATTTTTAAGACAGACACAGCTGTTGAGTAAAATGCCACCTCCACAGAAAATCCCAAGCCTCAGACCTTTCAAGCAGAGGAAGAGCTTAGGTAAACTTCTTGGGGTAGCTTTCTGGGTGACATGAGAGGGAGGAGAGGATTTAGTTTTCTCTTCTTGTCTGTTTATTCTTTTGTACTTGAAATGCAGCAACCAGACAGGAGGAAGTTGCTGGAATCCGGGCAAAGTTCCCAAACAAGATCCCGGTAAGACTCCGCTGTATTTCCTTAGTGGGGGCCTGGGATCCTGTTCTATGGGGGACAAAAAAAGAAAAAAAAAAAAAAAGCCAGCCAATAACCTCCCTCTCTCTATTCCTAAGACAGAGAGAACTCTGAGTCACGTTATTAAGGGTCGAAACTCTTGACAGGTGATAGTGGAGCGCTACCCCAGAGAGAAGTTCCTGCCCCTGCTGGACAAAACCAAGTTCCTGGTCCCGCAGGAGCTGACCATGACCCAGTTCCTCAGCATCATCCGGTAGGTGACGTGGGCACGTGGGGAGGAAGGTGTGCTGTGCGTACTGGGCTTGTCCTATTTCCTTTGTTTGCTGGTTTTTGTTTTTTTTTTTGGGGGGGGGGTGTAAAGGGGCATTCCAGGGAGGGAAAGGGAAGGGACTTTTCTTTGTGACTCATCTTTTAGATTCTGTAGTGCCCACTGTTAGAATGACTGTTTTAAACAGGCCGAGGAGAACCCCTCAGGCAGCAAATCAAAAGAGAGCAAGCGCTGCCAACGTTTCTAAGAATTTCTGCAAGTAGTCTTAGCTCTACAAACTAGTCCAGAAGGTCCTGCCTGAAACCTAGCCTGTCCATCCCCAGCAGAGATCAGTGGCTTTGCGGAGTGTGTGTGCACCTGGGGCGGGACCTCGTCAGAAACACACCCGCTCCCTGCTCAGAACACTGAGGGAGAGACAGGGAAGCCCCCCAGACACACTCCTGCCTTGGGTGGAGGCAGAGGCACCGCCAAGAAAAGGTAGCTATTTTACAGCTTAGGAGGGTTAAGAGGAGTCACCTGACATATGCATTCAATAAAAAATGATTTAGGAGTAAAGCAAGGAGACCCGGTGGGTACATCTCACAGGGCCGAAAAGTCCTGCGTAGCGGTTGCAGACTGTTTCTCTGCGAATTCTCTATGAATGAATGTTTATCTTCTCATTTGTTTTTTATTTATTTATTTTTTGAGGCAGAGTCTCGCTTTGTTGCCCAGGCTAGAGTGAGTGCTGTGGCGTCAGCCTCGCTCACAGCAACCTCAAACTCCTAGGCTCAAGCAATCCTCCTGCCTCAGCCTCCCAAGTAGCTGGGACTACAGGCATGTGCCACCATGCCCGGCTAATTTTTTCTATATATGTATTAGTTGGCCAATTAATCTCTTTCTATTTATAGTAGAGATGGGGTCTCGCTCAGGCTGGTTTTGAACTCCTGACCTCGAGCAATCCGCCTGCCTCGGCCTCCCAGCTTTTTATTTTTTTTTAATGAGTTATTTAAGAGTATTCTGACTTCCTCTCCTCTGGGGCTTATTTGCTTAGCAGTTTTGTGTTGCCACGTCTCCTAGTTAACGATGGAGTGTGCTAGTTAACTGGAGGCCCTGTGGTTCTAAGTCCCCAAGGAAGGAGGAGGGAGCCGGTCAGGCCCCTGGAGCACCGAGGCCCCGCAGATTCCTGGGCTGCCTCCCGGGCCGGCCCCTCACCGCCCTCCTCCCGCCCCAGGAGCCGCATGGTGCTGAGGGCCACGGAGGCCTTTTACCTGCTGGTGAACGACAAGAGCCTGGTCAGCATGAGCGTGACCATGGCGGAGATATACAGGGACTACAAGGACGAGGACGGCTTTGTGTACATGACCTACGCCTCCCAGGAGATGTTTGGGTGCATGGGGTCCGCAGCCCCCCGGGATGGGGGCCTCCTCGGGGACAGACCCTGCAATCGTCTCTAGCCCTTGTCAGGAAGAACTTGTCCTCTGACCCCTGCGTCAGACACTGGCAGAATCGGCTGGTTTTCCCCTGCGGACATTGGAGGTGTCGGGGGAGCAGGGCTGCCCGGGCTGACCGGACCCCCTCAGTGACAGCAAAGCTGTTGTTCTTCCCGCTTTGCTGGTTTTGTGCTCCATGCGCTTGCGTTTTCTGGAGGGAAAAATGCTCTCGCAAGTTTTGTAAATAATGACTTTCTTGTGAATAAGAAATGGTTAGCTTGCGTGATGGCTTTGCGAGATGAGCTGGAGACAACACCTTTGTGGTGCAGGTGGGCAGGCCCCTGAGGGGTCAGTGTCACCCCTGCACGTGGGCAGGTGTCCCATACCTGGCTCGGTCATACAGAACCTGTAGGCTCATCTCTGTGGAACCACACGGTCAGCTCAGGTGTCCTTACCTGTGTCACGAGACAGACTGCCCTAGTTCTCCAGCGCTCACTCTACTCGCTTATTTCCTCTTGCTCCCTTTCCGTCTGTGGGTGTCACACATATTTGTGCCAAAGTGGTAACTTCTCAACATAAAGTCATTTAAACCACTGGAGCGTTTACTATGTGCCAAGCTTTGTTCTAAGCAACCTATGTGCATTAGCTCCTCATCATAAAGTCCTGTGGCTGACTACTATTACCCTGTAACAGATAAGGAAACTGAGGCCCAGAAAGGCCAAGGACATCTTCCAGATTCACACAACAGGGGCTACCAGGACCCAAGGTCAGAAAGTTTGGATTTTAGAAGCCTCACTCCTAGACCTCCGCCAGGTTCCCTAACGAGGGGGGACTCT
Organism: Microcebus murinus; assembly: GCF_040939455.1. NCBI lineage: Eukaryota > Metazoa > Chordata > Mammalia > Primates > Cheirogaleidae > Microcebus > Microcebus murinus. Next base: position 48,688,601 of record NC_134122.1, on the reverse strand, counting down.
ACTCAATGATGCCTACTGGGTCCCTGAGCTGCAGTGTTGAGTGGGACAGATGTAAACTAGGGGTGCAGTGGAGCTCCATGAATGCATTAATAGAGGGGGGTTTCAGCAGCTGTACAACAAGAGCAAGGGCTCCAGCCATGCTTGGACGGTGTTGGTCACAAAAGATTTTACAGGGAGTTGAACATGAGCTGGGTTTTGAAGTATGGATAAGAGTTTGTCCAGGAGGGAGTTTTATTTGTTCATATTAAGCAAACATACATTGGGCATTTACTATCTGCTAAGCACTGTTTGGGGGTCCTGAAAATACAGCATTGAATAAGATAGGCAAGGTCCCAACCCTCATGGAGCCCACTTTAATGCTAGCAAAAGAAGAAAGACCATATTCAGATACTTGTAAGTACAATTAAAGAAGAGGAAGGGGGAAAAAAATCCAGAGTGGTTGGCAGATAGACTCCACCCTCCATGGTGGGCAGAGAGGGAGTTATTTTCACCTGGACCAGAGTGATGACAAGAAGTCAGTGGCGGAGGTTGAACATGCCAGGCAGAGGGAACGGTGGCTGAGCAGAAGCTCCTAAAGTGTAAGAGTTTTACAGACAGGATTCCAGGTTTGGTGCAGCCAGTGATGGGGAGGGAGAGGACGGGAAAGAGGCGGCATTCTAGTTGGAGAGAGAGCATTTGTTGAAAAAGGTGAGGCTCAGAGAAAGTGCGATCTCCTTAAGGCCCCTCAGCCATGCTGGGCCTGGCAGGTCTCCTGGGCTCACTCCCTGGGGCCAGCCTGGCCTCTCTCCTGTCTGCAGCTGTCCTTTCCCTTCCTGACTTGCCAACTCCAGTTGCTTCCTCCAACTCTCATCCTTCAAGGCACCATTGCCATATACCAAGCAAACACCTTGTCTCCCAGACACATCCTCCAGATATGTCCTTGTTGCTTTGCCTTGATCAATGAGTATTCTTATCAAATACATCTGCTTCCTAGGATTGACTTTGAACTTGATGAGAGTCTTTGGCCATGGGCACTCTGGTGTTGTTCCTCCTGCTTTCTGTCTTCCCCACTTGCTTGGTCTTCCTTGGCTCACAGTAGCTAAGGCTGTCACTACGCTGCAAGAACAGGGTCCTTGCCTGGGTGTGTAGCTGGGTGAGCTCTCGTGCTCTGTTTGGTCTCCAAGACCCTTCCCAATGCAGCTTCCCCTCGTACATTAACCACAGAGGTTCAGAGCAGCCTCTTCAGCTGCCTTGCTTAGGGTGGGTCTGGTTCCATAACCAACCAAATCTCAGTGCCTGAAACAACCAGTCTTTTATGCTCATGGAGTCCATGGCTAAGGGGATTTCAGAAAATGTACAGTGGCAACAGTTTGTCTCTGCTCCGTGGTGTCTGAGACTCAGCAGGGGAGACCCGAAAGGCCGAGAGTGACTGGGACGGCTGGGATCACCTGGAGGCTTCTTCATTCCCATGTCCAGCGCCAGGGATGGGATGACTCAAGCCCGGGCCCAGCTGGGACTGAAGACTGGCGTGACTCCCAGTGGCCTCTCGGAAGGATGGCTGGGCTCCAGGGGCAGCATGCTTGCAAGGAGCAGCTGGAGAACATGTGGCCCAAGAAACCAGGACAGAAGCTGAAGTGCCGATTGGTGATGGATTTCAATCTTCTGTTTTTATTTTTTTTGAGGCAAGTTCTCACTGTCTCCCAAGCTAGAGTGCAGTGGCATCATTGTGGCTCACTGCAGCCTCAAACTCCCAGGCTCAAGTGGTCCTCCTACCTCAGCCTCCTGAGTAGCTGGGACTACAGGTGTGTGCACCACCATGCCCAGCTAATTTTTAAATTTTTTGTAGAGGCAAGATCTTGCTCAAGCTGGTCTCAAACTCCTGGCCTAAAGTGTCATCCCTCTTTAGCCTCCCAAAATGCTAGAATTACAGGTGTGAGCCACTGACCTGGCCTTCAATTGTTTTTAGTCTTGATTTTTTGCCTTTTTCTTTTTTTTCCATCTACTCAGATACTTTAAAAAATGGGTGATTTGTACTTCTGTGAATTATGACCACTTTTCTTTTAGGTTATTTGTAATTTTTTATGGATTATTGTTGATTATTTAACTCATTGCATGCCATGTATATTAAAAATAATAACCCAGCCAGGCGTGGTGGCCCACACCTGTAATCTTAGCACTCTGGGAGGCCGAGGCAGGTGGATCACTCAAGGTCAGGAGTTCAAAATCAGCCTGAGCAAGAGTGAGACCCCATCTCAAAATAGAAAGAAATGAATTGGCCAACTAAAAATATATAGAAAAAAATTAGCCAGGCATGGTGGTGCATGCCTTGTAGTCCCAGCTACTTGGGAGGCTGAGGCAGAAGGATCGCTTAAGCCCAGGAGTTTGAGGTTGCTGTGAGCTAGGCTGATGCCATGGCACTCTAACCTGGGCAACAGAGTGAGGCTCTGTCTCAAAAAAAATATAATAATAATTATTATTCTAACCCAGTTCCTTTTGATCTTGTTTAAGGTAGATTTTCTCATGTATTAATAGATGCTTTGTATTTTTATGTGGTTTCCTTTGTGGTTTCTGAAGTTCATGTTTTTGAATAGACTCAAATCCAAGATTATAAAAAAATATATGCTCATCCTATATATACTTTTCACACCATGCTTACATTATGTTTGTGCTTAAGTATTTGAACCAACTGGAATTTATTTTGGTAACAAAAAAAGGACCCAGTTTCCATATTTTTTCCAAATGCCTAACCAATTGTCATGCATGCATTTACTGAATAATCTCTCCATGGATGTTTGAATTTTCTGTGATTGTGTGTCTATGTCTTTGCACCATAATAGCACTAAGAAAATGCCTTAAGAACGTAGATTGTGACTTTTTTTAAAAATCCTCTCGGCTCCCAGCAATGCTAAGTACATCTTAGGTAGTTAATACTTGGTGATAAATTAGAGAACCTGTAGTGAAGTCAACTTCAGAGGGAGAAAATAGAACTATTGGATTTTGGTATGATGGCTGTTTTCAGTCATTGGGTCAGGCTGGGAAACCATTTATTTTTTCTAGGCAGTGGGGGTTTAGCAGCCGGTTGTAATACATTCCCTGCTCTCTCCCCAGCCCCATAGAATAAATGGGGGCCACATAGAGAAGGCAGCTGCATGTCACCGCTAACATGGCATCTACAGCTGACCCCAAGATTCACTTGAGTGCCTAGACCTGAGGTCAGCAAACTACCGCCCATGGCCCATCTGACCTGGGGCCCATTTTTATAATATAAAGTGTCAATGGAACATGGCCATACCCACTGGTTTACTATTTTCTCTGGCTGCTTTTGTGCTACAATGGCAGTGTTGAGTAGTTGCGACAGAGACTGTATAACCTGCAAAGCCTAAACTGTTTACTATCTGACCCTTTATAGAAAAAGTTTGCTGACCCCTGTCCCTGGTATACAATAATAGATCTATCATCAAGATGTCTTGGGGGATAAATCCCCCAAGGGTCTTTTTGTTGTTGTTTTGGTCCTGCACGAGATAAGAAGAAAAGCATAGCCAAGTCTACTGGGCAGACCGAGCCCTAGTCTGGAGGAGTTTAATATAGACAGAGCTCTTTGCAGCTCAAAAGGCCCTTAACCCTTCCTTTGCTTCGGAAACATGGGAGGGAGATTTCTAAGTGTGTATTTTTTTTCTTTCACAAGCAAAAGGACCTAGTTCACGCCTATTTCTCAGCAAACTCCAGGTCGGAGAACCTGGGCTGCTTACGGCAGCTAGGCCCAAGTCATGCAAGGTGAGGTCTGGGGCTGGATCGCCCGCCCCGTGCAATTGACACTTGGAGGCTGCTGTGCACAGTCGGGTGTTGGGCAGCATCCGGGCCTGGGCTCCGTTTACTAGATGAATAGCACTGTTCCCCACAGTGACACTGGAAATGTCTCCAGATGTCCAGGGGCGGGCACATTGCCCCCGTCCGGGAACCACAAATACGGTCTGCAGACCAGCAGTGTCTACACCACCTGGAAGTGTGTTAAATAAAACATGTGGAATCTCAGGCCCCTCCTCATGATTGCTGAGACAAAATCTGCGCTTTACTGAGCTGCCCAGGTGATTCTATGCATGATAGATTTCTTTGTTTTGTTACCACCTTTCTAAAAGATTTTTAAATTTTTTACTGGAAATCTTATCTTCTATTTTTTATTTATTTATTTAGTCTTTTTTGTTGTTCACATTAGTGTTTGGGAAGTCCTGGGCTAGACAGCCTCGGGTGGTAACACCACTGCTGTTTCTTCTTCCCACCTGCTGGAAAAATGCCACCGTTGCGCTTCATCTATATCCATCCTGTTTCCCCCTCAAATTCAAGTTAACATTTTGAGCACATCCTTTGGCCTAGCACTGTATTTAGAGACAGGTTGTATCCTGGGAAGAGCTGGAGCTTTGTCATCAGACAGACTTGGGTTCAAAAGGAAGGTCTGGCCTGCCCTGCCCTGCCTTGCCCTAGGGGATTATTTAATCTCTGCCTCAGTTTCCTCATCTGAAACACTCCTAGTCTAGGCTGGGGAACATGAAGACCTTCTCAATAGTCTATGGTGGAGAGACTGGTACACTTTTAGTTGCTAAGTTTTCATATCATTTATACATTTCTCACAAGCGATGAAATCTCAGTGGCAGCAAACTTCCAACCACCAGGACTGCACTGCCTGGGGTTGCTACCACTGGGTCCCAAGTGCTTTGTAAGTCAGAGGTGACGAATACCAGCAGGTGGCAACAACGCAGCTTCTTTGGGTTTAGGAACAGCCAAGCACTTTGTTGTCAATGAACATAAATTCCACAAATTTTACACTTCCTAATGGAACTTCTGAAAAGACCAGCCCTACCCAAAAGGAAGATCAGATGTAAATGTTGGGGAAAGTAGATAGGACATTAAAGGTGTCTCCTTGGCATGAACTCTAGCCCACAAGAAAGAACTGCTGAGACCTTGAACAGAACAAAACACCAGAGAGGAAAGCTGCAGGTCTCAGGGGCCCTTTGGAGTCCGGGTTCAAGATGGGCCTGTCATTCCTTAAATGTCCTGGAGGCTAAAATCTATAGCTTTACCCTCAACCTCAGGAAAACTACAGCTGCCCTCAAATCAGCAGCGGACATCTCCCAACCTGCATGCTTCCTGCCGCTCGGCCGAGTCACTGTCATCTCTGCACCAGCGCCAACCTCCAGAGCCACAGAGACGCCCCAGCTGGCCAGAGCCGGGCCCCCAGCAGCGGCGAAAGTCTTGAGTGGGTCATTTTGTTTCAGTCGAGAGAGAGAAGGGACTGGATGATCTAGGACATAATTTGGACGCATTTCCCAGGTCTCAGGGCCATTTTCCGTATTGTTTGTCATCTTACTTGATTCAGACAAATGGATTTAGTTTAATCTTGTTTCAGCCAGTTCGGCATCCTTCTTTTTGTAACCAGCAAGTGTTTGACCTGGAGCTAAAAATTGTCCAGAAACATTTAGTCAGGTCGCCCTTACACCAGGTGTCTTTATTGTAAGAACTAGGGGACTTTTGCCTGGATGGGCTGGTCATTCAGAGGTTGTGACCCAGCCTGCATTGAACTCAGTTGGATAAATGCACTAAGGGGTAGGGGCAAGAGAGCGAGTGAATCTCTGGCCAGGCACCAGTCTCTATAGGAACACGGAGAGGCAGTTTGGGGGAAAACTGAGGGTCTCAGTGAAACCTCCAGGAGTCAGCCAGAAGCTGCCCCGGAGCTTGGGTGGGAGACGCGTTCTTCCAGGGACAGGGCCCACAGGCAAGTGTCTGTGGGGAAGAGTGTTGTCGTGGAGCCCAGGAGGGGAGGGGTGTGGACGCCCCAATGATGACTGTGAGCAGTGCCTCACTTTACTTTAGAGAATTTCTGCTTTTCTGGTTTGAAGAACATTCCCAATTTTTTTCTGTTTCCTTTTCCTTTTTCATTTTCTATCTGGTATATTAAAAAAAAAATTTTTTTTGGAGACAGGGTCTCACTCTGTCTCCCAAGCTAGAATGCAGTGGCATCATCATAGCTCACTGCAACCTCAAACTCCTGGGCTCAGGCAAGGAGCCTGCCTCTTGAGTAGCTAAGTCCTCCTGCCTCTTGAGTAGCTAAGATTGGAGGTGCATGTCACCATGCCTGGCTAATTTTTCTATTTTCTCATAGAGGTGGGGTCTCGCTCTTGCTCAGGCTATCTGGTATATTTTTAACATGGAATCTGTGGTTCTTAAGGGCAAAGATTAGAAAGATACAGAATTTTATTCCTTACTCTGTGATACTGGCCATGGTTAACAGAGCAGATTGAGTTTAAGCAAAAACCAGAATCACGGCTCCACAAGAAAACCACCTCGGACCTCCTCAATCCAGGATGCTATTGTCCCACTGAAAAGTAGCATACCCAAGACTCACTGGAACTAAAACAAAAGGAAATGAAATTTGAAATTCAACTTTTAATGTGAAACATTGTGTAAATTCTCCTTGTAGGTAGGAGCCTGGCATATAGTACATACTCAACAAATAATTTATTAAGTGACTAAGTCCATTTCTCACTTCCTGTGATGATGAAGTAGGATCCTTCACCTAAAAGAAGCATGAGGGACCCGTTCATCTCCCTTGAGCCCAAAGCAGGCCCTGGTGTTGCCTGAGTGAGGGACAGACATGGGGCTTGACCCGGTCACTCCATATGGCCACACCACTCGCTCCTGTGATCACACACGCTTAACATGCTTCGCCAAACTGACACCCCAGTTTGCCCAGAAAAAAACAGAGTTTATGTATAAATATCAGGTAAATAATAGAGGTGTCAGATATGGTCAGAATCCTGGTCAGAGTGTGAGAAACACGAATTTAAGATCTTACCTCTATTCCCGTCAACTAAGCAGTTCTGAGTGTGGGGAGGGTGAGAACAGATTTTCCATGAATTCACTTAAGTTTATATGTGTAAATAGTGGCGTATAAGTTGCACATTTCTAGCTCAAGCCAAGCTTAACATTCCTCAGATGAAACCCTGAGAAGAATTCCTGTCCCAAGGACATTCCCAATTAGCCTAAGAAAATGAAACTCCCTGCCCATCTTCAGCCTCCAGACACATAGCTGGGCACATCTGGTAGTTTCTAGCAACGAAAGTAAAAGTTTTGGGTTGCAGAAATGAGATTTATTTATTTGTATGTGGGACTAGATGGGCCTCTGGAAATTTTTCTAAATCCCAGGCTATTTTTAGCATCTTTTAGAGACACAAAATAATTTCACTTGGTAGCACAGAAATGGATACTATGTGGCGAAGCCTGGGATGACTGTTTCCCTCTCTGTGACCAGCCTGTGTTTGGAGTGCAGCTGACAGCTGCCACACCTCAGCAAACACTGTGAATTTCTCTCTCTCTCTCTTTCTTTTTATTTATTTATGCAGTACCCTTTGCTTTTATTTTGCTTTAAAGTTTAAGATAAAACAATATACAAATATTGTCTTATGGTTATTTATTTTTAAGGAAAATGCCAGGAAATTATTTTCCTTTATAAATTAGCTATTCAAACATTATTTAGGGAAGCTAAAGAATAAATGCCACAAAACTATAGTAATTTCTTTCTGATGTTATATGTTGCCTAAAGCACTGGACGAGGCATTTGGAGACTCAGCTTTGAGTACTGATTATTGATTACCAGCTGGCTATCTTAGAAAGTAGTTCACACCCAAATTTCTCAGTATGTGAATTTGGATAATAATACTTACCGATCTCATTTTCAGTGTATGACAGGGCATGTGGAAATTGAAATTTATATTATGAAACACTACAGAAATGTAGAAAAGTAATATTCTTATTAATAACTCCCATGCACATCCTCCCAAGAATAGGCAATTATTATTTTTTTCTTTTTTTAAAATTTTTTATTATTTATGGTTTTTTTTCCTTTTTTTTTTTTTTTTCCAATGGGCATTATCCTGAAAGGAATAGGCAATTAAAAGGGACTAAGAGAGCTGCCAATACTGGCTGTTAGAAATCACAGCCTCAGATCACACACCTGTTAAGAATGAGTCACTTGAATGGCCAAGTAGAACACAGGTAGACGAGAGACATAGGTTTTGTATTCTCGGCTCCCTTACCCTTTGCTGGGCAACACAACCTAACTGACTCTGTGAAAGTGCTGTGTAAGGAAGTGAAGGACGACAAATAAGGCTTGTCAGAATACGCACCCAAGTGCACAATGTCTCAGAGAAGTTACCAAGTAGGGAGTCTAAATTGCCGCCATGACAGAGTATGCCACTGCTGCTGGCTGGTAAAGTCAAGTGGGGCCCCCAGCACATGTTACCACGTCTGTTGGCCAGACCAGTAGAGGACTTATGTTCCTGGCTTGGCAATATGTCTTTTTCTTTAGCAGTAGATCCAACACAAATGACACACTACAGACAGAAACTGCTCACAGCCTGTGCTCTGGGCAATAACACTAGGCGGAAAACTTTATGGCCCAGTAAACATTTGTCCCAGGTATGCCACAAAGCATCGGTATGAAGGCAACAATTCCCCCTAAATTGTCTGTTTTCCACAACTGTGTTCCTATTTTTCAACATTGAAAAGTGACGAAGTTTTATATTATCCACTGTTTGTTTGTATCTCTTGTCATAGCAAACACAGAGATGTCTTGCTAAAGTCTGAAAGATGTCACTTCCCCAGAATATGTAATGTTAGGAATATTAGGACTGATGAAGGGAGGAAATGCTAGCATTTCTTGAGCACCTACTATGTAATTAGCTCTGTGAGAGCTGATGCATGTTAGAAGGAAGTAGATGGCAAGGTAAGCTAACTTGGATTTGGATCCTTGGTCACACAAGCTGTGTGACTTTAGGCCATGTGTCCTCTCTTTCAGTACCTCTTTTTTATTTTCTCATTTGTAAATTGAGGATAACAATATAATCTGCCTTAAAGGATTTTGGAGACCTGGTATATGTAAAACCCTGGTGCAGAGATGTCAGCTATTATTTATTTGCAATACATTAACTCACACCATCCTTCAAAGAGCTCTGTCAATTTGGTATGTTCCACCCAGATTTTATAAAAATCAAAAGTGAAACTGAGCAAAGTTGAGAAATGTGCTCAAGTGAGAAACACTTGAGTAGGGTTTTTCTGGTGTCCCTAATTTGGCTCTTTTCATTCTACTGTGGAATTGGAGAATAACATTATTAATATAAAACACGTACATATTATATGTTATAAGCTATACGACATATGTTAATATAATACAAATATTATATGTATATTTAATCCAGCACTTTTTATCTCAAAACATTCGCTTCACTTATGTCTTCCTTAAAGCCCAACGTATTGACGTTTAAGTGAACTGATAATTTCTCTCTCAATTATGTTTCTTTGTAAGAAGAATTCATACTACTTTGACGCTGTGAGAAGGGGTAAAAACTTCAACAACCACCAATTTGGTTTATGTGTCAGACCTTATAGAGATCATTGTATTGTATAAACCAAAAGATAAATCTTCGAAACAAAGAGATGGCAAATTAATAAGGTACTCACCTACATGGCAAGTATTATTTGGATCATACTGATCCAAATTGATATAATATCTAGAAAATTTAATTATTAATATTAAATTTATGATTGTTTTATATTATTTCTTGCATGGCAAAATTGCAACCAGTTGTGAATAGCAATCAGTTTTCAAATATAAGAAAAATGTAGATTATGTAAATTAATTTCACTAAAGAAATAACCTGCATACTGAATTTTATAATAGAAAAAAATGGATTTATAAAATAGAAAAAAAAGTATTTAAAAATGTACTATTATATCTGGGTCTTTGGGCTTTCTCAATTGGTAAAAAAAAACAAAAAAAAACTATTACTTATTTTTAAAGACAATTTCAAAAAATTGAAAAATTGTTTTCATTTTTGAAATTGACTGAAAATTGAGTATAAGCATATAAATTTTATTTAATTTCAATAATGTGCTCAGGAGAAAAAATATAAATGAATAGTACATGGAATGCTGCCATATTTTGATTGTGTAAATTAAAAATTTTGATGTAGCGATATTAAGCAATTTTGTCAGATGCTAATGATTAACAGAGTAATGCTAATTTTCTTTACCTTGTTTTGACTAACTCACACTACCTTTGTGGAGTTTTTAAAAGACTCTTGCTTAAACTTTAATGAAAGTAGTTAATCCCCAGAAGAGAGTAATAAGAGATGAGTTGTTGGAAGGTAAATAACATGGCTAGTTATTTTTAAAAAGGAAGCCATTTCTCATACATGGGCACTAAAGATAGTGGAAAATCAACTTTTGAGGATGAGGTGGGAAGGCAAGTTAATGTGTGAAAAAGATTTTGAAGCTGGAGACTAAGATTAAAAAGCAGAATCATATATATTGTTACTTTACTACCTTGTGCAAATGCAATAAAATAAGAACAATAATAAATGTTTATCTTTGTTTACTTTCTAGAAAAAGCCCAATAAATTTCATTACTTCAAATTTTTTTTTCAAAAAGGAAAGAATGGAACAGTTAGTTCATATGGTAGTTATATTTCCTATAAGAACAAAATTATGTAAATTAAGTATACAAAATACAGGCATAGTCACTTACTTTTGAAGAAAAACCACACAGGATTTATAAACCAGAAGTTAAAATATAAAACTATAGGAAGCAGGAGGAAGTCAAAAAAATAATCCATCACAACCAAGTGGGCTTCATCCCAGACATGCAGGGATGGTTCAACATATGCATATCTATAAATGTAATTCACCACATAAATAGAAGCAAAAACAAAGACCATATGATCCTCTCAATAGACACAGAAAAAACATTCAACAAAATTCAGCACCCTTTTGTAATAAGAATACTTAACAAAATGGTCTTAGATAAGACCTACCTCAAATGGATAAAAGCCATATATGACAAACCCACAACCAATATCATACTGAATGGGGAAAATTTGAAAGCATTCCCACTTAAAACTGGAACCAGACAAGGTTGCCTTCTATAACCACTTCTATTCAACATAGTGCTGGAAGTCCTAGCCAGAGCAATCAGACAAGAGAAGGAAATCAAGGGCATCCAAAAGGGGAGCAGAGATCAAACTATTGCTCTTTACTCATGATATGATCTTATATCTAGAAAACCCCAAAGATTCTGCCAAGCAACTCCTGGAATTGATAAATAAATTCAGCAAAGTCTCAGGTTATAAAATCAATGTACACAAATCAGTAGCATTTCTATATGCCAACAACACTCAAACTGAGAACCAAATCAAAGACTCAACATCTTTCACAAAAGCAACAAAGAAAACAAAATACCTAGGAATATATTTAAGCAAGGAGGTGAAAGACCTCTATAGGAAGAACTATGAAACACTGAGGAAGGAAATATCATAGGAAAAGCATACAATTTTTATTCATATTTACATGCATGGGAGTTCACAGAAAAGAAGAGAAACTTGAAGAAGCAATTAGACTTCGTGGTTTATACACCATTTTAACAAAAGGAAGGAGTTTGAGGCTTGAAGGATAACAAATTGTGGAAAGAGACTAGGAAATAAACAAAATAAATAAAAAAAGAAGCTCAAATCCCAAACTCCAGCTACACGACCTGGCATGGCCTATCTCCACCCACTTCTCTGGGTTCTCTATACCCCTGTCTGCTTTGCTGGTACCTGGGGCTCACTCTTCCTATTCTCTTCTTTTCCCCGCCCCAGGCTCTCTCGTAGTCCTTATCACCATTGTAAATTAATCCCCACTTGTGAGTGGTTTGTCTGACATCTGTTTCTTCCACCAGACTATAGTCAACAAGTGCATGCGCTGGATATTCCACAGCCCTGGACAGCCAGCGTCTGGTGCGGCCCACAGCACCTAAATGCACTTGGAAAATACATGCAGAATGAATGAAAGAATATTAGTGACCGAGGAAGTCACTGGAGAATGTCCCACAACACAGGACTTGTTGGCTTAGCTGGCACTTAACTGAGACGGCACTGACAAGCCAGCGTGGCTGACAGCTGCCACCATTCACGAAGCGCCCGGTATCACACAACAAGCACGCATTGAGCACCTATTGTGGGCAGCACCCTGAGCTTGGCACTGGCCGTAGCAACGGACACAGCAGGCAGAAAGCCCTCTCTCATAGAGCACCTGGTACATAGATTCTAATTATTTTGTTGTGATTTTGCATTTTGATGGAATTTCTAACTTGAGATAAATTGCAAGATTAGCCCGAGGAACTTCTCCATGACCTTTACCAAGATTCACTAATAGATTTCAGTTTGCTCCATGCCGAGGGCACATTTTTCTTTTTTTTTTTTTTTTTTTTTTCTGAATGAGAAATCTGAACATTTTTCTTTTAATGTTAAACTTTGATGAACAAGGGTAGAGAAATTTTGGTAAAGAAGAACTTGGAGTCGAGATGAGTTTGCAATGTTTAGTACTGTGGCCAGGGGCTGTGGAACATTTTATTCTACCATTCCTTTTCCTCCTAACCATGAGTCACTGAGCTGACCATATTGCCTATAAAACGGGGTATAACTGCACCCTCAGCATGGTGCTGGGGAAATGAATTAATGATAGTGAAGTGTGTTTTAATAATATCTGAGGAAAGACATCATGCACAAGTAAAATATGCTCACTCCCTTTTCCCTTCTCTTACAGCTAACAGCTGTGACTGGTTTTATTTTTGTTACCAGGATTAGCATACATTTTTCCTTTGCCTGGTTTCCATCTCTCTCATGGTGGGATCTTGCCCTCACGCCCCCCCACCCCCGCCCCCAGCCCAAGCTCCCAACAGTCCTGTGTGCGCGTCTCCAGCTGCCTTTACAATTACATCATTCATGAGCTCCCGTTGCCATGGCAGTAGGAGGGGTTTGGAGGTTGTGTTTTCCTTTATGAAGATTTTTTTTTTGCATTCCTCATCTCAGCGGGTAAGCATTCTGAGCTGACCAACCATTCAGATGCCCTTTGGTTAATACTCTTAATTTTCCCAGCTACTTTTCTCCCAATGCTATGTCACATCCAGGGGTGCCATGATGCACGATTCCAGAGGTTTCTATTCTCATTGTAGTTGGTGGAAGTGGAGGCCTCAGAGCTGTGCATCCCACTCTCCTGCATGTTGCTCACTGTTGCTCTATCAAACTTCACCCCCACACCCAAACTGATGGAGGTGTTTGCAGACTGTTCAAAGTCACCCCCATTCAGGTTTTTAAAATCTGTTAGGTCTCATGGTGTGTATTGGACAACAACTGCTTGGGAATCTCTATATCAAAGAAGCTGAGTTAAATGGTCTACAATTGCAGAACTGTCAAGCTAAACTATATCCAACTCCACGAAGGCTCTGGGCTTCTTGTTGAGAGACCAAAGCATTTTTTGGGAAATTGGTGGGAAGCAGGCTCTTTGTGAAGTGACCGTGATCTGCTTAGAAATCTTAAATGCAAGAGCGACTAGCAAGAGCAGACATGGCAGGGAACAAACCTGGGAAGATTATACAACCACGATTATATATTTGCAAACATGAACACAATATAGGTGTTTAAAAAGCTTTTTCTTCATTATCAGAATTATAACACCAAAAACAAAACCAAAAAGGTTTACCATTATGGCCTACTCCCTCCTTCCCCAGAGTACCTTGATCTTGATGGTCCTGAGGTCAGCTGGGGATATCAAGTCAGCTGTGACATGCAGCTATTGGATTTGGTGGCCACTGTTCGATTTGGGGGAAATGCAGAGTGTGGAGAGGAAGATGTGACTAATGCATCGAAACCGGCAAGAAACAAAGGAGTTTCGTGACCACTAAGGTAATAATTGTTCTTCTCGTTACTTTTCTCTTTTTCTTTTTCAGAGACACAGTCTCGCTCTGTTGCCCGGGCTAGAGTGCCTGTGGTGTCAACCTAGCTCACAGCAACCTCAAACTTCTGGGCTTAAGCAATCCTCCTGCCTCAGCCTCCTGAGGAGCTGGGACTACAGGTGCACACCACCATGCCCTACTAATTTTTCTATTTTTAGTAGCGATGGGGTCTTGTTCTTGTTTAAGCTGGTCTGGAACTTCTGACCTTAAGCAATCCTCCCACCTCAGCCTCCCAGAGTGCTAGGATTACAGGTGTGAGCCACCTTGCCTGGCCAACCTAGCTAATTTTTGTATTTTTGTTTTGTAAACACTGGGTTTTGCTATGTTGTTTAGGCTGGTCTTGAAATCCTGGCCTCAAGCAATCATCCTACCTCAGCCTCCCAAAGTGTTGGGATTACAGGCATAAGCCACCATGCCCAGACAGTCTTCTCTTCAGTATACTGTTAATACCATTGTCTAAATATAACATGAGACATAATTTTTTTAAAAACACCTAAAGAATATTTGTAGTACCTTAGTATGTACCAGTGCTAGTCTAAGAACTTTATAGGTGTTATTAATATTTCATTTGATCTTCCCAATAACCATTTTCTCTCTCTCTAGATAACAGAACAAGCTCCAATTTACCCCCAACTATTTGTTGAACACCTGGGATCTACCAGCTGCCATGGGAAGAAAGGCACAGCCCTGGTCCTTGAGGAGTTTAGAATGTTGTTAAGGAGATAAAATGTGTTTGCACCACATGCAAGTTAGACTATCCATGCCAAAAGATGAATGACTCAATAAAAGCAGTTGAGTCAATGAGCTCGCCATTTGGAATACAGGGAAGCATGGGCCCTAAATCAAATCTTAAATTAAAATAAATCCCAGATGGATTAAATATTTTAATGCAGAAACAATGAAACTATGATGGTCTAGAAGGAAACAAAACATGGGTATATAATTTTAAAATCTTGGAGTGGGGACCATCTTTCTCATCATGACACAAATCACAGAAGCTATAAATGAAAAGGCTACCAATCTCAACTACATAAAAATTAAAAATAAAATATGACAACCCTGTTATAAATATGACCAAAGGGAAGATGGATAGAAAACAATATTTGCAACTCCTATGACAAACTGCTGATTGCTGTAATATGCAAAAAGTTTTCAATTCAATAGAAAAAAAATCAAAATTAAAATGGCCTTTGTTCAGTAAAGAGGAAATCCAAATTGCTAGTAAATGCCAAAATGTTTAACAATATTTATAGAATTTCAAGTTGAAACAACACTGAGATTTTTTTTTTCATGTAGTCTATTAGTAAATATGTTTAAATGTTGATATTATCTAGTGTTAAGTATGATGTGATGGAACAGGCACTTTTAATAAGAATATTAGGCCGGGCGCGTGGCTCACGCCTGTAATCCTAGCACTCTGGGAGGCCGAGGCAGGTGGATTACTTGAGGTCAGGAGTTCAAAACCAGCCTGAGCAAGAGCAAGACCCCGTCTCTACTATAAAAATAGAAAGAAATTAATTGGCCAAAGAATATATATAGGAAAACTTAGCTGGGCATGGTGGCGCATGCCTGTAGTCCCAGGTACTTGGGAGGCTGAGCCAGAAGGATTGCTTGAGCCCAGGAGTCTGAGGTTGCTGTGAGCTAGGCTGACGCCACGGCACTCACTCTAGCCCGGGCAACAAAGCGAGACTCTGTCTCAAAAAAATAAAAAAAAAATATTAAATTGATTTTTCACCAAACTGATACTTAAAAAAAAAAAAAAGAATTTTAAAAGGAATATAAAAGGATGAACCCAGTACAAGCCATAAACCGGGGCAAGAGGGGCCTCCCTGTAGTTCGGAGGGCTCCATTCACACCTAAGAAAATTCAAAATTCCCTAATATCACCCAATCCCAGATGATATTTAAATTTCCATGATTCTCCCCCAAATGTCTCTTATAGTTGTCTTTTACTTTTTTCAAACAAGGGTTTAATCAAAGTTGTTAATGCCCTCCAGCCAAAGCCTTTGTGGGAGCATCCCTTGGACAAAGCGGGATTTGTTGGCTCTTGGCCCTGAGGGAAGGAACACACTGTAGGGGCTGGGGTGAAGGAGGCATCTCATTAAGGTGTCAGGGGCTTTGTCATAGGACTTTGGCTTGTGTTCCTTGATTTGAGGGAAGAAGCAAGGAGGCAGTGGTTTTGCTCTGGATTGGGTGCTGTCAAAAAGCAAGAATTCTTAATTATCTTAAGTTTTATCTAGAAGCAGAAGGAACAATGCAGGAAAGAGGAATGCTTAGCCTTTTTTTGTGGTTTGGACAAAGTTCTTGTTTTTGTCTGTTCTTTGACAGGATTACAGAGTGGTCTTGTTTTTGTCTCACTCCATAAAGGTCACAGAGTGACCTTGCAGTCTAGCGCTCTGTGACATGATTTATTTATGTTCAATAGAACTCCACGACCTTCCTGTTTGAGCCAGGCCAGCTCAGCTACAGCAGTCAGGGGCTGCTTTTTTTTCTTTCTCAAAGTTCACATTTTCTTTGGTTGTTATGTCTTGTTTGTCTCTAATATATTCCTTCTACTTTTGAAAAGAATTACATTTTGAAAACTATTATAGCTCGGTTGTCTTATGGAAAATTTCACATTCTGGATTAATGTGATGATTTTTTTGTGTGTGATGGCATTAAACTTGTTCCAGTAAACTGGAAAATAGATCTAAGGGCTTAGCAAGATTTAAACTTTTTTTTTGCAAGAACATTTTATAAGTGATGCCATGAGATTAATACATCATGTCAGAAGCCATATAATGTTAGATTGTCTATTAGTAATGTTAAATTTGATAACCTGGTTAAAGATTTGACAGCAAACTTCTTCATTATAAAGGAATGTCAGTGGGCCAGCCATTCATCTGTGGAATATTTTGATATTGTACAAATAAATATCCTCTTCCCTAAGGTCCTCTTTCAGTTGCTTTTGATCGTCTTTACCCAAGTCAGTTATTTCATCAGGGGTTGCAAAAGGGTTACTTTCTATTGTTCCTTCTATATTTATTAGGTGGCATTTTTCTATAAAGAAGAATTTCTCCTTTTCATCTGGGGATCAGCTGCAGTTTCTGCTAAAAAAAAGCAAGGCAGGCATCATAATTTCCCCTTCAATGGTGAATTTAAGGTAAGAATTAGCTGTATTAGTCACCTCGATCATAACAAATGAATGTTTTGCATCCTCTATTCTTAGTATCACTAAGGATTCATGGATTTTCTGTTTGTTCAATGTTTTATAAGGAGTTATAATTATCCTTCCTATTGATACTCAAATTGCCCCCAAATTTGACCAGTGGGAGCTATTTTGAGTTGATGACTGTATTCTCCTGAAATGCCATATTAATCTTTAATAGATTCCTTAATTTATAACAAAACATAATGTCAGCTCACTTATACTTTACCCAACCCACTCCCACCACCCAAATCTGGAATTAGCCACTTCTCTAAGGAGCTTCTATAAGTGGTATTTAGAAACCAAGATCTGATTACTGGGGGTGTTTATGATTACTGGGTTGTCATTGCTTCTAGGCCCTTTCAGTAAACAAAGCTAGGAAAACAAATACACATATTACACATAACAATTCATGGCCGGGCGTGGTGGCTCACGCCTGTAATCCTAGCACTCTGGGATGCTGAGGTGGGTGGATCACTCAAGGTCAAGAGTTGAAACCAGCCTGAGCAAGAGTGAGACCCTCATCTCTACTAAAAATAGAAACAAATTAATTGGCCAACCAAAAATATATAGAAAAAAAAATTAGCCGGGCATGGTGGCGCATGCCTGTGGTCCCAGCTACTTGGGAGGCTGAGGCAGAAGGATTGCTTGAGCCCAGGACTTTGAGGTTGCTGTGAGCTAGGCTGATGCCACGGCATTCTAGCCTGGGCAACAGAGTGAGACTCTTGTCTCAAAAAAAAAAAAAAAAAAAAAGGCTGGGCGTGGTGGCTCATGCCTGTAATCCTAGCACTCTGGGAGGCCGAGGCGGGCTGATTGCTTGAGGTCAGGAGTTCGAGACCAGCCTGAGCAAGAGCAAGACCCCCGTTTCTACTATAAAATAAAGAAAGAAAAATTGGCCAACTAATATATATAGAAAAAATTACCTGGGCACGGTGGCGCATGCCTGTAGTCCCAGCTACTCAGGAGGCTGAGGCAGCAGGGTTGCTTGAGCCCAGGAGTTTGAGGTTGCTGTGAGCTAGGCTGACGCCATGGCACTCACTCTAGCCTGGGCAACAAAGCGAGACTCTTGTCTCAAAAAACAAAAACAAAAAATTCATACCAATATTTCACATTCAAATGTTGATAGCTTTATCCTATAATATGCATAAAATAATTAAAAATTACAAATAAGTGTTACTGCTACTGATAGAACTACTAGCCAATGTTTAATATTTTATTGTAATACTTTTTACCCTAGAATATATTTTCTAAGATTACTATTTTTTAAGAATACTTAAAATAATCAATTTTAAAATGCCACTATGTTAAATTTTGATATATTTGGTTTGTTTCCATTGTGTTGTTTTATGCTTTGTTTTTACTTTTTATGTATTTTTAAATTTTTTGAATATATAAAACATTTGCATCATTCAAAAGTTAAAAGTCTATGAAAAATATTCTCAGCAAAGTCTTACATCCATCTCTGTTTCTTCTACTTTAATCCTCCTTCCCCTAAAAAGCAGCTGAAATTGAATGAAACAAAAAGACATTTTTGAAACAATAAGATAATTTCTATCACTATTTGGCCTTTTATAGAAAAAGTTTGCTAATAACTCATCTAAGGGCAATTGATAACATAATTTTTTGTGCAAAGGGCTTTTTGTCAGATTATTCTTATTTAGTAATATGCTTTTAATCTCTTCTAATTGGAGGGCTTCTAATTGCTTATATAGAGAAATACATTTGATCTTTGCATTGACTTTGCGATGAGTTTCTTTACTTATTAATTCTAATCATTTATCTGTTGATTTTTTTCATGTCATGCCATATGCAAATAGCAGTTTTATTTTTTCCCTTCTAATTCGTATACCTTTCACTTTATATTTACTGCCCTACCCAGGACCAAAAGCACATGCTAAATAGAAATGCTGACAGCCAGTATCCTGTCTCTTTCCTAATCTTTGGTGCAGTTTTATTTTATTTATTTATTTTGAGACAGAGTTTTGCTGTTGCCCGGGTTAGAGTGCCATGGCAACAGCCTTGCTCACAGCAACCTCAAACTCCTGGGCTCAAGCAATTCTCCTGTCTCAGCCTCCCAAGCAGTAGCTGGGACTACAGGCATGCACCACCATACCCAGCTAGTTGTCCAGCCAATTTCTATTTTTAGTAAAGACAGGGTCTCACCCTCGATCAGGCTGGTCTTGAACTCCTAAGCGCAAACGATCCGGCTGCCCACCTCGGCCTCCCAGAGTGCTAGGATTACAGGCATGAGCCACCGTGCCCGCCAGTTTTATTTACGAACTTTTTTATGGAAATAATCTTTGTATATTCAAGAATACATATTCGTGGAAATATTTTCTCTAAATAGTTTTCTGAGTTTTCAAATTAACCTTTTTACTGAATATACTATAGAATGCTCAGTACATAGAGGCTATTCTAGGTTCTAGGTGGATGATAAAAGCTAAACCTGCCCTCAGGAAGTTTATGGTTAGAAGACTTTGACACACAGGGAAGAACGTGGCCAAAGGGCAGAGGAGGGGTGGGCTTGGCATGTTTTAGAACAGAAAAGAGCTGGGAGAGGTCTAATGGTGCCTGCAGAGGCAGGCAGGGACAGGTCACCCAGGGCCGACAGCCAGGGTAAGGATTTGGGATTTTATTCTGAGAGCTATGGAGAAGCAGGAGAATACCGTGATACAATCTTACAATCTGCATTTTAGAAAATTCGTCTAGTTGGCTCTTTTTCAGTCTTCAGTTTTCTGCAACCCCTTAAATGATCTATCGGCCAATGTTACTGATCGATCCTTCCACACCCCACCCCCTCATCTCAATGCTATTTCTACAGTACCGGCAGATATTCAAAAAGGTCATGAAACAATCATAATTTTCCCCTCTGATTTTTTTAAAACAGGGTCTCGCTGTGTTGCCCCGGCTGGAGTGCAGTGGTGTTATCATAGCTCAATGCAGCCTCTAGCCCCTGGGCTCAAGTGATCCTCCCACCTAGGTCTCCCAGTGCTAGGATTGTAGGCGTGGCTCACTTCAGTGTTAACCAACTTAAGGAGACAGCCAAATAAGACACACGTCTCACTTCAGAACAGCAAAGAATGTGTAGAAATTTATTGAAAATGTCTCAGGGATGAAGGAGGGGTTTACATGCTACATCACAACAACAAAAAACTTATATTTGTGGATATTCCCCTTCTCACCCCAAAATTCTATATACAGTGGTCCCAAATCTCTTTTTACTTAATAAAAAAAATTGATAACTTCCATCTTTCTCCTTATCATCTCTCTCTTCACCCCTGGCCTCAGTTCTTGGCCTCTGTATCCCTTGATCCCATTATGTAGGGATATGTAGGAGTCATCTTGTCCTGTAATTGAGTTTTCCTGTCATTCTCAATGTTTGGGTGGAGAAGGGGAGAGGAAGGCACAAGGAAGAGAGGACATAGATGCATTGAGGAAGGTTTATCTGATTTTTTAAGACAGGGTCTTGTGTTGCCCAGGTCAGATCAGAGCTCACTGCAACCTCCAACTCCTGGCCTCAAGGGATTCCCCCCACCTCAGACTTCCCAGTAGCTGGCACTACAGGCCGATGCCACTAGCCCATTAATTGTTAACGTTTTTGTAGAGAGGGGATCAGGATATGTTGTTCAGTCTGGTCTCAAACTCCTGGCCTCAAGCGATCCTCCCGCCTGGGCCTCCCAAAGTGCCGGGGTTACAGGCACAAGCCACCGTACCCGGTCAGAAGTTACTTTCGACGATACCTGCAAGAGGCCCAAGCGAGACTCCAGGTGAAATTCGCGAGCATGAACTTGAGCGCCTTGGTCCACTGCTCCTCGGTGTTGCCACGCGTCCTGATGGAGCAGCGCTCCCCGCCGGCGCCCTCCAACTCGCCCGTCTCCGCGTGGACCCGGTGGGGCAGGTGGAGGCCGCCCGCGCCCTCCCCAGCTGCCCGCGCGAACTGCTGCATGCAGTCCAGGAAGGCCACCATGGCGCTGTCGAACTTGCCGTCGCAGAAAGCCTTCTGCCCCGCGTGACAGTACAGGGGCAGCTCCGCGCAGCCGTCGGCTACAGATCTGAGATAGGAGCGGTGCCCGCGGGGGACGAGGCGGTACCCCCGGAACTCCAGCGGGATGGCGTTGGCCAGGGCCAGGAGCAGCAGAGCCACCTGCCCCCAGGCAGCGCTGATCTCATCCCAGCCCACGGGGACGCCGGGGAGGCAGCCCAGCCTGAAGTCGTTGATGACGCCCACTGCGCCCTCGGCCTGGATCTTGAAGGCGGCGCTGAAGACGTCCATCTCCCGCAGCCGGTGCAGCTGCGCCCGGGCGCGCCGCAGCCGGTTCTCCAGGCTCCCCAGCTCGTCCAGCAGCTCCAGCTGCTGAGCCTCGAGCGCGCCGCAGTCCCTGCGCTGCTGCCGCGCCCGCTCCTCCAGCCCCGCGGTCTCGGCCAGGGCTGCCTCGAGGCGCGCCGCCGCCCCCGCGCGGGCCCCGTCCACGGCGCGCAGCTCGCGGGCCAGCCCGGCCTCCTCCTGCTCCAGGTCCCGCAGCGCCGCCCGCAGCGCGTCCCCCTCGCCCGCGCGCGCCGGCTCCGCGGCCTCCAGGCACCGTCGGTGGTCCTCGCAGTCCCGGTCCGCCAGCGAGAGCTGGGCGTCCAGCTGCTCCAGGAGCCCGTCGGTGCACTCCTCGCACAGGGGGTGGTCCGGAGCTCTTTGCCCAGAGAAGATGTCAAAAATGTCCCCAGCCACCTTCTGGATGCTACCGAGAGTCCGCATGGGGTCAACTTTCCCAAGCAGGGTGAAGTGCTTGGCGTGGTCCTTGGACGTCGCGCCCTCCGCAGGAAGGGGCGCGCTAGAGGCGCTGTCCTGTGGATTTCCACTCTCTGTCCCCTCCGGGGAGCTAGCACTGTCCTCCCGGCCGTCCCCGGGCTCCCCCTGCGCGGGGGCGTGCTCGGCCTCCGCACGGGGTCTCAGTTTCAGGGGCTGGTGGCAGTGATGGCAAAGGAAGCGGGTGGAAGACATGGCGGAGACCCCGCGCCTACCTTGGATCTCAGTTTCCTCCCGCTCCCAGATGCTGGCCATTTTATACCTTTTAAGCTCCTTCCAGAAGGGTGGTTCTTTTAAAAATGTAGATCTCATTTTGTCACTCTCCTACTTAAAACCCTGCAGTGGGACCCTCCTTAGTTGCCTGTAGACCTCCGGTTTAGCTCCTGATAGGCTTGGGGTCTTTCTGAAAGGAAAATCTGATTATCTCACTTTCCTCCTTTAGCATTTCCAAGGCACACCTTAAGAGCAATGTTTCTAAAACTAAAATCTGATCATGGCCCATCCCTCCTTAAAAACCGTTTAATGCCCTTGTCTTACCTTAAGATAAAGTCCCATGGTCTTAACCCCACACCAAGGCCCGGGGCGTCTTTCAGGCTTCGGTCTCCATTTCCCGCTGCCCTCACCCCTGGGCCCCTCTGAGCTCCCGCAGGAGAACCGCATTTCAGCTCTTCCAGCTTCACCGTGTTTCCTCTAATGGATCGCTCCTTCCCCCCTTACCTGGCCAGCTCCTCCTCATCCTTTAGGGCTGGGTTTATTGCTAAATTCATAGCAAACAGGGTTATTGTTCTATGCGTTTTGAACAATCGATCTGTCTCCTTATCAACTGTGGGGTCGCCTCTCACATTTGGCCTGCTCGTGGACAGGTTCCGGGGAATATTGAGTGACCTCAAGAGGGGTCCGGGCACTGCCGTCAGCTAGAGGATGCTCCTGTGACTGATTCAAGGACATTTTGGAGAGGTCATTTCCTCCAGGAATCCTTCCCGGGCCTCCAAATTTAGGCTCTCTGCTCCTGTGACATACCTAACACCCTTTATCACGCAGTAACATAATGGGCACACATGGAAAAGATATTTGTTTAATTAATGAATCAAAATAAAGTAATTTGGAGCAATATATTTTACCATCAGCTCAGCCAGAGGCTGAGATACGCTGCTTCATAATTAGTGAGATTAATACACCAGTCAAAACAAAGTGAACAAAAAACTTTACAGATACGTTGATGTCCATAGGTCAACTACCCTATTAAGCATGTATGTTTGCTAGAGATACTTGTTCTAAAACAGAAACTTATGAGCTTCTAATCTGCAATTATCGACCTGCTGGGTAGAGTATAAAATAAACTCTCACGTGAGGACTCAATTCCTCATCCTAACCAGGAGACAATGATAAGGGGTGAAAAGTCTCAGGGCCTGTTTCCCCCAGAATCCAGCAGGAGGCAGCGTGGCAGCGGCACCCAGTGCCCTGGAGTGGTGGGGGTGGGGAGGGAGGTTCCCCAGGGGTAGGCAGGAGGCCATTCCTCAGACTCAATGGGAAATAGCCCTGACTCCCAAGTTTAAGGACATCAGGCTGTTGTGTTACTCTGGACCACATGCTGAGGAATGTGGCTCTATTGAGGAAACACTGTTTCCCCTGGTCCCCCTTCACTGCAGGCTTCAAACCCCATTCAGCCCATGTCACCCTCATGGTGTGTGAGCCCCTGCCAGTATTCTATCTGAACCTCAAAAGCCACTGGGAGGTGTTCCTTTCTCCCCGCATCCATGCCAGCATCTGTTGTTTTGGAACTTCTGGATAAAAGCCATTCCCAATAGCGATAGGTGACATCTCACTGTAGTTTTGATTTGCATTTCCCTGGTGATTAGAGACGTTAAGCATTTTTTCATATGTTTATTGACTATTAGTCTATCTTGTTTTGAAAAGCTTCTGTTCATGTCTTTTGCCCACTTTTTGGATGTGGGGTTGTTTGATGTCTTCTTATTGATTTGCTTGAGTTCTTTGTAGATTATGGTTATTAGCCCTCTATTGGATGTATAGCACTTACATACTGCTGGTGGGACTGCAAACTAGGACCAGCTCTATGGCAAGTAGTATGGGGATACCTCAAAGAACTAAAAGTAGACCTACCATTTGATCCAGCAATCCCATTATTGGGTATTTACTCCCCCCTCCAAACAACAATTATAAAAAAGACACTTGCACTCGGATGTTTATAGTAACACAAATTCACAATCACAAAGATGTGGAAACAACCCAAGTGCCCATCAATACATGAGCGGATCCAGAAAATGTGATACATGTATACCATGGAGAACGCAGCCATAAAAATGGTGAAGTAATAACTTTTGTAACAATCTGGATAGAACTGGAGACCACCCTCCTCCTAAGTGAAATATTGCAAGAATGGAAAAACAAATACCACATGTACTCTTTTAAATTGGAACTAAACAATCAATACTCATGTGCACATATGATAGTAAAAGTCAACAGAAATCAAGCAGAAGGGGAGAGGGGATGGGTAAATTCACATATAATGGGTACAGTACACACTAGGGGATGGGCACACATAACTTTGACTCAAACTGCACAAAAGTAATGCATTTGTACCCCTGTAGTATTCTGAAATAAAAATTTAAAAAAAAAAACACTGGGAGGTGGGAAGACAAAGAGCCCATCCCTACTTTACAGTAAGCAAACTAAGCTGTAGAGAGATTAAACAATTAGCCAAAGGGTTTTCCTAACTCTCAAGACCTCTCTGAAATGTTCCTGAATCAGTAACAGGAACATCCTCTAGAATTTGAATGCAGAGTCCCCCACCCTTTTCCAGGTTATTCAAGATTCCCCAGAACCTGTCCAGTTGGCCAAACATGAGAGGCAACCCCACAATTGATTAGGAGACAGATCAATTATTCAAAAAGCATCAAACAATAATCCACTGTTTGCCATGAATTTAGCAACCAGGATTGCAGGGAGCTGCAAAGGACCTCGTGGTGCCCTCTGGGTACAAGCTCTGGGGTCACAGTTGGAGGCATCTTCACAGCCTGTCTTTTCTCACCCTGACACTTCTCCTCAAAGGGTTGGGGAGCAGCAGGAAGAGGCTGGGACTGCTCTAAATGTCACTTCTGAGTTCCGATTCATCTGTTGGTGCAGGGGGAGACTGGCAAGGTAATTCCCTGCTAATGGCTGTGCCTTATTCTAATGACCTCTTCACTGAAACCAAACAGAATCCACGCCACGCCTGGCTTTGTGTCTGAGGCAGCCCATAGGGACCATGTGTCAGACAGGCAGAGGGAGCAGGGCGGTGGAGGGGGGTGGGAATTATTCAGACTCTGGGTTTCAGACTGCACATGCCTCCAGGGTGCTCCACAGTCCCTCGGTGCAGCCCCTCTTTGGTGGAGGAATAGGTGGCGCTGGGTGTGGCTCTCAGATAGAAAGGAAATCCCTTCTTGTGCCTGGAGCTCTTCCCTCCCATGCCCAGATCCCACTGCAGGGGGTGGGGGTGGGGGTGGGGCGAGGAGAGTGGGTACTCTGCCGAGTGGAGTGTGTAGCGCAGGGCTGTGCACCACGCATCTAGATGTAGCTAGACGCTGTAGCTCCAGCATCTAGATGATTATCCTGACCCTCAATTCTCTTTCCAACCTTGCTCATCTCCCTGGGCTCCTTTGCCACAAGCCCTGGGAAAGATTCGTCTGTACTCACTGTCCCCCATCCCTCTGCACACTTCTCTCTTAAACCCACCCTAATCTTATTCTCACCACTCAGCTAGAAACTCCTCCTATCAAGGCCACGAATGCTATCTGTGTTGCTATGATATACTTCATCTCAGGGAACCGGAAGCACAGTCTTTAGCTACAAGTGCGGGTGGGTAAGAAGAGACTGCGTGTGACAGTCACCCAGGAGAGTAAATAGACCAGACAAGTGGGACGATGGCTGGTCAGGTGGGAAGGTCCCCCTGCCACTCGCTGCCAGGACTGGGTGTGCAGCCTCAGTCAGCCACATGGTGTTGCCAAGCAAGCAAGGCTGAACCGGGGAGGCGAGGGAGGAGACGGGGCAGGTGGGGGTGGCCAGGGAGTCGCCTGCAATGCTTGCTGAGCAGAAAGGACGGGGTGGGGGAGCAGGGAAAAGGTAGTAGGGTCAGGTCAATGTACTTCGGTCCCTGTGGGATGGAAGGGTTGTCACGGTGAGGGTGTCAGGATGCCCCATGAGTAAATGCAGAAGGTGGGGGGGGAGGGACATGTGACATGAAGACAATGGAGGGTTTGCTCCCCCATATTAAGACAAATGACCTTCCTTTGGCCCCTCCAGGTGGGTGATATAGTATTTTGGAGTCAGACAGTCTTGGGATTCTGATTTTGCTTAATTAGCAAGCGACTTAACCCCTTGATGCTCAGATTCTTCACTTGGGAGTGAATGAGACAGAAGCCGTTTAAAAAACAGCCTTAGTGACTCAGCAAGATGATGCATAGAAGACTGTCCGGTTTCCTCGCCCTGCCTGTCTCCTGCTTGTTGGCCACTGGCTTTGCTCCTTCTCCTGGGGCTTCTTTAGAGTTCTTGAAAGAAGAACCGGTACTCACTGTCTCCAAATCCTCATCACACACTCATTAAACCTTTGCAGCCCGGGGTCTGTGCCCACAATTCATGGACTGAAGTGGCTCTTGTCAGAGTCTGTAATGCAATCTTAAATAGCACGTCCCCACCCATCATTTCAGTGGCTTCTTAATTGGGTTTTCATTCTTTAACATTTGAAATGACTGCCATCCTCTCCTCATTAAAAGAAGAAGAAAAGAACCTTTATTCAGAGTCCAGAGGGTTGCTGCTGTGCTTCTGGAGCCCGGTGACTTTCATTTCTCTATGTTTTAACAATAACAGGAATTTACCTTTGATATGGGCAACTGCCTTTTTCTGAAGCTTGAAAAGTGTGAATAAAAGCTTCTTTTAAAACTTTAAGGCTGGGCACAGTGGCTCACACCTGTAATCCTAGCACTCTGGGAGGCCAAGACAGGAGGACCACTCAAGGTCAGGAGTTCGAAACCAGCCTGAGCAAGAGCGAGACCCCATCTCTACTAAAAATAGAAAGAAATTAATTGGCCAACTAAAAATATATAGAAAAAATTAGCTGGCATGGTGGTGTGTGCCTCTAGTCCCAGCTACTCGGGAGGCTGAGGCAGGAGGATCACTTGAGCCCAGGAGATTGAGGTTGCTGTGAGCTAGGCTGATGCCATGGCACATTATCCCAGGCAAACAGAGTGAGACTCTCACTAAAAAAAAAAAAAATTAAGGCTATGTATACCCATGTTCATAGTAGCACTATTCAATTATCTCTAAAATGTAAAAGCAACCCAAATATTCATCCACAGATGAATGGATAAACACAATGTAGTATATATACCATGGGATATTATTCAGTCACAGGAAGGTACATTGAGGATAAATCTGGAAGACAAGCTGGGCGAGGTGGCTCACGCCTATAATCCTAGCACTTTGGGAGGCCAAGGTGGGAGGATGGCCTGAGGCCAGGAGTTCAAGGCTAGCCTGGGCAAGATAGTGAGATCCCAGCTCTAAAAAAAAAAATTTTTACTCACATCTGTAATCCTAGCACTCTGGGAGGCCGAGGCAGGCGGATCGTTTGAGCTTAGGAGTTTGAGACCAGCCTGAGCAAGAGTGAGACCCCCATCTCTACTAAAAATAGAAAAAATTAGCTAGGCATGGTGGCATGTGTTTATAGTCCCAGCTACTTGGGAGGCTGAGGCAGGAGGATTGCTTGAGCCCAGGAGTTTGAGGTTGTTGTGAGCTATGCTGATGCCATAGCACTCTAGCCTGGGTGACAGAGCCAGACTCTGTCTTAAAAAAAAAAAAGGCGGGTAAAATGGTAAATTTCACGCTGTATATATCATACCTTAATTTTAAAAAACCTCAAGGCTGCACTGGCTTATGGAGCTGAGAAGGTCCTGTTTCCTTTGTAAACCTCTGCAGACTTTGTGGCATCAGAGTCCGGTGTGAGAGATCTGAGTGTTTGGGGAAGAACATCTGCTGCTGAGGGGCTAGAACCCTCCAGGCCACGGGTGGCTCCCCCAGGATGGGGAGGCGAGCTCACAAAGACTAGGGCATTGGCTTTACGGTTCACATAAAGAATTGAGGGGAATTTCAAGCCGCATTTTACCTTGTTTTGCTTCAGAAGAATCACATGTTCTTTCAGGTTCTCCTCGCCAGCGAGACTGCAGATGAGTTAATTGGATCAAGCTGGAATGAGATTTTTTCCCAAGACTCAAACTATCAAAAGAGCCAGGATTCTGCCATTCTGTCCCAGCTGAGCTGCTGGTGTAGGAAGTCATTTAAGCTCACAGTCTGCTTACATAACCTCAGCGAAATGGGTTTAATGCCAGCAGTTAAGTTTTGCTCACAACAATAAAATGGGCAAGGCCACATACACGGTGGCTCCTCAGTGTTTGGCGCAGTGTGTGGTGTAAAGTAAGTGTTCAATAAATGGTTGATTGATTCCACATGCTGCGACTAATGTATGGAAAGACTCAGGCTAAAGGCAGAGAGCTCCCACCTCTTCCCAAAACATTCATTTCTATCTAATACCATGCCATACAAATAAAATGTAAATTTACAACAGAGCTAATTGGAGGAAACTATACACAAAATAAATACTCTTTTTTTTTTTTTTTTGAGACAGAGTCTCGCTTTGTTGCCCAGGCTAAAGTGAGTGCCGTGGCGTCAGCCTAGCTCAAACTCCTGAGCTCAAGCAATCCTCCTGCCTCAGCCTCCCAAGTAGCTGGGACTACAGGCATGCACCACCATGCCCACCCAGCTAGTTTTTTCTATATATATTAGTTGGCCAATTAATTTCTTTGTATTTATAGTAGAGACGGGTTCTTGCTCTTGATCAGGCTGGTTTCAAACTACTGACCTTGAGCGATCCGCCCGCCTCAGCCTACCCAGAGTGCTAGGATTACAGGCGTGAGCCACCGTGCCCGGCCTAATAAATACTCCTGATTTGCAGAAGGATTCACAGAATTTCTACAAGCGGTTCTTTGACTAGTGTGTGCTACAGATCATTAGCTGTTTTTAATCAATACAAAGTGTTGGGAGGTAATGCCAATTGAAGGTCAGAATCCCTTTTCCAAGCCAACCTCCCTGTGAAGGTGACACCACCTTCACCTATGTGCACATGCGTCCCTTGGTGTCAGAGGATGGCGCTTGTTGCCATGTCTGCCACCTGCTGGGCTGTGCCCTACTTGAGGACATAGTGGGAACCCATCGTGTGTCCTCAGCATCCATTTCATTCCTCCTCTTTCTCTTTCTTCCTGTAGGAGGGCTTAAACACCACCACTATAATAATTCCACTCCACTAAAGCATTCTGGTAACTCTTCTTTCAGAAAGTTGCATGCTAATGACAATTATTTGATAATTATACTAAAGATCTAGGAGTCAAATTTTATTGCCTGATCTAAGCTGTGACTCCTTGTCATAGTGAATGCCATTAGAGCTTCCTAATGAGGCCGTAACCCTTCCCTGACAAGGGACTGTGCGCATTACACACTCCCCAGGGCCTTGGCTATGTGCGCGTGGAAAGCGTCATCCTCCATGCCTGGGCTCGGGGCTTTGTGTTCACCATCCTCGCAACAGTACTCAGGAAGCAGATCAAGTCGTGATGCCCTGAAATTGCCCCGGTCGAGACAGCAAGTGCTCACACACAGGACTGTATGTGTCACCTAAAGCCCAGATGGCGGAAGCCCAGCCCACCCCGTGCTGTCCACCCACTGCTCTGGGTGCTCCTTGTCCGTGCCATGGGCCCATTTCACAGATTGCCTCCTGTCTCTGAGACCCAGCTGGCACAACTGTCCTCTGCATTCTTCTCTGGCATGGAGGACACTTGGTGGGCTGCTCATTTTCCCACTCTGCTCTGGTGTAGTGGAAAAGCTCTGGACCAGGGTGCAGGAGACCTGGTTTCTGCTCATAATTAGCTACAGAGAGTTGTCCTCTGTGGGTCTCAGTTTTCCCACGTATAAAATAAGGGGCTTGAAGCAAGTAATATTCCAATTCCTCTCCTCTTCACTTGTTACAACCTTTTCCACCCCTTTTAGCCAGGGTTGCCAACTGGTTTTTGTGCCCCACCCCTAATTCCCCCCACCCCACCACCTATTAGTAATATCACTGAGAAATCATTTGAGAACCAGGCTTCATTAAAATTTTTACATCCAAACATAGCCATGGGTGTGATCATGGGCTGTGTTTTCCACTATTTGGGTTGCTTGGGCTAAGCATTCAGATTTGATACGCTTTTCCAGTGGCAAAGAAGTTTGTGACTGATGTCGTACGCTGATCAGCAAAGTCACAGTGAGCCTGGCAGACAGAGACTGGAAAGGACTGGCATGGCAGGAAGCTGCGTGGCCCTGGGGCTTGCCAGGGTGATGGTGAAGGTGGCAAGGGACTGGGCATCACCAGGTGTCGAGGCACAGGGCCAGGTGAGGTGCCACGAAGCCCAGTGAGGCAGGGGCCAGGAGCGAGGGATTCAGGAGTGGGCGTGGAGGTGGTGAGGGAGCTGAGGGAGGGAAAGGCACCCGGGCAGTAAGACTGTGATGAAGGCAGGGAGTGGGCCGGCAGCAGGGCCAGCTTATCATCATTGCCGTCCTTTCATCAGCTCCTGCTGTAGGCACCGAGGAAGGGATGGATGTGAATGTGTTCCTGGCTTAGGGTGGCGATTGTGTTAGCATTAAGCAAATATTCATCCTTTCCTCCCTCTATGTGGGGACTTCATTTGGGTGATGAATTGGACTAAAGTGACAGCATGCTAGTCCCAAGCCCGAGGCTCGGCTGTCCCTCTTGTGTTCCCGTCATCTGCTGTGACAGCAGCACGGCCGTGTGTGCCCCTTCAGTCTCGACCCCAGATGACAAGGCACCTAGAGCCCAGCCGGACCCAGCCCACTGGGTCATAAGCCACTGAAATTGGGGGTTCTTGTCATAGCGAAAGCTGACTAATCGGCACAGTCGCCTCACATATATTTTGTCATTTTAATTCTTCTGAAACAGGCGAAGGTTTCAGAAAGGTGAACGTCAGGATCCCTCGGGAACTAAGATTTGGACCCAGGTAGATTCAGCTTCGAGAGTTGTGCTTCCCATTAACACACGACAGCTCTGGTCTTCTATGGGTAGAGTGAAAGTTGACTTACAGTAGAACATGGTCTTAGAGATACGCTAACAGAATGTCACTTCTTCGGTAGCCCTCATTATAAGATCCTCAGACCCACCTGCTGAATAGATCTCCTAGTGTGAGTTCCACATCAACCCAGCAGCCTCAGGTGCCCCCAGGGTCAAATGGCCGGCTACTGACAACCCCTTCCCTCCCTACTACACACACCTGTAGTGAGAAATAGACCGGCAGCCCAGGCTGGAGACAGTCAGGCTGCTTCTAACAGCTCCGGGCAGCAGCGTAGAAACAACTATGACCTTCTTCTCACACTCCTGCATCCTCTGCCAGAAAGCCCTGGCTCCCCTCCCTGCATGAGTCAACCCAGCAGGTGTTGTGGGGACCCTCGGGGGTGAAAAATGATGCTCTGTGTGGAGAAGCGTTGCAGGGCTTACTAATCCTTGACTCTGGGAAGTAGAAAAGGGAAAAACATCTAACATGGGGCGGAAAGGCAGTTTGGCTTGGAAAGGACAGCAGACCTTCATGGAGTCAGCCAGAAAAGGTATTTAAATATATTTTTCAAATACCCTGAGTAGTTTGTTGTTGTTGTTGTTGTTTGCCTAATTTACTGCATCAGGGTCATCCTGGCCCTGTGGGTAGTTGAACGTGGCCTTGGAGCCTCCAAAGAAAGTTCTCTGATAGTGTGCGCAGGGTTTGAAGGAAGGTTGCACTGCGCCAACGCCCTGCTGCTCTGTGCCTGGGACATGCCCCCAGCCCGGCCTGGTCACACGGTTGGTAGGCTCAGAATCTGTTTGTCCTCAGCTGTGCAGAATTGGGAAGTGTCTTCTCTCTAGAACATACAGAACTCTCTCCTTGAGTCTGTTCCTTCCTTTTACCCTGAAGGCTCTTCAAGCACAATTGATTCTTTTTTTTTTTTTTTTAAGAATCAATACCAGAGAGTATCCTTTATTATAGTATTAGTTCATGGTAAATGAATGAAAACATTACTTTCAGGAGGAATTAACAATTTTCATCTTAAAGAACTTGCCCCCCAATATAACAACCAATTAGTATTAAGTATGTTTGGGTTTATTTATTTATTTATTTTTGAGATAGTCTCACTCTGTTGCCCGGGCTAGAGTGCTGTGGCATCAGCCTAGCTCACAGCAACCTCAAACTCCTGGGCTCAAGCGATCCTCCTTCCTCAGCCTCCCGAGTAGCTGGGACTACAGGCATGTGCCACCATGCCTGGCCAATACACACACATACACACACACACACACATATATATTTTAGTTGTTCAGCTAAGTTCTTTCTATTTTTTAGTAGAGATGGGCTCTCGCTTTTGCTCAGGCTGGATTCAAACTCTGCCTCAGCTTCCCAGAGTGCTAGGATGGGAAGTATCCCATCCTGGGATACTTGGCCTGGCCAAGTATTTTTGTTAAAAAGGTATAGAAGCTCCTACTGGGCAGGCTAGCAAGGGACAGTGCTAGAAAACTTAATGAATGATACCAAATGTGCCTGTTCTAGAAAAAATTTGCCCAGTACATCTCTTGGCTTGAGAATGTTCTTGCTTACACAAGGCAAGCATGTTTCTACACCAATGTTGAAGCCAGTTAGGTTTCCAGAATCCAAGTTGATAACAGCGACTGGTCCTTCAGACATCCATCCTCTGAGGATACAGCCTCCTCCTCCTGGGCTGAGCTGCCGTGGCTGCCAGCTCTGCACCTGTGCACTCCAGCACTCGGCTCTCAAAACCTCACAGAAGGCCAGTGCTCCTGTGTCCCATACTCAGCCTCTGAACATGCTAGTGATCCTTCACCAATTTGCAACCTCATAGTTACCATCTCCATTGCACAACTACGGTGGAAAGGAGCAAAATTGATTCTTTCTCACCTTCCTGGCCTCAGCCTAAACTTCACCTGCTCCAGGAGGCCTTGCCTGGCCGTTCTGTTTAAGTGTGTGTCCCGAGGTTCTCTCTGTTAGAGCACCTTTGCCAAACTTCTCACCCTCGGTGGTTAGTTGCTGTTTAGCTGTCATCGTCTGCCTTTCCACTGGGATGTGAGCTCCGTCGGGCGGGGACCGTGTCCCTCTTGTTCACTGCCCTGGCACCCAACGAGCTTCATAGTCAGTGACTCAAATGAATGAATGTGAATGAATGAACGAGCGCATCCCCGTGTCAACTCTGAAAGTCAAGTACAATCTTGCTGTTAGCTGCCAAATTCTGTCCAGACTTTGCTTGAGAAACGTTGCTTTAGCTTTGTCTCCTAAGTAACATAGAAAGACTGGCCCCTGCAGAAGACTCAAGCACCTCTAAACGAATGGAAGAGAGTGACAGTCCCCTGGAGGCACCACTGGCAACTGTTCTTGTTCTCTTTTTCTAACCTTTTCCTTCCCGTGCATATACATATCTATGTGCATACAAAGATATCCTTTACTGCAAATGAGTTTTATTTTTCTGTGACAATGATTGGAATCTTCCCTTGTCCTACAGAGTGCTTATTACAGATGAACCATAATTTGTTCCACCTCTGGATGGGAGCCTAACATAAGGTAACCACACATTTAGGGCGTTTCTCTTTTTACTGTTTTGCAATTAGCTCTTTCTTTCATCCAAAAGCAGAATTTATCAAGATTGGCTGCTTTGCTGAATAATGGATAATGTAAGCTGGTTTGGACTGACGGGAGACAAGTTAGTTTTGGAGTTGTTGTTTTTGTTTTTTGTAGAGATGGAGTTTGGCTGTGTTGCCCAGGCTGGTGAATTCCTGGCTTCAAGTGATCCTCCTGCCTCAGCCTGCCAGAGTGCAGCCATGAGCCACCGCACCCAGTAGACAAGTTAGTTTTACTCTACAAATTATTATTTTGTAATTTTCTGTTGTCAGAAACTCACTCTGGGGATCTATAATTCAACAATGTAGCAAAGCATTTAATCCTTAATACAAAAGGAAATCCATATCGAGCGAGAGCTGACCTTGGTGCTCTGTAGCTCTCGTGGCTCCCAACGCCTTCATCAGTCGTTTTGGGTGGGGAGCCCTTGGCCTCCCTAACCGGTGCTGACACAGGCCCAGCTGAATTTGAAACAGCAGGAGATCTAGGGGTTGTAAGAAACCATTTTTGATGTTTTCCAAATCCTGACTCTTTGTGACCGCTCTGTTGTTTGTTTCTGAGACAGCAATCGCTGACTGAGCAGTGCACGGACTCACTACCTCTGCAAGGGGCAACGGCAGTCAGACTTGCTAAATCTAACACAAGGCTTTAGACGAAGTACCTGGAAATGTGTTTTGAGTCTTTCTTTTCCTTCCCCTGCCATTTCTTTTTTTTTTTTTTTTTTTTGAGACATAGTCTCACTTTGTTGTCCAGGCTAGAGTGAGTGCCGTGGCATCAGCCTAGCTCACAGCAACCTCAAACTCCTGGGCTCGAGTGATCCTTCTGCCTCAGCCTCCCGAGTAGCTGGGACTACAGGCATGCGCCACCATGCCCGGCTAATTTTTTTTATATATATATATATCAGTTGGCCAATTAATTTCTTTCTGTTTATAGTAGAGACGGGGTCTCGCTCTTGCTCAGGCTGGTTTTGAACTCCTGACCTTGAGCAATCCGCCCGCCTCGGCCTCCCAAGAGCTAGGATTACAGGCGTGAGCCACAGCGCCCGGCCTAAAAGTTACTGCTTTGCCATGGTTCCACTAGGGCACGAACCCCCCTGCCATTTCTTTTTTTTTTTTTTTTTTTTTTTTTTTTTTTTTATTTTGGCATATTATGGGGGTACAGATTTTAAGGTTTCAATAAATGCCCATTCCCCCCCTCCCCCCAAAAGTCTGAGTCTCCATCATGACCATCCCCCAGATGGTGCACATCTCACTCACTATGTATGTATATACCCGCCCCCCTCCCCCCTCCCACCTGCCCAATACCCTATTACTGTAGCACCTATGTGTCTACTTAGGTGCTACTCAGTTAATACCAGTTTGCTGGAGAATATATCTGGTGCTTGTTTTTCCATTCTTGGGATACTTCACTTAGTAGTATGGGTTCCAGCTCTAACCAGGAAAATATAAGGTGTGCTATATCACCATTGTTTCTTAGAGCTGAATAGTACTCCATGGTGGACATATACCACATTTTATTAATCCATTCTTTGATTGATGGGCACTTGGGCTGTTTCCACAGCCTTGCAATTATGAATTGTGCTGCTATAAACATTCGAGTGCAGGTGTCTTTTTTGTAGAGTGTCACTGGATCATTTGGGTAGATGCCCAGCAATGGGATTGCTGGATCAAATGGTAGATTCACTTGTATCGCTTTAAGGTATCTCCATATTGCTTTCCACAGAGGTTGAACTAGTTTGCAGTCCCACCAGCAGTGTAGGAGTGTTCCTCTCTCTCCGCAACCACGCCAGCATTTATTGTTTGGAGATTTTTTGATAAAGGCCATTCTCACTGGGGTTAAGTGATATCTCATTGTGGTTTTGATTTGCATTTCCCTGATGATTAGAGATGTTGAGCATTTCTTCATATGTTTGTTGGCCATTCTTCTGTCTTCTTTAGAAAAATTTCTGTTCAAGTCCTTTGCCCACTTTTTAATGGGGTTATTTGATTTTTTCTTCCTAATTTTCGTGAGTTCTAAGTATATTCTAGTTATCAGTCCCTTATCGGATGCATAGGATGCAAAAATTTTCTCCCATTCTGTAGGCTGTCTGTTTACTTTCATGACTATTTCTTTGGCTGTGCAGAAGCTTTGTAGTTTGATCATGTCCCATTTATTTATTTTTGTTGCTGCTGTGATTGCCTTTGGGGACTTCTTCATAAACTCTTTGCCCAGGCCGATGTCTAGGAGAGTGTTTCCAACTTTTTCTTCTAGAGTTCTAATAGTTTCATATCTTAGGTTTAAGTCTGTTATCCAGCGTGAGTTGGTTTTTGTGAGAGGTGAAAGGTGTGGGTCCTGTTTCAGCCTTCTACAGGTGGCTATCCAGTTTTCCCAGCACCATTTATTGAAGAGGGATTCTTTTCCCCAGCGTATGTTTTTGTCTGCTTTGTCAAAGATGAGATGGCTATATGAGGATGGTTTTATATCAGGATTCTCACATCTGTTCCACTGGTCAATATTCCTATTCTTGTGCCAATACCATATTGTTTTAATTACTACAGCTTTGTAGTATAGTTTGATATCTGGCATATTAATGCCTCCCATTTTGTTTTTGTTGCCTAGAATTGCTCTTGATATTCGGGGTCTTCTTTGGTTCCATACGAAGCGTAAAATTATTTTTTCTATATCTGTGAAGAATGCTGATGGGATTTTAATAGGTATTGCATTGAATCTGTAGATCAGTTTGGGTAGTATAGACATTTTGATGATATTGAGTCTGCCGATCCACGAGCATGGTATGGATTTCCATCTGTTTACATCCTCTGCTATTTCCTTCCTCAGTGTTTCATAGTTCTCCCTGTAGAGGTCTTTTACCTCTTTGGTTAAATATATTCCTAGGTACTTTAATTTCTTTGTTGCTATTGTGAAGGGAATTGAGTCTTTGATTTGGTTCTCAATTAGATTGTTGTTGGCGTATATGAATGCCTCTGATTTCTGTGTATTAATTTTGTATCCTGAGACTTTACTAAATTCATTGATCAGTTCCAGGAGTTTCTTGGTTGAATCCTTGGGGTTTTCTAGATACAATATCATATCATCAGCAAACAGTGAAAGTTTGATCTCTTCTGCCCCTATTTGGATACCTTTGATTCCATTTTCTTGTCTGATTGCTGTAGCCAAGACTTCCAGCACTATGTTGAACAGAAGTGGAGATAGTGGGCAGCCTTGTCTGGTTCCAGTTCTAAGTGGGAATGATTTCAATCTTTCCCCATTCAGTATGATGTTGGCTATGGGTCTGTCATATATGGCTTGTATCATTTTTAGGTATGTCCCTTCTATGCCTATTTTCTTAAGTGTTCGTATCATGAAAGGGTGTTGAATTTTGTCAAAAGCTTTTTCTGCATCTATTGAAAGGATCATGTGATCTTTGTTTTTGCTTCTGTTTATGTGGTGAATTGCATTTATAGATTTACGTATGTTGAACCATCCCTGCATCCCTGGGATGAAGCCCACTTGGTCGTGGTGGATTATTTTTTTGATAAGTGTCTGTATTCGGTTAGCTAAGATTTTGTTGAAAATTTTTGCATCTATATTCATTAGGGATATTGGTCTGTAGTTTTCTTTTTTTGTTGCA
Organism: Microcebus murinus; assembly: GCF_040939455.1. NCBI lineage: Eukaryota > Metazoa > Chordata > Mammalia > Primates > Cheirogaleidae > Microcebus > Microcebus murinus. The sequence continues at coordinate 48,651,474 of NC_134122.1, read as the reverse complement.
TCCTTTCCTGGTTTTGGTATCAGGGTAATATTCGCTTCATAAAAGGTGTCGGGGAGGTTTCCGTTCTTCTCGATGTTGTGGAATAGTTTCTGCAAGATAGGTACTAGTTCTTCTTTGTAAGTATGGTAAAATTCAGGTGTGAAGCCATCTGGACCGGGACTTTTCTTTTTAGGGAGATTTTTAATTGCTGTTTCTATTTCAGCTGTTGAGATTGGTCTGTTCAGGGAATCTATTTCTTCCTGGTTGAGCCTAGGGAGGCTGTGTGTTTCTAGAAATTTGTCCATTTCCTCCACATTTTCCAGTTTGTGTGCATAAAGATTTTTGTAGTATTCATAAATTGTATCTTGTATCTCTTTGGGATCAGTTGTGATATCTCCTTTTTTATTCCTGATGGAGCTTATTAGAGATTTCTCTTTTCTGCTTTTCGTTAGCTTAGCCAACGGCGTGTCAATCTTGTTTATTTTTTCAAAGAACCAACTTTTTGTTTTATTAATCTCCTGAATAGCTTTCCTGTTTTCAATTTCGTTTAGTTCTGATTTGATCTTGTTGATTTCACTTCTTCTGCTGGGTTTGGGGTTGGTCTGTTCTTCTTTTTCCAGCTCTTTGAGTCGTTTCATTAGATTGTCTATTTGTGATCTTCTTGCCTTTTGGTTATAGGCATTTATGGAGATAAACTTTCCTCTCAGAACTGCTTTAGCTGTGTCCCAGAGGAGTTGATAACTTGTCTCTCCATTGTCGTTTTCTTCATAGAAGTTTTTTATTTCCGTCTTGATTTCTTCATTTACGAAGTAATCATTTAGTAGGAGGTTGTTTAATTTCCACGTTTTTGTGTAGAAATGTGCGTTTCTGTTAGGGTTGATTTCTAGTTTTATTCCACTGTGATCTGAGAAGGTACATGGTATGATTTCTATTTTTTTAAATTTCTTGAGATTTTCTTTGTGTCCTAGGATATGGTCAATCTTAGAGAATGTCCCGTGAGCTGATGAGAAGAACGTATATTCAGTGGATTTTGGGTAGAATGTTCTATAGATGTCTGTCAGACCCAATTGTTCTAGAGTTTTGTTTAAGTCCATTATTTCTTTATTAATTTTCTGTTTGGAGGATCTGTCTCGTGCCGTCAGTGGGGTGTTGAAATCCCCGGCGATTATGGAGTTGTTATTAATCCATTTGCTTAGCTCCAGTAAGGTTTGCTTTATGAATCTGGGTCCACCTAAGTTGGGTGCATATATATTTAAAATTGTTATCTCTTCTTGTTGGACTGTGCCCTTCACCATTATATAATGACCCTCTTTGTCTTTTACTACTTTTGTTGGTTTAAAAACTAAATCGTCTGAAATTAGAACTGCCACACCAGCCTTCTTTTGGCTTCTGTTTGCTTGGAATATTGATCTCCACCCTTTTATTTTTAGTCTATGTGCATCCTTGCAGGTTAAATGTGTTTCCTGAAGACAGCATATACTTGGCCTGTATTTTCTTATCCATTCAGCCAGCCTATGTCTCTTGAGTGGAGAGTTTAAGCCATTCACATTTATTGAGAGAACTGATAGGTAAGGTAGATTACTGATCATTCTGTTGGGTTGGATGTTGTTGCTATGATTTGTGTCTTGAGCCATTGTAATATCTGGCCTTTAATATCTTTGGGTTTTGGTTGTTTTTATATCCGTGGATTATTATTATGATGTTCCGTGCATAACGCTGTTTTAAGTACTTCTTGTAGGGCTGGTCTTGTCTTGGTGAATTCTCTGAGCCTTTGCTTGTCTGCGAATGTTTTTATTTCTCCTTCATATATGAAGCTTAGTTTTGCAGGGAATAATATTCTAGGCTGGGCATTGTTTTGTTTCAAAAGAGTGAGAATGGGGCCCCAGTCTCTCCTTGCTTGTAAAGTCTCATTAGAGAAGTCTGATGTTATTCGAATTGGCTTTCCCTTGTATGTCACTTGCTTCTTTTGTCTTACAGCTCTTAGAAGGGCCTCTTTAGTTGATACTTTGGTCAGTCTGATGACTGCATGACGTGACGTCTTCCTGTTTGCATTGAATCTCCCAGGGGTCCTCTGGGCTTCTTGAACTTGTATATCGAGATTTTGAGCAAGACCTGGGAAATTTTCCTCTATTATATCTTCAAAAAGCTTGTCCAGCCCTTGAGTGCTGTCTTCCTCCCCTTCGGCTAAACCTATGACCCTCACGTTAGGTTTTTTCACATAATCCCACAGCTCTTGTAGACTTTGATCTTTTCTCTTGTTTCTCTGCTGTATTTCTGTGACTGATTTATTTAATTGGAAGGTGTTATCTTCAAGCTCTGAGATTCTTTCTTCTGCTTGATCCACCCTGTTCTTGAGACTTTCCACAGTATTTTGTAGTTCTCTGATTTGATTCTTCATCTCCAGGACTTCGGTTAAAGTTTTCTTCACTGTGTCAATCTCTTTGTTGAACCTTTGTTCCATTTCTTGGAGGTTTTTTGTGTTTTCTTGGTGTTGGTTATTGAGTTGTTGTTGCAGCTGGGTGAGTGTTCTTATGATCCACATACGAAATTCCTTTTCTGTCATATTGGTTGCCTGATTTTGGTCGGTGTCCGTTTCTAGGGGGCTGGTGCTCCTCCTTGGGGGTGTGTTTTCCGTTTGGTTCTTCATATTTCCTGAGTTCTTTCGCTGATTTCTTCCCATGTCGATCAGTTGTTGTTTCTTTCCTTAGGTTATTGTTTGGGTATTCACACACCTTGTTTAGTTTCTGAGGCGTTAGGTGGTGCCTGTGGGTGAAATTGGACCACTCCCTGTATATTGAGTCAGTGGGTGCCGTGGAAAGGCTGTGCAAGATGCTGTCCCTGTCAGTAGGTGGCGTTTGCTTGGAGGAACAGGCTATGGTGTTGATTTTGAGTCCTGTTATCAGCTCTCGTTCTGGGCGGAGCTGGGTTGGGTAAGCCTGCCCTCAGGCCGTTAGCAGGGGTCAAAGTTCTGTTCTCTGCTGTCAGGGCGGGGCTGGGATGGTCCCGCTCAGCCAGAAAGTCTGGGTGTGGGGGTGGGGCTGTCTGAGACCCACAGTCTGCAGCAGGCCTCGCTTCTTTCCACCCTCCCCAACTCCGCAGCTACTCCTGAGCCTCTGCCAGCAGGCCAGACCACAAGCCACCAGGCCTCCCCGGACTGTGATGCCGGCGGGGAGGTTCCCTGCACAGGAACGCCACCTGGGTTGGGCGCACGGCCTCCTCCTGGGACGCCGTTCCGCCCGATCCGCCCCTGGAGGCACACAGACCTCAGTAGGCTGTTCACGTATAATCCTTCTGTGCCCCGGGCAATGCTAGCCCTCGGTGCAGGGGATCTGGTCTGCAGGTCCGACCTCTGGGTCCCAGAGTTCAAACTGTATTCCCACCAGGGAGAGGGTTTCCGGTCCTAATTCACCCACAGGGAGCCCAAGCTGGGTCTATGTCTCTCAGCCTCTGAGTCGGCACCGTTTTCCTGGGAACAAGGTGCCAGCAGCACCTGGGAGGGCGGGCGGGGTCCCAAACGGGAATGTCCCGTTCCCTGGAGGTGCCTCCGGCTGGTGGCTGTATTGTCTCTCTGGGCAGCCGCGGGTAGGGTCGGCGGAGGGGGGGAGGAGGCAATATGGCGCCTGCCGCGCGGCTCTCCGTGCACACGGAGGTGCCCGGAGGAAGTTGGGAACCTGGTGCCACGTCTGTTACAGGCTCACCGTTGGCAGGCGGCGGCAGTCTCTGGGCTGATGTCCGCAGGTCTCTCCACCCGCTGGGGAGCCCACCAGCAGTCCCGAATGCAGGGGAGGGGAAATAGCAAATCCACCTACCCTTGCCGCTGGTCTCCGGGCTGCTCCGATGGTCTCAGCCTCCAGTTCTCCTCCGCAGCCTCCTCCCGTGGAGTCTCCCGGGGTCTCAGGTACCCCTCCTTCCGGCCCTTGTCCGCTGTATGCTCGTCTTCTTGCTTCTTTTCTCTAGTTTCTGCTAGAATCGGTCTTTTCTGCAGAGACCCTCTGTCTGGCGGTGTTATTCGTCCGCCATCTTGCTCCAAGTAAATATTCTAATCAGCCCCCTGCCATTTCTTGATGTGTCTTTTGATTTAAGGATATTTTGAGAAGCTCATTCATCAAGCAGTTTGTTTTCTACTCTGATGTCCTAGCCAGCACCAAACTTAGATCTTCTCCTGTAAATTTGATGGCAAGATATCTATGAGGGGCGTTATCAAAAATATGTAGTTTTTCCTTGAGAGCTCTGTGTAAAGCTTTCAATCATCTATCTTCCGTGGATACTTTAATCATTGCACCCAGCATGGAGCAAGTTTTCCATTAAATAACAATTGAATAAATGAAATGCTAAACCTAATACATTCAGATTTTCTGATTACTATTGTGTAGGGGACTGACATTATATTTTCCTAGTTTAAGAATTAAATTTAGTAATATACGTGCTCTGCCCAGAGCGTTTAAAAGTAATGTGCTCTGGACAAGCCCCTGTGATAAACAAGGCTGTTGCCTAGAGGCATAACAAAGGACCTGAGCAGCAAGTAAGCAAGAGCTGCCCAGCCCCACGGCAATGGGGGTCTGGAGGCTACATGATAACCACATTGTTCCTGTGGTTGCTGCTTAAGCCCCATAAGATGGCTGGTTAGTCAATGGTGGGTAAGATCCCTCAAGAGAAGTGTGACCTAAGCCAGGCACAGCCGCAAGGGATCAGCCTAAGATCTTAGGGGATCACCCTAAGAGAAACTGCAGACGAGAAATGCCCCCTGTGGCTGCCTTGCCCATTCTTGCTAATCTCGGTCTGTGATCTATGCCTGGTACCTAGAGCAACCACCTGGAAATCTTGAGTCAGGGAACATTTGTATCCTTAAGGCTACATGTTCCGGAATTTATGGCCATTGCCATAAATGGTGGTTACGTATAAGGAACGAACTTTAATTTTTTAGAGTATAAAAATAAAACTGACCCGGTGTATTCTTACTCAAGTCAACCATCTGCATGTGTGTCCACATTTTTCTTTGTGTTCTGCATTTGTGTTTTGTGTTCTGTGTTCATCCTCCATCCTGCAAATGGGCCACGACACTATTGGGTCTTATCTGGCTTTTACTAGTGGTTGTTTTATTTTATTTTATTTTGAAACAGAGTCTTACACTGTTGCCTGGGCTAGAGTGCTATGGCGTCACCCTAGCTCACAGCAACCTCAAACTCCTGGGCTCAAGCAATCCTTTCCCTCAGCCTCCCAAGTAGCTGGGACTACAGGCATGCACCACCATGCCCGGCTAATTTTTTCTATGTTTTTGGTTGTCCAACTAATTTCTTTCTATTTTTAGTAGAGATGGGGTCTTGCTCTTGTTCAGGCTGGTCTCAAATTCCTGACCTTGAGTGATCCTCCTGCCTCGGCCTCCCAGAGTGCTAGGATTACAGGCATGAACCACCGTGCCCGGCCAGGTGGTTGTTTCATATAAAAACTATGTTCATCTCCCCTCTAGCCACAGTTACGTGAATGTGGTCACTTTAAAAAATTTATAAAGGGTGGAATTTTTCTTTCCAGTAGGGGAAGAAAAAACTTCAAAGATTATTTTTGTTTAAGAAATATTTATTGTAGCTTCTATGTACAAGAGCTGATGCTTAAACTAATCTTATTAAAAGGAGCATTCCTTCTGACGTCTCCTGGGAGGCGTAGGTCATGCACATGAAACCATCCTTATCCTTCCAGTCCTTGTAGGTCTCTGCCATGGTAACATTTATGTTGAGCAGGTTCTTATTGTTCACCAACAAGCAGAAGGCTTCAGTGGCCCTCGGGACTACGTGGCTGCTGGGATGGGGAGGAGGGTGGTGAGGGGGGCCAGGGACACAGGCTCTGGAATCACAGCTTTACTTGTGTGTGGCCAATGTAAATATATTTCTGCACCAGATGAGATGCCCTAGCTCCCGATCTCTGAAGGCTGTGATCCTCAGACTACAGCGTGCGTTAGAATTCCCCAGAAGATGGATTGTTGAAACTGTCGGTTTCTGGGCACCTCCCCTCTGGCATAGACTTAGTATATCTGGGAAGTGCATGATTATGAGGCACTGGACCTCACTTTGAAAAAATATGGCTCTGTAAGCGCAGGAAGTCCTCCTGCCACCCCCTTCCCTGCCCGTGGTTTTTCAAAGTCTCCCCAGTCACTGCAGAAATAGTAATTTACATCTGGTTACCACGTAACTTTTTGTACAAAACCTCAGCCCTTATCACACTTGACTCCCCACTCACAGATAAAGAATCCAAGGCACAGATGTTAAAGGATTTGGTGGAAGCAACCCGAGTATCCATCAACAGATGAGTGGATAAACCAAACGTGGTACACACATACAGTGGAATATTACTCGGCCTTAGAAAGGAATAAAATTCTGACACCTTACAACATGAATGAACCTTGAGGACATTATGCCAAGTGAAAGAAGCTAGTCACAAAAGGACAAATACCCTATGATCCCATTTATATAAGGTGCTTGGTCAAAAATCACAGGGACAGAAAATAGAATGGTGGTTGCTAGGGACTGGGGGAGGAGGGAATGAGGAGTTACTGTCTAATGAGTCCAGAGTTTGGAAAGATAAAAAAGTTCTGGAGGCAGACAGTGGTGATGGTTGCAAAACAATGTGAATATACTTATACCACTGACCTGCACACTTAGAATGGTTAATATGGTACATTTTATGTTAGGTATATTAAAATTAAATTAAAATAATAATGATACTAATAAAATACATTAGACACCTCCGTGCTCTCACACTGTCAGTGTCGGCAGGGGCATATCCCATACACGCCCAGTGCCAGCGACAAGGGGCCGGAGGGGCTAAGTTTACGTGGCGGGTAGGAGAGGAAATAGCTTGAGGACCTGGTTAGCTAACACTGGATGAGCCAGAGGCTGAGCCCTGACCTGTGCCCTGTTCTCCTGCGGGGAGCCAATGCCGGTTCTTCCTGGGAAAGAGCAGGGCTGAAGATGGGCTGCTGCGATCGGCTCTCATGTCCAGAGACCGAACCTTCATTTCCTTTCTTCTTCTACCAGCCTCTCCCTTTAATATAGTTAGTGAGTCCCCAGGAGGGGAAACTCTATGGGTTGGAAGATGTTTATGCACATGGACCAGCACAGTGCCTGATACAGAATGGATGCTTCATATAAATAGTCCTAAATGAATTAATGTAGAAATTCATATTGCCAGGGTGGAGAACGGGGAGTACATGAAATTTGGGGGCACACCTATATGGAAAAAAGGGGAAAATTGTGTCAAAACTCAATTTTTGGTGAAGCCAGTAGAGCCCCCAGAGTATCCTGGAGTTTGATGGGAAATGGGATCTCAGCCCAAACTTGGATTTCTTTTCCTGAGTCGCCCTGTTTTCCATCGGATTAGCCTAACTCTTAGTAGGTCTGAGAAGAGAATGCAGATTGTCCTAAGAGAGCTCATAAAAAGCCATAATAAATGCTCTGAAGGAGCTGTCTGCATCAGCCAGAAACCTTCGAGAGGCTGTTTCCAGCTCAAGGAGACTGATCATCCATGTGTATTTTGAGCCGCTATGGCCTATTTTTAGTTTCATATCATTTTTTATTGGGTCCAGGTGGCAGACGACAACTTTAATCCCTTGAGCTTTATTTGTAAAGTCAGCGGCATTTCCTTTGCTTTCCCTTTCCCTGCCCTGAGCAGGAGGACGCTGGACACGGGGGAGGCCTGGTTCCTCTGCCCAGCGATTCCAGCAGGTGAACTGAGCATTTCCTTACTGAAAATCCCCTCCCTGCCATTAGGGGGGAAATGAGCTACTTAGGGACAAAATGCTGTCATTGGGCTTTTAAAATACCCAAAAAACAGATGGTTCTTTGGGCTGGTTTCCAAAGATTCTTTTGGAATCTTTTCAGAGGAATTAGATAATTAAAACACAGCTCCAGCAAAATGTTGAAAAAAAGAGAGAAAGTGCTGTTATATCAACAGTGGGAACTCTCACTTTCTTTAGGGCTGCTAGCAAGGTACTTCCCAACTGTTTAAAATAGGTTATTTTATGAGATCATCCTTTTTAAAGGTACAATTGAAGGGAAAAGGTAATACATAAATTGTTCCAATTTACTCTCTGCCAGATCCCATCTGTCCAAAAGGCCCAGGCACTACACACACACACAGACACACACACACACACACACACACACGTGCGCGCACACACACACACACACGCACTATCGTGTCATCTACCGGATGATGCTGAGGAACTGGGTCATGGTCAGCTCCTGTGAGACCAGGAACTTGGTTTTGTTCAGCAGGGGCAGGAACTTCTCTCTGGGGTAGCGCTCCACTATCACCTGTCTAGAGTTTCAGTGTAAATCTTTTTTTGCAACAATTGCCTAAGAATGTGACTCAGAGTTCTCTGTGGCTTAGGAACTGGGAACCGAGAGAAGGAGGCCATTGGCTGGTTTTTGTTTTCTCAGGAATGGGATTCCAGGCCCCCCTGAAGGAAGTACAATAGAGTCTTACTGGGATCTTGTTTGGAAACCTTGCTTGAGTTCCAGCAACTTCCTCCTGTCTGGTTGCTGTGAATATTTCAAGTACAAAAGAATAAACGGACAAGAAGAGAAGGCTATATCCTCTCCTCTCTCTCATGTCACCCAGAAAGCTACCCCAAGAAGTTTAGCTAAGCTCTTCCTCTGCGTGAAAGGTCTGAGGCTTGGGATTTTCTGTGGAGGTGGCATTTTACTCAACAGCTGTGTGTGTGTGTCTGTCTTAAAAATGAAAAAAAAAAAAAAATCCACAACCAGGATCTAACTCATTCCACCAGCTGCTTCAGACTGCCTGCAGGGGCCTAAAGCAGGCCCTTATGTAGGGCTGAGTGACATCAGGCCTCTCCCAACCCTCCCTTCTCCCCACTCCCCCTCCCTGGGCAGCAGGAGGTCAGTGCTGAGGATGGAATGGAATAGCCACCTGCTTGTTGGTCAGAGAAAGTCACTTTGCTCTCTATTAGTTAAGAATTTGTCTTTGCCAAAGAAATTAAGGTTTACAATGTAGTACATTGGTCCTTACTGTAGCATGGTGTCATAGTTCTTAGCTAAGGAGTTCTGGATAAGATTAGCCTCAGGTGAGGACATTTCAATGCACAGTAATGAAGCAGATAAAAGAATCAAGTCACCTTACCCTGAAATATGCCGTTATTTTTCACAGTAAGAAATAGTCAGAAAGGTTGAGTAATTTGCTCAGATAAAAAGAGGTGAAACTGGGGTTAAAATCAAGGTGAGTGTCAAAGTAGATTACAGTCTGCAGTTCTCCAACAAATTTTGTCATATTTCTGCAGTTCCAGGAATGTGAGTAATATCCAGGAGATTACCCATGTTCAAAATCTTATGACTAAGATCTTGTATTTAAGATAATGAAACTGAGGTCCAAAGAAATTAACTCAACTCACCTGCCTAGGATCAAATAGGTGGTTAGACAGCTCCAGCTCTCCTTGTTCTCATCCTACAAGAATGCACTATGGTTTTAGTGCACTGTGGTTTTAGAGTCTCAGCTTCCCCATCTAGAACGAGACAGCACTATTGATGATGCTTATCACTTCCTTATCTCAGATCCAGGAGCATGGTGGTCCCTCTGTAGGCTTCAGACTCATCCCTGTTCTGAGAATAAACAGGACCATTAGCGTCTCTTCCGTTATTACTGGAAGTACCATCATCTTCAGAGGTCATTGCTCTAGGGCCTCCTCTGGTACCTTCCATGCTGAGTTATTTGACATCTGAAGAGTCTTCAGTCAAATGAGCGTAATGTAGAGGAAAGTGACCAAACATCTCCAGGTTTGTTGAGGGACAGAAGGAAGAGTAGTAGCTTCCTGCTTTTTACCTATAATTTTTTTTTTCCTTTCCTCCTGCCTAGAAAGTTGGGACAGTGGTTTCCCAGCCTATTCTAAGTCCCTGAATTTACAGGGAGGGGAGAAAACTTGGCCTCTGCAGGGAGGCTTTCTTAGTAGGCCTCCATATCCTAAGCTACTCCACTATGGACAGTGTCTTCCCTGACTCTGCCTGGGCCCAGTGTAATGGGCCAAGGCAGTGACTTGAATTGTTTTATAAAGCTCGACGCCAGGCTTAGCCAGCTTGCCTAGGAGCTGAAGTCTAAAATGGGTCCTGGGAAGTCTTGCACAAGGACATGATCACCTTGGAGCCCCTTCTCGGCCTCTTGGCTCCTTTCTCCATCTGGTATCATTTAACCAATCCCTTGAGCACTGGGGCTGTCATAATATCTTTTTTCTTTCCCAAGAAGAATGAATTCTTCAGTTTTTGATATTAGATTCATGAGATTTTTCTCCCATGGTTACCTATATTTTATTTGAGAAAAATAATCATCATCATTTAATAACCATTAGTTAGGACAGGTGAGGCTATATTGCAGTAAGAAATATACCCCCAAATTCAATACTCAAGGTAAAAAAATCTTTATTTTCAGCCACATCACAGTTCAATGCATGTTGGGAGGCACTGCTGTTTGGCTCCACTCAAGAAGTTCAGGTACAGAGGTTGTTTCAGACTTGCAATTCTGTCATCTCAGAGTCCTTTGTTTCTAGAAGTTCAAGTGAGAAAATAGATGGAAGCAACACACTTGTTTTTAACTGCCTCACACTTAAAGTGCTTAAAGGGACATCTATCAAATGTCCACTTCCCTTCCATCTATGAACATGAATTACACGGCCCTACCTACAATTAGTGAGCACGAATTTCCTCTACCACAATGACTGTTTGCTATTCCAAGCAACTTTACTGATTCTTCATTGGTTTTGCATTTTACTTTCCACCAAAAAAAAAAAAAAAAAAAGAAAAAAGCATGTGGGCTCTGGAGTTAGACCACTTGGGTGAGAGCTCGCTCTGGTTCTCTCTCCTACTAGCTGGGTGACCTTCGGCCCATTGATACAGCCCTTTCTCTGCCTCAGTTTTATTGTATGCAAAATGATAATAATATCTACCTTGTGGGGCTGAGAGCATCTAAGGAGAGTTAGTTAGTACAAGTAAAAAGGACTTAGGACAGTGCCTGGCACACCCTATTCAGTAAGTGAGGGTTACATTTTTCACCATTGTGTTGGAGAAGAGCCTAATAATCAGAGAGGTTCCGTGGAGTCTATGAACAAGATGAGGGTGGGTTAGAAAACAGACCTGGCTTATCACTATCAGCAACTTCATCACTATCTTTCGTAGGAATGGGGAGGAAGCATTTTAACTAAGCACACCAAGTGTCAAGCTAAGTGTTTGACACTGTGGTGATCACTACATATATTTCCTCAATTAATTTCTTCTGAAAAACAGAACTTAACTCAGAGAAGCTAAATAACATGCACAACTAGTGGGACTTAACCATGTTTATTCCATTATAAAATCATGTGTTCTGTTCTTGTTTTAAACCAAAAACCTGCAGTGGCAAATCCTGTGGTTTTAGGGAAAATATTTTTGGAGACCTCTCTCTAAGAAGTCTCCTCACACCAGCAGTTCTTAAATGTTCTGACCCTCTGTTCCCTCTACTCTATGAATTGTCATATATCAAAATGAAGAATACCCTCCAAATGTGAAGACCACTTCTTCCCTATGGCCGGAATGCCATCACAGATTGTCTTTTTAGAAATCAAACCATGGCATCCCAGAGTGAAGGCAAGCAGGCTGCCTCCAGCGCCTTTGGGGAGCTGGGGGAGATCATTTAAGGCCCTGGATCCTAGTTCCCACAACCCACTGTCAAGATCCCTGTCTCCTTTCGGTGAGTCGACTTTGCAGGTGATTTTATCTCATCCATGGGGATGAAAAAAGAAGTTCTGACACTCAGGCATCCCTTACACACAGGAAAGTAGGAAAGGGAAAAGAAGCCTGACATGGGTCTAGAAAACAATTTGGAAACTGGATTGGAGAAGGTAGCAGCCACAAAGGGAGTTCCAAGCCCATTTATCTAAGATCCTGAGAAAATTCTTGCTTTCTGCCCAACTTGCAATTATTTTTTAATTTACTCCTGAAGATGCCTGGCCATTGGTTCTGTGGCCTCCCAAGAGACCTTCACTTTTAGAGTATCTGAGGCCGGGAGGAGATGGCAGCATCAGTCAGCAACCACGGCCTGAGGGTCTGGCACCTTGGGAATTTTCCCAGTCTAACCCTAGCCATGTGATGTTATCCAGAGAAGCTTACAGCTTAGTTAGAGGACATTTGGGAGTCGTATTAGTTATCTATTGCTGCATGACAAATTACCCTCCAAATTAGTAGCTTAAAACACAACACATGTATTATCTCACACGGTTTATGTGGGTCAAGATTTCAGGAGCAGCTTAGCTGAGTGGTTCTGGCTTGGAGTCTCTCATAAGGCTGAAATGAAGATGTGAGCTGGGGCTGAAGTCAGTGATTTACATCACATGAAGTCCCTGTTCAGAATGCACCCCACCCTGCCCTGTACCAGCCTCAGTCTCAGACATCCCATTCTAGCCCAGTCAGTCTCTAAATCACAACGAGGTCCCAATGAGGGACCTCTCTTTTTCTTCAGGAACATTTGCTATAGGTACAACTCACTTTACATTAATATTGTTAGATGATTATATTTATTTTTTTCTTATATACATGAAATATGAATGACTCTGGCTGGTGACCAGCAAACATTCCCTTAACATTGTGGAGGACAGAGAAGAAACCAAAACACAGTAGGGTGAAACATTTGATCATTCCTTTCTTGCTTCTCTTCTCTGCATTAACTGGGCCATTTACTGTTCTAATCTGGTCCAAGATGTTCAAATTACATGTGGATGAAAAAGTTGGAGAAATGATGTTTTTATTTATTTATTTATTTATTTTTATTTTATTTTATTTTATTTTATTTTTTTTTGAGACAGAGTCTCACTTTGTTGTCCAGGCTAGAGTGAGTGCCGTGGCGTCAGCCTAGCTCACAGCAACCTCAAACTCCTGGGCTTGAGTGATCCTTCTGCCTCAGCCTCCCGAGTAGCTGGGACTACAGGCATGCGCCACCATGCCCGGCTAATTTTTTATATATATATCAGTTGGCCAATTAATTTCTTTCTATTTATAGTAGAGACGGGGTCTCGCTCTTGCTCAGGCTGGTTTTGAACTCCTGACCTTGAGCAATCCGCCCGCCTCGGCCTCCCAAGAGCTAGGATTACAGGCGTGAGCCACAGCGCCCGGCCTTATTTATTTATTTTAATAGAGATGGGGTCTTGCTCTTACTCAGGGTGGTCTTGAACTCCTGACCTCAATCAAAAGAAACTTGAAATTGATCTGTAATGTTGGAATTTTTATAAGTGGGAATATATTTGTGTCTTACTTGTATAATTAAAAGAAATAAAAGTAAAATATTGCATAAAAAGGCGGTTTCATAATAATCTCAAAGGTGCTTGGAATGTCTCTTCAGCCATTGACGTGTGGAGGTGCTGCCCTCTTGTGGAGCTTTTGGAATAGTCTTTAAATGGTTACTTACAAATCAAAGAATTGACTGTTCCATTCACCAAACTGTAGAGAGTCAATTTCAGAGTTAGAGGTCAACCCCTCACGTTTGTTCTGTGAGAAAAAGAAGACAACCAAGTTTTTCAGTGGCTTCCCCAAAATAACATAGAGTTTTAGGCAACTTTCAACTATTCTTCTGCCTCTCCTTGGCTGCAAGCCAAGAAGCACTAAGTAAACATTGAAAAGTGTTTAAAAAGACTTCAGGTGCTACACGATATACAGTACCTGGCATTTAGAAGTTACTGAATAATAAGAATGTGACAGACTGACCATATCACCAGGATCTTTCTGGGAGTTTGAGAAACAAGGATGGACAATGCTTTTATTGTGTAGTGGATTATAACATTTAGTCTAATTGACACATTTAATAAGAGGATTACCCTCAAAGCTGCATCTAGTGATAAAGCAATATCTTAATGTAATAGATTGAGTATTGGGGTGGAATAGGGAGTGACTAGCATCTGCCTCTGGTCACAAGTGACTTAACTGTTTAAAATATATAATTATGCAATGGCCCAGTTAATTTTTCTGGCCATGACATGGCTCTGTCTCTAGACTTGTCTAGCCTGAGATGATCAGGGAATGAATGGTAGGAGGAAACATGTCCTCTATGACCAGTCACAAAATAAAAACTTGGGGCTCCATTTCTGCCTAGGATGAGGGAAACTGGAAAGAGATTCACTTTTGCATTAATAACAAGAGAAACTGCATAATCTACTTTTCTTTAAATCATCAGAGGGCTTAGACTGCAGGGCAAAAGCATCCTGAACTCCAAGGTCAGACAGGAGGCTCCAGTAGGAGCAGGATACCAGCACTGGCTTACCTGGGACAGAGCATGGAAGGGAGATGGGACCTCCACACAACAAAGGAAAAATTCTACTGAAGTTTCTTAGGAATTGCTAAAGAATTGCACAAGGGGAATCTGCACTCACTTGCAGACTTCTCCATGGAACGTCAATGGGTACTTACAATAAAAACTGAGGGCAGGGCAGAAGAACAGAGAAACCTTGCTGGGGGTGCAGGCACTGTGGACTGTTTTGCCCTATAAAACAAAAGCCTTAAACTGCTGGGACAAGAACAGCAAACCTCGTTTTTCTCAGGACACAATGAAGACCCATTGCAGCCAGAAAAAGGGAAAGTAAAATAAATAGAAAACAAATCTATCTGTGGAAAAGGGGCAGGAAACTGTTATAGGTCTACACCATTAGAAGTCTACCATGAGAGAAGGAACAGAGCAATTGAGAAAGCCCCACCACCAGAAGCCAGGGACACAGGGCATGCCTAAGAATGACACTGGGTGGAGACAACAGAGTTATGATGATCATGGCAACAACAAAACCTAAGTCCAATTCAACTCCTAGCTAGACTTACCAATGCCCTACGCTATTAATACCTAGTAGAGGAAGAGGCATGTCCAGGTCTAGGCATATTATTTACCTCAATCACTACTGTTCTACATCAATGTATGGTACTCAAAAACCACATGACATGGCCAGGCACAGTGGTTCATGCCTATAATCCCAGCACTTTGGGAGGATCACTTGAGGCCAGGAATTTGAGACCAGCCTGAGCAACACATGAGACCCCGTTTCTACAAAGAATTAAAAAAATTTAGTCAAGTATGGTGGTGTGCACTTGTAGTACCAGCTACTTGGGAGGCTGAACCAAGAAAATCACTTGAGCCTGAGAGTTGGAGCTCGCAGTGAGCTGTGATTGTGCCACTGCACTCCAGTATGAATGACAGAGCAATACTCCCATGTCAAAACAAACAAACAAACAAAAAAATGGGCCGGGCACGGTGGCTCACGCCTGTAATCCTAGCACTCTGAGAGGCCAAGGTGAGAGGATTGCTTGAGCTCAGGAGTTTGAGACCAGCCTGAGCAAGAGTGAGACCCCTCTCTACTATAAATAGAAAATACTATAAATAGAAATCTCTACTATAAATATAAAATATAAAATTAATTGGCCAAAAAATATATATATATATGTGTGTGTATATATATATATATATAATGAGCTGAACATGGTGGCACATGCCTGTAGTCCCAGCTACTTGGGAGGCTGAGGCAGGAGGATCGCTTGATCCCAGGAGTTTGAGGTTGCTGTGAGCTAGGCTGATGCCACGGCACTCTAGCGCAGGCAAGAGAGTAAGACTCTGTCTCAAACAAAACAAAACAAAACATAAAAAAAAAAAAACAAGACTATGAGACACAAAAAAAGCAAGAAAAAAGAAGACATTGCTAAGACACAAAATACAGAACCAAACTCAGAGATGACTCAGATATGGGGAATATCAGATGAGGAATTTACAACAACTATAGTTGATATGTTAAAAGTCTAGTGGAAAAGGCAGCCAATATGCATGAACAGATGGGGGGATGTTAGTAGAGAGACAGAAATTGTGAGAAACAGTCAAACAGAAATGCTAGAAATAAAATACACGAGATGATTAGTGATGTTGAGCATTTTTTCATATATCCCAATACCCTGATTTGATCATTACATATTATATGGATATATCAAAATATCACATGTACCCCTAAAATATGTATACCTAGTATGTTTAATTAAAAATTAAAAACAAAACACAACAGAGGTGAAAAATGCCTTTGATGATCTCATCACTAGATGCAACAGAGAGAAAGAATCAGTAAACTTGAAGATGAGTCAACAGAAATCAGCCAAACTGAAAAACAGAGAATAGAAAGTAAGCCTAACAGTATCTAAGAGCCGTGGGACAATTTTGAACAGTCTGACATATGTATAATTGGAATCTCAGAAAGAGAAGAGAGAATGGGAGTTAAATAGGGAAGTGGGATTGGGAGTCATACTGTTTAGTATATTTCATTTTATCCCTTCTTTTCAGCATGGCACCTCACCCTTCCCTCCATGGTGCTTCTTGTGTTTTAAGGTCAGCAACTATTTGGTGCCACTTGTTCAGAGAGTAAACTACAGTTTTTTTGGGGCTGAGGATAGTTGTTTGATTTTGTGCATAAGGAACAGGATCTGTGGTGTCTAATTACTCCATTTCATCTGTTCTAAGGTAAACATTTTACCATTTCTGAAAATAGAATATGTGCTAACGTTGATGGAGTGTCATTAAATGGATTTTGCTTTCAATGGTACCTAAAATGATAATGCAACTTACAATCAATTATATCTTCAATTTGATGTAAATGACTGTAAGTTGCATTATAAAGTACTAAAATACTAGTACTTTAAAAAATATATTGTAAAACAGGAAATACAGAAAACTATAAACAATAGCTACATGGCTTAATAAACTATTATAAGCCAACACCTGTCTTATAATATGGTGGTAATAAGGCAAATATCCCATAAACACCACCAAGATCATAAGGCAAATATCCCATGAGGCAAATATCCCATAAGGCAAATCATAAGGCAAATATCATAATGCAAATATCCCATAAACACCACCAAGATCATAAAATAAAACTTTGCTAGCTACTTCCAGAATCCCCCCCAAATGCCTTGTCCTAGCCATTGTCAATGCTCTCCCACTCCTCCTTCCCCAGAATAAACTATTATCTAAACTATAAAGCTATTCTGACCCTTAATCACCTCCTTGTATATCTTTATTATCACCGGACTGTGCATCCCTAAATAAACTAGTTTAGTTTTGCCTATTTTATAATGTGGAACTTCCTTCCCATACCTTTCCTTACAGTTTATCTGTTAAAAATCACAGAGCACTTAAACTATAGTTTCCTAGTCTGAATTGTGGCACATTTAACCTGTAGTTTCCCGTAGTTTGGATTTTGCTAACTGCATGCTCACACTTCAGTTCAACATGTGCTCTGTATCTCCTGCAATTTGGCAGACGGCTGGACCCAGAGGCACGATCAGACTCATCTCTGATCCCTTTGGCAAAACTAGAGGTGATGTAGGGTTCTTTCATTAGGAGCCATAAAATGTCTGGTTGTCTCTTTTTGTGATGTTAATAGCAGTTGATGCTCAAAGTCTAAATCCATTGATTCACTGGGGGGTGCAAAATGGCAATATCATCTCATTTATTATTAAAACACTAAAAAGAGACATTTTCCCCCCTTCATCTACCATTGGTTACCCAGTGTAACAGTTCAAAGAGTTGGACAGTTAATAGAGGAAAGAGAAAAAAATACTTTTCCCCTTTTTCAGTTTTCAAAATAATGAATACTCCATCATCCTTCAATTGTGACCATTTTTAATGTGTTTATGATGGGTTTTAATAAATTATAATTATCTTTTTTTGAAGATAAAATTTTCCCATATTTGGACAGTGGAAGCCCCATTAAGTTGGCTCGTGAGTCTTTTTGAAATTATCTAGTAGCTTTTGACAATGTCTATTTGTTCTGTTAAGATGTCCTACCTAGTCTTATCTTTAATGTTTCCTGCCACAGACTATTTCCTGCCACTCTTTTAGTGGGGAAAAAAAAATGGC
This sequence comes from Microcebus murinus, assembly GCF_040939455.1. Taxonomy (NCBI): domain Eukaryota; kingdom Metazoa; phylum Chordata; class Mammalia; order Primates; family Cheirogaleidae; genus Microcebus; species Microcebus murinus. Next base: position 48,633,594 of record NC_134122.1, on the reverse strand, counting down.
ATTTTAAAACCAAACACAAGTGCTAGCAATCCTGTTATGAATGGTACAAATTCATGGTACAAACTTATGAACGTATATACACATACATACACATGTGTATTTAATATATATTCATAAGCTTATACCAGCATGTCCAAATCAAATTCATTACTACTAGGATATTTTTTAAAAAATTTACATGTTCTATTTTATAGCTGTATCTCCTTTTTCCCACAGTAAGAATGCTGGTTCTCAAAAAAAAAAAAAAAAAAAAGATGAATTAAAGTATCCCATAAATATATCAGACTACCATCAGCTAAACCAAATGTTTTTGTATACATTCTTTTTTTTAATTGTATAAGTAACATATGCTAATGCTCACCACCAGTCTTTATGTTGCCATTTCTACAGCTATTTTGGTTGTCTGCAGCTCATTTTCTAGTACATTCCTGAGGAAGAGCTAAAGGGAACAATATTTCCTTAATTTTTGTTTGTTGGGTAAGTTTGTGCCCTTAATACTTGAAAGTTAATTTTTTTTTATTTCGGCATATTATGGGCGTACAGATTTTAAGGTTTCAACAAATGCCCTTTCCCCCCGCCCCCCAAAAGTCTGAGTTTCCAGCGTGACCATCCCCCAGATGGTGCACATTTCACTCATTATGTATGTATATACCTACCCCCCGCCCCCTCCCCCCTCCCACCTGCCCAATACCCTATTACTGTAGTACCTATGTGTCCACTTAGGTGCTGCTCAGTTAATAACAGTTTGCTGGTGAGTATATGTGGGATACTTCTTTTGATTCTTGGGATACTTCACTTAGTATGGGTTCCAGTTCTAACCAGGAAAATATAAGATGTGCTATATCACCGTTGTTTCTTAGAGCTGAATAGTACTCCATGGTATACATATACCACATTTTGTTAATCCATTCTTGGATTGATGGGCACTTGGGCTGTTTCCACAGCCTTGAAATTATTAATTGTGCTGCTATAAACATTCGAGTGCAGGTGTCTTTTTTGTAGAGTGTCATTGGATCTTTTGGGTAGATGCCCAGTAATGGGATTGCTGGATCAAATGGTAGATTCACTTGTATCGCTTTAAGGTATCTCCATATTGCTTTCCACAGAGGTTGAACTAGTTTGCAGTCCCACCAGCAGTGTAGGAGTGTTCCTCTCTCCCCGCATCCATGCCAGTATTTATTGTTTGGAGACTTTTTTTATAAAGGCCATTCTCACTGAAGTTAAGTGATATCTCATTGTGGTTTTGATTTGCATTTCCCTGATGATTAGAGATGTTGAACATTTTTTCGTATGTTTGTTGGCCATTCTTCTGTCTTCTTTAGAAAAGTTTCTGTTCAAGTTCTTTGCCCACTTTTTAATAGGGTTATTTGATTTTTTCTTGCTGATTTTCGTGAGTTCTAAGTATATTCTAGTTATAAGCCCCTTATCACATGCGTAGGATGCAAAAATTTTCTCCCATTCTTTAGGTTGTCTGTTTACTTTCATGACTGTTTCTTTGGCTGTGCAGAAGCTTTTTAGTTTGATCACGTCCCATTTATTTATTTTTGTTGCTGCTTTGATTGCTTTTGGGACTTCTTCATAAACTCTTTGACTAGGCCGATGTCTAGGAGAGTGTTTCCAACTTTTTCTTCTAGAATTCTAATCGTTTCATACCTTAGTTTTAAGTCTGTCATCCAGCATGAGTTTATTTTTGTGAGAGGTGAAAGGTGTGGGTCCTGCTTTAGCCTTCTACAAGTGGCTATCCAGTTTTCCCAGCACCATTTATTGAAAAGGGATTCTTTTCCCCAGCATATATTTTTGTCTGCTTTGTAAAAGATTAGATGGCTATATGAGGATGGTTTTATATCAGGATTCTCACATCTGTTCCACTGGTCAATATTCCTATTTTTGAGCCAATACCAGATTGATTCATTTACTGCAGCTTTGTAGCATAATTTGATATCTGGCATATTAATATCTCCCATTTTCTTTTTGTTGCCTAGAATTCCTTTTGATATTCAGGGTCTTCTATGGTTCCATACAAAGCGTAAAATTATTTTTTCTACATCTGTGAAGAATGCTGATGGGATTTTAATAGGTATTGCATGAATCTGTAGATCAGTTTGGGTAGTATAGACATTTTAATGATGTTGAGTCTGCCGATCCACGAGCATGGCATGGATTTCAATCTGTTTACATTCTCTGCTATTTCCTTCCTCAGTGTTTCATAGTTCTCCCAGTAGAGGTCTTTTACCTCCTTGGTTAGGTATATTCCTAGGTACTTTAATTTCTTTATTGCTATTGTGAAGGGAATTGAGTCTTTGAATTGGTTCTCAATTTGATTCTTGTTGGTGTATATGAATGCCTCTGATTTCTGTGTATTGATTTTGTGTCCTGAGACTTTACTAAATTCATTTATCAGTTCCAGGAGTTTCTTGGTTGAATCTTTGGGGTTTTCTAAATATAATATCATATCATCAGCAAACAGTAAAAGTTTGATCTTTTCTGCCCCTATTTGGATACCTTTAATTCCATTTTCCTGTCTGATTGCTGTAGCCAAGACTTCCAGCACTATGTTGAACAGAAGTGGAGATAGTGGGCAGCCTTGTCTGGTTTCAGTTCTAAGTGGGAATGCTTTCAATTTTTCCCCATTCAGTATGATGTTGGCTATGGGTCTGTCATATATGGCTTGTGTCATTTTTAGGTATGTTCCTTCTATGCCTATTTTATTCAGTGTTCATGAAAGGGTGTTGAATTTTGTCAAAAGCTTTTTCTGCATCTATTGAAAGAATCATGTGGTCTTTGTTTTTGCTTCTGTTTATGTGGTGAATTGCATTTATTGATTTACGTATGTTGAACCATCCCTGCATCCCTGGGATGAAGCCCACTTGGTGGTAGCATGGATTATTTTTTTGATAAGCGCCTGGATTCGGTTAGCTAAGATTTTGTTGAAAATTTTTGCCTCTATATTCATTAGGGATATTGGTCTGTAGTTTTCTTTTTTTGTTGCATCCTTTCCTGGTTTTGGTATCAGAGTAATATTCGCTTCATAAAAGGTGTCAGGGAGGTTTCCGTTCTTCTCGATGTTGTGGAATAGTTTCTGCAAGATAGGTATTAGTACTTCTTTGTAAGTGTGGTAAAATTTGGGTGTGAAACCATCTGGACCGGGACTTTTCTTTTTCGAAAGATTTTTAATTGCTGTTTCTATTACAGCTCTTGAGATTGGTCTGTTCAGGAAATCTATTTCTTCCTGGTTGAGCCTAGGGAGGCTGTGTGTTTCAGGAAATTTGTCCATTTCCTCCACATTTTTCAGTTTGTCTGCATAGAGATTTTTGTAGTATTCATAAATTATATCTTGTATCTCTTTGGGATCAGTTGTGATATCTCCTTTTTTGTTCCTGATGGAGCTTATTAGAGATTTCTCTTTTCTGCTTTTCGTTAGCTTAGCCAATGGCATGTCAATTTTGTTTATTTTTTCAAAGAACCAACTTTTAGTTTTATTAATCTCCTGAATAGCTTCCCTGTTTTTAATTTCGTTTAGTTCTGTGCCATCAGTGGGGTGTTGAAATCTCTGGTGATTATGGAGTTGCTATTAATCCATTTGCTTAGATCTATTTGCTTTATGAATCTGGGTGCACTTAAGTTGGGTGCATATATATTTTAAATTGTTATTTCTTCTTGTTCAACTGTGCCCTTCACCATTATATAATGACCCTCTTTTTCACTACTTTTTTTGGTTTAAAAACTGAATCATCTGAAATTAGAACTGCCACGCCAGCCTTCTTTTGGCTTCCACTTGTTTGGAATACTGATCTCCACCCTTTTACTTTTAGTCTATATACATCCTTGCAGGTTAGATGTGTTTCCTGAAGACAGCATATACCTGGCCTGTATTTTCTTATCCATTCAGCCAGCCTGTGTCTCTTGAGTTTAAGCCATTCACATTTATTGAGAGAACTGATAGGTAAGGTAGATTACTATTCATTCTGTTCGGTTGGATGTTGTTGATTTGATTTCTCTCTTGAGCCATTGTAATATCTGGCCTTTAATCTTTGGGGTTTGGTTGTTTTTATATTCGTGAGTTTTTATTATGGTGTTCCGTGCATAACACTGTTTTGAGTACTTGTAGGGCTGGTCTTGTCTTGGTGAATTCTCTGAGACTTTGCTTATCTGAGATTGTCTTTATTTCTCCTTCATATACAAAGCTTAGTTTTGCAGGGAATAAGATTCTAGGGTGGGCATTGTTTTGTTTCAGAAGAGTGAGAATGGGGCCCCAGTCTCTCCTTGCTTGTAAAGTCTCATTAGAGAAGTCTGGTGTTATTCGAATTGGCTTTCCCTTGTATGTTACTTGCTTCTTTCATCTTACAGCTCTTAGAAGGGCCTCTTCAGTTGATATTTTGGTCAGTCTGATGACTGCATGTCGTGACGTCTTCCTCTTTGCATTGAATCTCCCAGGGGTCTTCTGAGCTTCTTGAACTTGTATATCGAGATTTTTAGCAAGACCTGGGAAATTTTCCTCTATTACATCTTCAAATAGCTTGTCCAACACTTGAGTGTTGTCTTCTTCCCCTTCTGGTAACTCTATGACCCTCACATTAGGTTTCTTCACATAATCCCACATCTCTTGTAGGCTTTGCTCTTTTCTCTTGTTTCTCTGCTCTATCTCTGTGACTGATTTATTTAATTGGAGGGTGGTATCTTCAATCTCTGAGAGTCTTTCTTCCGTTTGATCTACCCTGTTCTTGAGACTTTCCACTGTATTTTGTAGTTCCCTGAATTAATTCTTCATTTCCAGTAGTTCAGTTAAACTTTTCTTCATTGTGTCGATTTCTTTACTGAACTTTTGTTCCAGGTCCTGGAGGCTTTTTGTGGTTTCTTTGTGTTGGTTATGGAGTTGTTCTTGCAGGTCGTTGAATTTTCTTATGATCCACATTCGAAATTCTTCTGTCATTTTGGTTGCCTGATTTTGGTTGGTGTCTGTTTCTAGGGGGCTGGTGCTCCTCTTTGGGGGTGTGTTTTCTGTTTGGTCCTTCATATTTCCAAAGTTCCTTCGCTGATTTCTTCCCATGTCGATCAGCTGTTGTTTCTTTCCTTTAGGTTTTCGTTTGGGTGTTCACATGCCTTGTTTAGTTTCTGAACCGGTAGGTGGTGTCTGTGGGTGAGATTTGACCACTCCCTGTATAATGAGTCAGTAGGTGCCATGAAAAGGCTGTGCAGGATGTTCTCCCTGTCAGTAGGTGGCGCTTGCTTGGAGGAACAGGCTACACTGTTGTTTTGTGTCCTGTTATCAGCTCTTGTTCCTGTAGGGAGGCACTGTAGTGCCTCAGGTGATGGGTGGGGCCCTGGGACTTCCAAGTGTTTCCTTTTCTCCCCCTCAGTGAGGGCTGGTCTGGGAGTGAGTCTGGGCAGAGCTGGGTTGGGTAAGCCTGCCCTCAGGCACCATCAATGCCGTTAGCAGGGGTCAAAGTTCTGTTCTCTGCTTCCAGGAAAAGCTGTCAGGGAGGGGCTGGAATGGCCCCACTCAGTCAGAAATCTATGTGTGGCGTGTGGCTGTCTGAGACCTGCAGTCTGGAGCGGGCCTCGCTTCTTTCCACCCTCCCCAACTCCGCAGCTACTCCTTGGCCTCTGCCAGCAGTCCAGACCTCACGCCACCGGGCCTCCCCTGGCTATGATGCTGGCTGGGAGGTTCCCTGAGCAGGAACGCCACTGGGCTGGGCTCCTGGCCTCCCTTTGGGAGGAGTATTGCCCTCTAGGATGCTGATTTGCCCCAAAGGCACACTCACCTCAGTAGGCTGTTCACGTACATCCCTTCTGTGCCCCAGGCAATGTGAGACCTCGGTGCACGGGATCTGGTCTGCAGGTCTGACCTCTGGGCCCCAGAGTTCAAACTATATCCCCACCAGGGAGAGGAGTGCCAGTCCCAATTCACCCATGAGGAGTCCAAGCTGGGTCTATGTCTCTCAGCCTCAGGGGCTGCCCCTTTCTCCTGGGATCACCATGCCAGCAGCTCCTGGGAGGGCTGATGGGTAGGGAGCTCACCGTCTGAGTTACCCTTAGTCAGCTGTAGGGCCCCAAAAGGGAAGGTCCCTTTCCCTGGAGGTGCTTCTGGCTAGTGGCTATATTGTCTCTTGTGCAGCCACGGGTAGGGTCAGCAGATGGGAGAATGAGGCAGTATGGCACCTGCCACATGGCTCGGGTCTGTGTACATGGAAGTGCTCTGAGGGATTTGGGAGCCTGGTACCACATCTGCTACTGGCTTACCGCTCACTGGTGGCAGCTGTCTCTGGGCTGGTGTCCACAGGTCTCTCCACCCGCTGGGGAGCCCACCAGCAGTCCAAGATGCAAGGGAGGGGAAACTTGGCCGATATACCTACCCTTCCCACTGGTCTCTGGGCTGCTTCAGCGGTCTCAGCTTCCAGTTCTCTGCAACCTCCTCCGGTGGAGTCTCCCGTGGTCTCAAGTACTCCTCCTTCCAACCCTCGTCCGCCGTATGCTCGTCTTCTTGCTTCTTTCTTCTAATTTCTGCTAGATTCTGTCTTTTCTGCAGAGACACTGTGTGTGGCGGTGTTTCTTGTCCGCCATCTTGATTCCCCTCACTTGAAAGTTAATTTTGTTGGATATAAAAACCTCAGCTCACATTTTTTCTTGTTACTTCATTTTCTTCAGGCATAAAGTATAATTGTGGAAGCCTGATGATCTAATATTTTTATGTATCATTTGTTTTTGCTTCCTTAATAGTATTGTTATTTATGTCTTTGTATTGGATGTTGTAGATACAAGTACAATAATCATAGGTACAATTGTGCACTTTAAAAATATTTTCATTTATTTTTTAACATTAATGTTTTCTGGAACTATACTTGTTTCAGGCTTCCATTATCTACATATTGATTCTTCTGTCTCTATTTGCCAATTCCTAATTTTTTTAAAAAAATTTCCATTTCTGTATTTTTCTTAAGGCATTATCTGTAGTCTTTATTTGCCTTCTTTCTAGTCATTTCTGAAATGTTTTTATTTCCAAAGCTTTCCCGAGTTTATCTTATTTCTGAATTTTCTGAATTCTAAATTTTCTTCATATTTTATGTAATTTTCTTAGTATTTTTTTAGGATATTTTCTAACGAACTAGTTTTGATCTGCTCTGTGGGCCTCTGATAGATTTTCATTGCAAAGATGTTATTTCTGCTCTTGATTTTTTAAATTAAATTTGTATAAGATTGTTCTAAAAACTTTTCTGTGATTTCTTTTTAAGGAAAATTGATTTTCCTCAACTTTGAGAAGGAAGCATGATTCATAGAAGCTTCTTTTTTTTTTTTTTAAGTGTTCAAAAAAACGTATTCTGTTGAGGATTTTGTTGACTGTTCCTTATTCTACTTGTATTTCAACCTTCTCCTCATCTCTCTTGCTCAATTTGGCTTCATCACACCAGTTTCTCTTCAGTGTGGGACGCTGTTCTGGAGGGCAGAGCCCCAATGAACTTGGTGAAGTGTCAATACTTCACAGGGGCTGGCACTTTTGTACCCTCATCCTCCACTGAAGTAGACAAAGCCTCTCCCAGTTTCAAATGCTGTTTGCAACTTGGCCTCCTGTGTGTTTCAGTGGTTAAAGTTCTGTTCTCACGTTGTTAGATGCTGCTTCCTCTCTTCTACTTCGCCTGAACAGATGCCAATACCATCTTGTGTTCTGCGGCTGTCGGTGGCTTCTCTTCACTCACTTATAAGGATACCAAGTCACCTAAATTTGTTGTAAATATTGTTACAGACGTTTGACTTTGCTGTCCAGTTGCTATTATGTGGGGATTTGAAGATTAATGTCTCCTCTTCCACTCTGTTATCCCTTGGGGATATATGTTTTATTCATTTCCCACCATTTAAGTGGCATTTTTAGTGGGTGAGGAGATAAATATTCGTAGATGTTTGATTCACATTCCTAATTTATTTTTTTGGAGACAGAGTCTCGCTTTGTTGCCCAGTCTAGATTGAGTGCTGTGTCATCAGCCTAGCTCACAGCAACCTCAAACTCCTGGGCTCAAGCAATCCTCCTGCCTCAGCCTCCAGAGTAGCTGGGACTACAGGCATGTGCCACCGTGCTCAGCTAATTTTTTTCTATATATATTAGTTGGCCAATTAATTTCTTTGTATTTATAGTAGAGACGGGGTCTCGCTCTTGCTCAGGCTGGTTTCAACCTCCTGACCTTGAGCAATCTGCCTGCCTCGGCCTCCCTCAGTGTTAGGATTACAGGTGTGAGCCACCGTGCCCGGTGCCTAATTTGTTTTATAACAGGAAACATTCATTGGGAATTCACATCTGCTTTGTTCATTGGATTAGGTCTTTTCCAGATTGTACCTTTTTGTTTTTTACAGTTTTATGTTTTTGTTCCATTCTAATCTCATTTTCCTAGAGTCCACCACTAAGTCTCATTTAAAAATTAAAATAGCCAGGATCCCTTTGCTTCATCCTTTATATCACAAATACTTTTATAATTCATCTACTTCCTGTCACTTCAGATCTTCACTTGCATAGCTAGTTTTCTTTCCAGACATCTGCCCATTTCCTTGCAGAGTGTATATATCATAGACCCTGCAGCTTCAGTATCTTATGTAGTGTTGAAGGCACTAGTTTGAAATATATTTTAAGGTGGTTTTAGCCCACACTTTGAAAAAGATATATTAAAACTGAGGCTATTTTGAAGTTTAAGAATATTAATGATACAAGAAGTAGTTCCTTTCATATGAGGCTGAAAACAATTTTCCTTCACTGTCAGCCTGTAATCCAACCAAACTCTTCAGGAATAACACAGCACTGTCCCATTTATGTAATGATCTTTAACCCTTCCAACTACCCCTCCCACCCCAACAACTTTATTTTCAATTCAACCCTAAAGGATAAAGAGGAAAGGCAGATGGGAAATTTAAAGCTGGGAGAAATACAACGATTTCCCTTAGGATTGTGGTTTTCCACTTACTACCCTTCTACTTGACAACATTACAGAAATATTTAGATTTTTATAAATGCCAGGGAATTTGCCCAATTAACATTAAAACTTCCCCCAAATTGTCAAAGATAAAAGTATTCTTCTCTCTAGTTTTTTATAGAAATATAAAAAGCTGAGCAAAAGAAACAATTAGATAGTTAATATACAAAATGTATTCTATTTTAAAAATGATACAGATCTAAGAACAAATCTTTCAGGCTGGTAATTGCCTCATTCCCAAATAGGGACTTCAAATTGATAAGATTCTCTCGTAGGCAATAGCCTCTCAGCAGTCTGGGTTTATTGGAATATTGCTCTCTGAACACGCACACATTCAGGTTTGTTAAATATATCCTCTTCTGCTTCTGGAGTTAGTTGGATGTTATCTTTGACTGGAGACAGGGGCTTCTTACAAGACGGAAGCTTTTCAGAGTCTCTGCAAAATATAACAAAAATAAAATTGATGTTTTTAAAATACTGGATATTATAGAAGAAATAATCTACCTGGACAAAATAGAGACATATGAAGAGGATAAGACCCTTTACTGTATAATCTGTTTCAATTCATTATATAATACATTCAGGTTCTCCTCTGAGTACTCCCAATAAATTTTGAGTCTTGTATTTTAAGTGCCCCTTCCTGCTTTCAAAATCATCTTTCAATGCAGGTGGCTAAGAACCAATATAAGTGAAGCACAAACAAATGATTAAGCCCTGTCTTTTATTCCTTCCTCCCTCACCTGCCCCCTCCTTTTTTGCTAGAAGGGAACTCTATGTCTACAAAAATTTAATCCTATTATGAAAACATCACAGGTAATTCTATCTCCTGTCAACAAAAATTAAACGCAAGTCCTATTTTCCAAAAGGCACTTAAGAATGCTGTTGCATCCTTAATTTCTTTTTATCAACAGTTCTCAAAGTATGTTCCACAGATCTCTGGTGATTCCCAAGACCCTTTCATGGAGTTTCCAAGATAAAAACTATTCTCACAATATTTGGACCTTATTTCCCTTTTCTAGTGTTCTGCCATTTGTACTGAGGATGGTAAAGCAGAACTGAGTAGAGCTGCTGTCAAGTCAGCATGAACCAAGGCAGTGGTACTAACTGTATAACTATTAACTAGTAGCACAGGTATTTTCCACCTCCATGCACTTATAGTTTAAAAAAAAGTCCCAAGAATGTTTTTGATGAAGCAGTAAATCATTAATTTTATTAAATCTCAACCCTTTGATATACTTCTTAATATTCTGTGACAAAATGGGAAGTACACATAAAGCACTTGTATTTCATACCAAAGTCAGACTGAGCACTGTTTTTTAGTTTGCCATCTTTTTATGAAAATAAGGTATAGAAATTGAAAGTAAATATACTTATAAAGAGTTGGCTAAAGGAAATACAGAAAAATAATTCTCTTTTGGTGAGAGAAACAAATTGATTCATATGAAACTAGAAAGAGCTGAGAGAAAGAGAGTGAAATTATGGAAAAGAATAGTTAATCCTATTTCAGAATAAGAAAAAGACAACTCACTTTTTAAATCCAAAATTTTTCCAGAGCTCACTGATTTTTATCTGTAGTCCTGGCTTGTTCTCAGCATCATGGTGGTTTCTCTTCTGGATGCCTGCTGGCTTCTTGCTCAGCCCACTGACTCTGGCAGGTACCAGAGGTTTAATCTTGGTTGTAGAAAGAGAATCCATAGAACTAGATTTATATAGCCCAGGAACCTGAAGAATAAATGCCCGTTTTAAGACCATTCTGTTAAAATAAATACCTTTAGTTAATTTCAAACTATTCTTTATACACTGGAACAGAAAAATAACCCATAAGCAATGTGTAAAATGTGCCATTTATAAATATCTATTACAGAAGTCATCATAATTATCTTAACAGGTAATATTTGCACTCTTTCCAATTGCTTTCCAGAAATGGCAGACCAATGCTCACTTTCTTAAATATGTGACTGTTTATCTCACAATACTCTTATTTAAAAAATTAGCAAAATTAAAAATATATTTTTTTTGCTTAGAAAGTGATGTGGCCAAAAAAATAAAAAATAAAATAAAAAAATATATTTTTTGAAATATGAAGAGGTAAGAAGTTGTATTTTATTATCTTAATTTCCTTTATTTGATTACTAATGAAGTTAAACATGCTTTATATATTAATCAACCACTTGCACTTTTTCTTTCGTGATCTCTGTCATCGACCTTATCCATTTTTTAAGTCAGGGATGAGTTTTTTTTAACATTGATAGGTAAGAACACTTCATTATAAAATATACTTTAAATTGTGAACTTTCACTACATAGTAACACAAACATTTATATATTTGATTTAAAAAACTGACTTATCATGGGTACACAGTTTCTAGAAGGCCTTTTGGCAATGCATACCAAATTTAAATCATACATACTTTGGGACCATGTTCTAGGAAGTTTCCTAGAACCAAACATGGTTCTAGGTTTGAAAATAGATATTTTTGTATAAATGAGAATATAGGCATTTTACTTTTTAATTTTGTTTATATTTCTTATTTTTTGATAAGTATGCATTGCTTCTGAAATTTAAAAAAATTAAATAACTGTTTTTTACCTTGTTCCTTAAAATTGAGTCTTTTCTTAAAAAATGAGATAAATGTAGCTTAGAGGCTTGATTACCTTGATTATTAGGTGATTTAATATTGCAATCAGATTCCTAGATCCCCCAAATCAATTCTACTCCATGGAATTCATCCCTACAAATTATTCAAGAATATGTCCTCAAATATTTACCCATAAGATCTTGGTAGAAGACACTATTTACTAGAGCAAAAAATTTTTAGGGTAAATGACAAAAATAAGGGAATTAGCTAAACCCATACATGGCCTATTATATAGTTATCACAAGTAATGACTACCTAAGTACTTATAGAACTTTACACTGCAAGAGAAAATAGGTTTTACAACTTAAACACAGTAAGACACAAACATGGTTCTAGGAAGTTTGAAAATAGATATTTTTATGTAAATGAGAATATAGGCATTTTACTTTTTAATTTTGCTTATATTCCTCATTTTATAATAAGTATGCATTGTTTCTGAAATTAAAAAACAATAAATTAAATTGTTTTACCTTGTTCCTTAGAATTGAATCTTTTCTCGAAAAATGAGATAAATGTAGCTTGGAGGCCTGATTACCTTGATTATCAGGTGATTTAGTATTGCAATCAGATTCCTACATCCCCCAATCAAAAAATAAAATAAAATTACATTTTACTCTAGAATTTTTATAATATTCAACAAAATGGAAGATAAGTAAAAACATGGGATAGAATTAATAAATGGAACCTAATATAGAAAGGATAATGTTAGCTAGTTTTAACTGAAGAAGCTAGCAAGATGTTTCAGCCAGAGAAGTAAACTGTTGAGTCAGTGCAGTTGCATATCTCTTCTTTCAACTGTCTAACACGTTCAACTTTAAAGAGAAAAATGGCATCTACTTTCAGGAAATGGAGTAGTATTGTATCAAATACCCTTTTACCTTTAGCAATGACTTTAAGAGCTACCATCTCTAATTCCATCAGATAAGATTTTTCTATAGATGGAGAGTTCTCTTATAATCTGTATTCCCATGAAATTCAAATAAAAAAGGACAATGAATGGAAAATTCAGAAAACTTTATACTTCTGCATTTTTTCCAGGAGGTTTTTTTTTTCTTAATATTTATCTTGGGATTCTACCCAGTTAGGGGTGGGGAACCTGCAGCCTTGGGGCCACATGTGACCTTCTGGATCCTTGAATGTGGCCTTTTGACTAAATCCAAATTTTACTGAATGAATCCTTTAAGGGATTTGTTCTGTAAAACTTGGATTCAATTGAGGGACCACACTCAGGGATCCAGAATGCTCCAAAGGAGCTCAGAAGACTTAATATCCTCACAAATAGACAGTGATGTTTTTATGAAAGATGCTCAAGAGACAGCAACTGTGGTGGCACCCAAATGACACCAAGAAAAAACGTAGTATGAGGTGAGAAATAAAAAAGATAATGCAAAAATAAAGCTTCATAGTAAAAGAAATACAGTGTTTTAGATCAGTACGAACAGTACTCAGTACTCAGTATGGATGAACTGAAGGCAAAACAAGAGAAAGGGAAAAGAAAATTAAGTCTCAAAGGTAGCTAAGGGTCTGGTTTGGTATACTGCTAAAAAGGTAAAAAATGCCACATGGGACAGATTTTGGGTTTAAATATATAAAATGATTTCAGCTTTCTCCAAATGAAAACAACTTATTTCCACATTTTAACTTGGCTTTTTTCTTCAATTTGAATCCAACTCAACTCAAGTTTCCTTTGTGAACTTGGATGAAATATTTTCTTTTTGATAAATACAAGCTATACTGATTTATTAGATGCTGTTCAATATTTGGGATTATCAGACATGAAAGTCCTGTCAAATATTACTGTGGTTATAATCGTTCTTACAACTTGGTAATTATAGTTGGTAAAGATAAAGTATGTTATATGGGTACATTTGAGATAACTTATATTTAAAGAAGGCTATTATGCCAGCATGTCATTTTTAAATATGTTACTGAATCTTACAACCAGTACAGTTACTAGCTGCATAACAACATTTTCATAGAAAATGGACCGCACGTATAGCAGTTCAGCAAGATTGTAACATATTTTTACTGTACTTTTCTATGCTTAGGTATACAAATACTTACCATTGTGTTACACCTGCCTACAGTATTCAGCATAGTAATACGCTATACACATTTGTAGCCTAGGAACAATAGGCTATCACATACAGCCTAGGTGTTTAGTGAGCCACACCACCTAGGTCTGTGTAAGTATGCTCTGTGATGTCTCCATGATGATGGAATCACCTAATGACACATTTCCCAGATTGTATCCTTGTTTTTAAGTGGTGCATGACTGTACTTATTTGGAGCTTTGATTTTATGTCAGAATAAAAGATATATATATTTTTAAGAGACAATAAGAAAGCTTTACTGCCTCATACTTCACCTATGCCCCAACTGTCACGGTAGTAAGACACAGTCTGCCATATTATTTACACTGATTAATTACCATAGAACACAATAAAATTTAGCATATCACTATTCATACTACATCCCTCCTCATCAAAAAAAGTAAATAAACACCACACAAAATATCAACTTACCCCAAATAAAAGCAATAATAGCCTAGGGATTCTACTGTACTATTATTACACTAACCCAGGATATTTTAATCCTCTTCCTTTTTTTTTTTTTTTTTTCGAGACAGGGTCTCAGTCTGTTGCCCGGGATAGTGTACCGTGGCATCTGCCTAGCTCACAGCAACCTCAAACTCCTGGGCTCAAGTAATCCTCCTGCCTCAGCCTCCTGAGTAGCTGTGGCTACAGGCATGCGCCACCATGCCTGGCTAATTTTTTCTATATTTTTTTAGTTGGCCAGAATAAAAGATATTTTATCTGGGAGAAAAAAGTGGTTAGGATGCTTTTATTAATTTAAAACAGAATAACATACAATCACTTATATTATTACTTTGTTTTGTAGTTTAGCAGGAATAAGAAGGGTATATGAAAATGTATTTCTGAAGTTCTAAAACTTAAGAGAGATGCCATCACATTAACATTTCCTTAAAAGGTTTCAAATGTTACCTGAATTCAAAAGCATAATAAGGATTTAAAAAGTAAATTTATAACAATTTTTCATTTCATGGATTATCATTCTGCTTAGGTCTTAACTGTGCTGTAACTTGAGATACATATTAATGCAATGCAGTGATTCAGGAAGTGTAGAGTTAGATTAAATGTACAGAGTCTAAAATGTGAAAGAGAGAAGTCATTCAAATGCATAAAACATGAGCTTTTCTACACAGGATTTGGAGTGAAAAATTAAGACAGATAGTCATTTCCATAATGTAGGCAAGATTTCCTCAATTATCTGTTTAACATCTTATTTTCTTTTACATATGAATTTAAAAACAAAGTCTTCATAACGTGACTTACCTCTGAATCGGAATCCTTACTAGAAGACTGAGAAAGTTTCGATGCGTTTAAGCTGTGCAGTGATAATTCTACACTTCCTTGGGACTGTGAAGACCCCGCTTCATGTAAGGGATAAGATTCATCCCCTGACTCATCACTCTTTAGCTGAGATATATCAGACATGTTACTCTCAGGAAGACAGGTGGGGGAATCACTTTTTCTTCGGAACTGCTGCAATGCTGTGCTTGCAGAGGGGCTCGGAGTTCTTGAAAAATCTCCAAGACCTCCAGACCAACTAAAACAACTTCTTAGTGTCCCTAAAGTGGGTGGTGAAATGGTCCTTGTGAAGCTGCTGGTCTTTAAAGACTGAGAGTCGTCATCAGCAAACACTGTTCCGTTATCTGGAATCTGATCACTCGAATCATGTACTACATTTCTGTCAACCAGCTTCTTGCCTTCTAGGTCTAGACGATCTGATTCATTTAGATTGGTCTCCTTATCCTTGAGAGCAGTTTCATCTGCTGGCTGCTGGCTGCTCACTTTCTCTGATACAGAGTCAGCAGAATCCAGAGAACTGCAAAAAAACCTAACAGAAAAAGACAATAGAAAGAATGGGTAAGTATTTTAGAGTTTTCTCAAAAGGGTGTCAAGATTAAAAATAGAATGGTCTGGTTTCTTTTTAAAAAAAGTCTCATAAATGTATAATTTCACCAATGAAGCATAAAGATCTTGAATTTTAGTCACAGTTTAAATTTTGATCATGCCAAAATTCACACATTTAAAAACTTATTTACACAATGAATTTTTAGACAGGACTTTCTGAAAGTCATCATTCATACACACGTGTATTTCCTAGCATCAAATCTGGGAACTTGCAGCAGTACACTAATCTACCAGTTTGTCATATACCCTATAAACCTCCACACTATTATAAATATTCAGGTTAAGACTTTTAAGTCAGTCATTAAATTGTATATTACTAAAGAGGTATTACTCACTCAGTGTAGTAACTTAAGCAAAAAACAAACAAAAACGCTTAAAAACACTCCAATAAAAATGAATGAAAGATCAGTATTATTATTGAGGACTTTTTCAAGGGGAGTTTTTAGGTTCAAAAAGGAAATCCTAGAGTACATGATCAGGTAAATATGAAACTTAATGAGAATTTACCTCCTTAATAAGCATTAGTTCAAACCCAAGATGATGAACAGAATATTTACTAAATGCTAGAGAATAAAAATCCGTTCTATCCTTTCACCAAATCCCTAGACAAGCCGGGTGGGCACAGGGCAGGAAGCAGTACATGGAAGAGAAGCTCTTATCAGGCTTCTCACTAAACAGAAAACATAAGCTCCAAGATCCAGTCACAAATTCCTTTTTAAATAAACAGTAATTCTTATGATGCCCAACTACTCTGGCATGTATTATCTTATGGGTAGAGAGAAGTTATAGTGACAATGCCCAGGGTTATGCAATTAATTAGCTAGAGAACAGAATTAAAAATCAGAACTCTTCCCAATGCATGGCTGCTCTTTCTAATTAGCCTATAAAATTACTTAACTGATATTCTATTTCCAGATCTCAAAAATTAAACTGGCATATTTCTAGGATAATTATCTTCAAAATAAAGATAATTAAGACTTAAAACAGGCTTCCAAAAGCAGACAGATCAGAGACAACTTTTTACATGTTTAATACCTCCTTTTAGTTGTATTATATGAAAAAAGAGAAGGGTGGTAATGAATGTTTGCACGTATATTGACTAGGCCAGGAGCTTGGTATACAGAGTTTCTAGTAATCTTCACGACAGCCTTATGTACATGATCATCCATGTTTTATAAATAAATAGGCTTAGGAAAGTTAAATGGTGTGTGAAAGATCACTCAACTAATAAGATAACAGAGTGAGAATTCAAATCCAGGCCTGTCCGATTGTGTGCTGCTTTCAATCCATTACTTTAACTATGATTAGGAATCTGTCTTATCACCGGTACTAACTATACAAGCCCGAGAGTTCAACCTCTCAGAGCCTCAATCTCTTAAACCCAACTAGTGACAATAACATCTCTCAATATTGTTGTAATAAAAGAATATTGAAAAATAAAAATAAAAATTTGAAAATTAATTTAATAATATCTAGTTACTATTAGATGTTGCTATATATAACCCAGTTCAGAAAATTATACATCGAAGACTTATTTCCAATTATTATTCCACAGGAAGCTGGTTGAGGAAAAAGAATTCTTTAGGCATCTCTTAATGTACCCTCTGAACAATTTACTAGTGAAACATCTAAACTACATAAAGCAACTACGTACAGTCTCAAACTTGAAGATTTCTTTAAGCTTCTATAATGCTTAAATAGGTAAGTCCTGTAGACATACACAAATGTTATTCTCATTAGTTGTCTCCAAAGAGTTCAATGCTAAGCAGCAGAAAAGAGAAACCATTCTCATTCAAGTGGAAAAATAAAACCAAGTTCCAAAAATTTCTCCAAGTAAGAGAAGTCAACTTTCTGGAACTTTCTAATCAGTACATATCATCTAGAGCCATGTTCTCCATCTTTTGCAGTCTACTTTTTCATCATTCCACAAGCACCTTTAATGAGAGTGACTAGCAAAAGAAGAATCAAAGTGATCATTGTATTGTATTGTGACTATTTTCTTGAGAAGACTCAATGAAAGAAGCGTTTAAAACAGCACCTAGCATGAGGCTAAGGTATTCCCAGTGGTTCAATCCTTCATGCCCATCTCTCACTATTAAATATGGTTATACAAAAGAATACTCATTCTAAGTCTTCCAGAGGAATACAGGAGCTGGTAAATTTTCTCTTTCTTAGAGTTACTATAGCATGCCCAAATAACTTCTGACACTTACATTTCCTTTTTCAGATTGTGGTACCATCATCCAAAGTTAACAAAATAAAAGTTTTTCATTATATGTTTATCAGCTAGCAGGCACTGTCCTCGCCACTTTATGGATAGTAACTCATTTAATTCTCTCATTGACCATGAGGTTCTTACAACTGTTAGCCCCCATTTTTTTTGAGACAGAGTCTCACTTTGTTGCCCAGGCTAGAGTGAGTACCATGGTGTCAGCCTAGCTCACAGCAACCTCAACCTCCTGGGCTCAAGCAATCCTACTACCTCAGCCTCCCGAGTAGCTGAGTCTACAGGCATGTGTCACCATGCCTGGCTAATTTTTTGTATATATATTTTTAGTTGTGCAGCTAATTTCCTTCTATTTTTTTTAGTAGAGACGGGGTCTCACTCTTGCTCAGGCTGGTTTTGAACTCCTGACCTTGAGCGATCCGCCTGCCTTGGCCTCCCAGAGTGCTAGGATTAAAGGCATGAGCCACCACACCGGCCAGTGCCAATTTTTAAAAAGAGAAAACTAAAGCACCCAGAAGTTACCGTGCCCAAGTCGAACATCTCAGGAGTGAACAGGACATGATTTAAATCTAGACAGCCTGAGACCAGGGTCAAAATCCCCAAGTTATACTGACTCTTCAAAATCTCATTGTCGCTCAGCAGAGACTATAGCAACAGCTTAACTGATCTTTGTGCTCCACTTGTGGTCTTTTCAGATTCATTCTTCAGATACAGCACTCAGAGCTCTCTATCTTAAACAGGAATCAAATCATACCCTTTCTCTAATTAAAATTCTCTAAAGGTTCCTACTACCTCTAAAGACTAAAGGTTCTCTCTCGGCATATAAGCTTTCAATGAACTAGCCTCCTGCCTTGTTCTGCGCTCTCTCCAGCGACCTTTCCCCACCTTGCTTTCTGGCAGAAGTGAGAATGGCAGTGATCAACAGCAAGTAGCTGCCCCCTGCCCATGCTATTCCCCACCTCCATGCCTTTGCTCAAGCTGTTTGCCTCTACTCGGAAGGTATTTGGTCCCAGTCTCTGTATATTTCATCCTACTAGTCATCTTATTTTATTATTATTTTTTTATTTTTTTTATTTTTAGTGTATTATGGGGGTACAAGTGTTAAGGTTACTTATATTGCCCATGCCCTCCTCGAGTAAGAGCTTCAAGCATTTCCATCCCCAAAACGTTGCACATCTTACTCGTTGTGGTTGTATACACCCATCCCCTCCTCCCCCCTCCCACCCTCCCAACACCCGATAAATGCTACTCCTATATGTCCACTTAGGTGTTGATCCCTTCATACCAATTTGCTGGTGAGTACATGTGGTGCTTGTTTTTCCATTCTTGAGATACTTCACTTAGCAGAATGGGTTCCAGCTGTATCCAGGAATATAAAAGAGGTGCTATATCACCATTGTTTATTAAAGCTGAGTAGTTCTCCATGGTATACATATACCACATTTTATTAATCCACTCATGAATTGATGGGCACTCGGGTTGTTTTAAACTAGGAAGGGACACCTAACACTCTTCCCTTCCCTCTCACCCTTTCCAACCATTGCCCCAGCGTTAGATGCCCATAGAATGCCCTCAATACACATGCCTTTATCACTGTACTTACCACACTGTATGAAAAAAACTTGTTTATGTACTTATTTTTCCAACTACAAGCTGGACTACACGCTTCTCAAAAATAAAAATAGGTCTTTCTGTTTTTTGTAACCACAGCACCTAGCATGCTTTGAGGTTCTCAATTAATACAGCTCTATAGTCATCTTTATTTGAATATATTTCTGAAAATACTTTGCAAAATTGTATAAGGCCTCAGAGAAACTAAAGAGTAGAAACAAAAAAGGCAGAGGGAAGAAACTTCCAAAATAACAGAATTTCTATAATGCAAAATGTTAACAATAGGGGCTACAACCCTGTTTTACTTTGATTCTGTATACAGAGATTACAAAAATAATAGAAGTTAAAGGAACAGTGATGCATTTAGGTCAGAACTAAGGCAATACATGATAGACCTGTAATCAGATTAAAGGTTCTACACCTTCCTCCCTCTAGAGTCCATGTTAATTCAGGACAAAAATAAATATCAAAACAGTACATAATACAAAAGACAATTAACATTCTACAGATATAACTATACCTGCTTCTGGTCCCCGGAACCACAACTGCACCACTTTCTTCATTTTTTCTCTGCAAAAATGCTGCAAATTTATTTCTTGTCCTCGGTGGTGTGCTTAAGCTTTTTTTGTTGGTAGTTCCTTCTACCAGGTCAGGCACAAACATTTCAGAAAAGCTTAATGATTTATTACCTTCACAGCTATTCTTGGTCTTCTTTGTAAATGAAAAAGAATACTGACTCAACAGATCATCTTCTGACAGCTCTTCTAAATAAAAACAAAATTATCTGTAAATATGTTTCAACTGTAGTTATATCTGGCCTTAATCTCTTAGTCTATATCATACTGTCCTAAAGATAAAGTCTTGCTTTTTTAAACTATGTCTCATAAAAGGAAACACAGGGATGACTAAAAAAAAAAAAAAAAAAATTACCTTAGCAATGTTTTATAATTTCACAAATTAGTTAAGATTTAATATCAATTATTTATGCAATTTTATGTGAAATTACCCAAATCAAATTTCAGGGCCTAATCATTCTGTTTAGCTATATATTCATTAAAATAACAGCCTAATTTTTTGTATGTAAAAAAATTTTAGGGAAATTTATAGGCAAATATGATTGATTGATTTTTTATAATGTTCTAATAAAACCAGCAGCTATTTATACACACAATCTATGTGCTATGGTTTTTGATATGTAACCGTCATGTAGTTAAAAGTGTTTGTGCTCTAGCTCTGATCCTCATTACTTCACTATTAGACCCAAGAAGACTGCTATGTGTCAAACGTATTCCATGGCATTAGAATAAACTTTTTATAAAACTAAATATTAATAATTCAAAAGGTTAAAGCTTGAGATAGGCAAGATCACTAAGGTGCTTAAATTAGTTCAACTAATTCTGAGTCTGAATAGCTTTCACTCCATGGAGGCATAAGCACACACAATTGTAATCTTTAAATTGGTAGGATCTACAGAGGTGTAAGTGCACACTATTGTAAATCTTTAAGAAGTTGGTGAGATAGGTGGGGGGTAACAAAATACTAGAGACAAGATGATGTTTCCATTTTGAAAAGGCATAGATTTTTATTTTATTTATTTTTTTTTTTGAGACAGAGTCTCGCTTTGTTGCCCAGGCTAGAGTGAGTGCCATGGCGTCAGCCTAGCTCACAGCAACTTCAAACTCCTGGGCTCGAGCGATCCTTCTGCCTCAGCCTCCCGAGTAGCTGGGACTACAGGCATGCGCCACCATGCCCGGCTAATTTTTTTTATATATATATATCAGTTGGCCAATTAATGTCTTTCTATTTATAGTAGAGACGGGGTCTCGCTCTTGCTCAGGCTGGTTTTGAACTCCTGACCTTGAGCAATCCGCCCGCCTCGGCCTCCCAAGAGCTAGGATTCCAGGCGTGAGCCACAGCGCCCGGCCTGAAAAGGCATAGATTTTTAAAAAGCTCTATCAGTAAACTAGATTTTGATTCCTGGTAAAAACTACATCAGTTTTATTATGTGCAAAATTGTGAACCATTACAGAAGAAAAAACAAGTATTCTAGGATCTCCCACAAGCCTTCTCCAAGAAGAAGCCACACCAGATTAACCTCATTTTCTTTTTATGGTAAGGCTGATAGCATGGCCATTCGGGGAATCTGCATATTGGGGCTATCTTGAATTCAGTAAGACATTTCAGTGTCTCTCATAATATCCTAGTGGACCATGTAGAGCAGTATCATTTATATATTAGTTATGTGGATTTGCAGCAAGTTATATAGCCCTAAAAGACTATTGGCAAGTGTTAGTCTGAAAGGAAATCTATCTCATGTGCTCTAGAGATTTTTGTATTTGCTCTGATTCAGGTAAACACTGTATAAGCAAAAACATTTTACCCAAAATTTTAAGACATAGGAAGCCATACTTATCTAATTTCCAGAAGACATAGATAATGCCCATTTATTAAAAGACATTACAAAGATTCAAAACAGAAAAAAAAATTAACAGGCAGAACAATGAACTAAAATGAATTAAGATTACTGCAATAGAGATAAATTAACCCACATTTAAATTTCAAATATAAACTGTACCTGACTTAATAGCAACTGGCAAATTTTGATTATAAACTTAGCAGATTTCAATTATAAACTTGGCAAATGCCAGCAAAATGACAGGAATGCTAATAAAACCTAATGCAATCTTAGTTTGCAAAAATAAAAGCACAGTCTCTTGATGAAGGACTGAAATAGTGCCATAGTTCTAAATATTTATTCTGTGGTAAGCAGACCATATTTCAACAATCATACTCACTGGAACAATTACACAGTTATTAAAAAACAAAGTCCAACCTGAATAGATAAGGAACTATGGCCTGGAAGAGAAATTTAGGAGAGTCACAATGACCGTCTCTAAACATCTGAAGGGCTGTTATATAAAATAGGGATTAAATTTAATCTAGTTTTTTTTGTTTTGTTTTTGTTCTTGTGTGCCCAGGGACAAAATTCACTGATAAGTGGTAGTTATAAAAAAGTAGACTTAGTCTGACATAAAGAACTTACTGACAATGAACTCTCTACATAAAATGAACAGCATTCTTCCTATGGTCTTCATGGGAGGAAAAGGAACTAATGCATACATCATATTTGTTATATACCAGGTACTTTTATATGTTATCTTATGTGGAAACATGAAGAACATGGAATATCCAAAACAGCTTTTCAAAAGAAAACAAACTTACGGGATTTATACTACCTGAGTTCAAGATTTATTATAAAGCTGCAGTAATCAAGAATGTGCCTGATGTAAAGACTGATAAAGAGAGCAATGGTACAGAATAACAGAGTTCAGAAAAAGACCCATGTACATGTGGTCAACTGATTTTCAACACATGTCCCAAGGCAATTAAGTGGGGAAAGGGAAACTTTTAAGCAAATGGTACTGAACAATTGAATTGCCACATGCAAGGTAAGGAACCTTGATTCATACCTCACATTATATTAAAAAATTAACTCAAAATGGACCATAGGCCTAAATGTAAGAGATAACACTACAAAATTTCTAGAAGAAACTTAGGTTTGGCAAAGATTTCTTAAATATCACCAATGCTAACTAGTATTTTGCAAAAATGAAATACATACCACTTCTTGGTCTTTTCACAATGGATGGCTTCCTTGGAAGATTTAACCCTTTAGTACTAATCACTTGTTCAATTCCCACGGTACTTGAATTTTCCTTCAATTGTGTAGCATCTGAAACAATATCCAACTCTAGTCTAGGACAATAATTCCTATGCCAAATGCTATTAACATTAGATGACTTTTGACATATTTTGTCGTTCCAACTATGACTTCTTAATTTGACAGGCTAAAAAAGGAAAAAAAGTTACTTTAAATAGGAAAATAATCAATCCATTTCCCTGTGTATCAACATAAATTATAAATAAACATATTAAGTTACTCTTAAAAAGAAAAGCATTTGATGAAATATCTGTCCTCCAATAACATTTTTTACTTTGGTGGTTGGTCCTACACTTTTCATTAAATGTGCCTTGTATTCTTAGGCCTGTTTCTCTTCTAATGAGAGTCAAGTGACCTTGTCAGCTTATTTCTAAGAAATAAAAAATAAATCTTCCTAAGATGAACACTGCAAAAAAGGAGACTGCAATTGATGAAACGTGGCTCGGAATAAAGTGTCTTTAAAATTTGAGTATTTTTTTCATACACAATATTAATTGGCTTAATAATTATCTGTCAGTATGCCTCTATTGGTCTATACTGAGTCTTGCAAAAAACTTTCTCTGAGAAAGGGCTTAATGTCAGTTAGTATTGGAAAATAATCCCTTTTAATGCTAATATAAGTTACTGATAATCACAACATATTTTGGAAGACAATGATATGTTAAGAGGATGTCAATGACATTCTAACAGAGAAGGACAGCCGAAGGGAAAAAAATGAACAAAGATATAAAATATGTCATTACCTAAGGTGAGAATCTCACTTGACAAAAATCCCACATAAACCTGAATCTAATCTGAGCCTTTCGCTTAAAAGGTAAAAATAAGAATACCCTTTTGAGAATTAACAAGGAAGGTTTAAAGGAATGACCCCATTGATAGTTTAATTGAAAAAACAAGTAGGCAAACAGAAAAACAGCCGGGAAGAATAAATGTTAGATAAATAAAAAGAATTAATTAGTTTGGTGTACAATTTTGGTTCCTACAGAAATTTCTCTATGAAAAAGGAAAAGATCTAACAGAGATCTGGACTTGTGAAGGATGGTCACCTTAGCAATCCATAACCTTCCCACTCATAACTGGACATATTCAATACAACCATTTTTATTTTTTAGTTTCTGAGAGGAAGGAAAAATTTAAGAATTTTCCTTTGAAAATAGAATGAAATTATAATAATATCAATAAATCAAATGTGTAAAGATAGCAGAGCAAATACTTTTTGGCCCCCTTCTTTCCATAATCACTCGCCAAAATAAGAACAAGAAACACAAACTCCATCTGCAATAAAATTAGAAGATACCTATAACTTCCAAACCATAGTGAAGATAGAGCATAGATGAAAGAATTTAAAAGACTTAGCAGAAAAGAAATCAAATTAAGTGCCTACAGAAGAAAATACCAAAGGGAAACCAATTCCACCCATAGAAACTAGAGAAAGGCTCAGGAATTTAAGGCACCAGAGACCATGAAGGCCACTGGTGGGGGCGGGGGGCAGTTATTTGGCCCCGTGTCTCCATGGCTAACCTGAACATACAGTCAACTAACACCCACTCACCTTCAGAACGAGAGCAACTAAACTTTTGAAATCGAGAAATAGTAACGTAGAAATAGCAGGCATTTCAGAAGGTGGGGAGATCTTTTGTCTTAAAACACTGATTAAATGAAAGTCTAATACTAAATGGTGGGAAGCCCTTCCTGGCCTGCCCCAATTCACTTTCCCTATCCTGTCCTCAAACTGCAGACAGCCAAGTTTAATACCCTAAGCAAAAATCAGAGATGACTGCTTCTTGGAAAAATATAACTTCAGAGAAGCAATCGGGACATTGGAGAACTTGCAAAGCAAAGCCAGCTTCTTAGCCAACTAGGATCACCTAAGAGTGAAGTCCAAGATAATAAGTCCCTCTCATTCACACAAAGCTTTCAGTGAACTTTTCAGTATCTCTCCAAATATGGGCAGATGGACAAAGGAAAGTCTCCACCAAGAGGGAGAAAAGACCAAAACAGAAGAAAAAAAAAATTCAGAGCAATCAGAGATATTACAGAGAGAAGAAACTACTCAAGAAATTATAATATTCTGATGAAACAGAATCTTAAAAAAAAAAATCCAAAGGGCCCTTGGATATAAAATATGATAGAAATTAAAACTCCAATAGAATTTCTACAATGATAGAAATATTCTGTGCTCTCCAATATGGTAGCCACTAACCACCTGAAATGTAGCTAATACAACTAAAGAACTAAAATAGCAATTTTATTTATTTTTAACTAATTTAAATAGCCACATGTGGCTAACATATTAGATAGAGGAGATTAGAAAATAAAGAAATAGCAAACTGAGTGTAAGGTTTACATAACTTGAGTGGATGACATAAAGTTCATTTTTAGTATTAATGTGCACTTGTGCTCTCTTGGCTTATTTCAGCTGACAGTAAAGATTACTTTTCAGTGCTCAATTGGTCACCAGTTCGTCAGAGGTCATCTTCTCTAGGCTCACTTCTTTTTCAAGGAGATCTGGTTCCTTCACACAGTAAGATATTCTCAGTCCAGCCATAACAAATGACTTAAGAGTCCTCTTAACCTGTTACCCTTTTCTACATATGCTGTTTTCTTTAGCCTGGAATCACTTACCCATCTTGAAAAACCCTACTCATCTTTGCAAATCAGTTTCTCTTTAAGCAGACAGTAGAGAACATGGATTGGAATCAGAGCTCCTCTATTTATGAAATGTGTGACCTGAGCAAGTTACCTAACCCTCCTCTAATTGTTTTCTCATCTGTAAAATGAGAATAGTACTCATGTCAGTGGGCTGCTGAACAGTAAATAAGTTACTATGGTAAATGAAAATAGTACTTGGAATATAATAAATGCTCAAAAAATATTTGCTATTATTATGAAAGCATTCCTTTCTTAGGTGGAATCAGGTACAAGCCTTTTGTTTCCCCAGAGCCTAGAATACATCACTAGTACTTACAACATTTCTCTATACATACTGAGAGAGAAGCCAATGAGCACCTTGCAGGCAAGGACTATATTTTAGGCCGGGCGTGGTGGCTCACGCCTGTAATCCTAGCACTCTGGGAGGCCTAGGTGGGTGGATTGCTCGAGATCAGGAGTTCAAAACCAGCCTGAGCAAGAGTGAGATCGTGTCTCTACTATAAATAGAAAGAAATTAATTGGCCAACTAATATATACAGAAAAAATTAGCCGGGCATGGTGACGCATGCCTGTAGCCCCAGCTACTCGGAAGGCTGAGGCAGTAGGGTTGCTTGAGCCCAGGAGTTTGAGGTTGCTGTGAGCTAGGCTGACGCCAGGGCACTCACTCTAGCAACAAAGTGAGAGGGGAAAAAAAAAAGGACTATATTTTATTTTTTTTCATATTCCAGAACCCCAGCTAACCTATGTCAGTAATAGGGGTTAATAAATGCTTAGCAAAGGACTGAACTAGTGAGCAAAGGTAAAAAGATCTTGATTAGACTGGAAGCTCTGAGAAAAAAGAAAACATCTACCAGAAGGACAACTAAAAGAGACAAGAAGCCTTAGCAATGAAAGGGAAGCCAAAGATTATTTTCAAGTTTTCTAGTCTGAGAGAATGAAAGAGCTCATGTAATGGACATTTGCTCATTCAACACAGAAACATGGTAAATATAACAGTGATAATCAAAAAGTCCTGCCTTTATGAAGACTACATTCTATTAGGAAGAATCAGAAAATAATAAAATAGAAGCATAATGTTATGTACCGTGTTTCCCAGAAAATAAGACAGGGTCTTATAAATATAATTTTTCCTCAAGACACAGTAGGGCAGGGATCCTCAAACTTTTTAAACAAGGGGCCAGTTCACTGTCCCTCAGACCGTTGGAGGGTGTGGCCCACATTCCACACATGCGCACTGTGGGTCTGGGACAAGTTGGCTGCGAAGCAGGACAGGCAGCGGCAAAAACACCCGGCGGGCTGGATAAATGTCCTCGCAGGCCACATGTGGCCCGCGGGCCGTAGGTTGAGGACCTCTGCTGTAGGGCTTATTTTCAGGGGATGTGTTATTTTTTTAAAGTATGGTACAACAATCTACATTTATTCAAATAAAGTCTT
This sequence comes from Microcebus murinus, assembly GCF_040939455.1. NCBI lineage: Eukaryota > Metazoa > Chordata > Mammalia > Primates > Cheirogaleidae > Microcebus > Microcebus murinus. Next base: position 48,606,362 of record NC_134122.1, on the reverse strand, counting down.
CTGGAATATCATCATAACTCTCCAAACCCTGAATTTCTTACGACTCTGTTTCCTTTAGAACCATTGGCCCCAATCTCTCATGTGGAGCAATAGAGCACTCATGGGGCAGATGAGAAGGGCTGCTCGTCTTCTTTACCACTCGAAATGCATGGGTTGTGCAGATACGCTGCATAGCCACGCCCATCACTAGGTCTTATTTTTGGGGTAGGGCTTATATTGCGCACATGCTTAGAAATCCTGCTAGGGCTTATTTTATGGGTAGGTCTTATTTTCAGGGAAATACAGTAGTAATAAGTGCTAAAAAAGAAAGATAAAAGAAATGTTATTAAGGAAAGTTGATAAACAATGAAGAGTTTGGTTTTGACTATGGATAGATTTGAGGCTATAGGATGCAGAGATACATCAGACACTGAAAATTTTGTGGTTGATGCACAGGTGAGAGATTGGCGTAAAGATGGAGATACATGAGTTCTCTGCATAAATGGGATAAAATCCTAAGGATTTATCTAAGGAAGAAATACAAACAGAAAAGAGAACAGAGGATGAAAAGACATACGAAGAGAATGGCAGGAGATAGTATTATAAGGGATATATATGATTGGGAAAAAGTAAAAGATAATAGCCAAGGGTCAAAGACACATAGCAGGGATGCACAATAAATATTTGCTAAATTGTGATTGATTAAAAAACAGCTTTTACTCCCAAAGGTAGTACTCCTTCAACAATGCCAAATGCCACAGGGGCTGAATAGGGTGAGATGAGGGGAAAAAAAAGCATCAAATGCTCAGTATAGTCAAATGAAATGTTTAAGTATAAAAGTTTGATAATATATAATGTGGTTACTTATTAATTTAAAAAATTAACCAGTATACCTATGTTCTAAGAGATGTAATTTCTCTAGGATTAAGTTGTTTTCAGTGTACACTCTGCATAGTGCCTAGATATAGAAATGCTTAAAAGATGTTTGGCAAATCAAGATTTGCCTTTGGTCACAGTTCCTGAGACATAACTAACGTGTGATTATTACATAGCAGTCATTAAAATGTTACCGTAGCAGTGTCTGGATTGTAGTCATCGATCTGTTCAAAAGTATTTATATCTTTATTTCCAAGTGCTATTTGAAGAGCTACAGAATCATCAACATACCTAGATTGGTAAGATTAAGGAAAAATGCCTTTATTAACAACTAATCAAATGATACTGAAAAATATTTTTCTATTGTCACAGAAAATCTTAAGGTTTATGACTTAAATGGATCCTTTTTACTTTCCACATCAGCATTACTGAAACCACAGGCACAGTTTGCTAGTGTCTATTTTTGTCCTTTCAGGAGTTGAACATCCCGTGAAGCAAGTCCCAAGTCATCACTAACTCCCTCTCTTTCAAGGGAGGTGGAGGGGAAAGTCTCAGCCACCATCTAAGTGACTCGGGGCTCTGCATCTGCCTGAGTGCACATGGCCAGTGGCTATAGGAAGGACATCTGCTCCCAGCACATTCATATACCCAGAATGCTCTTCTTGATAAACTGAGCTTGCTAGCCATGAGGGGTTCTCTGAAATGCCTCCTCGGGAATGTATACCACAAGTGACAGACCCTGTGCATGCTCCTCTCAGTCAATCTAAGTAATCAGCATGCTATCTGAAGATGAGCCTCAGATTTATAAACAAAAAGCTATCCTAAATTTTCACTAACATGGTGATTAAAATGAACAAAATACAGATTTCACTATAAAAAAGAAAACAAAAAACAACTTGTAAGCTTTTAACTGAATGTCTCATGAAAAATTAAAATACTGAAGAAGCACAAAATTCTACCATTCTGGTTCAGAAAGGATACCGCCCAGCATAGCTTAGTGTTTCAGGATCAATATCATCTTCGTAGGCATTCAGAGGGATTAGTTTCCTTGTGATGGGATCAAAAACTAGCTGATAAAGGAAGGTATTATTGGCTCGAATAAATCCTTGGATGTAATCTTCTGGTACTGTTATATTCATCTTGAGATAATGTCCAATTTTCTTGATAATCTAACAATGGATACAAAAATATTTTATCTGCAACTATAGAATAGAGAACATGTTATCCTTAAGACTGATCAGTTTACATTATAGCATGTGAAGGGACTGAAAACTCAATTGCTTTCATTTACATTAAAAAACTCTGCCAGAAAACACAATCATGTCATATCACTTAAAATTCTAAGTCTCATAACTAGTATTTTCTTTGGTTTCTCTACTATTAATCAAAAGGACCAAAAATTCAGTTATACATCAAGTTTATGTTCCCAGGTGTAACTTCAACACACATTCTTCATTCTCAAAGTCCCTTTCATTCAGAAAGCAAAAAATAAAAAACCCAAATATTCTTAGATCATATTTTTAAACTAAGTTGACATTTTGACTCCTATGGGTCGCAGATGCTTAAAGCTAGAAGGGATCTTATATCCAACTCATGCATGAAGGGAAGACCCAGAGAACTAAAGATTCTGGAGTCACAGGCTAGTTAGGGCATGGGGAACTATTCCCAGCTGGGATACTATCTCCCAACCTAGAGATCTTTCCATTATATTACATCACCCTTAGCCCTGAGGACTTATGCTTTCTACTTTTAGAAACAGAAAATGGAATTTCTGCTCTGCAAACTCTGAGAGCTTTAGAGACCTACTCAGGAGAAAAATTAGCTTCTTTAATGTATGTTTATTTTTTTAAGAAAAACTACACAGTAGTGACACATGGAGTGTCAGAATTTTCCAGAGGATATATGACATAAGGTATCAAATGAGACTGAATGAGGCAGTAGATACAGATTGAGTATATGTCCACCAAAATCTTTGGGACCAGAAGTATTTCAGATTTTGGACTTTTCAAATTTTGAAATATTTGCATATGCCTAATAAGGTATCTTGGGGATGGGACCCAAGTCTAAACACAAAATTCATTTATGTTTCATATACATCTTATACACATAATCTGAAGACAATTTTATACAATATTTTTAATAATTTTGTATACCCCTCACATGGGATCAGGTGTGACATTTTCTACTTATCATGCTGGTGCTCAAAAAGTTTCAGATTTTAGAGCATTTCAGATTAGGAATGTTCAACCTGTATGAGACTCCAGCTATCTTCCACTAAGCCATATTAAAGAGCTTTTCATAAATGTACAATTTCTCCCTCTTATAATTTTTGTTTTGAAAAATATAGGTTTTTCATAAAAACATACTATTTATGTTAATATGTAATGAATTTATTATAACAGTTAAGTGAATTGACAATCATTTACATTTTTGTCTTAACTTTTAATTTGGTAAATATCAATAGTTATAACCCACATAAACAAAAATTATTACCACAAAGAGCTTTTAGGAGTGTAAAGATAAATCCTGAGACAAAAAAGTTTGAAAACCAATCAAAAGATGGAGTTTAACATTAATTCTATCCCCGAATATTTTGCCCTTATGTCTCTTTACAATCATCTTCATTTTAGAAATGACTACAACTTTTTTGTCAATTGCTGAAAACATGGTTCTTCCAATGTTTGTTATTTTCTAGGAGCAAAGTTCCTGCATTTCAGTCATTTGCTCCTTTTAATGACATAATATAGGCTATTGACATAACAGAATATTTAAAATCCATATTCTGAGTGGTTCATTCTATTAGTAAAGATCACCCTTACCTTTATAATATCTGGATTATTGGCTAGTCTTAATACTTTGCATGCCTTTGCTAATCCAATTCCACGCAATGATGGGAGATAGTCACAGCCTGAAAGAATGCACATGTAACGGAACTTCTCTTCTGTGAACACATCCCCAAGCTGTTTGCACATTCCTAGCCGAGCTTGATCAATTTCTAGTCCGTTTCCAAACTGGTCCATTTTTAAAATCACCTTCAAAAGGAAGGGAAATTGTTAACACCTGGAAGGGCCACTTTTATTTGTCATTAATCCATGACAATAATTCTAAGAAGTATTTCTTGTTCCTCATTCACTGTTAACACTGAGAATAGGAGTTATAGGCTGTCATGTTCATGATTATGAATTTGAAAATAAATTAAACTGGAGCACAGAATATGACCAGGACAAGGCGATACAGCCAGGACTCGATTGTCCCGAGTCTGATATAAAGAAAGCTCTTTCAGGCCGGGCGTGGTGGCTCACGCCTGTAATCCTAGCACTCTGGGAGGCCGAGGCGGGCGGATTGCTCGAGGTCAGGAGTTTGAAACCAGCCTGAGCAACAGCCAGACCCCGTCTCTACCATAAATAGAAAGAAATTAATTGGCCAACTAATATGTATAGAAAAAATTAGCCGGGCATGGTGGCACATGCCTGTGGTCCCAGCTACTCGGGAGGCTGAGGCAGAAGGATCACTAGAGCCCAGGAGTGTGAGGTTGCTGTGAGCTAGGCTGACGCCACGGCACTCACTCTAGCCTGGGCAACAAAGTGAGACTCTGTCTCAAAAAAAAAAAAAAAAGAAAGCTCTTTCTGTACCTCTCTACTTCCTGTTTACTTCACAGAGTTGTCATGATAATCAAATAGTAATGCATATAAAAAACATTTTCTCCTTCTCTCTCAGTTTTACTTTTTATTTATTTATTTATTTATTTGAGACAGAGTCTCACTCTCTTGCCTGGGCAAGAGTGCTGTGGCGTCAGCCTAGCTCACAGCAACCTCAAACTCCTGGGCTCAAACGATCCTACTGCCTCAGCCTCCCGAGTAGCTGGGACTACAGGCACATGCCACCATGCCCAGCTAATTTTTTCTATTTTTAGTTGTTTGGCTAATTTCTTTCTATTTTTAGTAGACATGGGGTCTCACTCTTGCTCAGGCTGGTCTCGAACTCCTGACCTCAAGCAATCCTCCCACCTTGGCCCCCCAGAGTGCTAGGATTATAGGCATGAGCCACTGCACCCGACCTCACTTTTACATTTTAAAGCAACCCTTTTTCTTATTATTAATACATGTTTATTGCATTAATAGAAAATCTGGAAAACACAGGAAGAAAACAGAAGTTGCCCATATTCCATCATTTATCACTATTACCCAGCTTGATATAGATCCTTCTAGTCATCTATGAAAATAAATAATATAGGCATTAACAAAAATGAGATCATCCTATAGTTTTGTATCTTAATTTCTCCCCTTAATAGCTTATGACAAAGTTTTCTATTAAACAGTTTCATACACAATTCTAAATAACTGCATAACTTCCCATTAGCAGATTAAGTTAATCCATCTAACTTAATTTAAAAATATACAACATATGTTATCATTATTATTTTTAATTTTTTAGAGATAAGAGTCTTGCTCCGTCACCTAGGCTGGAGTACAGTGGCATGATCTTAGCTCACTGTAACCTCAAACTCCTGGGTTCAAGTGATCCTCCTGCCTCAGCCTCCTGGGTAGCTAGGACTATAGGTATCTGCCACCACACCTGGCTAACTTTTTATTTTTTGTAGAGATGAGGTCTTGCTATGTTGCCCAAGCTGATCTTGAACTCTTGGGCTCAACCAATCCTCCAATGTCAGCCTCTCAAAGTGCTGGGGTTACTGGTGTGAGCCACCAAAACCCTCCAACCTTAAGGGCTTACTCTATATTTATATTATATTTATATTATACATATTATATTATATTTATAATTAACATTATAAAACTAGATGGTAATTATAGATATTCAATAAAGTAAATAATTATTCCTGGAAAGGAAAAAACTTCAGCTCCTTGATTTACATATACTACTTCTACCTACATAGCAAAGTAATACGTAGTTGTTATAGTTAAGTACCTTTTTACAGCCGAAAGCTAGGAGGTCAGAGTCCTCTGTAATTATAGCTTGGACAATACCAGCCTTGTTGAGGTAGGCCAACTGCGCATCAGCTTCGTATGGAGCCACGAGGCAATCTACTCCCTGAGACCGAGCGGCCTGTGGGAGAGGATCACAGTGAGTCTCCAGCACAGCATCTGGAAAGCACCCAACAACTTCCTGTTTCAAAACTGCTTCCTTACTAACCTCAATATACACATGCTAATGTGATTTTCGAGAAATCATTTCCTTTGAAATAGAGTTTTTTTAGTATATGTTGAAATAATCATGTAGCCATTAAATTAAAAAATAATCGATAAATTTGGAGAAAAATATTACTACACATACTGGAAAAAAAAATAAAACCCTACGAGCTACAAAATGAATTATTTCAAATTATAGAAAGCTTCCATCTTAATAATGATTACGTTCCAAAAGTATACAAGATATTTGTTTGGAGCTTTGAATACAGTTTCCCCATAAAAATAACAGGTTGTCCTGTCAGTCTATCTGACACTGTATCCATAAAATTATAGACACTAATCACTATGCTTAAACCAATGCACCGTGGGCAAATACTTTTAAAATAACCTTGCCAAGAAAAACAGTCCCTATCATAGCCTGTGTCTCAAAATCCCGGCAGTTGGAATAGGAACTTCCTTGGCCCAAATCGTGGGGAATAGTTCCCAAGGCCTGAGCAGAGGCTTTGGGAAGCAAAACATGGGGAAAGAGGGATCAAGATCCTGCTACTATCAATACTGGTGACAACCCGCAATCTGCTGTTTTTCTCGGTTTCTGTTTGCCCAGCAAGTGTCCTACTCTCACCCTTTTACACCACGATTTGTGTACAACTGCGGTTTCTTCTCTACTTCCGCACACAGGCAGCCTCTCTTCCTGTGGCTACAAAGAGCACACGTTTCCTCTCATTCTTCACACCTTCTCCTGCACCCCATCCTTTCCCTCAGCCTTGACTCGTACAGAAAGAGCAAAGAAATAGTCACATGAAAAACAGCCCAAATAAGAATTTTAGTGCTTATTTTAACTCAGGAACCAAATGGCAGGACTATAACCTAAAAAAAAGCTGATACCACCTTTATCATCATGCTTTTACGAAGGAGTTTGAACACAGGCCCTAAAAAAGGGGAACGTGAGGACTGGGACTATGGGCACGTTGACATTAAGATTTACAGAGACAAAGAAAGAAGCTTCTATGCGGCAGCAGCAGATGAAGAACAGAAGTCAGTAGGGTTCCTGAGGCCATGAGGATGGTTCAATAATCTCTGACCATCATTCAAGAGTGAAGCTTACGGTAAGTATCGAAGACTATGTGAGAGTGGAGTGAGTCCGAAACCTTCAGGAATTGTCCCTTTCATCTCCATGGGACACACTGACAGAGTTTATCTATGAAAGTCACCTTTCTCAAAAGGAAGAGCCTCACTTATTCCTTAGGATTTTTCCATTGGAAAGTGCTGGACTCCAATATCTAATGATACTGTGTCATTCTTCCTTCACTATCTGCCTTTTACCTGAGGTTAGGTCTAGAACAATTTTCCTCCTCTTATTTCCTTACTCTCCTATTATAAACAACTTACAAAACTAAGCCATTTGTTCCTTTGGCTTCATTTTTTATTCACTTACCTTAATTACTTTGTGGGCCATCGCGTGTGTGATATTGATAGCTCGAGTAAAACATTCTCGGGCTTCTGAGACTTTCCCCTCACGAAGAAGCTGCTTTCCCTTAAGAAGATTGGCTTGTCGTCTTCTGTAAGGCAAGAGCATTTTTTAAATCTAAAAAAAATTTAAGAGGCTGACTCAAGAAACTATAATAAAACCATAATGCAAGAAATTTTCCTACAATTAAAAAAAGTTTGGCTTATTTGAAAGTGCATACCAGGTCCTTGAGAATAGTAATCTAGATGCTTTGGGCTTCTAGGCATAAATAACAAGTGATTTATTATGCATACACAGACAAGATTACCATTAGATTTTTTTCACAGCAATGCTTTATGTCAAAAGAAAATGCAGTAACTTAGATACTTTAAAAAATAATGAAAAGAACCTAGTACACACAAAACATTTAAGGAAATTTGTTCATATACTAGGCTATAAAATAAGTCTTCACAAATTAAAATTTTATTTATTTATTTTTAGAGACAGGGTCTCACTATGTTAGCTAGGCTGAAATGCAATGGCTATGTAGGTGCAATCATAGCACATTACAGCCTTGAATCCTGGGCTCCAGTGATCCTCCTGCCTCAGCCTCCTGAGTACCTTGGACTAAAGGCATGTACCACTATGCCCAGCTTAAAATTTAAAAAAATTGGTAACCTACCGACTATAACATTTGACCTTAGTGCAATTAAGTTAGAGATTAAGTAGAGAATTAACTTACTCTCTTCTGGACTTTTCTACTTCCTTTTTAGAAGGTAAAGTACAGCCATCAAATATGAGGATAGGCTTGATCCCGTGAGATAGTAACATGTTTAAAAATTTCATACAAAATCCTACATACCTATGGTAAAAAAAAAAGAAAAATGCATTTAAACGCTTTGTCTTTCTTGAGGTAATAACTTTTGCTCTATTTTAAACCAGATGAGACAATTCTGAATAAGGTTTTTATTTTGTTTCTTAAGTAAATGTTTTCTGAGGAAATGGAAATTCTAATTTGTTAGACTTGGGTTCAAAGCCTGCCTTGGATGTTATTATGAGCCATGTGATGTTCGGTAGGTTATTTGACACTCCAAACCATGGTTTCCTATCTGTAGATTAAACAGCTTTGACATCTCTTCTAATTCTGTCATTTTAAGTTCCTAATCTGGTCTTCTTCCTCCATTTTTTAATTTTGAAAACTTTCAAATCTATTGAAAAGTTGAAAGAATACTACAATAATCACCTGATTCCTCCAATAGTATCATATCACACTTAGGAAATTTAACAGTGACACAATACTAGCTAATACACAGTCTGTGTTAAAATTTGCCCAATTGCCCCAATGTTTCTTATATCCAGTAGTATCTTGGTAAATGTCTAACAGGTAGTTCGGGGGGAAGGGGTGCCTGATTTTCCTGACATGAATATTCCACAATGGTCATAAGCGACCAATGTGGAGCCAATGAAGGGTAAGTTGAGAAGAGATGCTATATAGTGAGCTCATATGAGCTGGTCCCAAATCCAGGATCCAATCACAGATCACATGTTGTATTCAGTTGTTTTTTTTCTATGACAAGTCAATTAGCAAAAACACCTGCATTTATAACACCCATCGTTTAATAAAGGCTATTTAAGTTCAAAAATAGAGACAGAAAAACATAAATTTAAAAGATAATCTTTTAAATCAAATACACTCTTCTTAATGACTATATTAAGTCAAATAGTCATCAAATAGTCATTAAATATGACTTCTAATGACTATATTATCTTTAATTTTCTATTCGTTGTAGATCAGTGACAATGAACCTGCACTGGCATAGAACAGTGATTGGGACCTGCTGTTATCAAGCAAAATTTAGGAGAGACCAAATATGCAATTATAATGAAATTTTAAAGTATATTTACTTTTTTTTCTTTGCTAACAGGGATTAACAGTGTGTTTTTCTGCACTCAAAAATGAATGTCTGAAATCATCATGGATTTTCAAAATATTGTTAAAAAGTTTATCTTATATAAAGAACAAACGAAACAATCTTTGGTCTTTGCCCATCTGCTTATTACAACAAATGAAAAGTAGGCCTATATCACAGGTAGAAGTCATCCCTGATTCAGCAATATTATAAAACACACTCTCACTTCTGGCATGGAGCCAAAATAATTTGTTTCTGGAAAAATAACATTGTAAGTCTCATTCTTAATTATCAAAGAATATGTAAGGTCCACGCTTACCTATCAGTAGGTTCACCTTTGGCTAGTTTTTCAGCACAAGCAATAGCTCCTTTGTGAAGCCAGCAATATGTATCCACAGCTACGACCTGCCCTTTATACTTCCTCACATGGATGGGTTCAGAGGCTTCTTTGATAAATTGTAGCAATCCTTGTATCCCCATAGTGCCAAATTAACTACGTGATATAAGAGGAGAAAGAGAAAACAACGGTATTTAAAGCAAAATATATTTATCAGAAAGTCGAGAAAAATAAAAGGAAAAAACATTTGATACAGAAACTGTTATTGTTTAGATATTTGACAATCATTGCTCTTTAATATTTTAACTGGGCTCCTCCCTGTCAAACAATTTTCATAGTCTAGAATTCACTAACACTAACTCTAATGCCACTTGGCAGTTGCTTAATGGTTATTCTTTCCAAAGTGCTTTCACGTTTAGAATCATCACGTGCTCCAAACTCTTAACCAAGTGCCAGGCACACAGAAAGTGCTCAAAAAAGTCTCTCCTCTCTTCAAAAAGGCTTCGTTAACATCTACAAAACTGTGCATGCTATGGCATCACACTGCCTCTACAAAAGCCATTACAAGGGCCAACATGCAAATTTGCATAGTAGAAACTCAAAACACTTTGTAGGAAGGTAGGCATTTCAATTAAAAAAATAAAAGAAATGAAATAATCAAATAGAATTATAGAAATGAATCTGTACTTTTTTAGGACTGAAATTCACTGCCATCAGAATGCATTATTCCAAGCAATAAACATTATGGTCATAAGTAGTGGTGGTGCCTAGGGGGCAATTCCATCAGATTCCCCAAAGCTATACCCCCAAAGAAAGGTGAAACTGCCTACTATGCAAATATAGCTTCAAGACAAGTGCTTTAACTTCCCACTCTCTTCCATTCAAGTAGCAGCCACCTAAGTCCTTTCTATACAGAAATCTATAACCCCCTCAAGCCCTTTCTGAAGAAACTACTTCCCCCCACTCTCTATGCTAAAAAGTCAGCAGTGGGCACTAAGCAGTTGCTTAGCATTTCATAATACGAACCTCTCCTACCAAACATCAAGCTTGGAAGAAAGGCAAGAAAGAAAGTGCAGGATCAGAAGTCAGCCTTACCCTGTTCACTCCTTACCAGAGTTGATGCTGTAGTTCAGCAGTTCTCAAATTTCAGAGGTTGGCAGGTTCTCAACTCCACTCCCAGTGACTTGTGATTCACTAGTACTAGAGTGAGGCTAGGGACTCAATTTTAAATTTAATTCGGACCCAGGTGGTCCTCGGGCCACAGTTTGAGAAAGCAATTACTCTCTTACTTCGCAGATAACGTCTAAAAAGTGTTTTCTTTCACTCTGAGGAAAACGGACATAATAAACAGTTCGTGAAACTTACATGAGTAAGTTTCTTCTAGGCTAGGCATTAATTAATATATATCCTTGAATAAGTATTTCCTCTTTAGCATAGTAAGAATGACTGAGTGCCATATGGCACATGTCTGAAGATCACATGTGGCACCAGAAGTTAACAGAACAGCAGCAACTTCACCACTTTACTTCTTCCTCGAGGAGACGTGCAGGCGTGGCCCGTGAGCCCATTCCAGACAATACGTTTCCTTTGGCCTGCACAACATTAAGGGGAAAATGTACTTGTCAACATTCAAAAGCGGGGAGACTGCATGTAAAAACCGGGCTACCGGCTTCTGCGGAAACCTGTGAGAAGTCCCGCAACCCTGGCGCCAGCTGCAGCAGGGAACCGTCTGCTTTTTAAGGAGCGCGGACTCTCCCTCCGTCTCTGAATTGCAGCTCTAGCCTGGCCCCACGTTCCCTCGCAACCAAACGACACATACTCCACTCGCAGTGACCAAGCCAGACCCTCTCCTCCCCTCCCTGGAAGACCCTGAATCCCAACAGGAGGGACAGAGGTGACGTGCAGATCGGCTCCCGCGGGGACCCACCCGTTAGCCTTCTCCGCACAGCCCGCTCCGCCACTTCCAAGAAGGGCTCTCCCAGTCCGCTGGAGGGGAGCCAGCCGGGGTGCAGAAACCCGACGCTCCTCACTCACTTTGGCCAGAGCAACCGAGGCCGGCGGCAGAGAACACCAACAACCAGGCGGCAGCCGCCGGCTAAGGGCCGGACCTTTCAATTTGCGCGGGATCACCCATGGTCCCGCCCCCGGACGTGACGTTAGCGCGCCCCGCGACGCCGGCTCCTCCTCCCCCGACGCGCGGCCTCCCGCTCGTCAAGTGGCGGGTGGTGTGCCCTCCGCTTCATTGGACGTGACGGCGGCCCGCTGCGCTACGACTCCGGCCGCAGCTGCCAGCACGAGCTCCGTGCGGCCTCTTGAAGGAGCGGGCAGAGCCGGGGCTGCAGGTCGATGGGGAATGACGCCACGGAAGTTGGTAGGTGTCGCTCTCGCCAGGGCTGCTGGGAGTTGTAGTTCTCTTGGGACTGCAGCCTCTGTTCTGGGAGGCTGAAGTTTAGAGAGCGCCGCCACGTGTTTGTGCTGAGGTTTTTAAAGCCTGGAAAAGGAGCCGGGTTGGAATTAGTTCCTCAGTCCCGCTAGGTACCATCAGTTCCACCTCAATTCTTTCATTCTCTCTAAAACACTAAGCCCAGCCATCTCGGTACAAACCGAAATGGAGTTCAGTTCACGCTGGGCTCTTTTTCCTATTGCAGTAGTATTATTGGTTAAAATCCGTCCCTACCTTTGCCTAGGAACTGGCTTAGGTTTGATTTTTAACATAAGTCAGGGAAAATTTTACCTATATAACAAAACAATCTTGAGGAAATAGGCCTTAGAGTGGACTGTAGTGGCCACTTGGGGCTGAGTTTCTAGTCCTCATAATACCCAGACTTGGTTGCCGTTCTCATCTCATAGGAATATTGTGTGAAAACATTTAGAAAAAACCTTAGGCCAGACCACAGAGTATGTTCTGGACCCAGAGATCAGCAGGAATGATATAATAATTCAGACTCAATTCAAGGAGTTGAAGGGGAAGACGTGAGTACTTTGTTTAAAATGTTCCCCATTTAATTATCTTCTCTACATGTTTCTTTCATGCTGCTTTTAGAGTCTTTTCATAATCAGTCCAACATCCATGACACCAATACATTACCTTAAAAATTGTTGAAAAGGTGCCACTTTGGGGAAATGTGTTTGGATAAGCAGGGTTGCCTCCTCCCCAGTTCTGTAGAGCAGGAGACTAGGAGAGAGGGTGAGAAAAGTTATCTTCTCTTTCTATTCCAGTGGCTATGATAGATCTCACCCTGAACCAGCTTGGAGCAAACTCTAAGGGAGAATGGGGGACGGTTTCAAACTAGAGAAGATTAAAGAGGAACTTAAATGTGGTCGGCTTGTGCTTGTGGAGAAGTCTTTATAGTCATGGACCACTCAGGAATAATAACTGCTTCAATACCTTGGATCCAACCAAGAATATGCCACCATGGGGGTCTTAGAAAGGAACTCCCAAATCAAAAAGGTGCCCATTTAAGCCACACCGAATCCATCATAAAACTGACATAAGAAGTTGTTGCGCTACAAACAGCCCAGTGTTTTACTACTAATTTGACTCCCAAGATTCCAGACTGGGTTCTTGGCTGCAGCTTTCTAAGACAGAAATTAAAAAAAAACAAAAACATTAGTTTTAAAAAATTGGCTAGGCATGGTGGCTTACACTTGTAAACCCACTTTGGGAAGCCAAGGAGAGAGAAGATTGCTTGAGCCCAGGAGTTTGGGACTAGCTTGGGCAATATAGCCAGATAACAGAAGTTGGGAGTTTTTGCTCTCGCCAGAGCTGCTGTTCTGCAAAAAAAAAAAAAGAAAATCTTTTAAAAAATGAGCTAAGTGTGGTGGTGCATACTTGTAGTCCTAGCTACTTTGGAGGATTGCTTGAGCCCAAGAGTTCAAGGCTGTAGTGAGCTATGATTACCCCACTGCACTCTAGCCTGGGTAACAGAGCAAGACCCTGTCTCAGAAAAACATTTTTTTTTCACTGAACAGAATATTTTTACTCTTTGGGAGGATAAAACTATTTGAATCAATTTGTGCAGAAATTTACTACATGCCTTAGGTATGCTTGTCAGTGCTAAATATTGTGAGGACACAAAGAGTTGGCCTCTATTTTCAAAGAACTTAGGATTTAGTTCTACAGACAAAACACATGTTCATCAAAAAGTTAAATCATAAATAATGGTGGTGTGTTATTGAATTCAGAAGTTAATGGTATAGCCCATACTTTTTTAGTTTAAGATGCAGTTCAGGTGTTACCAGTTCCCAAATGTGTTTCCTGAGCTGCATATTTGTTCAACATACACAAGCATCCTGTGATCACTCTTTTGCCCTGATACTTCTCATACTCTCACTGTATTTTAATTGACTTTGCCCTCCACTAGTCTGAAAACTGTTTGAGTTTGGGTTGCCAGATTTAGCAAATAATAACATAGGATACCCAGAAATTTGAATTTCAGATGAACAATAGTTATATTTTTCACTGTATCTAATGCAATATTTGGGACATAGACAAAAAAAATCCATGTACATCTGAAATTCAAATTTAACTGTGTATTCTGCAATTTTATCTGGCACACTTACCTTGAGGATAGAGGTTATGTTTATGAATTAGCATATCCCAGGTGTTTAGCACTAATGGTGATTTAAAAAATCTAAATTTGTAGACTAATAAATAAATGTCCTAGGTATGGCACCATGAATTCTGGGTTTACTGGGCAGCTCTTACCTTTAAGTATTCTATCTTGTTGAAAGATCAGATACCCTCATTTTTTATTTGGGAAATACTGCTTTTATTGTTATAAGAGCAATGTTTTCTAATGTGTGGACCCCAGAGCAGATAGTTTGGGGTCCTAGTGACAGTTAGGGGCCCCTCTGGATGGCCTCCTACCGTTGCCTGTTTCCAGGCAGGGTTGCTGGAACCACAGCTGAGCAGCACCTCCTTCCATGGGCACACTGATGCACACACCAGTACTTTCTGAGAAAAGACCTAGGAGTAGGGGTTCTTTTCAGTTAGCAGCTTTTTCCCAAGCCCAAGTTCCCTCCAAACCAGAAAGACATGGAACTGGGGACAGCCTCAAGTGCTGGACAAGTCAACATCTTATTGCCATCAAGGTACGTGCTGTGTTTTCATTGTATTCCTCTGTTGAACATAGTATGAACAAGTGTTCAAAACAGGGTGCTTCAAGTGTAAAGGTGAAGATGATGAGGGAAATGTGAGCAGTGGTGGTGATGTTACATAGACAGGGACCAGAATACCCCTCTTTTCTGATTGATCATTGGCAGCTGCCATTTTCTGATTGAATTGGGATTGAATTCTGATTGAAATTTCTGAATCTTATTTTGAGATGCTCACTTTATAGCTCAATTAGATTGATTTTTATTTGCATTCAATTGTTTTTACCTTTTAAAATATTTTAATTGAAGCCGGTGCGGTGGCTCACGCCTGTAATCTTAGCACTCTGGGAGGCTGAGGCAGGTGGATTGCTCAAGGTCAGGAGTTTGAGACCAGCCTGAGCAAGAGCGAGACCCCGTCTCTACTATAAATACAAAGAAATTAATTGGCTAACTAAATATATATATACATATATATATATATATATTAGCCAGGCATGGTGGCACATGCCTGTAGTCCCAGCTACTCGGGAGGCTGAGGCAGGAGGATCGCTTGAGCCCAGGGATTTGAGGTTGCTATGAGCTAAGCTGACACCATGGCACTCTAGCCTGGGCAACAGAAGTGAGACTCTGTCTCAAAAATAATAAAAATAAAATATTTTAATTGAATAACTTTGTTTTCATTGTAATTTTACAGTTACTTCTATTATGTCAAGTGATACTTACAATACTAACATGTAATTTGCTTTTATTTATTTATTTTCTTTTAGACAGAGTCTCACTTTGTCGCTCAGGCTAGAGTGAGTGCTATGGCGTCAGCCTAGCTCACAGCAACCTCAATCTCCTGGGCTCAAGCGATCCTACTGCCTCAGCCTCCCGAGTAGCTGGGACTACAGGCATGTGCCACCATGCCCGGCTAATTTTTTGTATATATATATTTTTAGTTGGTCAATTAGTTTCTTTCTATTTTTAGTAGAGACGGGGTCTCGCTCAGCCTGGTTTCTGGTTTCGAACTCCTGACCTTGAGCAATCCACCCGCATTGGCCTCCCAGAGTGCTAGGATTACAGGCGTGAGCCACCACGCTCAGCCCTGCTTTTAAATTTAAGTTGAAAATGAGTCTATTTAAAGAAAACCTATTAGTAAATAGTAGGACAGGTGTTTTGCACTAATGGTAAATATGAATAAGTAAAGTTTCTAAAACAGTCATTTCTCTCTTCTTTAAAATAACCCAAGCTATCACGCGATTTCTCTGCTCTCCTTATAGTAAAAAAATTTAAAAGACATATCTGTACTTGCTGTCTCAAATTCTTCCATTTACTGTTGTATAAGTTTTCTTTTTTTAAATGGAAATAAAATGTACATACAGAAAAGTGCACAAATCTTAAGTGAGTTATCCCAAAGTGAACATGCTATATTATTACCTCTACTCCGTCCTCCCAGAAGACCCTTTGTCTCTTTTTTCCAATCACACAGATCTCTGTCCTCCCAAAGGCAACTACTGCTCTGTCTTATTGTTGCATATATTAGTTTTGCCTTGTTTATAAAATATCTACAAGTGGAATCAGCAGTTTTCATTCTTTAGCATTTGGCCTCTTTTACTCGACATTGTGAGATTCATTCATATTATTGAGAGAACCTATGTTTGTTTTTTTCTTTTTCATTTCAGTGTAGAATTCCATTATATAAGTGTATTATAATTTATTCATTCTACTATTGATAAATATCTGCGTTGTTTCCATATATTGTCCATTAGTAGTAATGCTTCTGTGAACATTTTCGTGACTTCATGTGCATGTGACTTCAACTTCTACTACTTTTTCCCACTCTACTTTAGCCATGTTTGCCTGCTTGCCATTCCTGGAACATGCCAGGTACCCTTCCACTTCCAGGACTTTGTATATGCTGTTCCTTTTGCCCAGGATGCTCTTCCGCCAGATATTCGCATGGCTTTGTCGTTTTTCTCTCAGTGAGACATTCTCTAACCATGATATTTTAAATTGCAATTCCTATCCCTACTTTGCAACACCCTATTTTCCTTTCCCTGATTTATTTTTCTTCATGATACTTGCCACAATTGGGCATGTTATTTATTTTAGTTATCTATAGTTTATTGACCATATCCCACCCCACTATAATGAAAGCTCTGTAAGGACAGAGATTTTTTCTTATCATCTATAACATTGTCTGTCAAATAGTAGACTCCAGTACACACTGGTTTAATGAACAAATAAATGAATGAATATTGAAATTAGCCAATAGCCTGCATCTGAAATAGTGACTAATATTTTTAAAGCTTAGACATTTGGGTAATATAGCTATTTGCAAAGTTGTCTTACAGTGAAATTAAATAATTCAGAAGTTATCACCATGAGTATTATTTAAATAATCTAGGACATAGGATGTAGGAAGAACAAATGTGAGTTCTCATTCCTTACTCTGGAGGAAAAATGATTTTCAATAGCCTATGTATTTTTCCTTTGCAAAAAAATCTATGTAATGCATTTATGTAGCATGACACTATTAAAAAATAGTACAGCTGGCCCTAAAATATACATCAGAAACTGGCACAGGTATTTAGAAAAGCTCTCTTCCCAATGATTGAAACATTAGCATCAACATTATCTATGTATGTATCTAAATAATAAAATTTACTATAAGAGTCCTGAATTATGACACTTAAGAAGCACTTAGTATGTTTCATGTTGGTTGTACATGTTTTGCATACTTAATTTATTTAACACTCGTAACAATACTATGAGGTCAGTACATTTATTATCCCCATTTTACAAATGAGACAACTGAATAAAATGGGATCTGTAATTTGGCCCTAGAATCTGTGCTTTTAACCACTACTTTGGATGACCATTATATGTATTTGTCTATATCATATTAACATTTCTGAAGTTATCAATGTACTGATCCCGTTAGATGATTTAGGAAAAAGAAAAGAAAGGAACAACTTTTTTTTTCTTTTTTTGAGATAGGGTCTCACACTCTGTTGCCTATGCTAGAGTGCAGTGGCATCATCATAGCTCACTGCAACCTCAAGTTTCTGGGCCCAAACTATCCTGCCTCAGCCTCCTGAGTAGCTGGCACTACAGGTGTGCACCATCACACCTGAATAATTTTTTCTATATTTTTTTGTACAGATGGGGTCACAGTGTTGTTCAGGTTGGTCTTGAACTCCTAGCCTCAAGCGATCCTCTTGCCTTGGCATCCCAAAGTGCTAGGATTACGGGCATGAGCCACTGTACCTGACCAGGAATAACTTTTATACACTTTCAAATAGCTCTGCAAGATAACTATTGTTACCTCATTTACAGAAGGAAAAAAAAAAAAAAAAACTGAAGCAGAGAGAAATAGGTAATGCTGCCATAGTCCTAACACTGCTATACGATGTGACTCAAATGTGATTCAGACTAGACCTGGCTCCAAAAGTCTGCATTCTTCACTATGACACCTGGGTGGGGGAAGAACAGGTGCTACCCAGTGATTAGTTAAGATCCAGAGAAGAGGAGAAATACAAAGTTGCAGCTAATAGCCGGCTGTAGAGGGGTTGTGGATTCAGGAGGGCAGTAGACACAATCCCAGCTGAGAATTCTTGGGTCCAGAGATACCTTTTTCTGATCCTGGCCTTCAAAGCTCACTCTCAGGTGAGTTCAAGGTAAATGAGTGGGAGAGAACCTTTGCAGACATAGCCAGGCCCATGCTTCCTTCTTGTATGAGATCTTTTATATTAATAAATCATACATCCTGGGCCCAGTGGTTCAGACTGAAGAAATTCCTCTTTCTACTATCAGAGTGGCATTTGTATTTCTCACAATTCTCAATCTTACCATGACTTTTTCATGGCCCAAGGAAATTCGTTCATATCAGTGCTTCAGTTTTTTGGTTTAGAGTTTTGCAAAACTGAAAATAGAGAAAGTTCAGAGAATGCTACCTTCTCTCTTGGGACTTAGTCATAGGCATAAAATAGATATATTTCTTTTGACTTTATTGGGAAAGTGTGACTTGCAATAGGATATCCGAATAATAGTTCCAAGGAGGTAAGCCTGATGAAGGACATTCACTCACCAGATAGCTAGAAGGGACATTTCTATTGAAACCTCAGGGAAATTTAACCTGGAACAATGAAGCAGACATTAATACATCAACAGAGTGAGAAAAACAACCAGCAACAGAACGCTTACTGAGGAGAAATACAAGATGAAGAGGCTTAGCTAAACAAAGGAGTCTCATTGATTATAAGGCAAAAAGTGGTCCTTGTGTGCTAAGTGTCAGATTCCGTGGGAAGCAGCCGCTGTCAGAATGAAAGAGTAATGAATTTCTGTCCATTACTGGTCTTTCAGCCTCCAGGGGACCTTACTCAGCCAGTAGTTCTGTTTTCAGAAGCAGAGGATAAACACATGCTTTAATCCCACCATTTAAAGTCTGATAATACTTTTACCAAAAGCCTGTGGCCAGTGTTTCCATTATTTTTTTGTATATCTATTTGCATATCTACATCTATGTCTCCATAGATATCTTCTATTTTCCCTTATATACTACCTCACTTGGTTAAGAGCTTAAGGTCTGGACATATATTACTTGGATTCAAATCTTGGCTGTGTAACTTATCAGCTGTCTGTTCATTTGCTGACCTTAGAAAAAAATGTATCTCTTTATTTTTCATTTGTTAACCTGAAAACTGGGATGAATAATAGACCTAACAGAACTGCTTCATGGGATTGTGAAGATTAAATTAGATAATTAGATAATGTATGTAAAATGTGTAACACAATGTTTGGATTGTGACACTCAATATCAGTTAAGTGACTAAAAGCCCACAGTACTTAATTGGGTATAGTGATTTATGCTTTGCCAAGAGCTTTCCCACATGATTCTCATTTGGTCTTTACAAGATCCTAGTGAGCCAGGCCAGTTTGTTACAAATGGGGAAGATGAGACCTCCAGCACCACTCAGTGTCTCACTCAATATCATAGAGCAAGTGGTAGAGTCAGAATCTTTTATATACATAGCTATTTTCATTCTTAGATTAATATCCTTTTCACAATATCATGCTATTTGCCTTTAAAATTAAATTGCTTTTCTTTTTCTTTTTTTGTAATTGATTGGGCCAGCTTCATTCATAATGGAAGAATCATAATTAGAGCCCTTGTCTTGTCCCTCAGAAATGACTCAGAAGGAACTGGATTAAATTAAAATTGTGCCCCAGTATGTTATCATTGATTTCTGAAAACTTGCTGGGATTTAAAAGAAATTTTAGCTACGTAAGGGAAGGAAATTAAATTTTACTGAGCAGAAGTCTTGGTTGTAAAGGACAGAAACCCAACTCAAATTGGCTTTTGTAAAAAGAGAATCCATTGCCCCTGTTATAGGTTGAATTGTGTTCACCCCCTGCCCTCTAAAAATATCAGGGAGTCCCAAACCCCAGAACCTCAGAATGTGACCCTTTGGAGATAGGGCCTTTATAGAGGTAATCAAGTTAAAATTAGGTCATCAGTAGGGGGGACTTAATCCAATGACTAATGTCTGATATGAAGGGGTCATTTGGACACACACACACAGAGAAGATAATGTGAAGAGCACACGGAGGAGATGACCATGTACAAGCCAGAGAAAGAGGCCTGGGGCAGATCCTTCCTTCACAGCCCTCAGAAGGAACCAACCCTGCCCACACCTTGATCTGGGACTTCTAGCCCAGGAACGGTGAGACAATATATTTCTATTGTTGAAGCCAATCAGTTTGTGGCACTTTGTTACAGCAGTCATAACAAATACCTCCTCTTGTACCTGAAAAGTTCAGGAGTAGCTCAAAGATTTAGGCATAGATGGATCTAAGAGATCAAATGACATCACAAATACATGTCTCTCCGTCTCTTTTTTTCTTCTGTGCTGGTTTTACCGTATCTCATCAATTCTAAAACTCATGTTTTTTTTTTTTTTTTTTCTGAGACAGAGTCTCACTTTGTTGTCCAGGCTAGAGTGAGTGCCGTGGCGTCAGCCTAGCTCACAGCAACCTCAAACTCCTGGGCTTGAGTGATCCTTCTGCCTCAGCCTCCCGAGTAGCTGGGATTACAGGCATGCGCCACCATGCCCGGCTAATTTTTATATATATATCAGTTGGCCAATTAATTTCTTTCTATTTATAGTAGAGACGGGGTCTCGCTCTTGCTCAGGCTGGTTTTGAACTCCTGACCTTGAGCAATCCGCCCGCCTCGGCCTCCCAAGAGCTAGGATTACAGGCGTGAGCCACAGCGCCCGGCCTAAAACTCATGTTTTCCCTCTCTTTTGCACATGTCTGAAAGCAAGATGCAATGTACAATTTCTTCTTACATTTCTGTATTCTTAGTGGTACATAAAATAATTGTGTGTCTTACAGTTAATGGCATTTCAGGAAACTTAAGAGTGTTTGCAGGCAGGCTGTTTACGTGGGCAATCCTTGGAGCGCAAAGCTTAATATCTAAGTCACTCAGTAACCCTGGAGCCTTTTCACAGTTGTTTCAGGAAAAGGCCCCAAGCAAATGTTCATTGGCTATAACTGGTCTGGCTTTGGGCAGATCCTACCCTAGAAAGCAGGGTTGGGGGAAGGAGCAAGTAAATTGAGCACCACTGAACTCACATGGTTTAAGGGTGGTAAAAAGGTGATTTCCCAAAAGGAAATGAAGCTCTTATCTCCAGGAGATGAAAGACTGAATGCTTGGAAGGCCTGTGTCATCACAAGTACCTACCTGTGCCAAGCACTGTCCCATGGTCTTGCTTGATTCTCTTTACAACTCTCATGAAGCAGGAGGTATCGCCATACCAATTTCACTAATCAGGAAACTGAGGCTCAAAGAGAAACAGACCTTTAGGGAGTGCTGAAAATTACCAAATAATGACAGAGTGCTTACAGCGTGCAACATGCCCCCTAGGGCTACAAATACAAGGATGTATATTGTTTTGTGCCCAAGGAGCTCAGAGATGGGTGGGGAGATAGACCCAAGGCACCAAACAGCTTACTATGAAATAGGAATATAATACCATGAAAATATTTACATCTGTTTTGCCAGGAAGGGGGACCCAGTATCAAAAGGAGGTTTGGGAAAGGTTTTTTCACAGTCTTTACAAAAACCTTTCTTACACTTGTGTCAAATTAGAACATCAGAGTACTGGTAAATAATGATACTATTAAACCTTGTGAAGAGCCTGGAACATGGAAAGTATTTATTACATAGTTATGGAGGGAGTGATTAAAAGAGTGAAAGTGAGTCTTGTTTGAAGAGGCTAAATGTCACTGGGACATGGTCTTGCTCTATAGGTCCTGGGCCTCCAGCTCTGTGTTCATTTCCAGGGTCAGTCAATACATCCAAGGTTCCGTTTCACTTGCTTTCATCAGATTTACAACAAGGGGACTCGTAGCTCTGAAGTTTGCACTGTCTTTTCCTCTGAACTTTGAACAACATTCTTCTGGTCTTTTTAGCTGTTTCATTTTAAATCATCTCCCTATATTAATAGAAATTTGTTTTTTAAACATTTGTTTCATTTAGCTTTCAAAAAATCTTAGCAGGTCCTGATAGAGCTCTGATTAACTAGTTTTCAGAAATTAAAAAAGTGATGATTTTATAAAATATGTAGATTTCCATAAATCTTTGGGTCTTAATCTATAATAAGGTGATGTGTATTTTTCATTTCTATTCTATATGACTGATGTTTGATGATCAAATTTAACACAGGACAAGTGAGGGTGGCTGACTTGTTTTCATATTTGTGCCCTCTGGGCTTCCTTGCTCTTGTCTCCCCTACTTTCTGCACTCTCTGTTTTCCATCTGAGAGATGCCCCCCACTCAGTTGTACCTCTGCAATGTCCAGCATCCTCGTTGGTAATACCCTTGCTCACCACCATGCTTATAAGCCCAGTTACTTTTCCAAAACTAAAACTAAGAGTTCATTAAGTATCAGAGTTATTTAGGAGTTGTATTTCTTTTCCATACATACCACCTATGGCTGATCTCTCAAGGCTGAGATATTTCTGCTCACTGGAGACTAGATCATCAGCGACAGAGGCTTGGGGCCAGAAGTGTCTCAGTCACGGTGAACCCACCACGCCCCACTGTGTGTCTGTCTCCATCAGGCGTGAACTTAGGTTTTCCACATCAAAATCCCTGTAAGGCCACGGAGAGGTTTGTAAATCCTCTTCAGCAAAAGCATTTCTGGGCTTGCATAACCCAGATGTAAGTCCCTTCATCTCCATGCCATTTTGCCTTTATAAGTCTGTCTTCAACAACTCTTCAAATGGTATAATGACTTTTTCTGAAACTTTGGACCTTCAAGTATATGAGTCACTGATACTGGTGAAATGCTGCTATATAGCTCCCTAGAAATTATCAGAACTACCCAGAAATCCCTTTCTTGGGAGAAAACTGTAGTTATATAAAGCTCCTTTATGCTTGGAAAGGGCACTGGCTCTATTCGTCAAAAATTCCTTGGGTTGAGGCGACCTTTCGAGATTGAACGGGAGCAGAACGCAGACCATGTATGGCTTCTGTTTTGCTCCCGTGCTGCAGCTCTACTAAAGGATCTGGCTGCAGCAGTGGGAGTCTGATAACCCCCAGGTCTTGCCCACCTTTCTTTTCTCCTATGTATTTTGTAAAGGTCTGGCTCCTAATGCTCCTAGCAATTACGTTGTCATCCTTAGGTAGTATTTCTGCTGAGACCAAATGTCACGTCCTTCTTTCTCAAATTACCCATTCATTGCAAGTCAAGATGCTCCCCCGTGCCTCCTAAATCAATGTGTATTTTCTAATTATATTAGAAATACATACTTTTTGTAATGACTGTGGGAAAATACAGAAATGTATAAAGAAGAAAACAAAAATTCCCAGAAATATTACTGCAATATTGCTATTCAGAGATGACTGCTATTAACATGATATTGGTATGTATTTTTAGTGCATGCATGGGTATGCATTTTTAAAATAAACTTGGCTTTATAATATATATAAACAAATTTTGTATTTTTTCTCATATATCATTATTTCACAAGTGTTTTCCTGTGCAGTAAATATTCTTTGAACATGTTGTATTATTTATTCCTTCATTATGGATGTATCATAATGATTTAACTTTTCTATTGTTGGATGTTTAGTTTTTATCTTTGATTGTAAGTGATGGACACACATCTTTATCCTCTTATACAATGACGTACTTAAGATAAATTCCTTGAAGAGAAATTGCAGAGTCAAAGGGTTTGATCATCTTTATCTTGATATATACTGCCAGATTGCTCTTCAGAAAAGGATTACCGATTTAAACTACCAGCTCTTTATTAGTGCCCCTTTAAATATTCCCTCAATAATGAAAGTTATTTTCTTTCAACTGTATGATATGAAATGTTATCACACTCTTCTTTTGCATTTTATTTCTTTAAATACTAAGAAGTAGAACATTATATCTTGTGTTTTTTTTCCTTATTTGCATCTGTTTGGTATGTTCCCTATGTTTGTTCATTTTTTTCTAATAGGTTGCTAAGGCTTTTCTTTTTCTTTTTTTTCTATGTTAACCCTCAGCTATAGAGGGTTGAGTTAGTGATACCAGTTGAGTTAGTCACTACCAGCATCATCCCCTATTATCTTGATTTTCTGATTTCTGTTTTACTCCCTGTCACACACATACACATGCGAGCTTCCTAGTGTGTTTAATTTATATCCTTTCAGTTATATGAGTTGTAAAATGTGTATTTTTGTAAGCATACCTTTTCAATTTACATAAATCATATGGTGTTGTGTATTACATTTAATTCCGCTTCTTATTTTCACTTAGCACAGTTCTAATGATTCACCCGTGTTGTTCTGTGTGTATCTGGTTATTACCTCTGCTTGCTGCAAAGTGCTGCATCGTGGGTGCTTTTCACCACATTTTGCCGAGGTACGCCTCCAGTGAGGGTCATCCTGATTCCTCCGGGTTTCCTCTCCCCTCTGCCATTGCAAATGATGCATACCCCTGTTCAAGTTTGTGCAAGAAGTGTTTTGAAATACACACATGCACACAGACACAGAATTGCTAGGTCATATACCTAATTTGCCTAAATCTGCCAATTGCTCTTCAGATGGCTACTCAGTCTAAATTCCAACCAGCAGTGCATGAGAGTTCCTAAAGATCTCTTCCACACTTACCTGGCCACACTAACAGGTAAAAGTGCTCAGTTATTTTTGTTTTAATTTGCGTCTTTCGATTGCTAATGAATCTGAACATCTCTATTTGGGTATTTTCTTGTGTATATTGCCCAGTCACACCCTTTACCCATTTTCCTAGGTGGTTTCTGTTTTTTTCTTGTAGATTTTCAAGTGTTTTAAATGTTCTGCTCTGTTCAGTACTGCTAACTACTAACTACTTGGGTTATATAATTTTAAATTAATTATATAAAATTAAAAATCCAATTCTTCAGTAGCATGAGCCACATTCCAAGTGCTCAGTAGTCACATGTGGCTAGTGGCCACAATACTGGACAATGCAGATTTAGAACATTTTCCTCGTTGCAGAAATCTCCATTGGAGAGAGAACTGTTCTAGGTATTAGATGCAGATCAAATGTCTTCTCCGGTTCTGTCATCTGTCTGCTAAATTTGCCCATTATTTTTTATTGCATAGAAACCCTCACTTTTGGCCGGGCGTGGTGGCTCATGCCTGTAATCCTAGCACTCTGGGAGGCCTAGGCAGGCAGATTGCTCGAGGTCAGGAGTTCAAAACCAGCCTGAGGAAGAGCGAGACCCCGTCTCTACTATAAATAGAAAGAAATTAATTGGCCAACTAATATATATAGAAAAAATTAGCCGGGCATGGTGGCACATGCCTGTAGTCCCAGCTACTCGGGAGGCTCAGGCAGCAGGATTGCTTGAGCCCAGGGGTTTGAGGTTGCTGTGAGCTAGGGTGATGCCACGGCACTCACTCTAGCCTGGGCAACAAAGCGAGACTCTGTCTCAAAAAAAAAAAAAAGAAAGAAAGAAAGAAACCCTCACTTTTGATGTAAACACATTTATTAATTTTTTCTTCATGATTTGTGCTTTTAAAATTTTGTTTAAAAAGTTTTTTCCACCCTAAATTACCAGTATATTCTATTATATTACTTTCTATTTATTTTTATAGTTTCTTCCCTTTTACATTTAGGCTTGTAGTCTGTCTCAGATTTATCTTTGTTATTTGGTATTAGGTAGAAATCCAGTTTTATTTTTCTCCATGTGTAACTAAGTTTCTCTAACAATGTTTAGAACAATGTTCTAAACAATGTTTATTTTTTTAAAATCTGTCTTTTCCCCATTAATTTGTGGTGTTATTTGTATTATACAATGCAAGTACTTTATTACATAAGTTCCCATGAATGCATGGATCTGTTTCTAAATTCTCTTTTCTATTTCATTGGTCAATTTATTTGTTCTTTGCAGTTCATACTTTTTATTGCTATGGTTTTGTACTATGTTTTAGTATCTGACAGGACAAGTCTTCTCTGTTTACTCTTCTTTTGAAGGGTTGACCTAATTATTTATGAACATTTATTCTTCCAGGTAAATTTTAGAATAAGTTTATTCAGTTTATCTAGAAGAAAACTCGAAGTTTGAATGGGATTGCATTGGATTTAGGTAAACTTAGTTTTAACTTGACACCTTAACTTTGACGTCTTTTTAAAAGTAAATCAACCTATTTAAAACAATTTATTTATATAATCAACGGTGTCTTTTATTAGAGTTTGGAAATTTTCCCACTAGGGATCTTGTATATTTTGCTTAGCTCGATTCCCAAATATTTTATTGTTTTATTTATGTAGATTGTATATCCTTTTTAATTTTTCCAGTTGGTTATTGCTGGTGTGGAGAAATGCTATAATTTTTGTAAGTTGATCTTATAAATAGAAACCTTGTGAAACCTTCTTAGTTCATATAGTTTGTTGATTTGTAAAAACTCTTTACATATTAAGAATGCTGACTATCTGTATGTTATGTTTGTTGGAAGTGTTTTCCAATTTGTCACTTGACTTTTAATTTTGTTTATGTTTTTTACGCTTCTAAGTTTTAAAGTGTTAAAGTTTTAAAGTATCATGTAGTCAATTCTGTTAATAATTATTTTGTGATTTCATTCAATGCATGTGTGCTATTTGGCAAAATGAATGGTGTTTTCCTTTCTTTCCTTCTGCACTAGTAATTTGCTTTATTGCTTTATCAAAACGAAGATTTCTACCCAGAATGTCCTCCCAGGTTGACAGAAAGTGTGTTGTCACTTTGTATCCACTAGGGGCCAACACTTGCTTGAAAGAAACTGATGTATCTTCCTAAAATAACTATCTTTTCCTCTTGTGGAAGAAAAGAAACTGGCTGAAGGAAGCCTTACTGGAAATAAGTAATTTTCATTTAAATTAGATAAATGGCAATGATATAGGAGAGTCCAGACAGAAAGAAAAGGCTATTATTAAAGGCAACAAGTTACATAAAGAGGATTCAAAGTTGTTTCTTAGTGGAAACAATGCAAGCAGAAGATACAAATAAAACAGTTTTAAATTTTCAAAAAAATTTAACTTAGAAGAAAGAGAAAACTGAAATAGAAATACAAAAGGTATAGCTTCTACTCAAAATCCACATAAAGCATCATTAAATAAGAAGTACATAACAAGAAACAGAAATCAGGCCTTTTCTCTGTTTTCCTCTTCTTTGCTCTGAAAGGCCAGGAGGTGGGGCTAATCTTCCCATAAATCTGTAGAGTTGCTGCAGATAACTGAGTGGAAAACAGTTTGCAAACTGAAAAAATTGGTTGTTTTAATTCAGATGAGGCAATCTGTAGGAAAGGACCGTGCTGGCCCCAAACAATCATTGAAAGGTTATCCTTCCCTGAGTCATAGTAACATTCTTAACATCATGTTTATCACTCAAATGCAGAGGAATCCACAAAAGAAGGGAAGGAGGAAGAGAAGGAAGGAAGGAAGGAAGAAAGAAAGAAGAGAAGGAGGGAGAGAGGGAGGGAGGGAAGGAAAGAGGGCTGACCAACCTGCAAGACTACAATTCTCTTATCTACTAAAACACAGAAGGACAGCTAAAAACAGTTCTTTACATATAGATGGCTGCTTCTATTTAGACTTGGAAAAAAACTGATCAAGATCAAAGGACAGCCCACAGGCAAAACACTGTGAAAGGCAAGATACTATTATTATTACAAAGGTGCAAATACCAGCTTGGAACTTGACTTTTGAGTGCCCTTTTGTAAGTAGGGCAGCTACATCATATCAAACATAAAAGCCCACGTTATAAAAAGAAATTGTTTTTATGTCAATTGAAACAAATGCATGAAAGGTTTACTTTTGTATATACAAGGTAAAGTTTTAAAAAAGCAACTAAAGCCCATCTTAAACTTTCCAAAATACATTATAAAGAACTTTCAAATTAGTATGTTTTCTGCTGGATTTTGCCTTACTACCTATAAAAACTGAGTATGTACCTCAGAAAGAACACATCTACAAATGCAGACTAAGAAACACTATAAAGTAGTTCACAAAGTTTAGTTGTTTAACTTTTAATCAATTAAATTTACATTTATGTATAGGTAATATGTGCACAAAGTAGAAAATGCTATACAATAAAAGAGGTTTCTTTGGAAACCATACTGCTCTCCCATCTCCATCCCCATGCCCTGGTCTCCCAGTCTCACCATCCAGAGGTAGCTCTTATTGCCAGTTTCTTACCACAGATGTGCATGCATTGTTTTTTTTTTTTTTTTTACAGAAATGGTAGCATACAAATTGTTTCACATCTTGCTTTTCACAACACCACCACCGACAATTTCAGGTGAGTTTATTATTTATTTATTTAAGAGATGAGGTCTTGCTATATTGCCAAGATTGCTGAGTCTGGTCTAGAACTGCTGGGCCCAAGCAATCCCTCTGCCTCAGCCTCCCGAGTAGCTGGGACTACAGATACAAGCCACAACTCTCAGCTTCTTATTCTAACAAAGTATTCCATTGTATGAATGCACCATAGTTGATTTGTCTAGTTTCCCATTGAAAGACAGATTATTTGCAGTCATTGGCTATAAAAAACAATAATCCAGTGATTTTTCTCTGTACTTTTTGTTTGTGGGAATATGATTTAGAAATAGAAACCCAGAAAAGGAATTGATGGGTCAAAAGTTATGAGCATTTAAATGTGTACAGATACTGCCAAAATTGTCCTTCAGTGGGTTGGTACCAATTGATATCCCTACAAAAAAGGTGCCTTTCCCACCATATTCTCTCTAATATTTTTATCAAATTTTTTGTTCTTTTCCAATATGTTGGGAAGGCAAAAAAAAAAAGAATCTTATTGTGGTTCTAATTTGCATTTCTCTCACTATGGGTAAAAGTTCAAATTCTTTCTGTTTTAAAACCATTTATATTTTCCATTAATGGGTTACAGGGCATTTGCCCATTTTTCTGTTTTCCTACTGATTGTAAGACTTACAAAAATTATTTGTAGATACTTATGTAATATAGAAATTATCCCATTTTATCCCATTCCATCATACAGAATTTATCCCATTGTCCATTTTATATGTCACAAAAATTATTTTCCTGAGTTTATTGGCAGAAATTTAAAATTTTCAAGTAGCAAAACTATTAATCTTTTCTTTTATGGCTTTTGAGTTTTTTATCAGGCTCAGAAAGTTCTTCCTTACAGACAATTTACAGTTTTTTTCCATATTTTGTCCCGCTATTTCTATTATTTTATTTTATTTTTTACTTTTAAATCTTTGATCCAGGAAAATTCATTTTGATGTAAGAAATGAGATGGAGTCAGGTGTCATGGCTTATGCCTGAAATCCCAGTGCTTTGAGAGGCCAAGGTGGGAGGATCACTTGAGCCCAGGAATTTGAGACCAGCCTATGCAACATAGCAAGGTCTCGTCTCTACAAAAAATGTTAAAAATTTAACTGGGCATGGTGGCATGCCTGTAGTCCTAGACACTTGGAAGGCTGAGGCAAGATGATGGTTTTTGAGCCCAGGAGTTCTAGGCTTCAATGAGTTATGATTGTGCCACTGAACTTCAGCCTGGGTGACAGAGTGAGACCCTATCTAAAAAAATGAAAAACTAAAAAATGAGGTTGATATCTAGTACTATTTTTTCCCCAGATGGCTCCTTAACAGTCTCCAACCTATGTATTGAAATTTCATCTTTGTCCATTGATTTGAAAGGGCCGTTTCTCATAACCTGCCTTCCCATATACATGTATGTCTATCTCTAGACTCTTCTGTTGATTGATCTTTATAGCTCTCTTATGTGCATGTACCAGACTGTTTTCATTACTACTGCATTATAATATGTTTTAATATCTGCAAGGGCTAATCCTCTTTTTTTTAGAATTTTTTTTTCTGGAACATACAAATATCTTTATTTTCCCCTATGAAATTTAAAACAGCTTACTCAAAAAAAAAGTTTGTTATTTTTATTGATCATTTAAAATTTATATAGTAGTTTAGGGAGCATTTTTGTCATTGTAATACTGAAACTTCTGAGCCAAGACTAAATTAAGTTTTAGTGAAGTCTTACATATCTCTTAGTTTAAATTTTTAAATTGAAAAAATTTTTAATACAGATTTAAAAATTTTTAATGCAGCATTAAAATTGTTTAATGCAAATCTTGCATGTTTATTGTTAAATATATTCCTAAGAATATTTTAACTACTGTTGTATATGTCTTTTCTTACATTATATTTATTGTTTGTATATTGCAAAACTATTTATTTTATTTTACATTAATTTTGTACCTAGCCAATTTGCTGAACAATTTTCTTCTTGATTGTAATGGCTTTTGAGTTAATTCTCCTGGAATTTCCAGGTACATAATCACATTATATGAGAATAACACCATTTAAAACTTTGTCTTCATTTTTAAGAAGTAAAGTAAGAATATACTAAAAACAAATCGCACAACTTATCATTTTTGACGTAGAACCATAATTTACAAAATAAACATCTGGAATATAAAGGTTGGCTGGATATATTTTAAAATAACCAGAAGAGTGAGAGAGAGGGAGAGAGAGAGTGAGAATTTACCAGAAAAAATGGCGATCTTTTGGCAGTCATTAAGAAAATTAGAAAACATAGTTAATAATCAAATACATATAGTGAACGTGAACGTTATAGGCATTAGCATCTGTTAAATCTTTTATATTATGGTACCCACAATGAACTTTCAGGCTAAATCTCCTTAAAATTGCAACTGACAACAGTCAAATTATGTGGGCACTTCCTTTAAGCCTCCTACAGCAGCAGCTAATTAAAAGAGAGTACCTCTGTCCCCTTTTCTGCCAGCAAAGCTGCTGCTAATGAACAGTGATCACTCTGGCCTGCTTCTTATTTCTCTGCAGCTAGAGATAAAAGAATTCTCACTGACTCTTAATAAAAGGAAGGGAAAAAAAGGTATGAGAGCACTACTGAATTCAATTGAATATGACTCAGTAATGGACTGACTGTTAGCAGAAGATGACAACCCCTTTGCTATTGTCAGGGTGAGCATCTCATCACTGTTGGGAAGCATCACCTTCTAATGGGCCAGGCAGTTTGCCTCACTCTTTTAGAGGCCCCCCCCCCAGCTTAGCTGGCTTGCTTTAAATTGGTATCACTGCATTGGCAGGCAGCCTGCTCACCTCTTTCCCTGCAAAAGTATTTTGCATTCCATTCACATTGGCTTCCAAATTTATTTTTACACTTAAAAAAATTGGATGCTAAATATGTCTATTTGAGTGCTAAATATACTTTATGTGCATTTAAGCTTTTCTGTTAGTCCAATGAATTCTCCAGACCTCTTTGTATTTGTTTTCATATAGACAGATAACCAATTAGATGGAAGAAAGACAGATGGCACTTTTATGGAATTTTAGTTACATAAATGGGCTCATACAACAAACATTGTTCAGACCTGTCCCTTTTTTGAAGTTAGTTATTTTATTTTTATTTTGTTTTTAATTTACACATAATTTAATTTACACATAATTGTACATATGGGATACAGTATGATGTTTCAATGCATATATACATTGTATAAAATAAAATTAGTATTCAGCATATTCATCAACTCATACATTTATCATTTCCTTGTGGTAAAAACATTTAAAATCCTCTCTTCCAGATATTTTGAGATATACAGTAATAATACAATATTACTAATCATATTCATGCTACTGAGCAATAGAACATGGGAACTTATTCCTCCTATCTAATTGTAACTTTGTATACTTCAGCTAATCTCTCTCCATCCCCCCACCTTCCTTCTACCTTCCCCAGCCTCTGGCAACCTCTATTCTGCTCTTCTATTTCTGTGAAATCAATTTCTTTAGATTCCACACATGAGTGAGATAATGTGATAGTTGTCTTTCTGTGCCTACCTTATTCCACTTACCATAATGTCTTCTAGGTTCATCCATGTTGCCACAAAAGGAAGGTTTTCTTTATTTTTTGGCTGAATAGTATTCCATTATGTAAATATACTCCATTTTCTTTATCCTACCATCTGCTGTTGGGCACTTAGGTTGACTCCTTATCCTCAATATTGTGGATAGTACTGCAGTAAACATGGGTGTATGGTTATCTCTTCAACATACTGATTTCATTTTCTTTGCCTATATACCAAGTAGTGGGATTGCTGGATCGTATGATAGTTCTATTTTTAATTTTGGGGGGAAACTCTATACTGTTTTCATAATGGCTATACTAATTTACATTTACACCAACAGTATGGAAGAGTTCATTCATCTTTCTCCATATCTGTGCCAACATTTATTATGTTTTGTCTTGTTTATTATAGCCATTCTAATTGGGGTGAGGTAATGTCACACCGTGGTTTTGATTTGAATTTCCCTAATGATTAATGATGTTGAGCATTTTTTCACATACCTGTTAGCCAACTGTATAATATTCTTTTGAGAAAGGTTTATTTAGATCTTTTGCCCATTTTTAAATCTGATTTTTGTTTTTTTTACTATTGAGTTGTTTGAGTTTCTTATATATTGTGGATACTAACCACTCATTGGATGCATAGTTTACAAATATTTTCTCCCATTCTATAGGTTGTCTTTTCACTTTTTTGTTTCTTTTGCTATGCAGAAGCTTTATAGTTTGATATAGTCTCCTTTGTCTATATTTGTTTTTGTTGCCTATGCTTTTGGGATCTTATTGAAAAAAATCCTTGCCCAAACCAATCTCATGAAGCATTCCTCTATGTTTCCTTCTAGTATTTTTATCATTTTAGGTCTTACATTTAAGTTTTTAATTCATTTTTAATTGATTTTTATATATGGTTAGAGAAAAGGTCCAGTCTTATTCTTCTGCATGTAAATATCCAATTTTCCCAGTACCATTTATTGAAGAGACTATTCTCCAGTGTGTGTTCTTGGCACCTTTGTCGAAAATCAACTGGCTGTTGGTGAATGTATTTCTGGGCTTTCTATTCTGTTCCATTGGTCTATATGTCTATTTTTATACTAATGCTACATGGTTGGGTTACTTTTGTTCTGTAGTATATTTTGAAGTCAGTTATACTCCAGCTTTGTTCTTTTTGCTCAGGATTACTTTAGCTATTCAAGATCTTTTGTGGTGCCAAACAGATTTTAGATTTTTAAAAAATTTCTGTAAAAAATATCATTGGAGTTTTGACAGGGATTGCATTGAATCCATAGATTGCTTTGGGTAGTATGGACATTTTAACAATATTAAATTTTCCAATCCATGAGCCAAGAATATCTTTCCTTTTATTTGTGTCTTCTTTAATTTCTTTTAACAATGTTTTATAGTTTTCAGTATAGAACTCTTTCATGTTCTTGGTTACATTTATTCCTAAGTATTTTCTTGTTTCCTGTAGTTATAAACAACTTAACATTGCACATCAAGGAACTAGAAAAATAAAAACAAAATAAACCCAAAATTAGTAGAAGGAAGGAATTAATGAAGATCACAGTAGAAGTAAATGAAATAGAGATTAAAAAATACAAAACGTCAATGAAATTAAAAGTTGGTTTTCTTAAAAGATAAACAAAATTAACAAATCTTTAGCCAGACTAAGACAAAAGAGCGTAGACTCAAATAAGTAAAATCAGAGATGAAAAAGGTGACATTACAATTGATACCACAGAAATACAAAAGATATGAGAAATAATTATATGCCAACAAATTGAATAACTTAGAAAAAAATGGATAAATTCCTGCATACATACAGCCTACCAATATTAAATCATTAAAGAATAAAGAAATATGACCAGATCAATAATGACTAAGGATATTGAATCAGTAATAAAATGTTTCCCCTCAAACTTCTGCCAAGAACCTGATGGCTTCTCTGCTGAATTCTGTCAAACATTTAACAAAGAGCCAATGCCAATTTTTCTCAATCTATTCCAAAAAATTGAAGAGAACGAGAATACTTCCAAACTCATTTTATGAGGCCAGCATTACCCTGATACCAAAACCAGACAATGGCACAACAAAAAAAGAAAACTACAGGCCAATCTCCCTAATGAACATAGATTAAAAAATCCTCAACAAAATACTAGCAAACAAACCAAATTAAAAAAGTTCATTCACTGTCATCAAGTGAATTCACTCCAGGGATACAAGGATGTTTAAATATACATAAATCAATTAACATGATGCAATACATTAACTGAATAAAGAACAAAAACCATATTATCATTTAAATAGTTACAAAAAAAGCTTTGACAAAATTCAACATTCCTTCATGATAAAAACTCTCAACAAGGCCGGGCGCTGTGGCTCACGCCTGTAATCCTAGCTCTTGGGAGGCCGAGGCGGGCGGATTGCTCAAGGTCAGGAGTTCAAAACCAGCCTGAGCAAGAGCGAGACCCCGTCTCTACTATAAATAGAAAGAAATTAATTGGCCAACTGATATATATATAAAAAATTAGCCGGGCATGGTGGCGCATGCCTGTAGTCCCAGCTACCCGGGAGGCTGAGGCAGAAGGATCACTCGAGCCCAGGAGTTTGAGGTTGCTGTGAGCTAGGCTGACGCCACGGCACTCATTCTAGCCTGGGCAACAAAGTGAGACTCTGTCTCAAAAAAAAAAAAAAAAAAAAAAAAACAAACAAAAACTCTCAACAAATTAGGTATAAAGGGAATGTACCTTAACATAATAAAAGCCATGTACAATGAACCCACAGCTCCTATATAAAGATCTGGAACAAGACAAGGATGCCCATGTTTGTCACTTGTATTCAACAAAGTACTGGAAGTCCTAGCTAGGGTAGTTAGGCGAGAGAAAGAAATAAAAGCCACAAAGTACTTTAGAAGTCCTAGCCAGGGAAGTTAGGCAAGAGAAAGAAATAAAAGCCATCCAAATTGGAAAGGAAGGCATTCATTGCGTTATATTTAACTCCCTTTAACTTATGGTGGGTAGCCAGAATTCAGAATGAGGATAGTAACGCCAGAATCTGTGTTTCACTCAGAGCTAGAAAAGTTCATAGTAGAGGAGGATGCACCCTGTGGCATTTGAATTGGGAGCTGTGAAGAGGGCCATCTATGTTTGGCTTTGATGGCATTGGTGAGTGGGCTGACACAAGGGAGACCTGGAGAGAAGCTACAGTAGTTGGTTTTTAACTTCAAATAGTCAGATTTAGTAACTGTAGCATTGGAACAAAATGACAAAAATGGTTCTATTTATTTTCATAATCCTGAAGTCCTGGTACTAATGCTGATATTACTAGCAATATTTTATAAAAAGTTACCTTGATTATGATGCTATCATCTTCTGCAGTTTGTCCTGAGAAAATAACAAAACTGAGAGAAAGCCAGGCTAAGGACTGTTGTGTTTCTGCTCTTCTAGTCTAGATATCTCTAACAAGGATACTTTGGGGAAGAAGTTAAAATAGATTATCCTATGGGAGAACAGTCTATTTCTAAGAAAATGAATTTGGTCCTCTCAGGAAATAAGGAAAGAAGAACCACTAATCTAGAAACGTCTTCATTTTTTTCTTCCCTTCTTAATATGTCTATTCTACTTTATTTTCCTTAGGGTTCCCTCCTAATCCACTATCCCCACCTCATTCAAATTCCATTAGGGACTTCTGGAAATTAACTGGGCTCAGAGTGACTCTGGGGAAATAAAAATGCTGCAAGGAA
Organism: Microcebus murinus; assembly: GCF_040939455.1. NCBI lineage: Eukaryota > Metazoa > Chordata > Mammalia > Primates > Cheirogaleidae > Microcebus > Microcebus murinus. The sequence goes on along the minus strand of NC_134122.1, from coordinate 48,570,448 downwards.
AAGAATGTTTAGCCTCACTAGTGATTTGGGAAATTGGAATGAATACCAGATACGTTATGAACAAGTTTCAAAAGGGAAGTGATGTAGTCAGAATGCTTTCTAGTCAAGAGCAGCTTTATTTGATGTGAAATTTAAATGCAGTATATAACTCTCTGAGTATATCTCACAAAGCACATAGTTCAGAGTATAGATTTTTGAAATAATGAAATAACAGTATTATACCAAGAAAGGTATCAGAAAATACTTGGTTCTTTAAAAATAGCATAACATTCTGGAATACCAGAGTACTGCAAAACTGTATTTCATTTTTTTTTTTTTTTTTTTAAGTCAAGGCTGGAAAGACTGATTGGCAAATTACCAGGCTGGGATACCATACTGGCAACCGGAGGACACACAGGAAATGGGGCTGAGTAGTCTGACATAGTGAAAAGGGTTTGGTTTTGGTATCAGAAGACCTAGGCTCAAAGTCCTGACTCTTTCTTTCATTAACTAAGGATGTTGGGTTTGGACAAGTTCTTCCCCCTCATTTGGTCTTACTTTCTTCATCAATAATACAATAAGCATAGTAAGTAGTACTGCTCTGCCTCTCCAGATACTATAAGATAATATAAATAAAATATTAATAACAAAAGCTGTAAGAATGAGACTCTAGGTTCTAAGGGTAGAATTGTCCTTTATTTGAAAATGATAACATTAGGAAAGAAATATCATTTAATTTTGCTCTCAAATGCTGCATAAAAGACATTCACACATCCCTCTTTCTTGAATGTTCTCCTATTCCTATTTAGATGTAAATAGAAAGGAAATTTTGAGTTACAGGATGAGACATTTCCTTCTTCACTAACAATATTAGCTGGTACTCTTCATGAAAATCATTTTCACTTACTAGCCACTGTCATCTCCATTCAGAACGGAGTGTTCTTTTTTTTTTTTTTTTTCCTGTGGGTTTTTTTTTTTTTCCAATTAATTTCTTTCTAGTTTTAGTAGAGGCAGGGTCTCGCTCTTGCTCAGGCTGGTTTTGAACTCCTGACCTTGAGCGATCCTCCTGCCTCGGCATCCCAGAGTGCTAGGATTACAGGCATAGAACGGAGTGTTCTGAATCAAAAAAATAGCTATTTATGACCTGTTTGAAGTTCGAGGGCTGGTTTTGTTTCATCTGTACACTGTGGATCCTCCTTCAGTTATTTTGAAGTAAACTGCAGACATCATCTCAATGCACCCTTTGAACTTAATGTTTAATTCAAATTGGCTTTGACTCCTGGGTCTCTACTGGCTTTCTACCCTGTGGCTAAGCATAGACCCTACACCTCTCCCATATGCCCACCTAGGACATATGCCCCACTCCCCATATGTCCCTTGTAGTTCTGTGGGTTTGCTGGGCATGGAAGCCTTGGATAGCTTGTTTGATTGGAAAGGGAGCTTGGCCACTTCCTAGGAATTTCCCTGCCCCATTCTCATTTGATCCTCCCTTGCCTTGCTCTCTTACCCCATCTTTGAACTCTGGATCCAGCAGTGCATTTAGCTTCCTGATGGCATTTGTCTCCACTAAGCTGGATACTCTCTCTTTCTAAGGGATAATGGCTTGGACTTGTCCTTATATGCTTTCCTGACTTTTGCTTCTTCAGGTAGGTCACATCCTAGTTCCAGCACCTCAAATCCCAACTCCTGGCACCACTGGTTCACCACCAGCCCCGGTAAGAAGGTGAAGAAGACGTGAATATATCACTGTTTTTTCCCATGGAGTGCCATTGCTTCTCTTTCAATGGTTCCTTGAAGTATCCCCTGATGGCACGCTTGCAGGTGGAATCAGCCAGCCCAGATTTTCACCTTGAAGTCATAATAAGTGCTGGGAAGAAGATGGGAAATATTCTTTCCCCATCTGTGTTAAACTCTGCCATCATTTTCTTTAGCCTCATGATTCCAGTTTTCTATAGCACTTGTAGGTGGTCAGCAGTTTTCTCTAGACTTGCCTTTTGGAATACATGCAAATAGATTCTTTACCCAGAAACCCTAAGGAGGAACCAAGGAATCATGTTCTCCCTGGGGCTAGGCTGGGAGACAATTTGAGTAACACTGGGTGTGCAGTGTTTAAGAAAGGTCCCCACAGACCCCCTAGCCTCTTTGTTCCTGGAATGCCCTAGACTCTCTTCTATCCGGGTACGTGGCTTTCTAATGTGGTACATGATGCCGGCGGGGGGTGGGGAAGGAGGGCTCTTATTTCCCAACCACCGTGGAGTGACTCTTTTAGCTTTAGGAACCAGAAATTAGCCCTAAGACATCCAGTCCTTGTCTCATTCTTGAAGCTAGGCTTATAAGCAAACAAAATGGTCAGCAGGCCTACCCCTACTTAACATCACATTGCAGGTTCTACCCTGCTAAGGATCTTCAGCCCTACTGTGCTCTTTGGTGATGCAGGAAGTAGCTACAGTGGAGATTGGGTGAGCTGAATGCAAAGTTAGGTGGCCTGAAGTTCAGCTCCATGTCTACCTTTCCTATTCAACTTAGTGATTGTTCATTTCTTCAAGTCTGTTACCAAAGTTATTTCCTAGGAAGGTGTTAAGACACATGCAAGAATAAACTTTCAGTGTGTCACTATTCCTTCTCTCCCTCCCAATCTCTTGTTTAGATTCTCTTCTAAGAAACTTTCATCCTATTCTATTTTGGAATAGAGTTAGGCTTGCCTTTGAACTGAATCAGTATTCATGGGAGAAAGGATTTTCTCTCCAGGCAGAGTGCAATGTAGGTTTATTTCTGTTTTCTGAAAACACACCTGAAGCTACTCCTCCCACATGACCTAGACAGAGTCTCAGAATAATAATTGGTAGCTGGCATTTCCCTTCTCTTTCTTTGGGATGCCATGTCATCTCCCTGCCCTCTCTCCACACACCCCTTTTTTCTTATTCTCTCACTCTCTCTGTCCTTCTAAAGGATAAAATAAATTTTACTTTTATGTATCTTAAAAAAAGTATAATAATTGATATTGGAGAAAGCACATTATCAGTTGCCCAAGCAATTTTTAGTTTATTTTTCTGTTATTGTAAGCAATGGGGGAAATGTCAGAAGAACTGATATGGGAAGTCAAAAGAACTGAAAACTTGAAAGTTGCTAGGATATAAGGTTTGGTTCTTTTCTCTCTGTTTCTGGTTAGGTTAGTTGTGTTCATTTGGCAAAGGACAGCATAGAATGGAGAACAAGGATGGGACAAATGTCAGAAAATATTTTTTGTATAACATTTGCAAGATAAGAACAAAGTTGGATAGATGCCCAGGTGAAATGAAGCAGAAAAAATACAAATGCATATATCTATTTATATTTATAGACACACAAATATACATTAAATAAATATATGTGTAATATATATTTTGCTAAGTAATTCTATATGCACTATTTAATCTTCAGTAAAAACCCAATGATGTAGATACTGTTATATTATAATTTTCATATTATAGATGAGTTAACTTGTACACAGAGAACTTAAATAACTTTCCCAAACCATGTATGTCTGGAGCCAGGATTTGAATGTAGGAAGGCTAATTTCAGAGCCTGTATTCTTTACCACAAAGATAAGTCCAATTTAGCTTTATTAATTGTGAAGAGCGAGAGTTTCCCTGAGGATTCAGTGCCATTCAAGGATAGTGTGGGTGGCCAGTATGATCTTCAGATTAGAGTAGTTCCAGTTGGTCACCCCCCTCTGCAAGAACTAATGGAAGAACCAGAGACAGTCCTGGAACCCCAGATCTAAAATAAATTCTGGGTTTGAACTGAATTGGCCCGGCCATTTGAAGAGAAGGAGGATTCTATTAATTGGACTATTTTGTGGACACCATAAAATTATTATATAGCACAGGAGAATTTGAAGCATACATTTTTTTTCTATTGATCTGACTTCTGATCTAGTTTTGCAAATAACTGCTGGCAGTATTCCTTACCATTCTGCCATTATCTTCAGAAGGGTGTGAAGTACTAAAATTAATGAACCCCTTTATTTTAATTATTTCTTTGGCATATAATTTTCCCCATACGTGGCTAGCTGTCTATGAGGAGGTTCTAATAAAAAGATCTTTTATTTTATGTAATAGAAATATCTTATTTTTGTCTTCTTCCAAATGTGTTGATGTCTTTTTATCCATGAATGATTAAGTCAGTATGACAGAAAAATAATATTTCTAGGCAGTGAACAGAAATGCAGAAGTGGAATTTACTAGCCAAACACACTGCATCTGAGTCATCATACCACAAATAAATTGTGTGTCTGCATGAGCAACACATAAACCCATTCGTTCAATTTGTTCTGACATCATAAGACATTTTAAGGAAATGTTAGAAACTTTTAGCTCATTACTATTCATTGAAAAATTTTACTTAGCCACCTGTGCCTCTGCGCTTTCTTCCAATCTATGGCCTTTTTTTGTAGAAAAAAATTTCTAAAAGTAGATATGACATTCCTTTAAAAATCAAATGCCTTCTTCAAAGAAGTTGCTATAATAGAAATAGTAAGTAGTACAGATGGTATAGCTGTAAATTAAAGTTTATTTTGACTTAAATACAACATGCAATCATCTATTATTTAATAATAGAAAAATTGGGACTGGTTATATAAACATGAATCCTTTTAGCTGATTCCTTTCATCTCTACCCATCTGTATTTCTAAATCTTGCTGACCCCTATATGCACTATTTTCGTCTTCCTGCTTTTAATGTGACGTGTATTTCCTATAAAAATTGGAGAATAGCTTTCATTTAGCTTAAAACAAACCTTTCTTTCTTTCTGATCCCTACATAGATGATGTCTGTAACTGGCAAAAAGAGGTGTGTATTTGTCAGAAAGTTTCCCATGTTCACATACTGTTTCGAACTCCTGATCTCGAGCAATCCGCCTGCCTCGGCCTCCCAGAGAGCTAGGATTACAGGCGTGAGCCACCACGCCCGGCCTACATACTGTTAATACCTGTACTGACTTCCATCATAGCACCTCTAACAATTTGTTGCCCACATCTGATTGCCTCTTTGTTTCCTTTCTAAAGTGATAAGCACCTCAAGGGCAGAGGTCATCTTTTATTTTACTGGGTGATCCTAGTTTTTCATACTGTATTTGTTGAGCAAATTAATGTCCCCTTGCATTCTTACTTAGTTATTTATACATCTATTAATAGTAAAAAACTGGTGTCTCTAAGAAAAATATAAATGTAGGCAGCTCATAAATAAGTAAAATTAACATTTTCAGGCATCCACAGTATTAATAGAACAGTATCTGAACTAGATAGCTAAGGAAGGTAGAAAGAAAACACCAGACATGCTCCTTTTCTTTAAAGTATTTTTAGATTAATGGAAGGAGGGAGTACACTAAAAGTGTATGAATGTTTATTATCAAAATTTGTGAAGTCATCCTGTACACATACAAATACAAGCCACTGCAAATACAGTCCATTTAGTTAATGCTTAAGTAGGCAATATTGTATCACCTGTTATTTTTGAGATATTGAAACCTAGCTAGATTTTCTACTGATATCTGGCAAACTTCTAGCCATTTCTTCCAACTGTCCAGCTGTTATGTTTAGTGGATGAAAAATTTCTACAATGTTAACCTATAACATAATTCAGAAGGTATAGCCACTATAAAATATTATACCATGTATTTCAAAGCCAAATACAACTACTGTATGGAATATCAGATTCTCTGTACCTCACTTACCATGATAGCTTGGCTAATTTCCATCTGACCTGAATTCTAAGCTTCTCTTTCCTTCCCCTCACTCCTGAGAACTTTTAACTATTCTGCTCTGCTCCTTCTGTGGCTTTTATTTTTTCAGCTCTCTGCTGAACACACACACACACACACACACACACACACACACATTCATCTCCCACCCTCCTCTCTTACCTAACTTTACTGTGCCTTATCCTTTTTTTCAGCCTGTTGAAGCATTTGATAGCCTGACATGCTAATCCTCCTGGATATGTTCACAGGAGAGGGATGAAGGTCCTATGTAAAGGTGCCTATGAATTTCAGCACTTAGGCATCAACAGTGTTTCCATTGGATGATCCAGGAGGGTGCTATTCAGGGATAATTATCAGATAGTCTGGTCGAGGAACTCATCAATGCCACTAAATAGAAGGTTGTTTTCTTAACCTGTAGGTAGGGTTGGATATCTGGATTCAGGATTGACATGATTGATTAGATACTAGAAGACCAACAGTCTGGAATAATACTGCACGGCTTTATAAACAGGGACATCCACTTGTTTGATGAGAACTGGGCTTACTGCAGGTGCCATTCACATGTATCTTGACTGAGGCCCTCTTGTCTTGACTGTATCCTGACAGGGAGTCCAAATAATCTCTTCAATGAGTGATTTTGCTGACAGAGAGCACATTCTCAATTATCCATGAGATGTCTGTTATCATCCTTTCTTTTTTGGTAGGGGAGACTGACCAAGGTGCTTAGGCTTGGAACTCACCATACAGGTCATTCAATAGAATCCATAGTTGATGTGGGACTATCTCCATAGCCTTTCTCTTTGAACACTAATAATCTACCAAGCTGAGATCAGGATATAACAGCAATAAATATTTTATCTCAGTTGAAGTAGAGCCTAATACACTTCCTTGGTGAGGTTAAACATTAACAAATTGTCTACAGGCTTTGTGCACTAATAGGTCATGTAGAAGTTATGATTACATTATTTCATGTATTCATCAAATTTATGGTTATAGTATTTCATTTATTCATCAAATTTATTTTGTTTATTCACCAAATTTACTGATACCTGTTATATATGTTTCTATCATTTCATGTAGTTTTCTGGATATAACATTTATGTTTCTCATTATTGCATTTCAAATCTAAAATTATTGGTTAGAATAAATTTATTGGTTTGGTATCTATGTAAATTTCAATTGCCATATGCATATTTGTTTCAAGGTTAATAAATATGTGCTCTCATTAAATCCTTTTTGGTTTTTGCTTAGGACAAAAGAAAAAGAAGGGAAATGTCTGTAACTGGCTGGGACTGTGGTTGGCACGCCATGTTTATTTACTCTTCCTACTAACTTGTGAGGGAGATTCTGTTCTGAGGGTATAAACAAGTAAACCGAGTCTTGAGTAATTTGCTTTGTCACAGGGCTAGTAAAGTAGCTAGTCAGGATTTGAAACGAGGTCTTTCTGACCCTGTGCTCTCTCTACCATCTGGTGTCCCCTCCAATGCCTTATTGGTATTAGGCATCCCCACTGTGCCCAGACTTTCTGGGAATCTCTGTGCAACAGTTCTTTCAATGAAATAAATAATGGTTGCCCCTCGACCCTCCATTCTAAAACAAAAGCAAGAACAAAAGAGCCCACTCTCTGCGTCATGTCTGCTCCTCACTCTTGCAGTGTCCTTTCTCTCTTTCTCTTTCTGGTAAAGCAGCTTGAAGGAGTTGCCCTTCCTCCCTTTTCTCTGCTTCCTCGCCTCCCACTCACTGCTCCTCAGTCCCTGCGGTTTGCTTCTGCCCACACTGCTCTGCTTGTTAAGATCACTGAATTTCTCCTAGTTCTCAGAGCCCTCAGTACACCTTTCTGCTCTTAAATATTTGACCTTTGAAGATTCGCAGTGTTAACCAGTCCTTCCTTCTTGAAACCCTCTCCTTCCTTTTCCCTGGGAGTTCTTGTCTCTCCTAGTTATCTTCTGCCCAACAGCCTGTCCTGTCACCACTCATCCCCAGGCTCTTTAACTGACTGTCTCTTTTTGTTTCACCTCCTCCTTGCATGTCAGGAATTCTGTAGAGTTCTCTCGCTTCTCACTTTCCCCACTTCTCTTTTTCTCATTCCATTCAATTTATTTTCCCTGTGAAATCTTATCTTTGCCACAGTCTCAACTCCCTAAATATGCCTCCAGTTCCAGACCTTCACTTGGAAGTACCTCGCAATGGGTGTCTCAAGACACTGCAATCTCAACTCACTAGCTTCTCTCGCCTCTTCCCACTGCCTTGCTCAGCACCCGCCACCCCGTCCCCCAAAGAGTTGATTACTTGGTGTTTGGTGATATTGTAATATCTTTAGACTCCCCCCTTATCACTTGATGTATTAGATTTATTTATTTATGCATCTGTGCCTTCTGTGGTTGATTAGCTATGAAAGAGCTTATCTTCAGTGTTCATAATAGTTTTATTCTATTTTAGCATAGCATCTGGCCTAAAGTAGGAGCTCAGAAAATGTTTATTGAATAAATGACTAATACTGCAGATATGTCTTTACAGACTCAGTTGAATCATTCTGCAACAAATATGGAAGCACAATAATAAAACCTACCTTTACAGCTCAATTCTGTGATCTGTACAGATGAGCTGAATTCCTGAGATAAAAATATGGGCTACTTTTGTTGAATATTCTAAGTATGTCACTGAAGAACATTGCCCAGTTGTTGGCAGGAGCTGGTCTCAATCTCTCATCCTGATGTTACAGAGTTATGTAATATAAAATCTTAGCCTTGACCACGATGACTCCATACCAAAGTCCATCAGAACACGGTAGAGTGTTCTAACTCAGATCCATCAGTTCAGTCCCAGTACTCAGGTGTACTAACACAAGGCTACATGGCAGAAGCATCTACTCCAGCTTTGCCATCCATGACACTTTCCTTTTCTCCTCTCAACTCTGGATTCATGCTTACAATTATTCCCAGTAGATTTGCAGAGGTACATTTCTTTACAACCTAATTTTTCAAACAAAACTAGGACCATTATAAAGATATTTTTCTTAGTCTTACATAGAATAAAACTGAATTGGATAAAATATAATTGAGCAGGTATTTCTAAGTATAGTAAATTAGTCAATAAGCATTGATTACGCTCTTAGAGTAAGCAAGGCATTGTATTAAACACAGTGGGTAATCAAATGAAGAAAAAATGTGGTTCTTGTTTTTAAAGATGTCTGTGTGCTGATTCATTTAGGAATTGATGACATGTTTTGTAATAACATTAGCCAGTCATAACAACTTAAAACTGCATGTTATAATCACCTTGGTGTCTTTAAAATAATAAAAATGTATTGGCCCCACGCCAGATGCCACTGAATCAGCATTTTTAGAAGATTTGGTCTGGGAACCTGTATTGTATTTTTAAAAAACCCACTTCTCAGCTGATTCTGACACAGCCAATGGGATGGTTTTTGGGAATAACTGGTTCAGATCTCACCCATGTAAAACCCAGTTGAGATCTCTGGATATGGCAAAACCAACAGAACCATGTTAATTTATCTCTACATTTTTAGTGACACAATTTTTAGAATTTCAGGCACAACTATAAATGTTTAAATTTTGTGAAGTTGAAAGGTCAGAGAAAAGTGTAAGTGCGTTTTTTTATCCCAAATGAAATGTTTGCATTTTTGTTCCTGTGGGATTTATATACAATTTGCTTTTTATGCTGAAATGGTTCATGATTGAGTTTTGCTAATGAGTGCTAATAGGAAGAGCATCTGGCATATTGGAATAGAATTAGTTATGGAAATCATGGAATTAAAATCAAACAACAAATATTATTGAGTGTCTACTATGTATGAGGCACAGTGTATGAATCACCAAAAATACTTTTTAAATTAAGGAAATAAGAGCAAATATCCAAGCAAGAAATGATGCAACAGAAATTCTTATCTTAATATCTCTAAAAATATTAATATAATTAAAAATATTTTTGCCAGTTAAACATCTGATTGGATCCACAAAAAAATGAGAAATTAAGCTATTTAAGAAAGTCAGACTACAGGAGAATAGTAACAATGATTTATAAATAGTAGCATAATATCAGGGGGCTTATCATAATCCCTCTGATTCAATCAAAGACAATGGAATTAAAGCTGTAGTGTACAGTTAATGCCATTAATGTTGGTGTTATTAATTTTATATCTTTAATATTCATCAAAGTGGATTTCAAAGATCTTGTAGTGTTGCATACATTCAACAGGGTATTTATTAGTTTTCAGTACTCAGTGTGATGGTTAATTCTGTGAGCCAACTTGATGGGGCTAAGATACCCAGATAGCTAGAAAAACATTATTTCTGGTTGTGTCAGCAAGGGAGTTTCCAGAAGAGAGTAGCATTTGAATATGTAGAATGAGTGAAGATCACCCACACCAGTATGAACTGGCATCATCAAATTGTCTTTTGTCCTCAGACATCAGCACTCCTAGTTCTTAAGCCTTCACACTAAGATTGGGACTTAACATTGGCCTCCCGGTCTCAGGCCTTCAGGCTTGGACTGGAACTATTAATACATCAGTGGCTTTCCTGGGCCTACAGCCTTGCAGTTGGCACATTTCATCTTCTCACTTCCGAAATCACATGAGCCAATCTCTCATAATCTCTTTCTATATATATATATCCTATTTGTTCTGATTCTCTGGAGAACCTTAAGATACCCGGGAAAGTCAATTTACTAATTTTTAGGGCAGCTAAGGGAATATAGAAGTAAAATAGGAAAGAATTGAAGGAGAGTATCCTGATTCATGACAGTTGATCCAGAAGCAAAAATAAATTACTCCTTTGGCTAGGAATGTGGTGTGGGGGAGTGGAAGAGAAAGAAAAGTAATAAATCAGGTTGATTTGGTATAAGTCATGGCGTGTGGGGGAAATGGAAGAAGTGTCTTTAAGGAAAGGTGGAAGAAAATGATTGGAATTCACCACAGCATGTTATACTGATGTTCTGGAGTCTAGAAAGGTAGGGTACTCCTTGAAGTAGATGAAACGGGAAGGAACTGAAAAGAGGCCAGATCAATATCTGGTATTATATATAAGTGTTTGAAAGCAGATTTAACTTTCTCCCTCTTTGGTACAAATAAAAAGACAGTTTTGACATTTCTACTGAGAAAAATTCAGAAGTTTCATAACCTTTGCTAGATTTTAAAGAATAAATGAGTTGTATGGTTAGATTTTTAATATAGTATCCCAAACTCCTGAAATTTCTTATATGATAACACATCTGTAGGAAATTTACACCTTAGAACATAATGAAAATATTTATTTAAGGGTATTTTCTAATGGTTGTGTATTTCCTTTTTTTTTTTTTTTTGAGACAGAGTCTCACTCTGTTGCCTGGGCTAGAGTGCCATGGCATCAGCCTAGCTCACAGCAACCTCAAACTCCTGGGCTCAAGCGATCCTACTGCCTCAGCCTCCCGAGTAGCTGGGACTACAGGCATGCACCACCATTCCTGGCTAATTTTTTCTATTTTTGGTAGAGACAGGTTCTTGCTCTTGCTCAGGCTGGTCTCAAACTCTTGAGTTCAAACGATCTGCCTGCCTCAGCCTCCCAGAGTGTTAGGATTATAGGTGTGAGCCACCACGCCTGGTCGGTTGTGCATTTCTTATAAACATTCTAAATGACTTAGTAGTAACACATTTACTAGTAGTAACATAGTCTCCTTTATCTATTACATATCTTTCAAAACAATTAAGGGGGATTGTATTAATGAAAAATAATTCATCATCAGTTGTGGCATATTTTATTCATTTCCCAAGTTCTGTTTTTGTTGGGTTTTGATTTTTTTTTTTTGGTTTATCATGATTTTAATAATGAAAAAAAGAAAAGGTTTTGAATTCTTACTCTTTTTTCTCTTTACCCTGGATGCCTATTTATGTTGAAAAGTCTTGAGTTTATTGTTTAGAATTCTTGAGTCTCATTTTGTGATGAGGCACTCATTTGTGCAGACACTTGCTACTGAAATTTGGATTTGCAAGTAGACTTTATTTTGGTTGTGCTTTATGAAAAATGGGTCAGCTTTGAGGGAAGAAACTTATTACTTGCCAGAGAGACATCATAGAAACAGAAAAGATCATTCATGAAAGGGAACTGGGAATTTAGAAAAAAAAATTGAATATAAGTTTTGTGCTTTTTAATTCTTTAGGTCCTGATCTACAAAATATGTGTTTATATAGAGGAGTTTTAGGGCAGTGAACATACTCTGTATGATACCATAATGGTAGGTACATGTCATTATACACTTGTCCAAACCCATAGAATGTACAACACCGAGAGTGAACCATAATTGTAAACATGAATACTGTGATAATGATGTGTCAATGTAAGTTTATCAGTAGTTACAGGTGTACCACTTTGGTGGGGGATATTTATAATAGGGAAGGTTATGCACATGTACGGGCAGGGGATATATGGAAAATCTCTGAACTTTCTCTGCTCAATTTTGCTATGAATCTAAAACTACTCTTAAATATCAAGTCCATTAAAATGTGTGTGTGTGTGTGTGTGTGTGTGTGTGTGTGTAAGCATCCACCCATAGTAAACCTTATCCCAAAAAGGACTACATTAATTTATAAAAATACATACAATACAAAAGGATAAATTAAATTACTTGGGCAATCTGAGCCAGAGGGATATCTGTACAAGAATAAAAAACATAGTCATGTTCTAAAACAGTTGCTGAGGGAAAGATAAGAATTTGGCTCTAAAATTTCTAAGCCATCAGAGAAAAAGGAAACAATATCCAATTATAAAAATTATGGTGTCCACAAGATCAAAGCAGATCAGTTCTCTGGACCAAAGAACAGCCTTTCCTAACCCTGAGACCTGAATCTCTCTTGAGTCTTTGTGAAGGATTCCGAGTGATCTCGGACTGGTGCTATCATCATTGCCTCCCTGTAATACGTACAGCAGCAAGTTCTGCTTTGCTGTTTATTATAGTGTCCTTCAATTCAGGATCAACAAAGCTGAAGTACAATACAGTAAAAACAATTCAATGAGTTACCAAAATAAGGTAGTCCAAATGTGCGGCTTTCAAGCAGAATGAAATGATGCAAAAGACAAACCATATACTGAATTGCCTTTCTCATGTGTTGAATTGTTCTATTAAGGAAGGAAATAAGAAAATATAAGTTATAAAAGAAAGCCGTATAGAAGAAGAACTTAATAAAAGGAATAACTTCCTTTATGCTGTACAAAATGATAGCTTTACTTTAGTCCCTCTGGCACTGGGATAATTTATACTTTCCGAAAAGAAAGCAAAATCCACTGAGGAGATAATTTGTAAGGATGTTTGTTCTCTATAATAGGGAGCTAACCATAGCCATCAAACTCTACAGACCCACTATTTTACATATTTTCTAGGTGTTATTAACACTTGATAATTTGTTTGACTGCTAATAATATGGCTCTTTGACAGGGTGACTGGTAGACCTATTCAGTTTCTGCTTAGTCTAAGCAAGAAGGAGCAGGCAGAGAAACAGAAGAGGAGGGTAGGAGGTCTGGAGACCTTGATACTGGTGGTGGTTGTGTTGTTGGATCGCCATTAGTAACTCCTATTGTCTCTCTATTCTTCCCTTTCCAAAGCCTTTACTCACTATCAAAAGACAGTTTAAATAGGCCAACTTGTAAGAGACAAATGATATCCTTTTCACTTTCTTCAATTGCAATGCAATGGTTACAGGACAAAAGTCCTGGGACAGGTCTGCTCTAACTGAGCAGCCGCACTGAGCCATGCACAAGAAAAACAACTCATGGTATCAGCACATCACCCTGTAGTTTTTAAGACGGTTGAGGTAAAACAGGACAGGTAACACTCCTATTTTCCAGATAGGAAAATGAAGATCAGGGAGATTAAGTAACTTATCTGAGGTCACACAGCTTGTGAGTTGACACAGGCTGGATGATTAATCTTAATTAATGAATGATCTCCTAATTCCAAGCCTCATGATTTTCCCACTATATCATGTGTATAAAACTGCTATTCAGCAAATACTGACAGGTATCTATCTAATCTGCACCAGGCACTATTCTAGACCTTGGGGACACAGCAAGTGATCTAACCAGAGTTCCTATTCTCAGAGAGCTTATCTTCTAAGGAGAAGTAACAGGTAACAACAACAGCAACAAAAACAAATGAATATTATCAATTGGTGCTAGATCCTACAAAGACTAGGTAAGGAAGGTAGAGAACTTAGGGGTAGATGTGAAAGGCAACAGGGGAAGGTGCTATTACAAATGGGAATGCTCAGATAAGGACTGTCTCATAAGGTGACATTTGAGCAAAGATCTGAAGGAAGTGGGAAAGTGCCCTGGGAGAAAATGTTCTTGTTTTACACTAGATGTGCCGGCCAAACTGTATAATCCTGTTTTTTAATACTTTTCTTATATTGAAAGAATGTGTTTTAGCCTATATATTTTAGTCTTTCTTTTTTGCCTCATGTAAAGATTATCATTGGTAACTATTATTATACTGGTAATTATTATGAGCCGTTCTCAGCTGGGTGGGAGTAAAATCTGCTAGACTAGAATAAATCTAATTATGTTATCCTAAAATATGATAAGATATGGCACAAAATATCCTGGGCTTCGCCTCAAAACTGGGCTGAATTAAATAACAGATGGGGTTTTAGGATATTATAGAATAAAGATAGCCAGAGTTTTATGGCAAGATTGCATCCTCTAGATTTAATCCAATAATTTAATTCAATCAGATTTTTTTTTACCCTAGGCATACTTAATTGCTGCAATCAGATTTTTAAAAGTAAAATTTCCCTACTTCTCAAAAAGTTTACAATTTAGTTTGCCTCAAACCAAACAAAAGAACAAAACAAATAAAACACATGATATGTAAATGAATTAAATAATAACACATGGCATATAGCTGAGGTTGACTTCATTGGAAATTCTTGAACACTGTTCAAACAACTGGGGTCTTATTAATATTTCTTTTTTAGTTTGCCCCAGTATCAAAACGTTAATACAGCCCTTATTCTGTGATCTTAAATTTCTCTATTATATGGAGTCAGCCAGTGATAACATGCAGTTCCTTTGGTCTCAAAATATTTCACCCTTTCTCCTTCCCCCTAGTTTGGTACTTCTTAACTCTTGCTGCAAATGAGGAGAGATCACCTGGGGATTAGAACAATAGCAACAAAAATGATGCCTATGCCTCATCCGCATTTTTGAAATGTAACTGTAAACCCCCTCCCATTAATTTTTTGTGCTGCTATAAAAAAATCTAAATGGCTGAAAACAACACAGATTTGTGTATCTTAGTGTGTATCTCTAGGCCAAGGCCTGAAATGAGTCTTCCAGGGCTAAAGTCAAGGCGTTGGCAGGGCTGCGTTCCCTCTGTAGGCTCCGAGGAGAATCTGTTTTCCAGCTTTTCCAGCTTCTGCGGCCCATGTTCCTTCATGGCTCCTTCTTTCATCTTCAAAGCACATCACTCCAACATCTGCTTCTGTCATCAAATCTCTTTTTATTGACTTTAACCCTCTTGCTGCCCTCTTATAAGGACTTCTGTGATTACATTGGGCCTACCTAGATAATCCGGGATAATCTCCCCGGCTCAAACCCCTTAATTTAATCACATCTGCAAAGTCCCTTTTGCCATGTAGGATAACATATTCACAGATTCTAGAGATTAGGATGTGGACGTATTTGGGGGAAATGATTTGTATACCCCTCCCAACACAGTGTTATTTTGTGCAAGTTTCTCCCCGTGATTCCAGTGTACAGCTATTTGACAACCATTGCCTTAATTGATGTCTAGAATCTATACAATTTTTATATTTTTCTTATCTATTGATGCAAGAGGACATAATGCTAATAAGAACAACAACATTAAGAAGAATGATAACAGCAAACACTTAACTAGTGCTTCCTATGTGTGGGCACTGAGGATTTTTCGTATATTAACTCATTTAATTCTCACATCAACCCTCTGAACTAGGTACCACTCACATGCCTAGATAGCTGAAATGTCACATGGCATTTTTTGCCTGGCCCCAATCCAGTTTAGTTTAGGACATCAAGCAACTCTTAAGCAACCTGAACCCTTCTTTCATAGCTCATTATTTAGAAATAAAACGGAAATTACTAAAAGAAACTAGTTAATCTTTTTAAGGTACAACATGCAATAATTCTAAACATCAGGTCAGCAACATCTGGACAGCAGTTTTGGTCTATTTTTAATGCCATAACATGTAGTTTTAAGTTTTTAAACTTCTATTTTGAATATAACACACCTATAGAAAATTGAACAAAACGTGGATGTAAAGCTTATTTTATCATCACAAAGTGAACACCCATTGTTAACTACCATCAGGTCAAAACATAGAATGTTCCCAGCACCCAGGAGGCCTCTAATAAAATGATTGTTGTTTTAAGCCTCTTCATTTTTTTGGTCATTTGTTATATAGCAATAAATGACTGATGTGGAGAGAACTGACATCTTCACAGTATCGAGTCTTCAAAGCCATGAACATAAATATACCTTTGTATTTATATAGGGCTCCTTTAATTTTTCTCTAAAATATTATATTGACTTATTCATTAGACTTCTGTCCCCCTTTTATTATGGAAAAAGTTAGAATACTCAGAGAATTTGAAAAAAATCCATAATGAATAACTAAATTTCTATCACCTAGATTCTGCAATTGACATGTTATTAGATTTGCTCTACCACAATCCAGCCAGCAGTTCCTCTATGCCTTTGCCCATCTTATTTTTTAGTTGCATTTCAAAGTAAGTTGAAGACATTAGTAATCATATTAGCATGCATATTATTAACTACAATATTGGTTTACAGTTCTTAGTTTTTTTGAGAAGATCCACAGGCAATGTAATGCAAAAATATCTTTCCATAAATTTTGATATGTACACATAGCTGTATAACCTGAACCTTATCAAGATAAGGACATCACCACCACCCCAGACAGTTCTTTCATACCCTTTCACAATCAACCTGTGACAATTGTCCTGTCCCCCAGAGGCCACTATTGTTTTAAATTTTTTTAACTAAAGATTAGTTTTGCCTGCTGTAGAATTTTATAAAAATTGAACCACACAATACTTATTCTTTCTGTAAATTTTCTTTGACTTAACATGTTCTTGAGATGTCCATGTTAATGCACACATTCATGTTTTATTCCTTTTAATCATGGAAAATATTTCATTGTACTACTATACCACCATTTGTTTAGTCATTCTATTGATGGAAGCTAGGCTGTTTCCAGTTTTGAGTTACTATGAATAGAACTGTTATGAAGATTCTTGCTTCCTTTATTTTCTTAAAGTGTATTTTGATATTAATGTAGTTAGACCAGCTTTCTTTTGGTTAGTTTTTGCATTATACATCTTTTCCCATTCTTTTGTCTTCAACAGTTTGGTGTTCTCATTTATTAGATGTGTTTCTTGTAAACAATATATAGTTGGGTTTTGTTTTATTTGATCTATTTTGACAATCTTTGTCTTTTAATTTGAATATTTAATATATTAAAAGTTTCATAATTATTGGCATATTTAGCATTAAACTTACCATGTTACTATGCTTTTTTTCTATGTCTTACCCTTTTGTGACCTTTTTTCTTCCTTTCTTTGTCTTCTTTTAGATCAAATAACATTTATTATTTTCTTTTTCCTCCTGTATTTGTCTGCAGCCATATGCAGTGTGCTGTTACTATTCTTTCAGTGGTTTCCATGGAGATAATGACACACATCCCTGCCTTATCAGAGTGGAGTGAACATTGTTACTTTTACCTTCTTCCAGACAATTCAAGAGCCTTAGAACATTTTGACCATATTTATTCTCCTCCCCACTTTCATATCTCTTTTGTATTTTATCTACTTTATTATTTATATTTTTTAACTCTATGATGTTCCTATTGCTTTATCCTGTTAATATTCATTTAGGCTATTCACATACTTACCATGTCATTACTCTTTATGTTTTCTCTATCTCTGAATGTCTATCTATTTTCCTTCTTAAAGAATATTTCTTAGTATTTTCATTGTATGTCTACTGTGATTAATTCTTTCAATTTTTGTTTGTCAAAATCTTATTGCCATTTGACTGTCCTTCCTGAAGAATATACCTAGTCATAGGTAGGATACCTATACCTAGTCATAGGTATATATGGGTCATAGATATATATATAGTAACTCAAAACTGGAAACAGCCTAGCTTCCATCAACAGAATGACTAAATAAATGGTGGTATAGTAGTACAATGAAATATTTTCCATGATTAAAAGGAATAAAACATGAATGTGTGCATTAACATAGACATCTCAAGAACATGTTAAGTCAAAGAAAATTTACAGAAAGAGTAAGTACTGTGTGGTTCAATTTTTATAAAATTCTACAGCAGGCAAAACTAATCTTTAGTTAAAAAATTTAACTATATATACCTATGACTTGTATGGGTCTTGTATGGGAATGCTGGGTTGGCATTTATCTCTTTCAGGACTTTGAGGTTACCATTCAGTTTTTTGGCCCTCATCCCCTTTTTATTTTGTAGTGAAGCTAGCTGAAGTCAGGCTAATTGTGTTACTTATGAAGCTAATTTGTTCTTTATCTACCTCTTATTGCTCCCATAATTTTTTCTTTCTGTTCAATTTTCAGAAATTTTACTATGAAGTATACAGATTTGCATTTATTTTTACTAATATTTATTTATCCTACCTATGACTAATGGTCCTGTTGGAATCTGTGGGTTAGTGGCTTTTATGAGGTTTTGAAAAATAATTGGTATATTTGCTACTATCCTATTCTTTCCTCCCCTTCTGGGACTCCTATTATTCTTACTATCTCAACTTTGTTTTTTCCCTCTCTTCTCTATTTTTGATCTCTCAGTGCTTCAGTAGAAATATTTCCTTCTCACCTATTTTCAGCTCACTAATTTTCTCTTTAGTTGGACTAATCCACTGTTAATATCCTTTGAGTGAGTTTTTAATTTTGATTATTGTATTTTTTTTCTAGAGTTTCCATTTGGCTCTCATCAATAATTTCTAACTATCTGCTGAAACTCTAAATCTTGTGTTTTATCTTCTCTAGTATGGTGAGCATAGTTATTTTAAAGTCTTTATCTGGTAAGTCCAATATCTGGAGCTCCTGTTTTTTTTCCATTACCCATTGTTTTCCATCAGTTCTCATTCTTGTTTTGTCTCCTTATCTACATGGTGATGTTTTATAGTGTGTCAGACATATATTTGAAATATTAAAGACATAATTTAAGGCCTAGGAAATTATCTTTCTCCGTAGTATTTACTCCACTTCTACAGGCTCTGGGGGATCTAGCAATTCGAGATTACCTTAGTCCAATCTCAGGGTTCGAAATGACTGGAAGGTGAACTGTAGTTTCCAATGAAGATCTGTCTACCTTCGTGTACACATATGTCTAGAATACAGTTCTTAGGAGCCCCGACCCAAGTAAGAGGGGCTCACCCCTTGAGAAAGCCTTAGCTCTAATTACCACTTCAACTCTTAGCCTCCTAATCTTCCCTCTGGAACCAGCACATGCCTGTAGGAGAAAGCTGGCTTCAAAAGTTAGGCTGACCTACCTGAGCCTCCGTCTTCCTCCAGGATCTGGCATCCTTGCTTTGCTATCTCATTTGCTCTAAGATGCCTTCAAAGAGATGTTTTCTGATTCTATTTTTCTAATTAGAGGGAATGATTGGTCCAAATTACTTAGTCTCCATTATCTGAAACAGAAATCATTGCCTTATATTTCAGTGAACATTCTAGCCCCACATCAAACCTAATGTAACAAAATATTCTTATTTATTTATCAACAAGTCATACCTTTTTAAAATGACTAATATAATCAGTCTGCCATTTATAGATGAGAGAAAAGATAAAGCATTTCTACATATTTTGTCTATCATTAAAAATTATAACTACATAATTATGTATAATTCATTCTTTACAGTATGTTGACTAAAATAAAATCACTTATAATGTGCAAAGATGCTGAATTATATTTAATCCTAAGAGGGTCAAGAAATTATATATTTCTGTTCAAAGATATTTGAGAATGAACTTCTCTGGCAAAAAGGGTAGGGAATGCTAATTTAGGGACTTGAATGCCAAATTAAAGGAATTGATGCTTGGCAGAGTGGTCAACATTGTTTTTAGGAAATCTGTGCCTAGATAAAATGGCCTTTTTACGACTGAGATTGAAAGATGGGAAATCAAATAATTTTTATAAACTCCTTGAAAGTTTTCTTTTCTACTTTCTAAAAACTAATCTTCTGGCTTACTTAGGTGTTGATAAATGGTTTATGTTCTGTAACTGTACTGTTTTCCTAGAGTCTCTTTTTTCATGTGAGTAAATTATAAGTATCATTAAACATATTTTTTTAAACCCAATAAAATAGAACTTTTTAAGCTCAATATTTTCTCTTGGAACTTTTATTTTCTTGTGTAATTAAAAGGCACAAAGAAAAAAGTTAAGAGAAAAATAAAAGCAGCAGGAGAAATGATCACATTCATATTAGCAACAATAGTTATTAATGATAATAAAAAAATAAGTACTATGCATGCCTAGAAATAAACATAAAAAGAAATGTGTAAATATGGAGTTTACATGAACAAAAATTTTCTTGATTTCCAAAGGTGGTGCAGTTTTAAGAATTATAAAACCCTACACAGAATGGAAAAGGAGAATCAAAAATTAAGGGACCACAATTTTTTCTTAACAAGTGTCCTGGTACTTTGGTGAAAGTAGACTAACCCTTGATATGGCAATATTTTTATTTGATTACTCAAGCTCAGAATCGTGTCTCAAAGAGGCCCAGGTCATCCAATCTTCAGGCTTTAATTTTGATACTTTCCTCATGCCTCTGACTTATTTAAAATCTCATTTATTAATGATCATATTTACATGCTCTCAATTTTTACATGTGAAATGAAAAATGAAATTGATCATTTGGTCAAAATACCAAATCAATTAATAAAAGACGAACCTCGGAAAGGTCAGATAATTCAAATTCTATTTACCTGGAATTATTTTTAGACTAAATATAAATAATTTCTGACTTTATCTAGGAAATGCTAGACATTTTCTTCCCAATGACATTTCTCTAAATGAAGAAGAAGAGTAGCTAGAGGCCTGCCTGGTGCATTTTTCTTTTTAACAATAATTCTCTGCATACTGCATAGCATGGCACATAAGTGATTTGCCACTTACTGCGTATGTTCTGATAATAATTCTGGTTATGGATTAAGGTGAACAATGGGAGGAGGTGGAAAGCTAATCACTGATAACGATATTATTTTAGGTCTGGCATTATGCTATTGGTTTCATTTATTTCCTTATGATGTCATTTTGCTCACAGTAAACAAGAAACGTTGCCTAAACTATTGGCTGCTTGCTGCTTGCTTGGTGTTCCAAGTCGAGGTCCCCAGAGCCTCCTAAGCGTCTCCATCAGCAGCCCGAGGATACAGAGGTGGCCGACCGCATGTGGTGGACTCTCCCTCTCACCCAGACCAGGGTATCGTCCAGACTTTGCCATTTTATGTGCAGCAGCCACGTGTGATTTTTCTCTTTATTTGTGGTGGGATAAGAAGAAGGAAGAAGCCAGATTTACTTGCGGGATTACATTTTTCTTCAAACTCCTCCTCCGTGTTGACTGTGAAATAAAGAGCATGTCAGTTAGTAACTGGCATACTGGACAAACACAATTTTCCAGAGGCAAGTTACATCGCTAATTTATACAGAGACATTAATCCTCCTAGAAAAAAAGTATAGTTATTTACTCAACAATCCTATGTGCCTCTGGGGTAAAAGTGTCTTAAAAATAGGAGGTGGGGCTCCTGAAGGTTGCGGGGGTTCAAGAGCAGAAGCTGTAAACTATTTAACGGGGCAGTTAGTTCTCCGTTCTGGGACTCAACTGTATAATCTGAAAAGGGTTGGTTCAAAGCAAAAAAACCCCAAGAATTAGTTAATTAATAATTAAAACCGTATATTGATAATTTCAGAGTCCATTGACTCATAAGAAGATAAAATCAAGACAATGAATGACCCCTGAAGGTCAGGATTCAACTGCATAAAGATCCTCAGGCTTGGATACCAGCAGGTCACATTGACAACTCTTTTTTCCTGAGACAAGGCAGGAGGCTTAGATCAACCTGTGGAACCCCTAGATCAACCTGTGGAACCCCAGCTGTGGGAACTTCCCAAGCTGCATGGATCTTTCTTTCTTTTATTTCCTGTTTTTCTTCTTCTACTTCTTTCTAAAATTCATTCCTTATTTGGTTTGGCAAATGTTCTTTGAGTTTCTTTTTATGTTCTAGACGCTGGGGTTACAGCAGAGAAAATAAGCATGACTGAGTTTCTGCCTTCACAGGTCTTGCATTCTAGTGGGATAGAAACAATAAAAATAAATAATTATTTTAAGAAAAAAAAACAAAACGATGCCATGGAACATGCTCCTAGGAAATAAAATGAATTCTTATACAATGCAACATCAGGTCATGATCAGAGCTATGAAGAAAAGTAAAGCCAGGTGAAGGCATAGAACATGATGAGAAGGGAGTGCTTTTTCAGTGTTTATTATTTGTATACTCTCATAAGGTTATTCTGACCAGGAGAGACCCAGCAGCTCACCCATGTCTGAATTGCATTGTATTAACCAGCTAAACTCTGCAGCTTAACTGCCAGTTTTAAATCCCAGCTCTATTACTTGCTCCTTTAGGGATCACAAGTAAATTGCTTGTCCTCTGTGCTTCGGTTTTCTCATTTATAACATGGGGATGATCACTGTAACTACCTCAAAGTGTTGCAAAGATTAAGTGAAAGAGTGTGATATCAAGTACATAGTATCATACCATTACTAACTTGAAAAGAAATGTTCACCATTATGATTAGCAATATCACTGAGTTATAACTGGGTTTATATACTTTTTTCACCCAAAATAAAATTGTGAGAATTTCTTTGTCATTAACTATTCTTTGGAAACTATGCATTATGTTGTACTATATATTATTTTTCACTTGGGCATTTTTATTTTTTCTTTCTTTATTTTTTTGAGAGCAGGTCTAGCTCTGCTGCCTAGGCTGGAGTGCAATGGTGTAATCACAGCTCACTGCAGCCACAAACTCCTGGGCTCAAGGAAACCACCAACCACCCTTAGCCTCCTGTGTAGCTGGAGGCATGTGCCACCATGCCTGGCTAAATTTTCAGGTTTTTTTTAGAGATGGGGTCTTGCTATGTTGCCCAGGCTGGTCTCCAACTCCGGCCTCAAGTGATCCTCCCGCCTCAGCCTCGCAAAGTGCTTGGATTGCAGGTGTGAGCCACTGCACCTGACCATTTTTCTGTGATTGGATATGTTTCCACAATTTTGAATATGGGTTACACTTCACAAAGTTCACATTCTCCCCTTCTCTTCCCATATTTAAACTAAAAAGGAAATATAAACTCATGTTCTAATTTATGTTTTGCTGTATTATGGTTAATATTTTGTAATCGGTTGTTTAATTCTAAAGAGATTTACAAACCATTTAAAGAAGTTAAAAGTCAGAATCAGAATTTCTATATTTAAAAATAATAAGTTAAAAGAGATTAAGATCTCTGTTATTAGACTCTTTGCTCAGAGGATTTTTCTCTCCTCTGTACTATGAGCTTCTTGTTCTATAAATGGATTCTTGGTGCCTGTAATGGTACAAGGCACATCATGGCTATTTTACGGTTTTTCTGTAATTATTCCAAAATACCTGTTTCACTAAAATGAAATTTCTACCCCAAACTTTGTGAGGTAATTTTATACCTACCTCTCTGGGAGTGTTTTTTATGAAAACAGGCATTTGATGTGTATTTATTAATTTTATTTCATCCACTATTTTCCCACTTAGGCTCTTTGGGTTCCTAAAATTGCAGACAGTCAACATGGTGGTGCTTTAATCTATCCTAGTTTCCAGATTTTATTGTCATCTTACTAAGTACACAATTTTCTGCAAAGGACTTAATTTTATCTTGAAAACTAATTTCAACCCCCATGGCCACTCTTAACTCTTTTCTTCATTAAACCAGAAAAGAATTTTTAATCATGGTTTTGTGCCCTCTTTTCTGTAAGCAAATGGAGACATCTGCTCCCTTTGCCTTTCTTATGTAGTCAATGACCTATCAGAGTGATTAAGAGAAAATAAAGCATCTATTTGAATATCAGGTATATTAAAATTTTCTTTGTATTTGGACAAATACTTTATCATTCTTCATGATCTCTGATAAAATTAATTATAGCAGAGTCAACTTCTGATTATTAGAGTGTGGATTAGTCATTATGTAGATTAATAATGACTAATTTTTGGCTGGGTGTGGTGGTTTACATCTGTAATCCTAGCACTCTGGGAGGCTGAGGCAGGAGGATCGCTTGAGCTCAGAAGATTGAGAGCAGCCTGAGCAAGAGTGAAACCCCGTATCTACTAAAAATAGAAAAAAAAAATTAGCTGGCAACTAAAAACAGAAAAAATTAGCAGGGCGTGGTGGTGCACACCTATAGTTCCAACTACTTAGGAATCGGAGGCAGTAGGATTACTTGAGCTGAGGAGTTTGAGGTTGCTGTGAGCTAGGCTGATGCTATGGCACTCTAGCCTGGGCAACAGAATGAGACTCAGTCTCAAAACAACAACAACAACAACAAACCCCCAAACAAACAACAAAAAATGACTAATTTTTAATTCCATATTGTCTTCCCCCTGGTGCTTAAGACATACTTGGCCATCTTCCTTCTGCCACTTAGTGTTTACTTAGAGAATGTAAAGTACATTTAATAATATTAGGTGAGGCAAAACTTAAATAAGAATGCAAATATGGGGCATAAAATACACAAATTATAAAACCCAATACAAATACTTTTTGATTAGTTTTTAGTTTGGGATTATTTATAACACTGTGTTTTACCTGTTACTCAAAACAACTAAAAGTAAATGATATTGTTTTTATAGAAATCTCTTCTGTTGCCAAAAATTCTTACTTGGATGATTGGCAGAGTTGATGATTAACAGGAATCATTCATATTCTCATGAAATGCACAAGCTAACAAAATTATGGTAAAGATTTCTATATTAAATAAAGCAGCTTTTTAAAATTGCTATTGTTGTCATTGTGTTTGTTATGTGTTATTGAATTAGGCACAGACAATATGAACCATCTCTTTTTTGTTTTTAGTCTGACTTCATAGAGAGGAGGCTTATAGAAATTACTATGGATTGGATCTTTCTCTTAATGTTTAATCTATCTTAATGACTAGATAAATGGCCAGAGGTTAAATTAGGCTCATGCAAGTTTCTAAAACTAGTAGAAAAGTGATAGAGTTTGCATTGTGTAGGATGTTATGGTTTAATAGAAAGAGCCTGAAATTTGGAGTCAGAGTAGATTTCAGCTTATCACTTAATTAGTATGTGATCTTTGACAAGGCACTTGACCTTGCTTAAGGTTCCAGTTTTCCCCAACTCTAAGATGGGTCTAACATTTTCTTTGTATTTATTGTGCAAATCAAAGGAACTATTTATAAAAACACTTTGTAAACTGTAAAGCATTGTATATTAGTTATTCCTCTTAACATATAAGAAAAGTGTTTCCTGTGACCCAGAAACTTATTGATGTCATGGCTTCATCCTGGGGGTACAATAAGATTAAGAAGCAAGGGTGGTTCCATAGCCCTCAGCTATGTTGTGTAGAAATGCCTAGTTTCTAGACCAACTCATTGAATTTCAGTGGTAAAACTCTAGGAAAACTTCATTAGCTCAGGTCCTGTCTGTCCAGCAAATTTATGATTTTCATTTCATTGAGCTAAAGCATACACATCTGGAATATTCATAAATGAATATTTCAGTATGAACTGAAATAATTTTAGACCCAGAACGTTTCTGGGAACAGAGAAATAATTAAAAACCAAACAGAAATGGGATGCACTGTGGAAGTAGAACTCAACAGCAAAATTAGTGCTAACTTACTCTTTCATGTTGAACGTGACCTCCCTTCTTCTTCCCTGAAATGCCATCTGAAGAGTCCCTTTGTGCTTCTGTACCAATGAGTGGAAGGTATCGTAAACTAGTGGGGCTTGGCACCTGGGAAGTCATAAGTAAGTTAGTCAGACAGACTTTAAGTGATTACTTCTGTAATATGAATTCAGGGGGTGAAGGGTGAGAAGGCCCACCTTCTTCAAATTACAGCCCCCCAGTTGCCCACTTTTAATTCTTGAGCGTTCACCCTTAGAATCACCTGTTAACATAAGTGTTTGATACCTATTACGATGAACATGTTCTTGGCAAAGATAAGTAACATTTAATATAAAAAGTTAAGATTAAGTCGAAATATTTGGTCTTTGGTTTCTCATTTCCTGGACACCATACATTTATGGAAGCTTCTGTCAACTTGGTTATGTGATTTTCTCCAACCTCGCTTGGTAGCCCGGGGTCAGAAATGAGATGACAGATTCCCTATTGCTCTGTTACCCTCTAGTCCCAGGAACCTCCAGCTCACCCTGTATATAGGCAGAGAACCAAAAACAATCCCTGCCTCTCTGTTTTCACTCATAAAACCTTCCAAAGGATGTCTTCGAATCTGCAAAACAAAGGAAAGAATGTTTAAAGAAAAGGGCACATTCCATCAGTGGCAAAATACCTAGGTTCATATCCTGACTCTGTCACTTATTAGCTGCATGATCTCAGGCAAGGTCCTTGCCTGTCATCTAGTTCCAAGAATCTATCTATCTATCTATCTATCTATCTATCTATCTATCTATCTATCTATCTATCTATCTATCTATCTATATCTATATCTCTCTATATAAATAACTAAAGTGCTATTCAAATGTAAGAGTTGGTATCATCATATTATCACTGGTAGCAATATATAAAAAAGAAATTAATCACATGTCATGAGTTGTTAAAAAAAGAAATTAACAGGAAATAGAAATTAACAGGAAATAAGTGAAAAGATAAACATTACATAATCGAGAATGAAAAGGAATGGGCAAAACTAACATTACTGGTGAAAATCAGATAATCCTAAGTGAAAGGCATTTTCATTCAACTTCAGCATTGAACCTTTGTTATTTTACCAACCAACTGAGGTAAGAAGAGGGCAAGGTTTGAAATATTTGGAGCATTCAGTTATTTCAAGGGCTCTAAAAACCTTTCTAAAGACTTCCCCAAATTTATTTAATGTTTCATTTAAGTTACTTCTTAAAAACATGATTTTTTACCTCTTAATTTAAAGAGAATATTAAAAGTGAATACCAACCTTTATTTCTAGCTTATACTATTTTAATCCTGTTAACAAAATTGAGTATCTGTTACATGCTATGTACATATCTTTGCTCATAAAGAGCTTATGATTTAATTGTGAGTGTAGGAAGTAAAGGTAAGTATGCAAATAAAAAATTCTAATTTAATGTAGAACATGCTAAGACAGCATGTTATGAGACACAAAGCAGGGAGAGATTGGGGCCTTTGTAGAAAAGAGGAACTAACATTTATTGAGAATCTAAAATGTACTCATTTAATCCTCACAACTCTTTGAGGAATGTTCAGATGAGGAAAGAAATAAAATAACTTATCTAAAATTAAACTAGGCCTGTTAGACTCCACACCTTGTTTCTTCCCTCCTTATCACTCTATCTTTGGGGAAAAAAAGCTGAGTTCCATTTGGACAGAAAGTAGAGTTTTTGAAAATTGTTTTATTTGAAAAATATTAAATAGTCATTCAATATGAAGTAGACACTATTAAAAAATAAAGACATACTGAACTTTCAGTGGACATTCATAGATCCACTGCCCTGTTTTACAAATTGGAACAACACCTTCAACTTTAAACTTCTCAGTGTATAAATCCCTGGTCTCACTCCTGCTCATTTGACCTTAGACATTAATGTTAACAATCCATTAATAAGAAGAGTCTTGAATTTCGTGCTTTTAATTCTCTTTCTTTTGTTTATATAATTTTACCTTGTATTCTTCTTGTCAAATATTTTCTTAGCTTTGCCTGTTCTTGACTTTTACATAAATGAAATTAAGTATTAATATATGCCAGTGTAAAACTTTTCTCATTCAATAACATGTTGAATTCATTCACATAGGTGTTACTCTAGATTTATGAATATGCCATAATTTATTTGCCCATTACACCATTACTGAGCATTTAGGCTGCTTTCAGGTGTTTACTGTTACAAACAGTACTTCCTCTAAACATTCCTGTACCTGTTTCCTAAGCACATGTTTGACAGTTTCCCCAGGCTCATTTAATAGGATATGCCTATTTTCAACTTTACTAGATAATACCAAGTTGCTTTCCAAAGTTCCTCTACTTATTTACACTACTATCATGAACAGATAAGTGTTAAGATTGTGCCACAAAACACCAACACTTGCTATCATCAGACTTTTCTATATTTGTCAATCTGGTTTCAGTGAGGGATAATTGCTGGGTAGTTCTACTCTGCCATCTTGCTCTGCTCCTTTTTTTTTTTAAATTTCAGAATATTATGAGGTTATACACATTTGGTTACATAATTTGCTTTTGTACAGTTTGAGTCAAAGTTATAAGTGTGCCCTTCACCCAAATAGTATGCATTGTACCCATTAGCTGTGAATTTACCCATTCCTTCTGCCTGCCTCCCACCTGCTTGATTTCCGTTAAGTTTTATTTTCATATGTGAACAAAGAGTTGATCAATTAGTTCCAATTTAGTATTGAATCTATGTGGTGTTTGCTTTTCCATTCTTGCGATACTTCACTTTAACAACTGAATTCCAGTCCAATGTTACAAAAGATACTAGATCACCATTTTTTATAGCTGAGTAATACTCCATGGTATACATATGCCACATTTTATTAATTCACTCTTGAATTGGTGGGCACTTGGGTTGTTTCCACATCTTTGTGATTGTGAATTGTGCTGCTATAAACATCCAAGTGCAAGTGTCTTTTTTATAAAATATCTTTTTTTCCTTTGGGTAAATACCTAGTAGTGAGATTGCTGGATCAAATGATAAACCTACTTTTAGTTCTTTGAGGCATCTCCATACTACTTTCCATAGAGATTGTACTGTTTGCATTTCCATCAACATTGTATAAGAGTTCCTTTCTCTCTACATCCATGCCGGCATCTGTTATTTGGAGACTTTTTTATAAGAGCCATTTTCACTGGAGTTAGGTAATATCTCATTGTGGTTTTAATTTGCATTGTCCTTATGATTAGAGATGTTGAGCATTTTTTCATGTGTTTATTGGCCATTAGTCTATCTTCATGTGAAAAGTTTCTGTTCATGTCTTTTGCTCTCTTTTTAATGGTTGTTTGATTTTTCTATAAATGTCATTTACCACATAAATAGAAGCAAAAACAAAGACCATATCATCCTCTCAATAGATGCAGAAAAAGCATTTGACAAAATTTAGCACCCTTTTTGGATGAAAACGCTTAACAAAATAGGTATAGATGTTACATATCTTAAAATTATAAGAGCCATACACAACAAACTCACAGCCAACATCATACTGAATGGGGAAAAACTGAAAGCCTTCCTGCTTAGAATTAGAACCAGACAAGGTTGACCACTATCACCACTTATATTCAACCTAGTGCTGAAAGTCCTAGCCAGAGCAATCAGACAAGAGAAAGAAATCAAGGGCATCCAAATGGGGGCAGAAAAGGTCAAACTATTGCTCTTTGCTGATGATATGATCTTATATCTAAAAAACCCCAAAGATTCTTCCATGAGACTACTGAAACTGATAAACAAATTCAGCAAAGTCTCAGGTAACAAAATCAATGTACACAAATCAGTAGCTTTCATATACACCAATAACAGTCAAATTGTGAATCAAATCGAGACTCAATATCTTTTACAATAGCAACAAAGAAAATGAAGTACCTAGGAATATATTTAACTAGGGAGGTGAAAGACCTCTATAGGGAGAACTTTGAAATACTGAGGGAGGAAATTGCAGAGGATGTAAATAGATGGGAAAACATCATGCTCATGGATTAGCAGAATCAACATTGTTAAAACAGCCATAGTATGCAAAGTGATTTAGAGATTCAATACAATCCCCATTAAAATACCAACATCATTTTTTTCATAGATCTAGAAAAAATAGTTCTGTGCTTTGTGTGGAAGCAGAAAAGACCCTGAATAGCCAATGCAACCTTATGCAATAAGAACAAATTGGGAGGCATCACTTTACCAGACTCCAAGCTATCCTAAAAGGCTGTAGTAACCAAAACAGCACGGTACTAGCACAAGAACAGAGACATAGACTTATGGATCAGAACAGAGAACCCAGAAATGAAACCATCCTCCTATTACCATCTGATTTTTGACAAAGCAAACAAAAACATACACTGGGGAAAATAATCCCTATTCAATAAATGATGCTGGGAAAATTGGATAGCCACATATAAAAGACTGAAACAAGATCTGCACCTCTTACCACTCCTAAAAATTAATTCACGATGGGTAACAGACTTAAACCTAAGGCATGAAACTATAAGAACACTAGAAGAAAATGTTGGTAAAACTCTTATAGATCTTCACCTAGGCAAAGAATTTATGAAGAAGACACCAAAGCAATCATAGCAACAACAAAAATAAATAAATGGGACCTGATAAAATTAGAAAGTTTCTTCACAGCCAAGCACACAATCAATAGAGCAAATAGACATACTACAGAATGGGAGAAAATATTTGCATGCTATATATCTGATAAAGGGCTGATAACCACAATCTACAAAAAAACCTCAAACTAATCTTCCCCCTTGTTTTCAACCATTTTTAATTGGACTGGTTTTTTTTTTTTTTTTTTTGTCATTGACTTTTCGGGATTCTTTATACATTCTATGTGTTAATCTTTTGTCAGTTGTATGTATTACAAGGGTAGGCTACCCTGTCCAGCTTGAATAGATAGAGAGAGGTTATGGGTATGGCAAACAGACCCCAAGTGAACAAAATCACAGGGGCAGAACACTGAGAATTCTCAGTTCTGGAAACAATTATTCTGATTTGTAGTGAGTGGGGTAACCATAGGTTAGTATTGGTAGATACATTTAGAAAGGTATGTTTGGTTTATTTTGTGGACTATCTTGAGGAAATCAATTTTAATTAATTAATGCCAGATCTTATTCTAAAGACTTATGCTATATACATTCTCTAGACATGTTAGAAATAGAATGAATAGCAGCACACTTTTATCTGCACTGAAGAAAAATGTGTCTGTCTGTGAAAGGTAGAGTAATCTTTACCAAAGATGTCCACACCCTATTCTTCCCATTCCCAACCTGTGCATGTACTGGTTTACTTGGCAAAAGGGACTTTGCAGATGTGGTTTCTGTTAAGATCCTTGGGATGGGGAGATTATTCTGAATTATCTAGATAGGCCTAATCTAATCATGTGAATCTTTAAAAGCAGAGAATCTTTTTTCCTGGATCAGAGGGACATGTGACCGCTTGGAGAGATGAAACATTTCTGGCTTTGAAGATGAAGGAAGGGGACCACAAACTAAAGAATATGGGATTTTCTCCTAGAACCTCCAGAAAGAAACTCAGCACTGCTTACACCTGAATTGTAGCCCAGTGAGACCCATGTTGAACTGCTGACCTACAGAATTATAAGATAATCAATTTGGATTGTTTAAGCTGCCAAGTTTGTGGTAATTTGTAACAGCAGCAATAAAAAACTAATATACTACATTACCGGACATACTTGAATTCATCAAAATAAAAACAAAGGTTTTTTTTTTTTTTGTTTTTGTTTTTTAAGCTACCTTGGGAGAAGAAAGAGACTTGAAAAACTTGAAATCGTGCTCCACTTCAAAGGCTTTGGGAGGTGTACGTTTGAAAAGTAAAGACATTGAACTCATATTTTTCCATCTATATATAAATATACAAGAAAAAATGTTAAGTACATACCCACACCTTTTAAGTACATACCCACACCTTTTATTTTCTGCAAATTAAAAAAAATATCCATTATGTCTTTCTTCTCTGGTGCCCAAATTTCTTGGATCCCATGGCATCAGTCCCAATGACATCATTGCTGCACCTATCTTTTATTCCACTTTGCTTTCCAGGTTTCCCTCTGTGGAAGCCACAGCCATTTCTACTCAGCCAGGACATTCTGTATTTAAATTCATTAATAGCCATTGGGGGAAAAAAAAACTGTATAGTAGGGATGGAGAAACCTGTTTTATGAAACTTGACTTTTGAGTGTCTCAGGGAAGCTTCCCCTACAGTCAAAACTTAATTATATATATATATATATATATATATATATATATATATATATATATTTAGAAAGTCATGACTAAACATTCTCAAAAGACAATAAATATGTCCTGAGATGAAGTCATTCTACAGAAGAAGGCCTATTTTACAACTAAGAAGCCACAATTATTTAGGAATGGCAACATAATGTGAGCATGTAGCCTACATTTAAGCTATACCAAATAGACCATACCCTTCCATACGTTTATATCTACCATTTACAACAGTTCCCACTGCTTGTGATGTTGTCAATTAGTCATTCTTTATGAGTTCCACAAATATCTTTTGAGCTCCTACTGTGTGCTAGGCACCGAGCTAAGAACTGGGGATACAAAGATACATAAAACAGAGTCTCAGTCCTCAAAGAACTCACAATATAGCGAAGACATATATTAATAAGTTAGAATCCATTGTCTTAAGTACTAAGATGGATGTTCAAGACAAAGCAGTCACCCAAAAGGTAGGACTGATCAACTTTGCTTGGTGAGTTTTACCACCTCTTAATGAGGCTTGGCTCTGCCACACCACCTCTTACCTTTTAGCCAGCCCTCCTCTCTAGTGCTCCTTACCTGCCAGCCAAAGCAAGCCTTAAACACTGATGGGGTTTTGGCAC
This sequence comes from Microcebus murinus, assembly GCF_040939455.1. NCBI lineage: Eukaryota > Metazoa > Chordata > Mammalia > Primates > Cheirogaleidae > Microcebus > Microcebus murinus. The sequence goes on along the minus strand of NC_134122.1, from coordinate 48,537,840 downwards.
TCATCTGAAGCCCTTCTTGATTATTCTCAAATCACTCCTATTTTGATCCAAATTTGTGTGGCCTCTCTCTCAACTTGTATTCCTATTTATAGCCCTTCTACCATCCTTTGGATTAGATAACATCAGGTCTTCTTATCTTTGACTCAGTTAGGATTTCTCTAAAGGACTTTATCTTTGACAGCTCCCTCTGATTCTTCCCCATTTGGACTCATCCTGTCAGCTCCCTCAGTTCCAGTCTGCTGGATGTCACTATTCTAGGTGGGTCTGGTCCCGTAGGGCTAGACACTGAAACATTCACCATGTAGAGTTAATCTTTGCTGATGGTGAAAGGTCAGATGAATATCTATCTCTTCCATTATGACTAAAGCCCAACCCTAGCCAAAACTAGGACTGAAATTTGCAAAAGCACAAAACAGCCTCTCACTAACATTCTATTCTCTATCCTCCCTCCTCTATGCCTTTAAGCATGCTCAACTCCCCTCCCTCTACAAATAAGCAGTTACTTCTTTGGTCTTCTTTGGTTAAATCCTATTTATCTTTGTCTCATTATTTTAAGAATTAAATATTCCCTGAGGTACTATTGTATATACTGAATTATAGCTTTTTGTTTACACATTTCTCCCTTCCACTGGATTGTAAAATCATTGAAAAGTTCTGGGTCTTTCACCTTTGAATTCTCCATGTCCAGCACAGTGTCACAGTACAGTGATAGTTTAACTCTTATGTCTTCATCTAAAGAAAAGCCAATAGTCTTACCTTTCCCGGTCAAATATCAGAGGATATTCATATTTTTGCTGCTTCTCTGTGAACTTGCTTTCTTCTTTTATTTCTATGGGATATTCACCAACATCACAAGGCAAAATGAAGTCACCTGGCTGTGATAATTCAAAGATCCTTCGCTGCCCCAAATATCCACAATAATGACCATTGACAGCATGCCAGAGCCTGAAGGAAGATAAGGGAAGGGAGGAGAAAGTAACGGGAAAATTTAGTGGAAATTATTCTGTTCATTAGATCATTTGTATAAGATTTGCTCTGGCCCATCAAGGATTCTAAACTTGAGTCCAAGACTTCCTATTAAATACTGTGGAGCTAATCATAATGTAAACATTTTTATCAGACTCTAGTCTACAACCTTTTGGGGAAACATTAATTTGAACCTGTACTTTTGATATCTATTTATCAAAGCCAAAAAACAAGAAACAGATGTTTCCCCAAATAACACAGCTCACTAAAACTCATCAGAACCCACATTTACAGGCAGTCTGTTAGTTGAACTAGGCCATAGAATGGGCTATATGTCAGCTATCTACTTTTGGAAACAACATCAACAGAACTTGTAGGAATATAAACCTAGCGATGATTTCATTATTATCAAATTCTTCTTAACCTCCATCTACAATTGCTACAATTGTGGAAATACCACACTCATTTTTACAACTGAGTTCTGAAGTCAGATGGCAAAAGAAGTGGCTCTTTATCCATATGCATAATTTCGCCATCAGTGTACTCCAAGAGGTCCCTCTAAATAATCCGTGTGGTTTAAAGTGATACAGAATACCATTAGCAGGCATGTGTACCCTATGTCATGTGGAAAGATAAAATAGTATTTGGAAGATCTTCCTTTTATTTCTTGGTTTCAACCGCAGAGTAGGAAATGATGGAAACAGTCATCATGTGTTCTGCTGCAATGACTCAAAAGGAGGATGGGCTAAAGGAACTAAGAGTCGATTCTACAAAGTCCTAGTAGTGTTCCACCTCAAAGAGGTAGATCCTGAGGAGGAGGCAGAAACAGAGATGTCCAGCTGGGACTCCTCATACTTGACAGTGTCCTGAGGACTTAATGTGAGTATCTTTATATCCCTTAAATATGTTAATTCTCCAGCATTACAGAAATGTCATGGCCTTACCAGAGCGTTTACCAAAGGGAAATAGACCCTCCTTTTAAATGCAAAAGCTAGAAGAGTGCGGGACTAATTTCAGAACAACTCTAAATTCATTCTGCTTTAGGCTAGGACTGCAGTGATTTTCGGTCTCCCTGGTTCAAGGTCTTTCCTGCTACATGTGGAAGTCCCCCAGATAACTGATCCTGCCTCTCAGCATCATCTCCTGGGCCTCAGGTATGGACCCTTAGCCACCCTGAGCCTCATTTTTCCACCCTGAGCTTACATCTTCAGACTGATTACTTGTCCTGTGTTCCAAAGTTAAGCCTCCATTATTTTTGTTTCCTATTAAAAATCATAATCTTTTTGACGAATGAGAGTTAGAATGTTAAAATTGCCTACCTCTTTAGAAAGTGGCGGCTAGTGTTTGCAAAAGGACATGATTTTTTTTATGAAAAGAGCCTTGTTCTAGAGATAGCTATTAATAGAGCTAAGCTCTTTGAACTGAGTATCTTGGGAGATTTTCACCTGAAGGAGTCATGAAAGTAATTTCTCCGTGCCAAGAATAACTGGTTTGAGCAGTGTGATGGTCTGAATGTTTGTGTTTCCCCAAAATTCGTATGTTGAAGCCTAATCCCCAATGCAGTGGTGTTGAGTAGAGCCTTTGGGAGGTGTTTAGGTCATGAGGGAAGAGCCATCTAAATGGAATTAGTACTCTTATAAAAGGGGCCTGTGGGGCCACGAGTGGTTAGGTGTGTTTAGGTGTGTTTGTGTGTGTGTTTCAATCTCCACTTAACACTTTTGCTGCTGAAAATAAGCCGGAGCAGAGACCGACAGACTGAGTTGTTAAAAACATATCTAATAATGAAAGGTCATGTTCTTAATCTTTTCCTAAAAATAAAACAGCAAATGTCCTTTCTGACGGAGGAAGTAGCTATAAGTGTTTGCCTCCAAATAGGACCTTCCTGCCCCTGGATTCACCTCGAATTCAACATTTCTATAGGTTTTCCTTCACCTTTCCAACATTCTAAATATTTTCCTCTTTTAGTGCCTCCTATCTTGACGAATGGCACTAACATTCACCTCGTTGTACATGCCAGGTGTCATTCTTGACATTTGTCACTTACCTCCCCTTTCAGTTAAAGTTGACGTCTTCTTGGTGTTACCTCCCAGATAGCTCAAATCTAAACCACTTTATTTCCAGCACTGTTGCCACTCCTCTAATCCAAGCCACTGTATTCACCGTGGACTTCCAACTGGTCTCCTTGCTCCCACTTTCGCTGCCCTGCAACCCATTCCCCGCACATCATCTTTTAAAAATGTAAATCAGATCATATTACTCCCCTGCTTAAAATCCTTCAGTGGCTATTTCTTTAAGAGGAAAGATCCAAATGCTTATCAATGGCTGCTAGAGATCGCAAGCCTCGCCCCTGCCTAACTCTCTAGCCTCAAGCCCACATGGTTAGCTAGGGTCTGCGGAATTGCAGTCCATTTCTGTTTTTATTATTTTTAAATACTTTAGTATACTTTGAAGTCTCTCTACCTCTCTCAATCTTACCTAACTTCATTCTTTGAAGAGGATAATTTATTACTATGATTTTAAGACCTGTCAATATGCAGCAATTTGATTCTAGAAATACCACCACATTTCCTTTCTTTCTCTTTATATATGTATATGTTTTTAGCATTTTATTTATAGGTACTTAGCATTACCTAGGTAATTAAAAAAACTAAGCTTTTCAAAATCAATAAAAGTGTGGATGAAATAATTAACTCACTTTTCTCAGCATTCATTTCTCCTTTCTATTACTTTTCTACAACTTCTGATCCTGAGCTTCCTTCTGTGACTCTCTCTGGGCTTGGGTCTAACTCTCTGAGCTATCTATCTTGTTTAATTCTTTGAAATAATTCTACAAAAACCCACTTTTATTGAAAGCATTTAGTATATTTTTTTAACACAGATGAGTATGGCATTCATTTCCTTGGGCATGGAAGAGGATTCCAAATCAGTGGCCACCTTCTTAAAGCCCTTTTGTGCTACCTTTTATTTTATTATCTATTTATTTATTTTAATCAGTTTACCAAGATTGTATTGGAGCTATATACTTCAACTTTTTAGCTCAAAATCCTTCACCTCTCTCTCAAGACCCCGAATTCACAGTCTGAGGCCCTCTTGGCTTACCTCACTGAGCCATCGACGGAAGCAGTAAGTACCACTTGTTTTTCTTCCACATAGATCACTTGAACAATTTGCAAAGAATGAGCACGCCAGGAAAGCAGCTGCTTAAATTTCTAGATAGTAACAATAAGGCATATCCCTTGGAGTAAGTATATGCTGGTCAAAATATAATCTTGAACAAAATCATTTCTCACTGAGCTAAGATTATGAGTGCATGGTGTAGACATCTGTGCTAGATGGTTAAGTTCCTACCCCCAGTTAGCTCTTCTCTTGCTTGTTGGGGTACCCAAGGTCTCATTTTTAGAAATTTATTAATCTGCACATATCCCTAAGAGAGGCAGTATCTTACGTCTTTAGCAATTTATCACATAATTGAGAATTAACATTTCATTAATTCGTGATTAGTAGTCGATGGTTAGATGAAAGAAATGCCTTAGGAAAAGGTGCAGGGGTACTGAGAGTGAATATAGCCAAGAATAGAAGGAAACAGGGCTGGAAGGCGAAAGCCAAAGATGAAATTGGCAAAAAGACTTTTCCTATTTCCAAATTTATCTAGAAGTAGTGCTGCCTGTTTTGTTCTTTCTTAGGGGTGTGGGATGGGAGGTATATGCTACAAGGAATTAAGAACAAGGATCATCCCAGCTCATTCTCTTTCAAAAACATCATGAGGACTGATTGGTTATGTTTCTTTAGGATGTGGTTTTTCCTCAAGTTTAGAGACCCTAATGGGCCTCAGAAGACATTCCAAAATTACATGAACTAGAGCTGTCCACTGGGAGCCTGCTCTGCATTAGCACTCCCTTTGAGTTTATTTCATCTTTGTCATTGATAAACCTAGACTAACACTGTACTTTTTCCTGGATCATCTACCTCAGGGCACTGTGTGCCTGGAGCCCTGGCAGCTTGGAGTTCTCATATGAGTCCCCAATTCATTTAGACTAGATGACCTATGAACTCTTTAACCTCTGCAATGCTATATACATTTTCACAAATAAGTCAAAACATGAAGAAGATGCAAAGTGACCAGTGGTCTGGCATACTCATTCCATCTCTCTCTCTCTCCCTCATGTACTTATTCATCCCCCCTTTCCATAAACAGACCATTGTCAATGGCTGTATAGCTTACATTTCAATAGTATATGTGCACTGAAAGGAGGGAGTCTTATATTTCTATCTTTTGTGGCATCTAGCACAAAGAAATGCTCAATAAATATGTGATGACTCATTAAGTAAAGTGGAAAACTAAAGTTCTTACCTTATCATCATGAGGTGGATCCAGGAAAGAACTAATACTGCAAAGGATAACGTGTCCTTCTGTATAAAATTTAAACATTGGAATCTTTAATTAGATATCATGTTGTCCAAATAAGTATTACCCAGATTGCCAAGTTATGTTGATTCAGGCAATGGTAAAAAAATAGAATTTGAGAAACCAGAAACAAAAGCAGAAATTTCACATAAATTTGTATATGTAGCAATTATTCTGCTTCAGGCTTAGTAAGTTATGATGAGGTTGCTTTATCCATCCAGAGTCAAAGTTCTTCTAGAGATCAGGGTGGATAATAGATATGAACATATGACTACCAGAGTCCAAACTACTACAGAGATATTCACCCTACAATCCAAATAATAGTTACAAAAACTAGATATTAAAAAGCAACAATGACTACACCTACACATATCATATTTAAACTATATGGAAACAAAGGTAAAGAAAAAAGTATTGAAATGAACCAGATTGGGAAAAAAAACACAAAGATAAGAATTACATCAAACATCTCTTAAAATTCAACCGAAAAAAAGAATTACACAATTAAAAAACAAGCAAATGAGCTGAATAGACACCTCACCAAAGAGGATATACAGGTGACAAATAAGCATATGAAAAGATGCTCACATCAACTGCCATTAGGGAAATGCAAATTAAAATGAGATACCATTACATGCTTCTTATTAAAAGAATGGCCAAAATCCAGAACATTGACAACACCAAATTCTGATAGTGATAAGGAAAAACAGGAATTGTCATTCACTGCTGGTAGGAGTGCAAAATGGTGCAGCCACTTTGTAAGGCAGTTTGACAGTTTCTTTAAAAAGTTAATATACTCTTTCCATATGATCCAGCATTCACTATCCTAAGGGGTTGAAAACTTATGTCCACACAAAAATGTGTACATGGATGTTTATGGCAGCTTTATTCATTATTGTCAACACTTGAAAGTAACCAAGATGTCCTTCAAGAAGGTGCCTGAATAAATAAACTATATATCTAGACAATGGAATATGCTGAACTAAAAAAGAAATGAACTGTCAAGACATGGAAAGACATGGAGGAAAATTAAATGCATATTACTAAGTGGAAAAAGCTAATCCGAAATGGCTACACACTATGATTCCAACTATATGACATTCTGGAAAAGGCAAAACTAGATTTTTGAGAATGCCTGATTTAAACAAGTGACTAGATGGCAACCCACAAAGAAGTTATTTTAGCATCTACTGAGGTACAGAAAAAGGCAGTCTGAGGCCAGAATCTATGAGAAGTCCACTTTAGTTATAATGCAGATGAGTCTGGATTGGATCCCAAGCCCACCCCCAGTCTATTTTTCTGGATCAAGGGCAAAAACTATAAATCTCAGCCCAAGGATGAGCTATGTGATAGTGGAGTATTCTTGGCAGAGGCAGAGAGAGGACTAACACTAACAGAAGTGCATTCTGGGAATTCTGTAGATAGTTTCAAATTTTAATTCTGTGTATTTTACTAGAAAGGCTTACTACATAGTAGGCACAGTTAATGCAAGAATAAGCAGGCTATTTTTAAAAAGGAACAAAATTTTCCTGACCTTAGCTTTCTCTACTATTCTGATTGTAAACAGAAGTCTAAACAATAAATATTTATAGAAAAATGAAAATTAAAAGTTAAGAATAAGAATATCAGAATATAAAGGACTGATAGTGAGCAATAAAATCAGATAAAATAGAGATAACTTTAAATAAATATTGTAAATTTACTGATAATACTGAATGCAAATATAAACAATTATTTTCAATAATGTCCAAAGGACTTAAATAATTGACAGTACAAAATGGTTTGTTTTGACTTTTTAAGATGAATTTTGAAATGAGAAAAAATGCTCTTAAAACAGAGGATGAAAATTAAGTATTAATATAATAGATCTAATCTGTGTGCAAATTAGCAAACAACAATAAACAAAGGAGTAGATGTGGAGAAAAGAGAAAGTTAAAGTGGGCTAAGTTTTCTGTTTTAACTGAAAAGATGCTGTTTCATTCTAATTTTAACAGATTGGTTTGAAAACTTGAAGGTAAACACTAGTAAAATTAAAAACCATTTTTACACATGTAGATGCATTCACATAAGCATAATCTTTCAAAGTGTGGGAGAGATGAAGAAATGTAGGATTACTTTAAAAGACAGAAGAAGAGAAATAGGAATAATAAAAAAGAATTGTATTTGATGAAAGAATTAAGCCCAACAATATTAATTATAACTAATATAATATAAAGTCCCCTACTGAGAACAAGTAATCCATTTTCTAATTGTGTTACTACTACTACTCCCTTTAATAATGAAGATTAAAAATTAAAACTTTATATTCTTCCCCAAAAATTAAAGTACAAGGATGTGTAGAGATATACCCATTTTTTTTTTTAAGAACCAAGAGATAAAAGCAGGAGACATATACCCCTTTTAAAGATGTAAGAAATAGAATGCCTTGCTCTAACTAAAGTGCTAGGAATGAAATAGAAGAATAAATGAATGTCAGGAGAACCTATTTATTCACTTCTATTTATTTATTCATGACACTCTGTCATGCTTGACCATACCTCTTAGTCTTTCTTTTGTTTCCATAAATGCTACGTATTTTTCCTATAGCCATTTTTATATCATGCAGGTTGGTAAGATGCCTGTAACTGATTATGTAATAGTAATGACTTACCTACGTTTCCAGCCAGTAGTATCCTGGTACATGAATCAGTATACAGCGACGTCAGAGAAATGGCAGAATGTTTTGTGAAAGGTAGCATGTCTTTCAGTAGTCTTCCCTAAGTAAAATATAATGCAAATAAGGCTTTTTCTATGACAATAAATTCCATAAAATCTTAACATTGAAGTTGATTTTCTCTATAAATAACATATCTTAAAAATTATCTTCACTACTGAAACACGATTCTCTTCTGGTAATAAAAAATAATTTGAAGCCATCCATAGGGACTTATTTCCTTGAAATTAAATATTCTAAAGGTATACACTACTGTTAATTATAAGCATCTAGACTCTGATTATTATAGATTGTCTCTATGCTTAGGGTTGTTTTTGCACATCCCATGATCCTTTTCAAGAAATTCCTCAGACTTTATTGACTCTTACATATTCTCTTTTTAAACAAACATTCTTTTCAGGTTTAAGCGCATCTCAATTGTTTTAAACAGAAACAGTTGCCATTTCAGAAGTATTTATTTTTGAATATTGGTGCAAGGTAAGGGATTATAAGAGATTCAAATTCAGACAGCTTGTTTGTCAGCGCTTAGTGTAGGCCAGCTCTGGGAAGGGCTCTCACATGTATTATCTTGCTTAGGGAATAAACATCCGAATTTGAGAAGAGAGAGTTTCAATCTGCTACTCATTTCCTGAGACTTTATTTTACTTCTCCAATTTCTCTCACTCTTTTATTTCTCTGTCAGAAAAATAAAAAGGCATTGCTCTAACACCAAAATCATCTCAGGGAAAGTTACTGTTCAGAATATTTTGTGTTTTCAAACCAGGAGGTTCCCACCAATGAGGTAGGATCTACCGATAGACTTGGAGCTTCATCCAGGTAGACAGCCAAGCCATGCTGTTCTGTGCTGTGGAATCCCATTATCTGCCATACAAAACGGTGGCTGTTTTTTGGGTTTTCCTGTAGGAAAGAGCCTTACTGCAAGTGAGGCCACCTCCCTTGCTTCTCCAAGGATTTCATTGTCCTCATCCCCAGGTTAGTCCAGATCTTTCTTTTCATCATCTTCTATCCTCCTAATTCAAACCCTGCCCCAAATCATTTATACTCAACATTTCAGAGTTCTTATACTGTTTCACTATAATACATCACTAATGCCCTTTAATATTATTTGAATATCCAATGAAATACTTAGCCACACGTATTCATAGCTCAACCTAAAAGATTTAAAATAGCTAAATTAGCAGTTTTGGTTATTTGATCTCTTGAGTTATAAAGCTGGCCTCTTGTAAAGCTTGAGTAGCAACATCAGTGTGCAGGCTGCAATTTGGCTAGAAGTGGATGCCATATGGAAGAAGGCTAAGATTTATTTAAGTATCTTTTTTATCTTTCCCATTCTTTCCTATTCTCAGATTTACTGGGCTCCATCACCTCCATAGACCACAAGCGGAGGTGTCCATCCTCATGAGCAGTGACAAGGATAGGTGGCTGAGCTTCTGGTAAATTGACACCTCCTGGATGTTTTTTGTCCGCTGGCTGTTGCTCTCCCACCATGACATCTGCTTGTTCACCTATTGAAGAAACTTATGAGCTACTATGGAATTTGCAATACTTGGAATTCCAAATTTTATGGAACATAAAAGAGAAGGCAGGCAAGAAAATAGCAAAAATAACACATCCTTTTCTCTAGAATTTTTTTAAACCCCAAGAACATTAATCAGGGCAGAGAACAAAAAAGTATTAAAAAATGGAATCCTTGGAAAAATCCAAAAAGCTTATTTTTGGTCCTATTGCAAAGGTGTCTATACTATACATAATAGCTAAAACTAAAACTAAATATTCATCCAGTATCAATCTTACGCATGCAGAATGGCTTATAAATCTAGTATATGTTTTAGAAAAATAGGCTAAAGACTAAGAAGCTTAATAATATTTGGGATTCTTAAAACCTACAATTAGGATCAGAAAAGGCATCATGATAATGGAAATTTTGCCTCTTGAACTAGCAAATCCTACAGCATCTCAATGTTTGGTCACAAAAAGAATATATATTCATTAAGAGTATTCTAACACCTGAACTTCCTCTTGTAAAGGAATTTTATTATACAGAAGAGAGGTAATTTTATACTGACCTTTAACCTCACTGTCATGTATGCTTTGCTTGCTTCCCTGAATTAGGAGAGAAAAAGAAAATATTTCTTTGATGTTATAAGAAAATGAGATATACTGGATTAGTAAGTTCTCTAGATAGTTGAGTTTGCCTTTCTCAGAATTTTTTTTGTTTTTTGAAAAAAAATGTATTGCAGAGATTTTCATGCCCAGAAATAAAGAATCCATAACTCAACAACATTTTCTAGTGGCTCAGGTAGAACATAACGACAAGAGTAATGAAGTGCCCAAAGCATGCTCAGTTCTTGATGTATATTATCTGTCATTCTATTAATAACTATACAACTTAATCTTCATTATTCCCTGTATTACTGATGAAGAAACAGAAACTCAGATTAAGTGATATCTCTAAAGCTAATCAGATAATAAATGGAGGACTTGGATTCAAGTACAAGTCTGTCTTTCATGCCTATTTAAGTTTATTCTTTCCACCACGCTTGCAGGTGATTTTAAACTGATTTTAAAACATTGCAAACTTTCCTTCAAATAAAATCCTAACTAGAAATGCAATGTGTAAAAATATGTAAAGTTGGAACTGAGAACACAGTTCGAAAACCACTGCATTGCATTATGCGTTGTAAAGTAATTACATTACCTGCTGTCTCTTCTCCCTGTTAAATATGTGTAATACTTTTTAGCAAAAGAGAAAGTCTAAAATCACTTTATTATCTGACAAATGTAAAACAACACGCACAATTTATTTTATTCATGATCATGTATTGATTATTTACAGATGATGTGAAATCAATAGAAAGAATTGAAAACTTTGAAAACAATGGAAAGAATTGAAGTAAAGACTTTAGACATGATTGGGGGGACAAAAAAAGTGTTCACATACACATAGAGTTTTTCCAGCATTACCTTCTGTCAAAGGAGGGGCTCCAATGTGCAATTGCTATTTTTAAACCAATGTTGAGTGTAGCAGGAGGACAGAACTCTCTCTGTTTCTTGCTTACCTTGCTACTCTGAGGACCCTTGCTAGAATCACAATGGGAGGAAGAACAAACAGACTCCTGACTTGATCTCCTGCAAAGGGAGGGAGGAAGCCCAAGGATGAAAAGTTAAAATATTCTGTCATACTCAAAGGGTGGTCTTCTCTGCTTTAATGTGGGTTGATTACTTCTTTGACCATCTGTGGATACTGGGCCACTCACTTATGAAACAAATCACCCTTTATATTTTACGTAACAAATGGTCATCAGCATGGTGTTGTCCAAGACAGCTAGGAAGCCTCAGAAAATAAGGTTCATTGCTGCCTGGGTGTGGAACGTAAAAGTCTGGCCTGTTCCGCTGCTTAGGCTAGATTTAGTCCCAGAGGCTCTTACACTGAAATGGTGGGGAGTGGTTTCGCCCTACAAGTCTGTCTAACTTTCTGCTCTACAGAGTCTAGCTCCAGCCTGATCCTGCCTCTGCCCGGTTTTGCTGAAAATGGGCTGAAAAGTAGATAGGGTGCTGGCGCAAATGTATACAGAACAAGCTCTCAAAATATTCTCAGAACAGTTTTGATGAAATTTCAAGCCAAGGGGTAGGTAGGATGCTATGTTCTGGCTCACTGCTGGGTGACCCAAAACTAGCACAGAAACTTTTTTGATTTTTCTCCAAAAATGTATTTGATATTGTCTATTGCCTGCAAACAAAAGCTCTCAAGCAAATATAAATAGGAAAAAATAGTTTTTCTTAAATACTTAAAAAACGACCCCCTGCTTCCTCAGAAATGGATGGTGATTGCTCCAGTTATAGTGGCTGGTATCTGACACTGCTTGCCATGTGATATTCCCATACTTGCCCTGCAAGTGTGTCCTTCCTTCTTCACATCAGTGCTTGTAGCATTAGATTTTGGCTAAAAGTGTGGCCAGGCGAGCATTTTTCCATTTCTGCTACTGTAAGACTGACGTGGTAAGGGGACCACATAGCATATTAGATCCCTGAGGATGACTCATCTACAAAATGACAGTAACTGGGAAGAAAGTTGAAGCCACGGTCCGGTTTCCTTCAGTTGTACCTTCCTTAATGCTAGGATGAACAGAACTCTTTTTATATCACCCACATAAGTCCCAGACATTATCCCTTGATCATTAAGTATTGAGTTACCTTGCACATTCAGGGGTGCGGAAGAGGAACAATATGTCATTAATTCTAAAGCGCTTGGGATCCAAGTCAGGGTCTTCAACCAAGCAATCTTCAGGTCGGTACCTGGAAATAAGTATACATTTACATAATACAAATTCACAGATTAGGTAATTTACACTACTTTCATAGGTCCCCTGCAGAACTAATGGATTCTTCCAATATGGATATCACTGAACATGAAAAGAAAACCCAGGGGAGTAGAGTTTGAACACATCTTTAATAAGATTCTGTATAACAACACGATCATTAGTAGTTTAAAAGTCTTTCCGTTCAATTAATTGGTCTAGTCTTCCTGCCTATGGATCAGACGGTGGGGTTATGTAGATTCCATGGAGGAATCTCTTAGAAGTTTCATACAGTTTAAAGAATAGAATTCTACTCTTTGAATAAGTGGAGTGACAAATTTGAATAGAACATGGTTATTACCCCCAAGGAGCTTATTACTGAGTGGACAAGGACAGGTCATTCCGTGATTACATTGCTGTTGGCCCAGAGTCCAAGGAACCTGCACCTTCCCGGGCAGTTTCCTGGGAACAAAGCGACAGTCCCTGAACACCTGAACTTCATGCTTGACACTTAAGGCATTCCTTATTACAAATAGACTTTATAGCAAAATTTCCCTTTTCCTTTAATGGAAATTACTTCTAATTTGAGCTGATGAGTGATGAAGGCGCATCATGGAAAGTGAACCAAACTCAAAAGAGAAGCCTATGATGTCTTATTGAGCTCAAATTTTTTTAGCTGTTTCTGCTCTACAGATGAGCTTAATGATGAAGTAGATTATTAATTAACAAGAACAATATTAGTGCGGGGTTATTTCACCTGATTGGTGAAGTGGTCTTAGGCAAAGTTTGAGGTAGACATAGAGATGGCCTCCACCTTGAATATGGAAACCATTTTCAATTTTAGAACCGTTAATGCTGGACCTAAATTACCTTCCACTCTGTGCCATTCTGTGCCAAATTATATGTTTTCAGAATTACTGCAGTGATTCCAAATCAATTGTTTTTATATAATCTTTTGTGTGTGTTTCTCTCTGATTGGGTATTGAATTTGCATCATCCCTTGGCAAAATGCCTGGAACTTTAACAAGGAGCATCTGCACCTTTGAATTATTGGATTATTTGGATTATTCTCAGGGAATTGCCTGCCTCTTTAGGCTGTGGCTCAAGACTCTGGTCTTTTTAGTCGGTCTGCTTTCCCTTTTTAGTCGTGAGTCATACATGAGCTGACACTTACAGTGTGAGAACACTAATAAGAGGGCGAGGAAGTGTGCAGTGCATAGAGGTGTAGGTATAAAATGACAAGTATACAGTCTGTGAGAAAAGCCGAAGGGCAAGGGCTGAAGAGAGGGAAAAGGAGGATGACAGGAATTCTAGGAGTAGGGCTAGGGGCACATGGGCTGAAGTGTAGAGAGAGAGGGGACTGTAGAAAAAGCTGTTTCAACTAAAGCTTCAATGAGAATAAATGCAGAATCCAAACAAGAAGAGATTGTTTCCTCTCAGAAGCTGGTTAAAGTAATGACTCAGAGCTGATTGGGAAAGGGTCCAGGTGGACCAGGACTGTAAATAGAGAGGCAGAGATTTCTTTTGTCTCTTTCTCTTCTTTTCCCTTGTCCTTTCCAAATCTCCCTTCTCTCCTCTTTTATACCTCTCCTATTCTCCCAAATGCTTAGCTGAACTTGATTATATTTTCTTTCTTGTTAAGGTTCTTGGCCATCTGGTACCTCAAAGAAAAATTTTACAAACCCCCTTGACATCGGGTGTCCACACTTGGCCCTTGCATACATACCAATTGCACAACTTGGAAGAGCTTATTATTTACAATCCATCCACACAAATAATTCAGTGTTACATTAGTTCTTTTACAGCCAATGGCAAGAATGTTTAGAAATGGATGGCAGGGGGAGGGTAAATATTTTGGCTATGGTACAGGGCAAATCTATTGATTGAGATGTAGAATTGCATCTGCCACACTGGTCCTTGTTTGCACCATCCTGTAATACGTTGGATGTGTTGGATTGGTCAATGAGAAGGAAATCTATCCAGGCTGCCTCTTACCATTTGACTTTCATGCCTGAGTGGATGGTGGTGGCACTGGGAATGCAGGAAGAGAAGTTTGTGCGGGTGATAGATTGGAAACAAGTTTTAGGCACGTGGAGCTTTAGGGGTCTTGGAAGCAATCCGGTTGTAAATTGCCAACAGGAAATTGGATATGTGTTACAGATACTTAAAGTTCACCCTAGTCATATTGTTCTGGGATTTAGACAATTAGAACATAGTCTCTTCATGAATATAACCCCAGGAGGGTTTCTCTTGAGAGTTATCACCACTTTTATTTATTGCTCTTTTCTTTTTTTGAGCATTGCATGTTCGTTTGGTTCTTCCACAGTACAGTTTTTACAGCACTCAAGGAAAAGACACAACTTACACTTCTTTGACAGTAGACGTTACAAAATTCCATAAGACGATCATACCATGTAAGGTTCCAGTGGCTATCAAATTATATCCTTCTATTTGTAATATATCAATGCAGTTCACTGCAATACTGATGGCAGGATTCTGAGGGGAGAAGCAAACAGACTCACCAACTGTCCTAATATCTAATCACAGTACAAATGCTATGTGCACACTTTGTGATTGACTTAAGACAATTATTTATGATAATTTTTTAAATCCTCGAGCATAAAATTTAGTAAAATCTATTCTTTCTGGCATTAAACATTTTTAACTTGCAGAATTCCTTAAAACAAGAAAATATATTCTCCCTCTTTGCTGGCTGCTTTCTCTCAACCCTTGATTTATTCTTCCTTATCAATCATTAGATTACCTTCTCATCTTTCTCTTCCCTTCAAAGTTTTTGAAAGAACATCCAACATTCACTTTGCCCACTT
The DNA here is from genome assembly GCF_040939455.1 of Microcebus murinus. Taxonomy (NCBI): domain Eukaryota; kingdom Metazoa; phylum Chordata; class Mammalia; order Primates; family Cheirogaleidae; genus Microcebus; species Microcebus murinus. The sequence continues at coordinate 48,522,630 of NC_134122.1, read as the reverse complement.
ACTGACCTTCCTTTCAATTGACAACTCTCATGGTCTGGCTTCTGCTCCAGCCATTCTGTGGGAGCTTTCTCTATTTCTCACTGAGGACTTCCTATTGCCAGTGCTATTTGGTACTCAAGCCTTTCTTGGGTGCCTACAATGTTAAGTTCATAGAATACAAAGACAAACAAGATGTCTGTCACCTGGAGAAACTTGTAATAATTTAAAGTATTCAGATAAAGTGATGATTTCTGGGCAATTTGAAAGTGCTATATCAGGCATGCACAAGATTTGATGGAAACAATGAAGAATGACATCTAAAGATTAGAGGTCTATTACCACTCCCAATTGCTCTCTTCTTCCTGAAATTCTTTACTGTTTTGACATCCTCAACACCAAGTTTTTCTGGTTTTGCTTGTCTCTAGGACCCTTCCTTTCCTGTTTCCTATTTGGTTCCCTCTTACTCTGAGAACAGAAAATTTAAAATATTAGTATTCTTACGGCTTACCTCCAGTTCATTTACTTTTTTCTTTTTTCCAACTCTTGTTGAGCAAACTCATCCCCTTATGTTTTAATAATCATCTCAATGTTAATGACCTAATAATCTACTCTGGTCACCTCCCGCAAGCTTCAGGCTTGTATGCGCAATTACTTAGACATTTTTACTGGTATCTCAAAGTTAACATATCTAACATCGCCTCCTTTAAGCATACTCCTTCACTTTATTCTTTATCTCTTGAATGATCTCCATCATTCAAGGTAGAAATCCTGGAGTCGTCTTTGATTTCTTCCTTACTCTCAGTATCCTCCTTTCTCAACTGCATGGCACCAAGCAATAATTACTCAACTGCAAGTTCTGCTACTTTTACTGCCTGTAAATTTTTTGAAGCCATTTTTTCCTTACCATCTCTGCTTTATGGCCTTTGAACTAAAACAGTAACATATTGCTGGAATCTTCTGCCATTAATCTTATCCCATTCAAATCTATCATCCAAGTAGCATCAAAGATGAGCTACCTACAACAGAAATCTGCTCATGCCATTTCTCATTTAAGCCTTTTAGTGGTTTTCCATTTCTTCAATGGTAAGGATACCCAAGCTCCTTACCACTGCAAGCATAGTCCAGTCTCTGTGGATTTGTCCATCTTCCACCACTCCTGGTCTTACTCTAGCCACTCGGAGATACTTGTAGTTATCTTTCACAAACCATGTAACATCTTGCCTCCATAACTTTGTTCATGTGTCCTCCACTTGGGATCCACTTTGCCTTTTAATCTCTCTCTAGAAATTCCGTATCTGGATCAAGGTAACTTCTGATAATTCCTTAGATTTAATTCAGCAATTATATTCTCCAGGAACATCCCTCTCTCCCCACCCTTCTAAGATCTCTGCTGTACTCCTACAGTACATAGGTACCATACCACATTAATCTTGGCATTCCAGTGCTGAGAACAGTACATGATACATAGTAGGTATTTAATAAAAAATACTTCATAAATATTAATAAATGTTTAGCAAAAGAATTTCCATGCGCAATCCAATTTTTTTCCCAAGTGACCTTTGCAAATTTTCTACCTATATTAAAATTTTAAAATATGTTGCAAAAAGGAAGTTCCATCATACTAATTATGACAAATACAAAATATAAGGGTTCAAAATTAGAGATAATTTACACTTACATTAAAATCCTAAAGGACAATTTTATTGTCCTTCAATTATTTATTCTATAACATATTGCAATAGTTTTACTCCTTTTTTAGAAACAATCATTTCATATTACCCATGCAGTTATTTGCCAGCTGCCTTGTTTCTGACTCACTACACATTCATCTTCTTTCTGTTTTCATTGGCTATAAATAAGGTTTCACATATCAAATACATATAACTGAACCCAGAGTTTCCAATGATGTATAGAGTTGGGAAGAGAAGTAGACTAGAATTACTCTATGAAGAGATGCATTTTGTTCTATCTTTTGTGCACATGGTGATGTTATTATGACAAAGCCACTGTATATATTGATTTCAAAGTCCTTTTAGCTAACAATACAACTTATTTAAACTACCAGTAGTAAAATTCAAATTGCAGTGCTAAAGTGACATTTGTTTCAATATGAGGAAAAATAATACAATATCTCTCTGTCCTAAGATAAAATGATAGTTTCCAAATTCTATAACACAAGCTGTATTATTCTCTCTTAAATTATATTATGGTTGTTACACTAATGGCATAGAAGAAAAAAGACTTTAATTGCTCTCTCTATGAATGCAGTTTTCTTGCATTCTTCAATGTCTGACTGCTTATCTCTGTAAAAGCTGAAAAAAATGAGTGGTTTGAGCTAATATTAGATCAAACAAAGTTGATGAAGATTCTCATTGAAAAAAATCAATTGGTTTATATTTTTATAGGAACAAAAAGGGACAGCTTTCTCATTTCTCTATTCTTCAGCATCAAACATATGCCCCAAACACTTCATCCCTCATATGTGCACACATTAGCCTGTCTTGTTGAAGAAGTGGCAGCATCTCACAAAAATACCTTTCCAAAGAGATTTTAAATTAGGTTGTCTAACTCAATATATATGGCTACTTCCCTGAAATATAGTCAAAGGCATCCAAACTCCAGTTAGTACAGATGCACCTCGTTTCATTGTGCATCACAGATATTGTGCTTTGCAGATATTGTGTATTTTGTGAATTGAAGGTTGTGGTGACCTTGTGTCAAGTAAGTCTATTGGTGTGATTTTTTTTTTTTTAACAGCATGTGTTTACTTTGTGTCTCTGTGCCACATTTTAGTAATCCTTGCAATATTTCAAACTTTTAAATTATTATTATATCTGTTATGGTGATCTCTGGTCAGCGATCTTCAATGTTATCATCGCAATTGTTTTGGGGTGCCACAAACTGCACTGATAAGATGGCAAACTTAATAGAGAAATGCTGTGTGTTTTCTGACTGCTCCACCATTCCTCTCCCTCCCCACCTCCTTGGGCCCCCCTATTCCCTGAGATACAAGAATATTAAAATTAGGCCAATTGGCCAGGTGCAGTGGCTCACGCCTGTAATCTTAGCACTCTGTGAGGCCGAGGTGGGTGGATTGCTCAAGGTCAGGGCGGATCGCTCAAGGTCGAAACCAGCCTGAGCAAGAGCCAGACCCCGTCTCTACTACAAATAGAAAGAAATTAATTGGCCAACTAATATATATACAAAAAATTAGCCGGGAGTGGTGGCGCATGCCTGTAGTCCCAGCTACTCAGGAGGGAGGCTGAGGCAGGAGGATCGCTTGAGCCCAGGAGTTTGAGGTTGCTGTGAGCTAGGCCGATGCCATGGCACTCACTCTAGCCTGGGCAACAAAGCGAGACTCTGTCTCAAAAAAAATAAAATAAAATAAAATAAAATAAAAAAATAAAATTAGGCCAATTAATAAACCTACAATGGCCTCTAAGTATTCAAGTGAAAGGAAGAGTCACACATTTCTCATTTTAAATCAAAAGCTAAAAATGATTAAGCTTAGTGAGGAAGGCACACTGCAAGCTGAGATCGCCTCTTTTACCAAATTGCCAAGTCGTGAATGTGAAGGAAAAGTTCTTGAAGGAAATTAAAAGTGCTACTCCAATAAACACACAAATGATAAAAAAGTGAAACAGTCTTGCTGATGTGGAGAGAAAGTTCAAGTGGTGTGGATAGATCAAAACCGCCACAACATTCCCTTAAGCCAAAGTCTAGTCCAGAACAAGGGCCTAATTCTCTTATGAAGGCTGAAAGAGGTCAGGAAGCTGCAAAAGAAAAGCTTAAAGGTAGCAGACATTGGTTCATGAGGTTTAAGTAAAGAAGCCATCTCTATAACAGAAAACTGCACGTTGAAGCAGCAAGTGCTTTTGGAGAAGCTGCAACAAGTATCCAGAAGATCTAGCTAAGATAACTGATGAAGGTGGCTACACTAAACAACAGATTCTCATTGCAGGCAAAACAGCTTCTATTGGAAAAAGAGAGAAGTCAATATCTGCCTTCAAAGCTTCAAAGGATAGGCTGACTCTTGTTAGGTGCTAATGCATCTGGTGACTTTAAGTTGAAGCCAGTGCTCATTTTCCATTCTGAAAATCCGGGGGCCCTTAAGAATTATGCTAAATCTACTCTGTCTGTGCTCTGTAAATGGAAAAACAAAGCCTGAATGACAGCATAGCTGTTTACATCATGGTTTACTGAATATTTTAAGCCCATTGTTGAGACTTAGTGCTCTGGAAAAAAGATTCTGTTCCAAATATTACTGTTCATTGACCATACACCTAGTCATCTAAGAGCTCTTATGGATATGTACAAGGAGTTGTTCTGTTTTGTTTTTTAGCCTCTTGACTTCCATGGATGTACAAGGATATTGATGTTGTTTTCATGCCTGCTAACACAACAACCATTCTGCAGTCCATGGATCAAGGCGTAGTTTCAGCTTTCAAGTCTTATTATTTAAGAAATACATTTTGTAAGGCTATAGCTGCCATAGATAGTGATTGATCTGAACAAAGTCAATTGAAAGCCTTCTGAAAAGAATTCACCATTCTAAGATGCAACATTCTAACATTTGCAATTCATGGGAGGAGGTCAAAAATAGCAACATTAACAGGAGTTTGGAAGAAGTTGATTCCAACTCTGGTGGATGACTTAGAGGGATTCAACAAGACGTAAGTGGTGGAAGTCACTGAAGATATGGTGAAAATAGCAAGAGAACTAGAATTAGAAGTGGAGCCTGAAGATGTGACTCAATTGTTATAATCCATGATAAAACTTGAACAGATGAGGAATTGCTTCTTATGGATGAGCAAAGAAAGTGGTTTCTTGAGATGGAATCTTCTGGTGAAGATGCTGTGAACGTTGTTGAAATGACAAAAAAGAAGATTTAGAATATTATATAGACTTAGTTCATAAAACAGCAGCAGGGTTTGAGAGGATTGACTTCAATTTTGAAAGAAGTTCTACTATTGGTAAAATGCTATCAAATAGCATCTCATGCTACAGAGAAATGTTTCATGAAAGAAAAAGTCAATCAATGGGGCAAATTTCATCATTGTCTTATTTTAAGAAATTGCCACAGCCACCCAAGCCTTCAGCAACCAGCACCCTGATCAGTCAGCAGCCATCAACATCCAGGCAAGACCCTACACCAGCAAAAGGATTATGACTTGCCGAAGGCTCAGAATTGTTAGCATTTTTTAGCAATAAACTATTTTTTAATCAAAGTATGTACATTTTTTTTTAGACATAAGGCTATCGTACACTTAATAGACTACAGTATAGTGTAAACGTAACTTTTCCATGCACTGAGAAACCAAAAATTTTGTGCGACTCTATTGTAATATTTGGTTTACTGCAGTGATTTGGAACCAGACCTGCAATATTTCCAAAGTGTGTTTCTTATTATTAACCTTTCCTTGATCACAAACACCTCAAGAATCTTTAAAAAAAAAAGTTATAGTGGAATACAATGGAATACAACTCAAACATAAAAGAGAGTGAGCTACTGATGCATGCTATGACATAGGCAAATCTCAAAAGCATTATGCTAAATAAATGAAACCTTAAGTATAGATTATATTATTCCACTTCTGTGACATTGTAGAATAGGAAAAAAAAATCTTTGGTGAAAAAGATTAGAACAGCAGTTGCCTTTGGGTGAGGAGCAGGTATTGACCTGGCAGGGGCATGAGGAAACTTTCTGGGATGATGGTGATTTTTTAATCTTTTTTTTTTTTTATTTCGGCATATTATGGGGGTACAGATGATTTTTTAATCTTGATAAGGGGTTGAATTATTTTTGTTCTTCTTCAAAATCATTAAACAACACATTTAAAATTTGTGCATTTTATTTCATGTTAATTTCCCTAAATAAACATAAACAGGGAGCGCTAGTGATACATGCACATATCAGGTGGTATGTACTGATGCCTTCATCTTACTTTGAAATATATTTTCAGAATAAGATGGATTGGAAGAAATCACACCAGAGCAAGAGGAGAAGCTTTAAAAAAAAAAAAAAAGAAACCTATGAAAAGAGAAAGCTGGAATTGTATTAACTAACTTCAAAAAGTCTAGTTAAAATTATATGATATTAAAATGACTTCATGACCTTGTGAAATGGTCCCAAACTTAACCTTCATATTAAAATCTAAAAGAATTTAAAAGACCTAGGTATTTTTATATTATTTTTATATTATAAAATGAGTTATTTTATAGATGAATTATTTTTAGATAGATGAGCTATTTTATTTATTTTCTTTTTAAAATCTTTATTTCAAAATATTAAGGGGGTACAAATGTTTTTGGTTACATGGATTGCTTTTTTTTATTTCAGCATATTATAGGGGTACAATTTTTTTTTCAGCATATTATGGGGGTATAAACGTTAAAGTTACATATATTGCCCATGCCCTCCCTCCCCCCTTGAGTCAGAGCTTCAAGCGTGTCCATCCCCCAGATGGTGTGCATCACATTCATTATGTATGCATATACCCATCCCCTCCTCCCTCATCTCCTCTGCCTGCTGCCCGATAAATGTTATTCTTATATGTGCACTTAGGTGTTGATCAGTGAAACCAATTTGATGGAGAGTACATGTGGTGCTTGTTTTTTCATTCTTGGGATACTTCACTTAGTAAAATGGGCTCCAGCTCTATCCAGGAAAATACAAGAGGTGCTATATCACTGTTGTTTCTTAGAGCTGAATAGTACTCTATGGTATACATATACCACATATCATTAATCCACTCATGTATTGTATTATATTATATTATATTATATTATATTATATTATATTATATTATATTATATAGACTTAGTTCGTAAAACAGTGGCAGGGTTTGAGAGGATTGACTTCAATTTTGAAAGAAGTTCTACTATTGGTAAAATGCTATCAAATAGCATCTTATGCTACAGAGAAATGTTTCATGAGAGGAAACATATGATGGGCACTTGGGTTATTTCCACATCTTCGCAATTGTGAATTGTGCTGCTATAAACATTTGAGTGCAGCTGTCCTTTTTAGAGAATGTCTTTTGTTCTTTTGGGTAGATGCCCAGTAATGGGATTGCTGGATCAAATGGTAGATCTACTTGTATCTCTTTAAGGTATCTTCATAGTGCTTCACACAGAGGTTGCACTATTTGCAGTCCTACAAGTAGTGTAGGAGTGTTCCTGTCTCTCCGCAACATTTATTGTTTTGGGACATTGTCACTGGAGGCCATTCACACTGGAGATAAGTGATACCTCACTGTGGTTTTGATTTTCATCTCCTTTATCATTAGAGATGTTGAGCATTTTTTCATATGTTTGTTGGCCATGGTTCTGTCTTCTTTTGAAAAGGTTCTGTTCATGTTCTTTGCCCACTTTTTGATAGGGTTGTCTGATTTTTTCTTGCTGATTTTCCTGAATTCTGAATAGATTCTAGTTATCAGCCCTTTATCAGATGGATGAGCTATTTTTAGATCACCAAAGGAAGCCTGAAGAAGCCTGTGATGGTTTCCAAGAGGTGCCTCCTGATAACCAGAAGCCTCATCTATGCCCAGCTTTTCAGAAGTTAGCATTGCCATGGCACACATGTAAATACTAATAAGAAATTGGAAAAAATATATGGAATTTATATCACAAAGGACTGATATCCACAGTATCTACCTAATTATTTATACATACATATATATTCCTAATATACCAAAATATTTTAAAACATTAGAAGAAAAAACAACAGCTTAGATCAAAAAATGTGCAACATGAGCCTGGAACATCTTGTCATACCCAGAGCTATCTAGAACTACTGGGGTCTTGTCAAAAGAACTCAGGAGGCTGAAGAGACTGTCACCAGCTTGAGATGGGACAAATGGAGCATTCATAATAACAACAAATGAAATTGACTGGAACACATCAAGAATATTTAAATTTGTGAGTTGATAATGTTATTAAATAAACAAAATTTACTGGCCACCTTTGGAAGATGCTGGAGAACATATCCCTTATTTTGAAAGCTAATAAGTATAGGGAACAAGTCATCAATTATTTTGCTTTTCTGTATGAACTGTGCCTCAGTGTAGCCAGATATTTGATGAAGGAGAACTTTTCTCTAAAGACGCATTCTAGTAATAAACGAAATGGAACGGCAAAACAGCAACTCTGAATGAAATAACAGACACAGGTAGGGATCATCAGTGGCTGCTGATGTACCAAAAAAGACCACCAGTCATTATGCGAATCATATGGAAGTACAGGACACCATCTGTGAAGGGGTCTTGCTGAGGAAAAAAAGAGTTGCAGTCAATGAAGCCACCAGCTTTAACTAGCAGAGTGCAGGAAGTGCCGAGGAACGTCTTAGACGACAGCACACGGATGCAATCAGCAAATTCCAGAAATTGAGTAACTGTGGCACCAACTGTCCAGTTTCCTTAATATATAAATTGCAAGGAAAGATAGATGGAAAGATAGTCATAGATTAAAAGGTATTTAATAGATTTATCAACGAAGTGCAACAAATGGACTTCATGTGGGTCTTGATTGAAGCAAACTATAAAAACAAATTATGAGGAAATCTGGGAAATTTGAACACTGAGTGAATATGTGATAATATTAAGGACTTCTTGTAGACTATTTTAAAAATATTTTTAGAAAATAATGGTATTATTGTTATTATTTTTGAGAGTCATTATTGTTCGGAGATACACCCTGAAATATATAGAGATTACATGGCATAATGTCTGTGACTTGCTTTCACATCCATTGGTGGTGGTCATGAGGAAGTGGTGAGAAAAGAGAATATTTGGCCATGCATAGAAAATTTTTGAAGCTGAGCAATGGTACATAGAAGTTCTCTTTATTATTTTCTGTATTTTTATATATGTTTGTAACTTTTTCCATAACAAAAAGTAAACATTGAAAAAAAAAAAAAAACAAGAAATGAAACTTACATGAGCCCGTGAAGACAATTTTCTCTCGACTATTAGCTCAACGTCTGGGAAAGGAAGAGCCATGTTCTTGTCTCTATGAGACATCCTCAGATGCACAACTCGATTCCCGTCTTGCAGGTAAGGCACGGCGACAGGCAGCTCCCATGCCACCATGAGGTACATATCATCTTCCCTTCCCTTTAATAGAAATCCAGGGGGTGCATGAAAAATTCAATTAATTGTTTTATTTTAAGTTATTTTCAAGAGACGGAGAAAAATAGCACATGCTCTGATATACCCATAAACCAGCGTTAGCAAATCTTAAGCCCCGTCTATCCCTTGCTAATACAATTTATCTTTCTTCCCCGAGTAACCAGTAACCTAGATATGATATTAGTCATGAAAATTTTACTATTTCTACATATGCACACATATCTTCTACATATATATGATATTGCTTTCAGACTTTAAACCATTTTATGATATTATCAAACTATATGAACTTTTCTTCAACTTGCATATTTCACTCCTTATATCTTTGAGATTTATCTGAGTTATTTCATGGAACTCTAGTTCATTTATTTTTAACTGCTTTTTAGTATTGTATGAACACATTACAGTGTACTTATCAATTCTCCTATTGATGGATGTTCAGGTTGTTGCCAATTTTTCGCTGCTTGTTTTTAGGGGCAGTTTTTTTTTTTGCTTGTCACTGGGTGCCAAAGTTTCTAGGGCATATGCCTAGAGGATAATTACTTCATTGTGAGATATGTGCATCATCAACCTTGATATCCCTAATTGCTTTTCCAGATGGTGTTATCCATGTCCATTCTCACCGAGAATAGATGAGAGTTCCCCTTTCTTCACATTCTTACTAACTCTTGGTATTAATTGACTAATTTTTTTTTTTTTTTTTTTGCTGGTCAGATGGATTTGAAATGGGACATTTAAAAACTAATTTTTTCAAAGAGTGACCAAGGTTCTAAAAAAAAAAATAAAAAAAATAAAAAAATAAAAACTAATTTTAAATTAATTAATTTCATTAATCACATTTCCCTAATTTAGTGACTTAAGCATTTTTTTCATGTGTTTGTGAGCTATCTGGGTTTCCTTACCCATCCTTTGTCCATTTATTTTTATTTTTTTAATTACTATTTTTTCTTTTTTTTTAACCTTTTTTTTTAAATTTCAGCATATTATAGGGGTACAGATTTTAAAGTTTCAATAAATGCCTTTTCCCCCCCAACCCCCACAAGTCTGGGTCTCCAGCATGACCCTCCCCCAGATGGTGCACATCTCACTCATTATGTATGTATATACCCGCCCCCCTTCCCCCTCCCACCTGCCCAATACCCTATTACTGTAGTACCTATGTGTCCACTTAGGTGCTGCTCAGTTAATACCAGTTTGCTGGTGAGTATATGTGGTGCTTGTTTTTCCATTCTTGGGATACTTCACTTAGTAGTATGGGTTCCCGCTCTAACCAGGAAAATATAAGATGTGCTATATCACCATTGTTTCTTAGAGCTGAATAATACTCCATGGTATACATATACCACATTTTATTAATCCATTCTTGGATTTATGGGCACTTGGGCTGTTTCCACAGCCTTGCAATTATTACTTGTGCTGCTATAAACATTCGAATGCAGGTGTCTTTTTTGTAGAGTGTCACTGGATCTTTTGGGTAGATGCCCAGCAATGGGATTGCTGGATCAAATGGTAGATTCACTTGTATCGCTTTAAGGTATCTCCATATTGCTTTCCACAGAGGTTGAACTAGTTTGCAGTCCCACCAGCAGTGTAGGAGTGTTCCTCTCTCTCCGAATCCACGCCAGCAACTATTGTTTGGAGACTTTTTGATAAAGGCCATTCTCACTGGAGTTAAGTGATACCTCATTGTGGTTTTGATTTGCCTTTCCCTGATGATTAGAGATGTTGAGCATTTTTTCATATGTTTGTTGGTGATTCTTCTGTCTTCTTTAGAAAGGTTTCTGTTCAAGTCCTTTGCCCACTTTTTAATAGGGATCTTTGATTTTTTCTTGCTGATTTTCATGAGTTCTAAGTATATTCTAGTTATCAGCCCCTTATCAGATGGGTAGGATGAAAAATTTTCTCCCATTCTATAGGTTGTCTGTTTATTTTTGTTTTGTTTTGTTTTGGTTGTCTGTTTATTTTCATGACTGTTTCTTTGGCTGTGCAGAAGCTTTTTAGTTTGATCACGTCCCATTTATTTATTTTTGTTGCTGCTGTGATTGCCTTTGGGGACTTCTTCATAAATTCTTTGCCTAGGCCAATGTCTAGGAGAGTGTTTCCAACTTTTTCCTCTAGAATTCTAATAGTTTCATACCTTAGGTTTAAGTCTGTTATCCAGTGTGAGTTGGTTTTTGTGAGAGGTGAAAGGTGTGGGTCCTGCTTTAGCCTTCTACAGATGGCTATCCAGTCTTCCCAGCACCATTTATCGAAAAGGGGTTCTTTTCCCCAGCGTATGTTTTTGTCTGCTTTGTCAAAGATTAGATGGCTATATGAGAATGGTTTTATATCAGGATTCTCAGATCTGTTCCACTGGTCAATATTCCTATTTTTGTGCCAATACCATATTGATTTAATTACTACAGCTTTGTAGTATAGTTTGATATCTCGCATATTAATATCTCCCATTTTGTTTTCATTGCCTAGAATTGCTTTTGATATTTGGGGTCTTCTTTGGTTCCATATGATGCGTAAAATTATTTTTTCTATATCTGTGAAGAATGCCGATGGGATTTTAATAGGTATTGCATGAATCTGTAGATCAGTTTGGGTAGTATAGACATTTTAATGATGTTGAGTCTGCCGATCCACTAGCATGGTATGGATTTCCATCTGTTTACATCCTCTGCTATTTCCTTCCTCAGTGTTTCATAGTTCTCCTTATAGAGGTCTTTTACCTCCTTGGTTAAGTATATTCCTAGGTACTTTAATTTCTTTGTTGCTATTGTAAAGGGAATTGAGTCTTTGATTTGGTTCTCAATTTGATTGTTGTTGGCGTATATGAATGCCTCTAATTTCTGTGTATTGATTTTGTATCCTGAGACTTTACTAAATTCATTGATCAGTTCCAGGAGTTTCTTGGTTGAATCTTTGGGGTTTTCTAAATATAATATCATATCATCAGCAAACAGTGAAAGTTTGATCTCTTCTGCCCCTATTTGGATACCTTTAATTCCACTTTCCTGTCTGATTGCTGTAGCTAGGACTTCCACCACTATATTGAACAGAAGTGGAGATAGTGGGCAGCCTTGTCTAGTTCCAGTTCTAAGTGGGAATTCTTTCAATTTTTCCCCATTCAGTATGATGTTGGCTATGGGTCTGTCATATATGGCTTGTATCATTTTTAGGTATGTCCCTTCTATGCCTATTTTCTTAAGTGTTCGTATCATGAAAGGGTGTTGAATTTTGTCAAAAGCTTTTTCTGCATCTATTGAAAGAATCATGTGGTCTTTGTTTTTGCTTCTGTTTATATGGTGAATTGCATTTATAGATTTACGTATGTTGAACCATCCCTGCATCCCTGGGATGAAGCCCACTTGGTCGTAGGATGGATTATTTTTTTGATAAGCGCCTGGATTCGGTTAGCTAAGATTTTGTTGAAAATTTTTGCCTCTATATTCATTAGGGATATTGGTCTGTAGTTTTCTTTTTTTGTTGCATCCTTTCCTGGTTTTGGTATAAGAGGAATATTCGCTTCATAGAAGGTGTCAGGGAGGTTTCCATTCTTCTCAATGTTGTGGAATAGTTTCTGTATGATAGGTACTACTACTTCTTTGTAAGTGTGGTAAAATTCGGGTGTGAAACCATCTGGACCGGGACTTTTCTTTTTCGGGAGATTTTTAATTGCTGTTTCTATTTCAGCTCTTGAGATTGGTCTGTTCAGGAAATCTATTTCTTCCTGGTTGAGCCTAGGGAGGCTGTGTGTTTCTAGAAATTTGTCCATTTCCTCCACATTTTTCAGTTTGTGTGCATAGAGATTTTTGTAGTATTCATAAATTATATCTTGTATCTCTTTGGGATCAGTTGTGATATCTCCTTTTTTGTTCCTGATGGAGCTTATTAGAGATTTCTCTTTTCTGCTTTTCGTTAGCTTAGCCAATGGTGTGTCAATTTTGTTTATTTTTTCAAAGAACCAACTTTTAGTTTTATTAATCTCCTGAATAGCTTCCCTGTTTTCGATTTCATTGAGTTCTGATTTAATCTTGTTGATTTCAGTTCTTCTGCTGGGTTTGGGGTTGGTCTGTTCTTCTTTTTCCAGCTCTTTGAGTCGTTTCATTAAATTATCTATTTGTGATCTTTTTGACTTTTGGTTATAGGCATTTATGGAGATAAACTTTCCTCTCAGAACTACTTTAGCTGTGTCCCAGAGGATTTGATAACTTGTCTCTCCATTGTCATTTTGTTCATAGAATTTTTTAATTTCCATCTTGATTTCTTCATTTATGAAGTAATCATTTAGTAGGAGGTTGTTTAATTTCCACGTTTTTGTGTAGAAATGTGAGTTTCTGTTAGGGTTGATTTCTACTTTTATTCCACTGTGATCTGAGAAGATACATGGTATGATTTCTATTTTTTTAAATTTCTTGAGGTTTACTTTGTGTCCTAGGATATGGTGAATCTTAGAGAATGTCCCATGAGCTGATGAAGAGAATGTATATTCAGTGGATTTGGGGTGGAATGTCCTGTAAATATCAGTCAGACCCAATTGTTCTAGAGTTTTGTTTAAGTCCATTATTTCTTTATTAATTTTCTGTTTGGAGGATCTGTCTTGTGCCATCAGTGGGGTGTTGAAATCTCCGGTGATTATGGAGTTGCTATTAATCCATTTGCTTAGATCCAGTAAGGTTTGCGTTATGAATCTGGGTGCACCTAAGTTGGGTGCATATATATTTAAAATTGTTATCTCTTCTTGTTGAACTTTGTCCGTCACCATTATATAATGACCCTCTTTGTCTTTCACTAGTTTTGTTGGTTTAAAAACTAAATTGTCTGAAATTAGAACTGCCACGCCAGCCTTCTTTTGGCTTCCACTTGTTTGGAATACTGATCTCCACCCTTTTACTTTTAGTCTATATGCATCCTTGCAGGTTAGATGTGTTTCCTGAAGACAGCATATACTTGGCCTGTATTTTCTTATCCATTCAGCCAGCCTGTGTTTCTTGAGTGGAGAGTTTAAGCCATTCACGTTTATTGAGAGAACTGATAGGTAAGGTAGATTACTGTTCATTTTGTTTGGTTGGATGTTGTTGCTTTGATTTCTCTCTTGAGCCATCGTAATATCTGGCCTTTAATCTTTGGGGTTTGGTTGTTTTTATATTCATGAGTTTTTATTATGGTGTTCCATGTGTAACACTGTTTTGAGTACTTCTTGTAGGGCTGGTCTTGTCTTGGTGAATTCTCTGAGACTTTGCTTATCTGAGTATGTATTTATTTCTCCTTCATATAAGAAGCTTAGTTTTGCAGGGAAAAAGATTCTAGGGTGGGCATTGTTTTGTTTCAGAAGAGTGAGAATGGGGCCCCAGTCTCTCCTTGCTTGTAAAGTCTCAGTAGAGAAGTCTGGTGTTATTCGAATTGGCTTTCCCTTGTATGTTACTTGCTTGTTTCGTCTTACAGCTCTTAGAAGGGCCTCTTTAGTTGATATTTTGGTCAGTTTGATGACTGCATGCCGTCACGTGTTCCTGTTTGCATTGAATCTCCCAGGGGTCCTCTGAGCTTCTTGAACTTGTATATCAAGATTTTTAGCAAAGCCTGGGAAATTTTCCTCCATTATATCTTCAAATAGCTTGTCCAACCCTTGAGTGTTGTCTTCCTCTCCTTCTGGTAACCCTATGACCCTCACATTAGGTTTCTTCACATAATCCCACATCTCTTGTAGGCTTTGCTCTTTTCTGTTGTTTCTCTGCTCTATCTCTGTGATGGTTTTATTTAGTTGGAGGGTGTTATCTTCAATCTCTGAGATTCTTTCTTCCGTTTGATCTACCCTGTTCTTGAGACTTTCCACTGTATTTTGTAGTTCCCTGAATTAATTCTTCATTTCCAGTAGTTCAGTTAAACTTTTCTTCATTGTGTCAATTTCTTTAGTCAACTTTTGTTCCGGGTCCTGGAGTCTTTTTGTGATTTCTTTGTGTTGGTTATGGAGTTGTTCTTCGAGGTTGTTGAATTTTCTTATGATCCACATTCGAAATTCTTTTTCTGTCATTTTGGTTGCCTGATTTTGGTTGGTGTCTGTTTCTAGGGGGCTGGGGCTCCTCTTTGGTGAGGGGGGGGGGTTTCTGTTTGGTTCTTCATATTTCCAGAGTTCCTTCGCTGATTTCTTCCCATGTCGATCAGTTGTTGTTTTTTTCCTTTAGGTTTTAGTTTGGGTGTTCACACGCCTTGTTTAGTTTCTGAGCTGGTAGGTGGTATCTGTGGGTGAGATTCAACCACTCCCTGTATAATGAGTCAGTAGGTGCTGTGAAAAGGGTTTGCAGGATGTCCTCCCTGTCAGTAAGTGGTGCTTGCTTGGAGGAACAGTTGTTTTTGTGTCCTGTTATCAGCTCTTGTTCCTGTAGAGAGAACTCTAGTGCCTCAGGTGGTGGGTGGGACCCTGGGACCTCCAGGTGTGTCCTTTTCTCCCCCTCAGTGAGAGCTGGTCTAGGAGAGAGTCTGGACGGAGCTGGGTTGGGTCAGCCTGCCCTCAGGCACCACCAATGCGGTTAGCAGGGGTCAAAGTTCCGTTCTCTGCTTCCACAAAAAGCTGTCAGGGCAGGGCTGGAATGGCCAGGCTCAGCCAGAAAGTCTGCGTGTGGGGGTGGGGCTGTCTGAGACCCGCAGTCTGAAGCGGGCATCCTTTCTTTCCATAGTCCCCAACTCGGTGGCTTCTCCTGGGCCTCTGCAAGCAGGCCAGACCTCACGCCACCAAGCCTCCCCAGACTGTGATGCAGGCGGGGAGGTTCCCTGTGCAGGAACGCCACCTGGGCTGGGCACAGGGCCTCCCTTTGGGAGGAGGGTTGCCCTCTAGGATGCTGATCTGCCTCTGAAGGCACACACACCTCAGTAGGCTGTTCACATATATCCCTTCTGTGCCCCGGGCAATGTGAGACCTGGGTGCACCGGATCTGGTCTGCAGGTCTGACCTCTGGGCCCCAGAGTTCAAACTGTATCCCCACCAGGGAGAGGAGTTCCGGTCCCAATTCACCCACAAGGAGTCCAAGCTGGGTCTATGTCTCTCAGCCTCAGGGTCTGCCCCGTTTTCCTGGGATCACCATGCCAACAGCACCTTGGAGGGCTGGCAGGTAGGGAGCTCACCGTCTGAGTTTCCCTTAGTCAGCTGTAGAGCCCCAAAAGGGAAGGTCACGTTCCCTGGAGGTGCCCTCGGCTGGTGTATATATTGTCTCTCTGGGCAGCCATGGGTAGGGTCGGTGGAGGGGAGAATGAGGCAATATGGTGCCTTACGCGTGGCTCGGGTCTGTGCACAGGGAGGTGCCCCAAGGGATTTGGGGGCCTGGTGCCGCGTCCACTACAGGCTTACCATTCACTGGTGGCGGCTGTCTCTGGGCTGGTATACGCAGGTCTCTCCACCCACTGGGGAGCCCACCAGCAGTCCGAGATTCAAGGGAGGGGAAACTTGGCCTACCCTTCCCACTGGGCTCTGGGCTCCTCTGGCGGTCTCAGCTTCCAATTCTCCTCCGCAACCTCCTCCTGTGGAGTCTCCCATGGTTTCAGGTACCCCTCCTTCCGACCCTCGTCTGCTGTATGCTTGTCTTCTTGCTTCTTTCTTCTAATTTCTGCTAGAATCTGTCTTTTCTGCAGAGACACTGTGTCTGGCGGTGTTTCTTGTCTGCCATCTTCATTCCCCCCCCACCCCCGCTTTGTCCATTTTTTGATTAGGCTGTTATTCTTCTGAATTTTTAGAATTTCTTTAGATATTCTGGTTACTAACCCTTCCTTAGTTACCTCGGTTGCAATAACCTTTCCACAGTCTGTGACTTGTCTTTTCCTTTTGTTTTTAAAGATGAGCTTTTATTTTAAATTTTAATGTAGTAATGACACCTTTGTGATATCCCATTTGTGAATATGGTCTACTTCTCAATTTATTCCATTGGGGTTTTTGTTTAATTTCCTCCAAGTTTTTTGTTTTTTTTTTTACACAAAACTCTTGCATATTTTTTGATAAATTTATTTTTAGCTACCTTACATTTTTGTTTGCTATTGTAATGTGATCATTTATTCTGCCTGTACTTTGTTTATTTTTCTAAGTGTTTATTATTGGTGAGATGCCATTAGTTTTTGATTTTTGAATTTTTATATGGGAATAAAAGCCAAATTATTTAAGTTGGTTTTTTTTCTCTCAGAGTAGGATCTTTCTAGGTTGAAAAGTAGCTGTGGAAAAGTGGAGTATATATTCTAGGAGGGAAGCCATCAAGTTTCTAGTCTTAGTTCTAGTGGAACCTTAGGCAAGATACATATCTTCTTTGGCCTTATTTTTTTATTTGTAAAATGAGGACTTTAGCTAGTTGATGGATAAAACTACTTCCATTTTTTAAAGCTTTATGATTCTAGGTATAGCCCTGAGGCCTCTATTTTCTCATATCTATGTTAATTTAAAATATGAGCCAATAGTACTCCTGCCTATTGGTGAATTCTTTGGTTAGAGTGTGTGCCACTGTGATAGTAGGATGAATCTCAACAACATCGGAAGAGTGACCAGATATTGATACATTGTGTAATAGGTTAGATTCATGTGCTCCCTTGATGGTGTGAGTTGGCTGTTGTGGTTTTAGTAGGTTTAACTGGTTTCAACTGAACCACTTAGGACAGTGCCTCTCAGACTTTTCTGAATTTATGGAGCAGTAACATTTAAAAAACAATATTTGAAGATTGACTTAGAGTTATTAACATTTAATTTCACTGACTTATTAACATTTAATTTTTACCAAGTATAACATTTAATTTTACCACTATTTAATTTTTACAAAAGAGAGGGCAATGGGAAACTCTTGCTATCCCCATTTTATGAAAAGAAAGGCTATAATTAATACAAAACAGTAGGGAAGATACATTCTTAAAATTTTAAAAGTAAAATTAACTTTGTGAAAAATTACTTTTGTTTTGTATATTTCATCCCTAATTAGTGAAACCTTTTATCTTAGATTTATATTGGCAGATAGTCCTTAAGGAATCATCGATCAAGGAAAATAGTTCACACAATACTGAGAGCATGTATTATGTTAATTGTTTCATTAAGAAAGATCTTTTGGCCGGGCGCTGTGGCTCACGCCTGTAATTCTAGCTCTTGGGAGGCCGAGGCGGGCGGATTGCTCAAGGTCAGGAGTTCAAAACCAGCCTGAGCAAGAGCGAGACCCCGTCTCTACTATAAATAGAAAGAAATTAATTGGCCAACTGATATATATATAAAAAATTAGCCGGGCATGGTGGCGCATGCCTGTAGTCCCAGCTACCCGGGAGGCTGAGGCAGAAGGATCACTCGAGCCCAGGAGTTTGAGGTTGCTGTGAGCTAGGCTGACGCCACGGCACTCACTCTAGCCTGGGCAACAAAGTGAGACTCTGTCTCAAAAAAAAAAAAAAAAAAAAGAAAGATCTTTTTTTTTTTTTTTTTTTTTTTGGAGACAGAGTCTCGCTTTGTTGCCTAGGCTAGAATGAGTGCCGTGGCGTCAGCCTAGCTCACAGCAACCTCAAACTCCTGGGCTCAAGCAATCCTTCTGCCTCAGCCTCCCAAGTGGCTGGGACTACAGGCATGCGCCACCATGCCCGGCTAATTTTTTCTATATATATAGTAGTTGGCCAATTAATTTCTTTCTATTTATAGTAGAGACGGGGTCTCGCTCTTGCTAAGGCTGGTTTCGAACTCCTGACCTCGAGCAATCCGCCCGCCTCGGCCTCCCAGAGAGCTAGGATTACAGGCGTGAGCCACCGCGCCCGGCCAGAAAGATCTTTTTATTTAAGGAACACACAACAGGGGCTATCTGAGTGGAATGATAAAGTAATGTGGATAAATGGAAGGAAAAATAAAGAGAAACAAATTGATCTTTAGAATTTGAACTATTTTGGGTCAATTAATCATCTTCTTTCTGAACTCCCACACCGCTTTGTTCATAATGTTAGAACAATAATCTCCCACCAACTTATGGTTTTGTCAACAAGAATTTGGGGGCAAACTTACCTCAAATTTACCAAGTTTTATGTAGACAGAATCCTCTTAAAATTGAGATTATGAAAAATTTATTTTCTTCTCTTGTGATCTATGAAATTGTATTAATAGGCCAATTTGTAATCTGCCCTGTTATTACATTGGCTTGAAGAGTATGCCCCCAAAATTTAGTACAGTGATAATTTGTGCCCAGACCAGGAAGTTGCACAAGCATTTTCCTAAGACTTCACAAAATAAAATCAAGAAGAATATAAGTGAAAGAGAGTTATTACACTTAAGCCATTAAGAATTGTGTGAGCACATTAAAAAAGTACATAAAACTTTTGGAGACTCTTTCTCAGCTCATAATGTATCAGCAATATTTCCTAAATAATGAAATGTGATAAATGGAAAGATAAGAGATTTGGAGGATAGATTTCAGAGACCTAATATGCAAATAGTATGAGCTCCTGGATTAGGGAAAAAGAACAGATACCAGAGAGACATTTGATAAACAAATAATAATATAAAAATTCCCAGAGCTGGAAGAAATACTTAAGATTGCAGATTGAAAACTGTCCTATGGAATTGAGAAAAAAATAGGCACAGTCTTTAGACTTCAAGGACAGAAATGACATCTTGTAAGTTTTCGGAGAGAAGTAGTAAGTTACTTATGAAGGAAAAAGAATCAGAACAGCATTGAATTTATCACTGGCAACATTGTCACAGAAGTGACATATACAGACTTCTCAATAGAAGATCCTGTAACTCAACAATGCCAAAATGTTTTCCAAGGGTGGGGGCCAATTTACAGCAACATTAGCAGTAGATGAGCACTACTATTGTTCCACAGCCCGGCTAAAACTTGGTATTATCAGACTTATTTATTTATTTTTTTTTTTTATATATTTTTTTATTTCAGCATATTACAGCCAAACTATTGGGTGTATGTTATTTATTGTAATTCTAATTTGAATTCCCCTGATTACTAATGATATTTAGCAGCTTTTTATATGTTTACTGACCATTTAGATTTTCTGTTTTATGAAGCCTACTTTTTCCCCCCATTTTTCTATTGAACTGTTTATCTTATTTCTTATCTAAGTATTTTGTATATTAATCTAGTTGGATACTAATTTTGGTTTAATGTAGTCAAATACATTCATCTTTTCCTTTATAATTAGTGATCTTTAAGTCTTATTTAAGACATTTATTTATACTGAGGTCATGAAGACCATCTTCTATTTTAATTGCTAAAAAATTGTATTGTTCTGCCTTTCAATTAGTAGCTTTAAGTCAAGGAATAGATAGTCTTAGATGGGAGACCAAAATTTAGGGTATTTTTTTCCATATGTTTTTCTAGTAGCTCCAAAACCATTTATTGAAGAGCCTATTCTTGTCACATGAATCTGCTGTGCCACTTCTGTCAAATGTGGACTTGTTTTTGTTCTGTTTCTCTCTTACATATATCCCTGTGCCCAAATCTTGTTGTCTTGCTTCCTCATGTGCTTGATTATTTTGCCTGTGGCTGGACTGAGATGAAAAAGGTACCTTCCTCCAGAATGGATGTGTTTTTGTTTCTGCCAGATGCCTGGTGGAACTACCAGTTTTGAACCATCTTAAATGAGATTTCCTTGACCACCCACCTATGCATTGATATTCTGGTTTGCAAATGCATATGAGATTCCATATGGGACCACAGTTTCTCAGGGACAAGATTTTCCCAGGTCTTTTTTCCTACTACTTCTCTTCCCTTTTATCCTGCTTGGTTCAGTGTCAGGACAGATAGTATAACTTTTGGGAACCAGCATATTGTGTCCATGGTATTTAACTCCTTGTCTTAGGTAGGCCTTAGACTTTGAAATCTTTGGCCTCTCCTAATCTGCCATGTCTTGGAACCTCAGTTTGCTTTGGGAAATGTCCTGGGGGCAAAAGTAGCAGTGGTGTTTTGATTCTTCATTTACTTCTCTCAGTCTCCACTTTCATTTAAATTTTGGTCTGCTATTTACTTACTATATTGTCAGCTCTTTCATGCTAGTTAGGAGATTTAAAACATATTTTATCAGAACTTTTAGTTGTTTTCAGCGGGGTGGGGGCGCGGGGGGGGGGGTCTGAGTAACCTACCACATCAATACTTTATTTTCCTCAGAATCCTGAGGTTTGAAATAATTCCTAGCATAAGTGGGAGTGCACAAAATATTTCTTGAATTGTGTTCAATTTAATTGGAAATCAGTGGAAAGAGGAATCTCTTTTGGTTCCCAAGTTAGGCTGAGAACCACCCCAACATAAGCTTCTGTAGCACTTTGTGCAAACACTTATAACACTTGTAGTGGGTGGATCAGTGTCAGTCCTTCTTATCAAATTGTAAATTCCATGGTGAAAGGAAAGATATCTTTCTGGTACATGGCAAACATTTGTTAAATGGTCACTGAACAAATGAATGAATGAAAGCATTCTAGAATATAAGTATGTAAATCAAACCATATTTTTGAATAGGCAACACTAATAATAAATAATAGGTAAATAATAATCATACATTAATAATAAATCAGTAAGTATGCTTTCAACATTATCCATATTGTAAAGCTGCCCCCTCCAACATTAGTGAAACTTTCCAAATACCCCTCCCCATACATTTACTATTCTCTATTTTACAAGAGGTTTCTTATATTTCCTCATTCTTTCCATCTTTAATGAGCACCTACTCTGGGCAGGACAAGAACACAAATATGAATAAGAGAAGGTTCTCAGCCCTTACCAAGCTCAATCTACAGATTCTGAGTGGAGATTCAGAATAATCAAAGTGAAAAATGCTACAGTAGAACCCCTCAACATTTTGACATGTTAATAGTTCCCTGCTACTTTTTGTAGCCTATAAAAAAGGAGTGTTTGAGACAACGGGGCTTCCTGATTACCAATTGCACCAACTTAAAGAAGGAAAATCAACATATTGCTGTGCTTTCGAGTATATTGGTAAGAAATGCCTTTCTACGGTGCCATTTTGGGTTGCTCAGACAGCAAAGAAGGAGTATATTATTACATCAGGGAAGTTTTTCACTCCTCCTTCTATCCTTAAGGTCATCAGTTATCTTAATCAAGCTAGTACTTCATGATTGCTATACCAGTCAAGACGTTTTTCTGTTCTTAGCTGTCAGAAGGGGAATAATGAAGGCAATGAGCCCTTGAGTTCTAGGTGACAGGGTGAGAACCACTCAACAGCCAGAATAAATGATCTAGTCTAGCCTTCATTTCAAATTTGAAAAAGGCATTAGCATTCCTGGGTGGTGATAGATTCACAGGAAAAATAAATTAGCCTGCCTCAATCCTCCCGAAACAGCCCTGAGCAGATTGCATCATTAACCTTAAAATAAACAAAGCAATTTTAATGACAAACTGAAAAAGTGACTTGAGCATCCCTGAATGCATTATGATTTATAAAGGACAGAGCCTGCCGGGGAGTGGATCCACCAGCGAATTATTCCCAAGCCAGGGTATAAACAATGTCGGAGGTGGCAGCTGTGAGGGAATTTGACCTTTCCAGTCCCAGCTTTAGAGGACCCTGACTAATCCTTCAGCAAAGCCTGATTGGCAGGATGCTGTGACTGGGCAGCTATTCTTTTTCCTCCTTTGCTTGAAACTGGGCAGAGTTACTTAGGAGCATCCCAGGGAGATTGAGGATAAACACTAGCTCCAGCTGGCTGGCAAGAGAGGAGTTAAACGGGGATTATTCACTGACTCATTTGATTTTCCCAAGGAGGGCACCTTCGGTACAAATATAAAGATGGGATCGTAAACCTGGATCATCTTGATGGTTCCATTGCGCTCCAAGGCCAGGACCAGGTACTGGTGCTTCTCCTGGGATTTGAGGAAAATCAGGCGGTGCAGCCAGTGCTCTTCTTCCTTCCAGTCCTTTCCTTCTGGCAGCACTTTCATCTCCTGCCCACTGCCAAAGTCCCAAATTTTGAGTGTTCCTGAGCACACAGAGAAAAGACCATGTGGGTAAAAATGATTTATAGAAAGCTTAGCTTTTAGCTCAGAGAAAATTCATCCAATTGAAAGCTTTCTGCCAAGAATTTACCCTATATTTATTTCCTACTAAGACTGATGGGTGAGTCTTCCCAGGCTTGCTGCGCATGAAATATATTTCTGGATGCCTTGATTTATCACAGGCCTATAAAAAATAAACGGGCGAGGTGGTTCACACCTGTAATCCCGGCACTTTGGGAGGGCGAGGCAGGAGGATCACTTGAGGCCAGGAGTTCCAGACCAGCCTGGGCAGTAGCAAGACCCCATCTCTACACAAATTTAAAAAAATTAGCTGGGTGTAGTGGCACAGGCCTATAGTCCCCGCTACTCTGGAGCCTGAGGCAGGAGAATCATTTGATCCCAGGAGTTGGAGGCTGCAGTGAGCTAAGATGATGCCCCTGCACTCTAGCTGGGGCAGCAAGCAGAGCAAGACCCTTTCAAAAAACACCAAACAAACAAACAGAAATATAAATAAATAAACAGGGGTAATGTCTTGAAATCTACCCTCAGACTCTTCTATCTGAGCTTTTTCTCATAAGTGGATCTTTTCTGTCTTTATTGCCCCAGTGTTTTCCAGTGTACTAAACACTCCCTTCCCAACATGGGAATATTAGATATCACGTCACAATTATTATTAACAGTAAAAGATCACTCCAATAATCTGTCGCGTTTCCTAAGGTGCTGACTTTAGTTCTCACTGGATAATAAAAGATTTGAGGGAACCCCCAGAAGGTAAGAAGCTATCAAGTTGTTTTGTTGGTTGCATGGCAGGGATATGAAAAAGCAGTGTCAAGTTTTTTCTTGCACTTGAAATCATACTTTCTGTTTGAAACCCAATCCCCAGTGCAACGACATTTGGAAAGGATTAGGTCAAAGGGTGCAGCCCTCATACATGGGATTAATGCTCTTATAAAACAGGCCCCAGAGAGCTGCCTTGCCCCTTCTAGCATGTGAGGACACAGTGAGAGGGCCCCGTCTATAAACAGGGAAGTGGGCCCTCGCCCGACACCGAATATCTGCCGGCGCCTTGATCTTGGGTTTCCCAGCCTCCAGAACCGTAAGAAATAAATTTCTGTTCTTTAAAAACTTCCAGTTATGGCATTTTGTCATATTCTGTCATACCCAAATGGACTAAGATACTTAGTATATCTGTTGTTAATCTTATTCATTTAGGGGACCTGGATGAAGGGGCCACAAGGGATGATAATCGGTGTAGTTGTGGAATGCCTATTTCCAGGTCATTGCTCGGTGTAGAGAATTATCTTCTCACATAGGGTTCTATAGTGGATTCTACCTTCAGGTTTAGAATCCGGCGGACCACTCCTTACAGCACCTTTTCTCTTGACCTTTAACCTTCCCCCTCCAGCCCCCCGCAAACTAATTACCCCTCAGTTCTAATCCTGCTGAACAGAGTATTTTTCCTGTGCTCCTTTCCTTCCCTGGTGCCAGGTCCTCCCCATCAGCAATACTCATGACCCCGCCATTTGTGTGTTGTTAGTCACTAACAACATCCTTGATTAAATACTCCCTGTATACCCAGCACTGTGGTAGGAGCTAGGGATATAAAGTGAGTAATCATAGTTCCTTCCCTCAAGGCCTCTGTGGTATATAGGAAAATAGTCATACAAACAATTAAAAAAAAGTTTTCATTTCTGATACATTCCTGGGTTATGCAGACCAGAGTCTCGTGGCCCCTGCTGCCTTGGGACTTTAGCAGTCCAATTTTGAGGGGCAGAGGTCAGGGAGAGGTACTTCCCAGCTCTTCCTAGGTGGCATGTGGGTGAGAATGAGAGGACACAGGTTTCTTATAGGTAGAGCTGCCCTGGGAGTCAGAGAATTCCACTTTCTAGGGTGTCCTGGATCCTTGTCAATTTAATATATGCACCTCTCAGGAGGACAAACTGTCAATATTTAAAAGAATTCTAGATTCTAAGACTAACAGTAAAATGTGGCTCGCCTACCTGGAAATAACACTATCGTCAGTCATATATTGAATTGCTTAATGCTTATGCCTGATAATGATTGTGTACATTGCTCAGAATTTCCAGTAAGACTAATTTTCGTGTGCATGCAGGGTGTGCTTATGGAACGGTAAGACTATTTTCTTAAGAACTGTTCCACATGAAGGGCAGTTGCATTTATTCATACCCCATCAACTCGGCATTTGTGATTTTATTGCATGTGGTGTTGTCATCTGCTCACACTTTTAAAAATCAGACTTTCACATCAGGATGCTCATTCCATTCATCCATTGGCTTATGAGCCAGCACTTATTTAGTGTATACATGCCATGAATAAATATATATCCTAAGTAGTGTGGGCAGTTGCTCACATCACCTAGATAAAGCAATTCTTTCCTGGGGCTTCAGAACAAAGGGAGGTGAAAGGCAGGGCATCTTCTTCTGGAAGTTCCATGCAGTGCTCCACAACATGGGGAACATCAAAGGATGTGACACAACCTGGGCCTGACATCCTCTTCGGTTTGGCATGACACACACCCTCCAGGAACCTGGACACACAAACAAGTCCAGTGTAGAATTCTAGGGGTTATATAACAAAGCTGGCTGGGTATTTTGTCAGGTTCAAAAATATGTCAGTAAAACCATGGCTAGCAAGCACTGAATCTGATGTGTATCTCTCAGCTGATGGCAGCCAAGAGTAGAAGGATAGAATGAGTTAGTGCAACAGAGATGAGCCCCACCAAAGATTACATGAGATGGTACATGTGAAAGACTTTTGTAAACCACTAATGCAACTATATAAATGCAATGTAAGCTATTGATTATTTTTAATATCAACATCAAGACATTGATGCTCATTAGATAAGAAAGTCTAGCAATGTTCACTCAGGCACAGGAATTTTATGACAGGCTTCTATATTCCAGCCTTATTCATGCTCTGCCTCTACCCCAAAGAATTAACATGTCCCTAGCACAAATTCTCCGGACACTAAAGCAGGGAGGCCATATTCTGGCTGTTAGTCTGACCATTATATGCTCCTGTGGCAAAAAGAAATCCACTTTCATTGATAGCTGCAGAAGTCAGTTCAATATTCAAGCCATGAGGGTCTAAAATCTGGTAGATTTGGAGGCCAGTCTCGAGTTCCCATACCTATAGGAAAGAACAAAAATATCAATCAATCCATATGCCCTTCAATTCTTATCAGAATTTTACCATATTCAAAACAGCCTCAAAATTGGTACTCATCACATCTAATAACTTTCCCTACACTCTCTCCTGAAAGTTAGTTTGGGCAAAGAAAGGTCTAACAGGTAAAGTGCTGTCTGCTGGTTGCTGAGCCATCCTGGACGGTGTCTGCTGCAAATGTAGGTGGCTGAAACAGGCAGTGACTCTATTCCAGGCAGCCCCTCGCTGTGGAGGAAGTGGTCAGTGGCAACTGAAGCCAGTCTAGCTGCAAGATAGACGTGGAACTATTACAAGTGCAGCAGACAAAAAAGCCAAACGGGATTTGTTTTCTGTTGACACTCATCCAAAGTAGCCAGGGGTCACAGAACAGGCTCTGTGATTAACAGCATGGTACTAAGAGAACCCTGAGGAAAGAGCTCACTGACCTTTCCAAGGAGTGTTCTGACTAAGGACATGGGCCTGGGGAGTGGGGCAGGGGGAGAGAGAGAGAGAGAGAGAGGCTGAGACTTCAGAGGAGGCATCAGTGTAATCAGGCTGGGTGTCACTAGAAAATCCAGAAACATATCGAGACTCATTTTTTCTCTTTGGAAATACTGCACAGGCTTTAGACCTACAGACTTGTGGTCTGAATCTCTCCGTCTTCGTGATCTGCCATGTTCAGATGTAAACTAGACTGCCAGTGAGTAAGAGAGCTGAACTGGCAACACAGAATGGATGCACTCGAGATGGGGTGGATGGGGTGGGGGTGGGGGCAGCATACTCAAAGGCCCAGAGATGGGAAGGTGCGTCTTTCCTCCGGGGAACTGAAAGAGAGCTGTTGCAGCTGGGCGAGAGGGGCAGGAAGGACATGTAGCTGAGGAAATAGTCAGGGGGCCAGAAGATGAAGGCCACTGGCCGGGAAGTGCTAGAGCTGGAATTTGGATGAAGTCGATCTGAAGCTTGAGCCCATGCTCTTAACCTCTGTGCGTCCCGGGCTTTTGATGGCAGGGAGAAGGAGGGATGTGGGTCACTGCATGAATGGCTCTCAGGGGTCATCCACCTCCTGGCCTGAAGTACCATCCCTCTCCAACCAATCAGGTATGAAACTCACCTAGATGTATTCCTTTCGCCTCTTCTGTCCCACACAGGGACCACATTTTCCCTTTAAGAGGTCAGTATTGCATGAAAGCAGGACAGTTTTAGTTTAGTTTAGTTTTAGTTTAGTTTAGTTTAGTTTAGCAGGACAGTTTAGTTTTAGTTTCCCTCTACTTGCTCTCTCTTTAGGCATTACCAGAAATAAGTGATAATCAACTAAACTCAGATTTGGGCCTGAGAAAATCTGTAGCAGATGAGCACGGAAGGTCAAAGACTTAGAGGGAATTTGAAGGGTCTCCAGAGGAATGCTTTCGACTGGTCCATATGTCTCGTTTTGGAGAGCATGCATGAAATAAAAGGATAAACACCTGCAGCAAACACCTCCAACCATCACTACCGGATGACTTCGGTCGTCCTAATGACAGACACGGTTAGCATAGCCAAGCACACTGGCTTCTAGGGACCCAGTAACGGCAGGGCTAGAGGAATGCAGTGCAAAGGGCATGGGTCCTCATGTCAGGCAAACTTGGGTTTCTATCCAAGCCTCCCGCTTATGCTCTGGGGTGTGTTGCTTCATGTCTCTGAGCCCTCATTTCCTCATGTTTACAATTAAACTCTTTATCTATGCACAGAGAACTGTTAGGAGATTAAATGAGATCCTAGACTTAAGGCTCTTGGTACATATCCTGAGCCTGTAGAGGTTATATTAATAGTAAATACATATATATATATATACTCTCTTCCCATAGCTAGGTTTAAAAAAACATCAAAATACAGAGTAGTTCTCTCTTCTTGATATATTTCCTTTAAAATTCCTGTTTTGGCCTGGCGCGGTGGCTCACTCCTATAATCCTAGCACTCTGGGAGGTCGAGGCTGGTGGATCGTTTGAGCTCCAGAGTTCAAGACCAGCCTGAGCAAGAGCGAGACCCCATCTCTACTAAAAATAGAAAGAAAAAATTGCTTGGACAGCTAAAAATATATAGAAAAAATTAGCTGGGCATGGTGGCGCATGCCTGTAGTCCCAGGTACTCAGGAGGCTGAGGCAGAAGGATCACTTGAGCCCAGGAGTTTGAGGTTGCTGTGAGCTAGGCTGACGCCCCAGCACTCTAAGCACTCTAGCCCAGGAAACATAGTGAGACTCTGTTTCAAAAAATATATATATATATTCCTATTTTGATTGTAAGAACTAGCTTTGTTTATTTAGTTGAGCATGTGGCTTGACAGCAAGCAGTCTGAGCTGGCTTAAAATACTTGGTTTTCATGTACTCATGAAAGCTTGTAAGTTTCTCTAATGTACAGTTTCATATGTGCTATTGCCTTTGCTTAATCACTCAGCACTTTACCTTTAAGATGAGAAAAGTCTATCTGCATTGCCTTTTCCTTCCTCAAGAGCTAATACTTACCTTAATTATGGATTCAGAGCAGATAGTGAGTACTTGGTGAAAATATTTGTTGTAAAGCATGACATTGATTTCTCGTTCATGCGTATGAGGAATCTGTTTTGTATCTTGTACCATTCTGGTTAATGGATACATGTCCATCACACTAGACCCTAGAATAGAAGTAAACATCTTATAAATGGCCAATATTAGCAGTTTTGTATCACAAAGGATTTTACCCAACCAGTTGGGTTTAGAAATAGCCAGTCAGTGAGATTAGAAATATCAATGCCTGAAAATACATTCGTTTATTCTAAAACATTTTGGAAAAAGTAAATGTGATTCAGCCAGAGAAAAGTGTTCATTTTTGACTTCATTACTTTTCAAGTGCAGGCCATTTGGACTTCATTGATATCCTTCCAGTGACCCTCATTTTCCTGTTTTTTATAGTCCACTTTTTCCGTTCTTTGTTGTGCCTACAGCATGCCTCTCCATCTGGTGCACGGCAATGCTGCACAGCTTTTTGCTGAAGGTAAGCTTACATTTAGTGATTGAAATTTATTGTTACAGAGCCCCTTTCAACCAACAAATTGATAAAGCATTCTGTAAACATGTTCTTAGTAAATGTAATGAATGAGAATGATTGCAAACCAGGGCTTGCAATATCAGTATTAAATAAGATTAATTTCCAAATCACCACTGTGAAGTAGATAGGGAGCAAGTATTCTTTTTTTTTTTCTTCTTCTGTGAAACTACCGGTGTCAAGGGAGCAAGTATTCTTTACTTGCATTTTTCCAAGGGTGTTTGGTTTGGTTATAGTAATACTATAAACTGCAAGTATGATTTAAGTCTCAAAATCAACTAATTGTGTGTGTTCTGTTTCAGTGTAATGTCTGGAAATATAAATACGAATCTCAAAGCATTCTGTGGCTCAGACAAAAATGAAACTTCTTTCCTATTTTATTGATGCAGAGATTAAGTTA
Source organism: Microcebus murinus (assembly GCF_040939455.1). NCBI lineage: Eukaryota > Metazoa > Chordata > Mammalia > Primates > Cheirogaleidae > Microcebus > Microcebus murinus. Next base: position 48,492,963 of record NC_134122.1, on the reverse strand, counting down.
CCAAAGGCAGACTTTGCATTGAGTTTCTCAGGTCTCTCCAAAGAATTCTCAACTTTAGGAGAAGTTTCAACAGGAGTTACTAAACACTTGCCTAAGTGTTTAAATTTTAAGATAAAATCTGTTCATGTGTAAAGAGGGACTAAGGCAGCTCATCTGGTAGTATTTTTCAATTCAGAGACCTCAATATAGAAATGTGAGAGGAATATGGTAGCCAGATTATCAAACCACACTTGGAGCTTCTCGCTAGATCCTTTTATGTTATACTGACAGTAACTAACTTTATTCAGAATGGACATCAACAAAGCTTGATATGTTTATGGACAAGTGGCCATCTTCTACTTCTTTGGCTAGTTCCGCTACTACTTTGGAAACATTGCAGTGCAGAGAAAGAATGTGGATTCGGGAGTCAGAAATTTTTTGAGATCAAATCCCAGGTCTGTGTTTTAACCTTTTGTCCTTCTAACAGTCAATTTGGCTTTTTGAGATTCTGTTTTGTCATTTATAAAACAAGAAAAATAATACTTACTGCCTCATGTAGTGGTTGTCCAGATCACATGAAAAAGTATGAGACATTTTGTAAAAGAACTATACAAATGGTAGTTATCTTAATAAGAGTAATAATGACAGTAACAACAACGTATTCTGCAAAACATTTCCAGAACCTGGCGCGGCTGTCATTGGGGTTTAGAAGATGACAATGGCTAATTCATTTGAATCAGAGAGGAATTAAAATCTGAGAGAGAAATTTCATGCAATTCTGATGTCAAGTTGATGTTTACTGTCAATGTCTGCAAGTTTAGTGATTATGCAATACACAAAGCTGTATAATTGGGAAGAAATGTTGATTTTTTTTATATCTTCCTCCTCTTCTTCTTCTTTGTCTTCATCTTTATCTTGCTACTTGAGTCCTTAGTTACATTGATGATAAATGGGACAGAAATACTGAATCCAGTAATCAAACATTTGAGTTGAAGCACTAAGAAAAAATTTGCTTATAGTCATTAGTATAGAGGAGGTAATATAGAGGAGGGGTGCTTACAACTAGAACTAACTTCTATTTTATGAGATGGAAAATTATTTATCAATCATGAAGTACTAGTTTACTCCTAATCCAGGGGGAAAACCACCAAAAGTTAAAAATAATATATTGTGTACCAGCAGAGATAGCACCACCACCCTCTCTGCCTTAATGAATCTCACAGGAACTCAGAGCAGGTGGTCAGTGGGAAAATGCTTAGGAAATGCCTTCTGGGTTAGTGTTCCAGAAGGAGAAACTGACACAGGGAAGTGACTGCCAATGCTGGGAATCACTTGAAGTCCAAGTAGGCCCTTGGCTTTGCGCAAGAAAGAATTCAGGAATGAGCCAACAGTATAAAGTGAAAGTGAGTTTTATTTAAAAAGTATAGAAAATATATCCCACAGAGTAAAAGCTAGCTCTCTCTGTGGATAACCGGCCCCGTGGTTCCTTTAGCTTTAGTCCTTCTGTATAAGCAACAGCTTCATTATAGGCTAAACAAGGGGAGGGATATTCATGTTATTTCTTGGGAAGGGGTAGTGTTTTCCTGGACTTAGGGTGATGCCCTCCATTTGACTAAATATGGTCAAACAGGAAGTGTCATGGCCTCAGGTGCATGATGGGAGTGGGAGGTTTTCTTAGAAAGCTTTATGGTAATGAGCCACAAGGTCAAGCAGCCATCAATTTCTCCACCATCTTGGTTCTAACCAACTAGAACTTGTCCTGCCTTCACCTTGTTTAGATCAGGGTAGCTCAAAGCAAGGTTTCAAGACTTCCTGACTCAGTTAGGCAATGCCTGCACAATTAAGCAATGCCCAAAGTAATGCCTGCTGGTTCCAGTTCCCTGTATCAAAACTACTAATATTGTTCTACTATTCTAATATTGAACTACTAATATTGTTCATTTTTCTTCCAAAGCCTAAGGGTATGCATATGAACAGCATTCAACCTTAATGTCTAGCAGGGCCCCTTGTCTGTTTAGTAAGCCTGTCTTTCTAAGAAACCACAAGAAAAATTGGCCACAAATCTGTTGGCATTGGCACTGGGACTCCATCCTCACTCTCCACTAGTCTTTGTCTAGAAGCAAAGGCAAGTGAGAGGGCTAGGCACCCTCCTTACTGATTAATTGCCTCATTACCAGAATGCATAGGGCCAAAGTGCAGAAAAGGGGTGTTGACTTGGCATGTGGTGCAGCTGGTCTAAGATAGGATCATATTCCTGCTCCCAAGAGTCAAAACAGAGCTGAGTGTGGATGCTGGGTTTGCCCTTTATGTAGCAAGAAGTTACATCCCACCTCTCTGTTTAACCCAAGCCATGTCTTCCTAGGTTCAAGAAGTTAGAAGTAATAACTTGGTATTTTCAGAGAAGTGCGGGTACATTTCATATACCCAGCCATAGAAAGGTAGGAAAGAGCAGAATTCAATTAAATATCTACTGCAAAGAATCATGGCTTATAAATTACTTTTTTAGTTTTGTTTTTCTTCTAGTTAGTGCTCTAGTGCTAGTTTTAAAAAGGTTAAAAATCAAGATATAAGTTCATTTGGTATTAATTGGGTACACTTACCTGTAATAAGCATGCCATGATTGGTATCATATATCATAGAATAAATCTGCATGTCTCCTGGTCCTCCCTGGCTGTCGTGGAAGACTTGTAATATTGACAGAGTCTGTATATCCCACACTCTGAAAACCTGGGAGAACAAAAAACACAGTTCACCACTGTTTATACTTTACCTTTCCCATGCAATATTTTTAGGTGAAGGAAGCCTTTAAAAGTCTGAAATGTGCTCTTATAAACTTGCAACGAAGTATGATTTTTATATTGAGCACACATTTGCTAAGCTCCAATTTAGTTGTTGGTTCAATCATTGTTTATCAATACCAGAGGAAAATAGCAGCAGTGATTTATACTTTGCTTAAATGTATACATTTAGGAATTAGATATTTCTATTATTATAGAGGAGAGGAACAAGTATTTAGTATTTATTACTCTTTACAATTTGAAGAAATAATAAAAGACTGATCATCATGTACAGTTAAAGCACATTTCTCTTTCTACTATGGATGAGGAAAATAAGGAGAAGACTTATATTTAAGTGGAAGTTTTCAAATTGTTCTTTCCTGACTTATGAAGACAGGAACATCTTACTTACTGAGGTTTCTAAGAACTTTCCCCTCCTTGTGCCCAGAAATGTAAGAATTATATTAACAGCAGTTTTTAGGGATGATATAGATATAGTAAGAGTATGGGGAAATGGGTTATTAGGAAAGAAAGAGAACTATGTAGTTACTCAAGTAGAACTTGAGTTGATATTAGAGAATAGAAAGAACAATGAAATACAAATTCAGCAAAACTAGGTCAAGTGTTTTCCCAAAAATAACTGGTCATAGTCTTCATTATTCTGTTTTGTCTTTTTTTTTTTGTTAGCAAGTTACAGTGTGATTGAATTTCAGAAATAAATGTGATTTGGTCAAGAATAACATTTTTATAGCCATGCATCAGCCTTAAGCAATATTTTCATATTATAATAGTTGTTATTAACCTCTTACATCGGAGTATTTGTTGAATAAATGGGTGACCATTTACAGAACTACATATAAAACTTTAGTAAGTAGTTTAGTTAACAGAAATACTAACTTCTAATTTGAGGCACTTATAATTGAGTTAATTATTTGTTAACTGAGTTCAAACCTTCACTATCTCTAAGGCAGGTTGGTCTTATATGTAAGAACACTAAGATGTCTAAGTCATATGATTTAGGGAACACTGGCAAGGAGGCTTTTCTCAAATGTACACCCTCCGTAGGCTAATATTTCTCAGACGTGTACAGTTGAAATTTATTTCCTTTGTTCTAGTGAAAATGCAAATTTTGAGGGAGTAGATAAAACATTGAACTTTTGTTCATAAACAAGTATAATGGACTGTTTATGAATTTAGGTTCTGAGCCTAGATGAGAGACAAACAGAGGAAGAGACACAAAAGTGGAATCAAAGAGTGAAGCAAAGACATTTATCTCTATGCAAATAGTTTCTGATTTTATTGCTTTGGCTGAGATATGTTCATGGCTTCTTCTTGCTGTGTGTTTGTACACACAGAATTGCAGTTGGTGGGAAGAACAAGGGACTAGGCAAAAGATGACTAGGGATCCAGTTCTAATCCATAATTTAAACTCCTTGAATCTCAATTTTCCTGTTTCTAGAATGGACATATTGACACTGGCACCTCCTGCCTAATTGAAATGATGTGAATACATTGTGAAATATGTGATGTTCTCTCTAGGGTAAATACTGTTTTCTCTTTTTCTTCTCTCTCTTCTTCAGTGTTCAGCTCTTTGGGTCTTTTATATGTATTTTAGGGAGGTGGCAATTGCTAGACTGTGGGAGGCAAAGACCTTCCTCTTTATACCGCTCCTATCCTCTAGGTTTTTCTGCTGCCCCTCTCCCTACATGCCCCCTTTGTTACTGTCATACCAAAGTGCTTCTAATTCCCCCAAAGCCCCTTTCTTACTCCATTCTCTGTACATTCACACAGATTCTTCCTCTCATCTGTAATTTCCTCTCAACAGTCTTCCCCATCTAGCTCACTCCTACTCACTTTTTAAATTCTTCCATAAAGAGGACTGAAGAGTTAGGGTTCAGGTCAGAACAGTGCTAGAAGTTTATACCGTGATGTGCCATTTCTTCTCCAAACATAGAGAAAATATAAAAGAGAGAAAGCAAAAAGAAACATCAAGGCTCCAAAGCCAGATACATATCCCTCTAGATCTCAATGGGAGAGAAGCACAAAACAATGACTGGGCTGAAGCCAGAGAGCTGGGCATGGGGTCTGGAGCAGGCAGTTGAAGCAGAGCAGCCTCTGCGGGACAGACAGGACCAGAAGCATCCCATGGCAGAGGCAGCAGCAGGTCTCCCAGTTCAGAACAGGGAGACTGGGAAGCAATTGGCTGTGCTCTGCTCTTATCTGGAGATACAGCTTTTTTTTTTTTTTTTTTGAGACAGAGTCTCGCTTTGTTGCACAGGCTAGAGTGAGTGCCGTGGCGTCAGCCTAGCTCACAGCAACCTCACACTCCTGGGCTCGAGTGATCCTCCTGCCTCAGCCTCCCGGGTAGCTGGGACTACAGGCATGCGCCACCATGCCCGGCTAATTTTATATATATATATCAGTTGGCCAATTAATTTCTTTCTATTTATAGTAGAGACGGGGTCTCGCTCTTGCTCAGGCTGGTTTTGAACTCCTGACCTTGAGCAATCCGCCCGCCTCGGCCTCCCAAGAGCTAGGATTACAGGCGTGAGCTGGAGATACAGCTTTTTGAAAGACGTGGGACCAGTGGGGGTGGAGGGATTGCCTTCCTAATTTTACTTAATGGCCACAAGAGGCTAATAAGATTTTTAGTCTCCAAATAAATCAAATTAGAGCCACTCAATTGATTAGGTGGCTTTACGTGGAAGAGCCTGAATATATATGAGATTGTAAAACACTTTTGAGAATTAATATAGTACATAGAAAAATGATATATTTGAAAATCAAGGTATATGTAACAGTGCAGTACAAACGGTAGGCATTCAACACTACCCGTGTAGAGAATTCAGTGCAAAACATGTATTAAGTTCTTACAAATAACTTAGTAAGAAAAATTATATTTTTAGCAATGTGTGTGAAACTAAATCTGTTAATTTTATCATCTTGTTTTCACATTTTTCCTGTGTGATAACTGGCAAATGGAAAATGAAGACATCCAGTATGTCTTTAAAAATTAACTTTTTAACTACCAATTTATTACATACATATACCTAATAAACAAATTTAGGATATACAAAAACCAAACTTCCTCTTCCTACCCTAACATTTCCTCTGGACTTATAGATATTGGCCTAGGGAAAGAATTTATGAAGAAGACCCCAAAGGCAATCACAACAACAACAAAAATAAATAAATGGGACCTGATCAAATTCAAGCTTCTGCACAGCCAAGGAAACTATCACAAGAGCAAACAGACAACCTACCGAATGGGAGAAAATATTCGTATACTACACATCTGATAAAGGGCTGATAACTAGAATCTATGTAGAACTCAGGAAAACCAGCAAGAAAAATATCAAACAACTCCATTAAAAAGTGGGAAAAGAACATGAACAGAAATTTTTCAAAAGAAGATAGACTAATGACTAACAAACATAAGAAAACATGTTCAACATCTCTACTCATTGGGGAATGCAAATCAAAACCACAATGAGATATCACTTAACTCCAGTGAGAATGGCTTTTATCAAAAAGTACCCAAACAATAAATGTTGACGTGGATGTGGAGAGATAAGAACACTCCTACACTGCTGGTGGGACTGCAAACTAGTGCAACCTCCGTGGAAAGTAATATGGAGATACCTTAAAGAGATACAAGTAGATCTACCATTTGATCCAGCAATCTCATTACTGGGCATCTAACCAAATGAAAAAAAGAAATTTCATAAAAAGGGCATCTGCACTTGAATGTTTATAGCAGCACAATTCAGAATTGCAAAGATGTGGAAACAACCCAGATGCCCATCAATACATGAGTGGATTAATAAAATGTGGCATATGTATACCATGGAGTTCTACTCGGCCACAAAAAACAATGGTGATCTAGTGCCTTTTGTATTATCCTGGATACAGCTGGAACCCATTCTACTAAGTAAAGTATCCCAAGAATGGAAAAACAAGCACTACATGTACTTACCATCAAATTGATATTGACTGATCAACACTTAAGTGCACATATAGTAGTAACATTCATCGGGTGTCAGGCAGGTGGGAGAGGGAAGGAGGAGATGGGTATATTCACACCTAATGGATGCAGTGCACACCTTCTGGGGGATGGACATAATTGAAGCTCTGATTTGGGTGGTCCAGAGGAAATATATGTAACCTAAACATTTGTACCCCCGTAATATGCTGAAATAAAAAAAAATGATCAGGAGAAGATGAGATTGCTTGTGGAAAGTGAGGGTAGTATTAAGGGCTCAGTGAGCATAGAGAAGATTTGTCTAACCATCAGCAAGATATGAATATCTTGCTGCATAGCATCCAAAGCATTTTTTTTAAAAGAAAGGCTCACCCTATTCTACACCATGGACCACACCCATGATCTCTACCTGTGTGGTCACTAAGGAGGTCCAGGACAAGTATGGATAGATCAACATAAGTCCCATCACCACTATTGGAGAGACCATGGGTGAGATCACGTGACTGTCTGCTCACTGCTGGCATTTATTGAGGACTGGTTATATACCAGATACTGTGTTATGTTCTTGACTTGCATTATCTCATTTAATCCTCACATCAACCCTATGAGGAAAGTACTGGTACTCAGTTATCCTCCTCAGTGATCTTATTGGTCTCAGCCAAGGTCACTGCTAGTAATTGTCAGAGCCAGGAATTCAATTTAGGTTTATCTGATTCTACAGTCCATTCTCTTAGCTATGCTGCCTGGAACAGAATTAAAATCTTCATTTGTGAGAATATTTTAGATGTAGTCATTGATGAGATGAAGCCCAGCTGACCTATAGGCCAAGTTGGTGACATTATCCACCTGGCACCTGATTTCAGGCCATTAGTTTTTGCTCTAAAGCCCACTCACAATCTAGTCAAACTTTTCCTTTTCTCAGGTTTCTGCATGTCACTTCCAAAGTGAAAATTTAAGAAAAATAGCCACTTTTACACCCATTTGCAATCTGTTATAAATAATCAAAGCATGTATATTTCTCATCTTCATAGAAAAGAAGAAAAGAAATCATCCGTTTGGTAACTAGAGTTGTGCTTGAGAAGGTTGCCAACCATTTGTTCCCATTGGTTTTGCTCATGAAATGAATGTGAGTGAAGTTTATATTTGTCTCTGAATTTTTCAACCTTTGCCAATTCCTATTCAGAAGCAGTAGCTGTGACATAGCTGTTCAACACTCGGGCTCTGTGACTAGACGTATAATTTTAGCAGTTGGGTAAGAAAATAATATCCTGGTGGAAAGACTGCAAAACTAGAAGAGAGGGTGTCCACCCTTCTCCTCGTGAGCATTCTTCTGGAGCCCGAGATCACCCCACCCCTCACCATCGCAGCCATGCACAGTTCAAATGAGAATGTGTTTCTGCTGCTATGAATAAAGTATAGAAACCTTGCTTCTCTTTGGCTCTCTTTACTCTCTCCAATGTTAAAAGATAATTTTCTAAGTATTTCTTCCACATATATTTAACAATTGTTTAACAACAACTTTTGTTTTAACAATCAAATATTATTTAAGAAACTCATGGGAAGTATGCTAGAATATTATTTATACCCCTTCTTTTGCCCGTTCCAATATTCTTCTTTCCTTTTGGAAATTCCATGCCACCTTCTGCCATTTTCTTTCTATTTAGAGAACTTACTTTAGCCATTTGATAAGGGTAGTTATACTGGCAACAAATGCTCTTAGTTTTGTTTTGTCTAAGAATGTCTTTACATTCTCCCTTTATTTCTGAAGGATATTTTTGCCAGCTATAGAATTCATGGTTGACAATTCTTTTCTTTCACTACTCCAAAAATGTTGTTACACTTCTTTTTGGACTTTGAGTTTTCAGATGAGAAATCTGTCATTCAAATCAGTGTTTTTCTATAAATAATGTGTCATTTTTCTTTGGCTGCTTGCAAGAATTTTTCTTTGTCTTTAGTTTTCAAAAGTTTAATTATGATGTTTGGGTTTATTATATTTGAGGTTCACTCAGCTTCTTGAATTTGTAGGATTATGTCTTTCACTATATTTGGAAAGTTTTCAGCCATGCTTTTTTGTAAAAAAACCCCTCATGTCTAGAGATTAAATTTCTCATTTTTTTCCTTTCCCTTTCCTTCCCTCTTTCTTTCTTCTTTTTTCCCTTTATTCTCTCCTTCCTTCCTTTTTTCTTTTGTTCCTTTTTTCCCCCTTAAATCAATATAAGCAATAATGCAATGAACATCCTTTTACATTTTATTTTATTAGAATAAATGTCTAGGAAATTTTTTGCCATTCTTACCTCCATCCGGCAGTGTGTAAACACGCCTTTGTTCTTAAACCTTTTCCACTTCACTTCTCTTTTTTTCCCTACTGATTTGCTAAAGATTTTCGTTTACCTGTACAGTGATATAATTCCAGTTTCTGTTCTTTGTATTGCATTTCTGCCCCATCTGCTGTCTGCCTTTAACTTTATGAGTATAGGGAGGTGCACGAAGTCACAAAGCTTTCTACAGGCTAAATGTAGCCAATCCTATCTCAGCCTCTAGATAGCTCAGTGATTTTGTGCAATTACTTAGATCTTGTTTTCCTTTACATGTCTAAAACTGGGATAATTACTTTATAGGGTTGTTATTATCACTAATCTGTTGTGTATGTAAAATACTGAGCAGAGAGCCTGGCATTGAGTAAACATTTAACGAGCGATAGCTATTATTATAAGTTACAGAAAATTTGAATGTTTATATAGTCATATCTATGTTCCCTTTAGCCATAGGCAGTATGCTTACATATTACCTTAAAGCTATATGAATATTCACTTGTGTTTTCTTCTGGAAAATTCTAGAACTTCTATAGTTTTATATTTTACATTTGAAATCTTTAATCCATATGGAATGTATTGTGCTGTTTATTAATGAAGTGATGATCTGGTTACATATTTTTTTCCTTTATGGCTAATCAGTTTTCCCAAAATTTATTGAACAGATCATTCTTTGTTTATATATTTGAAATGTTACTTCTATCATATACAAAATTCCCTCACTCATGAACTAATTCCTACATTTTTTCTTTTGTTTCATAGATGTGACTATTCCTGCATTGACCCCTGCTCTGTTTTATTTATTTAAGTTTTATAATGTCTTAATATATGACATGGAAAGTTCCATCTCCTAATTATATCTTCTAAAGTTTCTAGGATAGTCTTGTATAGAATATTTTTACATTAGCTTTAAACTTGGCAAACTGATACTTAAATAACCCTGAATACCATACCAATAAATATATAGATTAATCTGAATATCTTTTACAGCATAATGTTCTCATATAGGAACATAGTATGTCTATTCATGTTCTTAAATTAAAAAATCCCAGGCCGGGCGCTGTGGCTCACGCCTGTAATCCTAGCTCTTGGGAGGCCGAGGCGGGCGGATTGCTCAAGGTCAGGAGTTCAAAACCAGCCTGAGCAAGAGCGAGACCCTGTCTCTACCATAAATAGAAAGAAATCAATTGGCCAACTAATATATATATATAAAAAAAAAAATTAGCCGGGCATGGTGGCACATGCCTGTAGTCCCAGCTACTTGGGAGGCTGAGGCAGAAGGATCACTCGAGCCCAGGAGTTTGAGGTTGCTGTGAGCTAGGCTGACGCCACGGCACTCACTCTAGCCTGGGCAACAAAGCGAGACTCTGTCTCAAAAAAAAAAAAAAAAAAAAAAAAAAAAAAAAAAAAAAAAAAAAAAATTCTGCTGAGAATCCGTAAATAAAAAAAAAGAAAAAAAGAAAAAATCCCAGTAAAATTTCATTGTTATCTTAATGTTAATAGTGAATATTGCTTATTAGGATTATTCCTAGGTATTTCATATTTTTGGCTGTTGTGAATGCTACTTCTTAGACCATTTTTTCCCTCACTATTGTTTATATATAGAAATTTATTTCTTTTTAATTAATTGCTACTGTAACCAACCCTTATCAAACTTATCTATTCTAAAAATGTTAAATTGATTTAATAAATCAAGCAGTCACATTATTTGCAAATATAATTCAGTCTCATGACATTTATAACTCATTTTTTTTGTTTTACTACATTGGTAAGATTTTTCAAACAGTGTTTAATAATAGCAACAATAACAGAAATCCTTATTTTTTCTGTCTTTAATGATGATATTTCTATATATAGTAAGGCCTCTTATGTTTTAGTGTAGAGGATAACACTGGCTCTCCTTCCAATATTATATTTATTCCACACTTGTCTTTAAACATGTTCTTTCTTATGCTATAATCAATAGAAACAGAGAACAGTGGCCCATCATTTCCTTTTCCATATTGACAATATTTTTCTCAGTGATCATCAGCTATTTCAGTCAAAAACTGTACATACCCTTATGTTTTCCAAAAGTTAATTTTAAGGAAAAAATTGTTTTGTTTTGTTTTAATTCTTTTTGTTACCTTTGAAGAGGAAAGGCTGATGACATGTTGATCTTTTTCATTGGTTGCTATCTCGGTGATACTGAACATGTGCCCCACGAGTTTCCCCACTGGCTTGGTGCTAATATTGGGGTGCCACAATCGGAGGATTTTATCATCCCCTGTAGAGGAGGACAGGGAAAGATTATTTATTTTCTCAGGTAGTCGAAGTTCCACATGTATCTCTCACCCAATCATACTCTTATCTCTCTTCTAATATCAAATCACAGTTTATTTCTTCCAGGACACATTCTGAGATTGACTTGTTTTAGGTCTGCTGCTCTTGCTAAGGCTGTTTTGTAATAATTGTATTTACACGTGCACATAAACATGATTATTACTTAAAATGTTTGCTATTTTAGTAGGTCCAAAATGATACTTTATTTTTGTTTTAATTAAATTTCATAAGTAATGCTGTTGAGTATTTTCTCTGATATGTGTCTGCTAATTGTATCTGCTTCTTCTGTAAATTGTTAGACTATATCTTTTAGCCATCATCTGTAGGAATTATGATGATATTCAAAAAAATTGAATCAGAAATTTATTATCATTTGGTGTGTAGATGAGCTTGCCCGCACACACACATACACACACATCCAGTTTTAATACAAAGATTGGCTAGATATTCACTAAACCCATATCCTGTCTTCCTGAGTACACAGCTAGATTATATTTCCCAGGCTCCCTTGCAGTGAGGTGTGGTCAGGTACTGACCTTCAGCCAGTGAATTGTGAGAGCTGATTTTAGATTTTATATAACCAAAAATAAATAAATTTTCATTGTGTCTAACCACTTACATTTTGGGGTTTATTTGCTACAGCAGCTAGCATTACCTTAACGAATGCACAATTGTAATCTAATTGTATTTTTAAAAAGAGTAATCTAAACTGTGCATAATAGTTTACAAAGTACAGACTATGTTTAAAATATTGGATTTTTCTATTTCATGAATAACTTATGGAATGCCATCCTGGAAGTTGGGTCATAAGAATATCAAGAAATTTAAAGTTGGAACCTTACATGTTGTATGATCCAACATACTTATATCACAAAAGAAAGAAACTAACTACCAAAGATTAAATAATTTTACTTAAATGATTTAATTTAAGTCAATCATTTAAATGTGAGTTGTTCAGAATCACTTACCAGAAAATGGAATAAAGTTAGGAATACTACAATGCATTGTAGTATATATAACCTAAGTTATAATTTGCATACAACCTAAGTTATGAAGTCACAATTTACATATAAAAAACCCAAAATTCAAAATGGTCATTTTAGGTAATCTGGTAGCATATATTTGAACACCTGTAGATGTATTTGCTAATATGTATTGAGTTTTTATGTCAAAAGATTTATCCATGCTGACAGAACCAGCCAGATACAAACAGGTAATTAGGTGACCCGGATGGATATTCATAAGCCAGGCAAATATGATAGACACATACGCTTCCATAATTCTATCATGTCATCATGCCCCAAGAAAAAGTTTTTTTCCTATTTCCTTTGAGTGTCCCAATCCATCCTTTCAGTCTCAGGACAGCTGTTCCTCCAAGAATATTCTAAAACCCTTCATACTCTTCAAAACTGCATGCCTTGTCTATGTTCCTCCTTCATCACCATATCTTTCATACTAAATAATTTATTTATCTGGACCATCTATTGAACTCTAAGTGCGCTGAGGACAGAACTTTTTCTTTTTTACTGTCCTATCTCTAGTGTGTAAACTAAGAGTTAAAACAAATATTTATTGAACAACTTCAATAACTTCACTGTTGAGATGATGAGCCACAGCCCAGAAGTTTAACCATCAAGTGCCAGAAGAGGGGGAAAACATGCATCCAATCAAAAAATGAGTCTTGGTTAAAAGTTCATCTGAATTTTGGGGGAAGGCCAACTGTTCATTTCAGAGGCTGTCTTATCTTGGAGTGTTATTAGAGGCCGGATGAAAAAATTCAGGCACAGACAATTCCTAGTTTCCATTTCTCAAGCAACTGCTATGGACTGAATTCATTTTCCCCCAAATTAATATGTTGAAGCTCTAACCCCCAACATGATGGTATTTGGAGATGGGGCCTTTGGGAGACAATTAGGTTTAGATGAGGTCATGAGGGTGCACCTTCATGATAGGATTTGTGCCCTTCAAGAAATGACACCAGAGCTTGCTTCCTCTTTCTCTGTCTCTCCCCGCCATGTGAGGACACAGCAGAAGGGCGGCTGTCTGCAAGTCAGGAAGAGAGCTCCTGCCAGACACCGACCACGCTAGCACCTTGAGCTTGGACTTCTAGCCCCCAGAAATGTAAGACAATATATTTCTGTTGTTTAAGCCACGCAGTCTATGATATTTTGTTATGGCAGCTCAAGCTGACTAAGACATCAGCTAAGATATTTTAGGGACTATAGTCAATGAGCAAGTAGGATATTTTCTTAAAATTTAAATTTCCATTCTAACTTTATTTACAAGTACAAACATGTCTTTAGAAATTACTGTACACTTAGTATTTTGCTGAATGTTAAGGGTACAAAGAAATTCTGGATATCATTCCTGCCCAAAGTCTACTTTTTCAAAAGACCATTACCCTTTTAGACTTAGTTCTAACATTGTTTTCACCTGTGCCTTTCCTAATCCCCTTCCTCAGCCTCAGGTGGAGTTAAGAGTCCTTCTGTGTTCTTAGGGTATTTTCTTAGGATTCCTTTTATAGCACTAATCCTATTCAATGGTAGTTGTTTACATATCTGTATGTATCTATATGGATCCATTATCCAGTGAGCCTCTATATTTCTCATTCATAGCAACGTTTGCTAAGTAGTAAGTGCTTAATACATGTTTTCTAAGTAAATGAGTTGCCTACTAGAGTCACTCATAAAGTGGTTGAGCATACACATTTTAAACAAATCTACTTTGATTTGAAATCTGGCTCTATTACTTAACTATTAAATAGCTTTATGATATTGAGTAAGTTGCTTCACCTCTCTGCGTCTGAGTTTTCTTATTTAAGAAATGGAAATAATGGAATTTAAGTCATAGTTTTATCGTGTTAAAAGGAATCGTACATGTATAACTGAAAGCTCCTGAGCCATGAACTGACAATAAATACTACTACCATTATTATTCTAAGTCTCTGACATTTCTAATTCAGTTACAGAATGTTTGGGAAAGAGGAACTGATACATAGATATATGAAACATGGTCCTTGCTCTTGAGAGTTTATAATCTAGCAGTAGCAATAAGGCAGGCACATATAGAGGGAAAACAAATAGTCATAGAGAGTATTTCAAATCTGAAGACAGGACTTTATACTATAAAAAATATATTATGGCTCATAAGGAGTTAATTCTCTTTCTTTATTATTTTCTATTTATTTCTCTTTCTTTTTTGCCTAGCCAGGATTTAGATAAAGCCGCACATCAAAGATAGGATTTTCTTTCCTTTAGCAAGCTCTTATCTCAGTTGGTGAGTCACTTGATCTAAATGCATTACTCTTGATGAGATGAGCTGGCTCAGTTCACAGAGAAAAGCAAGACAGAGAGAGGGAGAGAAAGAGAGTGAAAGCGCCTCCAGTGAACCAGACTGTTGTAATCCAGGAGGAATCACAGGGCTGGGTGGGAGCAAAGAGAAGTGACTCAGTCTCAACTCTGCCAGCTAACTAGTCATGTGACTCATGGCAAATTGTTTTCTGTGGCCTCTATTTCCTCGTGTAAAGCTATGACCTTCAAGGTTCCTTCCAGCTCTAAAGTTTTATAACTGTATGCTCTGGAGGGAGAGATGACGACTGTGACAGGAGAGCACAGTCTGGAATTTATACAGGTAATGAGAAACTCTCCAGGAGTTTCAGTTACGTGATTCAAACTAAATAATTCCAACAATGCAGCATCTTGCCTGCATTTCACTGGCAATGACCAAGACGTTACCATGTTGCTCAGGTATGTTCAGAGCCTAAGCCTCATGCCCACAGATACTCCCACCCAATGTTGGTGGGGCATCCCCTGAAATGGGTGTTATCCTTCCTGAAGGATGAGGCCAGGCTATCCCCAGAAGAAAATCTATAAACTTGTGTATCACATGAAGAAGGATGCAGTAGAGGACTGCCACCTGGGAATTGTTCAGGCCTCTTAAACTACGGGCTTCGTTCAGCATGCACTGTGAAGGAAACCCAATCTTCTACAGGTTCCATATTGCCGCTACCAGAAGTCTTCCAGCTCTGCTTGTTTTTGTTGATAGGAATGGAATCCTTATATAGTTTGTGTGCTTTTTTGGAGCCTGAATGAACAGAAAGGGACATGATACTAAGCTCTCAATGCCTATAGTATTTCTTCTGTATTATTGTTACACTATCATCATTATCTGTTGGGAAAATATGATTGAGGAATTAATGAAATGTGGCTCATAAGATCATTATTTTATTGTTTAACCCAATATTGCTATATTAAAGACAGAAACAGGAGTGTGCAGGGTTTTGCCCTGAAGGAATGTGTGGACTCAGTGGTTCACTTATTAGAGGCTGCTCTCATGGGAGAGCTCTCAAATCTCTGGTAGGGATGTTTTCCAGGAAGGCTTCCCGGTATCTCAAAATCTGTGAGCTTCCCTGTGTCTTGAAAGACAAGGCAAGGCAAACATGGCCCACAGGATGGGAGCCGGAGATAATGAGTGCACTTTGCCCAGAGGAGCGCCCTGGTGGTTATAAACAACCTGTTTATTAGAGATGGGCTGTCTACCTTTAAGTCCATCATAACTAATCAAAGAAACATAGAGTCACTATATCTCTTTTGTTTTACCTTTGTTAATTGACAACTACCTCTTAAAACTTAGAAGTTAGCCCCCAACTTTGTGCCTGTTTGTTCACCTAGATAGATTAGAAGCCCCTTGAGAGGACTTTTGACCCTAACCCACTACCTGTATCCCCTAGCAACTGCATTCCCTGATATGCAAATATGTTACCCTGACAACTGGTAATTGATGTCTGTGATTATTAAAACCTGTATGAATCTAACCATATTGCTGGTGTTTATGGAGATACGCCAGTCTCCTAGGTGCCCCCCACTGTGTTATATCTGATCTTTATATATATATAAAACTATAAACTATACCTTAGTTTCTGTGTATTTCTTTTATTTCTCTCTGTTGCCTATCAATTTCCTTATCCTCTGTGGTGACCCATATCTTAGGGACTTGGCTCCGTGGAGAGAAGTAGCTGATCTCCTCATGGGCGTGCCTCAAGTACGCCATGATCATCATCATCATCTGTTGACTCATGCTCTACTTTATATTATAGTTCTTCATAGACTTGTCTTATTTATACTATTAGATTCTCAGTTCTTGAAGGTTAGGAATACAACCTGATCTTTATAAGGTTTATAGTGCCTAGTTCATAACTTTTTTTGGTCAGAGTCTCACTCTGTTGCCTGGGCTAGAGTGCCGTGGCATCAGCCTCGCTCACAGCAACCTCAAACTCTTGGGCTCAAGCGATCCTTCTGCCTCAGCCTCCTGAGTAGCTGGGACTACAGGCATGTGCCACCATGCCTGGATAATTTTTTAATATGTATATTTTTATATAATTTATATATATAATTTTTAATTGTCCAGCTAATTTCTCTCTATTTTTTTAGTAGAGACAGGGTCTTGCTCTTGCTCAGGCTGGTCTCCCGAATTCCTAAGCTCAAACAAGCCTCCCGCCTCAGCCTCCCAGAGTGCTAGGATTACAGGTGTGAGCCCTGCCTAGTCCGTAACATTTTTAATAAAACATGAAGAAATACATGCAGAGTCCCCAAGACATCTTGGATGGGAGATATTGTGTTTATATGCTGAAACTTCCACATTAGGAGCTTAATTCTTAAAATGGTTAGTAGAGACACTATTGGGTAGAAAACTTCTTGATGATCACCGGAGTAACTCTCAGGAAATTTGCCCTGTCCTGATTTGGCTTTTTTTTTTTTCTTGCAAGAGCTTGTGTTTTTTCAAGCTCATCAAATGCCCCTGCACATTTAACAACTCAACTATGCCTTGCAAAGCTGCTTTCATTGTATATTTTGAGCCATCAGCTGGTACATACTGTACATTTAGCAATGTGCTCGGCTGAGTCACTAATCAACAAGAGTATTCTCCTGAGAAAAATGTGTTTTCAGTTATTGAGGATTTGCATTTTCTAATAGAGGCTCCGTAACTGTGACAATTCAATAAATTATTCATGGCGAAAGTATTAATTGCTTGTCGGTCATACTGCTAAATGTTTTCTTCCGTAGGAGAGCTCGAAAACCTATAATTAATACGTTTCAAAGCTGTAGATGAGAGTCTCATAATGAACACTGAGGTTAATGAGAGTCAAACGCCGTCATCCAGAAACGCTGAACTAGTTTAGTCCTGGAACTTTTACTCAACACATTTTTTCCCCCAGAAATGATTAAAATACTAAGAGTACAACGTATATGAAAACTGGCCAATTCTTAATGGTTCTCATTGTTTTGTGTGAAAACAAAGGGTTGTCTACAGAAGTTGGTTAAGAATAATGGGATTTTAGAAATCAAATCTCATATTAGCCATGTATTCAAGCACTGCTTTTGAAAGGATTTTTTTCATGTGTGGGGTTTGCGTTGAAGGAGAGAAGGCTAATATTTTCACCTGACTGAAGACAAGTGCAAGTTTGATTCTCAGTTGTTTTTGCTGCCTACTCTCTCTCTGCCACCAGGCTCTCTCTCCTGCATCTCCTCAAGCCTCCTCCTGACTTGTGGTCCAGCCTGGAAACGTGCTCATTTCCTTCGGAAGTGGTAAGTCAAGGCAGTCATCAATTCAGGAAGGGACAATAGGATCAAGCAATTGGGACACAAGTATCCTACTTCTTTTTCTGAAAATACCTAATTCTAGCATTTGTTCCTTTGCGTGTTCTGGACCTCAGTGTAGAGCCCTTTCAATGATAACCATAATTACTACAGGTGAGAGACTCAGTTTGTTCTTAGAATCATCACAACCAAGTATCAGGAAACTGGCTCCCCGTCTAAGCCATGACGCCCACACACTTCTTTACGGGCTTCTTACCCATATGCCTTCCTTTCTTTTCTTGATGTCCTTAGTGAAATTTTAGAAGTTCGTGGCCAATTAGTGCTTTCTTGCTCTAAGTGCACAAAGCTGTAACTATAAATTGAGTAGCATCAAATTGGCAAACTAGGTTCCACATTTTCCAAAGGACATTTTTAGTTCATCTCCCTAAGAACATGCGGTTCTTTAAAGAATGAAATCACAGTATCTTAGTCTCAGAGGGATCTTGGACTGCATGTAGCCCAGCTTCCGCATTTTACCAGATAAGGAAAATGAGCAACAGGGAGAGATTAAATGATTGATGAAGAACATAACAGTTAATTAGTGGCCAGGGTATGACTATACACAGCTCTTCTAACTTCTAGTGCTTCTTATTTTCCTTTGTTGTGCTTTTCAATAGACTTTTGTATTATTTTTGTAATGATGTTTAAATCACAAGCTATTATAATTTGAACTAAGTGTTGTAGAAGGTCCAAAGCTCAGCACAGATGTAAATATGAATTTGAATGTGCAGTGTACTTGAAAAAAAAAAAAACTTTATGCCCTCAGGGGAGATTACCTAGCCATGAAGTAGAAGCTTGGCTGTCTTTATTCTTAGCAATATGGGAACTTAAGTGGGGAGGCAGGATACTGTAGGTAGAAAACCAGACAGCGCCTGCTGTGTGTATTTATGGGTAAGGCATTTGAAGAAATCTTACATAGAAGGAGCCAATAGCACTTACTCATTAAACATCTTGGCTCTTTTAATGGGTATTTTTGCTCTAAGCTCTTTTGCCAGTGGTACGTTTACTGACTTCTCTGATGACAGAGTTTTTTTCTCTTTTAAAATCTTTTTTGTTCTTTCGCTTTTAAAAGTCCAGGTTTCCAATATAAGCCGCCTTCTTGATGTTTGTTTGTTTGTGTTTGTGTTTTGCCCATTTACATATTGCATATCTACATGCCTGCTGTCTGCTGGACAGCCATCCCGGTCTCCTTGGGAAGCTTCTGGGAGCTCGTTTTCTTCCCCATGCAGGCAGCCTGGGAGCCCTAACATTCCTTGTCACCAACCAGAGCTTTTCCCATCACCACAAGGAATACCCTCTTGGATGCCTAATAAACGCTTGACATTTAACTTCAAAATGGAGCCTTCGTTTGCTGTCCTTCCCCATGTAAGCTCCCCCTTCCTGATTTCTGTACAACGATCGTCACAATTACTGTTCTTCCATTTCCCTCACCTTAAAAACTCAGGGCTGGTTAATCTCTCTTACTAATCCCCTATATCATGCTGTCTCTAGGTCTCATGAATAATTCATTTCCCATGTCTTGAGCCTGGCTCGCTCTTTTCTTTTTCCACAGCACCTACGATAATTCAGACCCTCTCCATCTCGCTCATGTCTTCTGTGACAGCATTTTAACTGGAATCTCAGGTTCCATTTTATCCCAACAAAACCTCCACATCTTGGAAAAAAGGTGCCGTACCAAGCATACATCACCTCGGTTAATCTTGAACACCACCATATGAAGTAGGTGTCCTTTTCTTACTGTCAGTATCATCACTAGCAAACATGTATTAAGCATTTACTATGTGCAAGGCGTTGTGCTAAGTACTTTACTTGAATTAGTTTAATTCTTATAATAATCTTACAGGTCGGTACTAGTGTCAGCTCCACTCAGAGATGAGATTGAAGCTTACAGGGGTAAGCAGCCTGCCCAGCACACAGTTTGCAACTGAGAGAGCCTGGGATGGACCTAAACAGGCTGACTCCCAAGTCCAGGCTCAGGGCCACCACGCTGTATTAAAACCCCAGTATTAGAAATGAGGCATCTGAGTCTCAAAGGAAATTTCAGTCCTCCGCCTTTCCCTAGTGACTTCTTATTTTGTCATCTTTCCCCTTAGTCTCAGAAGATAACCTTGTTTCCTGGCTTCTGCTTTACTTATCCCTTAAATGTGAGTATTTTTCGAGGTCTTATCCCTGGCTCTCTGTTAGCTAGAAACCATTGGCTCTTGACCTTGTTAGTCACGATCTCCTTTTGAGGATTTGATAAAGTTTTGGACTTTCTAGAAAAAGGCACACAGATACACAATGCCATTCTGCTTCAGGCAGCTCAAGGACTCCTTTCAAGCCTAGGAACTCGTGCACTCATGCATAAAAGTAAGTTCCAGATGGATTAAGTCTCTAAAGGTAAAATACAAAACAAAATAAAAATGAATTATAGTAAAATACAGGATTTTTTTTTTTTTTTTTTTTTTTAGAGACTGTGCTTGCTCTGTTGCCCTAGCTGGAGGGCAGTTGTATTATCATAGCTCATAGCAACCTCAAACTCCTTAGCTCAAGCAATCGTCCTGCCTCAGCCCCATAAGTAGCTGGGGCTATCTATAGGTGGGCGCACCACCATGCCCGGCTAAGCTTTCTATTTCTGTAGAGACAGGAGTCTTGCTCTTGCTCAGGAGGAGTCTTGCTCTTGTTCCTGTCTTTGTGTTGTTCCTGTCTCGAACTCCTGGCCATCCTCCTACCTCAGGCTCCCAAACTGATAGGATTACAGGCGTGAGCTGCCATGCCCAGCCCAAAATACAAGAAAATTAGTTTCACACATTCTTGGTCCAAGGAAGGCTTTTCTAAGCATGTCATCAAGTCCAGGAGCCAGAAAGAGACAGACAAATTTGACTTTAATACAAATTTTTACATCCCTAATAGGTTTTTTTCCAGCACTAAAATTTAAGGAGAGCACTGTTCGCAAAGCAGAGTAATCTCTGTGTATCATAAACTGTTCTCTTACCTCCGGTGACAATCACATTTGCTTTAAGACAGTAGCAAAACGTGTTTGCTCCTCGTGGTATGGAAAACTCTCTGACAGGCCTGGGAAATACAAATTAGAGGCAAAACATATATATTTTTCTATAATAAAGCAAATTCCAACTTATAAATATTAATCGATGGTGTTTAATGAGATCATTTCTAAATTGGTTGTAAATGCATTTACCCACAGACAAGATCATAAGTATTAGCAATAATTAAGTCCTTGCTAACCCACAGAATCTACTTACTCTATAATGTGGTGATATTTGAAGGAGCACTTTGTGTTGTTCCTGTCTAAAAAGAAATCCAGCCCTCCACCCTGGCTTTGTGGTTTTGCTGGTGGTGAGGAGGGGCAGAGCTATAGGAAGTCTTAATCCAGAAAGTATATTGGGTTGCTAAACAGGTCTGCTTTGGTAGTACAGAACGCCAGGAACTCATTTGGACACTTCTCTCTCTCTTCCCACCCACATCCAACCTGCTGTCAAGTTCTGTTGTTTTTACCTCTAAAATATACCTGAAATCTGACCTCTTCTTCCTGTCCCCACTGCGAGATCTTGGTTCACCTCCCCATCCTTTCTCCCCAGAACTATCACAATAAACCGCTACTTGGCCAGGCGCGGTGGCTCACGCCTGTAATCCTAGCACTCTGTGAGGCTGAGGCGGGCGGATTGCTTGAGGTCAGGGGTTCGAAACCAGCCTGAGCAAGAGTGAGACCCTGTCTCTACTATAAATAGAAAAAATTAATTGGCCAACTAATATATATAGAAAAAATTAGCCGGGCATGGTGGCGCATGCCTGTAGTCCCAGCTACTCCGGGGGCTGAGGCAGAAGGGTTGCTTGAGCCTAGGAGTTTGAGGTTGCTGTGAGCTAGACTGACACCACGGCACTCACTCTAGCCTGGGCAACAAAGCGAGACTCTTTTTCAAAAAAAAATAAAATAAAATAAAAAATAAACCGCTACTTTCTCAGTTGCCACTGCTGCCACTCCTCTTCCTCCATTCCCACCCCAAACCCTGTTGTCATGCTGCAGCCAGAGTGATCTTTGTAAAATATGAAGTAGATCAAACTGCTTCTCTCCAGTGGCTTCCCGATACTCGAAGGAGAAGAGCCATGTTCCTCTTCCTGGCCCCCATGCCCTGAGTGATCCCGGTAATCCTTCCATGTTCGCCCCATGCCCTCCTCTTCCCCATGCTCTACGACCCGCCCACACTGACTCTCATCAGCCTCCTTTCTGGACACACTGAGCTCTTGCTGCACTCCAGAGCTTTTGCACGGGCCAAAGATGTTCTTCCCCCAGAGCCCTGCCACACTAACAACTGTCCTCTTTAGGTGTCAGCTTAAATGTAACTTTCTTAGAAAGGCCTATCTTAGACACCACCTTCCCACTCCCACCAACTAAATTGTTTTTGAGTTATTTTCTCTCCTAGTACCGTGTTAATTTTACTTAAAGCATACAGCATCAACTCTATAATTTTAATATGTAGGTTTTGGGTGTTAATATCTGTGAGTAGTATTGTGCCATGCTTAAAAAAGCTCATGTCTGTAGCCCCAGCTACTCAGGAGGCTAAGGCAGGAGGATAGCTGGAGCCCAGGAGTTCAAGTCAAGCCTGGAAAACAAAGTGAGACCTTGTCTCTTAAGGAAAAAAAAAAAAAAAAGAGCTCAGCATCTATCTTAGGGGAATAAGAGAAAGAACTAATATTTATTGAGCACTACGTTCCAGGCATTAAACCAGGTACTTTACATGCATTGACTTAAGTAATTTTTATAAGACTATAAGGTAGGTATATTCCTTGCCATTTAAAGATCAGAAAACTGAGGATAAGGAGAGCTAATGGTAATGTGTTACACGGTCACAGAGCTCGTGAGTGCTAGCATAGAACCAGTTCTGTCTGGTTCCATAGCAACTCTACTGAGGGGAACTATATTCTTTCTAAAAGAATAATCTGCCTTTGAATTGAGTAAACTAATAAAAAGTAATGCTGAGTAGTGGGTTGCTTATCTCTTGGAAATTGTCAAGCTATCAAAGGGTTAAAGGGTCAGCTTATGTCTTGCAACAGACAACATGCTGTACATGGCATAATTAATTGCAGATGTTTATTTTCTTGCTAATGCAAAAACCCCATTTGTGAAATTACCATACAAATTATAACCAGAATGATAATCACTTCTGAAATGGAAAATTTTTTGAGAGATTTTTTCCTGCCTTTTTGGGAGCTGTATTGGGTCCCATTTTAACAGCTGGCCAATTATGTATTTGTATAAATGCAGTTGCATCTGGCTCAACTTAAGATCCATTGTAGGTAATTGCAGAAACAGGAATATGTAGAATCTAGCAATGGAGGGGACCCGGCTCTCATTCTGTTGAGATGACTCTCCATAAGCAGTGGCGGGTCAGGAAAACATGATTGCGAATCTCTTGAGAACCTCTTCAGCTTCTAGATTTAGAAGGAAAGCGGCCCAAGTGAGGAAGTAGTTGAGAAGCTCATGCAGAATGTGACGGAACAGATCAATGATCACTGTTTGCTGAGTTTGTCTGTGTATTTTTATCTCACGGTTTCCTGACTCTTTCTCAGCTGAATATGTTACCAGCTGAATTCCAGGAGATAGGGGAAACAGTAGGAAGCCCAGAACCAGGCTTAAGGACAAAGCCCTGACTACTGCAAAGTAGATGTTTTTCAGAGCAAAGACTAAAATGCACTAGTTAGTTCGAAAAATAAAATCTAGATAATTTAAGTGTTTACAACTACTAAGTACCGAATCTACAAAACACTATGGAGAGTAGGAATTTAAATCTCCTGCAATACCATTATATAATATAAATTAAAAATACCTATAAACATATATTTTGAGAAAAACATATAAACAAAAAGATACATTAAACCCAATAGAATGGTTACCTCTGTGTGTGTGTGTGTGTGTGTGTGTGTGTGTGTTTGAGTGTGAATAGAGTGGAGGATAAGGATAAAAAGGAATAACATAAGTAAGGGAGAATGAGAGAGTGTGACTAACTCAACTCTGCTCTTGAGGTTACCCTACCAAAGAAAAGATACTACATTTGCCTAGAATCATATTACTTGAAGGGTATATTTTCCCTGACAGAAAGAAGAAGGTATCCAATCGGAGTGAGATAAAAAAAGATTACTACCTCACTTAAAACCTAGCACAAACATTCACAACTTGATTGACAGTCAGATCATAATGCATGGAAAAGGGGAATGTTGGCACCATAGTGACGTGTTCCCAGAGGAAAATATTAGTGCCTTTCCTTTCCTGTAATGTTGGGGTATTTATTATTATCATGGATTTTGG
Source organism: Microcebus murinus (assembly GCF_040939455.1). Lineage (NCBI taxonomy): Eukaryota > Metazoa > Chordata > Mammalia > Primates > Cheirogaleidae > Microcebus > Microcebus murinus. The sequence continues at coordinate 48,468,652 of NC_134122.1, read as the reverse complement.
CCACAAATGGAAATCAAAGTCTTCTTTAAAAATCCATTATTTAGGAAAGAAGAAGTTTTCAACGTTTTACAGTTTTCAGTTTACAGTTTTCAAAGCGCCTTCACCCATCTTAGTCTATTTGAGAATCACAAAAATCCTGTGAGGTAAGAAAGTTAGTACTAGTCTCACTCATAACCAAGGCAATTGAGGTTCAAATAACTTACATAACATGCTCAACACCACATAGCCAATAAAAAGTGGCAGAAGTCACCTAAGAACTCCTTTGCTCCCTCACAAACCTATTCCTTCATTTGTATTCTTAGTAAATAGTGCCATGGAAACAGTCCTCCAACCAGAAGCTTGACAGTGACCCGCTTCTTGGGCACTCTTTCTCTAGATCTTTGCATGATTTGATCTTCATCTCACTCAGGTCTCTGCTCAAATGTTATCTCTTCAGAGCAGTCTCTCCTGACCATTCTATCAAATATAACAGCTTCCCATCACTCTATCCTCTCACCTAAATTTGCATTATTTATTTGATTATTTGTTTATTATCTGTCTCTACCACTAGAATATGAGCTCCATGAACACAGGAAGTTAGTCTCTTTTGTGTACCATCATATCATATCACTGCTTGGAACAGTCTGTTTTGGGTCTATGATAGGCATACATTAATTAATGTTATTAAAAAGTGAAACAGATTCTTCTCTCCCCCTTATTCCTCTGACCCAGTAGGTCATCAATTCTTGCAAATTATGCAAGAATCTGTTCCCTCTCCATCCCTACTTACAATAGTTAAGTTCAAACCTTCATCATTTCTCTTTTGTAGTAGTACTGTCATAATCTCCCCCAATTGATTTTCCCTCTTTTTAACTTGCCTTTCCCCAATCCAGTCTCCACCTTGCTTCAGGGAAATCTGTCAAAACCATATATTTTATCACTCTCCTATTTAAAGCATTCAATGGCTTTCTATAGCTTTCAGATTAAAATCCCAGCTCTTTAGCATAGTATGAAGGTCTTTTCATATTGGCCTGTCTGGTCTCATCTTTCCCAACAGTTCTGCCCCTGGGTGCTCCAATCGTATTGAACCACTTGCAGTTTCTAGGACTCACCACCTTCTTTTTCACTTCCATATCCTTGCAAATGCCATTTCTTTAGTGTGTCTATTTATCCACTCAATTGCTTCGACTGACCAACTCTTACCCATTCTTCAAAACTCAGCAAGCATGACAACTTCAGGAAGCCTTCCCCTATTTCTCTCCCAGCCCCCATTAATCCTACACTAAGATGCTCTGAGCACCCTCTTCTGCTCCCATACCCCTCTCTTACATCTATGTCACAACACTTATCACCCTCTGTGAGAATCACTCGTTTTTCTCCCTCATTACCCATGTAATCAAGGGCATGGTCTTATTTATCTTTAAATTCCCAGCCCCTAGTACAAGTGCCTCAAACACAGTGACTCATCAATTAGTATTTACTAAAAAAATATTCAGACTTCTACTCTAGAGCTTCTTTTGGAATCCTCTATGTACTTTTGCTCAAATTATGGAATAATCAGAAAGAGAACATTGGATATATTAACAATCCTCAACAATCTTAGTGTCTTGAAAAGACATACCCTTAAACATAATTAAAATGCAATACATACAAAGAAGAGGCATAAAAAGGGTATTCAACCCATCTCGGAAGACAGGTGATAGGGAAAGGTCAGGAAAATTCCCTGGACTAGGTATCATCTAATCCTTAAAGGATAATGGAGGCTGGGAAGGGAAAGAGAAAGGAGAATGGGGAGAGTGTTTCAGGTCCCAAACCTGTACAAGGTCCCAGCATGGAGTTTCCAGGAAGCAGAAAGAAGTTCAGATTTACAGAAAGCCAATAACAGGGCAGTGAAGGGCACTGAAGGGGATAAGGTAGAGGGACATGCAGGGGCCAGACTATGGAAGTGCTATGGAGAGGGGATGGAGAAACATGAAAGGTATTGAGGTGGTTGGATGTCTTCTTCAGGAGAATACCCTGGAAGACTAATGGACAATAGTTTTGACAGGGATAAAATGGAGGCAAGAGGCCAGTGGAGATAAGAGCCTGGAAAGTGAAAGAGATAGAGATAAAGAAAATAAGACAGATTCAATGAGTGTTTATGAGGTGATAAACACAAATTTGGTAATTGATAATTTGTGGGGATTAAGGGAGAGGAAGGAGTCATATGGGGTTGCCAGGTTTCCAACTGGGGTGATGGGTAGATCATGGTAATACTAAACAAAATACAAAATGCTACAGAAGATATAGTTAGGGGTGGGGAAATTAAATTCAGATATGATTGTATGAGTTTGAGGGTCCATGAGATATCCAAGTGGAAATGTTGAACAGGGATAAGTCCAAAATTCAAGATAGCTTGGGTTTCATCAGTACATAGTTATTGGTGTGTTGCAGAAAATGAACATCACCCAGGAAAGCACAGAAAGTGAGAAGAAAGGCTGGATAAGGATAGAACTCTAGAAACCACCACCATTAAGGGCAGGCACAAAAAAGAAGAATCGTAAGAAAACCAAACAAACAAACAGTAAGACACTAGGAGGAAACTCTGGCTTCCCAAAAGCCAGGAGAGTAGAATTTCAGGGTGGTTGAGATCAGTAATACCGATCTTAACTCTTAGGCTAAGTGATTCCACAAAGTAGAAGCAGAAGTTATATTAGAGCAAATTATGGAAGGCATGAATAATGTCCAGGAAATGGAAGCAGTGAATGCAGAGTACTCTTTCCAGAAGACAGAATAAGAAGGGAAGATCATTAGAAGGAGATCGTAGGTCAAGGAGAGGATTACTTATATCAGAAGAGAATTCAGCATCATGGGATAATGAGAGAGTAGGAGAAACTGAGAGATGGCAAGATCCCAGAGAAGATGGAAGGGGTTAACTGCAAGGTCACCAATGCAGGGTTTGATACTTTAACCTCTGAAAGAGAAAAAAGGATAGATGGGGCTATAGGTAATTTTGAAAGGTATGATGTGTTGAAGAATTCCACCTTGTGACCTCAGGTTTTTACATCATATGGGAGGACAGGACATCAGTGGAGAGGGAAAGGAGTTGAAGTTTGGAATAGTCACTGAGGGGAGTGGGAGAGGATGTAGAACAAAGGCATGTAGAAGGATTGGGACTCCAGGCTATGGGCTATCCTGAGCAGAAGGGTTGGGATTTTGCTGATTGATGCAGTCGCCAGACAGGGATGTACTGCAAAGAAGAATGCTGGTGAGATAGGAGCTCAGATGATTAACATGGGCTCCAAGTGGGTAGGAAGGGAAGAAAGTCAAGGAGTGGGCTGACAGTATTTAAGATAATAGAGAGATCAAGGTATCAGAGACCTCAATGAGGTCATTGAGTAGATGTAGTGGGAGTTAGAGTATTCAAGAGCTGGTAAGGTAAGAGGTCAGAGAAAGGGACATTGAAGTTTCTGAAGAAAAAAATCGCAAGTGCTGTAAGTTAGCGCTTGTCAATGTTATTCAGATTTATCTTTTGATTTATGTTTTATAATTTTAGCATTGGCAATAGGCAACTAAATGCACCAGTGTAAAAATACTCTTTAAGAAGGAAGAAATAAGCCACTTCATCCACCTAAATGCAGACTTGGCATGTTTATTGTGGCTGCCGTAGCTTTTCTTGTTAATGAAATCACTGCCAATTTTATTCTCTCAGTCCTCTACATGAGGCTCCTTGTTCTTATCTTTCTGGGCTTGCTAAAAGACTATCATTTATTACTCTCTTTTCCGAACTTCTACTCTACCTATAATCCTAAACCATTCAACTAGCCTCTGACATCCCCTGTTTTGCATTGTTAAGTATTATCCTGTGCAATGGTGCTCCGGTAAATGTGTATTCAGCTGGGGCCAGGGAATGAGGAGGTGGTCGTTGATTTGTAAGGTTTGCTGCTTTCCAAGGTATAAATATTTCTACCATTGCCTATTTCAAACTACCAATGTGACATCTCTGAACGTGGAGTTGGGAAAAATATAAACGAGCCAAGTCTGCATTTAGGTGGATGAAGTGGCTCATTTCTTCCTTCTAAAAGAGTATTTTTACATTTGTACATTTAGTTGGCTATTTCCAATGCTAAAATTATAAAATAGAAATCAAGAGATTAGGCTGTGCATTATTATACTGTATAGTATTTCTTGAGAACATAAAAAACCTTAAGAACACAGATAATAGTAAATTACAAGAAATAAATTTACACAACCAATCAACTATCATCTAATTAAAGAGAAAAAATAAATACAAAAAATTTTAAAAAATAAGAAAAAAAAGAAAGAAATAGGAACTGAGGTGTTTTGAATGTTTATTGTCTTTGTTTTTAATATAATAGAATTGTGAGCCTATATAATTTAAATTTTAATGATGACAGTGTTTAACAACAGGCTTACCAAATTCATGAAGTTTTAGCAATCAACTCAGCATATAAGTTGATGTGAGCTGGCTCCAGCATACCTACCACTGATTTTATATCCGTGTCTTCCACTTAAATTTCAAGCATGTAGAGGCAGGGATCATGACTTAAATATATTTTTATTGTCTACAGTGCTTAACCTATAGTAAGTTACTACATATTTGTTGGATAATTAATACACTTATGGATTAAAGGCTGTATATGACTTATATAGGTTTCCAGTTGCACCACTAGCTGTTCTAATTACCCTGGTAAGGGTATTGGAAATATTTGCCTGGTAAAATCACAGCTATAGATTTGTGTATCTTGGAAATGAAAACCCTTTTTCTGGATATTGAAGTAGAATATATGTCTTCTATAGGACCACAGGGCATATTTATTATATCTGCATGTGTTTTCACAATGTTTCTTTATGGTTATGAATATATGATGAGTTGCCAGTATAATATAAAATCAAATTGGATATAAAGTTGCATCCATTTCTTAATTAAATGTTTCAGAAATGCACTCTTTAAAAATGCCAGAGTATAATCACCAGCAGTTAATTTTGTTACAGAAACTAAATGAAACTTTGCAATTAATTATGCCATATAAATGATATTTGTGGAATCCAATCTGGTGTCAAGAAATTAAATTGTTTTTAACATGCTGTGAAAAGTTTTTAATTCATCTCTCAGTGCAATATGTTATGCACCAACATAAACATTTTTATCTTTTTCTAAATGAGTGAAAAATATGTCTCTTATAAAGTCTACAGTTTAAAAAAAAGTAAGGTAGTTAGTCATCTTAGAGATGTGATATTCTGTTCTTCCATGAAATTTCTAATTCTGTTATTCCATTGCTTAAATTAAAAACTTTAGAATTTAGATAAATTCTCTGCTCTTTATGAGCAGAGGCTATCTTTTGTTTTCCATTTTTTCTGTGCATTCCATTAAACAGCTCAAGAGTACATAAAAGGTATCACTAGTGCTTTTTTAGACAGACTATTTGCCACTTATAGTACTTCTTTTAGTTGTACCCTAAATTCAAACGGGTGGGGGAGAGCCAAGTTCTCTCACTAAAATTCAGTCTCATTTCAATTCACCCATATTTAGATAATAAAGCTGAAATTCAGAAAAATTGATTAGAATTTAGAAAATAAGTTTTAATAATGGAATTAAATCAGTTTTGCAGTTATGTGTTTTAACCAATATTTTAGATAGGTTTATGCTTATTCTTAAAACAAAGTTTGAACAATATGGCTGTTGTTTATTCTTACAACAAGTCAGATTCTTGCTCGTGGCTCAGTATATTTTTAATAGACTTTATTTTCTATAACAGTTTTGGGTTCACAGCAGAATTGAGTAGAAGGTGCAGAGATTTCCCATATACTCCCTGCTGCTAGTGCTGACTAATACTCTATCGCCTGGATTACCACAGTTTGTTTATCAATTCACTTACTGGAGGACATCTTGGGTGCTTCCAAGTTTTGGCAATAATGAATAAAGCCGTTATAAACATCCATGTACAGGTTTTTGTGTGGACATATGTTTTCAACTCCTTTGGCTAAATACCAAGGAGTGTGATTGCTGGATCATGTGCTAAGTGTATGTTTAGTTTTGTAAGAAACTGTCAAACTGTCTTCTAAAGTGGCTGCACCATTTTGCATTCCCACCAGCAATGAATGAGAGTTCCTGTTGCTCCACATCCCCACCAGCATTTTGTGGTGTTAGTGTTCTGGATTTTGGCAATTCTAATATGTATGCAGTGGTATTTTGTTTGAATTTACATTTCTCTAATGACATATAATGTTGAGCATCTTTTCTTATGCTTATTTGCCATCTGTATATCTCTGGTGAGGTTTCTGTTCAGATTTTTTGTCCATTTTTCAATTGGATTGCTTGGTTAGTTATTGTTGAATTTAAAGAGTTCTTTGTATATTTTGAGTAACAGTCCTTTATCAGATGTGTCTTTTGCAAATATTTTCTTCCATCCTGTGTCTTGTTTTCTCATTCTCTTGACAGTGTCTTTTTACAGAGCAAAAGTTGTTCATTTTAATGAAGTACAGTGTATCGATTATTTCTTTCTTGAATCATGCCTTTGATGTTGTATCTGAAAACATCTCCATCCCCAAGGTCACCTAGATTTTCTCCTATATTACCTTCTAGGAGTTTTATAACTTTGCATTTTTTTTAGGTCTATGATCAATTTTGAGTTAATTTTTGTGAAAGGTATAAAATCTGTGTCTAGATTTGTTTTTGCATGTTATTGTCTAGTTATTCCAGCACCATTTGTTGAAAAATACCTTTGCTCTGTTGTAGTACCTTTGTTTGTCAAAGATCAGCTGACTATATTTATGTGAATCTATTTCTGTGCTCTGTATTCTGCTTTATTGAACTACTTTTCTATTCTTTTGCCAATACTACACTGTCTTGATTACTGTAGCTTTATCATAAGTCTTTATTTGTCAGTCTTCTTACTATGTTCTTTCCCTTCACTATTGTGTTTGCTACTCTAGATCTTTTGCCTTTCCATATAAACTTTTAATCAGTTTATTGAGATTCACAAAATATCTTGCTCTTCTTCTCATATATATCTTGTACATATTTTGTTAGACCTTATTATTTCATTCTTGGGTGTTAATGTAAATGGTATTGTGTTTTTAATTTAAAATTCATTGTTCATTGCTGGAATATAGGAAAGTGATTGACTTTGGACATTAACTTTGTATTTTGCAAACTTACTGTAATTACTTATTAGTTCTGAGAGGAGTTTTTGTGTTGATTCTTTTGGATTTTTTACATAGACAATCACATCATCTTTGAACAAAGACAGTTTATTTCTTCCTTTGCAATCACTATAACTTTTAGTTCCTTTTCTTGTCTTATTGCATTAGCTATGACTTCCAATATCATGATGAAAGGAAGTGATGAAAGGGAACATTCTTGCCTTATGCTTGCTCTTCATGGAAAAACTCTGAGTTTATCACCATTAAGTATGATATTAGCTGTAGATTTTTTATAGATCTTATTTATCTACAAAGAAGGATGTTCCCTCTATCCCTACATTGCTGAGAGATGCTCACATGGCAGAAAGAGGGTTAGAGAACTGTCTGGAGTATCTCTTATAAAAGCACTAATTCTATTCTTGAGGGTTCTCTCCCCATGACCTAAATTACCTCCCAAAGGCCCACCTCCTAATACCATAATTTTGGGGGGTAGGATTTCAAAATAAAATTTTAGGGGTCCACAAACATTTAGTTCATAACAGTCATTCTTTTTATATGCTGTCATATTTGGATTTGTTAATATTCTATTGGTATTTGTGCCTATGTTCATAAGAGATATTGGTCTACAGTTTTCTTTTCTTGTAATAACTTTGTCTGGTTTTGGTATTAGGGTAATATTGTACTCATAGAATGAGTTAGGAAGTATTCCCTTTGTTTCTATCCTCTGAAAGAGAGTATAGAGACTTGGTGTTATTCCTTCCTTAAATGTTTCATAAAATTCACCAGCAAACCCATCTGGGCCTGGTGCTTTGTGTTTTGAAAGGTTATTAAGTATTGATTCAATTTCTTTAATAGACATAGGCCTTTTCACATTGTCTATTTCTTTATGTGTGAATATTGGAAGATTGTATCTTTAAAAGAATTATTCCATTTCATCTAGGTTATCAAATTTGTAGGCATACAGTTGTCCATAATTTTCCTTTATTATCCTTTTAATGTCCCTGAGATCTGTAGTAATATTTTATCTTTCATTTCTAATATTAGTAATTTGTGCCTTGTCTCTTTTTTTTTCTTAGTTAGCCTGGCTAGTTAGTTTTCTTAGTTAGGCTTATCAATTTGGTTCTCTACTGATTTCTCTGCTTTATTTTTTTTTTATTATCTTCTGCTTACTTTGGATTTAATTTGCTCTTCTTTTCTAGTCTCTTAAGGTGGAAATTTAGATGATTAATTTTATATCTTTTTTTCTATTATATGCATTCAATGCTATAAAGTTTCTTCTAAACACTGCTTTCACTATATCCCACAAATCTGAATAAGTTGTATTGTCCTTTTTATTTAGCTAAAAATAAGTTTTAATTTCTCTTGAAGTTTTTTCTTTGACCCGCATGCTACTTAGAAGTGTGTTGTTTAAGTTGTTTATTGGGATTTTCCAGTTATCTTTCTGTTAACTGATTTCTGGTTTAATTCTATGGTGATCTGAGAGTATACAGTGTATGATTTCTATTTTTAAAAATCTGTTAAGGAGTTTTTAATGGCTCAGACTGTGGTCTATCCTGGATAATGTTTCATGTGAGCTTGCGAAGAATGTGTATTCTGCTGTTGTTGACAAGCAGTCTACAGACGTTAGTTATATCCAGTTGATTGATCCAGTTGAGTTCAACTTCCTTTACTGACTTTCTGTTTGCTGGCTCTGATAAAGGGGTATTGAAGTCTCCAATTATAATAGTGGATTTATTATTTCTCCTTGAAGTTTTTTTTTTTTTTTTTTTTTCATAGAAAGCAAGAAGTAGAATCTCCTTGAAGTTTTATTAGTTTTTGCTTCATTAATTTTGATGCTGTATTGTTAGGTGCAGACATGTTCAAGGCTTATTATGGCTTCTTGAAGAATTGACTCCTTTGTTATTATGTAATGTCCCTCTTTATACCTGATAACTTTCCTTGCACTAATTTCTGTTCTTTCAGAAATTAGTATATCTTCTCCTACTTTCCTTTGATTAATTGGTGTTAGCATGGTACATCTTTCTCTATCCTTTTACTTTTGATCTGTATATATCTTTATATTTAAAGTGGGTTTTTTGTAGACAACATATAGTTAGGTCTTATTTTTTGATCACTCTAGCAACTTCTGTCTCTTAATTGATGTATTTAGGTTATTGACTTTTAAAGTGATTATAGATATAATTAAATTGATACCTACTACATTTGTTACTGGTTTTTTTGTCCCTTTTCTTGGTTCTTATTTTTGTCTTTCACTCTTTTTATGCCTTTGTGTTTTTAAGAGAACATTTTATATAATTCCGTTTCCTCTATCTTCTTAGCCTACCCATTATACTTTTTAAAAAACATTTTTAGAGGTTGACCTATTGTTTATAATATACATTTACAACTAATCCAAGTTCACTTTCAAATGGATAGTACAATTACTTTAGAATAACAAAAAAACTCTAATTCCTCCCTCCCATTCCTTGTATTATTGCTGTCATTTATTTTACTTACACATACCATATATGCCATGTATACACATCTGTGTGTATATATTACACACACATAAACATACATAAGTGAATACATTCTGCCATTATTATTTTGAACAAATCATCTGTTAGATAAATTAAGATAACAAAAATAAAAATTTTTACTTTACTTTGACTTTTTCCTCCTCTGATGCTTTCATTCTTTATATAGATCTAAGTTTCTGACTATATAAATTTCCTTCTCTCTGAAGAACGTCCTTTAACATATCTTGAAAGGTAGGTCTACCGGCAACAAATTCCCTCCAATTTTATTTGTCTGAGAAAGTTTCATTTATCCTTCACTTTTTTTTTTAAACCTCATCCTCTAGTGATGATTTCTCCTTAATTTTTAAAGGGAATTTCACAGTGTGCACAATTATAGGCTGGTAGATTATTTATTTATTTTTATTCAGGATATTATGGGGGTACAAATGCCAGTGAATTTTTTAGACACTTTAAATATATCACTCCATTCTCTTTTTGTATGATTTCTGAGGAGAAATCAGATGTAATTCTTACCTTGCTCTTCTGTAAATAAGGTATTTTTTTCCCTCTGGCTTGTTTCAAGGTTTTTTTCCTTCATTTTTAATTTTATGCTGTTTGAGTACATCATGCCTCGGTATAGGGGGGTTTTGGCATTTATTCTTGTTGATGTTCTCTGAGACTGCTGGATCTGGAGTTTGGTGTCTGATTTTAATTGGGAGAAATTCTTAGTAATTGCTCAAATATTCCTTCTCTTCCTTTCTCCCTTCCTTCTTCTGATGTTCCCATCACACATATGTTACACATTTTGCAGTTGATCCACAGTTTTGGGATATTCTGTTTGGTTGGGTTTTTTTTTTTTCCAGTTGTTTTCTCTTTGCTTTCTGTTTTGAAAGTTTCTATTGGGCTATCCTCAGCTCAGAAATTTTTTCCTGAGCCATGTCCAGTCTACTAACAAGCCCATCAAAAGGATTTCTCTTTGTGTTTTTAATCTTCAGCATTTCTTTTTGACTTTCTTAGATTTTCCATCTTTCTGCTTACAATGCCCATCTTTTTTTACATGCTGTCTACTTTGTCCATTAGAGCCCTCAGTATATTAATCATAGTGGTCTTAAATTGTCTGATAATTCCAACCTCCCTGCCATATCTGATTCTGGTTCTGATGCTTGCTCTGTCTCTTCAAACTCTTTTTTGCCTTTTAGCACGCCTTGTAATTTTTTCTTGATAGCTGGACAGTTGTAAAGACAACTGCTGTAAATAGGCTTTTGGTAATGTGGTGGCAAGTTGTTGAGGAAGGTGAAGTGGTTTACAGTCCTGTGATTAGGTCTCAGGCTTTCAGTGAGCCTCTGCCTCTGAACCGTGAACTTCACAAGTGCTTCTGTTTTGTTTACTCCAGATGCCTAGAGTGGATATTTCCCTCCCTAGGTTGGTTATGGTCTGACAAAACTCCAGTAGTTTAGGCTCCAGTGAAATAGTTTCTCATGAGGGCAAGCCTTGGTGAGAAGAGAAGAATGTTCTGGCATAGTTCCAAATGGTTCCTTTTCCTTTCTCCCTGACAGAAGCATGAGGTGATTTTTCGTTGATATTCACTGTGAGAACCTGGTTGAACTCCTGGAGGTAAAACTCACAAAAGTATGGAGATCCTTTATGACTGGGCTCCCCCCACCCTGAAATTTTTAACTCTCAAATTGCCCATACTCTTAAAATCTGTACCCCCATAATATGCCAAAAAAAAAATAATTGCCCATACTGAGCCACCAGAAATTTATCAGTTGCAGTTGAGATTATCCTGCCCCTTCCCTAAGGGGAAGCCATATGTGACAAACAAGCCACATATGGCTTCCCATATGTGGGATACAAGCCATATATGACACAATGATGTCATATACAAGCCATATATGACAAACCCACAGCCAATATCATACTGAATGGGGAAAAATTGAAAACATTCCCACTTAGAACTGGAACAAGACAAGGTTGCCCACTATCTCCACTTCTGTTCAACATAGTGCTGGAAGTTCTCGCTGCAGCAATCAGACAAGAGAGCAGAATTAAGGGTGTCCAAATGGGAGCAGAAGAGATCAAACTCTCATTCTTTGCTGATGACATGATATTATACCTAGAAAACCCCAAGGATTCAACCATGAGACTCCTTGATCTGATAAATGAATTTGGTAAAGTCTCAGGATACAAAATCAATACAAAGAAATCAGAGGCATTCATATACGTCAACAACAGTAAAAGTGAGAACCAAATCAAAGACTCAATTCCCTTCAAAATAGCAACAAAGAAAATGAAGTACCTTGGAATATACTTAACTAAGGAGGTAAAAGACCTCTACAGGGAGAACTATGAAACAATGAAGAAGGAAATAGCAGAGGACATAAACAGATGGAAGAATATACCATGCTCATGGGACGGCAGAATCAACATTGCTAAAATGTCTATACTACCCAAAGTGACCTTCAGAGTCAACACAATCCCTATCAAAATACCATCATCATTTTTCACAGATATAGAAAAAATAATTTTACGCTTCATATGGAACCAGAGAAGATCCCATATAGCAAAATCAATCCTAGGCAATAAAAACAAAATAGGAGGTATCAATTTACCAGACTTCAAACTATACTACAAGGCTATAGTAATTAAAATAGCTTGGGACTGGCACAAGAACAGGGACATTGACCAGTGGAACAGAACTGTCCAACTAATCTTCGACAAAGCAGACAAAAACATACACTGGGGAAAAGAATCCTTATTCAATAAATGGTGCTTGGAAAACTGGATAGCCACATGTAGAAGACTGAAACAAGACCCACACCTTTCACCTCTCACAAAAATCAACTCATGCTGGGTAACAGACTTAGGTGTGAACCTTAGGTGTGAAACTATTAGGATCCTAGAGGAAAATGTTGGAAATACTCTTCTAGACATTGGCCTAGGCAAAGAATTTATGAAGAAGACCCCAAAGGCAATCACAACAACAGCAAAAATAAATAAATGGGACCTGATCAAATTAAAGCTTCTGCACAGCCAAGGAAACTATCACAAAAGCAAACAGACAACCTACTAAATGGGAGAAAATATTCATATACTACACATCTGATAAAGGGCTGATAACTAGAATCTATATAGAACTCAGGAAAACCAGCAAGAAAACTATCAAACAACTCCATTAAAAAGTGGGCAAAGAACATGAACAGAAACTTTTCAAAAGAAGATAGACTAATGACCAAGAAACATAAGAAAAAATGTTCAATGTCTCCACTCATCAGGGAATGCAAATCAAAACCACAATGAGATATCACTTAACACTAGTGAGAATTGCTTTTATCAAAAAGTACCCAAACAACAAATGCTGGCATGGATGCGGGGAGAGAGGAACACTCCTACACTGCAGGTGGGACTGCAAACTGGTTCAACATCTGTGGAAAGCAATATGGAGATACCTCAAAGCGATACGAGTAGATCTACCATTTGATCCAGCAATTCCACTACTGAGCATCTACCCAAAAGATCAAAAGTCAAAAATGAAAAAGACACCTGCACTCGAATGTTTATAGCAGCATAATTCATAATTGCAAGGCTTTGGAAACAATCCAAGTGCCCATCAATTCATGAGTGGATTAATAAAATGTGGTATATGTATATCATGGAATGCTACTCAGCTTTAAGAAACAATGGTGATATAGCACCTCTTGTATATTCCTAGATACATCTGGAACCCATTCTACTAAGTGAAGTATCTCAAGAATGGAAAAACCAGCACCACATGTACTCACCAGCAAATTGGTATTAATGGATCAACACCTAAGTGGACATATAGGAGTAACATTTATCGGGTGTCGGGAGGGTGGGAGGGGGGAGGAGGGGACGGGTATATACAACCACGACGAGTAAGATGTGCAACGTTTGGGGGATGGACATGCTTGAAGCTCTTACTCGAGGGGGCAGGGGGGCATGGGCAATATAAGTAACCTTAACACTTGTACCCCCATAATACGCTAAAATAAAAAAACAAAAAGATTTTCCTGCCCCACTCCTGGTTACTTCAGAGGATTCTCCTCTTGGGTTTCTGTTCAAGTAAATTGTGATTCTCAGTATTTACCTCTTTGTTTCTCCAATTTGGGGGCAACAAAATTGCCATGTGACCTTACTTCTCTGACAAATCTAAGAAAAGTTATTTATCTTTCAGTTTGTTAAGCTTTTTACTTACTGTTAGGATGGAATGACAGCTTCCAAACTTCTTATATGCCTGACTGGAAACCAGAAGTCTGAATGTATTTTTCTAAGACACCTTTATTGGGGTATAATAATACCTCAGTATATACCATAAAATTTACATGCATAAAATTCACCTATTGTAAGTGTACAATTCAATGATTCTTGGTAAATTTATAGAGTTGTGTAACAATTACCAGTCACCACAATAAGTTTAAAACATTTTTGTCACCCCAGAAAGTCCCCCGGTGCCCATTTGGAATACCTGCTCCTCCTGCCAGTTCTGGGCAATCACTGATGTACTTTCTGTCTCTATAAATTTGCCTTGTTTGGACATTTCACAGAAACGGAATCATCTAATATGCAGTCTTTTTATGTCTGGCTTCTGTCACTTAGCATAATGTGTTTTTGACATTTATCCATGTTGTGGTATATACCTCAATGAACTTTTAATAACAAAAATTGGAACACGATAGCTGTTTTCTACTTATTAATATTTAATCACATTGAAAACAATACTGAACACTATTCAAATTCACCTTCCTCTATGAATGCTATCTTGTGTATTACCCATGAAACATGATGATTGCTTTGCAGATCATACTCACAGGTGACTGGCTAGCCAACTGATTTGCAAGAATGATTTTAAAAGTGCAAAGTTTTACCAACAAAACTCTATATAATATAGTCACAGATACACGTGCATATTTAAGTAGCTTATAGCAATAAACAACAAATGAGCAAAATTGTCAGGAGGATATATCATGTTTACATTTGCAGGAGTGAATTCAATTTCCTCCTGAAAAAAAATCTAATTAACCTCGTCAAACAAATGGAACAGTTAACATTTGATTTTTCTTAAAACGAGTTTGAAAGTTTCAAAGCTGCCATGGGCTTATCACTGTAAAACGTCTGAGAGTCATAGAATGTTCACATATATAAACTGCTGTACTTACAAATTATCCTCGAGTCTCTTCAAGGTTTCCAAGACCAATGAATGAACACTGTCTAAGGAGCAGGATCCAAAGCATTCTAGGGCTGGAATATATTTAACTTTCATAACCCAGTCATTATGTAGCTTCCTTTTAACACTGGGAATTGAAAAAAGTTGGGATGGGATTTGTGTTAGACACATAAACATATGATGTTGAGTTTCTACTCAGCATTTTACCTTGACTTTAACTAAATTGTAACTCTGAATTGTGCTAAACCTGCATGTATAATACAGTCCTATGCATTATACCACTTTTAACTGTTTAACTAAATGTTGATAATCAAGCATATTTAAAATGAAAAAGTAACTTTAGAAGACTAGAGAATCCCAGCCCAATATTGGCACTGTTATCCTTATTTTACTAAAAAATTCTGATCATCCATGTGGAGCACTGTGTTTCATATTATTTTATATATTATATGAGTCAATTCATTTGAAAAATATTTATTTATATTTTCCATTAATACTTTCAAAACTGAACAACTGGGAAATTTATAACCCCAGATCGCTGGTGAGGCTGAGGCTGGGTTATACACCATATTCCTTATCAGAGAGTTGCCCCTCAGTTCACAAAGCATTTGAGTGAGAGACTTAGAGGCCAAATCTCTGCTTCAACATTATTGTCTTAATCTGGAAGAAGCCATCGTCATGGGGTTATATTTACTCATATTTAGTGGTTTACTGGTCTCATTCACAAACATTTATTGTACACTTACTATATCCCAGGTACCAAAGACCGGGTAAAATTCTTGTCTCCAAGTTTCTTAGCTTCTAACTGAGGGATAGACACGCTTACAACTCAAGGCATGAAAGTTCCACAACATGGCCTTAATCAGAGTGGAGAAAGAGATTTCTATTTCCTTGCCAGATTGTGTTTAATTTTGAACTCTGGATGCTGACTACTTTTTTCTTTTAATTTGCACAATGTTTTGCATATCAGTGTTTGCTACCCTCACCCCCCACCCATTCAACATGAATGAATTCTGTGGATGATAGCTTCAGGAAAATTTGTGTGATAGCCTCAGAATTTAATTACTCCTTTTAAAAAGGTATTTTTCTTTTTAATACTTTCATTCTTTCAGGTTTGAAGATCTCTTGGTGAAGAAAATGCCTCAACACTTAGCATATATACACACCCCAGTCTTGGATGATTTAAATCATCTACATCATTAAATCATCTACTTGCAAATAATTATTCACAAGAATTAATTTCATTTAACTGTACCCAGATTCCTCAAATTCCTCAGATTCCCATATCTCATTTTTGACATATCTACCTAATGGAAACAGGAATTGACAACAAAGGGCCGTGGCATTTTCTGACAGGTGGCATATGTCTCATGTCTCAGCACCTATTCTAACAGCCTATCGTAACTGGAACGCAACGCTTGATCGTATATAGAGCAGCACATCACACACTGGGGAAATCCCCCGCTGTGTCTCGTACTTTGGGGAGGCTGAGTACTACTGCTCACATGTGAAGGATGGAAAATGGAGCCAGTGGTTTTATTGTGTCATTCAGCAATGGGACTAGCTTTAATTCCATGTAGGAACAGTTGTAATGAGCTTTTAGTTTCATATTCTAACTCCAGGATAAAATATTTGTTACATTAACAACAAAGTACACTCCTGTATTTAAGAAAATTAATTATGAAAGAAAATAAATGAAAGAACAATTTAGAAAGTAAAGAAACATAAAGAAGGAAAAAAAAATCACCACTCTTAAGTCCTATAGAAACCATTATTAATATTTTGGATATTTACACTTAATATTTTTCTAAGTAAAAATACATACACACGAGTGCATTTACAAAATTGAATTCGTATGTACATACAAAAATAATTTTTTACTTAACATTATATCATAAACATTTTCCATATTATTAAATATTTTTAAAACATAGTTTAATGGGTACGTGGCATTCCCTAACATAGTTATACTATGGTTTATTGAATATCCTTAATACCTTAAATATTTTTAAGTGTCTGACAAAAAATGTGTTTTATATATCAATATGTTACATAAATTTCACTTATATTACATTATGTTTATATTTTATTTTCATATATCTGAATTCTGTATGTAAATGACTAGTTATTTAAATTAGTCATTTTCCTACTATTGGACACTAGATAATTCACCATTTGAAATAATGCTGTGATAACCATACCTACATTTTTGAAGATGGGGATCCCAGGTCCCAATCTATAAATGTTTATGAAGACATTTTATTAATCTTCCCAAATTGCTTTCTAGAAAGGTTGATGCAATTCACACTTCCTACCAACAGCACCTCAGAATACCCATCTCACAGAATCTTTCTCATTTTTAATCTTTTCCAATTTCATAAGTCAAAAATTATATTATATTTTAACTTGTACTTCTTTGATTATTAAGGAAGATGTATTTAATACAAAATTTATTTTTTTCTGATAATAAGAGTAATATATACCTTACTCTAAAAACTTCAAAGATATTATAATTAGAAGGGAGATAATAATCATGAGTTGGAGATAACTGTTAGCATTTTTGTCTGATGATTATTTTGAAATGTATTTGTACTGTGTGTGCATGTGTGTCACTCATGTGTTCCTGCCTTTGTTCATTTTTCTCTTGGGGGATTGTTATTTTTTAATTGAATTCTAACACTTATTAAAGAATATCAACCCACTGTCTGTCATATTTGTTACAAATATTTATTCTAATTTGTCATTTACTTTTTAAATGTTATCTTTTGATGTCCAGAAGGCTTTATTTTGTACATAGTCAAATCTATCAAACTTTTTCTTTGAATCTTGTATCCATTGCTTTTATGTTCAGAATCTTTTCCCATATCCAAATGCCAGTAAATAGTCACATATATTTTTATACTTTTTTTATGATTTAATTTTTTTCATTTAACTCTTCAAGTACCTTTAAGTTTTAGTCGTCAATAACATTTGAAATAGGAATTTCAGTTACTTGATTTTCCTATCTTCCCAATTATCCTGGAAGTTCATTGAGGCAAGAAGCATTTCTTCTTCAGCTTTGTATCTCAAATATCTACCATGGGGGTCTTGCACCTTGTTTTCCATATATATGTACACCACACTCACACACACCCCTATATATGCTTGAACAATGACTATAATTATTAAAATGATTATAGTGCCCATATAATACCCTTACCTTTTAAAGTTCTTTGAGTCTAAGACCTGACTTTGTAATTTCTTTTTGGATTTTGCCTGCTTTAGTCCAAAATCATCACTATTTACTGTGAATCTGTTCACAAAACCACCATCATCCCCCAAGATGATGTCGTCTCGGCAAAGGTGGTCGGGCAGAGACACCACACACACACACAGGAGGCAGTGATCCATGGGCTTTATGACAAAATAGTTTTCCTAGAAACAGAAGAATACTTTCAATGAATTATTACTTGGCTCTATTTAATAAATGTTGCTCCTATTATTTGATAAAAGTTTTACTTTCTGATGTTTCTCATTTTAGATACCCCTACAGTGATTAAAATAACTTGAAAAGAACAGTTAACTAAGTAAAGTTAATGAACACTCACTGTGAGCCTAACATTATGCTTTTGGTTGTTTTGTGGGGAAAGAGGGTAGAGCATTCTACCTTTGGCTCAATAAGGAATGAGATTTTCTGATCCATTACTGTAAATGGCCCTCTCTTATATTTATAAGAAAATATCAAAGTAAGCATAAAAAGGTTCAGGTGTTACCAGATCACTGCCATAAAATTGGGTGCTAAACAGGAAAATGAAATATCAAAGTCTCAATTATGTTACAAGGAGTCATCAGGAGAAAAAAAATCCTAACATCCAAGTTTATCAGAAATCTTCAGCAAGTATTTGTTAAGCTAACTTTGTACTATTGAATGGGTTCATTAAGCTATATAGCTATTCGTTCTTCTGAAATTCAGTCTCTACAAATTTATTCAATCAATCAAAAAATATTTATTGAGCACCTACTATGTGCCAAGAACTATTCCAGGCATGGCTATACAATGAATGATGATTAAGACAAAGTTTCTGACTTTATGGAACTAGCATTCTAGTGGAGGGAAGACAGATAAGTGAAAATAGATCATTTCAGATAATAGAAGTGCACTTAAGGAAATCAATTATAGTGCTATGATACGGAATGATTGAAGAGACCACTTAGGTCCCATGGTCAGGGAAAGTGACCTTTGATCTGGAGACCTTAATTGATTAAGAGGTAGATTAAGAAGAGGTTGAGAGGAAGGAACCTAAAAGGAGAAAGTAATGTCCAAAGATAGATAAGAAAGAGGCTATGGAGCATTATGCTGGCCAAGACAAGAGGGGCCAGGGGTGTCAGAAGGTGTCAGAAGACAATATTTTGTCTTCAGGGAGAGGAAGGAAGAAGAAAAGAAGGAAGTAGGGATGTGTTTCCAGTTAAAGCTGTAGGTGGGAGGGCTGGAATTTTGAAGAAGACAAGTCTGAGAGTAGACTCAGTTTTCTGGGGAAAATAGAGGCAAGTCCATCTGCTGGAGGGAGAGGGCTTGGGAAGAATACTGAAATTTTGGATTACTTGTGAGGAATGGGAGAGTGAGTTGGCAAGGACAAGAAAGAGATTGACAGAAGCTGCTACTAAGAGCTCAGCCAAGTCTGCAGACCCTGATGCCAAATAGCATGGTTCGTGTTTTTCTCCAGCGATGCTTAGCCACTGTGGAGGACAGAGAAGGGCTGGAGCATCTATCCAGGTTGAAAGTCAGAGATTGAAGCGCGTGGTTGACCATCTCAGATGACACACCTACGGGGTACAGGCTGGAAAGGAAGAAGTGAACAGTAGGGGACTTAAGACTGGAAGAAGATACTTTCAAGGAACTGGAGGCTTCTGTGTATGGGATTGAAAAGCAAGAGTGGACACAGTAGAGAGCTAAAAGGAGAAGAGTTTACATTCAAAGTCCAGGACTTTGCAGTTTAGGGTTTTGGAAATTAATATCACCTGGTCTATAATCGTAGGCGACAGTAACACACCACATAATAAAGTACGCTAAGCAACAAGCTGCCTTCTTTGCAATTATTCTGGTGTCACCAGTTAGTTGTTTACAACATTGTGGACAAATAGCACAGGAAGTTTAGTTTTTCACAACGTGTGGAACAAGCAAGGCATGGAGGAAGGTTAAATTATTTCTTAATCCTCATGTCCTGCAAAGTCAGCCGGCTTCCTGAAGACTTTTTTTTATAACCCCTATGCTCAGTGATCTCACCTCTCCCTGAACCCCTATTGTACTTGTTCCTTTTTACTGTATAATCTTCTGGACCATTATAATATACATTATGTTTATTCATGATGTGCTTCAAGACTGAGTTTTGTTTGAGTGCAGAGAACATGTTCATTACTTCTAAATGACTGCAAATGCTCAATAAATACTATAGATTGGTTAAGTGGTAACATCTCAGCCACTTAAAGACTGCCTCATTAGATTTTTTTTGCCAGAATTAGGCACTTGATTTTAGTAATTTTCTTACCTAATGAAGCTAGACTTGAGAGAAAGGATTTGAACTTATTAACATGAGTATAACGAGAAATATACTTTGATTCAGAGAAGGGGATAAAAGAAGGAATTAGCCTCTCTTTTGCTCTTGAAAACAAAACAAAACAAAAAGCCCCAAATTAAATATACACTAAATGAAAAAAAGAAAAGAAAAATAAATAAATAAATATACACTAAATGGAAAGAACATTTTCTTTTAATTGTGGAATATTAATGCTGAATTTGATTTAAGGACTTATTCACTTAAACCCTCTCATTTTACATATGAAGAAACTGACGTTCAATAGAGAAAGTGGATTGCTCATATCCTACTAGTACTAAAAAGACAATCTTATTTCTTTGAGTATTTCTCTTGTCACAGTACCTGGCTGCTCCCTTGAGCTTTATAATCCCAGACAATAATGGTCCTTTCTGTAGTGGCAACGATCCGTTTCAGCTGTGACAGGTAGTCACATCCTGTAATCCAGGAGGTGTCCTAATAGAAAAGCATAGCGTTGGAGGACCTAATGCGTTTCCTTCTATGGCATGGTGATGGCTACTAATGAGTAGCTTAATTAAATGAAAAGCCCGTTTCGCTGCCTTATTTACAGGGGAGGCTCACAGTGCATCCATTTTTCCCCTTTGACCCTTACCTGAGTTTCTCAGTACCATCATCTGGAGAGTGATTCATCTAGAGCTGAAACTGCCCCCTGGAAGTGCATGGCAACTGGCCGGGCATCTTTGTGCACCATTCACTGCTGTGAGACTGCGCTTCACAGGGGCACAGGGAGACTAGATTTAGGCCACTGACTGAGCAAGCTCTCTGGCCCTGTCCCCACGCTAAAATTTTTAGCTAGAAAAGATCTTAGGAAGTACCTGGTCAATGATAAGTTGAAGTCAATGAATTTGTCTTGTGTCTTGACTAAAGACACCAAGCTAGCTTGGCTAGGAGCTCCCATTTATGAGTGCTATATGCTTTTCAGGCTCGTCCTTGAATCTTTTGTAAAACGTATTAGAAATTCTAATGGTTTTTTTCAGCTTAAGAAATCAGGCTCTGAGGTTTAAAGAGAACCCAAATTCCTTTGCCAGGCAGCATGGCATGCTGCTTTGTAGTTCAGTGTGCTGAGTGCATGCAAGCAGGGTGAAAAAGGCAAGCTTCCCCCTGTCTCATAAATCCATGGTAGGGTTCTGCAAGCAAGTCACAGTAGCTTTAAAGCATCTGCTGCAAGGTTACTATTCCAATTAGCAATATAAGTTAAGTGAATTACAGAATGGCACTAGAATTTTTAACGTTGCTTTCAAGTTTAAAATAAAACGTTTCCAAATCATTCCTATTGGCTACCTCCTTGTTGTTCCCACAACTTAAGTTGTGCCCATTTTTTACATTCCCCGATAGTGAATGCTTGGAAAACCTTAGGAGAAGCTTTTCAATTGAAGCTTCCAAGGAATAACCGGTTTCCAAGCAATTCTCTGCAGCCAATTTAACTCCAGAAAGCAAGACCTGGATCCTCATTGCTGTTGCTCGAGGCTTGGTTTTGATCCTAATCAACACACATAAATTTACAATCTATGAAACATGCTCGGAGCCTATTCAGGCACTTGATTGAGATTTTGATGAATTTTGGAGGAAACATCATCATAGCCCCAACTTTGATTTTTAACATATACTTACTGTAATATTGGTGCTGGTCTGAACTTTCATCTATGAACAAAGGAAGAGAATAATGAAAACTCGTTGGCACTACAATTAGAGATGAGAATGCTGCCTCTATAACAACACAATGTCTCTCCTTGGTTTGATTTCTCTTGTCATTCTACCCTCCATGCGTCTCCTTCCCCTGAAACATCTCTGTGGAATAATGCACACTGCTTTGGACAAGGCTTGGATCTCTAGGGCCTATCTTTAAGCCTGGTGACTGCTCTTAAGAGTCTTCCACTTATTATTTTATTCCTTCCATATGAAAACTACCTCACATTCTTTAGTTATTCAGAGGAACATTTGATACCAAAAGTTGGGAATGCAAAACAATACCAACAGCAATGGCAAGACTACTTAAGCAAATACTAAATAGATCAATATGAATATAGAGTGATGTCGAAAAAATAGCATTGTTTCATTAGAAAGTTCTCTCCATGTTATTGAAACACTTAAAGAACACTCTATCCAGTGGGCCTCCTCTTTCATTCAGTAAATTATCTACTGAGCGAATATCATGTACTAGGCACTATGCTGGTTGAGACTTGCAGATTTATCCCAGGCAGAGAACTAGTATGTATACGAGCAGCCTTTCATACCCTTGAGGCATGATAATTGCTCCCAAGGTGAAGGCAAGTAGTTGAAGTGTTTCAATGGCCTTGTTTCTCTTGCAAGCTCAGATGGCCTTGGAGAATATCTAGGAAAGAGCTGTCCAGAAGAAATAGATTATGTGAAATTTTTAAAAGTGGATCAGAAAGATCGCTATTAGTCATGGCTATCTGCAAACTGTCTTTCATCTGAAAAGTCGAAAAAGATTTTTCTCATCAGGGACTTATTTCTAGATGGGAAAAATAAAATGCTATTAAGGAAATTGTTGAGCAACAGAACACACCACCTGTGGTTTCCTCTTCTATTTCTCTACATCCATCTATTTTGGAAGTCACCTGTTTAAAGTCCTCTTACCTTCTTTAAAAGTTTCATAATCCTTAGATATATTCTGAATTTTTAATATCTAGCTTTTGCAGGAGCTTTTTTTTTTATTAATAACATTCACAGTTTATGTCACCAAGAAAATCCTTAACTATATTTATTCTACTTCAGATAGAGCCTAAGTTATGGATTAATCTATTATATTTTGTGTTACTAGTGGCTACCTTTTAGTAAATTACTTCTGTAACCTACACTTCCAACCTACTTTTCTCACATAATGTGTCATCTTATTTGTAAGGCATGCAACAATAAAATGCTATTTATTTGTGATGTATCAAATCTTAAAATAAGTAATATTTAACAATGTTTTCTCTCCAATTGCATTATCTTATTAGAAACAGATATGAGTGTGTGCGTGTTTGCGAGTATACATGCTTTTGTGTGTGCGCATGTGCATGGGTTTGTGCATGTGTATGTGCACATGTGTGAAGCATCTCTGAAAATATGAAAGTGTAGCCTCACTTATTTTACATAATCCTACACTATTTCATTATGCAGATCATCTTTTTCCTCCTCACATTATTTTTTAGATACCATCTTCATTCTGTTTTTGAGGAAATAAAAGTAAAACAATGAGAAGGGAAAAAATGTACAGACAGGAAAAAAAAAAAGATCGAGAAGGTTTTTATATTTAAATGAGGCAAGTTCATATTTGTTTTCACATCATGTGTTCACAATAGCAATTGTTCCCATCTATGAGTTCTTCCAACCATGTAAGCACTTTATGAGCATTAAATAGCACAACTACCTTGGGAGGGAAATTCTACAATTCTGGATGAGGAGCCAGGGCATGGAGATATTATAGAACATGCACAGCTCTAAGTGTGAGCGATTGGCCAAATCCAGACTCCACATGCCCGCTCCAAAGGCCCCACTGCACCACCTAGGGGCCCAGAGCCCTCTCCTCTGGCAGAATCTGGCTACCTGTAACTTCAACTTCTAAAAGATGCCCTGAGCTGGAGATTACTGAAGAGCTAAACAGTGTATGGAAATTTTAATCACATGGTAATTATTTCAAATATATTTTACTTGTGCAAAGCTTGCCTCTAGTTGGAAATGGAACTAATAATTAGATTTTTTTTTATATTTAACACCAAACAGTCCCCTTTTATTTTCAAGGTGAAATGTTATGTAGGGTGTATCATCATATATTTTGTTGCAATCTCTTGTATTTTGAACATGAAAGTCCAAAACTTACAAATTTAGAAAGAAATGACATTGGTAACAAAGCCTTACATGTATATAGGCATTTATTGTTCATAAAGTGTTCCTGCATTCATTATCTCATTTGACCTTCATTCACTACAATCCTCTGAGGGAGAGAGGACGGAGACTTGTTCTATTGTCCTCATTTTACAGAAGTGAAAAAAGAAAGGTGAAAAGATATAAATGGCTCATTAAGTTCCCTATTTAATGCCATAGCTACTTAAATAGAGGAGCTAGAATTTGAGCCTTTTTTTTTACTCTAAGTCCAAGGTTTTTGATGGGACCTTTTATTACTTAATAGGGTGATGATAAAATCACCTGGCTTGTGAGTATTTCTGATTTTTTTTTCTTTCTGCTATGTGATCGATATCTGATGTATTTCTGATTTTATCTGAGAAATTATCTAGGATCGTTCTTTAATTGTGTCATTGCCACATGGTTCAATATAACACCCCGAGGAACAATGCCAAATGCAGTTACCAATCTCAAAAATTGCCCCAAGGCCCATCGATCTCTTTGTTGCTAAATATTTGGCTTTATGTTTTGGAATAACTCTGAAATATGGTTTGTGGTTTCTGCTGTACCTGATACATGTACATAATGTATAGACAAACAAAAGAGAGAAAGGAAAGAAGGAAGGGAGGGAGGGAGGGAGGGAGGGAGGGAAGGAGGGAGAAAGAGAGGAGAGGGGAGGGAGGGAGGAACCCAAGCTTTCATTTTACCTGGCTATTAAAGACAGTTATTGTTCCTCTCTGAGTAGCTGTTAATAGTAAATCCAATTGAGGAATCTTGACAATGCACTTAATTACATCCCGTCTTCTACTACCTGTCAATGGCATAATATTCATTTCAACTTCCAGCAGTAAAGACCCTAAAAATCATTTGCTTGATTTGTTTAAAAAAGAAAGAAAGAAAGAAAGAAAATAACCAACTTTTTGCTAGGAAGCCCCAAGTTACTTAAAAATTAAAGTAAACTAAAACCATAAAAACCAACAACCATTGCTTTAAATTATCCCCAGAGGTATTAATTTGAATATATAGAGCTTTCCAACTAAATGTGGCACATGGATTCCCAGAGAAAATGTAACATATATACACCCACCCATCCTAGCACATGAACAAGTACGTGTGCACATTTCACAGAGAATGAGTTTCCTGAACATTTTTTGGAATCTTTTCTATTTTGAGATTTTTCACATCTCTTAGGAATCCTCTCTTTGAACTGTTACCATTGTAGTTTACACGTAATAAACACCTAATACTATCTCAGGCTTTCCAGTATAAAAGAATGAAACTACTTTAATATTGTTATTAAAGCTTTTTTTAACTTTGTGAATTTTGAAAAAAAAAGCAAAACAAAATGTTTACTAGACACTTTCATGTTTCTGTGCCTATATACTGAATGATAAAGCCATATATACTGGGTGTCTTCCCAGGGTGTTAATTTTTATAACTGTAAACTCTTAGAGAGGAACGAACGGCAAGTGAACAGACCTCATACTCCAGGATGACCACTGGCATCCCTACATCTCAACAGGAAAGACACTGTTGCCCAGGGGGTGCGAATTAGTTCTTGGGTGGGACATGAATAAGTCCTACTCTTTTTGTGTATAAAGCACAGGCATACATATAATACATAATCAGATACACTTAATAATTAATATCTGAAGTCTTAATATGTCATGGAGCAGGGTAGGATGGGGAGGCGAATAGGAAAAAAAAATGTCTAAAAAGTCTCCTTAGTAGTTGCTAATGAAAAAAAGATTGAGAAATGCTGTCCTATTTCAAGCCACCAGGATTCTCTCTGCTTCCGCTTCTTTCACTATAGACTATTTTGAACTCAGAAGCCGGAATGAAAATTTAAAGTATAGCTCACATCGTGTTGCTAGGAGCCCTTTTGTAGTTTTCTGTCCCACTCAGAAATCTTCAGCAGGGCCCACAAGGCCCCTTACCGGTGTGGCCACTCCTGCCTCTCAACTTGGTCTTCTAGCTCTCTCTCCCCTGCTTGAAAGGCAGGTTTGCTCTCTCTCAATTCCCTCAGGTCATTTTCAGTTCTCAGAGGGACTTCCCGGGGACCATCCTATTTAACACTACATTCCCATCCCCAAACCAACTGCTCCTTCCCACGTTCCTGCTTTATTTTTCTCCACAATCTGCTTATTCTATTTTATTTTTCTATAGCTCATATTACTATCTGACATAATGTCTGTTTGACTGACTTTTTTACGTTGTCTGTCTCTCCCCATTGGAATGTAAACTCCACAATGTCAGGGATCTGTGCCTATTTGTTCACGGCTGTATCTGCAGCACTTAGAAAGGTACCTGGCCCCCTTATATTTGTTGAGTGATAAATGAACTATAGAACCCAACTGCCATCTAGAAAGATGCTTTCAAAGTTCTAACCTAGGGGGCCAGCATCACGTCTGGCCTGCTCACTGGCCCTTCCTCAGCTTAGCATAGTGGCAGCAGGAACAGCCCTTTTGTGTCTGTTCTTTGATGAATAAAACATTTATTCATCTGTTCCCAAGGCCAGAGGCGAGGCTCCGCTGAGGCCTACGTTTAGGCTAAGGAAGTGTCAAGGATGAAGGCGAGCTTGGTTCAGGAAGCACTGAAGTCCAGGTGCTTTTTTCAGGGACGCTAGATTCGACCTACACTACACATTTCATGTCAGAATACGGGATGAAATGCGGGAGGACAGGAGTAGGTGTGAGGGTTTGTCTTTTTTCTTCCTGAACTTCTCACACTGAGGAGGGAAGAAAATCCCAAAGTGCCACCAATGGAAAGGAATGGGAATTCCCAGGTCCCAGGCTCAAATGTGAAAAATAACACACATAAACTGAAGACTTCCTAAATTGAGGCAATACCCTCCACAAATGGCCCCAACTCACAGTTTTAGAGATGTAGGGTTAGGCTTTGTTAAGACAGTCAAGGGTAGATTAGCATATGGGGAAGAGTCCTATTTAGTGAAAACTTGAAAACTCAATTTTAAGAATGTTTTAAAAGAAGCATGATTCCAGTTGGTACTGGAACATGCATTATTGAGATACCATTGTAGAGAGGTTCAACTGGAGGTCTGAGCCTTTTTAGGAAAATGTGATTTTTTTTTCTGCTCACATGCCCTATTTAGTGTCCTTGAAAGCAATGATAATATTTTAATTTCAACTATAGTAGAGATTCTTCTGATACTGCATATGAAACTGTCACATGCCCCCCTTCCAGTTATAAATTATTGAGCAAGGAATGATAGTTTGACTTTTTTTGCCCCATTTGGATACCCTTGATTTCCTTCCCTTTCTGATTGCTTTGGCAAGGACTTCTAGCAATCCCACTATGCGGTATTTACCCAAAGGAAAAAAAGACATTCTGTAATAAAGACACCTGCACTAGAATGTTTATAGCAGCACAATTCACAATTGCAAAGATGTGGAAACAACCCAAGTGCCCATGAATACATTAGTGGATTAAGAAAATGTGGTGTATGTATACCATGGAGTACTATTAAGCCATAAAAAACAATGGTGAGGCCAGGCGCGGTGGCTCACGCCTGTAATCCTAGCACTCTGGGAGGCCGAGGTGGGCGGATTGCTCGAGGTCAGGAGTTCGAAACCAGCCTGAGCAAGAGCGAGACCCCATCTCTACTATAAATAGAAAGAAATTAATTGGCCAACTAATATATATACAAAAAATTAGCCAGGCATGGTGGCGCATGCCTGTAGTCCCAGCTACTCGGGAGGCTGAAGCAGCAGGATTGCTTGAGCCCAGGAGTTTGAGGTTGCTGTGAGCTAGGCTGACGCCACGGCACTCACTCTAGCCAGGGCAACAAAGCGAGACTCTGTCTCAAAAAAAAAAAAAAAAAAAAAAACAATGGTGAACTAATACCTCTTGTGTTATCCTGGGTGGAACTGGAGCCCATTCTACTAAGTGTAGTATCCCAAGAATGGAAAAACAAGCACTACATGTACTCACCAGCAAATTGATATTAACTGATCAACACTTATGTGCACATATAGCAATAACATTCATTGGGTGTTGGGCAGATGGGAGGGGAATGGAAGGGACAGGTATATTCACACCTAATGGGTGCAGTGCACACTTTCTGTGGGATGGGCACACTTGTAGCTCTGATTCAGATGGTGCCAAGGCAATATATGTAACCAAAGTGTTTGTACCCCCGTAAAATTCTGAAATAAATAAATAAATAAAATATTGATCAAGTAAATAAAATAAAAAGTGATTCTATGGAAAATTATATTCCTAATATTTATTCTTGAGAAAAATATTAAAACCCATACTAATTTGGAAAGGAAAATGAAAATGTCACCTGAAATTACAACCCGCTGTTTTCTAGACACAAGGAAAATCAAATTTTCTTCATCCATCTGGGAAGCAAGGTAATCATCTTCAGAGGAGAAGTATCCAAAGATCTAAAATCCCAAACAACACATATAAAGGTAAACAATATCTCAGCATTGGCTGTAAAGTAACAGCTTTTGTGTCAGCTGAATTGAAAGTCTAATTTGGATTCACAGCCAACATCTTGCTTTATAAATATCAGGGGGCTCCCAATACCAAAATCAGTTTAATGTATTCAACAAACTGTATACTGACGGTGCATGATTTCTGAGCACTGAGTTTTCTTTCTAATAGGAGACGTGATGTGTCAGGCTGGTGTCCTTGCTTAGACCGATAGATCTACTAGGAGCTGGCACCGATTTGGAAATCAAATCAGTCTTCATCATACTGGCCCCTAGCTAAGAAGCTTGACACTGAATTTGGCCACTCACAAATGACTATCTTACCCATTTTCCACAAATCTTTCAGGGCCAGATTATCCATCCCTGTTAGGGAGAGTTTCAGAATTTAAGAGACTATATACAGTTTCTTTATTTAACTGTTCCAAATCCTACTCTCTAGGCATTGTATGAGAATAAATTACCATGAGAGAATATCCCAAAGAAGAAAAGAACTCTTTATCTGTGAAGATATTGTCAAATTTGGTAACTCTGAGAAATTTGGCAGCTGTTCTTCAATTGTCTTATTAATAAACAGACATAAAACTCTTATAAATTAATGTGAGAATAAAAAAAGAATGAACTATTTACAAATTTCTTTTTAATTAATAAAATTCTTATAATTAAATCTCTCCATAGTTAATATGTCAGTATTTTTCATGGAGTTGAATGAACAAAACGAACTGCAGAGTTCAGCTTTTGAAATATACGAACTGCCCAGGAATCCTGTTAAAGCGCAGATTCTGCCGCTATGATTTAGGTCTGGGCAGGGCTCTGAGAATCTGCATTTCTAACAAGCTTCTCGGGAAAGACCACACTTTTGAGTTTAAAGGAACTGGTAACCAACCCAATTAAAAATAAACAAAAAAATCAGCCTCATGGGAGGGAGGAAAAATGAATCATAAATTAAGTCCAGACCACAGCCACAAAATGTGAAAATTTGACTTCCTTTGTCAATTTGTCTTAATAGGATTTACTTATTTTGATGCTAGGTGGTGGCTTAATATTATGTTTTAACATGTCCTTTCATCGGTTGCTTCACAAATGTTACCACTTCTTCCTTTACATACTCAACCACCTCATCAGTAGAATAAAAGGACAAACTTCTCTGAGTTTTGTTTCGTTTGTTTTGTTTTAATGAGGTTTAAATGACACGATGCACATAAAGCATTTTTGTGCCGTGCCTGGCACATAGTAATTTTAAAAAACATTAGCTATTATTTTCATTAGAAAGCTTAGATTGAGAGGGCCTCATGGGAGAGAGGAAAATATTTTATAAATTATAGCCAGACCCCAGCCACTAAATGAGAAAATTAGACTCTGTTTACAGGTAGTAATTTAAAACCATCAGTGCACTTGAAGATGGAACTGTTTTTTTCTGATAGGAAAGGCTACTCAAGTGAGCACTGTGATAAATTGATGGTGTAAGAAACTTTGCAAGGAAAGTTGTATGACTTCCACTGCCAATCAGAACGAAGAAGGAAATTCAGTCTCCTGTCCCTCTAACCCATCATTTCCCTACAGCTTCTGCTTCTTTCCTTACTCAGTTTAGAATCAATCAGTGGTCTCTCACCTCAGTCATATATTTCCAAGTCCTCTCTCCCTTCACGCCAGTGCTTCGGCCAG
Source organism: Microcebus murinus (assembly GCF_040939455.1). Taxonomy (NCBI): domain Eukaryota; kingdom Metazoa; phylum Chordata; class Mammalia; order Primates; family Cheirogaleidae; genus Microcebus; species Microcebus murinus. The sequence continues at coordinate 48,438,285 of NC_134122.1, read as the reverse complement.
GCAAGAAACTCCACCACTGTGTGGCTCCAACTGCTGCATTCCTTGCACCCATGCTACTGTGGCTGATCAGCACAGAGAAAATCTCCCAGCCCGTGCATGGGGCCACTAACTATTCTTGAGCTCCAACTTCCTGGGGCTTCAGTGCCACCCAGCCATCACCCATGCGTGCTTCCTTAGGTTATCTCTTTCACTATCCATGGAAACAATGTCAAGTGTCCAAGCTCATCCAACATTTGACTCTGCTGCCTGGTCACTCTCAGCAGCTGACCTCACCTTCAGATGATAGTAGAAGCCACCAAACAAAAGCATCCCCAGCTTCTTGCCACCCTACCTATACACCGGCCTGGTCTTGGATTCATCCTGTCTTTTCTCATTCCCTTTTAAAGGCGGATGCATTTCTCCTTTCCAATACTAATCCTTCCATCTATCCTTGGCATCCTAGTCCCTTTCATTTCTTCCATTTTTCTCCTTTTTCTTTTCCCAGTATCTTCAACCTCTCCCTTTCTACTGACTTCCCCTTTTAGCATTCAGACACGTTCATATCTCTTTTATCTTAAAACAAAATACAATAAACCTTCCACAGTCAGTTATAGATAATAGAATAATCCTTCTTCAGCATCCTTGCCCAAGCATTGCCCTCCTTACAGTGCTGTTCAGTTTGAAATCTACTTATAGCTAAATTTTGTTTTCTGTTGATTGTAACAGTAGACACACTGTTTGCGAACTTTGACACTTGCCTCTCTGAATTCGTTTTCTATTGCTGCCCAAACATAGTGACCAATGCCTGTTTACTACCTCACAGACCTGTAGTGGATCTCATTTTTCTAAAATCAATGTATCAGTGGAGATGTATTCTTTATTGGGGATTTTGGGGAAACAATCTGCTTCCAAGCTCATTCAGGTTGCTGGCCTGAGGTCCATTACCTTGCTGGCTGTCAACTGGGGCTGCCTTTTTCTCCTAGAGATCTTTATTCGGTTTTATTAATAGTACGTTGGTCCCTGACTCTTTTAAAGACTGGTGTGATTACACTGGACCTTCCCGGATAATCTAGAATAATTTCCCCATATTAAGGTCAACTGATTAGTACCTTAATTCCATCTACAAAGCTCCTTCACAGCAGTCCCTAGATTAGTGTTTGAATGAATAACCAGGAGACGGGAATCTTGGGGGGAGCACCTTTAGAATTCTGCCTCATTTTATAAACATGACTCAATACAATTGAAACTACTTGTGCCAAATAAATGAAAAATTGATGATCAATGTTAGCAGCCAATTTAGCCCAAGACAATAGTGTGGAAAAATAATTTTCAGATAATAATGTGAGATGACAATGACAATGATGATTGTTTCTATATTAATGAATTCCAGTGTTTCTCAGGGGTGGGAGAACTCTACACCATATGTGCTGACATGTAATTTGAAATTATGTCTTATATGTCTATGATAGCCATACTCAAAGAACAGTTTACAGTCATTTAACTTGATTTTTAATCTCTGTGTAATTTTTGTGGACATAATGATCATGCATCTAAGTGTCTAAGAACATATATAATATGAGAAGAAACCCAGGAGCAATGCCCTATGAGAGATTAGTAGTAGGTGCTTTAGGACTTGGACATGGATCCAAATCCTGGTTCTACTCTCTGCTAGTCACATGACCTCAAGCAAGTTCCTTAATTTCTCCATGCTTGAGTTTTTCCCATCTGTATTATAAAATGAGGATAATCAGTAATAACACCACCTTATGGCCTATTGTAAGGAGTAAATGAGGAAGTGCATGATTAGATTGCTTAGTAATTAGGAAGACTGGAAAGTTCTTATATTGCACCAAGTGCCAGATAGGAGCTTAATCAATGTCAATATTTGAGTAATTATAATTTCTAATTTTTCCAGAGACAATATAGGAAACAGAATTCGAGTGTCCTTCTTGCTAGCTTAAAAACCGTTCACCAAGCACCTTTGCTAAGACAATGCATCAGCCATGTAGTTTATCATACATACATTTGATTGTCACATCTCTGCGTAGATAGATGGCATTGTGTGTACGTCGGCTCTTATGGATGTGATAAATTTTGCTATTTTCACTTGTAATAACACAAAATTATAAAGTTTATGAAAAATAACTTCCAAAGGATACTAAAAACACCAAATTACTAAAATTTCTTTTTTATAGGCCATTTAAAGGACTTTAAGTAAAATTTATTGAGGAAAAATTTAAGATATACCAGATAAACTCCTTCAGAAGAGACAGCAAAAGTTTTACATTTTGAAAGGAAATGTATCAAATAAATAATGATGTTGAAGAGCAGAAAATACTCATTTTTCCTGTGACAGGCTGTAGCCACAGGGATCTCAAATTTCTCTTTCAACATTTTAAATTCCAGGGGGAGAGGGGCCATGGGCAATATAAGTAACCTTAACACTTGTACCTCCATAATATGCTAAAAAAAATAAAATAAATAAAAATAAAACAAAGATATGTAAAACTTAAAAAAAAAAAACATTTTAAATTTCAGTCCAGTAACTGTATTTTTGACAAGATTTGAGTATTTTCTATTAGAGTATTCATATTATTTTAACTATGCTATTTAAAAGGCGTTCTCCATGCTTTCATTGATTTATTTTTAACTACCTTTTCCCCCTGATTACATAAGGAACATATGTTCATTGTAGAACATGTAGAGAAAATAAAAAAACAGATAGAAGAAATAAAAACCTGTATGCAACTTATTTTTTAACCCACCCTGGAACGTTCTTTTCACATTTTAGAATTTAGCAGATATAATTTTAGATTTATAATAATTCACTTTAAATTCACTTGTGAGGGGGAATATAATTATAGGCATCCATATGGTGTGGTATGCCTCTTCTTTGAATTAATTTGTAGTGTGCTCCTAAAAAACAATGTGTTTGTGAGTTTTCCAATGGAAGCACAGATCAACATGGCTTGGTAGGAAAAGTAGACAGTGCCTACATCAGACTCTTCCAGTAATTAACTTTGTAAACTTAAGGCAATCATATTTCTTTGGATCTCTTTACATCTAATTTTTCTCATTATAAATTGAAGGGGCAGACTTCCATGATGTTTTAGTTGAGTTCTAAGATTTCATTATTCTATGAAATGAATTCTCCAAGTGCCTTTGCATCTAAAAATTTAGAAAGTGCAACCTTTTGTGGCATTGCTACAACAAAGAGATTTATATTTGGAATCAGATGTGTATGACTGTGTCTGAATTGAAAATAATAAATCTGGTTCTTATTACCTGAGAAGATTGATATTGGCTGATTAAAAAAAAAAAAAAGCAAGTAATCTATACTGAAATGAAGTTAGTCTTCCAGCATTGAATTTCCATTTTACAGATGATGGATCTGAAGTCCAAAAAGGTTAACTCACATGGCTTAAAATAGAAATGCCTCTTAGGAACATTGGCACAAGTAGTTGGTGAGAATAATGACAGAACAATAAGAGAAAAACCTTCCTGCCCCATTTTCTCAAACCTCAAGTGACTCTTCATATACATACAGTGTCCCAGAGCCTGGTCCTGAGTTTTTCTATTAGACTTGTATATGACTTGTATACTATCTTTACAAACTGAGCCTCTGAATTATTTTCCTGATCTTATTTTACTCTTTCAGTAAAGTTTCATGGTCTTATACATTCCTTAATAGATTTATCCCTTGATATTTTCTCCCAATTGTAGCTCTTGTGAATGGAATCTAGAATGCAATGAGGCCATTAAAATCTTGGTGGTTGTTAATAGCACTAGTAGTTCTTCCAATTGTCAGCTTTATCTAAAAGTGTTTAAGAGTTACTCATTAATAATACAATTAAACAGTTATCTGGTTTACGCACTTTCAATTGTAGGCAGTAGCTACGTCTTAATGGGTGTAGGCATTGAAACATGCCACATTCATATTGTGGATTTAACTCCTGTGGGAGTAACACTTTGTTTTAATTATTTATTCTGAACTAAGACATGATACCTGGATTTCCCACTATAAACATGAAAAAGACTACCTCACACCAGTCCATGGATGCATGAGGGTTGTTGCAGAGTTTCCTGTAAAAGCATTTCACATCTTGATTCTTCACTTCTGGACCAAAGAGTTCCTGTACTGATGCATAAAACTTCTCATAATCAATTGCATCTGCATTGGAAAAAGTACAGGTATATTTTCATCAAATTTCAAGGACTATCTTTTGTATTGCAGCTGCCTTTTTTATTTCCTAACTTTCTACGTTCTTATTTCAATGTATAAAAACCAGATTTATTTGCATTTGAAAGATCTTGTCTTTGGAAATATAACTAGGCCTTTGGCCTAGTTATTACTGATTTATTACTAAATCAGAAGAAAATATTTTACTTTGGTGTTTTGTACCTTCTCCATAACTTTTGTTTAAGCTATTTTAAGAGTTTTTTTCCAGAAATACAAAGATAAGAAAACGAATTACTTTTTTTTTCTATTGTAAAAAATTTCACCAATTGGAATATCTACTAGATTTCATCTTGAGTGGAAGGTAGAAGTTCCCAAAAAGCAATTCTTTTTTTTTTTTCCTTTATAGAGACAGGGTCTTGCTATGTTGCCCTGGCTGGGTCTCGAATTCATAGCCATCCTCCTGCCTCAGCCCCACAAAGTGCTGGGATTACAGGTGTGAGCCACCAGGCCTGGCAATTGGACACATTTGTAATTGTTCCAACTAGGGCTGGGTGTGCTACTGGCATCTAGTGGGTAGAGGCCAGGGATGCTGCTGAACATCCTATAATGCCCAGGACAGCCCCCACTACATCCCTGCCCCTCCAATTTATATACAGAACAAAGAATTATTCAGCCTAAAATTCAATAGTGCCAAGGTTAAGAAACTCCAGTCTAGAATTCTGGTTTCAAAACTCAGAAAATGTTGGACCTACAGTAGTTTCCCTTTATCTGTGATTTCACTTACCAATGTTTTGGTTACCCATGGTCAACTATGGTCAGATAATATTAAATGGAAAATTCCAGAAATAAATCTTAAGTTTTAAATTGCACCCTGTTCTGAATAGCATGACTACATCACGCGCCATCACACCCCATCCTGCCCAAGATGGAATTCCTCCCTGTGTCCAGCATATCCACACTGCACACGATGCCCGCCTATTAGGCACTTAGCAGCTGTTTCAGTTATCAGATCAACTGTCACAGCATTGTAGTGCTTGTGTTCAAGGAACTCTTGTTTTACTTTACAAGACCCAAAACACAAGAGTACTGATATTGGCAATTTAGATATGCCGAAGAGTAGCTAGCAGTGAGGTGCTTCTTTGGAGTGAAAAGAGGGAAGTTCTCAATTTAATAAGGAAAGAAAAAAAATCAAATGCTGAGGTTGCTAAGGTCTGTGGTAAGAACAAATCTTCTACCTGTGAAATTGTGAAGAAGGAAAAAGAAATTCATGCTAATTTTGCTGTTGCATCTCAAATTGCAAAAGTTACAGCCACAGTGTATGATAAGTGATTGATTAGTTAAGATGGAAAAAGCTTTAAATGTGTGGGTTACATGAACAGAAATGTGTCCCAACTGATGGCAGTCGGGTTCAGTACTATCTGTGATTTCAGGTATCCACTGGGGGGGTCTCAGAATTATCCCCCTTGGAGAAGGGATGTCTACTGGATTTATCCAAACAAGAGCAACTAAACAAGGACTATGATTCTTGGGGAAAAGAAAGCATTCCATTTTGGTCATATTAAGTTTGAAATTTGTATGAGACATCTAAATAGTTTTAAATTCACAGCAACTAGTACAAGATATATGGTTCATTGTAAATGTCACTAGATGAGGATAATGAGACTTTCTTGTCCAGGGATGATTTTAATTCGACCAGGTCATCGACGAGATTTAAGAGCAGTATTGCTTGGACTAATTCCTGCAGTCTACTTGATATAATTTTTAAGGCAGACCTTGTTCTGTTAAAAATATTCTCTCTAGTTCTTAGCTCCTAGTTCTTAGTTCCTTGCCTCTAGTGAGAGGTAGACATTATTTTCCAATATTTATTAAGAAACATAAATTTATGCCAGACAGTATTAGCAGCCTGGTAAAAAGTTAAGATCATATCTCTCTTCTCTTCAATCCTTCAGACCACTCTGTCACAGAACAGAATTTGTCTAGTAGTACTTAGTTTGCATCAAATCTTAAAAACTATTGGGGAAGGAAATTTTCATTGTAGCTTTGCGATTGCAAGTTTCTTAATGAGAGCAAGGTTAATTTGCACATTTAGCACACATTTAAAGAGCACCTCGTGGACACCAGCCCCTGCAACAGGCCTAGGTTTCCAAAGCCTTCAAGCCACTCACAGGTCCAAGGCAGAGGGAAAGGGGCAGGAATGCACACACATATATCAATTCCAGCAGGTTCAATGCAGCAGGTAAATTCCCTGTGATGGCAATAAAGTGCATTGACAATAGCATTAACTCGCAGGGTGCAGTGGCTCATGTCTGTCATCCTAGCACGTTGAGAACCTGAGGCAGGAGGATTGCTTGAGGTCAGGAGTTTGAGAGCAGCCTGAACAAGAACGAGACTCCATCTCTACAAAAAATAGAAAAATTAGCCAGGTGTGGTGGCACACACCTGTAGTCCCAGCTACTCAGGAGGCTGAGGCAGGAGGATCGCTTGAGCCCAGGAGTTTGAGGTTTCAGTGAGCTATGATGACATCACTGCACTCTAGCCCAGGTGACAGAGTGAGACTCTGTTTCAAAAAACAAAACAAAACAAAAACAAAAAAACCCAATAGCATAAACAGTACTGAGATTGGCTTTGCTTGGGGAAACTTTGGAAGTTTTTACAAAGAGGTAATATTTAATTTGGTTCTTAGCCGGGCGTGGTGGCTCACGCCTGTAATCCTAGCACTTTGGGAGGCTGAGGTGGGAAGACTGCTTGCGCTCGGGAGTTCGAGACCAGCCTGAGCAAGATCGAGACCCCGTCTCTACTATAAATAGAAAGAAATTAGCCAAACAACTAAAAATAGAAAAAAATTAGCCAGGCATGGTGGCGCGTGCCTGTTGTCCCAGCTACTCAGGAGGCTGAGGCAGAAGGATCACTTGAGCCCAGGAGTTTGAGATTGCTGTGAGCGAGGCTGACGCCGTGGCACTCTAGCTCAGGCAACAGAGTGAAACTCTGTCTCAAAAATAATAATGATAATAATAATAATAATTTGGTTCTTAGAACATGAGCAGAAGTTTACCGGCACACAAAAAGGAGGAAAGGCACTCTGCACTGGAGGATTGATATGTGTAAAATCACAGTTGTTAAGAGGATGACATGGTTGGAAATGCTGAAAAGTTCATGGCAGGGCAGAAGGTGCATGAAGGGAAATTCCAGGAGCTGAGGTGGAGAGGTAGGTTGAGGCAAACTGTGAATGGCCTTACGTGCCAAGTTAACATATATGGATTTCAGAGGTGCACTAATAAACCAGGAATATGGCAGATCAAAAATTTGTTTAAAAGGAAAAACTCTTGGCAGAAGTATAGAGAAAGGAATAACTCTTGGCAAGAAGTCCACTATAGTAAGAGGCTGTGGTATTATTAACCTGAGAGAGAGACAGCATGACATAGTCAAAGCTCATACAGGATGAGTATCCCTTCTCCGAAATTCTTGGGACCAGAAGTGTTTCGTGTATCCAAGATTTTTGGATTTTGGAATATTTGCATGTTCTGTACATAATGAGATATGTTGGGGATGGGACCCAAGTCTAAACAATAAATTTACTTATTTATGTTTTATATATGCATTATATATACCGGAAGGTAATTTTATGCAATATTTCTAATAATTCTGTGCATGAAACAAAGTTTGTGTGCATTAGACCATAGGAAAGCAAAGGTGTCACTATCTCACATGATACTCGAAAAGTTTTGGATTTTGTAGCATCTTGGATTTCAAATTTTCATATTAGGGATGCTCAACCTGTAGCAAGACATCTAGTTTAAGAGACCAGGTAGGCAGTAATGCTGTGAGAGAGCGCAGTAGGCAAGGAGAAAAGGGGGCAAAGAAAGAATGAGAAAGGGGAAAAGAAAAATAAGAAACGGAGGAGAAGGAAGCTTCTGGAAACAGAGGCAGCTAACACTGTTAATGCAGTGAAATGGGCCAAGCGGGCTGGAAAATGATAACAATTTATTGAATTTGGCAATCTTATTAGGTTATCAAACACCTTGGTCAGAGCGTTTTCAGCAAAGTGACAAGCGAAGCCAAACGAGTAGACTGAAAATTAAGCGGTCATGCGGTGGAGAAGTTTAGTGGCGAAGCAAAGGAGAGCCACACGGTGGTAGCTTAAAGGAAAGAGAAAGCCAGGGTCATGAGGTTTGAGTGTATTTTTAGATTGAGAGGGAAAATCCAGTGGAAAAGGAGATTTTGAAGCTGCAGCAAAGTAATAGCCTCGAAGGGGAGGCGAGACAGCAAGGACACGTGCTGCTTTAGATGATTTGGAAGTGGAGAAAAGGGAGCTTGAGAGAATTCTTGTCTTCCGACCTTGCTTTTTCTTATGATGCAGAAAGCTTGACCGAGAGAAGCAGAGATCCTGCAGAGAATTCAGGAAAAGTGGCAAGAGTTTGGAAAACCAACTACAGAGAGAGATGAAATAAACTGACTAGGGAAAAATGAAGGCTTTGGTGAATAGTTTAGAAAGCCCAGCCAAGTTCACAATCTTCTGAAGAGCATATCTAAAAGGTTCATGTCTTAGCTTTAACACTTAGAAGTTGAGTGACTCAGGTAAACGATTTATCTGCACCTCCCATTTTTCCCAATTAAAATGAGCATAATTATATTTATTACAATGATTTATAAATTACTGGATACTATTTAAATAATGCCGGTTTGGATTTGAGGACCCAAAGTCAGGATTTTCACTTACATATGACTATACAGCCTGGCACATGGAGTGGCTGGCCATGCTATCCCTTTAGCAGTTATATGGGCCCTGCTCCTTTTATGACAGCCCTGGGATTCGTTCTGTTAGTCTTTTACTCTGCTCTTTGGCCTACTCTTTATTGCTGCCCTCAATGCCTTGAAGCTGCACACTTCACTTGCTTGAACTGTGGCCATGGTGGTATACTTTTAAGTTCTGCTGCTAATATGCCTAGCAGACCACTGTGTAGTATATTCCCCTTCCCTTGACATCCCCCAAATCATTCCTGCCGGGGAGTGGCCAAGACAGTGGGGAATTACAGTGAGTCAGGCAACTGCATTGCTTATGAAAGTCCTATGGTCTCACGATACCCTCAGGTACGGAGATGGCAGAGTGGCACACATGGCTTACCGATGGTCACTGCGTCCTACTGAGAGTCCCAGGTCAACCAGTGAGACATCAAATGGCAGAGCCTACAGGAGAACCCTAAGATGTCATTTAGTCCAATCCCCTAATTTAACCATCCAGACAATTTAGGTTCAGAGAAGTAGAAAAAAAAGCTTCCTCTAGTCCACTTAGCTATTTAAGGCCCCCCCATTCAGTAGCCTTTGCTACTAAGCTTTGTTACTTCTCTCTGCTGGCTTAAAACATATCCCAGTTTTAACCAACAGACTGAACTGGACTGCCCTGAAATCACTGATCTTACCTTCTTTTGGGATAAATAAGCCTGCTCTTTCATCTCTTTTCTGGGCTGCTGTTTGTTCAACCAATTTTTCAAACCCTTTCAAGGCCATTTGGAAATTGCTAGCCTGAAGTGCAGCAGCAAGATGCATGTCCTCCTTGTCATCCATTGGGAAATAGGTAATCTTTTACTTCTGTACAGAAATAATACTGCAAACTTGCCAATTTGGAAAACCTTCCAGTTGTTACAATGCGTCCCTGCTGTCTCAATTTTTGCCCTAGGACTCATTCCTTTGATCTTAAAATCCCATACTGTGGGTGGGAAGAAGAGTTTCCACTAGGATTTTAGCAGGTGGGAAAGCTGACTTAGGTCTGATGCATTTCATATTGGCAAACATTGCAGTAAAAACCCTGACCTCATAATGTTACCAGCGTCCTCCTTAGGCGCTCATTGCATCACAATATCTCTGTAACATCCTACTTCCCTCTCTCCTTATCTCTTCTCACCTCAAACCTTTTGCCTTCCTCAATGTTGTGGGAAGGAAAGTTCATATTCATTCTTGCAGCTGTACTGTATATGGAAACTTGAACTTCTGATGAACTTCTTATGATGAAAATGTATTTCAGCACCTGCCATTTCTACCACAAATGAAGACATTTTTAGAAGTTATAGGGAATAGAAATGCCTCTTCTTCTTTTTATGTATCGTCCCTTCAATTAAAATAAAAATGCAAGCCAAGGCTGAGGAAGTTCCTGATTGTTAAGTAAGTTTTTCCACTGAAAACTTCATTCCAGGTGCCACTGAATGAGAAGAGGCCTATCTACATATCTCCTTTCTTCTAATTGCAATCCCCAATCCCATTCAGTCCAATTGCTATTGATTCATTTTCCAATTTTCAACTTTTTATGGGAAGGAAAGATTGTCTAACGTTTTATCAATAATTAGATAACTTTGTATGGTTTAGGTGAGTTAGTTGAAGTTTCTACCCCTTGGTAGTCCATCTTTTAAAACATCCTGTAAGACTTTGCATTCAGATGCGAAGCAGATGGCATTTCAGGACACCTCCAATTCCAGTACTGTCTTCTTGGTGTCCACCTCTGATTACTATCTATTCAGAAAGCATAGTAAGATTTTACACAGAAAACAATCTCCCACCTTCATTTGTTCCTTATCATTTTTCCTATAAAGCTTTCAAAGCACTTTGCAATGACATTTGAAGGAACATCTTTTCTACAATTCTAATGTATACATTCATCCATCCAACCACTTCATTGTGGTTTTGATTTACATTTCCCTAATGACAAATGGTGTTGAGCTTTTTTTCATGTACTTATTGGCTGTCTGTAGATCTTTGAAGAAATGTCTATTTAGGTCCTTTGCCCATTTTTGAATTGGGTTGGGTGGAGTTTTTGTTGTTGTTGAGTTGTAGATGTTCTTTATATAGTCTGGATATTAATCCTTTCTCAGATATATGATTTGAAAATATTTCTCCCATCCTGTGGGCTGTCTTTTCACTCTTTTGATAGTGCCCTTTGATACACAACAGCTTTAAATTTTGATGAAGTTCAACTTATCTATTTTTTTTCTGTTGCCTGTGCTTTTTGTGTCACACCCAATAAGTTTTCTTCTATGAAGTTTATAATTTTAGCTTTTACATTTACATCTTTGATTCATTTTGAATTAATTTTTACATATGATGTCATGTAAGACTCCAGACTTCATTCTTTTGCTTGTGGATGTACTGTTTTCCCAGCAACATTTGTTGAAAAGACTGTTCTTTCCCTACTGAATGCTCTTGACATCCTTGTTGAAAATCAATTGACCATATATGTAAGAGTTTATATCCTGGTTCTCTATTCTATTCGACTGGTCTATATGTTTGTCCTTTTGATAGCACTGCACTTGCTTTTTAAATTGTAGTATTTTGCCATTATCCCATCATTACATAATTCTGAAATTGAAAAGAAATATGTATCATTATCGACAAATGAAATCGTATGTGTGGTATCATTGCCTGTTTCTGTCAAATTCAATAGATATCCATAACAGTTCATAGTATAGTAAAATAATTGTATCAGAATTCTTAAAACATTTGAGTCCCAGAGCTCAAGGCTGCAGTGAGCTGTGATGGCACCACTGTACTCCACCTTGGGCAACAGAGTGAGACCCTGTCTCTCTTAAAAATAATAATAATAATAATAAAGAAAGAAACAACATTCTTAAACATCTGTCAAAAGCCTCCTTTACATGCACCGTTATTATTCCTCATGCATAGGCATTGCCCTGGACTTTATTCTCATTGATAGAGTAAAAGTCAAAGTCCTTTCATTAAAACGGCCAGTGCCCTGCATGATCTCGCCAGTCACCATTCTCACCTCTCAGTCCTTATTTCCTAATTCTCATTCTCACTTCCTTGTCGTTCCTCCAAAATGCCAAGCACAGTCCTACTATCTGTAACCACCTTCTCTAAATAACAACCCCTTCTCTAAATAACAACACTTCCTTACATACACTATTTTATGGCACTTGTCAGCAGCTAACACCCTACATATGTACTTATTTTGATTTCATCTTTTTTCCCAACACCACCAGAATGTAAGCTTTATGAGGACAGGGACGTAGCACCAAAGGGTGAAAGAAAATACTTTAGAAAAAAATATAGTGGGTCCCTCTTTATGCATTCATTCAACTAACATTTATTAAGAACTTAGTGTAGACTAGGCACTATGCTGAAAACACAGTAGACATTAAACATATAGAACTTGTTAAACGGTTGTATAAGTCTAAAATAAAAAAATTAAAAAAATTTTAAAGGGGTGAGTGGACTAGGTAGGCTCATGGATAGCAAGTCCAGATCAGAAAACTTAAAGGGAAATCAAGGTTTTATAAAGCACAACACACTGCCTCTCAGCTATTGCTCCACGCACTAGGGTGGCCCAGCTGATTAGATTCTATCTCCAGAGAATTGGGAATGGAAATTGCAGCTAGTCATTCTTTATTGATCTTTTGAACAGAGTTGGGAGGGGTACAAACCCTCATGGAGAGCAATTACTTCAGCTTCCACAAACCCTGTGCTGGTCACCAGTGCCCGGGACAGCCTGCAGGTGTGGCTCAGGACTGCTATCCTCCTGTTGGGGCCTTGCCAGGGACTGTGCTCAGACAGGGGCAGAATCAGTCCTTGCAGAGTGTGATGACGTCCACAACCTATATTTGACTTGTACTATATTTTCTTCGCTACCGGGGAAAAGGCCCAGTGGAAAACGTGTGCTGTTCTAAATATAGCACTTACCTTTCTATACCTGCTAGATTTAGGTTGAAGCTTTGGGGGCACAGCCTAAGCAATCACGGCCAGTGAAGGACCTCAGCAGGCCTCGGTTAAGAGGACAGATCTGCCAATACTTTAGAGCAGGGCAGGAAGGATGACATGGGCAGGCCTTGGGGCCCAAGCTGGGTCTTAGCCTCAGTCCCACTCAATACCATTTCCTTCCTTATCCCACACTCTCTGAGGGTGGCACCCTCTTTTGTCAGCCCTTGGACGTGTCCCCCAGCTCTCAGGTAGTTAGGTAGGTAGGGCTATCAGTTTAGCACTTCTCTTCCTCAGTTTTCCTGTTTGCAAGACTACCCCCAGCTTTTCAGTGTTTTGTTTTCTTCTGGTTCCATTAAGTATATGAGGCAGGGAAGGCTCTGTAGGCTGGTGGTGGGTTGTTACAGCTTACAGGGAGGAGGGGCGGCCTAGGGTGGAGACCTTCATCCACCCAAATCTCTCCTCAGCGTGTGGCCGGCGCAGGCGCGCGGAAATATTTATGAATGAACGAATGCATGAGTCACAGTGAGTGAATGGGTGAAGGCTCGCTGCTTTCAAGCTGGGCGAGGGTAAACGGAGTGTGAGGAGCCATTGCTCTCGACTTGCGTCCCGAGCGCGCGCCCACGGCGGCCCGCGGAGGGGTCCGGAGGGCAGGGACAAGGAAGCGAAGGCACGGGCGCGCGCCCGCGGTGGGGGCGTGGCTACGGGGGGCGCTGGGGGCGGGGCTGCGGCGGGGACACGCCCGCGGGGAGGGCGGGCTGCGCGGCGCGCGAGGCGGAAGGGGCGGAGCCGGCGGGCGGGCGCGCGGCGGCGCGGGCCCCGGCGTGCACAATGGCCAGAGCGGGCCGCGGGGCCGGAGCCCCACCCAGTGCGGAGCGCGCCGCGAGCTGCGCCGCACGCTGAGCGCGTCCGCCCGCCGAGCGCGCCGGCGCCGGGCCATGTACTCGGGGAACCGCAGCGGCGGCCAGGGGTTCTGGGAGGGCGGCGGGGCCGCGGGCGCTGAGGGGCCGGCGCCGGCGGGGACGCTGAGCCCGGCGCCGCTGTTCAGCCCGGGCACCTACGAGCGCCTGGCGCTGCTGCTCGGCTCCATCGGGCTGCTGGGCGTCGGCAACAACCTGCTGGTGCTCGTCCTCTACTACAAGTTCCCGCGGCTCCGCACCCCCACCCACCTCCTCCTGGTCAACATCAGCCTCAGCGACCTGCTGGTGTCCCTCTTCGGGGTCACGTTTACCTTCGTGTCCTGCCTGAGGAACGGCTGGGTGTGGGACACCGTGGGCTGCGTGTGGGACGGGTTTAGCAGCAGCCTTTTCGGTGAGTTGGGCTGGGAGGAGAAAGCGTCCTCCCCTCCTCGGCAAACTTCCCACTCCCCGCCTTGCCGCCCCTCGCGCGTCCGCCTGCCGCCCAGCCGCCCGGCCTCCGCTCGGCCTCCGCTGCCCGCTCGGCCTCCGCTCCCCGCTGTCCCGCCACCTCCCTCCGGCCCGGCCTCGGCTCACCCCGGCCCCCTCACCCTCCTCGACCCAGCTGCGTGGCATGCCTTCTCACTTCCTTCACCTCCTTCACCCCACGCCGGCCGCGGCTCGGGTCCTGTGCTCCTTCATCCCTCCCCAGCCTGACCCCGAACCCCAGCCCGTCTTCATCCCCAGGTCCCCTTAGACGCCAGCCCCTCCTTAACTCCGCAAGCCCCTGGCAAGCTCGTCCCCTTCCATCTCATTTCTCTGTTTTCACCTCCTGATGTAATTCAGCAGGGCACGGCACAGTGGCTCGTAGACTTTGGGGACAGAGACGAGGGCCTGTAGAGTCAAGAGATTCAAGAAGAAAAAGTGATTAACTCGTGAAAGTTAGAGGGGGGTGATGAGATTTGATTTATATACTATTATTATTTGTTTCCTAAAATGAGAGGTAAAGACCTAAAATAGCAAGGTGTCATTTATTTTTTTCTTTCTCATTAGCAGTTGTGAACCTTTGAATGCTTTCTAGGGAGAGTGAGGTGGTGTCATTCAGGTCCTCAGAATGCAAATTGGTCTGTTCCCTATAAGCTGTTTTTACCATGTTTTTCTTATAGATTCGATCACACCAAAATCTAAGGTGAGATTACAAATGGCTCAGAGAATCCTGTCTCAGGTGAACAAATAATTAGCTGTGCGGCCAGTAGATTTCATTGAAGTAGAACTTGCATATTCATTGAAGATTTATTTGTACAGTACTCCTAATCATTATGGAAGATTTAAGTCTATAATGAGACTTGACATTTTGAAGGATGATCAACAGCCCAGCATATCACTGAAGATGTGATTTTTTTTTTTCTCAGCCTGGGAAATAAATGTTTTTGTGAGCTCTGGGAATTTCGTTTGTACCATGACTTGAAATAGAGATGTGCATGTCTTAGGTTTTAAATTTCCTTTTTTCAATGCTGAAATCCATTGGTACTTTATTATTGCTTTTAGTTCAGTAGTTTTTGGAGAACAAATATTTGTAACATTATGAAAAATATTTTCTTATTCAGCAGTATGCTATGACAGACCCAAATGTTACAATGTTTGTAATGATTCACTTTTTGATATTTTGGAGGAAATAAGAAAATGTCATAGAAATCATTTCATTTATTTGATTGCCTAATGATTATAATATTCTTCCTACCCCCCAATAAGCATTGATCTGAAAATGTCATTTGTACGAAGATTTGAAACTTGGGGAGGGAACTATAAGTGTATGTAGGGCGTGATATATATGGCTATGGGATTACACTCTATATTAATTAAAAATACGTAGCAGGCAATTTCTTAGGCAGGGTAAGCTTTAAAGAAGTTGATTCAAGCCCAAGCCTAAAGTATCATCAATAATGCTCCCTAGGGTGGGCAACAAGTGTTTGTTCACAGATATTAAAGTTCTTATTTTCACGAAGTGCCTTTTATGTGCTAGAAAATTCTATTTCTGTGCCTGGGAGTTTGAAAACAAGAATATATTGAGTTGTTTATAAGTACTAGTACCCATCCTGTTCCTCACCTCTTCCTGCTGACCCCACCCTCTTGGGTCTCCTAGTCTCTTCCTTCTTTTTTCTGTCCTTCACTATCCCTCCTGCTGTCCCATCCCTATCAGAAGTAATTTTCAAAATTCACAGAGTATTTTATCTCAAGGCATTTAGTTAGTGCTTTCAACCATGACTTTATCCCTGTTTTTAAATTAGAGGTTGAAACTGTGGGCTAAGAGGTTCAGAGACTTGTTTAACAAACCTTGAGGACAAGTCAATAGTGTTACCATGGAGCTTAAAAAGTTCTTAGCGAAGATAAGAATTTCTTTGCCTGGAGTAAATTCCAGGGTTTCTGCTTCTAGATTAGGGTTAAAAAGGGAGAGTGCTTCCTTGTTGTTATCGCATTCTCTGAAGCAATGGAGCAATGATCAAGCAAATAACCAATTGTGGAGCATTAAACAGGGAGGAAATTAAAAAATGCTAGAAGTAGCTGCTTGTTCCTGAGGCTTTGGGGAGGCTGCTCTATCTAGTGGAAAGACCATTGGCCTGATGGCACGAGAGTAGGTCCTGCTCTTGATCTTGTGGCTAATGCATTGTGTGGCTTCCCCAAGTTGTGTAATCTTTCCAGCCATCAATTTTCTCATCTCTGTTATTGAGTATTTAAACTTAATGTTCTTTAAGGTTATGCTACTTGCTTTGTATTCTGATGACCCCTTTGTTATCTGTAGATGAGAGTGTGCCTGAGCTTAGCACTTGGAGCCTGTGTCCTCAGCTCTTATTTCCACCCTTAACTCTATCCCCCTCTATGCCAAAAATAAGTGTGCACTATGGTTATACCTCTCCAAATACCATCATAGGTTCTGTCTCCCTCTTCACACCCTGCTGGAAGAAGGCAGAATAAGTAATTCAGACATACTTATATTTATACGTGAGTAGGCCAGGCAACTGATTCATTCTGTCTTCAGTTCCTGGCTTCTCAGGGAATACTGAAAATGAGTGGAATCCCTGATATTCTTGAGGCAGAGGCTTTGACTGTATAGGACTATTAGGATTGCCATTTCAGTTTATGAATGGCAATCAGGTCAGTGACCTGCACAATTTAATCTAAGTTCCAACTGAATGGCTTGTTTTACAGATATCCAAGATAATTAGTCATCTTGGCCTAATCAGGTCCAGTTTGTACTGATTAGATTTCAGTAGACTTAACAGTAGTGAAAATCAGAACCCAAAGAACTCTTACTTTTCCTATGCAATGATGAAAGATAGAAAGTTTAGCTATATCGTATGTGCAGTACTTTGGCCTAAAGACTTCCAGGTGAGTATGCCCTTCAGCCCCTTGGCTGTGCCACCTCTAGCTACATCTGGCATCACACAGATGTTCTGCATATGGAATATAACCAGCATTGTGCTGAAATAATAACAACAAACAGCGTGTTTGTCTTGGCAGAGGATGTTTAAACAGACCTTTTTCTTGGGATACAGAGACTCGAGGTTGCAGATACGGTCTGGCAAAATGCAAACATTATCCTATTCAAATGTTAGATGTTTTTTATGTTAAGATATGTTAACATGAAACCAAGAATTTTCCTTTTTAACTTATTCTTGTAAAACACTCTATACGTATGATAAAATACACAATGTACTTATAAAGTACATTCATATAAAGATTTTTTATAATTAGATTTTTCTCCTCGGTGGGCCTATTCTTTTATGTACCTAAATATTTTTAAATGCTAGTTGTTTTACTGAATTAATCCTTTTGTAATAATCTGACTGGTTAACTCAGTAGAAATAGTCTCATGTTGCTACCATGAGGTCTGAAGTGTGGTTGGGGCGTGGAAAGTTCTTCTATTTGGCTGTTCTGGAATCACCGAAAGACTGTATTGGCTGCAGGGATATTTCTAATCATGGCAGTATGCACATAGTATATAGTCTGTTTCCATAAACACAGCGGAGCAACACATTTCTTTTAGTCTAAGCTTACAGGTGTATATAGTTTTATTCAAATATCAATTTACTTAAAAAGTTAGAGAATGGTATTATGTTAATTTTTATTTTTGTGGGGCATCATTTTGTCAATCCTTTATTACTGTATTCCTTGATTTTTTTGGGGGGATTATATCTCTATTATTCATTTTCAAGAAATTAGAAAATATGTGAGAAAGCATTTAATGATTTGTTTTAGTAGAGGTTTATATCCAGATAACAAATTGGGATCCAGTGGATTGTAATTGCTGTTGAATGAAATTACTTTTATATTGTTTACAGTTGTATTCTTTCTTGAATTTTCTTCTTTCAGAGAAGAGTTCCAGTCACAAATGCATATATGATGCATTTTGACATTTACTGCTAAGATGAAATGCAGAAATGAAACCACACATCCGTTTTAGTATTCTCAGATGTGATTAGATGTACTTTCTCATGTTTTTATGCCACTGACTTATAAGGAAAAAATATTTTAAAAGGGTCACAGTTAAGCAGCTAGGACCTGCAACCTCAGTGTTTCTGGGACGAACTGGAAGATCACAAGGAGAAATTCTATTACACCATAATCATACCTCAGCTGAGTCCTCAGCTTAGACTCATACGCATTTCCTTCATCGGCAGTCGTCACCAGACGCTTTACGTCGTAGGATGGCGGACAGTCTACCCACAGAGTTTGATGTGGTTATAATAGGGACAGGTTTGCCTGAATCCATCCTTGCAGCTGCATGTTCAAGAAGTGGTCAGAGGGTTCTGCATATTGACTCAAGAAGTTACTATGGAGGAAACTGGGCTAGTTTCAGCTTTTCAGGATTGCTATCCTGGTTGAAGGAGTATCAGCAAAACAGTGATGTTGGGGAAGAAAGTACTGCTGCGTGGCAAGAACTGATCCACGAAACAGAAGAAGCCATCCCTCTTCGCAAGAAGGATGAAACCATTCAACACACAGAAGTTTTTTGTTATGCCAGTCAGGATGTGGAGGACAATGTTAAAGAGATTGGTGCTCTGCAGAAAAGTCCTTCCTCAGTGGCATCTAGTACCTTCACTGAATTTCTGGATTCTGCATCCTTACCTGAAGAAAAGCACTCATCATATTTTACTGGCCTCGAAATGCCTGCCAAGCACCCTCAGAAAAGTGATGAAGAGATTGCACTAGAAGTAACTGATGTAGAGGAATCGCTGGAGGAAGGAAAGGACTGCGGAGCTAAAAGTTGTATACATACTATTTCAGAGGAAGATAAAGATGAAAACAAACCTATAGTAGAAGATAACACTGATCAGCCAAAGAAAAATAGGATTACTTACTCTCAAATAGTTAAAGAAGGCCGGAGGTTTAACATTGATTTGGTATCAAAGCTGCTATATTCTCAAGGATTGCTAATTGATCTTTTAATCAAGTCAAATGTTAGTCGTTATGCAGAATTTAAAAATGTCACTAGGATTCTTGCATTTCGGGAAGGAAAGGTAGAACAGGTGCCTTGTTCCAGAGCAGACGTCTTTAATAGCAAGGAACTCACAATGGTAGAAAAGAGGATGCTAATGAAATTTCTCACATTTTGTTTAGACTATGAACACCATCCTGATGAATATGAAGCTTTCAAGCAATGTTCATTTTCAGAGTACTTAAAAACTAAAAAATTAACTCCTAACCTCCAGCATTTTGTACTGCACTCAATTGCAATGACATCAGAATCATCTTGCACTACAGTTGATGGCCTTAAAGCAACAAAAAACTTCCTTCAGTGTCTTGGACGGTTTGGTAACACTCCCTTTTTATTTCCTTTATATGGCCAAGGAGAAATTCCCCAGTGTTTCTGCAGGATGTGTGCAGTTTTTGGTGGAATTTATTGTCTTCGCCATAAAGTACAATGTTTTGTAGTTGACAAAGAATCTGGAAGATGTAAAGCAATCATAGATCACTTTGGTCAAAGAATAAATGCTAAATATTTTATTGTAGAGGATAGTTACCTTTCTGAGGACACCTGCTCAAATGTGCAATATAAGCAGATCTCTAGGGCAGTGCTCATTACAGATCAGTCTGTGCTAAAAACAGATTCAGATCAGCAGATTTCCATTTTGATAGTGCCTCCAGCAGAACCAGGAACTTGTGCCGTTCGGGTCACAGAATTATGTTCTTCAACCATGACATGCATGAAAGACACTTACCTGGTACATCTGACATGTTCCTCTTCTAAAACAGCAAGAGAAGACTTAGAATCAGTGGTGAAGAAATTATTCACACCCTATGCTGAAGCAGAAATAGACAAGGAAGAACTTACAAAACCAAGAGTCTTGTGGGCTCTTTATTTTAATATGAGAGATTCCTCAGGAATCAGCCGAAGCTCATATGACGGTTTACCTTCCAATGTTTATGTCTGCTCTGGGCCTGATGGTGGCCTGGGAAACGAGCATGCAGTTAAGCAAGCCGAAACACTTTTCCGGGAGATCTTTCCAAACGAAGAGTTCTGCCCCCCACCTCCAAATCCAGAGGACATTATCTTTGAAGGTGATGATAAGCAATCAGACACTCCTGGAACCAATAATCTAATAATGGCCAAGCTAGAATCCTCCGAGGAAAGCAAAAACCAAGAAAGCCCAGAGAAGCACCTTCAAAATTAGAAAAAAACAAACTGGAAATGCTACTTTGGGCCTTCATCCTGGCATCTGAATATTCTCATTTAAAGGACAGTATCCCGTATGACTAATTAGAAGTGGTTGTATGATGAATTCTATGCAGATGTTGTCTTTAACTCTCTTTGAGCCATTCAGCATTGGATGTCTTTGTTAACCTGTCGGTTAGCTGATTCATTGATTATTGGACGCTTTGTTTCAGAATGGACTCCATGATCCAGAATCTTAAAACAGAATTAGCTTTATTTTAGTATTGGGTATATATGTGAGGGTTCCATATTAGCAACTTTGCTTAAAGGAAGATAATACTGTATCTGCTAACTATCTTCAGATTTTATTATTGTCTACAGAATAATTAATATCTAAGGAATTACTTTTTCAACTATTAGAATTGCTACCACCTCTGAATAGTGAAATACACACAAATAGTAAGTTATGTGTGTCTTCTGTATACAATATAAACATGTAGTCATGGTGGTAGGAATAGCAACTAATACAAGTGCCAATATAATAAAATACATTTATAGATTAAAAGATTGTTAAAAGACTAGCTTTGCACGATCCTTTATTCTTTGTGAAAGTTGATGTTTATAATACATTTCGCAGTTTAACTCACCTACATGACCCTTGTAACCGATGACGCAATGACACCTCCACCATCTTGCACTTTACCACAAGAGTTGGAGTTCAGTTAGTAGTTAAAAATCTCATTTGGGGCAGTTTTGTGCCAAAGAAAGTCTAAGGGGTAAGATTTATTTTCTGTTAATACTTCACCTAAAAGGAAAGAACTTCCAACAAGTAACTCAGGCCAAAAGGAAAAATAAAGTGCCCCAGGCAAAGATACTTCAGAATGACTGTTGTGAAATTCCTAAGGAGAAACTGAGTGAGGAATTTTTAACCTGGAATTACAGATGGTTTTAAAACCCTTTCTGAATAGATTATCCAGGTCTCTCAGGACGAAACATATGTTGGCTCTACCACTGTAGTTAGTGACATTAACTACAACTGATAGGAGTGAATCAAAGTGGGGTTTACTATGTCCCTTTGGTTGTGTCCCAGCCCACAACTACTGAGGTAACAGCCTTCATAATCACTTCCACCTGTTGGCTGTCTATCGTTTTTATTGAAACCCAGCCTGCTCCAGAACAAATACTTCTGAACCTCTTGGCTCTTTAATCTAGAAGGTAAAAAATTTTTTCTCCCAGAACCATCAGCAGTCATAAAACTGGTTGTACTCCACTGGTGAAAACCTGTGGAGCCATCAGAAGAGCTGAACTTCCTCTTCCTGTAGTTCTGTTTCCATTTTCAGACAGAGAATGACGAAGCCCTTCATGACGGCTTTTGCCCGGTAACACAGTATTTATTATGTGCACTTAATGTTGTGCTTTCTTTTTACAGTTTCTCAACAATCTTGTGAGACAGATACACACTTTCTAAAAGGAATAGAGAATTATTAATAATCTGCTCAGAGTCTGTTGTGTGGAAGAGCCAACATTAGAACCCAGGCTTTCATGATTCTAAAACCCTTGATATTTCCTCTTATGTTCACTGTTAGAAGAGTATAGACGCTGTCGGAGAAGGGAAAAGTGCCCGTGAAAATCAGTCTAGCAGTGCTGGGGAAGAAGAGCAGACAGTGGTCTTGCAGCTTGATAACAAATTGGAGAAATGTGAATATTAAAATTAATTAAAAACATATTTTAGAGCATGGATCTCATTGAAGCAGAATTTGGCTGAGTTTTAACAAAATAATGCTCTTCATTAACATCTGTTGATCTGAAGATTGAATTACAAAAAAACAAATGTTTCTAGGCCAAACTATGTTCTGAATGTAGTCTTTGTTGCTCTTCTAAAAGTGAAAAAAAAGAAAAGACAGATTTAGGTAATTGACAGCTTAAAGTAGAAAAGTTGTATATTGGTATTAATATTGACTTTTCTGAATATAGTAAAGTGGGAGGATCCTAGTTTAACTCTGTCAAAACAACTGAAATGCCTGAAATAGACCTATAAAATGTTAAAATGAAAAGAAATTAAGATGATAAATAAAATAGTGTTGATGGTAATCTAGATCTACTGAAAGGTTTCCCAGTATCACCAATATTTATAAGTCATTGAGGAAAGAAGCTAACGGTGGTTTAGCTTCATGTAGTGGAAATAGGGAAAAAAGTGACAGGCTGGCCCAAAATAAGTGTTGGTTTAAAAACCAAGAAAATGAAAATATTATTTTCTTAAATGCAAAATGGGAAATGATTACAACCAATAAAAAGCACTTAAAAATTTAGGGATATTGTAACCTTGTATAATTTTTTTTACAAGTTGGAATTTGACCCTAATGGGCTTATTGGTGAACTTTTTTAAATGTTTAAAGAATAAGTAATATCTATGTATCATGAAAGACAATATGCTTCTAATTGCATTTTGAGGCAAATATTGCCTCAGTACTAAAAACCAAACATTTTAAAAAGGGTCCCCACAGAGCAAAATGCAAAACAAAATATTGGCAAACAGTACAGCAACAAATAAAAATGATTACTGTCACTGAAGATTATGAGGCTGGTATTCAACAGAACAACCATTAAACATCAACAGAACAAAAGTAAAAATCCAAAACATTAATTACAGGTAACTTTTTAAAAATTCATCCTTCATCTTTGATTTAATTACCTCTGGTGATGATTTCCTAGGTTTCTTGCAGTCTGATGAATAATTATTTAAAACCAAGAAGTAATATTATTCCTATTGGGAAAACAGGAAACATGTCTTCTGCAAAACTAAACAATGTTGGCATCATTTTTATTTATGTTGAAGAAACTTGTCATTGCAATAGAAACGGGCATTCACAAAATGAGGAAGATAAAGCACAAACGTTTTCCATTAATGTGGCTTTATGACTAGACCTATAGTATCACTTAAATGTACTAACAATAAAAGACTAATTCAGGAAGTTATAAGGATATACAATTTTTAAAAATTTTGTCTCTGGATTATAACAGTGACCAACTGCAATTTGAAGTGTTCGGGTATTAATAAAGTTACACAACTGTATTGGGATAAATTAAGAAAGATGCCTAAATAGAAATAGGTTTAAGGAACTAAATTTTAAAAATCAGCAAACTGCTGGGAGAGTCAGCCAGGTGTAATGGAAAAGTAGTAAATGGGGAGTCCTCTGAAAACCAGAATTACAGTCCTTGCTTCACTACTTCCCAGTGATATAGTTTTGGGAAAATCACTCCCAGCTTCCATTTCACATCAATGGAATAGAAGTAATACTTCACAGAGTAATTTTGAGGATTAACTTAGATAACGTATATGAAATCACAGCCAAAGGAGCACCAACATGTGACATTAGTATGTATTAACAGATTTACTACAATTCCATTTAGCATTCCATCTGGATGCTTTATGTAATTTGAGATAATTGTGATAAATTATTTAGGAAAGTAAGCCAACAAAGATAGATGTATGTTTTTTTCAACTTAGAGGAAAAAATGGAGACTTGCCCTTCAATTCCTTAAAACATGCTGTTAAGCAACTTTTCTAAATATTCTGTGGTGCTGAGTGGAAAGTTTAAAACTAATAAACCAATTGGAAAGAAAAAGATTTAATAACTGTTGGTGGAAAGCAGCCGTTATTTAATAATGTAGCTGGATTGTCAGTATGGAAAAAGATATTAGGTCCACTTTACTATGGTATTGCAACTTATTCCAGATGAATTAAAATGTTAAGTATAAAATAATGATGCCAATAGTGATACAAAGGAACTTCATAGCTATTGACAAGGTGGAACAACTAAGAGAAAAATGAAAAATGTGTGTTAAATAAGAAAAGACAAAAGATGATGGAATTTTTAAAAAGCTATTTGTATTGTACACGGATAAAGTGCTTAATACTTTTTAAAAAGTGGATACGTATCCATAAAGCTCTCTACTCTTTCCTACACAGGTTTATAAAGGGATAGTGTACAAAGCAGATACAAATAAAAATAAATTATTAGAAACATTCAAATTTCCTAATACTAAAAATACAAATTGAAACAATTTTGACTTAATTCATGCTATTATATTAGCAGAATTCTTTAAATTGTCTGTGTCCTCATCCTCATAGCATTGTATTTTAGTACTCTTTTAAAAGAACTATTTAGAAGACTATAAAAAGAGCTCTATAACCTATTATCTTTTGACATGATAACTTTGAGTAGCATATGCCTAGGAAAATATTTAAAGGAAAGAAAAGTTATTTGTACAAAGATGTTTCTAGCAATTCCATTCATATGAGTTTAAGGGAAAAAAGCCCAACAATTGGGAAATGGATAAGTAAATTTTGGTGTATTGTTATTGCTATCATAGACTGTTATATAACCATTAAACAATATTGATATGTGTAAAATTGTATGTAAAAATGGTTCAGTGAGACCCAGAAATGTTAATTAGAACATAAATTATGTTAATTGATTATATTTGTGTAAAAATTTAGGTCTCTACATTGGAAAGAGTCAGAAGACAACATATATGTAATTGCAGTTTAACATTAGGGGTTTTTTTTTTCTGTAAAATGTGTGCAATAAAAAAATAAAAGATTAACTGTAAAGTGGCTTACTGAATCGGTGATAAAATTACTGATTTCTTAGAAACTTCTAAAATTATTTTGAAATTAAAATTATACATTTCTAGATGTTAAAGTCAAAAAAGATAATCTCCAAAAATGTGTGGCAGAAAGTTTTACAAACTTGGTGGGAAGGAATTCTTGCTCAAGTTGGACTTTGTATCTTTTATCGTTTGCCCAGCATTATAGAATAATAATAGAAATAGTAGCAGGCATCCAGGACATCATCATTAAGACATTACATACTAATTAAAGTATGGCCCTAAATCCAAGAACGCACATGACATTTGGGAGCCTTGCAGGCCAGGAAGATGAAAGTTGGATTCACAGATGTGATCCAGCCCTGGCCAGAGATGGCTTTGCAGAGAAACCTGTGCTAAGAACAGAAGTCTCAGGAAGCTGAGGTTGTGGGCTGAGCCTGCCTTCCACTTAGCCTGAGAGATCCAAATCAAAGTGATCTCATTGGCAAACAACAGTTAAGCAGCTACTGCAGGTTATCAATTGTCATTATTCTGGGGATTAGAAATATAAAAATGAATAAGACAAGTTCTCTACCTGACAAATATTCTGCTGGAACATTTACTTTAAGGTAAGGTACCTTTTTACCTTAATGAGCACTTAAGACATTTTCTACCCATCACACTCCCCCCAGCTATCATACCCTTCTCCATGCAAAAGCAAAAGAAAAGATAAATCTCTGCCTTGTGTATGACATTCGTTTTTAAAGGGTGCCAAAACTTTTTATTACACAGTGGAAGCAAGTGGCTTCAAGGTTAAAAGCTGGATAATTTAACACTTTCTGACATCTACTTAAGCTAACTTTCAGTTAAGTTTCTCAAAATGAGAAGCTTTCTCTCTTGCCTGGGGGTGGGGGGGGAGAATCCAAGAGGGAGTCCTGGAGAGGAGGTCCAGAAGCCCAAGGCACTGAAGGTTTAAGGCGGAGGAAGTGTAAAGAAATCAAAGTGAGGGAAGCAAATGATGAATTTCAAGACCAAAAAATTCTGATTAGGATTAACTTTATTTTCCTTCATTTTGGTGGATCAAGTGGAAGTCATGCTCCTATTGCATTGAGGTAACTGCTTCCTCTTTGAAGATTTTTAAATTTTTATTTTAGTATTTTTAATTTTTACCTGCATTGTAAAGAGGGATTGTTTCCAGTATAGTTCTCTCTTTTTTTTTTTTGAACCAACATCCGAATGTATTCACATTGTCAACGGCAGGGGATGCAGTACCTCCAGCTTTCTATAAGGCATGAACAACAGTACGGAAGCTGAATGATTCAACTGAAAGAATTTGACTATAACTTGAATATTATGATGGCAGTTCTACGGCATTTGTAGGAATGCTTTTCTCTTGACAACTACATTTTCATATGTGATCCTCAGGAAAATTATGTACGGTAAGAAAGGGCAGGTATTTGTGCCTATTTTGTAGATAAGACCTGAAGGAATTAAGTGACTTGTCTGAACTCGCTCCTAGTAAGTATTTAGATCCATTAATAAGAATTGAAATGCTACTGTTCTGCTTTTCCTCCCTTTCAAGAGAGTGATGTACTGCGTGTAGTGTATGACACATAAATCACTATTTAAAAAGTGGTGGCTTCTAAAATTTTAGAGTACATTTACTTTTCAGCAAATAACAAAATAATCCTATAAATTAAAACTTTAGTAATTAAGGTGGGTTTGAAAAAGGAGAAGAGAGTTGATTATTTAAGCTCACTCCTAAAATCAAAACAAACTATCCTCATATTTACGACAGGAGCTTTATTTCTTTATTAGTTCCTGCTTTTGTCCTATGATTTTGACCTTTGCTTGTTGCTAAAAATATGTATTTAACCCTAATACACTCTGCAAACAACTGTTTAATGTTAATAAAACCATACACATGAGAATGACTTTGGATTCGGAGGTGCAGGATTGACAAAGTGTAGCAGGAAGATGAATACCTATTTGTAGTTCGGTCAGGAAAGGAGGTAACATCTTTGAGCATTTTATAGTTTTAAAGAAATAAAAATCCTTGGGAATGCTGGTGCAGTGGGTTTTATGCCAGTTTTTTTTTTATTATGTATCATATCATTAAAGCCCTTCATTTTGTTTGTTTGAGGTTTTTACTTCTTCCTTTATTTATTCATCTCTTATATTTAAAAATAAGAACAGGAATCTCACTAATCCAGTATGGGGGAAGTATTTTCACATCATATGTTTTATTATATTTGTAAGTTTATAAAGTTTTGTAACAATTTCAATATTTTTATCACCCATTAATAATGAAGACGTTTTGGAGAAATGTACTGTCTGAGGAAGCCAGGAATCTTGTTTTGAGGCCACTAATAATACAATCGTTAACTTCCTAAAATGATTTAAGTGAAGTACTGTAGAAAAATGAGCTCTATGTCCTCTGGTCTTATTTTATGACTGCATAGCATTATTTACAATGCCCCCTGCTACTGAAACATAAATGCTTATTAAAAAACAGGCAAATGATGAGAACTGCACCGGAAATAATTTGTCATTAGATTGTAATCTCCTTAAGAGACTGTGTCCTGTACTTCTGCATTCCCTACAGTTTCTTGCATATCACAGGCATGCAAAAAAAGATTTGCTAATTGAAAGACCAACTAGTAGTTTCCAGTGTCTCTTTTCTTCCACATCACTGTTAACCTTCCTCAGCCCCTTCGAGATTCCAGCATGAGTAAGGAGCACCACTGGGGCCCATCTCTGGGAAAATGTATCACAGTCCTGGCTTATAATATTAGTACAGGGAATTTGTTTTTTTTTTTTGTTTTTTTTTCTCTTTTAGTTATTTTATTTTATTTTATTTATTTTTTTTTTTATTTTGGCATACTATGGGGGTACAGATGTCAAGGTTTCAATAAATGCCCATTTCCCCCCCTCCCCCCAAAAGTCTGAGTCTCCATCATGACCATCCCCCAGATGGTGCACATCTCACTCATTATGCATGTATATACCCGCCCCCCTCCCCCCTCCCACCTCCCCATTACCCTATTACTGTAGCACCTGTGTGTCCACTTAGGTGCTACTCAGTTAATACCAGTTTGCTGGAGAATATATCTGGTGCTTGTTTTTCCATTCTTGGGATACTTCACTTAGTAGTATGGGTTCCAGCTCTAACCAGGAAAATATAAGATGTGCTATATCACCGTTATTTCTTAGAGCTGATAAGCCTATGTGAATCAATAAAAGCGACTTAAAAAGAGTGCATATTTAACCTAATCAATCTATAAGATGTTCCATCCAATAATTTTACTGATTTTTCTCCCATTAGAGCAACGGTTCTAAAACCAGGTTGTTTTGCCCTTCAGGGGACATTTAGCAATGCCTGGGGACATTTCGGTTGTCACAACTGGAAAGGGCGTGCGACTGGCATCTAGCGGACACAGGGCAGGGGTGCTGCTCAACATCCTATAATGCACAAGACAGCCCCCTCATTACAAAGAATTATCCAGCCCCAAATGTCAATAGTGCCAAGGCTGAGAAACTGCATCAGAGTAAGTGAAGGTTTGAATATTCATAAGGAATTTATTTTCCTTTTATGTTCCCCACTCCTACCTCTTTTCCTCAGGGTTTCTGACTCTGTAAGTGCTTCCTCAGCAGCATCGTCGTTGTGGATAGGAACTACTGCCTTTGCTGCTCCCATATCTACCGCCCACTCCCTTCTCCCTTTCCTTGCCAATCCACTGTGCCTTCCTTCTGGAGGTGTATGGCAACTTAAACCCCAAAACAAAAAGTCAGAGAATTAGGCAATATTTCTCATCCTGCCTCAATTGTCAGGTATAGATTACAATTTTTGTGGGTTTTTTTTTAATGCATTCATTTCATCCAGAAATGTGATTCCTCTGCAGAGCAATTATCGATATGAGAGGATATATTTCTAGACACTGTAAACAACTATCTCAAAATCAATGTAACAATATTTTAGCATACTTGTTTTTGAAGGGATGCTGGGCACTTGACAAGACTATTGGCAAATTAATCAAATTACATGTATATAACAATATCCTATGAGTTTCAGAGGAGCCAGTGCAGGACTAAATAAGCCATCCATAATAGGATTGTACTCACATAGGCACTTACTGGTGGTTCACCAAGCAGTGAGACAGTGCAGCAGCTTGGCATTCTGCAGATGCATGTTAAGTGTAGAAAACAGTTAACCTAATTGTAACGGAATGAGTCAGTGTTGATGCAGATAAGAACCTTAACTAGATTACACTGCAAAGTGGAGCACAGGAGTCAATACAATTCCGTATTGATTGAGATGGGCTGTGTCCCAGTTTCTGTGCTAGACTCTGGGAAAACAGAGATGATAGTTGTAACTAACACTCAGCACTTCCTGAACGCCACGTACTGTTCTGTGTGCTTGCTACATTTGTTTTATTTAATACTGGAAACAACCGATTGGGTAGGTACTGTTATTATCCCCATTTTGCAGATGGGGAAACAGACACTGCGAAGACAAAGAACTTGACCAAGATCACACCGTTGGTAAGTGGTAGAAGCGGGCCTCAAACCCAGGCAGTTTGCCTCCGTGGCTCACATGCTTTGACTGAAATGTGACGTGGTGTCTTCACGGAGGTGTCAGATGAAGTCCAGGAACACAAGTAACTGCTTAGGTGCCAGGAACCGTTCTGACTTCTTCGCACATTTTATCTCAATTTTTAAAACAACCCCGTGAGGTAGGTATTAACATTCCCATGTGTAGATAAGAAACAAGGCTCAGTAACTTTCTCGAAGTCACAGAGTTGGAAAGCAGTGGAACCCTCAGTCTACTGGGGCTGACACTGATGCACGAGAAGCCACTGCGTTCATCAGGCTGCGGTAATTTCTGTGATGTAGGTACAGATAAGCGTTAATGGATGCACAGAGATTTTTAGATCTGATTAGGGAAGTCTGGGAGTGCTTCACAAAAGAAAAGGTGTTTGTGCTGGGCCCTGAAGGTGAGAAGGATTTCCACAGGCTGACATGAGGAGTGACATCCCGTGTGGCACAAAGGCTTGGGGGCAGGGAGGACGCCCTCTGCGTGGCTTGGGTGTGGAGTGCCTGAACTGGCGAGGAGAGGGCTGGGGATAGAACCCAAAGTGTCAGTGGCCCCGAGTGGCTTGCTAACTCAGGCTGGGGCTTGTCTTCTGTGGATAATGAGGGACTGTGGAAGGTTTTCCTAGATAAGACTTAATGTTTAAAGGTTAGCGTGGCGGCGGCGTGGAGGAGGCTGGGAAGAAGGTGCACAGACTGGAAGCGGTAACCAGACGGAGGATGTGATGAAGCCGGGACAAGGCAGGGTGACGGGAGTGGAAGAGGCAGAGAACAATTTGCAGATACAGGGCCTGGAGAATATCTGTGTTGCAATTAAGATAGAGAGGGAAAGGAATTGAACACGACTAAAAATTTCAGCTTTGGTTTCTGAATGCATGTATTTAATAATACATTTAACCGAGACTGGGAACAGATTTCGAGGAAAAGCAAATGCATTTTGCTTTTGGTCATACAAGGCGATCAGGAGGTTATGGGCATGAAAGGTCTTGGAGGGCTTCATATGCCATGCCAAGGATTTTTGACTTTATCCTAGTGGAAAAGCCTTTAATGTTATTATTATATATAAGGAAACAGATTGCATTTGGATATGTCTGTGTGTGTGTGTGTGTGTGTGTGTATGTGTGTGTGTGTGTACGTACACCTGCTGTATGTAGGATGAATTCAAGAGAGCCAAGAATGGAGAAGGGAGACCAGACAGAAGGCTGTTAAGATAGTTTGGCAAGAGATGGTTGGTGAGGGTCTGAATTAGGGCAATAGTAGCGAGAGCTGCAAAGGACAGATTTGAGAACTATTGAGGAGATTCAATTAGCATGACTCAGTAATTGATGGGATGTGAGTGCTGCAAGAAGGGAAGAGAAATCAGGAGGAAACTGAGAAAGAGCTGGTAGATATGGACTTGCTGGGAAGGCAAACATGATGTCCTGTCCGGTTTGAGATAGTAACTCCTTCCCCTGGATTAGTCCTAGGCTAGAAAGATTCCTTTTCTAAGATTTCTAGGTATATACTCCCTTTTTTTTCTCCTGGACTTAAGGATTTGAGTCAGAAACTTGCTAGCACCTTGATTACCAAATAGTCTGTCTGAGACTTGGGCCCAATAGAGAGGAACAAAGCTAGTGACAGGAGGAAAGAGACAAAGCCCTTATGGCATTACTTCAGGCCCCTAGATTATGAGGCTCACGTTATGTTTTTGCTGGGCCCTGTCCCTGAAGCCAGTGCCTCTCTGGATTTCCCAGTTACGTAAGATTACCCACTTGTATTTTCCTTAAAAGACAAAAAAATATGACATAGAAATAGCAGGTGATGCAGGAGAGAAAAGTGTGGTAGAAGCCAAGAGGATTTTGACAAGAGCATGGTCCAGTGTTGATACTGCAAAGAGGTTGGGTAAACCAGTGTTTAGGCAATTGATTCATCAATTGATGAAATTCTAGAGCAATAGTTTTAAACCAAAGAGTGCGTATGAATCCAATGGGACTTTAAAATGCAGGTCTCCAGGCACCACTCCTTCATTCTGGGTCAGTGGGTATACAGAGGGCAATTTTAATCAATTGCTGGATGGACAGTGGATCATCATGCATTGCAGCCTAAATAAGAGGGAATCAAACAAGTATATGATGATATGAGATGGTAGTAGGATTTGATTTTTCTTCTGGTGGGTATTTTGGCAAGTCGTATTGAAAACATTAACATTTTGTACATCTTCTCACCTAACAATTGTATTGCCAAGAATTTCTCTTAAGGAGATAATCATGGATGTCTGTAAATATACAGCTACATTGGTTATAATGTCATAGCTAGCACTTATTAAGCATATACCATACATCAGGTACTGTGGTAAGAGCTTTATGCATATTAATTAACTCTTAATCTTCATACCAACTTTGTGAGGTAGTTAGATATTATTATTAGCCCATTTTACAGTTGAGGAAATTAAAGCACAGACAGGTCAATTTGTTCAAGGTCACACAGAAAGTGGGGGATATGGAACGTGAACCCAGTGTGTTTGCTTGCTATGTTATATTGCTGTCTCTCCTCACAGCAGTGTTAGAAGAGTGACGAATGGAAGAAATTTAAAAGTCCGTAGTGTGAAATTTGAGAGAGCACACATACCAGAAATCAGCACACCACCAAAGCATATCATTCAGGATGCGACTCTGGAAACATTCTTTACCCTGCTGCTCCCCAAAAGATGATCAGAATTAACCCCATCGTGTCTCACATCCCTGCTAATGTTAGTGGTTGGCAGAGGGAAAACTTCTCCAGTTGGCCATGACTGGACTCACATCTCTTTACGACCCAGTATATTTCTTGATCTGGTCCAATTCTGAGCTCCCACGGTCTCCCCTCTGGACCCTCCCTTTATGAGCAGTAAACTCCCCTATATCTTCATCACCTCTGAGCATTTTCTCTACTTCCTTACTTTAACTTAACCCTGGCTTCTTGCAAGGATCTTGATTTCCCAGCTCTCTCAGCTGTCTTTTCCATGCCATCCCATGTACCCCAGGCCCAGGTAGCAGGTGACACGTTGAGTATCACTGGTGCTTCCAAAGCATCACTCCCCATTCTATAAAACCCTTTGCCTCGTCATCACTTGCCCATAGTGAGGCTACAAAATTTAACTCTCAGATGTGTAGGGAATACAAGAATTCTTGGGCTATTGTGTCTGCCACTCACAGTCTTCTTTCTCCTTCCTGGGTCTTTTCTATCATATGACAGCCTCGCCACCATCTCCAACTGTCCCTCGACTTATGACTGCCTCCCTCTATTCTTTCTGCAAAGAGCCAATCTTCTAACTGTCTACCACTTGCTACCTCCATATCCTCAATTAATTTTATTTTATAAAAAATTTTAACAGTTTTTAAGTACAGAAAAGTGCAAAGGATGATACAATAAGTGTTCATGTGTCTATTATACTACACCCAAGTTCACACTTGGTCCAAGACTGCTCCATGAGGTGTTATATCCCTTTGCTTCTCAGTTGGGGCAGCCGGGTCCAGACAGCTGCTGGGGAAGCCAGAGCCTCCATGAGTCCACTCCGCAGGGGTGCAGGTGCAGCTTGGTCCTGTATGTAGGCCCGTGGTGGTGGTTATGGTGGCAGCAGCTGGAACTTTGTAACTATAGTCTCAGAACCACCATTGCTGGGAAGCGAGGCAAATGGTCAAGACCCACAGTTGGGGGAGGGGACTTGTGAGCTGGGTCAAGGGGATGGCACATAAACTGAGTCCAGTCTATGATCAATCTGGTGTTCGGTGCACAAGAAGATGACAAGTCCCACACAAAGAGAAAAATAAGGTAGGAGTAAGTGACTGCCATCGTTTATGGAATATGAGTCTGCACTAGAATAGAGGGAATGGCATGAGACATAGAGATGAGTTTAGAAAAATTTCAAAAGAAAAGTTATAAAAGTTATAAATGCAAATATGAGACGGGAGAGAAGAAATGGAAAATTTCTTCTCTTCAGATGTGTTCCTAAAGTGCATCAGAGTCAAGGCCCTGGTAGGAGAGCATTTTCTTGAGCACACAGTGGTGGATTATCACAAAATCTAGATTAATGTGTTCAAGAAATAATTTTGATTAAGTGTTGAAACCAAGGAAAGTGTGTGCTTTCCATTTTGCCTAAGGTACTTACTCCATGAGTGCAGTTGAATTAGGATTAGAATTTAGAAACCTTATTTCCTGACAAGTGTTTCCATCTGACTGTTTGCCAGCTTTTATCCCCACTGTACTTATGTCTGTGGTTCTTCCAAACCATAAATAATACCACAGAGAAGTTGCTTTATGTTCAAACTGTTCTTTCCCACTTGACCTGTAGACTCTAGTCACAATGGATGCTTCCCAGGTCTCTTAGTGTAACAATTACCCATTCCTTCCCCTGTTGTTAACCATCTTGTTGAATATCCTTTTCTGACAAGCTGAGATATAAAGTACGGAATAAATTCTGATGAGGCTTTATTCCAAGATAGGGCACCCCTTTGCCTTGGTTATGGTATATGGAATTAAGCAATTATTAGGGGAAGGTAAAAAAGCCTAAAAGTGTGTCAGATCAGAGGTAAGTCAAACAGTCTAAAGCAGAGATATCTGTGCAAATGGGGTTATAGGCAGGAAAGAAGACAAGCTTAAAGGGAGAGTAGTCAGAGTCCAAGGGGAGAGGATATTAAAAGAATCAAAGAGAACAGGGGAGATGAGCCTGGAATGATTTCTAAGCTACTGTACAGTTACCAAGGTCATCCAGGAGGAGCAGATATCCAGAGCGGACAAAGTCTGTATGTTTCGCCAGCTGTATCAACAAGTATTTGGCAGGGGCCACCCCTATAAAAAAAAGTCACCAGATTTAATGGAAAAAATGCGCTCCCTGTTCAGTGCATGTGAAATACCCATGAAGGGTGGCATGAGCGAGCACAGCAGAAACAGCAGGGCAGTCTGTCGTGGCCGTTTACAGGACGGAGGATGAACACAGAACACAAAACACAAACGCAGAACACACAAAAAAACTGCGGACACACATACAGATGGTTGACTTGAGTAATAACACACCGGGTCAGTTTTATTTTTATACTCTAAAAGATTAAAGTTAGTTCCTTGTATGTAACCACCCAGGCCTGGCAGCAATAGCCATAAATTCCGGAATGTGTAGCCTTAGGGAAGCAGATATCCCCTAACTCAGAATTTCAAGGTGGTTGCTCTAGGCACTAGGCATAGATCACAGAACGAGATTAGCAAGGATGGGCAAGGTGAGCCACAGGGGGCATTTCTCATCCCCAGCTTCTCTTAGGGTGACCCCCTAAGATCTTCGACTGAACCCCGGTGGCTGTACCTGGCTTAGGTCGCCCCTCCCTTGAGGGGTCTTACCCGTCATTGACTAACCAGCCATCTTATGGGCTGTTTATTGTGTGGCTTCCAGACCCCCAATGCTGTGGGGCGGAGCAGCTCTTGCTTACTTGCAACTCAGGTCCTTTGTTATGCCTCTAGGCAACAACCTTGTTTATCACAAGGACCTTGTCTGGAGCACATTACTTTCAAACATTCTGGGCAGAACACGTACATTACTAACTTTAATTCTTAAACTAGGAAAATATATGTCAGTCCTCTACAGCAGTCACCTTAAACTGTGAACAGCCAGCCCACAGCTGTGTCCTGTGGCTGGCTATGTTGAGTCACTCTCTCCCGGCCGTTCACTGGGGGTCTCCTGGTTTCTAACGCACTGTTTGGGTGGCTATGTTTGTACAGGACAGTCAAAAATAAGTATCTATTTAAGCTGCTTACCTGAAATCATAATTTTTTAACCCATTGAAAGGGTTTTCACTATTATGCTACACTAGGTTTCCTTTGGAACTGAATTTTTGTATACTAAACATGAAGAATATTAAACATAAATGATTTGGTTTGGGAACAAATAATAGAAACAAAGAATTTAATAAAGGGAAGGAAACAGATATGTAAAAAGGATTAATTGGCTAGAACTAATTTTCTTCTGTCATAGACATCCAGTAAATGGCTAAAAAATGTACAGTAAAAGCCAACTGCCATTTTGGTGTTTTAGAGAACCACTTTTATTGACTAAATAGAAACTGCTCATTCCAATAGTTGAGCAAAGTTATTTAGATTGATGGTCTTCTCTAATTTCCTCCAGAATTCTTCAGCTTAAAAGAAGTTGAGTTAAAAAAAATGACCTCTTCTGATATCAAAAGTGGACATGGTTACTGAACATAGGTAGTAGGTAACAGATTAAATATGCTTTCTGTAGAGACTACATCACTAATATAAAATTTTTGATAATTCTCAAAGGCGAATTAGAAAATAAGTATAGCATAGTATGGACTTTAGAATCAGACTGTGAGATTTGAATCTTGGCTCTGTTATTGATTAGCTTGTGACAATTTTGCCTCAGTTTCCTCATCTGTAAAATGGAAATGATAACAATTTCTACATGTCCCACAGACTTGTTGTGAGGATTAAATGAGATAACACAGGTGAACTGCTTAGAACTCTATATACTCATAGAGACACATAGTATGCACTCTGTTAGTCAGCTGAAATTACCATTTTTAATTAAATAAAAAAGGAGTGAGGAAACTTTCTCAACAAATAAGCCACGTCAACAAGATCTCAAAGAAAAACTGTTACTTGCTTAAGAGAACAAACTTTTTCAGGCATATCAAAAGTAGTGTTTTTCTTTAACATTCAAATATGAGCAAAGGCCACTAATTACTAAAGTAACATCTTTATTAAGCAACCTTCACATAGCTTTGCGTCCATTATCATCTGTGGACCAATGTAATTAACGCTGTGGGTTTAAAAATTTCTACAAATCAATATACGTTTTTGAGTGAACACAATTGGAATTTTCATTAGTTTGAGAAAGTGTGCACCCACTTTTTGGGGAAGATTTTCCTGTGTGATCACCCTCCTGGCCAACTCTCAAAGCAGCAAGGCAGGTTTCTACAGTTGCCCCATTTTATAGGCAGAGAATTTGAAACACATGGAGTGATTTGTTCAAAAAGCCCCAGAGAATCCATGATGAGGTGAGTTATCTCCTAGTCACCTTCCCTCCCGAATCTACTTCTCTCACATTTCCTTTCCAAGTCAATGCAATACCATCCATTCATTTACCAAAGCCAGGAACCCAAGACTCCCTTTGATTCTTCTCTGTCCATCCCCACAGCCAACAAAGTGCCCTTCCTTAACTTTGTGGGACCTTCCTCCCCTCTCCTTCCCCTGCCACTAGGTTTCCCTGTGACCAGCCTCGTCCCTCCCCACCATCCTTTTTCCTCATTGCAGCCAAAGGGAACTTTCCGTAAGGGAAATCTACAAAAGTAAAATCAAAAGAAAAGAAAACAAAATTCTCTAGAATTGCACAATGACAGAAGTGTACAAAAATGGTTTGATGGCCCCTTGGAGCCCTCAGGATACACTCCAAACTCCTCCCATGGCACTTGAGGCTCTTCCTGGGACAGTCCTTGGTCCTTCAACGCTCTATTTCTAGAACTCTCTGCATCTACTATTTTGAATTATTTGCAGACACCCAAATGGTGCCAGCTCTGCCAGGTCTCCATGTATTGACATAAGCTGTTCTTCCTTCCTGGAATAGGATTGGCAGCCCCTTCCCCCTCGTCCTGCTTTTGCCTGGTGAAAGTGCACTTAATCCTTAAGACTCACTCAGGTGGTATCTGCTTCCCACAGAAAATCTCCTGAGTTGGATGTTCTTCCTCCCGCTATTAGACAGAGTTTCTCCTTCCACCTCCTTCTCTGGAGTGAGTTGTGCTCCTTGAAGGCAAGAACTATGTCATATTAACTCTTTTATCTAATAGTTAGGGATTAACAGATCTGGCTCATGGCCCAGGCAGTACCTTAACTTGCTTACCCAGAGCTAGGGCAGTTGGACTATAAATAAGCTATTCAATGTGGCCATCTAGTGGCCAAGTAGGAAAATAACTTCATATTTTGTACGTATTAATCAAGTCATCATGGATGTACCCACTTTTGTGCCTTTGCCTACTTTCTACCACTTAAAGCAATTTTGTTTGCATATATTCATCTATTCAATAATAATAATACCTTGCGTATTACCATTTTACTAAACACGTTCATGTTCTCATTTACATATACACATACAAACACATAATGAGACAATATTTTGGTACTATTATCCCTATCTTACTAGTGAGCGGATTTAGATTCAGAGTGTTAATTAATTTTCCCAGAATCACGTGATAATTATGTAAAAAAACTGGAATTGATCCAAAGTCCCACTCCTTTTTCGTTAGGCAAACATGGAAAAAACTGGAATTGAATCCAGGACTTTTGGCCTCAAACACATTCCCCTACTGTAAAAATTATTACATTGTTTATATTTATAATTATAAAACAATGTGATAAATTTTACAGTAGGGGAATGTGTTTGAGGCCAAACAATGTGATAAATTTTACAGTAGGGGAATGTGTTTGAGGCCAAACACATTTTTGTTTATAATTCATATTTGTTTTACCATTGCCTAACACAGTGCCTGGCGCACTATATGTGTATATGTTTGATGATGAATGTCATAAATGATTGTATAATCATTAATTTATATCACAAAGAACTGTTTGAGTCCAACTGATGCACTATATTTGGCATATCCTCATCCTTGTCAACTGATCAACTTTTCCTATTCATCAATTCAAATATTTCTTTCTCTTAAAACATTCCCCAGTATTTATCCAGGCAGAGATCAATACTACATTGCCTTCTCCAGCTCCCCGGACACAGCTTGTTTCAGCTCTTGCCACATTCCTGGAATTATTTGCTTACACATCTGTCTTCTGCAGACTGTGAGATCTTTGTCAGCATTTCAGGCAGAAGGGACAGCAGTATCGAAGCAGCCAGCTCTCAATGAATGTGGCTGGCAGTTTGTGTCATGGTTTGTTTCCTGATGTTAGCAATGCAGCAAGATTAGGCAAAGCCCAGTGATCTGCCAATGAGATTAGATTTTATAGACTGCTGTCTTCAAATCTGCTAGGGATACATAAACCCTTTCCAATGGTTGTGCAAGGAGAGTTGATTTCTAACTTCTCAATTTCTATTTGTATTCTCTCCTAGAAATCAGCTACCTGCTCTCAAGGCACTTCCCTCCTCAATCACCCTTCTCCCACTTTACCCCAAAAAGCAAACTCCTCACCCTTCTCCAGTAAAATAAAATCTTACTGTGGAATATTGCCAATGGGGGGAGGGGCTAGATTCCAGGATAGCAAACAAAAGAATAATTTAAAATATTAATGAATATATTGAGGAAGTGAATGGCCACTCAGGTGGTTTCCCATGATTTGCTCTTAACAAAATTGAGTTTTTAGCTGATAGATCACTAAAAATGATTTTTGACAATAAACACTATGTGATTTTGGGCACATAAATTCAGAAGAGTTATAGTAATTGAATATAGAAAGAATGCTTGTATAATTAATAAAAATTGAAAATAAAAAAATCTCCTTTCATTGCCATCTTAATATACATGTGACCCAGAAATCTTTCTCCAACTTTATAAATAGAAAAAATTATAAGTAGAATTGATCTTGCCTCATTCTAGGTAACAGTAATAGTAATCATGGATAGATACAATTTTGTGATGAAAGAAAGCCACATTGATCTCTTTAAGAGATACATTTCTAATTGAATTTTTTACTTCTATATTTAACAAAATATTTTGATCAATTGTATCCCATAATATTATACACTTTAGTAACTCAATCCATATGACCATTTTTTAAATGTTGCCCTTTAAATATGAATGTGTACATAGTTTTTCAAAATTCTATTAGGAAAAAAAAAATTGAAGATCCTTGCTGTGGACCACGAACAGCCACGGAAAGTGTGATGAGCTTTGTACCATCCTTAGTAGTGACTGATCTTCTCACTCGGGCCTGGCTCCAAGCTTGGAGTCCAAGGCACTCTTGCAAGAATTCAAGGAGGCTCACTTTGCCTTTGTAGAAATTGCTCTTCCAGCCATGCCTGTTCCGATCTTTTCTGTCCCTTAATACCTATCCCATATTTTGCGAACCAACTTAAGTTTTATCTCTTTTATTTATTTTATTTGTTTATTTATTGATTTATTTTTGAGACAAGGTCTTGCTCTGTAGCTCAGACTACAGTGCAGTGGCAACATCACAGCTCACTGCAACCTTAAAGTCCTGGGCACAAGCCATCCTCCTGCCTCAGCCTCCCGGGTAGCTGAGACTACAGGTGCCCGCCAAGACACTGGGCTAATTTGTCTATTTTTTGTAGAGACAGAGTCTTGCTATGTTGCTCAGGCTGGTCACGAACTCTTGGCCTCAAGCTATCCTCCCACCTCAGCCTCCCACAGTGCTAAGATTACAGGCAAGAGCCACTGCACCCGGCCAAGTTTTCTCTCTTAATGAAGCAATTCCCACAACACAGTCCACTGGGATTTTACTTTTTATGGTTTGCTTTTGCATCATAACCTTGACATATGAATACATATCATCTTACTTTGCCCTCTAATGCTGGGTATGAGTCTTGGTTTTATAAGAATACAGTATTGTAGTCTCCTCAAGGGTAAGGCCCCTGAGTCTCTGGTTTCTCCTACAAGACCTACTCAGCACAGTGATAAGTAGGTACTTCATACACACCTGATCAATCTGCTGCTTTGCAGGGAGAGCCCAGACATCACTCTACCCCTGGTAGAATTTACGGGGAAATACAAGTCGCCCTCTAGTGGCAGCAGGTGGTGTAAAGGCAAAATCGTGGGTTTGGGAGTCAGTTGTGGATTCTCAAAATTGTGTCCACCACGGATTGGTTACTTAACCCCCTGAGCCACAAACCGCTTTTTCCAAAAGGAGGCCTACCACGTGTAGAGGGATAATCATGGGGCCTGCTGCATTATTGGTGTGTTTCCCTCAACATTACGATAAGCCCAGGGGAAGACGAATGCTTCCAACAGCACTGCTTAGTGAGGGGCT
Organism: Microcebus murinus; assembly: GCF_040939455.1. Lineage (NCBI taxonomy): Eukaryota > Metazoa > Chordata > Mammalia > Primates > Cheirogaleidae > Microcebus > Microcebus murinus. The sequence continues at coordinate 48,397,748 of NC_134122.1, read as the reverse complement.
GGGACTTGGCCCTAAAAACCTACCCCCCACACCTTCCCCCTATTTCTCAGGGCCCCAGTCTTATTTTCATTCTCCATTTGAGCCACTTTTTCTCTAACGTCTCTCTGTCCACTCATTCAACAAATACTGCTGTTGATGTGTTCTGTGTTCTCACGATTTTGTTGCCTTCCCCATATCTTCTCATACACCTTGTAGTTTTATTTCCGTTAACGTTATCACTCATTTCCCTTAACTCTTGGCTCATTAAGCAGGTTAGAAGTCTCCAAGTTATTGTTAACGCCTCTGTCCCCTCACTCCCCCATTCAGGAAGCAGACGGACTCTGTCGACACTAGTTGCTAAATGTCTCTGCGTTGGAGTCTCCGCTGTTCATGCCTTTAACGTCACCCTCGTTGGGGCCCCATCATATTTTGCTTGAACTATTGCAGTAGCTTTCAAGCTGGTTTCCACAGCTCTGGACTGTGTTTTAAGTTCTATACTACTGCTAGAATGAGTGTCCTTTCAGAAGAAAAAGAAAGGGAAGCAAAAGGGGAATTTAACTGTCATTTTCATGCTTAAAAAGAATGCGACAACAACAAATTCACAATTCCTGTCTCATACAGGAAAAGCTTCAAAACAACAACAACAACGACTCATGAAACACCCTAGCTAGAAATTTTGGAAGTCTGTCTCAGTGTGGCTTCATCTGCTCTCTCTAAATTTCTCTCTCCATCTCCTCTGGGCCTTGGCATCCCAGAATCCTCTCCCCATTTACAGACCATTCTGTGTCGTTTTACACCTCCATGCTCTGGCACATAATTCTTCCTTCTTCTGGAATGTGCTTCTCGTGCCTTATGCACAAAGGCTTCCTTTTCTGTGACTCCGATGCATCGTGTCGGTTGTTTACACGTCCACAGTCCCTTCAAACATCTAGAGTTCTTCCTCTTAGCATTGGATGTTCAGTGTCAGCACAGTGCCCGACACGTAGTAGGTACTCAGTAGGTGCTTGCTGAGTAAATAAATCACTCCCTGGGGAGCCACAGAGAAATACATGAATAATATTGTTAATTTTCTTTTCTGTGGATCTGTTGCAAAGTATAAGTATAAATGAAGACCATGGAAACAGAGGATGACCCCCACCCTTTTCAGCCATTCTTGCATGTGAACAGTCCCTATGCTGCCATCTGCCAGCGGGCAGGTCAAGGCAGCCCTCTGCATCATTTCACCACGGCTTTGCTCAGTCTGAGCTTTTGGAACCCTCTTTGACTTTACGTCTGGCTACTAAGCCAAGCCAGATACAGCCGAGAGAGGGCAACACTTGCTCCAGTAACTCTCCCCAACTCACTCCAGAGTTTCTCTTTAGGAGAACATTGAATACAATAGCTGCATCACTGGGGTGGGGCTAATTTTAGGGTTTTAATTCCTGTCTTTCCTCCATCCACATGCCATTTTCTATGTTTTCTTTTACGGATAAATACGTTTTCAATCAATCAAATTTCCTGGGGACTATGGGGCACGATTACTCTTAGATCTTTTAGCTTTTAGAGCACTCTCTCTGCCTCAGATACTCCGGCTGCCATTCCCAACCTCCAGGCCAAAGCAGGGTACCGGTCTGTGGCTTGTTAGGAACTGGGCCACACATCACTGCCTGACACCCCACTCCCCACCCCCACACACACCCCCGTGGAAAAACTGTCTTCCGTGAAACTCAGGAACCAGGCCGCACGGCAGGAGGTGAGTGGCAGGCCAGCCAGCAGAGCAAAGCTTCAACTGTATTTACAGCCGCTCCCATCCCTCGCACCTGCACCACAGCACAAGCTCCCCCACCCCACCCTGTCCATGTAAAAATTGTCTTCCATGAAACCAGTCCCTGGTGCCAAAAAGGCTGGGGACTGCTGCCTGTTTCCAGTAGAGAAGGTATCAGCTCTCTCATGTCTGGTTCTCCCCTGCACCGTGCTATACTTTTCCGCTTTCTCTTCTTGCAGGGATTGTTTCCATTGCCACCCTAACTGTGCTGGCCTATGAACGTTACATTCGTGTGGTCCACGCCAGAGTGATCAATTTCTCCTGGGCCTGGAGGGCCATTACCTACATCTGGCTCTACTCACTGGCGTGGGCAGGAGCGCCTCTCCTGGGCTGGAACAGGTACATCCTGGACGTACATGGACTAGGCTGCACCGTGGACTGGAAATCCAAGGATGCCAACGATTCCTCCTTTGTGCTTTTCTTATTTCTTGGCTGCCTGGTGGTGCCTGTGGGCGTGATGGTCCATTGCTATGGCCATATTCTGTATTCCGTTCGAATGGTGAGTTGAAGACTACAAATGCCTTTCCCCCAAACCACATCCAGGGTTGAAAATTTTGTGTGGAGAAGAATCAAACTCTTCCCACGTGGTTGGTAGTTACTGAACTGGAGTCACGCTAGGGGACTTCCCAGTGGGTCGAGGTTTGCACTATGAGTCACTCTCTGACAAGCCCAGTGAGGAATGGCATTTACTCTCTCTACGTCACTCTCTAAGCCAAGGGAAGGAAAGAAAGGTTTCTGGACAAAATCAATGACAAAAATCCCCTACATTATCCAGCACTCTTAAAATTTAAGAACTCTAAAAAAAGGAATTGCACACTTCCTATAATTTTATTCAGTCAAAGGTCACATGAACCCACCACTAGAGAATGGCGCAGATGTTTTGTCTGGAAATAACTCCAGCGTCGTAAAGGACAAGAACTGACCACAAACAGGTGTCATGTTTGGTGCTGCCAAGAGGGACGTTTGAACTAACCCACCAAGTGTGGGGCTCCCCCCACGTGCCAGTCCCCCACTTCAGCCACGGGTGTCTTCCTTGCTCGCTGCTTCTTCCGACTCTGTCCTTTCTCTACCGTGGTCAGCACACTCCAGTCTCCCAGGCAGCCTGGCAGACCATTCTGACTTTCACTCGTTATTCTAAATCAGGGGTCCTCAAACTGTGGCCTGAGGGCCACATGTGGCCCGCCGAGGACATTTATCCAGGCCGCCGGGTGTTTTTGCCACCGCTGCCTGTCCTGCTTAGCAGCTGACTAGTCCTAGACTCACAGTGCGCATGTGTGGAATGTGCGCAGCACTCTCCAACGGTCTGAGGGACAGTGAACTGGCCCTCTGTTTAAAAAGTTTGAGGACCCCTGTAAAGTCATCCTATTTTGCCACATGCATCACTTTAAATCATGACTTACCACCCTCAACTTCTACGTTCCTATTTTCTTTACACACGCTCATTTTGTTAAAAGGAGAAAAAAAATCCCTGGATCAATCTCTCTGTTTTCTCCCTGCCTGTAGTCAAACTACAAAGAGGAGATGGAAGAAAACCCACACATGTTCATTCTGAGATGTCCTCTCAGCCCTGTCCAGCAATCTTTGTATCCCTTGTACCCAATCCCTCCACATCCAGGCCATTATAATACAGATCCTCATTTTCCATTTTAATCTCTTGCTTTGCTCTCTCATTCATATCAAATAACCATGCTTCTTATTTATTGGGCAAAATAAAGCCATTATCAAGGACTTCCTCAAGCCCCTGCCTCTCTGTATACAAACCACTGATTCTTAGACCTCTGTCTCCAGTTACAGGGTGGGACAGGAGGGTCTCCCGGGACCACGCTGGTTCCATGTTCCTCTTGTCTCCCCACCCCGTCTCTGCCCCAGGGACCTCTCTCAAGTTTATTTTCTCCTTCATTTGCATCTTCCATCTCTCCCTTACTCCTGGCTCTCTCCCTTTAGCATATTGCCATGCTATTTTTTTTTTTTTTAAGAAAATCTACTTTCAGCTGCCCCAACTATCACTTTATTTCTCTCCTTCTCATCACTGCTAACTCAAAGAACCTTTGGTGGCTTTTAGTGACACATCATCACTCAATAAGCATTCACTTAACCAGTATTTACTGAGCATCAGAAATGTACCAATTTCTTACTGTTATAGACTGAATGTTTGCGTCCCTCCCAAATTCAAATGTGGAAGCCCTGATCACACATGTGACAGTACTGGGAGATGGGGCCTTTGGGAGGTAATTAGGGTTAGATGAGGTCATCAGGGCAGGTCTCTGGTCTGATGCCATTAGTGTCCTAACAAAAAGAGACACCAGAGAGTTTGCTCGCTCGCTCTCTTCCCATACGTGCATAAAAAAGAGGTCATGGGAGCACACAGCAAGAAAGTATCCAAGAAAAGAGGCCTCAGAGTAAAATCTGCCTTGCTTGCAACTTGATCGTGGACTTCCCAGCCTCCAGAGCTGGGAGATCTGTTGTGGTTCAAGGAGTTTGTAGTTTAGTGAATTCCTCTAGCATTTATTCCTCAACCCATTGCAAGCTGGTGCCTCCTTCCTCTACCATGTTCTCACCAAAACAGCCCTCTCTTTAGGGTCATTGATCAGTTCCCAAATGTTAGATCCAATGGACATATTTCTATTCCTTTCCGGCATCTGTGGCATTTGAGACCGTTGACAATTTCCACTTTTTTGTGACATTCCCTTCCCATCAATTCTAGGACCTCTGCTGTCTTTATCACTGACTCCCTGGCCCCATCTTCTTTTCTCCTCTAAGGGCTTTTCCTCCTCAGACCTCCCCAGCATCCTGTGTTTATGTCTCATTTCATGCTGGCCTTGGGTGATCTTGTATTCTGCCAGAATTTCTCCTTCAAACACAGGCTTGATGACTCTGAAATCTCTGTTTCCAATCCAGGTCTTCTGACCTCTGTCAGATCCTCCTAGTCAATTGCCTATTGAACACCTACATTTGGATGGTCCACAGACTCAATTTCAGCATATGTGAAGATTAATTGGTAAATTAATCTTCTTTTGCCTCAAATCTTTTGCTTCAAATTCTCCACTCCTCCATTCTCTTTCTCATTGAATGTTCATCTTTCCTAGCTCTGTACATAAGCCAAAAATTAGGGAGTAATCTTTGTGAATATTTTTTATTCATGTTTCCCCCCAACAACCAATGAAGGATCAATTCTTATCTATTCCACTTAAATAGTTTTCAATAGATCCTGCTGCAGACTCAGTTCAAAAGAGTCTTAGTCTTCCTTCCTTTGTTCTTGCTTTTCTTTAATCTGTCATTTGCTCTAAGCCATTCTGTGCGCACTGCCACGAGGGTAATTGTTCTCAGATGTTACCTTCAGAGGCTCCATTGTCTTTGTGAATAAAAACAAAGCCCCTGAGTACTGTGAGCAGGTTCTTGTGTGGCATCTCCTGTCTATCTCTCCAGCCTCATTTCTTAAGAATCCCCTCCTCTTGCCACCTCAGATTCCAGCCAACTGCAATATTTCTTGTTCACAGAACCTGACATGTGTTCTTTTGCATCTTTGTCTTAGCACACTCCTTTCTCTGGAACATTCTGTCTATCCTCCTTACTTGGCTAACTCCTGAAGGCCTACAGTAGGATTTTCTTGCTCGAACTCACCTTCAGAACGGGTTACCCATCCTACATACACCCAGAGCCTCCCTGGTCACCTCCCTGACGGTGTGTAGCACCTGTTGAAGTAGTCTATTTGTGTGCCGGTCACCCTTATCGAATAGCGAGTTCCTCAAGAACAGAAACTGAACCTTATTTTTTCACCTATAGCTGAGAGAACATCTGCATGTAATAGGTGATCCGGGCCTATTTTTGGAATGAGTTACACGCAGAGGGCACAGAGAGGGGAAGAGAGGGGCAGGGGTGAAAATGTAAGGAGGTTTAACTTCAGACCGTGCTATTACTTCAGCAGAACTCTGTGCAAGTACTTTGTCTCTATTTCCTTACTTAGAGAGGGGAGACTCATAGAAGCAATGAAGACATAGCCGCTCCCTTGAGAATGAGGGTTCAGAGGGAAATCTTTGAAAATCTACAGGTGTCTGGATCACTAAGAACTAGAGATCAGTCATCTGTGTAGTCAGAGAACACTTTCAGAGAGAATTGTGGAGAATCTGTCTGAAGCGGTTCATTCTTTAAGACAAATTTGTTCATGTGCTCCTGCTTCATCCATAGCAATTCTGAAAAATATTCTCAAATGATTGGATAAAGGGTGCGAGACATGAAGTAGAGCTCTTTACCTAGAAAACGTCCAGTGATCAGAGTAAAAGACTAGAGAGTGATGAAACAAATCCCAAAAGAGATACATAAAAAATAATGATGAAAACTTCACATACGCAAACCCAGTCTGAAACGTTAGTCAGGATCCTCTCGTTATACCAAAGAGGAATTGAGAAGTAGACTAACATTTGTTTAGATTAACTTTTCCAGTGTGCATGCAATTCCAAGGTGACAAATGAGTGCTCCACTTTGATAAATGATGAGAGAGGAAAAAGCCTGACTTGCCCCAAAAATGGTACAGATAAAACTGTTGGGACCTAGACAGCAGCGGGTAGGGGAGGGCACAGATAATTGAGATGTGGTTATGTTACTACTAGTTAATTGAAACTATGAAGAGTCAAAAATAATGATTCCAAATATTCTTTAGTATCACAAAAGTACATATACATATAAGTGTGTCAGCTTTAAATATAAATATATATTTAATCTTGAAAATACTCCACAAAGTCACATGTATGTGGAACTGGAACCCAGGTCCTGTTAATTCTAATAGGTTGTTTGTTTCAACCTCCTTTCATCTTTACTCTTATAGAGGGTAATTGACTTGCTCAATATCATACTGGGAGCAAAAGTGGTGAATCTAGAATAAGAACCCAGATTTCTAAATTCCAACTGTAGAGCTTTAACCAGAACCCAATGACCTCCCTATAAAGTCTAAGGAGACATCACCCTCCAAATGATGTTCTGAAAATAGAATAATATTCTATCACATTATGTAAAATAGTTTCTATTAAAATAGAATTGCACACACATAATATAACAGTACCAGAAGTTTAAGATTCAATGCCCCCGTATACATTCTCTCTACTCTAATAAAAAAATCAACCATTTTCAATGTTTCCCTTTATTCTTTGTCAACCTGAATACATGATTTTGATTAGAACATAGGTTCTTAAATATAATTTTAGATGATATCAGTAATTTAGGGATTTCAATTCAAATATATGTTAAATACTATAAGCACATGTTTTAAATGATTTTTTTGGAAAATTTCCCTTAATTTTTATGATAATGCTAGAACTAAAAGGTACACTTTGAGTTCATTGAAATGCAGTAAATTTCCAAGTTTAAAATTATCAATACTAAGTGTCAACAGCATGCCTGGTACCTTTTTAAGAATCAATGTATAAAGCCTTTTTGTATTTTTGTAGTGAAATTAGTACAGTTTCTTACAATGTTCAGAAATAACTTTTTATTTATGAACATATTTTTGGTATGCTGGAATATTCTTTCCCTCACCTTAATAATGCATTTATAATAAATAATAATAAGAGAAACAGCTAAAAGAAACTTATATCCAGGAAACTCAAAGAACCTCCAGACTGTTCGTCATTGCTCCTCAATACCTTTAATGGGACAAAGTGCGAGCAAAAATGCTGATTTTAGAGGAGTGGGGCTCCCTGAGTTTTATCAAGCGCTTTCCTCGGCAAATGAGCCCCTGATGAAACCAATTACAAATTCCTCACCAAATTTTACTTTATAGTCATTAGCAGTGAATTGAAACACACAGTGGTTTCAAGCAATAATTCATCTGGGAATTAAGTTTTCATCTGGGTCCGCTACAGGCTTAACGCACAGAACTCCTGACATGACATGGCTTTGCTTGCTGTTTTGAGAACTTGAGAATTAATGCTCCAGATAAAAGGGTTTCCAGGATCATGGGGAAGTTGTTTTCATTTTATCATGCCTCAGGCTTTGAGCAGCTTGAAGATCTAGGCAAAATAGTTCATTTTATTCTTATTAAGTAAATTAGCAAAGCATTAAAATCCAGTGGAGGATCTGAGAGCCTATATAGCTCAACCATAACACGTTACAGGCGAGGGGACTATGGCCCAGCGAGGTTAAGGCTGGGCCCAGCGGCAGGTCTGGGATCAGAAGGATCCTATTCAGGTTTCTTTCCCTTCTGGTGGGGCCAAGATGGTGTCTGAGTATCTGTTGGCAAAACAACAAAAGAAAACCGATTCTTTCATTTTTTCAGCGCCCCCTCCTTTCTTTCTCTCTTCCTGCAGCTTCGTTGTGTTGAAGATCTTCAGACAATTCAAGTAATCAAGATTTTAAAATATGAAAAGAAATTGGCCAAAATGTGCTTTCTAATGATATTCACCTTCCTGGTCTGCTGGATGCCTTATATTGTGATCTGTTTCTTGGTGGTTAATGGTCAGAGACATCTGGTCACCCCAACAGTATCCATTGTATCCTATCTCTTTGCCAAATCGAACACTGTATACAATCCAATTATTTATATCTTCATGATCAGAAAGGTAAACTTTGTAATTAACTGATTCTTTCCCCCCTGGGGGTGGGGTTGGAAACTACAGTACAATACTTCTCTACAGGGAAAATTCAGAGCAACTTCAATGATGAAAACCCAAAACAAGAATTTCATAGGAATGTACAGGGTTCAGGAAGAAATAAATGTAGAATATCCCCAAAGAAAATAATAACAATTCTAAGATCTGCCTATAGAGATTCATACTTGTAAGGTAAAATTCTATTAAAATTAATGTTTAATTCATGAGAAAATATTTAATACCTAGTAATAATAATAATGGCTACAAAGTTAATGATACATTTAAAATTCTTCCTGTACTATGCAGGTTACACCCGTTATCTTTACAAAGCTCCATAAATATTATTTCTTGTTATTTATGGATTATGAATAAGTTCAGAGAAGGTAAATAACTTGCCTAATCTGGGAAGTGTCGGTGCCGGGGTTTGAACCTGGTTTGCTTGAATCCCCAAATCCAGTGTTTTTAGCTCCTTGCTTGGGGTAATAGATACTTTTAACAATCTGTCTGAGTTGTTATTCACATGCCATAGCCCACGTTTAGACAAAATTAATTTGGTTCAAGAAACTTCCTTTAGGTCTATTCGAAAGCTCGTTATCTATTTCTGCAGTAGAGAGGTTTCGACTCAATGGCTGTCAGTCCTGCCTGTGGGAGCTGACAGTATGATTAATACAAAGCTGAGCCTTTAAGTTTCAAAGTTTAAAGATCCATAAAATTTAAAAAATAAGAATAATGGTTAATTAGTCCACTGAAATTGTAAAGGTAATAAGTAAAAATATTAATAATAACAGGCAATAATAATTAATCTGACTTCCAATGCCTGAGATTTTGGGAGAAGAGAGAGGACACTTTTTTGTAGTAACTTTATTATATTCGGTGTTAATTCTCCCTCTCTTTTCATATATGCGTTTCCTTTTCGTTGATGGTTGTTGCCTTACCCTCTTCCTCAGCTCATTCTCACGTGGCTTCATCTCCTTTTACTGATGATCTGTCTCCCTCTTTCTCATTGCTTTCTATTTGCCTATTTCCTTTAACCCAGAGATTTTAAACTTGGTCCCTAGAATCTAAGAATTCCTTGAATTGGCCTCAGGACAGCCTTTGAAACTCTATAAATTATTTATAAAACTTTTTGAGTATGTGCACATGTGAAGTTTTCTAGTGATATGGATTATAATTTTAATTTATTTTCTATAGGAGTATAAGATATTTTAAGGGCCACCTCAACAGGCAAATTTTAAACATATTCACTGACAATTATTTGTTGCGCCCTTTGTCTCAGCCAATGGGCCATATAATCAGTGCTTCTAAAACTTTAATGTGCACACACCACCCCTGGCAATCTTATAAAAATGCATGTTCTGATTCAGTATGTCTGGGTGCCCAACATTCTGCATTTCTACCAAGCTCCCATATAGTCCTGATGTTTCTGGTTCCCAGGGGCACAATTTAAACAGGAATTCTAAAAGATATAATAAGCAAAGAAAAACAAATAAATAAGATGGTAATCTTTGTCCTCAAGAAACTTGATATTTATAACAAAAAACTTTTTTTTGCTGTACATAATCTATTTAACCCTTATAATAATATATCTTAAGCACATAGCTATACCAAACAATGGTTTGATGAATAAAGACTCAGACAGATAAATGTTTTAAAATGTGAATATAAACTAAGTGATAACTTGTATATAATTGAGGATCAATGAATATAGAAATCAATGTAGCTATTTATTATATTTTGTATTGATAGTTCCTCATCTGGGCAAGTCCATGTATTAAACAATTTATTTTACTTTAAACAAAGGGGATGACAAGTACGTTAACTTTATATATTTTATTGGCCATGATAGACTGACTACAGTAACTGACAACCCCAACATTTCAATGGATTAACACAGAAAGAGTTTATTGGTCTAAATCAGAGTCTGTGGTCTAATATGTTCAGTGGAAGAGGTGGCATCTGTGCCATGCAGTCATTCAGAAATCTAGGTTCCTTCCATTTTATGGTGGTCTTATCTTCAGACCTTGGCCTCCAAGCTTCTTGCAGAAGGGGAAGAGAAGAGAGGAGCCCCTGGAAGGGAGCTGAGACATATGGTATCAGTGTTGTACCCAGGACACGGAGAATAATGTTGGGTATTGGTGACATGAGTACTCCTTGCTATGGTATTTTTCCCCCCAACTGATTAGTAATCTTGAAAGAAAAAAAATTTCTTCTCTTAATTAAGGGAACATTACTGAGTACACCAGGCCGTAACCTCTGCCAGGAAGGGCCTTGTCTATTTTGGCTGCTTAGAATATCTCTAGATATAGCACTGTGGTTGTCACCTAGTAGGTGCTCGCTGAATATTTGTAGACTGAATTAATATTTAAAATCCCTCATAGATCTAGCTGCCCTCATAGTAAGTGCATGCAAATTGAAGCAATGGCAATTATAAGGTATTGAAACAGTACTATGTGTTCTGGTTAGTAAGAATCATAATAAATAAAAGACATAAAACTCCAGGGTGACTGAGGTAGATCTGGACATTACCCTATAACCCCACATCCACATCAGTTAACAAACAAAAAACAAATCAAATTAAACTCAACTAATTTCCGTGAATGTTAATCCAGATTGAGGGCTAAACCTTTTACTTAATATTCAACTTTATTTTTTCTCTGCCCAGTTCCGAAGATCCCTCTTGCAGCTCCTATGTTTCCGGCTGCTGAGATGCCAGCGGCCTGCTAAAGACCTTCCAGCGTCTGAGAGTGAAATGCAGATCAGACCTATTGTGATGTCACAGAAAGATGGGGACAGGCCAAAGAAAAAAGTGACTTTTAACTCTTCTTCCATCATTTTTATCATCACCAGTGATGAATCACTATCAGTTGACAACAGTGACAAAACCAGTGGGTCCAAGGTTGATGTAATCCAAGTTCGTCCTTTATAGGTGATGAAAGATGGGGCCTTCAATTGGATGCCACTTGTAGACTTCCATTATAAGGAGTGTTCTGGAATCCGCATTCTATCTATATGATATCAGCAGAACATTTGCGGCCCAGCCAGAAATCTGAATCGCCTATGTGCTCTCTGGCCTCAGGAAGCGATAGAATAAGAACAAATTATTTTAACTCAATGGGTGCTTTACATAACGAAAAACCACTTGTGGCACAAGATGGCCGTCTGGCACCATCGTCTTCTAACATGCTGGAGATTTTCATTTCAAATATATTTTTTAAATGACTATATTTTCCAAGGCACATAATACATTTTTCTCAAAAATACTTCACTGTAAAAATAACTTTGTCTCATGTATGTGTGTGAAATAGCTAGAAGATATCGAATTTTCTGTCCTGCTGTGCTCTGTTCATTGTCATGTCATATGTCTAGTTTGACCAACTCAAATTTATCAAGGAGATAATTCTACAATGTAAAAGGAATATCAATCCTCTAACTTTATCAGAAGCAAAAGACTTGTATGCGTAGTATGACAGAGAAGAGCTTGAGTTAGCGTGCTCCTGAGCGAGCTCTAGGAGGTACTGCTGACAAGCGTCATAGCAAAGAGAAGAGAATGATGAATTTTAAGGTAATCATGGTGTACAATTATACTGCAGAAGATGTATGTGGTGAAGATGGTATTGATGGCAGAATGGTATGTCCATCTACTTCATTTCAAACATGAGCATGGCAGAGTTATCCTCTTCTTTTCACATTTCACACAATGTTGCCAAGAGTTCTGGATTTAGAAAAGGAGTTCCAGGTAAAACAACAGACAAATTTGGAGGGAGATGAAAGTAAGTGTTAAATTGTTTTGCTCATCAGTCAGTCCACTGCATAACTGATAGTCAATCTTAGTGAAGAGGCCATTTTTCCACGGGTCATTGCTTAGTCTTCTAAGAGACCAGGATGTGCTACCCCAAAATATGCCTCTTTGGCATAAGGATTATTTTGAGCTGAAGACAATTGAGAAGAAGCAGATACAAGACAATCTCTGCCTACTCCATTTGCCTAAAAGCAGGACATAAGTTCACAAAGACATCCTCCCCTCCACTCTCCATCAGGAAGGACAAGGTTGATCACCTGAGACAACTTTAGATAATTATCAGCCTAGAAACCAGCGCCAGAAGAATCTACATAACAAACTCCCATATATTTGCCTCCCACAATTTACTGCTCCTACAGACTCAAATTTTTTTCCTTTGTCTCGTCACTTGTCTAAAATTTTACTGTTCTTTGTTGAAGATGTATAAGCCGGGGAGTTCTAAGCCAGCTCTTTGAGATTTACTCATTCCCTGGTATCTCCCGTGTGTATATAAAATATACATGCTAATAAACTTCTGTTTGTTTTTCTCTTGTTAATCTGTCTTTTGTTATAAGGGCCCCAGCCAATGAACCTAAGATGTGTAGAAGGAAAAATTATTTTTTCCTCCCCTACAAACTAAACATAGATTATTAGAACTCAAGGAATTTTTTTGACAATACAGAAAGGAAACAATGAATCATTTTATTTTATTGCCTAATTTTTATTTCTTAGATGACTCCTTCTAGTGTTACATCTTCATAATCATGTTTGAAGGACTTCTGACTCTATTATCCTATTGAAGAGGGAAGAATCAAAGAAAACATTTTCACTAAATGTACTTTTAAAAATCAAGTTTATTGCTGGTTCTGCTGCAGTATGTAGTTGAAGAGTTGAAGAGTAAGTTACTAGGGTAGCTTCTGAGGGTCTGAAATGGAATAAAATAGTGGCTTTGTATTTCTAAGAGTTATCTCCCCTGGTCTCCTTTCTAGTCTCCTTTATACAACGTAGACATTTAACTTACAGATAAAACCCTTTACTATCTTTAGTATGGCATTAGTAGCATGTTTCTTATCTTTAGAAGGTAATACTGGCATTTGAAGACTGGAAAATAAAATGGATTCATTTTGTAACTCTCTGGAACTCCCCTGAATTCTTCATTTGCACTTCTGGTTTTACCAAGTATTGAATCTGAGCCCTGTGGTTAGACAAGTTCCATTCAGGCAATGAAAAGTACAGTTACCATGTTAGGCAGGTTGTGATTTTTAGTCCCGGTGTTGAGACAATCCTATTGTGAATTTTATTATGTCTTCTAAAGGGAAAAAAAAAAACAAAACATGATTTGTACCTTCACGGAAGCTTCTGGAGCCTTTTAGAGAAGTGGAAGGGACCTTAGCCACTGCACTTTTACAGCTAGAATGACCCGACCTGAGCGTGCATGACATGGTGGGGAAGCTGCTTGTTGCAGCTTTAAGAAGGTGGTGTATTTTCCCCAATAATTGCAATGAACATGTCAGAATCCCAGGTTTTGACACCAAAGATGCCAGGGTGGGAGTCTGCCCTCAGTTCTTGTTGTTTTTTCGGCCTCAGAATGACCAGACACAGCAAAGTGTCAAGTCCAGACTATTATCTCAGTCTCCTGACTCCTTTCTTAGAAAAATCACCAGCAAGTCCAATACAACAGACTAAATTCAGGCAGGGAACAGTTTCACAAGAGCAGCTCTTTATTGTAGCATAAAACAGGTCTGTCTCCACTGGTGGAGAGAGACAGACCAACTCACTCACTATCCACTCACTTCCTCAACTTCTTGGATTATTTCCTTTTATTATCTCAGTCTGGGGGAGGGCTCTTGGGAAGTATAGGAAGTTATCAAATGATCAACAAGTGTCCTCAAAATTCCATCTGCATATACAAGCTCCCTCTAAAAAAGACTAGCTGGGGCGGGAGGGGGGGTGTGAACTGCAGTGTGAACTGCAGTGCAGATTCAAGCTAATGGTATATTAATTACACTTAGGTTACTCTAGGTCACTTTCTAAATCCTATCCTGCATGGGCTGGGAATTCCCATATTGATATAGCATTCATTCCGTCCTCAGGGGTAGCAGCTGCTCAAGATAGAATTAAGGGTGGAGCAGCACCAAAATGGAGGGCCCGCCCTCATCCTTCTTCCCAGGAGGAGCAATTGCTTGAGACAGCACCAAAACAGGGAACCCTTGTCCCCAGAAGAGCCGGGGAGCCTATCTACCTAACAAGCACACACAGAGAGATTTTACATCGAATTTAATTATAAACTGACAACTATCTTCCTTTAGTAAATTAAACATGGTGATGGAAACATGTTTTTGATCCTTAATTTTGGCCACAGAGAAATCAGGCATTTGCTATCTCAGAACCTTTGTAACACCTGCTCATGAAACAGGGAATTTATTTTAGTGCCTCCATGGAGTTTGCAGGGAAACGTGTGTTCGGGTGGGAGCTCACAGCTCGGGCTGAGAAAGAATTCTAGGCACAAAGATTAAAATAGTTTTAAAGAAAGAAGGTTTATTTTACTTCCCGAAGGGGGGAAGGGCACAGCACAAGAGAAAGAAAGGAGAAGTGCTGGCCCCAAGGCTAAGGGGCTCGAGACTTTTATGGGGAAAAAAAAAAGTGTATTGCTGTACACTGATTAGCAGGAGACAGCTGTGAAATGTTAGGGTGTTCATGTTTTCCTTTTTTTCCTCCTTGAAGCTGTCTTATCAGTCTCCTCCAGAATGTGGTCTGGCCAGTCTGGTCTGGCAGAGGATTTACATTCCTTTTCTATCGTCTCTCCTCTTTTCAGAGGCCAGAGTGCTAACCATTACACCAGGGAACCTCACACACTCTGCTCTTTCCAAATGCTGGAAAAAACGATCTCCACAAGTGGTTAATCTTAAAGACAGCGAGTTAAGACCCATGCTGTTAATCAAACACAGGATAGTGATCTTTCTCTTCCTTTTTTTTTTTTTTTGTTAGTTTATTAGCAAGACCACCTTTCAATGTCCTGTATTTTGGAAGTAAGTGATCCAGTTCCATGGCCTTCTCAAGTAGTCCAGAAGACTTGGTGATACGTAGTGCCTAAGTAGGTAGGCACTACCCATGGCTATTAGCGATCCAAAGAAAAAGAGTCCTTTCTTTATCACCTGTAAAGACAGCAAGAGCTCTCATTTCATTTGTCCAGAGATAAAATCTTGAAATAGACTTCATCTTAAATGACAAAAGAGTATTCAATTTCCTTTTTATTCTTTAATCTACAAACAGCAATCTAATTGCATGATCACCAGGCAAAGAATTGAAATGGTCAAGGTAAAGTCAAGAACTGTGAGCTTCCCTCCTCCCTCTCTCTCAAGAAAATCACGATTCCAGGCAGTTCTGTATGAGGAATTCTTAGCAGTCAACATTTGTGCAGCCAGAACCCACCCTTCCCCGCCCCACCCCCAGTTTAGAGAAAGAGCTGTGAATTCTGTCTTAGCAGATCACTGTGCTGAGGACACAAACAATTCAGTCACTTCTCAGATGCTGCACAGTCTCCAAGAAGAGTAGTGGGCCTGGTGGCCCCTGTGACTGAGAAGACACACTGGCCCAAAGACTTTCAAACATCATACTTTTGCTACCAGCAGTAAAATGACAGCCCAAGGCTCATTCTAATCCTGGTCAGGTACACTCCAGGGCCATCCTCACCATATTTGCGGTCCTGCATTCTAGCTGCCTCTCTCTTTTAGTCTTTTAGGCTCCTTTTAGTTCCAGGGATGCTATTTTATCCATCTTTGTGTGGATAAATCTTGATTGCTTCCAATCCATTCTCCACACAGCAGAGTAATCTTTCTAAAATCCAGACCTGAGTCTATGAGCCACTTGGTCTCCCTGTTTCTCTCAAGATAGTATTCCAGATGTTTAAGGCTCTGCTTACCGGTCAGCTTCCCCTCTGGCCATTGTTACACACGTGCACTGCCTTCCGGCTCTACTGGAGTCCTGGCCTTTCCTACTTGGGCACGCTACTCACGTTCTTCCAGCCTCCCCTGTCCAGCCCACTGCCATTCCCCCCAGAGCAGGTTAGCCCTCTCCACTGTCTCCCCCACTAGCCTCTGAGCCATGTGAAAGGTAGGGGCAGTGTCTTGCTCGTCACCACGGCCACTCAATGTCTCTGCACTGAACAAAAACTATTTGTTGTAAAATTCCCAAAGAAGATCAGAAATTTAAATTCTATTTGATGGTATTCCTGGGTCAACTGCCCAACATGAACATATCATAGCATTACATTGGAATAAGTGTTTTATACAGGATTCAATTTTTTCCACTTTTACAAATTAAATCCATAAGACTTATTGCAGGAAGTGAAAGTCAAGAACAGTTCACATTGCTAAAATAAAGTCAAAAGTTGAGAAATACTGGCATTAATTTCTTTCTCTTATTTCTTCCCTTCAAAAGCTCTCTTTTTGCCTCTTCTTTGTAATGTTGTTCAGTGAGCTCTCTGCTCTTTGTGCCTCAGGACATTTTTGGCTGGAAGGCAAACAGGTGGTGTCTGTCCCACTATTTCTGTATTTACCTGATATAATCATAACACAACACTATGACATTTCAACACACTAGATTTTTTTTTTTAAATGGAGTGTAATCTGTTCCAACCTTTTTTTGCCAACGCCAGTGCAGCACCGCCTCATGGTACCTCATCCTGGAAAAGACGACCTGTAGGAAAGTTTGAAATGTGGTTTTGGGTATTCCTTAATGGCTGCACAGAGGATTAGAATGAGAAACAGTCTTAAATCCAGACCTTACCATGGTATAGAGAGGGATAAAGGTAGACGGCATCATAGCATGAAGAAATCTCTCTATGCTCTTTTGAAAAATGAACCACCTTGAGTTGACATGTGCTCGCATCTGCAATCACATGAGAGTCTTAAAGAACACTTTTGAACAAAGTACATGCATTTCCTTATCACAACTTATCATTACTCATCATTCTTACTCGTCACAATTCCAGACACAAAGTAGTCAAATTTTTAATTTTTATGATACTCATTCCTAATCCCTTTTAGTAAACGTCTGTAGTATAGGACATTACCTTGGAAATACATAGCAATTACACAAAACCTGTTAGGGAAATCTACTTTTCTCAATGGAATAAAAGAATTCCATTTCAGCAGAGAGTTTATTCAACCAGATATGGGAGTAATCTGTGAGCTCAAAGATTAGGCTAATTTTCTGTTGCTTCCTGGTTGGTTTGAAATACTGTTTATGGCAACAAAAGATTGTTTAAAGCTGTGTTTGCCTTGACCTACTTCTTATTCAGGACAAATGTGCTGTAGCTGTCCTGTTTTTAAAGACTCAGGCAGGATACATCAATAAAGTGCCTTCCAGTGTCTTCCAGAGCTTCCTTCACTATATATGATGCAATTCTCAAGTTGAAGTCACTTTCTTTCTGTCTGTCTTCAGGAGAGATGGAAAACAGCTAGCTATTCTCTTCTTTAAATTTATCTTATAAATTCTTCCATTTGATTACTTTAAGACTATAATCACAAACACTTATTGTGAGTTTGTCATATAACTGGCTCACAATAGAAGTAACGTGTTTTTCTTCAAAGTACTAATCTTTCTGACCATGAATTTCTTCAGTATGAAAAGTCTCCAAAGGATATTTAGAGCTACTTTAAATATGCAGGTTATAATGTTAAGAGTGAAAAGGTCACTTAACATTTCTTAGATTTTCTAAATATGTTGACACATCTGAAAGTTATATTTTCATTAAAATGGCATATTACTAGCTCTATTAAATGTCTAAGATTTAAGCACGTGAATTATCAGAGGGTTTGTCATCTCTGTTACCTCCTAAACGTCCCTGAAGTGTAAGTAGAAATGATGTGTGTGTGTCATTGTAACTAGCCACATAGTCACCATCCGTGCAAGCCTAAGCAATGCTTTGTGTGTGTTCTTGTTTGTACCTACTTTTGTGCAGCACACGTGAGATGAGGGCTGGAGCAAAGATCAAGAAAAGAACGTTTGTTAGACTATCAGTGAACCATCTCATAGAATCAAGCCAAACCTTCTCACTCACCTCTATGTAGTTGTACATGGATAGGTCTGCAATCGCGTGGTCATCTGGAGTCCTAAACCTTGAGAATGCGGGAAGACACAAACCTAGAAACCAAGTTAAATGATTACATTTTTCTAAAACAATCTATAAAAATGTCCTGGGCTCTACACAGGTCAAATTAAATGGTATATTCACTACCAATGTCTTCTCTATTCTTTCAAAACCACGAATAACCATTCTATGAGACAATCTATGACTACTGAACAATACACATAGAGAATTTCCTGTTGTGATTAAATAAAAGTTACAATGAAGTTAATATATATTATACTTGTTGATTAGTAAAATCATTATTTTTCTTATTTCACACATGGAAACCAGTCCATAACAAATATTACTGTACTTGACTCTCCTTTCTCCAGGTCTTAGAATTTGCTCCTCTTTCTTGTGTTCCTTTGGTGCCCTGTACACACTTGTTTCATTGTGCCTGAGACACTTTATCAGCTTAAACATCACCTCCCCCATTGTCCTGTGAACTCCTAGAAGGCAGCTCCTGAATTTCATGTTTGAAATCTTAACCTGGTATATAGTAAATATTGAATGAATGACAATGAATGACTAACTGGTATTACTCCTACATAGCCTAACAACTCTACTTATTAGAGATTATCATTTCTAATGTCAGAAAACCTGAGTTCAAGTCCCAGCTTTACCACTTTCTAGCTACATGATTTTGGGCAAGTTACTTAACCATCTCTAAGCCTTAATTCCTCAGTTATAAAATGGGAACAAGAACAGTACCTGTATCCCATGTTTTCTGTGAAGACCAAATAAGATAATACATTTAAAAAGTAGCAAGATATTTAATATAGGTTGGATATTATTTGTCTCTTCCAAATATCTGGCTGAAATTTTTTTTTTCTTTTTTTTAGAGATAGGGTCTCACTCTGTTGCCCAGGCTTGAGTGCAGTGGTGTCATCATAGCTCACTGTAACTCCCGGGCTCAAGCGATTCTCCAGCTTCAGCCTCCCGATTAGCTAGGACTAGGACTACATGCATGTAATTAGTCAATTAAAAATCAGTCACCAATCTGGCTAATTTTTAATTTTTTTGTAGAGATGGGCTCTTGCAATGTTGCCCAGGGTGGTCTCAAACCCCATGGCCTCAAGCAATCCTCTCGCCTTGGCCTCCCTAAATGCTGAGATTACAGGCATGAGCCACCAGGCCTGGCTTTATGTTGAAATTGGATCCCCAATGTGGGAGGTAGGGCCTAATGGGAGGTGTTTGGGTCATGAAGGCAGATGCCTCATGAATGGCTTGGTGCTCTCCACACAGGAATGAGTGAGTTCACACTCTATGAGTTCTCATGAGATCTGATTGTTAAAAAGAGTGTGACATCTCCCTCTCTCTCCTTCTCCCTCCCTCACCACGTGACATGCCTGCTCCCCTTCCCCTCCCACCACAAGTGGAAGCAGCACGAGGCCCTCGCTGGAAGCAGATGCCAGTGCCATGCTTCTTGTAGAGCCTGCAGAGCCGTGAGCCAAATAAACCTCTCTTCTTTATAAATTGTCCAGCCTCAAGTATTCCTTTATAGAAATACAAAACAGACTAATACCCAACACATTAAATGCTGGGTGATGTTAGTTATCATTATTTTTCACAATTATTGTTTTATCTTCGTTCTCTAGTTCCCCAAACCACAGTACGCTCGGATACATGAACCTTCCATCTACCTCCATCGTGGAAACTGATCACGCGAGGGTTAAGAAGGCAGGAAACAAAATGCTTCTGGATCCCAAGTGTCTGAGTGAGATGACTGGGGAAGAAAGGAAAAATAAAACAGAAGAAATTTTCCCCCAAAACCATAATATCTTCAGACCTAGGCACCAGTATGCAGTGACTTCCTATCACACCATAACAAACATTTACTGTGAACTTATTTTATGCCAGGCTTTTTCTTTTTTTATTTTTAAAGCTTTATATACATCATTTTATTTAATCTTTACAACTCTTTGAAGTTGGTATTATTTATATACATGAAAAAGAACTGAGGCTTTAGGAAGGTTAAGTAAGTGACTTGCTCAAGATCACACAGCTAATAAATTGGTGAGTCAGGACTTGAATCTGGTATAAGTGTAAGGCCAGTTCTCTAGTCTGTCTTTTACTGCAATGGGTTTAAATTCAGAAGTAGCCATTGGGAAGCAGAAAAAGGTTATTTAGCTGCTAGGCTATTGTTTGCATTTTCTTATATATATAAAAATTATATATACACACACGTACATATAGAATTTATTTATATAATTGTATACAATTTAATTTAATTCCAGAATTACATAAAAACTTAAAACTTCAATACTCGTAAAATAATATATTGGCTGCATCAATTTTAGTGAAAAAGCAAATGGACCTATCAGATGCGAACTTTGGTAGGGCAAAAAGCAAGAAAGAAAGTACTGGAGCTTCTGGGAGTGTTTCTTAGGGTACCCTGTATGAGATGCAGGCACAGGATGTACCTAGATTGAAAGGGAGAGAAATCATATTATGGCCAAGCTTTGGTACTCTGAACTTTTGTCTTTTTGTGGATCATGGCACGGCCCTTCCTGTACGAACTTAAAAGAAACTAGGTTTCCCTCTCCTGGTGTTCATTGTCTGAAATGGACAACAACAGTGGCAAAGGCTGTTAACAGAAAAATGTATAATCTTAAACAGGGAATATACATCATGTGTTTGTGTTCACTGAGGATCAGAAACAAGTATACAATCAGCAGAGGCAGTTCATGTCCAATTGAGAAATTTTACTTACTAAGGTTATTATTGAATTTGTCCATTAACTCATCAAACACTAAGCAGTCTTCAAAGCCCTGAAACAAGAAAAAAAAAATAAGGAAACACTTCATAGCAATTTTGAACAGACTTTCCATTAGCAAGTATAATTCATAGCCTGTATATCCTCAACCAGTACAAAGTAGTTGAATTGTTACCTGGTATTAAATTACGATTATAAAAGACCACCAACTGCATGCTTGATGGTGTTGTCTTAGTTCAACTCATACATCTACCTCCCTCTCTCTCCCCCCACCCATATATGTATATATAAGGATTTAGAATTTGACCAAGGTTTTAAATTATTGTGATTTTGATGGATTCCATTGCTTCTTTGAGAAGAACAAATAATTATATTGCTCTACCATGAGTTTTAGAATCATATTTAAACTATTCAGGTTTCTGAGGTTCACATTTACAGCAATTTAATGATAGGATAAAACTACTCCCATATTAATTTTTAGCTCCTGTAATTTAAGATTAAAGCAAATTTCAAATAATAGTCCACAAAATTAGTAACATACTATGCTAAATGCAGAGTGAAATAAGAAAATTGAAAACCAGGTTTTCTGTTTTCTAGGAATTCAAACTATAGTTTTAGAAATAATATAAAGTTATTTTTAAAATTTTCACATCAATTATAGAGATTGCATCTGTAACAAGTAAATTTACTTGTCAAATAAATTATATAGACTGAATGCTATATGCATTTAGAAATAAAACATACAATATGGGTCTGAGATTATAGTTTAGAATTCTTTATTTATGTTAATTTGTTTACTTTCCACAAATTTCTGAGGTAAGCATCATTAAAATTCCAATTTTATAGATAAAGAAAACAAGGCAAGTTGTACAAGAATATATTTGTAGTAATTTATGGAGCCAGGATTTGAAACCAGATATTCTAATGTCAGATGATGGGCATTTATCTATTATACTATGATTAACATATTCTCATGTTTTTATCAGACAAAATATTTACCACTACTTTGTAGAAAATATAACAAATTAGATTCATAACCTATTTTTTATTTGGAATATATCCCAATCACCAAAACAATATATAACTAATTATTATAAAGCTATTAGAGCACACACACACATACACATGCATTTAGTTTAGGATTTCTTGAAATTAATGTTAAACTTTTAAAGACTATTCTTTTCTGAAATGTTTTTTCTAGCCAGAATAGTAAAATTTCTATAAAGGCAATACTATTCAACACTTAATAAGTGTCATAGTTGTTTTAATCTTGTCAACCAAATTTCCCTTTCCTTTGGAAAGAAAAATTGGAAAAAAACCAGAGAACTTGAGATTCTTTTCTTTCTTTGAAGCTAACATTGTATACTTATGCACAACCTCTAGAAAAAAATGTTAAAAATTAAGTCCTGAATTTCTGATAGCCAAGTTTCCAAATTTTGAGCTATGGATAGAGTTTTCTAACTGAACGGTATACTATATAGTTGATCTGCAGGAATATTCTCAGTTTCCACAACTGCAGATTCAATCAAGCTCACATTGAAAATATTCCAAAAATAAACCAATAAAAATAATGCAACAATAAAATAATACAAATAGAAAACAATACAGTATAATAAAAATTACATAGCATTTATATTGTACTAGGTATTATAAACAATCTACAGATGATTTAAAGTATGTGGGACTTTCTTCTCCAACCCCAAGCAGACTTTGTCTGGTAGTCCAAGGAATTCTCTCTTATCTTACCCAAATCCATTGAGCCTGTGCCTCTAGGAGTCCACAAGAGTTTCAGCATTCCTGAGCTAAGGGGACCCCTAGTGCTGATCCATCTGCAGTGACCACAGGCTTAGATCACAGCACTCAATGCCCTTTCAATATATGGAAAGCCTTTTCAAGAATAACGGGTACAAACAAGCCCAGACTATGAAGACTGGAAAAATTATCTAACTTTTTAATGATCAGACAGTGATGAATATCCACAAGCCTCAAGAATGTCCAGGAAAACATGACCAAAAGAACTAAATAAGGCACAAGTAACCAATCCTGTAGTGATGGAGACATGTGGCCTTTCAGACAGAGAATTCAAAATTACTGTCTTGAGGAAGCTTAATGAACTGCAAGATAACACAGAAAAGGAATTCAGAATTCTGTCAGAGAAATTTAACAGAGATTGAAATTTTAAAAACTAAGCAGAAATTCTAGAGATAAAAAATTCAAAATTAACAAATTGAAAATGTATCAGAGTCTCTCAACAGATCAAGGAGAAGAAAGAAATAGTGAGCTTGAAGACAGGCTACATGAGAATACATAGTCAGAGTAGAAGAAAGAAAAAGAATAAAATAGAATGAAGTATGTCTGCCAAATCTGGAAAATAGCCTCAAAAAGGCAAATCTAAGAGTTATTGGCCTTAAAGAAGAAGGAGAGAGAGAGAGAGAGAGAGAGAGAGAGAGAGAGAGAGAGAGAGAGAGAGATTGGGGTAGAAAGTTTATTCAAAGAAATTATAACAGAAGACTTTCCAAACCTAGAGAAAGATATGAATAATCAGGTAGAAGATGGTCATAGAACACTAAGTACATTCAACCCAGATGAGATTATCTCAAAGAATATAGTAAAAGCTCTCAAAGCTCAAGGAAAAAGAAAGGATCCTAAAATCAGCAAGAGAAAAGAAGCAAATAACATATAAAGGAGCTCTGCTACATCTGGCAGCAGACTTCCCAGTAGAAACTGTACATCAGGAGAAGGTGGGATGGCATAGTCAAAGTGCTAAAAGAAAAAAAAAACCACAAAAACCCTTTCAACCAAGAATATATATACAACAAAATTATTCATTATAGATGAAGGAGAAATAATGACTTTTCCAGAACAACAACAACAATAAAATCTGAGGGATTTCATTGACACACTTGTCTCACAGAAAATGCTATGTGCAGTTTCTAGATCTCAATAAAAGGAGGCTAATGAGCGAGAAATCATCTGAAGGTATAAAACTCACTGATAATAGTAAGTACAAAACAAATACAGAATACTCTAACACTGCAATTGTGGTGTGCAAACTACTCATATCTTTAGTAGGAAGACTAAAAGACAACCTGCTAAAATAATAATTACAACTTTTTAAGATCTAGGCAGTATAAAAGATATAAATAGAGATAACAAAATGTCAAAAAGTGGGAGGGATGGAGTTAAAGTGTAGAGTTTTTAGTTTTCTCTTTGCTTATTTTTTTCTTGCTTTGTAATTAGAGTTATACTGTCATAAGTTCAAAATAATTGGCAATAAGATGTTATTTGCAAGCCTATGATAACCACAAAACAGAAACCTATAACAAATACACTAAAAATAAAAAGCAATAAATTAAAACATATTACCAGAGAAAATCACTTTTACAAAAAGTAAGACAGGAAATAAGGAAGGAAGAAAGAGAGGACCAACAAAACAGCCAGAGAAGAAATAACAAATTGGCAGTAGTAAGTCCACATAGACTGAAAATAAAGGGATGGAAAAAGATATTCCACCCAAATGGAAACCAAAAAAGAGCAAGAGTAGCTATATTTATAACAGATAAAATAGATTTCAAGACAAAACCTGTAAAAAGAGACAAAGAAAGCCATTATATAATGATAAAGAGGTCAATTCAGCAAGAGGATATAACAATTATAAATATCTAACCAAATATTGGAGCACTCATATATATAAAGCAAATATCAGAGCTAAAGAGAGTGATAGACCCCAATACCATAATAACTGGGGACATCAACACCCCACTTTCAGCATTGGACAGATAGTCCAAACAGAGAATTGGCAAACAAACATTGGACTTCATCTGTACTATAGACCAAATGGACCTAATTGACATTTACAGAGCATTTCATCCAATAGAAATTGAATACAAAATTCTTCTCCTTCGCACATAAAATATTTTGAAAAATAGGGCATATGTTAGGTTTCAAAACAAGTGTCAAAAAATTTAAAAAACTAAAAGCATATCAAGTATCTTTTCTGATCACAATGGAATTAAACTGGAAATCAAGTACAAGAGTAACTTTGGAACTATGCAAACACATGGAAATTAAACAATATGCTCCCCAGTGAACACCAAATCAATTAAGAAATTAAGAAGAAAATCTTAAAAATTCTGAAAAAGGAAAACACAACATACCAAAATTTATGGGATACAGAAAAAGCAGTACTAAGTCAGAAATGTATAGTAATAAAGTTTTACATCACATAAGTAGGAAAACTTCAAATAAACAACCTAACTATGCATCTTAAAAAATAGAAAAATAAGAGCAAGCCAAATCTAAACTTAGTAAAGGAAAACAAATAATTAAGATCAGAGCAGAAATAAATGAAATTTAGGCTAAAAAATGCAAAAGATCAATGAAACAAAAAGTTGGTTTTTTGAAAAGATAAAATTCATAAACATTTACCAGACTAAGGAAAAAAGAAAGACCTAAATAAATCAAATCAGAGATGAAAAAGGAAACATTACAACTGATACCACAGAAATTCCAAGGATCATTAGAGACTATTATGAGCAACAATATGCTGATAAATTGGAAAGCCTAGAAGAAATAGATAATTTCCTAGGCACATACAATCTACTAAGATTGAATCATGAAGGAATCCAAAACCTGAATAGACTGATAACAAGTAACAAGATAGAAGCAGTAATAAAAAGCCTCCCATCAAAGAAAAACTCAGGACCTGATGGCTTTACTGCTGAATTTTACTGAACATTTAAAGAAGAACTAATGGCAATTATATTCAAACTACTCCAAAAAACCAAGGAGGGAAAACTTCCAAACTCATTCTATGAAACCAGTATCATATAATGATACCAAAATGAAAGATACAACAAAAACAGAAAACTACAGCCTAATATCTCTTATGAATATAGTTGCAAAAATCATCAACAAAATACTAGCAAACCAAATTCAACAACACATTAAAAAGAACATTCATCATGATCAAGTGGGAATCATCTCAGGGATGCATTGAGTTGCATTGGTTGGTTTGACACATGCAAATCAATAAATGTCATATATCATATCAACAGAGTAAAGGACAAAAATATCATCATTTTAGTTGATGCCAAAATTTTTGTTTAAAATTCAACATCACTTTGTGATAAAAACTCTCAAAAAACTGCATCTAAAAAGAACATACTCAAAACAGATCCACAGATAATATCATACTGAATGGGGAAAAGCTTCTGGAACAAGAAAAGTATGCCCACTTTCACTACTTTTATTCAACGTTGTACTGGAAGTCCTAGCCAGAGCAATTAAACATGAGAAAGAAATAACAGGCATCCAAATTGGAAAGGAAGCAGTCAAATTATATGTGTTTGCAGGTGATATGATCTGATATTTAGAAAAACCTAAAGATACCACCAAAAAACTATTAGGACTGATAAATTTAATAAAGTTGTAGGATACAAAAACAACATATAAAAATCAGTAGTATTTCTATATGCCAACAGCAAACAATATTTAAAAAAACAAGAAAATAATATCATTTACAATAGCTACAAATAAAATACCTTGCAAAAAACTTTACCAAAGAAGTAAAAGATCTTTACAATGAAAACTATAAATCTGTGGTGAAAGAAATTGAAGAGGACACTAATAAATTGAAAGATATTACATTTTCATAGATTGGAAGAATCAATATTGTTAAAATGTCCCTACCACCCCAAGCAGTAGGGGTGGTATTCAATAGGATAATATTCATATTCAATGAAATTTCTATCAAAACCCCAAGGACATTCTTCATGGAAGTGCAAAAAATAATCCTAAAAATTGATATGGAAACACAAATGACCCAGGATAGCCAAACCCAAACCCAAACAAATGAAACTGGAGGAAATACATTACCTAACTTCAAATTGTACTATAAAGCTATACTAAACAAAACAGCATGATATAGGCATAAAAGCAGACACATAGACCAATGGAACAGAATAGAGAACCCAGAAGTAAATCCACACATCTACAGTAAACTCATTTTCCCAAAAACATACACTGGGGAAAGGACAGTCTCTTCAAAAAAGGGTGCTGAGAAAACTGGATATACATATGCAGAAGAATAAAACTAGACCCTTCACCATATACAAAAATCAACTCAAAGTAGATAAAAAATATAAATCTAAGATCTGAAACGATGAAACTACTAGTAGAAAACATTGGGAAACATCCCAAGACATTGGTCTGGGCAAAGACATTTTGAGTAAGACCTCAAAAACACAAACAACCAAAGCAAAAAGAGACAGATGGGATTATATCAAGCTAAAAAGCATCTATGCAGCAAAGGAAACAATTAACAAAGTGAAGCAACAACCCAAAGAATAGTAGAAAATATGTGCAAACTACTCATCTGACAAGAGATTAAGAATCAGAATATAAAGAGCTCAAACAACTCATAGGAAAACAACAAATGATCTGATTAGGAAATGGGCAAAAAAGATCTGTTTAGACATTTCTCAAAAGAAGACACAGAAATGGCCAATAGATATATGAAAAACTGGAGGAAATACATTACCTAACTTCAAATACACTACCTAACTTCAGATATATGAAAAAATGCTCAACATCACTAATCATCAGAGAAATACAAATCAAACCTATAGTAAAATATCATCTCATCTTACTTAAAATGGCTTTTATCCAAAAGACAGGCAACAATGAACGCTGGCAAGGATGTGGAGAAAGAGGAACCCTCTTATACAGTGAGTGGGAATGTACATTAGTACAGCCACTATGGAAAACAGTGTGGAGGTTCATAAAAACTAAAAGTAGAATTACCATGTGATCCAACAATCCCACCACTGGGTATATATCCAAAAGAAGGAAATCAGTATGTCAAAGAGATATCTGCACTCCTATGTTTATTACAGCACTACTACATGGAATCAACCTAAATGACCATCAATGGATGAATGGATAAAGAAAATGTGGTACATACACACAATGGAATATTATTCAGCCATACAAAAGAATAAAATCCTGTGTTTTGCAACAACATGGATGGAACTGGAAGACATTATGTTAAGTGAAATAAGACAGGCACAGAAAGACAAATATCACATGTTCTCATTCATATGTGGGAGCTAAAAAAAAAAAATTAAACTCATGGAATTAGATTGTAGAATGACGGTTACCAGAAGCTCAAAAGGGTAGTGGGAAGAGGGGATAAAGTAGGGATGGTTAATGAGTACAATAATATGGTTAGAATAAGATCTAGTATTTGGTAGCACAATAACAATAACTTATTGTATATTTTAAAATAACTAAAAGATTAGAATTGGAATGTTCGTAATAAAAATAAATGATAGGCCGGGCGCTGTGGCTCACGCCTGTAATCCTAGCTCTTGGGAGGCCGAGGCGGGCGGATTGCTCAAGGTCAGGAGTTCAAAACCAGCCTGAGCAAGAGCGAGACCCCGTCTCTACTATAAATAGAAAGAAATTAATTGGCCAACTGATATATATATAAAAAAAAAAATTAGCCGGGCATGGTGGCGCATGCCTGTAGTCCCAGCTACTCGGGAGGCTGAGGCAGAAGGATCACTCGAGCCCAGGAGTTTGAGGTTGCTGTGAGCTAGGCTGACGCCACGGCACTCACTCTAGCCTGGACAACAAAGCGAGACTCTGTCTCAAAAAAAAAAAATAAAAAAAAAATAAAAAAAAAAAATAAATGATAAATGCTTAAGGTGATGGATACTCCAATTACTCTGTTTGACCATTACATATTGTACGCCTGTATCAAAACATCACATATGCCCCATAAATATATGTAACTAACTATTATTTATCCACATAATTAAAAATAAATTCTTTAAAAAAAGAAAAATGTATATGTCAGGATATCAATAGATTATGTGCAAATACTATATCATTTTATATCAGGAACTTGGGCATCCACAGATTTTGGTATCCACAGGTGTCCTGAAACCAATTCTCAAGAAATAACTGTAATATACTTTCTGCCTTTTTCTACTATGGATTATTAGATCAAGTAATCCAGATCCTGAGTGGGTTGGTGATCAGTCTAATTAAACAACTGATATGATTGTTGAATTGATTGTGTTCTTAGAAATTATGTGGTGATATTCTTAGACATGTTTTCTCTTTTTTTTAATTTAAGACTGTTTAGTTGAGACTGACATGGAGATATTTCAGTGACTTACCTAGGAAAAAAGAACTCACCGCGTTCATTCCTTGCCCAAAAAATGGCACTATGGCATGAGCTGCATCTCCCATCAGTACACAGTGTGATTTGTAGTGAAATGAAGAGCACTTTACAGATATCATGGGCTGGGCAGGCAACAGAAAGAAGTCTTGCACCAGCTCTCTCCTTCAGAGGGAGATAATCAGAATGTAAAGATATTAAATTAGGTATTAAATATTGCTAAATTCTTTTAGATTTACTGAATTTCTCGCCAGTGAATTTTATTTAAAAATACACAAGAATGCCAGGAAGAAAAGAAAGAAAGAGAAAAAATAAAGTTTCTTCCAATCTTAGAATTCCATTGTTCTTATCTTTTTGGTCTGCAACAATGTTAATCACAAAAAGAACAAGTTTGGCTGCATTTGAATAATTTGAATATTTCTGTGTCATATGGACCATAAAAATTTCAAATACATGGGTGTATTTGTAGAAAAAAATCAAACAAATGCTGTCATGTATTTGATTAAACAACAATAAAGTTAAAACAAAATTAAAATTAATATGAACCTTTATGTATTTGGAAATGTACAAAACCATTCAAACTAGTATTTGGGGGATTGGAATATGTTGGTCAGAGGGTACAAAATTTAAGTTAGACAGGAGAAATAAGTGCAAGAGATCGATTGTAATACATAATGCTTTTAGTGAAAAAGGAAAAAACAACTAATATTTGTAAAGCATCTATAGAGTTTTGTGGAAGCAATAAATGGAGAAACAGTAAATAGAATCTTAAATCTGGCTAGAGAGCTGAAAAATAGCCATGGAACCAGTTTTTAAAATGTATAAGGGCTAATTTTGGTGTGCAGACAAAGATTTCTCTTCATGGTTGGGGAAAAAGGGATCAACATGGACTGAATTAGTCTGCAGCAAAAAATGTGAACTAGCAATTGTTTATAAGACCTGCTATGAGCCAGTGTGCTATCTCTTTTACATAATTAGCTCATTTAATTTTCACAACTGCCCTAAGGTAAGTATTCTGATACCCATTTTAAAGGTGAGACTCAAGGCAGTAAGGGGCAGAAGCAGTATTAAAATCTTGCTCTGCCATAGACTAAATGTTTATGTCCACCTAAAATTCATATGTTGAACTCCTAAACCCCAATGCGATGGTATTGGGAGGTGGGGCCTTTGGGTGGTGATTAGGTATTTAGAGTGGAATTTCTCATGAATGGGATCAGTGCTCTTATGAAAGGGCAGAACCCCAGAAAGATCCCATGTCCCTTCCACCCTGTGAGGACACAGTGAAAAGACTACTACCTATGAACCAAGAAGTGGGTGGGACCTCACCAGATACCGAATCTGCTGGTGACTTGATTTTGGACTTCGCAACCTCCAGAACTGTGAGCAATGAATTGCTGTCATTTACAGGCCACCCAGTCTATGGTAGTTTTGTTATGGTAGCCTGAGCTGACTAAGGCCTACTCTTTCTGTAATTCTATGCTGCCTCCATGAAGACACCATTGGCAGTGGGAAGAGAGTTGGATTCCAGGAGGCAGGAATGGTGGGAGCAGAGGCATTGAATGAGAATACATGACAAAGTCCATGTGGAGGGTGATGTTGACATGGTCCAGAGAAGCAGCAGGTCATGAACCTGACAATTGGCTGTCAACTGTGGGGAGCTTAATACGTGCTAGGCCCTGTGCTGAGTGATTTATAGGCATGATCTCATTTAGTTCTCAACCCTTTGAGGTAGGAGGCTGCACACCATGCACAAAAGCTTAGGGACATTGGTGGCTCATCTGTCCTGGAGAAACTGGCTATAGCATGGGTGTTTTTTAGAATTCCTGCTCACAGCACAACATCCACTTAGACTTTTGCTCTAATGTAGGTTTCTGTGCAGGTCAGTGCATGGCCCATTGAGTTTAACCAAAACTAAAATAATATGCATATCTTTTTTTTTGAATTTGAAATAACTTAAATCTGTGGAGCTAAAGGCACAATTGTACATCTTGAAACTTACTCTCCAATGAGAGGGATGGCATCTGGAAAGTATTTCTGGAAGAAATCCAGCACATCACTACTGGTTAGAATTTTTTCAAACTCTTCAAAGGGCATGAACAAAGTACACGTGAATGATTTGTTCTGTGGGAAGAGGAGGAACAGCGTGAGAAGGACTGGGGCCAACGGCAGGAACAAAGTGCACATAAACAATTTGTTCTTTGGGAAGAGGAGCACAGTGAGAGGGGATGGGGGCTGGGAGATCTGACGCTGCAAGCTGATCCCTGAATCGTAGGGCTTCTTGCTGTGACCAACTCTTGGAAAGAATGTCCAAGCAGACAGGCACCATCACGTTGTTCCCTCCCAGAGAAAAACTCTGCCAAGTTCCAGGGGTGTTCCCTGGCCTCCTCGGTTATCAGGAGAATTTCTACACTGAGAACTGTCCATTTTCACCAGGCAAACACCATAGCCACTGACCCTAGGACAGATAGCAACTAACTAACCAGTTGAAATGGGTAGAAAAAAGCCCCTAAAATTCAATGAAAGTAAAACCATGCTCTTTTTTTGACAATATATATTCCAGTGTCCTACAGACTTTAAAGGTTGGAAGAGCACCCTAATATTTAATCTAAATCTCTCTGGCTTCTTTGGAGCACCAGCCCTCCTGCACTATCTTGGTGGAGATGACAGGCTCATAAACTCCCATCATTCATTGATGTTAGTTAACTCTTCTTGCCAAAGTAGATACTAATGATTAGAAGCCCTTAGGGTCTTTCCTCAGTAACCCCAAAGTTTAAAACGTATGATCACTACATAGATTAAACAATGAAAAGATCAATCAGGTATTCACATGCTAAGTACAAAAGCAGCAAAAATTTAATTATAGATGAAAAATTAGTTGATAAGAGAGCTTATACTACCGTGTTAGGAAGTGCAATCATCATAAAGGCGTTTCTAGGCCAAATATGCAGATAGTTGGGTTCCATGGCAAACTGCAGGACAAAAAGGATATATGTTTGATTAGTGCTTAATATGGCACATCTATAAAGCTAACTCTGCTTTATAATTGTTTCCATAGTAATGTAAACCAGTAACATATGCATGGTGATATGCACATCTATTGCTACATAAAGTAGTAGTTGCCTTGAAAAATGTTTTGTGTTCTATTCTTATAAACTCAGCCTTAGGTGGGTTTTTGATACTGGGTGTTAATATAATTCAAGATTTGAGAACATAGTATAACATGTTCTCACTTCTCTCTCTCTCTATGTGTGTGTGTGTGTGTGTGTGTGTGTATATATGTATATATACACACCTAAAAATATATATATATAAAAAATATAAATGTGGGTAGGTATATATGTAAAAGTCTTTTGCTTTATTTTTTGCCTTATTTTGTACTTATCTATACTGGACAGAAAAGTCTTACGTTTAAATTTCATGAGCCAAAATCAAAATTTTACAAATTATTTTACAAAACATTTTGAAAAACAATTCTACAATGATAAGACATTCTTATCATTTGTTTTCTAAAACATAAATAGTACAGGGGAATCTTGTCTCCTTATGGACTCCCCTTCAATGCCTACAATAACAGCCTGAGTAAGTATTGATTGCTTGAGTAGATCAATGGACCCAAAGACCCAGTGGACCCAAACTCTTGAAAGTTCCCAGGGTTATTAATAATATACATAAAAATGTGCAGTCACTATTCCAAGTATTTCAATTTGTATTACTTTCTACAAATATTTAGAGAGCACCTCCCATGTGTATCTGACATAGTAAGAAGAACACTGAAAGAACAGCATAGTCTTCTACCTAACATTTTCATACTATATTATACTTATTTGTGTCTCAGGAGAAGGGATCATGCTTTCCTTGCTTTTTCATCCCCAGAGAAAGCCCAACACACAGATAGAAATAAATAAGTGCATATCTCCTTGACCTCAGAGGTCTTTCGGTGCAGTTGAATAGGCAAGATGGATACATATGAAAAGCCAAATAACTTATTTTTAACAGCAATACAAGTGGTAGAAAGACAATGAGTGGCTTGGTGTCAAATTAGAAGCACAGGAGATAAAAGCTTGGCAGGTAAAAACTTGTGGGTCTGGAGTGGTTAAAACAAAGGATTCATAAGGAAGAGGAAAGTGTAGATGAGGTAGGATGCAAAGGACAGTGGCTTCTGGTTGGGTGAACTTGCTGAGCAAAATGGAAGAGGCATAGAGGAGCCAGTGTTTTAGGTGGGTAGTGAGGAAACCGCTGGATGAGAGAATATCCTTACTTTTCTCTCTTGCTATGTTTTGACCGCTTCTACGATCTTTCATGTCTCCAAAGGCAAGGAAGGGAAGAGAAATGACAGAGCAAACCAATTTTGTTCATCATTGACTGCAATATTAAAGGCCAGAAATGCTGGTGAAAAACAATGTGGATAACATTACTATATGATGCAAACCCTCTGAGTGTTTCCAGTAGCGTGGTTGTGACTCCCCTCTTTTCTTTTTCACTCAAGAAAGAGTATCAGAGAGTAAGGGAGTGAGAATGGTATTACGAAAGAGATACCTGTGCATCAGGGCATTGTTAATTACAAGGTGGTTGTGACAGACCTCAAGAGTGACCAAGACGTGCTGCTGAGAACCACTGCGCTGGGATGTGCTTCCATACTTGTGCGGGACACGGGCTGAGGAAGGAAGACAGAAGAGGGGCAGGACTTACATCCCCGCGCTTGGGTGGAATGGTTAGCTCCATGTACCCATGAGGAATGTACTGCTGACTGTAATCAAAGCGAGGTTTCTTCATGAGGTAAGTTCTGACGGTCGAATAGGCCCCATCACATCCTACAATGAGGTCGCAAGTGACGTCTTTGGGAACTTTGTCAGATCTGAAAAATAGAATGAGCCATCCTAAACAATAAAGTCTCGTGGTGAAAATAATAATAATGTGCCTCTACTTGGCTGTGAGAAGTAGTGGATAAATGACTAACCTAGAAAAACTCACCTTTATATATCTGACTTAGAGTCAATAGATACAAAATTAAGTTAAAAACACTTTTCCCAGGGGCCGGGCGCGGTGGCTTTCGCCTGTAATCCTAGCACTCTGGGAGGCCGAGGCGGGCGGATTGCTCAAGGTCAGGAGTTCAAAACCAGCCTGAGCAAGAGCGAGACCCCATCTCTACTATAAATAGAAAGAAATTAATTGGCCAACTAATATATATAGAAAAAATTAGCCGGGCACGGTGGTGCATGCCTGTAGTCCCAGCTACTCGGGAGGCTGAGGCAGCAGGATCGCTCGAGCCCAGGAGTTTGAGGTTGCTGTGAGCTAGGCTGACGCCACGGCACTCACTCTAGCCTGGGCAACAAAGCAAGACTCTGTCTCAAAAAAAAAAACCAAAAAAACCCCACACTTTTCCCAGTAATAAGTTTGCCTATGAGAATTGCACAAAACTATACTGATTACCAAAGACGTGCTACGCCACAAAAGTGTGACAAAGAGTTGAACTCTGCGGGAAGAAAGAGAATCCTGAAAAGGGGGCAACATAAGAATGAATGAACAATGTATTCATACATTCCAAGTGTATGAATGACTAGAAGCAAAACATTTGGCTTGAGAAGAAGGTATAAGAAGATAAGCTTGAGAAAATGGTACAATGTGAGGAGGGAAAGGCAGGAGGAGAAGAGGCGAGTTTTGAATTTTAAGACAAAAGGTTTAAATATATTATTCTGGCAAAAGGGAGAAAATGAATTCTCCCATTGGGAGGATGATGTATGAAGAGTGGTAATTTAAGAAACGTTGCTTGGCAGTTTGTAATGAAGGTAGCATGCAGATGAGGGGGGAACACAGGGATGAGGTGATAACAACAGCCTACACATGCAGGGACCAGAGCCCCAAGCCCCGTCCTGCTGCAGGAAGAGGGAAGACAGACTGTGCAGCCAGAAGGGAGTAAGAAGGACTGGCGAGCATTTATAGAGAGAACAGTGAAAAAGGACACACCACAAACTATTCTAATTATCTGGGCACTAGTACTGGGGAAGACAGGCATGGGACATGTTTTGGGAGAAACTGATCATCAAGGTTTTAGTTGTGTTTGAATAATGGAGAGATGTTCCTGCAAAGACGTTTGAGGGGAAATTAATATTGATTGATTAAGACTTTGGTCAGGATCGAGAATGAAGAAAGAAACCCGGACCAGAGATGTTTATTTTAGAGATGTGAATCTACAAGTGATTGTCGAACCCATGACCACGAATCCATGACATCTCAAGAGTGGGTTATGAGGGCCGAACTTTAGAGGAAATATTCTAGAATCAGCTGAGGAGAGGCAGAGAAATGGCACTTATTTCAAGGGAGGAGAGAGTCCGAAGCAGAGTAGAGGCACCAGTTTCAAACACAGTACTGCAGAGGGGTGAGTGAGCGTGAGAATTTAGAGGCATCGCTGGTGTCGGTATTCAGAGGAAAAGTAGGGCCTTATTTTCCACACAAAATTCCTTGAATCTAAAAACCATGTGAATTACCCTTTCAGTAACTTTCATTTAACTCTTGCAAAAGAGCCACAAAAAACAAACTTTACAGACACAGTTCTCCACTCCAACTCTTTACCCTTAAAGTCAAAAACCTGACCCACAATTACCCAAGCACTGTGATCATTCCTTCCTCAGGGTTACATTTTAACAGCTTGTGGCCAAAGTGCACCTTCACATTGGGGCATTTCTCAACAGCTGCAGAAACAAAGAAAGAAGGCAAATAGAAATGAAATTTCAATTTTTATTCCACTTAATCCAATTGAAATTGTGATCACTTTCTGGTAACAGTATGATAGAGATGTTTGTACTTAACTATGTAAAAATAAATTCATTTCAACGGTAATTTGAAAACCATTTGGCTAATGTTCGAGTGTAATTTATTAGTAAAATAGATGAATAAAAATCAGCTATCCTCATCTTAATTAAAAAAAAAACCAACAAATTCCGTTGGACTAATACAAACTCTCACATCACTGCAATTGTTAGCACCTTGGGTAAGAAGCAAGCATCACATATTTCAAAAATTGCCACTAATATAAGGATTTATTTGTGACTGGAAATATTTAGCCAAACTTCTTTTTCATGTTTTGCATGTCTTTGTATCTCTGTTTAGCAAGTCTTCTGGACTTCCGATGGAATTTGTCACAAATATAGATTATTGATACTAAATCTCTTTGAAATCAAACACTGGAATAGTTCAGGGGTGAAAAGTGAGTAAGAAGCTTTGAAACTCCTCAATAAATAGAACCAAATTATTCTGGTGATTTTCTATTTTAGCTGCTAGCCATCTATGGAATGGAGTGTATTTTAATTTCTGAATTATTAAGCTTGTCGTTATAGTAGCAAAATATGATTTTGTTTTTATTATAGATCTGTAACTATGGCCTATTTATGGTTCTTAAAGGTACAAGTCAGAATCCAGGTGTTAGAGCTGGAATAGAGCTCAGAGATGATGTAGTTCAAAACGCTTCATCTTTTTTTTTTTTTTTTTTTTTTTTTTTGAGACAGAGTCTTGCTTTAATGCCCAGGCTAGCTAGCGTGAGTGCCATGGCGTTAGCCTAGCTCACAGGAACCTCAAACTCCTGGGCTCAAGCAATCCTCCTGCCTCACCCTCCCAAATAGCTGGGACTACAGGCATGTGCCACCATGCCCGGCTAATTTTTTCTATATATATTAGTTGGTCAATTAATTTCTTTGTATTTATAGTAGAGACGGGGTCTTGCTCTTGCTCAGGCTGGTTTTGAACTCCTGACCTCAAGCAATCCACCCTCCTTGGCTTCCCAGAGTGCTAGGATTACAGGTGTGAGCCGCCGCGCCCGACCAAAACCCTTCATCTTAAAAGGGAGAAGGTCCAAGGTCCTGGAGAGAGAGGATGTGTGATGACAGAGATCACACAAAGTAAAAAATTAAAAACTAAACTCAGCAAATTGTATACATTAACTCTGTACAACTCTTTGTATGTCAAAAACATAAATAAAAAAGAATGTTGACTTTGAAAAAAAATTAAGGAAAACAAGACTCCTAACTCAATTTTCCTATCTGTACTTATCTCCCCTTTTCATGTCCAGTTTTGTCTTATTCTGTTCTGTTTGAGTTTGATTTGGGGTTAGAAGATTTTAACTTTCTTGAATATAAGTTTGGAAATTGTAGAATATTGAAATCTGAGAGACCTTAAGACCTTACCTTCTTCAAGCCAAAGAAATATAAATACGTATGAGAAATATTTTGGCAAATAACCTTGGAAAAATCAGATAACCTAACTAAGGTTATCTTTTAGAAATACATGTAAAAAAATGTATTTGTGAAATTAACTACTTTTAGAAATTATTTTTATTTTTTTTACATAAATATATGGTATTACATCCCAAAGAATTTTTCACAAAATATTAGTCCTGGTGAATATTCCCTAAAAAAAAAACAAACAAAAAAACCCCATTCCGTGGTCAAAGACAGTAGAGAAATACCAAGCACCCTGTCTTGGGCTGTGCTGTCCTGGTATCCAGCCATGTGGGGCTGTTGAGTGCTTGGACTGTGGCCGGTCTGCACTGAGATGTGTTGTATGCACTGGATCTTGGCTAATTAGGACAAAAATACATATATGAAAAGAATGACACTGTCTCATGAATAACTTTCTTATGTTGATTACACATTGAAATGATAATATTTTGGATATATTAGGTGACAATCTCTTATTACCAGTAATTTCATCTGTATCTTTTTAGTTGTTTTTTTTTTTAACATAGTTACTATAAAGTTGAAAATTATACATATGTCTGGCATTTGTGGGCACATGTTGGAACAGTGCTGCTTTGAAGGGCTACAACACACGCCGGTATAATAAAAGCTCTGAGAAGTACTGCAAGAAAAAAAAAAAGACTTAAAACTTCTTGATGCAGGATTTGGCAAACTTATTTGGCCACGTATACTTTGTCTGTTTTATTATTTTACTTAACATAATTATTAACATCTCACAGAATACTGAATGAACCATAAACAATCCTACATGAAATGCTGATAGAGGGAAATGATTTAGTGGCAATGTTTTCATAGGAGAGATTGTTTGGTTAGGGAGGAATGAGCATTTATAACCGATTAGACATGTGGAATGAGCAGCTGACACATTGCATACCTTGTAAAGAAATAAAGAACCTTATATGCCAAACAAATTTTAGGATTCAAGAAACTCAGCATTCATTTTATTGACGTACTTATGGCATTTATGCAATTGCATGCTGAGCAGCACATTTCTAATAAAAAACAATCAGGGGAACTCCTGATGTGTACACCAAAGATTGTACCTTTCCTATGTTTTAGCTCCTTAGTATTAGTAGATGTTTTATATATAATATTGGAGGCAGCAACTGTAATAGTTAAAAGTATGCACTTTGGAATAAACAGACTCAAATCGAAATCCAGATTCTACGCTACTTGTTGTGACCCAAGCTCTCTAAGCCTCCATTTCACCATCTGTAAAACTGAGATAAAAATAATTCCTACCTCACCTACTTGCTGGGAGGGTTATGTAAATCAATGCATACAAAACGCTTAACTGTGCCCGGACCCTCAATGAATGTTTGCTATTATTTTTATCTTCATACATTTAGAGGATGCTAAAAGAAGGTTGTCTTAGGTCTGCTATACTGTGTTCTTAAAAAGCCATTTGGTCGTTCATTTGCTTTCTTTAATATTAACATGAATTGATCTTAAAGATCAATTCTTAAATTGCGGCCAGGCATCGTGGTTCTGCCTGTAATCCCGGCACTTTGGGAGGCCAAGGCAGGAGGATGGCTGAAGGCCAGGAGTTTGAGATCAGCCTGGGCAACATAACAAGACCCTCAACTATACAAAATATTTTAAAAAATTATTTTAGCCCGGCGCGGTGGCTCACACCTGTAATCCTAGCACTCTGGGAGGCCGAGGCGGGCAGATTGCTCGAGGTCAGGAGTTCAAAACCAGCCTGAGCAAGAGTGAGAGCCGGTCTCTACTATAAATAGAAAGAAACTAATTGGCCAACTAATATATATAGAAAAAATTAGCCGGGCATGGTGGCGCATGCCTGTAGTCTCAGCTACTTGGGAGGCTGAGGCAGAAGGATTGCTTGAGCCCAGGAGTTTGAGGTTGCTGTGAGCTAGGCTGATGCCATGGCACTCACTCTAGCCTGGGCAACAAAGTGAGACTCTGTCTCCAAAAAAAAAAAAAATTATTTTAAAAGATCAACATGAATATATCTAGCAAACTGCTCCAACGTTACCCATCTAACCTTCCAAAAGACAGTTTTATAAATATAACCAAAGAAATGGATTAAGAATACTAAATCCTAAATACTAATGAATGGAGCTTTCCCATTGCACTCCTCCTTTCGGTTCAATTCTATTCCTTTTCATTCCACTCAACAGACATATTGCAAACTCACTCTGTGAAAAGACTGTAGAGAAACAAAGTTTTTTTTTTATTTCATAATATTACAGGGGTACAAATGTTTAGGTTACATATATTGCCTTTGCACTGCCCAAGTTAGAGCTACAAGTGTGCCCAGCCCCTAGACAGTGCAAATATACCTATCCTCTCCTCCCCCCTCCCACTTGCCCAACACCCAATGAATGTTACGTCCATATGTGCACATAAGTGTTGATCAATTAGTACCAATTTGATGATGAGTATATGTGGTGCTTGTTTTTCCATTCTTATCATGCTTCACTTAGCAGAATGGGTCCAGCTCTATCCAGGACAATACAAAAGGTTTTAGTTCACCACTGTTTTTGTGGTTGAGTAAGTACTCCATGGCACACACATACCACATTTTTATGAATCCACTCATGTATTGATGAGCACTTGTTCCTACATCTTTGCAGTTGTGAATTGTGCTGCTATAAACATTCGAGTGAAGATGTCTTTATTATAAAATGTCTTTTTTTCCTTTGGGTAGATGCCAAGTAGTGGGATCAAATAGTAGTTACACTTTTAGTTCTTTGAGGTATCTCCATATTACTTTCCATTGAGGTTGTACTAGTTTGTAGTCCCATCAGCAGCATATGAGTGTTCCTATCTCTCCACATCCAACATTTATTGTTTTGGGACTTTTTGATAAAAGCTATTCTCACTGGAGTTAAATGATATGTCATTGTGGTTTTGATTTCCATTTCCCTGATGATTCAAGATGTTGACCATTTTTTCAAATGTTTCTTGGCCATTAGTCTATCTTCTTTTGAAAAGTTTCTGTTCATGTTCTTTTGCCACTGTTCAATGGAGTTTTTTGATTATTTTTTTTGTGTGTGCTGATTTTCCTGAGTTCTGTATAAATTCTGGTTATCAGTCCTTTATCAGATGTGTAGCATGTGAATATTTTCTCCTATTCTGTAGGTTGTTTATTCATTCTAGTGAGGTTTCCTTGGCTCTGCAGAAGCTTTTTAAGTTGATCAGGTCCCATTTATTTATTTATTTTTGATGTTGTGATTTTGATGCTGATGCTTCTTCATAAGAAGACCCCAAATGTCTTTGCCTAGGCCAATGTCTGTAAGAGTTTTTCTAACATTTTCTTCTAGAATTCTTATGGTTTCATGCCTTAAGTTTAAGTCTGTTATCCATCGTGCAGTTGATTTTCATGAGAGGTAAGAGGTAAGATGTACAGATCTTATTTCAGTCTTCTACATGTGGCTATACAATTTTTCCAGCACCATTTATTGAATAATGATTCTTTTTCCCAGTATATGTTTTTGTCTGCTTTGTCAAAGATCAGATGGCTATATGAGGATGGTTTTATATCTGGGGTCTCAGTTTTGTTCTCTTGGTCTATGTCTCTGTTCTTGTGCCAGTAACGTGCTGTTTTAGTTACTCTAGCCTTGTAGTATAGCTTGAAGTCTGATAAATTGATGCCTCTCAATTTGTTCTTTTTGCTTAAGGTTGCTTTAGCTATACGGGGTCTTCTCTTGTTCCATACAAAGCATAGAACTATTTTTTCTATATCTGTGAAAAACGATGTTGGTATTTTAATATGGATTGCATTGAGTCTGTAGATCAGTTTGGGTAGTATAGACATTTTAACAATATTGATTCTGCTGACCCATGAGCACTGTATGGTTTTCCATCTGTTTATATCCTCTGCTATATCCTTCCTCAGTGTTTCATAGTTCTCCCTGTAGAGGTCTTTCACCTCCTTAGTTAAATATATTCCTAAGTATTTTATTTTCTTTGTTGGTATTGTGAAAGGTATTGATTGAGCCTTTCATAGGTTCTCAGTTTGACTGTTGTTGCCGTATAAGAATGCTACTGATTTGCGTACATTGATTTTGTAACCTGAGACTTTGCTGAACTTATTTATCAATTCCAGTAGTCTCTTGGCAGAATATTTGGGGTTT
Source organism: Microcebus murinus (assembly GCF_040939455.1). Classification (NCBI taxonomy): domain Eukaryota; kingdom Metazoa; phylum Chordata; class Mammalia; order Primates; family Cheirogaleidae; genus Microcebus; species Microcebus murinus. The sequence goes on along the minus strand of NC_134122.1, from coordinate 48,356,220 downwards.
TCTAGATATAAGATAATATTGTCAGCAAAGAGCAATAGTTTATCTCTTCTGCTACCATTTGGATGCCCTTGATTTCCTTCTCTTGTCTGATTGCTCTGGCTAGGACTACCAGCACTATGTTGAATAGAAGCAGTGATAGAGAGCAACCTTGTCTGGTTCTATTTCTAAGCAGAAATGCTTTTGATTTTTCCTCATTCAAAGATAAATCATGTGGAAACTCTGTTCTCCAAAGATCAGAGGCTGCTGAACTACATCAAGAGGGATTGGTGTAAAAGATAGCAGAAATATTTAAGTGGCATGTTTTGCTGGGAACGAAACTGTTTCATATACATTCTAAGGAAGAGGAAAAGTTACTACAGTCTAGGCTTAAGTTTAGGAAGGGATCCATGGGGAAAGATTGCATTGATCATCCACTCTACAAATTTAATTTGCAACCCAGTGACTTTTCCATTAATGAGTAGGCCTTTGTAGTTACTCAGATTAGAAAATTCAGGGTTATATTTTATTTATTTTTATTTTTTAAATTTTTTTTGAGACAGAGTCTCATGCTGCTGTCTGGCTAGAGTGTTGTGGCATCAGCCTAGCTCACAGCAACCTCAAACTCCTGGGCTCAAGCAATCCTTCTGCCTCAGCCTCCTGAGTAGCTAGGACTACAGATATGCACCACCATCCCCGGCTAATTTTTTCTATATATTTTTAGTTGGCCAATTAATTTCTTTCTATTTTTAGTAGAGACAGGGTCTCGCTCTTGCTCAGGCTGGTTTCAAACTCTTTCCTTGAGCCATCCGCCTGCCTCAGAGTGCTAGGATTATAGGCAAGAGCCACCATGCCCGGCCAGGGTTATATTTTAAATCTACCTCTTTCTCAACTTCTCTACCTCCTATTTGGTCTCCTGCAGATTTCATGAATCTATTCCCTCCCCTCTAACCACATTGCTATAGCTTTATTCTAGGGCCTCATTTTTCTGCCTAGGATTATAGCAATGCTCTGAAGATTGCATCCCCTTATCAGTCTTCACACTATTGCTTTTCTTCCTTCTGAAAGGCAAATGTGATTGTGTCACTTTGCAAATTGTTTGAGTTTTTCTGTTGTTCCACTAGTCTGTGAGTTCTTCATCAGAGAGTAAGCACTCATTCATTCCAGTGCCAAGGAGACAATAGGAATTCAGTACATGTTAAATTAATGATTTTAATTTAGATAACTGATAAGATGAAATAGACACTGGAGGCTATATTTCTATTACTTTTCAAGAAGGACTTTGTAATGTACACAGTCTTGTTCTTCATTAACCCATAAAAAGGAAGAGTGAACAAATCCCAATAAATCATGTGACAATATTAGTCTCATACTCTTTACTCAAAATGGCAACTGGTGAATAAAAGCTTTGGACTTACCCGTCAACAGAACCTTGTTTAGATTTTCTCTGCTTATAGAAAGAATATACTGCAAGAAAAACAGAATAGACACTGTTCATTTCTGGAGAATGGATGAATATAATTCTAAGTTATTCACTCAGCAATAGGAATATTTATTATTTAGCAGAAGGTTGCAAGCTTAGTTTTATAACCATCTAGCTAAGTGGAATTTTTTAAAACAAATTAACTGCCATGTGAGTTGTATTTAACCCATGTTAGTTTTGAGCCTGGCGCCTCATGAAACATATGAAACTCATACATCTTTTTACCTTGGGAGCTACATGAACTATTTTTTAAGTTGCATATAAGGCACACACAGAAAACAATAAAAAATAATAAATTAGAAAGGATCATTTTGTTTTCAAAGTTTTTATTCTATTTCTATAATAAAACACTGTTGCCCCAAGGAAAAAAAATTTTTTCTAGGGCAGTCAATGTGCTAAAATAAGTACTTTAACAAAATACATGTAATCTAATACTCAAGTTTACACTTAGGTTTTTTCAAAGATTCATAATTTAAAAAACAAATCTTTCTCTTGTAGCTAAAACATTTTCATTAAGTTTTATTTAAGAAAAAAATGATAAATGTCTTGTTTTCATCTTTAGTCTCTAAACTTAGCTGTTAGAAAAACTTCAGTAATGACAGAATCTCTAGAAAAAAAGCACTATTTCCTAAAGAGACTGCTTTGAAGGCCTTCATTTCAATTATAAGGCATGTATGCTTGTGTGTGTGTGTGTGTGTGTGTGTGTGTGTGTGTGTGTGTGTGTGTGTGTGTGTTGGTTGTGGGAGGTGCCAGGGTTTGGAGATAGTAGGACCAACCCTTACTTGGATGTGTGATGGTTGTTTCTAACTTTATAGGACAATTCCACAAAACTGACTGTCCCATGAGGCAAGGTAGGCACAGTGCTTAGGGCCTACAATACTATTAAGAGTCCATGAAGGCCGGGCATGGTGGCTCTCATCTGTAATCCTAGCATTCTGGGAGGCCCAGGCGGGTGGATAGCTCGAGGTCAGGAGTTCAAAACCAGCCTGAGCAAGAGCGAGACGCCGTCTCTAGTATGAATAGAAAGAAATTAATTGGCAAACTAATATATATAGAAAAAATTAGCCGGGCATGGTGGCACATGTCTGTAGTCCCAGCTACTTGGGAGGCTGAAGCAGGAGGACCGCTTGAGCCCAGGAGTTTGAGGTTGCTGTGAGCGAGGCTGACGCCACGGCACTCACTGTAGGCTCAGGCAACAGAGTGAGACTCTGTCTCAAAAAAAAAAAAAAAGAGTCGATGAAAATGTTTTAATTTTAATTTATTTTAAAATCAGAAGGAAAAAAGTAAGTGCAATAATAAAGAATATATAATAATAAATACAGCCTACATTATAGTCATCCTTATACCAATGTACTCATAAAATCTAATTTTTAATATTTATTGTTTTATGGGAAAAGAAGCCCACAGTGGCAAAAGTGCCTACCCAGAGCCCACAAAAGCCATAATGCAAGCTTGCAATTCAGGGTGAATCTGTTTTTTAAAAATGAAAAGCATATAATTTTCCAAATTATGGGACATCAACTAATTTTTTTGTGTCTGTGTGAGACAGGGTCTACCTCTGTCGCCCAGGTTGGAGTGCAGTGGTGTCATCATAGCTCACTGCAACCTCAAAATCCTCCTGGGCTCAAGCAATCTTCCTGCCTCAGCCTCCTGAGTAGCTGGGACTACAGGTGCATGCCACTATGCCTGGCTAAATTTTCTCACACTTGCTCAAGCTGGTCTCAAACTTTTGGCCTTAAGCCATCCTCCTTCCTCAGCCTCCCAAATTGCTTAGGATTACAGGCATGAGCCACTGTGCCTGGCCCATCACAATATTTTTAACACAAATATACTAACTTACGAATCTTCTCCTCATCCAAAAGTAGAAGTTTTACATTAACAGCTTGTGAACTAAAATAAAATCTTAAGTTCCCCAGCTGACAGAATGGATCCCCTCTTGGCCAATGGGATCCCAGAAAAAGGTTAAAGTTAAGGTGCTGGCCATGAGAAGAAGAGAGGTTAGACACACCTATAAAGCAAAGATTAAACCATACTTGCAAATCATCAATTTACTTAACAGATCACAGAGACTTGGCATATGTCCAGTGGCTAGTCTCTGATTAACAGATATCCTTATCTATCTTAATATTCCAAACCTTTAGACAAAGCTTCATTTTTTTTTCTTTTTTTTTTTGACAGAGTCTCACTCTGTTGCCCTGGGTAGAGTGCACTAGCATTATCACAGCTCACTGCAACCTCAAACTCCTGGGCTCAAGTGATCTTCTTGCTTCAGCCTCCCAAGTAGCTGGAACTACAGTTGCATGCCACCATGCCTGGCTAATTTTTTCTATTTTTGATATAGGCGAATTTTTTCTATTTTTGATAGAGATGGAGTCTCGTTCTTGCTCAGGATGGTCTCAAACTCCTGACCTCCAGTGATCCCCCTGCCTCAGCCTCCCAGAGTGCTAGGATGACAGTTGTGAGCCTCCATGCCCGGCCAAAACTTCATTTCTTTAACCAATTGCAAATCAAAGAGTCTTTAAACCCACCTGTAATCTATAAGCCCCTGCTTTAAGATGTCCTGCCTTGTTGAGCCAAACCAATGTACACCTTCCACATATTTTGATTTATGATTTTACGTGTAATTTCTGTCTCCTTAAAATGTATAAAACCAAACTGTAACCCAACCACGGTGGGACCACTTGCTCAAGGCTTCTTGGGAGTGGTTCTCCAGGCTGTGATCATGCAGATTTCACCCACAATAAGCCTCTTTATTATTTTACATGGTTTTGGTGCTTTTCTGTTGACAAGCTAAATCTATACTTGGCGAAAAAATAACCTGGTCATACCACAGTGGCAATGACTGAGGAGGAGCTTCCTGTCTTTATACAAATTAAGTTGGGCTGCAACCTCTTCATCCTCTGCTTCATAGTCCTGTTTTCTTGTGTTCTATGTCATCAATAGACTGCATTTCAATGGAAACCAAACCTGTTATTCAAAGTGTGTTAGGAGACATTCAGATTATGAAGATTCATTTATATGGGGAAAATATTCTTTCCATATCGGTTATCAGGCTTGGTTGACATTTATATCATCCATGAACCCATCAATATGTCAGTCAGTCCTATGGGAACACTAGAATGTTCCTGTCTGGTCTGTTTCATATCTTTGCACAGTATCTTATCATAAGCAAAAGTCTGAGTCATTCTCATCGAGTAAAACTTCTCTAATAATTCATTATAAGAAGTTGGTCTTATGAAGAATAAATAATAAGAAGAATAAACAAGAGCTAATAGTGGTTCCTATTACCAAAAAGATAATAATAGCAAAACCTGAAAGAGGTTAGAAAATCTACTGTGGAGATTTACAAGGTGACAGTTGTAAGTGCTATACTTACTTCAAATACTTTAGGAAAAATATTTACTTTCTCTGTCCCCAATACCTTTAAATGAGAATATTTCCTAGTACGAGTGTGCCATTTATTTTGAGCATAGAAGGTTAGGATTAAGAACTGAGGAAATCTGATATGCTCTTTATAGTAATGAATATTTTAACAGTTCCCAAGGCAATTTAGGAGAGAGAGAGGAGGATCCAGCAAGACAGGAGGAGTTTGGGCACCACATGGAGAGAGGGTCTAGAAAAAATATCTGAAGGAGGGAGACCAGAGAAGGGGGTCAGGAAGGATTTTGGAGGTCAAATTTTGCAGATTGGAGATATTTAAATTGTTTGCAGGGCCATGTGCAATGTGGTCTCTCCATGACCTGTAGGATTTCAGCAGACTCATGTGTCTTTTGTGTGAGTGTTATTTCCAGAAATTGGTGAAGAGGGTGAGTTTCATATCTGGACTGTTGTGGTACACAGCCAATACCAGGTGAGAGAGTGGAACACCAAGAGGAAGAGGAGGCCAGGCAAAGGTGGGCTCCCCAGGGATTTGCTGAGATCCTGGGGCCATGGGGACAGCATTGTGTTTCCATAGGCTGTGGAATTGAGCAGTTCTAAGCAATTTTATATAGTTTGTAAAGAGCAAAGAGTCCCCCATGTTCAACTGACATATAAATGATGGAAATACTGAAGTGTGAGGGGCTGCTGTAAACTTAGCATTAACTTAGTTCTTAGGAGTTGAGAAATAGCAAGAATGATGGGGGAGGGACCATTTCTTCCCTCTTGAAATGTATCGCAGGCCCTTAAATGGGAACTCCCAACAACACATTACCTACCCCTCTCTCCTTTCTTACACACACACACACACACACACACACACACACACACACACACACGCATACAGTGATGGGAGTGAAGAACCCAATTTTGATCTCAGGTCTAAGTCACTCTCCTTCCTCATTTAGCTTTTCTGATATTTGAACCATATCCTACTCCTTGGCCTTTTGATGCTTTATGGGCTCTATCTCTCGAGGGGGATGGGTGTGATGATGGACTTCCTCTGCACATTCCATGTTAATACAAGCGAAGGGTGAGATGATTATTCTAACTCACTCTCAACTGAGTCACAGAAATAAATGTGAGTAAGCAGGACTGCCCAGGCCTTCTGTCCTGTGCATGGCTGACCACTCCTTGGTGAGGAAACCTGCCTTGTTTCTCCCCTGATGTTACCCTTAAGTAAGTTATGTAGCCCATTTCCTCATCTATAAAACAAGGTGGTTGGATTCAGTGAATCTAAGGTCGCTGATCACTGTAAGATTCTATCATGCTGAAATGTATTTGCAAGTTTTCTCATCCAGTATACATTTGGCACTTAAAAAGTGAATGTTCTCAACACAAAGAAATTGAGATGACGGATATACTAAGTGCCCTGATCTACTCACCACATATATGTGTGGAAACATCACAAGGTACCCCATGAATACATAAAATTATTATTTGTGAATTAAAAAATTATATTTCTTAGAAATCTGGTCTCATTCAACTGTCTTCCACAGATACACACCCCTTTGATTGGGACAACTCTATTTCACCACCAATTTAAGACTCAAACAGAATGTCTGTCTCAACTTTCTCTGTGAAGTCTTTTCTGAAAACTAAAACTTTCCTCCCTCTGTGAACCGTGTCTCGACCACACAGCTGGGCTCTCTGACCATCACTCATCTGAGGTATTTTTGCTGTGAACTTGATTACTCTCTGTCCCTACCAGGCCACAAGCTCCTCTCTGTATACTCCGCAGCTAACACAGGACATTGCACATAGGAGTGTATCCTGGAGTGATACACTTAGTATGCTTAGCTTATTTGCATGTGTACATCTTACTTGCCCATTAAGGAGAAAATTCCTTTGTCTTTCCTGTAGTACCTAGCTCCATTACAGGCTAATTAACAGGAGATGTTAATTATCTAAAAATATTTATCTCGCTAAGAATAGCTCAGTGGACTTTCATTCCCTCCTCCCCTCGGCCAGTCTCATGCATTAAAACTCTGTACCTATGTTTCTATAATGCCAAAATAAGTGCATTACTTATGAAAAAGTCATTAGATAGAAAATTTCCATCCTGCCTCTGCCCCAAAGCTCTTAGCTGTTGGAATGTTTTACTTTTCAGCCATGTTGATCATCACAAGAGCCATGAAGACCTTGTTCCCATAAACATACGTGCTTTATCTCTTGCTACCCAAAGTTGGTCCACAGACCAGCAGCATGAACACGACTTGGAGGCTTGTTAGAAATGCAGAAACTCAGTCTACATCCAAGTGCTACTGAATCAGACTCTGCTCTTTAACAAGATCCCAGTTCAGTTTGAGAAATGCGGATGCACCCACCCTAGGAGCTCTGCTGAGGGTCAAAAACTCAGGAATATGAACCTGACTCAGATTCTGCACTTAACAAAATGAGGTGTTGCTGGATGGAAATAAAGCAAGTTTTTTTCTCATTGATGGATGTTTCATGCCTTCATTCTCTCTGCAGGAAACAAACTTAGAAGGCACAATTAGATAAAAAATATATATTTTGCCCAATTCTTCATGTTACTATGTGAAAGATAAGGAAAGTACAAAGTAGGATAGTGAATCTTCTTCCATAAACTCTCCATCACCTTCTGGCCTCTGTTGTTTTAGAAATTATGCAGTACCAGAAGCATCTCTGTTTCACTCTGTACTTTAAGTAAGTTTGGGCAGGAGGATTAGTTAGGGGAAGGTAACAACATCACAAAACCGTCTAGGGTTGTTCTTGGGTATTATACTTGACACCAAATGACATGGCCATCTTCTTTATCTGATTGAAAAGGAGGAGGTAGAGAAAGGGTGTCCCAAGTAGCTGAGCATCAAGAACAAAGCAAGAAACAACCTGATTATGAGAACAATAATAGTAAACACTTTTTAAATGCTTATTTTGTGCCAGGTCCTGTTTTGAGCATTTCCTGTGAGTTAATTTGCTAACTGGAGTTTAGATTGAGGCAGGCAATGTCAAAAACTAGAGAGGAAGAAAGGGGCCATAAAGCAAGTGGCAAGTTCCAGACGTCAGACTGAGTTATTATCAATGTATAAGCAATGATCTCTGGACTAAACCTACCTGAGACTTTGTCCCATAAGGAATTGAAGACACTTTTCCTGAAAGGGAGTGAATCATTCTGGCTTTCATGGGAATACCCTGGGACACAATCTGAAATGTAATCAGAAATATTGATTTCAATGACTATACCATGACATTGTGGAAATAAGATAGATATTGATTTTAAAATGTGATTTTCAAATATTTCCCCCCTAAATTTAAAAATGATAAAACAAAAACAAAAAAGCACAGAAGCCCAGCTTTGTGGAAACTAATTCAACCAAAATGGTGTTCCTGGAATTGTGTGGTTTTTTTTAACCTTAGATCTTAGAATTGACTGAAGTTATATGATCTAAACCAAGTATCACAGATTGAGGAAAGTGATTCAGTGTTAGAGAGATTAGGTGATTTCCTCATGATGACAACCCAGGTCTCCTAAAATCCAATGCAAAGTGTTTTCCTACGCATGGCTGCTGCTATTGGAAGAAAATTGTAGAAATCCAAATGGCACTTATATTTACTTAAATTATCAGTTTAAAGACACATTGTCCCTAAAGTAGTATCAAGAAAAATACATATATCACTTCAGTTTACATTTCCAAGCTCCATGATAGACAGTGAGAAGTTCTACAACATTAAGTCAATATGAAGACAATCTACTGTAAGTAGTGATCTACCATCCTGTTGAGAGCCCAGTGTCAGAAGCAATTATCAGGTGGGTTGCGGTGCAGTGTCCCCCTACCCGGTGCCTCAAGTGTCAAACATTCACCCTCTTGCCAAATTTAGAATTTTGAAAACCTTTGTAGAACAAGTTTACATGCAGAGGTTCTTGGCATTATAAGGTACTTTGAATCAAGATGAAATCAAGCACACACAATTGTTGAAAACCATCAGGCATTATCTTCTCAATGGAAATGCATTAATAAGATACCTCATCTTCCAGACCAACTGCTTTCAAGGCTTGCCGTCCTCTGTGTGAAAGGGCCAAGTTAATGCTTCTTCCACGTGTAAATTTAGTCACTCGAATATCTAGGACATTGGAAGCAGACTCCATGTTACACACACCTTAAATCCTAGTATGGGATGAGTATATTATTGCACCTGACTAATTGATGCATTCAGAACCAAGTTGGAAGACCTTCTTAACTCCTCTAAAGAAAACGCTAATAGCAAATTTGTATTAAAATAAATCAAATGTAGATAGTTGAGATTCTCAAAAAAATCTAACAATTCTTTTTCTAAAAAAATTCTTTTATTAAAAAACTTTAAATTCAGAAAATCTAAAGAGGAAGAGGTCAAAAGAATCAGAACCATGTTTCACAATTTTCACTCTTGGCTTACCTTCCCTGGCTTCATATACATCAATTTGGAAATTCCTCTTTGCAAGAAAGCATGCATTTAATGATCCAACCTAGGAATCAAAACAATTTTTTGTCATATCTTTATCTGATTCCACAAAAGTAGGAAATTTTTAGTGATGAAACATTGTGCGTGGCTATGCTTTACTAGTCTTGTTTATCTACTGATTTTCTCAGTCACTGTGGGAAAGTACCAGTTGCAAAAATAGTAAGATTAATTCAGGATTAAGTGGTATTATCTTAGAGGTAGTTTTGATTTTGTCTTCTTTGTACTTTTTTCATAGTGAGATATAACTTTCATGCAGAAAGAGCATAAAACATGTATACGGTTTATAGATACTTAGAAAGGAAACCTTTAAAACCTTATAATCCTTATAACCACTACTTCAGTCTAGATCAAGAAAGAGAATTACAGCTCCCCCCAACTCCCCCCACTTTCCAGTTACAATCCCTTTGCTCTCAACTAGAGGCAAACGTTATTCTTGCTGTTGTATTGTTTTACCATTTGGGTATATATCCCTCAGTAACATGGTTTAATTTCACCCACTTTTGAACCATATAAGCAGAATTACACTCTGTGAATTTTTGTGCATGTTGCCTTTTAGACACCTCATCATGCTTACGAAACTCACTCGCGTGATTGCAGAGAAACTTCAGTTCATCCACTTTCGTTGCTCTGTGATTTTGCATTGCATTAAGTCTCACAGATTAGCCATTCTACTCTCCAAGGAAATTTGAATTATTTCTGGTCTGGGAATACGGTTAACAATGCTTCAAAGAACACATGTGTACACGTGTTCTGGTATATATGTGATGATTTTTCTCTAGGGGTTTGTACATGGAAGTGGAGTCGCTGGTCAAAGGTTTATGTATCTTCACCTTTATTATGTCAAACTGTTTCAAAATTTCATACCAATGTGTTTTCCCACCAGCAACTTCTGAAAGTTCATCTTTGCCAGCACTTGGGTGTTCTCAAACTTTTAAATATTGTGGGGTAGGGATGGTGGGATGGAAGTAGGTGAGGTGGAGAAGAATGTGGTTTCAATTTGCAGATGCTTGATTATTAAAGAGGTTGAGCATTTTTTTCATATATTGATTGTTAGAGTCTCCTCTTTTGCAAAGTACTTGTTTAAGACTTTTGCAACAAAGCATGCATTTAATGATCCAACCAAGGAAACAAAACAGTTTTTTGTCATATCTTTATCTGATTCCACAAGTATAGGGAATTTTCAGTGATGAAATGAAATACCATGTGTGGCTATTATTTACTAGCCGTGTTTTTCATGTTGATTTTCTCAGTTACTACTGGAAAGTACCAGTTGCAAAAATAGTAAGATGTGTTTTCTATTGGATTGTCTGCCATTTCCTATTGATTTTTTGAGTTATTCATAGATTCTGAGTGCAGAGGCTTTGTCATTTTTAGATGCTACAAATATCTCCTTTGATTCTGTGCCTTGCTTTTTAAATACTATAGTATATTTTGAGGATGAGAAGCTCTTTATTTTAATGTAGCCATATTTATCAATCTTTTATTATTAGTGTAATTGCAATTGGTATTCTATTTTTAATGCAATTACAAATGTTTTATTTAAGAAATTTTCCCTATTTTGAGATCATGAGGAATTTTTTTTCTGTCTTCTGTCTTAAAGCTATATAGTGTTGCCCTCCTGGAAGCTCTAGATAGGTTGCTGCTTTATCACTAGCAACTTGAATTTGGTAAGGTCATCTATATTTAATTACCACACTTGAATGTTCAACAGCAGTCAACACTGTTAACCAGACCTTGAAACAGTGACCTTCTCTCATTTTCTGGTTTTCTTTACTCGTCTTTGGCCATTCCTTCTTTCCCTCTTTCACTTTCGCAAAGCTAGACAATCAAATGCTGGAGTTTTTCAGACTAGTCTAGTCTGTCATCCTAATCTGTCTTCGACATCCATGATGGTGCAAAAATTTCTATCTCCTGTCCAGATCTCTTTTTTGAGCTCAAGAATACAAATGTTTAATTGATGTAGCTTCTTGTGTGTCTCACAGTACCTCAAAATTGACAGATTGAATTGAAACTTGAGATCCTTGCGGCCCATCTCATCAGTTCTCTTCACATATTGTTGCCTGTGCCAGTGGATGGAGTGCCATCCATCCAGCTGCTCAAACTAGGAACCCGACAGTCACCCTGGCCTCTCTCTTGCCCTCACAGCCACTCCCATCTAGTAACAGTTCTGCCAATTCTGCCTTATAATGTTTTCTGCCTACCCATCTCATTTCCACCATTCTGCTCCTAGTTATCAGAATCATTATGCCTGGCTAATGTCAAGTTTCTGTCTCTCCCACTAGTATTAATCTGGCATCTTGCTAATTTATTTTCCACAAGCACCCACTTGGGGTAATGGTGTCACAGGTCATTGGAACTAACTCCTCTGCTGAGAGGAAAAGGAAACAGAGAGATGAATGTGGCATTTGGAGTCACTCCTAGGGGCGGCTACTGAATGCAGGAGAGGCTGAGGAGTTCAGTAGGACTTCTGATAGACTCATGACGCTAGAAGGACAAAATTTGGAGTTTTGGACACCTATCCTCAGCCCCTGCTCAGGAGTGCAGGTTTTGATAAACCTGCAGGCTTTGGGTTAGGACTCTTAACAGGTATATCTTAGAAGTATGACAAACTGGAAAGAAACCAATGGTCCGAGGGTCCAAAGCCTGTCTGAGCATCATCTCTAGTCCAAATTGGATTACATTCATCAGATTGCCACTAACAACAGCCACCCAACAGAAGCAAACACAGCATGTGGGTGGGTGGAAAGACAATGAAGTGAAGGAGTTGACGATACTCATTGAATTGACGGACCATAATGACCAAGCCAGACAAGATAGAAGGACATCCCAGAAGGAAACTCAGACAGTGTGGAAATAACAGGATTAAATCTAATCCTCAGGCCGGGCGCTGTGGCTCACGCCTGTAATCCTAGCTCTTGGGAGGCCGAGGCGGGCGGATTGCTCAAGGTCAGGAGTTCAAAACCAGCCTGAGCAAGAGCGAGACCCCGTCTCTACTATAAACAGAAAGAAATTAATTGGCCAACTGATATATATATATATAAAAAAAAATTAGCCGGGCATGGTGGCACATGCCTGTAGTCCCAGCTACTCGGGAGGCTGAGGCAGGAGGATCGCTTGAGCCCAGGAGTTTGAGGTTGCTGTGAGCTAGGCTGACGCCACAGCACTCACTCTAGCCTGGACAACAAAAGTGAGACTCTGTCTCAAAAAAAAAAAAAAAAAAAAAATCTAATCCTCAGTTCAGTAACATAGGAAGTGCTAGAGAGGATGAGGGCTAATGGGATCTCATACATGGCTTGTAATTATCTCGTTAAGTCAAACATTCACAATAGCCGACAAACCAGCAATGCCTCTTTCTGGTATATACCTAAAAGAAAATTTGCTGTATGTAGACCTGGTGACACATGCCAGAATGTTCAGAGTAGCACTTTTCATAACTAAAATAGACAAACAAAAATACTAAGCACAGCCTAAGTAGCCATCACAGAGGAATAGACAAATAAATTATGGTATACTCACATAATGAAATACAACAATATGAATATATTACCAATATTGTAAATGAAAAACATAAACCCCAGATGATTTCATACTGCATGTTACTCTTATAAAAACAACCAAAACGAAGCCATAGATACATGTATACACATAGTTTTTGAAATGCATATTCATGTGTACACATAATAGATATATAAATAACATATATGATAAAACTACATATAAAAAGGCAAGGGGATGATAAACAAGATTTAGGCAATGCTTCTACTGGGTGGGGGAGAAGCACACAGGTTGATGGAAATCACTGGCAATGTCTGAACTCTCAAGTGGTGGGTTAATGGGCTCACCATTATTATTATTGTTATTTAGTTTATTTATTTTTATTTATTTATTTTTTGAGACAGGCTGTCACTTTATTACCCGGGCCAGAGTGTAGTGGCGTCATCATAGCTCACTGCAACCTCAAACTCCTGAACTAAAGCAATCTTCCTGCCTCAGCTTCCTGAATAGGTGGAACTACAGGCACCTGTCACTACATACTCAGGCTAATTTTTCTATTTTTTGCAGAGATGGGGTCTTGCTGTGTTGCTCAGGCTGGTCACAATCTCCTGACCTCAAGTGACCCTCCTGCCTCGGCCTCCCAAAGTTGCTCACTATTGTTATTAACACAACAAAGCAAAAATGTAAATAAAAGTGTCTTCCTCAAGACCAGTCACAATAGTGTGTCCTGAAACAAAGATTAGGATAATCCCAATTCTGTGTAACTGAGGCTTAAATAAATCTAAAAGAAAAAAATATATTGCTTAGGTAAGTTCAGCTGGAAGGGTTAGTAATGTGGCTAATAACATAGATTTTAGACTCTATTTTCCCTTCTCACTTTCTGTAGAAGTGTTTAACAGGGAATAACTGCCATTGCCATCTTTAGTTGTTACACTGCCACAAAAGACTAAGACATAAAGATATGAGTAGAGTGGAAAATGTGGTGTGTAAGCCATTCCTCTAAGCCCACCACAAACTCTCCGTTAGGGCACTGCTGGGTTTCTGAGCACAGACAGGGAGGAACTTGGTAGAGGAGAAAAGAAAACGAGCAGGGTCAGACACCTGGGAGAAATACAGAACAGAACTCATGATGCCAGTTCTGGGATTAAGCCTTGAAAGAAACGGAATGGTTCCCATTAAAGACATGGACTTTTATGAAAAGTTTATTTGTTTAGATACACCAGAAGTCCACAACAGTAAACTGTTTTAGTCATAAAATAATTTACAAATTGAAAGTTTTATTAACAGCTGTCTAGCTTGTTTCTATAAGAGCTCTAAAGAGATTCCTTGATTACATAATTATGGATTTTTTTACCCAATTTGTCATTCTCCCAGTTCTCCACTTCCTGTTTCTGCCTCTTCACATTTCCGTCTTTACAGGTCATGTGCTTTGGTCACATTCTGGTCCACTTACCACTTAAAAAACATTATTTGAAAATGTCTTTTATATAAATGTTGAGATATGCTTCTCATGTGTTCAGCTGTTGTGGTTTTCTGTTGGTTCCCCGGAGACCCCTGCAGCAGTGATGGTGCAAGTATCCAATGATTATGAGAAAACTATAGCTTTTAATTCATAAATGCTGACCCCATTAGGAAGGGGGATCAGGATTATAAAAGTTTCACTCATTTTATGCCTCTTTATGTAGTGTGTTTGAAATTTAGCTGATAATGTAACGTTAAACATGTGTCAACTATTTTTTATTTAATGAAGCATGTAAAACTCTTCCTAAGAACCATAGGTGTTGCTGAGTTTGTTGTCTAATAGGATTTTTGAAAGCTTGTCTTGAAATATGTAGTCATGGAACTATAGTTTAGCCTCTCAAGAATTTGTCTCTGGACATACCAATGTTATAAGAAGAATCAGATCATTAATTCTACTTACAACATAATAAGCATATAAACATGCCTTCATACTTTGTTAGTAACTATTACATCTGCTAGAATTGCATATGTTATGCCAAATACTGCTCTATTATTTAATTTTTACCCTGAACTCTCTCATCTGTGTCATCTGGAATTGGTCTCTAAAGCTAAGCAGTGGTCGTGCTTTTCCTTCCTTTGATGAGGATAAGGTCAATGTCCTACATTCCATGGAGGCTTTTAGGAAATCTTATGATTCTTTAGCTCGAATCTTTCTCCTGAACTTCATCTCTGACTACTGAACCTGTCTAACTGTGCTTTATGGGCATCCTCACCTCAACATACCTAAAATTCAGCTTATTCCCATCCTCAATCTTTTCCTTCTCCTGCATTCTGTATTCCATAAACCTTCTTCCTCCTATATTCCATATTTGGAGAATAGCAACTCCACTCACTAATTCTCCCAACCAGGATAGCTTAGTTAATATTTAACATCTCTCTCTACCTACCAATATGTGTGTAATTAGGCTACAAGTTCTATGGATTGCTCCTCTTGAATCAACAATAGATCTCCTTTTACCCACGCCCCTACCATCCCTACATGAGCCCTCATTATCTTTCACCTGGACTCCTGCAAAAGTTTTCTAATAATGCTATTTTCCTGGTCTTTACCTGTTCAAGCCATACTCTGTATTAGAGCTAGTTATCTTCTAACTCAGAAATTGACTTATTTTCATCTTAATGTCATTCATTGGCTTTTCACATCTTCAGGATAGAGTTCCAAATTTTCTATATGACATAATAGATTCTTACATATGATCCTGACCTCTCTTTCCCACTCATTTTTTGCTATTCTCATGCACTATCTGTAACAGGCATACCAAATCAACTGCATATTTCCTGAACATGCCCCGCTGGCTCTTGGGCCTTATTCCCAGGGAAGAACAGAGTAAAGTTATAGGGGAATGAGGAAACAGACAGAAAGGAGAGAGAAGAAAGTCTGAAGAGAGTTGGAGAAAGAATTTTGACAGCCTAGAGTATGTGTGTGGGGAAGTCTGCTCAATCTTCCTTTATTTTTAGAATAGCTACAAAGCATGAAAGAGATTCAGAGTGCATGGGGCAAGATCATTTTTAGACGATTTTGCTGTGAGTTTTGAATATACTCCAGATTGAGTGTTTTTGAGAAACCACATTAAAGATTCTAACTGCTTTCTACTTCTCTTCAGTTGAAGGACAGTTATTTCTCTGAATATGATGCCATGCTGATGTTGACTATAAGGAAGAGGTAGCTGGTGCTGCTTTCTGCAAGTCCTCCATATTTTTAAGACTACAGACGTATATATTTTCAAATTGTCTTCCAGAGGGAGGAAAAATCCACCAATTTAGATTACCATCAACAGTGTATGGGAGTGCTCCTTTCTTTGTGTGGACAGATGAGGAATAGATGGATGAATGGGCGAATGGGAACAGATGGACAAAGAATCTGAGAGTATTCTGTGGGAGGATGGACCAAATGGAAAGGAAGGAAAAACACACTGTTTGTAGACAGTTAACAAAGCTTTAAGATGTCTAAAGTGGTTGGCTCCATTCTAGATACCAGGTGTACCAGCTGCAAATGAGCTAACCTTGGAAGGATGAGTTCTCTGTATGAAGGGGACAGTGGGATTTATGAGGCACGTTAAGAGTCCATCAGGGTAGCAAAAAAATATGTCAAAATATTGGTCAGGGATGTTAGAGAAATACAGATACATAGCAAGTGAAGAAAAATCAAAGTATTTTACCCCAAATACAGAAGTAGCCCTGCAAAGCTGTCTTGTGGGGCAAATTTGCACATGGAGAGAACCTGCATTGATGTGGCCAGATCTTCCTTAGTCCTGACCTAGGAAAGATGAACTGAGAGTCTGACACCTTTAAAGGTCTGAAAGAAACATTTACCATCTATTCTCTCTGAGGGCTGCTACCTGTGGGATTTCATTTACATAACAAGACCACCTTTGCTAGCCAGGACTCCTCTTCTCTCCCTTCCATACCTGTTTGCCATGATTCAAGCCCCATCCTTTTCGTAACCTCAAGATAGTATATAAACTTCTGTACCTCATTAGGTGTTGGGCAATCTGTGATTGGGCAAATTGTGTGATGCTCCCTGTGTACACGTTAATAAAATTGGTACGCCTTTTATCCCATTAGCTTGTCTTTTGTGAGTTGATTTTTCAGCAAACATTCACAGGGCAAGAGAGAAGGTTTCCCTTGGCTCCTCCACAAAGGCAGTGGAAAGAAAACTCGTTTGATGAGAGGAACTGAAGTGTCCAGGAAGAGGAATGGAGATCAAAACAGGTCCCCTGACAGGGAGCAAATTCAGAATGACTTCTACAGCCACAAAGAAATTCATTCCACCTCTGTTTATAGAAGGCCTCTAGATACCGGGCAGTAATGAGGGTTTTTCATATTTAAGAAGGCTCAGAGCCTGTGGAGTAGAAAGCAAGGGTAGAGTCTATAGAGTTTTGTTTAGTTTAATACTAATAAAACGAGAATAATAAAGCTCATAGTGATTAAGTCTTTTACAAGGTATATATCTCATTAAGATTTGCAGAAAATAAGAAAGGACACACTTGAACTGAATGATATATATAGAACTTAACCCTAAATTGTAAGACATTGGACGGTTTCTATGTGCTCAAGATGTTTACTTTGGGGAAAGTGAAAATTCTGGGTAGCATCTGACTTCTGCTTTTGGAAAGGAGTAGGTTGAGAGCAAAACTAGAGATCTGTGAGTGAGGAAGTGCAAAAAAGAAGGAGTAGAATTTTAGAGTTACAAGATGTAGCCCTAGTTTTAGCCCAAGAGGAAGAAACAGACCAATAGAGGAAGGTTTCCTGAGATCCCAGCTGGTTGCAGACCCCTCTGTGTGCAGTTTCCTTACTGCATCATGGTGTTTCCAACCCACCACACGGGGTGAAGGGTAAGCGATGAGGTGGAATGACCCGAAGGAGACAGGGCAGGAACTACCATTTGGGCCCAATTTGGCACCACGACCATTTTGAGCCTACAAATCCATGACAGAATCTAATATCTGTATCTGTGGGACACAAGCTCTCATAGAGTCAGAGTCAAGTTGCTTCAAAGGCAGTTTCATGAAATTCACTAATTTGACTAAATTTCACTAAATCGACATGAATACTCAGGGGCAGGACACAAGTGTCAACAATAAGTCATAAATATGGATAATTTTGCTGGGGCAAACAGGGAAAATGGATGACCTCAACACACTCTGTGGTGGAGTTGCTTTTCAGTAGAAGGGAAAGAAGAAATATTTCAATGGTACCCTAAAATATATCTGCAGAATATATGCTGAAACAGAGGACGCACTGTAACAGCAGAAGACAGCTAAGCCTGGAATGCTACATAATCCTTTTAACCAAGGCTCTTGATCTCAGCCATAAAATGAGGGCTCACATAGCTGTAGCTGTTACTGAAATGGTGCTTTGTGGCATCAATCATTTGCATTGTGCCCGTAAACACTGCAAATAGTCATCAGAAGCAGTATTTCTGAATCCCAAGGGCCCTGAATTTGGACATGGCTTAAGGACACCTGTATAGGTTACATGATCTTTTTGTTGTTTATTTTTTAAATTTCTCTTGCTTTGTGAAGAATAAGAAACATATCACCCTAACATGATAAGGTCGTTTGTGTCTCAGTTTTTTGTAGGGCAGGTGTTTACTGAGCTGACTGGTTAGAATTGGAAATCTATACCTGTAGAACTCTTTCTGGCCTGAAAAGTAAAGATTGTTTTCCAAACCCTTTTTCAAGTTAGTCCTTGAAAGGACTACATTTCTTACACTACTCTGATGAAAAGCATTGTCAAGTTTCTCATAACTTCTCAAAGAGTGATTCTTCCCTTTGTTCTGAAATCAAACTCATGCACAGAAAATGTTTTAGTGTTTTTGGCAGTATAAGACACCTGGATAACCCTCATAAAAGGGACAGAAGCAAGACCCCAAGACCAGACAATCTTTAGATCGGTGAAGTGAAAATATTTCTATGAGGAGTAAACTATGTACGACAAAACTTTAGCAGAATGCAGCATGTGATAAAGGCAAGGCCCTGTGGGCATTTGAAAGGGAAAAGATCTTTACAGGTTGATACTGGAATTATTTTCTGGAATTGGTGGGGAAGGGACGGGGGAGCTGTGATTCACACATGAGGGAAAATGTCCAAGTCAATACAGTGGGTTTTCCAAATACTCAGGTCAATGTTCTTGACATACCATTTTAACATCTTTTTCCGCTCTTTTCTTCAATATTTAAACTCTCTCCAGTTTATGATCATGGTTTAGTTTCATTCCACTTTAGTTTCTTAATAAGAGCTCCCTTTACCGATCTTTTAATTCCTTCTGACCTCTTTGACTTGACATGTCTTCAAACAAAGGAAATCAACCTGATTTAGCCCAGGATCAAGTGATCACTAGAGCAGAGCAAGGACAAATTCTCAGGGTGACTTCTCACTGGGCAAGGTTGTTAGACATGACATGCTACCACTGATAAAAATCGAGGGAAGTTCACTGTATTCTTTGGCCTTCTAAGAAAAGGTTCTCGACTCTTAATTTTTTCCCCTAGAGGCCAGGGGAGAGCTTTAATGTGTTAGACAACATAAGGTACAGGGTACAGCCCGTGGGGAGGAGGAGATGGGAAATGTCGAAAAAGACACAAGGAAGAAGTGGGGAAAAAAATGCATCCTCTACATAATGAATCTAACCTTCTTGAATTGCTCTCTTTAATCAAAACTTTCTTAAAAAATAATTTCCTGAATATTCAAACTTGCATGTGTTATGAAATTTCCTTCACTTTCATATCCTTAAGGTTTCTCATTTCTCTCATTTATTCATCTGTCAAATACATTATAATGTCAAGTATGATTCCCGCCACTGGAATACATCAGTAAATAAGAATTTATATTTAGGTTGGAGCAGATAAATGGGTAAAAACCAACCAAACAAACCAAAACCCAACCAACCAAACAAAGAAACCCCAAAGTGTACAATTTGAGATATTGATAGATGTATAAAAAACATAAAATGGGGTAGGGGTGAGGCCAGAAACGTAGGTAGGCTTAGTGCATACAGGGCCTTTGGTAAAGAGTTTGGATTTTATTTTACTTGTAACGAGACATTATTGAAAGGAAAGGTGTTAAGCAGGGAGTGATAATGATCAGACTCATGTTTTAAAAGGACTATTCCAGTTGCTGTGTATGAAACAGATTGCAAGTGGATAGGAGCTGAAGCTGGGAAACTATTTAGGAGGCTGTTGTAGGAGTATGGATGAGCGATGATCACTTGGATTAGGATGATAGCAGTGGCCATAATTGAAATATAGTTTGGATATACAGCTTACAGATAGAGGGAAAGAGGAAAAAAATAAAATAAAATTTAAAAAAGAAATCAAGTATGATGCCTAGGCATGGGCCTGAGCACTAGGATGGATAGAATTCTTTTGCAGAGGAATTTTAGGTACCTTCTAGAACATATGTAGTAATTCATGTGTTCTATTTTCCAGGACGTATATGAAGTTATTACATGACGAAGAATTTAGGTGTTATTTAGGGAGAAATCCATGGATAACACTCACATCTTTATGCCTTCCAAAATCATGCATCCAATCACATATTTGTCATCCCCCCTTGGAATTCTCAGAGACAAAAGAGACATCAGTGCTGCCACCCGAGTTCAAGTCTTAGACTAACATAACAGCCTGCCAACTCATCTATCTAGTCTTCTTACCATTTTCCCAGTCATTCTCCATGTAATAGTCTGAGGGACCTCTTAAAATTAGAGCTTGCTTTCCTACCTAAAATCTTCCAATAGCTTTTCGTCGCACTTCAAATAAAATTCAATGTTCTTGCCTGGCTCTCTAATATCCTACAAGATCTGGCTACGTCAGCTTCTCCAGCCTCATCAGCTACTCTTCTTTGGCTTTGCTCCGCTCCTGCCTTTCTTTTTGCTCCTTGAACATGTGCAGCTCATTATCGACCCAGGGTTTCTCTTCTTGCTGTTCCCTCTGCCTGACATGCTCTTTCCTGAAATTAGATGGTCCCATGTCATCATTCAAGCTATTCGTCATATAGCGCCTCCTCAGAGAAGCTTTCCTTGCCCACACACCCATAGTGCTTATACCTGACTGACATTATCTTATTTGTTTTCTTCTTCACTGTCTTTCTCTTCCCCTGTATCCTGACTACCTAAAACAATGTTGGCGCATAGCAAGTACTCAATAAGATTTTATCAAATGCAGGAATTTTCATTTTGTGCAACGTTTTGATAGGAAAGAATTTGACGCGAGCCCAGTACTCAGCAATGACAACATGATGTCCCATTCAGTGACCAACTGAACGCTAAGCATTCCTTAGCACTTTGACATTTAGAAGCAGAAATGTTAAAGGAACTGTCTTAGCACTTTGGGGGAAAGACAATGAGGAAGGCAGAACAAAAGACAAAATTAGTATATATTACATAAATACATGTGTGGCATGAAATATACCAGTCTATGTGCAGCCTAGAACAGTGTTAGCCCCTTGATAAATTTTTGTTGAGTAACTGAACGAATGAATGAATAACTGTGACTTAAAAGCTTGCACGTGATTTGACCAAAGGTGAAAGTAAAACAACTGAACTTTAACTAATGGGGATATTTTCAGTCTAAAACAGGAATTATGCCGAAAGGGGGGAAATGCAGTTTGCTTGAGGCAGACTCGCATTAAACAGAACTGGCTTCGGCACCATAACTATGGAAGCAGAGGAGCGGCCCCTCCATACATCTTGCCAGGTGCGGGGCAACTGCCACCACCTTCGTCCTGGCCAGTGAGAGGTGAGCGCCCTGCTCACTGCCTTAAGCGCTCTGTAGGAACAGCCAAGTAAGTCAGGCGATCGAATAAATATTACTCCCAATTACTCATGTAACTAGCCAACATTCAACGTGATAACCTTGTATTCCCTGATCCCTTTATTCTCATTATGCAGCATTCACTGAGTTATTAAACAAAGTGAGGCAAATGTTTTTATTAAAATGAATATTAAGCCCAATACCTGCTCTTAAAAGCACAGCCAATTTGGGGATAAAATCAGGTTCAATTCGCTTTATTTTTGGTTTTCAAGAAATGCTAAACCAAAATAATGAGGAAAAACAGATACTGCTATATTTAATGGATATAAAATACCTTTCCTGGAAAAGAGCCAATTAAAGCTAATACGTATTTAAAATAGGTGCATTTAAGTATCAGAAAAAAATTCACAAGAAAATTAACAATCTGTACAAGTGATGAGCAATAATTAAGAATAGTAATTAATATAATACCACCAACAGTAACAATACATTGAAAAAGATTCTTACCAAGCCACCACCAATGACAGCTACCTTCTTCCTCTGAATGTCAGATGAGTCCATAGCTGCTGAAGTATTTTTCACAACTGTTGTTTCTGCCACGGAGAGAACTGTCTCTCCTACACACTGATTTCTCTCAGTTTTTATACTGCCCAAAGCCCACTGCCTTTGAGAGCCAGCAGGAATGTTTGGTCAGGGCTAATTTCCCTTGATAGCACTTAACCCATTAGTAGTCCAAAGGACAATCAGCTCAGCTTTAAGAAAAAAAAAATGGAATTCATTGCAATAACCAAATTTTGCAAAACACAACCAATTGAGGACACTCACTATTTTATGTGTAAGACAGGAATTTTTTAAGCAGTCTTGCAGCTTTTCTTCTTCTTTTTCTACCGCATGTATTCTTAGTTTCGTTTTCGTTCATGATTAACCATGAATGACACCTTCCCCATCTGAAGCATCTTCTACAACCTTAGGGAGGAAGATGACATGGTTCATAATTCACCTGTGGATTATTCTTATTAAGACCCACCAGGAATTTCATCTAAAGGGTCCTCGTAGATTGTCTTTAACAGACTCTACCAGGGAAAGTTTTTAGCAAGGTCTTAATATTCTCCTTAGCAAGATTTTGAATTGCGAAACTGACCATACTTCCTGTTTTCTTTCATTTTCGGCCTGGATGCCAGAAAATTTAAAATCTACTTTGTATATTACAGTAAAGGGATGTGGTTAATACTATGCTTCTGTAAAACTCATTCCTGGCTTCATATTAGCTATTCACTTTTTTGTCTTTTTTAACCCATTTGGGTTTTTGTGCATGTCTGTGAATTGTAGTTTTTTTCTGGAACATAAAATAAGAACATAAATGAAGATGCTTCTTCACTTTCAGTGAGAGCGCAAAGAATTCAGAACAGTTTTTCCTCGGTTGGGAATTAGTTCAACATCATTCAATAGTGACCCCTTGTGGATAAGTAAGGTTAAGTATTTTATTAATTTATTTTGAATAGGTGATACATTCACATGATATCAAATTCAAAAGACATAAAGGGGTACTCAGTGAGTGAATAGTAATTCTTTTCCTAACCCTGACCTTTGGCCACCTATTTCTCCTGCCCAGAGACAACTGTTTTGGTGTGTGGGTACCTTATTCTTCTACAAGCTTGTTTATGTCCTTGCTTGTTCTTTCCTTGTTTTTCTCTCTCTTTCTCTCCCTCTCTCTCTCTCTTTCTCTATCTCTGTCTGTCTTTCTGTCCCTCTCTCATTATCTGTCTCTTGCTTTCACTTTCTTCCTGCTTCCCTTCCTTCCTTTGTTTTTAAACATAAATGGCAGTAAATTTTACACCCTTCCTCACACCCTTCCTATTTTTTCACTTTACAATGTATAGCTCAAGAATTCTTCAATATCAATATATAGAGAACTGTATCTTTTTTTTTTAAAGCTTTTAAATTATGGACTGTAACACAAATGTACAGCATATGAACTTAAGCAAGCATGCACGTAACTACCACTCAGGTCCAAAGACAGAACATCTCCAGAATCCCAGAAGTCTGTGTGTCCCTTGCTAATCACCTCTCCTTTACAGAGGTAACCACCATACTGGCTTTATTACCTCCTTGCTTTTATTTATGATCGGGCCACCATACTTACATTCCTAAAACAGTTTAGTTTCACCTTTTTCTGCTATACATGAACTCATACTGATTTTTTTCTTTATACAACTTGTTTCTTTTTCTAAATACTATTTCTTAAGTCCATCTGTGTTGCTGCATGCAGCTCTAATTCATTCATTTCATTCATTCATTATTGTCATATATTATTTAATCCATTCTATTGTTGATGGACATTTGGGTGTTTTCAATTTTTTAAATATCATGAATAATGTTGCTGTCACACAAATTCATATATATATATATATATACACACAATGTAGTACACACATGTATGAGTATCTCTAGGATTGATATGCTCCCTATGCATATTTTTAACCTTCCTAAATAAACAAAAGTTACATTCCAAAGTAGGGTACTAACTTGAACTTGACACAGTGTATGAAGTTTGTCTGCTGCCACATTCTCACCAACATGTATGTTGCAGGAATTTTTAGTTTTTGCCAGTCTGATGGGTGTACACTATATCTCACTGTCCTTGTAATTTGCAGTCCTTTGATTATTAGTGGAGTCGAGCACCTTTTTATACCTGTTTATTCACAATTCGTTTTTCTTCTTTCGTATGGATATAAATAGATTTTGGGGGAGGTTGTCTCTTTTCTTTTTGACTCTCATTGGATATGAGCTTTATTGTTTATATATGTTGCAAATTACTTCTTCTTCTCTAAGGCTTGCTAGTTTGCTTTCTTAGTGGTACCTTTTGATGAAAGGATAGTCTTCATTTTAACATATTCAAATTTATCAGTCCTTTCCTTTGTGGTTGGAGCTTTTCATGTCATGTTTTATAATTTGTTTCATAAGCTTGAGGATATGAGGATATTCTTCTATGTTATCTTCTAAACGATTTATAATTTACCTCTCATTTTTAGGTCTATAATCAACATGGTGTTAGTTTTTCTGAATGTTATGATATACAAGCCAAAATTTTATTTTTTTCCCCAAATGAATACTCACTCTTCTTGGTACTACTAAATAAAAAGACTCTCCTTTTCCCACAGCTGCCTTTGTTGTAGATCCAGTGTTCATGTATGTATGGGTTTGGTTTCAGGTTTCTACGTTATTTCATTCCATCTAGTCTATACTTGCCTAGACCAATGCCAATTCCACAGCCAAATTACTAGAGCTTTAAAATATTCCTTGACATCGTAATCAATTCACTCACCTTGTCCTTCATTACAATGGCTATTCTTGGTGTATTACATTTCCATCTAGGTTTTAGAATCAGTTTGTCAATTTCATTAAAAACAACAACAACAACAACACCAGAAAAACTATTGGGATTGCTTTGAAGTTGTAGAGCTATCTGAAAAGAATAACAGATTTAAGCTACTCAGTTTTCAATCCATAAACATAGTATATCTCTGCCCCCATTTTTTGTCACCTCCAAGTTGACAACCTCACAAGTTGTCCAAACCTCACAAAGTTTTATTCTTTCACCTGTAGAGGTTTTGCCCCTTTTATTAGATTAATTTTGGGTATGTATTTTTATTTTATTATAAATTATATCTTTAATTTCATTTCTACTATTGCTAGCATGTCAACATAATTAATTTTTGTTTATTGGGCTTTCATCCCATAACATTACAAAACTATTTCCTTAATTCTATTAATTTGTCTGCAGATTCTTTTGGATTTTTTTTTTTGCTCACCACAATTATAATGATGGTTTTGTTTCTTTCTTTCTTATTGGTTGACTGAATGATTACCTTACTGTGCTGGCTAGTCTCTTCAGGACAATGTAGAACAGAAGTGTATTTCTTTTTATTTTTTTATTTATTTATTTTGAGACAGAGTCTCGCTTTGTTGCCCAGGCTAGAGTGCCATGGCGTCAGCCTAGCTCACAGCAACCTCAAACACCTGGGCTCAAGCGAGCCTCCTGCCTCAGTCTCCCAAGTAGCTGGGACTACAGGCATGCGCCACCATGCCCAGCTAATTTTTTCTATATATATTAGTTGGCCAATTAATTTCTTTCTATTTATAGTAGAGACGGGATCTCGCTCTTGCTCAGGGTGGTTTCGAACTCCTGACCTTGAGCAATCCGCCCGCCTCGGCCTCCCAGAGTGCTAGGATTACAGGCGTGAGCCACCGCGCCCGGCCTAGAAGTGTATTTCTTAAGTTTCAAATACATGGGGTTTCCTAGTTATCCTATTGTTATTGAATTTTAGCCAAAGTTCATTGTGGCCAGGTAATATGCTCTATAAATCTTCAAACATTTAAAACTGGTTAAGGCTTGTTTGCTGGCCAAAAAAAAAAAGGGTAAATTTCTGTAAATGCTTCTTACGTGCTTGAAAAAAATGTGTGCCCTGTAGTTATTGTATTTTCCTATACATATCCATTAGGTAAAGTCTATTAATCATGTGCTCAAAATTTTCATATTCTTACTAACTTGTAGTCTGCTTTTTTTGTCAATTACTGAAAGAGGTACCTTAAAAAATCTCACACTGAGATGATATTGGTGATTGATATTTGTCTATTTCTTCAGAGTTCCTCTCTATATGGAACTATCCACCTTTAAAACTGCTACCAATTACTGGTAAAATGAAGCTTTTATCATTATGAGGCACCCTTTTTATCTCAAAGAATGATTTTTGCCTTAAAGTTTAATTGCTTAATATTAATATTAGATTTTTATATTTGGTTAGCATTTACATATTATATCTTTTCCAATTTTTTTATTTCAACTGTCTTGTATCCTTATGTGGCCTTTGTAAACAGAATTCTGTTGAATATTTTAAAAATCCAATCTATATAATCTTTATCTTTTAACTT
This sequence comes from Microcebus murinus, assembly GCF_040939455.1. NCBI lineage: Eukaryota > Metazoa > Chordata > Mammalia > Primates > Cheirogaleidae > Microcebus > Microcebus murinus. Next base: position 48,329,686 of record NC_134122.1, on the reverse strand, counting down.
GAGCCACTGGTTTTATGTAGGTTCACTAATATGTATCTAGGTAAAAATTTTTTTTTGAATCCTAGTAGGGATTATTGGATTTTTTAAAACAGAGATTGATTTCTTTCATCAGTTCTGAAATATTCTCAGCCCCTACACCTTCAAATATTGTTTAGTCTTCAATGTCTCTTACCCTTTTATCTGTATTTTCATCTTTTGTCCTTTTGTGTTTGATTATGATAGTTTCTTTTAATGTATTATCCAATTCCTCAATTCTCTTTTCTGCTGTGTCTAATCAGCTGATAAACTCATCAATTGTGTTCTTCATTGTGATTATTGCAAATTTTTGTTCTGAAAATTTGATTTCTTTTTCCTATATACTAAATTATTTTTTAGTTTCTAATACCCTTACCAAAATTCTCAAGCTTGTGTTTATTACTTAACATAATAAAAATGATTGCCTTATGAGCTGTGTCGGATAATTCCTATTGTGAGTTTGTTTTCATGGTTGTTAATTCACATTTTTGTGAGTATGTATTTTATCTAATTTCCATGTGGGCATTTTAAACTTTAAGTGCTCAAAATTGTACTTGGAAAAAACCAAACAAAATATAAGTAGTTTGAGACTTAGGATACCAGTATATTGCTTTGAAGATTTATTTTTGCTTGCATGTGATTCAGCCCTCAGTCACTGTGTATTACTGAGGTCTGTCTGTCTGCTATAGTTGTTCTTTTGGTATCTACATAGCCGATATGAGACTAAACTAGTGATCTTCATGTTTTTTGCTATCTTTTAGCCTAAGGGAAATCTTTTCCCACAAGACATCACATGCTCATTTTAAATGTTATTCATTTGAAAGACAAGCTCTCATGGAAGTACTCCATGGCAGTTTGACTACAGATAAGAGAGCCTCAAGTTTACTTACAATTCTGTGCTTAATAGCTGGAAACTTACCCTTTCTCTTTGACCCAAAGAAGCACACATTCAATTGTATATTATTATTTGAGTAATATTGCATCACTTATTTTTAAAAAACAATTTTCAAAATTTGATATTTTAATTCTTATATATAACATATTGTGACCCATCTCTCAATTTTATAAAACAATGTTTTATAAAATTGAAATTGACTATGAAGATGCTAACAACTGTTGTTTGATGATGTTTCTAGATCATTTATGAGGTGAGTCAAAAAATCTTTTATTTATGGGCCAAAAAATTATTTATCAAGCAGAGATTTTACATAAAAGAGATTAATAATGCAATCATGCAGTTCTATGCAGCTTATAAGCAATATGCTAATAGATTGATAATTAATAGCTATTATTACTTTGTTACTAAGTCTGAGCTCTTTTCTCAGTTCACTCTAGAATAGGTAAAATTATTTCATATTATTACCTCTTAGGAATTTCCCCAATCCCTGTAATAGGGAGAGTCAGTAATATATGATTGTTTCTCCAAAAGAGTTTCAAATCTCATCTTGTGTTTTCTGGATGATCCAAATCTAAATCTAAATAAAATTTAAGTTGATAAAGTAGCTACATTTTATAACAACACTTCAATAATTTGTATTTGATGTTGTTTGAGTTGGAAGCAGATGGAAAAGGTAATTAACTTTTTGTATGAGGTTAGGCAAAAGAAAACAGATCTGGGTAGAATGACACCATTGATGATTTTTAGAAGTTGAAGGATAGTGTGAGAGTCCCCAGTGCCTGGTAAGAGAAAGGGCAGCAAAAGCTGGAAAAAAGTCCAATGATTATAAAGTTCCAATTTTGACCAGGGCTACTTATCCCTCTATTCATCCTAAAGGTCAGGTAGAAAGCACTGCTTTGGAGAAGCCTCAGGAGGGTTCAAGATCACCACCCCTTCCTTCTCCATATGACTTTCTGGAAGGAGAGAAGAACTGATAGACTGGTTTTTCCCATTCTCAGAGCCTGAAGGATTTGAGAGTGTGGGACAAGTTAGGGATTTTCAGAGTAATTTGTGTCAATAGCAGCAAGCAATTCATCCTCATTGAGATTCAGTTATTTGTTAATCCCTAAAATGGGTACTTTTACCACAGAATGATTCCAAGAGAAATATACTTTTGTGAACTAAAATAAATCCTAAGCCCCCCACTGATGGAACAGACCCCCTTTGGCCAAGGAGACCACAGAGAAACCTTAAATCTGAGTTCCTAACCCTGATAGGATGGGAGGTCAGACACGCCTCATTATACCCCAGTCCCTTGCTAATGGCCATTGGGCTTTTTTCTTAAGGGCTAAACAGAAACCAGTCTCATGATCCAGACCAGCATTCTTTTTTAATAAGAGACTACCAACCTTGAAGCATGTGTTCCTGGCTTTTGGCCGGGGCTCTGATTTCTAGCCTGTTGGAATGGGCACCCACAGGCTCCAACCTTTCATGAAAAGTAAAGTTCTCCTTTCCAAATTTATGAACCTTGTAATTTCTTCAGTTAACACTTTATATCAGGCACCAAATATTTCCACTTTTCTCTGTACATATTTATGTATTTAACAAATAAGCATTATTGGGAATAATAAAAATCTATGAAAAGAAATTAAAATTTAGTAGAGGATCAATCAATCAATACAGTGTTTGCTCTCCTGTTTTCGACATTCTCAGACTGTTAAAGTTGACAGAACATTGTCTCAATTTGTTTGACGAACTCAGCTTGCTCAATAACTGTTTATTCATTTTACTAGGTCTTTGCACTTGCAGCTCTCTGCCCAGAATGCTTTTCTACCATTGCATGGATGGCTCTCATTGTTTAAGTCTCAGCTCAAGTACAATATCTTTAGCTTGATCACCTTATCTAAAAAGAAGTATTCTCTCCATCATTCTTGAAGCCTCTTCTTGCTTATTTCTTCTGTTGTGTTTACTATTATAGAAACTACCTGGTTTATTTGTTTACTTATATTTTAATAAATAGATATTGGTGAAAAGAAAAAGAGAGGAAAGCAAATAGACTCCAGATACAATTTTGAGGCAGAATGGCCAAAATTTGTTAGTTAATTGGACCATGTACACATGAATTTGGGAAATGGGGCAGATTTCAGGAATCAAGGAAAACTTGTGGGTTTCTAGCTTGAATAACTGGTAGCACCATTAACTGAGCATGAAAGACGGGGGTGAGGGTGCCCATTAATTAGGGATTATCATTTGGGGTATATCGAATTTGAAATACAAGTATTGAGTTAGATAACTAAATAGAGATATTGAGTATAGCATTGGATATGCGAATCTGGAGCTGGGAGAAACCTAGGTTGGAAAAATAAGTTTGGCATCTTAGTATATCAGCACAAATATGGTCCTAAAAACCATGAGAGTGGAGAACCCACCTAAGGAGAGAAGACTGGTTGATAAAGAGAATAATAGCATTTATAATTCAATGTCATTTACATAAAATTTTTAAAATGCACAGAACAACTGTACAAATTTTACAAGAGTACATATAAACAAAAGAATACAAAATAAAACATTATAATTGTTTTCAAGGGGTCTGAAAGGAGAACAGATACAGGAAATAGGAATAGAGATAGAAAAGGAAATAAATGTTTAAATAAAGTAAGAATGGATTTTATACACCATAATGTGTCATAAAGTTAGTGTAGTTCACTCAAGCCTCCCTATCTGAGGTCCACTAAAAATTTTTTTAAAGGGGGGGAAAAAAGGGAAAGACCATTTAAGACTGAGCTCATTTATAGGTGCGAATCTGGCAAAGATTAGTATGAAGGTGTAGCCAGTGAAATAAAGTGAGGATGGAGGTGGGGGAGGGAGAGAAGGAGAGTTCAATATTTTAAATATCAAGAAAGAGATATTTTTAAGGGGAAAGTGTGTCAACTGCGTCAATGCTACTGAAAAGAAAGAAAACTGTTTATTGGATTTGCAACTTGGAGGTCATCGGTGATCTTGACAAGAGCAGTATCGATGGATGGAGTGATTCGTCCTGGAGGCAGAGCGTAATAGAATGAGGAAAGAAAGAGATGTGCAGAAGTGAAGATGTCGATCAAGTATGTCCTAGAGATGAGGAGGTAGTTGAAGTGATATGCAAACTTGGGCCAGCTTTTGTTTGTTTGTCTTCAATATGAGAACTAAGGCAGCAAAGTTACGGTATTAACTTATAACAGGGGCCAAGAAGGAGAAATAAACCGATGAAGTAGGGAAAAGAGTGGAAAATTAAATAGGCCATGTTCATGAGGGGGCATGAAATCCAGCATTAGCAGAGGAATTGATCTTTTTCTTTGTTTTTCTTGGGAAGTGGAGAGAGTGGTTGGCTAACTTTTTTGTTGTTAATTTTAGTGTTTTGCAAAGTCTTCGTACATGCACATAGTCTTTTTTTTTGTTTATTTTTTATTTTTTTTTTACTTAAGTTTGCGAGATCTGAATGCACATAGTCTTGGAAATAAAAAAGTTGTACGGGATATCCAACATAAACAGTAGTTGCCCTCTCTACCGCTCCATCATTTACCCTTGCTCAGAGGCATTACTTCCAACTCCCACGTATATACTACCATATCTCTGAATATTACTTCCTGGTTTTTTTTAGTTTGTGGTTTTAGGTATTAGATCATGACATCTCACTACCAAAGATGAGGATTGTTTTCTCACTGTCTCCTAATCTCTCTAGATACCCATACTCTTTCCATCTCCCCATTCTTTCAATATATTTACATCACAATTTTGGTTAGATCAATATTCAATATATGATTTATTATAACTATGGCCATTCCAAGTAGATAATTATTATTCTTCCTTTCCTGAAAAATATAACTATTTGTACTTCTCAGTTTCATAATTATTGTGTTTTTTCCCCCTTTGGTTACTTTTCTAAGACTTGTCATAAATTCAACCTCCAAACTCTCCCCCAGTCATCAAAATCTCTTCTCAGTACATTCAAAGCATTAGAAATTTTATGTTTTTGAAGAAATATCTCATGGAGGCTGTGATCTGCTCCTGTCTGAGATGGTTGATTTCTGTGCTAAGTGCTCAGCTGTCATATCCTCATCCAGGGAATTTTCCATGTCTATCTGCTGTGTCAAAGATACTGTTTTCGGAAGCCCATAAGTTCCTCTTTTACAGTTTACTCCCAAGTTATGGTGGAATACTTTCTTGAGGAGTTTTCTGAAAAGAAAAAAAAAATGTAGATAGGAAGTAAATTTTCTGAGATCTTAACCATGTGAAAATATTTTTATTCTATCCACACACTTGATTTTGCTAGGTATAGAACTAAAAGTTGGAAATAATTTACCTTCAACAATTTGAAGACAGAAATCAACTGTTGTCTGGCTTCCAATCTTGCTGTTGGGGAGTTCTAAGGATTCCTAATGCTTTTTATGGGACTTATTTATTTTTCTCTCTAGAGGATTCTAGGCTCTTCTCTTTGACCTCAGTATTTTAACATTTCTTGTTGACATGACTTGTTCTGGCTAGTTCACATCTACTAGGTCTATGACATTTTAATTTTTAAAGGTTTCTTCTACTTTTCCTAATGTTTCTCCTACATTATTCAGATGTTGAACATACTGGACTGTTTCTCTAATTTTATGAACTTAGCTCTTTTATTTCCTTCTCTTTGAATATTCTCTGTACTTTCTGGGAGACTTTTACAGTTATGTCTTCCAAACTTTGTTAAGCTTCCTCTAAGAATTGCCCTGGTAATCTCAGAGGCTGTGAGGTATCCTAAATTAGAATTTTCAAAAAGTCTTCATTTAGAATAATGAAAACATTTTGGTTGATAAGATTCGAACTTTGCTATCAATTTTGTTGAGCTTTAGAACAGAGGAAAGAGAACACCATTGCATTGTTCCCCTGTCCCTCATGGCAGGACACTGATTATACCCTAACTTGAACAGAAAGCAAAGTAAAACAAACACTAATAAACCAGGAAAGTATTAACAAGAAGAAAGCAAGTCAATATTATTATCAGACAAGTCCAAGGTTTAAGAAAAAAAAAACAAACTCTAAGCAAGGTAAAAACATCATTTTAAATACACAAAAGGTTGCACCCTAAAATGAAGACATATAATGTCAAACATTAACTTAAAAGCTTTAAATACATTTTTATTATTAAGTAACAAAAATAAATTAACTAAGCCAATGTTTTCCAAATTTCAATCATTTATATAGCACCTTTACGATATACTTAATATTTTGCTTCAAATTGATGTACATTTTATTTTAGATTAAAATAGAACTTCATATGGCTGGTGCATATAGAAAAATTAGTTTCACTAATAAATAGAAGGGAAACACACAAAGAAGTACTTGGATGCTGTTGGGCATCAATTTTTTCTTATATTAACAGGAATAATAAAGGTACCTATCTCATTGGGTGTTTTTGAGTGTAAAAAGAGTACATGTAAAGTGCTCAGAAAATTTTCTAGAACATAATATGTATCATAGATGATTGTTAAAAGAGACTAAAATAACTGATTTATAAAAAGCTTTAATTTGGATTTAAAAAAGTTAAACTGTATGGTAGAAATAGGAGATAATCTCATATCAAAAATGAAACAAAATACAATAAAATGAGAAATAGACATCAGGCAAACAATAAACAAAACTGAAATATAGAAATATCAATATTTTTAAAAGAGTTTAAAATAACAAGCAACAATAGGGATAAAGAAGGACATTACCCAATGAAGAGAGAATCTATGAAGAAATTGTAAACTTAAGTTCATTGAGGCATTGTAACTGCAAAAAAGTCTATTAAGAAACTGGATAAATACAATTCTTTATATTCATGCAAGGCATATAATTAAGTTAAAAAGATCATGGCTATGTCTCAAAAGCATAGAATTCCATTATAGGCCATTAAAACTTTAAAGTGAAATTTAAAAACCATTGTTTGCCTACCAGTATGCGAAACAAAAAATACACAGGTGAACTTAAAGGATACATATTAAAATAATGATAGCTGCTAGGAATACGGGGAAGAAAATGCTACTCCATTATAAATAGCATTTTATTTTTTGAGGGATAGGAAGCGAAAACATCAAAATGATAGCATTTTCTAGAAAATGCTAATACCTGTTAGTAAGCGTTTGTTATTATAGTTTTCTGTTAAACCAATGATAACAAAAATAACAATATTACAATAATAACAATATTATCTTCACATTAAACATTAAAAGTGTTGTTTGCCTTTTGATGCTGGCAAACATATGAGTAAACATATAATGAAATAGGTGGCTTGTTGTTTCCTAAAACCATTGCTTTATCTTTTGATTCATTTTTTTTTCTTTTATTTTGAAGTTCTACCTTCTAAATAATCCTTGGTTTCATTTTTTCATCAAGTATTTCTGTAATTTCCGAATCATTAGTTGACAGAGAGAGGAGATACTGAGCTATAAAAAATACCCGTGGGTTTTCTGGAGTGTTTTGATTGTAATTCTGCTATTACAATCTTTCATTTAAATTTTTTTTATTTTAAATGAGTCAAATTCATAAGTCATAAAATAACACAAACAATGTTTCCAAGAATTTTAACAGAGCCACTGTCACTTGTGACCTTGCCTTTGCAGTTTCTGTACTTTTGACTTCTGGACATTGTCCAGTGTTTCTCTTTATTAATTGCCATCTGGTTCCAAACAATAGAAAGGAGAAGAGGAGATAAAATTGTGGTTCAGATGCAATTTTATGTCAGTTTATGTTTTCTGTCATCACCTATCATATTAAAGCTATATACCTTTCTTAATTTGAAAATGCCTACATTAGCTATGCAAAAAACCTGTATACAAATAATACAAATTCCAAGGTCACCTATTTATGGACATCTTTCTCACTACATTTAAAAAAGAGAGTTCTGAGAGTACAGGCTGAGAAAGGAAATTGTGGAGACCTCAAAATTAAAAGAAATGAGTAATTATTTTATTTTTGAGTAGTGAGATTATGAGTAATTCTCTGTATTTTGCTTCGCTTTCCAAACTTTCTACACTTAAGATATCTGGAAGAGATGAAAAAGGGTTTCAAAATAGAACATGTAATGAGTGATTACTCGATAAATACAAAAATAAATATTGCTTTCTAGCATATTTCACCAACCAAACACTAACTGATTCATTAACTAATACTCTCGCCTCCTAACGGACATACACAAACTGGCTCTAAGAAAAGCCTGAACTTCGTTTCCCATGATCCCCTTCTTTCTAGTTTCCCAAGAATCTGTGGGCTTTAAACACCACACCGCTACAATTAGGAAGTTAACCTGCCCCCTCACTCTTTATTGGCCACTCACGCTTGGCTCTGCCCCCTCTCTAGGTTTTAGGCTGTTGATTGGATAAGAGCGGCAGGACTGGCTCTGACAGCCGGCGCGGAGGCGTGGCCACAGCAGCCCAGAAATCTACCCAGGCTTCCTCAGCACCATGTACCGAGCACTCCGGATCCTCGCGCGCTCGCGGCGCCTCCCGCGGGCTCCAGCCTCAGCCTCAGCTCCGGGCTTGAGTGGCGCAGCCGTCCCTCCATCCTGGCCCCCGAACGCGGCTCGAATGGTGAGCGCAGGCCGTCTGCCCCCTGGCCTCCCTGCGGTGACCTTCAGCCCTCCTGCTCGCCGGCCCGGGCGCCCGCGGGCTGGCGGGAGGGATTTCCCGGGCGTACCTGCCGAGCCCGGCTCTGGGCTCCGCGCCCGCTCCGGCGTGGCGGGCCTCCCAGCTCCGGGCGCCTCCTCCAGCGCGGGGATGGGTCCTCTGCTCTAGTCCGGCGCTTGGGAGGGCCTGTGAGGGTCCTGCTGGGCCCGCTCCTGGCGGCTCCCCGGAGCTCCCACAGCTGGGCCGAAGCCGGGGCGTTTTGGGGTAACCCGCCTCAGCCGTGCTTACCGCTGCGCGCCTGCCCTGGGGAGGCCGCCAGCCCCGGGGCACCGGGCCGGGTGGGAGCAGGACGTTGAGAGAGAGGCAGCTCCCGCCCCTGCCTGCCCCTTAGCTGGGCCTTGCAGGCCGGACACCTGCCGCTTGCTCATCTAGTCGCCTCCGAACCGTGGCTTCTTGGCTAACCAAGGTGCAGTGCACTGCTTTCAGCCTTCAGGGGTGCTGGAAGGTTCTTAAAAGGGTTTACTTCTCAAGAAATTGCCTCTTCAGTTTGTTAGGCTGAGTATGGTTTCCCCCACAACTTTTGTAAAACCCTGAAACTCGTAAACATAGGCATAGTGTTCTGAAGCATGTCTGAGCAAATCGGATTGGACCTAACTAAAAGCTGAATCAGTACTTTTTATTCAGAAAAACAGTCAAGGAACTTCAGAGATCCAAGTTCAAGTTATGACATGCTTCCTTAAGCCCTGAAGAGTGTCACCTTCGGTAAATTTTAGGCTTTGAAAAGCATTAAGTGTATTATGTATATTGTTAGAAAGAGTTTGAGAAATTAATGACAGTTTAGGGAAAGTTATAATTCTGCACTCTTCTCTGTGGTTTGCAGTCTAAGAGATATCTGTAATCTCACTTTGCTGCTCAGTTGAGACTTTGGGCAAATTGTCTTTGCACCTTAGTTTCCACGTGTAAAATTGAAATAATTACAGCTATTTAGCAAGATTGCACATGTGAAAATACCATGTATTGAGTGGTCATTAAATAAATGCTCCATCTAGGGTATTTCAAAGGATCAGTACATTTTCTGGACTGTAAACTTTAAGATAATTCAATTAAATCACTGTACCTGAAACTACAAAATCCAGGATGCTTTACATTCCTGGAACCCCCTGCCGTAATAATTTTAGTACATTTTAGAACATGTAAAATTTTTTATTTCAAAAGGTAAACTACAGGACACCAAGAAAAAAAAAGTTTAAAAGTTTAAAAATATAATTAAAAATTTTTTTTATTTTTTATTTATGTACTATTTTATGAGGGGGAACAGGGAACTTCTGAATCTGTTATATCTTGTCAGGGCAAATGTCAAAAAATAGCACTGCTTTCCTCTTAAGTTTGTAATATTAGCTAAAATAACATGAAGATAGATATTTTTGTTCGTAGTTCTAAACACATCTTTCACCCTCTGTCCTTCTCTCTCAGTTCTAAAATCTCTGTTGATTTTGTTAAAAGTTCTTCCTGTTCCTAGTGTTAAGAAATTTACAAAACCCTAGATGCCCCTACTTACCTTTCATTTAAAAGAACACATACAAGTTCATTCACTAGAAAGTGTGTTTTTTGAATGCCTTGTATGTATTGAGCCCTGTAAATAAGACACAGTCCCTATGGGCTAGAGTTTGGAGACTACTGGGAGAGATTAAATAAGCAAAGCAGTTAAATAAGCAAAGAAATCACACATGAATAATTACAATGTGATCTTTTAATTCCAGGCCATAAAGTCTGGAAAGATAGATAATCTGTATTGCAATGTAAAATCAATAAACTATTATTATATATTTGCCTATTTTGAGACTTCGTAGTAACCTTCTATTTTAGAACCAGGCAGACTTTTTCAGGAAGAAACTGAAAACCCAAAGCACAATGAAATCAAATATTGAAATTTTATCCCTTGTGACAGTCTTTTTGCATAAAAAATTATTTGGATTTTCTTGAACACTGAAATACTCTTAAGCCACTTTAAGACTGTGAATCTGAAAAGCGTTTTATTTTTTCTTTAGGAAATGCCTTGGTTTAGTTTAATGGGGATGTCTTACAGGCCCAAGGACTGTATTTTTTTTTTTTTGAAGCCTGTATCTTTTGGCTGAGCTAGCATGCAAATTTTGGGACCACCTTATCAGTTCCCGAGGTTCCTGGGGCTTTTAGCAGTACTTGGTATTTCTAGGACTTAATAGCATTCATTACCCACCCATTATTCCCCAGGAGGAGAAGTGATTGTAAATGTCAGAAACCAATCTCTCTTCTTTGGAGCCAGCATCAACAAGGTGATGAAGAGAAAGAAGATCCTAGTATTCTTGGTGCCACTGCTGTCACTGCTAATGTTATTGGTTCAAAGTATGTTTGAACATACTAGGATATTTACTTAGGATATCTAAAACAAAGATCACAATGCAAAATATTTTTATTTTGATTTACATGGTAGGAGGCAAATTGGTGTACAGTGGTGTGTCAGTGTAACCAAGTTCCATTACAGAAAAATCTAACTGCACATATTCAGCCCCTTTTATTTTACAGGCTAGGGGTACAACTCAAAGACTTGTTGTGGGCTGACCTGTAGTTACCCCCTCAGTTTCTTGGCTTATGGAGGTGGTGACAGAAAAGTAAATCTAAACAGCTCTTAGAGTCCAACACAATAGGGTTTGAATCTAGGCCTTCCCCCTTGCTATCTGGGTGATTTGCTGAGGTTATTTAATCTTTCCAAGCCTGGTTGTCTCTTTTAAGGTGGGAATAGTAATAGTAAAATCTCCTAGGTTGGTTATGAAAGTCAAATTAGGCAATACATGAAGAGCATTTGCTATATAGCTCTGTAAATGCCAGGGTATGATTCTTTTTATTATTAACTGCCACTGCTTATTGGTCTAGGCCAGTCCTCTACCTACCTTTTTACATAGAAAAAAATGTACTTCATTGGTTAGACTTCTGTATTTCTTCCTACATATGATGATATTTTTCTTTTCCTGTATCATAAAGTATTTTGTAACTCTAGTCCCAGGGGATAACTATAAATTAAAATTTTCTTGTTAGTGGACTATTTACTAAAATGAAATTACTTGGCTTGGGATTTTAAAATTTTGAGTCATCCAATCATCTTTATTTCATACCTAATGGAAGATGAACATATTAAAGTTCTGACTATCTTTCTGCAGGCTCCTGAATATAAACCTATCATGTGTAGATTCCAAATTTCTAGTGTTTTACAGTAAGTTTTTTTTTTACAATATTATAAATATTTTGCATAGTTACTAATTTTTATTAGTATTAGTTGATGTACTTGGTAGAATACTGGCTTCTCCCTAAAAGCGAGTTTGGGTCCATGAGTTCTTACTCTGGGTGGTGATTTGCCTTCAAGATGGAACCTCCCTAAATTATTTGTAAAATTGTGCATAAATGTGTTTATGTTCATGTTTCCAGAAAAAGGATTCATAGCTTTCCTCAGATTCTCAGAGGATTCTATCACTCTGAAAAGGTTAAGAACTAACCTAGCCCATCTCCCCGTGTCTGTACATTTATTTAATTTATAGATGAGAAAACTGACTTGTTGAAGGCAACACGGCTACCAAGTGGTGGGTTGTCTGACTACGAAGCCTGGGCTGTTTGTATTGTACTATGCTATCTCTCAGCATAGTGTTTATAGACCACATCTAAGCTTGCTTAAATCTATATTTACAAATTTCAAAGTATCATACTTAGACTATTTTCAAAAGTTCACAGTAAATATTAATCTAAATACATTGAATTGGGCAAATCTTGACCAGTAATAGGCATGCTCCTGAAATGGAAGATCACTATTTGTATTTCAAAGACTTCCTTTATATTTATTATCTGCATAGTATATGAATCCTACAATCTGTCTTTAATATCTTCATTAATATATTTGTGTGGTCCCAAACTTTGCATGCTAGTCTAAACCAGAAAGGTCAGCCAAAAAATATGGAGTTCAAAAAAATACAGTCCTTGGGCCTATAAGATGTCCCTATTAAACTAAACCATGGCATTTCCTAAAGAAAAAATAAAATGCTTTTCAGATTCTCAGTCTAAAGTGGCTTAAGAGTATTTCAGTGTTTAAGAAAATCCAAATCATTTTTTATGCAAAAAGACTGTCACAGAGATAAAAATTCAACATTTGATTTCATAGTGCTTTGGGTTTCCAGTTTCTTCCTAAAAAAGCCTGTGTGGTTCTAAAATAGAGGGTAACCACCAAATCAAAACAAAATTTTCTCAAGGAAGGAACTTGAAGGCAGGGAGTAGAATGAGAATCAAAATGGAGTTTTGTGTCTCTGTGTTACTTCATAAGATTTCTTTCCCTTTACAACTGATAAGATGCTGATACTTGGTTTCTTTTCAAGCTGTAACGCTGCCTTACCCTTGTTTTTAGGCGAGTCAAAATACTTTCCGGATAGAATATGACACCTTTGGTGAACTCAAGGTCCCAAATGACAAGTATTATGGCGCTCAGACTGTGAGATCTACAATGAACTTTAAGATTGGAGGTGTGACGGAACGCATGCCGGTAAGTGGCTTTTGTGGAAATGTTAGCTTATTTTGAATGAACCGAGCTGTACTCACATAAGTCACTTTATAAATAAATATTTCAGGGAGTTACGATGTAAAGTTATTAGAGAACTAGCTTTGTGAGTAATAAGATGTTCTCTTTCATTAACACGTCAAAGAACTTTTTGAAGTTTTAACGTGTTATTATTTTGAGCTATGGCTTTGCATATTTTGGATTTTTATTTGATAGAACTAAATGCTTATCTTTTTATTCTTGCTGGGTATTTATGCATTTTTACTAGGATTTTAACATTTATATTTCAATACTCAAATTCTTTTCTTTCCCACTGATTTAAAACTCTGATTTTTTTTTTCATATCATACATTCTATCTTGGTTTCAGTTTCCAGAAAAGTGTATAGCACATAAATACATCAACGTATTACTCTTCACCATGTTTGACATGTAGTAGCATATAATAGATACCATGTTTGACATATAATAGATAATATGTAACTATTTGTTTAATGTCAGATGAATGATTTAATGGTTAGAAAACTTTTCACCACCTTTCATTAAATTTAAGGTGCCATCAATTAGAAGATGCACTGATACACACCACTAAGAAAGAAAAAGACTGCCAATTAAGGTTGTGACCTGTCATTGATTGTAAGGTGCATCTTGATTTCAGAGATGTTAAAGTGTGAAAAGAATTGATAAACTACATAATGTATTCTATGGAGCCCAACTGGAGTATGAAAAACAGTCAATACAGGAGTGCAGGATAGGCTTTAGTAAGGTTTCATCTGGTGAGATATTCTTTAACAGTTATCATCTAAATATACTTTTATTTTGTATAATTTAACTTCCATTTTTTAACTCATTCTTAAACCTTCATGACTAACTCTTTATAGATTTATAGAACTTAACAGGCAGCGGAATCTTTGAGGAAAATCTTTTTGTCATTGCCCCCCAAAGCCTGCTTGGTAGCAAGGTAAACAGGATCTGACTCCATGGTTGGGTGACAAAGGGTAGCGACCAATCCTCAAATACTTTTATATAATTCAGCTCCTGGTATTAGGTGGTCAGCTCCAGCCAATATTGGTGGAAGTGAGCATGGCTCATGTTTTAATCGTCCTGCTCTACCCCACAGGTTATGTGGTTCTAGGGGTGTGTGATTGCTGCTTGCTCCAGAGACAGGGCTGCCATTTGGATTGTATGTCTGTGAAAGGTAGACACTGGGACTCTCGATTCTGTCACATTTGACTTCGTCCGGATTAATATCCTGAACTTCATTAAATATAAAACAGATTACATGTACTGAGTAGCATGATTAAACTCAACCCTTTTTACCTGAGGTCCAAAGGAAAACAAAACCAAAAAAGATTATGACCTTCTAATGTGAGTGCATTAAGAATAATGTAACCTGTCTTTTCTACCCAGTGATACATTTTGCCATTTTATCTTAATGGTGTTCAGTAAAACTATTTCTGCTATGACCCTTTTTCATTTTTATGGGTCCATAAATATTGGGGTCAGTCACTCCATTCAGATAGCCAGTGTTGATTGATATTCAATTAAGATTTTGGTAGTGGTTCAGCCCACTATACTGTGTTTGTTCTTGTTGAAATTTAAATCCTCATTTGTTTTCATGTTTAAGGCTTTGCAGTTTCTAATCCTGTGTTCTATTTGTCTCTATTTCATTTGAATAAAACATTTATAATGTTTTAATTTTAATTACTTAAAATACAAAAATGAAATGAAAACTTAAAATACAAAAACAGAAAATTCTTTTCTGTTTGCCCCTCAGCTAATACTTACTCAGGTCCAGGTTTATGTGTTTAGTGTGTCTTACTCATTACTATACTTTGCTTTTTCTACTTTGATTCCCCTCTGAGGACTATAGCTTCTCTTTTCTTCTGTTTTGTCCCCATTCGAACCTGGTATAGGATCTGTACCACAGTCTGTATTATTAATTTTAATAAGAACTCATAAGTCAGTTGTCTTACCAAAAGTAGGTTATCATTTCATAAAATGTCATCAAAAGTTATTCCATTTATCTTTTTAAAGTTTGGTGAGGTGATTTGAGATAGATGATGAAATGATCTACTGACTAACAGGGTCTGAAAATATGGTTACATATATCAGAAGCTATCAACTTTAAGTCTGGAGAACACTGGTTTTAAAAAATAAAATTTTTCTGAGAGAAATTTCCAGTGATTATCACTGGAAGTGTCAAGGCTTCACTAACTTAACTAGAATATATTGCTTTGGAGTGAAATGATAACCCATTCAGTAACTGGTAATCTCATACTGATTGGCAGTTAAATATATCGTTGACTTTTTTTTAAGAGAGGAAAAAAATTATAATGCAAAATGGGACCCAGTAAGGGAAAATAATGACTCTTGCTGGTGAAATGATTGAGTACCACTTGTTTTCATATATAGTGTATGAAATAAGCACATATACTTTATAGTGCATGTATGTGTATATAATAGGATGAATAATGCATTGTATATGTTTGAATATGTGTGCGTGTGTATGTATGTCTATGTGAGAGGCATACACACACATATATATGAAGAGTCAATGTATTTGCCTTTATTTGGTTCCCTAAACAAATAGATATATGATAATGGTGATTCTTGGTTCATTGTTTATCTGTTTATAATCTTTACATCCTAAATATTTTAAGATTATAGTATTAATTAAGTTATTATTTTATGCTCAGGTTTTACATCTTCCTTAAATAATAAACTTTCATGATTAAATTATAAATTTGAGATATTTTTCTGATTAATTTTAGATCCCAGTTATTAAAGCTTTTGGCATCTTGAAGCGAGCGGCCGCTGAAGTCAACCAGGATTATGGTCTTGATCCAAAGATTGCTAATGCAATAATGAAGGCAGCAGATGAGGTAAGAGGTGATAAGTGTGTTTACTTAGCATCAGGCCCATGTCCTCCACTAGATGATGATATACTCTGGCAGGAGGAAAGGGGCATTGTGAATTCTTGAGTTAATAAATTTCGAGGTCGAGCATTAGCATTATTGTTTAGTGAGAATATTAATATGGTAGTTAAAATATTATGACAAAATTTCTGGATGATTTTATACCTTTTATGTTTAAGCCTTTTGACATCCTTTTTAATTTACATAGTTTTAAAAACATTTTTTGGAAAGACACTGTTGGAACTTTATTTCTTTTATGTATAAATGGCTCCTTTTAAAACTAGTTAATTATTTGATAATATGTATCAAGGATATAAGTTCACTAATGGACTAATAACATTGCCTTAAGGAAGCAAGCAGAAATAACAGTTTAAAAACTCTATAAATAGTGTGTAGTATTGTTCATTACAGTACTATTTATAATAACAAATTAGACAGTATCTAACTATGATAACTGCTTATGTAAATTATAGTTACATTGTGAATTATAGAAAATTAGTTTTTTGAATATTGGCATGGAACAAGGCCTAGCCTATGAGAAATAAATAGAAAAGTTTGCAAAAATGTGTATGTATTTTATAATCCTAATTTTGTTTAGAAAAAAATACACAGAAAATGTGTTCATATAGCCACACACCCACCCATTATGTGGGATAAGAGACTGGAAGGAGACACCAACGTGCTAAAGTCATAATTTCTGAAGATTAGAACCATAGTGACTATTTATTGTATTTTTCTTAGTTCTCAAAATTTCTACATTGATTACCTATTATATAAGTAGAAAAAAAGTTTTATTTTAAAATGGATCAATTGTGCATTCTGATTTTTTTTAAGCTAAAATCATTCCAGAAGTTATACATGCACTCTTTAGAAAGCATACAATCCAAAAACTAACATGAGCTGAAAGTAAAAAAATATGACAAAAATAGGGGCAAATCTGGGCAGTGTTTGTTTCTACATTTGGCAATTGCTGCTCATTGGACATCTGTGCAATGAAGTAGCTATTAGTGAACTCACATTTTCAAGTCACTAGCTCATTATCCCGCTGACTCTGGTGGTAACATCTGTTGGATATTCCTGCTGAGCACCAACAATAAATGTATCTAAAGACTTCACATACTTGCCAGCCTTAACAGGTGGCCTGCTTTTAGAGGAGGCAGTTGGAGAAAAATAAGAAAGATGGCTTTGGTTCAGTTTTCATTTGTAACCAGTGAATTGTCATGCCATTCAGAATAGATAATATTTCACTTTCTAAAGTATCAGTGGTTGGAATAAGTGATGGCTGCAGAAGCTTAGATTTGTGGAGCAACTGTATTCAAACTCTTTGGGACCATCAGTAAGTCATTTAGCATATGAAAACAATGAACATCTTTAAAATAGTTTTATAAATGGAACTTACTTAGTCATAGTTGACTAAAATAGCTAAAAGAATATTATTTATTTTAAAAAATTCATTTTTAACATTTTCCTGCAGGTAGCCGAAGGTAAATTAAATGATCATTTTCCTCTCGTGGTGTGGCAGACTGGATCAGGAACCCAGACAAATATGAATGTAAATGAAGTCATTAGCAATAGAGCAATTGAAATGTTAGGAGGTGAACTTGGTAGCAAGAAACCTGTGCATCCCAATGATCATGTTAATAAAAGCCAGGTCAGTATATGATCTCTTCTTTTTTTTATTATAAATTAAAAAGCATACCTGAGATTTTTCTTGTAAAACAAGCACTGGCTTTTTGACAAGGGGAGTTCATTCAGCTTATATTCTTTAACAAAGAAAACTTCTTATGTGTCTTATTTCTTTTAGGAATCTTGGCTTTATGTCTCAAACTTTATAAAAGTCATTTTTAGGATACCTAAATTTAGTATATATGTATATTTTTATTATTTGGTTTATTTTTAAAATGCTTTATTCCGAAATAATTTTATATTTATTAAAGACTTTCAAGAATATTTCAGAGTTCCTAGTTACTATATTCCCTTCACTCAACTTCCTTTAATGTTAACATCTTACATAGCCATGGTATATTTATCAAAACTAAGAAAGTAACCTTGATACAATATTCTCAGCTAAACAGATTTTGTAGGATTTCCCTAGTTTTTTCACCTACGTCCTTTTTCTGTTACAGGATTCAGGCCAGGCTATACATTACATTTAGTCACATGTCTTAGGTTCTTCCAATCTGTGACATTTTCTTGGTCTTTTGTCTTTTGTGATTATCTCAGTCCATTGGGGCTGCTGTAACAAAATACAATAGACTGGGTAGCTTATAAATAACAGAAATCAATTTCTTGCACTTCTGAAGACTGAAAATCTAAGATCAGCCACCAGCAGAGCCATTGTATGTTGAGGGTCCACTTCCTGGTTCGTAGATGGCCATCTTTTCTCCATGTCCTTATGTGGTGGAAGGGATGAGGCAGCTCTCTGGGATCTCTTTTATAAAGGCACTAATTTCATTGATGAAAACTCTGCCCCTGTGACCTAATCACCCCTTAAAGGCCCTGCCTCCTGATGCCATTACCTTGGAGGTTGGGATTTCAACATATGAATTTATGAGGGATACACACTCTCAGACCATGGTAGTGACCTTGACACTTTTGATAGTAGTGGTCAGATATTTTGTAGAATGTCCCTCAATTATTGTGTGTCTGATGTCTTCTCATGATTTGACCAAGACTCTGATTTTTAGGGAAGATTATCATAGAAGTGATGGTCCCCAAGGGACTGAGTGTTTCCAGGTCCTAAATATTTTGGCAAGTCACATACTCTCTTTGAGAGCGTGGCTTTCCTACTTTTAAAGTGTTGACCTACATCACAGAATATTCCTAAACTTAATAAATAAATGTTCATGAAAGACTATGCACTGTTATTATTATCCTCAAATGTAGTTGTGAATGATACTTCTCAATGTTTTACTGTCAATTATTAGCAGGAAGATATAATATGTATCTTATATATATACATAATACATTCAGTATATGTGGTATATATACTGAGCATATTATATATAGGAAACCAAATTGCTTCTTATTTGATCCTAAGTGACCTATGTGACTTGCCACACATAAATGTTGAGTACTACATACAGAGTTTTGAGCATTAGTGAGTGTTTTAATTGAAACATTTAAGTTTGTTTATTGTTGCCTCTGATTTAACATTTTATATTTCTTTTGCAAAATTTCCAACAGAGCTCAAATGATACTTTCCCCACAGCAATGCACATTGCTGCGGCAGTAGAAGTTCATGAAGTACTGCTACCAGGACTACAGAAGCTACATGATGCTCTCAATGCAAAATCCAAAGAGTTTGCACAGATCATCAAAATTGGGCGTACTCATACTCAGGATGCTGTTCCACTTACTCTTGGGCAGGTATAGTTTGACTACATTTATTCAATTCAGGGCTTGATACAAATGGCCAATGTATCACCCTCAAAATCTTACTGATTTAAAAGGCCAACTTTATAACAATTAAGTTTGGTGACAGGGATTGTTCTGTATCAACCAATCAGTAGTTTCTATTGACATCCACTTAGAAGAAGAGCAGAGCGTACTGGCTGTAAGCTAGACTTGGGTCAGCCTGCTTGATTTCGAATCTTAGCTCTGCTGTATGTAAGCTGTGGGACACAGGAAAGTTATTTAGCCGTTTTCTGTGTCTCAGTTTTCTGAGCTGTAAAATGAGGAAAATAATTTTTCTTTCGCAGGATAGCTGCGAAGTTCTAATAAGCTGATTCATGTAGAGTGCTTAGAACCATTCCTTGCACAAAGTAAGTACCCATTAGTGTTAGCTGTTGTCATCATCATCTTCGTCAATATCATTATCATGATTTCTTTATCTTATTCTAAATTAATTCGTTATTTAAGACTTAATTTTAAGTGATTAAGCAAGGTAGGTCTTACTCTTTAAAATTGTTTTGACCACATGTGAAAGAGATATTATTCTCTTCTCCAAGATATGAGGAAGTATTTTCATGTTTCTTTATCAGTACCTTAAAGAATATCTAATAGTATTTAACGTGAAGGAAATGTAAGGAACAGATTTTGTCTCAATAAGCCCATATTCCAGTTTGGGAAGTAGGACTTATACAAATGATATCTCGAGGTGATTATAAATGCTAAGTATCAAATAATAGTTTCATAGAAATTGAGGTGAAGGTGAGAGTTTGGCTGCTGGTTACTTGGATAGTTTCTAATTTGTGATTTTGTTTAGATGATAGTAAATTCACACCTAACAGGTACAATGCACACTATCTGGGTAATGGGCATACTTATAACTTTTATTCAAACAGTACAAAAGCAATTTATGTAACCAAAACATTTGTACTCCCATAATATTCTGAAATTTAAAAAAAAAGGGTTGATCACTTAGCTTAACTTAATTATGGAATGAATGAGGAAAACTCAAAATGATTAATTGAAAAACAAATGATGGGACTAAATTGAATTCACTAGGTTATGTTGTCCCTTAAAGGCTGTGTTTCACTTCTCTTTGCACCATTGGTTCTTAGTACCATGCATAATTTCTAAGAAGAAATAGCGTATGTGTTTGAGACTTTTGAATAACCTTCAGGTTTCTATTTTTTTCCTCTTTTGGATGTGCCACATGTTGAAAATCACTATGCTAAAGGCCATTTGGACCATGACTCAGCCTTCTACATAAAATCATCATTCTACCTGTTATGACAGAAAATTATGTTTTTCTGTTTGACTTTTATCAGAAGCATTTATACTTGCTTTTATTGGAATTGTTTTTTGAGTTTGTGCATTTTTACCCAATCAAAATGTATTTCATAAGTTAATCAAGCTGGTGTAGGGGTATATGTGTATGTATTTGTGTGTATACCTATATATATAAACACAGTTGCTTAATGACAGGGATATATCCTAAGGAATAACACGTGTTGTTAGGCGATTTTGTCATTGTGTGAATGTCATTGAGTGAACTTATACAAGCCTAGATGGTAAAGCCTACTACACACCTAGGCTGTATGTGATAGCCCAGGGGTGGGGAACCTGTGGCCTTCTAGGTTCTTAAGCATGGCCCTTTGACTGAATCCAAATTTCACAGAACAAATCTTTTTATTTTTATTAATACGTTTTTGTTTGTCTTTTATATTTTTATTTTTAAAATGAGTATATTTAGAATATTAAAGTATAAAATAAGTTTCAATGAAATAACCAGATTGACCAGCACAATTAGAACATTAGCAAGCTATAAGATCTAAATTGATGGCTGCTACACTCATGATTTAGTTCTAACTTTCCTTGCCTGACTGGCACCGCTACCGCATGAGGCTGGTTGGAGAGAATTTAGGGGGCTCAAGTATGCCAGTCTGTTAACAGCTTTGACAGCGGTGTACTCTGTTTCTGTGTGAAGTGGAATTTGTGAATAGTTGCACAGCTCGACAGTATTTATTAATTCTGTCTGCTTAACAGCCCATCATGTCAAAGAAGACCAAGAGAACGCTGAAGGAAGAAAACAGATTTTTAAATGAGGATTGGGAATTGCAATATTATCTTGTTTCTGCTACAGATAAGATTATTTGCTTGCTTTGTGATACTGCAATATCAACATTAAAGAAATTCAATGCTCATCAGTGTTATAACACTCATAAGGACCACAGATATTTTAAAATTAGGGAGAGGCACAAAATGTTGTATTGCAGAAATTAAAAGATGAAAAGCAAAAGCAAAGACAACTCTTTCAAGCAGCAGTAAAAGCTGTAAATAATGCCACAAACAATTAATAAAGTACCTTATATATTTGGAAAAAAGGGAAGCTGTTCAGTGATGTAGAAACTGTAAAAGAATACATCACTGAAATTGTAATATGCTTAAGACCCCGATAATGTTTCAAAGTACAAACAACTGCCTTGTTCATGGAGAAACATAACTGACTGGCAGCGTGAATTAGCTTTCAACTTAATAGAACAACTTCTGAATCAACTGAGACTGCTGAGTTGGTGCAGGTTTTGTACTCCATTTGGGTCATAACAGATTTTCTTTGCTACAAAGAGTTACTTGCTTTGGGCACTCTTGGGAACAGAACACAGGGAATAGATATTTTCAACAACTTTCAAGATAAATGTGAAGTTAGATCGAATTTGGTAAATTCAGTGAGTGTATGTACAGACAGTGCACCTTCCATGACAGCAAAACATGAAGGGTTTATTGCATAGATAAAAAAAATATTAACGGATAAGAAAGCTCTCATTTCTTTTCATTGTTTCCTGCATCAGCAAAATCTCTGTGCTAAAGCTACTATTTTAAGTTACACTTTGCAACAAGTTATAAGTATTGTTAACTATTTTTATGCAAATGCAACATGGCATTGTCAGTTTTGTCACATGGTAAAAGTTGAAGGGGATAAGGTATTCAGTGTGGATTTGCCCTATCATTCAAAAGTGCACTGGCTATTATAGGGACAGGTATTAGCCACAATTTTATTTCTGTAAGAACAGATAGTTAAATTTTATGAAGAACAGAATCAGCAATGTGAATTATTGTAAGAAGATTTCTATAGAAATACAGCATTTATGTGTGATACATCAAATCAAAACAATTTGGCCGGGCGTGGTGGCTCACGCCTGTAATCCTAGCACTTTGGGAGGCTGAGGCGGGCGGATTGCTCAAGGTCAGGAGTTCGAAACCAGCCTGAGCGAGACCCTGTCTCTACTAAAAATAGAAATAAATTAATTGACCAACTAAAAATATATATATACAAAAAATTAGCCGGGCATGGTGGCGCATGCCTGTAGTCCCAGCTACTCGGGAGGCTGAGGCAGTAGGATCGCTGAACCCCGGAGATTGAGGTTGCTGTGAGCCAGGCTGACGCCACGGCACTCACTCTAGCCTGGGCAACAAAGTGAGACTCTGTCTCAAAAAAAAAAAACAATTTGAATATTTCTTTGCAATGTAAAACTAAGTCTGTGTATGATGTGTGGCAAAAAATCAAGCTATCTTTTTTAAAACACTTCTTCAAAAGGAAATTACAGATTAACATTTTGCCCAGTTAGCAAAGGTCATTGATGAGCAGGATCATCATTTGAATCATTTGAAGAATATGCAGCTGTTATAGGACTATTAATTGGAGAATACATTGAAAGCTTCACTGACTTTGAGAATCATGACATCACACTCAAATTAGCTTTTCAGTGTCATCTAGTTGATATCACCAAGACACCTAAAGAGCTACAGATGGAATTGATTAAGGTCTCAGTAGATGACATTTTAAAGTCATTGTTTGATGCTAAGAGAGATCCAATTGAAATATGGAAAAATGCAGTAGAAATACCCATGCCTTAGGCAACATGCCTGAAAAATACTTTCTTGCTTTTCAACCACCTATTGCTGCGAATCTGCATTCTCCTACTTAAACCAAATCAAGATACCCTTAAGATTACAAGTGACTGAAACCCATCTAGAGGATCAGCTGAAACTGCAGACCTCCATGCTGCAACCAAATATTCAAACGCTTTCCAACAAAAAGCACACAACAAAGTCATTAAAAGGTTAGTTAACTTTTACAATTAACAAATAGTTTACATTTTTAAAATTATTAAGTACATAGTAGTTAGATTATTATAAAATACTATACATTTTTAAGTATTTCTAATTAAAGTTTCTTGAATGAGGCCTTATTTGATTACAGCTAAATTAATGTGGCCTTCCAACATGAAAAGGTTCCCCATCCCTTGGTATAGATAGCCTATTACTCCTAGGCTACAAACCTGTATGGTAAGTTACTGTACTGAATATCATAGGCAACTGTAACATAATGGTAAGTATTTGTGTATCTAAACATAGAAAAAGTATAGTAAAAATATGGTATTATAGTCTTATGGTAGCTGTTATAGATGCTGTATGTCTTTGACCGAAACATTGTTAGGTGGCGTATATGAGATGTTCTGTCAGATGGATTAGTTCTACCTAAAGGAAGTTATATCTTTTGAAATGTTTTCTTTAGAACAGCGTGAAATTCTAATACTTATCAAATTTATTCATGGTTTTCAGGCAAGAAAGAAAGATAGATTTAATGTGACCATGTATTTTGGCTTGCCCATTTAATTCCTAGTTTATGCCTTTCGTCCCTGCATAATTATTAGTAGGGCCCTCCTATGTTCAAAGCATGATAAATTCTATGGTTGCCTTAATTAAAGTGTGTCATAGTTTGGGAACCAGTGTGACATTGGCAGCAGAATTAAAATGCTTATTGAAGCTATAGTCTGACTCTAACGTTAGTATTTTGTGCTGTTCAGTGAGTCATTTAGCTTCCCAAGTCCCTATAAAATGTCCTGATGTTCCTTATCAAGTTTTTGAACTAAAATTATATAGAGAATATTTCTATGTTTTCATTTTTCTTGTTAAGAGGATTTAGTGTTTTTTTCTTTCTCAAAGTTGTCTGGGGCACACTAAATAATAAGAAGTTACTTCAGTTTATTTAGTAGACCGTGAATAAACTAATAATTTAATGTAGTAAAGTTGTTCTGTTTAAAATCTTATTTCCTATATTGTTTTTCTTTGCTTTCTAGTAGTAAAAAACTAGATTATAAAGAGCCTGCTGCATGTTATCAGTGGCATTGCCCTACCTTATAGTTTTATAAACCATCATCCTTCCACATATTTGCTTATCATATGAATTAAACTAGTATAAATACCTCTTGGGTAGCTTATAATTTAGTATTCTGAAATACATTTTAAAAACCTTCTCTTTAATGCAGTTAGAATAACTTACAAGCCATTAGGAATAATTTATTCTCATCTTAATTTTCTTTTCTTTTCAGGAATTTAGTGGTTATGTTCAACAAGTGTCATATGCGATGGCAAGAATAAAAGCTGCCATGCCAAGAATCTATGAGCTTGCAGCTGGAGGCACCGCTGTCGGTACCGGTTTAAATACTAGAATTGGCTTTGCAGAAAAGGTTGCTGCAAAAGTGGCTGCACTCACAGGTTAGTGACCACATGAATTATTTTTTATTTTCATTATGCTAGTCTATCAGGGGTTCGTGACATCCCCAATAAAGATAGGGTCCCCTGGCAGACTGTGTTATAAGAGATGAGGAAAAACAAAGACACAGACACAGAAATAATAGTTAAGAAAGCAGGAAGGTCAGGGGACCAACAGCACTCCCGTGCTAAGGTGGCAGTGACTGAACCCCAGCACTTGCTTTTTATTCTCTTTGCCATGTTGCAAAATACAATGATCTCATGTGAAAAAATCATGGGATACAATGATCAAAGGTTTCGGGGGTCCCCCCAAAGTCACAAAGTGTCCTAGCTAATTTCTTTCTCTTTTCTAGAAGTAAAAAACACAATTCTTCAGTAGGTACAACCCTTTTGATCAAGGTAAACTGATTTGTCCCAAGCTCAAGGTATGTACATGAATATCAATCTTTAATGTCAGTAGCTGTGACCCATTTGATCAAGGAACAAGGAAACTACATGCTTCCCACTGGGAGACTGGTTTTACATGAACTGAGGCATTGTTGAGAGAAAGAGAGAGAAGGAACTTGGCCCAGGGTTCAAACACTATGGAAGCCTTGAGACTCTTCTCCCAGGCTGACTTATTGCAATCTACCTCTACACCCATGAGTTTTCATGTCAGGCCACTCGCGGCTTTTCACGCATGAGACCCCTTAGGCTCTGAGGTTGGAGCATGCTTTGCTGTACTCCCAGGTTGCTGATATATGTCCCCCAACTAAGCAGTTAATATCTGCACTTATTTTAGGCTTCTGCTCAGGCAATTCCTTCACCTCTTATCATCTGACAGCCTTAGACGTAGCATCCCTAAGTCTTAGTGGTCTTAATCCCATCACTAGTCTAGGTGTTTCTGCCTTGAATATTTCTAAATTTAAAGTTAGAATTAATATTTTCTCATCAAACTTGTGTTTTATATCTATTTCCAAAGTTGTAATGTTAATTCTTTTGCTTTTTAAAAGTTTTCATATAGGAGTTTATAAGTCATGCAATAAAAATCTACCAGTGTTAACTTTGTTTACTATCTGGTGATATTCAATTATTTTCCCTTTAAAGTGATTTTGAATAGCAATTTTCAAAATAGGCAGAAACAACTGATTGTTGAAAAAATTATTTGAATGGTAAATATGTTGTAGACAGGCATAATTTCTTTTTTTTCCTATATTATGCTGTGAATTATTGACTTTTTTGAATCCTGTCTTCAGTAGAGGAAGTACTATGCTCTAGATACTGATAACTATTATTAGTGCCTAGTTGTCATCTCTGGAAAACTATTAAGATGCAGATGTTACCAGAGCATTAAGGTAGAGATAATTATACACTGCACATTATACTAGTTGATTTGGGGTTTTTTTTGTTTGTTGTGTTTTTTTTTTATCGTTGATTTGTTTTTTAATCAAATTTTACTAGAAAAGAAATGTATTCTTTGGGTTTAGAATATGTATATCTTTAAAATTTTTAACATGGGAGAGATCAACTGAGAACTTATAACTCATTATAGGTCCCTATTCTCTCAGGGATCTTATGGGCCCCTGGCTAGTGAAGAGAATGGGACAGAATAAAGTGGACAAAGAAAATTTTTTTTTAATCGTATTAAGAAAAGAGTGTGGAATAAAGCAGAGATAATTCTACCTACTTTTCATCTTTACTCAAGAGTGGTCAAGCATCATACATGCGTGTTTGCAAAAGGATGGTGTTTTTTCTTTCAATACATATTGCACTCGATAATTCATCCTTTAAATATAGTATCAGATTCTTTGTATTCCTTCAAGACTACTTTAAAAAATGTAGACAAAGCTTGAGTCTCACAAAGCAGACAAAAACATACACTGAGGAAAGGACACCCTGTTCAGTAAATTGTGTTTAGAAAATTGGATAGCCATGTGCAGAAGAATGAACCTGGATCCCTATCTCTTATCATATATAAAAATTAACTCAATATGGATTAAAGACTTAAATGTAAGACCTGAAACCATAAAAATTTTAGAAGAAAACTTAGGAAAAACTCTTCTGGACATTGGCCTAGACAAAGAATTTATGACTAAAGCCTCAAAAGCAAATGCAACAAAAACAAAAATAAATAAAGAGGACTTAATTATTAAACTAAAAAGCTTCAGCACAGCTATAAGAAATAATCAACAGAATAAATAGAAAACCTGCAGAATGGGAGAAAATATTTGTAAACTGTGCATCCAACAAAGGATATACCCAGAATCTACACAGAACTCAAACAACTTAGCAAGAAAAAGACAAATAACCCCATTGAAAAGTGGGCAAACAATGTAAACAGACATTTTTCAAAAGAAGATATATAATGGCCAATAAACATATGACAAAATGTTCAACATCACAAATCAACAGAAATGCAAATTAAAACCACAATGATATACCATCTTACTCCAGTTAGAATGGCCATTGTTAAAAAGTCAAAACACAATAGATGTTGGCGTGGATGTGGTGAAAAGGGATTGCTTATACACTGTGGAAAAGTAAATTAATATAACCTCTGGGGAAAACAGTATGGAGATTTCCCAAAGAATATTTCAAAAGTAGATCTACCATTTGATTCAGCGATCCCACTACTGAAGATCTACCCAAAGGAAAAGAAGTCATTATATCAAAAAGATACCCGTGCTTGTATGTTTATAGCAGCACAGTTCACAATTGCAAAGGTATGGAATAAACCTAAGTGTCCATCAGCTGATGAGTGGATAAAGACATTGTGATATATATGCCATGAAATAGTACTCACTCATAAAAAAGAATGCAATAATAATATCTTTTGCAGCAATTTGGATGGAACTGGAGATCATTATCCTAAGTGAAGTAACTCAGGAACATAAAAACCAAATGCCACATATTCTTACTTATAAGTGGGTGCTAAGCTATAGGTTTGCATGGTCATACAGAATGGAATAATAGTCACTGGTGATTCCAAAGGTTGGAGGGTGGGGGAGGTGAGGGATGAAAAATTACCTATGGGGTACAATGTACACAATTGAGGTGATGGGTGTACTAAAAGCCTAGACTTCACCACTATACAACATATCCATGTAACAAAATTGCATTTGTACCCCTACATCTATGGGGGCGGGGGGAGGGGTAGGAAAGCTTGAGTTTTAAACATTTTTTCCTAATGTAAAATTTTTATTGTTTTTGTTTTTCGTATGTTGAAACTTTCTGTTTAACTTGCTGATAGTAGAAAAATGTTGATTTTTACCTGTTCACTTATACAGGTTATTTTTTTTTCCCCTTCAGGCTTGCCTTTTGTCACTGCTCCAAATAAATTTGAAGCTCTGGCTGCTCATGATGCTCTGGTTGAGCTCAGTGGAGCCATGAACACCACCGCTTGCAGTCTGATGAAGATCGCAAATGATATTCGTTTTCTGGGTTCTGGTCCTCGGTCGGGTCTGGGTGAACTGATCTTGCCTGAAAATGAACCAGGAAGCAGTATCATGCCAGGTAATCACGTAGCTAACAAATGTTGGTGTTTGAATGTGGATGTTCTCAGCTGATCCCAAAGCTGAGTGGGGATATGTGGGGCACACTTGTTTCAGAGTGTCCAGGGGCCATTTTTGATCAGGATTTCTGAGAACATCACCTAACGAGATAGGAAAAAAGAATCTGAGTTAACAGCATGTATTTTGATTCCCACCTTAGAAAATGGATAGTAATTCTGTCTTTCATAGGCCAAAGCCAAGAGAATTCTACAGTAGGCTGTTAAAGTGATCAGCATGGGTTGAATAAAAACAAGACATACCAAACTCCTCTTATTTGATTTTTTTCATTGTGTTGTGGGCCTCTTAGGTAAGGAGAGTGAACAGACGCTGGAAGTCTGGATTTCAGCAACTTATTTGGTAGAGTGGCATGATATTCATTGACTCCAGTGGAGCAACCTGGGCAGTGCTGGTCTGGTAAATGAGTGTAGCTGGGTGAATAGTGACATTTAAGGAGTGGACTAATGTGCTGACTTCAATCTGGAGGAATATTTTGGTAACAAGTTGAAG
This sequence comes from Microcebus murinus, assembly GCF_040939455.1. NCBI lineage: Eukaryota > Metazoa > Chordata > Mammalia > Primates > Cheirogaleidae > Microcebus > Microcebus murinus. The sequence goes on along the minus strand of NC_134122.1, from coordinate 48,300,706 downwards.
GGCTCTGCCCCTTTACCACTTTACTGGTGACCGAGGGTGAAGGCAGAGAATACCTGCTGATCATATTAGCAAATAACAAAGTTGAGCTAGCAATATGTTAGGTGACAGAATTGAAATACATAAAGGCCTCTGCAGGTTGGACTGAAACTGACAAGGTGACTTATAAATGGTAGGAAAGAGAAGCCTGACTGCAAATTCGTTTAAATCTATCCATGTGTAGAATGAGAAGAGATCTGGTTTTAAAGTATTTCATGTTGAAAAATGACATAAGAGTTTAGTTGATTGCAAATCCAAGGTGATTGCCTAAAAAGAAGTGGGAAATTACAGATAAAGGAAGTAATCTTCCTAGTGTCTTACTTTGTACTACTTAGAGGAATCGGGGATATTTGGTTCAAACATGAGCTTATCTGAGGAGTATTACCAGGATGTTGGTGTTCCAGAGATTCATGTGATGAACAGGATAATTTCAGCTTAAATCAGCCTCCCATTTGTTGGTGATGGGTCTCTCTTATAAGTGTCCCTAGAGCAGCATACACTTCTCTGATTTACTCCTTATCTATTGTAACTGCCAGTTCTCTCTCCCTAGCCTCCAAGTTCTGTGAGGGCAGGGCCTGCATCTTTCTTCACCATTGCATATTCAGTGCCTGGCTCCATAAATATTTATAGAGGGTGCAGTGGCATGTGCCTATAATCCCAGCTATTTGGGAGGCTGAGGTGGGAGGATCACTTGAGCTCAGTTCAAGACCAGCCTGGGCAACATAATAAGAACCTGTCTCTATAAAAAATAAAATGAATAAAAATTTTTTAAAAAATCAAGTTCCGTAAATATTTATAGAATGAACAAAAGCCATGAAGGTGGAGAACTATGTTTAATGTATAGTTAAGGTTACTTATTAGCAATTGAATGATTCAGTTGTGGATACCCATCCGCCTTTCCTTGGTTTGTTTTATCAAATTGACACTGATGGTTGGGCCTTGCTTTATTGTAATGTATTACTTTATGTAAAGAAATTGGGTTTCCTTCTTTTCTGATTATTTGGATTAAATTCTAATATTAACTGATACTTGAAACCATGAGTGTATCTGATGTGGACTCTGTCACTGGTGGTTTTCTTGAAGGCAAGGTGAACCCCACTCAGTGTGAAGCGATGACTATGGTCGCAGCCCAAGTCATGGGGAATCATGTCGCTGTAACCGTTGGAGGCAGCAATGGACATTTCGAGTTGAATGTTTTCAAGCCAATGATGGTAACTTTAAATTTGATTTTTAATGTTTTTTGACTGAAGGCTAATTGTCTTGTTTTTTTGTCTTTCATAAAGGTTCGTAGAGATTCCATATTAGAAAGCTGGATGACATAAGTAACAATTGCAAATCAAGCCTTTATTAATGTTAGCAGAATAAACCTGGATATTAGGATTTAGGTGACTTTTAACTTCAGTGATTTGGTGGTTTGCTTTTTTTTTTTTAATAGCACCATTTAAAAAAAAAGTCTTCCCCACAACCGTGTCGCCTTTCTCAGGCTGCTGTTTTCTTCTTTCTTCAAATTCAGTCTTGAAAGAATAAGCCATATTCACTTTCATTTACACTATAATCACTGCAGTCCAGCTCAGCCCCGTCTACTTGCACTTAAATTGCTCTCCCATTCATATTGGCCTCCTCACTCCACTAGACACGCAGGGTTCTTCTTCCCAACACCTGATGTTGACTGTTCCTCCTTGAAACATTCTTCATCCTTGGTTTCCTCAACATTTATGCCCAAGTTCTCTTCCTGTTCCCTCTCAAGCTTTCTTTCATTGATTGCTTTTACCTCCTCCACATACCTTGAAAACATTATCGTGTCCACCAAAACTGTTCTTTTGCTTTCATCTTTACAAAGACTGAATCATCTTTCATCTAGTTTCCTCAGCTCAGACAGTGGAGCTGTCCTCATCATTTAGAGTCCTTCATTTGCGTAAAGTGTTAGCGGCTTATTTCCTCTTAGTGTCTGATGTAAAGACTAGTTTTAATTTGATAAGAATATGTAAATGTCAAATTTGAAGTATAGTCATTCAGTGTATTCACCAAATATCTATTGAGCACTACTCTCTCTGGCATTGTACTGGGTCCTAGCTACAGAGCAGTGAACAACATGGATTTTTTTTCCCCCTCATGGAATGTATATGCTAGTAGTAAATAAAAAGGCAGGTCAAAGCAGAATTCAGACCTATAAAATTTTGCTTCCAGGTCAGATTCCAAACAGTTAATACCAGCTGCCTGGCATATTTAGGTGCTAACAATAAATGCCATTTTAATCTACTTTTTGTCTTGAATATAAAATAAATTAAGGTAATCAACATTTGCCTTATAATGAAGTCATTAGTTTCAAATTAAACCTTAAATTTCCTTGCCTTCTATTAGAGTCCATTATGGGAAGTATAGTTTTCAGACCCTGGGTTTTAGAGCAAAGGGTTTAGGATATGGATATATCTTAATACATATTAGAAATGTTACCAAAAAGAAAAAAATGCTAAAACAGACTAATTGATTTTATACTGTCTTTAAACACTGTATGAAAAGTTATTTTAAAGTGACTGTGGAATATTTGTTTTATTAAGTATAAAAAGCCTGGTAATCATTGAGAACTAGGAAGCCCTGACTTTACTGATTGCGTCCCACACATGCTGAACTTTCTCACCTTTGCACCATTGCTGCCCTTCGTTCTGCATGGAAGAGTCTTCTTCCATCTCTGGCTGTCTCAGTCCTCTCCATCAAATAGGGCTTCGTGGTTCCTGCAACTGGAATTAATGTCTCTTTCTCCATGATCTCTAACACTCCATAACTCTGTTTTAAATACCACAGATTATCTTGTATTTTAGTTATTTAGATCTTTTTTACCTTTTTTAGACTTCTCTGCCTTCTGATGTTTATAATTTCTTTCTTTCACATTTGTTTTCTTGGGTGTAAAGCACTAGCCTTATAATAGGTAGGAGTGCTATATGTTTATTGAATTATATATTTACTATGAACCAGCAAATAATATGTTATTGGACAACAAAATGTCAGGCTTAGTAATTTCTCTCTTTCTCTCTCTCTCAAAGATTAAAAATGTGTTACACTCAGCCAGGCTGCTGGGGGACGCTTCAGTTTCCTTCACAGAAAACTGCGTGGTGGGCATCCAGGCCAACACAGAAAGGATCAACAAGCTCATGAACGAGTCTCTAATGTTGGTGACAGCTCTCAATCCTCACATAGGTAAGGGTTTAAGGAACAATAACGTCATTTGAATACAAAGTAGAAAAGCTGAAAAATTTTTAAGAGAATACTGAATTCGTATTTGAGGACAGCAAATTCCTTTTGGATGTTGTTTCAGTAAAATCTCTTAAAATATTTAAGATTGTTAAAAGAAACTATATATAACATTTATAGTGTCATAGTTCTTTCAAAAACTTGATCCATTATGCTTTATTTTATTCCAAATGTGTTGTATTCAGAAGTAGAAGTTCAAACTTATTTTAATCATAATGGAATTCAGATGCTAAATATTCTATGCAGACACTTAGGGAAGATTAACTATAAGAACCTCAACTGGTACTGTCACTAGGTGGCACTGGCTGATTAGCAGCTTGGAATGACTTCATTTTTCTGCCTTCTCTAGGTGCTCTACAATGCTTTGATTTTGTTGTTTTATTCATTTCAAGACTGAAAAGTTATAATTAAAATCAAAGAGAAAAGGTTATGTATTCATTGCTTATAGGGAATAGGAGGAAAATGGAAATGTTTTACCTAAAACCATGCTTTTGTATTGCAAGCCTTTTTCAGAATTATAAATATTTCATTAGGTAGAATTAAGCGTACATGTTTGGATTGTAGAGTGACGATAGTGATCTCATTGAGTAGATTGTTTTGACTTTTGTAGGTTTTGAGGCATTCATTGCATTGTGTTATCGTATGTTAAAAGCCATTTTCCCCCTTCTCCTTTCTGCTGAGTTGAGGTTCACATATTTTTCTATTTCCTATTTTAGAACAAGTTATGATACAGTCATTTGGCATGATATGGTTATTGCTTTAAAACATTCTTTTGTAATCCTGAATTTTCAAGGCAGACTTTATATTCCTGGTTTCACATCAAGCTATAATTATACTTCATTAATGTTAGAGCTCATTTGACTCCTTTAGGTTGCTCTAAGCCCAATATATCATTGTGTGTATGTGTGGGGTGTGTGTGTGTGTGTGTGTGTGTGTGTGTGTAGTAGTGAGATTGGTAATGATATTTTGATCCATTTAAAATTTTATTGTACATCAGCGTTCAACTGGAAAGATGCAAAGGGGAACCCAAAGGCTGCTATGAGAAATGTTTCATCAGGTCCTTATTTCAGAACATGTTGCCAAAACTTTTAAAATAGAGATATCTCCTGAAGCTGGATGATTGGTAAATCGTTCTTGAAATCAATGTAATGTGAGGTAAAAAGGCTTGTCAGAGGTCACGGAAGGATAAGATGGGCAAACACCACCTTCCTAGATGGCTGAGCACAAGCCTTACAGCCCTCCAAATCATGGGTTCTCAGTGTCCTCATTATTTAACGGGCCGATTGCTAATAATGTGGGACTTGAGAACAGAAAGTGGTGAGCACTAATACTTAGACTTTAAAGTCATCATGAACATAAAAGTGCAGGATATTATATTGACCCCAAGAGTTTAATACATTCTTTGTCAGAGCTACTCTGCTTTGAGAAAGATGTTCTTTTCAGTAAATGGCATCAGTAAATGCCCTTTTCAACATGTTTAGCATTCACAAATTCAGTTAAGTAATAAAATTTAGTATGCCTTTAATTTGTTTTATAAATGGTTAATAATTGCATACTGACACATAACATCATGTCTGCTTGATGATCATATTGCCTCAGCAGGCCTCTTCCCTTTGGTCATCTTCCTCTGACCTCGTTTTCTTGGTTCATTGGTTTCATTTCCATTCTTGCTTTAGACGCCTGACTTTTTTTGAGGTTATGTTGAGACATCTGGGAGAACTACCCTGCCCCTACCTTCATTCATATAAAAAGCAAACAACTCTGAAGTGAACAGTATACCTGTGATCTTTTGTACAAGTCTCTATTTCTGCCAAAACTCCCCCTTGTAACGTCAGGGAAGAGGCCAGGGAATGGAAGCCATTGCAGCGGAGAGCTACGTAGACAAGAGTCGCTGCAAGCAGGTCTGGAGGTGCCTGTCCTCAGAGCCCTGCCTGCCCCCCTCACTGTGAGAGGACTCCTCTTCTCACCTTGCAGAGCCAGCCACCACTGTTGCCAGTCATGCAATGCTGTATTTTCTGCAGGACTGGAACATTTAGCTTGTTAATGCTTCTTTAGAAAGTAATTATTTCTGGTTAAACATGTTGTTTGAAAAATATCCCCAGATTTTTATGTTTTGGTGCTACAGTTTCTTGCCCCCTACCCATGAAAATATCTGAGTTAGTAGGCAGTTTCAACTTAGGAACAAACCGGTTGTAGTAAGTGAGGTGTGTTTAAGTCTATATTTCTTAAGAAAAGTAAAGAAAGGTTTTTTTCTATAAAAGAAATGACAGTTATTGACATAACCAGTTAAATATTTTTAAAAATAAAAAATGTTACTTAAGAGGCTAATATAGCATTAATATCAAGTAAACAATGATGATTACCTTTTGCTTTAGAAAACCAAATTTCACTACTAACTCCTATGTCATCTTTTTATTTTTTCTTCAGGATATGATAAGGCAGCAAAGATTGCTAAGACAGCACACAAAAATGGATCAACCTTAAAGGAAACGGCTATTGAACTTGGCTATCTCACAGCAGAGCAGTTTGATGAGTGGGTAAAACCTAAGGACATGCTGGGTCCAAAATGATTTAAATACATTTATAATGGAAATAAACATGTTGTGTAAAATAAAAAGACTCCTTCTATTTTTAAAAAATGGATAAATTTGAAAGGAAATTGCTATTGAACTTAAGTGTCTGTAGAAGAATGATTTGATCAGTGTATAAAACCCCAGGATGTTCTAGATCCAAGGTGAATTACATAAGTATAAAATAAAATACATTGTGTAAAAGAAACCAGAATAACTTTCCTTTTATATTAATTGACTTATAGTTGAATCTCTGAGTTTTGTGCATGTACTCATGACTTTAAGTTTTCTAAAAGAGCCGTATGAATTTTTAAAGACTTTTAATTTTTTTGGTTGGTGGTGATTTTAAAAAATTCCCTATAATGTCTTGTTATCTCATTCCCAAATCATGTTCTTAGCCATCTTTTATTTTCCTGCGATTTGGGGTATAAGCTGACAAAAACCCTTCTGAGTAGGGATATATGTGTATGTGTGTATATGTGCACATGCACATATATGTATATATGTTAGGAAATAGCATAGGTTAAGAAAATTGGGATATATGTATCCTATGTACTAATCACACAAACACAGACACACAAACTCCCCCTCTGACCCTATTTGTATTATAGAAAGGCTGGGTCAAAAATTACAGGACATAACCTTAACACTTATACCCCCATAATACACTAAAAAAAAAAAAAAAACTCAAAAAAAAAAATTACAGGACAAAAATTAGGTAAAGGAAGTAGGCATGAAGATTAGAAAGGAAGGAAAGAAGGATGTTGTGAAAGTGAGTCTTGCCCATCATCCCTCTGCACCAGTGCCAAGATTTTTCAGCAGGAATTCACTTGAAACAGCCTCAGGGGATTTTGAATTAGCAGTTCTAGGGAGATCCAGAATAGTTTGACCTAAACCCAAAGCTAAAGGACTTATTTAAAATAGAAGCAGCCTCTGTTGTGTGGGGAGTTGAAACAGACGTTGGGTTTCTTTTTTACTTCTTCCACATACATAATAAATAACAGGATCGTGAAGAAATTCCTGAGCTAAATTCCCTTCTATAAGTGGCAGTTGATCTGGTACATTTTTAAAAATGGGATACTTACCCCTAATACCATTCCTGGAAAATTAATCACATTAATACCAGCTGCCCTGTGGAAGTTTGAAAGTAGTTGCTTTATATAGAATTTAAAAGTATAAAACAAAAGTTCTAGAAACATTGTGATGAAAGATGAAATTTATATTCTAACTAATTTCTTTAGTTTGAGTGAACTCTCTTATTGTATTAATAAAAAGGGTTTTAAACTTTTTCAGTAGTACTATAGAGCCCATAGGATCTACTTTTCAGCCCATGCGATACTGTTTTTGCCAGTGTTTTTCAGATGGCGATGATATGATGCTTGTGCAGCTTGTTTTAAAACAAAGGATGCTTTCCCTAGTCCATTTGGTTTAAAAGATGATTTTTATTGGAAATAATAAAATCAATCAGACTGTGTAGCAGTGCTTGGAACTCAAGAACCAAACTGGCAACTGATCTATATTTGTGAAACAGTTTAGCTCCAGTGATGCTGAGTGTTTTGCCTTAGCAGGCATTCTCAATCTAAATAGGCTGTCACTTGAGGGTCACTAGAGACATAATGACTTATGTAATAAAGATTACAGCTGATCAAGTTCCTAGCTTCAAACAGTCTTTGCGCAGCTGTCTGCTATATCTCAGCATATTATAAGCCATCATGGAGTCCTTTGAGTTGACAGTCATCTTTCTGTGATGTTAGTGAAGTAAAATTGTGCTTTATGGCGTAATCTAAATAAGGCTTTTAGAATTCCCTGTTGGAGGGTTGTAATGAAAGTCAACATCAGTGCTTTTTCACTGAGGGCAATTTTGTCTCCCAAGGGACGTTTGGCAATGTCTGGAGACATTTTTGGTTTTCACAAATGGGGAAGGGGATGCTACTGGCATCTAATGGGTAGAGAGAGGCCAGAGACGTTGCTGAACATAATGTACAGGAAAATACCCTACAACAAAGAATTTCCCAGCCCAAGGGATTAATAATGCCAAGATTGAGAAACTTAAAACCAAATAGTATTATCTCTAGAAATACTTACCATTCAGTTAGGCTTCACTCTCTGTGTGTATGTCCTGGAGTTGCTGTGACTTTATTCATTGAAACCCTGGGATGTCATGTGAACATGGACAAGAAAGTGTTCATGAAACATTAACTGATCATGGTGCTCATGCCTTGGAATGACCTATTCCCAGCAAGGTGTCCAAAGATTTGTGTTGGATAAACACAATGAGGGTCAAGGCCTTGCAAAAATGTCAGGTAGATATGTTAATGGTGGAGACAGAAGCAATCCATTGATCTCTCTGAGCAAACATGAAGAAGGACAGGGGCTTTCTTGAGCAAACAGATTGCAGAGGAGGAAAGTCATGGGAGTCATGAACTGGTCCATCTGGAACCACCCGTCACTCAATACACAGGCAGCAGAGGAATTCATAGTAAGCCACTGGTCAAATTCACTCAATTTTTACTGTTTAGTTTGGTTAACAGAAAAAAATATGCACAAAATTTTTTTGAGAATATTTCATGTGCAGTTTAAATATTATGCTCTTGTGTATGGCTATGTTACATTTCTTTCTCTTCTTCCTCTTCAGCTCTCCTTTTGGTCTTTACAGCAGAAGGAAGTCTGGGATAGACAAATGTGTGTACATATATAAATATATATGTTTTTAAAGGGTATTATAAAAATAAGATTAAAGCTAGTAAACTAAAGTGATTTTTTTGGGTGGAGAGCAGGGAGTAAATTCGTTGACTTGGCCATTCAACCATTGACTTTGGAGCAGTTGAGCTAGAGCTTCTACATGCAATCTGGGTGAGGAGAAAGAAGCTGCTGGTTATTGTCTGCCATTGGTGATGTTAAGAAGCAGAGCGTTGAGATCATAAAACACCTGTGTCAAGCCAGGTAGATGAGGCCATTGTATTAGTATCTCCTGATCATCTTGGAGCTACCTGCTGAGATTTCACCCTGCTCTTCAAGGCTCTTCCCAGAAGACTGACAGTGGGTACCCAGCCATAGACCAGGGTATTAAGACGGGTACCACAACAGCTTGTTCCATCCCACTTGTTGCATTAGCATTAAATATCTGCTCATAAACCTATGAGACCTGAGAATGAAAAGTCCTGTGTCCTTAGGATTAAGAGGTAGAAGAAAATGAGATATGTTTCCTATATCAAACATTGCACTCTCAAGGATGAACCTTCTTTTTAAGAACTTGGGGTCCAGCGTGCTGAATCAGGTGAGGAAGGATTTAGAAAGCTGAGTTCTTGATGAGAGTTATACATATCAAGATTTAAACAGAGGTGAGATTTAAAGCTGAAACGATAATGGCCAAGGAAGATGAGAGATAACCACTGAAGGAGAAAGATGTGGTCCTGGCAGTTAAATTGGAGTGGCTCATATTATAGACACTGAGGGAAGAAAGGGAAAAAGCTGGTAGATCCAGTGGGGCTAAATTCCACCTCTGCTGCCTACTAGTTAACATTTCTGGGCACCACTTTATGTCTATAAACCCATTTCCTTATCCTTACAATGGAGCTATGGATACATGTTTTCATATTTACATGCCTAAGCCCATGTGCATACATAAAGCACTCAGCACAATGTCTGCCTCAGTTAGCTTTCTAATTCCCTGAAAAGAATGGGCAAAATTACCAAATGGTGAATAGATTTTAAGAGGGTAAGACTGAGGTAAAATTGGATTAAGCCATTTTTTTTCTTCAAGAAGAGTATTGAACTACATAATTTAACATCCAAACTCAAACACTTTGAAGAATGAAAAGAAAGAGGTACCAAAATTTAAATTGTGTAATTTTTGAAATTTTTATTGACCAAAGAATTAGTTTTTATCACATTGGTGGAGCTATAAATGGTGCTACTCAAAAGCTAATATTTCAAAAATAGAATTTTCTCCAAAATAATAAAAACATACATATGAGTATGTGTGTATACATTCAAAAGCAAAATTTTTAAAAAATTTCTATTGATTATCTGAACATTGACAATAACAGAATAATTGTTCTTGGTACATATTCACATAATTTGATCAGTTTTTTATTATTTATGTTTAATAAATGTCACTGGCATTTTTCTAAAGAATATTTTTTCAAATAGAGTCTTATTATTTTCAACTTTTCTATAAAATTGTGTACAATCTTCTTTAAAATTCCAATTATGGTGAATAAATGTAAAATGTTGACATTTTCAATGAGCTCTTCTCTATAGATTGCAATATTTTTAATTGAACAATTAGTCTCTCTATAGCTGCTAATGTACCTAAAAAGCTCAGAGCAAATTCTAATAAATGAAGAGTACTTTCAATACTATATTTTTTAATTGAAATGTGTAAATATTTTAACCTAATATTCTCTTTTTGCCTATATTCAGACTAAATTTGATAAATATTTTTTTAAAAAACAAAATTTATCAAATAAGGTGTTACTATTTCTGATTCATTTGCCATATTTAGATGCTGCAAAATTTTAGGATCGCTCAATTGATCCTATTCCAGTACGGAATATAAATTTGCACAATTATAAGTAGGAATTTCATCAAATGATTTTTCTCAAAAGCTGAGATACTTCAAGTTAAAGCTCATGCATGATTTGAACTCTCATCATTTAATTTGTTCAGATCTCCTCTTATTTTTGTTGATATAGATTTCAAAGTCTTCTATTTGCAAGCTTTGTTTTCAATCATTGCAACTCAAAGAGCTAAAATCCTGAAGTTTTGGTGATATATTCATCAAATACCTTGATTAAAGATTTCCAACTCTGTAACAAATTACCGCAAATTTGGTGGCTCAAAACAATAGAAATTTATTCTCTCACAGTTCTGGAGGCCAAAAGTCTGAAATCAGTTTCGCAGGGCTGGTGGTTGCCAGCAATTCTTGGCCTGTGGCTACATCACTCCAGTCTATGATCTCATGGTGACAGTGCCTTTTCCTCTTCTGCCTGTGTCAAATTTTCTTCTGTCCCTCTTATAAAAATAAAGGTACATGTGATTGCATTTAGGGTCCACCTAGATAATACAGGACAATCTCCCCATCTCAATCCTCATCTTAATCCCATCTGTGAAGTCTTTCTTGGCCATATAAAATAACATTCACAGATTCCAGGGGTTAGGACCTAGATACATTCTTGGTAGCCATTATTTAGCCTACTACACCAAATAATATTGAACAAAATGCAAATAAAATTTAGAAGATGCATTCACAAAAATAATTCCACTGTGGGATGGTTAGGATGATTTATAAAGTAATTCTAAAAGCTTTAGGAAATGTGTGTACTACCAACCTAGATTATGTTGTTTTCAATGTCAGCTTCATCACAAAACTTTTTGATTCAGTTGCTCTAAAGTTGTATACACTTTGACATGGACAATTTCTATTTTAATTGGGAAAATATCCCAGCTTGTTTCAATTGTGTTTGGATCACAACCATTTCTAATTACACTTTTACTCCACAGGCTTCTTGATTTAGTAAAAATATTGCCTTTACCACAACCCTGTGCTCCACCAAAATAAGTAACCATATTACTGTAAGATCAAATTACTTTATCTTCAATGTTGAGTTTTTAATAGAACTTACAGTAACATTCATGATACTGTTTCACCTTCAACACCTCAACAAAAAGAACTTCCAGCCATTATTGAAAATAATCAATTTTCTATTGGAAACATCTGATGCCTGATACAAAGATGGTATTGTGTAACTCTTTTATTAATGAATACAACGTCATAAATTAGCCCATGAAATGGATAATTATTTATATCTGAAAGCTGAAACAAGAAGGTAGAGCCTCACCTTGTTTGACCTCAGCTGGGAGCATGCATGTTAAGTGGCCCATGTCTTTTGCCACTCTGTGTGGGTCCATAAATGACTGCAAAAGTGCCACAAGAATTGATTTGGGGGTTGCAAACAGACGTTTGCCCGTAGGTGAATACAGAATCTAAAGATAATGAAGATTGCCTGTATTACGAAGCTCTTTTTCAGAGAAGTAGTACAAATTCACTCTGCTAGTAGGATGTATGAGGATATTTTTTTCAACCAACAATGACCATTGTCATTTCAAAAATTTACCAAATTAACCTTTTAAAAGTACCTCATTGTTTTAATCTGAATTTCCTTAGTCACTATTGTAGTAAAAAATTTGTAGGCATTTATTACTCATTTGTTTTTCTATAAAGTTTTTGTTTCTTAACTTTGCTCACTTTTCTATTGGGATTTTAGTGTTTTCATATTGATTTGAATGAATTTTGTATGTATCAAGTTTATGGACCCTTTGACATATTTCATGTAAATATTTTTTCCAGTTTTTTTGTTTGTCTTATAACTGAGTTTACAGAATGTTTTGGCATACAGAAATTTTGTGGGTTGTTTTTTTTTATGGAGTTCTCAAATCCACCATCATTTCCCTTAGGCTCTTTCAAAATATTTGTAAATAAAGGAAAGAGACAGGGCTTTATCTTAAGGGACAAGGAGAGTCCAGGAACGTTTGATTCCTGCTTATTTTTTCTCCCTCCCTCACCCCTGCCTTCCTCCTTTCTTCCATTACTCTTATTCCTTCCTTCTTTCCTTCCTTTACTTAAAAGATGCTGAAACCTGAACTTTTTATTGACATAGAAATAGATTTGAAGTGAAAACAGACCAAAGATACAAGAAGGAGGTGTTTGATGGGGTCTGTCCCAAAAGAAAAAGGAATAGTTTTTACAGATAGTTTAAAATTCAATTCAGCAAGAAATAGGATGTAGTTTTCATTTTAAACTGGAGGGTGCTGAAAGTGAAGAGGAATTAGGTGACCTAAGGAGAGGTATCTTATTCTTTTCTGGAGTTTCTGTGCTCTAGAAAGCCTGGCACATTGGGGGAGGTTGCTCGACAAATTCTTCAGTAGCTGAAGGTTGGTGGCATAGCTGGGATCGTGGTCAAGAACTTTCTTCTTACACCACTTTTTTAAAGTTCACCAATGGGCTTTTTTGTTTCTTTAAGTGCTGTGCCTTACCGGTGCACATGTGAGACAGTATTTTAACGATTGAAACAACACAATGAATACGTACATCTTTAACCCAGTGATATGAAGAGTCTTGGTCTCAATTGTCATTCCCTTAAATATTCTTTAGAAACCAAGAATGAAAGGTAAATGCTGCTAACCAAGAATGAAGGTGCATGTCTGCTTAACCACTTCGGTACGAGAGTCGACTATAGTCGATAGCCACAGATGAACGCACACAGCAACTTTAGCCGACAGCCATGATATGACTTTTCTAATTTTTCATTTATCAAAATAAAATTGTGAACATTTTAAAATAACGCCATGAAAACATATATGCATATGTTACCTATTCTGATTTACATTACAAGTTAAGCTGCCTGTAAAGTAAAACAAGCTGTCAGTGCTTTAAGGCTTTCCTCATCACACAAGAGCAAAACGGACCCATCGTCAATGCGCAGCACAAACTATCTTGGGGACTGTGAGCTGTGAGCTGTGGGCAAGAGTTCGCGGCCGGTGAGCGCCAGATCGAAGTGGTTAATAGCAGAAAGTTAACTGTCTTTCCCATCAGAGACTAACTTGACTTTAACTCTTTCATTGAAAACTGTATTGAAGACTGAACCGTTGAGAAAACTATCAGGCTAGGCGCGGTGGCTCATGCCTGTAACCCTCATCCTAGCACTCTGGGAGGCCAAGGCAAAAGGATCGCTCAAGATCAGGAGTTCGAAACCAGCCTGAGCAAGAGCCAGATCCCGTCTCTACCAAAAATAGAAAGAAATTAATTGGCCAATTAAAAATATATAGAAAAAATTAGCTGGGCATGGTAGTGCATGCCTGTAGTCCCAGCTACTCGGGAGGCTGAGGCAAGGGGATTGCTTGAGCCCAGGAGTTTGAGGTTGCTGTGAGCTAGGCTGACACCACGGCACTCTAGCCCAGGTAACAGAGTAAGACTCTGTCACAAAAACACATAATAAAAAAAGAGGAAACTCTCATCCAGAATTCTTGTGGATTAAGCCAAACAGATTTATCAAATCAACCATGTCCTTTATGGCTTACAGGGAGGAGGACTAAAGGGTTGTTTAAATAGAAATTGTATGTTCTTGTTACTGTTACACCAACCAGCAAGGATGATGGAAATGGTCGCCTTTTCACAACAGTAGCTAAAGATGTGTTAATTTTAATTAAAGCTATTCCAAATACATTTCACAGCTTTTGCAAGGTACGAAGTGCTTTACAAGCAAGTAACCCAGAAAAAGATTGTTTCCTTATTTGTTTTGTTTTTTAAATTATTAATGAATTAGTTAAGAAAATTATCAGTGTAACTTACAAATTTTGATTCTGGATTATGTAACTATATATGGTTTTATTTGGTATATGAGTAGACACACACAACAAAAATACAGGTTTAGATTTACATCATGTAGTCATCTTTTTTTGTGGGAGTGGGAAGGGGAGAAAAAATTAAACTAAGAACATTTTTTTTTTTTTTTTTTGGAGACAGAGTCTCGCTTTGTTGTCCAGGCTAGAGTGAGTGCCATGGCGTCAGCCTAGCTCACAGCAACCTCAAACTCCTGGGCTCCAGTGATCCTTCTGCCTCAGCCTCCCGGGTAGCTGGGACTACAGGCATGTGCCACCATGCCCGGCTAATTTTTTATATATATATCAGTTGGCCAATTAATTTCTTTCTATTTATAGTAGAGACGGGGTCTCGCTCTTGCTCAGGCTGGTTTTGAACTCCTGACCTTGAGCAATCCGCCCGCCTCGGCCTCCCAAGAGCTAGGATTACAGGCGTGAGCCACAGCGCCCGGCCTTAAGAACATTTTATATACAAAAATAATCTTTAGTGAAATGGGATGAATTTTCATTCCACTTGGGATAAGATAATGATAAACTAAATTCTTCTGACTTTGTTATTTTGGGTCATGTTTATAATTATCATTATTTATATTCAATTTACTTAGCATATTTCCTGGCATCCATTTCTATTAAAGTCCAAGAATATTGCTTCAAGGACTGAATTATGGTATATCTTGCCAAAATGTAATTTTTGATTATAGTATTTATCTTGTATATCAAATGACAGATATATTTGAATAAAAAGCATCTATAACAGTAATTCTCACTCTAGTTATGGGAGAGAGACACATTAGAATATCTTTGGAAATTTTTAACACATCAATATCCAACTCAACCTCTCTTGAATTAAACCATAATTTCTGAGGAAGGGGACTGGGTACTGGTATATTTATAAAAAAAATGTCCCAGGTGATTTTTATGTGTAGCCAGAATTGAGAACCACCAATCTGTATAACACAATGGTAATTTTTCAATATGGAAATTACTAATCAATTATATTCAAGATAAAGTTATAATCATTTCTAGTGTGACTCATGAACGTACATTGTGCCATCCTTGTTCTGAATCTGTTTGGGTAATCTGGGCAGGATTTCACATTATCCATCACTTCTCTTCCTTTAAATTCTCTAGTTATTTCTCTTTTATTGCCTTGAAGTCTTAAAGGACTTTAATTACTAAGGAAGAAAAATTTCATTGCCATTTTATCCTAATAATCAAACATTTTTTCAAAAGTGATTTCTTGGCTGGGTGCAGTGGCTCACGCCTGTAATCACTGCACTTTGGGAGACCGAGGTGGAAGAATCACTTGAGGCCAGGAGTTCGAGCCCAGCCTGAGCAACATAGTGAGACTCTGTCTCTACAAAAAATAAAATAATTAGCTGGATGTGGTGGTGTACACCTGTAGTCCCAGCTACTTGGGAGGCTGAGGCAGGAGGATCACTTGAGCTCAGGAGTTTGGGGTTGCAGTGAGCCATGATCGTACCACTGCACTCCAGTCTGGGCAACAGAGCAAGACCCTGTCTTGAAAAAAAAGTGATTTTTCTATATTAATGACAGCCTTTCTTTCTTTCTTTTTTTTTTTTTTTGAGACAGAGTCTCACTGTGTTGTCGGGGCTAGAGTGCTGTGGCTTCAGCCTAGCTCACAGCAACCTCAAACTCCTGGGCTCAAGCAATCCTATTGCCTCAGCCTCCCGAGTAGCTGAGTCTACAGGCATGCGCCACCATGCCCAGCTAATTTTTTCTATATATTTTTAGTTGGCCAATTAATTTGTTTCTATTTTTAGTAGAGACGGGGTCTCACTCTTGCTTAGGCTGGTTTCGAACTCCTGACCTTGAGCAATCCTCCCACCTTGACCTCCCAGAGTGCGAGGATTACAGGTGTGAGCCACCGTGGCCAGCCTCTAACAGCCTTTTGATGAGAATAATAACATCACAGTTTCTTGGAATTTTGTGTTATTTTTCCCAAAGGAAAAAGCCCTTTCCCCAGCACTCATACAGTTAGCAAGTATTCTCTACTGATACTCTGACTTTAACCTAAGCAGTATTTGACTTTATGTTATACTTTCATAATTGTTAGATATAATTTTATTGACTGTTTCTCACTTTTCTTTTCAACATACATCAAAAATGAGCAGGCATTCCAGAAAATTATCCTAACTTTATAGGTAAAAATAACTAAAACACAGTAAAACACCATGTTTCCCCCAAAATAAGACCTACCCATAAAATAAGCCCTAGCAGGATTTCTAAGCATGTGTGGAATAGAAGCCCTACCCTGAAAATAAGCCCTAGTGCTGGGCGTGGCTACGCAGTGCATCTGCACAACCCATGCATTTCGTCATGGACTGGTAAAGAAGACAAGCAGCCCTTCTCATCTGCCCCATCGTGACAGCCACTATCCCAGAGGTGACCGGAAAGGTGCGGGCAGCCCCACCAACAAGGTCGGCTCCCCCTGTCAGGTCCCGGCCATCCTGTGCGTGCTGCAAGCTGAGGCTTTGAGGGGAAGATAACTCATCCCCTGAAAATAAGCCCTAGGGTGTCTTCTTCAGGAAAAATAAATATAAGACTCCGTCTTATTTTCAGGGAAACATGGTACATCCCATAGTATTTTCTCATTCAATATGTGAGAAAGAAAATATGTGTGGCAGTTTACTCCCTATTACTTTAACATAGTTCTAAGCTGTGTGGGCAGTCAAACCTGAGCTGAAAACCAGGGTGTTTGTGTCTAGATTGCTTTGGTTGAGTCATGGAAGTTTATTTATTTATTTATTTATTTTGAGCTAAAAAATTGGATCAAAGACTTCCTGTCACCTAACTTCAGTTCATTTTCCCAGCTGTGTGACTAGCGTCCTAGTGTTTGCCTCACTGACTACTCGCTATTTTTATTTGACTTTATTTTATGAAACTTTGTATTTTGACCTATTTTAGACTTACAGGGAAGTTGGAAAAAGAGTATGAAAAGTTCCTTTATATTTTTCACCCAGCTTACCTTAATAGTAACATCTTACATAACCATAGTGCAATGGTCAAGAACAGGAAATTAATGTTGGTTGGTACAATATTATTATTAACTAAACTATAGAATTTTTCTCAAATTCTACCAATTTTTCCATTATCATCCTTTCTTTGTTCCAGGATCCTATCCCACATTACATTTGTTGTT
The DNA here is from genome assembly GCF_040939455.1 of Microcebus murinus. Classification (NCBI taxonomy): domain Eukaryota; kingdom Metazoa; phylum Chordata; class Mammalia; order Primates; family Cheirogaleidae; genus Microcebus; species Microcebus murinus. The sequence goes on along the minus strand of NC_134122.1, from coordinate 48,283,306 downwards.
CACTCTTCTTAGTCTCTTCCAGTCTGTAAAGGTTGTCTTGCATCACTTGACGCTCATTGCATCACTTGATCACTCATTGTCTTGCATCACTTGACGCTCGTAAAGAGTATAGATCAATTGTTATTTTGTTTCGTTTTGTTTCGTGTTAAAGACAGCATCTCATTATGCTGCCCAGGATGGAGTGTAGTGGCTATACACAGGTGCAATCGTAGCTCACTGTAGCCTCCAACTCCTGGGCACAAGCGATCCTCCCATCTCAGCCTCCCAAGTAGTTGGGACTACAGGAAGATATCACCACACCCAGCTTGATCAGCTGGTTTATAGAATGTCCCTCAATTTGTATTCTTCTGATATTTTCTCATGGTTGGAATGAAGTGATGCACTATTGGCAAGAATACCACAGAAATGATCTTGTGGTGTCCTTGGTACCTCATATTAACGGGTTCATGACCTCTTTATCTTATGACTTACCTTGATTGCTTGGTTAAGTGGGTGTCTGCCATGTTTCCATACTGTAAATATGCTGTTTCTCCGTTTGTAGTTAACAAATATCTTGGGGAAATATGGTGAAATTATTCGACTCCTGTTTCTTCTCAAACTTTCACCCACAAATTTTTGTATCCATAGGTGAATCTTGTCTGTTACAGTTATTATTGTGGTGGTTGCCTAATGGTGATTTTTTTTCTTTCTTTCTACATTTACTTATTGAAATTATACTATAAGAAAGAGTTTTTTCTTCTCCCATGTATTTGCTTATTATATTATTTATTTATAACTGTATGGAACTATGGATATTTTTTTTATTCTGAGTCCAGTACTATCATTATTTTCTTTGTGACTCAATTTGTTCTAACTTTGGCCATTCAGGTGAGCCCTTGTGCTTTGATGAGCCCTAATTTTTATTTTATTTTTTTGAGTGTTTCCTTACTTTTCTGGGGCCACAGAATGTTCTTCATTTTGTATGCCTAGGATCTTCAAGCATATCTGTAATGAAATAGAACTGCTCCTGTAAACTTTGAAGTGAAAAGTTGATTAATTTATGTGACTGGTAGTTATCTACTTTATGAATTAGCTCACTTCTATGTCACAAGCTGTACAATTGTAAAACACTAGTGGACTGTGCCTCAGTGAGACCACTGTTACATGATACTAGTGAGTAACTGAATATCGACTAAATATCACCCACAAATGAAAAACAATAGACTGAATTCATGTCTTTGTCTGGGGGAGGATGGGGTGGAGTTTCATGTACGTTGTGTGTATTTTCAAATGAACCCAGCAATACTTTAGATCATTGTAGGGGGTTCGAGGAATTGACTGAGGGACTGATTAAGTAAAAAGACATGATCACAACGTAGGAATAGCACATACCAGCTTTGCTCCTCTTTGACAGGTTTGCACAGGGAAGGAGTCTCTCTCAGCATGTGACCCTCTAGAGCAGGGGTCCTCAAACTTTTTAAACAGGGGGCCAGTTCACTGTCCCTCAGACCGTTGGAGGGCCGTTGGAGAGTGCGGTGCACATTCCACACATGCGCACTGTGGGCGGGGGACAAGTCGGCTGCTAAGCAGGACAAGCAGCGGCAGCAAAAACACCCAGTGGGCTGGATAAATGTCCTTGGTGGGCCGCATGTGGCCCTCGGGTGGTAGTTTGAGGATGCCTGCTCCAGAGCCTAAGGGGAGGAGGGCAAGGGAACGTCCAGGGGAGAAGAGAATTGGAGAGAGGGCTTATGTGTTTACATGCTGTCATTCAGCAGCACAGCCGGAGTCTCTGAGTCAGAGAGCTCCAAAGGGCAGCTGTAACTTGGGGTCATTATGGCCTAGAGCTTATCTCATCTATTGCCAGCAGATGTTGGGTACAGTTTTACAGGGGACACAATGTAGACTCTAAATGGCTAAAAGTCTGCTTGTTTGGGCTACCTGCTTATTTGGACTGATTTAACAATCAGATGTGTAAAAGTTTGAGGTTGGTGCTGGCAGGCTTTTGAGCTAATGAGTCTCTGCCTACAGCAAAGAAATAAGCAACCTAGAGTCTAACCCACAGAGCCATCATTGCTTCATTTGCATAACACTCTTAAAGTAGCACCATACATTTTCATGCTACATTGACTTTCAGTTTCATGAATATAATGAATGATTATGGAGGGTGAGCTGGAGAGCTGAGCAGCTGGAGAGCTGTCAATCAGCTGTTTCATTTTATGCAGCAAAAATGATATGTTATTAGCTTGGGACTATTGCAATAGTAATATTTTAAAACCTGCATTGCAACTCTAGTCTTCCACCACGTGTGCATCCAATGAGGAGCTGAAGATGGCATGCAAATCCTGATGATCTACTCATACATCTCCAAGGGGAACTTGGGGGGAATTTGAGTTGGCACCTGTGGTGAAATGGACAATGGTGGACTTAGAGTTCAAAGTAGTCTTCAGATCCCAACAGTGCTACTTATTTGTCTGCGGCCATAGGTAGAGGACTTTAGCTTTGCAACAGCCAGTTTCCTCTGCAAAATGGGAATAGGACTATCTACCTAACATGGTGGTTGTTTGTGCTGAAATGAGTCCCAGAATGTAAATGCTGCCAAGGACGACCTTCTAAAGATTGTCTGTAGTTCATGTGGTCACAGTGCTGTTGATCTCCCTACCTGATGTGATTTGAAGAGTATTGAGACCACCACTCTACAGTGTTGACTTGAAGACCCTCTACATTATAGTGCTCCCTGAGACAGGGACCTGTGCATTTTGCCTACCTCTGAATATTGGACACCTTACACAGTGCCTGGTTCAATAGGTACTATATAAAGACATCCCTTGAACCACTTCTCTGAGAAAACCTCAACGGAAGGCATGTATGGGAAATGAATAAGTTCTAGAAATCTCCTGTACAACATTGTGCCTATAGTTAGTCATACTGCATTGTGCTCTTAAAAATTTAAGAGGGTACGAAACCTTAAAATCTGTACCCCCATAATATGCTGAAATAAAAAATAAAAAAATAATAAAATAAAATATGGTCTACAAAATGAAAAAAAAATTTAAGAGGGTAGATCTCAGGTTAAATACATTATAATACTAAAAAAATACAAATAAAAAGGCAACAATCCCTGATAAATGCAAATATTATCTATTAAATCATTAATGTCTTGGCTTATTGCAATCAATCAAATTAACTTCGGTCAGTTAGCAGTACCCTAAAGGAATGGGCATATTTCGATGGAAGGAGGTCTAGAGCACGAGCTATTGGTGAGTAAGGAAAACGTGGTGTTGGGGCAGGTAGTTGCTGGGCGGACAGTAGGGAGTGAGAAGAGGATAAATGCATTGGAAGGAAAACCCTCAAAACGAGGAGAGGGCTCATGAAAATAGTCACTGACAACAAACATGAGCAACTTCCCAGGAATGAGTTCTGTGCCTACACAATGTTTAATGTGTATAATTCTCTATCTTACTGAGGATAAGATATGATGGAGTGAATTGTATCTTGAACATGGCTTGTTTTTACTAGAAGTGCAATAGCATTTTTGCAGGCTCCAATAGGCAAAGGAAGATAGAGGAGAGGGAGTGGGGGAAGAGAGCGACGGAAATGGGGATTGAGTGAAGGAGGGAAGAGGCAAGGGAAAATAAGGGGGAGAAAAGGAAAAATGAGATGCCGGTAAGACTGAGAGTTGATGCCATAGGTACCACAGCTCCTGCTCTACTCAGCGACTTCCTGACGTAGGCTAAAGTCCTCAGATAACTTTTTCCCTGTCATTTTCATCCACAAATCTCAACTACAATTGCCTTTTGAAAGGTACTCATCTGCTTCTCAAATGTTGTTCCTACAGAAAGACATCTTTCGAATCTAAACACTATTGTGTGTCTCAGCCACCTGAAAAGAACAATTACGGAGAGTAATTGGGCAAATTAAGGGTATAAATCCCAGAAGAAACAATGTATTTTGACAAGAAAAATTGGTTGGCAAATGTTAGGTTTTTATGAGTAATCATGATGGTTCTTTAAGTAATTATAATTTGTTCTACACTCTGTCACAGTTGTTTTGATTTGTGGCTTTTTATTAGTGAATAAAGTTATTTGGTTGTCCTTATTTTTAGGAAGAGATTCACAGTATTGAAATATTTCAAATACCAGTGATGTTAAATTTCTTGAATATCTTCCCTTTCTAGTGTCTGATGAGTCATTGGACTGTCATTCTGTCCCGAGAACATTATGGTGACACCAGTCTTAGTCACAAAATCATTACTGTGGCAACTGGGCGGGGGGCAGGATACGGGAAGAAATCTACACAATGAGAAAGAATTTGGCTTAATCTTAAGGTTGAAGTTATCACCCACAATTTTAAAGCAAATTTATCTTAAAGTACATTTTCAAATTTCCCAATGCTCTGCTGCCCTGTTATAAGGCTAATCTCAGATGAATGAAGTCTAGGGGCTGCAGGGATATGCAATTTGGATGCTGTAGCTTCATAATTCAATTTTCTTTTCACAAACATGATGAATGAGGATTAGGAGTATTATTCTGCAGGAAAACTAAGTGCAGTCATGGAACGTAAGCCCAGCTGTGTTCTGTTACACCCTAGAAGCATAATGCTAGAGCACATCTAAAGGCTATCTGGTTCAGTGCTCAGCTGAAATATAAAACTCACAATAATAACGCTCTTATTTTCACCTTCATGTGGAAGCAAACAGACATCAAATATTGATTGGTTAGTAAAGCATTTGCATTGGTAATGCATTGCATACTGTTGAAAAATCTGAATAGAAAGAGCTGTTTTCAAACACAATAAATAGATCAAATAGCTCTTCTGTAAGAATCAAAGCAGCTTTCCTAGTTATTTTCCAACTCATCAAAATATAACACAATATTGTGACTTTCATTTTTCAGTGTAAAAATGAGTTACAAGTGGAACGACAAGTAGAACTGACTTTGTTTTTCACTACTCTTCGGAACTGGGTGGTCAAAGATTTGACAACAGGCAAGGAAGATAATATGAATAATTAACACTGTAAATTTGTCTCCCTTATTAATACATTAAAACTCAAAGAAACTAGTCGGGAATCTAACGTTATCTAACAAACATTCTTTCCACAGTGAGTATTTAACCTGTACTGTCTTTGGCTCTTCATTAGGCCTAAGGCTTAAAAGCCAAATAAGACAATCTTAACACATTGACTACCACACTAGGATAAAAAAAATTCTTCTTGGGGCCACTGTGTTTTATTACAAAAATAGAATAAAAATTTTGAAAGCAAAATGATCCTTGCTAATTTAAGGAAAAACGAAATTTATTGACTTCATTCATTTAATCCACACTTTTAGAATTAATTTGTCAATATTAATTGTAACAGTAAGAACATCAACAAGTAAGATCTTCATGAACCAGCTGCAGGGTTTTGCCCAGGTTTTGCTTCACAAAGAAAAAAAAAATGCAGCCTCAGTAACTGTTGGGAGCAAGAAATGTCCTAGCCAAGCTCAGTGAGGAAGCAGCAGCAGAATGGCAGGGCTTGGGGCACGTGATCGCACATTTCATATACTTGGCAGCACCTCAGACTTTCATAGGAATAGAAATGAAAGACTTTTTAGTTCTCAAAAATAAAATGTTTCAGATTTGATTCGCCTCTGAATTATACTTAGGAATAGGGGAAAATTAGCTCAATCTCCAAGACACCCTCCAACCCTCCATCTGCCTGTTCACCCCCATGCCACCCCAACACCTTCTGTGCTCCTATCCCACCACCAGTGCCCACCGGATTTTGTTCCCACAGGCGTCTCTCTGAGCCTCTAGTCTAGGCATCGTCAAACTATGGCCCGTGGGCCACACGCGGGTGTTTTTGCTCGTTTGTTTTTTTACTTCAAAATAAGGTATGTGCATTGTGCATAGGAATTTGTTCATAGTTTTTATAAAAACTATAGTCCGGCCCTCCAACGGTCTGAGGGACAGTGAACTGGCCCCCTGTTTAAAAAGTTTGAGGACCCCTGCTCTAGTCTCTGCTACTGGTCTATACCCTACAAACTACGTTCACCACCCAACGCCAAAGCCTTCTTAACACTCCCAGCAAGCCTGCAAATCCCACTCCAGGAACAACGTTGTATCTAATGTCACAAGCCGTTGAACCTCCTTTAGGGACAATTTTGAAAGCCTGGCTTTTATGCTTCCAATAGTTGTGATTTGTGAGCAAATTACCAAACCCAGAAAGGCTGCTAATCTTTGCTACTTGCTCCTATGAGCATGTTGTTAATAACGTCATTATATTATTTGTTAATGATAATCATGTATTATTTTGTTATGGTAATGAACTATTGTTCTTTCAGATTAACTCCACAAGGGCATTCATCTAGCCTCTACTTTTGCCTGAATCTGTTAATTAAATGGCCAGAGGTATCTCTATAAATTAATCACTTCACCCACCACTGAAACCTAACAGCTGTCTATATGACACAGAACTGTTGTTTGCTTTGGTGAGAAGCTGTCTCCCCACAGTTCTGGCCAGAAATGAAGATGAGTAACATAATGAATAAGCATCATAAGGGAAAATTCAGGGCAATTTAAATTAAATCATTTCTGCTTTGCTGAATTGCCCATGTATGGCATGATACAAAAATTAATACGTGATTTAAAATACTGGAGACAGGAAAGAAAGCCCGCCATTTACTTTCTTCTCAGAATTGGAAAATAGAGCACAGATACACCGTCTTCCTCAGCTTATTGCTTATTATTTTTATAAATCTCATGATTATTGGGATCTTGGTTTTTGGAGGACAATAGACAATGAGGAAAGCCATTATTTCTACTTTCAGATCTCCCACACTCCTAGTCCTTGGCAGTTTAATCCGAATAAAAAATGATCACTCACTTTTCTCTAATTTTCTTTCTTTCTTCCCCATCATCTGGTCCATATTCATAATTACTCCCTTAGATTCAGATAATTGTAGAGATTTTGATAAACATGCCATGATATCTGTGCATTCACAACAACCGAAATCGATTTGGTAACAGCATTCGATAAATATGTTGAGCAACTGACTAGTAAGTTGGCTAACAGAATTGTCTCTCAGGATTTTCCTAGCATGGTCCCTACCCAGTAAAATATATAGAAATTACTTGTGAACAGGAGGGTGACTTGAAGGAAGCACATTTTTGTTCCTCCGCCCAAATTTCTACTTAAATGACCACTAAAATATACCACTATATTTTTACAACAGCTGAAAACTAGACATAAACACCATCCATACACTGTACATTTTGATCTACAGGAAGGCTGGCATGATTGTCTGATTCTGAGAAATCAGGGTGTAGAGAGTGTGAATGAGAGAATGCCTTGAAGACTTCCTCTTGATCAGTCTTAAAGTTCAAGAACTAGAGGCAAAAATGCATTCTGCAGCTTTAAAGTCCCTCTTAGCTTTTCCCACCCGCAAGATTTGGACTTTGCTAGTAAATCACAGGTCTCATGTTCACTCCTGTTTTGTGGGGCCTAGAAAGTAGAGATCAGAGACAGCTCAGGTGTGCTCCTTATGCTCACGAGATTATGAGGAGAGAAATGGCAGGACCGCCTGTATAGTGACCTGACAATATTGATGGTATAGATGAATGTTTACTAAGTGAGAATCTGTCACTTATGTTCTCTCTCCACACCCCAGGCTGTTAGATCATGAAAATGGTTTGTATCTGCAGACTGTTCTAGACTGGGACCAAAAGGATTCACCCTAATTCCCATTGGACCCAACATTTCCCTGTGGGATGAGTTAAACTGAAATATTGTTGGATCTATGGAAATATGCTGTAGTTTGTATGAAATGGATCGCCGAAAAACAATTAGATCTACTGCCCTCTTCTGAAATGGAGTTTTCTGCCTCACTAAGAAAGGAAATTCTAATGCCTAACAAAATGAAGAATCCATTGATTCTTTGTATGATTTTATGATCAGTATTGGTGAAGTGGAGACAATTTTAGGACAAGAAGGATTATGTGGAGATGAAAAACTTAAATGTTAAAATCTAAAAGACGGTGAGGTGAAGACATATGCAAAGTAAGTTACTAATTTATTAATTGCAAATAATAGAAGGAGGCAGCAAGTTAATCTTTCTTCCTTGATGTGAGAAATAGAGAAAACCACAGAATATTTGAGGGGGAAACAGTTTTCAAAACACAGTCCATATCACAGTATGTGAAAAAAATAAGGAGAGTATAGATGTCTTAAATAAAAAGAAAGCAAGCAAAAAGTATGATAATTGGCATTAGTCAAACATGTCATTTTGGCAACGTAAATGGATGACATTCCCTGATTAAAGTGAAAAATTTTCAGATTGGTTAAAAATTAAACCGAACAACCCCAAATCCATACGATACTATTGTAAGAAATATACCCAAAATAAGAACAATGAACTATTAAAAATAGAGAAGGGCAAAGATATATTAGATGAGCACAAAATAAAGGAAAGCAGAGGCATTGGCATTAATAAGCCAGTCATCATTTTTTCTATTCCCATTCATTCATTTCCATCATGATGTACCTCTTATGTGCCAGGCAATTTTCTAGGCACTGGGAATATGACTGAGTGAAACAGAGAAAGTTCCAACCCTAATTGCGCTTGCTTTGTAATGGGGGAAACACATTAAACAAGTAATTGCATAACATAAAGTCCAATAATGACAAAGGAAACTAAAGAAGAGAATGACTGAAGCAGCCATTTTAGAAGGGAGGACATGACATTTGTCAGGGACCTGAACGGAACAAAGGAGAGTCGTGTTATTTGGGGATGCTTCAGCGATCTAGAACATTTCTTCTCAAAGTACAGCCTATGGCACATTTGTTTCCAATTAGTGATAAGGTAAGAAGATTGCCCCCAGAGTGCAAACCAACTACATCAGTAAGGACCCTGATTGCTGCAGCCAACATTTTTCTCCTTTATTGTGAGACTTTCTCGATGAAGGAAGTAGAGTGTTCGTTTGCACTCTGGCTCTTGCTTTTTTTTTTTAATTATGGCATATTATGGGGGTACAGATTTTAAGGTTTCAATAAATGCCCATTTCCCCCCCTCCCCCCACAAGTCTGAGTCTCCATCATTGGCTCTTGCTCTTTATCCTGTGGCACTCTCAGTCATCCTGTAGACAGAGGGAGCAAAGTGCAGAGGCCTGAGATAAAAGCATAATTAGCATATCAGGCAAGGTAAACTGATCAAGGAGATGAAGCTGTAAGAAATAAGTGTATTTGTCTTACCTACAACCAATAATTAACTAAATAATGATTTGACTTAGATCATTGTCTTAATTGTTTAAATAATTAGAAATATTCCTTTCAGAGATATCAACATTCAAAAATCTGTAAAGATCTCTGTCCTGAACCCACGACTTGCATCAAGACACATACATATAATTTTCAACTCACTCACATGTCACTTTGCTGTCAGTCCCAGCGTGTCTCCAGCTGCTGTCCAGCTCACAGATTCCTGAATCTCACTCTGTCGCCTTTCCTCTGGGTCATTGAGAGAGAGAGAGAGAGAAAGAGTAAAAACGGTTCAATAAGGAAGTCAGAATATATGGTTCTTATTTTATCCATTGCTCTGCCAGCCATAAGATATGATATTACTAGTGGTAAAACAGTGATGATTTCAGTTATAAATCGTTTACTATCCCCATAGAAAGTTGAAATGAAGTTGGTTATGTTTTCTTCCATTTAAACAGCTTGCTCTGGGAGCTAGCCCTGTTTTCTAGACCTAGTTTGGCACTGAATTCCAGTATTCTGTAGGTCTTATTAAATACATAAATCTTGTGTATTCTAACATACTGCTTTCTATCAACAAACCACCTCAAGTGCTTACTCTCATTTTAAAGGACAAGAACTTTGGGGAATACTAGGAATATATTGGTTTTAGCTAGAAAATGCTAACATTTGATGCTTGGATGTAGCAGAATAGCCTCAGAGTGTCCATACTCAGCCAACTAGGTGAAGTTTTAGTTCTCTGTTTGTAGGGAAAAAAAAGTCTCAGGGTACCAGCTCTAGGAGTATCACTTCCCAGGCCTCCCTATCATTCTAGGGTATAAAGAAAAGTAAAGTGGTCCCATCAAGGAAGAGTTAAATTTAAATGCTCTCATAATATAGCACTTGAAAATAGTAAATTTTTTTCGACAAGCAGTAATAAATAGTACCTTACATTTGTCTGAAATTTATACTTTACAAAGTGCTTTTAAATATACCATGTCATTAAATTTCACAACAATTTGGCAAGAAAGAAATGATAATCTCCATTTTGTTGATGAGTAATGAAAGCTATTATCTACTTCACACTCACTTCTTGCCAGACACCATGCTAAGCACTCATTCGATCCTTGCAACACTCTTGTGACGTATGTGCTATTATTATCCTTGTAATACTTACATTGAAAGCGAGGCTCAGAAAAATGAAGGAATTTTCCTAGGGTCAGGCAATTAGCAAGTGGCAGAGTGGAGATTTGAACACAGGTTTTTCTAACTCATAGTGCTCTAAACCAGTGGTTTCCACAATATTTTTGGCCACACGATGTTTAAATGCTCTGTGTGCTACTGTGTTCCTATGTGCATTCAAATATATACAAAAATAGAAATTAAAAAGAGAATAAGATAAAAAGTGCAAATAGAAATTTAAATTATTTCTCTCTACACTCCAATAGAGTATCTTGTACAACCCATGAACTTAATCTAGATGATGATGCTTCTAGATGATTACCCTCTATGGGCTTGTGTGGATGAGGACACCAAGGCCCATCATGTCTTGGTAACTTGCCCATAATCACACAATCAGTAAAGGATTCAGTGAGAACTCCACCTCGCCTCTTCTAACTCTCGGTCCTTTCCCATTCCATTCCATCGCCTCTCAGCCAGCCTCTGACCATGGCATTCTGTATCATGCTCTTGGCTAAAGGCCCACAATCCCTAGACTGGTCACAAATACCTACCCCTCTGAGCACTAGTACCACTGTTAGACTCTGAAAAGAATGCTATGGTTTGAATGTTCTCTCCAAAACTTGTTGAAATGTGGTTGCCATTGTGATGGGGTTGAGAAGTGGGGCCTTTAAGAGTTCATTAGGGCTAGGCATGGTGGCTCATGCCTGTAATCCTAGCACTCTGGGAGGCAGAGGTGGGCAGGTTATTTGAGCTCAGGAGTTCAAGACCAGCCTGAGCAAGAGTGAGACCTGTCTCTACTAAAAACTGACAAAATTAGCTGGACAACTAAAAATACATAGAAAAAAAAATTAGCCAGGTATGGTGGCACATGCCTGTAGTCACAGCTACTCTGGAGGCTGCTGAGGCAGGAGGATTACTTAAGCTCAAGAGTTTGAGGTTGCTGTAAGCTAGGCTGACACCATGGCACTCTAGCCCAGGCAACAGAGTGAGAGTCTCTCTCTCAAAAAAAAAAAAAAAAGGCCATGAGGACCCTGCCCTCAAGAATGGATTAATGCCATTGTCATGGGAGTGTGTTAGTTATCACGGAAGTGCCTTCCTGATAAAAGGATGAATTCGGCCCGATTTCCTCTCTCTGTCTTGTGAGCTTGTTTCCACCTTTTACCCCTTTGCCATGGGATGACCCTTGCCAGATGCCAGTGCCATGCTCTTGGATTTCCCAGCCTCCAGAATTGTGAGCCAAATAAATCTCTTTTTGTTATAAATTACCCAATCTATCGTATTCTGTTATAGCAGCAGAAAATGAACTAAGACAGAGTAAGAGAAATTAGTATTCCAGCTATTATAATTGTTTGAATAAATCAGGTCCAAATCCTCTTAAATTCCAAATTTTCTTGATTGACAACATCTGCTTTCATTGGATAACTGCTCACTTCTCCCCTTGATGCCATGGAGGGCTGCCTGTTTAGCACAGTCCAACATATACTTTTTTTTTTTTTTTTTTGCTAGAGTTTGTATTTGACTGTACTCTCATTTGGGGGCTGGACACTCCCCAATTTAGTGTTTACCACTTTACTTGTTTTTGTTAACATCTAGTGATTCTGTGAGTTCACTTTAATATGAACAATATAAACTGTTGTACCTAACATTGTAGGTGTCCTCAGCATACGGAAATCATCATGTCTGATCCTGAGTGCTTACCTATTTTGGGGCCAAAGGTGGCACTGCAAAATTGCCAGAGTGGTGAAGCCTCCAGGTGTGGGATGAGATGGGGTTGGAAGCCCGGCGTGGTTTCTTTCCCATAGGTGAGTATGAGCCTGAACAAGCAATGCCACATCACTAAGTGTCCTTAGCAAGAGTCTGCCAGGGACTACTATACAAACACAGGACAGGAAAAGTGAATCCAGAAGGCAGGACTCTGGAAAGAAACCAAGGGGAGCAATTGCTTTATTGAGTTGGGTTTTTTGTTTTTTGTTTTGTTTTGTTTTGTTTTTTTGAGACAGAGTCTCACTCTGTTGACTGGGCTAGAGTGCGTTTGCATCAGCCTAGCTCACAGCAACCTCAACTCCTGGGCTCAAGCAATCCTTCTGCCTCAACCTCGCGAGTAGCTGGGACTACAGGCATGCACCACCATGCTCGACTAATTTTTTCTATATATTTTTAGTTGGCCAATTAATTAATCTTTCTATTTTTAGTAGAGGCAGGGTCTCACTCTTGCTCAGGCTAGTCACGAACTCCTGAGCTCAAACGATCTGCCCATCTCGGCCTCCCAGAGTGCTAGGATTACAGGCTTGAGCCACCGCGCCCAGCCCTTTATTGAGCTTTTTATTCCAGGGACTCAAACCTTTACCTTTAAGAGTCAATTCAAAACTCCCCAGCTCTAGCCATTTATTTTTTAAAAACCATTCATTTTCATCAAATATAATGCCAGGCAAGTAATAAAAGAAATTATATTCCCTTTCTTACATTTTGTTTGCTTCAAAGAGTAGCCTATCAAAGACAAGGAAGTCGGTACTGCTGCAAATCATTTTATTTGATTTGATCTCCCTTATTCAAAAGACATGTAAGAAGTTCCTGCCATATGCCAAGTATGATGATTTGTGCTGGAGGATACAATGAGCAAGACAGGCTCCCTGTCCTTCAAAAGCCTGTAGCCTGGGAAAGGAGAGAAGGCACACACAGTCAGCTGCACTACAATTTACTACGTGACGTGTCCTGGAAGTGGTTTGGGTGTTAACTGTCTGGAAGTTCATACAAAACACAGCACTAGTTTAACTCCCTTTATCTCACCCACTTCTATATCTACAGAGACTTCAGGTGGGCTGGACACTTCACACAAGGATAAAACAAATACCTGCGGTCAACCTGGAATAGGACTGGGGCCTCTGGGTAACTGGACTGATGCCCTTGGCATTTGGCCACACTGTCTTCCTTTAGGGCATTGTGAGTGGATCACTCTTGAAAGATGTGTTCGGGATCCTTCAGTGATGGGACCTTGAATCCAGTAACAATGAGAATGACTAGATCCATCGCCTGCCTTCTTTAAGAAATCTCTGAGAAGAGCTAGAGCAAAGGCCCTTATGAGCTGGCCCCCCTCTTTGCCCCAGAAAGGGGATTTTCATGTTTATTCCTTTAGGGCATCTAACTCCAGTCATCCACAGTGATTTCTTCTCACTGACACTTGGGAAAATGTTATTTGCTGTATTTCAGCTCCTCCTGCAGGCCTAGCCCACGCCAGAGTCACAGTAAACAGAGGATAGGTGTGATCTCCCTGAGCACTCTGTCTGAAACAGCACCCACCTTCCCTTGCTTTATTTCCTTGGACTTCGCAGCTGATGGAGTGTATCTCGTTACGCTTGTGTTGTGGTCTGTGCTTCCCAGTAGAGCGTAAGTGCCTCACCAGCAGGGCCTTGGTCTAGCTTGTCAGCTGTTTTGTTTCCAATTCATAGAACCCCACTGGGCCCAATGATTGTTGGCCGGTTGAATGAATGAGCAAAGATACAGACAAACAGTTGAATATCTTGCTCTGTGAATATCTTGCAAAAAGGCCAATTCTATTAAATTCTTACCAAGTAGGTGCTGTTTAAGAAACTCAAAGATAGCCTTTCACAAACCAGACCTCCTATATTTGTGACCCTTCATTCTCTTGAAGGCATTATTTGCATATTCTTAACCCCTACGGGCCTTTCACTAGAGTTGTTTGAGTGACTTGGAATTCTAGAATGACTTTCACGTGTTCCAGTTATCAAGGCTCCCCAAGGGGGGTACATTTTATCTGTCTGACAGTGTATTCAGCACACTAGGGTCCCAGGTTTCCCGGAGAGCCCTTCAGAATAAAGTCTTTCCATCAGGTTTTAAGCAAGCACTTTTTTAGTCATCAAATAGAGACTCCCTAATGCTACTTCAAGTGATGGTGTGTCTATGGAGGGGAGGAGTGGTGGTTATCGTAGTAACATAGACACAAGGAAACCCACGGAAATCTGCACAGCCAGGCCTTGGGAAAGTGGGGGTTCTGTAGCAAAAGCAACTGCAACAGCAAAAAGGGTGGATTTGTTCAGGTAGTCTCAGCTACCTGCCACAGGCCTGTTTTTTATACTATTATCTCTTCTGACGCTCTCTCTGTTATAGATTTCTGTGTAAATAGGAATATTAAGGTAGATGTCTTCTGTCTACCTTACAGTTTCTGCTTACTCCTTTTTTTCTGTTACCACATAACTACAACTTGCACAGGTTCATCATGAGCCATCCAACCTCTCTCTTCATTAGAACTTTTGTAAGGATATATAGCAGGTTCTTGAATAAAGTTGTTTCATGCCATGTTGTTTTGTTCAATATCAAACTTGGCTATAACATTGAAGAGAAAAAAAAATTGATTCCTGGCCAGGATCACTGTCTGTGTGGAGTTGGTACATCTTCTTCATGTCTGTGTGGGTTTTCTCTGGGTTCTCCTGTTTCCTCCCACATTCCAAAGCCTGCTAGGTGAGTTGGTGTGTCTACCTGGTCACAGTGTGAATGAGTGTGGATGTGGGTGCTAGTGTGCCCTGCAGTGCGACGGTGTCCTGTACAGGGTGGATGCCAGCCTAGTGCCCTGAGCTGCTGGCATAGGCTCTGGCCACCCCGGACCCTGAGCTGGAATAAGAGGGTTGGAAAGAGAATGAGTGCGTGAATACAAATTATTGTATAACAAAATTTCATCAAGTATACAATAATCATACAAATGCACGACAATAAACATTGCAGTAAGAAAGCACCCAGTGAGCCAGTGAGCCTGCCTATTTGTTATTGATCTTTTCTTCTTTCTTTCTTTCTTTCTTTCTTTCTTTCTTTCTTTCTTTCTTTCTTTCTTTCTTTCTTCCTTCCTTCCTTCCTTCCTTCCTTCCTTCCTTCCTTCCTTCCTTCCTTCCTTCCTTCCTTTCTTTCTTTCTTTCTTTCTTTCTTTCTTTCTTTCTTTCTTTCTTTCTTTCTTTCTCTCTCTCTTTCTTTCTTTCTCTCTTTCTTTCTCTCTTTCTTTCTCTCTTTCTGTCTTCTTTCTCTCCTTCCTTCCTTCCTTCCTTCCTTCCTTCCTTCCTTCCTTCCTTCCTTCCTTCCTTTTCCTTCTCTCTCTTTCTTTCTCCTTCCTTCCTTCCTTCCTTCCTTCCTTCCTTCCTTCCTTCCTTCCTTCCTTCCTTCCTTCCTTTTCCTTCTCTCTCTTTCTTTCTCCTTCCTTCCTTCCTTCCTTCCTTCCTTCCTTCCTTCCTTCCTTCCTTCCTTCCTTCCTTCCTTTTCCTTCTCTCTCTTTCTTTCTCTCTTCTTCCTTCCTTCCTTCCTTTTCCTTCTCTCTCTTTCTTTCTCTCTTCTTCCTTCCTTCCTTCCTTCCTTCCTTCCTTCCTTCCTTCCTTCCTTCCTTCCTTCCTTCCTTCCTTCCTTCCTTCCTTCCTTCCTTTTCCTTCTCTCTCTTTCTCCTTCCTTCCTTCCTTCCTTCCTTCCTTCCTTCCTTCCTTCCTTCCTTCCTTCCTTCCTTCCTTCCTTCCTTCCTTCCTTCCTTCTTTGACAAGGTTCCCTCTGTTGCCCATAATGGAGTGCAGTGGTGCAATCATAGCTCACAACAACCTCAAATTCCTGGGCTCAAGTGATCCTCCTGCCTCAGCCTTCTGGGTATCTGGGATTACAGGCATGCACCACTGTGCACAGCTATTGTTTGTTTTTGAACTGTGTAGTAGTACAAGGTGCTCTTGACAATTTTTACTTTGCAAACATTTATTCCTTGATTTAACCCACCACCACTATGGCCTCCATAACTCACTGATTCACCAAAAATTGGATAAATAATTATCTTGTTTTTTATTAATCTTTCTTAAATGCAAATGCATTTAAGCTATAAACATAGCTCACATTTATTTTAATATTTAATATTAGAAGTGTTTTGGTCTGTATTTAGAAGTTTGATGATGTTTCACAAACACTGACTTCTGCAAAAGGAAAAATAAATAATTTAAGAAGTTTGGTGATGTTTTTGTGACCAGAAATATACTGTAGGAAATTAACTCTTGTTTATATCAATTAGTCTATGGTAATACTGGTTTCCTCATGTGTCCCTTTGCTTAAAGTCAGAGTTTCCAAGAACGTATTAATGATGTTAAATGAGTACTTACTGTATACAAATTAAAAATAAGAGGCTTAATTTTTTTTTATTGAAAATAAGGGAAGAGATTTTCCTTTCTTCCTTTTTCTTTGAGCATGTACTTTAGGAAACTTCTAATTGTAAGTATTTTTGCCTCTCTTTGAAATGTATATAAATCCTTTTGAAGACTAGACAGGACTTTCCTCAGATTTAGACCCTAGAATGTCTTTCCCAAGGACTGGCAGCCATCTCTTTGAAATGTAAATATCAAGGGAGACGGCACGCTTATCTCCCAGTTTCTATGGCAGGGTAAAAGCCTAACTTCAGTGGGTACCTTGCTCCAAATTGCAAAACTACTTCCTGTCATAAGATATGAGAAGTTTGTTTTTTTATTTTTATCTTTTTCAGGTAAAGCCAAGTAGCTAATGCTGGTGGTCTTCCCCATTACCAGGCAATGTCAGGATGAACTATGTGTGATAAATGGTGCTACCAAGTCCTTTTACTTGAGGACTAGTTATTGCTTATCTTGAGAATATGTATGTAATGGGTTGTAGCTCTTGGCTATATAAAAGGGTGAGATTTCTTTCCATCTTTGCAATCTCTTAGTGGGTTGCCCGTGGTGTACATTGCATTCCGGCTTAATGCTATAAAATAAGATTTATGGGTGGGCATTGTTTGGACTGAGCCCCTGCACTAGGCCCCAACAGACCAAGCCAAAAGGGAGTCACTCATGCTAAGTACCACATAATCAAACTGAAACTTTAAGGAAGTAAGAAAATCCCCAAACAACCAGTTTTTTTCTAAAAACAAGAGATTTACAGCCATCAATCAGAAAGAACCCAATCAACCTGAGCCAGCATTATAAGGAAGAAAGAAAGTAACCTAAAGTAACTTGATGTTAACCAATCTACTTTTTAAATATTATTCTGTTTCCCTGTTCCTACACAAATTACCTTACAAAAAAAACCCAACTGTTCTACCATGTCCAACAGAGCTCCCTCTGTTTTTAGACAGGATGCTGCCTGATTCATGAATTGCTAGTAAAAGGCACTTCAATCTTTAAATTTGTTAAAATTCTGTTTTTAAAACGATGCTTATTCAATCATGAAAATTGTTTTCTTTCTATACTACCTGTGTGGAGAGGATTTCTGGGTTGGGAGAAAATTTTCTTTTTAATTCTATTTTTCCAACTCCTATCCCTTTTATTTTCTATAGCTTCCTGACTATTTTCCTTTTCTTCATTCAAATTTCTTGGAGAAAGAATATTATTGGACAGCTCTCCCTTTTGAGCAAGGTTGTCAACCTATGAACAGGCTGGCAGTGGATGAAGTGCCCTCTCCTGGTCCAATCTGTGAGGCCAGAGGTGAAGCAGGATCTTCTGCCCTACACATGGTGCTAAAGACTGCTCATCAGTCGTGGTTGCGAGCTAAGTGCCTCTCTATATGAAACTTTTGAACATTTTTGAAAAGCTAAGGAATACAAAGATACTGGCTGGTTGCTCCTCATGTTTCCGGACAAAGTGGTGAAAGAAAAGAATGAGTCCAGCGAGTTGAATCCTCAGCTGAAGAAACATAAATGACCCAAGATCTTCAGGATGTGCCCCGAAGAAGAGCCTTATCTCCTGTAGTTGCAGGGCTGAAATTGCTGAAAATCAATTGTAAGACCTCATCCTGTGATTGGCTATGCTACAGTGTGAGTTGAACTCCCAGACTTCTAGGTTGCCAACTGTTAAAATGAGGGCATTGAGTGGGAAAGAATGAGACCCTGTAAGTTGGGATGGAGACATCTGGGAAGACACTGATGAAGCTGGGGACATTAAGCCCTTAAATTCTGATAATTTTTCTTTGCCAGAGGAAGAGATCTTTCCATCTCCTGCAGAAGAGGCCTCCCTAGTCCCAGTGGCCCGCAGTGGTAGAGGCTTTTCCACTTCTGTCTCAGGGGTTTAACTCTGCATTGCCTGAAGAAATGGTAATGGCCACTCCAGGGAAAGTTGCCAAGTAAGAAAATTCTGATTCTCTTCAGGTTCTTCATGACCTCTCTTTGGTTCTAGACCTATAACTTGACTCAAGTCCCAGCAGGCCCCTAAAGGTGAGGTACACAGTGTGACCTGTGAGGAGGTGTGCTACACTCCAAAGAACTGCTTGAATTTTCTAATTTGTATAAGCAGAAATCCAGGGAACAAGTGTGGGAATAGGTTTTAGGGGTGTGGAACAACGCAGAAGGAACATCAAGTTGGATCAGTCAAATGTACTGACATGGGCTCACTAAGCAGGGATTATGCATTTAATGTTGCAGCTTGGGGGATTAGAAAAAGCTCCAATACTTTGGTTGGATGAAATGTGGGCCAAAAGATGACTTACCATCAGTGAATTTTGAAATGCCTGACTTCCCTTAGTTTAATGTAGAGGAAGGGGTTCAAAGGCTTAGGAGATTGGAATGTTAGAGTGGATTTGTCATTTAAGACCTACTCATCTACACTGGGAGGGTCCAGGAGACATACTTTTCACTAATACTTTGAGGAATAAATTTGCAAGGGAAACCCCAGCATTCTTGTAGAGCTCTGTGATTACTTTTTTGTAGGCCAGACCTTATAGTGGGAAGCATAGCCAATCAACTAGACAACCTATATACAATGGGAATAATCGAATCCCATTGTGCCAGGGGCTAAGTGACAGCAGTTATTCACCAAAGGCAAGGTGGGCGTAGTTACTGTAATGGAGAGCACATCCAAACCAGCAATCAGAAGAGTCTGACCCCAGGAGACCTATGGTGTTGGCTAGTTAACCATGGTGTTCCTAGAAATGAAAAAAGTAGGAAGCCAACTAAATTCTTACTTGATCAGTATAAGCAGAAAAGTTCTAGGTCAAAGAACGAAAGTCTAACTCAAATCATAAAAACAGAGAATCAGGGCCATTCAATCAATTCTAAAACCTGAGCCAGTCTACAGATCTAGAGCCCCTTGAGTGAAGGGGAGGCCAGGAACCCTGGTAGGACCATGGTATAATACCAAAATTTTATAGTCTTAATCCTTCTCCAGCCTTCCCCAAAGGTACCTATGGCCAGATTCAGCTATGGTGATTCCCACCACATCTCCATTCATCTCTCCTATTTGGCCTGTGCAGAGGACAGATGGGTCTTGGAGAATGAGAGTGGGTTGTCGTAAACTTAACCATGTGGTGACTCCAATTGCAGCTGCTGTCCCAGATGTGGTTTTATTTTTTGAGCAAATTAACATATACTCTGGCACCCGGTATGCAGCTACTGACTCAGAATATGCTTTTTTCTCCATCCCTGTCTATAAGTCCCACCAGAAGCAGCTTGCTTTCGGTTGGCAAGGCCAGCAATACACCTTCACTGTCCTATCTTAGAGGTCTATCAACTCTCCAGCCCTATGCCATTATTTAGTTCACAGGGATCTTGATCACCTTTCCCTTCTGCAAGATATCACTCTGGCCCGTTACACTGATGATATTACGCTGATTGGACCTGGTGAGTGAGAAGTAGCAAACTCTGTAGACTTACTGGTAAGAACTTTGGGTGTCAGAGGGTTGGAAATAAATCTGAACGAAATTCAGGGACCTCCTACCTCAGTGAAATTTGTAGGTGTTCAGTGGTGTGAAGCCTTTGGCAGGTTCATATAAGTGAATCAAAAAGTTCAGGACTTTAGGATTTTGGAGCAAGGCCCTGACGTCCCCTGCAGATAACTACTCTCCTTTGGCAAGACAGGCCTTTTGTGAGGCCTGCTACTAGGCCTCACTGGATACTGAATGGTTGGCTATGTGGCACCAGGTTAGGACGTGACCTGAGATGCCCATTAAACCTGGGTGTTATCTGGCCAGCAAGCCTTAAAGTTGAACAGGCACGACAACACCTCATCACCAAATGGCAGTGTTATATACATGACCAGGCCCAAGTAGGCGGTGAAGGCACAGTAACTTACATGAAGAAGTAGCCCAAATGCCCATGGCCTCCAGTTGTGCTACATTGTCTTCTATCTCCCAGGCTGCACTCATGGCCTCCTGGGGAGTTCCTTGTGATCAGTTGAGAGAGGAAGAGAAGACTTGGGCCTGGTTTATAGATGGCTCTGCATGGTATACAGGCACCACCCAAAAGTGGACAGCTGCAGAACTCTAGCCTCTCTCTAGGACATCCCTGGAGGATAGTGGTGGGAAGAAATTCTTCCAGTGGGCAGAACTTCAGGCATTGCACCTGACTGGGCACTTTGCTTAGAAGGAGAAATGACTAGATGTGCAGTTATAAACTGATTCATGGGCTGTAGCCAATGGTTTGGCTGGATGGTCAGGGACTTGGAAGAAACATGACTGGAAAATTGGTGACAAATTTAGGCAAAAGGAATGTGGATAGACACCTATGAATGGGCAAACTATGTGAAGATATTTGTGTTCCATGTGAATGCTCACCAAAAGTGACCACAGCAGAAGAGGACTTTAATAGTCAAGTGGATGAGATGACCCATTCTGTGGATAATAGCCTCTTTCCCTGGCCACCTCTGTTATTGCCCCATGGGCTCACAAACAAAGTAGCCATGCTGGCAAGAATGGAGGTTATGCATGGGCTCAGCAGCATGGATTTGCACTCACCAAGGCCAACCTAGTTATGGCTGTCACTGAGTGCCCAATCTGCAAACAGCAGAGACCAACACTGAGTCCCCGAGATGGCACCATTCCCCGGGGTGATCAGGGAGCTGGTGATCACCCTGGTGGCAGAGTGATTACACTGTACTGTTTCCATTATGGAAGGGGCAGTTTTATGTCCTCAGTGGAGCAGACGCTTCTCTGGATATGGGTTTCCTTCCATGTACAGTGCTTTTACCAAAACTCCCATCTATAGACTTAGTGCCTTATCTGACACCATGGTATTTCACACAGCATTACTTGGGATCAAGGAACTTATTTCACAGCAAAAGAAGTGCAGCAATGGGCCCAAACTCATGGAATCCACTGGTCCCATCATGTTCCCCACTATCCTGAAGCATCTGGCTTGATAAAATTCTGCAATGACCTTTTGAAGACCCAGTTGCAATGCCAGGTAGACAGCAATACCTTTCAGGGTCAGGGCAAGATTCTCAGCATGCCATATATGTTTTGATTCAGCATCCAATACATGGTGCCATTTCTTCCACAGGAAGGATTTACAGGTCCAAGACTGTATGCTTTGCTGCCCTGCAGGTGTTAGTTCTGAACGAGAAATGCTTCCAGCAGGAAACACACGATTCCATTATGTTGGAAGTTAAGACAGCCGCCCAGCCACTTGGGCTCCTCATGCCTTGCATTCAACAGGTAAAGAAGGGAGGTAGGTGTTGGCTGGGGTGATTGATCCAGACTACCAAGGGGAATTGGACTACTACTCCACAGTGGAGGCAGGAAAAAGTACGTCCAGAAAACTACAACAACACAATACAGGCAGGGCTACTAATGGCCTAGAACCTGCAGGTTTGGATCATCCTGCAAGGTGAAGAACCATGACAAGGTGAGGTATTTGCGGAAGGCAAATACAGAATGAGTGGCAGAAGAGGGTGTTTATAAACACCAGCTAAAAATAAGTGATTAGCTGCAGAAATGAAGAGTGTAATTGCCATGAGTATTTCCTCCTTATTTTGTTATGAATAAATACATTCGTGTGTATGTATACATATATTAAGCAACTATATTCATTCCTTTCTTATTCCATTATCATATAAGAAGTATTGACTTTTATCAACATTTAAATATTTAAGTGTTGTTAATTTTACACTATAGCATTTAAGTTAGAAGGTATCAGAAGAGTAAAACATCACTCAAGGACTTTACCTTTTCTTCTAGGGAAGGGATTAGTGTGTTTTTGGTTGCACACAGAATAGTTGCATTATGTTTGGTGTAGTTATGAGCTTATTGTTGTCTTTATTTGGAGGTAAGTATGGTTTCAGAAGATGCATAGAGTTGATTCGTGAGGGCTGGACTTGTGATGGTTATTTTATGTGTCAACTTGGCTGGGCTAAGGGGTGCCAAGGTAACTGGTAAAACATTATTTCTAGGTGTGTCTGTGAAGGTGTTCCCAGAAAAGATTAGCATTTGAATCAGTAGACTAAGTACAGAAGATTACCCTCACCAACGTGGGTAGGCATCAGCCAACCCACTGACAACCCAAATAGAATGAAACAGCAGAAGAAGGGTGAATTTGCTCTCTTTCCTCTTGCAGCCGGAGCGTCCATATTCTCCTGCCCTTTGTCATGGGCACTCCAGGTTCTGGGGCCTTTAGACTCAGATTAGGACTTATACCATTGGTGCTCCAGTTCTTGGGCCTCTGAAGTTGGAGTGAATTACACCGTTGCCTTTCCTGGTTCTCTAGCCTGCACTGTGGGACTTCTTGGCCTCCATAGTTGAATGAGCCAATTTCTATAACTCTCACTCTCTCTTTCTATCTACCTATCTATATGTGTATGTATACAGAATATATATGTGTGTGCATATGTATATTCTGTATGTATATTTTCCCTCTATATATGTACATACACACATTCTGTTTATCTGGAGAACGCTGACTAATATAATATTTTAAGAATTTAAATAAGGTCATGTTTCTTTAGCAGAAAATCCTGAGATTCTTTCCTTTGATGGCATAGATTCAGTCATTCAACTCCACCGCACAGCTGTGACCACTGGGCTTTGTGAAATCTCCCTCTCTGGAGAAAACTCACGCAGTTTCATAAAATTACTTTTGTCTTCAGGATGGAGGTTTATTGGTTCCCTGCACAACTGGAAAATCATTCCTTTTGCACTATGGAGAATCTTGATTACTTCTTCCAAATTAGTTTTTACTTCCTCTGCTGGAACTTTGAATCAGTACAGTTTTCCGGGAATAAGGCAATATATCCAGAAAATGGAATGCTACCAGGCTTTGCAAATAGCCATTTCCCAGGAGGCCTATAATTTCTCACTTCATCCTATGAAAAAAATGGGCAATGAATGGAAACAAACATATACTGAGACTTACTAAGTTCCCGGTCCTACTGAGGTGCTTCATAAGGGATATCTCATTGAATACATGTAACACTCTTACGATGTAGATACCATTTTAAAAAGACTACATGAAGCCCAAACAAAGTGAGTAATTTTCCCAAGAACTACATTGTGTAAAGTGATGGACATAGATTTGACTCCTAATGTTGGGCTTTCTGTATTATAGCTGCTTGCTACCTGTTATCCTCCAATTAGGCCTGGGCTAACAACAAGGCTGAAGTGGTGCTATTTAATAAGATTGATGCAGCTGAACCAATTTTTTGCCATCTACAGGAGGAAGACAAAAAGTTTTATAAAGCTCCTCCCCTAACCCACAACAAACCACTCAGCTCTAATTTTGCTTCTTTAATGGAGACACTATTTTTTTTTTAATTCCTCTGGACATGTATTCCCTCTTATTAATTCAATTTCTTTCTTTTAATTTTTCCTCTGTGGTCTTTTCTACCCTTTAAGCAAATCAGTGAGATTTACTGTCCTAGTGAAAGGTGGGCAGGTATAGCCCAAGTCCATAGGGTAGGAGAGAAGAAAGTGATGACTAGGAATATTCCTCCTAGACAGGAAGTGGAAGTAGAAGCTCTTCCTGGGTTATAGGTCAGGGAGAAAAAGAAATTAAGGGAAGAATATCCAAGGGTCAGGATGTTACCTGGATCCCTCAACAACCCAGAGCCTCTAGCCTTCAGGAATTACACATGAGGCTGAGGAGTGCAGGAGCCAGCAAGAAGGAACAGAGGATAGGGAAGGCAGACACTTTAGAGGACAAAAATCCCATTTATAGGAAGTTAGGTTGTTAGATATGAAGTATTTTTTATCAGAAAAAACAAGGTTACCTTATCCTGGTCAATTCCAGGGTTTCTTACCAGCTGGTCAGTGAGAATAGGGCCTCTGCATTAGGATGAGAGAAATGATATTAAATGGAAAAGTCTACATTTGTAGCACATCCTGCATTTGTAGTGTATTAATTTTAGACAATGTTGTGCTTCCATAAGTTATTCTTTTGGATTATTAATAAGAGCTCCTCTCAAAATACAAAGAGATCATCTGGGAGGCGTTGCTAAGCATCAACATATGGCATGAATCGGGTGATTGTGGCTCATCTCAGGGATGTGGAGAGACCTTCAAGGACCCAGTAGAGACTGATATGATGGGGCTATGGTCCATAGGGTAAGTCCCTGCTGAGAGACGCCAGGCCCAGGAAGGACTCTATTTTGTAGAAACCTAAATCTAGGGACAAAAAGTGGATATCTAGGCCTTAGCACTTGGGAATGGCCGGAGAGGACAAGGAAAGGTAGGCAAGGAGATGAGGTTGGGTTGGGGCACCTGCAAGCATATATCATGCTCCATGTGTTTGCATGGCAGCAATTTGAACCTTAAATGGCTATCTTCAAAAATGCATAGAAGAATATGAGTCATCACAATTTATTAAGCTGTATCAGTTAGCATATGCTCCCTAACAAATAAAATTTAGTGGCTTGACATAATAATCATTTATTTAGCTCATGATTCTGTGGGGTAGCAATTTGGGCTGTGCGGTTCTTCTGCTGAGCTCAGCTAGGTGCGCTCACGTGGCTAAGGTGCAGTGCTGCTTAGCCGGACAGCTTTGCCTCTGGGGACAATGGGTAACTGGAGCTCGTGCCTTTCATCGTCTAGCAGGTTAGACTGGGCTCTTTCACAAAATTGTCCTGGGTTCCAAGAACAGCATTCCCAGTTTTTAGAGGATGCATCTCTCAATTTTCAAGTATTCCCTTCCAGTCATCTGTCATCTAATTATGTCCTCAAGTATAAGCGACGTCCTCAATAAAATATATTATATTTTATGCAGATATTTCTTCTACACCTCTTTGTGTGAACCTTTCTTGAAAATAAAACCGTTTATTCTTTCAAGGAGCTCACATTTTAGTGAAGACAAAAAAATACCACCCATAATTATAAAAAAACACACACACACACACAAAAAAAAGGGGGTATATGAGATACGGGAATGTTAAGTGGAGCACTAAAACCAGTCTGGTGAATGGAGAGATGGAACAGTCAGGAAAAATTTCTTGGTGGAGGTGGTGCCTAAACTAAAATCTCAAAGGAGTTCACCTTGATGGGTGGAATGGGGAGATACAGTAGATAATGGTTAATAATTGTTGTAATGAATGAACCCTCAAATTTCAGTGGCCAACATAGTGAAAGTGTCTTTGTTCTCATTAGAGTTCCATGCAGGTGTTCCTGTCTGCGGAGTAGGGGTGCTGCTGGCAGAGTAGGGGTGCTGCTCTGCCTCTGAAGTCATCGGGGGATCAAGGCTGACAGACACTGTGCCTTTTCCAGTGCACAACCTCTACCGTCCCATTGGCATCGTGGGGAGAAAGGACAGGATGTAGAAGGCAAATCTACATCTGAACCCCTTCCCCATGCATCGGTGCTATGAAGACTGCAGTGGTGAGACTAACCACATGGCCCGGCCATGGGGACGGGGACTTCTGCTTTGTTCACTGCGGGGTTCCCTGCACAAGGAGCAGCCCCCAATACATGCCAAGTGTACAGCAGACACTTGTCAAATTTATCTGTGATCGAATGGATTCTGGTACTATTAGCACAGCATTTACCATACTTTCTATAAATATTTGTAAAAATGTAGCTTTCCATCCTCTCCATTCCTGTTGTTCAATGGTGTTAAAATGTAGCGAAAAATCTGAGACATGGGAATACATGGACTTCTTAGTTATGAACCTGAGAGCTATCACAGGCTGGAAAAGGCCTAGGAAATATTTGTTTGTTGGGCACCAAAGATGAACAGTAGCTCTATAATCACACTCTCTCCCAGCTGATGAATTCTTTCCTTCCTCCCTCACTCCATCCCTCCCTCCTTTCCTTTCTTCCATTTCTCTGGGCATGGACATATTCCATAGTGCTGCTGTCCTACGTGTTCAGGGGCATACGGAGATTTAGTAGAAAAGGATTCCAGAGACATCACCAAGAACAAGTGAAAAGCAAACAGTGAAAAGCACAGATAGCAGCACCCCCTTGCCTGTTCTGCGGGGCTGACGGGGGGCTAGCTCTAAAACACTTTCCACATCAGCTGTGCCCTTTCTCCATATGGACTCCCTGGTACATATAAAGTGCAGGTGTCACCTTCCATTTCCTTGTTCCAGTGAGGGGAAAGTGGCAAAAAGATGACTGTGTGAAGGCTTTCTACCGGCAAAGCCATAATTTTCATGTCAACATCTTATGCCTCCCAAGAGATCTTTACTGTCATATATATGTGTCTGAAAATTATTCTTCCCATGAAGAATATTCTTGGTTGTCAGGCCCATGGATTAGAGTGACGCATGCCAGAAGGACAATTTATACCCTCTTTAAGAAGTAAATTAACGATAATATGTATAAATAGCTGTTCCCACAGATGCAGCTGAGTTCGGAGGACATGGTAAGCAGCAGGGGTTATTGATATTTTTATGTGATCAGAAGAACCGGCTTAAACAAACATTGCTTCCCAGTGAGACATTCGAAAGTCAGCACATAAAGTCAAAAAGTTCCAAGTTCTCAAGGATTTTGTATTAAATGTATCATAAGTCCTTCAGTAGCTTGAGGAATATGATGTACATGTAGCCCTGGGGATTCATACTTAGTTACAAGTATTACAGGGCTGACTGATGGCTCCCAAGGGCACCAAGGTTAATGTTAAGTTAATGTCATTAGAAGAAAAACAAAGATTCCCACTACATTTCTTTTTTATGAATAAAGGCAGTAAGGCAAATATGAACATAAAACGTGTCTTGTTGAGATATCAGCTGAGTGGTCGTTCGTGTTTTCAATTTCAAAGGAAGACAGGGAAAACGTGGAATATCTTCAATTTTAGTCATATAACTCTAGGAGAGTCAAAACTCCACCTCCACTCTCTTAGGATCCTGGCTGGGCCAGAGGATTAAACTGACAGATAGATTAACAGGAGAAAAGCGTACTAAAGACCCAAAGAAACAGAGTCATTCACTTATATATTGAATTGGACAAAGAATACTAAATTGTGAAATGTGGTTAGGTAAAGGGGCTTAGTCAAGAGTAGTTAATTGGGTGGCAAAGTGACTAGGAAGACAAGGGTTAGTCTAACAAGGTGTGCGTATAGTGATTTCCTTGGTTTTAACTTTCTGTTCTTGGTAAGAATGATGCTTTCATAGGGAGAACATCTTTGACGTGGCAATTCACCTCCTGCTTTTAAGAAACAGAATGAAGGTCAGAGTGATCTTCTTGTACCTACTGTTTTTTAAGGTGCCTTTGCCTTAAATGATCAATCTTCCAGAGCAGCACACTTTTGGGTGGCATATTCATAACTCTTTCATCGCCAAGAGCTACATTGTAAGCATTTTTAACTACATGAGCCAAATTCTTGGTGTCAGTCATGAAAAGACATCTAAATGGAATTTATTTTCTTTAAGGTTTGTGAGGAAGGAAAAAAACACTCTGGGTGGGAAGAAAGGTACCTAGTTTCCTGTAAACTGTTGTCTAATAACGGTCAATTCAAAAGTAACAGGGTTGTTTCACTTTTAAGAAAGCCGACCTTCCTTCCACAGGTGTACTTAGCAAAAGCAGTGCGAGCCGTACACTCCTTGCATCTGTGGCCCCTGTGACTCTAGGACCACTGTTCCCTAAACTTGTTTCCAGGTCATCATCCAACCCAGGATGCAGTCGCAGTACCCCTGAAAGTTTCTTAATAAACAATCTATAAAGTATGCATTTATTAGGATTAGAAAGGGTATCTCTATTTTAGGAAGCAATGTGAATAGTGACAAATATTCAGAATCATATTGTTCATTTATCAGAATAACGACTTTCAAAATGATGTGCTGATTCAGAGAACCAAATCTGTATTTCCATTCTGCCACTTACTATCTGACTTTGGACAGATAGTAAACTGTTTCGCTAAACTGTTCTGAGTTCCATTCACTCGTTAATCTTTAGAATGGAGGTAATATGCTTTGCCTTCCAACTCCAAGGAAGTTATTTTAAAGTATGAAATAAGGTAAATAATGTGAAAATGCCATTTAAGCTAGAAACAGCTACAAACTATTAAGATAAAATAACAAATAGCCCACGTATATTAATACTTATGTTTGTAAATGTGAGGTGATAAATCCTATCTATTCTACAGTAAAAAAAATACCCAAGACCAGATAAAATGAGCCACAATACTTTATTGTTCCTATTATTTTTAGCTCTGGAGGTATGTTGATTTGGAAGCAAACTACTTTAAAGCTTACTAGATCTCCACAACTGCTTGCTGTGTTAAAGCAACTTTGAATAAAACTTAAGTTAATAAAACCACTAGACAGAGAAAATGATAATCCTCAGAGACTGGACATTTGGAAACAGTGTCTTGCCTCTTCATTAAAAGCTTGGACAGAATTTTTGTAGACTTTATAGTCAGAGAGTACTTATTCTTGACTCTACTTATCTTTGAAGTTACGAGGGCAAATGAATGTCTCAGTATCTTAAAGTGAATCTATAGATTCCTACATGAGCCTAACACACTGACTTTTTAAAAAATATGAAGAGTAAACTTTGGCCTACATTATTCTAAATGATGGATTGTGCTTACAGTTAGCTACTGAAGTAACCAGTTTTGGGGTTTCAGATAACTTCAGTCAGAATGTGAATTTGGTTGATCAAAGATACATGCTCTTTAGCAGAAAGCATTTAATCCTAATGCAATTCGATACCTGCACACCTCCTCTTCTGTGAAGCTGAGAGTTGAGAGACTGTAGAAACAAATATTTGCACAGGAAGGATCTTCGGTATATTCCAAGTCTGGGTTGGTGCTAAGCTATATTTCAATGCCTTGAAGAGAATGTAAAAGTGAAAATCTCCAGTGGCTCCTTTTCTCTTTTTGGAGCCAAGCACCTCATCATTTACTGCTGATGTATGAGTGACAGTTGATGATTAGTTTTCCATGTAGCAGATGTATCTTGATGAATAGAGGAAGAAAACGTTCTCCAAGCATTTTGGGGGAACTAGATGATGCACTGTATTTGATTTTAACCCATGTTGAATCATCAATAATCAACAATGCAATATTATAAAACAGACTTTTGCATGGCATTTCATTTTTTAAAAAAATAAAACAGAAACTTTTATTGAAATATTAAAAATATTTCATCTGACTCTTGCAAAAACTCTATGAGCTTGGTAATTTTATTAGCTCCTAGTCTTTATTGAAAGTTGAGAACATTGAGGTACAGAAATTGCAAGAGAACAGTCAAAGCATTTATTGTTGTGAGAGGAAAATTAACACAAATACTGAAGTATAAGCAAATAGTGAGCTGACTCTATATGGATGCATATACAAATATGAGCTTCAAAAGTCAGTTTGGCAACTGTCATTGAATGGTGCCCCCCACAGTTAATGTCCACCTGAAACCTCAAGATGTGACCTCATTTGGTAATGAGGTCTTTGCAGTTGTAATTAGTTAAGGATCATGAGATTAAATCATCCTGGATTTAGTGTGGGCCCCAAGTCCAGTGACTGGTGGCCTTATCAGAAGAGAAGAGAACACAGAGAGACACGTAGAGAAGAAGGCCTTGTGAAGATAGAGGCAGATATTGAAGTTATGCTGTCACAAGCCAAGGAATGCTTAGAGCTACCAGAAGCTGGAGGAGGCAAGGAACAGTTGTTCATCAGAAGCTTTAGAGGGACTGTAGCTTTAATATTACTTAAATTATAGAAGTCCAGACTCCAGCAGTGTATAAGAGTAAATTTCTGTGATGTGATTTTAAGCCATGAAATTCTGGTAATTTGTTACAGCAGACCTAGGAAGCTAATACAGGAACACACAGGCAGGACTTACAGTGGAGTGGAGTAAGAGATTTGGTACTTCATTTTCCCAAAAGGCAGTAAGTTAGAGAACTATTTCAGGACTCTGGAAATTGATAAAGTCAGAGAAAATAAGAAGCAGTTATTCATGAAAATCCACTGAATCTGAAATATTATTGCCTGGAGCTGCTCCACTCTTCTCTCTGGCTTGGGAGCTCCACAGTCAATTTGAGATGATAGAAAAAATAATATGTGAGTTAAAAGACAGATCAATAGAAATTATCAATCTGAAAATAATAGAGAAAAAGAATGATGAAAAAGAATGATGAAAAATTAACAGCTCTTGCCGGGCGTGGTGGCTCACGCCTGTAATCCTAGCACTTTGGGAGGCCGAGGCGGGCGGATTGCTCAAGGTCAGGAGTTCGAAACCAGCCTGAGCGAGACCTCGTCTCTACCAAAAATAGAAATAAATTAATTGACCAACTGAAAATATATATACAAAAAAATTAGCCGGGCATGGTGGCGCATGCCTGTAGTCCCAGCTACTCGGGAGGCTGAGGCAGTAGGATCACTGAGCCCCGGAGATTGACGTTGCTGTGAGCCAGACTAATGCCACGGCACTCACTCTAGCCTGGGCAACAAAGTGAGACTCTGTCTCAAAAAAAAAAAAAAAAAAAATTAACAGCTCTTCAGAGGCTTGCGGGACAAACTCAAGTACACCCACAAGTATCAATAGATGAGTAATGGGAGTTTCAGAAGGTGATCAGAGTGAGGGAGGGGCAGATATAAAGTATCTGAAGGAATAATAGCTCCAAAGTCCCACATTTGATTAAAAACATTGATCTACAGATCCAAGAAGTTTGACAGACTCCAAGTAGAATGAATACACAGAGAACCACAGCTAGAAAATCTAAGTCAAGCTGTTGGAAATCAAAGACAAAAAGAAAATCTGGAACCCAGCAAGACAAAACTGATCCATCATGTGCAGGGGAACAGCTACTGGACTTGTCATTTTCAAAAAGGAGGCCAGAAGACAATGAAATGAAATATTCAAAGTGGTGAAAAATTTTGTCAATCAAGAATTCTATACCCAGCAAAACTATACTTCAAACATAAAGGAGGAATAATGACATTTGGAAATAAAATAATACCAAAAAATTTTGTTACCTGCAGACCAAGCCTTACAAGAAATATTTAAGAAATTCATCCAGTCAAAGAAAAGAAATGACATCAGACAGTAACTTAAATTACACCGAGAAGTGAAGAGCATGGGAAAAGGTAAATCTGTGGGTAAATATAAAATACTATATAAAAATATATTTTTCTTTTTTTCAGTTAACTTTTTAAAAAGATATAAGATTTCATAAAACACTAATTAAAACAGTACATTTTGGAGTTTGTAATATACATCGATATAATATGGATGACAGTAATATATATTAAATGTGAATGAAACTAAACACTCCAATCAAAAGGCAGATGTCATCAGACTAGATATGAAAAAAACAACATCCAACTCTATGCTGTCTATATACTTAAATTCAAAGGTACAATAGGTTGAAAGGAAAAGGAAAAAGATATAACATGCAAATAGTAACTATACCAGTGGCTATATTAATAGACTAGATTAATATAGATACAACTGACTTTAAGACAAATCATATTCTTAGAGACAAAGAGGGATAATTTATAATGATAAAAATGTCAATTTATCAGGAAGATATAACAACTAAAAATATATGTGCAAGTGACAACAGAGCTCTAAAATTTATGAAGAAAAAATTGAAACAATTAAAAGGGGAAGTATACAATTCAGGAACAACAGTTAGAGATTTCAATAACCTACTCTCAATAATTGATAGAACAAAACGAAAAATCAGCAAGGATTTATAGACTTGAACAAAACTATCAACCAACTAATACTAATAAATTGTATAGAATGTTCCACTCAATGACAAGAAACCATACAATCTTGTCAAGTGCACATGGAATATTCTTCAAAAAAGATCAGATGTCAGGCCTTAAAACAAGTTTCAATAAATTTAAAAAAGATTGTAATCATAGAAAATATGATTGACTTAGAAATTAACAATAGAATGAGATTTGGAAAAATCCCCCATTATTAGGAAATTTTAAAAATATACTTTTAAATAACTCAATGGTCAAAGAATTTGCAAGGGGAATTGGATATATTTAAACATTTAATGGGTGGCTGTAAAATGGCATAACTACGTTGGAAAACAACTTGCCCATTTCTTAAAAAGCTAAATGTAATCCTACCATATGACCCAGTAATTCCACTCTTAGCTGTCCAGAAGAGAAATGAAAGCATATTCCCACAAAAGACATTAATGTTTCTAGCAGCATTATTCATAATAGCCCGAAACTGGAAACACATGTTCAGCTATGGGTAAATAGATAAACAAAATCTAGTATATCCCTACTATGGGAGATTATTTGACAATGAAAGAACAAACTGGTAATATATGCTATAAAATGGATGAACCTCAAAAACATTATGCTAAGTAAAAAAAGCCATATGCAAAATACTAAATATTATATGATTCCATTCGTACAAAATGTTCAAAAAAGGCAAACTATAGAGACAGAAGGCAGGTCAGTGGTTGCTTAGGTCTGGGGTCAGAAGGGAGATTGACTCCAAATGAACACAAAGGAATTTTAGGGGAATGACAAAAATATTCTAAAATTAGATTTTTGTGATGGTTGCACAATCCTGTAAATTTACTAAAAAAATTGTTGAATTGTGCAGTACAGTGAATGTAAATTCTACCTCAATAAAGCTATAAAATAATAATAGCCATTAGCGGGTAGAGGGTGGAGAAGAACAGATGAAATAAGATTGACAATGTGTTTACAATTGTTGGAGCTGGCTGACTTATAATGGGAGTCCACTATATTATTTTTTCAACTTTTATGCATGTTCAAGTATTTTCATAATGAAAAGTTTCTTAGAGGTCAATATTAAAACAAAATAAATAAAACCTAAGTTGGACTTTCCACGCTTCTGGTATCTAAAGTATCACCACCTCTCTTTAAAGAGGCACAGTATCCATCCTCAAATGTCTCATTACATAAGTCAACTATGAATTAACAAATTCAATTCAACTTCACAGATTTTGATTGAGCATCAGCTATGTGCAGAGTTTTGTCTTGATGGTTTCTGTATTTTTATTTCTTCAGTTTCTATTTGGTTGAAGCAGATATTCATGCCATTGTTTTTAAATTTGGTGATTTTTGTGTTTTTGTGTGTGTGTTTTTTGTTTTTTGTTTTTCTTTCCTCTGAAATTTTATTATTGACAATGGTATAAATTTAGATATATTCTGTTCTATCTCTTGCTAGATTATCTATCCTTTTTATGTTTTGTCTGTAAATAATAGAAGTTTCTTTATAAATAATGGAGTTTTTACCCCCACAATTCAAAACATCTGATGGCTAAAGTAAAATACTTTGCAACATGCTAAGATAATTGAGTTTTGGGAAAAGTAATTAGCCCCCTCAGGTGATGTCCAGCAGAGGCAGTAATTCACTGCTATGCTCTGAGTGGCAACAAGGTCTCACTTTGTAAAGCTCATTTACTCTACTTATAAATGACATGGGTGAGTTTTACCCATCAAAGGCAATGTACTTACTGAAGTAGTGTAGTCATAATTCTAGCTTCACTTATTTGAAAATCCCAAAAGAAATAGAAAGATTAAGGACCAATTTTAGAAGGTTTTGCATT
Source organism: Microcebus murinus (assembly GCF_040939455.1). Taxonomy (NCBI): domain Eukaryota; kingdom Metazoa; phylum Chordata; class Mammalia; order Primates; family Cheirogaleidae; genus Microcebus; species Microcebus murinus. Next base: position 48,249,288 of record NC_134122.1, on the reverse strand, counting down.
ACCTGCTTCCCATGAAAATAGAATCAACAATGGTAGGACATTTAACAAATTACATGCACAGCCCTCATAGAGATATTTATTGGGAGGAAGTGGTTAGAACCAAAGCAAGACTGACTTCTTTCTCTTGATAGTCTCTAGGGATTATCCAGCCCCAAACAGTACTAACTTCTAGGTATAATGTCAGGAAAGTCAACATAAATTAAACATATTAACTATGTATAACCATACATAAAATATAAGATTATGAAAGCTTCCTAAAGTTCATCCTAGTCTTAGAAGAATCTCTGAAACATTTATCAAAAAACTCAGGTGTTTCTGAAATCCCCCCATTTCTTATGATGCCTGTCAAAGAGCAGGAGCTTAGTAAAAATGCATCAAACTAAATGTTGAACTTACCAGCGTCAACAGTGACTAATGTAAGATAAACTAGAAGCCTATTAATGATGTTGTGCTTCAGGTAAAAACAATATATTAATATAAGTGTTATGATATGTTAAGTCAAGGACAAAGAAACTTAAAAGTGTGTGTGTGTGTGTGTAGTGACTAAGGAAAAAAGACATCATCTCTAAGAGGTAGGAGAATGTCTGTTACTAGAAAAGCAAACTACAAAGTAAAGTAGGAAAAAATATCCAGGTTACAACACAACCTAGATGAAATGTTTTACAAGACACTCTTAACCTCTTTGCTCTGTTTTACCAAACCACCATCTGATTATTTAATCTGTATGGAAAAACTTTCCAAACTGGAAGGCAACAGATACGAGTATATTGGTCATCAAAAAGATAGCCTCCATTGGACATTAAAATTGAAATCATGCTGTGTCGATCAGTGTTTAGTCTCAACTTAGCTAGCATTAGTTGTGTGACCTTGAGAAAATCAATTCACTTCTCTGTGAAGAAAATCAGTTTCTTCACTTGCACAATTACAGCATGAGATTAGGTCAGCAACCCTTCCTCCACCCCACCGTTTTTCTCAGAATGAAAGTTTTAGCAAAGTGCTCGATCTGCCAGAACGACTGGACATCCACATGCAAAAAAATAAATATAGACACAGACCTTACTTCTTTTACAAAAGCTAACTAAATTGGATCATAAACATAATTTAAAACACAAAACGATAATACTAGTAAAAGATAACATAGGAGAAAATTGAGGTGACCTTGGGTTTGGCAATGACTTTTTAGATAAAATACTAAAAACACATGTTCCATGAAAGAAAAAACTGATGAGTTAGAGTTTATTAAAATTAAAAATTTTTGTCCTGTGAAAGACTGTTTGGAGAATGCAACAAGCAACATGCTGGGAAAAATATTTGCAAAATACATATCTGATAAAGGATTTGCAATTATGCAAATAAACTCTCAAAACTCAACAATAAGAGAACAAACAAACTAATTTAAAAATGGAGAAAAGATCTGAGCAGACACCTTACCAAATATGATATACAGATGGAAAATAGGTTTATGAAAAGATGCTTGACATCATACGTTATCAGGCAAATTAAAATAACCAGAGATGCCACTACATACCTGTTAGAGTGATGAAAATCTAAAACGCTGGCAACACCAAATGCTGGTGAGTATGCACAGCAACAGGAACTTTCCTGCATTGCCGGTGGGAATGCAAAACAGTACCGACACTTTAGAAGACAGTTCGGCAGTTTCTTGGAAAACTAAAAATATTCTTACCATATGATACAAGAATTGCTCTTCTAAGTACTTACCCAAATGAATGGAAAACTTATGTCCACGTAAAAAACTCACACAGAAATATTCATAGCAGTTTTATTTGTAATTGCCCAAACCTAGAAGCAACCAAGATGGATAAACAAACTGTGGTATATCCAGACAATGGAATGACATTCAGAGATAAAACGAAATGAGCTATCAAGCCACAAAAAGACATGAATACACATTGCTAAGCAAAAGAAGCCAGTTTGATAAGGCTGCATACTCTATGATTCCAACCATATGACATTCTGGAAAAGACAAAACTACAGAGACGTTAAAAAGATCAGTGATTATCAGGGACTCTAGGAGAAGAAGGGAGGCATGAATAAGAGTAGCACAGGAGATTTTTAGGGAAGGGAAACTATTTTGTCTGACACTGTAAGGGTGAATACATATCATTATGTATCTGTCAAAACCCATAGAATGTACAAAGCAAAGAGTGAACCCTAATGTAAACTATGGAATTTTTGTTATTAATAATGTATCAATATCGGCTCAGCAATTATAACAAAGGTACCGCACTAATGCAAAATGTTAATAATAGGGGTGAAATGAAGGGAGAATTGGTTAGAAGGCTAAGAAGATATATGGAAACTCTGTACTTTTCATTCAAATTTTCTGTAAATCTAAAACTGCACACACACAAATATGAAGTCTATTAACTTTTTTAAACAGGTGCTCAGTGTAAAAAGGGTTTTATGGCCAAGTAATTTTTGGAGATGATTCATACTGTTTGAGATTCTCTTTGTGATTCATATAGAATATTAGGTTTGAAAGAATGAGAAATCTTGCAGTAAAAAAAGTATGCTTAATATTGTTTATCCTTCTAGTAATGAATATTTGCCCCCACACCCAGAAAAAGCGCCTTTTCTTTTACTTAATTGAAATAGGGAGCCATTGAGGATGTTTGAGCAGAAGAGTAATTGACTTAAGTTAAAGGATTGCTGTGCTGAGAATAGACCCAGATAGTTTGAACATCTAATTTATGGTTGCCCATTCACTGTATCTCATTGGGTTGAGGTTAGAAAGGATTTAACAAGACCAAAATCATGGCAAAGGTTCATTACGCCAAGATGGGCCCCGGAGAGGAGTTGGCTGTAAGTTAAGCCTAGAATTAACATAGTGATGGATGTAGGACTCCAGCAACAGAGTGGTAATTAGAAAAGGAAAATGTGGCTTCATAATCTCAGCCTTACTCTTAAGTTTGTTTTCTTGGATGCACATCTCTTTTTTCTCCATCTTGTGGAAAGATTTCAGTTTTTAGAGACTGAATTTTCTCTAAAAGATTTCGTGTTTAGTTACACATAAAACTTGAACTTTCAAGGTCAATGACCAAAAAAAAAAAAATCCCACTGTAAACCTAATTCATATATTTTTGAGCATACACCATTAGTCACATGAAAGTCTTTTAATATCTGTTGATTGATTCTCTTGTTTTCATTGTTTTCCTTCTCTTTTTGCCTGTCTAGTTTCACTTAAAGAATTCACTTTAGAATAATTTTCCAAATAAATGTGAGAATCTCTCTTGTCCTCTTTTGGTGACACCAGTTCTCTTTTCCCCAATTTAGAAATTAGAAAGTAAGAGATGCTCCTACTCTCAAATAGCCATATGTATTGCTTTGATACTCCTTTCTCTCTTATCTAAACCATGGATTATTATTCATGTTTTTGACTATAAATTAAAAAATACAGATACTGAGCACCCATTAAATTTAAAGCACTGTGCTGGCGATTGAAATATGAAGATGGGCAGGCGTACCCTCTGAGCTCAAGGAGCTCAAAAGCCAGTGGTCATCTCACTCCAGGTGACACTTTCTTATAGGGCCCTAATTAAGTCATTCCCTAGTACTTTAACCCATAGCATGGCCATGCAGAATTAACTGAGATGACTGGGGTATTGGCTACCTCTCCTTACTGCACTGATATTAAGGAATAGGTCAGCTAAGACTGTAGGAACCTTCACATCTTGAGACACTGTATAGCCTGGGGTCACCTTTCACTCTAGGTGACCTTCTTAGCTCACTCTCATCTTGTAAGATCACTATGGGGATTCAGACTTGCAGGAGTGTTTCATATATTTGAACGATTTTTGAAGAAAACCAATACATACAAATCCATATTTAAATAAGTCAATAACTGATAATTCATTTTACCAAAAGATTTATAACCAAATACTTTGAGGCAAGATCTACTTAAGCATTTAAAAATATGATCAAATCCATTAAGTATTCACAATTGACATGCTCCTCTTTAGGGATTCAAATAGCAGAGAAAGAGAGGTATAGTTACACCTGAGATGTAGTATTAACTCGTCGTATTAGCTCTCCAAATTGAAAAGATAACAGCGTTGGAACTGGGGGTTCCATGAAGATAAAACCTGTGTCGAAGAAACTGAAGGCAGTTCATTGTACCAAAGAGAGAGAGGGAAGGAGAAATCCATTGTCATTCCTCAAGGGCACACTGAGGAGAAGAAAAAGGAGCTGTACTTTTCCACTTCCTCCAACAAAAGGAACAGCTTTTAGAAGACACTGTATTTTTTAAATACCTTTCCTATTTTCTGTGATTCTGTTTATTTGTGTGTGTGTGTTATCTATGTGTCTATATTTATGTGGATAGATCCCTCTCTCTATATATAGGGAGAAATAGACATAAACATATTTGTGGTAAATATTGCTACCTAATACATAATTTTATCTATTTATATTCTCTTTCTCTCTGTGTCATCCACCTATACCTTTGTGCGTATAAACAGCATAAAAACTCTGTTCAAGATGAACAGGGCAAAACATTTTGTGAATGTTTTACACAAAAATCTTTCCATTTCTAATTCTAGCCGGCTCTGGAACCTAGTGTCGTAAATCCATGAATCACTCCAAAAGTGAGAGATTATTATGGGTCTCTTTCATTTTCCCATATATTATATTTCAAGGCACTTCGACAAATCAAACGGCAAAGCCACCGTCGTCGCCGTGTGGCAGATAACCACACCGCAGGCACACACGTTGTCTTCTTAGAGTTTATCGTCTACCCAGAAGGTGAGCCAAAGGCCCGCAGGGGAGATTCAGGTACACGGGCTCCCGGTGCAGGGAGCGGAGGACGCGGGCACACGGGGGTGCGCAGAGGCCACCTGGACGTCTCGGTGCATCCTTTGCGCGACCCCCGCGCGGCAAGACCCCCACACCGACTTAATCACTGGCGACAACGAGTAGACCCTTTCCTTTCTTTTTCAAGCTTTTAACCTCATTTTTGAAGGACACACCCCTGCCTTCTGCCCCTCCTCCGAAAGCCCTGCAGGTGGCTGAGTCACCTGGGGGGGGGGGGTGCGGCGCCCCTCCCCCGTCTGTCTCTGCAGGCTCCCCATGCATCCACGACCCACCGACACGGTCACCACCGAATCAACGTGTCCTTCCCTACACGCCTGCACCCCTGCTGCCGGGATTCCCGAGGTCGTGGGAGGCCACGAGATGCCCACAGCGTGCCAATTTTAATTTATCCAACGTATGCCATCTATCGCCCTTCGATCAGAGGAGACTGCAGGAGAGAAACAGAGACAAACACTTAAACCAAGGGAGAGCGTGAGCAGGCGTCCCAGAGTCAGAGGCCCTGGTCCCTCGTCTTCCACAGGGGGCGCTGCCGGACGGGGCCCCCCCAAAGAGGACGTAAGTGAAAAAGTCCGCAGAGCTCACCTGTGAGGGCCCAGGCAACCACCTCCGTCACTCATCTCTTTCAGGTCCCCAGGCACTGCTTAAGGTCCTGAAGCCACGCTCTCGTACTGGGGTGATTTAGTGGCTTGCAGGAACATTTGGCCGAGATTACACAGTCTTGGCTCAGGGCTGAAGCATACGGCTGGAGAGAGCCTGACTCATTATTTTCTGATAATGTTTACAGCCCAAGCCATCCACTCAGATCTAAAATACCATGCGTTCCGTGGTGGCATCTGCATGTGACTGTGACTCACGGTGCTGCAGCGCTGGCTCCATTCTGTGGATGGAAGAACTCACCTGGTTTCCACAATGTAACCACCATGTCATGGCTGTCGATTAGCTACAGGCACCGTGACTTGCACTGTCGTTCTCCTTTTGGTCCTCTATGGTGCAGTTTTACCCCAACTATAGATTAAAGTGATGAAATATAAAAAAGTGCCAATTCTTGCATCATTCAGGTTGGGTTCAAATCTCAGTTCCACATCTTAGTAAATGGGAAAAACTGAGCCAGGCACATAGGCTCAGAGCCTTGGCTTATTTGTTGGTAAAATGGGAATAATATCATGCCATCCACCACACAGGATTATTGTGAGGAATAAATTAGATCATGGAGGTTGGCATGACTAGAGTGTAAGAAATGCTAGTATTGCCACTGGCAAACCTGCAGCCAAAGCTCCTTTCCGTGAGCTGGGTTATAGGCGACTGTATCCCTGCTGATTTACGTAGTAGGTGCAGCTGAATGCATTCCACCCAATATAGAATTTTCTACCTGACAGGAGATGCTGCAAGTCAGATTCTAAAATGTAGAATTGGCCGAGAGCAGGAAATGGGGCTTTGGACAGTGAGGTCTCAGATATTTTAGGCTGCAAATCTGATGACCTTTATTATGTGGTGGCCAGACATTTGGTCAGATTGTCACCTGCTGTTCCTTGGGATACAGACCATGAGCCATGGCAGCTTTGTTATTAGGATAGATAAGTAGTAGGAAAAATTCAGAATGCTGGCATATGGTTATAGATATTTTTTTTATTTTTGAAGAAGTCTGTGCTCAGACTGGAGTTAGCCAGTCTACAAGCAGAAATGGAAGATGTATTCTTTACCTGTACTCTAAATTGACTGAGAACCCTACATTTTGGGTGCTGCAGAGTCTTAAAAAGAAATTTATCCTTATCAAAATGAGCAGGCAAGGACAGTGACAGCAAATCTGTAGCCTAAGTAGATTGGGACCTTATGACTTTCCCATCAGTCTCTTACAAGTTCTTCAGACAAATGTCAGTGGGCATTACACTTGGTATCTCCCCATCGTCATTTTGAATGATTTCCAGGCATTGGCTACTAAGCTATGAAATAGAGGACTGGGCAAAGCCCAGAGATCAACAAGTAAGGGAAGGGAATCTTCAGACTGAATATTTTTTTTTTTTATTTTGGCATATTATGGGGGTACAGATTTTAAGGTTTCAATAAATGCCCATTTCCCCCCTAGACTGAATATTAATACCATGTCTGGATAAGCTCTTTGCCTGTGGTTATTTACACATGGAATTAATTGACGAAGAGCAATTATTCCAAGATTGGAAATTTTATAAACTTTTGAGGGAATTGTATTGTCAAAGGCTAAGAAGAGCCTATAAATAGAGCCTATAAAGGCATCAGTATCTGTGGTCCCAAAGGAAGTGATCTTCTATAATACTTGCTTCATATGTGGTCATGGATGACAACAGTCAGGGAAGAATCTCCCTGGGAGCAGGACCCGAAAATGCTGGAATGGGTGACCAAGGACAGCACCTATTGATAGAGCACAGGAATCCTGAGTTTTCCTGCCAGACAACGTTTGGTATTTACTTGGCACTGTCTCTGTTGTGTGCCTCCCATTGTTCTCTTTTCTGAACAGGAGTTAATGTTGCTTCTAATTAAATATTAAATAATAATTTAGAAGGAGCAGAATAAGTGCATTATTAGTAAGTGCAGCAGGTAGCATTTGGTATCTGTCCCTCCTCTTTCTTTCCTCTCTTCTTTTTCTTCTACTTCTTCTTCTTCTCTCTCTCTCTTTTTTTTTTTTTGGCTAAAATTAAGCATCAGTGCCTGGAGGTGGAGTAGCCATGTGGAGACCATTACAACAGAAGCCATGTGCTAAAGATGGAGGAACAGTAGGCTAGCTGGAAAGAATCGGTTCTGGATGACTTCCTTGAGCAGTTACACCAGCTCCAGACTGACTGTCAACTTCTAGATTTGTTGTCATGTAAAAATAAAAAAGTTTTACTCATTTAGTTCCCTGGAGCTTAGTTTTTGTGTAAATGCCTGTTTGTGGCTAAATTTTAATAAACCATGGCTTGATTGGCAAGAGAAATCAGAGGTCATGGAAAAGAGAGGACGGTCACATGTTCTCAGTTTGGGGCAGTCAGTGGAAGCAGTAGCGGAATGGATGGACATGGCAGTGGGGTAGTGCAGGAGGCTGGTGGAGGGATGGTGCTCGGGCAAGTTGAGGAGGTAGAAGAACGTGGCTGTGTCTGGGGACAAAACAACAGTTGAGAGGCAGGAGCAATGGTCAGAAGGACAGATAGGACAAGGAGTAGGCAGCAGTGATCTCTTAGGCAAAATACCCTGGGGGCAGATGAGGACCTGTGTCCAGTGAGGTACAGTCTACCGTGGCTCAGGTACAATCTGGCAAATGTCACTTAGTGCAGGTTGGAGCTCAGTGGTGGAAGATTCAGTGGGACAATTCCCCATCTTCTTGACATCCTGTGTAGAGGCCTGTCTGAACTGATGTGCAGCTGGTCATATCACGGGGCTCCTATTCTGTGTTTTTACAGGACAAGCAGGGGAACAGTCACTGAGAGGGCTGAAGAGTCTGGGTTTAGGCTTGGGTGCCTGTTTTCTAGAAGAGTTGTCTGAGTATGCACCAGTTTCTCATTTCTGGTAAGTCAGAGGGAACCTGGGCTGAGCGAGTAGAGCAGCCACCACCCAGGCCTCCAGAATTTCCCGCAGTTAAACCCGCTTCACTCTCCTTGGCTTGGGAAGGCATTTATTTGCCTTTCATATATTTTTTAATTTGCTAATTGCATTTCTGCCAATGAGATGCACCATTAGGAATAGAGTCTCTTTGTCTAATGAAGGTATAACTGAATTCTAGTTAAGAAAAGCAACATCTTGGTTACCTATATAAATATCTGAACCATTTCCTTGGTCTCTCTAATGTTTCCTGATTTCTGTTCTTGCATTTTAAGAAATTACAAAGGAAGAAGCCTATGTTCTCAGACATAACAGTCGTCTAAGCCCCAAGTGGACCTAAATTTGGAATGTCTGAAATTTGAAGCTCTGATAATGGATTTGCTCAAATCAAGCAGAAGGAAAATGGCATGAATAAAAATGATCATAACCTTTACTTTAAGTGGCATGGACTGAATTTTGTAATTCTGAGAAAGGAAACATAAAATGGTGTAAGAAAATGGGAAAATCTGCCCATTCCTGTTATATCACCCTTTTGCTTCTGTATCAGCCAGGGTTAGGACTAGGTTAGGATATAGAAATATAGAAAGAGAGATATAGCTATATAGAGATATAAATATATATTTTCTTATAGGTCATAAAATAAATGTATACATACATAATATAATTGCATATAATTTACATAATATAAATAATATACCTTATATATTTATATAGATAGATAGCTAGAGGAGAGAGAGAGAAAGAGAGGGAGAGAGAGAGAGAAATTTATGATAAGGAATTGGCTCACACAATTAAGCTGGAGGCCCAGGAGTGCTGATGGTATAGTATTATTCTAAAACCCAGCAGTCTTGAAACACAGGAAGAACCAATGTTTCAGTTCAAGTCTCAAAGCAGGAGAAAATCAATGTCCCAGGTTGGAGGCAGCTAGGCAAGGGGAGTTCCCCCATACTCAACTTTTTTGTTCTCTTCAGGCCTTCAACTGACTGACATCAGGGAGGGCAATCTGCTTGACTCAGTCACTGACTCAAGTGTTAATCCCATCTCAAAACAACCTCACAGACACCCAGAATAATGTTCGACCAAATATCAATCCAACCTCATGGCCCAGCCAAGTTGACACCTGAAATTAACCATCACAACCTAACCGAGATGAAAAAGTACATGTTTATAGCCTAGATCTGGCTCAGAGGCCAATGTTTTTTTGAAGACTTTTCTAGCTAATTGTTGTTAAGCCAATAGATCAGAGACTACCGGGAACATATCTGTAGTGAAAACACAATTAGATTTCTTTACATTCTTGCAGCAAGGGTGGTTTCCCTCTGGAAAACCCCTGGAGCATTCAGTAAGGAGTAGTGGAGGGGGTATTCTTTTAGGGTTTGGGCTTGTGTTAGATGATTTTGAGGAGGGATAGGGAAGCAGAGATCAGTTCTGGGATTTCAGACTGCTAAGAAGCTAGGTCAATGCAGAGGTTGGGTATCTTTCTTTTTTATTTCAGGGTATTATGAGGGTACAAACATTTTGGATACATTTTATGTCTTTGCCTCACCCAAGCGAGGGTTACAGGCATGCCCTTCCCCTCTACAATGCTCACCATGTCCTTAAATTGTGTGTTTACCCCATGCTCCCCCCCACTGCAACCCCTAATCCCTGGAGAACATTACTACCACATGAGCACCATAGTGTTTACCAATCAGTACCAATTTGATGGCGAGTACAAGTGGAGCCTATTCTTCCAATCTTGTGTTGCCTCACTTCTTATAATGGGCTTAAGCTCAACCCAGGAAAATATAAGAGGTACTAGATCACTGTTGTTTCTTATAATTGAGTAGTATTCCATTGTATACATATACCAAATTTTAATAATCCACTCGTAAATTGATGGGCACTTGGGTTGTTTCCACATACTTGCAATAGTGAATTGTGCTGCCATAAACATTCGGGTGCAGATGTCTTTATTATAGATTGTTGCACAGGTTGGGTATCTTAATGATTTTTTTCTTGGAGGTGGAAGCATTAAAGTGGGTCTAGAGGTATAATTGTTACCAAAGAAGTATCCACTCAGAGACAGATGATGTTAGTCTGAAGAAGGGGATGTTTAGTCATTTTGGTGGTACAGCTTAGACTTTGCTATGTATTTTCCAAATATGATTATGGAGAGACCTTATCTATGTCTGGTTTTGAGCATTATTTGTGATCTTTAGGGAACATTGTGGTCTGGTTGTAAGTGTGGCCATTTTTCACTTTCTCATTACCAACATTGCAAAATCAGGAGATTTTTGCCTAAAATCTAGGTTTGTCTTCTCTTGCAGAAATTTGAAATAATTGGGCAATGTTGGGCTTTTATTTCCAGATGACACTAATTGGCAATCTCAACTCCAGTTTGCCCTAGTCTCCACCTACTTCTTTTTTTTTTTTTTTTTTTTGAGACAGAGTCTCGCTTTGTTGCCCAGGCTAGAGTGAGTGCCATGGCATCAGCCTAGCTCACAGCAACCTCAAACTCCTGGGCTCAAGCAATCCTCCTGCCTCAGCCTCCCAAGTAGCTGGGACTACAGGCATGCGCCACCATGCCCGGCTAATTTTTTCTATATATATTATTTGGCCAATTAATTTTTCTATTTATAGTAGAGACGGGGTCTCGCTCTTGCTCAGGTTGGTTTCGAACTCCTGAACTCAAACGATCCGCCCGGCTCGGCCTCCCAGAGAGCTAGGATTACAGGCGTGAGCCACCGCGCCCGGCCTCCACCTACTTCTTACTATTTGACACCAAGCATACTTTGTTTTTTTTTTTTTTTATGTTATCTTCCTAGCCTTTGCATACATATGCATTTTCAACCTCTGGTTTAGATGATTAGCTAACCAGAGATTTGCAATGGCCTGGCATTAGCATTTCCAATTAATGCAAAGGTTCAATTTTCAAAAATGTTTCACAGTTCAAAATGAAAGCATTTATCATCATTTAACTAAAGCGCTATACATTAAAATTTGGTCTATCTTACTTTTGGGAAAATAAAATGAAAACCTTGAAGCATAATTTATCATATTTCAATTGATTGATTAGTCTCTAAGTGGCTCAGCTGATTTATGTTGTCTTTAAAAGATAGTAAAGAAAACTCCTTGTCTTTTTCTAGCTAACCCCCACTGAATGGCTATAACTTGCCTATCAGTGGGACTCTTTAGTGCCAGTGACAGAATAATCTCACTCAAGCGGGCTTAAACAAACAAACAAAAATTATTGGCTCACATAAATGAAAAGCCAAGGATAAAGTCTGTCTGTACATTTTGATCCAGGCATATAAATACAGCTATCTCTGGGTATGGTCTTTTGCATTTCTCGTCTGGTCTTTGTTATGTTGATATCAATCTCAAGCTTTGCATAGAAGTGGCGTGGCTTTTAGACTTGACATGCTCACATGCTTAAAAACAGAGGACTGTTTTCCCAAGAGGGTGAAGGAGAGTTTTTGGTCCAAATGCCATTGGTCCAAACTGGGTAAGACATTCATCCCTACGCTACTCATTTTGCAAAAATAGAATAAAAGGATTGTCTCAGTTCTACTTCATATGTCTGATCCTGGAACTTGAGGTAGTCAGCTCCACCCATAGACATTGAGTGGATCTCAAAACAAAAGTTGGAGTGCCACTAATGCAGAAAAGGTAAAAAAGAGGCGGGAGTTTCAAACAATAAATGTTTGGGAGTCTCACACAATAAATGTTCACTGCAACTTGGTAGGGTCACTACTTGTTCAGGGTGTGATCTTTGAGAGGTTTAGCAACAGCACTTGCAGATGTGTCAGGTCATGGGTTCTAAATGGATGCAAACCTATTGGAAACTGATTTGTATAATCGCCTCAGGCCTCCTAGGAATCAGTCTCTGAGCTGAAGACATGTGCAGGAAGTTTATTGAAGAGTTCTCTGAGCATGTTTGTGAAGGAGTGAAGAAAGTTGAACTGGGAAGAAGAAAAAGTTTGAATGTGAGGAAGTCACCATAAAAGGGCTTCAGCTGATGTGATGGGGAACTCCAGAGCAGGACCGGTCCTTTAATATGAGAGCCAAGACTTTATGTTATCTCCTTGGGTGTAGGTTGTTCCAGAAAAGGGGCACGGTGACTCTCTTTAGAGGAAAGCAAATCCCAAAGAGTGACTCAGCTGGGAGCTGTCAGGGACTAACACTCCCAGCAGCCGGGCGGGGTGGTGTGAGGGGTAGGTCTTGGTAGCATAGAACAGCATCCACTACAGTAATGTACAACTCGATCCCAGATGTATAAATACTACGTCAGTTCATCAGAGCATCCTATTCAAAGAATGCAAGTTTTTCTTGGAAAACAAAATAACTATCAAGATGTCACTTGGTGAACAAAGTAATAAGACAACAAAGTAGAGTAGAAGTGCACTTAAAAGGATCTATCTCCCTGCAGCCTTGGATTGTGTTTGCTCCCATCATATTCATACATCTGCCCACGAGGCAGAGCAGAAAGCTCACATTCTGCCGAGGTGAACCAGACCAATTCCTTCTCACAGCAGATCCTGGATCATGTATGTGTTGATCCCTACTTTTCAACTCACTTTATCTAGGATTTCTTATTAATTACCCCAAACTTCTATCTTTCCCAAATGTTCTCATGACAAACTTCCTGTGCTTTTCTGATACATCCGACCTTCTATTACTGATACTAATGGAATACTTGCCTTTCCAGGAAGGCAACTGAGGGGCTCCCCTGAGAGCTTGAAGAAGCACCCTTTTTTCATCAGCAACACTGACAAATTATGCCTCACTTTGGCTGGTTAATTCATCTGTTTATGTAAATTCCTTTTAGTTTAACCAGAGACTCATTCTGACCTGCCCTCCTAGTTATGTGGTCTTGGTCAAATTATTTAACCTCTCAAATTCTCAATTTTCTCATCTGTAGAATGAACTATTATAGGACATGTCTCTAAGAAGACCTCTAGTGTTCTAAGATCCTAATGTTCTCGGATTGCTTTTCTTTCATTTATTTATGATAAAAATAAAACAGATTCAGTGGTCCATGGGACATATTCAAATGACTGCCTTCCTGTTCTATCAGTCAATGGGCAATCAGGAGACAGAACAGTAAATTCGAATCTCTAGTAAACACACATATATCAATGATGGCAGACAGATACAGGGTTCCAAAAGAATAGTTATAATTGGATGAGTTACTTTGCTTATGAATTTAAGGAAGCTAGACTGTGTGTGCTTTTCTTATGGAATCTGTGTAAATTATACCAGAAAATAAATTTGATTCTGAAAACTGGGGCTATTTCTTAATGCTAACAATATGTTGCATGCCTTTCATGTCACAGGCAAGGCAATTCACAATTCATAGAAGTTGCCTGGTACTGTCATGAATCAGAGATCTAAGTTCTAATTCTATCTAATTCTATCTATTCTATTCTATCTGTTTTAAATGCTTTATGTGTATAATCTTATTTAACCCTTATAATAACTCCAAAGTTACAAATGAGAAAACCAAAGTTCAGATTAAATGATTTTCCTAAGGTCCTAGAGGCTATAAAATAGTATAGCTGGGATTCAAACTCTGGAATTCTGACTCCAGAAACTATCTACTAACCTTACTCCATAGATATATGTCAAAATTAATATATAAAACTATTTATGTCTGTTCCTGAACAAGAGATAAAAAGGATTTGATGGTATATGTCAGAAATATATTTTCAGATCCATTGTATGTAGATGAAAATTTAACATGTAATTTTCTTCTTGTAAACAATTTTCTTTCTACTATATATATATATATACTAGAGCCCTATAGTATATACATTACAAATATAGTTTAATATTTGAGTGTTTCTTCTTTTTAAAGTTGTGCATTCTCTTGTTTCTAAATTCTCAATTCAATTTATCCATCTCACCACTTCTATGCATAAATTAATGAAAGCACCAAAAAATCAGCAGTATCTGCAATATATCACACACTGTTGGTAGGAATACAAAAGTGGTAGGAATACAAAAGCAAACACAACACATTCTCTTTCTTCAAAGAGCGCAGAGTTCAGTAGGGGATTCAGACAAATAAACAAATAATTACAATCTAATGGGCTGAATGCTATCACAGCTGTATGTGCGTGGTGCTATGAGACCAAGGCTGTTAGATCTAATTCTGCCTATCGTGGGTGTGGGTAGGATGAGCAGGAAAAGTTTCACACAGTAAATACTCACTGAGCACCTACCATGTTGCATACCTATGCAGAGAGCTGGGTACAATGAAAATGAGAAAGCCCTCATATGGTTACCACCCATAAAAGATGAGGAGGAGTTTGTCAGAGGGAAGGTGGTTAGTGACATTCCCAGCAATGGAATAATAATGTGCTAAGATAGTAAGACATAACCTGTTTAGAAAACTCCAAGAATTTCAATGTTCCTGGGAGAGGGGCAGAAGGTGAACATGAAAAGATAGGAAAAACCGAATCACAGAAAGCCATGAATGTATGAATTGTACATTATAAGAGATGAAGAGCATTCAAGGTGTTTTAATTTGAGTCATAATATAAGCAAATTTCTATCTATGCAGATAATTATAGCATCTGTGTGAAAATGGATTACAGAAATCTGAGATAGGAGAAAGGAAACCAATTAGAGATCATTAGATATGTTAATTTTTGAGTTAAGGGTTTAGACTAAGGCATGAGCAGTGGAGGGAAATTTCAATAGATCTAGAAGTAGAACGAATGAGATTTTGTGTCTCAAATATGGGAGGAGTCCACAAATGAATGCTGAAGATGATACCTTGAGTTTCTGGGTAATGAGTGTGGTGCCACTAATAAAGACAGTTATTTAATATTTAAATATAAGGGGGTACAGGAGTAGGTAGGTAGGGTGAGGAGGAGAAAACAATTCCATTTTATAGATACCAAGTTTGTAGTACTTGCCTGCATTATAATGCTTTCCAGAAAGCAGGTGGATGCATGGGCCTGAAACTCAGAACACTGGGGCTGAGATATATAGATTTATAAAACATCAACCCCGGAACTGAAGAACAGAGGCAGTTGAGAGGGAGAATGTTTAAAATTTTAGAGGGAGGCTGGGATGGTACCTGGGGTACAGCAACATTTTAAATGTAGTTGGGCAAAGCAAAACAATGGGAGAGACTTACAGGTAAAAAGAGTATGACATTTTAAAGACAATGGAAAGATGGGTTTCAGGATGGGAGTGCAGGCAATAGTGCCCACAGTGGCAGAGAAGTGAAATAAAATAAAAACGAGAAGTAGTTTTTAGATTTGGCATCTTGATGACTGTAATAGTTTTGGGCATCGATGGGGGGATACATTTAATAAGCCAGGTGGATTGAGGAATGAGTGGGAGATGAAGAAAGAGTGGGTGTAGCTTGACTTTTCCGGAAGTGTGGTGTCTTATTCCATTTTGTGCTGCTCTAACAGAATCCCACAGATTGGATAATGAACAAAAATGTACTGGGCTACAGCTCTGGAGGCTGGGAAGTCTAAGATCAAGGCATCAGCAGGTATGGCAACTCTGACTCCAAATGGCACCCTGAACACTGCAACCTCCGGAAGAGAGGAGTGCCTCATCTCCACAAGCAGGGCTGAAGGCAAAAAGACAAGAGGAGAAAAAGGGGCCAAACTTGACCTTTTATAAAGACATTAATCTCACCCATAAGAGCAGAGCCCTCATGGCCTAATCACCTCTTAAAGGTCCCACTTCAAACATTCAAGCCATAGCACTTGGCAATTAAGGAATAAAGAGATGGGATGGCTAGAGGAGCTCTCAGGGAAGAAGGCTAACCTTTCTTGGTGATTTGTTTTGTTATTGTTGATTTTATTACAGGTGGGGAAGAAGTGAATATGTATACAAGCAGACAGGGCAAAGCTATGGAGAGCAAGTTCCTAATGGGCTGTGAGGGTATTCATGGAGAAGGAACACAATGGAGACAGGAGATGATGAAATTTAAAGCACAGCTAGGGGAAATGGCTCACTGGTTCTCAGGCCTAGTTGTGCATTAGATGCATCTGAAGAATATTCACAAAATACCAATGCTGAGACCCTGTTCTAGACCAGTGAAATTATAATCTTTGTGAGTGGGGCCCAGGCACGGGTATTTGTAAAAGTTCTTCAGAGGACATCAATGTACAGCCAGAACTCCCTAAGACAAATAAGACATAGCCAACCTTATCAGAAGTGTTGAAGAGTAGGGGATATTTCCAAGGCTAGGATATCATGAAAGGTGCTTGAGTTGATCCTCCCTAGCCTGGGCACTTGTCAGGCTTTTATTTTTATATTTTTGTCTGGAATCTGACCAGTTACAGAAGTAAGACGTGGTGGCCTTGAAATGAGTCCAGAGCAGTGCAACAGTGAATGACCAAAAAGGTCGAAAGAGTCCTCCAGGGTCCAGGCTTCAAGGAATTGAATTAATTTTTCCAGAAGAGAAGGCTGTGGAGGCACTTAATTACAGTCATTGAGGAGTGATCAGATTTTGTTAGCGGGAGGTGAACATCTGTTCACCCTGTTCACTGAGGCCAAGACAAAGGGGAAATGACTTATAATTCAGCAAGATGCTAATTAGATACTAAGAAAAATACATACTCTCTGGTCACATATATGGGTTTTGATGTGATGAGTAATATGTCTAAAAAAGTTATTTTGTTTAGAGAAAACAGACAATGTAGACACAGAAATGGATTAAGTCAATTCTAGGGATCTTTGCAATTCTTGAGAAACTTGTACATTGATTTACTTCATAAACCTCCTGTCATTTCTGTGGGAGAAAAGATCGATTTCTAATTCTTTCAACAACATTCCACCAATACATATATACACAGACACATACACAAACCTGAAGCTAAAAGCAAAACCAAAAGACCAATATTTAGAATTTATATCAATTATGAATATCTTTGCCTGTAGGCAGCAAAGCATTGTGACTCCGGTGATTTAGCCCCTAGGAGTTTTTCACACAAGGTCACTGAAAGCCAGTAGCTGTTAGTGTTGACCAAATGACTCGAGAATGACAAGGCCAGAAACCTTGTGATTTGTTTGTCCTTTATCCTTCCATTCCACCTCTTGGGATCAATCCACATTCAAGGCTAGGAGAGCAAGGGACAGGGGCTCTGCAGGCTGCGACTTCTCTACTTTATGAGGAAAGCAAGGCTCTCCTGAAATCTCCCTCAGCGGCAGAGACTGACGGCTGCTTATACAACTTTCATTCTCCAGCAAGAACGCAGGTTTGTCTGGGGCGTCACTGCGCTCAGATGAAAGACCACGTTTTCCAGCTTCCCTGGTAGCTCGAAGTTGTCAGTGTTGTGGCATAGCAGTTGCTGGGTGTGGCTCTCAGGAAAGCTCCTCAGGGGCTGGTTGGGACACAGCTTTCGTGTCCTCCTGTATTTATTCCCTGTCCCTGTCCCCCAAGTCCTGCCTGTAACGTGGCATCATGGCTGGGGCCCAGAGTCTCCAGAGGGGCCCTCCCACTTCCTGGCAGCACACAGAGAGCAGGAATGGCCCCTGCTTCTTGACCACATGTTTCCAGTTTCTTAGCCCACGCTAGTGACCCTGGTATGGTGACTGGAGGGCAGAGGTGACACACTGGGGAACCCCCTCCACAGGGAGGGAGAGATGCCAAGAGCAGAGAAGCAGCATCCACTCACCAACCTGCCTTACCTTTTAATTTTCTAAACCCACGGGACTTAATTAGTTAGCGTATAAATGACCAACTCCAAGACTAAAATCAGTGGTTTTTTTTTCAGGAGACCTGTTCTCAGCACTGTCCCTTTGTGTATTCTGCTAGGATCGGGGGTGGACAGTTTATATTTTACCCTCAAAGGAGTTTGACATGAACCCCTACAAACCATTAATCAAAGTGACTCTGAAGCCAAACTCCAAGGCAGAAAATCCATTTCCTATTCTATATTCTATTCCCTGTTCTATTTGCTGTCCCCAACCATGTCGAGCCATGTCCCCAAATAGACTTTTGAAGTTCCGCAGTGAGACTGGATGACAACATTACCACACTTTAATGATAAAATGTCAACAGAGGGATGTCCTACATTTGGATATAACTTCCTTCCCATTATCACATTTGCAGGGCACAATTAAAGCTGACAGATTAATTCCCTTTGCCCTGATAACTAAAAAACCAAAAAAAATTAAAAGCTCCAAATCTCTTCTGCCTAACCTTTTATTGTACTCTGACCTGGCTAGAGGGGTATCAGGCAAGGCTGGGCTGGACTCGGGCAGCTGTGAGCTGAGCTGCCTCATGCTCTAGTCATTGTTCAAAGCCTCAGAGACTCTATTAGTTCAATATTAATTCTTTGAGACGCCTACTTATTAAGGAGGATGAAAAGCTAATAATAATAGTAATACCTAATAGCTAACTCTGTTCTAGACATTTTTCTAAGTATTGTGCTATTTAACTCTTTGACTATGACTATATTCACTATATGGTGGTGTTATTCTCACTTTTAGATTAACAAAATTGAGGGAAGGCAATTAAGAAATTTTCCTGAAGTGATTGAACTAGTTTAGGGAAGACACAAGTGCAGGCAGTCCAAAAGTCCATTATTCTGTCTCACACCTCCAGATTTACAAACAAGCTAATTCCCAGTTTTGAGAATAGTTAATCCAGGTAAAATTATTTTCGGACAACCTCGTTCTCAGTGATGTCAAAGACCAGGAAAGAAAAATTCAATCGTTTCTAAAGAAAAGAAGGTAAGTGGAGGAAACAATTTTGGATTTAGTCTTTTTCACAGATAACAGTTTAGAGTTCAAACTTAAGTTGGAAGAAATTACCCACCAAGTGGTTAATTTGCAAATAACGCATATACCAAGACTGGGGTTGGGACAAGTAGCTCTCCCGGGCACCCACTTTCCTCTCTCATGGAGAGTGGCATTTGAGGCATTGCTATATTTATGCAAAGTTGAGCAATTTGCCAGGGTGACCTCCAAACAACCAGGTCTTATCTGAGGTGCTTGTATTGCCATTCATCATACTTCCCACATCCCCACTTGCATGTCCTTTTGGAAATCGAAGGTTCTGGATACAGTGCTGATCTAGAAGTGGGCTCTGCCCAATGGACCGGCCTCGGATGTCCCTTTGGGGCGTCTCCTGTCACATGTCATATGGATGCTGCCACTCCTCACTCTATGGAGTTCTTTAAACCTGTGAATCCCATCCGCTATGAAACTGTTTTTCCTCATCCCCCTCCAGAATCCTCAGCTCAGCAGCTGCTGTGATGATTTCAAAACTCTGGAGCTTAGCAAGGACCAAATTCACTGCTTTCTTGCTTCAATATCCCAGACTCTAAGTAGTGCTTCCTACTGTTACGCCTTTTCTTGCAGGAATAAGAACCAGCTCCGCCGTTTCTCTTTTCCTTCTGCAACTTATCCACTGTGTTTGTAATGCTTTAACTTACTGCTTTGATCAGTCCCTTTCTTTCTCGAAAACTCACAGGCCCCTCTTAGCACAGGGACCACCTGGGTGCTCCTGAGATGACTGCAGCACCTTGAAATTCATCCAGCTACCCTGTAAGTATTTAAAAACCCTCAGTCTTTGGGCAAGCTACACATATTCAAGGTTATCCATTCACCATTTGCTCCTTGGCCCCAAAAGCAGAACAAAATTTGGGCAGCAGATCTAGCACTTTCCACCTAGGCTTGGCATTAATAATTTCAAGGTAAATTCTTCCTAGTGTCTTTAGCATACCTGGAATACAGCTGCCTTGGAATTCAAAAGCAATAATTATTTATTTCTTCTGCCCACCAATGCGTAAAAGGCCTGTGCATGGAAAGGTTCTCTTTGTCCTAGAGTGGAATCCTTACTTCAGCTACAACAGCTTAGAAAAAGTGTGCCTTCTAGTTTAAGGTCAAGCTGTGGTGACCAGCACCCCACAGCACACGGTATCTCTCCTGAGGCAATTGTACTGTTCTCCAAACCCCAGTGCTCACAGCTTTGTCTCTATAGAAACGGCAGCTCACTGTGGACAAAGTTGCAGTAAGCTGATCTGAACCACCACGGTGAAAAATCCCACATGGCTGTGCCTAAGGCGTAAAGCAGTATTCCATGGTAAGGACAGCTAAAAGCTAAATAGATGCACAGTTGTAAGAAAAAGCCACATGGCTCAGGGTAATCTCTCGAGGTTGTTCAGGTCAAAGCTGTGTGCTTACCGAAGTCCAAATTCCTGTGCCCTGGCCTAAACTAAAGACTCAGCACGTGTAGTTGTTTCAGTTTGGTTCTCAGATTTCCAGCCCAACATAATGAATATTGAACACGATATTTTTTCCCCTGTCCAAATGTTGAACCAATCGAGAAAGAGAGGGGAAGTGGCACGCATGCCAGCTTTATGCCCCAAACTCACCAGTTAGATGAAGGGATTTCTCTGGTTTTGAGAGAGAGACTGTTACACCAAGGAAACCCCATCCAGGAGGAAGGAAACATTAGGCTCAGAGAGGTTAAGCAATGTGTGCAAGATTGTAGCATTCAGTAGTATTAATGCTGGAATTTGAACCCGGGTTGAACAACTTAAAAGCCACTGCCCACTCATGCCTCATTTGCACAACTCTGTTCCTTGTGCCTACCGCTCTCACTACATCAATTACAGCACTTTGCTGTAGTTCACAACACGGCTGACTCCCCTACCAGGCAGAGATCATGACTGCCATCTTGGAGTCTCCATCTTGGAATCCATAGCACGTGACCCATGGTAGGAATTCAATACATGCTTGTTGAGTCCAGCTGGACTGAACTGGTGTCTTTAGAAGGAACTTGTGATTGTTCCTGTTCTGATTGCAATCACTGCGTAAGAAATTACCCTCCAAAGTAGGAGCATAGAACGGCCATTCTATTTTCCTTATGATTTTGTGAGTCCATAATTCTGGAAGAGTGAGCTGATGCTATGCTTGCTTCATGTCTCTCATGTAGTTGTAGTCAGATGTTGGCTGGACAGGACTGGCTGTTAAGATGGCGCTATCGTGTGGCCGGAAGTTGATGCTGGCTGTAGGATGGATGGGAACTCAGCTGGGACTGACAGCAGAACTGCTTCCTCTCCAGCCTGGTGACCCCAGGGTAGGCAGACTGGCTTTCTCCAGCAAGCCTCCCAGGAAAATCAGGTGGAAACTGGGGGGCTTTTTCTGATGAAGCACTGGAAGTCACTTCTGCTCTATTTTATTGGTACAAGTTAGTCACTCAGATCAGCCCAGATTCAAGGTGAGGAGAGATAGACCCTACCTCCCAATGGGAGCAATGCCAACACATTTGTGGACAAATTTTGAAACTCCCACATGAGCTTCCCCATTCGATTATCCACCTCCTCTCGACCCTCACCCCCTAGAAATCCATAACTTATCTCCTTTGTGCTCATTCCTCTCAAAACTGATAAATTAACTACTTTTTAACTAATCCAGTGAACATTTGTGAATAAATATATTGCTTCTCTAAAGTAAAATATTAAAGAATGCACTCAGAACTGAAAAAAGAGCTAGACTAGGTTCTTGATTTTCAAGAACGATGCTTCGTGCAGAATACGTTTTTGAGAAGACAAGGCTTTCAGTGGGACTGAAGTCACATAGCTTGTAACTAACTGCATATAGATGGAATAAAATATGGGGATTGTGTCCTAGGTAAATGTATTTATATAAAGTCAGGTCCTAGGATATCAAGTGCAATTGAGGGAGATAAAACTTGTCGGTTATTTTAGTGCAGTGACTGCCAACCTAGAAAGGTACTGATGATCTCAAATACTGTGTGAAATTCTCAAAATACACATTTTAACTTGAAAAATATATGCCCTGTGGTACTCCTTAGAGCAGAAAACTACAGGGTGGGGCCGTGATAATAGAATGGCGCTCTGGATTGCTGTGATGGTTCACTCTGGTTGTTTGGTGATCAGGGCTGAAGGGGCCTCAGATTGAGATCATATTCAGTGAAAGAAGCGAGATAATATTTTTGGAACATCTTGGAAAACTTAATTTATATTTCAATATAAAAAAGGTGTCTGTAAGTATTCTGTTTGGGGCAATGTATCAGACTAAAAAAATCTCCTGGTAGACGCCAAATTAAAGTATACAAAACATCTGTTTTGGGGAAACATTTTTGACTGAAATGCAATATATATTCAGAAGAGTTCACAAATCATAAATATCTCTAAAACTTTTACAATTGCTATTTTGAAGTTAATGCTGAGATTAAGAATATTATCAGCCTCTCAGCACCCTCTCTCAATCTTTGTCACTATTCTGACGGCTACAACCACAGGTTAGTTTTGTCTGTGTTTGAACTTTACACATACAGAATGTTATGGTATGAGCCCCATTGTGTCTGGCTTCCTTTTTTGCATGTTGTTCATTATAATGGTAATTTTCTTATTTTTACTGCTATGTAATATTGTAATGAATTAATATGCTCCCCATTTTTTTTATTTATACTACCATTGACAGGTTTTTGGATTTTTTTCAATTTAGGACAGTGGTTTTCAACTAAGGGTGATTTTGCTGCCCCTGGGGGACATTTGGCAATGTCTCGAGACATTTTTGGTTGTTACGGCTGGGAAAGGCTACTGGAATCTAGTGAATAGAGGTCAGGGGTTCTGGTAATCATCCTACAAAGCCCCTCACCACAATAAAAAACTATCCAGCCCAACATGTCAATAGTGCTGACATCAAGCAAGTCTACTTTAGGACTACTGCTGTAATCTGATTACAAACACTATTGTATGTATCTTTTAGTAAATTATGTATGCATTTCTCTTAGGTAAATACTTAGAACTATAATTTCTGGGTAATAGAATAGGCACATATTCAGCTTTCCAAAGTTTACCAATTTACATTCCCACCACCAGTATAGGAGAGTTCCAATTGCTCTACGTCTACACCAACATCAGATTTCTGTAGTCTTTTGAGCTGTGGCCATTCTGGTGGTTGTGTAGTCATATCTCTTTGTGCTTTCAATTTCCATTTTAGTGATGACTAGGGGAGATCACCCTTTCACTTACATGCTGAAGTCTGTGCTTCCTCCCACCAAAAAAAAAAATTATATTAAATTAAACGATGACTAGAAATTATGAATGCTTTTTCATATGGTTACTGGCCATTTAAATATTCCCTTTGATGACGTGCCTATTCAAATGTTTAGTAGTTTCTATAAGGTTGTTTGACGTTTGCTTATTCATTGTAGAATTTCTTTACACATTTTGTACATGCATTGAACTCAGGACTTTGTTCTTGATGCCACGATGTGTCCATACATATTCAGCCTGAAAGTGCAGGGAGCCATGGCCTTTTAGAGTGAGCTTTTGAAAGCTGGGAAATAAGAATTGATGGATAAATGTTTTGCCTTTTTATCTCACTCTGGACAAACATCCTGAAAGCATGTTATATGTTTACTCAGCTCATTCCATGGATTGAGCAACCAGTTGCCCAGATGAGAGGCCAACTCAATAATTTATGCTTAAACTCCAAAATCGAAAGAACTCTCCCAAGACTTTCCTGAAAAATGATCTGTTGTGGTTCAGAGTTTGGGATACCATAAAACTACATGTACTGTTTTTAAGTCGATCTTGATTGATCACATGAGTAACGTGAGTACTCAAGGTCTCAAGAAATCCAACTGTGTCCATACCCTTGGAGAGAATATAATATTGATATTAGAAGAAATACATGCTAGCAATTATCTTGTCTCTCTGCAATGTTCACTCCGGAAGCTTTCTTAGAGTTGTCTGCCCCAGAACTCAGCTTACCCCTTCTTTGAATTGCTCTAAGTATCATACAGTATTTTTTAAATGAAGAGCCAAAATGTATTCATCTCCAATTTTCACAAAACAATAGATAACTTTCAGTGTGTATTTGCTATATTTACAATACTTTGCTAAGCCTTTTATGTGCATATCAGCAAATCCTCACGTGCAAAATGATCATTCTATTCTTAGCCCCATTTCACAGATGAGAAGATTGCACATAGAAGTTTAGCAACTTATCCAAGATTAGGTAGCTCATATGTTCTGAAATACATTTGTATTTTTTGGTTCAAAAATCCTATTTTATTAACTGCAAATTTCCACTGCTTCACTTTGATCATAGCTCTCAATCCAAACATCATATATTTGCAATTTCAAGCATATGGACATGGCCACTGTGTTTTTCCTTAAGGCTGCTTATCCGTGTTTTCATATTGATGATGACGAGGAGGTGGAGAATGAAGATGAGAATGATGACTATAAATCACCTAGTCTGGCTTCCTTTCTAAGATACAAAGTTGGGAAATCTCGCGGGGAAAAATGTCGTCTGCCTGTAGAGGAACAGATGGCTCCAGTTTATAAGGAACTAGGCAAACACAACTAGGAAACTGGAACCTGCCCCTAAGCATACAGTGGGCTAATAAAAGAAAACAAACATTTAGTAACCAGTGTTGAATGAGATAACAAGAAAAAATAACCGCATCCATAATAACAGGGCTTTGAGCGAGCCACCGTGAACATAAAGGGAATCTCACTCTTGCAACAGTGTAGTTATCTCCCTATTTTCTCATCCTGAGAACATTTAATCTCTGTTTTATTACTAGTGACTAACTCACAGAAGGCAGAGATTACAGTGAAAGGACCACGGGCTTTGAGGCGGCACATACTTGGGTTTAATATCAGACTTTGCCACTTACCAGCTCTATCTCTTTGGGATCATTGCTTGATCTCTGAGGCTCAATTTTCTCCCCTGTAAAATGAGATGGATAAAACAGTGCCTTCCAGCGATTTTGTGAAAGGAGGTGTCTGGGACTGGTTTCCTGGCAAACATGATGAGATGGCAATTTGCATGTTAGAGTTTTATTGAGCTGTTCTCAGGATTGACACCTGTAAGGGAGGGAAGAAAGCAAGACTCGTTTAATGCAGGTGCAACAGAAACCTCGTCTGACCCTGCAAGAGCTCTGCAGGGGCTAGCCCTGAATTCAGAGTTAGCCTGCCTATGGCAAGGGGGTAGGCCTGCATGCTTTTCTCCCTTAGACCAGACATTGGATGTGAGCTGCTCCCGGGGAGACCGCGTGACCTTGGGCTAGGTGGCTCTCTTTAGCCTAAGCAGATTCCCAGAGAGATGATTCCCCAAGGACTAGGGAGGAAATGAGTGTTTCGGTTGTGAAGGGGGATCTGGCAATGGCCAGATCTAGAGCAGATATTATGCCAACCCCACGATTCAGTACACACCTCCTCACCTTGACCCTCCTTCCCAGAGTCTCCTTGCATTTTCCCTTATCACAGTATAATTGGACTTCAAGGTGCCACTACTGGGGGCCACCCGAGGCTTTGCCTGTCTTCCTGGTCCCAGTCCCAGTTTCCTTCCCTGCTCTAGCCTTTCAGGCAAGACCCAGCCACCCAATTTGGAGACTTTTAGAGCTTCCTAAAAGCCATCAGCTTTTCAAGCCCAGGTTTTAGAGCTATTTACCTTGGATGTCTTTGTACGTCACTATTGATTTTTGCTTAGTCCAGATACTGGAGCTTAATCTCCAAATGTGAATCTGGCTCAAGTGAGACAGTACAAAAAACTGCCAGTCGCCAAGCAGGCCAGGCAGAAGCCTACAAAACAAGCCCCACTGAAAGTGTTGGTGTGCAGGGACGGGGACGGGGTAGGGAAAATGAGTGACCTAGCTGGGGACAGCCAGCTGCCATACACTGCTCCCCTCATGGGCCCCAGGACGACTGGGTTTTATTTTGCACAATACGCAAACCCTTCCACAGCAGTGCTGGCTTTGATTGATAGCAGCTAATATTTATTCAGCCCTCATTGTGGGTCACGTGCTGGGCTAAATGCTCCGTGTGGGTGATCTCATCCTGTCCTCACCGCTGCTTGATGAAGCTCCCATAAGGAGGGGAATATTATTTTCCCCATTTTTTTTTAACTGAGGAACACTGAGGCTTAGAAATTATTTGCTTGTGAAAGGTCCGCGTACTTTGTATCCAGGCAGTCTGACTGTTAACATCCATGCATGAATTACGGCCTAAGGCATCGGGAGAGGAGCAGGATTTTTACCTGCTCCCTGACATCCACAAATGACCCTTTTCTGTCACATGGAGCCACATGGTATACAGTGGGTTGAATAGCATCCCCCTAAATTTATGTCTACCCGAAACCTCAGAACGTGACCTCATTTGGAAATAAGGTCTCCGCAGATATGATTAGTTAAGAATCTTAAGATGAAATCATCCAGGATTTAAGGTATAAGTCCCAAACCCAGTTACCGTTGTTCTTACAAGATGAGTAGAGGACACAGAGAAATACACAAAAGGAAAGGCCATGTGGAGACAGAGGCAGAGATTGGGGCGATATGGCCACAAGCAAAGGATGCCTAGGACCAGCAGAAGTTGGAAGAGGCAAGAAAGAATTCTTCCAGGAGGACTTCATGAAAAGCGTGACCTGGCTTACTATTTGATTTCAGACTTCCGTGCTCCAGAACTTTGTAAGAATACATTTCTGTGGTCTTAAGCCACCAAATTTGTGCTAATTTGTTACAGCAGCCCTAGGAAACTAATACATGGTGTGACTGAAACAGCTAACCTGGGAACCACTGGCCTTGTTCTCTGGGCCAATTTCTTCTATAAAATCAAGAGTTTGGTGTGAATGACCTATGGGATCTCTTCGTCCCTCAGTGTGTGATTCTAAATCTTGCCATTCCCCAGCGCATTCTTGGTACCAGCCATTCTATCTGTCACATTTGCTAGGACTAGTACCCAGGTGCAGTCATTTGGCTCCTATGATATTCCTCTTTAAATGGCTTTTGCCCTGCAAAACTCTTAAATAAAATGCAATCTAAAATGACTTCAATTTCGAAAATACCCTTCATTTGTTCTTGCCATTTCTTCACCTCCTCATCCAGGCACTTACAGCACAAATGACAGCATCAAAGGTTAATGCAAGCATTTAGATTTGCCTGAATTTGTCATTTTTTCCAGTGGACTGTGTCAGTAATGTCTAGGCCCTGGAGAGAACCTGACTTTTAGAAACAGACAATCATATAAATAGCCCAAACAAGGGTGAAGGCTACGCAATGCAGCACTTTTTACAGCAGAGACAATGCCCATGTGATTGGTCTTCTTTAACTTTGATGAGAAAAGACTGTGACAAGCACCTCCTCTTCCTAGGAGTAGAAAAACTAAAATGATACAATAGTTGACGTCAACCCCTAATTGTCGGTGGTAATTATAAAAGGCAAAAACCCACATTTGATTAAGGTAGCACTGTAGAGGAAGTGGGATGCAATATTAAGGAGGCGGAAGTTAGATATGGGAATTAATTTGATGTGAAAGATGCAGGAGACAGAAGGCTGAGGTAGAGAACACCTGCGTTGTGTCTTGGTAAATAAGTGTATGGTGGTGACAGTCACTTAGGGAAGGAGTACAGGAAGAGGAGGGATATGCTGGGAGACAGACGGTGGGTTCTGTTTTGGACATGCCAATTGTACACCTATTCCTATGGAGGTGTTCAGTAGACAGTTGTCTAAAGGGTGGGTATATTAATCCCACTTTTTGCATCTCTCCAGATTTGCTTGGCTGCTTTTGCCTTCCAAACATATGGCCACTTGCTTAATGGATAGCCCCGACGGCTGCCACCTAGACAGTCAACACTCCTTTCGGTCTCAGCCACTCCTGTGGGGGACCAGGCTCTGGCAGCTTCTGCTGTCCCCAGTACAAAGGGAGCCACTGCCATTCTGGCCTCCAAAGCTGGCCTGATCCATGGCTCTCGCTTCTCCCACCACCTCTGGACTCAGATGAGTGCTATGCTGAGCGGTTGGCTATCCCCACAGTTTCCCATAACCTGGAAGGACAGGGAAATAAACATTCCATGTGGCACAATTTGACTAATAAGAGGCAAAAGAGGAGAGAGCCAGCAGATCTATTATCCTCCTCTTTTTCTCTCTACTGACCATTCCACAGCACGGTGATTCCAACATCCTCTCTGGAGATATCCCTCATGAAGGAGCGACAGAGCTGTGCATTCTTGGAGGCTGTAGTCAACTTGGCCATGCGTAACTTTATGTTATATTTGTTCTCCCTATTTTTCCTCTCATTCTTGATTCCTGGATTGTACCTCCTACCTAAAGAAAGCATTAGCACGCAGCCTTTGCCTTTGCCTCTCGTTTGCCAGGGAGCTTGGATTATGACAGTTGGCACAGGAGTGGCTCTAGAAGCAGATAGTCAGCATGGGATTTTGACAATGGTTTTCCCACCTGTCTAAAGGCAAGAAGAACCTGAAGTCTAAGTGTGATGGCAAAACCCCACTGGCATATAGAACATGTGAAATACTAAAGCTTTCATATACATTTAATTGGGCAAGGGAAGGAGATGAGAGATTAAGTGGGTGCTGTATTAGATTGGTATAATTACAAGAGCTGTGGTAAGTATTTTTAACAGTAATGAAGATCTTGCAAAAATATGAAAACAGTAGGTCCAGAGTTATTTGCCAACTTAAGGAATACTATAAAATTAGAATCTTTCTAATTTAAAGCCATAAAGGAGATGATTGTCATCTGAAGCCTGAGATCCCACTCTGCTGAAATTTCAGTTTTAGTATTTGATTATAATTGTGACTGAGTTGCAAAGAAGGCTGAATGCATAGCCTTGAAAAGTTTCCTAGGTCAAAGTCAGGGCACTGACAGGAAACTAGTAGACCTTGAGACCTGGCATGGAGACATGTGGGAGGACTAACCTAAACCTTATACCCATAAATTCCTCCCGAGTCCTTCTGGCAGGCAAAACAAGCTTCTTGCTTTTGCCAGAGAAGAATAGATTTTCCTTGCCTGGAAACTGTCCAAGATCTCATCTGAATGAGGTCACTTACAATACAATGTTGGGTCCCAGGTTCCACTCTTTCGACTTCTCATTGACTTCAAGCCAATGAATGAGCAGGGTCAGACCTTAGCACAGACTGAACAGGGAAGTGCCTCTGCTTCGGGAAAAATATATGACCAAAACATGTAAAATGAACTGCAGACATGACTAATATGAGCTAATATCAGAAATGGGTGGGAAAGGCAATATTTAGGGTGTTAGACTTGGGTGGTGAGCAAACTGGAGCATGGGGAATAGAGATGAGTTTATTGACATGGGCAAAACTCACCTGTGACTTGGGATTGAATATTTTGCCCTAGAAAGACATGTGTGCAAGACGTGAGGCATACTTCTGGTGAAGGCTCACGGGCCTGGCATATTAGTGAAATGAAACTGAGACTCCTGCCTGAAGCTGGTTCTTATATTTTGTTGGGATGACTCCTTGAAGCCGAGACATGACAATGGGCTAGAATAAATAAGAAGATGCCAGAATTTCCTTGGCCTAAGATTGAGGAAGGGGTCAGACAACTCAGGGAAATGCAGTATTGGGATGGATGTGCATGTAAGAGGCCCAAACCCACCACGTGGCAACATTTCTCAGGAGTGTCGAGGATGTTCGTTTCACCAAGGCAACAAGAATGCACTGGTGGGGGAGGGGAGGGACCAGAATCTCTGAAAACCTTGGTGATGCTCTTCTGCAGGGCGGGGTTGAGAGTGGGAGATGCTACCGCGGAAATGGTTTCCCTTATAACAAGGGGTGTTGTGGGTGTCTGGAAAGTCAGAGGCCTGGTGGGTGGAGCATTTAACTCTCAGAAGCAAAGTAAACATATTGTGTTAGTTATATATTGCTACATGCATTTAATAATTCTAATGGTTTGCAGATTCCTTCATGTTTTTTACATATGTAATCATGTAGTCTGTACAAATTGAGAGTCATGTCCATTCCTTTCTGGTCCTTATAGTGTTTTCTTTTATCCTTTTATTGCCTCTTAAAATGCTAACAGTTTTGTCTCTGCCCTAATCTCAAGAGAAAATATGTCAATATTTCATAATTAAATATAATGTTTGCTGTAGATTTTTTATAGATATCTTTTTTCAGGTTAAAGAAGGTCCTTTCTCTCCCTAGTTTGCTAAGAGATTTTCTTCTTCTCATTGTTATCATTATCACTATTAATGGGTGTTGATTTTTAAATTATTTTTCTAAATTTATAAAAATTATCTTTAATTTTTCTTTTTTCTGTTAATGTGGTGAATAATCTTGATTGCTGTTTGAATGTTAAAACATCCTTACATTCCTGTAATAAACTCAATATTTTGTGAGATATTTTTGTTTTGTATCATTGAATTTTATTTGCCTATTTAGTTTATTTTGTAATATATGTATCCATGAGCAATATTGATCCTAATTCTACTTTTTTAGTAATGTTCCTGTCAGATTTTAGAATTAAGTTAATGCTGACCTCAAAAAAAATCAGGATATTTTCTTTTTTTTCCTAACCTCTAAAAGAGTTTATGTGAGATTCACATTATTTCCTCCTTAAATGTTTGAAACAATTAATCAATAAGACCATCTAGGTCTGAATATTTCTTCATGAGAAAAGTTTTAATAATGAGTTTAGTTTCAGTAATGGTTTTAAGACTATGCCTAAGTTATTTTTTCAAGGACTGCTTCCAGCTCATTGTCAAATTTATTATCTTTAAGTTGTTAATAATATGTTATTGATTATTTTTTATTGTCTGTGTGGTAGTAATGTTATCATTTTTATTCCTGATATTGGTAATCTATGTTTTCTCTCTCTTTTTTCTTTGATCAGTCTGGCTAGAAGCTCTTTAGTTTCATTAATTATTTTGTAGACCCTGTGTTTGAATTGTTATTTTATTTCTGTTGTTCATTTAATCTCATTTCATTGATTTTGACTTTTATATTTACTATTTATTTCATTTGATTTGTTTTTTCTATTTATAGTAACAAATTCTTAGATTATTTATTTTCTGCCTTTCTTCTTTGGTAATACATGTATATACACCTATACATTTCCTTTTTCTGAGTACTGTTTCTGCTTTATTATACAAGTTTTGACATGTTACAATTGCACTCAAATTAAATTCAAAATATTTTCTAATATTCATTTTAAGTTTTTTGAATTATGTGTTATTTAGAAGCTTGTTGATTTATATTTTTCACACTTAGAAATTTCTGGTTGTCTTTTTGTTAATGACGTCTAGCTTAATTGCACAACAATTAAAGAACATACTATCCAGGGGAGGATCAAGATGGCGGACGAGAAACACCGCCAGACAGAGTGTCTCTGCAGAAAAGACAGATTATAGCAGAAATTAGAAAAAAGAAGCAAAAAGACGAGTATACAGCGGACGAGGGTCAGAAGGACGGGTACCTGAGATCCCGGGAGACTCCACGGGAGGAGGCTGCAGAGGAGAACTGGAAGCTGAGACCACCGGTGCAGCCCGGACACCAGCGGGAAGGGTAAGTGGATCAGTCACCTTTCCCCTCCCCTGCATTTGGGACTGCTGGTGGGCTCCCCAGCGGGTGGAGAGACCTGTGGACACCAGCCCAGAGACAGCCGCCGCCAGCTAGCGGTGAGCCTGTAGCGGACTCGGCACCAGGCTCCCAACTCCCTCCCGGCATCTCCCTGTGCACAGACCCGAGCCATGCGGCAGGCGCCATATTGCCTCCTCCTCCCCTCCCCCGACCCTACCCGTGGCTGCTCAGAGAGACAATACAGCCACAAGCTGGAGGCACCTCCAGGGAACGGGACCTTCCCTTTTGGGACCCTACAGCTGACTAAGGGGAACTCAGACTGTGAGCTCCCTACCCGCCAGCCCTCCCAGGTGCTGCTGGCACGGTGTTCCCAGGAGAACGGTGCCAACTCAGAGGCTGAGAGACATAGACCCAGCTTGGGCTCCCTGTGGGTGAATTGGGACCGGGACTCCTCTCCCTGGTGGGGATATAGTTTGAACGCTGGGACCCAGAGGTCGGACCTGCAGACCAGATCCCGTGCACCAAGGTCTAGCATTGCCCGGGGCACAGAAGGGATATACCTGAACAGCCTACTGAGGTGTGTGTGCCCTCAGGGTGAAGGGCACACTTCAACAAGAAGAGATAACAATTTTAAATATATATGCACCCAACTTAGGTGCACCCAGTTTCATAAAGCAAACCTTACTGGATCTAAGCAAATGGATTAATAGCAACTCCATAATCACCGGAGATTTCAACACCCCACTGATGGCACGAGACAGATCTTCCAAACAGAAAATTAATAAAGAAATAATGGACTTAAACAAAACCCTGAAACAATTGGGTCTGACTGACATCTACAGGACATTCTACCCCAAATCCACTGAATATACGTTCTTCTCATCAGCTCACAGGACATTCTCTAAGATTGACCATATCCTAGGACACAAAGTAAATCTCAAGAAATTTAAAAAAATAGAAATCATACCATGTACCTTCTCAGATCACAGTGGAATAAAATTAGAAATCAACCCTAACAGAAACTCACATTTCTACACAAAAACGTGGAAATTAAACAACCTCCCACTAAATGATTACTTCATTAATCAAGAAATCAAGATGGAAATAAAAAAATTCTATGAAGAAAATGACAATGGAGAGACAAGTTATCAAATCCTCTGGGACACAGCTAAAGCAGTTCTGAGAGGAAAGTTTATCTCCATAAATGCCTATAACCAAAAGACAAAAAGATCACAAATAGACAAGCTAACGAAACGACTCAAAGAGCTGGAAAAAGAAGAACAGACCAACCCCAAACCCAGCAGAAGAAGTGAAATCAACAAGATCAAGTCAGAACTAAACGAAATTGAAAACAGGGAAGCTATTCAGGAGATCAACAAAACAAAAAGTTGGTTCTTTGAAAAAATAAACAAAATTGACACACCATTGGCTAATCTAACAAAAAGCAGAAAAGAGAAATCTCTAATAAGCTCCATCAGGAACAAAAAAGGAGATATCACAACTGATCCCAAAGAGATACAAGATATAATTTATGAATACTACAAAAATCTTTATGCACACAAACTGGAAAATGTGGAAGAAATGGACAAATTTCTAGAAACACACAGCCTCCCTAGGTTCAACCAGGAAGAAATAGATTTCCTGAAAAGACCAATCTCAAGAGCTGAAATAGAAACAGCAATTAAAAATCTCCCTAAAAAGAAAAGTCCCGGTCCAGATGGCTTCACACCCGAATTTTACCACACTTACAAAGAAGAACTAGTACCTATCATGCAGAAACTATTCCACAACATGGAGAAGAACAGAAACCTCCTTGACACCTTTTATGAAGCGAATATTACTCTGATACCAAAACCAGAAAAGGATGCAACAAAAAAAGAAAACTACAGACCAATATCCCTAATGAATATAGATGCCAAAATTTTCAACAAAATCTTAGCTAACCGAATCCAGGCGCTTATCAAAAAAATAATCCACCACGACCAAGTGGGCTTCATCCCAGGGATGCAGGGATGGTTCAACATACGTAAATCTATAAATGCAATTCACCACATAAACAGAAGCAAAAACAAAGACCACATGATTCTTTCAATAGATGCAGAGAAAGCTTTTGACAAAATTCAACACCCTTTCATGATATGAACACTTAAGAAAATAGGCATAGAAGGGACATACCTAAAAATGATAGAAGCCATATATGACAGACCTATAGCCAACATCATACTGAATGGGGAAAAATCGAAAGCATTCCCACTTAGAACTGGAACCAGACAAGGCTGCCCACTATCTCCACTTCTGTTCAATATAGTGCTGGAAGTCTTGGCTACAGCAATCAGACAGGAAAATGGAATTAAAGGTATCCAAATAGGGGCAGAAGAGATCAAACTTTCACTGTTTGCTGATGATATGATAGTATATCTAGAAAACCCCAAAGATTCAACCAAGAAACTCCTGGAACTGATCAATGAATTTAGTAAAGTCTCAGGATACAAAATCAATACACAGAAATCAGAGGCATTCATACACTCCAACAACAATCTAATTGAGAACCAAATCAAAGACTCAATTCCCTTCACAATAGCAACAAAGAAATTAAAGTACCTAGGAATATACTTAACCAAGGAGGTAAAAGACCTCTACTGGGAGAACTATGAAACACTGAGGAAGGAAGGAAATAGCAGAGGATGTAAACAGATGGAAATCCATACCATGCTCGTGGATCGGCAGACTCAACATCATCAAAATGTCTATACTACCCAAACTGATCTACAGATTCAATGCAATACCTATTAAAATCCCATCAGCATTCTTCACAGATATAGAAAAAATAATTTTACGCTTCGTATGGAACCAAAGAAGACCCCGGATATCAAAAGCAATTCTAGGCAACAAAAACAAAATGGGAGGCATTAATATGCCAGATATCAAACTATACTACAAAGCTGTAGTAATTAAATCAATATTGTATTGGCACAAAAATAGGAATATTGACCAGTGGAACAGATGTGAGAATCCTGATATAAAACTATCCTCATATAGCCATCTAATCTTTGACAAAGCAGACAAAAACATACGCTGGGGAAAAGAATCCTTTTTCAATAAACGGTGCTGGGAAAACTGGATAGCCACCTGTAGAAGGCTAAAACAGGACCCACACCTTTCACCTCTCACAAAAATCAACTCACGCTGGATAACAGACTTAAACCTAAGGTATGAAACTATTAGAACTCTAGAGGAAAAAGTTGGAAACACTCTCCTAGACATCAGCCTAGGTAAAGAATTTATGAAGAAGTCCCCAAAGGCAATCACAGCAGCAACAAAAATAAATAAATGGGACATGATCAAACTACAATGCTTCTGCACAGCCATAGAAATAGTCATGAAAGTAAACAGACAACCTACAGAATGGGAGAAAATTTTTGCATCCTATGCATCTGATAAGTGACTGATAACTAGAATATACTTAGAACTCACGAAAATCAGCAAGAAAAAATCAAATATCCCTATTAAAAAGTGGGCAAAGGACTTAAACAGAAACTTTTCTAAAGAAGACAGAAGAGCCGGGCGCGGTGGCTCACGCCTGTAATCCTAGCACTCTGGGAGGCTGAGGCGGGCGGATTGCTCGAGGTCAGGAGTTCGAAACCAGCCTGAGCAAGAGCGAGACCCCGTCTCTACTATAAATAGAAAGAAATTAATTGGCCAACTAATATATATATAAAAAATTAGCCAGGCATGGTGGCACATGCCTGTAGTCCCAGCTACTCGGGAGGCTGAGGCAGCAGGATTGCTTGAGCCCAGGAGTTGAGGTTGCTGTGAGCTAGGCTGACGCCACGGCACTCACTCTAGCCTGGGCAACAAGTGAGACTCTGACTCAAAAAAAAAAAAAAAGAAGAAGACAGAAGAATGGCCAACAAACATATGAAAAAATGCTCAACATCTCTAATCATCAGGGAAATTCAAATCAAAACCACAATGAGATATCACTTAACCCCAGTGAGAATGGCCTTTATCAAAAAGTCTCCGAACAATAAATGCTGGCGTGGATGCAGAGAGAGAGGAACACTCCTACACTGCTGGTGGGACTGCAAACTAGTTCAACCTCTGTGGAAAGCAATATGGAGATACCTTAAAGCGATACAAGTGAATCTACCATTTGATCCAGCAATCCCATTGCTGGGCATCTACCCAAAAGATCCAATGACACTCTACAAAAAAGACACCTGCACTCGAATGTTTATAGCAGCACAATTCATAATTGCAAGGCTGTGGAAACAGCCCAAGTGCCTATCAATCCAAGAATAGATTAATAAAATGTGGTATATGTATACCATGGAGTACTATTCAGCTCTAAGAAACAACGGTGATATAGCACATCTTATATTTTCCTGGTTAGAGCTGGAACCCATACTATTAAGTGAAGTTTCCCAAGAATGGAAAAACAAGCACCACATATACTCACCAGCAAATTGGTATTAACTGAGCAGCACCTAAGTGGTCACATAGATACTACAGTAATAGGGTATTGGGCAGGTGGGAGGGGGGAGGGGGCAGGTATATACATATATAATGAGTGAGATGTGCACCATCTGGGGAATGGTCATGCTGGAGACTCAGACTTGTGGGGGGAGGGGAGGAAATGGGCATTTATTGAAACCTTAAAATCTGTACCCCCATGATATGCCAAAATAAAAAAAATAAATAAATAAAAATAAAAAAATTAAAAAAAAGAACATACTATCGATTATTTTAAATCTTTGAAATGTATGGAGGCTTACTTTCTGATGCAGCATGTGGAGAGTTTTGGTCAATGCTTATGTGTATTCTGTCATTCTTGGGCATTGTGTTATCTATTAATGTATGTGAAGTATGTAATGTTCACATTTCTACATTGTTATTATTATTTATCTCTTAGTTCTAGCACTTATTGAGAAAGATGTGTTAAAATCCCCCAATTTGATTGAGGATTTATATATTTATTGAAATTTTCCTTTATTATAATATCTTTGTCTGTTTTAGTGCTAGGTTATAGAATAAGTTAGGAAGTATTCTTCTGCTTCTATTTCTTAAAAGATATTATAGAAAATTAGTATTATTTCTTCCTTAAATGTTTGGTAGAATTTACTAGTGAAAGCATCTGGGCCTGGTTCTTTCTGTTTTGGAAGGGTATTAATTGTTGATTCAATTTCATTAATAAACATATGCCTATTCAGATTATTATTTTTTCTTGAATGAGTTTTGGTCGATTATTTCTTTCAAGGAACTGGCCCATTTGTGGGTCTAGAGTTGTTCACAATATTCCTTTATTGTTCTTTTAATGTTCATGGCATCAGTAATGATGGCCCATATTTCCTTCCTGTTATTAGCAATTTGTGTCTTTTCTCTCTGTCTCTTTCGTTGTTGTTGTTACCCTGGCTTCAATTTTATTGATCTTTTCAAAGAAGCAGCTTTTGGTTTTTGTTCCTTTTCTCTATTAATTTCCTGTTTTCAACTTCTTGATTTCTACTCTGATTTTTATTATTTCTTTTCTTCTGCTTACTTTGGATTTGATACGTTCTCCTTTTTCTTATTTACTACTATGAAAGCTTAGATACTTATATTTAGATCTTCTTTTCCAATATATGCCTTCAATGCTATAAATTTCCATCTAACCCCTGCTTTTGCTGCATTCCACAAATTTTCATGAGTTGTATTTTCATTTTTCACTAAGTTCAAAATACTTTTTAATTTCTCTTGAGAATTTTTCTTTGGCCCAATGTGTTGTTTATATATGTGTTGTTTAATCTCCAGATATTTTGAGATTTACTAGCTCTTTTTCTGTTATTTATTTTCATTCTGGTCTGAAAGTATACTTTTTATGAGTTATATTCTTTTAAACTTGGTGAGATGTGTTTTATGCCTAGGATGTTGGTGAATGTCCCATGTGAACTTGAAAAGAATGTATGTTCTATTGTTGTTGGATGAAGCATTCCATAAACATTTGTTAGATCCAGTTGACTGATAGTATTTGGTTCAATTATAGCCTTAATGATTTTTTTGCATGCTAGAACTGTTATTAAATAATTACTGAGAGAGGTGTTGAAGTTGCCGGCTATGGTAATATATTTTTCTACTTGTCCTTATAATTCTATTAGTTTTTGTTTCATGTAGTTTGAAACATGGTACATACTTTGTTGGTACATACATAATAAGAGAGAATTGGCCCCTTTATAATGTCCGTCTTTATCCTTCATAGTTTGTGTTGCTCGAAATATACTTTGAAATTAACATAGGTAGTCTACCTTTATTTTCATTAGTGTTAGCATAGTGTAGCTTTGTACATCCCTTTTTCATTATACTCCACAAATATTTTCCACTCATTACTATATTTCCTTTTCATTTTTAATCCAAGTATTTCCATTTGATTATTTTCTGTTAATATGTCTTCCAGTTCAATAACCCTGTCTTCTGCCGTGTCAAAACTGCTTTAACTCACCTGTTTAGATTTTTAGCTTGAGTTATTATATTTATCTGTTACAGAATTTAAATTTGTATTAGATTGAATTAAATATAATTTTTCTGGTGAAGGTCTCCATCTCTCATCCATTTTGGGCATCTTTGCCTACATTCCTGCATATGATAATCATAGTTATTTTAACATCCTTGTCTGCTAATCTACTGTCTTGATTGCCTTCGGGTCTGTTAATTGTCCTTTTCACCTCTCTTAGCTTGCAATCATATGCTCTTGTCTCTTGGCATGCTTAGTAATTTTTTTTTACTTTAAAGGTAGACATTATATATAAAAATTGTAGAGGGTCCAGTTACTATTTTTACACGGATGCTTTACCTTTTCTCTGTTGGACATGAATAGAGAGGCTTGTGATTTTCCTCTAGAAGCTGTGCTGAGTCAAGGCTGTGTTTTATTTTCTGAAAGGCTCTGTCTACCTCATAGTTACTTTAAAATCCTTGTTTGCTATGGATTGCAGGATGTGGATTTTTAGTGCTTTCTTCTGAGAGCCTAGTATGTTCACTGGGGGCCTTGCCCTTGGCAAACCCTGAACTCTAATTCTTGTATCAGTATTGCAGGGAGACTGCAGAAAGCAATGGTCTGCACGTGTGAGAACTTACGCAGGGGAATAGCCTCTCAAGTCATTCGGCTTCAGAAATACGCAAATTCCTAGAGGGGAAAATGGCTCTCTCCTAGGCTCTCCACTCTGCCTTTCTCACTGGAGTGCTGCCTGCTCAAGTTCAAGTTCTCAATTTTGTCTCTCTAGTCTTGTGAGACTTTCACAGTCTCTTCTGGTTCTGTCCCCCAGCTGTGGCCCTCTGCCTGAGAATAGCCCCAAACCAGCTTCTTATTTTGCAACTAGAGTAGACAAATGGCCTCTGTTATAAAGTAGCTGCCAAACATCAGCATGCCTTTCTGCGGTTTTTCACTCTCCAGAATCTTGGTTCATTTAATCCTTGCTGCTTTGGTAACTGTCTGATACTGTTAAACAAATATTTTTAAAATGTTTTGTAGTCATTCTCAATAGGGACTACAGGTCCATTGCAAGCTGCTCTATCCTGCCTGGCAATAGAAATCCAAATTACCCTTCTTTGAAGTGAAAGATGTCAATCTAGGATGTTTTCAAGAAGACTTTCACTTTTTCTAAGGATCTAGAAAATACAGAGATATTTTAGCTTGAGCATAAATGTTGAAGCAGTTTAAGTAATAAGAAAAGAAAGTGATCTCAGATTCCAAGTTCAAGGAAAATTGTGTTGGGTGAAAGAGAAAGAATTAGGTAAAGCATGTACTGGATATTGAAATATTTCTAATTTACGTAACACCAAATGAATGACATGAGACTATGGAACCTATAATGCCCTCATTCTTTTTCTTTGTATTATGAAATACCCTTGAAAAATAAATAGTAATAATTGCTGTTTGAATATGTAGAACAGCTTTGGACTGGATCTAGGAGTGGGTCGCACAAGATAAAGGATCAGGCAGTAAATGTTAATGACCTGATCTTGTTTTGTCCTTTGTGACATGGGGGTAGCAGTATAATGTTACTTCAGAGACGGGACATGATTCCAACTGGAGACGCCTCTGTTAGAGAGCTCATTAAGGTTTCCTGTTTACTCGTAGGTAATTCCTTTGGGAGTGTTTATCTTATAAAGACATTTTATGGTGAGCAGTGCAAAAGAAAACCTCCATAATGATGGAATTTTTAGTGCTGTGTAGCCATTCAGATTTCTCTAAGTATATGTAAAGCTAGTTCTGTTCATTGGTCATGAACATCTGTGTTTTTGATTACACATGCGAGTATGGAACGGGTCTGATTTGACGCCATCCATGACACCCAATCTCACTTTCTCTGGGTGGAAAGAAGTGAATTTATTGTCCTTTGCTTCTCTTCCATTCTCTCCTTTTGCCAATGGAAACATTCTTCGCTGGTTTCTTTCACCAGGAAAAAGTGTAGTCTTAAGTGACTGAAATAGCTCTTGGTGTCAGATTAATGTCTGACTGTAAAGCTATTGCCTTCAGGAAAAAAAAAAAAAAAATTCTAGCTTTAAGCTATTGAAATTTACAAGTAAGCAAGAGAGCTGTTGGAGATATGAAAAAAAACAAAAAACAAAAACGGAGCATGATTGAACGCTGTTTGTGGATTTTAACATTTTGTTGTTGTTGTTGCCAAATGTCCAAGGCTAAAAGTTACTTTGCAGCAATGTCAATATATGGAATTCATAATCAGCTGTTACATAATGTATCAAATGCATACTTTCCATCAGTTTCCATTGGTTCCACTGGTTTCCATTGGATTTGTTGATGACTTTGTGGTAGTTTCTGGGAAACTTAAAGAAAAATAATGTGAGACAAACTCATTTCTGCTCCAAGAAAAACACCTCAACGTTCTCATCTTGTGAAAGCAGCTTAGTGAAATTGCCTTCCTGCAACTAGACCACAGGAAAAAAAAAAAAAACATTTTTAAAATTCTACAGGTTAATGTAAGCTCTATGTACCTTATTTAAAATGTATTTTGTGATCATTTCTTTCCAATCATTTAGTTATCAATAGATTTAAAAAAAAATGGTGATGATTACTTTCTTAGAAGTCATCTAAAACTCCCATTCATTTAACAAATGAAGATATCAGACCCAAAGCAGTTAAATAGCATCCCAAGAGATACGCAGCTGTTTGTGATTGGTGGGGAGGGTGGGGACCAAAGACAAAGCGGTTTTTGAGGTTTTTCTATCCTCTCACTGGTCATCTGGCCTGTTACACCAACCCTCAAGTGGCTACTTCTGTCTCCACCTCTTCTACCAGCTGCTTGTTTTTTCCTTATTTTATGTCAGCTTCTTGGAATAATTCTGCTGTATGCTGTGGGTGACAGCATCAAATTGATAACACCTATTTTCTTCGGAAGATTTCCTGAAAATGAGGCTTTCTTATATAATTTTTTGAATAAATAATTCACTGTCATGGCTTACAATAAAAAAAAAATGTAGAAAGCACTATACTGTGAAAATGCTCGTGCTACCCTGCCACTCACTCAGCCACCAAATTCCCCTCCCCACAGGCTACCTGTGCGTAGTACGTTCATGTGCAGCTTTGCAGATGTGTTTAATGAATGTGCAAGAAAATAAACCCTGTATATTCTTACAGTGTCCCTTTTCAGCAACAGCTTTTACTGTGATGATAAACAAGTCCAAATGCCAATGGCAAACACCAAGGAACTTTTTTGCTCATGGGTCTCTGGGTCAACTGTGGCTCAGCTGGGTCCAGTGGGGATCATTTGAACCAGGTTTGGTTCAAGTCAAGTCAGCTCCATGTGTCTCTTTCTGGGATCCAAGCTGAGGGAGCAGCAGCGACCTGGGCATGCTCCTCTTAGGACAGATGGTTGGAGCTCCAGAGGGACTCGCGAAAACATATGCTGCTCTAACTCCTTTCCTTATGATTGGCACTGTCTCATTTTCACTCACATGCCATTGGTCAAAGCAAGTCACATGGTCCAATCAAGAGTCAATGGGGTGGAGAAGCATATTCCTCCCGCAGGGTGATCAAGGGAGTGAATATTTGATGGCTAATGATGCTGCTTATTAACTTAGTATGGGCTTATAAATTATATGCACTGT
This sequence comes from Microcebus murinus, assembly GCF_040939455.1. Taxonomy (NCBI): domain Eukaryota; kingdom Metazoa; phylum Chordata; class Mammalia; order Primates; family Cheirogaleidae; genus Microcebus; species Microcebus murinus. Next base: position 48,207,528 of record NC_134122.1, on the reverse strand, counting down.
ATTTTTACTTACTATATCTTGGGGATATTTGTATGTCAGTATCTAAACGCTTTTTTAAAAAATTTGATTACTATACAACATTCCATTTTATGGACATCCCTAATGTAATTAATCAGTTTTTTATTGATGGAAATTTTAATTATTTCTAGCACTCTGCTATTACAAACATTACTGCAATGAGTACTCTCATACATATATCATTTTGCATATGTGCAAGTTCTATCTGCAAGATAAATTCCTTGAAGTTAAATTGTTTGACCCAAAGACAGATATTTAATTGGGGTAAATATTGCAAATTTCCCCTCCAAAGACACTGTATCCATATACACCCCCAACAGCAACATGTGAAAGGGCCTGTTTTGCCACACTTCTGCCAGCTCACAATATTGCCAAGCTTTTGAATCTTTTTTCAATCTCGTGGAAAATAGCATAGTGTCTTTGTTGTTGTTTTGTTTTGTTTTTAATAACAGTTAGGTTTGGATGTAATTCACTTACCATAAAATTTACTCTTTGAATGTGTACAATTCAGATTTTAGAATATTGACAGAATTGTTCAGCCATCAACCAAATATAATTCTAGAACATTTTTACCACCCCAAAAGAAATCTTGTACCCATATCAGTGATTTTCCATTCTCCCTCCTCTTAGACCTTATCAAATGCTAATATACTTTTTATCTCTATGAACTTGCTTATTCCAGACATTTCATATAATAGAATCATACAATACATACCCTTTTGTGACTGATTTGTTTTTCTTTGCATATTGTTGTCAAAGTTCATCCACTGAACCTTGTTGTGGCATGTGTCAATACTTTATTCCTTTTTATTACTACATAATTTCTCATTATATGGACACACCACATTTTATTTATCCATCCCTCAGTTCATGGGCATTTGGATTGTTTCCACTTTTTGGCTATTTTTCATAATGCTTCTATAAACATTTGTAAAGAAGTTTTTTGTGTAGACATGTTTTCATTTCTTTTGGTTAGATATCTAGGTGTGGAATTGTTGGGTCATTTGGTAATTCCTTATTTAACAATATAAAGAACTGCCAAACTGTTTTCCAAAGTGGAAGCACAATTTTACAATCCTTCAACAATGAATGAAGATTCCAGTTTCTCCACATCCTCACCAACACTCTTTAATTTCAGGCATTCTAGTGGAGGTGAAGTTGTATCACACAGTGATTTCGATTTGCATTTTCCTAGTGCTAATGATTTTGAGCAAGTTTCCATGAACTTTTTGGCCATTGCTATATCTACTTTGGCAAATATCTTTCCCCTAATTTTTAATTTGATTATTTGTCTTTTTATTGTGTAATTGTAAGAGTTGTTTATATATTCTGGGTATCAGTCTTTTATCAGATACATGATTTTGAAATATTTTATTCTATCATATGAATTGTCTTTGTTAACAAAACCATTCTCTTCCCATTGAACGTTCTTGGTTTCCTTGCCCAAAATCAATTGACCATAGATGTATGGAATTTATTTTGGGCTCTTAATCCTAATTTGTTCATCTATGTGTTTATTCTTGTGCATTTGTCATGTCTTGATTTCTATAGCTTTGTAGTAAAGTTGAAATAGGGAGGTATGAGTCCTTCAACTTTGCTTCTCTTTTTTCAAAATTGTTTTGAATATTTTGGGTTTCTTGAATTTCAGTATGAATTTTAAGGTCAACTTGTAAATTTCTCCTGAAAAGGCAGCTGCAATTTTGATAGAAATTTTTGCATTGAATCTAGTCAGTGTAGTTTTAAATTGCATTTATTTATGAATTAGATAGGATATATTTTTTCATATTCTAAATGCCATTTGTATTTCTGTTTCTGAATGAAGAGCTCATATCTCTGGCTCTTTTTTTGTGAGTATCATTTCCAGTTCTGTTCTTACACCACTGAAATTATGTTTGGAAACAAGAATAGAAGGATGAGAATGTTTCATAATTAACTGGAATATAGAGTCATATATACTTTTCTCCATGATTTTCTCAAAAACATTATGCACATTGATATTGTGGTATAAAATATTTCTGATTAAAACAACCATACCCAAGAAATTAAGTTAAATTACCAAGGAAAAAAACCCTATTTTTCCCTTTTGCTCAGAATACTAAGTTGTCCTTATTAAAATGCCTGTGGATTTAAAAATGTCCCAAAATAAGTTTCATTAAAATATTCAGACAACTCATCCTTGGAAGAAAGTCATTGCACAAGAGTTTATTCTTAATGTGTATTTTTACACATTATTCTTAATGTGTATTTTTCCATCAGTTGAGTTTTCTTAAGATGTTTCATTTCTCTGTTCTTTATGGAGAGAATTTGTGGGATTCTTGCCCTTCCTCTGTTTTGAAGAAATTTTCTTAGTTTTGTGTATGTTGTCTCTTCTTCTTCTCTTATCTTGTATGAGCTTATAATTATTTATGCTTCTTTGTATTTCCCAGGTTTCTAAGTCTAATTTATGGATCTTAAATTTAGTGCAGTCATGCTCCTTGGGAGAAAGGAGCTTAGGTATATAGTAGCTATGTCTTGATAAGAGAAACAGCTCCCAGATGTGTTAAGGCCAGAAAATCAAGTGACATACAATGATGGAAGGATAGGGAGCACTCTCTCTGCATGTGTTGCTATAAAGGAATACCTGAGACTAGGTAATTTATAGAGAAAAGAGGGTTTTTTTTTGGCTCAGGGTTCTGTAGGCTGTACAAGAACCATGGCACTGGCATCTGTTTTTGGTGAGGGCCTTAGGCTGCTTCCACTCATAGCAGAAGGTGAAGGGGAGCCAGTGTGTGCAGAGGTCACATAGCAAGAGAGGAAGTGAGAGAGATGGAGGGGAGGTGCCAGCCCCTTTTAACAACCAGCTCTTGTGGGAACTAACAGAGTGAAAACTCACTCATCCTACCCCATCCCTCCTCCTCACCAGGTAGGGCAATAATCTACTCATGAGGGATCTGCTCTCAAGGCCCAAACACCTCCCAGCAGGCCCCACTTCCAACATTGGGGATCAAATTTCAACATGTGATTTAGAGAACACAAATATCCAAACTGTAGCAACCACTCTCCCTACTGATCAAAGGTCAAGGTCACTTATTTTGCTCTTCTCTCAACTATGCTACAGGTAAAATTATAAGTACAGGCCTTTTCAGCCTGGAGTGCTGAAAAGGTGCATTTTCATTCCCTCTAAACTGGCTGTCAATGCCAATGGGTATTAATCAATTCTAGACCACTAAACGACTCTGTAGATTACTAAGTGGCTCCTACAGTCCTTGATAACACATTAGAGAATGAATAAGGCAGTGGCATTAGAACATAATTAAATTCAACTCATAAGCAAGGTAAGATGACCATGCTTTTTAAGCAAGTTTTTTTCTAAGAGCTTGCTGCTTTCTCTTTGAAAATCTACTCTTGGGAGTAGCTAATGTTTTCCATCTGCCCAATCTCTCTCACCTTTTTAATGTATATTGTTCTATATGATGTCTCATCACTATTTTTGGTGACAGACACAGTCTTGCTAATGGACACAGTCTTGCCCATGGACCTATGGGCTCCCTGGGGAAATGGCATCAAATACCCAGTAGTGGGATTGCTAGATCAAATGCTAAATCTATTATTAGTTCTTTGAGGAGTCTCCATACTGTTTTTCATAGAGGAAAATTTTTAGTTCTACCAACAGTGAATAAGCATTCCTTTTTCACCTCATCCATGTCAACCTCCATTGTTTATTTTCTTATTTTTTAGTAATAGCCATTCTTATAGTAATAAGGTGGTATCTCGTTGTGGTTTTAATTTGCATTTCCCTGATGATTAGTGATGTTGAGCATTTTTCATATGTATCTTGGCCATTTGTTTATCGTATTTTGAAAAAAGCTTTGTTCATATCTTTTGCCTACTCTTTAATGGGGTTATTTGGTTGTTTCTTGCTGATTTGGTTGAGTTCTTTGTAGATTCTGGATATTAGTTATTTGTCAGAAGTATAGTTTGAGAAATCTCCTTTTCTGTAGGGTGTGTATGTGATATATATATATATATATATATATATATATATATATATATATACACACACCATGGAGTACTACTCAACGATAAAAAGAATGAAATAATGTCTTTTGCAGCAACTTGGATGGAACTGGAAACCATTATCCTCAGTGAAGTATCTCAGGAATAAACAAACAACTGCATGTTATTATTAATAAGTGGGAGCTAAATAATGGGTACACATGGCCACATAGTGGTATAAAGGATGCTAGAAACTAAGAAGGGGAAGGGTGGGATGGAGGTGAGGAATAAAAACTTACCTATTGGGTACAATGTGTACTACTCTGGTGATGGGCACACTAAATGCCCTGACTTCAGCATTTTACAATTCATCCATGCAACAACAACAACAAAAAACACTTATACCCCCTTAAAATTTTGGCAAAAAAGTAATACAGTATGGAGTCTGGATGTGGCATTTCTGCCGAAAAGTAATCTGAATGAAATTTTGCTTGTACTTATTTAACTTCATTCTCCTAAGAAGGCCAAGGAACTTTATGTATGTCACTATGAATCATCTCTGCATCACTCAGAAGTGGTACCAAATCCAGAAAGCCTTTTAATGGTGCTAGTATTAGCAGAGAGGATTGATGTTTGGCATTCCTGGTTAACCATGTTCTACAGGCTTTTTCAATTCAGTTTTTTCAGAGAATAAGATTTACTTCAGTTGTGGCTAAAGCTATTTCATCAAGAAATTGAGGGAAGAAAGAATCTAACCTCTATAGAGGTCCTCTTAAGTGCCAGACAATATGTTAGATGATCAAGAAGTATTATCACATTTGATCCTGTGAGAGTCCTATGAGGTAGGTTTTATTATCTTCACTTATTTCAAATGAGGAAAATGTGTGGACATGAGATCAAGGTCATGCAGCTCTAACATGGCAGAAGTGGGCTTTGAGACCTGGTCTAACTCCGCAGCTTAAACTTTCTCTTCTGAGCTCACTGTTCAACCCACATAGAAGCCTGTGTTCAGGGCACCGTGGAAGGGACTCAGTTTCCCTGGCCTAAGCCCTCCTTGTCCATATAATCAATCACATTGCTATTATATTCCAAAGTGCATTTTCCCCTACAGGGATTTAGAAAATGCTTTTCAATACTTGTAGCTTTTTTTCTAGGACAGGGGCTATTTCTCAAGCTCCTAGTCAAGTTCACTGGATATGGGTCTTTTGTTTGAAGAGGCAAAGCATGACAGAAGTCCCTGTTACAAGTCAGCTATACCAAGAGTCACCTGTGGATGGCATTTTTGGGCCACTTCACTCTTAACATAAGGATGTGAGACTAAAATGTTTATTCGAGGAGAGGCTATATTTTCTCCTGCTCTATAAGCATGGCCAGAGAATGAGGGTTGGGGGAGCAAGAAGTAGCTGAGGTCAAAATAGAAGAAAGCAAGCAAGCCAGGGAAACTGATAACTGTATCATGTCAGCTCCATTGATGGGACTAACCTACTACAGCTGTCAGGCCTGGAAGGGAACTCAGAGATCATCCAGCTTAACCACCCACTTTTCAGACAGAACAATTGAGCCCTTAGAGAAAAAGTGACGCACCCAAAGTTATACAGTTCAAGACTCCTCACTTCTAGTCCAATGCCCTTTCTTTTGTTTTTTTTTTTTCTTTTATTTCCGGTATTATGAGGGTATAAACATTGTTGTTACATTTTATTTTTTATTTTTTTTTTATTTTAGCGTATTATGGGGTTACAAGTGTTAAGGTTACATATATTGCCCATGCCCCCCTCCCACCTCAAGTAAGAGCTTCACGCATGTCCATCCCCCAAACGTTGCACATCTTACTCGTTGTGGTTGTATATACCCGTCCCTTCCTCCCCCTTCCCACCCTCCCGACACCCGATAAATGTTACTCCTATATGTCCACTTAGGTGTTGATCCGTTAATATCAATTTGCTGGTGAGTACATGTGGTGCTGGTTTTTCCATTCCTGAGATACTTCACTTAGTAGAATGGGTTCCAGCTGTATCTAGGAATATACAAGAGGTGTTATACCACCATTGTTTCTTAAAGCTGAGTAGCATTCCATGGTATATATATACCACATATTATATTTCAAGGCTATGGAATGTAGATGGCTTATAATTTTTCTATTTTCAGTCTGATATATGATGTGTTTTATATACGCTACATTTAATTTGCCAATCTGAACTTTTCTTGAGCAAGAAATAACCTTTTTATTTTAAGCCACTGAGATTTTTTGTCCATTAGCACAGCATAGCCTGCCTGTCCTGAATAATGTATGCTATTGAGATGATCATGTATTTTCTTATATTAAAATATTTTCTGATGTTGAGTTACCCTTGCAGTCTTGAGACAGTCTTTAGATTATGGTGTAGGTACACAGACATGATTTATTTTATATATACTACATTTAATTAACTAATATTTTGTATAGTTTTTGACTCTATGATTACAAGTGAGATCAGTCTTTCATGTCTTGTTCTTGTCCAGTTTTGATATCAGGTTACACTAGATTCATAAACTGGCTGACTTTTTCTCTTTTTGTGTTCTGTAAAACAGCTTATATAAGATAGAGATGATCTCTTCCTTGAGCTGTGAGCAAAGGGGAATGTAGCATAAGGTGAAGTTGAAGAGGTGATGAGGGGCCGGATGATTTAGGATCTTGTAGGCTACAATGAGAATTTTGAATTTCATTCTAAGGACATTGAGAAACTATTGAAGGATTGAAGCTGCTGAATGCCATCACGATCTATTGTGTGTTTTGAATGCAGTCGTGGGTCGTTTAATGACAGGGATATTTTCTGAGAAATGTGTCATTAGGTGATTTTGTCATTGTGTGAACATCAAAGCGTGCACTTACACGAATCTAGATGGTATCGCCTACTACAAGTCTAGTCTACAAGTCTGTACAGCATGTTACGGTACTGACTACTATAGGCAAATGTAACACAACGATATTTGTGTGTGTGTACATATCTAAACATAGAAAAGGTATAGTAGAAATATGGTATTATAATCTTACGGGACAACCATCATGCGTATGGTCTGTTGTTGATGGAAATGTCATTAAATGGCACATGCCTTGATCTTGCAGCATCTACTATCTGAAGAATGCATTAAGGTATTTGAGAATGGAAGCATAAAGACCAGTTGCAAGACTACTTAAGTAGTCAAGGTAAGAGATGATAGTGTCTTGGGATAGAAAGTGGCGGAAAGGGTGGGAGAATTCATTTCTTTTCATGTGATATTTATTTTAATATATATCAACAGTATTTTTAAATAGATTACATACAAGAATAAGGAAAGGGGAAGGCTTATGGCTTTCTGGCATGACTCCTAGATTTTTGCCTATGTAACTGGGTAGAGAATGTCCTACTTATTTATATGGGGAATTCTGGAAAAGGAAGAATTCTGGGGAAGTAGGTAGGGAAACCAGTAGTTCTATTTTGGATCTGTTTAAGTAGAAATGGCTGTTAAATGTTCCACTGAAGATGTAAAGTAAGCAGTTGGAAATACGGGTTTAGAGCTCAGGAGAGAAATCAGGGTATCATCAGTGGCACTCAAAGCCATGGAACTAGATGAGACCACCAAAAAAAGAGTGGAGAGGTGAAGAAGAGATCTCAGGACAGACATCTGGAGTAGGCAAAAGAGGAGATCATTAAGTGCTAATCATTAAGTGCTAATCATTAAGTGCTTAATGATTAAAGGATTGATTGATTCAGAAAAAAATGCTGTTATTTCTGGGGCTGATGCTTCGGAATCAGTAGGAGCTCTCATGGGCAGCTTCCCAGGCCCCTCTCCACCTGCAGTGGCTCAATGGAGAGACTTCAGGTCCTTTCTCCTCAAGGATTTCCTAGTCTAAATGTTCTGCTTTTGGTCAGAGTAGAGTAGTATCGCCGTGTTTGGGAGTCTATCTCATGCTAATTTGGGATGGGAACTGGGTGTTTGGGATGGTTGCATCTAGTATCCATCATATACAGGTCCCAGGAGGAAAGGACAGCCTTGAGCCAGGGCAAATCTGACAGCCTAAAATGTCTTATCCCTCATCCAGGGCAGAGACAGTTAATCGGTCATAGCATTCCTTTTGCTGATCTTTCAAATGTTTTCAGCTCTTTCTTAACAGACAGTGCTCAAGGTGGCTGAACAAAAACAAAAGAAAAAACTTTTTTGCCAATCAGGAATAGATAGATGTTGGATTTAAGAGCTGTTTGGGGAGTTCAGTGACGCGTGTTTAGAATCTCAAAAGGACCAAAAGAGATGGCTCCAGGCCCCTTGGCCTGCTGCTGCTGTAGGGTCAGCTCCCAGATGGCCACAGGGCTGAGGACCTTGAAAAAACTCTTGAGAAGATATTGTCTTCCAAATATCTAGTTAATGGGCTTTATTGGTCAAAGGTAAAAACAATTGATTTTCATACCTTGAAAAATTAGCCCTGAAATTACCCATGATCAGGAAAGAAAGCCATTTCTTAGAGTCTGATATTTAAGGGGCAGTAGAACACACCAACCGTATCAAGTAGATTGAAAACTGGAGAGTAGTTGGATACCGTACTATAAGAGAAAAACTAACACAGCACAAAAACTTAGTTCAGGTCGCTAAGCTCTGTACTATGGATTGTTCTAGTCTTTTGATGACAGCATCGTGTGTTGGTAGTGACGTCTTATAAAATTCAAAGAAAAGGAGAATCAAATAACTACAAGTGAGTTTTTGACTTGGGTGAGCAGGTGCCCTCTTATCCTGATCACAACAGAATTTCCATCTGCCAAGGAACTGTAAGGTGCTGACCAACAGATGCATTTCAGACAACCATGTGGAGAAGACCAACCTCATAATAACACATAATATTATAAATGCTTCTGGGTGTGCCATAAAGCCTAAAGCAGCTTTTCTCACGGTCACACTTCAGCAATGACCATCATACATCCTTTCTGCCTTTCCAATATTCAAAGCTAAGTCAGTCCCCTCCGCCACATGAAGCCTTCCCTGGCGCTACCATAACTCAAAATGAACTCAATGAGAGAAACTATTACTGGTATCATTCATCTGCCATTTTTAATATTTCATGCCAATCTTCTCCCAATTTAGATTAAAATCATTCAAAGTCCTCATAGAACAATGATAGTGTTCAGTTTTCAAATGACTTCCTCTTAGAGCATCTCATTTTGTAGTCAGAGAACATGGAAATTGGAAATAACTTTTGTAGTCACCTAGCCCGGCATCCTCAGGGTAACCGACCCCTCAGCAGCCTCTCAGACTGGGGCCATTCAGCTTTCCTCAGACACCCTCACTCACAGCCGTGTGGCTCACCTCCTCCTTAAAGCCATGTTAAACAGTCCTAATTGTTAGAAAGTACTTCCTTGTGTTGAACTGAAATCTGTCTGCCTGACATGTCTATATAATATATCACACTTAAATTTGTCCTCTGGGGCTTGAACTATTATGTTTGATTCTTTTTCCACAGAAGGGAAAGGGCTCTTCCAAAGAGCCCTTTCATGTTTTAAGATCATAATCACGTATCACCCAAGCCTTTTCTTTCAGGGACAAAATGTCTTCTATTTCTTCCAGTCATCAGAGTGACTTTGAGCACATCTGCCATTCTCACTGCTTTCCTCCCATTTCACTGAGTCACTCCCTCAGTGAATAGCTACTGTACCCTGCTCTGTGCCTGGCACTGGTCTAGGCACTGTGTATACACTAAGGGTGAACTAAGTAGTGAAAATAGGACAGAAATCTCTATGTTCATGGATCTTGCATCACAGAGGTAGAGTCAGAGCATAAATGAAGGATTTATGTCCTTGGCACATGGCATCCAGAATGTTCTAGACGCATCTGCACAGAGCAATTCTGTGACAGGCTTGCTTTCTACCACCTCCATTCATTTGGTGTATATTTCTCCACCACTGTATTTCTAGCAAAGCAGCTTGTCATTGCATTATCTGTTTGGGGTAGTTGCAGGCTCTTTTTGAACAATACTGAGTTTGCTTTCAACTACAAACAAAATCCCTGCGGAAAAACATTTCATTTGAACTGGTGCTCACTCATATCTTGTCCGTCTTGTATTTAATGTTAATTCAACTCTTTCCTATGTCTTAGTCTGTTCCAGCTGCTATAATAAAATACCATACACTGTGTGGGTTATAAACAGCAAACACTTATTTCTCACAGTTCTGGAGGCTGGAAAGTCCAAGATCAGTCAGTGTCTCGTGGCCCACTTCCTGGTTCAGGGATGGCCATCTTTTTGCTGTGATCTCATGTGATGGGAGGGTTGCCAGGGAGCTCTTCAGGGATTCTTTTGTAAGAGCAGCAATCCCATTCATGAGGGCTGCACCCTTATGGCCTAATCACCTCCAAAGGTCTCACCTCCTTACATTAATACCATCACTTTGGGAGTTAGGATTTCAACATATGAATTCTTGGGGGACACAAACAGTAAGACCATTGCACCCACCCAAGTATAAGGCTTACCATGTACACTTTCTGAATTTCATCTTTTTTGGCTCAGCCCATCTTTTCAGGCTTCCCAGGTGTCCTTGGGTCCCCATGCCATTATTCAGTGCATTAGCTATTCCTCATAGCTTTGTGCTATTTATAAATTTGATAGGTGGGTTATTTATTCTCTGACTTGAGTCACTGTGCCCAAGAGCAAATAGAACAAGGACATTCTGAGGGCAGAACTCTGAATCTTCCCCATGAACTCTCCTTTTCAGGTGTGTCCTAGTCAATTAATCAGTACTTTTTTTTGCTAGCCTCTTTCAGCATGTTCTGATTCCAGTGAACTGTTATTCAAGCCCCAATTTTACCACTATGTTTTCAAAGCCAATACCAAAGAACCTGTCAAATACCTTGCTGAAAAACATATACTGCTTTAATGTAGCCCTCAATGGACAGGTTAGAGACCATACTTAAAGAGGAAATGAGGCTAGTCTGGCATGATGTGTGGTTGGTGAACATTCATTGACCCAATTCTCACCATTTTTCTCTTTAAGTGTTCAAAACTCATCCACTTGTCGATTGTTAAAGCCCAAACTTTCCAGCATGTGTTGTAGGTTCTTCACAATCTGTCAACAAGTTATTGACCAGCTTCATTTCCATCAATATCTCTCCCTCTCTTTGAAACCAGCCATACTAAATTTTTGCAATATAGCAAACTTTAGCCTTTATTTACACTTCTGTAATTTGGCACGCATTAGTTATTTCGCCCTCCTGAAATGCTGCTGTGTTCTTCCTCCTCTTCATCCATCTAGACGATTCCTGATCAATTTCTAAAGATCCTATTAAAATGTCCCCTTTTTTGTGGAAAGTGTGCTTGACTCTTATCTCTGTGCTTTCGTAACACTTTGTAGGCAAATGCACTTCACACGCCTGCACTTCAGTGATTTGTATGTCTGTCTGTCCTACCAACCTCTGCCTTGGAGAAGGTCTGTTCGCTGTCAGAGACTGCCACATGCCTGGCATGGTGTAGGAGCTTAATAAACATTTGTTGAATTCCATTGCAGAATTTTCCTATGGGCGGGCTCTCCGTACAGATCCAGCTCATGTATTTATTTCATGCATTCGTTTCAGGCAAAGTGGCTCCATTTTGATCTTTTGCTCTTTTTTCCTCCACCATGGGAATTTCATTTCCAAATCCTCTCAGTGGCAATGGCTGGAACTGCTCTGACTGGTGAGAACCACCACTGAGTGCTCTTTTACTGTTTCTCCCCTTATCTTGGATTTCAGTTGCCTCTTGGAGAGTGAATGTAAGAAGCACCAGATTTGGGATCTGAAGACTGGGGGGTAAGTCCTGGCTCTAACTCCGCCTAGGTGTGTGACCTTGAGAAAGTAAACTCACTTCACCAAAGCCCAGATTCTTCATTTGCAATTTAAGTGTTATCTCTTCCGGTTTTTATTATTTTGTTATTCTAAGTATGTCTTTTATCATTTCTAATATGAAGACTGTCCTTGTTTTGGAAACCAATCGCGAGACGAGTTGCTCTGTGTTTTCCTGCCTTCAGGGGTTGTGATCTCCTCTCCACGGATCCCATCGTCCAGCTGCTGGAGCTGTGCTCCCATAATGCTGCCCCAGGAGTGGCCTGTTACTGTCACGCTCAGCCCTCCTGTGGGGACTCTGCCTCTCATCTCTCCTCTGTCATTCTGATCCAGTCACCAGGCTTGTCACCACGCTTTGGACACCACACACGACTTGTTGGATGGACTGTTTTCAATTATTGTAGCTACAGCTGCTCCCAAAGTCTGCCTGGCAGAAATGGTGGTTAATTTCTAGGCCACTGCTTCTATCGATATGGCCAGCACGACTGCTACTGGAATGTCTTTCCAAATGCTTCATTTGCCTTGGAATAAAATGAGTTTCACAGCAGAGCAAGACAAGGCAGATGACACAAATTTTGCTTTGGGAAACCGAAGCTTAGAATGGTCAAATCAATTGCCCAGCGTTACCTAGATTTTAAGCAGTGGAGTCAGGGCTAAAGCTCAAATGTTTTGATAGCTCCTTTAGTGGTATTCCACCATGTAGAAAGGGCAGGAACAAAGGCTCAACACTTTCTGCCTTCCTTCTCAAACACTATACCACATCTCATTCACAATATGTGCTCCGTTAATGACCTTTAAATATTGAGCAATTTTGGAAGTACTCTAAATCAGACTTTAAACATTTCAATAGGAAGAGAAGATTAAACTTATAATAAAGACTAATCTTAGTTTTTACTTCTTTTTTTTTCCCGCCAGCCCTATGACATTGGTATAGAAGTTCTAAGGGCTACAAAGTAGACAAAACTATGGCAAAATTGAAGAATAATTCATTAATGAGAATATTGTGCTGTAAATAATTGGGAGTTCACTACTAAAAAGAAAGCGTCTCTTAAAAACCTGTCATTTTAGGGTGAGATTTCTCAAGCCACTTTGCTTTTTTCATCCTGCTTATACCAATCTTCAATCAATTATCCCATAAAATGCCCATGTAGCGTTGGTTGCAAACAGCGTCATCCCTTTAACATGGTTCTCATCTTTGTGCTTGCCCCATGTTGCTTACAATTCTTTCACACAATAAAAGCCTCAAATTAATAAAGTGCTTCTCTTAGAAAATCAAAATGCTTTCTCCACATTGCCATTTAATTAATTCTCAAAGCTTTCCTCTGCAGAGTGGGGGTGTGGTGTGAAACGGAATTATTCTTTCCCTTTATGACACATAGGAAACAGGTTGCAAGGGAGATCATGTCTATCCACAGTGGAACTTGGTGCTAATTCAGTTCAGTTCAAGGTTGTTGACTGGGCTCTTACAGTCTGCCCAGTGTTTCAGACAAAATCAAGCTCATTAACTTATTTACTTAGTAATCAGCCCATGATTATTGGGTGCCCACTCTTTGTCAGATCCTGTCCTAGACACTGGGGATATAGCAGTGAACAGGAGAGGGAAAAAAATACCTACCCTCATGGAATTTAAATTTTTCTAGGGGGAGACAGACATCAAACATAGTCAATAGGTAAATTATACAGTAGATTAGAAGGAGATAAATGCTCAGTGTAAAGAGGAATGGGAGTGCAGGGAGGGTGCATAGATTTACATGAGATAGAGTAGATCTTAGTGAGAGGGTGCCTTAGTGAGAGAGTAATGAGTTGGAGAAAGAGAGGAGCAATACCAAAGGGAAGAGCATTCAAGGCGGATGAACAGCCAGTGCAAATGCCCTGAGGCAGCCACATGCTTGCAATGTTTAAAGAATCCAGGAGGGCAGTGTGGCTGGAACAGGATAAGAGGAAGAAAAGAGCACAAATTGAGGTCAGATGTGGCAACAGAGGGCTCATGTAAGGAGGCCATGTCAGCATTTTAAAGATGTCTTTCCCGTTGAGAGACATGGTGTACCTTGGAGGGTGTTAAGTAGAGGAGGAACTTGATCGCGCAAGCTACTGTGCTGAGAAGAGACAGGGGTGAGAAAGGGTGCGAGCAGAGAGCCAGGTAAGAGGCCATTGACTCCATCCAGGAGAGAGTCCATGGTGGCTCACAGCAGGGCGGGATTAGAGGAGATGCTGAGAGGAAACAGACCAGGGACACACATTTTACGCAGAGCCAATAGGATTTGCTGATTGCATTGATGTAAACTGTGAGAGAAAGAGAGGAATCTTACCTTCTGAACTAGACTGGGAACTCCTTGAGGACAAAAGGCACCTATTATATTTCTCTATGTTCTTTATAGAAACAGAAGCATGCTTCATGCACAATAAATAAATGAATAAGTACTTGTTGAATAAAAAAAGGAAGAAAAAAGCAAGTCTACATCAGTTGTTCACCATTTGGGCTTCCTGTACCCCTAGACATTTTCAAATATAGGCTCTATTTCCTGTATTTCAAAAAATAGAAAAAAATTGACTTTTTTTTTCAAGGTAAGACTGATAAAACCAAAAAACAAACCCCCAAACCTTTAAATGTCTTTGTTTGGGCTGGAATTGCATTATCTTGGCATGATAACAGGTCTTTTCTCTGCTATTCAGAAGTTCTACCTGGCACATAATTATATGTGCCACGTATATTATAATTTAATTTATTTGACAAAAATATCACAAAATATAAGGTATAGTCAAATAGCTTTTGGATGATGATGGTTGGAAATCTTATATTTACATGATTTTGAAAGAAACAGGAAGAAAACCCCACAATATACATTTTTTTTTTGCTTGTTTACAAAATATTGTCCCAATTACATATGAAGGAATCACACAAGAGAACATATTGAATCTTATCATGTGTTTTTGGAGATGATCTAGTCTAATTCCCTCAGTTTCTATTAGAAAAATGTGAGTCCTAGAAACGCTAAGGTGATAGGCATAATGTTGTTTCCAATATACAGTAACACAAATTATGAGTTGTCTAATGAGGCTTAGCAATAGCAGTAGAGAAAAATGGTGATATATGTTCTCGCTCGAATCTTCCTCCTTGGTATGTGTCTGGTAACAGTAATTAGCCATGAACAACCTTGAGTCATAACTGCCCAGACAGCAGGTGAGAATTAGGTGTGTGGAGGGATGACAGATGAGGGAGACAATAGAATGAGAGGCATCTTGGTGGAAGAACTGTAGATTTTTAAACTCATACTGTTGCTAGGAGGCATTTGTGCATAATTTTTTTACAGGGCTTTAGAGTCACACAGAGGCATATTTGAATCCAAGCTCTGATATTTAGAAGGTATATGACCACGGCCAAGTTTCCTAACTTGGACACTGGTTTTTTATATACTTTTATAGGGTAAATTTTGTCAGCTATTGTGAGACTATTTTTAACGTGTTTAAGGATAGCAGGGATTCGATACGTGGTAGTTTTAATACTAGTAATTTTCTCAGTGGGTTTCAGCATTTCTTGCTTTTGTGCTTTCATAGAAACCCTTTCACCCTCCATATCCACAGGTAGATATCCTGTCAGTCCTTGAAGAGCCCAGTTTGAATGTTAACCTCTTTCCTTTAGTCAGCTCACATAGCGTCTATCATTCAATTTTGCACTGACATGCAGCTATTTGTTTCAAGGTCTTATCTCCTTAAGTTGGATTTCTTTTGGAATAGTGAAAAGAATCTGGAAGACTTAGATCTGTTATGGAAGAAAGCCACAACGAGTATAATGGAATAAAGGATGTATTACAAGAATAAAAATTTACACTATTGTGGAGAAAGCTGTAAAGGTGATTTTCCACAAGAGGGGATTGACAGATCTGAGAAGAGTCACTGCTAGACCCTCTGAGGTCCTTGTGGGGGTGGGGGGGGCAAGTCAGAGTATACAGAGAAATCTGGGAAGTCAGGCATGTCCAGGTGTTGGGGGTGGGGCTTGAAGGTGAGCTGGAAGGAAATTCAATGGAAAACTGTGGCCTGTGCCTGGCTATTGCCTGTTTAAGTCCATGGTAAAGCCCTTGGGATAGGCGTGTGGCTACTGTTGGTCATCTGGGCTGGAAATTTGGAAGATCTGGGTGTGAAGTAGGGAAGTAGGGGCTGCCAGGACATGCTAGGACACTCCAAGACTCTGCATGGGTTACTACATCCAACTACAAAGACCTTCAGAGAGGAATAGGTGCTATTATACCCTGTTTCCCAAATCTTGCACGAGTTCCTCTTTTGGCCAACTGTACTCACATGCATACAGACAAAAGGAATGCCATTCCAGCTAATCAAGCTGACACAGCACAAACCACCGGAAGCATTATTGCCTATGTTGGTATCAGACACTTTACTCAGCCGAATTTCTGATCCTTTCCTTCCCTATTGGTGTATTGATGTAAAAGAGATTATAACTATTGTAACAATTATAACTAGCTCTGTATGGTTGTTAGTAGGGATTAAATAGATAATAATGTAAAAAATCCATTGCAAAATATAAAATAACTGATAAGATTGCTGTTATTAGATACGTCCATTAATTCAGTTCATGTATGTTTACTATGCATCTACTGTGGGCCAGTAACTATCCTATGCCTGGAATACATAGCAGTGAACTATGTAGACAATCTCTCCGTTAGCACAAAGATAATGAATGAGATATATATTAGATATGTAAAAATAAGCAGTTGACAAACTGAATTTCAGGGAATAGGTCCAGGTTAAAAGTGTATATTTGGGAGTGATTGTATTTAGGTAGCATTGAAAGGTATGAACCTGAATTAGCTCGCTTAAGGAGTGCGTGTAAACTGAAAGATGATGAGGCTCAAAGTCTGAGATCTGAGGCAGAATCTGGGGGTCAGTAAGATAAAGAAGAACAAGCAATGAGGCTGACAAAAAGCACCAGTGACACAGAAAGAGAAACAACAGACAGTGGTGTCCAGGTAGGTAGACGTAGAAAGTTTTTGAGAAAGTGAGAGGGATCAACTTTAACTTCTGCTGAAAAGTCAGCTCCTGTGATAATGGAGAACTGACCATTGGTTTAGCGACCCAGAGATCACTGCCAGAGTGGAATGGGCATAAGACAGAATGGGAAGAAGGGAAGTTTTTGGTGTGAAGGGAAGCACAAAAATAGGGTGGTAATAAGTGGAAAGTGTGTCAAGGGAGATTTTATATATACACATCTATATTTGTGTGTGTGTGTCCTGTTAGTTGCTGATGGGCATGGCCCATCAGTGCTTGTGTAGGGCTCTCTATCAGGATAGACCTTTACAGAGAGCTACAAGGGCCAAAGCCTGCTTCATTCAGGCACTTCCCTCTTAAGAGGAAAATGGTCAAACAATGCTCGGTTCTACTTCCAAACCCATTAACCCAAGTCATGTCACCTTCCCAGGAGTAGACTGAGCAAAACGGGGAGAAAGAGGTTCAAGGAGAAGAAGTCGGTTCCAGCTACAGCAAGGATGTTAAGGAAATATTCAGAGAAATTGAAAGCGAAGCGAATTTTTGCTGAAGAAGAGGGCACAATGCAAAGACCTGGGGACCTGGGGAAGAGCGGGAGGTGGGTCAGCCTAGGGCGTGTGGGGAGTAGTTTGAGACGATGATCTTTGTCCCGTAGTATTTGCAACAGGGTCTTGGTCGGATATATATTTGTTCCTTGAGAGAAACCCGACAGGGCCTGCGAGGGTGGGGGAAACGCATTGGTCCACAGAGCCCCCTCCTCGAGTAGCTGCCTGCGGCCGGATGAGTTGTATCTGCTTAGGCCCAGGGCTAGGGAGGGGCTTGGTGTCATTGTCGTCTACCTTCCGCCCTGTCCTCCACACCTGGCCCAGCGGAGGATGGAAAACCACTTCAAATATTTACAGCTTCCCAACACCGCCCCTGAAGGCCAGAGACACAAGTGGCAAAAGTGATTTTTCTCCTTCCCGTCGTTCTCACAGGAGACTCTGTGGCACCGACCTGAAGAATGGCCCGAGGGGTGCGCCCGCGGACGCTCTGTGCCAACTGCTGGCGGATGAGGCAGTGGGCGAGGGCAGAGTTCCTCGGGCACCGTCTGGAGGAGCCAGGCACTGGGGACGTTCCTCCAGTTCCCGAGACCCCGGGCTGGCAGCCTCCAAATCGTTTCCCATTTCTGCAACTTAGGAGGAAGCTGTGAAAGCCGCAGGCGAACGAGGCTGAGTGAGTCACTGGGTCCTGGCCACTCCTTTCAGTCCTAGGCTGTCTCAGGGTCTCTGCACTCCGTGCTTTAAGCGTACTGATGACCAGTCACCTGCTTCCCGGTAGTGTCAGCGCGGCCTTCGGGCACGTGAGGGCACCTGCTGGATGCACGGCCCCGCGCCTGCAGGGCCGTCGGTCCTCCCCCACCGGCGCCGAAGCGTCCCTCCCTCCCGCCCCCTCGGGGCCCCGGCTCCGTGCTGTCAGGCCCGGGCGGCGCGTCCCCCGGGCGGGCGGGCGGGCGGAGTGCGGGAGCGGTGCGGGCCGCGCGGGCAGGGCCGCGGCCTCCCGGGGGCGAGAGGGCGGGCGCGGAGGCCCGGGCGGCCCGCGCGGAGCGGCGGCGGCCCAGCCGAGCCCGAGCGAGCCGGCACCTTCGGACGGCCCTGCCCCACGTGACCGTCCCCTCCTCCCCGCTGCCAGTCGCGCGCACGGGCCGGGCGTCTCGCCTCCCGCGCGCGCTCGGCTGGTCCAGGTCCCCGGGAGGAGCGGCGGAGGCGGAGGGACGAGCGGCGAGGCGGCCCCGGGGAGCGGGCGCGAGCGGCGGCTGCGGAGCCGCCTGTGCACGGGCGGGCGGCGGCGAGGGTGGCGGTCGCCTGCGCGGGAGAGCCGGGCGGCGCGGGATCCGCATCCGCCGCGAGTGTGATGAGGCTGCCCTGCCTCGCTGCTCCGCTCGCCGCCAGCTGACAGCGCCCGCGCCCAGCGCGCCCGGGAGGGGAGCCGCCGGGGCCGTGACCTTGGCGGAGGAGGTAAATAGGGGCGGCGGGCGGGGAGGAGGCAGCGCCGCCCGGAGCCCGCCCGGCCCGGCCCGCGCCCGCCCTCGCCCTCGCCGTGCGCCGCGGGAGCGCCCGCGGGCGCAGGGCGGCCGCCCGGGGACCCCGCGCCGGGGCCGGGCTGCGGGCTCCGAGCGCCCCGCGCCGTCCCCGGCGCCGAAACTGCTGCCCGGAGCCGGCGGCGGCCGCGGCGGGGCACTGGCCCGCCTGCCATTTGCTGCCGCCGCGAGCGCCGGGCGAGGGGCGCCGGGCTCTCCGGGTCTCGCCTCCCTGCCTGGTGGCTTTGAGGCTTCTGCAGTTGGGGTTTCACCCCTGGCGACCTGGGTCATTGCCTGGGGGCGCGACCTCCCAGCCGTTCTTGTTGCCGGGACTTGTTCTGGCGCCTCCGTGCAAGGCTGGGCAGGGTTACCTCTCGACTTCCCGAGTGGAGTGGGGTGACAGGAGAGGAGCCTGGCAGCGCAGGCAGGTGAAAGTAGGGAACATGACTCCGGCTCTGCGTGGGAGACCGGGGGGAACGAGGAGCAAACACATGTGCTGGAGAATGACGCTGGGAATGGGCCTCCCGGACGCGCCTGCATGAGGGAAACCAGACAGACACCCGGGAGAAAGTGTGCTGCCCACCCCCCTCCGGGTGTCGCCTTTCCGCCCCTTTGGGAAAACATCATCAAGTGGAGGGGCAAGTATTGGGAGAAAAAGAGAACTCTGTACTGTGAGAATGGCACCCATGGGCTCTTAGGGTGAGCGTCAGGCACTTTTTAACACGAGTACCCAGAGCATGCAGTCAGTTCAAACCACAGACAAATGGCTCTGTCTACCTGGAAGACTGTAATTTCTAAATTTCCCTGGAGGCATTGTAGGTGGAAATTCATTTTTTTAAATCCATGTCCTGGGTCACTTCCTCCAGCCAGCCCTAGCTTGTATGTAGGCACACTCCGTGTTGGGTGCATGATGTGAGTGAGGAAGAAGAATCGCGGCAGTTTTAGCCCCTGTTCAGCACGACCACTAGGTCTCACTGAAGTCTCTCTCAACCTTTGCAGGGCAGACTGATAATTCCTGTATCCGAGAGTGGACCAACTTTGGGTGACATGGCCCAGGGGAATAATTATGGGCAGACCAGCAACGGGGTGGCAGATGAATCACCCAACATGCTGGTGTACAGAAAGGTAAGAATTTCTTCACTTTCTTGGAAAAAAGGGAAACTTATGGCTTTCTCGATTTTTTTTTCCACCTAAATCAGAGTATATGTCAACTTTGTGGCCTTGTGGATTCCCCAAATCGCTGATGTTTGCATGCCGTACTTGAAGATGATCTGACGTTCTCAAGTGACACATATGTGTAGAAACACAGTGAAGTAAATGAGGCCTCACACTTTCCCTGCTGGTTTTAAATAGATTAATCTGTCATGAGCAATCACAGCAAGTTTGGGCATTCCAGATATTTTGTTTGTTATACGCATGATTTAATAGCATCCATAATAATTTTAGAAGCCTTTTTCTTATACTTCTTCTAAACATTTAGGTTATAATAATTACATAAGTGTATCACATTTTAGAAATAAAAATAGACCACTTTGCAGTTCCGTGACAAGAGTGAATGTGTCTGTGTGAATGCATGTGGTTTCATGATTTTACTCCTAACTAAACAATGGTAGTTTTTTTGTCTTAGCCTAAATTATTTTTTTTTACTTTGCTTTATTTTTATTATTTTGCTTATGGCTATTTATATTCTAGTGTCATGCTCATTAAATAACTCTCTATATTCCAGTAGATATATATTTTTTTGTGGCCATAAACAGATCTGATAGCTTTATGCATTTAGTAGAACTGCTATCAACAACAAACTTGTAGACATTGAGCCACCATAATAAAGATGCATTTGAATATTGCATGTGCTTTAGAGTGGTTGCTTAGGTAACTTCACTCTGGCCATAATCAACAATCTGACTTAAATTAAGGATGCAGTATTCTTTATTTAACTTATGCACCAGTCGTTTCTGTTGCATTTTATGGCTGATTTTTTTTTAGCATATTACCAAGAGTGCTTATTGGGCAAGATTTCTTTAGTAAAATGCTAACAATGGTAAAAGGAAATCATACCTTGAAATTTAAAAAAATGTGAAAGATTTTGATTATAGCGAGCCCATTGAAGAGTCCAGGATGAGTTTGCATATGTTTTTTTTTTTTTTATTTTCGGTAAGAGGATCAGAACTGATTATGAATAAAGATGAAAGGCTATGTGCTACCTTGACCTCACTAAATCAAAACTTTTCGTCTATGTAGCCCAGAATCATTAAAAGGTAGTGATGACTGTGTGTTTGAGGGAATATTGTTACTGCTTTAAGGAGAAGATCCTGGTACAATGCTAGCTGTTTTGGTCTCTAGCCTTGCAGGCAGTACTGTAGTGTGTACCTGTGACTGTAGCTATATGTGTCTAGGATAACATAGTGTGATGAAAAAGAAAAACTGGGCATTAGTTGTCTATTTTAGTCTTAGAGCATTCTCACTGCATAAATCGGGAAAATAATCCACTTGAGCTTAGATTATTACTATTGTATGCCTACGCTGATTGAAATAACTGCATATTTGCCTATTCTATTTAGAGTTGATTTTGAGAAAAAACATTTTGGGTGGCAGCTAGGTGATTTTAAATGAGTCACGATATTTTCTATTGTTTGGTATGACTGAATTTTGTAATATACGAGATGTAAGAATTTTGAATTCCGTTTTATGGGTGTGTATAATGTGTAGAGTTGGACTTTTGGATGGAAAATTATGGTAGTATTTTTTTGTTGGGCCAAACAACTGTATTATTTCTGTTTCCCTAAGAAAGATTAAGGGCTGAATAGATCAGACACCTAACTGTTATCTTGATTAGAAATAAACATAATGTGACAGCAACCAGTGTGTCTCATTTAATTATCATGAGAACAAATAAAATAAGAAGATAGTAGTTTTAGAAATAGTTATTTTATTATTTATTATATCTGAGTCTCATATTGCTAGTTTTTAATTTACTCTATACATTGTTGTATAGCAACAAATTGCTAGTAATTCTACTTTTAAGTTAACAAACTATGATGACTTCAGGAAGAGAATGTAATACATTTTTTTAAGCATTATTTTGTTGGTTAAGCTTGGAACTTCTGTGCTGCTCAGTTTGCCATCCTTTTTTTTGGCTCTTTGTGTTTAGGGTTAATGACATATATAATTTATTTTTCAGAAAAAGATTTCCCTGATCAATCATTGTTGGAAAAAAGTAACTTCTTTCAGTAAATTTTACTCATAATCCTTGACTATGGATTGCCTGACTTTTCTTTTATTCTTTGAACATATTATTTTTTTACTTTACTTTTGATATAAATAATAATGTATAAATCAATGCCAGGTAGCTTACAAAGAAACACAGTGTCCTTGGTTATCAAATGCTGGTTATCAAGTCGAGTGGTCTATGTCTTTGTACAGGCATGCAACATGACATCATGGATTTCATATGACCTTTGTATGTCTATTTCTTGTATCTTATATGGGTTTTCCACTTAATATCTTCTTAGTAGTGGTCAAATTTTAATGTGAAGAAGAGCAAAGTAATTGGAGAGGGATATACGTTGAATACATGTGTTCAAATATTTCAACTGCTCCACCTGCATACAAGAATAAGCACTGTATTATAATGCTTATCAATCGGGAATTCAATTGAAGGCCTAGAAAAGCAGTTCAGTTCCAATAGAACCTTGCTCAATAAGAGTGGAGGGAAATGGTAGAGGAATTCCCATGATATTGACTCATGTCCATTTTCCACCTCTACTTCTCCATTGCAGCACAGTTCTTGAAACTGAGTTCTAAATTAGCAACATTCACAATGTCATCACCATTTCCCCCACTCTCCTACCCACGACACCTCGTTTCCTTACTGCTCAAGATTCTGATAATTTACACACACGATGTGTATGTGCTGTTTCCACTTTATCTTCATAGGCTAAAATGACACTCAGCGACATTCCTGGGAGGGCTAGGAAACAGTGAGTGGTTACCCAAGTGGAATACACAGAAAAGCTGGGGTGTGTGAATTTCCTTTTGGTCTGATGCGTCTCTCCACCTTGATTATCCTCACACAAATTATGTAAGTCCCTCCAAATCACGGAAAAATTCCAGGGATCTTTTTTTCATGGAGAAGTCTATAGTGATTTATGGAAAAAATGCACGGTGGATAAAACTCTGATCCTTCAGGCAGAGTGGATGCCATCCTAGTGTAGGCCACAGGTGACAGTAATGTTGCCTCATAGGCAGGGTGGGTGACTGCAAGTCAGTCTTGTATGGTTGGCAGTAGCTTTTTGGCTTAATATGAACAGTCGCTATTTGATGTCAGAGATATGTTTTAAAAATATGTGGCCAGGCCCAGTGGCTTGCGCCTGTAATCCTAGCACTCTGGGACGCTGAGGTGGGCGGATTGCTCAAGGTCAGGAGATTGAAACCAGCCTGAGCAAGAGCAAGACCCTGTCTCTACTAAAAATAGAAAGAAATTAATTGGCCAACTAAAAATATATAGAAAAAATTAGCCAGGCATGGTGGTGCATGCCTGTAGTCCGAGCTACTCGGGAAGCTGAGGCAGTAGGATCGCTTGAGCCCAGGAGTTGGAGGTTGCTGTGAGCTAGGCTGACGCCACGGCACTCTAGCCAGGGCAACAGAGTGAGACTCTGACTCAAAAATAAAAATAAAAATACATATGGACAAAGTATTTGCCTTACTAATTCTTCAATTTATAATGCTGCCTTTTCATAAGCAGGTGATTAAACTAGAGTGGTTATGTTGTTTGATGTATCTCATTTCAAAACACACACAATTATGAGGTTTGCCTACATTTATTCTTGGGACTTGTTAGGCTCCCTTCAGACAGGCCCAAACTAGATTGGAACTAGAAGTCATGAACCTCCTTGAGAAGAGATGTGATTAGCTCCAAGAAGCCTTGCATCCAGACCAGCTTCTTGAAGAATCTGTAGCAGTGATGAGTCAGAACTCAGTGTTGTTTTGGGTAGATGGACCTTAAACACTACTTTCAGTTTTGGTCTGTTTTGGATGAAACCCATTTCTGTGCACCTGTGGCTGAAAAGGACTACCAGGCTAGAACCCAGAGCACAGGGAGACAATCCAAATCTGGTGTCTGGCCAGCACGCTGCCCACCAGACAGTATATATCACTTTTTGTCCAGAGGCTGACATTCATGCATTTGGAAAACAAAATTACTAGGGCACTTTGGGGCCAGGGTTTCAAATTGGCTGGAATGCTGGCCTCTCACTAGCAAGAATGCTCAAAAACATGTCCAATAATTTCCGATATCACTGCAGCAGCCCTTTATGCTCCAGCTGTCAGAAAAGAAAATGAAAATGTTTTCCTCATTTGGTGTCTTACTAGAATGTACAGGTTTTTGGAAATAGCAAACTTACTAATGCACCATGCCTCTTCCCTCACCTCCCTCTCTTCACTTTCCCCTTCTCCCATTCTTGCCTTCATCCCACTCTCTGCCCTCCTCTCCTCTCTCTTTATTTTCTATAGTTTCTTGCCTTCCATTTGTTTCTTTTTTTTTTTTCCTTTTCAAAGCAGAAAAGATAAAAATTTCACTAGGATGCTGATTCATTTTAGTTGTAAAAGAAAACACAATGTCTTCTGGAGAAGAGAATGGATACCAGCCTTGTTGGAGAACCTGTGAAGCACAGGCACTTGGATAAATCTTTTAAACATGGTATCGTGTTGTGGTAGTGATACAAGGTTAGTATTATTGGCTTAGGACTGTTTCATTCTGGAATGGCAACATGGGGGCACTGGCGTTTCTTCCATGAAGGCACAGTGGGAGCTGACACCCCACTAGGAAGGTCACTTATGTTGATTGGCTTAGCCCAAATGTTGTCTTTGAACACTACCTCTGAAGTCGGTCTGTTCTGTTTGAGGAGACATTCCTACAAGAAAGTGGAGTGGCTTGATGTGCTCTTCAGAGGAGACTGAGCCACAGACATTACTAGTGTCTTAGTGGTGAGGTAGCCGACATTTTCTACATTAACTCGGGGCATTTGGCTCTGCAGAATTGCCAATCTGGTCAACCTTGAGGGTGTCAACCCCCATAGTAAAAATTAATTTTTTATTTTTTGAGACAAGGTCTTGCTATGTTGCTCAGGTTGTTCTTGACCTCCTGGGCTCAAGTGCTCCTCCTCCCACCTCAGCCTCCCAAGTAGCTGGGACTACAGGCGCGCACCACTGTGCCCAGGTTATCTTTGACATTTTTGAACCTGAGTTATCTTAATCTGTCTGGGTTTACTGCGTGTTAGTAGAGAATATTTACAGGTGGCAACAAGACAAAGGCCCATTAGAAAAGGAAAGAATGTGTATAAATAGATCATCCCAAAAGGCATGGGCCTTTTAAGCCCTCAGATTTTTAAATTAGGGGCTCAGATGGCAGATAGGCACTGAGAGAAATGTCTCACCATGTCTGAAAAATTCTAAAATGGAGTGTCTCCTCGAAATCAGATTATTTGAAAGAACCTTTCTGCACCAAGGGATGTTGTCTACTATAAATGTTCAGGTCTGTTTTTCTTTCAGTGACAAAAATGCTAACATGAGCCCTGAGATAGGATAGAACCATCATCGATTCCATGATGATATTTCTCGATAAGAAGTAGGTAGAAGCATTATATGAGTAATAATTTAATGATGAATTTTGGATAATAATTAACTTGAGTTCTGAGCAGGAAAACCTTCCAGGGCTGAGCTCGTTCCTCACCAGTCATTGCCTGTCAGTGCTATTTGTGGGATTAAGATAAGGATTTGTGGCCTGAATTTTATTTCTTTCATTTCCCACCTCCAATCTCTCTGAATCTAATTGATCAGAGGAAACTGCAGATGTACAAAAGAGAAGCTCTCTAGGGATTTTATTACCTTCTAATAGCCTTTGTGGTTCTGCTGAGAGATGGAAAACAGGGTATTTTTAGGCAGTGTGGGTGACAGAATGTGATCACTGCAGGGACTACAGAAATATTTTGGGTTTGGACAGTTTGGTGACTTAATAAATGTTAAGTCTCCTTGAAAACAGGTTTGTGGAAAATAAGCAACACAAACAAGTGACCCCACTTCACAACAGTGATGAGCAGGCATTTGAATGTCAGGGTTACGGAGACTTCTATTCTACAAAATATCAACCTCATTGTAAAATAATTGTAAATGATGGAGTGGGTGCCCAGTTCCTTAGGAAACAGAGGCCCTGCTTCTCTCTTCTTCTTGCTCACAGCAATATAAAGACTTAACTTGCCTTTTTTAAAAATTTCCCTTTGTCTTGTGTCTAACTCAATCAGCCAAGGTCTCAGGACATTGGAACTCTAATAGACAACCATGACCTCGATTTTAGCTTCATTGAAGTTGCCACCTGGTCTGGACCAGAAAATATTTTGGCTGAGGGGCCTATCCAGTAAGATAAATTGTTATTCTGTCTTCTGAAAAAACACACAGGAAAACAGCAGCTTTGTGAGGTCAGCTGGGTTCTCCAGAAAAAGTCTAGGAGCCTTCTTATTTTTGGTCCTTTCTGGTGATTAGCAAGTAAAAACTTTCCTAGGGAGAGAATGGGCTGAAATGGAAGAAGCATGTGCACTAGAATTGAGTAGTCTTGGATTTAAAATCTCAGCTCTGCTACTGTTTAGTTGAGTGCCTGTGGGTTAATGACATAACTGCTTTCACATCAGGTTCTTTATTTATAAAATGATGAAAAAAATGTTTTCTTCATTAGGGCTGTTTAATGACAAAAATGAGATAGCCTTGGGAAAGTGCCTCGCATAGAACCTAGTATGTATTAGGTCTAGGATAAATGCCTGCTGTTATAACTAATATTATTATTATCTTATTACTGTTTAATAAAAATTATTAAACACCTTGTATGTGCCAGGTGGGGTACAATATGCTGTTACATTTTTTTGTTAAAGGAAAAAAGTGAACATTTTTACCACCTCCAGTTATATTTTTCTGGTAAAGAGGCGGATTCTGTAGGATACTTTGGTCATACCATTTTTATGACACAATGCCCTGTCTTTTATTGTTTAGCCCCATATAGCTGGCTGCTTCTACTTGTTAATAAGCTGTTCGAAGTCTTGTCATGTATATCTTTGAAGCGTGCACAGTTCCTTGGATATTATGTAAACTACATGAAGCCTTAGAATCCAGGAATTTCCGAGGTGAAAAAGAACTCAGAATATATCTACTTTTTTATTTTGCAGGTTGTAAAATCAGAGAAGTAACACAATTTGTCTAAAGGCACAAAGGCTTGAACTCGGGTCTTTATTGCTTTGTCTTCCTATGATTTCTCTCTCTCTCTCTCTCTCTTTAAACGCAGTAACTCTCTGTGTTTGTAATTCAGCGTCAGTGAGTAGTCAGCGTGCTGGCTGTTCCACGGACATCCATGGCTTTTACACCAGGATGTCTAATCACCCACTGTAAATAGATTAACTACCCTTTTCCCAGACCTGTAGGAAACCCTAGGAATGATGAGGCTGGGATCTTAGTCTGACCTATCCTGGTACTGATTTTGTTCTTTTTTGATCCTGGTTGGAAGTTCTGGGCTGATAAAGACCCAGGATTTGGTGCTCTGTGGAAGTGCTATCCAATAGGACTTTCCTTTGTGATGGAGATGTCCTGTATATGCACTGTCCAATTCAGTAGCCACTAGCCACATGAGGGAATTGAATACTTGAAGTGTGGAGAGCATCAGTGAGGACCTGAATTGTAAATTGTGTTTAATTTTATATTTATTTATTTGGAGACAGGGTCTTGCTTTATTGCCCAGGCTGAAGTGCATTGGCGTGATCATAGCTCACTGCAATCTGGAACTCCTAGCCCCAAGCGATCTTCCCACCTCGGCCTCCCAAAGTGCTGGGATTATAGACATGAGCCACCATACCCAGCCAAATTGTATTTAATTTTAATTAATTCAAATTTAAATTTAAATAGTCCATGTGGCTAGCAGTATTAGATTGGACAGCACAGTGATATGGAATAAAGGACTTTGGAAAAATAGCATCAAATCCAAGAGAAGAAATAAAAGAATATGCTATACTTAGCTCAACATTTGCATACAGTGCTTAAAACAAAGTAGGGCTCAGCAGAAGATTTTTTAAAAAGAATATAACAAAAGTTTTAAAGGAAGACCATGGCCTGATAAGGGAATGGTAGATATCATGATAAATGACGTCAAGTATTTACTCACTTTATGACTTTTTTTTTTTCTGAGACTTTCTGTGGTCTGAGTGGGTAGCCCTCCTAAGGTTAGATGACAGAGGCTGTCTTTCAGTAAGACAAAAAAAGCCTGTGCATAGCATGAATATACCATGCAGGGAGCCTATAGGGCCTCAGGTGATTTGCTGATGTGGAAAGTATTCCAACTAACCCTTATCGTGTAGCATCCCCAAGATGCATCAGCGCCCTTCCAATTTCTGACAAGAATGAGGGGAAACCAGAAGGTTCTGGGTGAAAGAGATTTAAAGTAGTCGGAATCTTTTTTGAGAATTTAAAATTGGGGTATAATGGGATCTATTTCATTTGTTTATAAGCACCATTCTCTCCTTTATGTCTTGGAACTTTTAAAGGAAGGAGACAGTGCATGCAGAGATAGTAGTGGTGGACAGTCAGAAGACTGCAAGTCAATAGGGCTACATGTGAATTCCGGCGTTACCCCTGACTAGCTGTGTGAGCTTAGGCAAGTGTCTTAACTTCTTTTAGTGTCCGTGCAAGAACAGACTTTGCAAAGAGCTTCCTGACAAGTCTTCCCCTGCTTGCTGGGCGTCCCCATGGCCATGGGTCATTCAGAAGCCCAATTGACATGATTTCCCCTGTTTGCTCATTGCTGGAAGATGTCAAGAACAATACAAATCTGCAAGACCTTTATTGGCCCCAGAGAGTTCTCAAGGTCAGCCAAACTGGTTCAGTAGAAATGTTTTCTCTAGTACAGAAATCTGTGGAAATTTTTCACCCTTAATCATTGAGATGATGTATTTCAAAGGATTTAAAAAAAAATAGAGTACTGTATAGACAGAACACATTAATACCAATATTACTATTAACACATAATTCATATTACTACTAATATTTCTCTCTCGGAACTTGTCTAGATGCATTTCCTCTGGAAATCAATGTCCTTTGTCACTTGTTCTAAATTTTACACTTAGTACTTTGTTTTTAGATTTTTGGTTTATTGTTAATTATTGAGTGCTTACTTACCATGTGCCAGGTCTTTTACATATATGACCTGTTTTCCTTAAAATAATGTGTTTCAGGGCCTAGAACAATGGCACACAAATATTGGTTGCATAAATGTATGAATGAATAATGAAATGAATGAATGCCTGGCCCAAAGACTCTACTCTTACTTCTTCACTGTGTTGCTGTCCAGATAAATTAATGGACAGGACACTCGGAATGCAATTCCATTCATTACACATGCACGCAGCCTTGGCTATGTATCGAGTGGCTGTGCATGTGGTAGGCACCGAGGATGGATTTATGGGCAACTAGACACAGTCTGAGCCATCATGGAGCTCATTTTATAGTGGCAAAGACAGATGTCAATCATCTCATCATGGAGTGATTAATGCCACGAGAGAGGAAGAAACTGCATGATATGAAAAGTATTTTATTTTGGTCATCTGGTTTCTAAAATAAAAAATATATATATTATGTTGATTGCTATCTTCTGATTATGATTTTGGATGCCTAGTGCGGTGCCCAAGGTCTGACTGCCTCTGGCACTTAGTAAATGCTTAGTAAATGAACTAAATTGAGCTAAGCTCATGTTGAAAATCCTCAGGGCTTTCCTAAAACAAATGAGGCAAAGGTGTTGATCATGTGTCTTAGAAAACCAAAGATCTCTTTCTGTACGCTGCCAACCAAGCTTCCCTAATTCTGGCAGTTGAGGATTGATGAGAATGGCTAAATTAGCTAGCAAGAAAGGATAAAAACTAATTCTGTAATTAGTAATGTAGTTGTAGTGTAATATACTTGTTAAACTTAAGGATTTGCACGCAGACTGCCTAGGTTAAAATGTGCCTAATATAAGTCAATTTACTTTACCTTTTTGAGTCTCAGTCTCCTCATCTATAAAATGGGGGTGTGAATAATAGGTTACTATTAGGATTACATAAATAGTACATGTAAAGTTTGTATAAGTAGGAACCCTTCCATATATATTAATTATTAATTATAAGTGCCCACAAAAAAAGGACCTGGATTTCCCTACAAATGGAAGCATCTAAGGCATTTACAAAGCATTTTCCTTTTAAAAGTTTCTTAATCATATTTTAGAATTTGCTGCTCTTCATTGGCTCTTGATATTTTGTTTAACACTGTTTTATATGGTACAGCTACAATAAGAAGTACTTAAAATTTTTCAGTATTGCACAGTTCAAACAAATACAAGAGTAGAGAAAATAATACAAAGGACCTTCATGTCCCCATCACACAGTGTCAACAATTATTAACCACAGGTAAACCTTGTTTCATTTATACTTGTCCACCTCGGCTATCCCTCAGTTGATTATTTTGGAGCAAATCCCAGAAAATATATCATTTAAGATATAAATTCTTTAGTATGCGTATGAGATATGAGGTACTTTTAAAGAAGATGAAGGTAAATAAAATGGTAATTAGTATTTGTCGTAGATGTCTAAAATGACATAAGTAAGCTCTATGAGCTTGTATAATTTTTTTACATGTATACAAGTACATCTATTCTTTATTTTTCCTCTTCTTATTGTGGTAAAATATACATGACATAAAATTTACCATTTTAACCATTTTTAAGTGTACAGTTCAGTGGCATTAAGTACATTCACATTGCTGTGCGATCATCATCACCCTCCATCTCCAGAACTTTTTTCATCTTCCCAAACTGAAACTTTTTGTATCCATTAAACAATAACTCCTCATTCTCCCTGCCCCCAGCCCCTGGCAACCACCATTCTACTTTCTCTGTCTCTGAAATAAACTACTCTGGGTACCTCATGTAAGCAGAAACATACAGTATTTGTCCTTTTGTGACTGGCTTATGTCACTAGTATAATGTCCTCACGGTTCATCCATGTTGTAACATGTGCCAGAATTTCCTTCTTTTTAAATGCTGAATAATGTTCCTATGTACATATGTACTACATTTTGTTTATCCGTTCATTTACCAGTGGGCACTTGGATTACTTTTGCCTTTAGCTATTATAAATTATACTGCAGTGAACATGGGTGTATAAACATCTGTTCAGATTTCTGCTTTCAGTTCTTTTGGTGCACACCCAAAACTGGAATTGCTGGATTATATGGTAATTGTATTTTGAATTTTTTGAGGAACTGCCAAACCATTTTCTGTAGTGGGCGCACAACTTTACATTTCCACCAGCAGAACACGAGTGTTCTGATTTCTCCATGTCCTCACCAACACTGGTTATTTTGTTTCTTTGGTAATAGTTGTCCTAATGAAAGCGGTATTCCATTGGGGTCTTGATTTGCATTCCCTTAATGATTGAGCATCTTTTAAATTTTGTATTGGCAATTTTAATTGTTTTTTGGAGAGTCGATGAGCTTTTAAAGGCAGAGGTTGGATTGTCCTTAGTCGGGAGTTTGGGCTTACAATCACTTAGATTTCTTTCTAACCAAAATACTGTTATTTTTGTTTGTATTTATTAGCTACCTTTTTAATAATGTGGAGGTCTTTAAAGACTTTGTAAACTTTTAAATTGCTTTACATTTACTTATTAGCTCAGTATCCACTGGGGAACTATGAACTCTCAGCTCCATAAGTTAATTTGTAATTTTATTAGCAATTGAAATAATTTCATGGGGGTTTCCCTCCTTCCTGCAGCACTCTTGTTGACCTTATCAGTTGACTGATGTTATTCTCATTTCCTTAGATCACCTTTATTACTACTGGATACTGAAATAACATTTGTTGAATCTCTTGGTGAGGGGATAAGGATTTTACGTGCTGGAGTGCTGACGGGCCTGATATTTTCTTATTCCTCCCTCTATGATGAGATTGTTGTGATGTTCACTATTTCCCACAGGACTGTTATTTCTAGCTGACTAATATCAAGGCGGTATAAAAGTTAACAGTACCTATCTATACCAGACTGTGTGGATTTGAATCCAGGCCCTGCCACTAAACTAACGGTATGATTTGGTCAAGTTACTAAACCTCTTCAAGGTTCACTTTCCTTATCTGAACATTGGAGTAGTAATAGCACCTGCCATATAGAGTTGCTATGGTGATTAAATGAGCAAAGACTTAGCACAGTGCCTGGCATACAGTAACACAATGCTAGCCGTTGTTATTGGGTTTGTCTATTTCCCCTTCTTTCTCTCTCCCTCCCTCCCTCCCCCCTCCCTTCCTTCCTTCCTCCCTTCCTTCCTTTTCTCTTCTTCCTCCTCCTTCTCCTCCTCCTCCACTTCCTCCTCTTTCTTTTTCACCATTTTCCATCCTAATAGTTTAAAGAAGCAGCAGCATATAAAACTCCATATAATTTTTACACTGAACATTTTAGCTTTAGTAAATATCTGGCAAATTATGTTTTTCGGTTTATAAGCTATTTTTACATATACTCTCATTATATATGAGAACCTGTGGACTTGTTGTTAATTACTTTTACTTTACAGACAGATGTCATGGAGGTTAAGTGACTTGTCCATAACTCATCTAATGAGTTGAAGGTGTGGGACTCAGATTGGTTCCAGATAATAATGGACAAGTCACTTTCTCTCTCTGAGCCTCAGTGAGAAGCGGGCATAATAGTGCCTGCTTCTAATCAGTTTTTTAAATTTTTTTTTAATTATCTTATATTATGTGGGTACAAATATTGTTAGGGTTACATATCTTGCCCCTGTCCCCCCTCCCCACCCTGCTATGCCAGAGCTTCAAGCATGTCCAGCCTCCAGGTGGTGTGCACTGCACCCACCATGTAAGTGCGTACCCTTCCCCTCCGCCCCCTTCCACCTGTTCACCTTCCAGTAACAGATTTTTTTTTGTAGACATTTTGGTTACAGT
Source organism: Microcebus murinus (assembly GCF_040939455.1). Classification (NCBI taxonomy): domain Eukaryota; kingdom Metazoa; phylum Chordata; class Mammalia; order Primates; family Cheirogaleidae; genus Microcebus; species Microcebus murinus. The sequence goes on along the minus strand of NC_134122.1, from coordinate 48,174,652 downwards.
GTGTATCTTTGCCTCTCCCTAAAAAGGGATAGAGGTAATCCCTTCCCCCTAAAATGCTCGCCACATCCTTAAGATGTGGGTCTCTTCTAATCAGTTTTAACCAATGATGTCGTAAGGATCAGATCTGATGCCCTAAGAAATCAACTCTGGAGCTACCATTTAATGACTGTGTGGCGTGGGTGGAATGTCTCCACGAGGTTTTGTGTTTTAATATGTAAAATCTGGGGCATATAAAAATAGGGCTGCAACATACTTGGTGTCCACCTAATGGTGGCTACATTCAAATCAAGTTTTTCCTACTAAATAATTGCCTAGATGGAGCACCCCGTGCAGAGACCCTCACGCAGTCCCATCCCTGCGAAGAGGGTTGCTCTCTAGCTCCCTGCCAAAGCCTCCTCTTTCCCTTCTGCTCTCTTCCTTCTCTGTATATGACGCCGGGCATCGATGTTCTCATTACTGCTTCCATCTCTCTCTCCCTTACTCTCTTGCTTCTCCCATTTTCCTTTAAATTCATCCTCTCCTTCTCTGATTCACTATCTAGTGTTTCATTTTGCTTCTAGTTTCCGTACTTTTATCTTCCTCCCATTTGTATTTTTCTCTTGTCTTTTCCTTATTCTTACCTTTCTATCTTTAGCTTTTAGGGTGTCAGAATAAAACCTCAATAATTGTCCCTTTGGGGTGATGGTAGTGATAAAGTTTAATTAATACAAACAGTAAGGTAATATAGCACATTGATAAACAAATTCAGTTTTATTTGTTTTGAATCTATGAAATAACTGCTTTTGGGGGTGTTGGGATGGAATAGGCAACCCACAGCTCTTAAAACTCTTATAAATGATTTAAGGAATATCACAGACTTTCTCACAATCATTTAATTCTTCCCTTTTTTTGGCTTTGTTTGGTCTCCCTATCCTTTTATTCCTGAGGCATTTAAATTTGGATGGTATTAGTGACTATAGAGTGTTCCCTCTATTCTCAAAGTAAGAAGAGAGACGTATTTGATTACAACTAGCAAAATGACTATTCATTTAAATTAGTGTAGAGAGATCATTTCAAATGGCTCTCTCCTTTCATCTTAAATCCTGGTCTTATGCAGTAATTTATTTTTGTCAAACTATTTAATTAACTTGATGTAGCTTAGTATTAAGTCTTAGTATAGATGATTTGGGATGGGAATTTAAATCGCTTCAATCAAAAGCAGTTATCTGTTGGCAATGGGTTCTAACTCTCCTCATTAACTAGCATTGGCCTTAACACTCGTGTGATAGCCTTACTCTGAAAGTTTGTTAGATACTAATTAATTTGCTTGCTCTGTATTGATTTGTTTGACTCAAAGCTCATTGTCACTTTATAAAACTGTAGTAAATCTCTCTATCCTTAATATTTCTTTTCCTCTTCTTTTGTAGTAGCACTCCCCATTCTTCCAGGGACATGGACACTAGAATAAACATTACATTTCCCAGCTTCTCAAGGAGCTAGGCATGGCCATATGATATATTTTGGCCAGTGAGGTGTGAACAGCTGGGATATAATATCCGCAAAGTGCCCTTAAAGAAAGGGGATGTATTTTTTTTTTTTCTTTTATTATTCCTGCTGGCTGGAGAGCAATCATCTTGGCCAGGAGGTAGAAGCTGAGAGGTGATGATAGTAGAACAATAAAAGAGGATGAACCTGGGTCCCTGATGATTACAGAGTTACCATACTGGCCTGCCCTGCCCACATAAACTGTTAAGTTAGAGAAAAAAGTAACGTCTGTCCTTCTTCAAGCTGTTGTAATTTGGGTTCTATGTTCCCTTGCAACTAAATGGAAATCTAACCAATTCAACAACTCTATCCAATGCCTTTTATTTTTAATCTGTAAGATAGAAATAAGACTCAAGCTTCATTTGGAATATAAGTTTCTTGTTTGATTTTAAGAACAATCTACTTAGTCTCCAGGAGTAAGTCTAGTTTCTTTTAAACAACTTAATTGAGAGACTCTGACTTTGATTAATTATGCATATGGTTCAGTTTAATTTAGCAAGCATTTTTTGAATAATTATTATGTGCAAGACAATTTGCTAGAAGTGGCTTGGGTAAAGATTCAGTGAAGATGTTAATACGTTCTTTGTCAGAGCACTGTACAATCCCAAGGTTGGAGAACCTACAGGTTCAAGTACTTTCACATATATATATATACACACACACACATACATACACACATGATACACATACATATACTGGGAGTATATATGCAAGTTTATATACATAGAAATATATATATATATATATTTATAACAACCTCATAATGGAGTAGTTATTGAGTTTCTTAGAAATTTCTGTATTCCTATAAGGAAACTGAAGCCTGGAAAGATTGTCATTTGCCAATATCAAAGAATAAATGCAAATAAAAATCTTCTGATTCATTTTATCGTCAACTCATATGCCAGGGGTAAGAGGAAGAAAAATTTGAAATATTTAAACAGATTTCTTTACCCAGAAAATTGGTTACTTATGTGACAGGTTGTGTAGCTAAAGAAGCTCTTCTTGCAATATCTTTGCTTATTTGGAAGTTTAGCTGATTTAAAAATGGAATCATTTTACATAATAAAATGAAAGCTGCTTGAAGTTGTAGAGATAGGCCAGTACTGCATAGATTTATTTCAGCACTGTATTTGATAAACTATTTTATGTTTAGAAGCATTTTATTAAACATATTGTGAAAAGTAGTATGATTTGTCCCCTCTTTGGTGGAAATTGTTCCACCATCCTTAACCATGGAGATAAGGGGCTGAGTTTGATTTTAACAGAGTCAAATAAAGCCACCAATTTGTGGTGCCTCAGTATATAAAAAATATCCACACAACAAAAGAAAATACGGGCATTTCTACTATAGCATAACACATGTGTCCCTTTAAAAAAATTCCACATTCTGAAATATCACACACTAAAAATAACTGGCATTTGGAGGAAAATAGAATTGGAACAGATCACTCAAAACATTTTAACCACTCAAAACATTTTACGTTCTAATTAAATACTAACCAAAACAATAGCAGTCTTATTAAAAATACTAGTACAACTGTAAAAACACGTGAACTTCCCTACAAATAAAGAAATAACGCAGTAAATATCGGACATCTTCAAAAAGTGAAAGAGAAGGTAGCTTGATGCAAGAGTCCATAGGCAAGTATGGAGTTGGCTGAGTTATGGAAACAAAGTCAGAGGGACACTGGCACCAGAATTTGCAGGTGGAGAAGCAGTGACAGGCTTAGCATGAGATGGTTCTGGCTCCTTCTCTAGTGTTTGCTTGTTTGTTTTGTGCAAATATCTGAGAGAAATGTGGCATGAATGCCTTTGGAACCAAGCATGTAGCCAGACTGAGCCAGGAGGAAGAGTGTGGTCTAAATGGGCAGTGGGTGCAGTGCTGGATTCCTCTGTGGCTTGGTCTTGGTGGCACAACATACAATACGCTAAGAAAAACTGCGCAAGAACCAGTGGGGCTTCCATATTGGACGGCCATCATTCCCTGATTTCCCAGTTATGGGTGGGTGGATTCTTGTACAGCAGTATATACTCTGTATGAAATGTACTGTCTATCAAATGACGGTTAAACTTCTCACTATTGAACGGGGGAGGGCTGCCAAGTCAGGGCAAGAAACAAAACGAGTGTGTTTGAAATAAGGATGGTACAAGGGAAAGAGGCGTGAACAATGGTGTAGAGAAAGGTAGAAAAATGGAGGTGAATGTTTTGAGAACCTACCCTGTGCCAAATTTTATTTTGTTTGATCTTTGTAACAGTCCAGTGAGGTAAGTCTCCTTCTCCCATTGTGTAAAGGAGAAAAATGAGGCCCAGAGAAAGTAAGGATTTTTGCCCAAGATCACAGAGATAGGAAATGGTGGTGTCAGAATTTAAAATCCAGTATGTCTAACTCCACACCCTGTTTTCTCTAAACTATACCAGGCTCCCTCCCTCCTGGGTTGGAATATGCAGCGTGAAGCCCATGCGCTCAAGGCAGGGAGCCTCCACTCCATAGCTTTGTGAACTTGATTGAGTCTTTCAAACTGAGCCTCTTTATCGTCACATATGAAGGAACTAGGAATATTCTACTCCAGAGGATTATTGTGACAACTGTGTGATAACCCATAGGGAAGTGCTTTGTAAATGTTAAAACATTTATGCAAGCAATAAGGCGTTTTATTTTCCCTCCACAAAACCTCCAGCTCTTTGCATTAAGAATGATTATAAATAATTTTTAAGATTATAGAGTTAATAGTTTATATAGTCATAAGAAAGAAAAAGAGAAAGAGGAGGGTTTCTGGAAGGAGGCAAAGATGTTTGGTTCCAAAGCAAAATGCATCTGCGTGCGAAGAAAGAAGAAAGCCGAAGGAGGGACCACTGCTTACAGCTGCAGGCGCTGTTGAAATTTAACCGCAAAACCAAACAGGTGGCGTGCCATTCAATCCTGTCTGGGGGTTTCTGCAGAAGCAAAAATATTCTTGCCTGGATTCCTATATTTTAGGAATTATCCTTTCCCTAGTTCCCACTTCCCTCCCCTTCTTCCGCATACAGACATTCTACTATTGAATATTTGAAATGATTAAGAATGTGCAGAAGTGGCAGGCTCTGCAGATGTATTTTGTAGGCTCTACATGGTCATATGGTGACAGGGGAAGGGCTCAGGAAGGCTGAGTGCTAAATGAAATCTTATGATGCCTCTGAGAAGTCGGACACTCCGTATAGCATTTCCTTTCTTAGCTCTATCAGGACAAATGGCCCTAAAGCTAATCTGAGGTGCTGTCGAAATATTTTAGCCTCTCTACTCATCAGGTAATTCTGGTAATGCCAGAGCTATCTAGAAAAAGTGGTCTGGGATAAAAATCATTCTACTAGTACTGATCTAGAAAATGTTCTCGGTAAAACAGGTTGGATGCTGAAAAGGAATGTTGAAAAGAAGAAAAAGCAACCATAATCCCACTACTCTAAGATAACAACTATAAAATATTGATTCATTCTTTTATATATACATATATATAATTTACATGCGTATGAGTGTGTGCATATATATATGTATCCATATTCTTGTGTGTGTGTGTGTGTATCAGTCATGATGCAGTAGAGCCAGCTTAGACAGGCTTCTATACGTCTCTCCAAACCCACAAGTCCATGTTCACTGATACTGGAAGATTGAAATCATCCGTAGTAGGAGTATTCACACCATGGGATCTACCAGCACACCACTGTGTGTGTGTTTACGTTTTAATCTTTTGAGCTCCTTAAGAACAGGATCTCATTGTGATTTCTTTGTGTGTCCCTACAGTACCTAACACATTGCCCAACAAATTTAGCGAATTTTTTAATAAATGCCTGACAAGGGTAAAGAATGTACGAAGGAGGGAATGGTTAGAATTGTGGGTAAAATTTTGACGAACGATTCAGTACATTTGCTGACTAATACTTTATTAATAAGCAGTTCCACCAACCCAGACAAAAATGGCAGTTTCAAAGTTTTCTGTGTAACTTGTTGAATTCATAGAGATTGCATTTGCTCCAATTCCAGGAGCATTAAATATCCATTTTAAGTCCCCGCAGAGTGGAATGTGCATAGGACTAATCCAAAGACCCTAGTCGTGACCTTGCTCGATTACTAGGGGTTTGATTTGGACAACCTGTTGGGTCTTAATTCCTAAATTTGTGACATGTGCATGTGTGTGTGTGTCTGTGTGTGTGGAAGGGGTACAGGCCATGTAAAGACGATTTCCATGCACTGCTGAGTTTTCAAGATGCGATTTCGGGTGCTGGAAGAACTTTCTGTGATCCCCTGGAAACCTGGGAGACATGATTCATTTCTCAAGGTTGCAGACTCCCCCTTATGAGTGGGATTGGTCTTTAGTTTCTTGCTGTGCTGTTTTAATTTTATTTGATTTAGCCCTACTTATTAGTTTGGAGATTGAAATAATCAATGTTCAGGAAATTAATTGCCCCATGAATATTATTTTTGACTGCTCAGAACATTAAACTGGCAGAACCCAGTGCCCCTGCCTGCTGATTGCTAATGACTCCTAATATGTCATAATTTAATAATGCTTGTAGAAGTAAATGTTTGCTTTATTTCGTATTTGCGTATATTAAAAAGTCTTTGCGTAACTCAACTAATGATTCTTGAAGTGATTCTATAACTAGAATACTGATAGGGCTTTCTGCCAAGAGGTGCCCTTTTCAAATTGCAATTTCTTCTTTAGTAAAGACACAGAATGGTCATAGCGTTTAAGGGAAACTGAAAAATCCATGCATAGTTTATGCTACTCAAAAAAAAGAAAAACAACTACAATATGGAAAGAGAACTTCATGAATTGAGTGGGTGCTACTGTTTTGCAGGGAATGCTCAATTTGCTATATAGTCCCTTCTCACTGTATTGCTCTGCAATGTAAAAAGAGCTTTCTGACTGTGGCAGCCATTCAGTTGTAGAATGAGCTGCTCCAGTAAGGTTTCCTCTCCTGAGAGGTGCACCAGCTAGAGGGACTGACCACTTGGGGGCTGGGGGGAGTCTAACTGAACTTATTAAAGAATCCCATGGTCTAGAATGATATTTATGATTCAGCCAACCCTAGCTGGACTCTAGTACTTGGACTCTTCATCTCCTTTGCTCTTCAGCAACTAAGAAGTGCAAACCTGAGGATGAACCTCGCTATTTCAACCATTGGCCTGGTGATTAGTGGGAAGATTGATGACTCCTTAATGGAAAAAGATATTTAACTTCTCAATTAACTGCCATCTTCATAACTTCAGTCCAGAAGCTGAGAATTCTTAAAAGCTTTTACTCTTCTCATCCATTTTCTGCTTATTCTAGGTAGAGATTTGATCTCTGGTTTATCTTTTTTTTGGGGGGGGGATAGGGGAGTAATATACATATTGTATATACAATATGCAATTTGTATGTACAATACAAATTTCAATGACTTATTCCACAGGTATTATATTTCTGAGCAAGTTCATTTGTGGTTATGGCTTTTGGTTTGTTTAAATATTGTAGAACCAAACAGTGTTCATGAAACTATAATGTTATAATTGCTATTGCAATTATATTTATTGTTATTTATGTAGAAGTCATCCAACTCTCACAGAAACTTATTAAAACAGAAATATGAAGGAGTAGTTTTTAATTAAAAAGATGAGAGAACTAAGATGCAAAATAAACAGAAAATTTTTTGTACTAAAGAAGAAATCTAAAACTCAAACAGGCTTTTAATAGTCTTTCAAATAGATCATATTATCTAAACAAAGTATAACACAAATAGTTTTAATGTCCTTACTAAAATAAGAAAACATTGTGAATTTCCTTAAATCACTATTAAATTATTGAGATTTAAGTCAAACCATGACTATTCGGTATAGTAAAAGACTGTCATATCATAAGACTTAGACAGTATTTTGGACTACACAAAGTGCTTTCCACAGTATTATTTACTTTCCACAGTATTATTTTTAATCTTTGTAGTAATCCTCTTTAGGTATGGTAAATGAAAAACCTGAGTCACAGATTTCTCCAAGATCCTAGGTATGGGGACATGAACTCAAGTTTTCTAACTCACAAAGTAGATCTTATTCTCCCAGCTCAGGTCTCTTCTTATCCCCAGCCTTATCCGGATGTCAGTTTGCATCCATCCATTATAGTGGACGCAAAGCAACAATTGGAGTGAGCCAGCTGAGGCACGCCACCAGGTCACCCACGGCAAATTGCCACGTGTGAAGCTTCTCTTGCTCCCAACCGCCCCATCTCACCAGCTGCGTGGTTTTCTATCAAAACCAGTAGTCTAGCTGCCCTTGAGAGGAAAGTGGCTGAGAAAGCCCCGGGAGACAAATGACAATACTGTAGCTGGCGGTGCCTTTAAGGAGCGCCCGGGTCTGTGTCTCTGTTGATCTGCTTTGGAGATTCTTGCTGAACTACAACCCCTGAATTGCCTCACTGTGAAAGACCTTTCAAAACAAAATAAAGCCTTGTGTTTCTTATCCTTTCTGTCCCCCAGGTGGGGAGGGAATGGAGACAGAGTGGGGGGCGCAGCCTGCCGTCCCTGTTCATCATTTTGGAATAAAACTCGCCCTCCCTTGCAGGTGGCTTGGATACAACAAGGGCTGGTGGGGAGATGGGCCTGTTCCCTGCATTCCTAGAATATGTCAGCCCCCCTCCTGGGTGGTTCAGCGGTTGGAATTTTAATTTTTTTTTTTTCTTGCTCCTGTTCATGTTCATTTGTGTGCAGAATTGAGAGTTTTTAGTTTACTGGCTATGCTAAGCCCTCCAAGGAAAGTGAAGCTGCCAGTGAGCTTCTGCTTTTGTTTGGCTTGCAGATATGCAAATGGAAGATGTAAAACACAATCAAGTTTTCAAAACAGCTTCCCACAATTAATTAGGTTTTCTCTAAAAGAGAAGTGTTTGATCGTGTTAGATAGTTCATAGACTGTGAGGGAGCCGTGGAAGTTCTCTCCTTCAGTGGTCCCCAACCTTTTTTGGCACCAGGGACCATTTTCATAGAAGACAGATTTTTCATAGACTGGGCAGGGGGTGGTTTGGGGATAATTCAAGCAAATTTCATTTATTGTGCACTTGATTTCCATTCTTATTACACTGTAATGTATAATGAAATGATTATACAACTAGGCATAAGTTGGGGACCTCCTCACCATGCCAGAGTTTTCTCCGTCAGGGTGACATCTCTTAGGAGAAAGGAGTCCACATCCTCAGGAGGAAATCATGGATGGACACCTCAAACCATTATTGATTAGTCCCTTACATTAATATAAAATGTATTTCTCTGGCATTCTTTCACTGTGGTTCTAATTTACATTTCTGGGATTTATGTAAGATATCTAATCTTCTTTCACACAGATCACTTCACCTGTACCAAAATATCAATCATGGCTTCCCTAAGCCTTCTCTTTCCCAGGATTAGAATTTCTATTTCATTTAATCAAGTCTCACATGATGTGGTTTGCAGACCCATTATCCTTCTTGTCGGCCTCTTCCGGACAAACTCTAACTGGCTGATGCTTCTCTTAATTCCAGTCCTGTGCTTAAAATTTCTATTACTGCTCCTCCTGTGATTATTTTTAAAAACTACATGATGCTGTTTGGAATAAATGTTTAAGAGTCAACCTCATAAAAATGTAAAGACTGCAGCAGAGGCTGAGGGTGCAGTGGTGGAACGGCGATTGAGCGATGAAAGTAACCCAAGAATAATTTAGAAACTAGGTTGTTCTCTTAGTCCATTACAATTTAAACATTCCTGGGCCAACAAAATTCCTCCTGCATTTGCTGAACTCCCTCAGAGTTTTATTGATGTTTCTCTCATGACATTGATCATTTTTCATCTCTGCATTACCATAAATCTTTGTGCTGTGAATGAATGAATAATCACCTTATGACTTTCCAACGTTGGATGTCTGAATGTAAGCTGTATTGCTCATTTTGACTCTCTGTAAAACATTGCTGGTCAGACTTCTACCTAGCAATAAAATTGCCCAAACTCTACCCCTGAATATTTGCTTATTTACATCTTTCTTATTAGAAAGACTGTGTATTGGGTGAAATTAGTAAGAAAATACAGAAATAAAATAGCAAACACAATTGCTAAATCTCAAGTCTAAAACTTTGCCTCACAGTATGCAAAAGTGAGTAAGTAATAATAATATCAATAGCAACAACAAAATAGTGAAAATGTATTATGCCTTGACCATATGTTGGTCATTGTGCTAAGCACTTATGCTATGTAACTTAATCCTTAAACTACTCACAGATTTGGAGAAGGTAAGGAACATTCCAAGGATAAACTACATGTGGCAGAGCCAGGATTCAAACCCAGATTTTTTAAAGCCTGCTCTCTCAACCATTATAAGAGTCTCAGTACATTTTCGTTAGCATTTTTCCTTTCTGAAAATAGAGCTCAGAGGTCTTATAATCTGAGAGATGACTTTTAGTTTAATAAATAACAGGGCAATGAGTGAGTGAATGGAAATACTGTCTTTCTTAAATTAGACTCTTTCTCTTGTTTTTAATAGAAAGGATCTGAAGTTGGTAGCATATTTGAAGTGCCTCTTAGTTGGTCTTTGACATTTGCTGAAGTGAACAGTTTAAAGAAATGGAAGAAAGGATCTACAGAAGAACATATTTAATGAAGGAATCATGGAAAGCCAAACTAAATAGAGATGAATCAATACACCAGTGCAAGTTTGTTGCATACAAACAGCAACAGGGTTTTGTTTTTCTGTGTGGTATGGAAGAATATGCCATTAGACTCTAGGGTAAAATAGAGTTCCTATAAGCAAATTAAACTACATGGATGACTTGACTAATAGAGTGTATGGCGAAACTCTTACCACCTGTTTTCTGGACACTATAATTCCATTAATGCATGAATATTTTCAAGAGTTTTTTTTTTTTTATCACCCTCTTTACACTTTTAGATCATACTGAGTTTGCAATCAAAGGAAGACTCCAGGTTTTTTTCAGATAAGCTTTTTCATAACTGGACTCTCTTCAAGTTCTACTTTGGTGATTGATTAATCCAACCTACACACTGGCTTTATAAATAAATCTCTTTAATTACATTTTATTAAATTCAATTTGGCTTTCCATCATGTTGGGTTTTTAACCTGATAAATCTTATGCCATATCCCTTATCACCCTCGGGTGTATGGCATCTGCAACTTAAAGCAGACCATGTCAGATGAGAGAGCCATGAGGCCTCGCTTGAGTTAGAACTTGCCATCAAATTTCTATTGACTTATTGATTAGCACTTTCCTGTATAGAGCTGTGAAGCATAGTTATAAACCATCCTGTATGTTTTGTATCTACATCTCATCTACCAGCATCACTCAAGACACTTTGTCAAATGTCTCCCAGGATTTCACTCAAGTTACTAAAGCTAAAGGAAACCTTCTTTTTATCTAGTAACAAGGACAGTCCCAAGGGAACACATTATGCAGATATCACCAAGCCTTGTGTGAAAGGTGAGCTCTTTGTTGCATTATCATCAAGTGTCCTGTGAATGATTTTGTGAAGGATAATGCTGGAAGGAGACAGGATTTTTACTATTAGTGATGGGCACCCCATCTGTGAAGACTGTCAAGCAGGTGTAACTGGGTTCTTAAGCATTTGGAAATTTTAAACTCTTTAAGCAACCAATTGCACCTTCCATACCTTTCTGATCTTCATTGACAGAATGCTTTTCTTTGCTCTCAAACAGGCTTTTTCACTTTTTCTAATGATGGTGTCCCTTTTATCTAATCAAGGTAAATTTGGAATAGATTCTGTAATTCCCTTGAAATCAGTTGATTACTTTTTTAACTCTCTAGTGTACCTTGGATATGGAAGGTTTTGGTGTGGCTACGAGGTGTAGCCAATCCCCTGAAAACATGAGGGGATAAAAGAAACCCTCAAAGTTGGCCAGTGAGGAAGGATAGACTGGCTGCTAGTAGCATTCTACAGATAAAAAGACTTTTTGAAGATGGAAACATGCTAACTGTATAACAACAATGGTTATCTTCATCCCTTTATGTTTCCCCCAAGGGAAAAGAAAGAGAGCATTGTTTATAGAGGTAGGTGGTGATGGCTTCATTTCACATGTATTGTTGATTTTTAGATATGAGTCTGTGCATAATGTTCTAGAGAATAAAAAAAAAAAAAATCCGCCATCTCTGGTGGACCTGTTAGTTGGTTGAGCATCAACTTCCTGGAGTGTTTTCATAAAATAAATTATCCTACTGTAGATTTATTTTGGAGTAGGTAACAAAAGCTAAGATAGCCTTTTCTAAAGTGTTCATATAAAGACCCAAGATTTAATAAATTGTGGTACAATAAGGCAATATAATATATTAAAGAAGCCACCAGACAGTAGCCAAGCCTAGGAGATGAACAGGCATGCTGCAGTGCCTAGCTGTCAGAGATCAGAACAGGCAGCCATGATACAGGTTAGTTAGGGAGTAGATGAAAGTTAGAGATGAGAGTAGGTGGAAGGTTGAAATTCAGAAAGATTGAATTAATCTGGGCAACGTGCTGGCCATCCAAGTGTGGCTATAGGAGTTTGCATTGGTACAAATAACTTTATTTATAGTCCACCAGGACATATTCTAGACTTGGGCTTGTAGTTTCTGATAGCTAAGCAGCTGCACCCTGGCTTAAAGTTGGTGAGTTAGTGGTTTTCTCAAAAGCCCACAGGGTCATAAAATGTAGGGCATACACTGGACCCGCTAGTCCTTTATTTTATATATGAGGAGATAAAATTGTCTAGAAGATAAATGACTTGTCCAAGGTTGCTAGCTAGTGGCAAAGCCAAGACTCCAATCACAGTCACCCATCATGCATCAAATTATGTTAACAGGAGTAAGTTACTATGAAAAACCCACATGGGCTATTTTTTTTAGCAGTCCTTAAGAGGATTCAGCTCTTGCAAAATATACACTCCAGATTTTTCTGTGACAATCCTGACTTTATAGAAAATTTCCAAGAAGCCATTAAATGCAAAATCAAATGTAATTTAAGATGGTCACAAATTGTAGTCTTTTATAAAAATAAACTTCCAAAATCAAATATCATTTTTGAAGCCATATGTTCTGATTTCTGCTTTGAAAAATATGGTCACTTTGCCCTACAGTCCATACTATAATGTGCTAGTTGTACTCTGGGAGACCTCTTTCTATCAAAAATTGAGTTATGCTCATAATTATTTCATTGGGAAAAATGACAGTAAGGAGTTTTGTATTTTCAGTTATAGTTATTTTTCCCTATAGGAATTTCAATAATAAGAACTTTTAAAATATCTATAAACATATATTCATAAAACCTAAATGTCCCTAAGTGAATTTATTCTTGACCGTTTCTAACTTTTGCCCTAGAGTAATGGCTTTTCTTTTCTTTCCACCACCAGAACTATCATGAGCATTGCATTCTTTCACATTCTTATCGCATTTACCAACGAATGACACAATCTCTTGGACAGATATTTTTTGGGAATATAGTGCTCGATGCTCCAGTAATAATTGGCATCCATTATTCATGGTTGGATTATGAAAACTTACGCTGTAGGCTTTTCTTCTTGCCTGTTATGTATATTATTTAAAATGGAATCCCATACCAACCTGTTCTTCCTCTTTAGGCTTTTCAGTTCATCTCCTTCATCACTGCAATATTTATATATCCATACTCAACAGATTAAGTCTTATGAAGTTTACTTCAGATACTGTATTTCCTGTAATCAATTGCATTTTCCCTGAAACACTGAGATGTTCAGAGTCATACCTGTAATGGAGTGCAAGGGACTACGTGGCAGGTATTCTGATTACCTAACTCTACCTATGGCTTGATTCCACTTTGTCTCCTCTTCTTTTTGCTTCCTTGGGATTTGCTTATTTTTGAAATGTAATGTATCTTTTTAATTGGCCTTTCATGTTTTTAAAAGATAACGCATGGCGCAAATAATAATTAGAGAAATATCAAATAACATTTTTTAAACAACAAGATGAAGTCCAGGTAATAAATATGTGCAAAATTTGCTGAAGCTGTTGTGGACAGGTCTACTGAGACGTAGAAAAAGAAAGGCAATGATAGCTGGAGGATTCTGTACATTTAATAAGCTGATGTGCAAATGAGGAAGAGGTTACTTATGCCCAGAAGACAAATTATGGTCTATCCAATTCTTAGAGGGAGGTCTTGAGAGGAAGCCAGGCTAAGAACGGTGTTCCTTTGCTCCACACTCTGGAGTTGGTGTGCTTACTACATGACTGGTGCCCCAAGAGGAGGCTGCTGAGGGATTTCTTCTTTCCCTCAGTCTTTTCCAATCAGTGCTAGAACCGGAGATGAGGCTCCTGGAGATGCCTCTGTTTGGGTACAAATCCTAGGGGGAAACTGAGTGCTTTGAAGAGTTTTATGACTTTTCCAAGGAAGCTAGTAGCCACTGGGGAAGCTGACCTTTGCTGGGTGAAGCGGCAAAGGGATTACTTTGTTTTTTCAGAAGATCCTTTTCCCCTGCATTTTAGCTTAACAGTGTAGCCTCCTGAGTAGAGGGTACTGGGACATAGTGCAAAGAAGAAGAAAAATGTAATGGTTGTTCCAAGTCACCCTGTTTGCCTGGAGAAGTGAGGAAAACTACATTTCCCTGTAACTGACTTAACAGATATTCTAACTCTGGTCTCCCCCCTCCTCCTTCTCTCTCTGTCTCAATATTTGATGAAGATTGAATTAAAAAGAAGAGCTCATGATCAGAATGCTGCTGTTGTGTATATATGTGATATAGACACAACAAATATCAGATTTGAAATCCATGCATGATTCCATAGTCTTTTTTAAAAATTAATTAATTTTTTTATTTTAGCGTATTATGGGTGTACAAGTGTTAAGGTTACATATGTTGCCCATGCCCCCCTCCCCCCTCGAGTAAGAGCTTCAAGCATGTCCATCCCCCAAACGTTGCACATCTTACTCGCTGTGGTTGTGTATACCCCTCCCCTCCTTCCCCCTCCCATCCTCCCAACACCCAATAAATGTTACTCCTATATGTCCACTTAAGTGTTGATCCGTTAATACCAATTTGCTGGTGAGTACATGTGGTGCTTGTTTTTCCGTTCTTGAGCTACTTCACTTAGTAGAATGGGCTCCAGCTGTATCCAGGAATATACAAGAGGTGCTATATTACCATTGTTTCTTAAAGCTGAGTAGTATTCCATGGTACACATATACCACATTTTATTAATCCACTCATGAATTGATGGGCACTTGGGTTGTTTCCATAGCTTTGCAATTGTGAATTGTGCTGCTATAAACATTCGAGTGCAGGTGTCTTTTTCATAAAGTGACTTTTGATCTTTTGGGTAGATGCCCAGTAGTGGAATTGCTGGATCAAATGGTAGATCTACTTGTATCGCTTTGAGGTATCTCCATATTGCTTTCCACAGAGGTTGAACTAGTTTGCAGTCCCTCCTGCAAACATGGAGTCTTTATGTAAAGGTTGCCAGTGACCCAGATGGAGTGAGAACCTCTTGCCAACAGGCACATGTTGCTCCCCTCCTACAGGAATGAAGGAAAAGTCAGTAAAGGTTTATTTGAAAGCAGGTTCAGGTGTGCACCTGAGTCTGGCAGGGTGCTACGCTTATATGAAAGATGCTGTGAAGCTGTTCAGATCCTTTCATTTTCTCCTACTTCCAACACTTATATTAACGATATAAATATCTTTTTCACTGTCGTATGGTCATTTTGCATTTTTTGTTTACAGCTTTGTGTGAGTAAATGTGGAGAGCCACATTATGGATTTCAGCAGCAAAATAGTGTATACTGTATGACTTCTATGTAACCAGTAGGTACACAAGTCCCCCGCTAGTTTGGATCATGGTGATCACTCAGTAAGAATTAACTGAAAAGGGCTGCATTGCTCCCTCATACCTAGTTTCACCTTGTTGTACTCAAGAGCACCAACTTATTAGGAAAGTTTGTCACATTGAAATAGAGAAAATCTTTGTTGTTTACATCATTTGGGTTTTGTTTTTCCTTAGTAACTGGAATCTCTTTTATTTCTTCAGAATCAGGACATGAGGATATTAAATTATATCCTATAGAATAGTTTCAAATATGTTTACCAATGTTTTTCCCCTATCAAGGTTCCCTTGTTTATGGATGTCATGATCATTTTTTTCATTCTTCATTTAAAATGTAGCTACCACTTATTTTGAAAGATAAAGCCTTAGCTTTATAACAGAATGTTGTGTCTTATAATAGAAATATAGAGTGCTTTGTGACCACAGCATATTGTTAGTTCAGCATATAGGGATAAGAGAGATTTTATCAAGAAAGAACATTTGAACATAGCTTTAAGACATAGGTCAAAAACTTATGTTCTTACCCAGACCTATAAGTCAGAAGAGGATTTTAGGCAAGGAAAAAAGGCCAGAGAAAATGAATAGATAAAAGAAAGGGCCGTGGGAAGCTGGTGGGCAACAGTAGGGGGTGAAGCAAGGAACTGGGAGCAGATTGTGAAGGGTCACAATGGTCCTTGTAAGGGAATCTAGACTTTGATCAGCAGTGGTGTGCAATAGAAGAATTTTTCATTAGAGGTGACTATGAATTGGGAGATTTTTTTTCCTGATGCAGTGCAAAAAGAGTGCATATATGAGAAAGCAAGAGGTTCAGTGATGAGGCCATCATAAAATCTCCATGAGAGGTAATGAGTGCATGAGTTGTACTCTTTGCAGAGAAAATGGGTTATATATGAGATTTAGAATCAATGGTGGTGGTAGGAAGAAAAGTGAGAAATCTAAGTTTTAAGTAAAAAGTTGCTTTGGGTTTCTGCTTTCATATCTATTTTTATTCCACCCCAAACCGTCTCCAAGGCAATGCCATGCTATGTTTAAAATATTAACTATAATAGTCTACCTATTTTTTAAAGTGGACAGCTGGTAATAAGCAACTAGAGTTAAGTTAAATTTAAAGCTCATTTATTCCTCTGTTGAGCCATTATGCCAGTGTGGAAAACAAAATCATCGTTATTGTCGTTGTCATTCTCATGATCATGATCAGCATCTAACAGCACTGAAGGCTATCTGTGCTAACCACTATGCATCCATCATCTCACTTATTGCTCATAATAACCCTTTGAGGCACTGCTATTATATCCATTTTACACATGAGAAATATGAGACTAAGAGTGATTAAATAACTTGCCTAGGGCCACACGGGTAACAAATGACAGAGCTGGGCTTTGGGCTCAGGCAGCCTGGGCTTTTAAAAATTGCTACTTTCCTATGCCTCTTTGTTACAGGGGGTCTATCAGTGGGTTAAATTATATTCTTATGAACTTCTGAATATGTCCCATCATTTGAATGCCTTATGGCTCTGTGGAGTTGAGGTTGGGTTATATTTCAGGGTAGTTGTAAGCCTGCAGGTCAACTGGAGTCAGAACCTCAAGGCATCAGGACCTTGGGCAGCTCTCGCATCTGATCTTTGAGGCCATCTTCATTTACTAGCCTTGTTTTGTACTCTGTTCTATCATAGATCTATGCTAGCTCATTCTCCTGATTTGCAATCTAAATTTTTGAGATTCAAACCTGATTTCCTGGTTTATTTTTTAATACTTGGGCATAGATTTGCCACCGACTAGTTTGCTCCATTGGCTGTCTTTAAGTGAGGACACACTTCTTATTCATATAACTGGGCCTCGGGGGAAGACTGTGGTACTTACTAAGCCATATCCCCCTCTACCTGGCCTTTTAGCATGTACAGTTGGTGGCAAAAGTTCTAAAAAGGCAACTTTATGCTTTAGAGGAGGTAAAGAGTGTATCTTGCAAATGCATACCTATTTAAGTGACAAAACTTGTTACAACATCTATTGGTATTTAAGACATTGCCTATTATCCCAAGTTTGGTGTATGCATTGACACTTATCACCAAAGAAACATATTATCAAGAAACGTTATGTTATCACAAAACCAAATGCTTCACGTTTTCTCATTTCCAAGTGAAAATATCAGAGCAGTTTTGGGGGGTTTGCAGTGTACCAGAATAAATAAAATATTTAAATGATTAAATAAAATAATTAAAATCCCTTGGGTTTTTTGTTTGTTTTCTACCTTGATAAGGTTTGTATTTCTGTTTTTTTACTGTCAGTAGAATTTTGGAGTCATTTTTTCCCCTAGCCATACCAAATTGATTTCTGTCCTTCAGTGTTGTCTTACATTGCAGCATAAAAATTCAAGGTCTGAGCAACATTTGTGATTCTATTTTTATTTGTCCCTCACTTGGGAATTAATGAATTACAATACCTTTATTTTATATTTTATAGAATATTTTGCTAGGAATGGTAAGATTATTGGTGGGCCATATAACTGTATGGTGGTTATACTTACTAATAACTACTGCATGATCTAAAAGGATTTCCAAACTAACATTTTCAATAGTAGCTATGTTGGTATTTATCATTCTATGCCATAAGGGCCTTAATGTTCTCTGAGGTTGAAATTTATGAAATATCTAAGGGATTGCCTAGCATCAAGGCTCAGACCACCCATGAAAAGCAACACATGCAGCAGATAATAGAATTCAGGGTGGCAGATATGCTAACCTCCTCTTTAACTTGAATTTGTATGAGTAGCATATTCAAACATTGGAATTTTTCATACTCTCTTTTTATATGAGAAACAAACAAGCGGCAGATAAGCTGCTATCAGAGATTGATTTGCTAAAACAACTTCTAATGTCAGTTGTAGGGTGAACACAGAGGCAATCAATATCTTGCAACATCTGACTCTATCAAATAATGGCAGTGGATATGCATGATTATGTGAAGAAAGGAAGGAAGTCTAAAATGCCTTCTGAATTGTTATTTTAAAAGGTTAAGCCACTCACTTGTAGTTCTGTTATTGCGTACCTACCATGTGCTAACTGCTGATGTGAGGGCTACAAAGGGGAGAAAGATATGGTAGAAGTGGCAAGAGAGATATAAGCCAACAGAGGAGAGTGTAGAGGGCAGAGACATTGCACTCTGATGGGACCATGTGGGCAGGCTTCATGGAAGAGGGCTTTTGATGAGTTGAGTTTGAATAGTTGAAAAGGGAGAAAGGTTGGTCTAGTGGAAAAAACTGTGAGAGAGCAGATGTGGAGGTGGGATGCAGTCTTTTGGGGACAGCATATAGATTTTGCATGGGACATGTGGCTAAATCAGCAAAGGGGCCAGATTGGAGCCAGATTATGATGAGTTTGAATTCCAGGCCAGTGGATTGGACTTTATTCCATAAGTAATGAGCAAGAATTACGCACTGTCGAAAGATTTTTTTGAGCTAATTTTTAAGAAATCTATCTGGCTAGCATGTGTGGAATAGATTACAGAGGGTTATTTAGAATTATGGCTATTATTAAATAGTTCTAGGTACAGTTTGTTCTTGAAGGTTGGCAGTAAATATATGATATGTGTCTTAATTCTCACATGCAATGGGAGCAGCAACAACCTCCCATCTTCCTTTTGTTTTGCACAAATGACAGTGTTCTATGGCTTAAAGTAAACGTTGTGAGAAAGAAAAGTTTGAAAGAGATAAAAGTTGAAATAGTTAAAAAAATCTAACTTGTGATTCTGATGAAGATGTTTCGTTTTGCCTTTGGAAAGCGCATCTGACGTGCTTGCCCAGCGTCGTGTCCGTGGAGCTGCATGGAGCCAGGGTGAGGCGGAAGGGAGGCTGGGTTTGAATCCAGCTGGAGACTCCGAATTGCTTTGGAACAAAGCAGTGGGGATGAAAAACGGCTCATGTGCATTCTTTTTTTTAAAAAAATAGAGATACGGTTTTATTCCTTTAGTCCATTCCTTTGGGGTCTAGGAAGGGCAATAATGTCCAAAGTTGAAATAGCAAAAAAATGACTTTGTCATTCCAGAACAATGAAATCCAACAGAATCCCTGTCTGTGGTGGTGCAATTTGCGGAGAAATCATGTACCATCCTCCCCCGCCCCAACTTTGGACCTACAAACTGAATTTCGGAAACAATAAATCGATACTAGATTTAAATGTTTATGAAGTCTTCCTCAAATTCCCTTTTCCGAATTTATATTTTTCTGTAGTGAGTGACAGAATGTCTTCCCATCTTCCACTGTGAGCCAGTGTTCACAATCGTGGGTTCTTCTGTTTTCTGTCCATTCAAATTACATAACATCAAGTTGATGATATTAGCCAGGCAATCATTGATGATATTAGTCATTGATGATATTAATGTCAGTCATTAATGATAATATAGTCATTGATGATAATGTAGTCATTGATGATATTAGTCATTGATGACATTAGTCAGGCAGGTATCTAGTCCAGTCTCTATTGTGTGTCTCCACGCCCCACACCACCCCTTTTTGTTACTGCCGCAGAAAGTGTCTCAATGCAGCAACTGGAACACTCTAAGTGTAGATTTACCTGCCCGTTTCTACCACTCCCGGTTTGTGGAGGAAAGAAGAACTGTCACTCCTGTCTGTGTTCCAGTGCCTAACACAGAACCTGGCACTTACTTTGCCACCAGTCGATGTTTATTGAGTGAATACTCTTTTATTAAATTGATGGATTGCATTTACCCAAATCACTGTAACCCTTTTTAAGGTGTCAAAACACCTAGCTGGTTTTACCACTCTAGTCAAACAGTCAGTCCCTTAAGTGAGAGGAAAACAGAAAGGTCAGCCATTCGTTTATATTATGGGCATGTCAAAGTTGCTTATCCATTCATTCATCTCCTTATTCGGTAGGCACTGTGCTAAATCACTGGGGAATGACGCGTTCCACAGTTGTTCCCTTGTGATAATGCTTACCGTTGACGGATGCATAGAGGTCTGTCGCCAAAGGATGAGCGTTTATATTGTACTGGAGAGCTCAGAAAGGCTCCCTGGAGAAGGTTTTAAAGGGAAACCAGGAGTTAGTTACTTCAGGAACAGAGAGAGGGGACAGTGAGGTATCAGGAACAGCGCCTTCAACGGCTCAGAGTTGGAGTCATGGAAATGCTTCAGCGTGGTGGGGAAAAACACCAGGATGTAGTTAGCTTCCTTTAGACATTTTCAAACATTTTTAAAACAGAAATTAAATTATAAAATATTTTCTGGAAGATATTTAATAAGTAAAATGAGATATGGTTATGTTCTCTCTCTCTTTTTTAAATGTCAGAGTATTACGGGGGTACAAAAGTTCTGGTTACCTGAATTGCTTTTGTGCCATTTGAGTCAAAGTTATCACCAAGATAGTGTGCATTGTACCCTTTATGTTTGAATGTTCTCATCCCCACTTCTTCCCTCTTATCTGCTTGATTTCTGCTGAGTTTTAATATCCCATGTGCACATGAATGTCGATCAATTAGTTCCAATTTAATAGTGAATACACATGTTGTTTGTCTATTCTTGCAATACTGTACTTAGAGGAATGGTCTCCTGTTCCATCCAGCTTGTAACAAAGGGTATTAGTTCACCATTTTTTAATGGCTGAATAGTATTATATGGTATACATATACCACATTTTATTAATCCACTCATATATTCATAGGCATTTGGATTGTTTCTACATCTTCGTGATTGTGAATTGTGATGGTGTAAACTTTGAATGCAAGGGGAGCATGGCACAAGAAAAGAGACATAGACCTATGGATCAGAACAGAGAACCCAGATGTAAAACCATCCTCATATAGCCATCTGATCTTTGACAAAGCAGACAAAAACATACACTGGGGAAAGAATCCTTATTCAATAAATGGTGCTGGGAGAATTGGATAGCCACATGTAGAAGACTGAAACAGGATCCATACCTCTCATCACTCACAAAAATTAATCCATTTATCTTTATTAAAAGTAAAATTTTATTTCTCTATCCCAAGAGTAATGCATAGTCAGTATAGAAGCTTGGCTAGCATAGAAAACACAAAATAAAATGAAACACCCCCTTTAATTCCTCCATTCGGGGAGACTACCACCATTAACATTTCGGTGTATTTTGTTGTAGTTCTTCTTATGCCAATATTTAACAGATACCACGAACAGTAATATTTTGATGTATTCTTATATTTTTTTTCTTTTATATAACTTTCATATTTTATTCCATGGATATAGAACATGGGAAAATCAAAGTGAAGTCATATTTTTGTAAGAAATCATCATTAAATACCTTTTATATTAGAAAGGGAGAAGAAAGTTAACATTTATGGACAACCTACTAGGTGTTTCATGTTAAATATTATCAGTCAACCAAGTTAAAGTTGCCAGAGGCGTCCAGGCTGCAATCTCTAAGGATAACAAGTTCTCATGGGTGCTATCATGCCTACAGAGATCTCATGTTGCAGCTCAGGTTGTTCACTTAATTGTTTTAACACTCTGATGAATCATTTGAAAAATCACAGATGATCCAAATATCTTGCTTGAGTGGTAATTTATGGAATAGTGCCCCTCATTTGATCATCTCATTCTACTTTTGTGTTATTAAAAAGTCACGTGCCATGCATTTTTAAAGAGTTAATTAAGCCTATTCACTCTTTTGTAAATAAAGCAGGGACTTGAACAATCAAATACTTATTGCTTTATAATGATTAAAAAGTAATACAAATGTCGATCATTTCTGCTTATAAAACAACAGTCCTACATTGAAAGGTTTCAGGATAGAAACACTTTAAATCTTGGTAAGTGCACACATGCACACAGAATATTTTAAAATGCTATCAAATATAAAAAGTGGCTTTTTAAAGTGGGGAGCTCTTTAATTTCATCCACTTGGTAAATTTTAAATGAGTCTTTTTTTATACTTAATGTGAAATATTATAGATTCCTAAAGTTTTATCATTATTTTATTATTAAAACTGAGATGCTTTAGTGTTTGCTCTTTGGATTCCAATGTTGACTTAATAATTTTAACCTTTAGTCTGTGTTTGTGTATGTATGTGTGTATGTGTGTGTGTGTGTGTGTGTGTATGTCTTTACTCACCTATTTCTATCAGAAGGCTTACTCTTTGGTTATGAACTCGTGGGTGACAGGGGATATGTCTATAACACTTAGACGACTGTATTGTACAACAGTAATTATTATGCTCAAACTCTCAATTGGGGAGGTGAAGTGAGTCAGGGGTACCCGGGTGGCGGAATATGGTTTCATGTGGAATACACAAAGAAAGGATTTAGTTTATGTAGGGAAGCCAAGGCCTTGAAAGGAAATCTCTGAAGAACTGGGATGGCATATGATTCAGTGTTTACTGCCAAATGTTATCTTCTGCTTTGGCAGAGGAGATGATGATATTATTGTCCTTATAAGATATATTCGGAACCTAAAAATATATCCAACAGAAGCGACTGATGAGTGGCCAAGAAGCAGAAGTCTGAAACATTGATAATCCAAGGAGATACATCTAATAATGTGAACAGTAGAGATGTTTATTCCATGATGTTTTATAAAGGGTGCACACTTTATAGCCACTTTTCTCCCCAAACCCATTACTGCAATCCTGGCTGGCTGGGTATGTAGTCCTCATTGTCATGGGTTCTTATGTGAGATATCAAGAAGCCTGGTTCAGGGTTCAGGGTTTGGTTCATATGAAAGGTTGGGAGTAGCTTCCCTTGTGCACATTGGGAGACCCAAGAAAAGAGCAATGCAGAAAGTAAAGGGGAGGTCTTTTCCCTACATTTGGCTCCAGATTATCCTAACGAGTTGTTTACTGAAGACCAAGCTGCAGTGGTGTGCTAGAGCTGACTTGTACTATTTCACAAGAGCCAATTGTTAAGTTCTCAGTAACTTCATGTGTTGGCTGCATTTAACATAGCTAGTATTAAATAATAAATTATGTAAACTTATAGTTCATTAAATTATATTAAAAGGAGGTAATACTCTAAACTCATAACTCCCTAGTTATTTTTCCCCATTTGCTATTATCTGTTCTTTTGAGGTTGTTTGCAACTTGTAAGTAAACTGCTCATCTCTTCTCATCTCCGCATTCCATATTAAATACTGGAAGCTTAAAATCAGTCCTGTCGGTAGTATTTACACCACAGGAGTCGGCAAATACTTCAAATTGGTGCTTGATTGTTTTATCAACTGTCTAGACTTCAGAAAGTGATGGAGAAAATGTTAACAATGCAGATATAAACTTAAAAGTGCCTCATATCTGTTGCTATTATATTATAAATAGTAAAAAAATATTCATGCTGTATTTGAAAACTATTAAACTGTTATCTATCTGATTCAACAACAAAAAAGTTGCTTATATCATTGATATACAAATGAAGTTTTGATTCATCTTACAATAAATTGAAGAAAAAGGAATACTTATAAACTCATTTTATGAGGCCAGGATTACCCTGTTACCAAAGCCAGATGAAGACACTTACAAAAACAAGAAAATTACAGACCAATATCTGAGATGAATATAGATGCAAAAATTCTCTACAAAATACTAGCAAATGAACTTCAGCAGCACATTAAAAGTATCATACGCAATGACCTAGTGGGATTCATTCCTGGGATGCAAGAATGGCTGAACCCATGTGATATTGTGAAACATAGGTTTGGTCTTCCTTCAGTTTTCTGGCATACCACTCCGAAAATCCTTAGAATCTCCAAAGTGATGTGTCTTTTTGTATGCTAATGAGCTGCTTGCCCACCCTGGCCTTGGTAGCTTCAGGTTGGGGGCTGGTCCTTGGAGAGACTGAGGAATGATTAGAGAGGTAGGACTTTTAGCCCTGTCCCTCAACTTACAGGGAGAGGAGAGGGACTGAAGATTGAGTTGATCACCAAATGGCCAATAATTTAACCAATTATGCGTATGTAATGAAAATTCCATAAGAACTCAAAAGGACTGGGTTTAAAAAACTTTTGGATAGCTGAAAACTTATGGAGGCCCCTGGAGGAGGTGGTGCACCCAGAGAGGGTATGGAAATTCTGCACCTATACTTGCCCCATCCATATCTTCATCTGTGTTCCTTGTTATCCTTTGTAATATACTTTATAATAATCCAGTAGGTGTAGGTGTTTCCAGTCAGGGGTCCTCAAACTTTTTAAACAGGGGGCCAAGGGGTTCTCAAACTTTTTAAACAGGGGGCCAGTTCACTGTCCATCCGACCATTGGAGGGCCGTTGGAGAGTGCGGCGCACATTCCACACATGCGCACTGTGGGCCCAGGATGAGTCAGCTGCTAAGCAGGACAGGCAGCGGCGGCAAAAACACCTGGCAGGCTGGATAAATGTCCTTGGCAGGCCGCCTGTGGCCTGTGGGCCGTAATTTGAGGACCCCTTAGGGCCTAAGTTCTGTGAGTCCCTGTAGCAAACTAAAGGAACTCAAGGAGGAGGTTGTGGGAACCCTGATTTCATAGCTGGTTGGTCAGGGCACAGGTGAAGCAAGCTGGTGATTGCTATCGGCATCTGAAGCTGGGGGTGGGGAGGTGGTGGGCAGTCTTGGGGACTGAGCCATCAGCCTGTGGGACCTGGTGCTGTCTCTAGGTAGATAGTATTGGAATTGAATTGGAGGACACCCACTGGTGTCCATTGTAGAAATGATTGCTTGCGTGATGTGTGGGGAAGAATCCCACACACAAATGGTGTCAGAAGCATGTTATAAAAGTACAGTAGGAAAAATGGAGGCTGTTTTTCTACTCATTCACAATTAATGTAGTTCCTCATATTGATGGAATGAAGTATAAAAATCACATGATCATCTCAAAAGATGCAGAGGGAGCGTTTGACAAAACTCAACAGTGTTTCGTGATAAAAACTCTCAACAAGCCACATATAGAAGGGATGTACCTCGATATAATAAAGGCCATATATGAAAATGCCACAGCTAACATCATAGTTAATGGCGAAACACTAAAAACTTTTTCTCTGAGATCAAGATAGGATAAGGAAACCGCCAACAACACTTTTATTTCAGCCTCTTCTGGCTTTCCACCTGCAATTCTCACCAAGTTTGTTGTTTCTAACTTTTGATTTCAGGTGAGAGATACGTGACTCTTCCTTTCACTTAAACACTTAGAGGCCATTTTAGGGTTTTAATTGGCCTCATTTCAATACCGTTGTGTCTCTGGGAATAATGAGGCCAAGGGAGAGAAATGGGGACCAGCTGGTCAGTGGAGCAGTGAGAACACATATAACATTCATCCAGTAAGTTCACCATCTTATACGGGAGTGGCTCATGGTGCCCCAAAACAATGTCAGTGGTAACATTAAAGATCACTGGTCACAGATCATCATAATAGATATCATGATAATGAAAAAGCTTGAAATGCTATTGTGAGAATTACCAAAATGTGACACAGAGACACAAAGCGAGCACCTGCTGTTGGCGAAGTGGTGCTGATGGCCTTGCTCAGTGCAGGTTTGCAGTGAGCCTTCGGTCTGTGAAAAAAGGCAGTATCTACCAAGTGCAGTAAAGTGAAGCCAGGGCCTGCATACGCATCTCTGTGCTGCTGTTTGTAGTCTGTTTCCGTCACTAGAGTGTAAGCTGTGTGAAGACAGTTACCTGTGTCTGTTTTGTTCACTGGTGCATCTCCAGTGCCTGACACATAATAGGTGCACAATAAATATTTACTGAATAAATAAAGATCAGAAATAAAAATTTGTTGAATAATTGGAAAATGAAAGGTGATGTATGTTCAGTAATCTGCCAGTTAGTGATCTAACTTTGTGAGATTTAAAGTTTGAGACTCAAAGTTAGTAATATGCTAGGAAGACCCAGGCGTGGTGAAACTCACTTTTGAAGCCTTCTATTTTTTTAAAGCATCAAATGTTTACCTATTTGCTTATAAGAAGAGGGAAGCTCAGAGCATCACTGAGTTGCTTCTTCCATGTATGTACTCTTTTTAAGTAACAGGGCAAAGAGAATCAACTGATTTTCTCTTAATTTGGGGGCGGGTTTCCAGTTTGGGGACACATTTTATGATACAGTCGGTTCTGCTATAATGCTCATTTGAAAACACAATTTGTTCCAACACAGTTGATATATTAGGGAGCAATTTTCATGCAATGTGACTTTTCTGATTGTTTATGTGTGCTTTCATTTGTGAGCAAATGTAGAAAACTGCAGCCCGTTGAGTTGAGCCCTATGGAAACACATAAAATGCCCATTTCTCAAACATCTGCCAGCTACTTCACAGTTCAGGCCTGTGTTATGAGCCACACCACCTCCGTCTGGTGATGCAACTCTAATTTCAGACAACCCTCTTTCCTATCACTTCACTGTAACTCACAAGCTGTAATTCTGCCAGGCCCACTTCCATAAGCCAACTTCCAGGTCTTTTTCAAGGTTGAAACAATATATTGTCTTGAAAATGTGTAACCATTATGGTGTGTATGTGGTTCTCAGCCAACTGACATGTGAAAAATATCTGTGCTATCATTTTTATTAGGTTCCTATCTTTGTTTTGTATATGTCGCAAACGAAGTTCTTAGAGTGTTGTGCCCCTAATTCTATTCTTTTTTTTCCTCACAAGCTCTGTGTTTTTTATTGCACAATTTTGCGTAGTACATGATGTTGAAGAATGCCCAAGTTGTGTTATATAGCAAAACTAACTGTGTTTTCAAAAGGGACCAGCAATAGCATTAAAATCAGTAATACTTTTAATTATCTTATGCTTTTCGATCTATGGTTTTTATTTTTGTCATCTCATTTTTTATTTTCATAGCTACTCTCTGGGGAAGAGATTTTCTAAGTAAAGAGTCAAAAGATGAGAGAGGGTTCGAACTTTCTTGGCCAAAAATTAGCCAGTGTCAGACTGTGGTCAAATCCAAGTCTTCTGTCTTCTAGTGTAGCTCTTCTGTGTTACCAATTCCAAGGACCAAGATGAGAGGGTACTGGCTCATTTCTTTCACCACTGTCTTGCAAACGTACATTGCGTAGCCCTCTGTGGGGGAAATATTTCTCATAGCCAGATGAGCTCCCTTGATAGAACAGTGAATTTAAAAAAGCACCACGAAAATCTTAAATTAAGGAATTTTTTAAATTGGAGGTAGCAACAGATTGAATAGAAAAGAGGACAGTTCTGAATTGGATGAGAGAAGCATTTAAAGGCTGAGAATGATTCCTTTATTCCTCGAAGCACCTCTTCATGAGCAGCCATTGACTTCCTGGGAATTTTCTGATGCCCAGGATATTATCCTAGGCATTGGTAACTTTCTTGATGGTAGTGGGCAGGACATAGGTAAAAAGGACACATTCCTGTCTTCTTGTGTTATGTATCTCTTCCTCTCTCTCTCATCTCCCTGTCTCTCTCTCTCACACACACACATACAC
The DNA here is from genome assembly GCF_040939455.1 of Microcebus murinus. Classification (NCBI taxonomy): domain Eukaryota; kingdom Metazoa; phylum Chordata; class Mammalia; order Primates; family Cheirogaleidae; genus Microcebus; species Microcebus murinus. Next base: position 48,146,922 of record NC_134122.1, on the reverse strand, counting down.
ACAGACACACACCCTCCCTTTCTTCATCTAGGTCTTAATTGATACTGTTTCCTAAGATAAATATTCTTAGGAGAAAATGGTTGTCTTGGCTACATTAGAAGCCGGCTGGCTACCAGGAATCCATTTCTCAAGTTCTTGACTTTTTTCATAAAGGCAGTCATGACTGTAAGTATTGATTTCTTTTGTCCTTTTGTAATGAAAGTTTGTTCTTTGGGGAAAAAAAAATCCACCTTTTAGATATCAAGAAGTAGCAAACATGCTGCCTGCCTTGGAGACACGCCATGTTAACTCATAACGGAAATTCTCACAGGGCAGCATTGCATGTCGTTTTTGGGCTGACACATCTCTTCCCTTGCTCTGGGATGCTGTCTTGTGACTAGCATCCACCATGGTGTCACAACACCACTCACTAGAGTTCTTAAGGATACTTATGCCAGTGCGGCAGAAATCGCTTCTTTTAAATTAAATAAAAAAGAATCTGGGCACTGGGTGGTGAGCTGTTAAACTGCGACAGTCGTGGGGATTCGGGAATCTGTGCTACTTTGATGCACATGGTAAGTGCAATGTTGTAATATGAGATTAATTCTAACATTTGCATTTTGCCTTGCTTCCGATGCCAGAGAACCAAATGTCACAATCTGCATCTCCTTCCTAAATTTTCAGTAAATCAGGACTCCTGAATAGGAAAAGGCGCTGTGAAGTATAACATTATAGCACAGTGTTCCTCAGACCTTCACATTTTACTGACTTTGCCACATGTAGCATTCTAGTAATGCTTTAAGGGAGGAGCTTATTGTCTATATCCTCCCTATCCAGTGGCAAATGTCAGATGCCTACAATTTTAAAACCAGATGCCATAGTATTTTAAAAATTTCTTTTGGCAATCAGCTTTCTTCATAGCAGCCTGCAACATGACCAGGGTGATTGAATGCTTTCTGTTTCTCATGGACTCCTTAGGTTGTTTGGTTTTGCCATTTTCTATCGAATACCTGCATACTCTGCTACTGAAGTCACTGGGAGATAAGCAAATGAAATAAAATGAACAGCTTTTGTGTTCCTCTCTTGTCCACGTATTCACTCATTCATGGCCCTCTGGTGCAGCTGATGGCTGTCCTCTGTTCAGATGGCATGATGGCGACCTGACCTTATATGAACTGGTCTGTGCAATTTTTAAAAATCTAGCATTTTTGGGGAAAAAAATTTCTGCATTGGCTAGCTTTCCCTTAATGAATTCCCCTTTCTTTTCCTTGCTGAATCGACTGTCTTTTCTGTGTGCAGTAAGCTAAGAGGATCCACACATAGTAGAGTATAAGTACTTGGTGAATCAATGAACAGGCCCGGAGAACATGCTGGGAAAAGCAGGCAAGAGTCATGATTGGATCTACTAGGGTGAGGGCACTTGTGTCCAGGCCATGATAGAAACCTCAAAGAATTAGCGACTGTGTAGCCCAAGCCCTTCGAAGCATTCACACAGCTGAGCACCGTCCTCTCTGTGTCCCTCAGGTAACAGACCAGCTGGAAAAAGCCAGTGTGCTCTGGTCCTCTGTCCGGCTTGTTGCTGGGATCTCGCAGAGCAGGTGCCTCACCCAGGTGCTTAATCCACATCACTGTGAAAACACAATGTTGCCCTGTGCTTTCCAGCAATGGACAAGTTAAGCAAAACTGAAGTTTTTAGAATATAGCTGTTTTAGGCTGGTATTTTGGTGGTTCTAGGCTAAATACTGAAATGGGATCATGGCTGCTTCTCTCCCCAGTGGACTGTAAGGGATCTGACATGGACGCCAGGTTGTCCCTGTTTCTCCATGCTGGTGTCTGTGTCCTGCACTGCAGGCTCAAGAAAGCACCCAGTGTCCCCACTGCCCCTCCACACATTCTGCTCATCTCCCCGGCAACCGCGATGGCACCGTTTCTAATTGGCATCATTGCCTGAAACAGGCCCCTGAGAAAGAATAAGCATCATTGTCCCCAAAGTTATTCCTAATTTCCCTTAGGTAAGAGTGTTTGCCTCCATATGCACAAACATTTTAAGTGCAAAGTCACAAGAATTAAATCATTTGTTGGAATGAGGTGAAAAGCCAAGTATCAGCATATAACTGAAATCCTCACTGCACGCATTTCCTTATTGCCTCTGATTTCTTTACTCTGAGGCAGAGAGTGGGGTAACTTTTGTGGAGGACACCCACCCAGCGCTGTGGAGCTGGGGGCTAATCACTCCTCTGGGAAGACACCCTGTTCATTCATTTATTCATGCAAAAGTATTGACCCATCATCTGTCGTTGTATCAGACGCACGGGTGCTGGAATGTACGGCAGAGAAACAAACAAACAAATACGACTCTTTCTCTTATTGAATTTTTATTCCATGGGAGAGATATTCATTTCTTTTCTTTTCTTTTTTTTTATCGAGACAGAGTCTTGCTTTGTTGCCCAGGCTAGAGTGAGTGCCATGGCGTCAGCCTAGCTCACAGCAACCTCAAACTCCTGGGCTCAAGCGATCCTCCTGCCTCAGCCTCCGGAGTAGCTGGGACTACAGGCATGCACCACCATGCCAGGCTAATTTTTTCTAGATATATATTAGTTGGCCAATTAATTTCTTTCTATTTATAGTAGAGACGGGGGTCTTGCTCTTGCTCAGGCTGGTTTCGAACTCCTGACCTCGAGCAATCCACCCGCCTCAGCCTCCCAGAGTGCTAGGATTACAGGCGTGAGCCACCGCGCCCGGCCGACATTCATGACTTGATTTAAGGCATGAATAGGGCCTAGCAAAAGGCCTGCCGTAGTATGGTGATCAGTGGTGGGTAACCTCTTCTTATCTTCTTATCTAGATTTTAATTTTCTAAAGTATACCTATGTCTTTTAGTTGGTTTGAATGAATACCTAAATCTCTTTCAATAGTTTGTTGAGATCTATCCATGAATTAATTGAAACATACTGAAAAGGCCTACCCACTGTCTTCACTAAGTGGGAGGTACCAAGATAATTGATACACTCAACAGTCTCATGTTTATTTTTACATAGTAAGCATTTGGTATTATTTATTTCCCATGACAGTTGGTTACATTGAATTTTCATTAGATTCTTCTTCGTTGTGGCATTATTAATAGGCACATAAATTTAGTAAGTTTTCCTTTAACCACTTCTAAATTCATTAGGAGGGAGTACAGAGGAGTGCACTTTGAGGGCCCACTCATAGTATTTCGGATGTTTTCAGCATCCTCTCCATAAATGACTCATTCATTAAATTGCAGGTAGAGATTGGACGGGAGCAAGAGCATTTTCTATGGTCACATTTACAGCAAAGCTGGAAGAATAATATTTAAACCACAGGAAACACAATACAATCTTTCAATAAAAATCTACTCAAACAAAACACACTCAACAGGTGAACAAATACTGATTTGGCTGCTGAGGACTTTTATTTCATTTTTACAGCCTTTGTGCTTTACAAACCATCTCATTACCTTATTGTTAGTGTGCTATGAAAAAAAAAATGCTGGGACAACCAGTCATATAACATCTGTTTTGCCAATTAATCTCTTCTGTTCCGAAGTAGGTATCTAGGGTTTTGTGTGTGTGTGTGTGTGTGTGTGTGAAAAAGAGAGAGATGAGAGAAAGACAGGAGAGAGAGAGAATATAGTTATTCAGAAAATACATTAATGTCCTTTCTATTTATTCTTATGTGAATTCCATATTTCTGGACCCATAAACCATATCCAAATTCATTTCCATGGGCTGGTTACAATAACCTTAGAGGAAGTCATTTCACTACTCTGTAGCTTTTTCTTTCTATCAGAAAGAAGGTGGGAAGAGTGAAGTTCCATCAGAAAACCTTCACAGCCCATCCAGCTGTACGATTATTTCATTCTTGTGATAAGTGTCTTGGAGGAGAACATCTGCTCAGATTCTCTGCCTCTGTCCCCTAAGAGCCTGACATGCTCGTTAGCAGCGGTGGCCATGCCTGAGCTGTGAGAACTTAGATGATCAATGAGATAAAACTTGACCTAGAAACCTGAGTTAGAATATGATGTGGAGTTCAGAATCAGTTTTGTTTTTTTTTTATGAATGGCTTGTTTCTCCAGTTGCAAGTTTTCTATTAATAAGTTAGAGAAAACCAGTCAGTGGGGTTAGAAGTGCTGGGAAAAATATATTCATTTTTAAATTATTTCATGAAAACTTGGACAAGGAAATTAGCCAGTGAAAGCAGTTAAAACCCCCTAAAAGAATCTACCTGGGAAAAATATGAAATATCTTCAATGGCATCAGGCAATTGCGCCATTTAAAAACAGAATGTTTGAAAATTTTAAAACCTTTTACATAATATACCAGATAAGATTTATTGTCAAATTTGACTGTTAAGTAAAAGAACAACTTTCTTTTTGCCAGATTAAGAGAGTTACAACAGGTTATAATTACTACAATTAGTAATTGTGATTTAATTCACAGAATACATGCCACCTTCCTAATAAGCACCCATTTAATGCCCCATTGTGCCCACAGCTCTGACCCAGAACTTCGGATTTTCTAACATGACAGTTACATACGTAGTTTATGCCTTTAATTTACATATTAAAATCAACATGCACTTTACATATTTAAACATTAGGACAGTGCCTGGAAGATAGTGGTTATTCAAAACAATTTTTTTTTTGAATGAATAGTGGTAGCGTCTGTGAATGTCACAGAATTTTTCTCTTCCTTTGATTGACACTTCTGATATATTACCTGACTATCCATTTAAAGTATACTTTTGGAAGATTGAGCTGCTGGAAATACCTTTTGAAATTGATAAAGATGGTGCACATTGCTTTAGATTCTATTCAAAAGGTCAATACAAGCTGTTTCTGCACCAAAATGCTGAGGAGGGAACCTTTTACTATCCTAAGTATCTTAAAAATAAAATCGATATGCTTCAAGAGGAAAATGAATGACAGCTTCATCAGTTTGCTTCCAAAGTGGATTTCCCTTTATTTTAATAAATTCACAAATTTTAGTGGGAATGCTGGTTCTTTCGGATCCTACTGCACTTGCAGAAAGCCTTTCTCTCCAGTTCCCATAGTCCTTCCACACGCTCAGACAGCTTAACATGCTGCTTCCTCCGTCAGTTCATCTAGATTGCTTAACCCCTGTACCCACTAACCGCCATCCCTAAATATTCAAGGGAACGGCCCAGTAGGAACTTCAAGGAAGAGCAAATCTCCTTCCTTTGTGGACTTTCAAGCAAACATGGGTGATTCTAAATGAATCCCCCAATGTCAGGGCCTAAGCAAAGAGCTTGAGAACTTGTTTGATGCTTTTTCATATATGTAGTCGAGGCGCCGGGGCCTAAATGCTGTATTAAATTGTCTGGTTTTTGAATTACTTTCTATTTCCACGCAGCTTTCTTTGCTCCAGCAAACAAAATGAGCTGTTTCAGTGACCCAGGAATTGTAGCTCGGCAGTGTAGAATGTGAGAAGCATGGCTTATTCTTTGATTGAATCACAGCCAACTGATCATTGAAGGGCTTGTTTTTATTCTGTTGCACAGGGGATTTGGTGGGAAACTCAGGCCGTGGTAGAGATATGACTAAAAGGAAAGGCCTGGGAAGTAAGTATATGAAAAGATGCTCAATATGTGTGTCACTAGGGAATGACAAAGCCAAGTAACAATGAGATACCATTATACACCTATGAAAATGGACAGAGTTCAAAATGCTGACACTAAATATTGGCAAAGATGTAAAGTGACAGGAACTCTCATGCATTGCTGGTGGGAATGCAAAATGGCACAGCCACTTTGAAAGACAGTTTGGCAGTTTCTAACAAAACTAAATATACTCTTATCATGTGAGCCAGCCATTGCACTCCTTGGTGTAACCCAAATAAATTGGACACTTATGTCCACCAAAAAACTTGTGCACAAATGTTTATAGCAGCTTTATTCATAATTGTTAAAACTTGGAAACCACCAAGATGTCTTGCAGTGGGTGAATGGATAAAACACTGTGGTACATCCAGACAATGCGATATTATTTAGTGTTAAAAGGCATTAGCTATCAAGCCAGAGAAAGGCATGGGAGACTCCTAAATGCATATTACTAAGTGAAAGAAGCTGATCTAAAAAGGCTATACACTATATGATTCTAGCTGTGTGACATTCTGGAAAAAAACAAAACTATGGAGACAGTAAAAACATCAGTGGCTGCCAAGGGTTCAGGGGGTAGGAAGGATAGATACATGGCAAAGGTGTCCTGAGACGTTGCAAGAGCAGCTCAGTTGACCTTACTGCATTTGTTTCTGTATTTTTTCCCTAGAAGCTTATCTTAAAGTAGTCAGAACACCATGAAAGGAATACAAACGATGGACACTATATTTTTTTCTCTGTCATCATTGGAATCTCCTTAGAAGATTAGGTGATGGAGTCTTGGAGACTTTGGAAGAGCCATGACCTTTCATGATATTGCTACTGCCAGTTAACAGCCAGCATGGTTTCCCCGTGGCTGCTACTACTCAGATGTTTGCTTCACGTTTGACATGTGCAGAAAGGAGTGAGATGTATCTGAGGAAGATTCTTTCTGAGACGCTTCTGTGGTCTACTCTCTGTGGGTTCTAGAACTTTCTCTAAAGTTGTATCTTGACTTCCTCTTAGGCTAAGTATCTCTATAATAATACACGAGGATGCAGACAATCATGTTGAGTGCTAAGAAGCAACAGGAGAAGGTGCAATCAGGGAATGTATCAGAAGACCTGATTTAGTTGGAGGGACGAGGTAGGGAAGGTCTCCTTGAATTGGTGACATGTAAGCTGGGACCTGAAGAGCTAGTAGGTGTCAATCAGGAAAACCCCGAGTTAGACTAACTGACCTTATTTCAATGTTTCAAACATAATATGAGCTCCGTCATCAAAGTCTTCACACACACCGCTGCTACTTTGGCTAGGAACGCTGGTCTCCGCCTATTTTGCAATTACTTCTGTTTGTGATTATCTATCTAATATCAGTCTTCCCTTGTAATCTTCAATCAGATGATTTTTTTTTTTTACCTTTATCATTCTCTATTTGGGTACCTTAGCATCATTTGTGATTCCTCTTTTATATCCCGTTGGTCACTGTCCAACCAACTTTTCCTTTGAAGGGAGCAGTTTAAGATGCTGATAGCAGATCTGTATGAGAAATACATGAGACTTGGCTTGGAGATCTTCCTGTGCTGCTTGAGTTTAATGAATGATTTTGTTGGTTTTCTGATTGACCTTTTCCAAAAAGTATTAAAATATTGATTTGCCATTTATAGTGATAGCACACCTGTGTTTCAATGTTTGGTTGAGATCTAGTAGTAATTAAACTTTGTAACATATTAGAGGTGTTCCTTCACCATTTCACCAGATGCCTTCAGACTGAAGTAGGTGCTTGGACGTGTTGCCATTTTGAGGCAAATTGCTTGATTTTTACTTTCTTTGGCACTTTTCATTAGAAAAGGATTATCCACTTACCTCTCAGGATTAGCATGTTTTTAAAATGCTATACCTCCTTAAATCAATCAGTTATTGAAGACTAGATTAATGGGAGACTTGAGAGTTTATAATGTCAAAAGCTAACAATTTCAGATTCAGCCCTGACATTGTTTTCATGTAGCATTCATAGCAGCTCAAGCTTTACTCTGCAGTTCTTCCTGGCATTGGCTGATTATACTGTTGGGTTTTTATCTTGTGCTGATTTGCTGGTGACATGGTCACGCTTATTTGCTTAACACATTCTTAAATTTCTGAAATGGAATGTATAGCATGACAGAGGTTCTTATGGATTCCATAGCCCTGGTCCCTGAGTAGTTCTGAAGAATCAAAGTTACCTCCAAGCTGGAAATAGAGAAGGCCGATTGAGTCTATATTCCCATATCTCATTACACCAATTCATGTCTTCTCCCCACATGAGTGGAGCATCCTTTTCACATCCTCTTTGTATTCAACCCACTCACCTTGACCTGGTTTTGTAAGGGTGCTGCTGTTCTTCTGAGGATTTATTCTCATAATGTATCTCTGCTCTTCCCACCTCTTCTTTCATAAATCCATTCCACAGGCAGCCATTGAGCTCATTCCATTGGCCAGACACTGATTTAAATTCTGGGGATACAGTAGTCTATTGAATACACAAAAATCACTTCCTTTATGGAGTTCATATCCTAAAATGGTGAGATAATGAGTAAAACAAATAAGTGAAGTATAGTCAGGGGCAAGGTGAGCATGAGCAAGACCCACCAGGTTCATCTTTGCAGGGATATTTCAGGTGTGAAAAGTTTCCTCTTTAATATGAAGGGAAAGAGTCAATGTGATAAAGGAGTTGCTAAAACTGTGACTTAAAAAAAAATGAAACTAATTAAAACAAATTCAATTGGACTTGATAAATATTTATTTTTAGATCAGGAAGCAAGGAATTAATTTGTCTCTCCTGCCTGCTACCTTACCGCATGACAGATTTCATCATCCCAGTAATTATAGAAAATACTCCAAATCAGACAGTGCTCGCCGACACCTGCAACCAGACTGAGCTCCACACAGCAGCGTCGGAAAGAGCAACTTCATTCCCATGCAGGCTGCAGACGGGGATGCAGTTAGTGACGGACAGAGTTAGAATACAATGGTGGTTCTGTCGGTTGCTGTGGCGATGGCCTCAAACTGTTAGCACTCAAGAGATGAACATCTCCAGTCCATCTGGATGAAGCAAAAATGACTTGATGCTTAGGGTCTTGGACTCGAGATGTGTTTTTAAAATGGCAGTTCCCCCAGAAACATGTCCATTCCAATTACATCAGACTCGGTGATTTGATTTCTTAGTTTTGACTTTAAAGATTTTTATGTCACTTGATCTCCCAATCACAATGTCCAGTAGCCATTTCTCAGCACTCTGCCTCTTGGAACTTTGCACAACACGTTGCGCTGGGAGTGACTCTCTTGTGGGCACTCAGCTCCTCCTCTGCGGTGCTGAAATACGTGCTCTTCTTGCTTCTGTTTGCATCTTCTGGCTCCGTCTGTGGCCACTTCTCTTCTGCAGTGTGGTCTTTCCATCTCTTCTCCTATCTTCTTTTTCTGGCTTTTCTGCACCTCATCTTCCTCCTCCCCCCTCTCCTTCCTCTCCTGCTCTTTCTCTCCGGGTCTGCCCTTTAGTGTCCTTTAGTATCTGACCACCTCTCACGTGTGTACAGATGATTCCATATCCATTATCACCGGCCCAGGCTTCTCTTTTAAGTTGCAACTTCACATTTCTCAATCCCAGTTGGAATCTCCTCAAGATGCTCCGTGGACACTTTAAGCTCAACATGTTCAAAATAGACTTCACATGTCCCTCCTCCAGTTTTTGTGAATAATCTAGATCCCTGACTTAGTCCCTCAGAATGGAGTCTCCGAAGCCTTCTTCAGTCCTGTCCTCTCCCAGGCGTTGACACGCAGCCATTGGCCGAGTCTTGTACCCGACACGCACATCGACCATGTCACTGAGACCACTTGGTCAGGCAGGTGCTGCCTGCCAGTTGGATGGTCACACTAGCCTCTCACCTCTAATCCATTGAAATGGAGACATTACCTGCTGGAGTAAAAATACAGCCCTTTGTGATATTCAAAATCTGTACTGTGGACAGTAGACATTGACCGTCCCTAAATATGGCCTTGAGGACCCTTTTCTGACTGCAGTCTCTATTCCGGCCTCACCGGGCTTCCGTTCTCACTCACCCCAATTCTACAGTCACTTTCCTGCCACGACTTGTGTTTTCTCACTGACTCGTCTTTGCTGATATTGCCCTTTTGCTCTGAAAGCTCTTTCCCTCAACCTCCATGTCTGTGTATTTGTAAATTTATCTATTTTTCTTAAAACATAACAAGTTTTAAATTATGAAAATCACCTCACAGAAATTTTGGAAGAGAATAGAAGAATAGTAGCAAGGAACTAAAATTCTTGCATAGTCACATCACTCAGATGCAGGAACTATTATATCATTTAAGTTTCTTTTCATTGCACAGTCATGTTTTGCTTAATGACAGGGATATGTTCTGAGAAAGGCGTCCTTAGGTGATCTCATCACTGTGCGACCATCATACAGTGTGCTTACAAACCTAGATAGTATGGCCACTTCACACCTAGATGGCATGGCCACTTCACACCTAGATGGTATGGCCACTTCACACCTAGATGATATAGCCACTTCACACCTAGATGGCATGGCCACTTCACACCTAGATGATATAGTCACTTCACACCTAGATGGTTTGGCCACTTCACACCTAGATGATATAGCCACTTCACACCTAGATGGTATGGCCACTTCACACCTACATGTTATAGCCACTTCACACCTAGATGGTATGGCCACTTCACACCCAGATGGTATGGCCACTTCACACCTAGATGATATAGCCACTTCACACCTAGATGGTATGGCCACTTCACACCTAGATGATATAGTCACTTCACACCTAGATGGTTTGGCCACTTCACACCTAGATGATATAGCCACTTCACACCTAGATGGCATGGCCACTTCACACCTAGATGATATAGCCACTTCACACCTAGATGGTATGGCCACTTCACACCTACATGTTATAGCCACTTCACACCTAGATGGTATGGCCACTTCACACCCAGATGGTATGGCCACTTCACACCTAGATGATATAGCCACTTCACACCTAGATGGTATGGCCACTTCACACCTAGATGATATAGTCACTTCACACCTAGATGGTTTGGCCACTTCACACCTAGATGATATAGCCACTTCACACCTAGATGGTATGGCCACTTCACACCTAGATGATATAGTCACTTCACACCCAGATGGTATGGCCACTTCACACCTAGATGATATAGCCACTTCACACCTAGATGGTTTGGCCACTTCACACCTAGATGGTATGGCCACTTCACACCTGGATGGTATGGCCACTTCACACCTAGATGATTTAGCCACTTCACACCTAGATGGTTTGGCCACTTCACACCTAGATGTTATAGCCACTTCACACCTAGATGGTATGGCCACTTCACACCTAGATGATATAGCCACTTCACACCTAGATGATATAGCCACTTCACACCTAGATGTCATGGCCACTTCACACCTAGATGGTATGGCCACTTCACACCTAGGCTATATGGCACAGCCTACTGTTCCAGGCTACAAACCTGTGCAGCATGTTACTGTACTGAATGCTGCAGAGAATTGTAACACAATGGAAAGAGTTTGTGTATCTAAATATAGGAAAGGTACAGTAAAAATATGGTGTAAAAGTTAAAAAATGGTATACCTCTATAGAGCACTTACCATGACTGAAGCTTGCAGGACCGGAAGTTGCTCTCAGCGAGTCAGTGGTGAGCGAATGTCAAGGCCTAGGCTAGGACATTACTGTACCCTACTGTAGACTTGATGAGCACTGTACATTTAGGCTACACTAAATTTATAAAAAAATTTTTTTATTTCTTCAGTAATAAATTAACCTTAGTTTACTATAACTTTTTACTTTATAAACTTTTAATTTTTTTTAACTTTTTGACTCTTATTTATAAAAATATTTTCTTTCTTTATATCCTTATTTTATAAGCCTTTTTCTGTTTAATTTTTTTTTTTTTTTTTTTTTTTTTACTTTTTAACTTTTTATGTCAGAAACTAAGGAAGAAATGCATCCATTAGCCTAGGCCTACACAGGGTCAGGATCATCAATATCTTTGTCTTCCACCTGTACATCTTGTCCCACTGGAAGGTCTTTAGGGACAGTAACATGCATGAAGCTGTCATCTCCTCTGATAACAATGCCTTCTTCTGGAAGGACCTGAAGAACCTGCCATAGGCTGTTTTATGGTTAACTTATTTTTTTATAAGTGGAAGGAGTACATTCGAAAATAATTTTAAAAAATAGTCAATATATAAAGCAGTAACATAGTCATTTATTACCGTCTTCAAGCATTATGTACTGTACATAGTTACATGTGCTATCCTTTTCTATGACTGGCAGTTCAGTAGGCCTGTTTATACCAGTGTCATGTGAGTACTGTGTTGCACTATGACATTATCATGGCTATGACATAACTAGGCTATAGAAAAATTTCAGCTTCATTATAGTCTTATGGGAACCCCATCATATATGGAGACCACTCATTGACTAAAACATTGTTAGATGGTGCATGATTTTCTGTCTACCATATGTGCAAAGTTTTGTAAAATTGACAAACACTGTATATACAGGTTTTGCATTCAGCTCTTTTCACTTAATATTACATTGTAAGAATTTTCTGGTGCCTTTAATATTATCTGAGAATGTGAGTGCTAAGAGCTGCAAAATTGTATCACATGGATGCACTGTAATTTACTTAAAATATTCTGGTTTGCGTAGTAAATAATTTTAAAAAGCTATTCTTTACCTCCAAATTTTCAGAATCATTGTTTCTGTACTATCTTTTCAAGACTCAGGTCTCTTTCCTCCCTCCCTCCCTCCCTCCTTCCTTTCTCTCCATTTTCTCTTTATTTTTCTCGGAGTGAAGAATGCTTAAGACAGATTAGATGTTGGCCATAGCAGAGTAGATGGCTTGTCCAGGGATCCACCCACTGGACAAGCCTCTTCTCAGGTGGTGATGCTGTGAACAGCTTTAACCCTGAGCCCTGCACTGTCCTGTTGGATTAATGGGACCCTCTTCCATCCCCACTATTTGTCTCTCTGGTTGACTGCATGGTGGAGTGCATGAAAATCCCCCAGTCAACACTGCTACCAGGACTCTTCTCCAGAGCCCACTGCACACGCTGCCCTATTGCTTGTCAAAATCACGTCCCTTTCCAGGGAGAAGTTTATTTTCTGACTTCACCTCTTTGGATCCTCCCTTTTTATTTTTTGGAAGTAGTCTCTGTCGAGAGCTGTGGGAAGAATAGTATGGATTAAAGGAGAGGCCAAGACATGGTTTCTGGCCCTCTCTCTCAGGGGTTGTGCTACAGACAGAGGCTCCTAGTGCTTTGCTTGGAATGGCAGGAATTCCCTAAGCCAGAGTGGGAAGGACAAGGCTTGCATCTGCCCTCCCTCAGGTTGGCAGCATTGCTCCATTTTAGGCAATAAGCTATTTTCTGTCCTAGTGTGAGCTTTGGTTTAGCTCCAAAAGTTGGTGACCAGTGGAAATTCCTCCAGGCTTCTTTATTAGAGTCTCATCTGCCTCAATTTCTATCCTTTCCTGTGTTTGCACATGTATTTCCACTGAAGGACCTAATTAAGAACTATACACTGCTCGTCAGGAAGGTCCCTACCAATTCTATAAGATCCGTCTAAAATGATCCCTTCATTAGGTTGATCCTGATGTCCCAAGGGAACTTGGCACCTGGTTTTTCTCCCTTAAGTTCTCATATCACCTGGATTCATTTGCTCTCAAAGTGTGTATCTTTCTTGGCCTAATCTATGTGCATTTTGACCCCTGTACTAGTCTAAGTTCCTGAAGGACAGAGAAGTGCCTTATTTCTCTTATCATTTGCCCAACCCAGCAAAAACTCTTTAAATCTGATAACGAGATAGGGCAAGTGGAAACAGAATATGAGCACCCACTCTGCACTGGGCTCTGTGCAGGACATTTTACTGGTGCCATTTTGTGCTGCCATTATATTCTGATTAATTGCATCCATGCACGCAAATCTCCTTTAAATTCTAATGTCACATTAAAAAGTAGAGTTCATATACACAAGTGTTTGTAAATGACAAGTTTGTAATCCATCTAGCCGTTCCATGAGGTGTTGTCTACTGTCATCTCTGTGGACAGTTGAGAAAATCGAGGTCTAGAGAGTTTATGTAATTTATCCAGATTCACACAGCTACAAAGTGACAAAACATGACAAAATCCAGGTCAAACCAATTCCTAGGCCCCTTGGCCACCCTCTTACCTGATCCCCCTTCGTTTGTAAATTTGTGCTCAAGTGTTCGGTGAATGTGCAATTGAGTAGATTGTTTATTATTCTGGGAGAGTTCATTCTCTTGTTTAATCAAGCAAGCAACCTAACGTGAAATAAGAAAATTTCCCTCTTGCTTAGCATAAATAAAAATGAAACAAATAAATTTTATTTTGTATTCTGAGTTAGTGGGATGATGAGAGCTAGATATATAGGATCTCATATAACCATGCTATTTTTATGTCATTGCTCTATTTTGGTAAGCTTTTGTCAGAGAAACTATTCATATATCTTAAAAATTCAATCTGTTAGCTAGTAGACCATGTCTGGGAGAAATGTGCAGACATTCTTTGGAATGGCAGTTAATTTTCAAATCACGTGAATCGCACGTTTTGGTATCAGCTGCTGCTGTTTTTCCTCCCGATCATCTTGCCTATAGCAGTTCTGGGTGAGACGTTATTACATATGCACTCCCTAAATGACAAACTCCTCATTTACAAATACCTGTAGACATAAACCCTGGTTTCTAATGGGGCATTTGAATTTAAAGGGAGATTTGCATGCATGTATGAAACTAACCAGAATATAAGAATACTGAGATGAGAAAAGGCAGTATTGCTTTAGCCTTTGCATCAGTTCTAATGCTAGGTCTCCTGGCAGGATAAGAAGGTTCACAACAGAAGATGCACCCTGAGCTGGAGTAAGTGATGGCGCTAAGACCTGCCTCTTCCCATGTGGGCGCACTAGGCTGTGCCGTGCAGAGTGTGCATCTGCTCAACCTTGTCTCCACCTTTCTCGTCTTCTTACTTAGGTAACAGCTGGCACAGTCATGCCCTTACTCCAGTCTTCCTGCTTTTCCCTATCCCCAACCCCCAGGCACCGATTGTTTGAGAATCCTCGCAGGGATCTCTCCTGCACCCAAGAGACTGCGGAGAGAAAGGCTACTTTAACTTAGAATCGGTGCTCAGGAACTCATGTGCTTTCTACATAGACTTCATCGCGGCCCTCCATAAACATTTGTTCAGTCAATGAGTGAATCAGGGGCACACTTTCATTAAGCAGTTCTTTAGCAACTACTATGTGATCGAATTTGGAAATATAAAAGTGAACGAGAAAACTTTCTAAAGTGCCATAGAATCTAATCGTTGGTGGGGGTGCACAGATGAAGGCAGTAGCTGTCACTATACAATTTGGTGAGTACTGTGACAGAGGAATGGCCAGGCTGTCAAGCGAGCACAGAGGAAGGACTGCTAAATCAAGCTTGTACATCAAGGAGTGTTTCTCAGATGACAGGACAATGGAAGGGTAAGTGGGCATTTTCTAGATGGAGAAGGTCTGCACGGCAGCAAGAAGGAACAATTTGTACTAAGAAAAGTACAGAGGTAGGGAAAAGGATGATGTGTTTACAAATAATGTGAATTGACTGGAGAAGGGGGGAGGGGACAGTTAGATGCCACCGGGGCTTGATGGAGAGACAGGAGCTGGGTCACAGAGGGCTCCTGTGCTAGGCGTCTTGTGGGAAGGCTGACTTGCATTGTCCTCGGTAGGGGGGCCGCTCTGAGGACAGCACCCTTAATGGAGGCAAGAATTGGCGCATGGATTTATTTTGCATATTAGGCCTTGTACAACCAAAGCAAGCGACAACAACAAGTGGCCTGGGTGTTTTCAGAGGCTGAATGGTGTTATACAATCACTGAACAGGCAGGTCGTTTTGGTTTTGCTTGGGTCTGGTGTCGGGAGAATGTGGTCACTGGGTGGCATCCCTGCGATAATTGTCCTCCAGAAAGGCTTAGTTATAATGAATAGCTGAAGGGCAGGGGCAGAGGGACCCTTCTGCAGCCAGAACGTCTAAGCAAATGTGGAACACAAATTCCAGAGGTTGGAGAGGAGTCCCATCCTGCAAGGCCTTAGTTTTTTGACCAGAGAGGCTTTGGGCAGGGCACAATAAAGAAAATTTTCAACTTTCCAGAAACAAACTCATTCCATTACCGGATTTTGCAATGGTCAGGAGCCACCGGTTTGACAGTAAAGGTAGCCCTTGCATCTTCTCTCACTTTTGCGTGCTGACAGATGAGCTTGGGCTCTGCAGCAAAGCGGCTTCCCATCCGAGGTGTCTTGCAGATCAGAGAGGGGGTTCCTGTCCTTTACGCTACTGCACGTACTCCAGCATGGCGCAGCAGATTTAGGTGGAGTTTGAAGGAGGATCTGCTGAACTCTCCCGACTGCTCACTTCCTCCAGAAAGCTTTCCCTGAGGAGAAATAACAGGCATGCCGGCCTCCCTACCCAATCAGAGATGAAGGAGCCTAAACTAGGTACCTGAGAATGAACAGAGCATTAGGGTGGCACGAACCTGGAATCAAATCCTGAATCTTCTCATCAGTAGCCATGCGATCTTGAGCAACTTCTTTTATCTCTCTTAAGTCTGTTTTCATGTGTGTGAAATGGAGACACTGCCTACTTCATGGGTAACGAAGTAGCAAGTGCTTGGCCACATGAAATATATGCTGTCAATGTTCATTTCTTCTGCAGTGCCAACACTTCACCGTTTTTGTATTGTGCACATTTTTACTCTTTTACATAAGTTTCTGCATCAACTAAAATGTTAATTGGTTTGCAAGTGGGTGTCCCCCATTTTCTAGGAGGGTCCCATTTTTAAATAATTTGTCCAGTATCCTATATCTCGATTTGTTGATCAGAAAATATGGCCACCATGTATGACCAAGCCTGAGAGTCATTAGCTTTAGAACCGGGCAAGAGCCTGATTCCTGGCAATACATATGATATTTACTCTTGAGAAGTCCATCTGGGATGTGTGTGTATGTGTATGTGTGTGTGTATGCACACAGTAGGGTATCTAAAAAATTAAGGGTAACCAAAGGGGCTCTCCTTTGCCTAAGATTATTATATGAGGCAGGATAGCTTGCAGGTTATAGAAAAATAAAACCAGGAAAACTAGAGGCAGGGACTTAAATGCCATATGCTTTACTGGTGACCTCACTGCTACTTGTCCCTTATGCCCTCAGAATAGGTTTTTGCCTTTACTGAAATTCGTTATGTTAATGGGCAGAGACTGCTTCTTTGGTACTGAGACTCCCGGACATATCATGACTTTTCTCAGCATTGATTGGCTTAAAATGATCTTATAATGTCTACGTTTGTCAGTGTCCAGTGGCTTATTTTCTTTTAAAGAATACTGCAGTCGTCTGTACTTTGAGATTTAAGGACAGGTTATTTCATTGTGACACACAGAAATCTATATCGTGCAAGCGTTCACAACAGTGTGTTCAGATGAGGCTGCAGGGATTTGGCACTGGATTCTAGATGCCCCTTGCTGATTGTAGTGGGTGGTGTAGGTCACCGAACAGAACAGGAGGGCTGCAAGTGGCATGTTCATGGGACTGTGAAGTCACTTTAATGATATTTCTCTTCCTTGAGCAATGTGGCATAACCAGAGACTTCTGGAAAATTACTGTATTCAAGCTGGCAGCAGCAAGCCACAGGGGGCTGGCACTTGTTCAGGAAGCTGAGAAGACCTGAGAGAAAGATTCCAGTTGGGGCCAGATGGAGAGGAGGAGCAGGAGCTCTGAGGTTGAATCAGACTGATTTCCTGGCGAGGCAGGTTTGATATGATCTGCGTGGTGGAACAACTAGAGAGTCTGTGCATTCGCGCTGATTGACGGGGTGACCATTGTGCATCCTCCTCCATTGCCTCCCCCCCCTTTTTTTTGCAGTGGGAATTCTTCTTGCTGGTATTCCTGAATTATGTTTAGATGAAAGGAATGGAAGCGACTTGCGTGAGAAATAAGAAACAATCTCCTACCACTTTATCAGAGCTGGAGAAGGGAGTCAGTGTGTAGCATGTGGAATGAATATAGTACTGTGTTCTAGTCATGGTTTTACCACTGTGAAGCAGGGCAACATTGCTTAGTTCACTTAGTTATCTTGTCACCTGTAAAAAGATCCCTAAAGTTCCTCCCATCTTAATGCTTTTGTAACTTTCAGTGTGGCAGAAGGTAACAGCATTGTTGAAGTTTTATTAAAAGGGATGGAGATGTCTTGGGATAAAGGCTGAGAGAATGGAAGTGACTAAAAGAAGAGCATTTGAAAGAATGATTACCTTGAAGATAATGCAGCAAGAATTTGGAAGAAAATAAAAAGTGTTGAACTCAAAAGAATGTGATCAATACACACAAGGATTAATTATAATTGCATTCATGGTTCTCATTTTGAGGTTATTGTTAGCTTTCATGATGGACTTTCAAAAGTAAGGGATGTGATTGATTTTTATGCTTATAGCCCTGTATCTTTTAAATTTGGTATACTTTTGTGGATAAGGGGTGGGGAAAGGGTGGGACATGTAACCTGAGGGCTGTGTCCCACAGAGGGCACTCCCACCTATTCTGAAATAATCGGGTGTCCAGCCCTGCAGGGACAGACCAACCAAGACAAAGGAGGAGCTTCCTCATGAAAATTTATTATTTAGAAGGAGTGCTATATAGTGTACTGACTCTGGAGCCTAACTTACTGAGTTTGAAACCTAGTTTTGCCAGTATTAGCATGTGACCTTAGACAAGCTACTTGACCTCTCTGTGACTCACTTTCCCCATATGTAAAATGGAGATGTTAGTAATTCCACTTCAGAAGGTTATTATGAGAATTAAATGAGTAAATGCAAAATATCTAAGACAGACTCTTGTTTCCAAGAAGATGGGGTAGACATAGTTTTCCTTACCCAATCCTCTAAGTACAATTAAAAACTCTGGATACTACATAAAACAAATGCATTTTCTACAACTATTAATTAAAGGAAACAAGGATATAGTAATATTAGATAAATTAGGCTTTGGACAAAGAAAATTATTGGAGACAGAAAGTGACATTATATAATGATAAAAATGTCAGTCGACCAAAAATAGAGACAGCAATTCTAAATGTGTATGCACACATGCAAAAACAAACAAACAAACAAACAGTTCCTAAATATTTGCAACAAAACTGATAGACTTGAAAGAAGAAATACACAAATTTACAATTATAACTAGAATCCCTAACACTTCTCTCTCACAAATGGGTAGAACAACTAGATAGCAAACCAGAAGGGATAGAGAAGAATGCAACTTCACTGTCAACCAATCCAATTGATATTTAAAGAACACTACACAAAACAACAGCAGTATACATGTACTTTTAAGTGCTCATAGAAAATATACCAAGATAAACCACATCGTGGGACACAAAACATACCTCAGTAATTTAAAAGAATTGATTCCATACAAAATGTATTTTCCAACAATAGTGGAAACAAATTAGAAATCAAGAATAAAATGATAAAAAATCTCCAAACACTCGGCAACCAAATAACCCATTTTCAAATACATCAGAAATCAAAGAGGAAGACAAACATTAAACAGTTAAAAAATATATTAAACTGAATGAAAATGAGAATACAATATACCAAAATTTGTGAGAGACAGTTAAAGCAGTGCTGAGGGAAAATTTTATAGTACTGAATACATATATAATAAAATAGGAAAAGTATCAAATTAGTAATCTAAGCTCCTCAAGAACCTAGAAAACAAGCAACAAAACAATAGCAAAGCAAACAGAAGGAAAGAAATAATAAAGATAAGAACACATATCAATAACATTGAAAATTAAAAACAACAGAGAAAATCAATGAACAACAAACCGATTCTTTGAAAAGATCTATTAATATAAATTGACAGATCTCTAGCAAGATTACCAATATAAAAGAGAGAAGACATAAATTACCAATATCAAAAACTAATAGTAGCTATCACTACAGGTACTATAGATAATAAAGATAAGGGAATACTCTACATACATCAATTTGACAACTTATACAAAACAGACCACTTCCTCAAAAAACAGAAGTTACTACAACTCATTCAAGATGAAGTAGGTAATTTGAATAACCCTATAACTGTAAAGGAAATTGAATTCATAATTTTGAAATTCCCCCCCAAAAAGCTACAGGTCCAGATGGTTTCACTGGAGAATTCCACTAAATGTTTAAAGAATTAATATCAATTCTATGCAATTTCTTCAAGAAAATAGGGAGGAGATAACACTTTTCAACTCATTTTATGAAGCTAGTATTAATTATATACTATAATCAAACAAAAACTGCACCAAAAAGAAAAAAAAAAAAAGAAAGAAAACCTCAGGCCAATACCCCTAATGGATATAAATGCAAAAATGTTTAACAAAATAATCACAAAGATAATTCACACCATGATCAGGTGGAGTTGATTTCAAGTATGTAAGGTCAGTTTAATGGTGGGAAATCTATTATTGTAAACTTCTGTATTAGAAAGCTAAAAAGGAAAAATTTCATGATCATATTAATCTATGCAAAAAAAAAAAAGTACTGGACAGAATTTAACACTCATGCATGAAAAAAACTCTCAGGAAACTAGGAATAGAAAGAAACTTCTTCAATTTGGTAAAGAACATCTATAAAGCCCTATAGCTAATGTTATTGTTAATGGTGAAAGACTAAATGCTTTCCCCCTAAGATCAGGAACAAGGAAAAGATGTCTGTCCTTATGACTGTTATTTAACACAGTGCTTGATGTTTTTGCCAATGCAACAAGGCATGGGGAAAGAAGGAAAAGGACATTCAGATCAGAAAGGAAGAGGTTGGTTTTTTTTTTTTTTTTTTTTGCAAATGACATGACTGTCTATGTAGAAAATCCCAAGAGATCTACATAAAAACTCCTAGAACTAATAAGTGAGTCCAGCAAGGTCACAGAGTAAAAGATATATATCCAAAAATTAATTGTATTTCTGTGTTACTGTAATGAATATGTGGACATCAAAGTTAAAAATATAATACCATTTACAATTGCTAAACATTAAAATGAAATGTATATCTAACAAAACATGTACAGGACTTGTTTTGAAAATTATACAATGGTGATCAAAGAAATCAAAGCAAATCTAAATAAACTGAGAGACATACCATATCCATGGATTGGAAGACTCAATATAGTAATGATGTCAATTCTCTCCAAACTCATATATAGGTTTAATACAATTCCTATCAAAATCCCAATATGATTTTTTTGTACATATAGACAAGAGTATTCTAAAATTTATAATGAAAGACAGAGGAACTAGAATAGTGAAACAATTTCAGAAAACAAAAATGAAGTTGAGAGAATCCATTTTCTCAATTTCAATACTTACTAACTATGTGGTATTGGCAGAGATATAGATCAATGGAACAGAATAGAGAAACCAGACATAGATTCATATGAATATTATCAACTAATTTTTGACAAAGGTGCACAAGAAATTCAATGGACAAAAGATAGCATTTTTCAACAAATTGTTCTGGAGCAATTAGACATCCATGGGCAAAAATGAACCACAACTTCTGATAAGTCCCACATGAATTTCTTGTACAATAGTCACATAAGTACCATACTGCATTTATCAATTCCGTAAGTTTATGTCATCTTTCTGCAAGGGCAGGTACCACAGCTGCAGACCTCAATCTAAGGTACATTACAAGCAATTCAATTTTTCTCGTAATGTCACGACTTTTCTCTGCTTATTGGGGTCACTTTCAGTGTCACTAGTGGCACTTTGTATGGGTCCTATGGTGTTGTTCAGGGTTTGTGGTATTGTACTAAACATGATGAAAAACATGTGAGAACCTCAAGAGATCATTTTTTTGCTGCAATATGTAATTTACTGGAGAGACGAGCTGCCCACGTGGAGATGATTAGGGTCACATGGCATTTTAAGAGGATAATTGAGCTCATCACAAAAGCAATAGGAGGTGGCTGCAAAATTATCATAGTAAAGTATATGCTGCAGTTAATTTTTATGCATGCAATTATAATTTAATACTGCATCTTTATGTTTGTTTATATTTCTCTTGACTGTGAATGGTGCCATGTAACTTCTGTGTTTTGTAAGTTTTGATAAATATTTTTTATAGTGAAGTCATTGTGTATATTTTATGGTTGTAAATGATAAAATAGACTAGTATTCACATATATTTTATGCATTCTTCATATACCTTTCTCTTAATGTTTTTGATATTTCTAGGCTACATTGTTTTTCTACAAGTTTTTTTTTTTTTTTTTTTTTGAGACAGTCTCTCACTTTGTTGCCCAGGCTAGAGTGAGTGCCGTGGTGTCAGCCTGGCTCACAGCAACCTCAATCTCCAGGGCTCAGAGATCCTACTGCCTCAGCCTCCCGAGTAGCTGGGACTACAGGCATGCACCACCATGCCCGGCTAATTTTTTGTATATATATTTTTAGTTGGTCAATTAATTTATTTCTATTTTTGGTAGAGATGGGGTCTCGCTCAGGCTGGTTTCGAACTCCTGACCTTGAGCAATCCGCCCGCCTCGGCCTCCCAAAGTGCTAGGATTACAGGCGTGAGCCACCACGCCCGGCCTTCTACAAGTTTTTACATTGTGACAAATGTCTAAAAATATTTCCAATATATTTATTTAAAAATTTGCATACAAGTTGACTCATCTACTTCAACCGTGTGTGCTTCAAGAGTCAACTGCAGTTTGGCAGTTTCTTAGAAAAGTAAAATTGCAACTACCATTTTATCTTCCTAGCATTTGCACTCCTAGGCAGAGAGAATTGAAGACTATGCCCACACAAAAACTTGTACACAAGTGTTGCAGCAGCTTTATTGGCAGTAGTTCTGTGTTCATTTGCTGGAACTTCTGTAACAAAGTACTACAGACTGGGTGGCTTAAACAATAGAAATGTATTGTCTCACGGTTTGAAGACTAGAAGTCTGAGGTCGAGGTAGCAGAGGGCTGGTTCTTTCTGAAGCTGGGAGGAGGAATGTGTTCCATGCCTCTCTTTTGGTTTCTGGTTGGTTTTTGGCAATGACTGGCATTCTTTAGCTTGTAGGTGCATCATATGATCTCTGTCTTCATGTTCCTGTGGCGTTCTCCCTGTGTAGCTATCTGTGTCCAAATTTCCCTTTTTTATATAGACACCAGTCACATTGGATTAGGGGCCCATCCTACTACAGTATGCTTCATCTTAACTGATGATATATGCAACAATTTTATTTCCAAATAAGGTCACGTTCTTAGTTACTAAGGCTTGGGACTTCAACATAAATTTTTGGCACACAATTTAACCCACAGCAAATCTCAAACTAGAAATAATCCAGATGTTCTTCAACAGGTGATTGCTTAAACAAACTGATATAGCCACACCTTAGAATACTACTTAGCAATAAAAAGGGACAAACTATTGATACATGCGACAACCTGGATGAATCTCTATAAAATTAGGCTGGGTGAAAAAAAGCCAATCCCCAAAGTTTACATGCTGTATAATTTCATTTATATAACATTCTTGAAATGACAAAATTATAGAAATGAAGAACAGATTAGTGGTTGCCAGGAGTGATGTAGAAGGTGAAGTAGAGGAAAGTGGGTTTGGCTATAAAATGGCATTAAGAAGGATCCCTGGAGTAATAGATATAGTCTGTCCTGACCCTACTAATGTCAGTATCCTGGTTGTGATATTATATTACACTTTTGCAAGATGTTACCACTGGGAGAGTCTAGCTAGAGTTCAAGGGATCTCTCTGTATTAATTATTACAAATGCACACCAAACTATAGTTATATCAAAATAAAGTTGTAACACAAAAAATGCCTACGATCTAGGCACATGGTACATAGCTAAGTGCTCAGTGAATATTATTATCTTTGATTAAAAAAAAACATTTTTCCCTTGCAACTGCAACACCTAGTGTGTTTACATAGAATGAATTTGTTCTTTGCCTTCCCTCAAAGAAGAAACACAGAAAGAATAAGAAAATCAGTGGGAACCAACACTCATCCTTCACTGTAACTGAGCTCTGCCCTTTTTTCTGAGCCCTCAGTGGAGCTGTCTGAGCTCTCTTGGGTACTAAACAAAGTAAAATCTTTTTCCTAATCTCTTCTCTGTTTCCCAGTGTATTACTGTGCTCACTTATACTGTGGAGAAGTTAGGAGATTCTGCTGCATTTCACATTGCCCATCCATGGTCTTCACTGGGGAAGGAGCAACCCAGAGTGAGCACAAAGTACGTCGTACCATGGGGAAGGTGGGTGTGTTGGTGGAGGTGCCCAGATGAATAGCTGTGGGAATGTCTTCCTTTTATGGTGGAGTGAAGAGAGGGCTACTTCCATTTTTTCTCAGGAAATGAGATTAGAAATAGGATAGATAAAATCCATTTTCAGTGGCACCAGAAGGCATTTGGGGTTTGCCACCCCAAGCCCCAGTATGTGAGCAAGGGTGGGCAAGTGCACTGAACAATGTCAAGGAGAAGTGTGTGGAGAGTCTGAGTCAGGGTGCTTGCAATGGCAGTTCACAGACAAAGCCAACAGAACATAGATCTTCAGTGTAGGTGGCACAGCCTCAGGGGAAAAAACCACCATCCATCATTGGGAACGGTGGTGAGGTGCTGGAGGGGGGAAGGTTAAGTAGTGGTTGCGGGTGAATGAGAAATGAACATTGTTGTACCGTGGTTGTGAGGTGGGTGATGAGAGAGGATCAGCACTGGGAGCCTCCTGCAGCTGCTGGAAGGACCCTCACCCAACCCTGCACCACGAGGGCCCTCCCTAACAACCTGTACATAGCTGCCTCACAAAGAACTCACCTTATCCAAAGACAAGTGATGCAGTGAGGGGTGGGGTGGAGTGAGGAGAAGAACCAGGAACAGATTCTGTACAGAAATAATATAGACAGAATTAGAAAAAACAAATATAAGTGGCAGATGGAGAGCATGCACCTAAAAAATCTTCCCCAAACAAAACGACATTTGTGTTTAAAATATTGGCCTATGTTGCTTTTTTTCTTAAAGAAAGCAACGGGTTCCATAAAATAGAAACTTAAACCACGCATGTAAGAGTTCATGAAAGATGTGGGGAAGCCATGGAAGAAGGTGAAACATGAGCTCGTCAAGCTTAGGAAATATGTGGAAGAAAGAAAATAAAAATCATTAAACATGAAGTCCTATTTGGAAGCAACACAAGGGAAATTAGAGATTTTTTAAAATATGGCAAGAAATATGGATGTGGAGCATTGAGAACAGCAAGTGAATGAAGAGGATATGAGCGAAGGGTTAAAATAATTTTCAAAAATGATAAATATGGAAGACAGATAAAGTGAATCAACAAATATTTGCTATTCCTGAAGAAGGGAATCGAAGAATGAAATGGAAAACAAATTCTAATGATGCAATTTAAGAAAACTTTTTATACCCAAAAGAAGCCTGCACTCAAGATTTGAGTGCTAAAAAATTTTAACATAATGATCAAAATATTCTAATAAATTTACTAGACTTCAAAATTGAGAAAATAATTCTTTAGTCATAACAGGATTAAAGAGATGAGCCCAGCCTTAGATCTTTCAACAGAATTATGTAGAACAGAAATAGAAGACATTGGAGTAATGCATATGATGAGAGTATATACCTAGAATGTAGCAACTCTAACAGTATGGAATGATTTCTAAGTTATATTTTAAATGAAAAACAGATGCTATTTTATATATATGTCTTAGGATATATTTTAAAAACTGATGATAGAGATTGTCTCTGGGCAGGGATACAAGAGATACTTCAGTTAATTTCCATCCCCTTTTACTATTGCATGCACTAGTACAATAAAAAAAAACATAAAAAAAAAACAGACTTGTTCATTCAAAATATCACCTCTACTAGAGCCTGAAAATTCCCCATTAAATTTGCTTTTCAGTTTAATTCATTGCCTTTCATTTTAAGTTGCAAATATTCATGTGCCAGGTAGAAAACTGAGAGTCCTTTGGGAAAGAAGGATCATCTTTTGTTATTCTTCAAAATACTTTTATCAAAGAAGATGCTTAATACACACTGATTGTCTGGACATTGACTAAGCCAAAATGAAGCAACAAAAGATGATGCTTATGATGATTCATACTGTTGCTTGAGTATGCAAATCTTAGCAGATTGTCATCATTGCCCCTTAAACCCATTTAGCAAAATGAAATAGGGAATTGAGAATTGGAAATAAAATTTTC
Organism: Microcebus murinus; assembly: GCF_040939455.1. Classification (NCBI taxonomy): domain Eukaryota; kingdom Metazoa; phylum Chordata; class Mammalia; order Primates; family Cheirogaleidae; genus Microcebus; species Microcebus murinus. The sequence goes on along the minus strand of NC_134122.1, from coordinate 48,120,984 downwards.
ACTTGCAGGCCATTTCCTACGCTGCCTTAAGAACTGTATTTTTCCTTTTTGGCCAGAAAGATATATATCTCTGCCTGTGAATGGTCACATAGAATCAATATTAACCTCTTAGGCTTTATCAAGGGCTAATGTACTAATGGCAAGAGTTGTCCCATGTTAATTGTGTTAGGCTAAACCATTTATAGATTATTTTGATCATTGCTCTTTATAGGGCATTGCACAAATGAGGTCCCAGGGTTCTTTTGTGCTCTGATCCATTCTGAGCTGTTCTCTTAAAGTCTGATTTATACTTCAATCATTTCCAAATTCTGTAGGACAAATCTTACTGTAACCTCCATATTCCCACTACCAACACAAAAGTTAAGAACAGAAAAAAGCTTTAATAGGAAGCAGGTAATAAATATAATTGGATGTCCTCAGTATCTCAGATACAACCACTTACTCTCTCATCCATCAGCATGCCATCTTTCAGCTGTGATTTAACCCACACAAGCCTGTATAATGTACCTACTTAGAATCATTAAAAGCTTCAAATAACTAAGTCTCCATCTGAATTATTGGTAGGTTTTGCCTTGGTTGCTAAAGCTCTACCAAACAAATACATTTTTCTTTTACTAGTTTGATTTTGTTTGTTGCTGTAACTCTTTGAGTAGTGTACATACAAGTGATAGAGCTGAGTGATAAGTTGCAGCTAAAATGCCTTCTGGAATGGCAATGCTTGCACCTTGTCTGGTTAAAAATGCATGTTTGATGCTCTCGGTGGAATCACTGGATAAAGAAGTTCCCTGCCAGACTGACTTACACGGATAAATATCCTGTCTCCTCTTAACTCCTGTTTTCCTATCTGGGGGCCATTAGTAAAGATCTACCAGCTGATCCTAATTGCTTCAAGAGAGTGAAAGATGCTCTCAAGGGTCATCAGAGTTTCCTATCATGGAGGGTTTTAAAGAATCAAGTCAACATCTTAAACTATCATGGGATGCAAATAGGAGGCCAGCATACTCCCAAGGCAACCGAGTCTAAGAACATCTAAACAAGTATCCTGTTAGGGGTGTGTTATGACATGTATTTTTATAGATGCAAATGACTCATTGCACAAACTGTTCCTACTAAATATTACCTTTCCTTGGAGTGAAAAAAATAGACAGCTTTCTTAGCTCAGAATCCAAATCAGTAGGTACTGAGCAATGTTTTGTCAGTCTCAGGTCAACACATTATTGCTGCACTGTGGCTATTGATGTGTGGCTGTGGCCACATTTGAAGTGTTTTCTTAATAATCTGCTCTGTTCCCCCAACCAGAGCTGAATGGGGGCCAGTTTTACTCAGTCTTGATGGTGAAAGGAGGTCTGAAAAATTGTTCCGCTGAGCCAGCCGTTGGCTTGCTTGTGGTATTTGATGCCACAAGCACACTCACTGTACAGTGACTGTTTTGACCCTTGTTTCACGGGCCTGTCGGTAAACCCAAGTAGCTTTTCAGATAATATAAAAGCAAGTTCACTCTGCCAAAGTTAATTTGAATAATCAATCCCTCCTGGATAAGGAAATGTCTTCGCAGTGCTCTGGTTATGATATTATCTGGAAGCACATATTTAGAAGGGGAATGATACAGATAATTCAGTCTAATTTCTCAGCCTAATATGAACCAGGGGAAATGTAGGCTTAACAATTTTCCATAGTCAATCATGAGATTGAGAAGAAATACTGAGTGTAACCACAGGACATTTCCATGGGCGGTAATGAGGTTTTACTAGTAATATAATTGTATTCATTTTAAACCTGGAAAAGTCATTAATAATGAACCAGGTCATCTCTTCCATTTAAAAAAAATTCTAAATTTGTATATTTTCCACTAAATACATCAGAGTTTACTTTTTCCTTCTCAGTTAATGTCATAATTATATCTGCACAAATTACAATGATTTTTCTTCATCTGCAAAATCTATACAGACTTCAGTGTTTCAAGATCATGATAAATAATATTGGTTCCAAGTACAAAGTTGCCTTAGAATGGCATCATTACTAAAAATGATTTAAATAGTTCTGTTATTTATGTAATCTTTTCCTCTTCAAAAAATTCTGGGCACATTTATTTTTATCTTTTTCCCATAAGATGTCTGCTTAATACAAGCAATTAGGTATCTTATTAATACCACTCTACTTCTTTTTATGTATCCAACAGAAATTTTAATGAGTGACTACCAAATACCAGTACCAGTTGAGATGCTGCAAATATAAAGATGAAAAAACCATGGTGGAACTTCCACATCTGGATAGATGTAGGAAGTTATAAGAGACTGTCACTCTTGTTCTAATCTTGACCTCAAGACAGATACTCCACAGCAGTCTAGCTTTTCAAACCCATTAGAGCTAAGTATGCAAAGAAAGACAATTAACTGAATTCCAGAGAGTAACAAGCCATTTCCATGAGAGAAGAGACCCACAGTTGCTCTCATTCTTGGTGGATTTGTAGAAGAAAAATCTACCTTAGATAAAGAGAGGTAAGGTTTGCCAATGCTTAGATAATCTTGTTAAACAGAAAATCCTAATCATGTCTTCAACCTTGTAAAGCCAGTGATTAACTGAATCTCACTAAAGCAAAACCAGGCTCAGACCCATCTCAAATACAGATTAGCCTAACTCCACCCTGATAGAAGAAGGAGTGTATTCTCTTTGAAGGTTATTATTATTTGCTTTAGTCTCTAATATTATTTTACCTACAATGTTTGAACCACAATAAAAATTGATGAATTACATGAAGAAACAAGAAATATGACTCAAGATCAATGGAGGAATAGTCAATAGAAGTGGATCCAGGGGCGAGTCAGATGGTGGAATTATCAGACAGATTTTATATATATATATATATATATATATATAAAAATATATATTTATATATTATATATATAAATATATATATAACATATATATGTTAAAGCATCAGTGGAAAATGGACAATAAAAATGTAGAGGAAATATCAGCAGAGAGATAGAAACTATAAAAAAGAATTAAATGGCTATGTTACAAATAAAAAGTACAATATCAGAAATAAAAACTTTATTTGATAAGCTTAATAGCATATAAGACATAGAAGAGGAAGGGATCAGTAAACTTGAACAAGTGAGTAGAATTTATCTGAATTGCAAAATAGAGAAAAAGAATGAAAAAAATGAAACAGGCTACTTTAGACCTGAAGACAATATCAAATGGTCTAATTGGAGTCCAGAGGAAGGGAGGAAAGATGAGAAAAAAGAAACATTTGAAGAGATAGTGGCTAAGAATTTAAAGACCCCAATCATTGGAAACAGAGCTAGCGAGGGCATTTTCAAGATGTCTAACTAGAAGAAGCATTTCAAACATACCTTTTCTGCTTAGAAGAACCAAAATAGTGTGTAGACACAATCACAGTTCGAATCCATTGTCCAAGAGGGAATACAAGAGTTTGACAGAAACATGACAGGAAACACCAAAAACTAGGAAGGTGAAAGAAAACTAGCAGCCTGCTTGGCTAGGAGAGAGTAAGTGAGAGTCTTTCTGTAGTCCGTTTTCCCACTGGGGGATTGTGCAATTCAGGCCATAGGAGAGCATCTTGACCCTCATGAGTCCTGAATCTAACTTAGGAAGTGATGAGGAGGCTATAAGAAGAACTGTTACAGAGAGGGAATTCATCCTGTCTCCCAAGCCCTTTCTGAAACCTAAGCAGCTAAAGCTTGAAGGCATTCTCAATCCTAGCTATTAAAAGACTGTGTGTGGTCCTGGGAAACAGCATTGCCAGTCCTAGGCATTAGAAAACTTGGACTGCTGCTTGCAGAACTGGGACATGAGTTGGGGGTGGACTCCCACACCAGGACTGAGAAGTGAGTGTTGTGTGGGCTGCAACTGATGGCATTCAAAGCAGGCACCACCGCCCCCAGGACTTGAGTGGAAGGAGAGAGTTGCCACAGAGCCTTGCTCTAGAGCTGGGTGGGGGCTCCTACAGCTTGGGGCTGAGTTGTGGGCTAAGTACAAACTACCAGGCCTGATGGAACAGCTGGGTCATCTGCAACAGCCAGGACTGGGGATTAAGCCCTGCTGGGATTGGCACTGGGGCATCAGAGGAATATAAGTCTCCCGCTTATCGACCAAGGCTGTGGCTGTTGGGGCCAGCTGCACCTTCCCCATGGCAGGACCTCAGTACAGCAGTAGCCATCCCTCACCCAAGCATAGCATTCTGCCAGAGGCCTGAGGATCACCTTGCTGCAGCCTGTCATGGCTAGTGCATGCACTTACCAACGGGGGACCTGAGCAGAATTGATTGGTCTGGTCTCACCTGCTTCACTGCCCACCTCCCCACACACACATCAAGACAGAGTGCAGGATATAGCATCCTGAGGGTTGAACAACTCACCATCTGGGACACCCAAGCACTCCTCTTGGGGGACTGAAGTTGGGCATAAATGTTCTACCACTCAGCTAGCTTCTACCTACAAAGTGCCACCTGCCACCGTAGAGGCTGGCTTGCACAGCCCATTACAACCACTGCCAGCACAAGCACACAGTGCTTGGGACCTAGAAGAGCATCTCACTAGTGGTACTGCCGTTGCCCTTACCACACCAGCTGTCCAGGTGTTTAACAGCCATTCACCTACCTGGTACACCGCTACTACAACCAAAATTTATGAAAGCCACCTAGAGATCTGTAACTGCCAACAAACGTGCCAGTGTACACCACCCTCAGGCACAAGAATAGCCCACCACTGCTAATACTGAAACCTGAAGATGGGCCCATCTAGCCTCCCATTCCTCAGCACAACTTCACCATAGGTTCCACCAATAACTGCACCCTAACTCACAAAGGAAACCATAGATACTATTAACAATTTATAGCCAATGAAATCATAGAGACACTTCACTACTGCACACATCCAGAAGCAAAGCTAAAGGACCCTATCCAACCAACATCACAAACACATCTTCAGGAAAAAGACCCCTGTTCAATGAAACTAAATTCAAAAATAGGAAGAAGTGACTGTTATACCAGATGTGCAGAAATCAATGCAAAGAATCAGGAAACATGGAAAAACAAGGTAATATGATACCCTCAATGGAGCACAGTAATTCTCCAGCATTAGATCTTAACCAAAAAGAATGTCTTGAAATCCCAGAAAAAGAATTAAAATATTGATTTTAAACAAGTTCAATGAGATGTAAGAGAAATCTAAAAACCAATAGCAAGAACTTAGATAAACAATTCAGAAGATGACTATTTACCAAAAAGATAGATATCTTAAAAAAAACTAAACAAACAAATTCTGAAGCTGAAAAAACTTATTGAAGAAATATAAATATATTCCAAAGCTTAAAAAATAGACTAGATCAAGCAGAAGAAAGAATTTTAGAACTTGAATCCAGGTCTTTTGAAACAATCCAGTCAGACAAAAATAAAGAAAAAAGAATAAAAAAGAATGAACAAGGCTTCAACATAAAGCAAACAAATTTATATATTATCAATATCTCTAAGGATGAGGAGAGATCAAAAAGTTAAAAAAACTATCAAGAAAGATGAAAACCTCCTAAGTTTAGCAAGAGATTTAGATATCCAGATCAGAAGGTCCAGTGATCCTCAGGGAAATACAATGCACAAGATGACTTTGCCACAGCACATTATAATGAGACTGTCTTAAGAGAAAGTGAGAAAGGGAATTCTAAAAATAGCAAGAGAAAAGCATCTAGTCACCTATAAAGGAAACCCCATCAGAATAACAGTGGACTTCTCAGCAGAAATCTTATAGACCAGAAGAAAATTGAATGATCTATTCAAAGTGGTGATAAAGAAAAACTGCCAGCCAAAATTTCTATTTCCAGCCAGATTTACCTTGATAAATGAAGTAGAAATAGTCTTTCTCAGAGAAGCAAATGCTGAGGAAATTCATCATCACTAGATTGACCCTACAAGAAATGCTCAAGGGAGTCCTAAACTTGGAGGTGAGAGGATGACATTTGCCATCATGAAACACATGAAAGTATAAAACTCATTGGTAAAGCAAAAAAGTAAGGGAAAGGAATCAGATAGCATCACTACAGAATTCCACTGAACCACAATGACAAACAGAGAAAAAGAAAGAAACAAAGAATTTATACAACAACTAGAAAACAATTAACAATATGGCAAGAATAAAACCTTACATATCAATATTAGCCTTGAATGTAAATGGATTAAATGCTCCACTTAAAAAATGATCCAACCATATGCTGCTTATAAGAAACTCACCTTACCTGTAAAGGGGTGGAAAAGATATTCCATGCAAACAGAAACCATAAGCAAACAGGAGTAGGTACACTTATATCAGATAAAACAGACTTAAAGTCAAAAACAGTATAAAAAAAGAGAAGGTAGTTATTAACATATAATGTTAACAGATGAATTCAGCAAGATGATATAACAATTCTGAATATATGTGCACCCAGCACTAGAACACCCAGATTCATAAAAGAAATATTACTAGGCCTAAAAAGAGAGATAGACAGCAATCCAAAAATAGTGGGGACTTCAACACCCCACTCACAGCATTAGACAGATCATTTAGATGAAAAATCAACAAAGAAACATTGCACTTCAATTGGACTTTAGAGCAAATGGATCTAATAGACATTTACAGAAGCTTGTACCCAACAACTAAAGAATATACATTCTGTACTTCAGCACATGGAACATTCTTTAAGATATACCATATGTCAGGCCACAAGACTAGTCTCAACAAATTTTTAAAAGATTAAAACTACAGACCAATGTCCCTGATGAATACATACACAAAAATACTAGGAAACCAAATCCAACAGCACATGAAAAATATAATACACCATGATAAAGTAGGTTTTATACAAGGGATGCAAAGATGGTTCGACATATGAAAAAAAATAAACATATTATATCACATGAAAAGAATCAAGGACAAATACCATATGATTATCTCAATAGATCCAGAAAAAGCATTTGATAAAATTTGGCATACTTTTATGATAAAAACCCTCAATAAATTAGGAATAGAAGGAACATATCTCAAAATAATAAAGGCCATATATGATAAACTCATAGCCAACATCATACTGAATGGGGAAAAGTTGAAAGCATTTCCTGCAAGTGCTAGAACAAGACAAGGATGCCCACTTTTTCCTCCTAATCAACATAGTGCTGGAAGTCCTAGCCAGAGCAATTAGGCATGAGAAAGAAATAAAAGGCATCTAAATTTAAAAAGAGGAAGTCAAATTATCCCTATTTGCTGATGATATGGTCTTTTAGCTAGAAAAATCTAAAGACTCCACCAAAAAACTCATAGATTTAATAGATGAATTCAGTCAAGTTACAGGATACAAAAATCAATGTACAAAACCCAGCATTTCTATACACCAATAAAACTTTTGCTGAGAAAGAGATAAAGAATGCAATTCCATTTACAATGGCTATAAAAAATATCTAGGGGTGTATTTAACCAAGGAGGTGAAAGATCTCTACAGAAAAACTACAAAACACTAATAAAAGAAATTGTAGATGACACAAACAAATGGAAAAACATCCCCTGCTCATGGATCAGAAGAATTATTATTAAAATGACTGTAGTATGCAAAGGAATCTACAGATTCAATGCAATTCTTATCAAAATACCAACATCATTTTTCATAGAATTAGAAAAAAAAATCTTAAAATTCATATGGAACCCAGAAAGAACCCAAATAGCTAGTTATTCTGAGAAAAAAAGTAGAACAAAGTTGGAAGCATCATATTACCTGACTTTAAATTAAATTAAAAGGCTATAGTAACCCAAACAGCATGGTATTGGTATAAATGTAGAGGCATAGACCAATAGAGAACCCAGAAATAAAACCATGTGTTTACAGCAAACAGATCTTTGACAAAGCAGAAAAGAACATACATTAGGGAAAGGACACCCTTTTCATTAAATGGTCCTGGGAAAATTGAACAGCTATATGCAGAAGAATGAAACTGGACCCCTAATTCTCACTATACACAAAAATCAACTCAAAATGGATTAAAAATTTAAACATAGGCCTGAAATTATAAAAATACCAGAAGAAAACCCAGAGAACACTTTTCTGGACATTGGTCTAGGCAAAGAATGTATGACTAAGACTTCAAAAACACAGACAACAAAAACAAAAATGGACAACTGGGACTTAATTAAACTAAAAAGTTTCTGCACAGCAAAATAAATAAATTACTAAAGTAATAACCTGTATAGTGAGAGAAACTATATGCAAACTATTCATCCAATAGGGGACTAATATCCAGAATATACAAGGAACTCAAACAACTCAATAAAACAACAAAATGACCAATAATCCAATTAAAAGTGGGCAAAGAACATGAATAGACATTTTTTAAAAAAGGCATACAAGTGGCCATTGAGTATATGAAAAAATATTCAACATTATTAATCATCAGACAAATACAAATTAAAACCACATTGAGACATCATCTTATCTCAGTTGGAATGGCTGTTATTAAAAAGACAAAAAATTACAGATGTTGGTTGGGAATGCAGAGGAAAGAGAATTCTTATATACTATTGGTGGGAATGTAAATTAGTATACCCTCTATGGAAAATAGTTTGGAGGATTCTCAAAATGGATTGGATTCTCAATGGATCGGATGAGGCTCACCTACATTGGGGAGGACCATCTGCTCTACTTAGTCCACCAATTCACATGCTAATATTTTACAGAAACCCCCTCAAAGACACACAGCATAATAATGTTTAACCAAATACATGGACACTCCTGTGACCCAGTCACATTGACACATAAAATTAACCATCACTGAAGTGTTGGGCAAGTCCTGCTATGAGAAGCCATTGGAACATCTTAATACATTTAATGGGAATTGTTTGAACTAGGGGAACACCCAGGCGAATTTTCACATTTAATTTCCTTTTTCCCCCTTTTGAGACATAAATATTTCAGTTCAGTACAGATTTTTTTATTGGTCCTCGTATGATACCAGTCTTTCCAGTCAAGTACATTATTAAGCTTAGAGATCTTTGGGTTTTAAAGGTTTTAAAATCTGTTTATAATTTTGCACTTTTAAGTCCACATCATAAAGGAGCCATTTTAGCCACGTAAGTTCCCACCAACGGAAAATATATAGGTTCATTTTCCACACTGGTGTGAAATGAGATGTGAATGCTTCAGCCGCTGCAGTGCTATGGGGAAAAGGGATGTGCTATGTCTGCTTCATAGTTATTCTGAATGTCAGGTCCTCTGCATTCCTCATGACACAGAGCAACAACCTCCCCAGAAGAAGGAAAAGATGACCTATTAGAACTCCCAGTGACGCTTGTTTTCTTTCAACTAAGACAAGTCTTCAATCTCTTGAGTTGTCAGTGCACTCTCCAAGCATATCAGCTTGGAGAAAACTGCTTCAGTTTTCGTGTAAGCCATGGGAGGATGGTTTAAATTTTGTCTGTTAAAAAAAAAAAAAGGTTTAAGTAGATTTAGGATAAAGATTTATCCTTGTAAGATTTTGCAATGCAAAGAACAAAATGACCACAAGATCATTAAGAGAATATTTCTGCATCCCAAGATGGATGGAAGGAATGCATTTCTGTTGTTCCTTGTGTCAAATTTAAAATATGGTGATCGTCAAAGAGCATGAGCTTGCTTTTGTCGTAGACCAAGAGCCCCATTCTACCTGGCTGGGCTGAACTGGAGCAGTTCAATAGGAATTGGCCCCATGGGAGAGGAAAAGTCTGGCTAAACCTAGGATTAGCGGGAGGATCAGGGAGGCAGGGCGAGGCATTCAGAAATGCCAGTAGTGGGCAGGGCTGGCACACCAGGCCTCTCGGAAGGCGTGAGGCTTAAGCATAGTTCTGAAGGAAATGAGGTGAATTAACTATAATTCTGCAATACTCAAGGTCCCTGAGTTTATTTAAAAAAAACCCAAAACATATATCTGCTTTTGTGTGCTATCCAACTCATTATGCTTACCGGTAGATGCACCGTGAAAAATAACGAGGTTCAGGAAGAGTGAGCTATAGTTAACAGCTTCATAATGCTCTGTGTTTGCCAACCAATTTCCGGTTGACAGGCCTAAATGGCTAGGATGATATACCGTGCTGCAGGATTCACTCTTGTATTATTCAGACAGCAGTGTAAAACTCCACTTGAAAATCCATACATTCAGTTGTTAAAAAATAACCCAATAGGTCTAATTGATTAAAAAAATCCAACAGGTCTAATTGACCTATGATACATTTAGATAGAGGAAATGTATATACGGCTCAAAGAGTAGCAGCTCTCCTGCTCATCATTGAAATCATCTTTCTTTTTCAGTTTCTTTCCTTTTCAATTCTACTTCCTTTTTTTTTTTTCTTTTTTCCTAATTTTTCCTGGACTTAATCTTTTCTCTTCTCTTTTCCTTGCTTTCTAAATCTTACCAGGAGCATATGGATGCACAAGCTGAACACACACCTTCTGGTAATTATTCTTGGAAAATGCTTTGGCAAATTATGTGATAATTGTGTTACTACTCTTACCACCTAGGGGAATCTATCATGACAAAAATATGCGATTCGACAGGAGGCCTTGCCTGAGAGCCCCCTGGGAGGGAGCGTGGGGTGGTGCCCAGCCCTCTTTCAGGTTTATTCTTCCTTGCTGGCATCCTCCAGGCATTGCTGCGTGGGTCCAGCAGGAGGTGTCTACCCACATTTCCACAAAATGTAGCCTTGGACCACAGCGTGTGCCACCTCCACAGTCCTCCTCTCGTGTTCAGCCAAGGCTTCTAGGCTGGTTACAAAAGAGATTCTCTCAAAAGAGACTGTTCCATTTTCTTTAAACAATTAAGACTAATCTCGAGCAGCGACGGGGCAGGCAGCCGGCGGTGAGGATGTGAGCGCCCTCCCCCCTTCATCTCTTTAGATGCCACCCGCATAGTAGTGGCTGTGGGGTTGAGGGTCAGGAGCTGTTTTTGTCCATGCCCAGGAGCTACCCACCCGCAAGGTGACCGGCCAGGAGATGGTCACCCAGATCAAGGCTCATATAGCCTCACTGCAGGACATTGCCTGGGAAGATCAAGCCGTGCTTCTGGCAGGCAGGACCCTGGAAGTCGAGGCCACCCTGGGCCAGTGTGGGGTGGAGGCGCTGACAACTCCGGAAATAGCCGGCTGCACCCTTGGAGGTGAAGTCCATGGTTCACTGACCCCGTGCTGGGAAAGTGAGAGGTCAGACTCCTATGGTGGGCAAACAGGACATATGGCACAATCAGCACTTTGTCAATGTGGTACCTACCTTGGGCAAAAAGAAGGTCCCCCAATGCTAACGCTGAAGTCCTTTGTAATCCTGGCCTTTTCTATTAAAAAGCCACTTAGCCCAGTAAAAATAAATAAACAAACAAACAAATAGATAAAAACGAATCTCTTGGGAACACAAGTTAGGAAAAGAAAAAATGGTGTGGGTGATCAGTGTTACTCTCTATAATTAGTAAGAATCTCTAGAATAACGACTGAAGAAATTCCTTATATATTATATTTATATAAACAAAATAAACAAGGAATCAAATTTGTCAAGTAATAGTACAGGTTTCTAGTTAAACCTATGCATGTTTCAAAAGTCCACGTAAATGGCAGTAAAAGGCATAAAAGACGAGGTTAACAGTGAGAAGAAAGGAATGAGGAGCCAGCTAGAGGTGATTGTACATTTTTGGGATATTTAAAGAGGTTGGAGCTGTGGGGACTGATTTAGCAGAAGGATGAAGCCCTGACTCAGTCCTGCAGGTTTCGTGAGAGCAGCCCTCCCCAGACTCCCGTAATGGCACACGATAGAAGATTTTAGGTACCATGCACAGCAAGGATAACAGCAAAAAAATCTACCTATGCAGGATTTAGACCCCCACGTTCTCCCCCATGTCTCTTAGCTTCAGATATTCGCCCCTCCCTTGCTTCCAAAGAAAGCTAGAACTTTATAACCGGATAAATAACTGGGGAAACTTGAGCTACAGGGGGCCCAAACACACTGTGGGGCAGTTAGCCCACCCCAGGGGACACTTGGCAATGTCTGGAGACAATTTTTGTTGTCACAACTTGGAGGTGCTCCTGGCATGTAGTAGGTAGAGGCCAGGGATCTGCTAAACATCCTAGAATGCACAGAGCGGCCTCCCATAGCAGAGGATTAGCCAGCCCAAGATGCCAGTCGGGCCGAGGTTAAGAGAAACCTGCTGTAGGGTGAGGAGAGGCACAGGGCTGGAAACTCGCAGGGGATGAACTGAAGTCTGTGTGTTGAACGTGGGAGCCCAGCTCCCCCCACCTCTGCTTCCAGAATGTGGAGTGGCAGCAGCTTGGATGATTATCTCCCCAAGAGAGCAGAAAAGGCCTCTAGCCAGTGACTTTGGAGGTGTCCCAGTAAAAAAGCTCTCACTGCTCAATCATCCAATATCAAGGCCCACCAGCTGGCAAGACCACTAGTATGCACAATGGTACAGTCAGCTTTTTAACATCTTTGTTTCAAATGCAAAGGACAGGGAATAATGTTAGAAACGTTTCAGAGTTAGACATTTTAGAACAATCTCTAAAAGGAAAGGCACATACTATAATAAAATAAACAAACTGAAGTTAAAATTCCAAAAGTATAAAAAGAGGAAGTATAAATTGTATAGAAGTTAGGAGTTAAGCTGCGAGGGAAAAAAAATGTATAGAAGAAAAGAACACTTAGAAAAACATCATAATTAATACCTCAGAGTGATAATAGAAGATCCAATGTATTCTATGCTAAATAGAGAAATCAGAGAACAGGAAAGAGTTATTTGGAATTAAAAAATATGTGAATATATAATATATTCAAAAAATGAAAATTTTTGAAAAAATGAATAGGAGTCTTAAACAATAAAGTTGAAGAAATCTCCCAGAGAGGACAATAAGGCAAAGAAATTGACAATGGGGGGGGTCCTAGCATGTGATTATAAGGTCGAAGAAGTCAAGAGGGGAGTAAAAGCCACAACTAATGGAAGCTGAACGCACTGTATGGGGGAGGGACATGCTTGTAGCCCTGGATTGGGTAGGACAAACATATTACATGTAACCAAAATGTTTGTACCCCCACAATATCCTGAATAAGTAAATAAAAAAAAGAAGTCAATAGAAACGACGTGAGAATAATTCCCCAAACCGAAGACTGTGCCTCTCCAGAGGGAAAGGACTGCCAAGTAGACAGCAGCAAAAACTGTAAGAGAAAAATCAAGGCAAGTCACGATGAATTTTTAGAACACCAAAGAGAAAAAATAGGACCAAACAAAGGATTGGGAATAGGAGTAGAGTCAGCAGCACGCGGGAACACTAGAAATCAATGCATAGTCCCTTCAGAATGCTGAAGAACCATGGCCGGCTATGGCCACAGTCATCCAAAATGGGATTCTAGACCCAGGCAGTCCCTCCATAAAAGATGAGGAAGGACTAAAGATATTTCAGACAGCCAGCGGTACCTAAATCTACCTTTTATGCATTCTTTTTTTTTTTTTCTTTGAGAAAGATGCTGGAAAAGGGGAGAAACAGAGATGGAGCTGGGATTCTGGAAGTCAGGCACCAAGCCTCAGGGCTTGTCTGAGGACAGATGCAGAATAGCTGTGTTAGCGCCTCCAAGTGGGGCCTTTTCCAGGTTCTTGGTGATCACTGGGAGAGAAGAATTTTAAGTAGCTTTTTTTTTTTTAATTGAAAGATTGAAAGGAAAAGTTCTCTCTCCCTCTCTCTCTCTGTCTGTCAGAAAGAGGAGCAGGCTCAAAAAGAGCAATGGTTTCTGGTCTTTTGAAGTCTTACTAATTGAGGGGAAGAATATTCAAGGCTAAGGGGTTGGCTTTTACTAAGAATTTGGGTGGTAATTCCTAGAGTTGGGTGCCCTCCCATTTTTGTACTTTATGTGATTTTCTTGGAACTGTCATGGTGATTTCAAGGGTGGAGAAATTTTGAAACCACAATGTAAATGGTATTGTAATTCTCCAAAGTTCATGTAAGGTGATCTAGCTAGCTGACAAGCCGGTTGAAGCCGGTCCTTGTCTGTGGTTATCAGCCCCCCCCTTAGTTAGACTTTAACTCCTACACCCACTCTGCAAGCCCCTGCATCCAGTCTCAGCCCTGTCTCCTAGTCTCCTACCCTAACAGCTGTACAGGTGGCCAGAAAAAGTACCAATTCTAACCTGTAGACAAAGGCACAGGCTCCAAGGCAGAAGTCACCAGGGAGAGGGAAATGAAACTGGATGGTTTCCTGATTTGTTGGACTCGTGGAACACAGGTTTCATTGAACTCAAGCAGACTTAGGTTTTACTTGCTTCCTCATGGCACATTCAGAGGGCAAAGGTCAGGATGATAGGACCAATCTCACAAGTACAATCCTCCATCCAGAATCTGAGGAGTTTTTAGGGAAAGGGAGAAAAAGAACTTGTCTTGGTTTCATTGTCACATTTTATGTCAAAAAGGACTACTAACACTCCTTAAAATAAAACTGTATTCTTCACTAAGTTCCTAAAGTTTCTACTCAAGGCTTAGCAAATATCAGGTGCACCATGAATAAAACTAGTTGAATGAATGAATGAATACTTCAACTATGGGTCTTAGTCCTACAAAGAGTGGGAGAATACAAAAGACCTCACAGAAGCCTTTAGTAAACGTATTGAAGAAAGATAATGCAAGTGAAACAGCCCTGCCTTCAAATGAGAAAGCTCAGGAAATGAATGGGTGTTCAACAGCGACTAAGACCGGGATAGAGTTTTTAAATGAAAGGAAAAGGAATGGAGACATTTAGCCAATTATGGAGCCAAGATAATCCTGATAAAAGCCACTTTCAAAAATTAGAGAATGGAATAAGCGTGTGATCTTGACAATACTCAACTCCCCAATCCTAGGGGTTTAGCTAACAGATTTAATGAGGCACCCAATTATTTTGAAAAAAAATCACAAAGACCTGGCGTGATGCCAGAGCTAAGCATAGACAGCTGCTGCAAAATAGTTTTTAAAATAGGTGAATAACAGTCTTGAAATTTGGTATTAATCCTCAGAACAGTACCGCGATTAAAATGAGATAGGGTAGAAGAATGGCAAGGGCCTGGGATTCTGAATTCTCCTGGTTCACAATTACCCTGGCCCTCTTCCCAAACTGCCCCTGTAGATCAACTCTATTCCAGCCTCTGGAAGCAGGTCTGTCTTGTGTATTAAAAGGCAGAGAGGAAGAAGAGGGAAGTGAATATAAATTGCCAGTCTACTACTCAGATGTTAATAACTTGGGATTAAGGTGAGCTAGCTGCTAATATTTTATCCCATGAGTCAATGTGAGTAATCAAATTTCTGTGTTGTTTTTTTTTTTCTGAGACTGAGCATTCATTGATCTATTTATATCTGTCCCCCTCTGGCTCTGTCCTTGTCTTGATAACTGGTCTAATCCTTTCTTTATTTTGCTTGTCTGACCTATGAAAATCTTGGAGCCCTGTCCCCACCTCCAGCCATCTTGCCCGGACTCCATGTTGATCTCATCAGACTGCCTCTGGCTGGGCCTCCTGTGGCTGTTTCCCACCTGCCTACAGAAAGCCTCAGTGCATCTTCTTGGCCTCACCTGGATGCCATTTACACCCCTACCGTCTGTGTACTCAGAATCATCGGTGTGGTTTAACTTGGCCCATGAACGAGTCTGTTTGAATGTGTACTCATCACCCCATTGGTGAGAGGACTCCATGGTCACAGGGCACCTGACACTGGATGTGTGACATGGACATAGGTGTATTGATCACCTACACTCACAGCCTGGGAGGGGGGGAACACCACACCACACAGAGCCTCCTAGAGGCTGCTCTTGGGCACGGCAGGAACAAGCAGGGAAGGCGGGAGGCAGCCTTCCTTGTGACAAGAGGTTGGGGCTACCCCCTGGTTCCCATGAAAGGGTGTGATTGGCTCGTTTGAATAATTCCATCCACTGGAAGGAACCGGAGCCCGCTACTCAGGGGTAAGCGGGAACTGCACTCCTTGATAGGGAGGGTTGTTTGGCTAGAGGATCTTATCTGTGGGAGGACAGTGGGGAGGGGAGCATGCAGCCAGGCCACCTGAGGCCCTCCTGGGTTTCCCCAGATGTGAAGGCACGTGCAATATTGAGCTTTAGTTTTAGGTCTTCATACCACCCTGTCCTTCCTCTGTCTCCTGCCCTGTGTGTGTGTGTGTGTGTGTGTGTGTGTGTGTGTGTGTGTGTGTGTGATCCTGCCCTGCCCCAAGCACAGCATTTACCCTTTCATCTCTTACCACATCATGGGACAACGTCAAGCCACGGCATCGATCTGCTTAGCGTCATAAGATAACGCGGCTCCACGGAAACCTCAAGGTTGCCCGCCCGAATAACCTCAGTTCACAGCCGAGGAAGCTGAGGCTTTGGAACGCCCTGACCACAGCCCCCATAGCTAGTTGTGACCAGAAAGAGCATCTTGAAAGCATGACTGTAACATTTTAAAGGTTTTTTTCATCAATAAATAGAATTACTATAATATGTTGAAAAGAAGACATGTTCCTGTGAGAAACTATTTGTTCATAGTTTATGGAAATTTAAAAAATACTCCAAGTTAAAGTATTAATAGCTAAGTAAATAATGCTGTACATTGGATAAGCTTTTAAGACTTTCTCAAATTCAGGGTGGTGCACAGTGGCTACTAATAATAAACAACATAGACAACTTTGGGATTATTTATTATTATAATTTGGAAAGGACAATGATTTTCTTACCTCCTTATTTAAAAGCTCAAAGCCGCCATTTATCTGAAAAATCCCTGATGTGAAGTTTTGTGGCATTCGACTTGTTCCTGCTACATTTTCTGTGGATATTAGAGCATCCAGGCCTGTTTTCCTCTTTCTGGCCCCAAGAGAGTTTGGAATGTCAGGAGATGCAATCCATTTGGGAAATGTAAGTTCCATGGAACTGGCATTCCATACTCTTTTTTTGAAATTCATTATTTTTTTTGATTGACACATAGTAAATGTATGTATTTATGGGATACAATTCGATATTTTGATACATATATATGTTGTATAATGACCAAATCAGAGTATTTAGCGTGTCTGTCATCTTGTACTTTTATCATTTCTTCTCTGCTGCATCTTCAGTCCCTTGGCGCATACCAGGCACCCTGTAAATGCCTGCTGAATCATGAATGCATTAAGCAGATCCATTGGCTGCCAGAAGTTACCTCCTGGGCTAAGGAATATTGAGCCCACCTCACTCTAATCAGTATAATCGCTTCTGTTTTCTGTGTACGTGACAGATATTGACAGATGGACAGAGATGCTCAACTTTGGGCTCTTACAGAATAAGTCAGAGAAGTGCCAGGGACCAGCCCTATTGGTTTTACTCACCATGCTATACCTATACCTTTAGAGCCATTCCAGTGAAAAATATAAATTCCTAATTGGTCATTCCATGTTTCCCAGAGACAGGGTTATTGGCTAGAAGCAGGTTGGAAGAATTATAGGAAGTGTGCCCATTATAAATTCTTGATGATATTTTAAATAAATAAGGCAAATATTATGATATGTTGGTTTTCTTAGTGAAACGCAAATAGAAACCAGAAGCAGAGACTGCCTGTAGCTTTGACTCTTTTGAAGAAGTGCAATATCTCTGTTTAGAAATTGGGAAATAAAAAGTCAGGGAGGTCTCCTTTGGGAACAATTGACCTATAAATTTTAAACTCTGTGATTTTATAGTTATATGGCTACTAACAATAGTAACAATGTAAGATGGGGCCACAGTTCTGAACTATTGATTCAGAGGTTAAGCTAATTTTCTATTTTGCTTCAAAGCTCACAAACAAATCTCTATTCCCACAGACCTGCATTAAGGACAGGTAAAACAACCTCTCTCGTGAGGCTTATTGAGATTATTGATAGTGTCCATGAATTTCTGGCAGCCCTTTGGTTGAAAGCTATTGCCGCCCTGGATATGATGCCATGAAGATAAAATATTCATTTATTTGATTGATAGTGAGATACTTTACAATCCCATCGAAGAGTCATAGAATGGCTGGGTCCCCACCAGCTGAAATGGGACCCTAAATATTTTAAGAACTACAGTAATGGGCTATTAGCTATAGACACATGGATCTCTCCTGCAGCCTCTGCAGTATTTGGGACCCATCCAGAGTGGCCTCCTTCCCTCTTCCATTCCAGAAACACTCTGAAATACCAAAATCATGCAAGGGGAAATGAGAGATGGGGTAGAGTGGGAGAGTTACAACCTTGTATTGAGGGCCTAAAATTCAGACTTTGAGGATATGGAAAATGTGTCTTCCTGTTAATTACAATTTCATTTCACTTGAAAAATCCTTTTTTCCACCTATCCTTTAAAAAGAAAAACTATGTGGCCAACCCACATAGTATACATGCAATACATATTTACTATTTTAATTTTAATCGGAAAAATTTCTCTTATTTTTCCACCTTCAAATAAACTATAAAGAGTCAAAGAAAATAGCATTTTTGATTTCTTGCTTTACTAACCGTCATGGGTTTTCTATAGACATAGTATTATTAAATGGATGGTTTTCTTCTTCTTTTTTTTTTTTCCTTTCTTCCTTCCTTCATTCCTTTCTTTTTTTTTTTTTTGGTTAATATCATGGCCACCGATCCTTATTTAGCACCTGTCTTCCAGGCATAAAAGAGTAGAATAGAATGACAGAGCTGGAAAGGATTTAGGTGACCACTTAAATCATTGTGCTTACTTTTGAGAGGAGCAACTTACAACTCAAGAGAAACTAAAACTAGAACATAGGTCTTCTAGTCCCAGCTCCTGTGCTTTCCAGTCCGCAAGAACAGCAATCCTTCTATTAAAACACTCCACCTCTGTGGAGGAGTTCCACTTTCAGCCTGTTTAGGTCAGCTCCTTAGATGTCTGATGGCACCTTCCTAGGAATTATAGAATGACGCAAAGGATGAGCAAAGATCAGTAGGATGGAGAAAATGGGCATTAAGGTGGTTTACTCTTGACATTCACAATTGTCATTAACCTTCACAGTATCATGCACCTGTAAAGTAGGTAATATTATCCCCATAGTGTAGCTGAGGAGTTTAGGAGTCCCCAAGATTAAGTGCTTTATCCAAGGTCTATGTACATTTGGGTCAAAAAACAAGAAAAATCAACTATACCATACTTTAGCTTTACTTTTTTCCTTATTCACACCTAAGCTGCATTCCTTTTAAATTTTGAAGCACAAATGCTTGAATTAGCTGCCCTGTGTAAAGTAGCTGTGCCACTTTGAAGACAGGTATGGCTTTTTCAGGTAATAGCAGGTATTTGATATATCCGATAGAAATGAACAGAAACAGTGAGGTTACATTAAAGGATTCGATTACCGAGCAAGTATTTAAAGCCGATTTTTCTGTGCCCAACAGAAGCTAGGATCAAAGGAGCAGTACTGAGCAATCAGTCCCTCCCCTAGAGTGACCATATTGTGTTTCCAACAAGAAACAATAGAGTAATTGATAGGACAGTTGTGGCTTAGCCTGTGAGTGTTGTAGCAGCTCAAAGAAAAGTGAGACCCATAGAGAAGAGCTCCATAGTGAAGGTGAGGCTTTGGGTGGAACAAGCAGTGAGAATTTGGGTGGGTGTAGGATAAATCTCATATGAAAAGGAGACAGCATGGCATAGCTGAAAGAGCATAGGACTTGCATTCATTCTGGTCTTCACAATTCAACAAATTAATTATGGGATTATGAAAAAATATTTTAATCCATAGGTTAGGTCCTAAAATGAGGAAATAAGACTATATGATCACTAAGGTCCTTTCCAGTGCTAACATTTTACAATTTTAAACTGTACCAATTAATTAGAGTGGTATCAGTTGAGGCTGGGGTACATGTCATGAGAATAAGGATGCAGGGACACATGCAGGTGGCACAGGGACCCAGCGTCCTTCATGCTTTTTCCTGGACACTTTCACTCTTGGCCATCAAAAAATGGTGTTGCTGTTAGATTAGCATTTTAGTGGTTTATAATTTGTTCCCCATTTCATTCTTTGTGGTATCTTTTTGGTCCTTATACCTTTACATGTCACCCCTGAAAGTCCATTTACTTGTGAACTTCTTAAGACAGGGTAGAGCCTAACTAATATTAATATTATGCCTAATATCATGTTTGCCACATATTTGCTGCTCAAAAAATGTTTGCCAGATAGAATTAAGCAAAATATTTAATGTGCTTGTCAGCATTTTGGAACATGAGAACATGAGTTGCAGTAGTCCTTAAAATTGATGCTACTAACTGGGAAAAGGGGCAGGGGTCAAAGAAGGGAGAAGTGGCTAGTTCCTTGGGGGAAGAAACTAGCACTCATACCTCCATCTCTATATAATTTTCATACTCTGTAATATGGTCCCCTGTTGCAACTGATACTGCCTACAGTCGTGGAGCATCACTATTCCTAGTTAGATGTAGAAATATTTTTTTAAAAAATGAAAGTATAGATTTTAGACTGTGTTTTCTTTGAGGTCCTGTAGGATAACACTCTGGACATGTGAATTATCGTGTTGCTAGGCAAAGTTCATAGATGTAGAAGATTTTCCTTGTATCTTACCTCCCACAGAAGATCATTGGAGTAGTTTTTTTTCCACCTGAATTTTTGCTTGTTAAAATTCAGTCTTCAGTGATGCTCATAGAGTTTCTAGCCCTTATCAGTATAATTAGAACCTACCGAGGGCATCTGTTCCTTGTTAGGGCTGTAAGTGTTCTGACCTACGTGACCTTGGTCTTTGCTAATGGAAGTATGGATTAGGAACAAGCTGTGGCTACCTGGGAAAGGGGTTATATTTTATGACTTCCTCCTTTTATCTGTTTAATTCTATTCCTTAAAAGACATTGGTATGCGAGCTTGATGTAGCTCTCGCTAACTATGTAACTAAATTAATTGCCTTGGAAAAGGTCACCAATAGCATTAGACATTATAAATTAAGAGATTCAATGAAATGAAATTCTGCCATTAACATCCCTCTATTACTTCTTGAGTCTGAAACATATAAGACCTTTAGTCTAGAATGGTTTTCTCATTTCTCTCCCACCCACGTATCCTGTCAATTTGTTTTATCTACATATGTCTAGGTCTTTTTCCTCATTTCCCCAGGGTAAATGGGATTCACTGAGATTATTGAAGTGCTGCAATTAATTCTACTTCTGTAAGAGAAGGGAAATCTTTCCAGCTTCAGTAAATCTGAATGAAATGGGATGAAATGAAAAAAATAAAAATAAAAATAAACCTCTTGCCAACCCAGTACACTATATATGGGAATTATCAGATATAGTCTCATTAGACAGTCAATTGACTTTTCCTTAAGTGTATCTGAGGCTTTCAGGAGATCTACATTTTTAGGAGGTTGGAATTTATAATGTCTTTACACTATACTACAGTGTCTTTTTACTATATAGATGGCTGTGTACTATTTACATCATCCTACCTGCATTGTATGATAGATGATTAATTTTCGATGACAATAAACAAACTGTATTCTTCCTACTTATTTAATATTTGATCTAGTAGAGTAAAAGCTAATTCTAATTCTAGCAAGCACTTTCTACATGAAATCTGTCAAGGCATTTCAATTCTTTGTACCTCTGGTTCCTTATCTATGAGACAACACAGAATAGGTTTTCTTCTTTTGTGTGTGTGTGTATGTGTGTGTGTGTGTATGTGTGTTGTGGGGGGGGTAGGAATATCAGGGGTAGGGAGAGAAAAGGTGGGGAAAGAATCCTTAGAATCCTTCGGTATTAAAAAATTGATGCTTTACTTACACTTTGGACAGAATTTAAGCCTCCAGAGGACAATATATTGTTTTACCTTAAATTAGATTATAAGCATTTTGAAGGCAGGGACTGAATCTTCCCCATATTATCTGAGAGTATTCAGGGAACAGCCTCAAAAATAGCAAATTTTTATTTCATATACTGGTTCATTTGGGCATAGTCTCACTTGGTTGTTTTAACTTTTTTTGGAAAGTATTCCAAAGTGTGCATCAGAAGACAGTAATTATTATGGTTTGAATATTTGTGTCCCTCCAAAAGTTATGTTGAATCTTAATCCCCAATGCATTAAGATGTGGGCCTTTAGGAATTGAGTAGGTCATGAGGGTTATACCATCATACATGGGATTGGTGCTCTTATAAAATGGCTTGAGGGAATCTGTTAGTCCCTTTTTTGCCCTTTTACCGTGTGCAGAAGAGAAATAAATTTCTGTTGTTTACAATTACCCAGTTTAAGGTATTTTGTTACAACAGCCCAAATAGACTGAGAGTAGGCTTAGAAAAGTAACGTTCACATATATTTTTCTAGTAGCAGTTTAAAAATCATTGGGTTCTTGCCCAGAAGAGAAGTTTGAGAAGGTCCTAGCTACAGACTGAATGCTCATCTTTCTCCAAAATTCATATGTTGGAATCCTAAAGTTCATATGTTGAATTGTAATGGTAGTAGGAAGTAGAATGTTTGGGAGATCAACAGGTTGTGAGGGTGGAGCCCTCATGATTGGGCTTGGTGCTCCTAGAAGAAGAGACACAAGAGCTAGTTCTCCCTCTCTCTGCTCTCCACATGTGAGGGACACGGTGGGAAGGTGGCCATCTGCAAGCCAGGAAGGGGACCCTCACCACACACCAGATCTGGCAGCACCTTGATCTTGGAGTTTTAACCTTCAAAACTATGAGAAGTAAATTTCTGTTGTGAAGCCATCCAGCCTATGGTATTCTTGTTATAGAAACTTAAGCTGACTAAGACAGTCCCTTGAAGGAATTGTGAAAATTGTAAATAAGTGACCCATGGAAATACCTTCCAGTTACAGTGAATCTTCTTCCTCAATGATTGACTGAAGTGCTCCAGTGGATACCAGTTGTTTGATACTTTTCTTCCTGGAAGCTCTTTGAAATCATACTTGGTGCTGTACAAACATTTTGTTCAGAGCATGAAAGTCTTTTTAATAATTTCTAAATTTTTGGAGAGAGAATGTAAATTTTTACAAATAGCTAGAGATACTTTGGAGATGCATAATTTTAAATTATGCATAAATTTTAAAATACTGATACCCTAAATTCTTATATAATCTTATATGAATAGTAAATAGATAATTCAGACTTGTTACAATGAATTTGTTTTATTTTGGGGGGGGTGCTATGGGATTACAGAATAGGGGTTCCCAACTGGTGAACTGATGTCTTCAAATATTTTGAAACTTTACCTAATCCATGCCCAGTTGTGTTAATATTATTACTCCCAACCTCTCCTCTTTTTATAGTATTTTCTAGCATTTTTCAGGGATTTTTTTCAATCTATTCCTTTCTCCATGTCTGGTGTTATAAAATGTCAAGAAATATAGCTTATTTTCATAAATATATTTTGGAGTCCCAGTTAGAACTTCTGGTTTCTCATGCTAGTGGAATAACTCAAGTTCTGTTTTGCAATGCATGTTTACTTAGTGAACACCCATTTAGGAGTTTCAGTCAAGTGCATAAATGTAGGAAACACTGTATTTCCAGTCAAACCTGAATTCAGAGCCCTTTCCTCTCCCCTTCCATCTAAAGAAGGAAGCATATGGCAAATCTCTCAGGGCTTAAGCCCTGTCTGCTTAAGTTTGGACTATGGGCTCCTTAAACGTTCCCAGTTTCTCTTCACCACCCTTACTCAGTTTAAACACAGTAATTGTAATTTTTGTTGTTCCCTCAAGTTCAGGGCCTGCTCATATTTCTGTCTGGCCTTCGAATGCCTTTTGTTTAGTTCATGTTTCTTGCCATGGACAGTCAGTCCCTAGAATTCTGTTTGGTTTGGGTTGAACCACACTGTGTACAAGACATGGGTGTTACTGAATATACCTATCAGTGATATGATGGGAGGTTTTTAGGTGATGATTAATGCCAGTCTCTTTTCTACAAAACCCAATTTCAGGAGTGAAACATTATAGATAGGTTCTCATTCCCAGGAGAAGCTCAGAGTGTATTTATTTACACTTCTTAAAATTGAGCACAGCTGATTCAGAACTGGTGATACTGTGATTGTACTGTTTCACATTTATCACCCAGATGACCTGAAAAACAATAGTTGCTGACTGGTAATTATATAATCAGGATCAGAAGAAGGTGCTGTTCACTTATTTAAAAGAATAGTAAGAACTTCAGCAAGCTGGCTCCTGAGATTATGTATACACAGGGTTAGAGAGATGACTTCTTCCATTCTCTGTGAGACATTCTATGTTTCTTTGCCTGTAAAAGAAGATTGTTGGATGAGATGGGATGATCTGAAATTCTATGATGCCAAGTTGTGGGTGTTTCCGCATAGAGTTGGTGAGTTTTAGTATCAGCCTCAGGAATAAGTTGAATATTTCTTGGGAAATCTCAAAAATGTTGGTATCCATATCTTTTTGGGTGGTAAAATGCAGAACAATGTAGTTTTTACTCTATCATTGTGGATTTGCAATTTACTCAGTTGACATACTATTCTGGGAATAAATAGGTGGCAGTTGATTAATAATCCATAAGTCTTATATAACTAAAATCCCCCAAACCAGCTTTGTATGGACTGTTTGTGTCCCCTTCCCCATAATTCATATGTTGAAGCCCTAATCCCTGATGTGATGTTATTTGGAGGCCTTTGGGAGATAGTTGGATTTGGATGAAGTCATGGGCTCAGCACCCTTGTAAGGGGATGATGGGACCAGAGCTCTCTTTCAGCCCACCATGTGAGAGCACAGCAAGAAGATTCCATCTGCAAACCAGGAAGAGGGTTGTTACCGGGATCCAACCATCATGGCACCTTGATCTTGGACTTCCCAGCCTCCAGAGCTGTGAGAAGTAAATAAATTTTTGTTGTTTAAGTCACTACCACCCAATCTGTGGTGTTCTGTTATGGCAGCCCAAACTGACTAAGCCACAGCTGCAGAAAATCTCCCCTTCTCTGTGGATTCTGTTGTCTACAAACATGATCTTACCATCTCCTCAAACTACTCCCATGTTCTTATGCCTTTATAGCATGGCTTTAGCATTTACTTTTTAACAGTATCCATCAACCATCGAAACCAATGACCTCTGCTTAGTGCCCTCCTTCTCAATTTCTTAACCACATGGGATATTGTCCTCCAGGATGGGACATTCCATTTCTGGAGTGGTTCCTTAGGTCTATTTCTGACCTCTCCTTTTCTGTTTCCTTGAAAGAAAGAAGAGGGGGCCGCCTGTACTTTTAACCTCTAAACCACTAGTTGTATGCCAGGGAAGAAGGAAGACCATGGATTCAGAGACCCTGGGGGAGCTTTTCAACATCCACAGGGTGCACATTGTCCTCAAGCCACACACCATGAATCAGAGTTGCAGAGGGAGAGAAATGTGCTGGGCCCATGTGCACAACTGCACAATGATGGAAATAAAGTCCTCAAATAGCACTTCTATTGCCAGGTACTAATTAATGGAGGGCCATAAGGATTAGTATTTCATATTTGCCTCTTGTACAATTAAGGATCCATTTTTATTTCCACTCTAAGAAGAAAATGACTCTTTCTATCAAATGTAATTTAGACTCTCCCTCCTGTCATCAGAATGCCTGAAAGGACACCCATGTCACAGACATCTACAACCACCAGGGAGCCCTCTGGAAGCGAAAAGTGGGTACAAGTCTACTTCAAACTGCACAGACTACAAAAACAAGCCAGACCGAAACCAGTCTTCCAGCCCCACTGGCTTTTATTTCTCACTTCTCTTACTGAGATGACACTTAATAGAGACAGACACCAGAATCTACTGTTTATCTCCTACTAATAGTGTGCCACATGTAGATATGCCAAGTATATGATAACTGTTTTCATCTGAGTTAGTATCAACAATGTTGTTTGTCTTTATACATTCTAGAGCTAAACTGCATGAGCAGAGGCAAAAATAGGTAGAACCCTATCTGACAGATATAGCTGATAAGCAGCTGCTCAGACTAGAAAGAAAAGAAAAGAAATAATGGAATTCTATCTCAAGGTTATTTCTGACCCTGGAATACTACATATTACGTAGGCTATCCCCGAGTATCTGGAAAGGTGAGAATCTTCAGAGAACTAGTGCTGTTAATTTCTCAGCACGACAGCAAACCCTGGAAGTACATCTGAGGGTGAAAGGGGCAGTGTGCCTGGGGTTGGTTCAGCTGACTTAGTCTTCTGCCCCCAGGCCCAAGCAAAATAAACTCTCCTTCCTTATGAATCCTATCTAGAGGAGGAGGAAATGCCATGACAACTACCCCAAAAAGACTTACAAATTATTTATCTCAGAAGCTAATTTTGGATGCACGTGGGTGGAAGCTGCCCTGAGACTTGGCAAAATCCAGGCAAGAGATGCCTAAGTATGGTCTCAAGGCCTCCTCTCCCTCTGAATTCTGTGCTCCTCCTGGAAAAAGGGATTCACATCATAGAATTTCTCTACGGCTTACTTAGGAAACGTGTAAATGAACTGAGAAGACACTAGGTTGTGTGTGACATGTTGCCCAGATATCGAAACATCACAGGGATGTTTCTTGAAGAAAGAAAACCACCATGTGATCCTTGGTGTGCTGTCAGCTCAGGGGCATGGTGACTTATGGGGAACTAGGGCCTCTGCCTCAGTAGTAAGCTCTTCTTTCATCGTCTGTTTCAGTTGCTTTCAGAATCATCAAGAAAGAAGGCCAAGAGCCGGCCTTCTCTTGCCTGTGCTTATGGAGGACAAGTCATGCTTGGCCCGCTAGGCTCTGCAGCCCTACCTTGGGGGAGGCTCCTGGGGGATTTTTTGCTCTTCACAGATCCCCCAAATCATTCACCTCTCCAATAGCAAAAGGATGTCCTCCATATGATTTAAATGTTTAGACCTTGAGTAAATATTCTTGAAAAAAAAATCAGCGTCCCTTAACTGGGAGAACCTTCTCCACTCCAGACAAACTTGATGTGCTTAACCTTCAGACGATTTCCTTCCTTTACCTTCTTCCTCGCGATTGTGTTTTCTCTACTGTGAGTACATAACAGTAAAACATTTTGGCACAGAGTCTTATCTTGCTAAACTACAATGATAAAGTGAGACATCTGAGTAATCAACAGTGTCTTCAGGCTTCAAAGTCGAAGCCTTCAGTACTTTTACAGTAGTGCCAAACACAAAAATTAATTAAAAGCAGATGGGGATTAATTTTTATCTACGTCATTGGTAGTATCTTCTCAGTATCAAATAGTTATTTGAATAATGCCTCAAAATATTGTAAAAGTGCATAGACACATTCAAATAGTTCATGATTTGGCTCAGAAGCAGAAGGTTTGGGAATATACCATGAAAGATGGCTTTGAAATGTTATTAGTTTGCATTGATAGACAGTTATCAGGATATCAATCAAGGACACTTGCTGAGCGCCAGTGCTACGTTAGAGATGCAAGGATGAACCAGGTATAGTCTATGCCTTTCAGGTGAGCAGAGGAGACAGACATGTAAATAACAGATGCAGCAGAACCACTCCCTATTCAGGGGACTTCCAGACAAACACAGGGCTCAGCCTCACCATTTGCTGAATTCCTGTTGCTACCAATACTTCTTGGTTTGTACAGGTTATTTTTTCCTCTTGTGTTATTAGAGTTTATATTTGTTACTCGACAGATGACAGGCACTATTTGACAGTTGTGCAAACATTCCTCAAACACCCATTTGTCAAGAGGCCTACTGCTATAAAGGCACAATGTTTACAAGAGAAGGGCCTGGGAATACGAGGAAAGGGGTAGAAGAGGAAGCTTTGGTCTGCATTTTTTTTTTTTAATTATTTTTTTTATTTTGGTATATTATGGGGGTACAGATTTTAAGGTTTCAATAAATGCCCATTTCCCCCCCTCCCCCCAAAAGTCTGAGTCTCCATCATGACCATCCCCCAGATGGTGCACATCTCACTCACTATGTATGTATATACCCGCCCCCCTCCCCCCTCCCACCTGCCCAATACCCTATATTTTCTGTGATGTTTTTCTCCAAAGAACAACATTTACTCCCACATTGTAAAGTGCTTTAGTTACTTTGAAGAAAGGTGGGTATCAAAAAAAATGCAATATTAACAGGTTTGCATTGGTGACTCTTGGTATTATTTAGGACATTGTTTTGCAGCTAATAGGCTAAAAGTAGAATGATATAAATAAGGAAACAATTACACAATCATAGAAGAAAAAGAACCATAAGTGCTTTTGCATTGTTTCACTAGTGTAAGTTTTAATTTACTCTTAGCCCTCTCCCTCAATAAAATTCTTTGCTCTTTCATTTTAAAAATGATTTTTACTAAACATTAAATAGAAAAGAATAGTGTAAAAAATGTATGTATGTCATATAGAATAACACTTCAATAAACATCTATGTGCTTGCTACCAACATGAAGAGATACAACTTTGGGGCCCTCCCAAGTTTATCACTCCCTCCCACTAAAAAGTTACTTATCCTGAATTTTGTGTTTGTCATTCCTTAGCACTTGCATGTGAGTGCACTTGTCTGAGAGTACTTGTCTGAGAGTTTCTAAGACATGTACCTAGGAAGGGGTTGCTGGGTCACAATGTATGCATATGTTCATAAGATACAATATTACTAGTATGTCAGTTCTCTCACAAAACATCTATAGATTCATTTCAATCTCAATTGAAATCCCAGCTGGCTTTTTGAGTACAACCTGACAAATTGATTCTAAAATTTACATGGAAATGTGAAAGGCCTAGAATTGCCAAAACAACTTTGAAAATGAAGGTCAGAGTTAAATAATTTATATGACTGATTTCATGACTTATTATAAAGTAAGTAAAACAGTGAGGTGTTGGCATAAAAATAGGCCATTAGGTCAATGGAACAGAATAGGAACCTAGAAATAAATCACACATATGTGGTCAATGATTTTTGATAAAATGCTAGGGCAATTCAATGGGGAAAAGATAATCTTTTCAAAAAGTTGTGTTATGGCAATTAGGTACTCACATGCAACAACAACAAAAAAGGAACCCAACCCTTACCATGGACCATATACAAAAATTGACTTAAAATGACTCATACCATAAAAATCAAAACCTAAAACTATAAAACTTTTAGAAGAACATCTTGGTGTCCTTAGGTTTGACAAAGATTTCTCACATGCAACACAAAAAACACAAACTATAAACGAAAAGAGTCAACAAGTAAGACTTCATGAAAATTAAAAACTTTGTCTCTGCAGAAACCCTTTGAAGTTGATGAAAAGGGACGCTTCAGACTGAGAGAGTATCTTTTTGAAATACAAATCCAACAAAGCACTTGTACCTAGATTATATAAAGAACTCTTACGACTCAACAAAATCCAGTTAAAAATAGGGCAAAATGTTTTTAAAAATATATAAAAATCCAGTAACTCAAGAGGAAAAAGTAACCTTTACAACCAAGAAATATTGTTAGCATTAGAAGTTCAGCAAATGATGAGGCTCTCTTGAGGATGTCTGAAAGGCCCTCTGAACAGTGAGTAGTTCTGCTGTATTTGTGATTTACATGTCTGTCTCCTCTGCTCTGAAAGGCACTATGCCTTGCTCATCTTTGAATCCCTAACACTTAGCATTGGTGCTCAAAGTAGACTGTGACAAGTTAAGGATGGCATATTTTTATTCCTAGAGCAATTTAAAAATACTAAGAGAGTGCAGCTTAAAAGACAACAGAGGAGATAGAAATAAAATTTTAAAAATATCACTTCACCCAAAAGAATATAGGAAATAGGAGCCAGGCGTGCTGGCTCACACCTGTAATCCTAGCACTCTGGGGGGGGCCAAGGTGGGTGGATTGCTCAAGGTCAGGAGTTCTAGACCAGCCTGAGCAAGAGTGAGACCCCGTCTCTAATAAAAATAGAAAGAAATTAATTCACCAACTAAAAATATATAGCAAAAAAATTATCAAGGCGTGGTGGCACATGCCTGTAGTCCCAGCTACTCAGGAGGCTGAGGCAGAAGGATTGCTTGAGCCCAGGAGTTTGAGGTTGCTGTGAGCTAGGCTGATGCCACGGCACTTTAGCCTAGGCAATAGAGTAAGACTCTGTCTCAAAAAAAAAAAAAAAATATATATATATATATATATATATATATATATATATATATATGAAATAGGAAATGAGGGACAAAGCAACAAAGATCAGAGGTACCAAATAGGAACCAAACAGCAAGATGGGAGACTTAAACACAACCATATCAATAATTACATTAAATGTAAATGGATAAAACCCTTTTTTTCCAAAAGGAAGAGATCAGTTTGATTACATAAAAAAAAATCAGGACTCAACCATATGGTGTCCACACATACATACTTTAAATATAAAAGCACATACCACTTGAAAGTAAATGTATGGAAAAATGCTTATTATCGCAATGACTAAGTATAAGAAAGCTTCTGTGGCTATTTAAATATTAACATCAAGGCAGATTTCAAGACAAGGAATCTTACCAGACATAAAGCAGGTGAAATCATAATAATAAAAAAGTAAATTAATAAATTATTCATAGTAATCCTAAATGCTTATCCACTGAATAACATAACTTTAGTACACATAAAGCAAGAGTTGACAGAAATAAAGGAAAAAAGATAAAGCTCTATAAACATATTTGGACATTTTAACATTTTTCTTTTAGTAATTGACAGGAAAGTGATGAAAAATTAGTGAGGACATAGAACCCTTGAGAAACGCTACTCATTAACTTGACCACATTGACAGTCATGCAATAATAATCCAGTTACTGCAGGATATACACTCATTTTAAGTGTACATGGAACATTGAAGAGAGCCTATATGCTTGGTCACAAAACAAATCTACTGGTACAAGACATTAATACCTTTTTAAATTTCATCATGAGGACAAATGTTTTAAAATTATTTTCTTATTAATTTTTAAGGGTAGTTAGAGATTTAGCATCACTGTCCTTATTTTTTTTCAGTTGAGAAAATGAATCTTTGTTAGTCCGCAGGTTATTCTAATTAAAGCAAATTCTATGCTCCTTTATGGTGGCCACACATACACTTACATGATTGCATGACATTAAGAAAGGTGTTATAAAGCCTTACCCCTCGGCCCTCCTTGGTTGGTTACCTCTAGTACTGTTTGTAAAGAACAATAACATGTCACCATCTCTTCCAACTAAATGTACACAGAATCCCTTTCTTTCTACTATTACAACTCTAGGCTCCTCTAAAAGCAGTTTATTCCCAACATTAATAGCATTGGAATATGACGAAGTGTAAAGTAATGCTGATTTAAAATTAATTGAACTATTCAAATTAAAAGGTTTGATTCAAGGACATCCCTATCCTTTCACTTGGAAATAATTATTAAGCCTTTCTGACTTGGTAGGTCCTGGTTTTAAAAGAGCTTACAGCCCAGAAAAGGAGACAGGCAAGTGTTCCAGGTGTGTCTCATTTTGGAGACAAAATGAGAACATGTTGTCTTTTAAAGAGAATGGCCCCAGCCTCTCTTTGAGTGCAATAATTTTAGTCTTTTGAAAAGTTCTCTTCCTGTATATTTCTGGGAGTTCCCAGGGGATGGTTGCCATTAAATGAATTCCTTCCAGTTTCTGCTGTGTTCTTCAGCAGACATCCTTCTCAGCTCTGCCCAAGGACCACTGCCAGCCTTCCTCTGTGCCCCCACTTCTGCAGTGGCTTCCTTTGGACTGCTGCTGTTTTCCCCACTGATGCTTCATCAACCATGGGCCCCTAATTCTACAATATTTATAATATGTTCAATAACAAATGAGGAAAAAAAAAAAAAACCCAATCGATAGTGGCTACTAGATATGGCTGCTGTGAAAGCAGACATACCCAGACCCTCAGCTGCTAGCCTGTTGTCCTGTTGGAGAAGTCAGTTAACCTACCACAAAGGACTGCTCATGTGTAGATACTACCCATTCAAAATCCAGAGCCATGTCTCCTCCAAGTTTCTGAGGAAGAGGAAGATTTCTTCTTCTCATCTTCATTCTTTCTAGTTTAAGACACGCCTTCCCAAACCTTGTGTCTATACCAGAGTGCATCTCTCCATTGGAACATGGAGAGTGAAAATATCTACTTTCTTCAGAAAAAAACTTTGCCTTCTACCCACAAGGGACATGGTCTGGTTCTAGGATTTTAATCACATAGTCATCCTGGACCTCAATAGGGAAGCATCAGTATATTTCTCTAAGTCTTGAGTTATTTTCTAGAAATATTGGCAAGTGGAAAAAGTCAGATAGACTTTATGAAGCCAGGTTCCTCTTCCTTCTGCAACCATGTCTCCCTTTCTAGCAGACTCTGTGGCCCATATATGCTTCCTAGTAATGTTGGATTTTTAGGGGGAATATCAATTCCTGATTTTCCTTTGAGATAGTTCACTCAATCTTCATATGCACCCCATCACCACAGAAAGACACATTTTCTAAGAAAGTAATAATATATACCTCTATAGGTCAGTTTAAATTTATACTTGGAAAGAGAATCTTGCTCTAAAGGAAACAATCTGTAGGCATTCCACTCTGCCCACCATGAAATATCTCTTTTACATGATTTTAGCTTCTAACACCTCTGCACCCAGAAAAATCTCTGCTATACATTTACATATCTTATGGTCCTTCTGATGAAATGTTCTCTGAATAATGAGATGGTTTGCCTCCAAGGCAAAAGCAAATTTTTCATCTTGCAATAGAATACTTCTCTGCTGGATGCTCCAAGATGACAGGATTTTCAAGTTCTTGTCTTCCCATTAAAAAGAGGTGGCTGTCTTCCTTCATTTCTATTTGTATGTTTAGTAAGCATCTGAAACATAATGCGACCAAAACAGAACTCTTGATTTCCTTCCCTCTCCAAATTTCCCCTATTCCTCTGTACCCCATCTCATTAAAGGGCAACCCCAAGGATTTGGTTGCTCAAGTAAGAAACTAGGTATCTTCTTTGATCCATCTCTTTTCCTCACCAGACCTCTTCCCCCCTCTTTCCAAGCCATTAACTGTTGTCTTCCTAGTTCCATACAAAACATATCCCAAATCCATCATTTCTTTACCCCCAGTCACACGATCCTATGATTATTGCAGTAATCCTCTAACTAGTCTCTCTGTTCCTGTTCTTGTATTCCCTAGAAGCCTGAGTGATTTTTTTTAATGTGAAATTCAAATAATGTCATTTTTCTGCTAAAAACCAAACAATGGTTTCCTACCACTCTTAGAATATCCAGACTCCAGAATATCCATGACCTACAAAATCCTACATGATGAAGGAAAAATCCTTGAACTTGGTGACTGATTGGCTATGGGGGGAGAGGAGGTGTCGAGACGAAATGTCCAACATGAAATGTGTCAGGGAGTGTCCAAGGGAGTTCAGGGGACACTCACCAACTCTTTAGCTTCTTTGGTTCAAGTGCTAAGTACAGGCTTCTGGTTAAATCACCTTCTAGAGGATAAAGAGTCCTCCAGAGGGAAAATGGGTGACCTGTGATGAAGATGAAGAAGTGACAGCAGCTGTTGGAAGGAACTTAAAGGCATTTTGATGTCAAATTCTCCCAAATCTTGGAGGCCAGCACTAGTCCTCAGAAGAGTACTTAATGTAAGCAGAAAGGGCTCAGGGAGTGGGACAGTGAGTTGTTTACTTTAGTATTTGCTCCCAAATAATAATATCTTACCTATGTTTTTAATGATATAATTTAAAATTCTAATGTTACAAAATGCTATAATTTAATGTTTTCTTTTTCTTTTTTAGTTTAGGATCGACAGTGGAATATAATTTAATGTTTTATGTTATAATTAACATGCTATAATTTCACTGTTATAATATAGTTATAATTATATTCCTAATTATATATGTATGAAATTCCTAACTCTATATATGTTTCAATACACACATACACACACACATGTACACATACACTTAGCAGACTCACATTTCTATGAGATCTACTCTTTTGCGTGGTTATACCTTAGAAGTGGCAACCTAGTTTGATCTTATAATAGGTTTTGTTTTGTTACCAGTAATGTTTATATACACACACACACACTTACATGCATAATATTTGTGACCGTGTTTAAAGGACAAACTCTCTAGCTCCATCAGACTTACCTCTTACTTAGGTCCAGTACTGGTCAGAACCATGCAGGCCTACTGGAAGCATCAGTCACTTCCACCTGTTGGCAGGGTCAGTTCACTGTGTCACTAAGAACAGCACGTGTCATACTTCTCATTCTGCCCAGGTGCCCACCCAGGCACTTGGCTGTGTCAGTGACCAATAGATGACTCAGCTCTTTTTGCCATGCATCCTCTTCCTCCTGCAGCACCTCGGTTTTAGTTTTCCCCTGACCATGTGTCTTACACTTGAGTAAGCCATTTTGCCTTTCCAGGCCTCGTGTTTATCCTTTACGAAATGATGAGATGGGACTGTTCAACCTCCTGAACACTTGAGGCACTAAGAGTTTCTGTTTCTGTGATGTTTGATTTCTCGAGCTACGGAGATGCCTACTCATAATCCATTTACTCTCCTCGAACCCCTTCTGTTTGAGCTTGAACAAGTGACCCGATGGTCTTCACTTCTGCCACCTGTGCATTTAGCAGGCAACGTAGTCATCGCTGGCATGCTAGTTCTTTGCACACCATCTAGCTTCTCTGCGATGCAAGCAGAACAAATGCAAGCATAAGATACTCAGACCTTGTTTATGGATTGCTGGCCCCATCCCCAGAGTTTCTGACTCAGTAGATCTGAGGCGCCCTTTGCTGATATTGATAATACCTCTTGAGAACCACTGATCTAGCCTAAGAACAGGGTGCAATTTATCTCTGGCAAGGAGAGTGGCAAGCTGAAAGAGATGGAGACACACAAGACCGTGGCACATTTGGGGTGTTACATGGTTGATTTGTTTAAAGCATATGTCACAAAGTGAGCAAGTAAGAAGAAAAGAGTCAGATGATAGAGGGCTGGACAAATGAGACTAAACTGTTTGAACTTTATCCTGAAGGGCTGTTGGGAGAAGGTATTGAAGGATTTTAGTGGAGGAGGGACATGGTGAGACTTGTAATTTACAAAGATTACTCTGCCTGCAGGGTGGGGAACATTCTGGATGGCACCCAAACTGGAAGCAAGGCGGCCAACCAGCAGACACAGTCAGCCAGATTAGAACAGGAGAAGTTAATGGTGTGGAACCAGTACAGTGGCAATGAGAATTAAGAGTTAGAATCAATAGTTCTTTGGAGACTTAGTGGCCAATTAAATATGGAAGAAAAGTTTCATAACAAATAAAAAAAAAATCATCAGGCTCTTTAGTGTCTCATTACCACTTTATCTTTCCACCTTTAATATTTCTAGACATTATACCTATACTTATTTTGTGAAATTCTTAATTTTCTTTTTTTACATCATTTCTTCCTGGGTCATTCAGTATATTTAGTAGATCAAAGAGAGGGTAAGTAAAGGAAAATTGTATTTATTAAAATTCTTGGGGCAACTGTGTATGTAATAAAACTGCTGTTGAGGTCTGTTTTGTTGACACAGTGTAGCTGGTCCCAAAGCAATTGGTCCTCAATTAGTGGAACCCACCGGTAGGTTGCAAGCAAGGCCACGCGATAGTCACAAAAACATTACCTGCACAAGATCATAATATCTGTGGGCAGACATTGCAGCCACCATTGCTTTCCTTTCTGTCTTCTATCCAGATCGCCACATGCGTGCACGTGGTGGGCTCAGGCACCGGCTGAATCAATCGCATTTCCCTCTTAGCACTTTGCATGCTGCTTTGTTGCTCTCTCTCTGTGCGTTTGCCTTGCCCTTTGGCCTGTGAAGCTCTCAACAGTAGGAACTCTCAGAAAAGAGGAGCAGAGGGAGCAAATTATCCCTCAGCTTCCCGACTTAGACCCAGGGACTGTCTGGGTGGATGGAGTTTAAAGCTCTTGCAGAAAGACTGTTAGTTTCAGGATATCTGTAGAACCCTTGGTAAATCTTGTCTTGCCTAAACTGGCTGGAATTCTCTGAAGAGCTTGAGAACAACTTTCTTTCCTAGGGGATGCTAGAACACAGTAAAAAACTGTATTGATGTCTTTCCTGGCTCAAATTATACTTGAAGAGTGTTGTCTGGGGGCTGTATCCTATATTAACCTTTGCTCAAAGACAACATTCAGAAGTGCACTACATAATCTATGTACCATTAGAACCATTTTGGTTGCCGGTCACACCTCCCTTCCTTCTCTGGGTGGAACCTCTCTACCTGGTACTGAAGAGAGTGTTCCTCAACTTCTTTTTGGTCACATTTTTAAATTAAATGATTTAATTTAAGTCCCTAAATAAAACTTTTAAATTTTATCTTCTGTGTATGCCTTCCTACCAAGGAAGTTTTGTGGAATCTCAGTTTCTGTGGATAATATTAGGGGAAAAATATGTTTCTTAAACATACTTGCACCTGTAGACTTTCTGATGGGGACTCTTAAGGAGCTGCCAGACCTGTGGGTGGAGTTTGAGACTACTGGTACAGGGTCATGTGCGCAAAGCCTCAGCCAAGCAGAACTTGGTACCTGTGACCTGCCCACTGCCATTTTCCTTATATTAATCTGAGCAAGGGTGGATGTGAGCTGAGACCCTAAATTTTGTTTTTCCTCTAAATTATAATCCCTAAAAATAAATTAGTTTTAAATGAAATATTCTGAGCTGGGATTAAGAATTCTGTGTTCCAAAAGCAGTGCCTATTTCTTAAATAGTTTAGGAATGTGACAAAAGTCACTAAACTTCTATTTTTGTTGTCCTTATAATTGGATTATTGGCTAGCTTTTTAAAAAATATTTTATTTTCTTTCATCCTCTGGTTTGCACAATCACCTTTGACCCAGCACTTGTCTGTGCACTTAAATCACATTCTCCAAAGACCATTAACAGGTGCTTGCTGTGCACATCTCTTGTGCTGCTCCCCATGGGAAATGCTACATAATGAACTAAAATGGGCAAAGCAGAGCTGTTGGGAAGAAAGAGAGTAGCTTTTCTTTGTCATATTAACAAGGCATAGGTTTCACTCCTAGAATTTATATACAGTGAAGATCAGAGAGACTTCTTTTTTTAGATCCTAGAATTATGTTGAGTCCTTAATCTGTGGAAGGTTTTCTTTCTGTAGGTTTTCTGCTCAACCCTATATTCAAGTTTTTACCTGTATCAGCTGCAAATTCAAACCCAGCTCATATTACTTCTTCAGTGATGTAACTTGGGTGTGTTAATAAAGCTGGAAGCTTCTACTTGGGTTTGCTTTGTCCTAGAATCTTTGTATTCTGTCAAACAAAACCATGCTCGGTGCAAGTGTGACTTAGCGGTTTGGTGGCAGGTAGTGTGCACCATTTAGTAAGATAGGAGGCCTTCCTTGTCCATAACCACTACTTTTACAGATCAGATATATAAAATAAAGAAATAAACACCATACGATACATGTGATGGGTGTGCAGGAGTTCTTAGTGTGGGTCAAACTATGAGGTGTTAACAGCAGAGATTAGCATCCATAGAAAGTTTAGCTAGGTCATTCGATACCTAAATTTGCTTCCTGACTAACTCTACACACCAAGTAAAAGAAAACCTTGAATGGTGAAATTGCATGTTGTATATTATAAACTTCCTGGATGGATTTCACTTTTTATTATTCATAGTTTCCAGGTGGAAATACAAGGTGACTGGTTTCTTTCTAAGTGCTTGCATATGTACACACATGTACTAGCCAATCTGCTTTAATGGTAGCCATGCATGCAGTTATTTAAAATGTAGGGTGGGGGGGGGTGTCAATGACTCCTAATATCAGAGGTCTCAGACACTTTATAACTTTTCCTTCAACTATTCTCAAAGAGTTGGCTTTTGGTTCTCTAGTTTGTTATCTCATGGTCCCTAACTGCAGACTTTAAAAACATATAAACAAATAAAAAAGCATATAAAAACAGAAAGTAAGGGGCAGCCAAGAAAGCCAGAGGACTCACTCTCACTCTCCTCTCTTTCTCTCTTAAACACTTCCCAGAGCATCTTCTAGAGATTTCCTCTTGTGTCCCACTTCCCTCCACCAGGTTAAGGGAAAAGGGGAAAGAGGTGCCTGGCATTCTTAGTCAGTATCCTGGGAAGCAGATTCAGTAAACAAGGAAGAATGGGGGAAAGGAATTGCTGTCAAGTGCAAAAAAATAAAAATTAAAATAAAAACAGCACTCCACAATCAGAATGAAAAAAAAAGAACAATAAGCATTGTTGGAGTTTATTCATCCATTCTGTTGCCCTGTAGCTGATATTGCCATAGAAACCAGGCAGGAATAGAGCTGCCTGGTTCCTGTCTGTTCCAAGCTTTGGATCCTGTAAATTCCCAGATTTTAAAAGGATTTTTGCTTACGTGCTAGTCAGTTTGCTCTTTACAACCAAAGGCACCTAACTGAGTCCAAGAGTACCGAATTGGAAGTCAGATTATCTGGGTTTTGACATCAGGTCTGCCATTCGGTGTTTGTGTGACCTGGAATTAGTCATGTCACCTCTCTCAACCTCAGCTTTTTCATCTGTGGAATCAAGTTGTTTCATTGCTTGAAACCTATTGTCATTATCGGTTCTATGATTTTGTGAGATCTATTATTATAGTCAATTACAGGCCTTCTGTTCTTGAATATCCATGGAATCATTGAATAAATTTGCTTTTTTCTTCTACATCAAAAACCAAACAGCTTATTAACATTATGATGAATAAATTAGAATAGAAATTAGACTTTAAAAATCGGAGAGGCCTCTAAAGGCCAAATTGTTTACCTGAAATATTATGATTTTAGTACCCTGGAAATAGATTTGGTGACCATATGAAGCAGCAAATATTCCATCAAACATTTTGTGTTTACTTTTGCTATCCTTTTGCAGTAAATTAGCAAATATCAGTTAAGTACTTACTATGCATTAGGCACAGCATCAGATACTGAGAATGTGACAACATGTGGTGTATATCACTTTGGATTAAGTCTGGCAACAGGTAACAGAGACCAAATAAAACAACAGTTTAAGGAGGGGAGAATTGTTTTGTTTTTTTCATGGATAGCCTAGAAGTAGGCAGTCCAGGGTCCTACAGAGACCCAGGCTCTTCCTGTATTGTTGCTTTGTCCCAGGTGAGTCTCTATGCCCCAGGTCACCTCATGGTCAGGGTGGCCAGTCCATCTTTATCTGTCTCAGCTGATTGTAGCTAGCAAGAGAAGAAAGTGTTAAAGAAGGAAGAGAGAAAAAGTGCACAGTGGCTATTTTTTAGGGAAGGTCTCTGGAAGCTGCCTCATGAACTCCTTCTCACTGGCCACAAGATAGTCTTACTGCTACATCGAACCATAGGGGAGGCTGGAAAATATAGTACTTATTTATTTATTTATTTATTTATTCATTTTGCCTAGTAAAAAATTAGGGGTTCTATTATTTTGGAAGAAGATGATGGATAAATAACTAGCAGGCTTTGCTATACATGGTGACTCAGTTTTCTTGAGATGTACGTGTAAGTACTTAGTTAAAATGCAGTATAGAAATAACAATGTGAATGTACACACTTGTGCATTTCAAAGTAGAAAGTAAATGGTAGAGCAGGTAGAGAGAAATCTGGAAAGGCTTCAAGGATGAGGTAATGCCTAAAGTGAGACTTGAGACATAAGTTAAATTTAAGCAAAAAACAACATAGGCTTGTGGGCTACTATCGAAAATTCAGTACTAATCATCAGATAAATGCAAATCAAAACCACAGTGAGAGGACAGGCGAGGTGGCTCACGCCTGTAATCCTAGCACTCTGGGAGGCCGAGGTGGGTGGATTGCTCGAGGTTGGGAGTTCGAAACCATCCTGAGCGAGACCCCGTCTCTACTAAAAATAGAAAGAAATTAATTGACCAACTAAAAATATATATACAAAAAATTAGCCGGGCATGGTGGCACATGCCTGTAGTCCCAGCTACTCGGGAGGCTGAGGCAGGAGGATCGCTTGAGCCCAGGAGTTTGAGGTTGCTGTGAGCTAGGCACTCACTCTAGCCAGGGCAACAAAAGTAAGACTCTGTCTCAAAAAAAAAAAAAAAAAAAAACACAGTGAGATATGATCTCATCCAGTTATATTGGCTTTTGTCAAAAAGACAGAGGGTAGCAGATAGTGGTGGAGATGTAGAGAAAGGAGAACCTTCGTACACGGTTAGTGGGAATGTGTTCTCCATAGTCAGTACAGCCACTATGGAGAACAGTATAGAGGTTCCTCAAAAAATAGAGAAAAATAGAACTACCCTATGACCCAGTAATTTCCTCATTGGGTATATAGCCAAAAGAAAGAAAATCAGAACATCAAAGAGACATCTGTACTCTCGTGTTTATTGCAGCACTATGCACAAGAGTCAAGATATGGAATCAATCTATACGTCCATCAACAAAGGAATAAAGAATATGTGGTGTGTGTGTGTGTGTGTATGTATATAATTGAATATTATTCAGTCATATAAAAGAATGAAATCCTGTCATTTTCAGTAACATGGATGGAACTGGAGGTCATTATGTTAAATGAAAAAAGTTTAATAGAAAAAATAAGACCTGGTGTTCAATAGGCCAGGAGGGTGATTATAGTTAACATTAATCAATTATGCAGTTCAAAATAGCTAGAAGAGAATAATTTGAATGTTCCTAGCATAAAGAAAGGAAAAGGTGGTGAATATACCAATTATTCTGATTTGATTATATGAATATACAAAATTATCACAGGTACCCTTAAAATATGTACATCTAATATGTATCAATAAAAATTCAGTGCTAAGGGAACATATATTCACAGTTATGGATCCTGGAGCATGATGTTGGAGTAGCAGGGAGAGATTATGTTGTGGAGCTCTTTTCATATGATCATATGAATCCTATAAAAAGATCATAAGATTTTATTTTATATAAACCAGTATACAAAACTATAGTAATTATAGTCCTACATGCTAGCAATGGACAATCTAACAATAAAAGTAGCATCAAAATTACAAAGCACTTAGGAATAAATGTAACAAAACAAGTGCAAGAAATATACACTGAAAACTACAAATTATGGATGTGGGAAATTAAAGAAGGTCTAAATAAATGGAGAGACCTCACACATTCATGGATTGGAAGACTCAATGTAGTTATGATGGTCATTCTGCAATTGATCTATAGATTCAACACAATTCCTATTTAAATCCCCATGAGCTTCCCCCCCCCCAAGAATTGACAAACTGATTCTAAAATGTATATATATGGATATGTAAAGGATCCAGAATAGTGAAGCAATTTTAAAAAAGAGAAGAAGAAAGTTGGAGGAACTACACTATTTAATTCAAAGCTTATGATAAGCCTACATTCATCAGGCAGTGTGGTTTTGGTTTAAGAATAGATATATAAATCAATGGTACAGAATTAAGAGATCAAAAATAAACTCTCATATTTATGGTCAGTGGATTTTTAACAAAGGTGTCAAGGCAATTCAAAGGGGGTAAGGATAATTTTTTTCCCCCACAAATAGTACTGGGACAATTAGATATCCACATGTATAGCAGGGAATATATATCCTTATCTTACACTATATGTAAAATTATCTCAAAGTGAATCATAGACCTGAAGATAAGAGCAAAAGTTATAAAACTTCTAAAAGAAAACATAGCAGGAAATTTTTGTGATCTTGGGTTAGGCAATGAGTTCTTAGCTATGACACCAAAGCCACAATACATAAAAGAAAAACTGATAAAGTGTCCTTTGTCAAAATTAAAACCCTTTGCTCTTCAAAAGATACCATTAAGAAAACAGGCAAGCCATATCCTGAGAGAAAATATTTGCAAGTCATTTATCTAATAAAAGACATGTATTCAGAATACATGGAGAAATCTTACAACTCAATAATAAGAAAATTCATTTTAAAAAAATAGGAAAATACCTGAACAGACACCTAACCAAAGAAGATATACAGGGCAAGTGAGCACATGAAAAGATGCTTAACATCATTTGTCATTAGGGAATTACAAATAAAACTGCAGTGAAATACCACTTCATACTCGCTAGAATGTCTATCATCAGAAAGACAGATAATTAAAAGTATTGGTGAGGATTTGGAGAAAAAGGAAACCTTTGTGCATTACCCAAGCTAATTGAAAATATATGTCCCCATGAAAATTTGTACCAACATGTTCGTAATGGAATTACTCAGTCACGAGAGATCCAAACAATCCAAATGTCCATCAGATGCTGAATGACTAAACAAAACGGGGTATAAGCATACAATGGAAAACTTCCACTGTTGTTATTCAGCAACAAAAAGGAACAAATTACTGTTATAAGTTGCAAATTGAAGGAACCTCAGAAACATTAGTCTAAGTGAAAGAAGCCAGACTTCATAGATTTTATTTGTATTATTATATTTAAATGAAAAGGACAGGACAGGCAAATCTATAGGGACAGAAAGCAGACACCTTTCAAGTGCCTCCATTATCCATCTTTTTGCTTTCTGTGTTGCTTTCAATTACCTGTGGTCAGCCACAGTCTAAAAATATTAAATGGAAAATCTCAGAAACAGAAAATTCATATGTTTTAATTTACATGCCTTTCTGGGTAGTTGATAACATGTTGCTCTGTCTTGTTCCATCCTGTCTGGGACTCAAGTCCTCCCTTTGTCTAGCACATCCACATTGGATACCTGACCTCCCTGTCAGTCATTTAGTAGCCCTTTCTGTCATCAGATCTATGGTGGTAGAATAGGCAGTGTTCGTGTTCAAAGTCAATAGTAGCCTGACGCTACATCACAATCCCTGTATCATTCACCTTGTGCATCTCATCTTGTAGGCAGCTTACGTCATCATAAGAAGGGTGAGTACAGTACGATAAGATACTGTGAAAAAGAGAAAGAGAGAATGAATGAATGAATGGAGGGTTTGGTTCTAGACCACCATGATAAAGTGAATATTGCAATAAAGCAAGTCACGTGAATTTTTTTGTTTTCTAGTGCATGGAAAAGTTATGTTTATGCTCTACTGTAGTCTGTTAAGTGTGTAGTAGCGTTATGTCTTAAAAATCCTGCCTTAATTAAAAATAACATTTTATTGGTAAAACATGTGAAAAAATCATCTGAGCCTTCGGCGAGTCATAATCTTTTTGCTAGTGGAGAGTCCTGTCTTGATCTGACGGCTGCTGACTGATCAGGGTGGTGGTTGCTGAAGGGTGAGGTGGCTGTAGCAATTTCTTAAAATAAGACAACAATGACATTCGTGATGTCGATTGACTCTTCCTTTTGCAAAAGGTTTCTCTGTAGCACACAATGCTGTTGGATAGCATTTTACCCACAGTGAAACTTTCAGAATTGGAGTCAGTGCTTCTCAAACCCTGCAACTGATTTATCAGCTAGGTTTATGTAAGATTCTAAATCCTTTGTTGTCATTTCAACAATGTTCACAGCATCTTCAACAGGAGTAAATTCCATTTCAAGAAACCACTTTCTTTCCTCACCGATAAGAAGCAATTTCCCATCCATTCAAG
The DNA here is from genome assembly GCF_040939455.1 of Microcebus murinus. Lineage (NCBI taxonomy): Eukaryota > Metazoa > Chordata > Mammalia > Primates > Cheirogaleidae > Microcebus > Microcebus murinus. The sequence goes on along the minus strand of NC_134122.1, from coordinate 48,077,536 downwards.
TTTTATCATGAGAGTGCAGCAATTCATCACATTTCCACTCTCTACTTTTAATTCTAGTTCTCTTACTGTTTCTAAGATATCTGCAGTTACTGCAGCCTCCACTGCAGTCTTGAAGTCGTCCGTGAGGGTTGGAATCAACTTCTTCCAAATTCCTGATTAATACTAATATTTTGACCTCTCCCCATGAACCATGAATGTTTTTTTATGGCATCTAGAATCCTGAATTCTTCCCATAAGGTTTTCAATTTTCTTTGCCCAGATGTATGAAGAGAAATCAGTCCCTATCCATGGCAGCTATCATGTTACAAAATGTATTTCATAAGACGTGAAAGTCAAAATTATTCCTGGAACAATGGGCTGCAGAATGGATGTTGTGTTAGCAGACATGAAAACAACATTGATCTTCTTGTATATCCCCACCAGAGCTCTTAGGTGACCAGGTGCATTGACACTGAGCAGTAATATTTTGAAAGGAATCTTTTTACAGGAGCAGAAGTTCTCAACAGTGGGCTTAAAATATTCAGTGAACTGTGCTGTAAACAGACGTGCTGTCATCCAGGCTTTGTTATTTCATTTATAGAACACAGGCAGAGTAGATTTGACATAATTCCTAAGAGCCCTAGGATTTTCAGAATGCTAAATGGACATTGGCTTCAACATAAAGTCACCAGCTGCATTAGCCCCTAACAAGAGAGTCAGCCAGTCCTGGGAAACTTTGAGGCTAGACATAGACTTTTCCTTTCTAGCTATGAAAGTCTGTGAAGACATATTCTTCCAATAGAGAGATATTTCATCTACATTGAAAATGTGTTGTTTAGTGTAGCCACCTTCATCAATTACCTTGGCTAGATCATCTGGAAAGCTTGCTGCAGCCTCTATATCAGCACTTGCTGCTGCTTCACTTTGCACTTTTATGTTATGGAGATGGCTTCTTTCCTTAAACCTCAGGAACCCAAATCAGCTAGCTTCAAAGCTTCCTTCTGCAGCTTCCTCACCTCTCTCAGCCTTCATAGAGTTGAAGAGAGTTTGGACCTTGCTCTGGATTAGGCTTTGACTTAAAGGCATGTTGTGGCTGGTTTGATCTTCTATCCAGACCACTAACACTTTCCCCGCATCAGCGATAAGGCTGTTTCACTGTGTTATCATTGGTATGTTCACTGACGTATAATAGCACTTTGATAACTTTTTCTTTGCATTCACAACTTGGCCAACTGTTTAGTGCAAGAAGCCTAGCTTGTGGCTTATCTTGGCTTTCGACATGCCTTCTTCACTAAGTTTAATCATTTCTAACTTTTGAATCAATGTGAGAGATGTGTGTGTGACTTTTCCTTTCCCTTGAACACTTAGAGGCCATTTGTAGGGTTATTAATTGGCCTAATTTCGATATTGTTGTGAGACAGGAAATGGGGAGGCCCGAGGAGAGAGAGGAAGAGAGACAGGGAACGGCCAGGTCCGTAGAGCAGTCAGAACACGGACATTTATTGATTAAGTTTGTCATCTTATGTGGTTATGGTTCTTGGTGTCCCAAAACAATTACAACAGTAATATCCAAGATCACTGATCACAAATCACCATAACAGATGCAATAATAATGAAAACTTTTGAAATATAGCTAGAATTACCAAAATGTGACGTAGATACATGAAGTGAGCACGTTATTGGCAAAATGACACCAATAGACTTGCTTGACACAGGGTCACTACAGAGCTTCAATTTGTAAAAAATGCAGTATCTACAAAGCACAATGAAGGGAATAACAATAAAAGAAAGTATACTTGTATTAGGATTCAGTACTATTCAAGGCTTCAGGCATCCATTGGGGGGTCTTAAAATGAATCCTCCAAGGATAACGAGAGATTCCTACAGTAGTTTCCCAGGCTTGGGGGCTAGAAGCCAATTTCACTGCAGATGAGCACAATAGAATCTTTTAGGGGATTTAAAATGTATTTAATACTGGATTGTGGTTATGGTTGATCAACTCTATAAATTTACTAAAAATCAAGTTATTGTATACTTAAAATGGGTGACTTTTATGGTATATAAATTATACCTAAGTAGAGGTCTCAACAAAGCAAAACTGAAGAAAACACAGTCTGAATTAGAGAGGTCTGTGGTCTGAAATAGAGACAGGAAGCAGAAACCCTAGGAAGAATTCTGAATATATACGTGTTCAGACTCTTCCCTGGTGGTTCTGATTCTCCAGGTTTGAAGTGGGCTTGGGCATTTATTCTATGTAAATGCTTCTGGGTGATTTTGATGTGTACTGTTAGATAATAATACAGTATGGAGACACTGAAGGCCTGGAATTAGGCAGGGCCATGGTTAAACTCATCTTTTAGGTGTATTAATAGAACAAGGGTGATGTAGTGGAGGGTGGATTTGAAGGTGATTTGTCTGCAGCCTAGAGATCTGTTAGGAGCTTGTAGCACTTGTCCAGGGAAATAATAAGTACTCAATTGGGAGGAGCTAATGTGATTGTTTCCTCATCTGTGAAATGGGGATAACAGGGCCACTTTATCCAACCTTTCTTCATAAAGTAGTTGTGAGGATTAAATGAGTTTATATATGCAAGCTGGTCAGAACAGCTCCTAGCACATAGGTTAGGCAAGTGTTTGCAGTTATTATTTTTATTATTACATAAGTATTGGCAGTTATTATTGTTGTTATTATTTTTATTATTAACAGTGGCATTTGGGAGATGCCTGGGGATCAGAAATGTAGATTCGGATGATTAGATGAAAGTGATAGTATTGACTCTCTAAGAGAGAAAAGGGACCAGGAACTAAGACAACACAGGAGAGAAGAGGACAGGAAGAAGGCTGGGACTAGGCCCCCTCACTCTGGTGTTCTGGACTAGGAACACTAGGGTGGATGTAGTCTTAGGTATGCTTGTGGCTGGGGAGGGGTAGGAATCTCAAGATGGAAACAGGCACTGTTTGGGGCTGGTGCTCTGGGAAGAAGAATGCAAATTTGTTTACCGAGAGAGTCATGGTAGTAGACATAGAGAAGCAACTTAATGCAGTGTAAATTCTAACTTCCTCATCTTTTCAAGCTTTACCTCTGCTTGTGATACTTTCATTTGTTGTTGCTCAGTACTCTCTTCTGTTTCCCTCATTGACAAGTCTAGAAATCATTCCTTCTTATACCCTCCACCTTTTCATCTTTTTCCTTAGGTCAGCACTTTCTCAAGTTGTCTTTGATGAAACTGGATCTGAAATGGCTTCTAGTTTACTCATTTGTTCATAAAATATACTGTACGACTGGGCAAGAGGGTGGCAAGAATACCCCTTGAGGACAGCCAGGGAGGACTCTGCCAGGACTTTTGTATTTTACAAAATGACAGAGCATCTATTTATTTATCTCTTTTGAGGACATAAAATATAACAGGCTGTTTAATCAAAATTAATAGTGCCCCCTTTGGTTCTAATAAAAAATTCATTTATTATGATAATATCTTTATAAATGTGAAGTGTTTTCCTCTTAATGATTTTCTAGAACTCTAGTGGTAAATCACATTTTGCTTCCTCCTAACCCTGGGAGATAGTTGAAAACAAGAACAGAGTAACCTGATCAGCTATTTATAGCAAAGACCAAGGATATAGCTTCTTAGAGTTATTTGACATCTTAGAGAGACAATAAGATGTGATCTACTTTTACAAATAATAGAACGATTAAAGAAAGAGAGAAAAATATAAAGAAGTGAAAATGACTAACAACTGACAATGTTCATATAACTATTTTACCTAGTGTGATTGGAGAATAGGAACTCCTAATTATATATGATTCTAATAGAGAGATTTCCATGCAAAACCAAGGATAACTAATTTTCAAAGAATCAGAATAAAGCAAACCATGTTTGGCCCTATGGCTTCATTAAACATAATTTAATTAGAATTAATGATTCAGTAAATGCTCAGGAATTGCACAGGCCTGGGGTCAATGTCATTGCTCAGACAGAGTACAGAACCATCAGGTCATACCCAACAATCGTTTCTAGAAAAATTAGTTTGTGTGTCCCCAGTTTAATTGTGTTTTCTGAGTATATGGACTCGCATTAAGTAGGAATTTGCAAGAATGATAAGGCAAGGACTGAAAGTAGGAAGTCAGCCTATTATTAGAGGGGCAGCACAATACAAGAGAAAAGAACCTTGAATATAGATTGAAAGAGGTTATTGATTTTGTGAACTGATAGACTGATCACCTTGCGGCCAAAATCTGACTGTGGTGCAGGAATTCTTTACGCTGAACTTATAGAGGTTATTTGTTTCCTGTGATAGACCCTCAGCAGTATATTTTTAACATAACAAATCTCTATGGTTTTGAGGTGGGGGGGCCTCAAAGCCCATCACTATTCTGCATGTTGAGTGTCTTTATCTTCCTGGATAAGATTTATGAATGTTCCCAGAATTTCAAGATTTGCACTGGCAAAATTGTTTTAAAATGGTTCCGATCGTTTCCCGGAAATTTCTCCTTCACTGTCCCCGTGATGGTATGGCAGGGTTCCCAGACCAGTCAAGTTCCATTCGCAGGATACACTGATAAGATGCATATTTCCCTGAGGAGGGAAGGAGGAAGTGGCCTACTTCACCGTTAGGGGGGAAAAAAGAAAGCCTCTTTCAATATTTTATTAAACCATCTCTGGTGCAACCCCATTTCTGTCTCTTCAAATATTTAGAGCAGCTCAATTAGCTTTGGAAAGCAGTTTCCGAGAGCTTTCCGCTAGCTCGTGGCCACAGACAGATGGCATCGAGTGACTGGAGTGCGGGGGACTCTCCCCTCTAAGTGAGGGCCGGTAGACGTGGAAGCTGCATGCAAGAGGCCTCTTGGCAGGAACAGAGCTGGTGGCTGCCAGAGAAATTCAAAGGTCGGAGAAGAGGGTTAGAGATTTCACTGCCGTGGGAAGTTTCCCATTGTTTGCTTCCTAAATTCGTTTTCTCAGAAGTGTTCTGCCTGCAATGTGCTAGTCTATAGACGGTGTGTGTGTGAGGGCTCTTCCTCAGGCAAGGCCTGAAGGAGAAGTCCCCGCTGGACCATCTGTGCCCGCTTTATTGGTGAGCTGAAAGGAGGGTGCAAAGGAAAATTGCATCTAAAAGCTTTCTCAAGTACCGGGCTTTGCATTTTCCAAACACCTTCTTAAAAACCCTACAAGCGAGGGACGGTTTTTATTTTGATTTAATTTTAGACTTACAAGAAGTTGCAAGAATAGTACACAGAGTTCCCCTTTACCCCTCACCCAGCTTGCTTTACTGTGAACATCTTATACAATCATAGTTTAATAATCAAAACCAGGGAATTAACATTAATATGACTCTGTTAAACTACAGACCTTATGCCAATTTCACTGGTTTTCCCACTATTTTCCTTTGTTCGTATTCTTCCTGTGTGAAAATAAGAGCATCAAGACACAAAGTAAATTTACCTAAGGATGTAACCAGCCCAGGTTTGATGCCAAAGCATGTGATTTTTCTTTTTTTTGCTACATCGCCCTTGTAATATTCTGGATTTAGATTCTATGACTCTTCAGGAAATCTAGTTATTTTCCTGAATCCGCCTTTATTAACAGTATATCTGGATCCAGGTCATTTTTCTCTGATTTCAGTGTCCTCGAATGTACTTTTTATCAATTTACTGATATGTCTGTAAGATTGTATTTGTGATTCTGCAATCTACTTGGCTTTATCTATCCGTGCCATAGGTTTCTCATCTGTTCAAAGTGCTCAATGCCCATGATAATCTCTGTAAAAACAATATAACATTTGTTTCAGTGATTTATTTCTGTGTAACAAACCCTCTCAACCTAGTGGATTTTATTGGTATTTATATAATGTTATTGTGCCTGTGCTCACAGTTTCTGTGAGTTAGGAATTAGACAAGGCATAGTGGGGTGGCTTAATTCTGCTTCATGGTTTCTTGCGGCTCAGGTAGAAAGACTCAAATGGCTGGGAAGGGGTCATTTCTAAAATGGTTTCCCCATTCACATTTTTTGGCATCTTGGCAGGGGTGGACAAAAATGCTGGGCTCACCTGGGACTGTCCACTGGAGCTGCAGTCCCTAACCCCTGGGCCGGACTGGTACCGGTCCATGGCCTGTTGGGAACTAGGCTGCACCCCTGCCTGAGCTCCATCTCCCCCTAACCCCCATCCATGGAAAAATTGTCTTCCAGGAAACTTAGAAACGAGGCTGCACAGCAGGAGGTGAGCGGCAGGTGAGCAGCATGCTAGCAAGCGAGGTGAGGCTTCATTTGTATTTACAGCCGCTCCCCATTGCTCGCATCACCGCCTGAGCTCCTCCTCCCTCCCCCACCCCACCCGTAGAAAAATTGTCTTCCTTGAAACCAGTCCCTGGTGCTAGAAAGTTTGGGGACCGCTGCACTAGAGTGTCAATATGTGGCCATTCCAGTGTGGCAGTGTCAGCCTGCTTCCATGGTGGGTGGCTTCCCCAGAGCAGGTGTCCCAGGAGACCCAAGCAGAAGCTCCATGGCCTTTCTGACATAGCCTGAAAAGTCACTCAGTGCCACTGCCACCACATTCTGTTAGATACCAGCAACTCACAACACAGCCCAGATCCAAGGGGAGACAAATGAGACTTCACTTCTTGATGTGGGAATGGCAAGGTCACGCTGTAGAAGAGCATATGGAATAAGAGATATTGAGGGTGGGCATCTTTAGGAAACATAATCTGCCACAACAGTAAATAAAATAATGAAAATGAAGAGTCCCCAGCCAAAGAGAATATTCCGTCAAGGTACTCAGTTACAAATCACTATTGCTTGTTAAGGCTCTTGAAGGCAAATAAAACTGTGTCTTGGGCTTTTGGACTTCATACCAATTGCCTGCCACCAAATACACCTTACCTTCTACCTCTGGTTTTTGCCATTCAGCTTTATTTTATCCAAAGAGGGTTTCCATCATGCTCCAATGTGCAGCAGCGCCCTCAGCCTTTGTCACTTCCTGGCTGGACAACCTGAGCTATCTCTTTAATCTCTATAAGCCTCTCATTTTAGGTATGAGAAGTTTGGGGTAGATGGCTCCTATTGTCCTCCACAGCTCTCTCATATTCTCTCATTGCATACATGCACGTGGATATATTCCTATGCATGGATTTTGTCAATATTTTGCTATGATGAATTCCTCCTTTTCCCCAGCTGATGTAAGGAAATTTGAAGATCCTTGGAATTCCTCACCAGAGCCAAGCAACTTTTGTATTGTTAGTTCATAATCGCTGCTGCTCTCAGATCCCAAGTTCACCTTCTGAAAGCAAAAGCCACACATGTTCTTATGCATTTGAAGGTTCACATAAATAAGATAAAAAGATCATGACAATTTTTAATGAAGTCATCTGGGCAAAGAAAACCTATTTTCAATTACAGTGTGGTTTCTAAAACTTTTCCTTTTTAAAATTATTTTTATAGATGTACATAGGGGTACATTTGCAGATTTGTCATGTGGATATATTGTACAGTGGTGAAATCTAGGCTTTCTGTGAACTCTCACCCAATTAGCATACATGTACTCATTACGCAATTTCTCATCCACTACCCCCCACCCTCCTGCCCTTCTGAGTATCCAAATATCTATTATTCCACTCCCTATGTCCCTGTGTACTCATTATTTAGCTCCCACTTATAAGTGAGAACATACAGTGTTTTATTTTCCTGTTTCTGAATTCTTTCACGTAAGATGATGGGCTCCAATTCCATCCGTGTTGCTGCTACAGACATGATTTCATTCTTTTTTATGGCTGAGTAGTAGTGGGGTGTGTGTGTGTGTGTTCTTTATCATTTTCTTTATCCAATCATCACTAATGGACACTTAAGTTGATTCCATAGCTCTTTCAAACCTCAGAATTAAAAAACGCAAAACCAAGAACACCTACGTGCAGAATAAATTGTTAATGTGAAGAGTTTTGAAAGTGGTTATTTCCTATTCCTATCAAGGGTGATAATGGCTTCCTTTCGTCAATTCCTGCCTATGTGTTAGCGTTCAGCTCAGTGTCAGCTCCTCAGAGAATTAACTAGGTCAGATTTCACTATTGTATAAACTCCTAGTACCATTTCTTCTCTTCACATATCATAATTGTAATTGAATAAGTTCCTCGTTGAATATCTTTTCCCCTCTGCTTTTGTACAAGCAGCATGAGTGCAGGGGTGGTCTGGCTACCTGATTACACCCACCAGCCCCACGCCTGGTGCACTTCCTGGCTGCTAATAGGTGCTCAGAAAAGGCTGACTATATGAATGCAAAATGTGTAGCCCTCCCAATCCATTATATTGAGGTAGAGCTGTCTTTCTATCCAATAATCCTAACTGCCAGACCCTTTGAGACTTGCTTTCTCTCAAGCATGGCAGAAGCAAGTGCTCATAGACTAGATGCTCACTTCCCTCCAACCTCTTCCTAGGGGTTGCATACGATGACAGTAGGATGCTCATTGTTTTGCATGTTTTAGAAAAGCATTTAGTATTCCCGCGAAAAAATTTTATTTGTATTTTTCACCCGGAGGATAAGATGTATTTCCTTGTTTTGTCTTCCTTTTTCTAAGCGAGCATCTTTATTTGGCTAACAGTACTCTCTTCTTTTACCAACGAGCATACCAGGGAATTTTAAAGATCTTGGGGTGCTCTCAACGACTATCACTCTTAGTTTGATATCTAGCCACGGGACCGTCTTTTTTTTTGTGAACGAAGCAGTGCTCTCTCGATTGTGTGCAAACTTTCTACTGGCTCCCAGCCCAAGTTTTGAGTGACGTTGCAAATGTCAGTTCCCTTGAGGACGTCTCATATGTTTCGTACCAATGGATCAACTTTTTCTTACTCTCCCCACTGTTAAATGGCACTCTTCGTTCGGCGTTAGCAAAACAGAGCCAACTTAACATGGAAACTGCGATTTGAAAGTTGGCATACAGTTCCTGTTTATATCTGGCTCAGGCTGGACTGTTATCACTGTTGATAACTGTACCTAACAAGTCAGAAATAACCAAGCTCAAGAAAGTATTCATACTTTCACCCTCCCTGTCAACATGAACTTTAAGATACTAAGTAAGTCATATGCTCAAAGACAAGCTTGGTGGAAATACCATAGACACTCAAAGGCCTGTAATAGCTCCCTAAAAGGCATATCGAACATTTAACATCCAAAGCCTTCCCATTCATTCATTCATTCATTCATTCACTCATTCATCCAGTCAATGTTTGCAGAGCAGACAGTATGTGCCAGGTGCTAGTGACAGAGCAGTGAACATGGGGGACCTCCTCCCTGCCCTTGTAGGTCTTGCCCTGTTCTATGAAAGAAGAACTGAGCATAGAATTTGAAGATTTGTTTAAAGTTCTTATATCAGCAATAAAGTCAGGTATATTTTACCTTAAGACAGTTGCTATATTCACCACATGTGTATTTTTTGGAGCATTGCATGAATTATATAGGTAATTGAAGCCCAATTCTTTCTTTGACTTTTCCCTTAAAAGATATCTGTCTGAAAAGTATTTTCCTTAAATTGCACGTGTTCCTCAGTTCTGTACTGTGCTGTGACTGTGGGGCCACAAACAACTTTTATTTGATCGAGGTCATTTCCAAGTCAAACTTTTGTTGAACCCCTGTTGCATTGCAATCACTGTGTTAGACTGTGGAGGAGCCAGAGCTGTAGTGGGCCTGTTCGGAAGAGCCCCCATGTCTCGAGAAGTTGAGATGATGCAGACTGAAGAAACTAAATGGCGTGATTGATCATGGCTGGGACTGAAGAGGAGAGACATGGGCCTCCATTCTACCTTAGGAAGTGTTCTCTCTACTGTATGCATTTTGTGATATTCACATTCAAATAAGGTGACTATTTTAGACTTAGCCTCCTATGAAGTCTTCAGCAAACCACAGTTGACCAAAATTATTGTTGTGGATTTTCTCTAATTTTAGTGGTGGGAAGAAAGAGACTGAATAGCCTGCTAAATGGCTTTGGAAAACGTATGTTACATAAATAGATGGGTTGTGCTTTGTTCATCAGTTATTAGACAAGGCATCTCATGAAACATCCTTTTTGGGGAACCCAAGATATGTCAGGATAGAATCTTAGGACTGGAATGGACCTTAATGGCTATTTTTTTTTTAACTTTGATTCATTTTTCCTTTTTATTACAATAGAACCTCAATTCTTTTTTTTTTTTTTTTTTTTTTTGAGACAGAGTCTCACTTTGTTGTCCAGGCTAGAGTGAGTGCCGTGGCGTCAGCCTAGCTCACAGCAACCTCAAACTCCTGGGCTCGAGTGATCCTTCTGCCTCAGCCTCCCGAGTAGCTGGGACTACAGGCATGTGCCACTATGCCCGGCTTATTTTATATATATATATATATCAGTTGGCCAATTAATTTCTTTCTGTTTATAGTAGAGACGGGGTCTCGCTCTTGCTCAGGCTGGTTTTGAACTCCTGACCTTGAGCAATCCGCCCGCCTCGGCCTCCCAAGAGCTAGGATTACAGGCGTGAGCCACAGCGCCCGGCCTAGAACCTCAATTCTTAATATGATTATAAACAGTTTTAATAATATCAACAATTACACTCTTATAGGAAGAGCCCACCTGCCCCAAGGTTAAAGCAGTCCTGATAACTCAGTAGGGTTCATTAAAAACAAAACAAAACACCACAACCAATTCATATTATTAGAATATGGGGTTTCTTTCTCATTATTTCCTTTCCTACTTAGAAAAAAAAAAAAAAGGAATGGAGCGAGGAGTGAGAGGAGAGAAAAGCAATTTTCTCTCAGAGATAGATTCTGCTTTCAAAAGTTCTTGACACGGGTCGCACATTAAAACCACCCTGTGGAGCTTTAAGGACACTCTGTGCCTTTACCCCGTCCCCAGACATTTTGCCTTAATTGGTCTGCAGTGTGGCTCAGGCATTGGTATTTTTAAGAAGATCTTTAGGTGAATGCAACCAGGGATAAGAATGACTTCTGTAATATCTTTAGATGAATATGATGAGAGCAGGGATTACTTCTTGAGGTCAGGAATTGTTTCTTTTAAAAATTCCTTTTATTAACAGGATTAAAATCTGGACTTGCAAATTTGGACATTTATTTAAATACCAAATACATTTTCTCCATGGTCTTTCCAAGTTGGCAATATAACAAAATGAAGCAGAGCATGTAACAGTCAGGTGAAGAAGAAATCGATGATGGAGCCTCTGAAGTAGAAATTGACTTCTTATTGACAAGTCAGGTTAGAGATTAGTGAATATTCTTGGTGGAATCTAAAGGTTTCCTGTGGTATCACGTACAACAGATAAAGGAATATGGATTTTCATATGAATAGCAATTTAGGATCTCGATGATTTTTATGAAGAAGGCCGAAGCAAGCCATCATCTTCCTTGATTGGCACGATCATTCCAACTGGTGGCTTTGAGATTCAGCTAAACCAAGAATGAAAAATGAGAATGTTTTGATGTAATTCAATTTTTATGTTTATGAAGCTTTTAAAATAGGTACATAATGTGAATAAAGTCATGTATGACTTCTTTGTAAATTCTGGGTATTAGTCCTTTGTCAGACATATAGTTTGCAAATATTTTCTCCCATTTTGTAGGTTGTCTGTTTACTCTGATTATTTCCTTTGCTGTGCAGAAGCTTTTTAATTTAATTAAGTCACCTTTATTTATTTTTGTTCCGGCTGTGTTTGCCTGTGGGGTCTTAATCATAAATCTTTGCCTAGGCTGATGTCTAGAAGAGATTTTCCTTTGTTTTTTTCTAGAAATTTTATGATTTCATGCCTTACATTTAAGTCTTTAACCCAACTTGAATTAAGTTTTATATATAGCAAGACATATAATTCCTGTTTATTTCTTCTGCATGTGGCTATCAGTTTTCCTAGCATAATTTATTGAATAGGGTGTCTTTTCCCCAATGTATATTTTTGTTGAAGATCACTTGGTTATAGATATATGGATATATTTCTGGGTTTTCTATTCTTTTCCATTGGTCCGTGTCTCTAGTTTTATACCCAGTAGCATGATATTTTGGTTACTATAGCCTTGTTGTATAATTTAAAGTCAGGTAGCTTGATGCCTCCAGATTTGTTCTTTTTGCTTAAGATTGTTTTGGGTATTTGGCTTGTTTTTGGTTACAAATGAAGCTTAGGAAAAATAAATCATTTTATCAAAAAGATACCCGCACTTGGATGCTTATTACAGCACAATTTACAATTGCAAAGATGTGGAATCAACCTAAGTGTCCATCAATTCGTGAGTGGATAAAGAAAACGGGCTGTGTATATACTATGGAATACTACCTAGCCTTAAAAAGGAATGAAACAATGTCTTTTGCAGCAACTCAGATGGAACTGGAGATCGTTACCCTAAGTGAAGAATCTCAGGAATGGAGAAACAAACACCCCCTGTTCTCACTAATAAGTGGGAGCTAAATAAATGGGCACACAAGGCCACAAAGAGACGTAAAGGACATTGGAAACCAAGAAGTGGGGAGCATGGGAGAGGGGTGAGGAATTAAAACTTACCTCTCAGGTACAATGAACACAATGTCCTGGTAATGAGCACACTAAAAGCCCTGACTTCAGCATGATACAAGGTATTCATGTCACAAAAACATTTGGATCCCCTTAATATTATGAAATTAAAAATATATGTATGTAGCAAGCAAGGGGTTAACAAAACAATGCTTCCTCCTTCTGCATGAAGATTTGGCCTTCACTTGTGTATTTTGCTCTGTTTCTCTGCAATCATATATAGATGATATGGGTCAACTTCGTCACTAGGCAACAGTGTAAAATTGACCCCTGACCGGTGCTGATGGGTACTGCTCTGCTCGTGGGCTGAGAGACCTATAAATACCTGACAGGAAGCCGTAACTCTGACCTTCCAAGACCGTCACTCGGGTAACCGTCATGTCTCTTGTGGGGTCCCTGGAAACTATGTCTATGGAGCTATCACAAGAGGTGTGAGGCATGTGGCTTCTAGGCCAGGGTGCCCTCACAGGCTGGAGTCTTCTAGCTCCTGACGACTGGGTGCATGACTGCAAGGACTTCCACAGGAATGTGAGCACTTGCGGATTTCCGGCGGGCAAGCTGCATTCTTGTCCTATAGCTTCTTAGCCCCTGGTTCTCAAAGTGTGGTCCCCCAGTCCAGCAGCGTCATCATCCTGGGAAAATTATTAAAAATTCAAATTCTGTCCACACCCCTCAGCCCCCACACTCCCAGGCCTAAGGCATCAGAAATCCAGGTGGAGTGGGGGAGGGATGGGAGCAGTGATCTGTTTTAACAATCCCCCTGGGTGATTCTGACACAGGCTCAAGTTTGACAGCCACTGCTCCAAAGGAGCCCGAGTCAGTTGTGGCCTATGGCAGGTCCATGAGTCTGAGTATGGAGTTGAACCTACAGAAATGATCTTCTCTGTTGAGCATTGTGTGTTAACTGTACTCTAAGGTGTGTTTGGGGAATGCACTCATCTTCCCAATGGGTAGAAGTGGTTTTGGCATTTACCTGGGGCTCAGTTTGGCATGTATTTTATGGATCATAATATGAGGCAAATAGAAGGTTCGAATTTTGGTGAAACTCACTGACGGTAAATTTGACTTCTTAAATTCCATTTCCCTTAAAGCAAAGGTTCTCCTCTGGAGAAGGGGGTGGGGAGGAAGGGAAGGTGAAAAAAATACATTTGAGTTGAGGCTCTTTTGCAAGAAACACATCTTAGAGTCTTTATTCCTAGAGTCTATTGGAATTTGAGGGTGAAGAAGAACGTCATGCGAATATACACACACATGCACACACAGAAATATATATATATATATTTATATGTAATTTCACCAGGTGTTTGATTCACATATGAGTCTTTTTTATTAATGCCTCAAAATCTAGAAAGGAATACAGCTACTAAATAATTGTCTTTGCTCCTTTGAGTTTTGGAACTTGCAAAATTGGTTGAAAACTGCCTGAAAGCTAATCCTGCAGTAGAGAATTCTTTATTGTCATTTTCAGTGTTATCCTCTTGGGCCAAGTTGAAATAATCTTGAATGGCCTGGTGTGACCTGGCTCTGGTTTGAGGGAAATGTAATTAGCTTACGCTTAACATGTACATAGTTAAGTGAATAATTGGCGCCAATCATGGGGTTGAATAGCCCCTTAGCTTTAATTGGAACCTTTATTTTTGCCAGTGAGCCACTTGAAACGTAAAAGAAAACTTAAAAGGTGCATTTAAAAGGCTTTTGTTGGCACAGTGGATTTTCAATCTTGGTGGAATCCCTTGCTGATCCTATTAAGGGTTTTCTCAAATCATTTGGGTTTTAACCGAGGGGCAGTTTTGCCAGTGGAGTGAATTAGCGTCACAGGGTTACGATACAAATCTGCCTTTGGACCCTTACTTCCTGTATTACGAAGACTCATACTTTTAAGTGACCCCAACTGTAGTAGTCTACTCAGGCTGCCACAACAAAAAAACATAGACTGGGGGGCTTAAACAGTAGACATTTATTTTCTCACAGTTCTGGAGGCTAGAAGTCCGTGCTTAAGGTGTCAGAAAATTCAGTTTCAAGTAAGCTCGCCTTTCCTGGCTCATAACCGGCCGCCTGCTCACTATGTCCTCACGTGGCATTTCCTCCGTGCATGTGCATGGAGAGACAGAGAGCAAATTCGTATAAAGATACCAATCCTATCTGATCAGGGCCCCACCTTTATGACCTCATTTAACTGTAATTACATACAGCCACTCTTGGGATTAGGACTTCAACATAAGAATTTGGCCAGGGGTTGGGGGATGGGGTGGGGGTCGTGTGGACACAAACGTTCACTCTATAACACCCATTCAAGTGAAAATGTCTTAAGAGTAATTAACAATAATTAAATGGTTCATATAACTGAAAGATCTGGGCTAGATTCAGGTTTAAATGAAATAGGACTTTGTCCTTATATATTTCTTAGTGTTGATTTTCATTCTTAGGCAAGTTCTTTTTAAGAGGTGCCAAGCTGGCCACATCAGTTCCAAGTTTATATTCTACCACCTACCTCAATGAAAAGAAAGCTTCTCCTTACCACTTGGTTTATTCGGATTCCCAGGATTGTGTCTCTTTCCATTTATTTGGGCCACAAGCTCACTCCTAAATCAAATACCTTGACAAGGAGGCCAACTGGTCAACCTGGGTTATGTGGCTGGAGCAAGAGTGGACATGTCCAATAGCTTGAATAGAGAATAGAGGAGGAGAAATTATGCAAAGGAAGCCATATGCAATAAAAATTATGCAAAGGAGACCATATGCAATAAAAATAAAGACAATAAATTTTTTTTTGAAGTGACCTGGATTTAGAGTCACTTCATGGACAAATCAAATATGAAGGCTTGATTATGGTAATTCATTCTCTAATCAGGTACATTTTAAAGCTTCTTTTTGCCACCTTCATGGCTGGACCTGGTGCCTTCCACCCTTGCTCAGATCCTACCTCCAGAAAGCCAGCTTTGCTTAATTTTTAAATTTATAAAGCAATCTGTCTTTGCAGACAAATGAGCTGAAATTGAGAGGTTTGAACAATGCCGCCTTTTGGAGTATTCCTTCTTCTGCTAGGGATTTAAAAGCACATTATCTTCTTCACTCATGTGAGATATAAGAGGCTCAGACGTTGGATATTTACCAGCTAATGTGAAAGATACAACAATTGTTATGACTGTGCTGATGTGTTTCAGTGAATAGAAGCCAAGGGGGCACACAGGTTTTTGTTACATGCATGGTTAAGAGAGCCACACACAGGAGTTTGCAGTCTAATCTGAGAGACAGTCCCTGCAGCAGAAACACAAAGCCATGTCAGTTTTCTGGGCTGAAGGGGCTGTTACTGAAATCATGAACTCTGAAGTAACTCTCTTGCTTATTAGCTTTTGTGAACTTGAACAAGTTCCTTAAAATTCTGGACTTTAGTTTCTTCATTTATAGAATAAAAATAATAGAATCCACCACAGAGGACTGTTATGAGAATTAAAGAAGTTAATATATATTAAACGTTCATAAGAGAGTCTGGGTACAGAGTAAATACTGGCCATTATTATTTGGAGAGAGGGGCACATGGCCTTTTTTATGATCTATTTTTTCAATAATTTTGTTCAGCATTCAACTAATGGGGACACCGTGATCTTGGTGACAACAGAAGAGCTTGCGTAAGACTAAACCTTCTGCTAATGACATTATAAACTCTAGGAAGAAAATAGAAAAAAAAAATTTCAAGCCACTGGAAAGCAATCAAAAGCAGATGCAATTAGAAGGCATTCAACTCTTTAAGAAAGGGCACAACACGGGTGGAGATTCACATTTCTAAGGCACTGAGAGCATGTCCCAAATCCCATCTCTTGGGTGGCCAGAACTGAAGCCAGAGGTTGAAATGCGATTAGCCCGAGGAGCCAGAGAAACAGTTTACAACAGCCAGAGTAGCTTGAAACGGAGGGAAGAAATACTAGAAAAGAGAAAGACGTGCAAGGAGGAGCTGCAAAATATGGACATAAACGCCTCTCAAATCTTGGGTTGAGCCCTGAACTGCACATGTGTTGGGGAGATAGCCAAGGAGCCCCAGAGGGAAACAACAGAAGACCCAGAGAGCTTAGTGGGGATTTCAGCTGCTTCCTGGTGCTCAGAGATGGAGTTTGGAGTTTGAGTCCCGTCAAGTTAGAAGACACTGATAAATGCCTTGAACTTTTCATTGAAAACCTATAAAGGCCACCCCTTAGGAATAAACGCTATGTATCAGGATTGAGAGATTTGCCCTAAACCTAAGGGCATACCCCAAATAGGCATATCCCCATGAAACATAATATCAAATCTCAACATATTCAAGGTGATTCACCAATAATTTAATTGCCTGCGAGTACCAAGCTCATTGCTCTTCAAAGGACAATTACAATGAGTCATCTACAATGCCACTATACAATCAAAAGCTATTTTGACCAGGGAAGGTTGAAAATCACTAGATGTAGTCAAGAAAAAATAAGTTAATAGAAACAGACCCAGGCATAATCCTGATATTGGAATTAGTAGACAAACACTTTAAATAAACTAGCATAAATACATAAAGAGTTTACAGGAAAAGATAGATATAACAGAGAAAGAAATGGGGAATTTCAGGGAAAAAAATCAGAAACTTTGTCACTGGCAGATCTACAGTATTAGAAATGCTAAAGTTGAGTTCTTCAGACTGCAGGGAAATGAGGCCAGATGACAACTTAGATTTACTAGAAAGCAAGACAAGTAAAGGGCATTGTTAATCTGTAGGTAAGTAGAAAGAATTTTTCTTTTTTAAAAAAATTATTTAAAATCCACTGAATGTTCACACCTGACAAAGTACACTGAGGACAATATACTGTGACATTTATAAGCTAGGTAGAAGTAAACTTTAAGCAGTAACAAAAGGATTGGGAGAAGAGGGAGGATCGCTTGAGGTTAAGAGTTCAAGACCAGTCTGAGCAAGAGTGACATCCTGTCTCTACTAAAAATAGAAAATATTAGGCGGGCGTGTTGTGGTGCACACCTGTAGCCCCAGCTACTCAGGAGGCTGAGGCAGGAGGATCCATCACTTGAGCCCAGGAGATTTAGGTTGCAGTGAGCTAGGCTGATGCCATAGCACTTTAGCCCGGGCAACAGAACAAAACTCTGTCTCAAAAAAAAAAAAAAAAAAAAAAAAAAAAATTGGGAAGTCTGTAATTGGAATTATACAGTTAAGAGGTTCGTACATTATATTCAAGTGGTATGACATTGGTTCAAGGTAAACTATGATAAGTTAAGAACACATAGCATAATCACCATGGTAACAACTAAAAGACTAGTGCAAAAAGGAATATCTAACAATTCCAGAGACGCTGAGTGTGCCATGAGCAGGGACGCTGACTGGCTCTTGTACAGACTTCAATGTCATTTCCCTGTTTTCTAGTTCTACGGCTTTCACCTCCCGTCCTAGTTGGTTCATTTTGACATGAATTCCAGCAGCCTGCATCAGCTAACTTGAAAGGAGATTTGCATTCAGAATTCGTTCTGATTTGTATGCGATGAACATAAAGTCATGATTAGAGCAGAAGGCATTTTGACTGCTTTGCTCCTGCCAGTGAGATTTACGGTCAGTCATGAAAACTGCAGCGGCTGGTACCCAAGGACGTGCCTGTAAACAAGACATTATCTATCAGCGGGTCCGCATTCGGTGGAAACATTTGAACAGCTAGATGACACGACACCCTAAATGTGTTCCAAGTCAGCACCATCAATGCGGAGCCCATAGCATTTGTCCGAGGGTTATTCTCAGGTACATTTCACCAGCAAGCTGGCAATAATTGAGGATAAATAGAAAAACAACAACAACAACAACAACAAAAAAAAACATGTGCACGGTGACACTCAGATTGATATAGAGGGGTCAGTCTATTTTTTTAGTGACTGGTTTTGAGAAAATGTCGAAGAGTTACCATATAAGTGGAGCTGTGGCCCACACAGCAGTAGGAGGAGGTGCCAGTTACAAAACAGACATCTGTGATCTGGGACACAAAACAGTCCTGCAACAGCATCTGCTTATATTCCAGGGCAGGCCATTTGTTAGACAGAAGATAGAGACCACACCACTGGTGAGCCGGGCACCTCGGGCAAATTGCTGAAACTTTGGGAGCCTATCATTTCTTTGGTTAAAATGAGAGGTGGGTCTGAATGTTTTCCAAGAGGCCTCAAGATGCTTGTCCCGACCCCCAGGACCAGTTATTAGTGGGGTCCTCGGAGGAGGGAGTGGGACCTGGGAAAGGCATAAGACACAGCAATGGCGACAAGACAGGAGTCTGATCAAGTCTCGTTTATTAGGAACAGAGTGCAGACTTACATGCCAGTAGCTCGGCGGGTTTCTCCGAGAGGCAAAGGATAACCGTATAAGGAAGGCAGTAAAGGGTCTGGGGGCTACGTCATGTCGGAGGAACAGAGAGTATGCAATTCCTGTCTCCCGATCATGACCAGGCTGGCTATGTGAGGTTGTGGCAGCCATCAGGAGCTGCGGCTCCAGACAGATGCTAATTCAGCAACTGAGTCCCACTTTCCTGCCCAGACAACTGGGAGCTTCCTTCTCTAAGTACACCTCTCCGTTTCCCCCAAGCCCTGGTAATTTCAGACTCTGCTTTTATTCACACCGGCAGGACTGGCTACACAATTTGTGAAGTCCAGCACACACAAAAAAATTTCAAATTAGTTTTTGTTCAAATGCTAACGAAGAGTTTCAAGACAGAGACAGCAGAGCAGTAAACCAACCACAAGGCCCTTCTAGGTTTGGAACCCTGGGTGACCATCCAGGTGACCAAAAAGGTGACATACCTGTGAAGCCGGCCCTGCTCCCTGGGCTTTGGATATAAACATTTGGGCAGTGACACAGATTATTCTAAATGACAAACAGGTAAATAGTATGTATTGGATGTTGGCATATTTATAAACCATGACTGTATATACATGCCTGCTTACAGTATAACTTTGATATCTAGCATGTTGGAGAAATGATGCTAATGGTTAATCCTAATCTTTATTGACTGAAATATTTAATGTAATTACTAGTAATGATATTGATTTTTTATAGCCATATAACTTGTCACCATACACAGAATGCTTTTCACCTAACACAAATATATTGCTTTCTTAGAATCCTATGAAAAAATATAATTATTTTCCAGGTTAAGAAACTGAGGCATTGAGACAATGATTCAAATCTATTTTTTTGAATTCTCAGTCTAGTTTTCTACAATACCATGATGCCTCATTACATCAGCACTTGGAACTTTTTCAAGCTTACTGGAACCTATAGACACTTCCACTTAGAAAATTCAAGCTGCTTTAGGTGCAAATTCCCAGTAGAAGATTGATTTAATTCTTGTAAAAATAGGACTGGTATAGCAATTAGGAAACTAGCCTCCATGCAGCAAACTTTTATGAGTACCGGCTATACACTAAGCTAACCTTGGCTACAAGGTCTTTTGTGAGTTCTTTTGTTGGGTACAGAGGAGAGCTACGTGAATGGCTTTGATTCCACATGGCGTTTCTCGCTGCCTGAGCTAAGGTGATGGGTCTTCAGGCATCTCAAAGCTCAGGGATTTCTAAACCTCACAGAGAAGCTGCTGTTTCAGAAATGGGGTAGCATGGTTGCTAGCTAATATCGAAACTCTTGTCTGCCTAATACTATGCTATGCCTGCCTTTCATGTCCTGGTGGGGTCTGGGTGGGTAGAGGATAGCCTGGTAAATAAATACATAGGGTCTGGAGTTCAGATTCCAGCTCTGCCACTTACTGTGTGATGTTGGGTAGGTTACTTACCCTCTCTGTGACTATAAAATATGGGGAAATATTTGTACCTACTAGAAAGGATTTTTGTGCTGACTGGAAGAAATGTAAACCACATAGTTTGCCCCCTAAATTTAGATAATTATAATTACTTTTTTTAGAAGGAGGTAAAGTGATGAGTTGATAGAAAAATGTTCCAAAATACTTTTGTTAGCAGCTTGGTGAGCCTCTCCAGGACTGGGGAATGAACTAGGGCGAGTAACATTTAAAGTGCGGATATGGTGAGATGACAAAAATGGAAGGAGATTGTGGAAAACCAAACTTATGGGGGAAATGACAATAATAATAGAACTAACAACACACAAGCAAACAAATGAAAGACTCCAAAAAACTTGAAATAAACTTCAGAAGAGTAAAATTAGCCAAATCAGATTATACAACAAAGTATAATCTTCAATTCAATTAATTTATTTACTCAGAACATGCATTGCACTGAAAAGTAAATTAAGCAAACGCAGAAGGAACTAGAAATTGTGGGAAGCAAATAAGGTTAAGGTCATTTGTGGCCGTGTTCAAATTCAAATGGCTATGGTTTTGCTTTATGTCAATGCACTCTTGAAAGACCTATTTGTAGCATTTTCAAAATAATAGGTAACAGGTTTTTTTTTTTTTTTTAAATAATCATTTCTAGTCAGGAGACAATAAGCTGTAAGCTTATAAATAAGGCATAATTCCTGCTTGGGGTAGTCTGGCTTTAAAAAGCCAATAAATATTTATTGAATTTAATTGAAACACTTGGAAGTATAGGTAGAGGTTTTCCAGAGGACTTTTAATTTAGTTGCTATAGTTTACCTCTAGCGTCACATTTTCTGATGTTGCTCTGTTACCAAAATAGTGTTTGCAGTTTGTCCCTTTCAGACTCACAGAGCAGGGGTCCTCCGAGGTCACTGGCCCTGTGTTTCAGCCACTGCTGTTATGTCATTGTCCTCATCCTCAGTGGCTTCAGCCACTGCCTGCACACCTTCGTTGAGGTGTGATTTCCATCTCACAGAGAAATCCCACCAGAAAGCTTTCGATTGAGCCCCTAATTCATTCTCTTTCACATCTAATCCTTGTTCTTTGTAATCTGAGAAAGTCAAAGTAAATATTCTACAGAATGTGCTTGCTGTCTTTTTCATGGTTAAACCCTGAAGCAGAGGGACACACGTCTCAGCCTTCTTAAAACTGGACGTTCCTAAAGCTTTGAGGACCCGGCTCAAACCCTGCTGTTCCTCCCCTCTTTCTTTTATTTAGACATAAATACACCAGACTTTCCTGTTGATCGTTCCTCTTTACAAGTGGTTACATTCCTTGTCACTCTAACCTGTTCCTTGGGGCTCTGTTTTGCCCAAACAGAATACAGTAAGTGTAGTCTGATGTGAACAGACTAAAGAAGTGTTATCAATTACCTTGTTCTAAACACTTTTCTGTAGCAACACTTAAGATCACATTAATAGTTTTGACAGTCACATCACTTGATTGATTCATTCTAAGGCACTTTATGTCTTTATGCCTTGATTTCGTCACCTGTAGAATTGGGAAGCCAATAATGTGCTTCAAGGCTTTTGTAGAGATTTAGTGAGTAGGTGATTAGAGCAATGCTTGGTACACGGCAAACTCTCAATAAATGCTAGCTGCTATTATGATTATTATTACTATTATTAATGGTCAATTAAAACTCCTAAATCTTAATCGTATTGATGTCCACTTACATTCTCCCTATACACTCTCATGTGGTTTTTATTTTTAATTTTTAAGGTAAGTTTGGGGTTTATTAAATACCATCTTGTTGAATTTCCATTATGCTACCTTATCTGGCTCAAGACCCTCTTATCCAACATAGTTAGCCTGTGTTCCTCTTGGCTGTGTGTTAGTGCACATAGATAAGTGTGTCATCTGTGTGCCCCAGGCTGTCAAGTCACTGTTAAAAAGTGTCACAGTGGACAGTGCCTCAGACAATGCCCTGCGGCAGACTACTGGAGACATCTCTCTGTTGACACTGATTTAATAATTAGTGTTCTTTGGGGACAGACACTCCACCAGTAAAAAGCTCCCAGAATTTATTACCATTCAGCCTGTATTCAGTGAGAAGATGGATTCTGCATCCAGGGCTGCAGTGTTGCTGTTCCTGCCTTCAAAGGAGCTCCTGTTCTGCCCGAGTGCTCAGAGATTTCTGTCACTCTGTGATCTCTTAGGCAAGCTCTTTCAGTACCTGGTAAGTACTCAAAACCACCAAGAGGTCTCTTACTTCACCTGACTATCTCTTTATTAATTGCATTTTTTAATCTCTTAAGCTTTCTTCTTTTTCCCAGGCCTCTTAGGCAAATTAGAAGAACAGGAGCATTGCTTGTTTGAAAAGCTTCTACAGTGTCACTGACAGTGTTTGGGATCTTGTTTCTGATCCTGGCATGGGGCTAGGGAGGGAGACTTGGGTAAAACAGGGAAACTATAATATACCATTGCACCTGGGATGTTCCTCTATGTCATGGTGAAGGAGGTAACTGCATAGGGACTGGGCCAACTGGGAAGGGCTGAGGGTTGAAATTCCGCCAGCTCATTGAGGTGCTAATTATCACTGGGACAACAGCAGAGCAGACAGAATTGCTGCCATTTTCCTATTTTTCCTCGCCAACAGAATCCTGGTGTGGTCCCTAAATGCCTCCTGTTCCATGTGCATCACCAAGCTGGGCATAGTCACTGCGTCCCCGTGGTCAGTGCTTGGCTTAGACACAGGCATGGGGTGCACGGCGTGGGGCAAAGGCCAAAGCAGAAGGGTTATGTCATATTCCCAATGCAGGAATTACTACTATTTTTATTTAGAGTGTGGGAATAAGAGGAAACTCCCCCTTTCCCTCCCAAAAAGTTTGCTGAAAGATCAACTCACAATAAAATACATTAGTAAGAGAAAGAGGTTTATTTACTGTGCACATGGGAGAATCACAAAGTGATTACCCAATATCCCAATGGGGTTCAGAAATTTTTATACCCTCTTTTTAGAGGGGATGGGGATAAGGAATATAAGTAATTCTATTTAGGGGCAATAAATGGTAGCTAGGGAGTATGAATGGATGGGAGAAAGTTATTCACTTGTAAATGATTCTCTTTGCAAATTATATTAACTTTAGAGACAGGTATTATGTTTTAAATGATTTGGGCCAGGTCTGGTTGCATTCCTAACCTTCCTTCATACACTTTAGTGAGGTAACAGGGAAGGGAAGCCCATTGTTCTTTTTGATGGGTCCATTTGGTTTATGCAGATAGAGGGGAAGACCCTTTTAAAGCTTGTTGATCTCTAAGGTCCTTTAATTCAAAATGTTCTTTATACCAAAGAGTTATATTTTGGGGTGAAATTTCCTGAGCTCCTTCGAGAGAAAAAAAAAAAAACAACAGAATGTGGTGTGGTGTGTGTGTGTGTGTGTGTGTGTGTGTGTGTATTTTAAACTCAACAGTTCTGACAACAAGATGTTCAAGTATGAATTTCGAGTGCAAGGTATTTTAAAGTTCTCAAATGGAGTATTTCATTATTGATACTGTTGACTATATCATCTATTTTATAGCTCATATAATTGCTGCTCCATAAAAAGCTTATTTAAAATGTTAGTGAAAAACCCAGAGTTTGCCATCATTAGCATTTCTTTTCACATGCTCATTCTTTTTTCCTAGAGAGTAGGAAGAAGACAAAAACAACAAAAAGGCACTTGAGACAATTGTCTCTTCACTTTTGTTGATAAATATAGCTGACTTTTAAAGATAATTCTCTAAATTGGATTCTTTTGTTTTTAAATATTTCTGTTCTAAATTGGCAGACATCACAATTATTATCTTTTCAGAGAGAAAAGAAAAAGAATGCTATAGTTACCTAATTTTAATTTTTTTTTGCTAAATGAATTTCCTCTTCATTTACTTTGAAAATTGTCCAATATCTACCTAAAATTTGTGATATGGAATATATATTTTAAGAATACCCAATGCACCCCTACGAACTATAGGATAAAATAAAACTGCAGAGCTTGATGGGCAAACACAACAACAATTTGGCCTTTTCTTTTCTAACTTTCTCTTCCTCTGAAATCCTTTTCAATCCAACCATGTATCCTCCTCCTTGTGTGTTCACTGAGATTCTTGATCTCCCTTTTTTGTGCTGTTTCTAAGAATACTTCACCATATATGGTTCCATTTTTCCCCCTCCACACATATCTAAGTTCTTCCTATCATTTCAGGCTCATTCTTTCTAAAGTTTCTTTTAAACTTTGGTCTAACTGTTAGGTTTCAGTCTGAAACCATCGGTTATTTGTGTGCCCATGGTCGAAGAATGACCAGACATGCCAAAGTTAGGCAAGCACAAAAATGAGGTTTATTGAAAAGAGAAAGGTAGGATTATAGGGCAAGAGCAAGATATAGATTTACAGAGCGTGGTGCATACACCATGGATGACCACTCGACCCACTGTCGCAGAAAAACAGACAAAAGGAAGGGCCAAGAAGAGAGAGCTTGGCTGTGGTCTCCTATCCTATTTTATAGTGTCCAGATAGGGACCTCCTTTGTGGTTCAAAGGTCACCATGGAACCACTTTGATTAGACAGTTGGGAGTCACATTACCTCAGCCTTAACTACACCTATGGGTTCTAGGTCACTTTCCAGACTTTATGGTACCCATGCGGCATGGCCCATGGGCTAGAGAGTCCTCTGCATTCTTTTGCAGCTGGCACGCCAAGTTCTGATTGGCAGATTCATAGATTATTCCCTCCTCCCCCAGGTATGGAGAATTAGGGTTGGGCAGGACCAAGATAGGGCCAACAGCACCCACTTTCATCCCTAGGAGACCTGGAATCCTTCTCTACCTACCTAACACAACCGTCCGGGAAAGTCCTGTGATATTTTCTGATTCTGTGTATCTGAACAAATTAATTTCTTACCTGGCATCGGAAACAGCAGCATCAACCTCTTGGGCAAAGTAAAGATTTCTTTTCCTGAAGTTTCTTGCTTTCTGACTCTGACTGTAGCACATAGAAACTGCTTTTGTGGAGTGCAATCAAAGCCGTACAGTGTTCCCATGTCTGACTTTCAACTTTCTCAACACGGTGCCTCAAGCTAGGCCCCAAGTTGAAAATTAGGTTTTGTCTTAGGGCTGTTAAGAAATGTTGGGAAAGTCCTCAAGCTATTTATGAAGAAGAGTTGTCGCCATTATTTTTATTTGGTTACTCTCCAGCAGACCTCAAGGTGGCCAGCAAGTCCTGTAACATCCACCGGGCATACGAAGCCAATGCCCTTGGGAATAATCTGCAACTTTGACCTATACTCTCCGTATATTGTAGGTGTTAGGTTAAAACTGACTCAGAAGCATGACTAGTGTTTTCTCACCATCCTTCCTCCAGCCATTACATGAGTAGGTGTTGTGGCTGAGTGTGTGCTGGGAGGATGACAATTTAGGCCTCCCAGCTGTATGCTTTGCTGCAGATTTTCTGGGTTTTTTGTCTAGACTATCAGAAGGCATTGGTTGGGGGGTGTGCAAAAAGCAAAGGATTTTTGGATCACACCTAAAAGTAGCTAATCTAAACCCATATAACCACTTGTCTCTCAGACTCATGAACCATGCTTTCTATAGGCTTTGAAATAAAAACTTATGGCTGTTCAATTCCTAAACCATGTTTTATATACATTATGATATTTGATATTCATAACAACGCTGTGACCTGAATAAGGCAAGCATCTTTATTTGCACAGGAAAGGAAAGGAAGATGCAGGCAATCAAAGTATCAAGATTCACTGGAAAAAAATGAGCCAGAGTAGGGGCCAGAGGATGGAGTTCACAGAGTGTGGCTCAAGTCCTAGAACTTCACCTTAGGAAAGAGTGACTTTGGCAAGTGACATAAAACCTCTGGGCCTCAGTTTATACATATGAAAAACTAGGGTAAGAATATTCATCATGTACGATTTATTACAGGAAAAATCATTTGGAAACTGTATTTAATATACCAAATGGTCTAATAATGTCTAAGGAAAAAATTTGCAATAGCTGATCTATGTTTCCTTTCTAGGACCAAACGGGTATGCCAAGAAAATTCCTTGGCTCCCTCTTATTGCAAAAAAATATGAGAGAAAGAAGTCCTGATTGTTGCAATGTATCCTTAAAATCATTTGCCTTTGTGTTCTTTAAGGGGGTATAGCAATTCTGAGAAAAACAATAGCGCAGTTACTGGTGCATTCTCTCTGAACTTTTTTTTTTTTTTCGGCATATTATGGGGGTACAGATTTTAAGGTTTCAATAAATGCCCATTGCCCCCCTCCCCCCACAAGTCTGAGTCTCCATCATGACCATCCCCCAGATGGTGCACATCTCACTCATTATGTATGTATATACCCACCCCCCTCCTCCCTCCCACCTGCCCAATACTCTATTACCGTAGAACCTATGTGACCACTTAGGTGCTGCTCAGTTAATACCAATTTGCTGGTGAGTACATGTGGTGCTTGTTTTCCCATTCTTGGGAAACTTCACTTAATAGTATGGGTTCCAGCTCTAACCAGGAAAATATAAGATGTGCTATGTCACCATTGTTTCTTAGAGCTGAATAGTACTCCATGGTATACATATACCACATTTTATTAATCCATTCTTGGATTGATGGGCACTTGGGCTGTTTCCACAGCCTTGCAATTATGAATTGTGCTGCTATAAACATTCGAGTGCAGGTGTCTTTTTTGTAGAGTGTCATTGGATCTTTTGGGTAGATGCCCAGCAATGGGATTGCTGGATCAAATGGTAGATTCAGTTGTATCACTTTAAGGTATCTCCATATTGCTTTCCACAGAGGTTGAACTAGTTTGCAGTCCCACCAGCAGTGTAGGAGTGTTCCTCTCTCTCTCTCTCTCTCTCTCTCTCTCTCTCTCTCTCTCTCTCTCTCTCTCTCTCTCTCTCTCTCTCTCTCTCTCTCTCTCCTCACCAGCATTTATTGTTTGGAGATTTTTTGATAAAGGCCATTCTCACTGGGGTTAAGTGATATCTCATTGTGGTTTTGATTTGCATTTCCCTGATGATTAGAGATGTTGAGCATTTTTTCATATGTTTGTTGGCCATTCTTCTGTCTTCTTTAGAAAAGTTTCTGTTCAAGTCCTTTGCCCACTTTTTAATGGGGTTATTTCTCTCTGAACTTTGAAAATAAAATTTCCTTCCTTGCTGCTTTTGTCCTTTTCCACTCAACAGAAATAGATGACTCATGTCTCCAGGCCTGAAGATGGCAATGATTTAAAGTTTTCAAAGTCACCAACAAATTAACTTGACTTCTCAAAGTCAAGGCTGCAATTAGACTCACAATCAGGTTGGCTTTGTCCTTGGGCTGTCAGTTCCAAACTTGGATAATTCTTTCTAACACGAGTCCAATTGCTGTCTACTTAGCATAGCGTTAAACTATGGGTGGTACCTTAATTTCATTGAGCAAGTTTAAAAGAAGGTCCAAAGTCCAATCGCCATATACTTTTCTTTCCTTTCTTATTCCTATTAGGTATTGGATTCCAAGATGCTCTCTTTTTTTCCCTTAGTGACTGTAATTATTTCAAATCTTAAACATAATACCTCTTTTTTTATTTTACCATCTTAATATTTTTTTTATTTTGCATTTTCCTCATCCAAGTCAATGCGTCAAAAGCACAATTGATGCCAGGAAAAACTGGAATTTAGATTGCTGTGCTTTATTTATTTATTTTTTCCTAAACTTGGCAGAATCAGAAAACAGAAGACAAAAGCAAGTACCTTGACAACACAAAAGTGATTGTATAAACAATAGAAATAATGAAAAAGCAGCTTCTGGTACATGCTAATTTTTGGCAGAGAAACCCTGTGTTGCTAAGGACTTGTCTGAGTATAATCGCAGCACTTAACCTTTGTATCTCACAATTTTCCATTTATTAAATTGTGAAATTAATGCTCTTCTTTCTGGGTTGTTAAGTGGGGCATTTCAAGAAGAGCCCAGACACTAGCTCTACACAATGTCAAAGCAGCCCGTTGAAACATGGTGAGTCTGCTTGCTTGTCTGCAGGATGCTTTAGCTTTAACTGATTTGATTTGTTTTATTTTTGTTTTTTTTTAATCTATTAAACTGAGTGATTAGTAAAACATTACAGAATTGTTTAAAGTAGCTGATTATCTGAGGAATGTGTAGAGAAAACTGAAATTCTTTCCATTTCATGGATTTCTGTTGCTCATGGATACAGAACAAAATTAATTCATTTCTCAAAATACCCCAAGTATTCCCACGCACAGTTCAGTGGCAGGTAATATTTCATCATAAAGTGATTTAAAATCCCCTAGGACTCAATTACCACCTTAAAAACCAACTCTGGAAAAGTTTTGAATCATGTTATAATTATAGATTTACATTCATACTTAAACTTTCTGACATTTTACTTCATGAAACTGTAGGTCATATTAGTGGTTAATGAATGAGTTCATTGAATAAATAGATGTATAAATAAAAGAACATTTATAGGAGTTAAAAGAAGTAGGTTGTTTACATGACTAAGATGAAGTGGCCTCAGTTGCCTTGTTGGCACAGTAAGAACAATGTCTGCCTTATGGGATTATGGTGAGAAATGAGGAAAAACTTTGGAGACTACTAATAGCTTGATTTAAATGTAATGTGATATGTCTTTTTTAGTATGGTAGCATTTGGTTTTTCCAATATTATGAGAAAATGACAGAGTTGATGAATGAAATTTCAAAGCATTCACCTATTTAAGTAGTATTTAAAAATAACTCATTTGACAGAAACATTTATAAAATATGGCATGTGTTTTTTTCCTTTATTAACTAGAACATAATGAACATAATTTAACCTTACATTAATGACTCATGGTTATTATTATAAAGTGTGTGGCAAAGCAATAATTTTTTCTTGATGGTTAAAGTTTGTAGGACTGATGGCTCCTACACTGAATCCTTACATGGCCCAGAGTTCTTTACTTCTCTAATTAGACTATTCCTATCACCAGTCACTTCTCACTATCCTAAAAAGATGACATTATTGCTTCTATCATTGAGTCCTCTGTAGGCTTGGATGAAACAGAGTTTAAAGGAGAAAATAGAAATCTAAGCCTGTTAAGGTTAATAGTATCGGTTCACCCAAAATGCAAAGTAAATAATTTTTACCCCTGGAACTGGAGTGATTCACTGTCTGTGCTACAAAAGTAGAGTGAAATCTTTCCTATTACATAACAAGTCACTTTCTCCACCCCTCAACATCTTCATTGGCCTTTTGCATATTAGTCCATATTTATAATTGCATAATCACTCTACTAGCCTATCTCTTCCATGACACCATGGTAACCTTAAGGGCAGAAATCATAAAGTATACATTCTGTCACAGTGCCTCACATACATAGTAAGTTTATAATAAATGTTTTAAAAAATTAATGCATAAGAGATTTGCAATCTCTCTTTGCTCTGTGTCCAAATAGGGCTAATGTGTTTATCTCTTCAGGATGATTGCAAAGTTGTCTGGAATCAAACCATATTAACTAATGATTGCAGTTCATTACAAAATTCAGGATTGATTAATGCAGGTTTCACTTATAAGTGTCGTTTTTTTAGTTTTTAAAAGTTATTATCCATTTGACAAATAAAAGGAGGGAGGCAGGAAAGAAAAGCATATAAATAAAAATTAAGTTCATTATTTCAAATCTTTGGAAATTAATTGAAAGCAAAACACATTCTATAAAAAAGACATCTGTGCTCGAATATTTTTAGCAGCACAATTTATAATTGCAAAGAGTGGAAACAACCCAAATGCCCATTAATGCATGAGTTGAGTCGATTAATAAAATGTGATATGTGTATGCCATGGAGTACTACTTAGCCATAAAAATGATGAACTAATAGCTCTTGTATTATTCTGGATGGAGCTGGACCATCCCATTCTTCTAAGTGAAGTATCACAAGAATGGAAAAATAAACACCACATGTACTTACTATCAAATTGGAACTAATCGATCAACACTTATGTGCATATATGGAAATAACATTCACTGGAAATCAAGCAGGTGGGAGGGGGAAGGAGAGGAGGGTTAAATTCACATCTAACAGGTATAATAACTTTGACTCAAATGGTACAAAAGCAATTTATGTAACCAAAGCGTTTGTACCGCCATAATATTCTGAAATAAAAACAATAATATTTTTCTCTTATGTAAGAAGACAGTGATAAGAATTAATCTGATAAAGCCCGGTAAGTAAGTAAATATGTGTGTCGTTTTCAGGTTGTTGCAGTCGAATAGAGATCATCTTTAAAGCTCCATATAAGTATGGCAAATATTTCTTCTGGAAAACCAAGCTCTTGAAAAATGGAGAGTAGCAAACATTTTGTGCTTATCATGTTCAGAGCAGTGTGAATTCATTTGACTCTTATTTCTTTAAGAGTCAGTGATGTCTGGTGCATCTGGCTGTACTGAGAGCTTGGAGTCTGTCAATCTGGTGAGGAGATCCCACTGCGAGTGTTGTTAAAAGTCCCGCTGTGTTTTTCTCTTTTACCCTCCCCTGGTCCTGGCTTCCAGGATCAGCACACTGGAAGGATTGTTATGACTAGAATTGACCATCGTGTTTAAATTTCCAAAGGAGCCAGCATTCTTTGATTTTTCTTCTGTCCAAACCACATGTTACTTGTACCTGACCAAAATGGCATTTTATTTAAAGAGCGATAAGCTTCTGGCAAGCTCTAGAAAGATAAGAGGAAAGTAATTGGTGAAATCATTGACCTTTACGGTAACTATTCTGGCTTTTTGGAGTAAACATTCCAATTTGATTTGATTTAGCTTTAGGTGTTTTGAATGGAAGGCACAGGAGGAACACCGGGGGCTGCCAGGGGCCGCCTTTGTCTGCTTCCCAAGAAGTCCATGAGTGTGGCTGCCAAGAGGTCAACAAATGGTACTCCGGGGACTGGCCCAGCCTTGCAGACTCAGACATCTGATTTGGCTCACACCTGGAAAGTCACTCCATCCTGCAGCATGCAAATACACATCACCCCAGCTCATAATATTGCTACCTATGGCAGAGCAGGATTTATTCACAGCAAATTAATCTGCAGCAAAAAATATAATTGGCAAAGGTGTCAGAAACTTGTGTCTTCTGGTCAACCCAAACTATGTCTCCAGACAAAATGCATACAAAGAAAGCAAGTTGGCGACCCTGTATTTGAAAAGAGGAGCACTAGGCAGTCATCTCCACACTTATCCTTGGATAAGACTGAACAGGCCGAGCTAAGCCACCCTGTTTTCACTGATAGGATTGGGAGGTCATTAATTACCCAGGATTTCGTCAGGCCCCTTGTTTTCCTGGCTGTCTCACATTAACCCCTTTCTGAGTTGTGTTAAGTGGTTAAGCCTTCCTGGCCACGGAGCCAGTGTCTTTTTAATCCAACTTTGCACATATTTGCTGCAGTCATGCTGTTTTTGTATGGTAAATTCCTAGAACTTCTAACTCCCTTTTTTACACATTTTTTTTACACATACTTTTACACATTTTTAAAAGTAGCACTGTCATTTTCAATTTGCCAACTCTAGGTCTGCATTCTAAATATGAGACAGGCTTTAATGAAGGCAGCAATTATCGATGGACTGTAAACTGTGGTTCACGGTAAACCAGAGTCGGACTGCCTCAGTTCAAATTCTGCTCCTTTGCCTATTAGCTGTGTAAACTTGGGAAAGAAACTTACAACTTTAAGACTCAGTTTTCCCATTCGTAAAATGGGGATAATAATGGTAATTTCTACTAAATAGAACAGTTATGATTAAATAAGATGAAACATAGACAATGTTAAGACAACTTCCTGGCATTTATGGAAATGAGCGTTAAATTTAATATTAGTTATTATTATTAACAGTATTATAGGCTGTGCCATTGTGTAAACATTTTTAATCGTATCTTAAAAACTCCAGTTAGGGGAAGAATGCTAACCACATCTGAATGGAGATTTTTGTAGATGTAAAATCTGTCAGGTGCCACAGCTTTTCTGTGTCAGTGGAAAAGTTTCAGGATCCTCTGACTGCTACTTATGGATACATTGATTACTATGATTCATTTTTATGGCTAAGTTCCATAAAAAAACTATATGTAATTGTTTTGGGTGTCATTCATTCATGTCTAACTGGATTCAAAATGCACTGCCCACCATATCCCTTCTAATTTCAGATGAGCAAAGTAGGCAAACAACATGAGTCTACTTTGCAAAGTCCTGCTGTATGTAGATGGTAAGGCCTGAATGGTTTGCTGAGGTCAGGAAAAGATGTCTCAAATTTCAGTGAAAAGATTTAATACGTTGGAACTGTGCCGTAAAATATGCAGCTTCTCCACAACTGCAGGACAATTTAGATATCAAATTGACTAATCACCATTTTAATTCTGAATTGATGGGTTACCATTTTGAAACAGTTCTTATCGTAAAGGTACGATTGAGAATATATGTAAAGAGCCAATACGTAAAACTGACGGTGAAATTTGTGAGCATGAAAGTTGCAACACTATTTTACATTCAAACGTACATTCTGCATCTCAGCTCTTGACTGCTACTCCTTTTACTTTTTTCCTCACTTCATTCAGCTAATACATCACTTTCCCTGACGTGGAAGGGGGACTGAGTAATGCCTGTCATTCAAATCTGACATGATTTTATAAAGAGGGTGAGATCTGACTCAGAGCTCTTTGGACTGTTCATAGTAAAGGTGTTTGGTTGATCTGTGTGGGCTGCTGAGTCATGGTCTGTATCACAAGATGATAAAGAAAGGATGGAATATTTCTTTTCCAAAGCCCTTTCTTGATGACACTTAGCCACAAATGTTTCGAGATTGAAATCCTACATCTGATGGGTTACAAAAGATAAAAGAACCCGTATTAGCTAAACTAGGAAACTCTAGCTCGTAGTACTTAAGGAAAATATGAAGTTTTAAGTGCTCTATCAAAAGTGTGACAAAATGGCCCAAGGAGCAGGTGTGCTTCCTGCCCAATTGACTTAACCTTTCCCAGAGGTGCCCCAGTCTCTCCCCTGCTGTGCTTGTGGACCTTGCCCCCCTTCCTATCCCATCTGCCTGGCTGCCTTCTGCTTGTCCTGCATGAACCTAACTCAGTATCACCTCCTCTTAAAAATGCTTTCCAAACTAGCCAACCTCGAGTCTCACTTAGGTGTGTTTTTTCTAGGTTCTTTGGTCCCAGAACGCTTTGCTGGTATCTCAAAGCTCTTATCAACCAAACAGAGATAGCTTATTTGTTATGCATTTTTGAGTATATAATAGATGTTCAATATCAATAAAGAATCACTGAGTTCATGGGTCAATGGATGGATGGATGGAATAAATGGCTATTTTTACCTGGGGTAGTTGGAAAGTTTGAGTTATTCTAGAAGGATGAGTAGTTGTTTTTCAATAAGATGAGAGAGAAGGAGTTTCTGTGTAGAAAAAGCAGCCCGTGCAAAGGAGCTGAAGAAAACACATGGCAAATGGAGGAAGAGTAAATTCTTTGGTGTTTAGTGAAACGAGTGGGTGAGATAGAGTGAAATCAGGTGTGTAATACAGACCCTAATGCTGGACAGATCAGGTAAGATTAAATTATGAAAGGCTTTTAAAGCCAGGATAAGCAGAAAAGGAAGCATTGTAACTGTTTAGGCAAGCGACTGATAGAATAAAAATGAATTATGTGTTCATAAACAATATAAAAGATAAGAAACATTTGTCATTTCTTTGTGAATGCCATATGGAGTTTGTGGAATTTATGGAGTTTGTGAACTACACAACCCTCGATATATCTTGAAATATAAGAACAAGCATAATCTCCTGAGTGCTATTTTGAGACATATTGCAGAAACAAATTGATGGATGGAGAGACAAAGAGATGGTTTCAATGGGGGAATTCATAATAAAATTGATTTTTATGATTTTCAGTGGTTATGAAAACCCTAGCCATTTTTGTTTAATTGACCTTTAATGTGGCCTTTGGGATTGAAACATTTCTAATCTTCTGATATCTTTGGCCATATAATTTTAGGCACCTGAAGAGTAAGTGCTTTTGCGTCAAAGCCATTGACTTGCAGGGGCAAAGTAAAATCCTGGAGCTTGTAGGGAAAAGGTCATGGAAACATTTTCTACTTTAGTTGGGGAAATAGGGGGGCAGAGATCTAAAATACCCTTCATGCTAAAACAGAAAATAGGTATCGTCATTGCTGGCATATTGCTTATTGCTTGTGTTAAAACATGCATCTACCCATTCATCTATTTAACATAAAAATGACTCCATTTATTTGACAAATATTACTTTTCTAGTAATGCAGATATTTTGACTAAAAAGATATGAAGAAAGACAGCCCTTAAATTCGAGCATAAATTGGGATCTGTAAATCATTGTGTACTTCTTTGGAAGGTGTTTAGTGTTTAGTGAGGGGCTAGGTACTTACAGACATGGGTATAGATAGCAAGTCTATCTATGAGAGTATCCAAATTGGATGTTTACCAATAAGCTGATGTGTGACATTGTGCCTTGAAACCCTAAATCTCATAGCTCCGGGGCTGGCAAAGTTTTTCTGCAAAGGGCCAGATAATAAACATATTCGGCTTTGAAGGCCATCTGGTATCTGTCACAACTTTCCAGCTCTGCCATTATAATGCAAAAGTGGCCAAAGACTATATGTAAATGAATGAGTGGCTGTGTTCTAATAAAAGTTGATTTGGACACTGAAAAATTAGATTTCATATAATTTTCATGTATCGTGAAGTATTATGCTTTTTTATTTTTGTCAACTACAGAAATACCTGAAAACGTTCTTAGCTTGTGGGCCATACAAAAACAGGTGGCAGGCCAGATTTGGCCCATGGGCCAATATTTGTTAACCTGTGACAAGGATAACCATTTCTGCATTTAGAATAACTGTCTGAATTTGCCTAATGGATCTATTTGCAAGCTGCATGGATGAGAAGCATTCATTCCTTAGAAGCCAGTGGGTTTTTTTTTTTGTTGTTTTGTTTTTTTTTTGAGACAGAGTCTCTCTCTGTTGCCTGGGCTAGAGTGCCATGGCATCAGCCTAGCTCACAGCAACTTCCACCTCCTGGGCTCAAGTGATCCTCCTGCCTCAGCCTCCCGAGTAGCTGGGACTACAGGCACATGCCATCATGCCTGGCTAATTTTTTCTATATATTTTTAGTTGGCCAATTAATTTCTTTGTATTTTTAGTAGAGATGGGGTCTCGCTCTTGGGCTCAGGCTGGTTTTGAACTCCCGACCTTGAGCGATCTGCCCGCCTCAGCCTCCCAGAGTGCTAGGATTACACGCATGAGCCACCGTGCCGGGCCACAAGCCAGTTTTTACTTAAGTATAGATGACAATGATTCCAGCACCAGCGATGAGCTACTTTTTACAGCAAGTGGTTGATCTCATGAGGCAACACAAGGAACATGCAGTGACTCCTGGAGGGAAGGTTACACAAGGGGCCCCCTCGCCTGCTTTCAAAGGTTTTCCAGTCCCAACTCCTCTTCCTCTTCACTGGCACAGGTCAAAGCATCAGCCTTTTCAGGAGCTGGTACCAGCCAGGAGGAGGGAGGTGGAAACCATGGAAGAAGGGGTTTGGCAGGAGCAGAGAGGCACTTATCTCTGCGTTTGGTTCTGGCTGTCTTTCGTTTTCTTCTTTTCCAAGAGCTGCCAGTGGCAAGGAAAGTGAAAGTCTTAACATGCTTACCCTTGGATTTTTAAAATATATACGTGTGCTCACACCTGTGTATGCATGTATGCGTGTACAGGAAGCAGACTGTAGTTAGGGTTTGGGATATAGGACACTAATTAAGAAATCTTTGGTACCAACATCTGGAAGGGAGGAGAAGGAAACAGGAGTGAGGGCAGGCAGAGACTGAGCTGCAATGCAGACCTAGTATCAGAGACCCCACGGAAAACTCCAGAATCACAGTGGGCCTTCAGAGTTGGGCCAGGTTGGGCCAAGACAGGCAGGTTTTTATGCCCTCACGTTGACTGTGTCAATAGGTTGTGAGCCACCCAGGAGAGGGTGTGACCTTTCATGAGACAGTTCTCTGCAGTGTTGAGTCGATCTGGGACAGGGTTGACAGCCAGAGGCTGTCTCCTGACTGCTGTCTCAGACCTGTCATTTGATGAAAGAATATATCTTCCTTCCTCCCTTCCTTCCTTCCTTTTCTTTTTTTTTTCTTCCTTTCTTCCTTTTTCCTTTTCTTTTCTATCATTTCCCTATCTCTGTATTTCTCTATCTATCTCAAGTATGTCTGTGTGTAAATTTAGGAACTCTAATAGTCCAGACCCTAGCACAGTGTCCAGCACTGGAAATGATTGCAGGACTTGCTGTGATTGATGTCTGGCTAAGAATCATAATCCCTGTGGAGGCTGCTGTGATTTTATTTGATCTTATAGAAAGGACTAAGAAGTAATTGAGGCTTACAGAGAAGAAGAGAGAACCCAAAAGAAGGTTTTCTGATTCTCAGCCTACGATCCATTTGGCCGTTTCTAAAAACTAGACAGAATCTAAGTGTTAGATTGAAGAATCACTCCACTTGAAACCTGATGCTCAGTTGTAAAATTCAATTTCTTTGGGTAATTTTTTTCCACTTAAAAAGAAAAAAACAAATTCTACTGAAAATCTCATTTTGAGACTGGGGAAATCATTTTCCTTAATACTTATTTTTGAAAACCTCATTTTAAAGGTGCTTATTTAGGGTTAGCTTTCCTAGTTAACTGGGCAGCCCAGGTCTTTTGCAAGTTTTCTTCAAGCCAGCATAAAGTTTGGACAATGTGATTCTCAGAGTTTTCTTACAGTTCTCAAATCTCTGGGCTTTTCATTGGTCTCTAAAAAAGACCAAAAAAATTGCCCTATTTCTTTTTTCCTGCTACCAAATTAATCTATGCACATCTCCATTTTTATTTTTTGAAGACACATACTCAAAGTGATTGTATTGCAGTATCGACTTGCTGAAAGTATTTATTTTGTTCTCATTAGTAAACATTAAATTTGCCTTTTTGAAGTTTATCTTGAGAATAGTGAGTTTGTGATAGATATTTTTATGGCTTTTATTCTGATTTTCTTTTTTGTGTCTGGTCTATACTTTTTTCTTTTTAAAAAATATGGCTGTCTGGATGATACATATATTCTTTTGTTGCGAGTTCCTGTCATTGTTGACTACATCTTCCCTGGGCATGATCATTCATCAGATGGCCTCCTGTCCTATCTCTGCTGTCACTGACAGTGAAAGCCGGCCGGTGACCTCGAATTGTCTGTCATTTCTCTCCTCTTTGCCCTTGTCATCCAATATGTTTCCCAGCTCTGCCAACTTTACCTTCATGTGAGTTTTCAGATTTTAGCACCTGCAGTCACTGCCCAAGGCTGGGTTCTAATTATCTCACACCTGAAATATTAGAATGGCCTCTGGCCAGTTTTCCTGACATTCTGCAAGACACCCCAAGCTCAGCAGCAAATTCGTTTTCAAGAATGTTCTAATCACTTCGCCTTCTCTGAGTGCTGTCCTGGCTCTCACTGGCCTTTTCTTTCATTTCAAAGCCCCCTGACCTTGGACTTTAGGGTCCTCCTCCAGCTCCTGCTAGCCTGTTAGCACTTTGTTCTCCTGGGCTCACCCCTCCTTGTCACCTGGGGCTACACCAGCCTCCTAGGAAGTCAAACCAGTTTTTCCTGGAGGTCTATATGGTTGCCTTTGTTTCTGCTTGAGATTCTTCTCTCGCTGTTTTCTTCTTTGGGGTTTTCTGTCTCCTAGCACTTAGGACTCTGCTCAAAGACAGTTGTCACAGCCCAGACTTCTCCAACCACCAGCCCCCACTACCTTCTGCCTCCTTCCTCTCTTTTATTTTTATTCATGACATTGATCAGTATCTGAAAATGCATCCTGTACATATTATTAATATTTGTTCCTTATCTAATTTCTTCCGCACTAGAATGTCAGCACAAAAGCAGGACCTGTGTCTGTTTCTTTACAGGGCTGTCTGTGACTGGGCACAGAGAGAGCATAGCAGCTACCCTATCTGTGTAATTGCACATTTATATCATGCACATGAGAGCACTTTACAGAGCTTAAAATACGTACAGAAAAGAGCAGTAGTCCTTTATTTTGTACCATAGCACTGCGCCCTGGAATACTTCCCATCCTCTCCCTTCCAAACCCTGCCTCT
The DNA here is from genome assembly GCF_040939455.1 of Microcebus murinus. Lineage (NCBI taxonomy): Eukaryota > Metazoa > Chordata > Mammalia > Primates > Cheirogaleidae > Microcebus > Microcebus murinus. Next base: position 48,039,085 of record NC_134122.1, on the reverse strand, counting down.
TCCTTCCTTCCAAACTCAGCTTAAGGCTGGGCTTCTCCAAGAGAACTTTCCATGACTGTATTTGAGGAGATCAATGAACAGCACCTGCTGCTCTGCCCAGATTCTGGACAAATTAAGAAGTAGAACTAAGTCGTAAGGCCACGTTACAACCATTATTACTGATAAAGGCCGCTCTGAAGGATGTGGTTTTAGATTTGCGGGCAAATGTGCTGAACACCCAAAGCAGATAGATTTACCTGAACAGACACAGGCAGCTCCAGACTGCGGCAAAGCTCCCGGCTCTGTTGGGGAAGATCTCCCCAGAGGAGCAGTGCAGAATGTTCCCCTTAATGCATTTTCCTTTTCAGCCCTTCATAAATCTAACCACTTTTGTTTTTCAAATTATCTGAGCTCATAGGTATAATTTGCATAACTCTCTTTTTTTTTTTTTGCCAAATTTTCAGCACCTCTTTATATACATTATAATGTGATGCTTCATAGTAAACACTCAGCGATCATTATTAATTTTCATGTAGATTGAGCGGAATTGCACCCAGCTTGAAGGCAGTGCCCTTTGTTGCACAGCACCTGCACGAATGAACGCTGTGCCCTCACTGCAGCTGTCAGCACTCCTGATGCAACCCTACTTTATTCTGTGGCTCTCAGTCATGACAGATGCATGCCATTTCTCTCTTACCAAATGAACAACATCCATCTGTGGGTTTACGTGCAAATCCACAATGACTGTTCATGATCAGTCGATGTTTATTCTGAGTGACCTTTCATGGGAAATCTATTATCTATATTACCCCAAATTCCAATTACACAATTCATAGATTTTTTTTTTATTAATAAAAATATGCACCGAATTGCAGTCCAAGCATATTCAGTAGGTGTTCTGATCAGTAAATATCAGTAAGGGGATACACATTAAGACTCTCATATCAGTCAGGGTAGTTTAACAGATGGTAACCTCCGAATCTCAGGGGCTTAAAGCAAATTTTTCTTCCTCACTTGTGGCACATGGCTGACTCAGGCATGTGGGAGCACCACTCCTCAAGGTCCTCAGCCCCTGGATCCCTGCTGGCCTCTGGGAGGAGGAAGAGAGTGTTCCCACACCAGCACACAGGTATTAATAAAGTGATTGGCAGAAGTGGCATGTCTCTTTCGGTCACAACTCATTGGCCAGATCTAGCCACATGGGTCCACTGAACATAGGGGTTCTAGTCTCATTCTCCTACCATTTTACCACATAGCAGAGAGCCAAAAATACTTGATAAGGAGTATGAGTGACTATTGCTGGCTACGCTGACTCAGCAAGACCAAAGCACGCTCTATTATGGCCAAATCACCTGGAGTGTCCAATAGGATTAAGGAAGGAGTTGCATTCAGTGACAAAAGAAATGGCAATTGCTATTGATGAAGTTCTCAATATTTTTTAATAACTTGAAAGGGCTTTTACTAGGGTACCACTGCTCTTTCTTCAATGAATAATAACATTTTCAATAGTGACGCCAAAAAAATTTCCTGAGACGTGTATTTTCCTGTTTTTAAATAATACACATGGTATGATATCATGATATGGTGCTTAGTAGATATTTTTTAACCTGCAGGTTTTCTTTTGTTCCAGAGTTAGAGTTAAAAGTATCGTACATACTTTCACCAAACATGCATGGCACTTGTATTCAGCTCTTTATTTCCCTTTCTTCTCAGTACTTGGACTTATCCAAATGTTTATTTTTCTTGGCTTTCAGTAAAGTAGAGTTATTGGCTTTTTTTGTTTTTGTTTTTCATTAAGTCATTCATTGAAATTGATGAGAATGATGTTTATAGGGCCAAGCATCGGTTATAAATAAGAAACAAGTACTTGGAAAGTTCTGGAATAGTTTTGGTGATGAAGTGAATATACCGCTAGCATAGTTTGCCAAGGTGGCTCCATCCACAGCTGAAGAGAAAGGAAACATTTTTAGAGCTGGCCCATGGCACCATGGAGTTGGAATTCTAATCACAATACCTGTAGATGCCAACATGAAAATTCATTTCTCCCTCTGTGATCAAATTCTTTAACATTAATTGAAGAGGAATTCTACTTGTTATTTTCCTGGTCCGTCTAACGAAGGCTTCATATTATAGTGCATCTTCTCACTGGAATAGCAAGACCGTGGAAATGGAGTCATCTCGCTGGATGTAACCCAAGTGTTTTGCAGCATGAAGTCCACACCCGAAAGGGTCCCTAGTCCATCCCGTCAGTTCACTTGACGTTTTCCATCTGCAGTGTCCTTGACAGAGTTGGGTGTTTCTCCTCTGGGGGTTGTTTACAATCCCTTCTTCAGCCCTCAGTCCCTACACACCAGTGACACCCCTTCCTTTTCCTTCTGATGGAGTCTCCTCGCATGGCTGGGCAGAGCCTAAAGCGCGTCAACTTTCTTTGCTCTGACACTCCGAGGGCATAGGTTGTTGCCCACTCCTCAGGCCACCATCAAAACTGTTCTCAGCCACCGTCTCTCTTCCCATGGATTGAGACAGTGCAAATCAGACATAGGTCTCCATGATGGTTGATATTAAATGTCAGCTTGACTGGCTTGAGGGATGCCTAGATGGCTGGTGAAGCATTGTTTCTGCGAAGGTATTTCCAGAGGAGACAGGTATGTGAGTTGGTGGATTGAGTGGGGAAGATCCTTCCTAAATGTGAGCAGGCACCACCCAATCAGCTAGAGACCAAGTGGAAGAAGAACAGATTCTCGCTCTTGCTTTCTGTCCCCTTTGGAGCCAGGATGCCCTTCTTCTCCTTTCCTTGGTTGTCAGAACTACAAGTTTCCAGCTGTTGGACTGTAGCACTTGCACCAGTGGGCCCTGGGCTCTTGTGCCTTCTGCCTTAGGCTGAGAGTTACACCATTAGTGTTCTTGGTTCCGAGGCCTTCAGACTTGGACTGAGCCATGTTACCAGCTTCCCTGGGTCTCCAGCTTGCAGATGGCCTGTCATGGGACTTCTCAGCCTCCATAATCGTGTGAGCCAATTCCCCTAAAAGTTTCCTCTCATATATCTATATTCATATGTATAATATATCCTATTGGTTCTGTCTCTGTGGGGAACCCTAATGTAGTCTCCAAGCCTCAGGAGATACATACCAAGATTTCCAAACACTTTCACCAGGATTAAGGTGAGAGGCAAACTCCCTAACTCTCCCATTATGCAAAGGGATTTATAGCATGACTTATTAAAATGAACCCTATTTTAATTTCCAGGCCAACCATTTGAACCCTCAATATGAATATCACTTTTATATCCTCCATATGGCTGAAAGACTAAGAGTCATAAATTGTTTTTTACTTACCATCTTGTATGCAAAGCCTGGTTGGTAAGGACTTGGGTCTTCAGACAAAACTGAAACTGAAATAATTCCATTTTCATATTTTTACCATACAGACATTTCTTCCCAAATGTCTCTGCAAGTTAACATAGAGTGAAAACATACATCTCTATAAGTTGATTAAATATTGTACCAAATATAATTTCGTTAGTCACTGTAGTTGTTTATATTCCTAAACAAGTTGCAATCTTTCATTATCTCTCTTCATTGTATGGTCCAAATTATTTTTTCTTTGGTCATATATACTGATTTGGAATTCAAGAACAAAGAAGGACAGCCTCTCTTTAACTCATGAGCATTGTACCCTCAGTCTGTGTGTGCCCCATCTGTGGGGGGCAGGGGTAGGGTGGTTCAGAAGAAATGTCTATGGTTCCCTTCTTCACTGTAGGTCTCCATTGAGCATGTAGCAGATATCCCCACCAGCCTCTTTACTCATCCCCCAAAATATTTATGGCCATTGCACTATGGTTATGGGGTGTGGTTAACCAAGTATTAACTAACAGCTACCCATGGTTTATAGAATATGGTCCAGCCACTTACTGCACAAAGGGAAAGGGATCATTTGTGTGTAGAACTTACAACTTGCTTTGGAAAACAGGGTCATGTCTGCATAACATGGCGGGGGGTAGAGGGAGAATGCCACAACAAAACAGAAAGTCATGGAGTGGCTTTAGTAAAAAAGAAAATGCTCACATTTTCTACTTATGAAGTTAATTGGCTATATTTTCCACTTTCCATTTGGTTGATTGCTGTGTGTATATGTAACACTTGAGGAATGTTTTCTGCTTTGATGTCAGAAGCACAGACATTTGTGCTAGATGGAACATTGAAGATCATCCAATCCAGTAATGTCCTGTAGGAGTGTGAAGATCTTTTAGTATGTCAAAATAGTTGTAATTGTACTTTCTGTATGCGCTTATTAAGTAAATATGTAGTAACAAAAAAAACTATTATAAATTCAACAATGCTTTTAAATGACACTGGCTTTCTTAGGCATAAAAGCATACATGTATGTGAAACTGTTATGATATTTGTTTTATATGTATTATGCATATACACATATATATGACAATGTGTTCCATCTTTACATAAGCTTAGAATGTATATGGACTTTTATATCTTTGCAATAACTCCAGTCTCATCTCAGCTGGTTGGGAACTATCAGCCTTATCTGTCTCTATCATTTTATGAATGAAGAAAACATCAGGTGAAGTGACTTGCCCTAGGTCATACCATGATGGAAGGGCTGTCTGTCAGTTACTGTTATGATTGTTATTTACATTTTAACTAATTCTTTTTTGAGCCTATTGGGTCAAGCACTAGGGCACTGAGCTAAGTACTAGGAACAAGGTATTAAGACCTGACCCATCAGAAATTAAGAAAGACCTACATAGGGAAACAAAAGGGTCCCTATCTTATATTGGCAGTAATTATCAGTACAATCAGTTCATTACTATCTGGCTAAATAGAAGTGAAGTCAATAGAAAATGTGAAACAACCATATAGTCTGTGTAAAGCTATCCTGTCACCAGGAACATAGATACAGTGAGAGCCTGTGATGCTTAACATACTTCCTAGAAAAATAGTCATCACTCAATAAATATTTGTAGAATGAACAAAAATTGATAATGAGAAGGATACAAAGTGAGAAAATAACAGTTTTGAGTCCTACTATGGTATTATGTTGATTCTTACATATATAACACATATATAGCTTAATCTAGATGGGATTATTAATCTGCCCCCAAAAAAGTAAGGGGGGGGAGTCAATATTCTGTTACCTTGTGAATTGCTTCAGAAAATGATTTACAATGTGCTTTCGTGGTAGCTTGGATTAGAAATTACATGTTGAAACTGTGTGATTTACTGGAAGTATCAGTGTGATTACTTGAATCATTTGTGTCTGTCATTATCAAACCCATTTCTATCTTTCCTTAGTTATAAAACACGGAGAAGAAAAAATGTGCTATATTTTGTAGACAGTAGAAGACAAAGACAAAGAAAGAAAGGCAATATGAGTTACCTGAGTTAATATAGCAAGTACCTTCATCCAAAACTGAAAAAATAATCTTACTTAGAGTGAACGCTTTAGGTTAAGGTTTGCTAATCACAGAAAACTGCACTGACGGTCAAACCTTACAACACACTGAAATTAATTTACATTATGCAGTTTGGGTGGATAATGAATAATCACATTGGACACAAATGAGTGTGGGAGGAAAATAACTGGGAACATTGAATTTCTTCACATTATTCATTGCCTCCCCCGATTTTTATAATAATCTCTGGACCTTTCTCTGACTAGGCAGTGGGTAATTTCTTTCTGGAGGATGCCCTTGATGACAAATGGAATCTTGTGTGTGGATGTGTTGTTAGTTCCATGTGGCAGGCTGGAGGTGATTATTATAAACAGCAAGGATGCTTCAAATATGAAAAATAATGTACAATCAGAGTGGCAAAATCGAACTATCTTGATAAGGCAAAGGAAAAAGAGCATTGCTATATGGTCTGAGTGTTAAAAGTCATGTGTTGAAATCCTCACCCCTAATGCGAGGGGTGTTAGTAGGCAGGGCCTTTGGAGGTGATTAGGGCATGAAAATGGAACCTTCAGGAAAGGGATTAGGGCCCACACAATAAGAGAGCAAAGTCCATGAGCCAGGAAGTGGGTCCTCACTAGACACCAAATCTGCTGGCACCTTGACCTTGGACTACTCAGCCTCTGGAGCAATAAGCAACACATTTCCATTGTTTATAAGCCACCCAGGCTATAACATTTTGTTATAGCAGCCTTAATGGACTAAAACAAAAATGCTTTTCTTAAGGAAACGCAATGAGTGACCTCAGGGCAAAAGAAGAGAATCTCTTATTTTCTTACTTTGCCGTATAGTGTAGATTGGGAATTGTGTTCTGGAACCATTTATGAGCAGAGGTCAGCTCCTATAATAGCATCAGGTTTTCCACATGTTTCTTTTGAGGCTGACGTTTTATTGAGCAAGGATAAGGAAATAGTTGTGTGCCTATTCTACTCCTACATCAATGGCTTCTGGAAGCACAGAGTCATCCTTCAGTATCTGCAGGGGATTGATTCCAGAATGTTCCTCAGAGACCAAAACTCAAGGGTGCTCGAGTCGCTAATATGAAATGGTGGAATATTTGCATATATAATAACATATGCACATCCTCCAGTATACTTCAAATCATCTCTAGATTACTTATAATACCTAATGCAGTATAAATCCTATATACATAATGGTTATATTCTATTGTTTTTTAAAATGTATATATTTTTAAAATCATTGTATTGTTATTTTTTTCCAAGTATTTTTGATCCTTGGTTAGTTGAATTCAAGATGCATAACTGTGGATGGAAGGAGGGCTGACTGTTTTTGTTTTTCCTTCCTGAACCTTCCTCAGCTACCACACCCACCCTCCCCAGAGCCAAGCTGTGGTTACCTCTTCACTTTGGCTTCAGCCAACAGATCAAAACGGTTTATCCTTTCCAAACTGTGAGATTCAAGTGCTACTGCTTTTCCCCTGAAAGAAAAACTTAAGTGAGAAAAATCTTATAACTTGTATTTCTCTCAAAGTGGAAAAGGGATATCAGGAAATATGCAAGATAGCAAAATACCCCAGGAAAACACAAGCTTCGTTATACAGTCACCATCAGTGCTGTCCCTTATATTGGACATAAGATCATGGCATCATAGAATTTTTTTTTTTTTTGAGACAGAGTCTCGCTTTCTTGCCTAGGCTAGAGTGAGTGCCGTGGCATCAGCCTAGCTCACAGCAACCTCAAACTCCTGGGCTCAAGTGATCCTCCTGCCTCAGCCTCCCGAGTAGCTGGGACTACAGGCACGAGCCACCATGCCCGGCTGATTTTTATATTATATATATTAGTTGGCCAATTAATTTCTTTCTATTTTTATGGTAGAGACGGGGTCTCACTCAGGCTGGTTTTGAACTCCTGACCTTGAGCAATCCGCCCGCCTCGGCCTCCCAGAGTGCTAGGATTACAGGCGTGAGCCACCGCGCCCGGCCCATAGAATTTTTAAGTGGCAGAAAACCTTGAAGGCTCTCTGATCCAAACTTGATCTAAAACTGGAAATCTCTTGTCAAAAGCTTGAATACGGCCGGGCGCGATGGCTCACGCCTGTAATCCTAGCACTTGGGAGGCCAAGGCTGGTGGATTGCTCGAGGTCAGGAGTTCAAAACCAGCCTGAGCAAGAGCAAGACCCCGTCTCTACTATAAATAGAAAGAAAATTAATTGGCCAACTAATATATAGAGAAAATATTAGCCGGGCATGGTGGTGCATGCCTGTAGTCCCAGCTACTGGGGAGGCTGAAGCAGAAGGATTGCTTGAGCCCAGGAGTCTGAGGTTGCTGTGAGCTAGGCTGACGCCACGGCACTCACTCTAGCCTGGGCAACAAAGCGAGACTGTCTCAAAAAAAAAAAAAAAAAAAAAAAAAAAGCTTGAATACTTCCAGCAGTGGTCAGGACACTTTCTGTCATGTCCCCTCCGAGGCTTTTTATGGAACTCTTACTGGTCTAAGTCTCTGGCTTCAAATTCTGCCATTTATAACTGAGGTGGGAAAGCCAGAGGTGGGAAAGCAGGAACAGGAGGAAAGAAGAAGGAACACTCTCTCTCTCTCTCTCTCTCTCTCTCTCTCTCTCTCTCTCTCTCTCACACACACACACACACACACACACACACACACACACACACACACACTCCTGCCCTGCCAATGCCTCCTGACTCACTTCAGCCAGCCCTTTGAGAGGTTAAGATTTTAAGGAAGAAAAGGGGACAGCAGAGTGAAGAGGAGACACGGTCCTGGTCCTTGCTGTGCTCCCGCAGCTGCCTGGAGTGGGAGGGCTCAGTGCCCACCACGTGCCTGTGGGCTTGGCTGGCTGTCAGCTCTGCGCTGCAGGCTTCTTGCTGCTATGAGGGACGGCAGATTTCAAATCCCAAGTTTAGCATCCTCTGCGGTATCTCGCAAACACAGCCAGATAAACAGCACTTATCAGGGCGGGTGCAGCGCAGCACGTGGGCCGAGATGATTAGGCGTCTGCTGAGGAGTGCCAGCTCTCTGAAAGCGGTGGCCCAGCAGGTCGACACCCTGCCTCAGTGCTGCCCAGTGAAGCCACACTGCATCTGTGGCTTCCCAAGGCAGGGAGGGTTCCCAAGGTACGTAGGTTCACAAAGCTGCCTCGGTGATTAAAGCTCTGAGTAAGTCATAGTAGTCTGCAAATTCTTACCTATCAGGCTTTTTGCCAGACTTCACTGTCAGGCTGAGAGTCTGGTAGAAGTGGGTCTTACCTACCATACGTGTGTGTGTGTGTGTGTGCGCGCGCGCGCGTGTGCATGCACACACATGTGCAAGTGATGGATGTGCTTGCAGGAAAGGTTTGGTATAGGTACCAGAGAGATAAGAACCATATGCATCAGAAAGCATGTGCATGTCAATTTGGATGAGAATTTTAACTTTTTTTTAAACAGTAAGCACTGTAGTCCAGCTTCCAGAAGTAATCTGTTTAAAAAATGGTTTTTTTCTATTTGTTACAAGAACAAACTTGGAAAGCTATCAAAATCTGTATATTATTCTTAGTCCTTTCAGACCGCTATAACAAAATACCATAAACTGAATGGCTTGTGAACAACAGAAATTGATTTCTCACAGTTCTGGATGCTGGGAAGTCCAAGATCAAGGTCCTGGCAGACCGAGTGACCAGTGAAGATTCGTTTCCTGGTTCATAGATGATAACTTCTCATTGTGTTCTTCATAGGGCCAAAGGGGCAAACAAGTTCCCTCGGACCTCTTTTATAAGGGAACTGATCCCATTTATAAATGCTTTGCCCTCACTATCTAATCAGTTCCCAAAGGTCCCACCTGTTAATACTTTGGGGATTAAGTCTCAACCTGTGAATTTTTGCAAGGACACAACATTCAGATCATAGCACTTATAGTATTTCACATAAATAAGTAGTTTAATTCTATGAAAGATGCATCATTCCCTTGCTTGCCTTAGGGATTCCATTGAGAGCTGCCTGTGTCTAGGCTTACCCTCACAGGGTATAACCACCTCCCCGAAACCTTGCAAAAATGCAGATTTCTCGTCCTGCCCACAGAGATTCCAGTTCATTGAGTCTAGAGTGGACTCAAAGTGGAAAAAACCCAAATATCTGTCACAGCTGGTAAATGGATAAATAAATTGTGGTACATTCATACAATGGAATGCTATCTGGGAGAAACAGAGAGAGTAGTAGGTGGGAGGGGTGGAGAGAGAGAGGAAGAGAAGGAAGAGGAGGGAGGAAGGAGAGAAAGAAGAAAGGAAGGAAGGAAGGAAGGAAGGAAGGAAGGAAGGAAGGAAGGAAGGAAGGAAGGAAGGAAGGAAGGAAGGAAGGAGAGAGAAAGAAAAAAGAGAAAGAGAAAGAAGAAAGGAAGGAAGGGAGGAAGGAAGAAAGAAAGATGGGGCTGTGGGCAGGAGGGAACAATCTACTGGTACCAGCTACAACATGGATGAACCTAAAAAACCTTCTGCTAAGCAAAGGAAGCCAGACACATAATGTATGATTCCATTACATGACATATCCAGAAAATGTCAATCAATAGAGACAGACTTTTGAAGTGTTTTTAATTTTTGGTGGTATTTCCCTTCTCTTTGGTCCTGAAGTTGAGTGTTATTGATGGTTTTATATCATGTATTACAGAAAATATCCTAGAGTTGGTACTTTGCTTAATGTCCAATGTGTTTGTTTAGCTCTAATCTGGATTATGGAGATTTGTGAATTTTAAAAAAAAGCATATTATGGGGGGGAGGACCTGCAAAGCTGTTTAAGAGAAATGGAAATAGCCCCCAAAGCTTTTAACAAAATATTTTTTAAGAGAACTTCAAGCAGTAAGTGGAAAGAATGGAAATGACTTTTTCAAATGGAGAATATAGACAATAAGCCAGACAGGTGACATAGAAAGACACAGCCTATGCCGTTATTTTAATGTACTCTCAGTATCCACGAGTTTGCTATAGCTAGATCACAACAATAGATGTAGTTCGTTCTGTAACCAAATTCCACAGATGCCAGGTGTGTTTGAGTCAGACTCTCCCGCCATGCTGTGTGCTGTGTGTTATTCAGGTCACCCTCTCCCCCCTCCCATGCTCCTGTGGGGTGCTTAGCACCAGTTGTCCACCTGCGTCCAGCCAGTTCCAGATCCTCAAATCTCCCCTCTCCTTCTCTCTCTCCTGCTCTCTCTCCACCTCCTCTCTGATGCTTCCCTCCATAATTTCGTTTGACCTCTGCATCTCTCATTTCTGACATCTGTATCACTTATTATCTATGCCGTAACTTTGACTCTTGAATATATTAAATTTAGAGCTTGATTATATTTAGTTTATTATTCTCTAATTTCTTTGTGTTTAGTCATATGATCTTTTCAAATGATGGCATTCAAGTTCCTTTTGGGTAGCATATAGGCACCCCTTCCTTGTGACCCATTAGAAACAGTGATTTGATTTGCAGTATTTGCCAAATTGCTGTGGTATGAATACTCCTGCCGTTGGCAGTTTCAAACTATCAGTTGTTTAACAGCTGCTCAGACAATTCCTGAACATTTAACCATCAGCTCTTGCGAGCAGGTATGTGTCAGCTCCAGCACACACTGCATCTAGAATGAGCCTGACCTAATGTCCACCAGCCTAATGTTTAGGGACAGTCCAAGTTCACCCATGATGGAAGTTATAACAGTTGAATTTTTAGGATCTATTAATAAATATCAAATTTGGGAGCTCAAAGTCATAAAAGACCCCATATAAGCTCTTATATATTTATATTCCCTAAAATAATAAAAAAAGGTGACACAATAAATAAAGGTATCAATAACATGCTACATAGCTTAAATTAGCAGTAACAGGCTTAGTATTTTTAATTCAGTTATAATTCTTTAAAATTATTTATTTGATGTAGACTTTGTGTCAGTCTCTGGCTGAAGCCCTAGAAATGCAAAGACCAAGGAAACATAACTACTTCCCTCAAGGAGCCCACAGTAGGAAAGAAAAAAAAGTAAAAAGAAATGCCAATAAAATACAATCTTTGATGATGGGACATTCAGAAACATAGATATCAGACTTGGGGGTAAGAACGAGGGACTAGGATAAGGGAAAACTTTCTAAAGAAATGATGCCTGAACACTCATTTAAGCTACTGTAAGTCCTCTGTCATAGTTTGGTTTAAATGAGTCTTTGGTACAGCAAATTATCGCAAGATCACCTTGTCCAGACCTAGACTTGGAATCAACCTGTTCTCTTTCTGGTGGGGAATGGCATTTAGAATCCAGGATTAGGTTTACTCACTGTCACTGTGTCAGTGTTTCTAAGGTTTTCCAGTAGAAAGAACCATGGGGGTAGATTATGTATCTATTCTCTAATTCACATGATTTTTTTTCCAGTTCAAATTTAATAACAAAAAAATGAACAAGAGAAAATTAATATTATGTTTGTTCTTTTCTTGATTTCTTTTTTTAAATGTTTATATCTCCTTTTCCTTAGAGCAAACACCATGGTGGCTAATATACACAGATATTCCTAATTCTCCACTGTATTACATTTTATTAGTCTCAAAATTAGAATACCGATATTACTACTAGCAATAAACACATGAATAAAATTTAAGATGTGTTTTTCAGACCTTTTTCTTTTTTGCCCTTAGATTTATATGTCCCACCCAAACTGGCAAAGGAGCTATGTTCAAAAGTTATTTGAGAAATAATTTTTTTTCCTGTGCTTATTTATCAATCTGATGTATTATCAATTTCATTTATTTCTGTTTATATTTAATCCTATGTAAAATGTTTTTCTTTTTCTTTTTTACATATTGCTATCATAATTATATTTTCTATTCTTTATCAGTGTAAATAAACCATGTTTTAGCTGTATTATACTTTTTATAATGCATTATATTTTATAATGCAATGTATTAAAATTATAGCATTTCACTATTTTTTGGAACTTTTTTTCTAGAAAAAGCATTCTAGTAATTTGAGTTAACTTTAACAATAAAACCCATTTTTTAAATTTTGAGATTGTTTGCTTGTATTCTGTGAAATTTTGTGCTAATATAACCCCCTCCAAAAAGGGAAATACCTCCTCTCCCAAATATGCACCATGTGCTCTCATGGTGTCCTGAACTTGTGACGATTATATTTAATTATTTTGTTGTGTGACTAGCTTTTCCTTTGATTAAACAAACATTGTGGGAACTTTGCTGTCTGCCAGGTGTGGTGGTTTTTGTTAAAAGCTGGTAGACTGTACACTCCATGAGGACAAAGGGCTTGTCTTTCACATCCATCCTTTTACTCCCAATCATAGCAGACCTGGGCCCATGTAGGTGCTCCATAAATAATTATTGAGCAGATACATGCATAGATAATAGTTCTCTGGGCTCCACTCTACATGTGGAAATGGGGAAATCATTCAATCAAGTCCTCATGACATTTAAAAAAAAATTCTTTTACATTTCCACCTAAAAAAATGTCGGACCTTCCCCCAACCCCATTCCTTTACCTTTTAATTATCTCTGTGAATGACACATGAGAGCAAGTATAAAATTGTCCTCCGGCTTTCAGAGAGGATTAAATTGTGCTCCTGGGAGCTTCTTATTAATGACAAAGTGATCAGAATCCCTGGCTCATGCATCCTAGCAGTCCTTTGTGAGATATACCACAGTAGACTCCATCCTTCTTTCTTTTTATTAAGTCCAGTCCCTCACATTTTCCAGTTAGGATGAATGATAATGCCACATTTTGTTTGCTATACTTTTAAATATCATCTCTTCTTAACAGGATATGTAACATGAATCAAGTAATGAAGCAGACCATTAACAAAATGTCTTTCATTCTCTGTTTGGCTAATAAATATTTCCCCTGCATTTTATTCTGGGGCAGCTAGCAGAGGGAGCCAAAGTGGGGTTTTCCCCCTTTTTCTTTTTTTATTCAATGAAGTAACATTAGGTATTATGCATGATCAGCACCAGCTTGAACATTTGTAATGCTTTGATTTGAAAGAGTGCAAAAGAAAAAGTGAGGGCCGTGGTGATGTTGTGAGGAAAAATTCTGGTAAATTCATGGCAGTTTTGATGTTTTTTATTTTTGATTTTTAAATACTTTTCTACTTTGCCCCCAACTCCCAGACATATATCTAAAAACAAAAAACAAAAAAAGACAACAACAACAAAAAATTCTCCTCCTCACACCCACCAACTTTTAGCAATCTTCTAGAACAGTGGTTCTCAGAGGGTTCTTTGCAGGCTAGCAACATGAGATAGTATCGCCTGGAAAATTGTTAAGAATGCAAATTTTCCAGGCCCTACCATAGACCTCCTGACTTGGCAACTCTGGAAGTGGAATCCAGCAATGTGCGTTTTAACTAGCCCTACAAATGATTCTGATGCAGCCTCCAGTTTGAGAGCTATTGTTCTAGAAAGAGAGAAATAACATGCTCATTTTAGTGATTAGATTCAAGTGACTGAGCAGAGATTCAAATTCTCTTACATTTCCAAATAATCATTTGGCTTTTTCCCCTATGTGCTAGGAATATTTAAATTCGAGAAGCAGTATGACTCATGGATGACTCTGGAAAGGTATTTTTATTTTCAAGGTACAGAGAGTAAAGTCTAAAGGAGAAAAACATATTTTACTTAATTTCTTAAAAGTGAATCATACCAGTGGTATAGAGATGTCATTTTTCATACTGGCATTAAAGAAATGTCTGTAACAAAGTTAATGTTGCTTTAAAATTATAGCCGTCACTATCATATTACAGCCCATTCTTTAAGAGCAGAATTAGCTGGCTTCTTGTTTTCTTTCATTTTGTAATTAAACCTTTTCCCCCCCATTATTTTGTGTTTAACTGTTATTAACACCTGTCCTCAAAGATGGATGGGACAAAAAAAGGAACTGTCATCTTTAGATTATATCTGGAAGGGACATTTAAAAACAAACCCAAACCACCCAATCCAAACCCGTAATGGTTCAGGCAAGGAAACCAAGGTTCATGTAATTTAAGTGATTTGCAAAAATCAGATCTTTTGTGTTTTAGTTCAGTATGTTTTCCACTGTTTGCTGTTAGCAATTTTTGCACCTACTTAGAAAAAAAATGTTTTAGAGCTACTGACTCAGAAATCTAATTTTTGGCATGAAGTCATTACTGAATTTTATTTTAGCATTTTTCTTTTTGTCTCTCCTCTTACCAACAGACATGAAAAATTGAAAGCTACCTGCAGGATTTGAAGCAGTAATTACTTGCTCAAATGTTGCCAAGCAGAATAACAAATTCATTCCAGGACTTTTTTTACGTGTCAAAATCATTCTAGTTCTTAAAAGTGGAAATGAGCAATGGTCCATAATACAACTAAAAGCAGTGACTCAGAGCCTATTATTTTTTTTAATTGTTGTTGTTCATCATTTAAAATAGATAATTAACTCTCAAATTAATTCCTGGAAAATTAAAGGAACATCTGGTGCAGTATATTATTTTTGGACTTTTATATAAAAGGGGTTACCAAGTGGGTTCTTGCTGGCCTAGAAAAATTTTAACCTCCACCTCCATTTTCCTTCCTTTTTAAAGTCAGCCAACAATATTCATGCCACATAGAAGTTTAATATCTCCATGTACGATGGCAGACTGACAACCTGAAGGATGCAGTTGCTGAGCAGTGATAGAAACTCTCTCACTACATCCTTACCCTAATAATAGCTTCAGAGTGGGGGGGATCAGAGTGATGATACAATATACAACACTTGCAATTCTAAAATACTCAGAAAAAGCTCAGTTACATCTTCGATTTGATGTAATAGGAATTCTTAAAAAGCAATTTTAAAATCATATTAAGAGATCTAAGATGAACTTTGATTGATTACCTATGAATCATCCCCCCTCCCCCCCTTTGCTAACGTACCTCCAGGCTCCCATCTGCTTTAGGGCAGTGCCAAGTGTTCTGGGAAGGATCAGCAGCAGCACTGACACCTAGAAGTTTTTTGGAAATGCAAACTCATGGGCCCCAGCCTCTACCTACTACTGATTCCTGTGTGGAGCCCAGAATGTGTTGAGTAAACTCTCTGAGTAACTCTGGTGCACAGTCAGGTTTGAGAATTACTGCTCTTTGGGGGGTTGATTGCATATATGTCATTCTCTTTTCCAGTGATTGGCTTATGAAGTGTACTTGACCGATTCTGGCTCATGGGACCTGAACGGACATTTTTTGCTGAGGGTTCTGGGAAAGCTGCTTAGCATTTAAAGAAAGGAAAGCTAAGAGATAGACCCTACTTTTGCCTTTGATATTGGTATGGGAAAATGTGATGCCAGGAGTGCTGTGGCCACGTAGTGACCATGAAGGTCACATGCTAATGGTGTAAAGTAGAAGTATGGGAAGAATCTGGTTAAATCAAGACTGAAATCATGCTACCTTGGGTCTTTTTTTTTTTTTTTTTGTGAAATTTAAAAACAAACAAAAAACCTTTTATTACTTGAAGCATTTTTGGTTCACTTTTGGTTTGTTTTTAGTGGCCAGTGTCCCCTATGTGATACCTTTCAACACACAAGCTCAATTATGGTATTTGCAAGTAAATCTTTTGGAGAATTTGGGTGTTACTTATTGTGAAGACTGAGGGTAAAAAAATTCACCCCTTTTCACGTCAATTCTGTTTTTCAAACTCTCAAAATGTTAGAAATGTATGATTTAGAGAAATTCTTTAAGTTATAAATTATGCTTAATTATCCCTCTCCTTGGTGCTATTTGGCATATTAATAGTAGCTGTCCTTTTATTAATATTTCTGGGTAGCAACATCAACATAATTATTTAGTTGTTCAACTGGTATTTAATTTACTTTCTTTCTGATTCCATGAGAGATATTGGGGGGGCAGTATGTGAATTAATCCAAAGCTAAAATACCTTAGGAGTTACCATCTCATTATATGAAATTCTCTACCTACTCCTCAAAGAGCTGCTTTTCTTTGCTTATAATTCTGTGCAAATAGCATTTAAGTAACTAGTCTCTGAGAAATTGCTTTATAAAATAATTTTGAAATATTTCATAGAGATATAAGATATACTTATATATCTTCCATAATTCATATTTTTTGATGTTCTGAAATATTTTCTGAAAATTTTTTATAACATATCCTTCCATAATTCCTCTTCGAATCTATTCAACTATACTTTTAAAAGCTCAGCGTTGTTATTTTCAGTTGAAATGTATCATCCTCATATATTTATGAAATATGTTAAATCATTTGCTGAGAACAATCTCTAAAACTATGTTTCTATATCTAAATATATGTACACTTATATCTGCAGTCCCCCAACCCCTGGGCTATGGACCAGAACAGGTCCATGGCCTGTTAAGGAACTGGGGTGCACAGCAGGGAGGTGAGCAGCGGGCGAGCTTTGTCTGTATTTACAGCCATAGCTCCCGTCACCACCTGAGCTCTGGGTCCCCACCAGCCCCCTGCCTCCCAGGTTCATGGAAAAATTGTCGTCCATGAAACTGGTCCCTGGTGCCAAAAAGGCTGGAGACTGCTGACCTATATAATACTATTTATAGCCAACACCATTTAAACATTTACTTCTATCTATTAATTTTAATTGATAAAATAAAATGGAAATTTATTATGTTTAAATGGTAATCTAGTGTGGATTATTGACTGTTTTAGTCATTTATTTGTAGCCTAATAGAACTGTGGTTTTTGTATGATTTCAATCCTTAAAATGTTTTGAGACATGCTTTATGCCCAGTACATGATGTTTTCTTAAAATAATTGCTATATGTGAGCTTAAAAAAATATGGATTCTGAAAAAAATTGCCCAAATATTGCAAATATTCATATTTTTATTTGGCAAACTCCTATTTATCTTTCAAGACTCAGCTACAATGTCACTTTCTCAGGGAAGGGTATCCTGATAGTTTTAGGCAGAATTAGATGTTCCTTCTTCTGGGTTGCTTCTATAATATTATCTTGACATTGAATTGAAATTTAAATATTTATGTGCATATTCTCCTTAGACCATGAGATTCTCAGGTCAAAATTATCTTCTAAATTTTCTTTACTGCTGTACTTAGTCTAATACTGTATCTTGCACATAGTGGGAATTTGGAATGTATTTCTGGAAGGAGGGAAGGACGGAAGGAAAGAAAGAAGGAAGGAAGGGAGGGAAGAAGGAAGGGAAGGAGGGAGGGAAATGAGTAATATGATGCTAATATGTTGGATTTAATTATATGCTTAGGACTCTGCAAGGTTGGTTTCTATAGTTAGGCAATGCTGTCACCTAGACCAAAAAAAAAAAAAAAAAAAAATCAACATAGAATTGCTAAATAAAGAATGCATGATTTGAAAAGAAGAAATAATTATAGTTAACACTTCTGTGGTATTTCTCTGTGCCAGGCACTTTCCTAAGCTCTCTAGTGGGCGTATGGGGGCCTGGGGGTAGGAGAGTGTAAACTCCTCTAATTCTCATAATAACTCTGTGAGGTGGATACTATTATTTATCATATCTATTTTTCGGTTGCTGAGATTGAGGCAATAGCACACTGAATAACTTTTCCAAGGTCAGAAACTAGAGAGTAGCAGAGCTTTGAGTTTCTCCCAGGCAGGCTGGCTCACTCTGGGGCCCAGGCCTTGAATTCCCAAGCTCCACGGCTTCCCAATATGCCCAAATGGGGAAACCTCAATTATTAGCATTTTGGAGAGCAAAAGCAGTCAAATTTGAAAACTCTTTGTGACACAATATAGTCTTCTGACACTAGAATGGGGTCACCAAGACTCCGGGTCCCAGCTCCTGTTTTGCCATGACACTCCCTACCAGCAGCCTGGGGAGTCGTTTAACTTACTGACATCTCTCCGGGCTCCATCTGAACGTTGGAGATAAGGGCATTTTTTCCTACCTTAGAGACAAGCTGTGAGAATTAGTGAAATAATGTCTGAAAGCACTTTAAGTTCCTAAGAGGAAATAAGATCTAGGTAGTACAAGGGATTTAATGTATGCCTGCCCTGATCCTTATAAATTAGACCAGGAGGATAAACTCTCCTGCAGCCTCAGGCTGCTTGGGGCCGGGTCACAGTGAAGAGGACCCCACTTAGAGCTATAAATATTTACATACGTATTATTTCCTAAGCACCTACTATGTGTCTAAATTACATTCGTTTAGAAAAATAGAGAGATGGTTTTGTTCTTTTAACAATTGGCATGAGAATTTGTCCTAAATAGAGAACTGCCTTTGTTGGGAAAATTTCTTGCTGAGTATACTTGGCATAGATGCTGAAAGCTGAGTGTAAGGGAAGAAGTTCTGCAGGAGAGCAAAGGAGGGACCCTTTGTTTTTTGGGGAGGATGGAGAGGATGGGGTAAGTGTGTGTGTGTGTGGGGGGGGGTGTGCGCGCGCGCACCTCTGGACAACTGGAGGAAGCAGGCAGACACCTAGAAAAATAACTCTCTCCTCTCCAAATATTGCCTGAATTCTAGACAGGTAATAAAATGCTAGGAGTGAGTAGCATTCTTGCGGCGACTGGTGGAAGGACTGAGCTTGAGCCCAACGTGGTGCAGGTGCAGAACCGTGATCGCGTGCGTGGATAGCACTCAGCCATGCAAAGAATTAGCAGAAATGGCCAGGTCACTTAAGACTTATTCAGACTGTCCAAGGGGAGGGTCAAGGCAATCCTACATAGAATACATAGACTCCAAGGACACAAAGTTCCCAGTTGACGTCTAGGTTATAGTTCACGAAGCAAAAGGCATGACTGTGCCAAACAATTTATGATTGCCAAGAAGCATTTTCTGCCTGATGTCTTGGGTGGGGGCAAATGCTTTAGTCCCTGAGGAAGGCCTCAGGCTTCTGTCTGTAGCCAAGTTTTTTCAGGCCTCGCCAGTCTCTTGGTACAAAGAGAATCAGTTGCTCAGTAAAAATCCAGGTTCGCCGGTCCTTGCCTCTACTTGCCTACCGCTCCCTGTAATGTCCCATCGGTTCTTCCCAAGCTCTCCTGGCAGGCCCCGAGATGTGTCTCCCATGTCCACACAATCAGCTCAGCTCCCTGGGGGCCCTCATGTTTCCACTGGAAGCCAGAAGGGCTCTAGCCCAGCCACTGGGCCCCTCCCCCCACAGTCCACACCAGAGTTCCTGGACTTCGCTCTACAAGAAGCCGAGATTGGTTGTGAAGCATTGCCGCTGGTTCCCACCTAATGCTGCCACAGTTTTAATAGAACAGCCTTTTATTATTATTTTTTCCCTTTGATTGTCACCTCTCACCCCCTACCCTAGCCATCCATAGGAATGAGATAAAAATCTAAAGGGAGAACAGGGCTGTCCTCAAAATCACTCTCCCATCTGTTGACTAATGCTTTTATAAAGCTTGCTCAGGAAAAGGCCTTCTTTCCACCTCTGGGTCTTACTAAGAGGGATATTCTCTAAACACCTTTCCTGGCTTATCCCCACCCCTCTATTAACTCTTAGCCTGGAAAACTGGGGTGATTCATTTGATCAGTAACTTTGAGAAAAATAACTGAGCATGCTAGGTCCAGCTGCACCTTTCTTCTCCCTCTTGGGGGTCAAGCTCCCCCCAAGGGGCACACGTTCTCCTACTTCTCCAGGGGCAGGAGCTCCCCTAGGGTGGGGCGGAGGGCTCAGTGGGGACTGCCCAGCCGGGTGCTGCCAGGACTGGGGGATAAATCTGCATCATTCTGGGGTTAAGTATTATCGAGCCTATCTGATGTGTCGTGTTCTTTTTTCTGGCCCCTGAGCCTTTGATTGGTTGTTCTTTAGGGAGAACACACTTGCCAGGGTGTGGGCAGAATTGGAGTGGAAGGAAGGGTTGGCGTTGGCTTTGTGCTCAGCCCAGCCATAGCTGTGTGAACTAAGGCAGTTGTTTTGGAGACAGAAAAGAGCAGCTGGTTTTGAGAGGTGTTGACAAGGTAGAGTAAAGAGAATTTGGAGGCTGATTAGATAATGGAGGAGTAATGAGAAAGAGGGAGCTGTTGATCCGGCCAGACTTAAGGTCCCAGAGCCAAGGGTCTTGCTGAGGCTATGGATGTGGGGGTTGCGGCAGGCAGGGCCGTGGGCAAGTCGTCAGAGAGCCCAGATTGAGGCCAACCTTTTTCATGTCCTCCAGGGTTCATGGGCACTTGTGAGAAGAGCTACACTGAGTTCCAGAAGCCTCTGTGATTGCACAAAAGCAGGAAGTTTTCTTTATTTATTTGCTTGGCAGTCACTTATCAAGCACCTAATGTGTACAGATGATTCCCAACTTACCATGGTTCGACATAATATTTTTCACCTTTACCGTGGGTGCAAAAGAAATATGCATTCAGTGGAAATCGTACTTCAGGTGCCCCTACAACCATTCTGTTTTTCACTTTCTGTACTGTCTTCAATAAATTACATGAGATAGTCAATGCTTAATTATACAATAGGCTTTGGTTAGATGATTTTGGCCAACTCTAGGCTCAGTAAGTGTTCTGAGCATGTTTAGGGTAGTCTAGCCTAAGCTATGATGTTTGGTAAATTGGGTGCATTAAATGCAGTTTTGGCTTACAGTACTTTCAACTTCAGACGGGTTTATCAGGGCATACCCCATGGTAAATTAAGGAGCATCTGTGCTACACATTAGGCATTTAGGCGGCGGAGAATGGGGAGAATGCTAAATAGAAGGTACAAGTACTAGCTAAAGACCACATATTCTTTCAATTTTTCACTCTTTACTCCTTCAATTTGC
Source organism: Microcebus murinus (assembly GCF_040939455.1). NCBI lineage: Eukaryota > Metazoa > Chordata > Mammalia > Primates > Cheirogaleidae > Microcebus > Microcebus murinus. The sequence goes on along the minus strand of NC_134122.1, from coordinate 48,017,983 downwards.
CAACAAGATGAATGAAGTGCCAAGTGGTTGGATCACTTTAGTGTGAACCCACTGAACAATTTCACTGAAGGTGGCAACCGCATTTGTATAACAAAGGATTTGCCAAAGGAAATGTACAAGTGATTTTTAAAAAGTAATAAAGCAGTCCTGGAACAGAACTTAATAATTACCTTTGGAAAAAGAATTAACAATTGCAACACAGGGGAACTGGTATAATATATATATCAAATCTTTCTTCTCCAAAGAAGTTGCAAGTTGATCATGACAAGACATTTAGAGTAATGCGGTCGCCTATAAGCTTCCAACCAACCCTCCCTGTCATCACCCCACCCCCCAGATGTATTGTACTGAAAAGCCACACCATAGCTTGTCACATTTGATGTATGGCATCACCAACTATAGGGTACATTTTCAAACAGATTTCCAAATGACAGTTTTATTGTTGCCGCTTCTCAGGGACTTGTTTTTTGTTCCTTTTTCCTTTGTTGTTTTTTTCATCACCCTAACCTAAACCCATACACATACCTCAGAAAGTCTCCACATGTGTTCCACTGAGCCTTAGCCCTTGAAATTCTCCTGCAAAGTAAAATTTTTTTAGCTAAATTGTTTTAGAAGCACTGCAAACCATAATTCCCTTTTAGAGATATTTGGTGCAAGTTAGAAAATTAAGACCTTTAGAAGCCTTTCGACATCTGTTCAAAACTTTTTTTTTTCACAAAATATTTCATAATTTGGCCACCAAATCCCTTTTCTTTATATCATCTATTAACTCTCTAAATGTCCTCTCTAAGTATCCTTCAGAGTCAGGAGAAACACAAGAAGCCCAGCCAGGGTGTTTAATGGAGTAAGGAATGCTACCTCCAGTGAGATCACAGTCCAGAGAGAAGTATTCATGGACAGTTTGTTAATGAATTACAAACCTTCTACTGGGGTCTAAATACATGTATGGAGTCCTTGCCTCTAATATTTCTCCAAAGTCCAGACTGTGGTGTGAAGCAGGTGCCTTAATCTATTTAAAATATGCCTAATTTATGCATCTCCATTCTAAATTCTCCATGCTCCATGTCCTAAACTATGGACACCAACTAAACCCAGTAGCCTGCTGTTGTGCTAGCAGGAGTGGCACTTTTCTTGGCAGTCACCTGTCCTTATTGTCCTCACCCCACAGGCCTTGGCTTTTCTAGGCCTGAGACCAGTTCTGCCAGTGAATGGGGAGCACAAAGAACCTGAGGGAATATCTAGCCCACTCACTCTTAATTCAACAACAAAGTATACTTTGGATGCATGTATGCGCTAGGCAAAAATATCCCTGGACAAGACAGAATTTCCACCTATAAGAAATTCACAGTTTAGTGAAAAGAGACAGATAAGTAAGCAAATACAACATTAGATGCTAAGTAGCACTATGATAGAGGCAGGTAGAGAGCAAAGTGTGTGAGAGAAGGCTCCTCAAAGCCACTGAGCTTCAGCAGAATCTTGCAAGAGAAGCTGGCTTAAAAGAATAACTGGAAAACAAGCTCTGTGTTCCAGACATGGGTATTTGGCAGACTGTTTTGTTTTTTATTTTTTAATGAAGAAAATGAGCTTGTCACTTCAAGGAAAACAACTGGCAGTATTAGTTGCCAGTTTCAAAGTTCAAGCTTTTAAGTGAAAGTTAGATTTTCAGAAAACTCATACTTGTCATGGTGAGCCTGGCAGCTTCCCAGTAGTTGAAGGCTTTTCTCATGAGATTGGCAGTGATGTTAACAAATGTCATTTTTGATATTGTATAATGAAGTGCGTCAGCATTGGAGAGATCTGCGTAACTCAGTGGATCAATATTTTCCAAGTTACTAGTGCATGCTTTCCTGGTAAAATATCCATGCAGAGTCCAGAATAGGACATGGATTTTAATGCAGTAGAATATGAAAAGTTCATTGATAAAGGTTTCAGACTCTATAGCCCAGCTAACCATTAACTACTACATGTGGAGTTTTAGTGTTGTAGCAAAGAGAAGTGTCCTCAAATGTCTGAAAAGGCTATGAAAATAGCCCTTTCTTTTCAAAGTATTTTCTGTGTAAGGCTGGAATTTTTTTCAACCAAAACAACATATTGCAACCCATCGAATGCAGAAATAGATATGAAAATCCAGCTGTCTTTTAAGCCAAACATTGAAGAGATTTGTAAAAATGTAAAATAATGTCACTCTTCTCACTTAATACTATAATAAAGGATGTAGTTATTTGTGACAAATCTTTATGTTACCCTATAATGGATTTATTATTGTAATTTTAATGAAATAATTATATACTTTTATTGCTTAGTTTTCATTTAAAAAATGCTAAATATCAATGGATATAACACATTTGACAAAAAGCTCTTTGGAAGTCTCAATAATGTTTAAAAGTGTACAGGGGTCCTGAGATAAAAAATGTGATAGCTACTAAGATAGACAACTCTTTCTGAAATACAAGAGGTTTTTACTTAACACAAAATGAGACAAAGTGGTTGCCAGAGGAGGACTGGGAGGTTTTTTTGTTTTTTCAATTTTTTGGGGGTGGATTTTCAGGGTGGAAACTTCTTGCATATGTTTATTTCCTCATAGGATGTACCCAACAGAGTAGTCTTATACTAACTACCATTTGAATTGTGTTCCATTAGTGGGTTGTGAAACATTTGAGGAGGTTGTAACTAGTATTTTTACCTTCATGTAGTGGAATAGAGTGGAAAATATTAGACTTCATTACTCATAGGAAGGATATCTGTTGTTTTGTAAAACTTTTGTTTCAATTCAATCTATGTATATAGGAATCTGTATGTGCTAGGTCATGATGAAGAATGTTTCTTTTTCAGTTAGGTGGCTGCCAAAAGTTTGAAAGCTTTTGCAGGAGAGGGTTGTGCTAGCCCAGACTCTGCCTGGATTCTGAGCTCATGCTGTCAAGATTCTCTGAGGCACTGGCTATTATTCCCAATGCCATTTCCTGATTTCCTACACAAGGTCCTTTTTTTTTGTCTTCATTGGCTTCTCCACATTGAACTTAAAATAATCTGATTTGAATTATTAATACATTACAGCTTTTCTTTCTTTCTATGGTTGTTTCTTCTTTTTTACCAATGTTCCATTTCCACTCAAGCCTGTAGGTAACACTCTTCCACTTTAACCCACAGGTAACACTCCACAATCTGTTCTGGTCCAATTAATCAGAAGCTCTCTCAGTGCTGCAGTTTTGCTTAAGTCCCTGCACTCAGTTTATCTGATTTGCACTCAAGGCTCAAAGCACAACTCAAGGACCTCTCTCTCCTCTGGGAAGTCATTTCTCACCTCCTTTCCTATCACCAGCCACAGACCTCAATAGGCATTTAACATTTCTATGTCATCCAAAAGACCACCAACATGGTGAAATAGAAGTAAGGAGAGCTTTATTGGCAATATCAATTTGTAAACAAGGGAGAGATAGTCTCTGGAGTGGCCCGAAGGTGCTCTCTCTTCAAAGAAGTAAAGGGCAGCTTGGGTTTTATGCCTCACAGGGTCTGAATCACACAATAGAGTCATGCATATTCAGCAGGTTCAGAGAGAAAGTGAAACATTTATAAGGGGAATAAGTGCTGTGCAATGAATGGGACACGTATATGTAGCACACATTCCATTTTCACTCTGGGGCAGGGTTTTAGCATTAAAATGAGGTGGAATTTGGCTCTCTATGTCAAAAGGTGAACTATAGGGCACAAGGACAGTTTGTGCATAGACTCTGTAAGCTAGCTGAAACTGGCTTGAGGTCTGTAGTTGCTTATAAGAAAAGAATGTTTGTAAGCCTGGGTTCCCTGTTTAATCAGAGTGTGGTGGTCTGAGTTGTACAACAGAGCTAGAAGGGGTTTGTTAGCTTGCCTGATAGCTCCTGTTATTAGGGAGTTTAGCAAAAGTGTGGTTTTTCTTGTAGCCTTAGGAATTTAGAAATTTGCCATGCCACTTGGAACCTGAACCCTCCACTCATAGATACCTTTTGTTTTCTTAACCTTAGGGTTCATCTTAGTTGATAAAGGGTGTCTATTTTTGTTTCTCAGATCACATCTACAAGGTAGATTCACAAAAATACTAGCTACTTCAGTGAGGCATTTAGAATCATAAAACATTTTCTTCAACAATGGCCATCTAGATCAAATAACATAGGTTCTGTATAGTTTCAAAAATTCTGTAAATCCAAGCAGCAAGTCCTAGGGAATGCATGAAGACAAGAATAACTTGAAGTGAGAACATTTCAAAGTCTTGATTGAAATGCAAAGCATTGTTACCATCGTATGCAATCCATCAAATGGAACATTTTCAGTGCCATATACCTTTCCCCCAAATTTCTCCTGAAAGGAGACTGTGTTCAGGGACGTTTATATTTTATTTGAAGAGAAAATTGACATTCTTTATTTTGCAGTATATGATTTTTTGGAATAGCATTGCCTTGTTCTGCAAGTGCACCCCTGTATACTACCTCACTAGAAGGTCCCCCTTCTTACCAACTGTGTAACTTTGAATCTATCACTTTAATTTTCAGAACCCAGATGCTGTTGCCTCTAACAAGAAGTTACCAATATTTACATTATCTATATTACATGGTTTGTTAGGAGTAAATTAAAGAATGTATATAAAAGTAGAGTGAAAATTTTAGTTTATTAGTAAGTGAACTATTATGTCTTGCTCACCCTCTCTTTTTCCCCTCATAAGTTTGGAGTCTCATGGGAGATAAAGAAGTTAGAAAGGCATTACAGAAAGCCAGATCTGGTGCCAAAAGTATGCACAACACCAGGAGAGGCCAGAAGGCTGGCAGCCAAAGCCTGCTCGGTGAGGCCAGCCACTTTACACATGGGAAATTCACAGCAATGGAAAAATCAGTGTATAGTACATTTCCTTAAATAATATTTTTATAGAGGGAGCTTGTATTTATTTTAAAAGATATGTTGGCATACTAAATCGATTTTTATAGCTGGGGGATGAGTACATGGAGGCTCAATGTAGTCTGTCGATTTTCGTGACTATTTAAAATTTCCCACAATAAAAGTTTTAAAAATTACATCTATAACACAGATTTTACTGCAGTCTAAGTATAGGTCATGTAATATTTGATTTAATATGACTCTACTTTCTAAGTCCACAGATTTCCTAAATAAGACATAGTCATTGTTTTTCATGTCAATCCATACCTAATACCAACTGGAAAGACACAAGAATGGTTCTTTAGGGAACAAGGTAAAGGATGTTTATACTCTGCAAGGGAATTGGTCCAAAACAGGTGACAAGGGGTTACAAGAAGAGGAGGAGAGGCCAAGCCCAAGACATACCCTATCCATTATGTTGCATATCAATGCAAATACAGTGAGGGGAGATAATCATTTCTTCTCCCATTGAGAATTCTTAGATTTTCAGGACTCAGGAAGGTAGGCAAGTGGACTTTTCAAAAAGTGAATTGATATTTAGTAGAAGGTTAAATGTCTCCCTGAAGACGTTGTATAACTTTATGCCGATGGCTCTTAACTGAGCAGTATAATATTGCTGGATACGAAGTAGTGGGTGTTTAGTTTGGGTCTTTAGAGCTTCTAAGGAATAAAAACTTAAACCAACAACTTATCCAGAGGTTCAGTTCCAACCATTCTTAAACACAGGAGTAATGTATTTCTGATCAGTTGTTCAGCTAGTTACCAAACCAGTGTTTGATTTGACCCCAATATCTATTAGTCATAGAATGTTAGAACTGGAAGGGGACTTTGCTTCTATAGAAGACATCATTTTAGAAAAGGATTTACTCCAAATCCTTTCTTGGAATTCAGTGAGATATACATGAATAAATACATATTTCGAGTGTGGAAATAAATGAAAGCCATCCAAATGAAAACAAAGAAAGGATATGTATTCAGAGCTTGCTAGAGCAAGGGAACCATACACCAAGACTTTTGTTTAGCATAGACTCAAAGGCAGGCAGAGGAGTGGGAAAGCTTTGTAGTAAAAACAGAAAGAGAGAGGGAGAGAGAGAAGGAGAGAAAGTGTGTACTGATTGGAGGTTGTTGTACAGGGAAGCTGGGGATTGGGTATCTTACGTGACTGGTTTGGGGAATATCTTTAGCTTTCTCTGACTGGCTCAGAGTTGGAAGCATGGAAAAAATTAGGGAAGGTGGTCATCATTGCCCAAGTCCTGGCTGTTCTGGACCCATTGCTGCTGAGTTTGTGGTTTGGCTTTCCAGACAGGTTTCAGAGACCGTGTGCCACAGCTCTGTGCCTCTATATAGTCTGGCCATTGTCCCTTTGGATATTCAGTCTCTCCAAAGGTACTGTTGTTCAGATACAGATGTGACCAAATCAGTATTCATCCTAAAGAAACTTCCAGTAACAGAGAACAACAACATAAAAGATATATACACAGACAAATGTAATGTAGTACAAAGTACGGCATAGTAAGGGAATAAAAAGAAAGTCATAATGGGCACTGGGAAAACAGGACACCCTCAGTTCAGAGTGGGGACGCCCCTGGAAACAGTGTCATTTCAGAGCCTGCACAGGAAGGAGGAAGGGGAACAAACGCTGTCAGGCACATGTTCCACCAAACAAGTGATATTCCCATTTTATAAGGAAGGAGTACAAAGACCCAGAGAGGTTACATTACTTTCCTGAAATCATCCAGCAAGTGACAGGCCTGAGATTTGCACATGGCTCTGCTGGGCCACAAGGGGACATTCTTTCCACTCCAAGTTCACAAAGACGTGTATCCGTGCAGGTATCAGGGTGTTAAGGGAGCAGGTGTAGTTTTAAAGATACATTCAGTATTTTCATTTTTCTTTAAGACCATAAAAACCAAAGCTGTTGTTTTTCATCCTTCTAGCTCTGGAAAGTAAAGCTCCCCGAGTGCCTCTCGGCTGGTGGAGACATACAGAATCTTTGACTGTCAGTGGAGGGCATTTCAAATTATCTGGAAGTCTCTGTGTGAGACTTACCACTTATCAAAAGGGGAATCGTTTTAAGTGATTCAGTGTCACTGCCGTGACCTTCTGGTGTCTGTGTTCTAACCATAAGATAGTAGTCACAGATAATTATGAATAATTAAGGCACATTCCTTATTTTGTATTCATTTTCTCATGGAATTCATTGAGAATTATTGTCAGAAAGAAGGCAGCCAGGCATTCTGATTTTCTTGGCACTCATAAGGAAAATAAAATTGTGGGGGATATAAAAGAGCCAGTTATCGAGCTAGGAGTTATATGTTTGTGTGTCTAGGCTTAGACCGACCTTGCTTTGGGATTTTATATGAATTAGTCCACCACTCATTCTAATTTCTCTCTTGAGAGTAGAGTGGAATGAATGAATAGTCCTGTGCAGAGCGCTCTCTTTCATAGATGGATCGGTAAGAAGAACCTGCTTTGGCTAAATGCCCATCCCCAGCCTTCCAGCTGTAAAGGTTGATTCCAAAACGTCACATGGAATTTTCTCTTCTTTAAAGCTAACTTTTCAGTGGGTTGGAAAGATCAATATTGCTGTTCAAACGCTTCTGAAAAATAAAACCCATTTTAACGTTGTAGTGTCTGGAACTGGCAGCACTAGCAAGGGTACAATTAAGGTGGAAATCCATTTCCTTTTGCTTTTCTGCTGTTTACTCATCGATCTCAAAAGAATTGTAGGAATTGGAAATTTAAAAATCAATATATGAAATAAGTAAACCAGGAATGTCACATGGAGAAAAAGGTCAGGCTCAGCAGCAGCAGAAACCAAGTTAAAACTTTGAAACACATAAGGCAAATAATCAAGTCATATATGCACATTTAAAAAAATTTTTTTAGTGTATATATCTGAAATAAATCTTCCTCATTGGCATGATGATACTTCTGTCCTTTTTAAGTGCTTTTGCCTTACCTTCAGGTTATAAACGCTTTTTTAAATTTTTTTTGAGAATGAGAGTCACAGACATGGTATTGATTCTTTAACTAAACCAGCTGGGTGGACCAGGCTGAGCACTGCTCATATGTAAGGTGGCAATGACTGTAAGGTCTCCCTTTTAATCACCCTGGGTAGAACTATACTAAAATCATCCCAAGGACATCTCTTGACCTCATATTACAAATAAATTGTCATAAAAGTAAACTCCTTGTGAAATATAATATTTCTTGATATCACATCATATGTGTGTGTGTATATATATATACATATACATATATATATATATATTTTTTTTTTTTTAGGCCTGCCTCCACTTAATCCATAGCCCTCATGTTTTATCTCAGTGGAAGCACAGCACAACTCTAGCCTGAAGCTTCCAAAAGAACACTCAATGCCCTGACAGTTAGATTCTTCCCAGAACAGCACGCTCAACCCAGGTTTCCTGAGAATATTAAACCAAAATGACCTAAGGGAATCAATTGTAAGTAATAAATAAACTTCTCTCCTGTGTTGGTCCTGGACCAACCTTGAAAGTCATGATATGCTGAAGTGTTCTAGGTCTTCAGCAAATATGGCATCCTCTGAATTGTGAAACACCGTGCAGCAGGGCTTTCTACTTGCCAGGGTTAAGTTTGTTGTTCTCAACCAGAATATGGGAATGACAGAGAAGCTTGTGGTCTTCAGCAGACGTTCACTCTTATGCTGTGGTTTTCAGTGTAGGAGTAGGATGGATAAAAGAGGCACATGACTGGGGAGAGCATCTATTTGACAGGCATCTGTAAATAAGTCTGTGGTGCACAGTAGCCAGGAATTGATCAGACGATCTTCACAAATCCAAGGCGGGGCAGACAGTTGTAGAAGGATGTGCTCCATACAAAACTATGAGAAAGGCAGGACCTGCTGATCATGGAAAGGACGATGGGACAGTCTGGGTCGGGATTTATGGATTTATGAATACCATGAGTATGATAAACAAAATGTTAGTCACTAAATTCTGAGACCCTGAAATGGTGGGGTTTCTTTTATGCGTGGGAGAGGCAGGCATTAAAAATAAGAACTATGTATGAATTCAGGTAGCAGGCAATTTACATACAGAATTTATTATCCAAAGATCATAGAAACTTAAATGGCTTCCATAAGATTTATATGAATTTATAAACAACAAAGACATAAATGGCTAGAAAGAGAGGCTGGGATTTAAATCAAAGAACTGAAACATTACAGTAATTCTTATATGCCAAAGCTATTGTAAATCTATTGTACCCTGTGGAGGTATTGTGAGGCCCTTTTCCTTTGGTGAGAATATTTTAAAATGTCAAGTTCAGCCAAGAGCCCCTTGACATCTTCTATTAGTCTTTCCTGCCAAAAATCTCAGAGATTAACTAAATCCGGGGCATGTTCTGCATTCTCAGCCTTTTTCTTTCATCCAAATCAATGCCTATCTTTAGATATTCTGTTTCCTACATACTCATTGATGGTGTTATTTTAAAGGAATGATTGGTCTATCTTTGTTAAACCTAGAGGTTGTTGAATTTCAAATCGATTCCAGAAACGAAAATAGGAGAGAAGCTTATCTGAAATCAAGCATCTGCATCAGTAAAACGGCCACCAGAGAGGCCTGTCATGTGTCAGGAATTCTGGTCACTCCTTCTCAGAGAGGGTTGATGAGACTGCTGATTCTGATTTCTAGGGGTATAAGAGATGTGACTAACAAAAAAAAGAAGGTAGACAATTTAGTCCATTAGTTCTGAATTTAAAATACAAAAAAAAAAAAAGGAATTTCTGGATAGACTGGTTTAGTTACTAAAGGTCAGTGGCAATTACACAGAATGTTTACAGATACATATTTTTATATATGGATATATATTTATTTGTTTTGATATATATATATATATGTTTTGGGACAAGGTCTCACTCTGTTGCCCAGGCTAGAGTGCAGTGGCATCATCATAGTTCACAGTAACCGCAAACTTCTGAGCTCAAGCAATCCTGCTGCCTCAGTCTCCCAAGTAGCTGGGACTATAGGCATGCACCACCATGCCCAGCTAATTTTTTAATTTTTTTAGGTTAGAGGTTTCGCTCTTGCTCAGGCTGGTCTTGAATTCCTGACCTGAAGCAATCTTCCCACCTTGGCCTCCCGAAGTGCTAGGATTAGAGGCATGAGCCACTGTGCCTGGCCACAGACAGTATATTATAATGGGCAGTTGGGGGATATTTGACCCCCAAATATGTAACAATAGATGTTTGAATAAAAGACTTAAAGTTCAAGATTTTAATCCTATTAAAGTGAGAATTCTTAAATAGTCCAAATAAAAAAAAATATTAATACATACTTGTGGTAAAACAACAATAGCAGTGTACAGACACAACACAGAAGTATATGAGGTCAAAAGTGGGGTCCTTCATAATTCCTCATAGCCCATGCCCCAGATAGCAAAACGGATGCAAATCATAAAAGCATTTATAATCTAGAGGGAATGATGTATATGTATATAAATTATGTACATAAGTCATATAAAGTAAGGTGGGGTAAATAAAACTATAGATCAAGATCCCCTGTTCAGAGGGGTATGATTGTATTCAGTTGGGATGAGAGAGGGGAAAGGCAAGGAAAGACTTCTGTAAGAAAGTAAAATTTGAAATGATCCTAGAAGCACAGTTGGATTTCCACAGGCACAGATGGGAAAGGAGAGGGTGCTCCTGGTGCGATGAATGGTATGTGAGAAGGTTAGGCAGGAAGTGATTGCTGAGCATGTTGGGAGCTTGAGGTGCAGTTAAGAGAAGCACGTTATAAGGCTAGAATGGCAGTTTGGGGTCCCACTGTGGAGGAATTTGAGTAATCAATTTTAACTTGTAGAGAACTCATGGGGTTTTCAGGTCAATGGAAAGTTTAAACAAGAAGTGAAATATTCAGGCTTGTTCCCAAGTTAATTCTGGGATTTGCCAACTGAAAGGACTGATGTGGGCTCAAGCAAGAGCTAAAGGAGTTCCTTTAAGAGAGAATTTCAATCAGGCAGTATGTGAGCTGGGTTGATGGCAGTGTAGAAGTGATTTTGAGAATCACTACAGATTCATCCTTCAGAGAGATTAAAATTATTAGAATGGAAAGGGCAGAAGAAGGGTACACAAACAACTTATCACCCTATTTAAGAGTCTTACTCATCCCCATTGTGAAGCTAAGGACAAAGTAATTGGTTCAGTATTCGCATGCTCTGGTTCCTCCTTCCCTGTCCATCTCTATATCCTGCCTACCTGCTCAGGTCAGCTTAATCTTACCTCTCCCATGAAGCCTTTCCCCAGCATTGCAGGGGATATTGACAAGTCTCCTACTTGAACTCAGACCACAATAGAGATTAACTATCATGCTCCTTTTGAAAGTTAAAGAAGTGACACCTCATAGGAACAAAAAAAAAAATCTGAAAACCTAAGTTACCCTGTCACATATATTTAACAGTTTGGCAGTTTCTACCTATGGAGCAAATACTACCATGAGCAAAGATTACATGTATTAACCAGATAGTGTATTTGGTCATGTTATTTCCTTCTTTTCATCTTTCATAGCTGTGAAAACTCATTCAGTTGTTTTGCTTGTCTGCTCAAAGTTTTTTTCTGCATTTGTGTTTGTTGTTCTTTGGTTCTCTATTCAGCAATCTCTCTCTCTCTCTCTCTCTCTCCTTTTTTTCTAGACTGCTTTTCTTTTCTTTTTTATTTCAGAATATTACAGAGGTACAAATGTTTTGGTGGCATAAATTGTTTTTGTACCATTTGAGTCAAAGTTATAAGTGTGCCCATCACCCAGATAGTGTACATTATACCCATCAGGTGTGAATTTACCCATCCCCTCCTTCCCCCTCCCACCTTCTTGATTTATGATGAATGTTATTTCCATATCTGCACCTAAGTTCCAATGTAAGTACATGTAGTGTTTATTTTTCAATTCTTGTGATACTTCACTTAGAAGAATGATCTCCAGTTCCATCCAGGTTAATATAAGAAGTATTAGTTCACCATTTTTATTTATGGCTGAGTAGTACTCCATGGTGTACATATACCACATTTTATAAAGCTACTCATGTATTGATGGGCACTTGGGTTGTTTCCACATCTTTGCAATTGTGAATTGTGCTGCTATAAACATGTGAGTGCAGATGTCTTTTGTATAGAATGTCTTTTTATCCTTTGGATAAATATCCAGTAGTGGGATTGCTGGATCAGATGGTAGTTTCATTTTTAATTCTTTGAGGTGTCTCCATACTACTTTCCGTAGAGGTTGTTGTAGTTTGCAGTCCCACCAACAGCATATGAGTGTCCCTATCTCTCTACATCCACACCAGCATCTGTTGTTTGGGATGTTTTGCTAAAAGCCATGTTCACTGAAGTTAAGTGAAATCTCATTGTGGTTTTGATTTGCATTTCCCTGATGATTAGAGATATTGAGCAATTTTTCATGTGTTTTTTGGCCATTAGTCTGTCTTCTTTTGAAAAGTTTCTGCTCATGTTTTTTGTCCACTTTTTAAGGAGGTTGTTTGATTTTTTTCCTTGCTGATTTGCTTGAGTTCTTCATAGATTCTAGTTATCAGCCAATTATTGGATGTATAGCATGCAAATATTTTCTCCCATTCTGTAGGTTGTCTGTTTGCTCTAATGATTGTTTCCTTGGCTGTACAGAAGCTTTTTAATTTGATCAGGTCCCATTTATTTATTTTTGTTGTTGCTGTGATTGCTTTTGGGCCCCTCTTCATAAATTCTTTGCCAAGGCTGATGTCTATAAGAGTTTTTACAACATTTTCTTCTAGAATTCTTATAGTTTCATGCCTTAGGTTTTAATTCTGTTATTCATTGTGAGTTGATTTTTGTGAGTGGTGAGAGGTGGGGGTCTGGTTTTAGTCTTCTACATGTGGCTATCCAATTTGTCCAGCACCATTTATTGAATAAGGATTCTTTTCCTCAGTGTATATTTTTGTCTGCTTTGTCAAAGATTAGATAGTAATATGAAGATGGTTTTATAGCTGGGTTCTCTGTTCTAATCCATTGGTCTGTGTCTCTGTTCTTGTGCTACTACCATGATGTTTTGGTTGCTATAACCTTGTACTATAGCTTGAAGTCTGGTAAATTGATGCCTCCATTTGTTTTTTTGTTTTGTTTTTTTTTTTTTTTTTTTTGCTTAAGGTTGCTTTGACTATATGGGATCTTCTCTGGTTCCATATAAAATATAGAATTATTTTTTCTAGATCTGTGAAAAATGATGTTGGTATTTTAATAGGGATTGCATTGAATCTGTAGATCACTTTGGGTAGTATTGACATTTTAACAGTGTTGATTCTGCTGATCTATGAGCATGGTATTTTTTTCCCTCTGTTTACATCCTCCGATAGTGCCTTCTTCAGTGTTTCATAGTTCTTCTTGTAGAGGTCTTTCACCTCCTTACTTAAATATATTCCTAGGTATTTTGTTTTCTTTGCTGCTATTGTGAAAGGTGTTGAGTCTTTGATTTGGTTCTCAGTTTGAGTGTTGTTGGAGTATATGAATGCTACTGACTTGCGTACACTGATTTTGTAACCTGAGACTTTGCTTAATTTATCAAGTCCAGTAGTCAATTGACATAATCTTTGGGGTTTTCTAGATATAAGATCAAATTGTCAGCAAAGAGAGATAGTTTGACCTCTTCTGCCCCCATTTGCATGCCCTTGATTTCCTTCTCTTGTCTGATTGCTCTGGCTAGGACTTCCAGCACTATGTTGAACAGAAGTGATGGTAGTGGGCAGCCTTCCCTGGTTCCATTTCTAAGTGGGAATGCTTTCAGTTTTTCCCCATTCAGTATGACGTTGGCTATAGGTTTGTCATATATGACTTTTATAATTTTAAGGTAAGTACTATTTATGCCTATTTTTTAAAGTGTTCTTATTATAAAAGGGTACTAAATTTTGTCAAATGCTTTTTCTATGTCTATTGAGAGGATCATATGGTCTTTGTTTTTACCTCTATTCATGTGGAGAATTGCATTAATAGATTTGCACATGTTGAACCATTCTTGCATCTCTGGGATGAAGCCCACTTGGTTGTGATGGATTATTTTTTTGATGAGCAGCTGAGTTCGGTTTGCTAGGATTTTATTGAGAATTTTTGCATCTATATTCATAAGGGATGTTGGTCTGTGGTTTTCATTTTTTGTTGTGTGCTTTCCTGGCTTTGGTATCAGGGTGATGTTGGCTTTTGTATAATATGTTGGGGTGGATTCCTTCCTTCTTGATGTTATGGAATAATATCTGCAGGATAGATACGAGTTCTTGTTTGTAAGTCTGGTAAAATTCGAGTGTGAAACCATCTGCTCTGGGACATTTTGTTGTTAAGATTATTTATTGCTGCTTCAATTTCATTATTTGATACTGGCCTGTTCAGGAACTCAGTTTCTTCCTGATTGAACATAGGGAGGCTGTGTATCCCTAAGAATTTGTCTATTTCCTCCACATTTTCAAGTTTATGTGCATAGACATTTTTATGGTATTCAAAGATGATGTTTTGTATTTTCATGGTATCAGTTGTAATTTCTCCTTTTTCATTCCTGATTGAACTTATTAAAGTCCCTTTTTTTCTGCTTTTAGTTAATCTAGTGAGAGGCCTGTCAATTTTGTTTATCTTTTCAGAGAACCAACTAGTTGTTTCATTAATCTGTATAGTTCTTTTGTTATCAATTTTATTTAGTTCTGCTTTGATCTTGATTGTTTCTTTTCTTCTGCTGTGTTTGGGATTGGTTTGCTCATCCTTTTCCAGTTCCTTGAAATGATTCATTAGATTGTTGATTTGTGATCTTTCTGTCTTTTGGAGGTAGGCATCTATGGATATGAATTTTCCTCTCTGGACTGCTTTGTGTTGCATCCCACAGATTTTGATAACTTGTGCACCCTTTATAATTTAGTTAAAAGAATCTTTTGATTTCCTCCATCTTCATTTCCTCATTGACCCACCTATCATTCAGCAGTAGGTTTTAGTTTCCATGACATTGTGTAGAAATGAGTGTTTCTGTTGGAGTTGATTTCTACTTTTATTCCACTGTGGTCTGAGAAGATGCATGGTGTGGCCTAGGATGTGACCAGTCTTAGAGAATGTTCCATCAACTGATGAGAAGAATGTACATTCAGTGTTTGGGGGGTAGAATGTTGTAAAAATGTCTGTTAGGCCCATTTGATCTAGGTTTGTTTAAGTCCATTGTTTGTCTATTTCTATTTGGAGGATCTGTCCTATACTGTCAGAGAGGTATTGAAGTCCCCCAACTATTATGATGCTGCTGTTTATTATTTTGTTTAGATCAAGTAGGAATTACTTTATGAATCTGGGTGTACCTATGTTAGGTGCCCAGACTACTTTTCTTACAATTTTTCTATTATAGAACTCTATCCCTGTGTCTTTCAATAGGTTTTCATATTGAATACAGTGATAATGAACACCATTGTTTTGTCTGCCCAGCACCCCTTCCACCTCCACTTCCCTCCAGTGTTTGGGGACAAAAAGAAATCAGAGTTTTTGTCCCAAAATTCAGGTATGGAAATAAGAGAGGGAAGTAATCTCTTCCTATGTTCCTGGACTATGAACTATAAAGTTCAGACAGTATGGGTGCTGTTTTGTTGTTCTGTGCATTGGAGAACTAAGAGAAGACCCTGAGCCAAGAAGAAAAGTGAGGTTACCACAAGAAGAAGAATCAGAGGAGGCAGCAGTAATGTCCCGAAGGTGGGCTATGTCTGAGACCCACTTATGTTCCCATCTTTGAGTTACAGAAACCGTCCCACAATACGTACAACGCATTTCCTCATTTGTGATGATTTAAGTTGGGCTTCTGTCACTTGTAACCCAAGTAATCTCCACAGATACAACGAGCATGGTTTTTTCTTTATCTGTTTATTTATTTTGGGTAAAGGTTATATTCCTTGATTCGGATATGAGAAAAGCTTTATTTGAAAAAAATAGAAACAATGTCCGTAAATCGGAAAATAAATATTTACCTCTACTTTATTTCTGTAAAATCAGAAAAAAAGTAAAAGCTCTCTAAATAAATAAATCTATATTCAGGATGAACTAGGACAGGTTTGCATGTGACTAGATTTTACTAGTTTCTGTTTTTAGTCATAATTATTCATGAAAATGGCAGCTTTTTTATATGAAAAGAGTAATTAATTCTGAGTTAAGATACCGACTGCCATCAACTGTAATGTGGAAGAAAATCATATCAATTAGAAGCACCTTTAATTGAATTATTGCAGCAGAAAACAGTTTGTGTTGCAAATTTTAATCTCATTATTCTTATTTAACTTTCATTAGAGAGCATCCCTACTTTCTCTGCCTTCACTGCTGAATTGAGAAGTGCCAATCATTTTCTTCCTTAGAAAGGCTTCCTGAAGGGAAAAGAATTATAGGCAGATTTAAATTATGAAATATCTGCCACCATGTAATTGCCCAAGAAATCCAACAAGCACTTTAGTGATCATTTCTCTCATTTTCATAGCTAGCACTTATAAAATGATGGTACACGCAATAATTTGAAAGTATGTGCACATAGGAAAAAAACCATTCAATATGCCCATTTAGTGTCTCATTTATATCTCCAAATGCCTGTGCTTAATGGTAGGGTACAACACGAAGAAGGAAAACTTCCTTTGAAATTTTGATTGATTCATTTCTCTTTCAGAACTGCAGGGTACAAAATGTTTTTGCTTTACTTCCTACAAATATTTCGCCTACAGTCAAGGTGTCTCTGTAAAGCTATTGGCTTAATGAAATCAATAATAATGACATTGTGGTGAAGTTCTGGCAAATCCAGCTACAAGTAAATTTAATTAAACTCCCATTGTTGTTTAGAACATTAAAGAACTGGAAAGGTTTCAAGGCAGTGATTTTGTTTTCATCAGTATGTGGGAGCCCTGTCTGGCAGCCCCTTTTGAATAATTAGTAACCCTCTTCAAAGAAGATGTACCTGCAAAACGTGGTCCCTCTGTCATTTCGCCAAGTGTGTAGGTGGAGACTGTTTAACCCAGGCAGGATTTGAAATACATCACAAGCCCTGAAGTGACATCTAAACTATTCCAACAGAAAGGCTAATTATGAATTCCTGGAAAAAGAGCAGGGTGTTGAAGTTCAGTAGTGCCTTTCATGCTGAGAGCTTACACATGACAATGAACTTAAGTGTCACATCTACAAGCAAGAGGACAGCCTTATAAACAGCCACTGATTTACTCTTATGCATTAAAGGAAGAAATACCTCTAATGAGTAAGCTGAAGAATCCCTGCATTAAAGAAAGCAAAAAAAATGAGTTATTTTAATCTACAGTACCTTGGGCTATTCTGTTCTACTATTTCTGACTGTCATACCTTGTTTTTTGGCCAAAAGTTAGGTAAAAAGAAAAGAAGCATTTTAAACTTCTTAAAACCAAATCTTTAATTCAACTTTCACTTTTGTTTTGGGTGTTTCAGAAAAGACACATATATGCCTTAAAAATTCAGCACCCCTCTTAGCCACCCATTTTTTATTGAGTCTCGGTTATGAGCCAGGCATTTTATATATTAGCACTACAAAGATGAGTATGGTTTGTGTTCTTTCTTCAAGAAGTTCACTTCCAAGGGAAAACGAATAGTTATGCCAGTTAACAAATGTGAAGTATTCTATAATACAGGTATAAAATAGTTTTGAATGAGTCGAGCCATAGATATTCTCAAAAGTACTTTGCAAAAGATGATTATTTTACTTTTATCACACATAGTGAATCACTTTGCATAGAAAAAAGATTAAGTGCTGTCAAGAGTACTCAATTCAATTGAATTCTTTGTTCTTCTAAAGAATTTCAAGAGGAAAATTCATCAAGTAAATATGAGAGCAGAGACATTTTCATTTTGTCAAAACAGGATGCAATCTCATTACCCCCTTCCTTCTAACTGTGATTTTTTTCATAGCTTATAGTTTTTGCTTATATGCACAGATATTATCCCAGATGTTTCTTCTAATCAAATCCCCCATCTTTCAGGGGCCAACATAAGTCTAGTCTTCTACAAGTAAAAGAAGATAGAGCTTATCCATAGGTATCTTTGTCTACTCAGTGCTTCACAATTTATTGCGTCTAATAAATATTTGGCACTTTAATACAGCTGTCTTTGCCAGCTGAATTGTAAGAGAAAAAGGTGTGTCTTCGTACACGGTGATGAGAGAAGAAATGTTGATGATGAGGAGGAGGATGATGGCGGTAGTGGTGGTGGTTGTGGTGGTACCAGATGGTGGTGATGGTGGCATTATGGTAATCATCTATTTAGTTATGTTTCACTATCATAGTTCTCACCCTTAATAAAGATGTGCACTATTATTAATAGCTCAGTTTTACAGATAAGAAAACTGAGTCTTAGAGTGATAAACTAACTTACCTGTTCATATAGCTTGTGAGTAGAACAGCCAGGATTCAAACTCAGATCTGACTGGCCTAAATGCATGCTCTTAATCACTCTGTTTGCATTAAAATGC
This sequence comes from Microcebus murinus, assembly GCF_040939455.1. Lineage (NCBI taxonomy): Eukaryota > Metazoa > Chordata > Mammalia > Primates > Cheirogaleidae > Microcebus > Microcebus murinus. The sequence goes on along the minus strand of NC_134122.1, from coordinate 47,999,597 downwards.
AAATGTGCCGACAGTTGGAAGCAAATATACTTGTAAAAGGCCCTGCTCAAGTTAATAGACTCATCAATTTGTCTCTGACAGGAAATTGGCTCTTTGACTTAGTGAGGAAACTTACCCACTTCTGAACATTAATGATTATTTCCAGACTTCAACAATTTTGTAGTTAGAAGAAATCGTATAGTTCAGTGCTTCTAACCTCTTGTTGTCACAGCAAAAACAAATGTTGACACCAGTATTTGCATCAAGAGAGAAAACGGTGTTTTTTGCAGGGTACCAAGCAAGGAGAATGGGCAGCTAAGGGTTTATAAAGGGAGGGTTGAAAGGATTTCCAAAGTGGGTTGAGGGTTGGAGGATTCTGGAACTTCCTTAACCATTTTCTGTTTCTAGTTGTCCAGAGGTCTGTGACAACGGTCAGCATTTTCTATCTGCTGGAGGTCTTGGTTTCTGAAAATCCACTCAAGGACACATGTCAAGATGTTATCTTTAGTTTCTGTAGGAAACCAAACATCTTGTGACTCTAACTTTTTTGGATGACCATTGTTTAAGCTATTATTATCTTCTTGATTAGCAGCTTATATTCCTTTACTTCTCTAAGTGCTGGTTGCAGGCTTAGCGAGGTATCTGGAATTTCCCTTGAAGGGACTCAGAATTTTTTCTTTAATTCCATACTTGGAGCTTGAGTGAGTGGGTTACCCAGCAGATTATCAGGAGGAGTCCCTGCTCTGTTTCAATACTTGAGGTACCAGAGTCTTTTGTCCCTAGGAGTTTTAATATTTATTAGTATTGCTGCTTACAGTCTCTCATACTTCTTGCTGTCTAGTAAGTTCTATTATTTTGCTTGCTTTTAGCATTCTCCTTCTTATGCAGTTGTTATTGATAATAGAGGAACACAGATAATCAAGCATGTTCAAGCTGTGCTTACTATAAAAATTGATAGACTCTGAGTGAATGCCTGAGGGACCTTCCGTAGATAAGATGGACGTGTTTTTTATATGTGGTCTTTATGATTGATTTAGTTTTCAGAAGCCACGTTTGTTTTTGTTTTTTTTTTTTTTTTTGCCTTTGCTTCTGTTGTTATTGTTTTGCATTGTTGTTTTTTTTTTCATTCGAGGCCCTGGCAAAGTTCATGGATAAATCATATCTGAATAAAGACAAAAACAGCTGAATACATTTCCATGATCACATTTTCAGTCTAAAAACGTAAATCCCACTCTTACTTGGAATTTAGATATTTTTGTTTCCTATTGAACAATAGGAAGATTTTAAATTACGGCTCAGAAAGGTTTTGAAATGCAAGCGCAGAAGTCACTTTCAGTTCCCAGCCTCCTAGTCTCACTCCTTTGGGATCCAAGGAACTGAGATCGATTTCACTTTACGGAGAAAATGCCCCTACTCATAGCGATGAGCCTTAATTCAGCCCCTAAGCAGAGGTGACTATTCCCACAACCCTAGGTGCTGAGACAATTAGAGCAGGGAGTCGGAGAGGTTTCCATGTCCGCCTAATCCGGCCTGGTTTAAGCCATTAAGCAGATAATACAAGGGCTTAGAGGCCGCCACTAGGTAAGGCAAAGCAGCTTATTCTGCATTTCTGAACACCGTGTCAGGTCAGTCAGGAGCAAATACCAATGGAATAAAAAATCACCAGAGTGTGTCTATTTTCATGTCTATACTCTGATGAGATGGCTTCATTACATGAGAATAAGTAGGGTTTCTGGTTATTGTTGGGGTCTTTTGGAGCCCTGTTAAAACACACACACACACACACACACACACACACACACACACACACACACACACACACACACACAGAAACACCTTCCTTTCATGCTTGAATTCTGAACCAAGTGAGAACCACAACCAAAGTGAAAGACACACAGGGGTCACACAACCACCTTGATTGCTAATCAAGCTACTCCTGAAGAGCGTTTGTGCACAAGCAAACTTGAATCCTGAAACCTCGTCCTGGACCAATTTGCCGGCCCACTAGGGCAGGCCTCTACATCACAGAGTTGGACGTGGGCTTCCAGCCAAGAGAAGAGGGATGGACCCTATAGCCCAATTTCTCCTTCCTAACTCTTCTATCAGCCCTGCTCCCCTGCAGTAAGTTAGGGGGCAGAAAGAGGCAGGAGGGTTAGGGTAGTGGCGCTCCTTCCATGTGACTAGAAACGTGAAGATAGAACATAAGCATCCCCAAATATCAGGGGAGTGTGTGCACATTTTTAGTCCAATATTTATCATCCTGTCTACATAACAGGCTTTACATATGTTGTATCATTCAACATTAAAATACTTTACCTCACTCAGCACCAACACAATCCCATGAAGAACTTTGTGAGGGAGTTATAAGTATCATTATCACCACTCTATGGAGAGGAACTGGGCCCTAGAGAGGTTATTTAACTTGCTCAGACAACGTGGATAATAACTAGAAGAGCTGAGAGTCAAATACAGGCCTGTCTCACTTAAAAACCTGCTGTTCCCATATCCCCAGTTATGTATCGTGTTAATAAATCCAATGATACTTATCCAAGCAAATTAGATTTCTTAGTTGAAAACCATTCTGAAGCTGTAATGATGGGAATTTGGTAATTCACTGAAATGAAGTTTAGGCTGTGATTTCTTTTTACTTTTTATTTTGAAATAATTTGGAACTTAGAGAAATGATATGGAATTAATGGAGAATTTTCATCTACCCTTTATTCAGCTCCCAGATTGTAAACATCTCATCTAACGGTTGGCAAAATTATCAAAATAAGAAATCGAATTGGTGCAACACTTTTAACTAGACTGCAAACTTTACTCAGATTTAACCTTGGTTTTCACTATTGACTGTGAATTTTTTGAGAGTAGGATCTGATCAATATTCATTTTTATATCCACAATGCCCAGTGGTAATTCTGGTCTAGAGTCAGTGATTAGTGAACTGAATAAATGGATAAATGAGTTTTGAGTTCTGCACTACAAGTTGTACATGCTTGTGTGTATGTGCATCTCCTCGGTTTAGAGAAAGTCTGAGGCTGTGATTTGAATGAATATTATTCATAATGGAGTTCCACACTAGACTTTGTAAAGCACAGCCCTTTAGAATTAAAGAATTTGCAAAAGAAAAAGAGTGTACTAACAGGATTGAAAGAAAGCGTGAAATCTGCTAAATGGGTAGAAGGCTATGGTGTCACATTCATTTTAGTGTGTGTGTATGTGTGTATGTATGTGTGTGTATGTGTGTGTGTATGTGTGTATATGTGTGTATGTATGTGTGTGTATGTGTGTGGCCTATATCACACTTCAGTAAGTGCCTGGGCAAGAGGTAGGTTTTAGAACTGTAATGTTCAATTAAATCATAGAAACTCTTTTGCTTAAAGAGGAAGTCCAAGTAGATCTTTTAAGGCTTCTACTTTCTTCCACAATGAGTTCAGTGGAGATAACATTAAGGAAGTAGGAATTCGCTATGACAGTGGTTTCTGACAACTTTAAAAATAAACACCTTTTCATCTCAACATTTATAACCAAAGTATGTGAAACCAGGAGAAAGGCACATTCAAAGCACAAAATTCCTATTAGTAGCTTAATGGATCCTAAAAATGGCCATTTTCTTGCTGTTTCCTCCATATCCTGTTAACACAATTTAAATAATTAATGTGGCAAAGTCTACAAAGGCAAGAATATGGCATTATCCTTAGGTGGGCAAAACTAGAATGAATACAAAATTGTTATGACAGCTGATTTTTATCAAAAAGGTCAACTTCGTAAAAGTTTTAATTATTTTATTATTGTTTAGATGGAAGACGTCATAGCACGCATGCAAGATGAAAAGAATGGAATTCCTATTCGTACTGTCAAAAGCTTTCTTTCCAAGATACCTAGCGTCTTCTCTGGTAAGTCTGCATGGGGCATAGCTCTACTCTCTCCAACACCTTTCATGTAACTATTTAAAACCAATTCCAGCCGTCCACTCCTGAAACTTTCTCTCTAACCCATTACTCAATAACTACTTACAAAATGCCCATGGTATGTTCATCTTCGTGTGAGACACTTCAAATGATGGTAAAACAAAAAGACCCCAAACACCAAAAAGTCATGACCCTTCTCTAAGTTAGTTTGTAAAGGTAGAATGAACAAATGTGAAATAACAGAAAATGATATTAAAATAAATAAAGAAGTATACAACGATGTTATGTTCGTTTATCTATGGAAGTTAGGAAGGTGAAGAAAAGCAGTGTTTGTTTTTTTTTTTTCCTGACTGATGAGGAGTCAGGAAATGGTTCCTACAGGGACAAACAGAGTTGGGTCAGATTTTGAGGGCCTTTGAGTCTAATTCTGATCTATGGGGAAATATGGAGACATTTAAAATTTGGAGCAAGGGACGTGGTGAAGAAAGCGCTTGGGATAAGCTGGCATTCGGTAAGGGCTGCGGCCACTGTGGTGGGGTGGACGGTCTCGCAGGAATAGTTTGGGTGCTGAGATTCTGAAATCTGAAGCTGAAGGCACAGAGAGAACAGAGCGTGAGGATTTGGTGAGTAACTGGGCAGGCAGAATAAAAGAGGACACAGCCCCATGGATCTTACGTTTTGTTGGTTGATGGGGAAAATGAGAGATGAAGAAATCATTATAAGAAGTAAGGAAAGCCCACAGGTTTGATTGGAAGTGACTAGAGAAACCTAAGGCAAAATGAGGAGTAAAGGGTTGAAAGTCTGCGCCTGACTCCATCCATGGGCAGCGAAGGCCCCAGCTGTGGGGATCGCTGTGTGCAGAGGGGCGTGGCCGGGTGAGACCTGGAGACCCAAAGCCTCAACTGCCAGAAATAAGAATGAGGAAGCCACTGTGGAGTGGGGTGAGGGTGCTGGACGGGCGTCCTGCACAAGGCTGGTGTGACGCCTCCCTGTGAATTGAGATCAAGGGGCCACCCACCATCAGGAGGCCCCCAACCTTGGGAAGAGGGTAAGGACCAGGATCGGAATAATAAGAAAGCTGGCCCTGGTGCTGGAGTTTGAGAGCTGCATTGCTCTCAGAGAGGAGAGAGGGAGCTCGGAGCAGGTGAGAGCTACCGTGGAAGGAATGACGTTTTGCTCTAACAGAATGTGTCCTCCTTTTTCCCTGTTACTCCCTCTCACGCCCACGTTGTTGCAGTTTCTGCTCTCCACATCTGTGGCCTCATTCCATGTTTCTCTCCTCACCTTGCCAGGCCATCCTGCCTGTTAAATCCCACCCATTCTTCAACTGTCAGCTCAGAGAGCTCTTTGGGGAAACCGTCCCAAACTTCTTATCTCTGTGCTCTCAAAAACCTTGGTCTTTGCTTCTCTTATAGCAGTTATTATGCTCCACTTTGTCTTGCGGTTATTTTTGTCTATGTCCTATATCCCCAGGTAAACCATAAGCTCCCTTTGTTCAAGAACTCAGCGAGTTAACTGTGCATGTAAAAATCAATATGAAAACGTAGCTAATATTTTCATGAGCCAATAAAAGGGATGCACTTGTCTCTTTCAGGATACAAGCAGATAAATGCACTAGGTTGCCTGCACTGGGAACAGTCATCAATTCAACCGTGCATGGCCTATCTAAAGGATTCCAATTCAGGAATGTTTATGAAAATACACAGGCTAAACAAAAACGTGTGCCCATCAGATTAAGCTAGGCTGCAGGTTTGAGTTATCTACTCTGCTGGTGTCTACAGTTTTTGATTGAGTTCTTTAGAGAACAATGACCTCAACAACAACCTGTGGGAAGAACTCTTGGTTGACAACATTAAGATTTTAATTTAAAAATAAGATCGGACATATAGATTGAGAAGAACTTTGAAATCTGACAATTGTTTTAGTGTTCACTGATATAAAACAACAGCGGTAGCTGTTACATAAAGAAAATATCAGTGACATTTTTCATATCACTATGATTAGGTTCAAATTATCATTTTATGTTCCCTAGAAACTTTTCAACAGCTCTCTGCCTCACAGGTTCAATTAGATGCTCTGCCAGAGATTTAATTGCTATGTTTGGTATTATGTCTGGTATTTATCAGCCTCTTTATATTAAAATCCCCAAATTATAATGTTCTTTGCCCCCATCCACTTTACTAGAAGTTTCTGATGTTTTTCCAGTAATTTTCCTCCCCAGATATTTCTTGGGATCGTTAATTCCCCTGTCCTTTTGTGGCCCAACTTGCTACGTGCCCCTCGCTTTCCTGGATCTTTCTGCTTCTTTCTCCTCTCCCCGAGCCTGGGTCACGTTCTACTGCAGAGCTGTTAATAGCAGTCAAACAAGGGATCTGCCTATTTCATCACCTGCAGTAGAATCAGAAACCAACAGTGATGAAGACCTGTGTGTGCGAGAGGGGGGTGGCATGATGCTATGGACTGTTCTGCAGGGAAGAAAGGATCTCAAATATTATTACTCTGACTTTCTCAGGTCACACATTCATGCTCCCCAGAACCTTGATACTTCTATGGACCAATACTATCAATGTCACCTGGAAATTTATGGGGAGAGATGTGTGAAAGGATACAAAATTACAGCCAGATGGAGAAATAAATTCTACTGTAGAACTTATTAACTGTGGATGACTATAGTTAACAATAATATATTAAAGAGTTTCAAATAGCTAAAAGGAGGTTATTAAATGTTCCCAACACCAAGAAATGATAAATGTTTGAGACGATATGCTTATTACTCTGATCTGATCACTATATATAATATGTATCAAAACACCACTATGTATACCTCATGGATAAGTACAATTATTATTTGTCAATTAAAATAAAATAAAATAAAATAATGTAGTATCAGGGGCACAGTCCTGCAATCTACACAAACTTCTTGTTTCCTCATCTCTTCCAGGCCTCCACCATAAAACACCTACCTTTTGTTTTGCTATGTTCTCTACTTCCCTTTGCTAGTTCAAACTTTTACCACATCACTATTTCTTCAAATTATATCCAGGAGTCACCCTCTAAAGCACATATATTAGACACAAAGTCCTTATAGCTGCAAAAAACAAAAAAAATGGGCCAGGTGCAGTGCTCACGCCTGTAATCCTAGCACTCTGGGAGACCGAGGCGGAGGATCGCTCAAGGTCAGGAGTTCGAAACCAGCCTGAGCAAGAGCGACACCCTGTCTCTACTATAAATAGAAACAAATTAATTGGCCAACTAATATATATAGAAAAAATTAGCCGGGCATGGTGGCGCATGCCTGTAGTCCCAGCTACTTGAGAGGCTGAGGCAGGAGGATCGCTTGAGCCCAGGAGTTTGAGGTTGCTGTGAGCTAAGCTGATGCCATGGCACTCTAGCCCAGGCAACAGAGTGAGACTCTGTCTCAAAAAAAAAAAAAATGAGTATACATAAAAAATGAATGTACGTAAAAAAGGCATAAAAGGGGAATTGACATTTTGGGCAGTGTCAAATGCTGCCTTGGAGCATGGCTGCAATGTTTCATTGGAGAGGTTTTCAGGAGTGCAGATTTCCAAACTTGGACTGTAGATATTCTAATTGATCAGGACTAGGATAGACCAGGGAATATGTATTTTTACGCTCATTTTTAAAATAACAGGATTGGCATCTGCTAGTCTTAGATGCCAATATTTTATAACTATATTTTCCTTTATGGTTTTTATTCAATTTATTGAGCATTGATCAAATACTCACTATGTTCCAGTTACTATACTGGGTTTTGAGGGGTAATATTTTAATTTTACTGGGGAAATAGATTACATGTATGTTGACATTTAAGTGTTCAACTGATATGATGGACCAAGGTGAGTTCTGTTAGCAGAGGTTAAAAAAATCAGTTATAGGGGCAGAGCTGTTTAAATGCTATCATTTTGTAATGTGATCTTCAACAAAGAACCAGAATTATATGACCTTAACTACTGAAAGAAATGCTTTTATGAGGTTTAGGTATAATGGTATCAAAGCCTTTATAGTAGGCGGACACACAATTATTTGCATAGTATTATGTAAATTTGCAGAGTTGTAGTCAAAGATATTTACTATGTGTTTTCTAAGTTTCTAATGAGAAGATCAATGAAATAATTTTATTCTATAATAAACTAAGAAAACTGTGTACTTGAAGATAAACTTGACTTTTTCCTTTTTTAAAATAATAAGAAATGTATAACCTGTATTTTTCGTTGCCTTTTTTCTCTAGTTACCAGGAAGTTAATTGATAAATTTAATGTTTGATTCATTTTTTTTCTGACCTGATTCAAACTGACATTTATCTTCCTTATCTTCTAATTGTTTTTTTGGTCTATCTTTTATTATTATTATTGTTGTTTTAATTTAGCATGGGGGACATTAATATTGTAAAATTGATTAAAGTTATATTTTGGAGGTAGATATGGAGTAAGTCCTGAAGAAATATCTGAGAACTCTCTACTGTGTGTTAAGGAGTGGTTTTGCCCAGAATCCTCCATTCAAGTAAGGCTACATGTTGGCTTTGAACTGAAGCGCTCCATCACAATATAAAATGAAAGATTATGTTCAAATGTTACTGCTTGGGAGTTTCATAAAACTCCCATGCAATATTTATACAATTGTATCTTTAAATTGGGAAAAATAACTATAAAGCTAAAAATATATTTGAAGATTTTGCTGAAGATTTTTTTTAAATGAATCCCATAAGTCCTATTCTTGCATGATAGCTATTTCCCCAGAATTCATATCCTGTGGCTTACAATGTTTATTCATTCTCTCATCTTAAAATCTTTGGTAAAGCCAACTATGACACTCATATCAGCTCAAAATCCTTTGTATTTAAACTCTGAATTTTAGCAGAATAGAGATCTAAATCTAGATGGAGTACAAAAGTTTATGAATAAAAGAGGAAATAATTTTATACTTTAAAGGATATTTGGTCCATTTTTTACTGTATTTTACAACTATACCGCTTGCCTTGGCTATATGCATATTGGAATGAACTAAAACTTATAACATAGGTTTTCAGTTGCTTAACAAGATGGAGAAATAGTGAGAGGGGTTTATTTTGTGCTTTATTTCTAGAAAATATATTACTTTTCTTTAATATTGAATATTTTTTGGATATAGAATTTTGATTCATAATCATAGATGCTTTTTAGAGTTTAAATGTAATACAACATATAATAAATAGGCTTATTATCCTGATGAGAGGAATAACTGCCTTTTCAATATTTTAAACAATATGTAATATTTCAAAATAGTTTGAATGAGCCCTGGGATTTTTTTTTTTAATGATAAAGTTTTGTTATTTTGATAGCATCTATTTTTACTTCATTACCTTGTAGGAAAATATTAGCTAGTGATTTGGGAATCTGCTATGTAGTTAGTGGCTCTCAATACGCTAGTTTTATTCCTTACAGCAGTGCGAGGTAATTATTGTTTATCTCCATTTCATAGAGAAGGAAATAAAGGGTCCGAGATTTCAAGCTTTTGGCTCAATTTCGCCCAGTTTACTAATATTGAAACCACAGTGGGTCCAATTCAAAATCCCATTCCTTTTCTCAGCACCACCATGAGTTCCCCATATGTGTATTGTCCTTTGCACAATGTGCCCGTGTCGTTTCATCAAGACAAACACACACATATCAGAACCTGTAGGATTCTGGGCACTAGGGAGTCTAACGTTCACCTCCCAGCATGTCGCCACTCAAGATGGAAACCCTTTGGAGTAGTCATCAAAAAGACCTGAGCCTTTGTCTCACTTTTACCTCTGAGGAGCAGCATGGCCTTGAGTAACCCACTGCCATTTCTTCACCTCCAAAATTTGGAGATTAGACCTGATGATCTCCAAGTTTCCTTTCCACATAAATTCTATAATTCGGAGAACCCAGTGGAGGATTAATAAAAGAGAACATGATAGACTAGACTATTCCTAAGGTAACTGGAGTAGCAACACATCATTGGAAATCTTTCTCTATTTTCTTTCCCAAGACAATGCCATCCATGCTTATGACTTTTAATTACAAATCTCATGCACCCTTCCAAATATATATCTCTAGTTTAGACCGTTTCTTCGAACTCCAGTAAAGTCAACTTCTTATACTATGCTTCCACTCGAATAACTCAAAGAAGCCTCAAACTCAGCATGTCCAAAATGAAATCTGTAGACTTATCCTGAGCCCTGTCCCTGCTCTCTGTCTCAGTAAACATTGCATGTGCCAGACATGCTGGAACCACCTTGACTCTGTATTTCTATAGGCCCCTCTTCTCATATCAGTTCCATCCACAAGTGCTGCCAATTTTCTCTTCTAAGTAGTCGTCAAATATCTTGGCTTGTGACCATCAACCCTTGTACTGCTCTAGTCCAGTGGATCATCTTCACTCACCTGAACTCTCACACCATCTTCTCACTGGTCCCCACATCCACCCTACACTTCGCCCCCTCTTTCTCCAAAGAGCTTCCACACTGGCATTTTCAACTTGCAAATCTGACTAATCAAAATTCTTCTCTCATTTTAAGATTAAGACCTAAATGCTTAATAAGACCTCTGTAGGGGAAGAAAAACTTTTCCTCTACCCTCTTATGATCTGTTTGTGGGTCCTACTAATTGAGATAACAAAAGGCAGATTATACAGTAATAGGGTATTGGGCAAGGGGGAGGGGGAGGGGGCGGGTATATACATACATAATGAGTGAGATGTGCACCATCTGGGGGATGGTCATGCTGGAGACTCAGACTTGTGGGGGGAAGGGGGGAAAGGGCATTTATTGAAACCTTAAAATCTGTACCCCCATAATATGCTGAAATAAAAAAAAGGCAGATTAACAGGAGAAAAGCATAAACATTTTATTTGATGTTAATACTTTTATATGACATGGGGGAGCGATTCTTAGAAAAGAAGTGAAAACTCCAAAGAAATGGTTAGAGTTGGGGGCTCATATACTGTTTTAATATAAGGTGATAAATTGTGGAGAAGTGACTAGAAAAAGGAAAAGGGTTTGGGCTTCTAGAAGCAGTAAATTGTGGAGTAAGTGACTCAGGAAATATATGAGGGAAACCAATGGAAGATAAGGGTGATTTTAGTCAGATTTGTTTATGCAGAGTGATACGGGATGGTATCCACTATCTCGGATGGTAAGGTATTCTCCTCTTCCTCATACCAGAAGGGCACCTTTCTCATGTGAAATTTATGCCCTGCATTTATGCAGAAAGGAGTAGGGTCGAGAGCCCTTCCTGCATCTTCTGTTTCCCAATTGCCTTTATCTCAAAATAATGAATATGCCAAAACGGTACGTTTTGTGGTGGCATGTTCTAGTCCCCGTCACTCTTAAGCAGAGGCGTGGTTACATCCTGCCTGCCCCTCAGACCTCATCTCATACCCCCTCCCTCTGGCTCTCTCGGCTCCAGCTAGAGGGCTGCTTTTCAGTTCCTTCCTGTATCAAGCTCAGTCTTGCCAAGGGGGCTTTTTACTGCTATGCTTTTTTTCTCTGAAATGCTTTCCCTCCTTTTCCCCTTTGCCTAATTTAGACCCATTTGCCTTAGGTCTAAGCCAGTTTGCTTTCTTATATGGTCCCATAAATCCACATTCTTTTTCTTTTTAGAGTACTTCAGTCCATTGTATAATTATAAACTCATTAATGGTGGTATTTCATATGGTCACCGTTGTAACCCCAGCACCAAACAAACACAGCATCAAACATAGGAGGTGTTCATTCAATATTTGTTATATGGGTGAATAATAATTGTAGTTTTTAGAGGGAATATTTGCATTCATATGGATTTGCAGAATAGTTCCACTTTGTGACTGTGTGTCTTTGTCAACATATGTAAATTATTTGAATTGTTAAAAACCTTTTAACTTTTTTATGCTTTGAATTGTGTTCAAGTGAAAAGAAGTTTCTCTGAAATTATTTTATTGACAATATAAGTTATATAAACAAAATCAACATTAATTCCTTGGTTTCTTAAAATGGGTATCTGAAGCTGGCTATTCCATGGGATCTATAGAATCCTATTTGTTAATAATAAATTAAACATGTGTTGAGTGCCTGCTCTATGTGAGCATTTTGTCAGGCCTGGAGATACAGAAAAGTAAGACATGCTTTCTGCCCTTGAGGGGATCCCTCTGTAGTGAGGAGATAGACAGATGAGGGAAGTGAGATAATTTCCACAGTACAGGTAAACCCGGAGTGCTGCAGTGTGGAATCTCACCTGGACTCCTGGGGTCAGAGACATTTCTTAGAGAAGGTGACATTGTAAAGCATGAGTCAGACTCGGCTAAAAGACAGAAGAGCACTTGTGCAACAACTGGGAGGTGTGAAAGAGAGTGGTGAGCTCTTGGAACTTCGGATATTGCAGAGAGACCTTTGTACAGAGATGAGGAATTTGGAGGGTGCAGGTAGAGTCTAGAGAGGAAGGCAGAAGACAGTAGTTAGAATTTTGAGAAATTAGAATTGTATTCTGAAAAGAATAAAGAGCAATTGACAATGTTTAAGGGGGGAGATAGGATTATTCAATTTTTAAAACAGACTTCTCTAGAAAAATTTAGAAAATAAATGTCAGTTTGTAGAGAAAGGAGGGAGATAAAGCCGAGGGCTGTGGCTACAGTCTAGAGCAGTGATGAGAAAGGCCTGACTTCAAGGCGGGGCCAGTGGAATTTAAGGAAAAATAGGAGGTATAAAAGACTTTGAGGACTTAGAAAGGACTTCATGCCAATTCAATGGCAGGACTGATGGCAGGGAATGAGATGGCAGGTGGGTTAAGGAAAAGGGCATTGCCAACAATGACACCCATATTTGTGACCTTGTGAATGAATACACCACTCTGGCTTTCACAAACACACTGGGAAACACATGAGATTCTCTCTCATTCCCTCTCTCTCTTTTCACAGGTGTGATGGGGAAGGGATGATAAGTTTTAGATATATTGAATTTTAGACATACCTAGAAGGATCAGATGAGATGTCCAGGAAATTGTTGGATCTACATATGTGGAATTTACGGGGATGTGTTAACACAAATATTTGATACCAGTGAGTAGATGAGAGCCCTCTTGGGGTTGCTTGTGGAATGAGAAAATCAGATAACCAAAGATAAGGGGCCTTTGAGGAACAGAAACTCTTAGGGGAAAAAGAGTTCATGGCTCCTACCTGCTTGCTCTTCAGTCCTGGAAGGCAGGACTGTTTGACTGGGTTCACTTGCAGCAGTGAGGGAGATGGGCTCAAGGGGAGATGTTCTTAGGAACCTTAAAGACCTTGTATAAGTGACCAAGAATCACACGATGCTGTGTCTTGAGCTCTAGCACTCAGTGGATAGGGCTTTAGTGGTTGTACTTGAATCTTAACAAAGAGAATAAGTCAGCACATGCAGTCCAAACTTGACATTAGTCTGCTTTTTTCAAAATGGGCCATGATCTGTGCACTGTAAAAAGTATGAGGGAGAAGCTATCGCTGTGTTCGTGATGTATAAGCTTAGAACCAATATAAGCTTGGCCAAACCGCAAATAAACTCTCTAGAAATACCCACCACTGCTGCCCCAACCCCTCCAAATTACCCTAGCTGAAAATGATAACACATTTACTGGCATGATGCTCCACAATGTTCTCGTGTTCTTGACATTCAGTAATTCTGTTATTCTAGCATGGAGAAATATTGGATGAGTTCCATTTTTCTCCTTGGCTAGGAAATTACTGTGTTTCCAATGTAAGCCACAGAAGAAAATAAACCAGAATTCTCTTCTTAGTTCTTTGTAAATGGTGCAGCTTTTCATTAAACTTAAATTGGACCTGCTTGTGAAGCAGCCCACTGACATCATAAAAGACTGTAGGACCACCTGTTGGCAGCAATCAAATAAAAAGGCTCCTATTAAACCAGGTCATTGAATGCGTTTGAAGATGGGACTTACTGAACTAATTCTCAGCAGCCAAAAAGGCAGGTACCTGCTCAGATCACCAAGCACTATTAATAGGGCAGAAAGTAGTCAAAAATTAATAGGGAGTTCTACTCAGCCATTCCTATGTTTTATATATTTTCGCCTTTTATCTTCTATTAACTTGAGAAGGTTCTTCATCATAGACATGCTGACAATTAAGGAGTAGAGTCTCTGCCACTCTTTTGTCACAACTTAACTTCCATTCCTCATCTGAATTTGTCACTTTTAACCTGCTGTCTTACAAATGGCTTACCACCAATCGGCAAGAGCAAAATTTGTGGTCAAAGTATTGTCTAATAGTCTTTATGTCATATGAGTGTGGCTGGCATTATATCTTGGGGTTCAGAAAAGCATCTTTAATTCTCTAGACCCCATTCTAACCATTTTTTCTCAATGTTCTATTCTTTTTCTCAGCAAGTTTGCTAACAAAAGAAGCCCTAACTAATGACATGTTGATTGACCTTAATTGCTTAAAAATAGGAACTGTTATATTGCATGCTATTGTATATGAAGTAAATATTCATCTTTTATCATTTTGCTCCTCTAACAATATGCACAGTTCTCTGGGATGGCTTCTTGTTTTTAGCCATGTATATGAAAACTAGGCAGTATATGAGCTTACAAATCAAGTTGGCTTTAAATGTAATGATTTGACTGTGTCCTCCTTCTCAATCCCTTATTCCTCCAAGGGTTGCATAAATATTTATCAGTGTCATGGAAAGATGATTAATCTAGACTTAAACTTGACATGTGGGCAGCTATATGGGTAAGAAGTAAAAGGCACAAGCTTGGTAAAATGGACTGAGCCACTGCAAGTTTACTAAGGACATACTCTGTACCTAAATGTTTTGGGGAACAACTTTTAAGATAGCTTATCTGACTCAACCCTGATTATATTCGGAGTCAATTTGAAGATGATAAGTACTGTGGAAATTTTTCTGTGGAGCTTGTAAGACCACCTAGATAGTTCTAAGAGGCTTCTAAGACTCTTAAGAATACTCCTTAGAGTCTTGGGAGTTTCCTCCTGAAACTGCCAACTTACTGTAAGGGTTTCCCGCCCACTCTCCCCAACCATCATAGGAATGACTGCCCTGGTTTCTACAGAAATTCAGAGAGATTTAGATTGCTGTTGAAAACAATTTTAAAATATTGTCTCAGAAATTATGTTTGCAATACTTTTTCTTTTATAATATTCCCAAGAAAATTCAAGCGTACGAATGGAAAAATTTTGAGACATGAGAAAGAAAAAAAGTGTACTGAAAATATTGGCAGTTGTTAAAGTTCAATTCTGAAAAAAAAATTCTAGAAGAAAACAAGAAACATTAACTAGGTCTGCAAGAGACATAAATGTTTGCAGAAAGCTGGACCGTTCGTTGTTGTCTTGACACATCCTCTCCGACAGAGCTGGGTGATAAAACAACTTGCACTTAATAACTAAATAGCCAGCTGAGCTGAGGAATAGGAGGAGAAGCAGAGATGTCAAGTAATCAAATGGATCCTTAAATTATCTTTGCTATGAAAGATTCTATAGCCCCTTTTGTTTTGCTACTCTTTTCTTATTGTAAAATAGCATCACAAAGTGGTTAGAAATAGTAAAAAATTTTAATCTCAGCCACTTGGATACTCTGGCATATGTTCTAGATAATTCTCTTTCTAATAGCTAAATCCTCCTGGGAAATGGCAAAATTAGCTGTTTATTGGGTTCTCACTGTATTTGTAGAAAAATGATTTATTTTATTTTATTTTTACTGATATATCATAGTTGTACATATTTTGGGGGTACATGTGATATTTTGATACATGTATACAATGTGTAATGACCAAGGGTAATTGGGATATCCACCACCTCAAATATTTACCTTTTCTTCATGTTGAGAACATTACAATCCTTTTCTAGCTATTTTGAAATATATATAATAAATCATTATTAACTATAATTCCCCTATTGTACTATCAAATACTGGAACTTACTTTTTCTATTTAACTGTATTTTTATATCCATTAACCAACTTCTGTTCATCTTCCCCTGCCCCAGCCCCTGTTCCCTTCCAGCCTCCTGTAACCACCATTCTGCTTAGAGAAATGATTTATTTTAAAATGTGGCTGGAAAAATTTGCAATGACCAAAGATGAAAAGCAAGCTCTGACTTTTCTTATTTTCATCAGAATGTTTGAAGAAACAGTACAAATTCAGGGATATCTAAATGCTTTGATTTTTAACTTTAGCTTTCTTTATAGCCATATGTTCTAGGCCCAGGAGCTGCTTTTCTCTTTCTGGATAACTGTAGATAGTGGTGCCGTTTCCATGTAGTCCTTTCTGAACATCTGAATTTACTGTTTTATATTTTATTTTATTTTATTTTTTATTTATTTATTTATTTTTTGAGACAGAGTCTCACTTTGTTGCCCAGGCTAGAGTGAGTGCCATGGCATCAGCCTAGCTCACAGCAACCTCGAACTCCTGGGCTCAAGCAATCCTCCTGTCTCAGCCTCCCAAGTAGCTGGGATTACAGGCATGCACCACCATGCCCGGCTAAGTTTTTCTATATATATTAGTTGGCCAAATAATTTCTTTCTATTTATAGTAGAGACGGGGTCTCGCTCTTGCTCAGGCTGGTCTCGAACTCCTGACCTCGAGCAATCCTCCTGCCTCGGCCTCCCAGAGTGCTAGGATTACAGGCGTGAGCCACCGTGCCCGGCCTGTTTTATATTTTAAGTGAATATTATTGGGACTGGAGATAATTTTAGAATGGGACTATAAAACATTAGATTTCTGAGGTCCCCATTGAATTATTGTGTGAATCACAATAATGCCCTTGAGTTCTTTCTGTGCAAGCAACTCAGGCAAACACACATATTCCCAAACTCAGCTGGACTCTTTTTCCTCCAGATGGAAAATTTTATCCAAATACATAAATATGTCTATTAGAGTCTACAAAGAAGACTTTTCTCTAACAACTGTGTTGATTTTCTGGAATAGTTCTAGCACACCATCCCTTGCTTAGAACATCATGCCTTCTCCCCTGTAACAGACTTGGTAAAGGAAAGTGTCTTCCTAGCACAGCTGAATTGCTGTATTGTGGTGTAACCAAAAGCTACAAATAAATCTCTGGAGAGGGATTGTTCTACTTAAGATTGTAAACAGAACTCAAGAGTAAATCATTAACAATTGGCCAAAATGACAAATTTTCTGTGACCAGTATCACTGTACCTATAGAATGTTGCATTTCTATCCTTAAAGGAGCTCTCTGGAAAAGACTCCAGGAATCATATAGAGGAACCACTTGCTCTCTCATCCCTACATGGAAATCCAATAGGATCTACACAATGTGCAAGCACACAGCCAAGATTCTTTGAAGAAATATCGAGCCTCACTAAGATTGTAACTTCTTTTTTTAGAGTTTGGGAAAAGTGAAAATTGGTCTACTTCACTTAGTATTTCCAAAACCATTTACACGTTTTTACAAAAAAAAAAAAAAAAAAAAACCCTCAAAAACCGGAAAACACAGTGCAGGCATAAACAAACAACTTTCTGGAAGTCTGAGGAATCCCAGCTGGTGTTGAATTTCATCTTAGTTAGCATTGAAATGTTATCTTTATAGGCATCTGGAATCTTCAGAACTACAGATGATGGCAAATTGTACTAAAAAGTGAAAATCCAAGCCAAGAAGGAAAAAATTCAAAGATGAGAACACTGAGATATATGAAGGTCCAGAAAGTTATCAAGAGAGCTCTAATTTAGCCACATAGAAAGTGATACATTTATAAAAATAATGCAAAGTCAAATTCTGGGAGGATAGGTTTAGCACTAATAGTTAAGGCCCATGAAAGGGACCAGAGGGTCACCAACAGACCCTAAAGTCACTGTTCCATTGTTCCAGTGTGTTCTTTTGATCAATAATACCTCACAAGGTCTTGAGTATGGTCTTCAGTATAGCCTGAGAGGATATTGGACAGAAACAAAAAAAACTATCCTGCTCATATTCAAAACCATGTAAACAAGGGCTCTGTGAACCATATATTAAATGAGGGCCATTTTATGCCATCTTTTTTTATCCGACCTCAAGGCCCACTTTACAGAGCTTGAGAAGTTTCCATAAAAGGGCATCCCTTGAAAAAGAAACTTTTGGATATAAAGAGATATTAATAATTTACATAGCCCAAGTAATTAAAAGGTAGAACTTCTTACCCGTCATGTGTTAACAATACAAATAGTTCAAACACTGTTAAATAACTAGGGATAATACATGCACAAGAGATGAACAAGAAAAACATGGGATATTTAGGCTTTATCCTTAAGTTTTGATGGTGGTGGACACTGGACAATTCACTATTTCTAACCGGTGTGTGTAGCACTTAGAAGATGAGAAATAAATGGAAACAGTATTATAGTTACTACTATTATTATCAGTGACTTTATTGCCATCGTCAAAGGCTTGGATTAGGCCCAGATTTGGGCATTTTCTTACCTACTAAGTAGTTAATCTGTTGTAAGGCCAAGGAATTACTTTATGGTAGATGTGCTGTGTAGTAAATGGCACAGCGTTTCTAATGCGATACTCAAAAGGGTATTTGTTAAATTCTTAGCTGCTATTTTCATTAAATGATAATAATTCCTCACATTCTCAAGGTGCCTCATAGCTTTTAACACTCTTTAATGTGTCTTATCTTTTATTTTTCACAACAAATAACTCTACACACCAAATTAAAATCTAGGGCCATAAAAGTCTTAATTGTTCTTTTCATACCTTATCATTTGAACGTAAGATCATTACATACTGATATTGATTTTTTTCCCCTTAAATGAATCCCATTTTGACTTTTTAAACTAATTTCTTTGTTATGATGATGTCAATACTCAGTGGATTGTGCCATCTGGGCTATTAATGAAAGAACAAAATTGTGAAAGTCAGAGGCAATATTGCAAATTTTAACTGATGCAGACAACACTCCATTTTCATTTTGTAGTAATCAACTCTGCAAATTGTTTCTCACAAATATTGACTGTTTTTTTTTAAAGCAACAGACCTGAGAAGCTTACTTCTGTTCATTGGTGAATTTTTTAAAAAATCCTAGAAATCATAGGTTGCTTGGAAAAGCCCATGGGGTGAAGGTGAGGCTGGCTTTATGTCTTTGAATTAACACGTTAACATTGCTTTTTTTTGAGAAGAGATGAAAACCCTAGAGATAGACATTTAGTTAGGATAACACTAAAGCCTTCATTATCCTCAAGAAGAAATAAATCTTGATGACTGAATTTTGCTAGTCTCAATATGTTTTTGTGCAATAATGAATTAATGCACAACACATTCAAGGTGCATGTGTAAACTACAGTTTTGCACTGCCTTTTTATGCTGATGACATTATCTGGCTTTCTCTTCGTATCCCTCTCTCTTTCTTTGTACACATGTAGAAGGGCTCCAAATTTTCACCTCCTGATAATCCTAGGAGAGAGAACTGTCCCTGTCTTTAGCCTTCTTCCCATCACATCCCCATCCCCAAGCCAGCTTTAGTTAATCATTCCTTTCTTCTTCATCATAGAATTTACTTTAGTTAACATTTCCTTCTGGATGGGCATAGATATGGCTAGAGGATAGAGGCGTTAAACACCTGGAGTATGAGAATTATCTCTTATGTCAGTGCATATTGTCTGTAGTCCTTAGTGCCTGGCACATAGTAGACACTCAGCAAATGTTAATGACTTTTCATAGGACAGCTGATGTCCCCAGCACTCAGGTGCGTCCACAGCAAATTTCACTTTCCATTTCATTGGCTCTGGAAAGAGCACTCAGCCTAATTATTTGCTCTGTTGGCATCCAGTGCTGCATGAGGCTTTTATCTCAGCAGGGAACACTAGAAAGACAGCAACTCTGCTTTGCTGTCTGTTACTAGTTTAGATGGGTTTCAGGATGGAGAACTGGGAAATTAAACACAATTTTCTAATTCCTCCAGAGCCCCAGAACACTCTCAATTGAAATTTTATTATTTCATTTACAGTTAATTTTTAGAAGACTGGATATTCTCATATTCAAATGTAAATATTCCTCAAAGCCTGTCTGGAATGCTGGAAAGAGTACAGACTGTTGGTAAAGACACCTGGATTTGAGTCCTGTTTCTCATGTTGCAAACGAGAACATTATACTTTAAATGACAGCTCTGGTACTGGTGCGTATATGATTATGAATGTGTTTTGATCATCCCAGCTGTCATCGCAACTACTAGCATTTATTCAGTGCTTACATTGTACTCAGCATTCAGTCGGCATCCTCTTGAAATGTATTATTTTATATATTTGTGGCCTTATAAAGATAATAAAGAGAAGTTAAATAATTTGTCCCAGGTATTACTGTTAGTAAGTAACAGAGCTGACATTCGAATCTAAGTTAATCTGATATATATGGAACAAGAATGGCAAAGAATACAGATTATTTTATAGTACTAGATTTGGATACATATATGTGTGTATATATGTATATTTATATTTGTGTGTATGTATGCATACATATATGCAGAAGCACAGACCGTATATACAATATTTCAGTGAACATTGTGTATATTTTATATATATAGTATTTTTGTGATCTGTGCTTTTATGGTATCAGATTGTGTCATATATGTGTGTGTGTGTATACTATCTATATGCATATACACAGACACACACACACATTTATGCACAAACCAGAAGCACAGACTATGGAAATAGCAACAGAGCAACAGAGAAAAGAAAAGACTGAAATCGTCCAGAACCTGGGCCAGATGGTGACACGTCCAGTACGTCCATCACTTCTCTCCAAATACCACGATCTCTGGGGTTCTTATTGTTGATCACCCCAGAATGTATTCATTCTTGTCTGTTTTATTTATTCTTTATTCTTTGGGTCCAGTTTCTGTGAACCCCTATCCACTTGCATGACTGCCCCATTGTTTTCACGGAAACGGTTGTACCTTCTGTATAAATTAAGACTTTGTTCTAACTTCCTTTTGTCCTATTTTGTTATGGAGGAATATTTGGGGTAGTTTATTTTTAAATGTATTCTCTTGAAACCTTTTTTATAGAACTCATATGCAAAATTTTTATTCTGAGTTAATCCTATTTTTACTGTGTACACAGGACTCAATTGAGAAAGAAGAATAGTTGATATAAGAGGGTGTGCTTGAACCAAGGAGAGGCAAAAAAGGGAAGTTACAAGGTTGGACTTTTAGTTTTATCTCTAGCCTGTCATGTGGAATGAACTTGGTGCATGACTTCTTTCCTTAGCTGGAGATTTTGGGGAATTATTGACATAAAGTCAGATTTTACCAGGTGAACAAAAATGACAATTCTGAAAGCTATACCCTTTCTTATGAGGCACTAGAGTTTCTCACTGAGCAAAATGTTTCCCATTGCTTATAGCAGAGTGCTTGATTCCCATGTAAAAGAACCTAATGTGCAAAGAATTATCAGGCTGTAAACAGAAATCCATTGAACAGTGGGTGCAGCAGAGACCAAGGACAAAATTCTCTTCCTTTAAACAGAAATTATACACTCAGACTGTATCCAAATGGATGGACACTAAATTAAGTCCAAGGATCACTTCAATGTGATTTTGGGTCCCATTCTTATTGGTATGAGCAATACCCAGGCTAGAATGCAGTGGCATCATCATAGCTCATGGCAATCTCAAACTTATGGGTTCAGGCGATCCTCCTGCCTGAGCCTCCCGAGTAGCTGGGACTATAGGTGCGTGCCACAAGGCCTGGCTAATTTTCCTATTTTTAGTAGAGATGGGGTCTCACTCTTGCTCAGGCTGGTCTTGAACTCCTGAGTTCAAGCTATCCTCCTGCCTCGGCCTCCCAGAGTGCTAGGATTACGTTAGTAGTGGGTGAGCCACCACACCCAGCCAATAACAATATCTTAAGGGACAAGCTACTTTGGTGGCTCTTTCTAGAAGGACAATTTTCATGACCCAAACGTCTTCATGAGACTGTGTTTTGACTGACCATTCTCCTCCAGAACAAATTCCCTTTTAGGAATCTTCCAGGGCCTGTAATGCGGAAAATTCTGAAATTCCTGAGACCTGGATTGCAGGTAGTAGGCCTGCTTTCCCTCTCTCTTCTCCTCCTTATCAAAAATTTATTAATAAAGGGTTAATGATTCCCAAGTATAAAATCTTTTGTTTCTAAAGGTTTTTGTTACCTGACCTATTTCTCCTTACCTTAGCCTAAGCCTTAGAAAACCCAAAAGGGAGTTAAAAATAGAACTAACATTTTCTTTAGAAATTTAAAGAATCTTCCTCTTTTGGATGAGAGAGAGGTTTTTCTTTAATATTTGACTTTTTCCCCCTTCTTTTCTTGGCAGCCTTCAAATGTACAAATCTCACTGAAGTCATTCCAGGCTGAAAGCATTTAAAATCAAATACCAGGAAGCTAAAAATAAATATTCTACCCTTTCAGTAGAGGCTATTGGATATTTCTCTTAACCTTTCTGATCAGGTGGCCTTTTGGCAAGAGTTGGATGCTAATAGTTGCCTGGGGGGCGAATGCTATGGGAAGATCAGTAAATAATTTAAAAATAACTAAACTCAAAACCAGCCCTCAGTGCTAGGTAATATGGCTTGTCTCAGAACTTAAAGATTTTTTTTTTTTAAATCGGTGATGCAGCCAAAACTCCAGGGCCAGTATTATCTTACACCAATCGTAGCTATCAGATTTGCTGGTTTCAAAGCCCCCCCTTTGAAAGGTGGCAACAACCTTCTCCCACCCTCAGTTCATCTGGTTTGGGGGCAACCCAATGCTCTGCCTTAAGAGTGACTCAGGCTTGGCAAATCAGAAACTGATGGCCAATACTTTTGCTAGAATCACTGGGGAAAGAGAATCTCTCTGCATGGGTTGCTAAATTGGTAGGTGTAAATCTAAGGATGAAATTTGTCTAAAAGTGAAGCCGGCGCAGAACCACAGAGTGAAATTTGATCATATCAATAGCTTTTGAGCATCTGGCTCCAGCTGTGTCTGAATCTTTTCAGCTACTGAGACAATAACTTCTCACTTTACTCCCATTATCTCAATCTGGGATTCTGGTAACTGAGTTTTGATAACGCAGCCCTCTGCAGTATCCTCTCTTCCTTAATCTTCATTTATTTCCAAGGGGTTCTTTATATCTGACACCAATTTTGGTTATTTTGATTGTTTGTTTGTTTTTTACCTTTGGCTGAAAATTTTCTTTTAAAGTTGCATATTTGTATTTCTTTGGATTGCAAAATCAAAACCAAAGCATCATTTCTCCACTTAAAATTAAAACAAGCTAATAGACAAGGACAGTTAATCGTCTCTACTTTTATCACTGAGATCCAGGACGTAAACTTGACTTGCCACGATTGCAGGGATTCATAGAAGGAAGGATTCATTTATAAAGGATGTTGAAGGGTGAATTAATTCCACAGAGTGTTATTCCTTAACTTCTTAATTGAGTGATTATAAGATGCTTTCTGTGACTTTTGCTGCCTCCCAGGACTTAGAAAGACTAGGGCACAGCTGGATAATGCACACTCTTGTCTCCTCTCCAGCTTTGCAGATGCACCACTTTTCAAGGCAGCTCCACCACATTCTTGAACATAAAGAGTAAGAATTGTGTTTTACCTACCCTTACATCCATCGTCGTTGACGGTCCTGGTATAGAATACCTGCCCTGAAAATATTTGCCGAACCAAACTAGTTTATCTAACTTCGCAGGCAAAGTGTACATTTGTCACGTGTAGCCAACTGTTCAATGACAGTTTCTTTTTAAGCACCTTCTACAGTCAGGTTCTAAGAAACATCTGGAGGATACAAAGATGAGGAAGTATATCCCGCTCAGCTGCACTGGGGATTTCTCAATACAAATAGAGGACTGGCCAACAGAGTTCATCTCCTGTTCTTCCCCAAACCCACAGAAGTGGCTACAAAGGAATGCAATAAAACATTACTTCCTATCTTGGTTTGCCTCATGTCCACAGATTAAAAGGTGGTAATCCACAAGGACGAGGAGAACGGAAGAGAAGGAAACAATGAATGTGAGATGGGATATATATATATATATATATATATATATATATATATATATTTTTTTTTTTTTTTTTTTTAGGAAAAAGGGAAGTGATGGAATTGTCTTAGCAGAGTAAATAGAGCTATAACCCAACCCCCAACTGGGAGTAAGAAATGAGCCAGTTCACAACATGGAACTCAGCACCCGGAGAGACTCAGTTGAGGAAGAGGGCTAGAAACCGATGGGTTTATTGAAAGAATGGATCTAAAGCAACTGGATCCCCAGGGCCCTTCCCAACTTTGTGTAGCTTCCTGGCAAGGCCACAGAGTTTTATTTTTTGAAAATACCAGGAAACTCCTGACTTGAGAACATCAGGCACAGTGGCAAGACCTGGGGTGGAGAAGGCATCTAAGCGCATGTCTATATTACTGAACTTGGAGACTTTGGCCACCTTTCCCCAGCCTGCCTCCAGGGTGCTACCATGTGCATACTATCTAGCTGGGAGCTTAGGAGATTCCCCTCTAGAAAAGATAAGTGCGTACATACACACACCTGGAGAAAAGCATTGATTGAGCTTCAGTAATTCCGCACATATGTGTTTAGGGTCGACGACAGCCCAGACCCTGTGGAATTGAAGGTACCCCGCAGTTAAGAGGGTCCCCACACTGGCCAGGGAGGGAACTATGTTCTTCTTTCTGAATTTAGAGAGTAAATGATAGACCTTAAAGAACTTAAAGGCTGTTTACCTAAATATTCCAAGTAATTTAAAACTTTGTTCTTCTGGGCTTTTAGTTTACCTACAGTAGTTTTAACTGGAAAAAAAAAAGGTTCTGGTTAATTTAAAGGTAACATGTTTTATGTATCTTTTTCTGTCTTTAGACAGTTTATTCTGCATTTCATTTTTGTTAATATTTTTCAAAATCACTATTAGCTTCTTACATTTATGATCATCTTCTTCTATTTTATCTTTTTTTTTCTCTCCAGTACAAATGGGAATCCTTATTTCATTCCTTTGGTTCTCCCCTTGAGATCAAGACTATGTCTCATCCACTTGTAGCTCTACTCACACAGAGATGTTAAATGGATGGTTGGTTTTTTTTTATATATGTCTATTGTCACGTGGCCAAGCAGCCCCTAAGCAGCAGGGCAATGTTCTCTCCTCTCTTGACTTGTCCCACATCCACAGATTTGACCAGTAAAGGGACAACAAAGCCCAAATGTAAATATTGATACATTCAGATAGTTTCACTTGCGAATACCAAAAGCAAGATCAGTATGGTATCAGCTCCCTACGTCCCTGTTCCAACAGGACACCATCCAACCAGAGGGACCGCATGGCACACAACACAAGGAGTGTGTCACTCTGCAGTTGAGAAGTCGGTTTCACACTGCAGCTACGTGGTAGTATAGTCTGCAGCTGTACCCAAAGAAAGGTGAGGTGGAAAATTGCATGCCTCACTGGAACCAGGTAGGTGGATGGGAAAGAGCTGTGTGACAACCTTCTGCAGGACACGGGACTTCCTGCAGGATAGGGTGGTGGATGAGAAATGGCCTGCAACAGCCCATGGGCAGTTTGCTCACATTGCCATGTTCCAGAAAGGAGCACATTCTTCTCAGGCACGGTTCAGACTACAGTTGAGTCTTGCCTACATGGCTTTTGTGGAGCCTTCAAGACCACAGGGTACTTTGGCTGAGCCATCCATCAATTGATCACTCTTCGAGGTCTTCCTGAAATTTCTAGCACTGTGATGTTTTAACAAAAGTTTTAGCTTTTACCTTCACCTAACTTAACTCATCAGATGTGCTATGTGTTTATCAGATGTCTTTCGAAATATATTTACCAATTACATTACTAAATTGTGGGCCTATAATGAGAAATATTGTAAGTATTTTAATTCTATCTATTTCTTAAACTGATAACCCCACCTTTCTTTACTGTAGTAACTTTGAAAATGATAATAAATTCTTCAGTAAGTTAAAATAAAATGCTATTTAAGAAGAAATATCACATTGTACATCATTTTCAAAGGGAAAATCTTCCTTTCTTCATTCCTTTGTTTCTTCTTTCTCTCCTTCTTCCTTCTTCTTTCTCTCCTTCCCTCTCTCTGCCTTCAGTGAGATGGGTGGTGTGATCCCATGTTCCTCTATGAAAGGAAGTGTTTGGTAATCTGATTTAATAGAGAGTTGGGATTCAGATTCGAACATTCATCTTACATATATAAATATTTTTAATTTCAATATATTTGGGGACAGTACAGTTTTGTTACATGTATAATATATATTGTATAGAGGTGGGGTCTGGGCTTTATTCTCTATTTCTTGATTAGACTTTTGATTATTAATTGCTGTTTGCATCTTTTTGGTGAGTTTCAGCAGATAAGGAAATTAAGGAGTACATAGAGATTTAAGTAACATCATGATATGATATATACTTAAAGTACAATATTCTTAGTAAAATGATACCTTAAAATTAATTTAGCATCTAAGAATTAACAAATATTTTACAAAGTGTTTTCTTTGAGCCTTTCAAAAGCCTTGTGAGGTAAGCAGAGGTGATTTTATCCCCATTTTAAAGCAAAGTGACTGAAGATCAAAGAAAAAAAATTTCTTGACCAAAATCTCACTGCTAATAAATATGGGGAGAAAAGAAAAACTTGAACATAGGTCTGGCATATTTTTCCTTATTTGTAATTATCTTTAATCTCGTTCTCGAATGCAAAAACCAGAAGGTGAGAAATTCAGTAATTAAACCACGTTTTACATTTTTTTAGGCTAATCTAGCCTTCTGTTCAGGATCAATTCCTATCATAGCCCATAGAATGTCTAGTAAATCAATGCTCTGAAAGATGAACGAATTTATTTTTATTTTTGTGATGAGTCTCAAAATACGTGGCAATATTACTGTGAGAAATATCCTATTACTTAAGATATAGCCAGTCCAGTTCAAAACCACCTACCCAGCAAGGGAAATGGAAGACATAAATAAATAATATATCCCCTACCTATAAAGTAAAATTCCTATAGAGATATTTTTAAAAATTAAAAGTAGTAAAGAATGGTAGGTTTTGTAGAAAATGCCACCTATTACCAAGACAGCCAGAGAACACATATTTAGTAAATGCCACAAAAAGGAGAACAATCAAACTCATTTTATTCCATTTCACAATAGTTGCTTATCTTAGAAACCCAATCCTCTTGGCAAACTTTCTGAGAAACAATGGGCATTTTTTATCATCCTCATTCACCCCTTTGAGTTATGTGCTTATGGTGGAGTCTCTCTCATTTTCTCTTCCAAACAAGGAGCCTCCCACATTGCACTTGATGGCTAGCTCTACCCAAACGTGGCCTTCTGTTGGGCTGTCGTGATATTTTCATGTAGCAGCTTGCTGAGGCCCATGCCTAATATAGACATTGCACATTCCAGCCCTCCCTGAACGTTCTCTGGCTTTGCTCTTGTGCCCACTAGCAGGGCAGCTGGACCTGCAATGACACTATCCTCCTTTGCAAGCTTAGCTCTGTCCAGCCCTAATCAAAGCCTCGAGAGGCACATTTTTTTATGACATTATATGGAAAACAATGTTTCCAAACCTCATAAAGCATTTTGTGAGGTCATCTTTAGGACAAGGTGAACTTAAAAAGCAGTTGCCCAGTGGGGCCAGAAAACAATTGCTTGGTGACCATTAGAAAACCTCTCATTCCCCAACTTATAAAAGTGACAAGTCACAAATGAGTTGATTTTGTTTGGAGTACTCTAATGACTTCTTGGCTGGTATCTCATTTACATTTCTCCCCAGCTGTGGACAATTCCACAGGTTTATTTGGATTGCTGGGCTTTCTGCGATAACACTGCAAGCTTTTAGCAAGTAACTCAGCAATGTATCTTTCATGAAAATGACCAGCTCAGCTGCTCCTGGTGAACTTTCTTCTCCTACTCATATTTCCAAATGTTACAGTCCCTCCTCACCATTGTCCCACCTGCCCACTTCACCGTGGGGTCAGAACAGATGGGTGAATAATGTCCCTGTGAGCAGGGTGACCACTGTCCTTTGGATGAGTCTGTATTGTTGTGACCAGAGGCTTTGTCATCTCTTTGAAACCTGCCTGACTTGTACATGACATTAGGCAAAGTACCTAGTGTATCTAAAACCCAATGTTCCCATCAGTATTATAGTACCTGGTTGCGGATAAAGAATGCTCAGGAAGTTTTAGCTATGTATTGTATTATCTGCCACAGAGCAGAACAATGAGAAAAAGCTGAAGGAAACCCGCAATGTCCAGATTTCCTTTGCTTTCGTTATTTAGTACAATCGATGTCTTTTAAAAATGATTATTGGTCTTATAGGTAGTAGTTGATTCATATATATTATTCATGGGTAGAACCCCAAAACAAAGTAAACTTTATTTTCTCTGTTAAAAATACTGACCCAGTAAATCAATGCAGCTGAACACTGCATTCAATTTTCTGTTGACCTCATCCCATGTCTGGCTGCTGCAGAACTTGTGGCCAAGAGCAAAACTCATGAGTTGCTACCCAGTCAGCTCCCTTCTATATTGTAGCTTTTTAAAAATCTAAGTATAGAGCTTTAGTTTTACAAATCCATCTTATTGGACTCAGCCCATCAGTTCCAGTCTACATTTCAGTGGGAACAATTGCCCATGCCTCTAAACCATTAGGCTAGGAGTTCGTTAGAAAACAAAAATTTTTATTGTCATGATTATAATTATCTCTGAAATTATTAACTTATTTGCAGATCTTATTCTTAGAAAAAAATTTTCCTTGTTCAGTAGGTTTCTGGGTTTTCCATGAATGTTCACTCACTGGGGCTGGGTATATCGGTGTTCAAAGCCCTGGAAAGACAGATAGTTCTCCCGGGTCTTTGAGCTACCTCACTTATTTGACAAACATTAATTGAGTGCCTACTAAGTGTCAAGCTAGGATTGGGGAATACAGAGGTAAATCAGGCATGATATACTTACAGAGTTTCCATTGTATCAGGGAGAGAGAGTTGGTTTTCATAACACAGTGTCCTAAGCCTTACAAAAGAAATAGAAAGGAGAGTACAACTAAATCAAGCCACAGTAGGGATCAAACACAGTAGGGATACTTCCTTTTGCTTCATCTAACTATTGCAGCTTTTTACGACAAATGGGAACATTTGCGCTTAAGGACACACAACAGGCATCTTCACACAGCTAATTAGCAGTTAAGCCCTCTGGAAAATTCAAACCTCCTGATGCTAAACCATGCAAAGTAGGACACACTGTATTTCAGTGCAGGAGGGAAACATTTCATTTCTTTCCTTTCCACTGCAAATGAATTATTTGTTTTGCTGGTCCCAGAGGCTTCTTGACAGCCAGGTGTGTCTGAAGATTCTATCTTGTCTCCTCACACAGCAAGCTAAGGGGCCAAGCACTTCAGTCTCACCTTAGTATCTGGAAGTCTTGCAAGAATGTTCTGCACAGCACATCTACATAGATTACAGTTCTGTTGTTTTTGTTCCTAAGTCAATTAAGTGCCTTAATTTAAAAGCTCCAATGAGTGTCTTTAAGTGGATTTTAGATGTGATAGTGATTACGATTTGAGGAGCAAGAGAAAAGAGACTGCACAGTTGGGCTCATCTAAAGAGATGAGGGTCCTTCGGAAAAAAGAAAGAAGGCTGTAAGAACATTATGTTGAGAACATAGTGTTGTTAATCGTAAGTATTAAATCAAGAGTACGCATTGTTTTATTTTTAATAGTAACTAACCTGGAATATGGGTAGGGAGAAGGAAACAGAAATGAGCACTGCAGCTAACCATTTACCAAGAGGTCCTACCAATATAGTTTCTTTATTTGCATTGCTTATACTAGGAAAATTAGAGCACACCTGAGCTGGAAATGTGTCCTTTCTTCCACATGATCCCTTTGTGTGGGGTCCATCTTCGAATGGACTAGATGCTCTGGGGGTCCACATCCAGCAGGTATCAGTGCATATGTGGTTCTGGTTGTTCATCCTTTCACTCATATAGGCAGTCCCATCAAGAGGAATGCCTTCATTGGAGATAGAAATAAAGTTAGAAGTGGTAAAAAAAAAATCAAAATTACATAAAGGTGGTAGTTGAGTTTTCTTACATAAGATGAGATAAATGAGAATTTCATTTACCCCATTATTCATTTACAAGATATACTTTATACTATACTCTTACTTAGGTAGTTTATATGCCCTTTTTACCTTTTTAAGATACGTTTTTTTAACCCTGTATCTTCAGTAACTACTCTCTGTCTGGTAAAGAATACTAAATAGCCTTGTTAGAGTGCATGTCAAATGCCAGGTATTGTTCTAAGTATTATGTGTGATTTACCTTATTTAATCCCCACAACAATCCTATGTGATACTATTCTCAACCTAATTTAATCCATAAGAAGTTTGAGCCTAAGAAATAGTTCTTCCAAAAGCACTCAGCTAATAAATGTTTATTTATACCCAGACAGTCAGACTTGCCTCTTCTACTTGACAATATACCTTCTCAGTAAATTTATTGGATGGCCAAAGTAGATTTGATGAACGAGTACAACTGATTTGCTTTTTAAGATAACTATAAATAATCTAGAAAGAATGAGAAACATTTTATATTACTAAACATTAAAAATTTTGCATCCAAGCTTTCTGGTAACTTACACTAAAAAGAAATATGGTGGTTCAAATAACTCCCATTGATATAAAATGGAAATATAATATTTTAACCAAAGTGATGAACTTGGAGTTGGCACTGATTTCTAAAGTAAATTTAACATTTTGATGTTTCATACAACATAAAGGCCAGTGCTTTCAAGAACAGCATTTCAGAAAACATACACAAAAATAGTTTTTATATGGCTACTCTATAAAATCTGACAACACTGGGGAGAGAGAGGGGTCGAACTTGGGGAGTGCCCAGTGTGAGCCAGCTCCTTTGCCAGGCGTCTATAAATCTTCTAATCTGAACAACCATCTTGTCATTATTAATATTTGCTGCTATTGTCCCCATTTTATAAATGAGAAAACCCATCTTGTCATTATTAATATTTGCTACTATTGTCCCCATTTTGTAAATGAGAAAACCAAGGCCCACAAAGATGAAACACCTTGTCAAGTTTACACAGTAAGTAGTGGAGGTATATCTTCCTGATTTTAAAATCCATGCTTTCTCTGCTATGCCATGTTAAAAAAAAAAAAAAAAAAATATATATATATATATATATATATATATATATATATATATATATATATATATAGTGATGGGGAAGCTAAAGAGTCTCATAGTTGTGACTTTCTAGTAGAAAGTCACTACACTTAAAAGAAGTGATTTTTTTCAAAGAAATTCTATCACTGACACCCAGGTTTGTTCCTGAGGACACCACACAGGAAGCTGAGTAACGGAAGAATTGAAAGTGGGGTTATTTCTGTTGAAGGGAGCGTGCACCTCTCTTCCTCCTCCCTCATTACTGGGACTTCTATGGCACTGCAGATGCGCAAGGAATTCTCAGAGTAATAGTTAAAATGCAGATTCCTGGGCCCGGACCCAGGGCCTGTGAATCTGCATTTTAAATGAGCAGTTCAAGTGATTCTGATATAGGCACCTTGACAAAAACACTAAAAAAAGGCACAGATTTGAAAATCAGTCCCTTCCTTGATTTTAAAGTCTGAGTGGCCTTGGTTTTTTTTGACAAGATTTTCTAGATTCTTCAATACAGGTACATTTTACTTAGATTGTTTTAACTTGCAAAAGCAAATGCTGATTTCATTTATTATATCACCACCACCAATTGTAAATGCAATAAAAAAAACAGAGCAGTGCCTGACACACAATAGGTTGCTCATATGATTGACATCCTCTTGGATGGATGAGTGAGTGCATGGGTGAATATCATAATTGCAAGAAATCGCTCCTTGTCGGAAAATAGGATGAAACGAAATACATGAGTCCAGTGTGAAAGAATGTTAAATTGAGTTGGGGTGCTAAGACTTTTGCAATAACTAAAGAGTGTCACGGATCAACATTTGAGTTTTAGCTGGGCGTGGTGGCTCGCACCTGTAATCCCAGGTACTCGGGAACCTGAAGTAGGAGAATTACTTGGGGCCAGGAGTTCAAGAGCATTTGAGTTTTTATGCGTACGATTTATGGCTAGTAATTATAAAATATTTTTAAATATTTACAACAATTTACAATGAGATTGCTCAAACAGCTTTCAACTCTGTAAAACACTAATGCTGAAATCCTACTGATTCTTTACTCGTTTGTTACTTCAGAGTAGCTTCTGGAAGTAGAACATGGGACGGAAAGAAAAAGGAAGGTGGGTGAAAGCAGGACGTTTTAAGTGGTTCTCCAGTAAATAAATCCTGTACCTTTAAAGCGAATAGGCCCTGTGTTTAAAATAGCTGCTTTGGGGCCTATTGACTAAATCACCTGTCTCCTGGGAGCCACATGCTGAGAAGCTGTAATTCTGCTCTGAATCTCTGTATGGAAGCCTGCAGTTCTCCTGACAGTTGGTCAGGCCCTAATCCAAGCCCAAAACAAGCCATTTACTGCCTTTTTCAGAGGAGAATATCAAGTAAATGCGTGGTAATCAAACCTCCACTTTGTATTCACCATAAACCCGGTAATGGAATGTCTGCTTAGACTGCAGCATTGCAGTGCAATGCTAATGTTCTTGTTCCTTAGGATTTCTATTTTTATGTTTGCTTCTTTTGCATCCTGGTAGTAACTGCTGCAATGGTAAAAATTGGGATGATCCGTATTAGGTTTATGCAGGCAAAGGACTAGTGTTGAAGAACTGTCTATGCTGTGCTTAACCGTGTTTCCCCGAAAATAAGACCTACCCATAAAATAAGCCCTCGCAGGATTTCTAAGCATTTGTGCAATAGAAGCCCTACCCCGAAAATAAGACCTAGTGATGGGCGTGGGTACGCAGTGTGTCTGCACAGCCCACGCATGTCGTCTCGGAGCGGTAAAGAAGACAAGCAGCCCTTCTCATCTGCCCCATGAGAACTCTCTTGCTTCACATGAGAGACTGGGGCCAATGGTTCTAAAGGAAATAGAGTCGCAAGAAATTCAGGATGGAATGCGGGGTTTGGAGAGTTATGATGATGTTCCAGAAGAAAACCACTTAACTATATTTGAATAAATGTAGATTGTCGTACCAAAATTAAAAAAAAAAGAACACATCCCCTGAAAATAAGCCCTAGGGTGTCTTCTTGAGGAAAAATAAATATAAGACTCTGTCATATTTTCGGGGAAACACGGTATTTACTGCAACCAAACGAACATCAGAAAGAGGTTTGCCACTTCAAACTACTACATACAGTTGACATGAGCACCTTAGACTATAAAGCACTCATATCTGCGTGTGCCTGAACTCACTGGAGGGGCAACACCGCCTTTCCCAATCCGTGTTGCATAGATTGGTGTTAATAATAATAATACTGCGGGGCGAAAACCTGTTCTGTGCTCAGACACACTTGCGAAATGAGGAATTCAACAAAGTAAAGCTAGGCTATTTGCTGAAATACTACAGTCTTTAACAAGCTAGTGTTCAGTGTGCCTCTTCAAACAGGGGCTACCCTGTACAGGGTTTCCCACTGTTATTTCACAAGAGACGCCATTTTTAGAGCATCTCACAGGAACGGTGGGTTCAGGAAGACACTTTGTAAAATATCGCCTTAGTATACTTATAGGGGAGCAAAACACTTTGAGGGGAAAAAGTGGACTGTATTTGTTTATTTTTCTCTTCGGAAAGAGCTGGGAAATATTAGCAGCCTCGGGAGACAGTTCAGTAACTGCAGATTCTGGGGAAAACAACTTTGGTTTTAGGTCATCTATTTTGATATCACTCCCATATGCAATGCTCTAATTCTTCAAAACAATTAAATTCCATCAGGAGATAGAAGTAATTTGCGTCTCTCCTACCTTGCTCTCTGTGATAACATTTTCACCAGTAATCTGATGTTGGTGAGAAGTTGTGAGGAACAAGGCTAAATAAAAACTAAGTGAGGATTTGATGGCATTGGAGATGGTAACAGGATGATGAGATGTCAAGAGAGAAGGGCTGCTGTTAGCTGAGAAGTTTCCATATAGTCTCAGTTAAATGACCGTAGTTATGATGTGCCATCCAGGTAGCTATGTCCATTGAATGTGTATTTATGAATACACGATTCTAAACAATATGCACTGGTCACTTTTCATGAGAAGGAAGCCTTTTCCGTACGAGCTTCTATCCATTGGGAAGGATTTCCTATAAAAGATAACTTCTGAGTAAAGCTTTGGAAGAGGGCGATGATGCAAGCTGCCATTTGTTTAATGACTAACAGAAGTGCAGGGGATCCTTGAAGGAAAAACAAAATTAGAAACTGTGAGCGAATCAGCCGTAGTGGAATGGAACACATGGGCTGCAATTCTGGAATGCTGGGATATGATCAAGCATGGAGCTCGGAACTAGAACGGCCTTGTAGGTGGTGCAGATGCAGAAGTGGGCGGAGAGTGAAAGTTCAGCGCAGCAGATTTAATAGATAACAGGGAGCTAACAGATGCTGGGCTGGGCCAGCAGGAAGTGTTGGGAGATCTAACTCAAAGTGATGACTGGATCCCACCAAAGGGATCCGCTCAGCTGATTTAATTGTCTTCCTGTGTGCTCTCATAGTACCCCATGTATGTCTCTATCTTAGCACTTGTTAGGAATGAATTAAGACATTTAGAGGTCCCTTTTACTGGGGAGACAAAACTATGTGTAACCCCACATATAATGAAAAGAAAAATATTAAATTATAACATAAGGTTAAGGTTGTCTATAAAGCTCTGGACTTGTCAAATATTGTTTGTTTTGTTTCTTGTTTCTATCAACTCTATCAAATTTTTCTAAATTTTTTGATGTCCTTTGTGCCATGCTATGCTGATGTCCTAAACGTGAGTTTGATCTGCCTCTTAGATGACACAGCTTCAACATGTATTTACTTAAATGACTCATTCCAGTGTTTATTTCCACCAATATACAGTGAGCTCTTAAAGAGAACATGACCCATTCCTCATTGTATTCCAGGAGTTTGCTGAACTGGACTGTCATGCTCAGGGGTCTCAGCTGGTCCTGGTAGCCCAGATTCTGTAGGGGGCGACTGTTCCCCTTTAGTTCCATTCAGGCAAAGATGAGTCAGTCTTAGACACCGTGTGGTGCTCAGACAGCTCATCGCGGCAGTCCTCTTATGAGACGGACAGCAGGAGCAGGATGGCACCACGAACCAGATACAGTCGGGGGCTTTGATGACCTGTTGACCAAGAGGGTCTCCATTCAGAGACCATTCTTTGAGTTTGGGGGATTCTTTCCCCTTTCTTATATCTGTATTCACTCCAGGTCAGTAACCAGGTGTTTCTTTCATAAAGGGAATTTAAGCTGTTCTATTAAGGGTAAGCTTTGTTTTAAGGTTTATGAGAATTGCATCTGTGCTGAGGTGGTCTCACTTCCTGGGCGAGGATGCGCCATGCTGCTAAGTGACCCAGGTGCAGGCCCCGTGAGACGTTCGAGTGGGCCTATGGCTGTCATTAATCTTATAGCCATGGCATGTCTCTGATAGTATAGTATACAGGGGTATCTAAACTTTGGTGGAGCATCGAGAAGTCATTTGCAGTAGGTTCAGGATATAAATCAATAGGCTTTAGGGAAACTCTCAGCCTCCAGGTTTGGGGTATACTCCAGTGCTTAAGAGGAACCTGGGAGTGGAGGTAGGGAAAAAAGGGAATCATTTCTTTCCTAAAGAGAATGAGACATATAGTAAGATGTGAATTTGAGGCTCAATATCAGGACTAGAAAAGCTGCAAATGTGGTTTAATGTTGAACCAAAAAGTGTTAGGTCATTATTCCTGAAATCTCACACTACTCTCCACCTCCAAGTTACGTGAAATGTTTGTGCCAGAAACCAGGTTAAAAATATTGGTGTACTCCTAAGGGGGCACATAGGTACTACAGTAATAGGGTATAGGGCAGGTGGGAGGGGTGGGGGGTGGGCATATACATACATAATGAGTGAGATGTGCACCATCTGGGGGATGGTCATGCTGGAAACTCAGACTTGTGGGGGTAGGGGGGAAAGGGCATTTATTGAAACCTTAAAATCTGTACCCCCATAATATGCCAAAATAAAAAAATATTGGTGTACTGATAGATTTATTGAACTTTTTTTCCTAATTATATTTTTTTCATTTGTTTAAGAGCCTGCTGGATGTCAAACACTATTTTGTACAAAAGATACAAAGGTTAACAGTGATAGACCCAATCTATGATGTAACACAGTTTACAGACCAGGAGAGAACACAATGGCAGCAATAACCGGGCTTGTTTAAAGTGGTGGTTACAACTATGTTTCATTGTAAGTGGGTTGGTGTTTGGTTTGACTGGTTGGTGCTCATACTAGTTAACAATTGTTAGATATTTTCTCTCGCACTCCTATTTTCCCATAAGTAGCTCCAATATAATTAGAATACAGGTTTCCATTTCATAAGAATCTCTCTGGCTGCTGTGTAGAGAACACAGTAGGAGGGTCGAGGTTGGGGTTAGGGGATTGTGGTGACCCAGGGGAGAGAGAGGAGCTGAGTTTAGGGAGTGCCAGCAGAAATGGAGAGCCGTGGATGGATCCGAGAATGATTTAGGTGATGATGTTAATGGAGCTTGCTAATTGATTGACCGTGGGATATGATGAAATGAGAGACATTAAAGCTAAGATCCAGATTTCTGGCTTGGCCCATTGAGGGAATGTGTGGCCATTCACCGAGGAAAAGAATACGGAGGAGCGAGTTTGTGCGAAGAGGATCAGTTCAGTTCTGGACATGTTGATCTTAATATATAAGGTACTACCCAATAGATGTTCAAGATACATGAATCTTACTTTGAACTCTGTGTCTGGTAGGAGCAGTCAAATACAGGTTGAATCAGGTGGCAAAGTTCTTTGTGAGGGGGGAGACACAGTCTAGGAGTCCAGTCCTGGAGTGATGCTTCCAAGGTATGGGCTGCTGTGCATGCTGGATCTTCACAGAGCCAAACACATAGCTCATGCATCCCTCATTGCACAAACAAAGAATGGTTTCTAACGTGGCTGTCTAATTCAGCCCTCTGGGAGGGACTCTGATGACATACTATGAAGCAGTCGGAAAGCCACCTCTGGAATATGTATCCAAGTGACGTGCTCCAAATGTTAGCTCGCCATCTCTGGAGTGTGGATTCCTTATTTGGATGTTTCAAATGCTGACTAATCCACTCTACACATACAACACTGTTTATATTGAACGATTTTTTAAAGTAGGTCATCACTTTTTATCACTGTGTCAGATCTGAAGCTTATTGGAAAGGTCTGTGCTGGAGGTATAGATTTTAAAATCCTTAGCATATGGATGGTAAAGCAAAGGCAAAAGAGGACGGTGTGTAAAGTGTATCACATGTTCTCACGGGATGCGATAAATTAGGATGAGAAATGTCTTTGGAAGTTTGTTGTTGACTTTGGCGAGAAGAGTTTCAATGGCATCAATGGGGGTGAAAACCAGGTTGCAGTGGGTTAAGGAGAAAATCAAAGGTGAATCCATGCAGACACAGCCAACACCTTCAAGAAGAGTAGTCAATGCCTGAATCACAGGCACTCAGAAAGGACCTCAGATTTCATCTAGTTTATCTTAAAACTGTTGCATAAATCCATCTCAACTCCTGACCATTTTTAAAGTAAATATTGAATACTTACTGCATGCAAGGCACTGAGCTAATTGTCCCAGATTGTTTAAAGATGGGCACACTCTTTACACTTATGTAGTTTCCAATCTGCTGGAAGAATGAAATGAGTACACAGATAAGCTAATGTAAGATCCAAGGATTCACAATTTGTACATTTAACTCTTAGAGAAATGAAGAGGAACACAGATCTTACAGTAAGAGGTGAATAAGGGTGTGAATTCTGGAGTTAGACTACCTAGGTTCAAACCATCTTCACCACTTACTATGTCTTATTTATTCTCTTTGCCTCATTCTCCTCATAAGTAAAATGGGAAATATAATACTACCTACTTCATAAGCTTTTTGCAAAGATTCATTGAGGCTTAATTTTAACTAGTGTATGGAGTGTAATAAGTCCTGATAAATAGTAGAAATTCTTTTTTCACCTAAACTGGCCCTCTTATTGTATAAGTGAGAAGCCTGAGGCTCAAGGAATTTAAATGATTTATCCAAACATTTCATCTAGTTAAGGTGAGAGGTAGGACCAGGACATTAAATAAATGACTTCTCGTCCTGTGTTCCTATTTTCAACAAACCATGTTCTAATCTATCTTCTATGAAAATTCAGAGAAAGTCATACTCATACAGTACACGTACTACAAAATTATCGATTTGGCTAATTCTCCACAGCTAAAAAAAAAAATTAGTTTGTGTTTAAAGTCATGTTAACTAAATCAATAATGTCAGAAAAAATTCACTGTGTTGGAAGTAAATTGCTATAAAGAAATTAAAGAGTTATATTAACCATAGCAATGGTGTGCATGTTGGCACGAGCTGGGAAATCAAATGAGAGGAAAGGAAAAAACGGCCTCTCTGTATTCTAAACAGGTAGTACACATGGTAGTAAGTAGAAGAGAAACAAAGTCTATTAAGTCAGTCTGTCCTAATTTTAAATAAGTGTTTTTATTTATGTACGTGTTTGTGCAGTTTTAATCATGGTTGCCCCGAAAGAAACCACTGCCTATTAAATGACTATGTAATAATAACTATTTATTCTTTCCACATAAAGAAAGGAGAAGCCAGACCCCATAATTAACAGTTTAATGTGCTGAAATGAATGGCCTCTTGGACTGAACACAAAGCCAAAGGGAGGAGTTTTGAATACTAATTCTACTGCTTCCAGTTTTTCTCAAAGCCCAGGAGGGACCACAGATTTCCCCAGTTATGCCTCCACAAAGGAGGATTATGTCTTCAGTTTTCTTTATTCATTCAACAGATACTTATTGAGGACCTATTGTAGGATAAACATTGTTCTTTGTACAGAGGATACGGTAGTAAACCAGACAGATGTGGCCCTCAGGGAGATTTACATTCTAATAGAGAGAAGTAGAAAACAAAGACACAAACAAATCAGTAAATGAGTGAGATGAGATGGGTACAGTGCTCAGAGGAAGCTTACCCACAGTGATGGGACAGCCATAGTGAAAGGCTCAGGAAAGAAGGTGCTACTTAAGAAATAGGCTGCATAATTGGAGGTGATGCTTGAATTGAGAAATGAATAGTAAGAAAGAACCATCCATGTGAAAAATCTAAGAATAAATTATTCCAGGAAAAAGGAATACTATGTGCAAAGCTCCTGAGGCATGGGAAAGCTTGGTTGATTGAGGGTGAGGACAGAACTCTGATCTTTTTTCTTTTGCTAAAAACTCCTTCCTAAGGAGGCCAGCTGGGTCAGGCTAACAAACGCTAAATTCCCACTAAGCGGCTTTTGTTAACCAAATAAAGCGGTGGTGGTTTACTTCCCAACCTGATTCTGGTATGGCATTAACGTCACCTAAAAGATAAGAAGCCTCTGTCTTAACTCAAGCATCCTAGCAGATGCCTATCATAAATTTAAAATATCTTAACTCAAGCATCCTAGCAGATGCCTATTCGAATTTAAAGCATCCTAGCAGGCGCCTATTGTAAATTTAAAATGTCCTCCTGTCTGGACCTCCCAGAGTGCTCACACCCTTATCTTAAAATAAGCATATCCTTTCTGGTCTTCTAGATGAAGTCTAACTCTCTCAGCTAATTGCCAGCTAAAGAATCTTTAAACCCACCTATAACCTGTAAGCCCCCGCTTGGAGATGTCCCACCTTTTGGGGCCAAACCAATGTATGCCTCTCATGTATTGATTTGTGACTTTGCCTGTAACCCCTGTCTCTCTGAAAATGTATAAAACTGAACTGTAACCCAGCCACAGCGAGTCCACTTGCCCAAGGCCTCTTGGCAGTGAGTGGCTCTGGGCTATGGTCCTCAAATTTGTCTCAGAATAAATCTCTTTAAAATTATTTCACAGAGTTTGGCTTTTTTCCGTTGACAAGGGCTAGGGCTAGAATGAAGATTAGTGAGACTGTAGCACAGATTACAAGGTACAGGGTTGTATAAGAAAAGATTAGAGAGGCGATCATGAGTCAGATCATGTAGTTTGGGGCTTGCAAACATTTTTCTGAACATGACTCGTATTGAAAATTATGTTTTGTATTGCAAAGAAGTACACACATAGCTTAATTTGATGTTGTGATTTATAATAAAATAAACATATATATTTTTTGTCTTGTTTCCTGGCACAGATCTTCTAAAACCCTTGGAATCTCCAAAGCATCTTTTTGTATGCTAATGAAATGACTAGTGGCTGGGGACCTCTGGGTAGCCTCAGGATAGGAGCTGGTTGCCAGGGAAACCAACCACCAAACTTAGAGAGATAGAACTTTCAACTCCACCCTCAACCTCCAGCGAGAGGGGAGGGGCTGAAGGTTGAGTCACTCACCAATGGCCAATGATGTAATCGATCATGCCTATGCCATGAAGCCTCCATGAAATCGCAAAAGGGCTGGGTTTGGAGAGCTTCCAGATAGCAGAACCCCTGGAGATTCCTGCAGGGTAACATGCCAGGGAGGGCGTAGAAACTCTGTGCCCCTTCTTTCACCACTTGCCCATGTCTTTCTTACCTATGGCTGTTTATAGACCCACAGGGCCACAGTGGCACGTATCCCACACGAGACTGCTTGTCCCATAGGGTGTCCAGAATAACCTCACTGTAGGCATTTGAGAAAATATTTGAAAGTTTATTTTGTGCAGCCAAGAAATAAGAAGGAATGTCTAAGCAAGAAGGGCTGGATAGGCTTTTACTGAGTAGACGAGTTACATGGGGTCAAGTTTCACTGAGTTCTGGTGAACTACTTCATGGTGGCATCAATCTTCATTTTATTCCTGAAAGTCTAAATCTGTGTCAAGAGGTATTTTTGGCGTGATTGCCTTATGATAAGGGATTCCTCTTCCAAATTCACATTCCTTTAGGGAAAAAACCGTATACATTTTTGAAGCACCTAGAATTTAGTCAAATATATGGAGGTGACATTCAAATCAAGCAGAGGATGGTGAGAATTAGGGTGAAGAAATTATCTTGTTCTGGCAGACAGATGACACAATTAGGCTATGTTTAAGCTAAGCTATACAGCTGCTTTCTACTCATTTTCAGAAATCCGTGTTCTGTCAAAAAAAGAAAAAGAAAGAAAGCATCCACACTGTGCAGGAAAATTCAAGCTTTAGGATCATTTTTCCTGAGCAAATTGCTTTGCATCAGGGAATAGCTATTAGTTTAATACTTTTTTTTGGGGGGGGGGAATTGTTAAGAATTAGATCAAGCTCAATTAGAGGATCTTTAAGACTAAATCAACTCACCAAATTTTGAAATAAAGTAGATAGTTTTCCAACCTTGACATGGAGCGTCAGAGGGGGTAGTTATTTCACTATTTGTCTAAAAAGAGCAGGTCAAGCTAAGACATGGAACATTCCAGCGTGTGTGGGGCAAAGGGTTCAGAGTAGCATGCCATGCCTTGCCGTACCCCTGGGCTTTGATGTTGCTCTTATCCCTGACTGGAAACTTCCTCCTGGCCTGTGTCCTCTTGCTCATTTCTACTCACCTGTTAGGATTCACTTCAAGTGTCCCATCACCTGGGAATGTTACCCCTTCCCCCCCCACCCAAATCTCTTCTCCTTCTGCACGAGGTTGGTTGTGTCCGCTCCTGTCGGGCTCTGCAATGCACCTCTGTCAGAGAATTTCACATCCCGCATTCACAATTAATGTTTCCATTGTCCTGGGAAACTGTGAAACTCTCAAGGGCAGGAACATTGTGTTATTCCTACTCGTATCCCTAGCATCTAATACAGGGTTTGATAGACGCCAGACTCTTGGGAAGTGTTCAGCTTATTCGAACTGGCTGTGGTCACGCCTGCTGTGTACAGGATGGTTATAGCAGGTGTTCACATCCCTGGGGAAGCTCAACAAGGCTTCTCGGATAAGGTCGTGCTGGCAAAGGGGCTCCGTGCAGGACTCCAGAGGCTGGGTTTGGGAACTGACTCCTCCACTTAATCTGTGTGTAGTAGTGGACACGTTATTCAACC
This sequence comes from Microcebus murinus, assembly GCF_040939455.1. NCBI lineage: Eukaryota > Metazoa > Chordata > Mammalia > Primates > Cheirogaleidae > Microcebus > Microcebus murinus. The sequence goes on along the minus strand of NC_134122.1, from coordinate 47,957,604 downwards.
TCTTGGTTCTTCAGTTTTCTCATCTGTGAAATGAGCTGATCTTAATAGTCATAACTACTGAATAAGGCAATATAAGAATTGGATAGGATAACACATGCCAAGTGCTTCGTATGGTATCTGACACAGAGAGCCATTTCATATGTGTTATCAGTTACTCAACAAGCAAGGCACGTGCCTCAGTTTTCCCATTGTGTGTGTTTATGTGTGTGTGTGTGATTTAGAAAATCTGTTGGTTCTCATTTTTTTTAATCTGACTTAGAAAATCTATTTAGTTTTTGTATTTTGAGTTCTCTCTACCCATGGAAGTTATTTAAACAATGTGAATTGGTTGTCTAGTTAAACAAGAAAGGGAGAAGGAGGGAAGAAGCGAGGGAAATAGAGGAGAGAAAAAGAGAGTGAGAGAGAGTCAGAGAGACAGAGATGGAGAAAGGAGACAGATTATTTGGCCAAGCAAGGAAGCAAAGAACAAAGGCTAGGACATGAAGTCTTTGCTTCACTCTTATCTGGTTGACTTCTTCGATCTCCCTCTCTTTCTTTAGGGTCCCTTTCAATGAACAACAGGGTGTAATTCATTCCACTGCTGCCGGTGAAGCGTCTGAGTGCCCGTAACCAAACTGCAGGTGGTTACAGCCTGTGATGGACAGAATAATGCCCCCCCATGTTTGTTGCTTAACCCCAAGAACCTGTGAATATGTGAGGCCACATGGCAAGGGGGAACTCAGATTTCAGATGAATGAGTCATGTAATTTCCTTGAGATTCTGTTTTCTCATCTTGGCTGCTTGCTTCCCTGCTGCTCTCTGCTCTTCCTGGGATCTGCAACTGCTGCCCCTGGAGTCCACCAGCGTGTAGAGGGGCACCCAGACTCACCCTAACGTTTACAGCAAGAGAGTGCAAATAGAAACCCTCATAGCGCAGGCTTTAACAGATGATCCTTAGCAACATGGGGGTGAGGGGTGCTGACCCCCCCCCTGCATGCACTTGAAAATCTCTGTATAATTTTTGGCTCCCTAAAAACTTGACCACTAATTGCCTACTATTGACCAGAGGCCTTACAGTTAATATAAACAGTTAATTAACTCATATTTTTTATGCTACCTGTATTATATGCGTTCTTACAATAAAGTAAGGTCAAAAAAGGACAATGTTATATAAGAAAGACATAAGAAAGAGAAAATATATTTGCGGTTTATTAAAGGGAAGTGAATCATCATAAAGGTCTTTATCTTCATTGTCTTCCTGTTGAGTAGACTGAGGAGGAAGAGGGAGAGGAAGGGTTGGTCTTGCTGTCTCAGGGGTGGCAGAGATGGAAGAAACTACACGTATAAGTGGACTCTCATAGTTTGAACCTGTGTTGTTCAAGGGTCAACTGTACTTCAGAGTTAAAAATTAGGCTAAAACAATGTTGAATAATACATTTCTATCTGCCCACCCTGACAAGTCTACCTTCATAATGACAAGGAAGGCCAGATTCCCATTTGGAATTGTTGGACTCCTTAGCGTTCCACGATGGAATGCCATGGCCCCGGCAGGGCCAGCCCCCAGCCCCCCCTGCTTCCCTTTCCACCCCTGGATTTTTCTTGCGTGCCATCTTTCCCCACAAGAATTTCTTACAGAAAGATCCATTGGTTCCTAGTGGGTCTACACAGCAGTTTGTCTGATGTACCCACTAGCATCATATTTATGGTTAAGATGTGACTCCTGCTACCTGTAATAGGTAGAATATAACCTATTACAAAAGTAAATTGTGATTAAGGGAGGTAGGGGAGCTCTTTCTCTCAGCTATCCACTGTAGCAAGATCATTAAGACACTTTAATAAAAGAGTGAAGGCTACAATGTCTTTTGAGATTTAAATTGACTACATAGTCCATTTATCTTTAGATGTACTACGAAGGTCAAGAATTTTCCAACTAAATAAAATTTTCTTTGTTTCTAATGCATGTATGTTGTGAATGAGAATTGATAGAGACAGCTCAGAACTCTGTAAAGAAGTAAATGAGATACCATCAGTAATGTTCAATTCATTGTAAAGGGCAACAAAACCAAGTTTTCAGAAACGTACTCAAATATATTTAAGTCAATGGCAACAGTTTTCTGATCTTAGTGAATGTTGTAAGTTGAGTTGTGTCCCCCAAAAGGATATGTTAAAGATCTAACCTGCAACACTTGTGAATGTGGCCTTTTTTGGAAATAGGGTCTTTGAAGAAGTAGCAAGGTTAAGATGAGGTCTTTGGGGTGGACCCTAATCCAATATGATGGGTGTACTTATACAAACAGGAAAAGAGACAAAGATATAGACACAAGGGAGGAGAACACCATGTGGCAACAAAGGGAGAGATTGAAGTGTTGCAGCTGCAAGCCAGAGAACGTTAAGGATTGTCAGCAAACCACCAGAAGCTAGGAAGCAGCAAGGAAGATGCCTTTACAAATTTCAGGGGGAATGTAGTCCTGTTGACACATGGATTTCAGATTTCTAGACTCTAGAACCATGAGACAATACATTTCTCTTGTTTTAAACCGCAGAGTTTGTGATACTTTGTTATGGCAACCCTAGAAAGCTAACACAGTGCAGAAGAACAGGATGAAGAAACCGGAGGAAGAGGAGACCTTATGTATGCTATCCTCATGAGGCATAGACCATGGCCTCAGAGGGAGAGTAGCAAACTGTACCTAGACTTCTTAGCGAGGCCACTGCAGCCCCAGTAGAGTAAGTTACTCACCCAGGTGATGAGTTCATGGCACGTTGGGCCAAACACTATAATTCAGGTGTTCTGACCTGCAATAGTTGTACGCTCTTTCCCCGGGAGCATGCAGCATCTCTGCTTAGTCAATGGTGTTAAATAATCCTGAGAAACAAGAGTCATGCAGGTGCAGAGATTTGATAAACATTATTTGATACAGATGTGACTTTTACCCCCAATGAAATGAGGCATAGATTTAATAGCAAACTTTCTAGTTGCATCCAAGATGTTAGGAACAATTTGTCATTATTTGGCAAATTTAGAAAAGAAATTTGAAGTAGGCTTATTTCATATCTTCCAGAGAGTTTGAATGGAAAAAGGATACAACACATAGTAGTTTTAGTAATAACACAGTCGCAGTGACAGCGTGGCCTGTGGGTGCGAGGCTGGGAGGCCACGTGCCCACGGTGGGCTTCTCCCCCCAGATTTGTGCAGGTGTCTACTAAAGGTTTGGGGTGGGAGGAGTGGGAAGAAAGTAGATTCATTTTGTTCCTAATAAAAATTATCCAAACTTTGTTTTTTCAAAACTTTAATAATTCTTATGAGACTATAAGATTTGGTATAGGATTTACTTTTACATTTTATTTCTGTGTCTCGTTAGGCTAGTGGGGAGGTGGGGCGTTAGACTGGTTTCCAGATAATCCCTGTCCTGGGATTACGAACATAGAAGGACCTAAAGCAGGAACAAGGTGACAACACAGGAACACTTTTGTCCTGAGTCAAAGGAATGCACTTTCGACTCTTTCCTTTTGAACTTGGTAATGGTGCGCGCACACACACACACACACACACACACACACACACACACACACACACCATACACAGGCCATTAAGAAGTGTACAACAAAGTGACCATAATCACCGATGAGTTAGGGTGTACTGTGATATAACTAAAAGAGTGAAATTAGAATGTTTCTAACACAAAGAAATGTTAAATGCCTAGGGTGATGGATACCCCAATTACCCTGATTTGATTAGCTCACATTGTATGCCTGTATCAAAACACCACATGCACATTATAAACATGTACAACTATTATGTACCCATAATAATTAAAAGTAAAATAAATTAAACTGTGAACAATATTTGGCAGAGAAGATTTGAATGGTGTATAGTTTAAATTGGCTTAAATATTCAAGTGTACTGAGTTTACTACTGGTTCATAGGGGGCATTTCCCTCCAATTAATTATGTACTAACAGTGACATTTGAGTGCTGAGTTCCCCGTTGAAGTGTGTTATGTTATATTTCATAATGCTGAAGTACATTAAATAGTATAATACAGACATTTGAACCATTCGAATTGTATTGTTGTAAACACATGTTTAACAGACCATGCTGTGCAGATCTGACCCCAAGTGAAAGAGAGAAGGAAAGTACAAAGAAGGAAGAACAGAAGGAAGGAAGGAAAGAGAAAGAGGGAGGTAAAGAAGGAAAGTTGTCTTAGAATTGAGTGAAGCTCTATAAAAAATTCAGCAAAGCCATTGGGAAGTTCTCATGCTAAGATCACTGTGAGAGTGTAGTGTCTCTCTCTCAGTAAACCCACTGGGCTTAGTCATTGGCTGGGAGCAACCTGGGAGAAGTCTGAACTCAGTGCAAATCCCAAACCAACTGATTGTCTCTGTAACATTTCCTTTTGCCCTGAACAATGGTAATTAAGATAATAAATACAGGCTTTAAGGCCTTGTAGCCCTCTGCCACTAAGTAGATCTGAGACTGATCCCTCAGGTTTTGGGCTCATGGACTGCTCAGAAAATCAGGGGGGATGACAGCATTTGAAGGAGAGACATTAGCATTTCTCTGCATCCTAAGTTCCTCCTGAACTCATTTGGGGGAACTAGGGGTATTTAAAACTAAACTTGAGTGAATCCCAATCACTCTACTGGATACTGTACATTCTATTTATAGGAAATTGCTAGATTGAACAGGAAGAGAAAGAGGAAAAGAAAAATCCTCGTGGCTAAAGAGAAGCATAAAAAACTTCTGTTTACAGATGAAGTGTAGGCCATTCAAGTTATCCTTTAGGGGAGATTAATCTGTATATATAGCACTGGGCACCAAGCATACAAAGATGAATAGAGTGTTATCATACCTGTGAGAGAGTCTCATATATTCAGATAAGCGTCATCACTGGTACTCTCAGACTTTGAAGGGCCAGGACTGGGGATGTGGGCAGTTCAAAAAAGATGTGGAAAAACCCATTTGAAGTTCTTTCTCCCCATTAAACATAAATGGTTCTTCAAGGCCTTCATTTGAATGACATTAAAAAACTGACCACTTTCTTCCTCTGGCCAACTGAGGAAATAGGCAAATCTTTAAGGATCAAATGACTCTACTCAAAATGTCAGCAGAAAACAAAATTGTTAGAGAGAATATGAAAATATCCTAAACTCATAAACCGCAAAGGATCTCACAAGAAGTTTGGCAGCTCTACTCCAAGTAGATAAGGAAGTCAAAATCCTAAAGGTACCTTCCTGGACCACGCACATATTCAGTTTTGTGAAGTTGGTTACAGGGGATTCAGGGTAATTGATGGAAAAGAGAGAAGAGACACAATCTCCTGCCTTTTCCCTTCCCTGGCAACGATTTTCCTGAAATGCTTTAAAGAGAATAAAAACCAGGGGAGCCGTCCTGCTCCTGTTCTAAGGAGATTTTTCAAACAATGTGCAGGAAAACAAGGATGGGTTTCAAGGACAATCCATCTGTTCTATTTTGGAGCAAAAGGCAGGTATGCATTGAATCACTCAAAGATACCTAGACATAAAATATCTAACCTATGTTAAATTTATGCAACATGTGGCCTAAGACTGAAAGGAGGAGTCTAGCATGCTAAAGACTGACTTAAGAACACATTTTGGAAGAATGCACACTCAAGGAATGAGAAGAATATTCTAGACAAGTGTTTTACAACATGAAGGAATTTAATAAAATGTAAGGTGTATCATCTAATGTTCTGAGTAAAAGGATCAAAGCTGAGATGATAATGTGGGTGAATTAGATGTAAAGGGAGCTAGCCGTGTTCAAGACAGAAGCTGAAGAGAAAGTAATTGCCGTCACAGAAATGAAAAACTCTTTAGAAACTTGAAGAACCAGCACTACAGAGCTGCACCAGAGGGAGGGAGAGGGACACTGAGAAAATGAGCCAGAGTTTAGGGCAAAAAAAAGGAGAGGTTAAAGCAGTTAACTAATTATTTTAATTACTGTTTTAAGCATTTATTCTATGCAAGAAGATGCTCCAAATTCTTTACGTTTGTTAATATTTAATAAGACAGAAGATTATAAGTACAGAGGCAAGAAACGAGGATCAAGCTTAGGGATCATGGTTATACCTGGAGATAATATCAGAACAACAACAACAAAAATCATTTTCTAGACATAAATTCAGACCAGAATCTGTGGATCAATATGAGTCAAGATGTTCCAGGCATGTGTATTGCAAAGAAACTAACACTAAGACAACTGCAGTAGGTTATTGAAATGCAAGGATCCATAAATATTTCTACAAGAATATGTGCAAAAGAAATACAGCCATCCTTAGTACCTAACGACATTGATTCCATGACCCCCTGTGGATATCAAGACCCACACATGCTCTCAAGTCCTTTATGTAAAATGGCATATTTTCAAATGACCTACACACACCCTCCCATATACTTTAAATCATCTCTAGATTACTTATAATGCCTAATACAATATAAATACTACATAGTTTTTATACTTCATTGGGCCTTTTTACTTGCATTTTTTGTTGTATTATTATTTGTGGGTTTTTTGTTTGTTTTTTAAAAGTATTTTTGATCTGCAGTTGGTTGAAACCCACAGATATACGGATGGCCAACTGTATTATAAAAGAAAACACTAGCCCGAATTCAGACTTTTCCCTCAGCAGCACCGTGTCTCCAAAAGACAACGAAGGAATATCTACAAAGTTTGACACAAAATAGTGTAACTGAAGTACTAGTTAAATTGTTGCGTACATAAAAAGAAAATAAAAATATATGAATAAATATTCAAAGATTCAGAACATTTCAAAGACTCATGAAACATATTAGAAGGTATAATCTAATGAACTGAAAATTGATAATAATTTTTAAAAACTCATTTGTCAAATTAATTAATGAATGCTCATTAATGCTAGTAATGAGCAATTAAAATCATTTGAGCATAGCTATTGAAAATATTGGATACACAAAATAAAGCAAGTGTGATGCTACATAATATAAAGTAACAATAACTTCACTAAGATACAGTGGGTATAATCTTGGCACGTGCTACAGTAAATTGGCAGTGAGAGGAAGTAAACTACTCCTGGTCTTTTACATGTTTTTTTTTTTTTAATATGTATTGTTTTATGTCTAAACTTAATATATTAAGAACTTTGTTAAAATATGCTATTTAAAGTTATAAAAGATCAAAGAGACAAATTCCCTTCATCTTATAAAAAGGAAAGAAGTACAAACCATATAGCAAAAACAGAAATCAAAATAAATCATAGGCAGCATAGACACAGACATACCTAAAACTGTTTATCTGGGATGATGCTCACATAAATGTCAGTGGAAGCATTTTTCTGCATGGCAGACTTTTAGGGGATTTTGGCTTCATGATAATCCCTTTTTATATTGCCTGAATGTTGTACAGCAAGTATGAGATATCTTTGTAAACAAGCTACATACATGTAGTTAAGGGATAATATGTACTTATAGGCCCCACACAAGTAACAGGATTTATCTGGAAGAAACTGCAGCCATTGTCCTTTTTTTTTCCTAAGAGTTTTCTGTCTCTACATAACATGAGAGATTCAGATCTACCTAGTTGACTTAGGAACAGGAGGTGTTCCATTGCAGTGTCTTCATCTGTATGGATGGTCAAGGATGTCTTGTCTTCTTTCTCATTTACTAAGTCATCCCACAAAGATTTACAGACAGCCCACTCTACTCTAGCACTTGATAGGTTCTAGGGATACAAAAACAAATAAGATATGCTACCAATCCACAAGAAGTTCGAAGTCTAGCAGGACAGTCAGTTCACAAAAGGGTATCATCTCTCCTTCACCAAAGATATTGCAATAACTTAGTTCATGGCCAGAGTCCTGAGTTAGGACTCTGAGCCTGGGTGCTAAGAGCCCTAAGTCCTAACTGTGATATATAACTTGAGTCTGAACTCCCTCTTTGCCCTTTTTGTGTTAGAAAATCTGTAAATTTGGCGTAGGTCTAGTTTGGGGTCTGATATATGGTGGCTTCATTTCTGGAGAACACATGCGCATGGGAGGATTGGGGAAGATGGGAATTTTGGGGTCAGAGGAACAGGAGTACCTTTTTGATTAGACAGGGAGAACTCTGGCTTCAGAAAATGTCAGCATTTGAGGTTTAATGCCAAAGTAGAAGGCAGGGCTACAACACTTCTAGGGGACATTACTGTGTCAAATACTCACAAGAGAGATTGCTTGCACACCTGCCCAGGGACATTAATTCAGATAAGCTTCTGCAAGTGTTGTTTTCAAGCCTCAGCTTATCAAGTAAATAGTGTATTAAAAAAGAAGTGAACTGATGAGAAGGAAAAAAAAGAATGTAGCATCAAACTCTGAATTTTGAAATCATTGGAATTAGTTTGACCTTAGTGAAAGATCTATGCAGTAAAACTTACAGCCCAGTAATATCTTGCAGTTCAGAGGAATTCATAAAACTAAAATACTAAAACAATAAAAAATATTATAATAAGCCTTTTATCAATATTTCAAAAGAATTTATACTTCCTAAGTATTTTTTCTTTCAGTTCACTTTCAAAATGAAATAACCAAAATAAATATTAATATACTCATATACCTTTAAAAGTATGTTATATTTTCTGAGTCTCATAATTTAAACATTGAATTCATGAATCCTAGCGCAATCTTATATCTACTTTTGCCTCTTAACTCCATATTTAATTGCATTATGCACACACAGACACACTTTTCTTGGATAATATGGTAACTTTACTTAAAAGAGAGTTGCAGGTGCATGTTCCTATAAAAGAGGAACATCATATTCTGTTGGTTAAATAGAACAGAGAAGATTTATAATAGCCAGGGCAAGAAGACTTCTGAGAAGGGGAAATCTTTTTTTTTTTTTTTTTGGTTTATAAAAAAGCAAAGTGAAAAATGTGAGTCTACATATTTTCCATGATCATCTATACATGTCAAGCTGCTTGTAAGAGAACTTTGGACAAAGTGACATTCAGTAGAAAAAGCTATTCATTAAGTACCCTGTGCCTATGCGTGTCAAATGTATTTAGAGGCGCATTTGCCCAAATCAATAAAACTCTTTGGAAAAGAACTTTAGGGTTAACGCATAAATGATTTCTCTTTACTTTTCTCGTGGCTCTATCTCATCAAAGTCTGGTCAGATGCTTTCTCAAGAACGGACTTTATTTGCAGCAAACATTAAAAGGCCCAGAGCTATCTAAAGAAGATTTGGCCACCTTGGGTTGTTCATAACAGTTTTCCTGCAGGGAAGGGTCTTAAAGAGTCCATATAACTAATCCCTCTCCTCCCTAGTATATCTTCATAAGGAGATGGAGGGTAGCATATTAAGAGATGCAGCAGCTGGACATTGAAATCATTTTATGTCCCGTCTCCTGTTAGCACAGGTGCGAGTGTATTGCTAGGGTAATTCCATTTGCTGTAACAGCAAAGACTCTGAATCTGGGTGACTTAACACAATTGTACAAGTAAATTCCAAAGCAAATATTTCTGATCAGATGTCAGCTTTCCTCCCAGTGGTGATTCGGGGATCAAACGTCCTTCCACGTTACGGCTTTGCTAGTGTCTCCAGGTAATGTTCAAGGTATCTGGCTTGTCTTTGCATCAGGATCACATGCAAAAAAATTTTGCTGGCCAGGCCTAGAAAGCAGCACATATCACTTCACTCATTTTCGAGGGTTGGAACCTAGTTGTACACGACAACTAACTGAGAAGGATCAGGAGAAATCTTGTGTCACTGCATGCTAAGGAAAAAGCAGAAATGAGCTCAGCGATCAACTGACCAGTCTTTTGCACAGTCTACTTTCTGGTCTCCATATATCTGTTTCATTTTTCTTCTGGCATGTAGAACACACTTACAACCCACCCACGTGCCAAAGATAATCCCCAATCCCATTCAGCTTCTGTGTCTGACTCGAAGAATAGGATCTCTCCAGTGCAATGCGGCCATCTGGCAGGACTAGAAATGGCTCCTTGTTGTCTGTCTGTGAACAGGAAGATCAGTCGGTTATCCTCTTCGCACCCCCGATGTCCAATCCCACAGTGGAGAAAGATTAAGCGCACTAATAAATTCTCAAATTCTGTCAGGGAAAGCGAATAATGGGAGGCAGACACATTCCCCGGACAAAGGAACTACAGATTCTTGCTAGGCAGATATCCTGAATGCCCCAACCTTAGAAAGAGGGAAGGTGTGTTGATTAGATCCTAACACACAGGTATACTCCTTTGTCATTCTCTGTGGTCACATCAGAAGTGCACAGTGTGGGACATTCTCTCCTGGAGGGGCTGCCTGACTTTCATTGCCCACTTCTTATTTGCACAAATTTGGGGACCTAAGTGTGGTCTTAGCAACACTTCATGCATTTGAGGTCTTCAAGCAGCCAAATGTTTTTTTTTTTTTTTTAATTTAGGTTCCACGAGGTGCAGTGGCTCACACCTGTAATCCCAGCACTTTGGGAGGCCGAGGTGGGAGGATCGTTTGAGCTCAGGAGTTCGAGACGAGCCTGAGCAAGAGCGAGACCCCTTGTCTACCAAAAATAGAAAAAATTAGCTGGGTGCAGTGGTGGGCACCTGTAGTTCCAGCTACTAGGGAGGCTGAGGCAGGAGGATCACTTGAGCCAGGAGTTGGAGGTTGCAGTGAGCTAGGCTGACGCCACGGCACTCCAGCCTAGGCGACACAACGAGACTCTGTCTCAAAAACAAAAAAAATAAAAAATCAAATCAATAAAATAAAATTTAGGTTCAAGGTTTTTCTGACAATGGCAACATAATTCCCTTAAGAACTTAGGAGTCTCTGATGTTTGTTCTTCCAATCAGTTCCATATGCCAGCAATCAAACCCAAACTTTTTACTAAATATAGCTGTCAAATCTGCTTTCTTCGCTTCCCTGGCCCAGTGCCTCTCTTTCTCAACTTAATTGTGGATGTGCTGTGGCCTTGAGAAAGTACAAGCTTGAGTGGGAAGGTAACATCTTTAAACTGCTCTTTGCTGCAGGGCTGAATCATTTCTTTGAACTGAAATATCTTTTTGCTCAAAGATAGTTTTCAGGCTTACCTTTTGCAGTTTGGAATACACAAACAGGCTGGATTTTCCAACCCTACAAGGCACTTACTTGATCATTAACACTTTTAACTCTACTGGAGAACTAGGAGATTTACTCCACTGCCTAGTTCTACTAGAAAACTAGCCAATTCTTGCCTAAAAACACCTTTATTATTTATTTATTTATTTTTGAGACAGAGTCTCACTTTGTTGTCCAAGCTAGAGTGAGTGCCGTGGTATCAGCCTAGCTCACAGCAACATCAATCTCCTGGGCTCAAGCAATCCTCCTGCCTCAGCCTCCCGAGTAGCTGGGACTACAGGCATGCACCACCATGTCCGGCTAATTTTTTCTATATATATATATTAGTTGGCCAATTAATTTCTTTCTATTTATAGTAGAGACGGGGTCTCGCCCTTGCTTAGGCTGGTTTCGAACTCCTGACCTTGAGCAATCCGCCCGCCTCGGCCTCCCAGAGTGCTAGGATTACAGGCGTGCGCCACCATGCCCAGCCTATTTATTTTTATTGTGCTAACTTGCCAGTGGCAGCCAACTGTAGCAAATAAACACTAAGGTTCTAACTGTCCCCATCTAATGTCCCCAGAGTTGCATTTAGTTGGTCTTCCAAGTTATTGCAGATGACAGACTCCCCAAATGTTTTGTCTCTGAGTAACACAGATCTCCCTCTCTCCAGCCTCTAATGCATGTACCTAGCCATGTACCTCATGACTACTAAGCCAAGTTAAGGCTTCTCTTAGAGTAGCATTCCCCTTTCAGATACTAATTCCTGCATTAGTTAAGATACCACAGACGCTTTGGTAGATAAACCCTCAAATCCTAGTGATTTATTATAATAGAAGTTTGTTACCCATAGAAAGTCCCAAACATGTGTCCCTAGTCACCTCTCTCCCAGGTTGTGACTCAGGGATTCAAGCTTCATCCATCTTGTGGTTTTTTTTTTCAACTTAAGTATTCGGCTCCCACAATCACCATACTTGTTAGTGGAGCGCAATAGGACAATGCCTGGAAGGTCACACATGGGAGGTTCTTACACACAAGGACTGGAAATCTCTGCTTATCTTATATTGGCTAGTACCCCATCAGAGGGCCACACCTAACTGCAAGGAAAACTGTCCTTAAAAAATTTAAATAAGTAACTTACATCTATACTATAATGTGGAAAGTGATTTTTTTTTCCATTAAGGAACTTTACCCAGGAAGAGAAAATCTCATTGAAGGGAAGATAATCAGGAGCATATCCAGGGAATATGGCATTTCAGCTGAAATTTTGAAGCAAAGTTACATTTAAATAGTTAAGGTGTGGAAAGGTTTAGAATAATGATAAGCAAACAGCAGGCATTCACTAAATGTTCACTATAATGATAATAGTGATGATGATGGGGGTGTCGGTAGTAATGGCGGTGGTGATGGTGATGGTAGTTGTGGAATGATGGTAGTGAGCTTGCAGGGGGTGCGGTGGTGTTGATAGTGGTGGGGTTGGGGTTAGTGGTGGCATTGGTGATTGTATACATCGATTTGGCCATAAAGTTTAGTAAAAAAATTTAACACACCCTTAGAATTCTCAGTCACTCTGAGGGATATTGAGAAAAGCAGATTACAGAATTATTTTGAGTGTATTTTGACCTATATCCCAGTTCTGAAATTTCTCATAGTAATCCCAGCCAGAAAAGATGTTCCCTTCTCTGAATCCCAATGGATCCCTCCTTGAAATGATCTCAGGGTGCTTTTATTTTTTAACTCCTTATACTGTTTGTATACATGGAGGAATTTTGCATCCCTGCTTTCTTCCACATTTTGATGAGCCATCTAACCTGGAAATTCTAGGAGTGCACTTAGACACTCCGTTTATAGCACTTCACTTGATTTCAGAGCAAATGACTACCTAATCCCTGTATTCTGTGCCCCAAACTCACTATTCTAGCTCCCTGCTAGCAAACGCTGCCCCCAGAAAAGGGACCTTGCCTTTCTTTATTGTATCCTGGGACCTATAGCCCCTCTCACATCCTGGGTCGACAGCATTAAAAATCTCCACAATTTCTCCTGTTCAGTGATTTCTCTCTTAATAGAGGGTCCATTCTGCCCTAAATATCTATTACTATTAAGCAGGAGAAGAACTAGAGGGTTAGAAGACGAAGACAGGATAGATGCCTCTCGCTTCGTAAATAAGTGTCCGTCCTTGCTCTCAAAATCGTTTTCTATCAGCAATGTGATGTTTGTAAACTGATTCATCCTTGTGCTGGTTTTAATTATCTTGTCATTATTCAGTCTCTTTGACACTGGTATATTGGCTCTCTGACTTTTCCTTATGGTCTCAATAAATCCTAACCTGAATGAGTAACCTCTTTTGCCCCTTCATGCATGACACGGTATAAGACATCTCTAAACAGGTGCTAATTATAAAACTTCTTGTGCTTTGTTATATAACTAGCATACTTTTACAGCAAGAAGCATAATGTTCTTCAGTATTTTTTTTAAGTATTTATTGTTTCCTTTTGAAGAGGAGCTTTGTAACTGTCTCATGACTCTTTATCATCAGATGGACCTGGTTACCTCTAACTTACAAGCACAGGAACAATAGCTTTGTAACATCCTGTTCCACCACACATTTCTAAGCCTCTTGCTTTGTTCAGTGCTTGATACCTGTGCAGATAGTTTTTTGTCTTCCGCTGCTCCGCTATGCTCGATAGTTACTCTGGCAACAGTAATATAACTTCAGTAAAGGTCTCAAGATGCTGTTTCAAATTCATACAATGGCTTGACATTTCAAAGTCATTTGGGAAAATATAAGCATATGAATGGAGATTATTTTTCACGAATGTACAGACCAAGCTAAGAAAGGAATATATTGAAAATTCTAAGGTTGTGGTCCAGGGTGACATGGCACAAACATCTGAATTTACACCTTAATTTCTTTTGTGTCCCTTGGCTTCCTCTTTCTATAAAAAATGTAACGATGCATTTATATTTATGCATTTATATTTGCTAGCAAACTTCCAATGAGTGGCGAACTTCCTAGGAAAAGTCTCTAAGATGAGTCTTCATGATAAAGTTCCTTGGTTAAATAATTGTGGGATATGTTGTGTACTGTATCTTCTTTTTGGAGATTCATAATGTACATTAGAATTTTTAAGGTTGTGAGAAATTCTGTGATTAGGATACTTTTTTATTTAATGAGAATATTTAATAATAAAATCCCCTTGTCTTTTTTTTTTTTTTTTTTTTTTTTGCAGGCAACCCCGGTTACAATTTAGGATACACTTTGTAACTGTATGTTCTAGATTAATGATTCCCAAAGGTTTGGATATTATGAACAAATAAAATTAAACAATATATTAGGGAACTGCCACAAGCCTTATTTTGCCAAGTGGAGACATATAAAGTATACTGTAATCTGTTATCACCATAATCTGTTAAAAAGATAGGCATTTTATCACCAAAACTGAGAAAAAAAATAGAAAAGGTAGTAAAGAATAAACAAACATTAAAAATTAAGCATATTTAGCTTCATAAAAATTTTAATATATCATTTTTATTTTTCTCATCTCAATTTGGACCAATGAGAATTTCATCATGAACATGTAATGCATATCCATTGTTTTTGCCTGTGGAACACTCCTTCCCCTTTTGATATAGCAGAACCCCCACTTTGTATTAGAATTCACTTAGTGTGGTTTGTTTGGGGGTGTTGTGGAGCAGGGATGCTCCCTGTGCTCCTCAGCCTGGGCTGGGGGTGGGCTGGGTGTCACTTGTACTGACCCACCAAGACCACCGTCACCCGATCGCAACCTTGGACTGTTCACTTCCGTCTTTATTGCCATGTCGGGACGATTCTTTAAAGAGGGGCATTTTTTTCATTATTACTTTGGCTGCTACGTGGAAAATAGCTTCAGGAGGAAGAGGAGGATCCAGGAGATGCACCGGCTCCCAGATTGCCATGGTATAGTCCAGGGGAGAGAGGATGGCAGCTTAGACTAGGGAGGCCACAGGGGAGATGAGAATACGTTTTAACATTCTTTTAGCAACCGAGTGATAATAGGAGCAGTAAAGAAAAGAGGGGCAGACCAAGGGGACTTAAGGTTTGGGTTTGAGCAATTGCAATTGGATGGGAGGTGGAGCCATCTAAGCAGGTTGTATGTATACCTATCTGTGTACATACATAGATATGTGTTTGTATGGGTGTATGTGTGTACATATATTACATTTATATATTTATACATGACATATATGAGAGACATAACTCGGCAAAACCAGACCAATGTAAAATAATTTTATTCCAATCTCTGTGGGAGAATAGAAACCCACATCTATCATTTAGTACTGGCTGCACCTGTTGTGTCTCAACAGCCCGTGGGGGATGTAGAAGAAAAAAGAAACTGTCTGAAGCCTTTCAGCCAATCAGGTTTGCCATTGCCTCGATTGAACTAGGAGCAAAACCCTACATCTAGCTTATACCTTTAAATAAATTGCTGAACATCAGCAAGAACATGGCAAGCTAAGAACAGTGATCTTTACGCTCAGGGTAATAGTTTAATCAAATCATCTTGGACAGACACGGAATCTGTAATGTTGTGTTGCACGTCATTCAAGAAAGCCTTCAGGAGAAAACTGTAGAACCACCATGGATATAATGGAGGTATACGTTATTTGTGCATCTTCTACTTCACAAACTGCCATAACTGTTTCTATTTTAAAAGGTAAATAGCACCATAAATAGATGAAATAAGAAGAGAAATGAAATAAGATCAGGCTAATGCCGTCTTTTGGGCAGCTGCTGTTTATATCAGACCTGATGCTTGTAAGCAATCACTTCTGTATAGTATATTTGCGTGTTGATGCTGTGAAATTTGGATGTTTAGGGACAAGCTGTAAGAGTATGTCACCCCCTTTAGGAGGAATTATTCAATTTAGCAGTAAATAGATCAGCATGCTGGGAAAACTAATGGTAAATAAGACCCTGGGATGCAAGATAATTGAATAATCATTACATTTATTCTTGTTCAGACATGGTAACATTCATCTTGAAGGTTGAGAATATTAAATTTCTTATTTTGCACATGTCATTGCACTCCGAATATTCTGCTCAAAGGGCAACAGCAGTTTCCTTAGCAGATGTGTGGAAACTCATTTCCAAAATGTTTGACTTGTCACCAAAATCATCGTTGACCACAATTCCAAGCCCCATGTCAGATATTTTTTTTTTAAATTAGAAAGCTGTATTTTGGTTATGTTTAAAATGAATGAATATAATTACATGGGTTTTTAAAATTTCATAAAAGGGCAATGAAAATAAGTATCGATGCCTGTGCCTGAAGCTAAAAGAAATTGTGTGCAATTTATTCTGCGGGATTGCTACATTTTTTCCCCCATAGTCATGTTGTGCCAGGAAATAGTTGGATTTGTACCAGTTTGTAGAATGACTTCCCCTAGTTTCTGGTTGTTTTTCTTCCAACAACCTACAACCCTACTGGACCAACCTCTAGAAATTTCTTTATTTCCTCTTCAACTATCTTTCATTATCCCCCAGGACAAACCTGCTGTTCTACCCCAACAGATCATCTGATTTCTCCCACCTGCCCACGTTGGCCAGACCCCTCACTTGGAACATAGTTCTGCCTCTCTCCACTCATCTTATTCCTACCTTCTCTAAAATACATAAATAGTATCTTTTGAAGCCCTCCCTGGCTGCCCAGATTGTGAGCCCCTCATAGACAAGAATAGTATTGTTGACTATTTGTGTCTCTTGACTTGTTGTTTGCTTTTCAACTATCCAAAGGGTATCTGTGCCCTCAACTCCACCAACTCTGCCTCTCTGGTCCTCACTGATCGCCCCTGCTCTACCTCCATTCTACCTGTCTCTTCAGCAGCATCTCTTGACTAAAACACCTTTGTTGGTGGATTTAAGTGGCCACATGCTGTCCTGGCTCCCTT
The DNA here is from genome assembly GCF_040939455.1 of Microcebus murinus. NCBI lineage: Eukaryota > Metazoa > Chordata > Mammalia > Primates > Cheirogaleidae > Microcebus > Microcebus murinus. Next base: position 47,940,634 of record NC_134122.1, on the reverse strand, counting down.
CCTCCCTGTCTCACTGGCATCTCATTCCCTCTCGCCAAGAAAATCTAATAGCAAAGCAAATCCAGTGACAGCTGTGTACCATGCTCCTCTTCTATCCTCTAACTGTATGTATGGTTGCTAATTGCATAATAGGTGTAACATTGCAACGAAAAGCTTTACATATATACAAGCTCTAATTACATTTATTTCTACAAACTAAATGTGAGTTCCAAGCTCTCTTCCAGCGGAGAAGTTAATGTTGGCACTTTCAGATAAATTCAATTAAACAAGGTGATTTCTTGGGCAAAGTGATCAACATATTCCCAGTCCAAATCAAAACTCTGTCCATCAGCATCCTGTTCAGAACTCTGTAGTTGAGTCTGTATAGCGAGGAATGTATGTAACCATAACATCCAGGCATTGATGTGGAGGGACGGCTGGTACCTACTTCTTAAGCATCACTGAGGCCTTGGTCCTGTGCTGCCCCACCTTCACTTTGTGATGCCCAGCACTCATCAAGGGCAATGCCCAGTAGCCATGCTCACAGGTGACATATGTTCCTGGCTGTGATGGTCCCACAAAGTAAAGCCATTTCCTCTTGCACTAGTTGGAAATGAGCCAACTAGCACAGATTTGCACTAAATTAATAAATTACATATCTCCTGTTACAAGAGAGTGCCATCTGTATGTTGACTATTTCAAAATAATGTCTATATTCTTCTATATACCTAACATTCTACTTGGATAGCTTACGTGTGTCTCAAATTTACGTTTGACAAAGCCCAATTCTTGATTCCCATCCCCTCTTCCTATTAATATTTCTCCTCCGTACTTATCCATCTCAGTAGATGGCTCTGCTCTCATTCATTTGTGCAGATCCAAAGCTAGAGTGGCCTTGATCTATCCCTCTTTTCCTCACTGCCCCATCAACAAGTCCTATTGGCTCTGTCACTGAAAGAATTTCACAACCTGACTGGTTCCCATCCCCCCATTGCCACCCTAGTCTCAGCCACTCTCCTCTCTGTATTAAGGCAGTCTGGGAGCAGTGGGTCTCCTGGCTTCCACTCTTCCTCCTCAAGCTGTTCTCCACGTAGCTGCCAAAGTAATCTTTAAAACTGCACATCGTATCATGTTCTTCCCCTACGTAAGGTCACCCACCAACTTCCTGCCCCAGTGAGAATAAAAACAGATTCCTTATTATGGTGCATTTCGGGATCCCCGCTCACGTCTCGAGTTTCTCCTTCCAACCTCCCAACCCACTACACTTCCATGGACCTTCTTTTTTTTCTTCAAACACAACATGCTCGTTCCTACCTCAGGACCTTTGCACTTACCATTTCTTTTTTCTTTTTTTTTTTATTTCGGCATATTATGGGGGAACAGATTTTAAGGTTTCAATAAATGCCCTCCCCCCCCCACAAGTCTGAGTTTCCAGCATGACCATCCCCCAGATGGTGCACATCTCACTCCTTATGTATATATATACCTGCCCCCCTCCCCCCCTCCCACCTGCCCAATACCCTATTACTGTAGCACCTATGTGTCCACTTAGGTGCTACTCAGTTAATACCAGTTTGCTGGAGAATATATCTGGTGCTTGTTTTTCCATTCTTGGGATACTTCACTTAGTAGTATGGGTTCCAGCTCTAACCAGGAAAATATAAGGTGTGCTATATCACCATTGTTTCTTAGAGCTGAATAGTACTCCATGGTATACATATACCACATTTTATTAATCCATTCTTTGATTGATGGGCACTTGGGCTGTTTCCACAGCCTTGCAATTATGAATTGTGCTGCTATAAACATTCGAGTGCAGGTGTCTTTTTTGTAGAGTGTCATTGGATCATTTGGGTAGATGCCCAGCAACGGGATTGCTGGATCAAATGGTAGATTCACTTGTATCGCTTTAAGGTATTTCCATATTTCTTTCCACAGAGGTTGAACTAGTTTGCAGTCCCACCAGCAGTGTAGGAGTGTTCCTCTCTCTCCACAACCACGCCAGCATTTGTTATTTGGAGACTTTTTGATAAAGGCCATTCTCACTGGAGTTAAGTGATATCTCATTGTAGTTTTGATTTGCATTTCCCTGATGATTAGAGATGATGAGCATTTTTTCATATGTTTGTTGGCCATTCTTCTGTCTTCTTTAGAAAAGTTTCAGTTCAAGTCCTTTGCCCACTTTTTAATAGGTTTATTTGATTTTTTCTTGCTGATTTTCGTGAGTTCTAAGTATATTCTAGTTATCAGCCCTTTATCGGATACATAGGATGCAAAAATTTTCTCCCATTCTGTAGGTTGTCTGTTTACTTTCATGACTATTTCTTTGGCTGTGCAGAAGCTTTGTAGTTTGATCATGTCCCATTTATTTATTTTTGTTGCTGCTTTGATTGCCTTTGGGGACTTCTTCATAAACTCTTTGCCTAGGTCAATGTCTAGGAGAGTGTTTCAAACTTTTTCCTCTAGAATTCTAATAGTTTCATACCTTAGGTTTAAGTCTGTTATCCAGCATGAGTTGATTTTTGTGAGAGGTGAAAGGTGTGGGTCCTGCTTTAGCCTTCTACAAGTGGCTATCCAGTTTTCCCAGCACCATTTATTGAAAAAGGATTCTTTTCCCCAGCGTATGTTTTTGTCTGCTTTGTCAAAGATTAGATGGCTATATGAGGATGGTTTTATATCAGGATTCTCAGAGCTGTTCCACTGGTCAATATTCCTATTTTTGTGCCAATACCAGATTGTTTTAATTACTACAGCTTTGTAGTATAGTTTGATATCTGGCATATTAATACCTCCCATTTTGTTTTTGTTGCCTAGAATTGCTCTTGATATTCAGGGTCTTCTTTGGTTCCATACAAAGCGTAAAATTATTTTTTCTATATCTGTGAAGAATGCTGATGGGATTTTAATAGGTATTGCATTGACTCTGTAGATCAGTTTGGGTAGTATAGACATTTTAATGATGTTGAGTCTCCCGATCCACGAGCATGGAATGGATTTCCATTCCCTTTCCTTTGATCCACTCATGCATGTCTTCCTATGATCGCTCAAAGACAGGGCTTCTAAGACCACTCAACTTAATATTTGATGTTCCCATTCCCCTCACCCAGTAGTCTCTCTCACTCACAGGAACCTCTTGATTTTTTTCGCAGTATTTACCAATGTCTCCAATAATTTTATTTATGCATAGGTCACAATTGTCTTTCTCACTATAATGTAAGTGCCACCAGAGCATATGACCTGGACTGTCTGGCTTCACTGCTAGCTTTCTGGTGCACAAAGTCATGCCTGACAGATGGAGGGCACTCAGTAAAAATTAGTAGAACATGTTAACAAGTCTGCATTATATAGAAAAATGCCTTACATTTATCCAGTCAACGCATATTACTCACTGAGATATCTCTGTGTATGAGGTACTCCACTCGACATGGGGGCGACAAAGTATAGTAAGAGAGACACGTAGTTGCTGCTCATCCAGAGCTTCCATTCAGATGGTAGAAGCAGGCACTAAATAAATGCTCAGTTAATTATTTACATAATGTGTTGAGTGCTGTGGAGATGTTAACTCCTATATTATATTAAAGAGATAATTTGCCAATAGACAGCTTATATTGCTGCGTTTAGAATGTCTGTCTACATTCCCCTGTACTATTCATACTCTGTGCTGCGCAGACAGCATAAAGAATTTAGACTGTATTTCCCCCGAGGGATATGTCATTTCATTGTGATTCAGTTTTAGCACCAGCCCACCCTTTCTTCCAGAAACTTAGTGCACTATCGATCATATTTTGTGAATTATCCAGTAGATATCTGAGCGTTTGGATTCTGCAGTCCCCTCCAGTCCCTCTGTTGGGTAACTGAATTCATTGACAAGGATCCCCGTGACAGTTATGTTCCTGTTATGAGCTGTAGTAGCCTCCATCACGGAAAAAGCTTCTAGAATGTCCCATTTTTGTACATGCTTCATCTTTCTGGTGCTTGAGGCATAAAGGAAAAAGACAATCCTGTGTACTCCAGATTTGGTTGTGTTGATTTTCAGCAACGTGGGGGCTGCACCGCTCCCTGCCCAGCCCTGGGGCACTGGGCATCCTGAGTGGTTAGTGCATTGGAATCAGACTTCAGTTTCAAATCTCGGCTTCCCAGCTCCGAGACCTTGGACCAGCAACGGAATTCTTCTTTATTTTATTTTCCTTGGCTACAGATGGGGGATAGTGATAGCATCTGAAGCATTGTTGTGAGGATTAAAATGCCTAATACATGTAAGACCCTTGGATCAGTCCTAAGCACTTAGCGTTCACTAATGCTTAGGGTAGCACGATCTAATTACTACTGTTGTTAATACTGCTGACCACTGGTCTATCTTCTTCAATCCTGTTGTGCGTTCCTTGCAGTTTGTCCTTTCCTTGAAACCTGGTATCTTTGCACTTGAGAGTATATTACATAACCTAAAATACTTTGCCTTTTATAAATTGAAATTTGTCTTCTCTACCAAGTGTGGCATTCACTTTTGCTGATAGTGTTTTAGATTTCCTCATAATACAAGCTGAAACCAGTTGGCCCCAGAGGCAAATTCCCAGGGACTCAATAGAATGAAAGCTATTGCAGCACTTGAAAGTTTCTAAATTTAGTAGCTCTCAATAAGAATTTATCAAAAATTAAAATGGATAGAAATTAACATTTTAATTTGCAATCAGCAGTCTCTTTGATTTACTCTAGTTCTTGATAAAGGGGTGAGAGTATCACATTTGCTTTTCTAATATGGGCACAGTATAAAACAGGCCTAAATTATCCCCAGTTAAAATTAATACATAAGTGTCTCAAATCAATGAGCTGCAAGGTCTTTTTGAGTAACAATACACATCTCTCTCCACAATTTCCTTTGTGCTCTGAATGCATATGTTAGTTTCTGTGACTAACCTTGACTTTCTGCTCCATAATTTAGTCCTTTATTTGGCATCCTTAAACCCATTGTGCTTCAGTGTTCTATCTTTGAAATGGTCATACAAAAGCCCAACCAAAGCAAAAATTCCACTAAACACTGTAAAGAAGAAAGGAAGCCTTTATTCAAGGCTAATACAGTGGGGCAGAGAAGCCAGAGTGCATTCAGGACTCAACTCTGCTGAAACGAAGGATGGTAGAGATTTTAGGAACTTATCTGGTAATGGAAACTAATTAAATAGGGTTTCATAAATACAAAATTGGAATGTTACCATACCCTTTGGATCTTGTTTTGTTTTGCTTTGTTTTCCTAGACAGAGTCTCTCTCTGTCACCCGGACTAGAGTGCTGCGGTGTCAGCCTCGCTCACAGCAACCTCAAACTCCTGGGCTCAGGCGATCCTTCTGGCTCAGCCTCCCAAGAAGCTGGAACTACAGGTGTGCACCACCATGGCTGGCTAATTTTTTTCTATATTTAGTAGATACAGAATCTCAGTCTTGCTCAGGCTGGTCTTGAACTCCTTACCTCAAGCAATCCTCCCATCTTGGCCTCCCAGAGTGCCAGGATTATAGGCATGAGCCACCATGCCTGGCCTGGAATATTTTCATATAGATCTTTAGTAGTAAAGAAAAAGACTTTAGGTCCCAGTTAATAATCTACCCTCCCATCTCCTTTTTTCTCCGTTAATAGGTTTAAAAGTTACGAATAGAGAATCTAAAACTGCCCACGTATCACTGTCAGCGAATACCTGGTTCTTATTCTAAAACTGGGTATGTATTCCTGTGAATCCAATTCCAGAAAGCTGCAATATGCCATAGCCAGGCACCCGTCGTCAGAGGTGCAGTTGCTGTCTAGATGCTTTCCATACACTCGGAAGCGAAGCCAAAGAATTCTGTCCAAGAGACTGTCCAAACATTTTGAAAATGAATTACAGACCTGGGAAATAAAACCAGTAGGCTGGCTTTTGAAACAACCCTTTTTGTCTGTCTCCTCGCTCTCCTCTCTACCCAGCTCTCCACCCCACCCCGGCATGTGCACTGAGCCAGGGGAAGAAAACAGCAACTCTGCTTGTCGCAGGAGAATGAGGACTCGCAAACAGCTGCTGTGGTGTGGCGGAGGAGGATAGCTAAGCGCAAATTGCGCATTGTCAGTGGTGCATGCAAATAGAATTTCTTGGCTTCTGGAGATTGCAATTCCAGAAAGAAAATAAGAAGATGAGGCAGTACAGCTATGTTGACAGCACCGATAAGGAGCTCTCCCAGCTCTGCGAGTCTCCCTGTCAGCATTTCTAATTAAACCGTAAACATTAACTGCTTTGCTCTTCTGTCTTAATTTCCCATTTACAACATAAGAACCATATTATTTGCTTCCTCTCTATTCAAAGGAATGATCCCAAATTGCCTCTGTGGATAAAATATTGTGATCTACTTGAGGGGAAAACCAGTAAGTTGATAACAGTTGATCATGTTTCCTTGAGTATCTGGCCCTGATGAATCTATTATATTGGACAAAGAAATAAACACACTCCTTTCGATTCTTCTAGGGCAATCTAGAACTTTTCATAGAACTTTAAAATGAATCCATTGGCCAAATTGATAGGCTGATTCAGTCCAAAAGCTAATTTAGCTAATAAATCTGGGAAGGGTGTACAGTGGTTACCCCCCCAAATATGTCTGTGCTGTAATCCGCAGAACCTACAAATGTGACCTTATTTGGAAAATCCCACCTTTGCAGATGGAATTAAGTTACAGACCTCAAGATGAGATCATCCTGGCTTATCTGGTGGGCCATAAGTTGCATAAGGACAATTGTCCTTATAAGAGATAAGAACTGAGAAGACACAGAGAAAGCCCTGTGAAGACTGAGGCGGAGATTGGAGTTATGCAACCACAAGGAATGCCTACAGCCACTGGAAGCTAGATGAGGCAAGGAAGAATTTTCCCTGAAAAATTCTTTGGAGGCAGTATGGCTCTGCCAGTGCCTTGATTTTGGACTTCTGACCTCCAGAACTGTGAAAAAATAGATATTCCTGTTTATTGAAGCCACCAGGTTTGTGGTCATTTTTACAGCAGGCATAGGAAACTAATATATGCATATTTTATTGACTAGACGGACAACATCACTGGATTGAGCAATTCATTGGATCATTCTGTTTTCAGATACGGCATGTGACGCAGCTAGTTGACACATTATTATAAAATAAAATCTATTTAACTATAAAATACGCCATATTTATATTATTCTAAATCAAGTTGGTGAGCCAACAATTTGTTTCTTTTAATTCATTGACACAGTAACTCGGCATTATAGAGAATAGGGGAAAGGATTGATTAAGCCCCTACTTCATGCCAGGTTTTAGAGATTATTCCCTCACTGCAGATTTATAAGGTAAGTCATTTTATACCCATTTTTTTTTCAGATAAAAAGTAATGCAAATAGAGATTTAGTAACTTGCTTAAAGATTCTCATAGATATGAAGAGATGAAACTTTCACCTTCATCTCCAATAGGTGATGAGTTTGGACGCCATCACTCTCATTCCTACAGCAAGAAAACCCTGAACAAGCTGAAAATCAATGACTTTTCTTGTAGCTATCAGAGAACTGATTTCACAGGTCAACGTGTCACCCTAAAATCAGTAGAGACAGGCTTATCCAGAGAGATAGAGTGCAGAAAGAATTGCTCACCTGGAGCGGATGATGTTGGATGCCATAAACTGGTTGGAACATTTAAATAATAACTTTGATGAATTACTGGAGGCCAAGGGCAGACTAGCATTAGAGTCTGGGGGCCCTGGTCATGCTTTTTGCTTCAGGAACAGACCAGATTCTCTTGCTTAGGCTCTGAGAAACATCCCTTCATGGCCTTGGCAGGGGGAAGGGGAGAGAAAATGTACCAGACTTTTTCTCTAACAGAAGTCTAATCTCCAGAAGGAAGGAGTTTTTCAGAGGGCGATTCCAAAACCTCATCCCAACTGCAGATGGGAATCTGCCCCACTCCTAAGGAAACAAAAGAAAAAACTACAGTCATTAGGGGACAGGACTTTGAGGAAACAGATTGGGAACACTGAAACCTGGGAAGGAAGAAGGGACAGTATAGGAGGGAACATATAGTCCTTGAGGAGGGAGGTGCAGAAACAGCTGTGAAGGCCACAGCCCCAAGAAACAGTCCCACTGAATGAGAATTAATCAGAATATTATAGAGTGCCTCCTTCTGCTGCAACCTACAGCCACACCAATTAAACCTCCAGTACAGTAACAGTGTATTGCAGCTGACAGACCTGCAAGACACAGACTTTCTTGAGGACTGCTACCAGGAATAGCTCCCAAATCAAGAGAAAAGACAAAGAAGTAAAATCAAAAAGACAAACCCTAGAGGAATTTGAAGACCGTGGTACCTATAGCTGCAACAAACATTAAACATAGCCCAACTCCTAGCCAGATTAATAAAGATCCTAATACTGAGGTCTGTTTACCTCAGTCCCTATTACCAGATGCAATGTATTTGGCTTTCAACAAAAAATCACAAGGCATATGAACATGAGGGGAAAAAAGTACCCTAAAGAGACAAAGCAATCATCAGAACCCAACAAACATATGAAACAGATGTCAGAATTATCAAACAGGGAATTTAAAATTACCATGACTAACATTTTAAAAGCTCTAATGGAAAAAAAAAATAGATAATATAAAAGAACAGAAGAGTAAGTAGGATTAAAAACAAAACAAAAACAAAAATCTAGGCTTATCATATTCAACTGCCATAAATCAAGACAAAGGGAAAATCTTGTAGGAAGTCAGAGGGGGATAAAAACTGCTTAATCTATAGAAGAACTTGTGTAGGAATTACAGCAGACTTTTCATTAAAAGCTATGCAATCAAGAAGAGGATAGAGTGAAATCTTTGAAGTATTGAAAGAAAAATCTACCAACCTAGAATTCTGTCTAATTAACTTATATTTCAAAGGTGTTAGAGAATTAAAAATTTTTTTCAGACAAGTAAAAACGGAGAGAATTCACTGCCTGCAGAACTACCCTGAAAAAGACTTCAAAGGAAGTTCTTTAGGCAGAAGTAAAATGGCATAGATCAGAAACTTACTTGCACACAAAGAAACGGTGAGCATCAGAAAAGGAATACGTGGAGATAAAATAAAATATTTGCTTTTTATTACTCTTAATTACTCTAAAGTATAACTTTGCTTAAAGCAATAATAATAACAATGTATTGGGTGAGCATAGAATATAGATAAATGAATTAAATGAGAGCATTGCTACAAGGGAAGGGAAGAATTTTAGGAATTAGGTACCTATACTTCTAACTACGTAATGTAGTATTATTTGAAGGTAGATATAGACTATTTAAAAATGTATATTCTGATTTCAGTAGATCCTGTAACAGATATTATTTTAATCTTGATCACTGGGGGGGGGGAAAAGAAAATACTTGCTCTGAAGAGGATATAATCTAAGTGAAATTATTCTAAATAAATAACTGCCATTACTTTAATTAGATTAATTTATATAAATTCACTTGGTAGTGATGGTAAAACCAATGTGCCAAAATTTTGAGCAAATTAATGTAAAAAGGAGGTTGACATTTATTTGGTACTATCAATCAGTTAAAGATCAATCATTTAATCTAAAATTTGCAAGGCTATAAACCTTCTGGGAAGGAAATTCAGCTCAAAGTATTTACTTTGGTTATAAGTGTCTTTATTGAATAGTTCCTGCATTATATTTTGTGTTCTGAGCTATAGAGCAGAGCAGTGAGCCTAGAAAGTACAGGGCAGCTGAACATAATGAAATGAAATTGCAGGTAAAATAAAAATGTATCATTAAAAATCATGGCTTTCCTAAACTTCTAAAAGATTAATTTAAAAGATCTTGGACTTTCAAAAAAATTCAGTAAGTTTAGGGGGATACAAGTGGGTTTTTGTTACATTGATGAATCTTATGGTGGTGAAATCGGGGCTTTTAGTGTACCTGTCATGTGAATAGAGTACATTATACCCAACAGGTGGTTTTTGATCCCTCACCCTCCTCCCTTCTGAGTCTCCCAAGTCTATATTATACCACTCTGTATGACCATGTATACCCATCCTTTAGTGCCCACTTATGAGTACATGTGGAATATGGTTTTCTGTTCCTGAGATACTTCATGTAGGATGATGGCTTCCAGTTCCTTCCAGGTTGTGGCAAAAGATATTGTTTCATTCTTTTTTTCTGACTGAGTAGTAGTCCATGATGTATATTTACCACATTTTCTTTATCCATTCCTCAGTTGATGGGCACTTAGGTTGATTGTATACCTTTGCTATGGTTAATTGTGCTTCCATAAACATGTGAGGGTTGGTATCTTTTTGATATGATGACTTCTTTTCCTTTGGGTAGATACCCAGTAGTGGGATTGCTGGATCAAATGACAGGTTGACTTTTAGTACTTCGAGGAATCTCCAGACTATTTTCCATAGAGATTGCACTAATTTACATTCCCACAAACAGTGTATAAGTGTTCCCTTTTTGTTGCGCCCATGCCAGCATCTATTGTTTATCAATTTGTTTAAATAATGGTCATTCTGACAGAGGTAAGGTGAAACCTCGTGATTTTAATTTTATTTCCCTGATGATTAGTGATGCTGAGCATTTTTTCCTATTATTGTTGTCCATTTATATATCTTCTTTTAAAAAATATCTGTTCGTGTCTTTTGCCCACTTTTTAATGCTGTTATTTATTTCCTACTGATTCATTTGAGTTCCTTATACATTCTAGGTTTTAGTTCTTTGTCAGATGTAGACTTTGTGAATATTTTCTTCTATTCGATAGGCTGTCTATTTACTCTGTTGATTACCTCTTTTGCTGTGCAGAAACTTTTTAGTTTAATTAAGTCCCACTTATGTATTTTTGTTTTTGTTGTATTTGGCTCTGTTCCATTGATCTATGTGTCTACTTTTATACCAATACCCTGCTGGTTTGGTTACAATAGCCTCACAGTATCATTTGAAGTTGAGTAATGTGATGCCTCTAGATTTGTTCCTTTTGCCTAGGATTATTTTGGCTATTTGGGCCATTTTTTGATTCCATGTGAACTTTAGTATTGTTTTTTTTTTTTTTTAATTCTGTGAAAAATGATGTTGGTATTTTGATGAAAATTGCGTTGACCCTATAAATCACTTGGGGCAATATGGACATTTTACCAATATTGATTCTTCCAATCTATGAGCATGGGATAGTTTTCCATTTGTTTGTATCATCAGTGATTTCTTTCATTGGTGTTTTGTAGTTCTACTTGTAGAGATCCTTCATGACCTTGGTATTTTGTTTTATTTTATTTTATCTTATCTTTTGCAGCTATTAAAAATGGAATTGAGTTCTTGATCTGATTCTCAGCTTAGCTGTTCTTAGTGTATAATAATGCTTCTGATTTGCATACATTAATTTGTAACTTGAAACCTTAATGAATATATTTATCAATTCTAAGAGTCTTGTAGAGGAGTCTTTAGCATTTTCTAGACATTAGATGATATCATTGGCATAGGAGGATAGTTTAATCTCCTCTTTTCCTTTTGAATACCCTTTATTTCTTTGTCTTGTCTGATTTCTTTGGCTAGAGTCAAGTAGGCATCCTTGTCTTGTTCCAGTTCTTAGGGGAATGCTTTAAACTTTACTCCATTCAGTATGGTGCTGGACGTAGCTTTGTCATATATGGCTTTTATTATTTTGAGGTATGTTCTTTAGATGCCTAGTTCTTGAGAGTTTTTATCATAAAGCGGAGCTGGATTTTATTGAATGCATTTTCTGCATCTATTGAGATGATCATATGGATTTTGTTTTTAATTCTGTTTATGTGGTGAATCGCGTTCATTGATTTACATATAAGGAACCATCCTTGCATCCCTGGGATGAAACCCACTTGATCCTAGTAAATGTTTTTTTTATATGCTCTTGGATTTGGTTTGCTAGTATTTTGTTGAGGATTTTTGCATGCACATTCATGAAGGATATTGGTGTGTAGTTTTCTTTTTTTATTGTGTCCTTTCCTGGCTTTGGTATCAGGGTGATACTGACGTCATAGAATGAGTTAGGAAGGATTTACTCATTTTTAATGTTATGGAACAATTTCAGTAGGATAGGTACTAGTTCTTCTTTGTAGGTCTGGTAGAATTAAGCTATGAATCCATCTGTTCCTGGGCTTTATGTGTGTGTGTGTGTGTGTGTGTGTGTGTGTGTGTTTATTTAATATTACTACTTGTTATTGATCTGTTCAGAATTTCTATTTCTTCCTGATTCAAGCTTGGGAGGTTGTTTCCAAAAATATATCAATTTCTTCTATATTTTCCAGTTTTTGTGCATAAAGATGTTCATAGTAGTCTTGGAAGATCTTTTGTATTTCTGTGGTACCAGTTGTAATATCCCCCTTTTCATTTCTGATTGAGCTTATTTGAATCCTCTCTCTTCTTTTTTGGTTAATCTAGCTAGTGGGCTATCAACTTTGTTGATCTTGATCTTTCTTTGAGAGCCCAAAGATAAAAAAAAAATTCAAAGCTTTTGGAAACTATGAAACTTCAGATTTAGAGGTATCTTAATCATGAGTTATGAACATGTAAAGAATTTTAAATTTGTTACTGAATGCTCATAAACACACCAGAGACTAAGGGAGTCTTTTTAAATCTGGCAGTTTTTTTAGTTTTATCTCAAACTGTTTCCTTATAGCCAAGCTGAACTGGACTACTTGCTATTCCCATTAAAAATATTTCTTTTCATGCAAGTCATGGAAACTGATTTTCTCTTTGTGGGGTCTCATTTCTCAGTCTGGCCAGCTACCCATTCTTCAAGGCCGGTTGAAATGCCTTTTCTGATCACCAGAGCCAAGAATGATTTGTTTTTCCTCAAGATTCCTCATAGTTATTTCTACCACTCATATAGAAACTTTTAACTGTAGTTATTTGTGGAAATGTTTTACTTCCCTCATGTGATTATAGGTACCATGGTGCTTCCTGGAACAGAATAAATATTCAAAGAATATTAATGAATGAATGAATGAGTTGTGCAGTTTCCATGTTTAGAAAATGACTGTACAGTTACATGGCTGGTTCAGTAATTTCCGCTGTCTTAACAGTCTTGTGATATCATTGGGCCACAGCCTAAATGACTGGAGAAAGCAAAAGTTTAATTCTGTGGATACCCACAGACAAGTAGCATAGAGTGCATCAGTCTAGTGGATTCAAAATTGATGAGGTGCTGTCTGAACCATTAATGTTTAAAATTTCACCTTTAGATAAAATTTCACCTGAAAGGCTAATGTAATAAATATATGTAGACACTACCCAAATGATGTTACCTGATTGTTGGACAGACTCGTGCTTTGTATATTGTAGACTGGATGCAAATGTAGGGCATCCCCTGATGGAGATCGTTTTGATTTTATAGAGTTGACTGTTGGACCGTCTTGTCTTATAAGACTTAACACTCAAAACATGTAGAAAACGAAAGATTGTAAAAGATAAATTATTTTTACAAAGAGAAGTAGGATGAACACATAGGCTTGGTGATGTGAATCTGATATTTGACAGCTCAGACTTTTTTAGAAACAATGTTTTAAAGTCTTTTATCTGGAGCAGACCATCACCGCCATTTCTCAAATGAACGCCCTGATGCCAGTGAGGTTGCATGAGAAGGACGTTATCCTTGTAGCTTCCATTCTTCGGAATTTTACTGAGAGTGGAATTTAACAAGGTTAATTACATTATCAAGCTAAAAGGTTCCATTAATATGCTGACGCTCAGGAGTGATGTTACCTAGCTTTGTCCCATCCTGTCATTATGTCTTCTACTAATGTGATATGGTAGAGTCATTTTAATTATGGTAGCGTAACAGCGAGGAAATGAATGTAGGCAACGTCCCTATTGTTCCACTTTTAGGTAACAACTTTTTAATCTATTGACAAGGGTCATTTCCTTTTGTGCTGCATGAGTGGGAAGAGACATATTTGTTGAGCTGGATTTGCTCACCAGCAGAGAAGAGGCAGTAAGCCAGATGAGCTATGAAATAGGAGAGTGTCCTTTCCAGATCCCTAGTGTAGCTTGTTTAAAGTAGACCCCCACAACACACCAACAGTGGGCAGAGTGTGTACATCTTTTTTATTTCTGTTGAAGGGGAGAAAAAATATAATTTATTTTCTCAACTCTCAGGAGTTCTTAGCTGGGACATGTCATCCAAAAGACTAAATACTAAACAGGAGAACATTATTGGCCATATCGGTTTGCAAACCTGGAACAGATAGTCTCCAGTGTGGGCCAAAGCTGCTCTCTCTTCAAAGAGAGGAAGGACAAATTGGGTTTTGTGCCTCACAGGGCTTGCATTAATATTTAGCGGATTTGGGGAAAAAGCTTGACATATGTATGAGGGGAATTGAGAACATACACAATGGGTAAACATATGTGTAGCATACATCCCATGTTCACTTTAGATTGGGGTTTGAGCATTAAAATGAGGTACATTTTGGCTCTTTACATCAAAAAAGATACTATAAGACTCAAAAACAGTTTGTGCGGAGTCTCTATGAGTTGGCTGAAACTGGTTTGAGGTTTGCAATTGCGTATCAGAAAAGAATGTTTGTAAAAGCCAGTCTTGAGTTCCGTCAGAGTTGGTCTGGGCTATAAATCAGAGTTAGGATGGTTTGCCTAATAGCTCCATTGCTAGGAAGTTTAGGGAGAGTGAGGTTTTTCTTATATCAGTAGGGCTTTAGAAAATGGCTGTATTATTCAGGCCCTGAACCCTCCACCTGTGGTGAACTTTTTGTTTCCTTAACCTTAGGGTTTGTCTTAGTTGATAAAAGAGTGTCTATTTTGGTCTGTCAGATCACAGACATCTCTGTAACAAAAGACAGATTAACAGGAGAAAAAGGCATACAAATGTATTAATGTGACTATGGACACAGGAGCCAAACACGAAGTATGAGACTCAAAGGAAGAGCCAGATGACTGAAGTTTTTATACCACCCAGAGGTTACAGAAAGAATAGGGGCTTGGGGCTTCTGAAGGGAGGTGGCATCACAGGTTATAGGAGAGTGAAGAGGAGAAGGCTTGGCAAGCAAAGGCTACCTCGTTAGGCAGATGAAACCCTCACGGGTAGCAGCCCTCAGAAAGAATACGTGGTAGCCAGTGGTAAAAGTTTCTCTGTTGGACATTTAAAAGACTCAGACTTTAAGTCTCCTTTTCCTGTGTGTTTTTATTTCCTAGATTAAGCCTGGCTGTTTTCTTCACTAATGAGATTTCTCTACAGATGTGAATCTCCCCCATAAAAAGCAGATTTTCGGGGCTATTCTTGTCTGCAGCCCCTCTGAATAGCCATCTCAAAACATGCCAAAGAAGTGTATTTCGAGGTGGCATATTTTTGGTTTCTTTCACTGTATAAGTGACCTGGTCGTCCTCATAAGCCCTGTTTCATTTATGGATGAAGGGTCAGGAAGGGGGGATAGTGAGAGAGTTTGAAATTGTGGCTTGATCTTGCCTTTTATGAACACTTTCTGGTTATTCTGTCACTTCCTGGTGACTTTTTGTCATTGGGTAAAGTTTCTTCCCAAGTCCACTTCCCTTTGCTTTTCCTTTTCTTGAATGGCTTTCTGGTGCAAGGCAGGGTAGGTTACATGTCCTCAAACCTTGGCAGGAGGGACAGTGGACCTTTCGCTGGCTTCTGGTCTTTGGTCTTCTGCCCTCACTGACCTTCACTGAGATGTCATGTCCTACTGTGTCTATGGGTCTTGCTCTCTGCCTGGCTCCATCCACTGTCCAGTCTTCCAGCATCGGCATAGCTTGTGGTCTTTTCTCTGTGTATGGTCAATATAACACCCTCCTCGCTGCATTTCTGCTGTTGTCTGTAATTGGCCACCATCATCTAAAGGTCTTCCCATCCACACTGTAGAGCTCCTAGTAGACAACTTAATTTTCACCTGGCTTTCACTTCTAAAACTCAAGGGGACTCAGGAACTTTGTGAGCCTCTTCCACCACTCCTAGGCCCTCCTGTAGCGAGCATAGCCGGCTTCCATTGCTTCTTGACCGAAGCTGCTCCACTTTGCTGTCTGCTGTTCCACAAGGCTGGGTGATCCCTGGTGCCAGGAAGGAAGTGGCACATATGTCCTTCTGCCTTAGGTCCCTGGGCCTAAATGGATTATTCCGGAAGAATGGGCACTGTCTTTCTGTGGCAGTCAACCATACTTTTTGTGGAATATTGCAATACAAGAATTTATTTTTAAGTAAAAAATACGTTTTTGTTTCTTAGGCTGTTCCAGCTGGATTAGCTGTCTGTGGGAGAATACTCCCTGAGCTCTTTTGAAGGCTCTTCTCTGTTTTAAACAGAACCAACTTTCTTTTTATTTCAACAGAGTTATATATCCATTTTAGCTCAAATAAAACACACATAGTCTCTGTTAGAGGCCCAAATAATCTGTGTGCCGATTGTACATGATTTATGAAAACTGTCCCATTATACAGATTTACTAGGCATAGGGCCACATCGACAGAGGGAAAAGCCATGCAGGAAGAAAGGTGGTGACAGCCTTTCTGGTGACAACACCGAGCCTTTGATGGAGCTCATCACCTCTTCCACCAGAGGCACGTGCACATCCTTCCTCCCTGTTACGGCACTGCAGATGCCAGGATGCCCCGATGAGACCCACTGATAGGGTTATCAGGAAATTGGTGCATTGGCCACGAAGACATTAACTCAAAAGTCACAAAACCACAAAGGGGCTGGTCTTTTGAACATTAACTAATATGCAGATGGATTGCTAGTTGAGAAGTTAAGCTTTTGATCTATGGATTTTAATTTCATTTCTGACTCTTAGCCTTTAGGGGGGAGAGCAGCATAAAGCATCCCAAAAATTTCAGTTTCATTCTTGGCATTTTGCAAATGACCAGCGCTTGTTCCTTTCTGGGTGTTGAACTTGTCAGGGACAGATCATCACAAAGCAGCGTTCTTAATCCATTTGGGACTGTTTTCCTGGTGTGTTTGGGTTAGGAACATGAAAGCGTATGTTGCTAAGTGTTTCTGCCATATGTATCTAAATCCGTGCGTATTTTGTTGGAAATGTTAATCCACTGGAGGATCCCAATTCTTTGGCTCTATGACATGCATCCAGACTGTGGACTGGTGCACTATCAGGTATTCATTTTCAGCACCAGCAGGGTAATCACTTCGGAGAAGTCTCCTTCAGATACTCAAGCCCAGAGAGTCATACCATGTCTCTTAACACCTGTCCTTCTAGGTGCTGCACAAATACCATCTCATCAACCTGACTCTTTGTAATTGAGCTTTCATCCAACCCCTTCCTCCCACTTCCCAGTTCATCCCCCATTGTTGACTCTCCTTCCAACCAGTCACAGCATGCTTTCTGGCATGCCTGTTCAGGTATGGCAGTGACAAAGGTGTCCACTTCCCATTTTGTGGTCGACGGTCATGTGTTAGTCTATCCCCGGGGTGCTGGCTGATAATACCAGTTTTGAACTTAAAAATGACTGGGGAAATTTGGGAATGGCACCTTCTATTGGAACTATACCCTCCAAACTATGTGTTACCATTTAGATCAGTGTAGACTCCTTCATCATAGAGACCCAAAAGACCATCTGTCTTTCTTTTGCTCCTTCTCTGAGATCTGCCAGCTTCTCTACCTAGATTCTCAAACAGAAAAGCTCTACTAGGTCACTCAGAGTTGATTGACACTCCTCAGGTGCTGAGCAGCCACACTGTCACCTGAGAGCTGGCTAAAATGCAGAATCTCGGGCCCCAAAACCTGGTTTACTGAATCAGAATCTGTATCTGAACAAGATTTTAACAATGTGATTTATATGCACATTAAATTTTGAGAAGCAGCAGTCTAGGTAACATGCTGGCATCTTCATCTTTCAAGAGGAGAAAAAATAGAGTTTTATCTCAGTTGCTAAATCTTGCTATATATAGAAAGTTTTTTACAGGCTCAGTCTCTTTATAGAAAATTCCTTTAGATTCTTGGTCTTAACAGCAACTTGGTCTTTCCTGAAGGACACATCTTTTTTTTACTGCCACACAAAGCAGGGGCTGAACATTTGCCTACATATCACATATTTGTGTATTTGAAGCACAGTAACAAAGAAAAAGGCAGAGTTTTCCTAACTCGATTACCACTCAAGACGTTTGAATGCCCTCTTATTCTTTTGCAGACAGAAATTAAGGCTACTGAGGCAGAAATAATTTGATAAACGTTTGTTGAAATCCAAATGTGAAGACCTACCCAGGAAGACACACCAACAAAGTTGTGCATGTTCCAAAGTCTGTTACAAGTTGGAATGTTTTTATAAGAACGTTTAGGAGAAGGGGGACTCCTCGTATCAGAGTTGTCCCTTGTGATTAGAAGGTGCAATGCAGAGGTTACAATTCATTGGCTGTAGCCAATTATCATGTATAGGCTGAAATGTTTTACGTGCAAGATAATCAGAAAAAAACTTCATGATTCAGAAATAAATCAGCGTCCTTTTTAATGGCAGTAGGTTAAGTATTAATCATTACATCAATCGTGAGGAACTCACGATAAGATTCCTTACTCAAGAACAGGATGTACACAATGAATCATAACACTTTCTCCAGGAGGTTAATTTGGAAGCCTGCCAAATGTGGCCTGCAGGTTGTTATTTTCAACAATGTTTCTAACCCTCCCCGCCACCCCAGACTATTGAATGGCTTCCAGGGTCTTTGGCAGTCACGCTTTGAAATCCACCTGCTTTCTCTGTGAGCTTGGACCTACACGGTTGGGTGTTGCAGGTGGAAGTCTCACAGCTGTAATCACTGGTGCTTCCCAGCCTCACCTGGGCCCTCAAGGGCTCTCAGCAAAACCTCCTACTAATCCTTTGTCATCAGCCTCTCCCATTTCTTATAGTAGCACTTCCAATCCCTCCCCTCTTTCTTCAAGTCCCAAGTGCCACCTGAAGCTGCCTCAAAAGGTTGTCATGCCTTTCATAGGAAAAATTAAGGCACAGAGATACTAATTCCATACTTTTAAATTGCTTTCACTTTCTAGTCCCTATCTTTCTTACTTCCCATCTCAGAAAAAGAATTTTGACTCTCTTTCCCCTTAAATCAAATCCCTTTATACAGTCGACCCTTGAACAACATGGGGGTCAGGGGCACTGACCCCCTGTGCCATCGCAAATCAGTGTATAACTTTTGACTCCCCC
The DNA here is from genome assembly GCF_040939455.1 of Microcebus murinus. Lineage (NCBI taxonomy): Eukaryota > Metazoa > Chordata > Mammalia > Primates > Cheirogaleidae > Microcebus > Microcebus murinus. Next base: position 47,921,518 of record NC_134122.1, on the reverse strand, counting down.
AAACTTAACTACTAAATAGCCTGCTGTTAACTGGAAGCCTTACCAATCACATAAACAGCAGATAAATCATATTTTGTATGTTATATGCCCTCTATACTGTATTCTTAACAATAAAGTATGCTAGAGAATGAAAAATGTTATTGAGAAAATCATAAGGAAGAGAAAATGTATTTACTATTCACTAAGTGGAAGTGGATTGCCATAATGGTCTTCAGCCTTCTTGTCTTCATGGTGAGTAGGCTGAGGAGGAGGAGGAGGAAGAGGAGGGGCTGGTCTTGCTGTCTCAGGGGTGGTGGAGGTGGAAGAACATCCACTTATGTGTGGACTCGTGCATCAAGCCTGTGTTGTTGAAGGATCGATTGCCCTTTGATGCTAATTCCATCCTATCTCCTGTAGCACTTTCCTTATCTATAAATTTTTTCTCATCTGTAGGTTCAACATTTTCTATCCAAGTGTTCTGAGAAGCCTCCTGAGTTTCCAAACTAAACAGGGATTCTGTTTTAAACTTTGATTGTTCCCTTTAGTTTTCCTTCACAGAACTTTTCACTTTGTATGACTATTTGGACACTATTTTCCCAGGCCACATCCTAGTTCCCGCCTGGCCCTCCCAAAGAGGAAGGGAGCATGCCTTTCACCTGGAGGAAGCCTGGTCCTGGGTTCCCACATGAGTGAAACTGTGTGAAAAGGAAAAGGCCCATTCTCTAGAGAAGACAGAGAGTTGCCCTTTTATTCCTCCTCTAAGAGCCCCACCTCCTACACCCCTTCTCCTAATGATTTTAAGCACAATGCATTTGCAGCAAAGGTTAGCTTGCACTGTTAGCATTTCTCCATAATTTGTTTTCTTCTGCAAACCCCAATGGGCTTAATAGGAAGGTCTGTGATCATCCAGAGAGGAGAGTAGTTGTAGGGGGAAAACGGAGGCGGCAGTGGAATAGAGACGTCTAAAGAGCTATAAATTCCAAATCCCTTTTTAAAACTTCTCTATCATCATCATCATGTTATTTCCATATTGTCTATCACCCTTCCCTCCCGAAACCCATCTTTGATACAGCAGTCAGCTTGGGCAGGCAGACACCGTCTCTGCTCAGCTCAATCGGAGTAAAATCCCAAGCTCTTAAATGGTCCTAAAGGCACTGTGGAACCTGATCCCACCCCCCCCCCCTTTGTCTTCATCTCTTGTCACTTTCATCTGCACTAATGCCATCACACCTGCATTTACTTCCTTGCTGGTTCTCCAGCACACCCATCAGGATTCTGCCTTTGGGCTTTGGAACTTGTTTTTTCAGCTTGAAATATTCTGCCCTAGACACCCCCGTAGTTTATCCCAGTGATTCCTTCATATCACTGCTTTACCAGGGATGTCTTTACCTAACACTCTATAAAAAAATAGTAACACACCTACCTACCCCTAACTCCAGGCTCCCTGCCTCATTACTCTGCTTTTTTTTTCCCCCCACAGGAATTATCTCTACCTGACATATTAGCTACTTCCATGTTTGTTTGCTTATTGTCTGTCTACTTCCATCACAGTGTAAGAGCCAGTGATTTTGTTTACTGCTGTCTTCCCAGCTCCCAGGTATGGACTGGCCCGCTAGAGGCACCGCACTCTTCCAGAAACTCTCATTTCTGGATGGTCTGCATGGCTGGGAATTCTGTAAGATGCTTAGAATGCATTTTCTCTTCAAATCATGCTAAGCCTCTGAGAGAGATAATTATTATTATTCCAATAGATAAATAAACCATTGAACCTTAGGAAAGTCATATGCAAATTAAGTAACTTAGCATTTAAATAACATGTGGCTAAACTTTAAACAGCAAGAGAAGGGATAGAACAGACATACTAAGAAAGATGAAACAGGATCTTCTAAAGGAAGGCATCAAGGATAAATCTATTAGATGGATTGTAGAAAATATGGTACAGTGAAATCAATAAAGGGGATGTTAGTGACAAATTGAAATAGGAAGAGTAGATAAAGAATCATCTGCCAATTAGATATCACTTCCCTTTCCACTGGTTTGCTTCATAATGTGATTTTTGTTAAGAAAATGAAGCAGAACAGAAATCAATGACACTCTATCTGCAACCTAAAAATTCTAATTATTTTTAAACAATCTATAAGACAAGTAAAATTGTGTCTATGAAAATATTTCTCACTGAAATATAAGAACTTTTTAAAAAAGTAGATTATGTAATTATTTTTAAAAACATACCCCTAAGTTATATCACAACTATTAGCCTATATCATGGTAAGTTGTGAAATGAGAAAGTAGGCTATAATAGAACAAGAGATAGGTCAAAAAACACTTATTTTTCCAAAAGAGTAATATCCTAGCTTTAAAAAAAAATGACTTCATTTCTCACACCTTACAGAAATTCTGCAGTTTTTTAAATTAAACTGAGTTAAACTTGTTTTTGCATGAAGAATTTTAAAAATCATGGCAATGTGAGATACACTGGGGTGTCATAAAATGCTAGCTGGGAGTTGCTGTTAAAGTGGATTTTTTTCAGCATTTGGGTCCTCTGTGCATAGAGTGTATGTCTGTAAACATTGAGTCATACCTTCAATAAATATTTAATGACAATCTCTGTTGAGGCACTTTGAAGAGAATAGTGGAAATGTCATGAGTAAGACATTGTTTCTTCTCTCAAGAGACTCACAGATGAGTGAATCTGCTTCTCTCTGCATCTTTTTTCTCATCCCTGTGACTCCAGGTCCACAGCTAAGCTTGCATAGAAACTCAGCAAATGCTCACTAGATGTTACGATGAGTGTTTATGATGCTTATTTCAAGAAACTAAGGATAATGTTGGAAAAAATATTTTTCAGATACATAGGATGTCTTCTGTTTAGCAAGAGATTTTAAGAATAGTTATCAAAGCATGGATTATTTATGGTGCTCATTAAATAAAATGAAGAATTGCATTGCCAGCACCTGTGCCTATGACGTGCTGAGGTTCTGGAAAAGTTATGTAGGCAGAGCAAAAGCCTGTTCATTTTTCTGAAAGAGAAACATTGCCAAGGTTAATGTATTTGTCTTAAGAATAATTTAGGCCCCTTCTATTGTGATTAAGAGCTAAAGTTTTCATTAATTGCTTTAGTTGAGATTATGAAAAGGGTTTATTTTTGTAAAGGATACAGATCATATTTGTAACATTTTGCTTGCTTACAAAGTCCTCATCTGTCATTTTTACAAAAGTTTTGCAATTTTTTTTAAGTGAATGCCTAATATTTTTTATGAACCTGTCATTCAGGTTCAGCATGTGGGTAGCTGTAGTTGGTACTCGTAGCTGAGCTGGTACTCTGATCCGGGGAGGGGATGGGGACTGCACTCTAAACAATTCAGGTTCAGCACAGAGCCTGGTCCAGGACTTACCACTCTGCAGTGGGACAGAGTTGAGGAAGTTCCTTTACCATTCCGATCCACAGCATGGACAAGGAGGCAATATTGATGTTTCTCTGTCTTTTATTCACTTGCTTTAATTATCAGTAGGAGTTGTAAAATCATAGCCTGAGAAAAGGAAAATCATCACTGCAGAAGGTGATTATGGTAGCTAAAAATCACATGCCCTAGAATAGTCTTTGTATGAGAGATAGCATCCTTTTGTAAACTCTCTTAGGGTAGGACATAAGAGGAGGAGTCCTGCTGTTCATTCATCCGTTCATGCATTTACTAATCACTTTTTAGGAGTCAGAAACTGGTTTGGAAGTTTGGGATCCAAAGATTAATGATGCATACTCCCTGCCTTCGAGGAATTCATGGTGCTAAGGGGAAGATAGATAAAAGTAAAAAGAGGATGATAAAACCATTGATAAGTGAAACGAATGGTAGGATATTAATAAAACAGAAATGAGAAACACTTTATCTAGTAAACTGGGATGGGTGGTATGCTGAATAGGCTTCCCAGAGTAGGTAATATCTGAACTGAACTTCATGGGATCCACTGGGATTTTCCACAGGGGGGAAAAAAGATGAAAATAGAATAGCATTAGCAGCATCATAGTTGAAAGAAACAATGTAGATGTTCAGAAACTATGTGCAGTGTGGTGAGGAAGAATTTTGCTTGTAGGTTTTTGCTTATTTTCATTTCAAAACATACATTACTGGGATTACACAATAATGAAATGTCTACTGCTTTTGCTGAGTAGGGAGAACACATAACTTTGTAATTCTAAAAGTGATACATGCCTCTAAGAGCTCAAAACAGGAGTATGGGCACTGACAGGGCTAAACTTTCCAGAGGCTATAATCAAAGAGGAATACCACAAAAACAAAAAAACAGTAACAACAACAAAAAAACCCTGCATGTTTTTTTTGAGGTCTCCAAAATAAATATAAATAAAACTCTAAAATACTCTGGACATATACATTTGTACATGAAAAATTTTAGCAGATCTGTCCCTTTATTCATTAAACATAAAGTTAGAAAATTGCTGGAAAGATGGCATTCCTTCCTACACTTCTCCTGACTATGATGCTCCATTTTAAATTTGAATCACACTTCTCAAGATGACTCTATGCTAGCACATTTCTGTTTCAGTCCTCTGGTTTTATTAAGATTATGATTTTCTTCCCCTCTTAATCTGCCTCTACCTATCTCCTCAAGGAGCCAAGGTCTTACACTCTCATAGACAAAAAACAGGTGAATGTGGTGAGGGGGTGTGCATTTTGCAATAAAAAAAAATCATAATGTTTCAAATTAAAACCATAAATATATTGGGGTGATCACACAACAATAAAACTACTACAGCATCTGCTAAGCAACACTGACAGTTTGATCCAGTAGAGTGAAATTAACTCTTGCAGAGCTGAACCCAGAATAGACTTGGGACAGAAATACCCAAAACTAGGCTACAAAGAAAGTTTCCTATACCCTGAATTAAACATAGTTTCAAATTAGGCCTCTTTGTATTTCTTTTTTTTTCTGGAAAAAAATAAAAGAAAACTTTTTTTTTTAACTGTCTCTGATAGCATTTTTAAAGACATTTTCTACAATAAAATGTTTTTATAGACCTGGAACCAATGTTTGGCTCTCTTCAAAAGAATGGAACATTTCCAATGGCTGCTCACATATGTTCCCCAAATAGATGCTTAACTGTGAAAAAAATGAGCGTGATGCCTAAAGAATGTGTGGAAGATTTGGGTATCTGGGATTTTACATTGGTCAAGAATCACTACATATATATTTGAAAAACTCAGCCCCCTTTTCTTTTTCAAAGGGAAGCTCATGTCTCAAGCTAACTTAAACTGTACGGTTGAAGGTGACACTGTTGACATTGTGGTACCTGACTTCCTGAGAGTGGTCTCCTTTTGTTTAGACCCTCAGAGCTGAAACTCCCTTTAGGATACGGATGAGTCTATCTTCTCAAATGCAATTAAATCAATGGCAGCTGTAAAAAGAACAGCTATAAAAAAATACAAGTTGGATTCAACACTTGGAAGTTATTTTAGAGGGGCATGCATATTGAAATTGATGTTGGGTATGAGTGTTCCTATAACTTTTTGGATGCTGTGGTCAAGTTTGATAATCAAATTTATTTTGAACTTAGTTTTGAACTATTTTAATTCAATCAGCTAGAGTTACTTTTGCCAATGTTTATGTAATTCATTTGCCAAATCTCCGAGGTGGGTGGGGGAGCACCTGCAGCCGGGCTCCAGGACAGGTTGAAATGGAATCTCTGTTCACATTGGAATGTCATCCATGCAGCCATGACGCAGCTCACTGTGTATGCAAACAATTCACACACATATTTTTCCAATTTTATGTAGAAATGAATGATACTGAAAACCACATTTAAATGTGAATGAACATCTCAAGCAGATCAGCTGCTGATTCTCCTGTTTCTGCTCTAACTTTCCATTCATCCAGCTCCTGGGCTGGAAACCATTACTTCTCTTTTAATCTTTCATACCGGTCAGCCTCATATCTAATCAGTCACAAGGTCCTGAAACAAGTCTAATTTTTCGAAATTCATTTTTTTTTACTGAACTCATTCAGGACCTCATTATCCATCCATCCTGGATCACAACCAGTAGAATTGTGGACTCCCTGTTTTCTTTTTTGACTAGCCTAAGATAGTCCACATAAATTTCCCATCAGATTCCTTAAACTTTCTTTGATAATGTCATTCTTCTACTCAAAAATGTTATATGTCTCTTAGTCTCTGTTTTCTTTATAGAAAAACAAAATCCAAATCCTTTGGTCTGAATTCAAAACCTGCTAAATGTACCACGAACACTTTTATTACCATAAATTTACTATAAATATTACTCCAAGCACTTATATATAGAAAGTGTGCAGCAAATAGTTTCTGTTGACTGTTTTCCACCTTTAAACTTTTACATAGACCCCTCAGCACCTACGTTTCTCCCTTATTCATGCATCGAAATCAAAATCTAGCTCAAATCTTACGTTTTCTGCAGACCCTCTCTCATTTCTTCCATACGAAGTGAAAACACATTCACTCGTGTTTTGTATTCACCACACATTGTGGTCACTTGCTATGCCCCAAATAATCCAAGATGACTACAACTCCCTGATTAAAGGTACTTATTTGGGGGCTTTAATCAAATAAACAGCTGTGACGTGGTGTGGTCAACATTACAATTAAAGACTACATACTGATTCCAGGGAGGTCCCGTGAAGGGTGTTGTAAACTCAGTGGACAAATGTGCGGGCCAAGGAAGGTTCTGTTGTTTCAATGAATCTTAGTGTCATGAAAATAGTGGGAAGGCATTTCAGTCAGAGAGAATGGTGCCATAAAGACCCAGAGGTTTGAAATACACAGAAGTGTTCAAAAACCAAACACAAATTTACCTTGGCTTGAAAGCAGGTCCAAGGGTGAGTACAACCGGAAACGAAACAGAAGCCATCTTACAAAGTAGTGGTTATAGCTTCTAAGAATTGAGCCAAAAAGATAGTAGGTACTCAATAAACACTTATTCAATAAATAAATCATGCCCTCTACTATTAGTATAGTAAATATTTATATTTAAATATTTTGTATTTAACGATTTACCAGTTTGTGCCTTGGTTCATTGAAGAACTACTGTGTATTCACACTTTGTGTTTTTAGTACTTTATCTGTGGTAGATCCTTAACCTGTGATTATAACAATTAAAAAAAACTTGCTACTAATGCGAGTGCCAATAGCGGAGAATTCTTTAAATTAACATGTATAAACAAAATGTTCATATCTATTTGTGTTTTTTCTTTTTTCTTTTTCTAGGGTCAGACATTGTTCAGTGGTTAATAAAGAACTTAACTATAGAAGACCCAGGTAAAAAAATCATTTTTCCATTGCTAGATTTGTGTATGTGTGTGTGTGGTTTTAAAAAATACGATTTCTCGGGACTATTTAATTGGGCAAGCAAGTAAACCTTCTGAAAAATTGCAATTAAATTTGAACTGTGCTTCTTTTAGCATTTATACAAATTTTATGGCAGTCAACATATATTTAACTAAAATTTAGCATAATTTTTATAATATTTTACAGATTTAATGCCCCATTATATGTTATTTGATTCAAATGATTGGTGATTGTTAGAATGGAGAGCTGTGTAAACATCAATAAATAATTATACAGATAATTTATAGCAAGTAATTATAAAGTAATAAAATTTCCCTTTATAAGACACATAAAAGTAAATCTGATTAGTTTATAATTTTGCTTTAACTTCATTTTAGAATGACGTTCAAAAACAGTATGCTATTTATAATTCTGGTTCTTTAAACAAAATGTGTGTGTGTTAAATGCTCTGTTTAAGGCATAAACCCAGTCCCTGTGATGGACATTGTGTCTGTTCTGTAGTAGAAAACTAACTTTGGGAGTAAGGGAACAGTTTCTACCAGCTCATATTTGGTATTGCCTGGAATAAATTCCTACATATGTGAAGCATTTAACACCTTTTTAAAAACATCATGTAAAACCTTTCACATGTTGCCAGCAATTCACATTACTGAAATAAAAATAAAATGCATATTGTTTAGAGAAGATTCTGAGAAAACCAAAAATAATAGCTTATGCAAATATAATTAGATAGCATGAACAATATTTGAGAGTACAACAAAGTGACCATAATCAAGAATAAGTTAGCGTGTACTTTAAAAGAGTGAAATTAGAATGTTTCTAACACAAAAAAATGATAAATGACTGAGGTGATAGACACTCCAGTTACCCTGATTAGATTAATTCACATTGCATGCCTGTATCAAAACATCACTCATACCCTGTAAATATATACAACTATTGTGTACCCATAATATTAATAATTAAAAGTAAAAAAATTTAAAAAGACTATAATACCAAGTGTTGGTGAGGATGTGGAACAATTGGAATTCTCATGGAAGTGTAAATGGTACATCTAGTTTGGAAAATACTTGATGGTTTCTTACAAAGGTAAATATATACTTAACATAGGACCCAGCAATTTCACTTCCAGATATTTAGCCCCCGTAAAGGAAAGCATGTGTCTACAAGAAATCTGGATGCAAATTTTTATTAAAAAGTTACTTATATGTTATTCCTACTGGAAATGATCCAAGAATGTATAAATAGTTGTGATATGTTCATACAATGGCATATTATCTGGCATTTAAAAGGGACAAACGGCTGATACACTTAACAACATGGATGAATTGAAAAATATTCATCTCTGAAAAATATTCTTCTGAGTAAAAGTCACATACTGCATGATTCCACCTATATAACATACACATAACAGGAAAAGGTAATTAATAGTGATGCATGCCTGTATCAAAACATCACTTGTACCCTGTAAATATATACAGCTATTATGTACCCATAATATTATTAATAATTAAAAGTAAAAAAAAATTTAAATTTTTTTAAAATTTAAATCCTTTTAAAAATTTAAATCAGTATTTGCCTGAAACTGGAGGTGGGGGTGAATTGACTGCAATGGACCATAAAGGGAACTTTATATGAAACGATGGGAATGTTTTATTATCTTAATTGGGGTTGTAATTACATGGGTATATATATGTTCATCAAAACTCATTGAACCATACTCTTAAAATGGGTGCATTTCACTGTATTAATATGTAAAGTATATTTCACAAGTAAAAAAAGAAAAGCTTATGAAAAACTGGGGTTAAAGAGACAACAGATGCTAGGATAGAAAAGGCCAGTGACGTGCTAGCCTAGGCGGCACACCCTCCCGTCCACAGAGAGGAATTTGGGATGGCGTGGCTCCCGCCTCTGTGATTACCATCTTAGGATGGTTTAGAATTAACAGTACGTGGAGACACAAGGTTTTCATTTCTTCCTGTACAGAAAGGCCTGTGGACACCACCTGCCCATTTGGTCCATGAGCTTTTAACCCTTTGTACTCGAATGTCGAGTGTGACTCGACATGGTTAGCAAAAATTATAGAGATTAAAATTATTCTTTGAATGTATCAATAATTTGAAATATAAAAAAAATCCAAATAAATAAGTTTATATGAAAAGAAACTCCGATTTTTTATTCTACTGCCGTGCTTTGTAAAATCTGGGGTATTTAAAAAATTAAATCCCGAGTAGAATAAAGGAATCGAGAAAAAAAAGCAAGTGAGTGCAAAGGGTTAAAATCTTACCATTGCGGGTTAAATGGAATAAAAATGATTAAGTAAAGATGAGGCAGCTGTTCCCAGCATCATGTTACATTTTATAGTATATGTGCTGCCTAAGTGAGCACAATGATCACATTATTACTTAGTGAAAAGAGATAATTATTAGGAAAGGAAGCTACAGTCTTACGAAGTTCCCATTTCAGCTTCGCCTCAGTAGCATGCCTGATTTTTATAAACTATAGCACCAGACAAATAATCCCAGTGCTAAAACACAGATTGACATAGTCACAGATGACCAGGTAACTACTGATTTTCAAAGAATATGATAGATCATAGGGTGAAGTGGATTTGACAGAGTATTTCTTCGTTAAGTTAAAGGCTGAAGGTGTATTTCAGTAATAGTTGGAGAAACAGGAAAAATATTTGTAGATATAATAAGCCAATAAGAAATAATGATGTTTACAATTTACATGTGAATTATGTTTGAATGTAAATTATAAACATAATTTACATTCTATCTGTAATATGTATGAAAAATTGATTTTATTTACTTGCTCAACACTTTAAGGGAATTGTGATGCTTCATTAGAAGGTATATGAAGAGATAAAGCCAATCATATCCGGGAAGGAACATATGTGATCTTTGGTCATATTAATAACAGGTTTAGACTTTAGTTTTTATTTTTTTGGATTGTTTCTTTGAAGGAACTAATTTACCCTGTACGGAGTATAAGGCTCTGTACTAGGCTTTTAGAAAAGTAAGGAGAGAAGAAGATGATTGTTCTGAATATATAACAGATTGTACACACAGCCACCCTACCCTCAGGGTTTCACTATGAGATTATGTTGTCTCTGAGTGCGATGAACCCCGTTTTATGGGATACATTTCTGTCTTATATTCAACTTTGTCAGTTGCCCAGCTGCTTTCAAAGTATGGCCATGGCTGGTTTCTTCCTTGGTGTTTGCTCTCCACCGTGGGAGAGAGAAGCAGTCCACACGTGCGGTTTCATTGTTGGTGCAGCCCGACCCCAGCTGCTTTGGGTGCTGTTGACCCACTGCAGTGAACAGGAGCCAAAGTGGTGTGCTGCCTTCCCCCCTGTTTCCTGCTCTCCCCACTTGCTGTTGGGGGTTTTGCTAGTAATCTTCTCGAGTCTTCTCTATTCAGTATTGTGCTGCTCTCTCAGGAGGGTGTTGCAGTCTGGTCTCATACATGGAATACTTGTTAACCTTTGAGAGCATATGCTTTGGCATCCTTCCCTAGTTTTTAGTGCCAGTGCAGGTCTTTATTTGTGTGATTTTTTTCATAGCATGGATAGTTATAAACTTTATGTTGCCATCCTGCCAGAAGTTAATATTTTTATTAATACCTTTCAACAATATATCACTGAGAATCTAGAAGGGGTACATGTATGTGCATATATATGTGTGTGTATATGTATATATATAGTGTGTGTATGTTACATATATAATTCACATATGAAAATGCTAAGCACAGAATAAATTGCATTGGTCTTACCGTTGGACCGTAGTTGACAGATTAAACAAAATGGCTACTTTGATTTCACAGAGAGGAAAATTGATGTTCAGCACCTGTTGGATGGGGAAGGAGATTAGAGAGAAGGATTTAGTCCTTGGTGAACACATATCCACATTGTTGAAATCTGTACTAGTCAGGCTTCTCCAGAAGAACAGAACCAAGCAGAACATGTGTGTGTGTGTGTGTGTGTGTGTGTGTGTGTGTGTGTGTGTGTGAATAGAGAGAGAGATTTTAAGACATTGGCTTACACAATTGTGGGGACTGGCAAGTCTGAAATTCACAGGGCAGGCTGGCAGGCTGGAGACCCAGGAAGCAGAATTCCTTCTTCCTTGGAGTTAAGTCAGTCTTTTTCTCTTAAAGCTGATAGAATGAAGCCCACCCACGCTACGGAGGATAATCTACTTTATCAAAGTCTACTGATTTAAATATTAAACTCCTCTAAAAATAACGTCACAGCAACATCTAGACTGGTGTTTGACCAAAATTGGGTAGAGTGGCCTAGCCAGTTTGACATATATTCATAAAATTAACCATCACAGCATCCACTGGGAAGCGTGCTACCCACCACCAATGCTGTCCGTGGGCAGCCCACCCAGTTGCTTCCGTGTTGTTACTTGTTCGCGCTGGCAGAGTCCCTTCCTATTTAGTGACACTCTTTGCTTTGGCCAAGGTCACCGTGAGGGCTCAGCAAGCGATTTGTCCTCAAATCAGGAAAGTGAGTTGTGCTTCCTGAAGCTCTGTGCTGTTTTTCTATGTTACTCCCAGTTGCATGAAGGAAATTCTTCTGCTCTCTTGTCATTCGGAGGTCTGGGATTCTCTGAAGCTGTGCAAGGCTCCTTTTGCCTGGACCTTCCACACGGTCCTTCCCGCAGTGAGATCATTTTGGTGTCCCCAGGTCTCTGTGCAGGAAGCAAAGAACATGTGCTCTCTTTTCTTAGCTGTAATAATTTTTGCTTGTTTTCCTTATTGCCTGAAATATTATTCTATCATATCAATTAGTTTTTAGTGTATGCTAAACTACCCTAAAACTCTGTAGCCTAAAAAAAATAAATAACAGCCATTTTATTTAGCTCATGATCCTGTGGATCAGCTGGTCCCCACTTCTGGCCTGGGGCTGTTGGCTGTTTTCTGCTTTGCTCCCTGGTGCACTGTAGCCAGATTGTGCGTGGATGACCTCAGGTTTTTGGCATATCTGGTGCTTGGTAGGCTGTCTGCGAAATGTTTCTCATTCTCTCATCCTTCAGCCTGCGAGCGCTGGCTTCTTACCCTGGTGTTCTCAGGGTTTCAAACTCAACATGAGTTTCTGTTTATGCCCCATTCACTGTTCTCCCATTTGCTAAAGCAAATCCCATAGATAAGTCACTATAGAAAAGGACTATGTAAGGCGTGGATGCAGGAATGTGTGAACAGTTTGGGGCCATGCCTGCAACCATCTTCCACACCTGTATCTCCCCCGACTTTCAGACCTTCTGTTCAGTGATATGTCCTACTCACCTTCGGTTTAGATTTTCAAAATTAATCTTCCAGAACCCGTTCATTTTTTTCTTAGCAAACATGCTTTATGTCTAACATCATGTCATATTAATTATGGATAATACTCTGAGCAAATCTATCAAAATACAAAGCTCCAAGGAAGTTTGCATCCTTCACAAAATTATTGACAGATAGCGATCATGCTTTGATGTCACCCTGCTCATTTGTGATCCCCGTTGCCTCTCACCGCAAGAGCTCCTAAAGCGACGCTGACCAAGGTGAAGACTATCATAAGACCCTCAGTCTTATGAATGGCTGGGATTTGAAATGAGTCTTGCTATAACCCCTGGTGTCAAGGAACACTATGTATTTCTGTGTTCTTTGAGTGGCAGCTACTTGCTCCACCTTTCTCCATCTACCCGTCATCCTTTGCTTCTTGAGGTGTCAGCATTGGTTGAGAGGCGTCCTGGTATTTAAGATGGCCATGGGCTTTGCAGACAGGCTTAAGCTCGAATCCTAATTCAAAGGGCTTAACTGGCCGCAGACATTGGTAAAGTTAATTTCTGTGCTTTTGTTTTTCCTTCCTCTGTAGAATGCTTCTAATACTATGTTTCATGAAGCTTAAATAAACCAACATGCAAGTGGGCCAGAATCCTCGTTTTGTTTTTAAATAGGCCAGACTCTTTTTAAGCTCTGAACAGTTTGCAAGCAGATTTAACAGAATTGAATTCTTTTTTTAAATGCATGTAATTTTTAAACTAGCCTTCAAATACAACCTCTTCCACGAAGCCTTTCTTCTCTAATTCACTCCCATCGACTTTTCTTTACCATGAACTACAACATTTACATTTGATACCACGCAATCTGTTGCTTAATTTAATTATCCTTTAATTTTTATTTCACTTTGTTTGTCTTACCACTTCAGTTGAATCTAAGCAATGCAATGGCAGAGGGTACACAGTCTCTCCAGCCAGTGACCGAAGTGCCAAGGTCAATCAGTTCTCAATAATCACTTGATCGTTTTACTAATGGGAATTAGCCCAAGTGATAGCAAGTTTATGGTAACTGATAATTCAGTTTGTGCTTTCCTAAATGGATGGGAAAAAGTAAGAAAAAATTTTTAAATGGATTGTTCTTCATCTGAACTAAACCTGGTGTAAAAAGAAATGGCAATGGCTTAAGGTGCAGATAGAAAAACAAGATTAGGGATAAGTATGGAGTTATCTAGGATAAAAACTTAATTATAAATTGTTGCAAAATTTCTCCCTTTAGAAGGAATATCTGTTGTAAAAATACCAATGAAAACTGAGATTCAGGCAAATCAACCAGATTTTTTTTGCTTACACATTATCAAAAAACTGTATTGAGCAATTTAATTATCACTGAATAGTTAAATCAATCCATTGTGCCCAGCATTATACAGTCTGTTATCTGCCTCCCTAGCCTGCCACAAGTCCTCTGAGAAAAGTGCTCTAAATTCTGATAATTAATTTAGTAAAACTCCATTATAAATGGCCTTTGTATCCCATGGATTTAGTTAAACTGCCAATAAAATCACAGCCCTATGAACATGTGGGTGCATTTCAGAACTGTGAAAGTATAGCACGTCTCTATTATACTTGGTCATATTTTTGACTTGCAAAGTGTTGTATGCTTTTCAAATCATTTTAAATAGATTATTACAATTTATTGTCACATGAAGATCATGAAGTAGCCCGGCAAATATTTAATCATTTTACAACTGGAAAATCAACAGAAAGAAATTTGTGAATGCCCAAAGTGACATAAAAACCTTAAAGTAGAACCATGGTCTCCCAATCTCTACCCCTTGTGCCTGCTTCTATTTGAATAGTTATTTCAGATCTGGATTCTGCTTTTCCATAAATGGCTGGCAACCATGAGAGGGACATGGACCCACTGACCAGATGGCACATTACATGGTGTCCTTTGGAATAAAGTAATTGATTTTCTTGGATTTTGTGTTACATTGCATTCTGGGCTCATCCTTTTGCCAGGGCCATTTCCAAAATATTTCAGTGCCTTTGTATTACAGATAAAATTTTTAAAAAGATATTTTCTGTATGTTCTTCAAATTGTCTGAAACAACAATCTTACTTGAGAGGATGGAGGGTAGAAGTATTTAAAATACTCTTGAAAATAATCAAGGCCTTTATGAGCCTACAGAAATTCCTATATTATTGTCCAATCTGCAAGCTATCATGTCAATATGAAAAATAAAAGTGACCGTGTTATTATTGTGCCAGTGCTAGTAAATCATTATGTGAAAACATTCTGGGTTTTTAAAGCATCATTTAACACTCTGATGATAAAATGGAAGAAGTCATAGATCAGAGTCATCAAGTATACCTGTAACAAGATTGATTAGTTTGACCTAGTTTCAAGATAATAGACATTGCCCAAGCATTCATCTTGCAAATGTGCATTTTGTTATAAATAATACTTAGTGGGGGAAAAAAAAAAACCTAACAAATTCCTCCAATCTTTGGGCACCTGCTCCCAATTCACACCCCTGGCTACTACAGCCAGAACTTCATAGTTGTGTACACAGGGAACCTCATGTACAATACTAATTATTTCATGTGAAATGAATCATAGTTTCCTTTGTGCATTCATTTCAGTGTGTTATGAACTTCCCCTCAGAAGAGAATCAATTCCTTTCTGCCTATATTCTGTTAGTGCCCCATCTATGTCTGTTCAGACTGCTATAACAGAATGCAATAGACTTGGTATCTCAGACAATAGAAACATTTCTTTCTCACAGTTCTGGAGGGTGGAAATTTCGCCATCAAGGCACTGGCGGATTTGATGTCTGATGAGGGCCGGCTTGCTGGTTCATAGATGACCATCTTCTCACTGTGGCCTCACGTGGCAGAAGGGGAGAGGAGACCCTCTAGGTCTTCTTTTATAAAAGCACTGATCCCATTCATGAGGGCTCAACCTCCAAATAGTGTCACATTGGGAGTTAGGTTTCAACATATGAATTTTTGGGGGAAACAGATATTTAGTCAGTATCTTACCCCTCCCCAATTACAGTACCTTATACATTTAAGTATGTATCTTTTGGTGGCCTTTGCCCATTGGGAATGCTCTGGCACAGTATAGAGTGGAAAGTCTGTCAATGTTACTCTGTGATGTCGGCCATTCAAAGTAATCAATGCCGTCAAGTATAGTCCAAGCACATTTCAGTCTGCCGGGAATAATTGTCTTATTTAACTTAGTAGCTAGCCATATGCTTTTCTTTTTCTCTCCACACTATGTATTTATTTAGTTATTTTTGGTCTTGCATTTGCATTTAAATTCCACCTCTTGTAATGGAGCAAGTGACTGTTGTTTCCATTGACTAGTATAATTAGGTAGCTGCTTGACGCAACTAAAACTCCAAGCCCAGCATGTACAGAGAGTGTTTTATGAAGTTCATGAATTGAAGTTTTCATTGCCAAAATAGGGGGTATTACCTCCAGCATGTCTGCCATTATTTCAGGCCGTCTTTCCTGTTGATAAAGGCCTTTTGTGGTTCTAGATTTCTGGCTGCGTTCCCTTCCCTGTTCTACTACTGTATTGCAGTCACAGAACAAAAGAACTATCACACATGAGCATTCAGGAATTGGGTGCCCCTAGGCTGGATGTTGTCCTCCTCTTTAGTTCTTGTAAACATTCCAAGAAGAGGGGGAAAAAGGTCACATTCGTTGAACGCCAATGAAGTGCCAAGCACCGTGTTGAGAACTTGATATATGTTATTCACTCTTCAAACTACGGCAGAAAACTTTATGACATGGGGGGTACATAAAACATCTAAGTCTCAGATCATGAGCTCATAAGAGAGAACCAGCATTCAAACCCAGATACATTTCATGTCAAAGCATAAACCCTTTTTGCTCCAGGTCAGGTATGTCCACCTCACTTTACAGACGAGGCCCCTGAGATTCCAAGCAGAGTTTGATCCATACCCGGTGTGTGAGAGGTAATGCCAGCACAGTATATGTCGTTAGAGATCCAGCAGGTAGGTGGGCTGTCCCAGTCCCCTTTTTTGGTTTGTGCTGGCAGCACGTGTATCTATAAATGCCAGTCCCAGAGTTTTGTGACCTCTCCCATGTTTACCTGATTGGCTTATTTTTTATATGTTGCTTATTAGAGTAGTCAACTATTAAGAAAAATACTAAAAGTATCTGGAAATCTAATTAGAATTTCTGTCTTTTATCTTATAGAACTTGAATAAGTGTAATAAGGCCAGGGTTCGATGGACTTTTAAATATTTGTTTAACTACACTTAGGAACATCTCCTATTACAGCAGAGCTTGATATTTCTATATTATCCACCAGGAAAAAAAAACCATGAAGATGACTCCACAGACCTTTTGGAAAAGCACAATTTTGCTGTGGCATTGTCTGATTCTTCCAGTAGCTGGTTTACCTATTTGCTTTTTTCTTTTCTCTCTCTCTCTTTTTTTTTTTGTAGGTCTTTACTTTTTATTGTATTAACTGTCTGCATAGACACGTTCCTGTTATAAGCCAACTTGATTGCTTTGTTTGAGAAAGAAAGAGGCCATAAACAACCTTCTGTTAAAAAGGAAAAAGGGAGGAAAGGAAGGCGGGAAGAAGATAAGAAAAATAGAAAGAAGGAAAGAAAAATGAAAAGGATTTGAAGAAGCTACGAAGGCCTAGAGCACAGGATTTAATCTAGAGATATACCTATTCATCAGGATGGCCGCTCAGAAAATGACAGGGAAACGTATGATTACATCTGTTAGCCAGAAGGGGCCATAGGCAATTGTGTAAAAGCTGTCTGAAAAGTCAGGTCCCATTATCTTTTATTAAAGATAACACAGTATTTTTTATTTCCCAGCTAAGGAATGAGTTCGGTTTTTTTCCCCTCCACACTTGAGAACAACGCTACTCGTTCTATTTATATGTCATGTTTCATGAAGCTTTTTTCTTTTATTACAACTAAGAATGGTAGGAAATGCTAGCTGCAGCAGTACAAAAAGCATGATGAGAGTGCTGACGGAAGCTTTGTAATCTCACTCTGATCCTACCTTGGCATGAATGTGCCCATCTCTTCACCACCGTGTGTTGCAAACCGCAAATAAGGCTTCTGATGTGCTGTGAAAAGATCACTCATTCTAAAATAATGAGCCTAAGAACCCCGACTGTAACATGTAATATGATTTCTAAATTCTGAAAATTCCCCTTTAGGCGCGGGACTCATCAAATCTAATAAGACTAAAATGCTTTTGTTGATTTTGTAGTTATATTAAATTCAAGTGATTGGGTCCTCTTGAATTATCTAGAATTCCTGCTTCCTGCCGTGCTCCCTAATACCTGGGCTTGGAGACCCATGAGAGCACATTATGAGCACCGTGTAGAATTCTGATTATCTCCATGTCACCTGGGGCACATCCTCAGATTGCGATTTGTGTCATTTCCTATCCAGAACTGCTCTTTGGATTTAAAATTAAATTTTTTGAAGGGGATCTGCCAGGTGTCACTCTCATTGTGATGTGACTGAAAGCCCATAAGAACAGGGAACGTCGGGTTCTCAGACTGTCCAGGGGTCCTGGTTTGCTTCATGCATGACATTTGCTTCTTCCTCTACTGGGGTTCATCTGTGAAAAATGTGTGTGGTGTGGGTAGCCGTGGACTTCTGTGTGAGAAGCAATGAACACATCACTCCTTTATGCTATTCTGGAAGCTTTGCTGGTGAATAGTTGGCCCTCACTAACGTGATCTGCTGGGTCTTCCTTGGGTTTCCTCAACCAACTGCTTGGCAGATGGTTCAGCAGTCTTGGCTTAGGGATAGAAGTCAGATGTCACATTTTTCTTAGAACATGTTGAATTCTAAAAAAGCAGTAGAAGTCTACCATGTATAATTTGGGAAATATGAAAAAATAAAAAGAAGAGACTAAACAACACTCATAAAAAGCCCCTTAAGATAGCCATGGCTCAAATTCTAGCACGTCCATCAGCCTTGTTTGTAGGCCTGAGCCAACACTGGCTCTATTATTGGAGCTAGCCCCACTCACTATGTTCCCCCAGCCCCATATCTGTTAGTTTTCTTGGGCTGCTCATGAGCCAGTAACTCATGTCTCTTTGCTCCCATCTACTGGTGTTGCTCACACCCTTCCACAGCCTCCTTTCAAGATCCCTGCTTCTTGGGGTACAATCACTCTGACCCTAAGGGTACTGATTCCGCCTGGGGTATTACAAAGCCTGTACCACTTCACAGACTTCCTATGTGGTCTCTTGGACTCTAACCTTTCACAAGATTTACTTGAGCTCCGGGGACAGTACAAGGAAAACACAACACACAGAGTAACTATGGCCCTTTCACAGCCCAGATCTATCCTTGAGTCCATTAGAAGCTACTTCTCTGTGGCTCTTCTAATGCCTAGGGTCAGTGGTCAACATCAGCACTGAAAATCTCCTAGGTATGTTTAGGCCCAGAGTCTACTTTGGGCTAAATTGACTCCTAGTCAAAGAGAAAAGAGTAAAGTTTTCTTTCATCCTACTCTGAGTCACATTTTCTGAATTCTCATATCTGACTCTTGGATTGACCTCTTTGAAGGACTTCTTAAGAGTGACCTCTTCCAAGTATATCTTGACATGACAGACACCATCCCTGTTGATAAGGGCGTGGACCATACCCCATTATTGACACATAATGGTCTAACTTCAGGACATTTCCCAAAGTCGGGGGCACAAATTCACTAGAGTATGAGCTTTGTAAGTAGAAAGACTTTGTCATATTCTTTGCTCTGCCTCTGAGCCCCATAGAGTGCCTGGCACACATTGGGTGCTGGGTAAATATTATTAAATTGAATATAATTAACAAAGAGAATATGAACATTTAAAATGACTTGTTTTATCTTACATATTTCACTTAAAAATATATGAGACATTTCCACATTCATAGGTTAAGGTATAAGTGGAGGTTACTTCAAATTGAAAAACCCCAGATTCTCATGATCCTCCACGACACAGAAAGTGTTTAGTTGTAAACAGAAAGGGAAACTTCCCAGGATTGTCATCTATAGATTTCAAATAATCTATCTTTTTTCTCTAAGTAAAAGCAAGGAGAGTTGTTACCCAACTGCAGGAAAATGCTCTCAGTGTTCTGAAACAGCCTAAGGAACTTGCTTTTATTCCACGGAAAAGAGTGTTATGAGCAAATAGTAGCTCCTGTTAGAAAGAAAACATGATTTAATGGTTGAAATGCTTGGACATTCTCAAAAACCCAAGCAAAGGCATAGCAAGGTCATAATGAGAATTTCATAAAAATCGTAAAAGACAAATTTTTCAGTTGGAAGTTTATCCCTAAGCCTAAAATAATATCATATTGAGTGAAACAACTGCTTTAGGTTATGCTTTGATATTTTTCCCTGAGAGTTTTTTTCAAAAAATCTAACACTATTATAAAATATCTTAACACCTTGTAGATAATCTATCTTTAAAAAAAATGATACAAGGTCAGATCACTTCTGGTTTAGAAAAGTAGCATTTCTAAGTAGATATTTCTTTTCCTCTAGTTTAGGGAGAATGAGTAGGTGGGTCATCATTTCTGGAATGACAGGTTCATGCCAGTGAATAGCAGTTGATAAGATGAAGGTGTTGGGTGGTTGTGCCACACAAAGCTCAAAATTGCTCCACTGAGATACTTTTGCTCAGTCTGGTGTGCAATCAATGAACAGTCATTAAGGAAGGATAACACCTTGTCCCTCTACAATAAGGAAATTTCCACTGCCTTGCCTTTTTACGAACACTCCCTCTAAGCATATTAATGCTTTCCAGCTCCCAACTGGGCCCTCAAATTTGATAAATATTCCAGATTTATTAACAGATGTCCAATGGCAGCCTAATAAATTTCTGGTCACTGGTGTGGTACCATAAACAGAAACAAATTATTGAAAATGTAAAAACTTTTATCCAATGCCCTAACTTGTGTGTCAAGCCTCCAGCCAATAGGAACTAAAATTTCCTTCACTGGAAATGATGGCAACATGCCCCTGCTGCTCCACTGAGCCCTTTACAAGAGAAATGGGAACACACAGTGAAGTGTGACCAGCCTGGCAGCTGGCACCCCCCTCCCCCCTCCCTGCCTTGCTGCTGGGAAGGAGGGGCTGGTGGCAGCTATTCTGAGCCCTGTTCACTCTGCACCTGCACATCCTGCCGGTTTTGTCAGATGGTCACTCACTTTACATGAGCACTCACGCTATGGAAATCCTGGGGACATGGCTTGAGGGGCTGCCACTAAGAGTCAAATAACGCTGTGTGGTTGGGGCCACCTCTGTAACTGGAAAGTGAGACATTTTACCAAACGATCTATTTAAGGCACATGAAGTCAGAGAAAAAAGATTCAAGGAAATTGGCAGTGAGGTGAAGTTTCAAAATAAGGAATGGAAGAGAAATATAGCCATTGCTTAGATTACATCATACAAATGATGTGAAAATTCTCCCAGCGTCTTAAATGGGACCTCTGTGGGCTCCTACATTTTGTGGACAATGAGAACGGTAGAGGCCTGACAGAGAGAGTGGAATGAGTAGTGCTGAAGTCATTAAGGAGTTTAGAGGTAAACGTATGAGAATAATAAAATAAGGCCAAAAACATTTTCTTGAGAGATGCAAAGGTAAAGAGCATAATTTCATGCAATGATATTTTTCACTGCATTGAAACTGAAACATCAACTTGTTTGAAGATGTCTGAAGTTAACACGTCTAGTTGGTCACCGTTAGACCAACTAGACAGTTGATGGTGATCAGCTAGAGATGTTCCATGCAGGGGAAGAGCCCAGGGTTTAGACCACACATGAGGCACTTACCCGAGAGAACAGAACAAGTGTCTGAAAAGGAAACATTATTTTAAATCAGTGGGATGTCAGGAAAGGCAAGCAAATATTCTTTTCAGGAACTCTTTAAAAATAGATATATTACAAAAAAGACACCTGCGCTCGAATGTTTATAATAGCACAATTCACAATTGCAAAGCTGTGGAAACAACCCAAGTGCCCATCAATTCATGAGTGGATTAATAAAATGTGGTATATATATATATATATATATACACCATGGAGTACTATTCAGCTTTAAGAAACAATGGTGATGTAGCACCTCTTGTATATTCCTGGATAGAGCTGGAGCCCATTCTACTAAGTGAAGTATCTCAAGAATGGAAAAACAAGCACCACATGTACTCACCAGCAAATTGGTATTAACAGATCAACACCTAAGTAGACATATAGGAATAACATTTATTGGGTGTCGGGCAGGTGGGAGGGGGGAGGGGGGATGGGTATATACAAACACAAGGAGTAAGATGTGGAAAGTTTAGGGGATGGACACGCTTGAAGCTCTGACTCGAGGTGGGAGTGGGGCATGGGCAATATACGTAACCTTAACACTTGTACCCCCATAATACGCTAAAATAAAAAAAATTAAAATTAAAAAAATAAAGTGTACAATGCAATGGTTTAAGAATAAAAAAATAGATATGATATCTCTTCTTCTCTGATGGTCAAAATATTTTGTCTTGAGTAAAATGCCCCTTTTAGTAGATCATAAGGTAAACAATCTAGATATTCCCCCCTGTGATAATGGCACAGTGATAAAATAGAGAAATCGGGTTTGGAGAAAGGACTAGTTATGCATTTAATAAATTATTAATGTATATACAGAATGTGTCTGTGCTTCATTGGAGGCACAGTGGGGATCAATATACCCATCACTGCCTCTCTTACAGGTAAGGACGACTTTGGAACAATCATTACATCAGCAGCAAAACAACCAGATACTTCAACTAACGGCTGCCCTCAATTCCCTCTAATCTTGTCCTTCCAACACATCCACCAAGGGAGTGTCTGGTCCTGGATCAATCTCACTATGTTCTTATCTCTATCTGAAACTGTGCATATTGCTATTGAAAAATCACTCAACTCTATATACATTATTGCTGCCAAGATGTTGTGGTTCCCAACTCCAATCAGGCCTTCACGACTTCCTAGCAATCATATTTTCTAGTTGGATCTATCTGCCAGTTAGTGTGGTGATCATTTAAAGCTCTCTCTGCTTCCTTTACCTCTAGTATCATGCTTCATTCTTTATCATCTGCAATATCAGAACATAACCTTTCAGAGGACAGAGAAAGCAATGATCTAACTCCCTGTGCTGTACAAAGACACTTTGACTCTGTGTTTACCATTCTCTCCATCTTTCATCGAGGTTGAGCTTCCCTGTCCTCATTGTCATCCTCACACCACCCCAGAACTCTTGTTCCATCCCTTATGTTTCTCTTTTTTATTCTAAACAACCATATCTTTATTGGCTTATTCCCCACAGTTCTCTCCCATCATAAAACTTTCCTACAATGATCCATGATCTGCTCTAGCTATTTTCCTATATCTTTCCTATTTTCACAACCTCAGTTGCATTTACTGTCTCTAATTCCTTTCTCTCCAATTTAGTTCTCAGTTCACTAGAATCTTGCTTGTATCCTCCACTTATACACTGAAACTTGATTTGCTGTGGTCACCGATATTCTTGTTGCTAAATTCAATTATCACTTTTCAGTCCTTAAACTGACCTCACTGTAGCATTTTTCACTCCTTTTTGTCTTTCACTACTCCACTCCCTGTTTGACCATAACTTTATCACCTCCTATCTTAGTATCTTTCACAGATTCTTCTACCTGCCTCTTAACAATCAGAATTTTGGAGACCCAGCCATAGGATTGCTTATTTATTGACTCTTCAAACTTCATGCACTTCCTTATTTTTCTCACTGTTGGTATGACAACTACTGCAAATACACATCTAGACTCTCTTTGGAGCTCCTGACCAACTGCATACTACAAGATATCCATGTGGGTGTTTAACAAGCGTCTCGTATATTCAACAAATACAAAATTGACCTTATTGTTTCATCCCCAAATCTGTATAGATTTTGCTTCCTGAATATCTATCAGATCTGTCTACTTCTCTCCATCCCCACTGCCTCTGTCTTCATTCCAACCACAGTTAAATCCCACTGGGAACTGCCACAGTCTTCTAACTTGCATCCCTTCTTGAAGGTCCCATGCCAGTACCTTCATTTCACTGCATCTAAAATGACCATTCCAAAACTCAGATCTAATCAGGTCTCTTCTGAGGTTCAATAACTCTAATAGATTCCCCATTGTTCTCAGGATAAAATCCAAACTTTTTAGCTTCAATATAAAGTCCTTTTGTGATATAGGCACATTCACCACTGCATCTGCTCAGATCACAACTCTTTAACCCACCCTGTCCCTTCCAGCCACCAAACTGATGACTGTTTCTCAAATGACACTCTACCTTTGATCACAATCGTTTGCATATGCTGCTTTCTTTACTTGGAACCTTCTCTTGCCTCCTGTCTTTTTATTTGGAACTTGAATAATTACCAACTCCTCCAGAACACTTCCCTGAGCTCCCAAGACTAGATTGGATATTCCTTTAATGTGTTCCCAGAAAACACTCTGCACTTACCCTGGTGAAATTCTTATTATAGTGTGTAGTTAAGTGTCCACAGCCTTGCCAGTTTCACCTGTTAAATAGACTGCACAGTTCTCAAGAACAGGGCTGGCACCTTGTTCAGTGTCTTTTATTTGTTTGTTTTCCCATGAATTGAATAAATGATACCTGAGCTGTACATTTGGTAATCAAACCTTTAAAATCAGATGCGCTTGCCAAAGAAGAAAGAATATAGAAAGAGACAAAGGAAAAGGGAAGCCATAGCACAAATTGTAAGAGACATTTTACTGTAGAGAGTGGAAAGGGGAAGGTAGGGAATTATAGGTCTGGAATCAGAGGGAAGGGGAGAGTAGGTAGAGTGTGGTTCCAGGAAGAGACATTCACAGCTTGTTTAAGGAAAAAAGTACTGGGATGGAGGGGAGAAGCTGTAGGACTTTTCTATTAGGAGGTCACTGGTGACCGTTGAGAGAGCAGTAGACTTTGGGGGAGCAGAAGGCAGAGTACAGTGAGCTGAGGAAGGGGTTGCAGTCAGAAGTGGGGCATACATGTGCCTAATACTCTTTCATGAAGAATGACCTCAAAAGAAAGCAGATCAAATTGCAATAGGGTAGTACTTGGGAAGGTAGCAAAATTAAAGACCAGTTAGTCCTTCCTTCCTCCCTTCCATTCTTCCTTCCCTTCCCTCCCTGCTTCCTTCTTTTCTTTCTTTCTCTCTTTCCTCCCTTTATTTTTCTTCCTTCCTTCCTGACTCCCTCCCTCACTTCTCTCTTTCTCCTCCTTCCTCCTTTTCTCCCTCTTTTTACTCCCTCCTCCTCTTTCTTCTCTCTCATTTAATAATAAAGCTTTGAATGTACTTATAGGGCTGCCAAGAAAAAAACTATTTAATGAGGATAAAGAGCTTGATGATTCCCAAGAAAGAAGGGTTCTTTGATGAGGCACAGCCCTAGAAATTGCTGAGTGAGCAGAACTTTCACATTAGTGAAGAAAAATGGATTAAAAATACACATAAAGGGGAGAACCTTAGGAATGAAGACAGATGTCCCTTCTTGTGATATGAGAAAAGCGAGATTTATGGCAAGGATAGCACACAATTTGGGTGATAAAAAAATAACGGAGTTCAAGTTAAATGAATGCTATCTTCTTAGCAATGTATTAGATGAAGACAAGCACAGATTTGGGGGAACAACCTTGAAATATGAGCTTGAATAAAGTGGAAAGTTTTGAACGATATATTAATCAAGTAAAGATAGAATGTGGAAACCTCAGATTCCATATTGATAAACACTTGTGAATTTGGAACTCTTTGCTGCCTTCTAATGTCCTTGAAAATGTTCTTCCCCCTGTAAACTGTTATCTTCAGAAAGATGCTAATTCAATGCCAAATGCCATTTGAGCCATTACGTGTGCCCCGTTGCATGTTGTAGTTGTTGACATCACAAGGGACGATATACATTTAAAGTTAGGTAGAGTATGCCAACAGGTAGCATATTACCTAACACATTGCTGGTCTATTTATGATATATCTTGGCACTTCAGTAGTTCAAAAAGCAGCTTTCATTTGAATCGAAAATAAACACGAGCATATTAATAGTAAATTTCTGAAGATTTCACTTAAATCTAAATTGAACTCCCAATTTATCATAAATTATTATTATTATTTTAAGGCAGATAAAACAATGTTGTTCATCCATCCTTACAACCTGGATCCCACACATTGATATCACTGTTGTATTTTCTGATGGGGAGGAGGAGGTGGCAGAGGAGCTTAAAAAGTGAAGCAAAATATCGGTATGAAACTTGCATTTCTCTGTTACAGTATGTTTTCCTATCATTGCATAATCTTTAACTGAAAGAAAGGGTGGTATTTTCATTTCCTAAATGCCATGATTTTTTCTAGTGACTTTGCTCTTTTTATGTTCAAATTGGCTACATTTATATGCATTACTTTATAGATCATTTTTATTACTTTTACCATTTTAATCAATAAAAACTAAATGATTCAAATAATTAGTCATCTCATTGATCATCTGAATGGAAATTTCTGGATTCAATCATTTATTAGTCATAGCTTTTGTCTTCTTTATCCCAATTTCACCAAAATTTCTCTTAACATTCAAATTCAAATTCTGAAAATGCTAAAATATTAATATAATTAAAATAGATTCTACCACCCAGCCTATCTTTATTTATAATTGCACTTGGCATGCCATTCCAGTCAGATACTTTTATAATTAGCCTAAAGTTCAGTAATAACATTTTTATGTGAAAAAAAGAGACTTGCTTTTTTTCAGCATAGTTAGGTCTCAAGCTGTGTTGCTTTTATAAATTAAGTTCTCACTTTCAGAATTTACTTTAATGAATTTCTTCTAAAATGTTTTTTTTCAGCTCCCTCTAAGGAAATGTGGCATCACTGCCCATTAAGGAACTGTGCGTAGGTTAAGGCATGTCACCCGAGGAAGAATGAGTGGGGTCTCAACTTCCCTGAGTCTCATCCTAAGTTTCATTAGTCTACTGAGCATTTTACTTGATTTTTAAAGTTGAGTTCAAAATACTTCTGAAAGAAAAGCAAACTGACGTTTTGGCCATTTTTCATTCCACATGTATCTAAACATGTACTTGCATTTTTAAATATTGAGTGATGGGTTGGAACAATTATTGTGCTCACACTGGGTTACTCTGTGCTCACTCTGTGTTAATTAAAAACAGAGCCAATGATATTTGAAGATTTTTATCCTTTATTGTTTTAGGAAATTTAATAAATTCTCAAGACTTGTATGATAAACAGTGTGATTTTTTTAGATACAAAATAACAAGTTTAAAATCCTTACATACAAATTACATATAGTCATGCCCCAAATGACGTTTCAGTCAATGATGGTGGTCTCGTAGGGTTATAATACTGTATTTTTACTGTATCTTTTCTATGCTTAGATATGTTTAGATACGCAAGTACTTACCAGTATTTGGTACTTGTCTGCAGTATTCTGTACAAATGCCTGCCCCCAGTATTTAGCACAGTAGCTTGCTGCATGGGCCTGCCTGCAATGCCACATAGCCTAAGTGCGTAGTAAGCTACACCATCTAGGTTTGTGTAGGTGCACTCTATGATGTTTGCACAATGACAAAATCGCCTAGGATATAGTTCTCTGAATGTATCCCCATTGTTAAATGGTGCATGACTATGTTTTCCTCTTATTTATTTTCAGAGCAGCTATTAGATGAGCAGCTTCAATCCAGGCATTGATTTATTTAATTTAGCAGTCAAAAGTAATATATCAGCCCAAATAAAGCAAACTTTAATCATATCCAGTACCAAAGCAAAGTGGGCATTTATTATAAGTATCAAAGAACTACTCTAAAATAAACATTTTCGTTTAAAGTTAAATTCACTGCCCTTTATATTTTAAATTCAAATTCTGCAGGTGTAAAGTGCATGGCCATGGAAACAAAAAGAGTTTAAGCAAAGTTCTTGCCTTTCGAGATCTTTATAAAATAACAGGAAAGGCTTATAACACAATTCATTACAGTAAAAGACAGGTATTGGGGGCTCATGGGAGGGAGAGCTTGCTCTTGGGGAAACAGAAAAGGTCTCCAGAGGGAGGACTGTATTTGAGTGGACCCAGAGAGTTGGATAGAATTAAACCAGGTGAAGAAAAGCAAGAAGGAAGCTCTTTTAGATATACATAGTGCTAAAGCAAAGGCCCAGAGGAGAGAGCCAGCCTGCACCAGGTCCCTGAGAGATTCAGCTGGACTGGAAGAGCTAGTAAATGTAACATAAAGGCAGGGTGTGGGCTGGCTGAGTTCTGAGGAGCTGGTTCTTTATAGAAGAATAAAAGTTGACCTGCAGAGCACCATGAAGGAGTGAGTCGAATAAGGGGAAGAAAGTGAAGACCACAATCAAAGCATGTCCTATTCAATGACATGGAAGAGTTGAAATGGTGTCCCAGCATGCAGACCAAAGCCACTAGACAAGAAGAGGTAAAATGGTGTGTCCGTTACCTCCCCAAACAGCCTCCAGCCTTGTTACCTTTCCATCCATTCTCCAGTTTGGGAGAATGATTTTTTTAAAGAGCAAACTCTAACCTTGTGTTTGTTGCAAAAATAAAAGACAGTGAAGCTAAAGTATCTAACCCAGTATCTGGAACACAGTAGAAACAAATAAATGTAGCTACCTCGCTAGCATTGTTTTGTCACTTTCCAAAGTCAAACCTCTTCAAAGGTTCTGCCTTCTCAGAGGAAGAAGTACCAATAAGGACTTTCAGCACACAGCCCTGCCTCCTTCCCCAGCCTGATGCTTGCCCATTTTGCAGTTATGCCAGACTGACTGCAATTCCTCCAGTGTACCCAGCCACCGCATGGCCTTTGCTTGAACCAGTCTGCCCTTCAATGCTCTCTCCCTCATGGGCTTCTACTTATTCTTTAAGTCACTGCCCAAGGAAAGGTCACCATCTTTGGAAAACATTCTCCAACTTCCTCCCTGTACTTGTCTGTTTGATGTCCTGCATACACCTTTCCACACAGGGCATGCAGTAGATTTTTGAATTGTAATTTGTTCTTTAAAAACACATTATTTTGGAATAGATTTAGATTTACAGAAAAAAAAAATCACAAAATAATACAAGAGTTCCCATATCCCCAACACCAGTTTCCCTGTTATTGACATCTTATATTAGTAGGATACATTTGTCACCACTAATGAACTAATATTGATACTGATTGATATTACCATTAACAGGATTGGTTAATATTAAAGAATTTAACATTAATTAATATTAACTGAAGTCCATACTTTTTCTGAATTCCTCTCTTTTCACCTAATGTCCTTCTTCTGTCCTGGGATGCCATCCAAGATATCACATTACATTTCGTAGTCATGCCTCCTTAGGCTCCTCTAGACTGTGACAGTTTCTCATGCTTTTCTTGTTTTTGACGACCTTGACAGTTTTGTGGAGTACTGGTCGGGTATTTTGTACAATGTCCCTGAATTGGGATTTGTTTAATGTTTTTACTCATGATGAGACAGGCGTTACGAGTTTTGCGGTGGAAAACCACAGAGATAAAGTGCCATTTTCATCACATCAGGAAATCATTGATGGTTTTTTACCATCTCTATTGTTTCACCTTTACCTGAATGTCATATAAGTGGAGTCAAATACGCTATAGGCTTCTTACACTGGCTTCTTTCAGTTCGTAAATATGCATTGAGGTGTATGTACTATAAACATGACATCACTGTTGATGTAAAATTCGTTGTAAAGGGACTCGTTTTTTCCCTGTTTTCTTTCTTTTTAGAAAGAAGTTACTAAGTGCAGAGCAAATGTAAGGGGTGAGGAGTTATGCTCCACCTCATTCAGTTTGAAGTTTCTACATAAATTATTTAGAATCTTTGGCAAGGGAGATTTGCCTGTTCTCCCCCATTTGTTTATTTATTCAAATATTTATTTTCATCAGCATGAACCCTTAGATATATCATACTATATAATCTAATACTAATTTAATTTTAATTTTTGCTAAATTTAGTCCATCTTTGGCCAGTGGGGACTCTTTGAGTTGGCTCCTGCATCTCTTTGGCATACCCCATCATGGTGAGCGTTTTCTGTTTTTTTAAGTTTTAGGTTTTTGTTTTTAGCCCTTCCTTTCTGGCACTACAAGATGCTCCAGGATTACTTTATATATTTCCTGCCCCAGCCCTAGATTCAGATGTTTCTCCAAGACGCCGTAGTTCCTATTTTTGGAGAACGTTATCAGAAATTAGAGTCTAGGTGGGCTCACTGCTGTCAGGTATAGCTTCTTCAAGTTCCTCTCAGCTGGGCAGGGCAGGGAGATTTATGTGTGTGTACTATCCTGTGTGTGCACACATCTATCATATAAAAATTTCTGCATGTAAGCGTCTGTTATCTATGTAAGGGTGAACTTGAGTTTAT
This sequence comes from Microcebus murinus, assembly GCF_040939455.1. Taxonomy (NCBI): domain Eukaryota; kingdom Metazoa; phylum Chordata; class Mammalia; order Primates; family Cheirogaleidae; genus Microcebus; species Microcebus murinus. The sequence goes on along the minus strand of NC_134122.1, from coordinate 47,891,514 downwards.
ACTGATGTCTTCAAATTGAATCCATTATCACATGTGCCAGTTTAGACTCTTCCTCTTGCTTGTCTATAACCTCCCACTCCAAGGGTAAGAATTGTGATTCACACATTTGCCATCCATTTACTTTGATTGTGCAATCCCACTATACTGGTGATACAAGGGTTTCCAGAGTCATTAGCCCACACCCGCAAGGGGCAACCTTATCAACTAGAGTACAGTGCTTACAAATAGTTCCTTCCTCCTTTGGTCTTAAAACCTTACTCATTTCCAAGGTTACATAGGCCAGCAACTTTTTACCCTACCCTCTTCCATGAGGTTGTTTCATACATGTGCAATGTAGTTAGATTATTCTGTCATAGTCTGAATTCCATTTGTGGACCCCTCAACTCCCTGCACGATTTTTTTTTAAATTGCACACATTGAGGTTTACTTTATGTGAGGTAATACCCTGTGGGTTTTGACAAATCCATAGCATCATGTACCTTTGCATTCATACAGAATAGTTTCACCCCCCCCCCCAAATTTCCTGCGATTCACCTATTCAACTCTCCCCTCAGCAGACTCCTGGCAACCAGTGATCTTTTCCATCTCTATGGCTTTGCCTTTTCTGGAAATGTCATATAAATGGAATCACAGAGTATGTAACCTTTTCAGACTGGTTTCTTTCAGTTAGCAAAATGCATTTATAATCTGTCAATGTCTTTGGGTGACTTGATATTTCACAACTTTTTATTGATAAATAATATTTCATTGTATGGAAGTGCAATTTGTTTGCCCATCTATTAAAGGAAATCTTGGTCACTTCTAGTTTTGGGCACTATAAATAAAAAATACTGTAGACATTCATGTGCTAGTTTTTGTGGGGGCTTAAGTTTTCCAATCAGTTGGGTAAATACTTAGGATCAGAAAATGGCTGTTTTTACCTTTATAAAGAAAATAGAAAACTGTTTTTTAATGTGGCTGCACTATTTTGCATTCCCAGCAGAAAAGAATGAGAGTTCCTGACACTTTGTAACCTTTCCGTCGATATGTATCATCGATGTTTTTGGATTTTGATCATTCTAATAGGTGTGCAGGGGTATCTAGTTACTTTTTTAATTTTTATTTTCTTAATTATTCATATGTTTGTCATCTGTATATATTTTTTTCAGTGTGTCTATACTAACTCCTATTATTGAGAAAAAAATAAGCTTACTTCAAAAACCTCTAAATATTGTAATAGTGTATTTTTACTTGGCTTTGTTGGAGAATAAAATGTTCTGCATATTTCTACATTCGTCATTTCTACATGACGAATTTTACCTTTTCAAATGCCAGTTCTAAAAATAAGTATAATATTTTGGAGGATTTCTAAAATGACCACTTCTGTGTCTTCTTAAACAGAGAATTACAATCCAACAAAAGTCTTCCTTTGTGACTCAGAATCCTCATGGAGAAGGGCTGCTCTTTTACTACTAAGTAACTTTACTTTGTTTACTTGTTAAGATTTCTATTTCCTTGATGCCATATCATAAGCAGTCATTTTCTTTTCTATTTAGAGTGACTTCTAAAATATTTCTCCCCATCTCCTTAATCATATTTATGTTGTACATTGATAATGAAACAACCACATTTTTATTTTATTTTTATTTACTTATTTATTTTTGAGACAGAGTCTCACTTTGTTACCCAGGCTAGAGTGAGTGCCTTGGCGTCAGCCTAGCTCACAGCAACCTCAAACTCCTGGGCTCAAGTAATCCTCTTGCCTCAGCCTCCCGAGTAGCTAGGACTACAGGCATGCGCCACCATGCCCGGCTAATTTTTTTTTTTTCTATATATATTAGTTGGCCAATTAATTTCTTTTTGTTTATAGTAGAGACGGGGTCTCGCTCTTGCTCAGGCTGGTTTCGAACTCCTGACCTCGAGCAATCTACCCGCCTCGGCCTCCCAGAGAGCTAGGATTATAGGCGTGAGCCACCGAGCCTGGCCAACCACATTTTTAAATACCTGCACATAAAAGTGCACATAAAAGTAAGTAACATATGACAAGAATATAAATATAAGATTTAGTGAGATGTTTTTTGATTATTATTTTTTTAACTCAGAGGCATTTTTTATCACTTATAAATTATGGGTTATATTTGGAAGGAGATAAGGGTGCTAGAAGTTGAGCCCCTAGATAAGGGAAATAATGACTGAGCTTTGAAATTATATTGTAAATATAGAGCACTTTCCACTGAAGAACTCAAACCTCTTTTATAATATGCTTTTCATCCTGTTAACTTTTCGAAGTAGCTGTGGTCAAAAGAAAATTATGCCGTGTAGAATTCCCTTTGCTTTTAGAGAGTGATGGCAATTCTATTGCTTCAAAATTTGGGGTGAAGTCATTCTCTGAGTGCGTCAGACTTAACAAAAGCTGCACTAGGCTGTTGACAAGACCAACAGTTGTTTGGAGCTGGATTTTTAGTTTTCCATGTGCTCATGGTTTGAAATGAAAAATAAACTGGGATTTCTTGGTAGGTTAATTGTCGAACTTTAGCTGTGTGAGTGAAGCAAATAACACGTGTACAAGAAGATTAAGTAGCGATTATTTTGCGGAGAAGCGTAACATAACTGAGCCATCTGGTGTGCCGTTATTAGGAGGGGGACTTTGATGGATTACTCATTAAACTCTTTCAACACTTTGTTCCAGGACTGTCAGTGATCTTCTGACTCTTATTAGATTAAGGGGGTGCTGATTTAGGAGGAGTTGGGAGCACAGGGAAGCTCCATGTTCATCACTAACAATTAACAAGGCAACCTTGAGAACACTACCCCAAGCCCACTCTAAGATCTCTTCTTGGCATTTAAGATGTTAATATCACTATTATCTTTTCCCACAACAAAATAGCTCCAATAGCCCCATCTCCAAAGCTCATAAAAATATTTGGAAAAAGGAGTATGAACATCTATATTATCTTGGAAGAGCTGAACAAGCCATTCATCATTGCAACACAAAATAATTAGTTTGGTACGTTTCCATGCAGTGCTGTTTTTCATGTGTCATTTATTCATAAATTTACTTGTTCATTCATCAAATATTGATTCAATAGCAATTTTCGCTATTGACAAGCTAAGTGCCAAGCTTATAGTCTTAAATGAAGCAGCAAATTCACCCCAACTTCCTGATTTTTCATCTAAGCATTTATTCTGCCCTCGAGCCATGTTTTCCGGAGGTCCCATAATGAGCACCTAGTGCCAACTATAATCTCAATCTCTCTAGCTTACTATTTGAGCGAAGTCCTTGAAATCATTTTATAAGCATTGTTAAAGAGTCAGTCCTCTTAAATATTAAGTCAAAAGATTTGATTTGACCTTAACATATGAGGTCTTGTCTATATCCCCATCAATATATCTCTACTGAATTTGTGGCATGATGCAAACTCATCAAAACAAATTGTCCTTAATCATACAATGATAGAACATGAGTATCACTTGGAGGAGGTGTAAAATGGGAATGCATATCATCAAATCAAACAAAAATAGAATATTGTACCTTAGAAAAAGAGAAGTAGAGGTTACTAGCCAATTCACTCTCTGTCATTCTCATCAGCATGCATTTATTAAGGCCTAATTATGGTAGTGCTACATAAAGAAGAACCTGCAAACATACACCGTGCCCTCCAGAGGTGTATGAGCTATATAAGAGAGTTAGCAGCTAATAAGCTGCAGGGAACAAGACATTCTTGTGCTCATTCACTGCTGATTGTCTTTTTTGCTGTCTCTTTGTATTTACTTTCACTATACTTTTATAATCCTCATCAACACTTTAGTGCCTAACTGCTTTTGGTTGTTTCTTGCTTTGATTTTAGTCACACTGTTTCCTGTGATTAGAGCTCAGAAGCTATTTACTGTCTATTTCTGGGCACCGCAGGTTCTCTTTCTTGTTTCTATACTCTGCAAACTTCCCCGTGTGCTGTAACTTAATTTCTCTTTCTGGAAAGTGTGCTAACACGATTTTTCCAGCCCGATGACTGCTGGGACTAAAATAAATAACAATGTCTATAAGAAGAGAGGTGGTCCACCTCACTTTGAAATCCTGCAACTATTGTTGTATCCCTGGCTGGGGTGGGCTGTCCAGGGATTCAGATGTGACCAAGGTGTTAGCACCTGCTCCTTGCTATGGCCCTGCTATCCTGATAGACCCCTTTATCATCTCAATTTTACAGATAATCCAAAAGAAAAGAAAAAGGATAGAAATGTATATTTAGGACTGTCAACTTCCCTCACTCAGCCTAGTTTTTTTGTACATATTTATAGGGTACAGAGTAATATTTGGATGCATGTGCACAGTGAGTAATGATCAAATCCGGGATTAGCCTATCCATCACTTTAACCATTTATCATCTCTTTGTGATGGGAACATGCACTCAGCCTACTTGAAGTCACATTTGTGGAAGTGGATTCTCTGAAAGCACATTGGATAAAAGTAAAAATCATTCAGTGTGTAAAGAGTGAAGCCCAATAGCTACCGTATCCTGAGTATATGCTAGGCAGGAGGCACTGCTCCTACTTCATTTCTGGTATATTCTTATGTAATTTTTACACCAACCCTGCACAGTAAGTTTATTGCCTTTATCAATAGATGGGGGAGACACTGAGGATGTAAGTAACAAAAGATAGTGGATGTCTCCAAAGTTCTCGTCTTTCTTACAGTTACACCCTAACACCAGAATTTTAATAAAAGTAAAGATGTTGCTGTAAGCAGTGCATGCTTTGAGAAGGCCTTGACTTTGAACTGAAAGGATATGGAAATGTTGGGAAACACACACACAAACAAATTGATGGAAAAACTTGCTCCTTTGTAGAAAAACAACATTCTATGCTGTGGGAGACTTGATTGGAAGTTTGGAGAAGGTGACTGGGGCATTTAATAACAGTCTTCCAGAGACATGGCAGAGGAGGATTAGCAGTTGTTCTTTATTAAAGAAGTAGAAGTTATCAATTAAAATGCTTGCAAGATGCTAGGTACCAATTCCAAGGGGCAACGTAGTACCGCATGATAAAAATTTAACAACAAATGTATGATTTATGTGGGTGTGGGGGATGGGAGGGAGGGGAGTCTTACACTCAGCTGTGCCATAGCTGGCTGCGTAGTGACTCAGTTCTCACTAAGGTGTAAAAACCCCGTGACTGATGGCTGGAGATACAGATAGATCCACATAGTCCTGGAACTGCTGTGAGAATCCTAAAGAGCTATTTTAGCTATATAGAAATAAATCTATAAATTAATTATATATAAAGATACACAAACAAATGTAAATTTTTAAAATATTTTCTATATGAAGTTGTCCCCTCCCATCTGTAGGCTCTATATCCACGGATCCAACCAACCACAGATTGAAAATCCAAGGATATAGAGGGTGGACTGGGGGACTTAACCATCTGCAGATTTTGGTATCCAAGGAGGTCCTGAAGCTGATCCCCTGGGACACCGAGAGATAACCATACATATAATTTTATATTGGACTAGAAAACTATTTTGCATAGTTCCATACTTTCTAAACTTCAAGTTAGCAAACTTTATGTCATCCCTGCACCAATGCTGCAATAACCCTCTTGACCAAATTTTATTAACCCTTTGTTGGAAGAAAGCGTTGGCTGCTATAGAAGGAGTCTGAGTATTACAGCCTAATATTATGACTAGAATATTTTGATTGTCAAATAAACCTTTTCCTAGTCCATATCTAAGATACTGTAATGAATAGCCAAAGCTAGAACAGTCCAGAAGATCACAAAACTGTAGACTCAATAGCACAGCACAGACAGTCCTTGATGCCTTAACATTCCGTGTTAGCATCACGTAATATAATGGACCATATCATTAGAAAAGCTGCTGACAGCACTAGATGTCCATGACTTGGAGAAAGGGGTGTAAGCGAAGATTTTTTGAAGTCTAAAGTGCTATATGAATGCCAAGTGGAAGTTTGTTTGTGGGAGAATATTAACACAGAGCGAACACATACCCCATCTATCAGAAGAGTGACCCAGACCCTGAAGATTCTGAAGAGCCTTCCAGTTTCAATGTTCTGTAACTTCATCTCGCCATGGGCAGGTTGTCCTGGGCATGAGTCTGATGACCACAGTCACTACCAGGAACCAGGCCCTTCTTAGTACCTTGTGTGAAAGAGCTGAAATAAAAGAGAATAAATACAAAGCCAGGTTTTCAGAATGCAGAGAATATGCCCTCAAAAGGAAGCACACAAAATGTTCTACAAATCAATAAACAAAAAAGCTTTCACATCTTCTTTGTTTCCATGACACAGTGGAGGCGCTGCATTTGGGAACGTTGATGGCGGCCCATGGCTACTTCTTTCCCATCTCCGATCACGTCCTCACGCTCAAGGATGATGGCACCTTTTACCGGTTTCAAGTAAGTTCCGTGGAGATGTTCTTTAAGAGTAAACTAGAAGCATTGTGTTTGGTTGTTAGTTTTCTAATTTTACAGAACTTTTGAAAACTATGACTCATTTTACTTTGACTTAGGCTAGTTAGAAACCAATTAATGTTAAACTTAAGTCATAAAAAGCAATAAACACAGAGATGGAACGTGCTTGGTTAAGATGATCTTTGAAAGCTAACTTGTGTGATGATTAAAGTTCTTTTTTATATAAAAAGCTTAAGGGGAATTCAGAAAGTGACTTAATGGAATTCAGGAAGATTGAAGAATCATCATTATCTGTAAGTTGCATTTAGCTACTAGGGAGGCATTTGAGAGATATAAATAAATTGATTATACTCTGGCCCTTGCCTGTGATCCAGAATCATCTTCAGTCCAGGTGGACTCTTGTAAGGGTGCTAAAGCTGCAGGGTAAAATTGTGCTAATTATATCAACCATCCACATGTCAGTATCTGAGGCCCTGCCACAAGTCTGTGAAGACTAACATATGTTGTGTGTGCACAGTCATCTTAGAGAGGATACCTTAGATAACCTGCAAACCTGATGAGTCATTTTAGGTCATTTTCAAATGACACAGATGCTGTTCTTCTTTCAAGCAATGATTGTGGACTCTAATTTCATTCACTGTGCATATAGTTGACACTTGAGTTGACAATGATTTCTCTGAAATGTATTCTACATTTCATTAGACATTATGGCTCATTAATAACTGCCTAGTAGATTCTAGGCCGTAAATATAATGCCAGGTTTCAGATTCTAGCTAATTTCTTGTAGGTATTTTGTGGAGGGTTCTCCCCATTGTCCAACTTTCAGACATTGGAGCATTGTTCTCATTTGTTCTTAGTATTATTCAATGCTTTTGAATGATTGAATGCTTATTCAATCATTTAAATAAATTATTTATTAGTAATTTGGGTACCTAAAATTTGTTCGGAACAACTGAGAACAAAGACGAAATATACCTTAAAAAATCGTTTTAATCCTTTGCTTTAAAAACTCATTTCAGAGATCATTGTCTTCCTAGAACAGTTTCCCTGCCCCACCCTAAGGGCCATTTCTCCCAGGGCAAATAATCATAGGACATCTTTGCACTGAATAGCTAGAAATAAAGCTGTCTCCTGAAACTGTGGTACTGACCTAGGTATTCAAGCGTTTAGTTAAATTACTTAATTTTAAAAGGGTTCAAAAATAATGGAGCTTTTTTCTTTCTACAGCTGCACTTAAAGTAATGGTAGAGTAAAACAGCTTATCATTAAGTTGGAGTAACTTGTGGTCCCAATGGTAACATTTAAAAAAAAAATACGAATTATTGGTGATTAGCAAATCAATTGTTTATATGCTACTAACGCTTCTTGATTTTTATTTATTTATTTATTTATTTATTTTGAGCCAGAGTCTCGCTTTGTTGCCCAGGCTAGAGTGAGTGCCATGGCGTCAGCCTAGCTCACAGCAACCTCAAACTCCTGGGCTCGAGCGATCCTTCTGCCTCAGCCTCCCGAGTAGCTGGGACTACAGGCATGCGCCACCATGCCGGGCTAATAGCTTCTTGATTTTTAAAGGTGACTCCATTCCCAGACTGAAATGAGTAGGCAGAAAAGGTGTAAATATCTTAGTCATGCTCATGGGTCAAAAATGGCCTATGAAGGAAGGAACTACCATACATTTAGGAGAAAAGGAGAAACTTTTAAAAAAAGCTTTAAAAAGCAAGGGAATGGGTACAAATGATGTGTGAATTGTGTAACTCTAGGTATAGGCAGAGACTTATCAAGTTCAATGTGCTAAAATAGAAAGACTTAAAACAAACATTATATATATATACTCATCACACTAAAATTACATTAATTAATGTCAAATATTAAATATTACATATTTTAATAACCCATCCATATTTGAAATAGTATATAAATATAACATATTTATAAATCTAATAATCATAGAATCCTAAAACAAAGATTAAAAAAAACCAAAAAACAGAAAAGTCAGGCTTCACTGAATTCCTACCATAATGTCTACCAAGGCATTAATCAGTCTCTATTTGAACAGCTTTATTAATAGAAAACCCATTATCATTCAAGGTGTTCACTTCCATTTTTATGTTAGTTCCAAATGGCAGGAAGTTCTTTATTACATTGAACTGAAATTCAAGTCCTTGAAGGATTTTAAAAACCATAAATAAATAAAATAGGAAAGTTGGGAGGCCAGGTGTATAATTCCTCCAGTGAATGACTGAGAGTCTAACCATCAGTAGGAATCTAAGGAAGCCTCGGAGCATGGATTTGAGACAGACAGAACTCTTGACTTAATTTCACTGGCATGACACAGTGTGTAAATTTGTCTCAGATTCTTAGTACATGTTTTAATCATGTGATTTTTTTGGTATTTATCTTAAACTCACAATTGCCTAATCCTCCCCTCTTAGCTAATTGAAATCGAGATCTGATGCTGTTCTCTAGGTCTCTTTCGTGATTTTCCACACATTAGTATGTGGGCCAGAGGTTACCGAGCAGTGGCTGGACTTCCAGTGAGTTTCCTCCTAGCTAAGGAAGCCAACACTGAAAAACAGAGAAACTCATGCATTAAAATGTCTTAAAGTCCAGTAGAACTATAAAAACAGGCATTTAAATGCCAATGAACTATAAGGGTTTGTTATTCTCATATTATCTTTTACTATAAATCAAAACTTTTTTCCTAGGAAAACAAAACTTCCAATATTAGTAAGGAATGTTGCTTTATGGCATTTCCACATATTTGCACGGGATAAAATTGCTTCATTCTTTATTTTTAGAGTCATGAAATTCTCACTAAAGTAAATGGTGAAGAGTAAAGAAAAATTATAAGAATTCAGCTAAGAATATTTCTTGTGGTTTTGAGAAATACATATATATATATATATATATATATATATATATATATATATATATATGTCTGACCAGTCTGACTAGAATAGATATTTTAAAATTAGGAAAGTAGATATGCACAAACACACATACACACATACACACCAAAATAAAGAACCAACCAACCCAAAGGGAGTAATGTAGTCTATGAGAAGCATCTCAAAAACTAGCACCCCACATGAAAGCAAGTTTTTAACTATTTTGTCTTCATATGGCACCCTGAGAATCTGGATCCAGTTTTATTTCCAAGAAATCAAGTCCTCGTAGCTTCATCTCCCATGAAGTCAAGTGAGATTGGGGTAATCAGGGTGACTCATATAAAGTCTCGATGTCCCCCTATATCTAGTGGTTCAATCTTTTTTCTTCTTCTTCTAAATTCCTGCTATGATTTTATTCACATGTGCACAAAACCACTACCAGTAATCTTCTTGGTTATGCTGCTGTAATTCCCAGCAAAGAGTGGGGGTTGAGTCAATGTCCCCCCCCCCGTGGGTTTCAGACAGTTTAGAAGGACTGTCCCCCAAAGGTTTAAACAGTTCTCCCCAACAACCCATTTTCCCTTCCTGAGAGTTACTCTTCTAGAAGGTAAAAATATCCGATAATCAGAAATTATCCCAAATATGCTTGCTACCCATAGCTAGTTAATATAATTAACTAAAGCATATAAGTAAGCCCATGATACTGATGCACTAACATCTGTAGCTGCTGTGCCACTGAATCTTGGAGACATCATCATTCCAGGGAATAGTGGTGGATAAGTAGACAGTTGGTCATTGCGTTTCCTCAAGACCAGGAGTCAAGCATGTCCAGCTAGCAGAACTAGAAAAAACTTTTTAGAAAATATAAAATGTTGATGATAATAATAGGATTTATTTTCTTGCTCATTTTCTTTATAGTTTAGTCCATCAGTTTCTAGAATTTGACAGATTCAGAATTTGACCTATTTATCGCATCAATTGAGATATTATTAGTTTCAAAAAATGATATCTTGTTTGTGTAGTTTAAAACTTTAGAGCAGTTGGTATCTTTATGAAGAAATATTTTTAAGCGTGCGGCTAACAAGTTGTTTAAATCTAGCTGGATAATGTTGAGAGCTTCGTTATATAATTAATGGAGCCAGGCAAATGATCGCCATATCTCAGAGAAAGATGATGGTTGAGGTTTTCAGATCTACCAAAGGCAGTGTTGAGATACATGATGCACAGAAAACAATTTGTTCTATTTAGACATATTTTATATTGAGTCTTGCTGAATATAAGATTCTTTCAGTCTTCTCGGTGGATGAACTTTCCTTTTTGTTTGAATAATGCAAAACTTTCATGTCAGTTGCTATGAAATTGTAACAAATGTGTAACATCTTAAACACCTGCTTGCTGGTACTATACATATAGGAGCCTGAGTGATTGGTCAGCATGGTAAACGTACAGTGTCTCTCTGAGAACTTGTTCTGGATTATAAAACCTATCTCATTGGCAAACTGTTCTAGATACTTGCTGAAGATGAACACAGCTCACACACCAGAAGCTCCTCTAATTTTTTAATTTGTCTAACCTGGGTTCCACTTCTTTTCATTCCACAGACCCCCTATTTTTGGCCATCAAACTGTTGGGAGCCGGAAAACACGGACTATGGTTAGTGCTGTTTCTCACCATTTTATTATTGACAGCCGATATGTTTGGATGCATGCATACTTGCATTTTATTGCCTTTGTCATTGAGAAAAAGGAAACCACAGTTCTCAGTATGGGACCAACATTTCTAACATTGAATTTATAAATGTCCTTGGTTTGTAAGGCACCAAACCTGGTGGCAGCTTTCTCTGTGATAGTGTCCTCTGCAACTATTAAAGAAAAACTTCTGAGTAAGAAAAAGAGCTACAAACAAGCTTAAAGGGGTTACTATTGTTTTTTCATAGCAGCCTGGTCTAGTAGGAAGAATAACAAAGGGGCCCAGAGAGCCAGAGTTCTAGTTCAACTCTCCCCCTTAGCTGTGTGATTTTTCGTAAGTCCCTTGACTTTCCACGGCTCCACTTTTCTCACTGTCATATGAAGCATCCTATGATTTTTATAAGCAGAGGATTATGTTAAGATTGAGAGGCTAATTACAAGCAAAATTAAAGGTAGCAGAGGAGGTTTAATACTAATAAATCAAGTTCTGTGAACTTGATTTAGAACAAAGTCTGTTCAACGGCCATGATTTCAGTTAAGCTCAAGGAGAAAAATCAGCCCCTAGTAAGTTGTCATCTTCTCACATCTTCCTGAAGGGTACAGTTTGCAAAGACAAGGCTGCAGGGTTTTTAAATGTCATTTCTACAAATACTTATTGAGAATTTTTTTCCTATGCAGAATGGTGTAGTAGACACTGCAGTAACAAAAGTGACTGTCTTCATTTACACTATTGGGTAGCACATAGGCTGGGTGGGAAAGCAGAGTTACACAGAAGGGGTTACTACAGAGTGGTGAATGTAAGAGCAGTGCATGCAAAATTATATGGACGATTAAAAGAATGAGAGATTGACTTTCCTGGGGGGAGGGGGAGGGGTTCCAGAATGATGTCACAAAAGAACTGGTAGCATCTGAGCTGGATTTTAAAAGAGGAAGGGATTCAGGTGAGAAGGCACGGCAATCATTTGAGGCAGAAGAGCTAGCATAATAGACAAAGGCAGTGAGAAGCTCACAGCAACTTGGCTTTCTTTGGTATTGCCCCTGGAGAGACACCTTTGTAAGAAAAAATATAAGAAAATTGATAGAAAACCAGTGGAGCTAACCTTCACATTTGTCATTGAAAAACTTGAATTTAGGAGTTCATCCAAGAGTTTGTCAAGTGCTATTCAAAATATTCAAACTACACCAGCTTTCTTTGGTTTCCATTTGCATGGAATATTGTTTTCCACCCCTTCACCTTGAGCCCGAATGAGTCCTTGTGGGTTAGATGTGTTTCCTGGAGACAGCAGATATTTGGCTTGTATTTTTATAATCCATTCAGCCAGTGGGGAGCTCAAATTAAAAGGCTTCTGCACAGCTAAGGAAACAATCGTTAGAGTGAATGGACAGCCTACAAAATGGGAGAAAATATTTGCATGCTACACATCGAATAAAGGGCTGATAACTGGAATCTATAAAGAACTCAGGCAAATCAGTAAGAAAAAAAAAAATCAAACGACCCCCATTAAGAAGTGGGTAAAGGACATGAAGAGAAACTTTTCAAAAGACGATAGATTAATGGCCAAGAAACATATGAAAACATGCTCAACATCTCTAATCATCAGGGAAATGCAAATCAAAACCACAATGAGATATCACTTAACTCCAGTGAGAATGGCCTTTATCAAAAAGTCTCAAAACAACAAATGTTGGTGTGGATGCGGAGAGATAGGAGCATTCATACACTGCTGATGGGACTGCAAACTAGTACAACCTTGGTGGAAAGTAATACGGAGATCCCTCAAAGAGCTACAAGTAGAACTCCCATTTGATCCAACAATGTCACTACTGGGTATTTACCCAAAGGGAAAAAAAAAGACATTTTATAAAAAAGACATCTTCACTACAATATTTATAGCAACACAATTCACAATTGCAAAGATGTGGAAACAGCTTGAATGCCCATAAATATATGAGTGGATTAATAAAATGTGGTATATGTATTAATATACAATGGAGTGCTACTCAACCATAAAAAATAGTGACCTAACACCTCTTGTATTATCCTGGATGGAACTGAAGACCATTCTTCTAAGTGAAGTATCACAAGACTGGAAAAACAAACACCACATGTATTCACTATTAAATTGGTACTAATTGATCAATACATGCATATAAGGAAGTAACATTCATTGGCATTCAGGCAAGTTGAGGGGGAAGGGGATAGGTAAATTCACACCTAATCGGTGTGGTGCACACTTTCTGGGGGATGGGCATGCTTGTAGCTTTGGCACAGGAGGGAGCAAAGGCAATTTATGTGACCCAAGAGTTTGTACCCCCATAATATTCTGATATAATTTTTAAAATATTCAAATACAACTCATGAAAAAAAATCCAGGAAACTGAAAAATTAATATGGAGACTAAAATATTTCATTCCAGGAGTGAGAATGCCAATTTTTTCATCGCACACATTCTCAAAACTGGGGTCCTTCGACAAAGAAATTATTTAGAAAACAGTTGCTGATTTGTAGACCTGAGTTGGGGAACTTTCTGGTGCATTTTGTCCAGCCCGGGATGATGTCTGAGGACTGTTTCACTAAGGATTATACCATTCTAGTGGAGGAGCCACTTCCACAGCTGAGAGAGAGCAAGAAATGGGCAAAGGACATGAAGAGAAACTTTTCAAACGAAGATAGACTAATGGCCAAGAAACATACGAAAAAATGCTCAACATCTCTAATCATCAGGGAAATGCAAATCAAAACCACAATGAGATATCACTTAACTCCAGTGAGAATGGCCTTTATCAAAAAGTCCCAAAACAACAAATGTTGGTGTGGATGTGGAGAGATAGGAGCATCCATACACTGCTGATGGGACTGCAAACTAGTTCAACCTCTGTGGAAAGTAATATGGAGATACCTCATATTAGAGAAAGGCCCAGGTGTTGCAGACAGACCTGTCCCCAAATACTGTCACAGCCACACACCAACTATGTGCCTTCAGGTGAGGCATGTAACATCTCTGAGCCTCGCTTTGCTCACTTTTCAGACAGAAATAATAATAATTGGCTTTCTAAAGTTGTTGAAATAATTCAAATGAATATGCCTAAGGAAACTAGTATTGCTTCTCTCACATTCTCACATTGAAATCATTGTTTTGTGCTCACTATCATTACTGCCTGACACATACACTGCCACTTCTTGGTGAAAAGCAAGCTCCCAGTCTCAGTGTTACTTTCTATTCATCTTGTATGTCTTTCAGAAATGTGGTAGAATGTTCATAATTAAAAGTCCTGTTTCATCATTTTATAGTAGATTGATGTTTCAATGGTGAGCCTGAGGAAATGTCATGGCCTACACAGCAAATCATTCATGAAACATCCTTCAAAGTGGGTCATCCCAAAATGATGACTGTTACCCAGTTTCAAATTGCCTCCCATCCGTGTCCATTTCAGAGGGAGCAATCTTCTAAACTTTCTCCCCAAACTTGGAATACCTATTTGTCGACTCACTGTAAACTTATTCTTTAATTATTATGTTTGAGTTTTTCCTACTGAAGAAACATATTCTTGTTTGTCTAGCTTGCTTGAATCATACACAAGTGAAAAATAAAATAATTATTCAATAAGAGGTTACAGGAAAAAAAAAATGAGAGGAAGGGAATCGACAGTGATCTTCATTGACATGTAGGTACCTCTCCTGCAGGCAATGATGTTTCATCTTCTGTGATTTTTCTTTTTAGGTGCAAATAAATTATAGCAGCCATATGAATTATCCAACTTGGAATTTCCTACTGCCATGTGTTTAAAGCATACTGTTATAAAACCTAGTCCCTTGCTTTTAAAGAGGATACTGATGGTGTGATGTAGTTGAAATGTGAGGCCTAATGCTTGGTGACTACTTAGGCTGTGTTTGCTAAGACATCTTGGTGGCAGATGGAGTTTATTGCATAAATCAGGTTTAAAGAACAGTTTCTCTCACTCTACTAGCATCCTGACCTCTGTTGCCATAACCAGTTTGAACTTAACCAGGTAGGTTCTGCAGAACATAAGCCTCTATAGATCGGTTGCTATGGAAAAACACTTTTCCACAGTTACCTTGGACTTGTAGGAAAACAAAATGTGTTGATTCTGTCCAATGACAAGCCAATATGGACTCCAAGGCCTACATCTTTATGAGCTCCATTCTTTGAAAATCAAGCGGGATGAGATTTCTGATATTTTTCATTCAAGTACAAAAAGCATTAGGCCAGTTAAAATAGAGTCAGGAATAGGCTTCCCATGTGTGTTTGCGTCATTAAGAGTGATCCGGCACTGATGGGTTTGCATGGAGGCTGGAGGCCAATGCACATGGAAGCTCTAGAGAACTTTGGGGAGATGTAGAGAGAGTATCAGCAGTAGAAAACTGGAACAGAAGCCAGGGACAGGGTCTTTACTGGTGTCTCTGGGCACACACATTGCACATTGGGGGCTCTAGAGAGGAGTGCACATTGACCAACGTCTTTAGACTGGCTTCTTTTGAGAGATGAATGTTCAATGTCCAAATAGGATTTTAACCTGAAGAAACTGAAATGTCCAATAAAGACAGAAGCTGCCCCTGTGCTTGTATGACTCACCTCCCTCATCACACCCAAATCTTAGCCTTGACTGTCTTTCTCATCTTGGGTTCAGTGGTTTGCCCTCTGACCTTAATCCTCTGATGGATCTAGGAATTATTGGATTTTACCTTGCTCAGCTTTTCTGCTTGTGAGGTGGATGGGAGCAAGACTTCTAAGTTCCTTGCATGCAGAGAAGACACCAGACAACAGATTTTTACAAGGGAAGGAAGGATAAGCAAAGCATGACTAAGCAGGTTGTTTTTATTTGTTTTGTTTCTGATCTGAGTCAACATCTGAGAGCAATAGGATACTTAAAGTTGGTTTGTTCTCCTCCATGTGTTTTACCTTCTCACTGAGCTTTGGAAAGTGTTGAAATCTAATCATTAGTGTCATGGAAAAGGTTTCTTTTGAGGTTATTATATTTCCCGTGGTTTCCCTGTAGCTTTGGAGCTGCCATGGAACAGAAATGGAGAGAAATCTGGCACTTTCAATTGGTAGGGTTTTATAAAAGGACAAGAAATAAAATAAGAGTGTGTTTAATCAAAATCCTAATTGCAAAATCCTAAGACTTGCATGTTTTTAAACTTTACATGTGTTCTACCATCAACCTGTAAAGAGTACAATTAACACATGAATGTTCCAGCATTTTTCCCCAAAGCTATCATGATCAATGGGTGTTTCTAAATCCGTGTGCCCTGGAACAAGATCAGAGGTAGACCCAGGAAGAAAAATAAAACATTGCATCTTACCAGGAATATCTCATCATCATTCAAATTACTGATGCTCTGGGACAATTGAAATTTTAAAGCATAAAATAAGAAGCATTAAAAATCTACACTGATTCAGGGAAATTGTAGTAATATAATCTCCTAATATGTACATTCTGGCTTAGGTGGAGCTTTTACCTGGTGGAGACAGAGTAGAAGGGAGGTGAGGGGGGTGTTGACAGTGTCAGTGTTAAAGCAAAACTTCCCATATGTTAAGGTAGGCTTAAGAACTATATGAAGCACATTTATTTCATAAAGAAAAATGACTAACCATGGTGGCCATGATAAAAGCAAAAGCTGTTCCGATTTCTTAGGGAGACTTTCTGAAGATCAAAGAATGGAAGGGAAAATTTAAAAATACAGAAAGACCACGGGCAAGATTATTTATAATTTAAATATGCATTAATAGCATGTAGTATATGAAGTAGCAGTCTTACTTCATGAGATTCAATTTTCTCAGGTCTAGCAATTAAGGCCGACAAGATGGTCTTGGTAGATAAATGTATTAACAAGAGAGGCCTCATCCTTTCATTGCTTAAATATTGGGGGGCTGTGGGGAAGCAGATCATAGTTCACTTATTAGGGGACAGGATTTAGTTTTGGGTCACACAGTGAAGTTTTCTCAACCTGGGGAGGTAGAGATAGGGACTTTCACTAACACCCTGGGAGGTAAATATTCTATATTTGGTGCACCCCTTGCTTGGAATCAAGCTTTTTTTTGCCCTAGAACTGAAACAGCATAGAACTGAAACAACAACACTACTTTTTAAGCTCAAGTGATCTGCAAAAACAATTAAATTAAAGCCTGCTTACAGGGTGACACCTTTCTCAGCTCATCTTTTCCTTGAGCAAAGAAGGAATTGGGAAACTTTAGTATTTTGTTTCTACGTTGTCTTAACAGAAGGGAGATTTGTACCATTTTGTTTCACACTGAACAAGAGGAGAATAAACCAGAGGACCCCAAGTCAGGTTTTGAAATTGTTTTAGGCATAGCAGTTGCACGAACTACAACTCTCCCTTGCCCCAGGATGTCAATGTCAGTGCTAAAGCCTGACTTCCTCCAGTCATGCAGTGTCGAAGCTGGAGGGAACCAATTCAACTGACTGAGGTCAAGGTGCAGCGGCCAGAGAGAGCCATGGGACTCACCAAGCCAAGGTCACGCCTCTCATTGGCCAACTTTAGAACCTACTGAAAAGTTAGATGAGTAGGAAGATGCCTGAATCCCTACTTGGTAGAAAGCTCAATAAAGATTTTCTATAACTTACTCTTAAATGGTTGCACCTTGTCTCAGGCTGTGAAGTATCCCAAACGCACTGTGACATTGTATTTCTAGCATTGTTGCAGAACAAATTCAGTCAAGCTGCACTTTATGTAACTGACCTTTCTTGCCAAGTTTGAGGTGTCAGATTCTTGTTAAAGAAGTTTCTGTCTAAGCCAAGAAATATTTTTCCAAGGCAGCCCAGCACCCTGCAGTTGCTTTCTGGTTTCTTTGTAAAGCTCTGGTCAGCTCCCAGCTGGTATAATAAAAGTAACAGTGATAACATATTCTCCTCCCAGATCACTGTGTTATTTGCCAAGTTCTAGTGATATATTTTGGGCTGGATTCCCTGGACGGAGGAGGAAATGGCAAGGCTTGCTAAGACTTCTTAGACCTATTTCTGTGATAGACATATTTTGTTAGCGAGGGAAGAACAATGTCTCTGCTTAGGTTGTAGGGAGAACTTAGGATTCCTCTGCCCACGTGACTGACCATTCCAATTCTCAGTTCAAATCACCAGGTGAAATACACGACAGCTAAAATGTGTCAAGGGGGACTTCTGGGTATGGAATCCCCAGAACACCACTTTGCCATTGCAAAAGGAGGTTACATCCTATACAACAGCTAAAGCAGTAGTCTGAGAGGGCGTTTAAAGATACACCTGTGCAGATTGTCCAAAGCACAGATGCGCAGACACATGAGGGATTATCAAAGTGAACTGTTCCATAGCCTCTTTCCAGAGTGATCAGCACAGCCTCGGGGTGGACTTTACAGATATTCGCTTAGAGATCTAGACTATAGCTAGTATTTATATGCATTAGTCCGCTGTAGTGAATATACGCTCAGAGGGCCACCCTGCTAAAACCTGTGTGGCAATATGGGTAGTGCCGTGCAGGTGGACGGTGTTAGATGGAGACTGGGAAATTAGTAGCTCCAGATTCAAAGCCCCAGTTGGCATTTTCACTGATTAATTTTATATCATACCTAACCTGACCCATTCTGCCAATGCACATCTACAGATATTTATTGAGCACCTAGTGGTGTGCAAAACATTGTGCTCATGCAATGGCAAGAATAGAGGAAAGAGAGATAGCCTCCCTGGGCCATGTCATCTTATAGTCAAGGAGAAAGGAATAGGCAGGGTCCACAAACAAACTTTACATTTCAGTATACCTCCAGCATGACCTTTCCCTGACCTCTAAGTCTTTGTCCAGGACATAGATCAGCTCAGGACTGGAACTCCACCTGAGCACTTCCAGTGAGCGCCCTGAGCCCGTTGCATTTTCCCATTCCTGCTGTACGATGCACCAGGAAGAGTATGAGTTTTGGAATCGGACAAACCGTGCTTCATATGCTGGCTCAGCTTTTAATAGTTGTGACCTGTGTCTGTGATTTCATTATTTGAGCCTCAGTTTCCTCATCTGTAAAATAGCATCGCAAAATCAGATCCCATTGTACAACCAGCAGAGCATCAGTCACACACAGTTACTCACTCCTTCCTCTGTCTGCTCACTCTGATAAACTGCTGGTTCTTTCTGACTCTCCTATTATCTTTATTTAAGATATTGCAAAATCTTTGCTGTAACAAGAGTTATTTTGCATACTCTTTATTATGTTTGACATATATCATGTTCATAGAGCAGACAGATAAGAAAATGAGGGTTGCTGTCTCAGTTATTGCTAATTCATGGAACATACGATTTTTTTCTGACTTCCTAAGAAACTATGGCAAGTACTAGTTAACACAGTGCTGTTGCAGCAGTCTTAAGTGGATTTTGATTTGCAGCTCATATAATTCTTGTCTTGAAATATCTTCATTGGTTTCCTTGGAAACTTTAAATTGATTTTAAGGTGTGCATTCTAAGTTTCAAGGTTCATAACCATAGTGATATGGATCGTTTTAGCACCTCATGGACTTTAATTCTTTTGCACTGTGAACTGGCAAAAGTGTCAGCTACTGGTAATTTTTAATAGTAGGCACCCTGCAATGTTTTATAATCATTCATGATGTTTATATATTTAGTAATGTGTGCAACATTTTAAGTACTATGCATCATGAACTGAAATTGGAAAGAATCTTAATTGCATTTTTTTGATGTTGTTTTAAAAAATATGTGTATATCCATGTGCCTATGTGATTCTTCTACAGACTAAGGCTGAAGTCCCACGTCATCTAGCTTGGTTGGCCAGTGATCAATATTCTGTGTTATGCCATGCATATAAACTTTTTCATACATTCTTTCCCCACCCCCCAGTGCAAGAACAATTTCATTTATTCAATAAACCCAAAATGGGAGAAAAGTAGGTTTTCTAAAATTTAAGTTTCTATTGCTTAATCCCTCTGGGCAATTTGAGAGAGACAGAGATCAGAAGACAGGGAGGATAAATGCTATTCTTGTATAAAACTGCAGGTTACAAGTATATATTTCAAAAAGAAGCCCCAAATACCCAATGTGTGACTCTAAGTAGACTTACTCCAAAATTACATAAGAAAATAAGTTTATTTTATCCTCATGGTTGGAAATAAATGTGTGTGTGTATGTGTGTGTGTGTGTGTGTGTGTGTGTGTGTGTGTGTGTTGAAGAGATACATACGGATCATATACAAAATGCAGCGAAGCATGCTTTAAGAAATGTCAAAGCTTTGTGTCACTCCCAGACTCGATCTTTTCTGGGAGAAGGTATCATATTGCTTACTTTTATTAATAGCTCATATGTTGGTTATTTTAATTTTTAAAATTAATTTTATTCTTTCTTCATCCTGCCTCTTTCCTCCCCAGGAGAGGGAATGGCATGTATCTTGGAATTAAGAGAAGCTAAACACTTACTTGGAATGAAGATGAGGATGCGGAGTAGTAACAGATGTCATCTTTGTAATTAAAAGCTGTCTTAGTCTGTTTAGTGTCACTATAAAGGAATACCTGAGGCTGGGTAATTCATAAAGAGAAAAGGCTTATTTGGCTCACAGTTCTGTAGGCTGCACAAGAAGCATGGCGCCAGCATCTGCTTATGGTGAGAGCTTCAAGCTGCTTCCACTCAAGGAAGAAAGCGAAGGGGTAGTGGCCTGTGCAGAGATCACTTGGTGAGGGAGGGAGCAAAAGAGAGGGAGGGAGGGGCCAGGTGCTTTTCAACAACCAGCTCTCTTGGGAACTAATAGAGTGAGAACTCATTACCACGAAGACATCACTAAGCCATTCACGAGGGATCCATTCCCATGACCAAAACACTTCTCAGTAGGCCCATCTCCAACACTGGGGCTCAGATTTCTACATGAGGGATCAAATAGTCAAACCATAGCAAAAGGCAAATGTTGCATGGTCTTTGACTCCTGTTGGGAAAATCGGCACTGTCGTGGGATAAATAACAAGACTAGTTCTACCCATGACAGTTATTTGTTTTTAATATATAATTCATATATCACTGCTACAAAGATCTTTTCTCTTTCCACTAATGAATAAGTGACTTCAGTGACCAAGTAGATCTGCACTGAGCTGCAGGGAAGCCATACATTTCATGTGACTATTTAAATTTAAATGTTAATTAATTACAATTAAATTAAATTAGGAATTCAGTTCCTTAGTCTCCTAGTCACATTTTAAATGCTCTGTAGCCACATATGGTTAACGGCTGCCATATTGGACAGCACAGGCATACTGCATGTCCATTACCAAGGAAAGTTCTATCAGGCAGCACTGATGAGCAAATTTTCAGGCCCAATTTGTTCTAGTTGTGTTCTCCTCTTTTAGACCCAGCTGATTCTCTTTTGCATAATCCATGTTGTTCTTACCACTCACCAAATCTGTGCAGCATGGGCTTGAAATTTTCACTCTGCATTTGTGATTATTTAAAGTTTTCTATCAGAACATCATTTTTTTCTTTCATTTTATTATATAAGTAATTTTTATTCCCTATAGAAAATTTGCAAAGTATGGAGGATAAATACAGGATAATACAAGACAATCTAACCCTTCCTCTGCCTGGAATGGTTAGCACTTCTAACATTATAGTATGTTGCATTTTGTTATTTTTAATACATACACATATTTTTTCAAAATATAACTGTATGTCCTATTTTTTTGCTTTGACATTTTATTATGATCCTTTACTAATATCATTTAATTCTCTTCAAAAACATTCTTTTAATATTCACAATATTCTATCATGTAGATGTCACATAGTCTGTTTGGATATGTAGTTTTGTTTTCCAACTTCTCCCTGTTATAAACAAACCTATAATGAATAATCTTGGACCCAAGTAATTGCATTTTTCTGATTTTTTTTCAAAAATAAAATTCTTGAGGTAAAATTGTCAAACCTAAGGGTGTGAATTTTTTAATTGAATTTGCTTTTCTCTAATTATTAAAGAAATAAGCATTTATTTTAAAAATATATGAACATGCATGAGAATTGAATAGAAAGGACAAGGCCAAACATTGCAAACATATTGTTTTCCTGTTTTTGTGGTTTAAGATGTGATCTAGGGGCTCCTGTATATAATCCCAACCTCAAACTTTCCTGTTAGTTAAAGATGCCAAGAAATACAATAATAGTGTATTCCAGAAAAAATATAAGAGATAACAATAGTTGTGAAATAGAATATATCTTTTGTTTTAAATTAACAATGCATTTCAGCATCTTTTGCACAATATTAGCAGAAGATTAGCTCCTCACAGCAGAAGTTCTATAGTAAGTAGGGATACAACTTAAGAAAAAGTAATTCTCCCTGTTTGTAAATATTTTTGTAGTTTAAATTCAACCGATTCTTTGTAATGTGGTATTTTTTATACAATTGGCAAGAAATATTAGATTTTACCTCCCTGATGGTTTTAATACAGTTTGCATTTGAAATAGTTTTCAACTGAGACCTTCTGTCTTACCGACTGATTGCATTAATGGAAACCCTTTTGTGGGACAATCCGTGAGGGATAGCACAGCCTTTCTAATGAGTAACAGCTGAAGAGAAAAACATCTGAATGGTTATATTGGTTCTTAATGGAAGTGGTCGTCAGAGCTAAAACAAATGCCCTCTTTCTTCAAACACAAAGAAACGGCGGCTAAAATGTAACAATACATAGCTAAGTATGCCAGAGAAAATCTATAACTAGATGTCTGAAACAAAAAATGAATTTAAATGAAGAGTGATAAGTTTGAAAGCCTCCAGAGGTCTGGGAGAATATTGGATTGAATGTTAGAAAGAATAGGCATGGGGATGGGAATTCATGCCCCCAAGGTGACAGTGCATGTGAAATGGGGACTAGGGATGGTGAGGAGCAGAGGCTGAGACCCCAGAATACAGACAGGACCTCGGTGTTATGCAGTTATAACTATACCAACCAGCCCAAGGAAGCAAGAAAGAAGCAGAAAGAGAAGCAAATTAATATCTCAGGAAAAGTACAATTCCAGTCCTGTGATATGCGTAAGTATGAAGTCAGGAGCCACCAGGCCATACTTAAATATAAAAACTGGCTTCAGGCATGCAAGCTCCTTGCAATACCTGGAAGAAGTAAAACTAAAATTGCTACTGAGCGTTGTTTCCTAGCCCATTGCATATAGAATTCCCATGGGAAAAAAAATTAGTCTGTTGAAGATGAGCTCACAATGAAAATGAGAAATCATTCAAGGAAACACTATATCAAAAATGAGAGTCAACAAACCAACAAGAAATGTATATTAAAATAATCTAAGTAATATTTTAGATAATTAATATGATATAAAGAGAGCTAGATAATATCAGGGGGAAAATGGGATTTTGGAAAAATTCCAGGAAGATTTGAGAAACAACCCGAGACCCCAATAGTCCAGAATTACATAATTTGTAAGTTTTTAAATTTATGTTGAAAATATTTAAAGTCAAATTTAAAATATGCCTTTCTAAATTATTTTGTTTGTTTTTCGAAGCAAGGGCATGAGCAAAATGCATTTAACAATCACTCCTCTACAGAGGACATCCCTGAAGCAAGGTTGGACATAGTATGTTTCAGATAGAAGAATATTGAGACTTACTCCTAAATAATTTCCAGAGAAGTGTGATTAAATATTTGTTTGCAAATACTATCAGAGGAATATGCCTGGTTTAGCATAACCTAGCTGGCAAAGGGAAAAGAAAGGAAATTTGCTTCTGCCAAGAATTTACATGTAAAAACCCACCTGCTGCTTTACTTAAAACCTTCTTATTTCTTAAAGATTTCCTTATTGTAACTCTTCATCATTAAAGTGTTTATGTCTACAGTGCAAGGGATAAGAGAATCAATGAAAAACTGGGTCATGTAGAAAGTTCATGACGAGGTTAATACTCCAGGCCCTGCAAGATGCAGAAAACATACTGTCAGTTTAGGAAAACCTTCCTTGACCTCCAGTCCACCCAGAATAGACCACGGTGGTCGTGAGGACTGGAGAGCTGTCTCTGCCACCGGATTGAGCCACTTGAAGGTGTGAGAACTACCTCTTTCTATTACCAGTTCCTAGGAGGATATGCAGCACTTAAGCATGTATTCAGTAAAGAAGTATTGAGTGAATGAATGAATGAATTCTAAGCCAAAGTCTTGATTCGTAGAATGTATTAATATTATGTGATCCGATGATATAATAATATTTATCTCTAAAGACACCTACTATCTATACCCAAATTGATAATTAGAAAAGAGTGTAGTGTTGTGAAAAGGAACATTTTAGATGACAATTTCTGAATTTCATTGAGAAACTATATGCTTGTCCTATGGGCTCTTGACTTTAGAGAATTATATTGGTCACTTATTTCCGTAGTTTGTAGTAACAGTCAAGTGAATACACAAAGATAGCCCTTGTTCTAGAACCTCTAGAGAAATTTTAAGGGACATAATTGTAAGATATCAAAAATATATCAAAGTTTGTCAGATGAAGAAAGCAATTCAGAATACTTGGTTTTAATTTCATATTCTAAAAGAACACATGACTGTTAGGAGGCCTCAAAAGAGAATAGAAACAAAGTGTATAAGAGAAAAGTAAAATATACTAAGGGAACCATTAGCATATAATTATATGATTCATTAGATATAGTCTGATTTAATTATCTTCTATGAACACTAAATAAAGAAGCAGTGTGAGTAATAAAAACCACAAACTACCATCCCAGGAACAGTATGTTGCTCAGCGATGATAAGATCCTCCCATCTTCTCAGAGTCTCTGGGGTCTTCTCGGAACTTCTCGCCCTAAAATCTCTATTTGAGCCCTGGCTCTGCTACCTTCTAGCTCAGACCTTTAGCTGAACTCTTTTCCATTCTCAGCCACATATTTCAAATCTAATAACAAAAGTAATAAAATAAATGTATGGTTTTTAACTCACACCATCACTGTAATGTTCAGAGGAGACAACATACATGAAAGTGACTTGCAAACTAAATCGGCGTGTAAAGCAGTTGTGGCTATTCACTTACCTATGCAATGCATAGCAAAATATTAAAAGTAATTATTGTTTACCTACTTGTTTGTCTCCTCCCAGTTTAACGTAATTACTAGGAGACTAGGAACATGGTCTGAATTGTTTATCTGTATCTTCGTACCTAGAACATTACCTGGCACATTGAATGAATTAACGACTGAATGAATACATTTAACTTAATGTAAAATTACATCCTACATCTGGGGGAAAAAGCGCCTCCATTTTCATTTCTTACTTGATACATTTTGGGTGTAGCTTAAAGAAACATATGCATTATGTAGAAATTCTAAATGTAAATACACTGCTATTATAAGAAATCAAATTATTGCTAAGGTCATGATGCCAAATTCTAATTTATTTCTAAAAATTATATGTTCATTTGTATCTGAAGTAACACTTAGAATTATAATTGCACTTGACTAAAGAGCTGATAATCAGTCACACTGCAGATATATTTAATCTTATATTAGCATAATGCATTATGAGCTTTCAAAGAGCTTTTACATTGATCATTTCCTTCAATTTTCATAACCACCCCAGTGAAGTCAGAGAAGACATCATTAAAATACCCCTTTCTCAGGGCTCTGGCTCAGAGAGGGCAGGTGATTTGCTGAAGTCACCTAACTAGGAACAGGGATCAATTTACTGAATTTTGCAAATGATTTTTATCTGTGTATTTGGGAAAGCCCTGACTTTAACCCACATTTTTTTTTGGGGGGGGGGAGACTGTGGAACAATTTGGTTCACTTAGTTGCTTACAATCCTAACTATAATAATTCTACGCCCATTTGCAGGTCGGAGTGCTGCTCTGATCACAAACGACTTTCCCCCCAAAATTTCAGCACTCAAAAAATTATGCTTGGAACCTCAGGGGAATTTCAAATGGAAAGGAACCTATCAGAGGTTGCAAAGTAGATGAAAGTGATATAATGAACAGGTGAAATTTAAGGGGAAAAAATTAAAGTACAACTTCATAAAGTTAAAGAAACTGTTTTTTAAAGTGTTTTGCAAAGTCTGTCTCATCCTAATCCTCTTTTTCTGCATTGATCAGGCTACTTTAACGTTCTTTCCTTACACTCCCAGAATATCCTAGGCCTTTTATTTCAGCAGGAGGATGTTTGATAACTGCTCTCCAAGTTACCCTACACTTGTGGATTCGTCCTTGATTCAGTTTGTACTGAATATTTCTCCAAATGAGAATGGCTCTTCCCAGACAACTGGGTTCAAATGCCAACTTAGCCATTTCTTAGTTGTACAACTCGAACAAGTTCTGTAAACTCTCTGTGCCTCAATTTCCTCATCTGAAAAATGGCAGTAACTATAATACACTCACCACATAGGGTTGTTTGGAGAAATAATTGGTTAATTTATAAAGCATTTATAAATTCATAAAACACTGTAAATTTATAAATTTACAGTGCCTGGCACATGCTAGTGAAGTGTTAACTGTTATTATAATTATTGCAGCTGTTATTATTATTTTCATTATCCTTATGTTCAAGCATTGTTTTTTCATTGTTCTTGGTATTTCTGAGTTATTAATATTATCATAATCGTCTACAAAGAGGGCAGGCCAGGCATTGTGCCGCACACCTATAATCCCAGCTACTTGGGAGGCTAAGGTGGGAGGATCACTTGAGCGTAGGGGTTGGAGGTTGCACTGAGCTATGATCATGCCACGACACTCTAGCCTGGGCAACAGAGCAAGACTCTGTCTCAGGGGAGAAAAAAAAAAAAAAGGAAGGGCAAAGGCCCCAGGGGTCACTGTGGTTATGTCAACCAGGAAACAGATTGCTTCGTTTTATCAAAGTTACTTCATGCAGGGCTGAGGAGTGGAGGGCAGGGAGAGGGAAACAAAGATTCTGCAGAGCAGTGATTGTTTGGCAACTAGGAGGAGTGAAGGAACAAAAGATGGGAACTTAGAGAAGGAATTGTACCTAGGTCAGCTAAGTCATTTGGAAAATCAGCTTTTTGCACGACACTGGCTGCTTCCCTGAACCGCCACTGCATGTTGAGGAAGGGCCACTAGAGGAACAGGCCCAGGGCTGTTTTCAGGTCACCATCATTTAGGGATGTTCTGTGCTAGATTTTCAAAATCACCACTTGAGTCATATCAGACTGATCTCTATTGAGGTAAATAAGAGAACCCAGGTGGGTTATTTTGGAACCAAAAAAAAATGTATTTCAGCCATCAAATAGCAATGATATTGTGTTGTTTTTCTATTGCATTATCATTATCAAAAATTATGTGCTACCTACTTTAGCTCTTTCACAATCCATTCGCCTCACAGAAGCTTGAGTAATTTTTTAAACGTAAGCCTTATCATGTCACCCCTCTCGCCACCTTCAGAAGTCTCCATTGCTGTCCAAGCCACATCTGAGCCCGTGGCTGGAGCTCCCAGGGCTCCGGGCTCAGCCCCAGCACCCGAACTTTACTTCTCCGTTCTCTCCAGCTCCAGCCCTCTGCTGCTGGTGTCTCCTTCCTGGCCTTTGTCTGGACGACTTTCTTCTTATTTTCTGCTCAGAGCAGTCCTTGCTATACTCTCATGATGCTCTCTGCCCCCAGATCTTCCCAGGCTGGTTCCTTCTTCCAATTTAGATCTCAGCTCAAGAGTTACCTCTTCACAGAACCTTTGATGATCATAAAATCTGAATTATCTCTGCCCCTCCCTCCCTCCCCCCACCTCCACTTTGTCCCAGTCTCTCGCCATCACACAAGCCTGGTGATGACAGCCAAGTGGTTAACGTGGTAAGTTCTGGTCTAACGCCTGGCTTTGACTCTTGCCTCAACCAGGAAATTCCTCAATCTCATCCTGCCTAAATCGTGTCATCTGCGAAATAGGAAAGTTGATAGCACCTCTTCTCACCGTGGCTATGCAGCTTAAACAAGATAGCATATGTGAGATGCTTGAATAGTTCTAGGCACATGGAAAGCATTCAATGAATATTGGACATTGTTATGACTTTATTCATGGCACTGTACATCGTCGATCACACCGTGGAACAGTACAAAGCAAGCCCTGTAAGAGCAATGATAGCCCACTGGGTTTATCCTTGTGTCCCCAGGGCTTAGAAAAAGCCTGGCACAGGGTTAAACAAATGGCTGCATTCAATATCTGTACATGCTTATTTCACTCTTCCTTCTTCTTATATTTTCTTCCATTAAAGGCAGGGATTCTGTTCTTCTCCAGAAGCAGAAGATACTTTGTAGCTGCATGCAATTATGCAATTAGCCCGCATAGACCCCCTTCTCCCCTTAGGATTCCTAAAATCTTTATAAAGCTGACAGCTGTTAGTTTTACCAGGTGAGACTGGAAGCGTACTTGGTGCCGTGGTGCCCTCTGCATGTGGCGGATAGGATTAAGGTGGCCCGGCTCCAGAATCTTGGCTCCAGATGGCCATGGCGCCTGCACACAGGGCAACAGGAAACTCGGTCTTCTCTACCCCTTCCAGGCCGTCGTTGCTTTGGATTTCTCTGGAATGTAGCCTCATCAAGGATAGAGCCTCTGTCTCTACTACCAACCCCAACCCATCACCTACTACTATATGCCCAGCATATAGTAGGTATCCAGTGCATGTTTGTTAAGTGAATAAATGAATGAATGGAAAAAGGTAGTTTTCCATCTTTTTCTCCCCAAATGGCCTAGCAACTTGGGGTACGAGTAATAGAAAATATGGATCATTTGCTTAATTGCATGCAAGGTTTGGGTAGCAAGATGATAAAGGGTGACAAGAATAAAAAGAATGAAAGAACAGAAAGAATAAAGAACTACATTGAAAATAAAAAATATAATGACACTGAGCTCCCTGTCATCAGTGAAACTAGTCATATGTTTAAAATGAAAATATATTTTGAGATAAAATTTTTTACAAGATTTCAAGGTCATTGGGCAGTATATTCCAGATGCAACAGACATATGTACTTAATCTTTATTATTTAAAATTCTTGGCAGTGCTGACTCATGGCAGTTGTGCAAGGAAGAGACACTTGACAAATGAGATACTCAGATAACTCCAACAGTGTCCATCCCTGTGCTATCTCATTAAAAAAAATAACTTTATATAAAAATCTATACCCCAAAAAGCCTTTAAAAGGATATTTCATTTATACAAGTATCTGCTATAATTTTCTTTTAAGTAGACACTTCCTAAGTGAACTAACAGGGCAATACAATCATCTCCAATAATCTTAATCTCAGTCCTATAGGATAGATTCACTGTGTATTTTTATTCTCATTAGACAGGTGAGCGAATTGAATCTTAGGGAGGTTAAGTAACTCATCCAAAACCATAGTTAATGAGGGAGGCCAGAACCCAAGATATCCAAACTCACCGACCATTGTTCCTTCTGTCATATTAATACTACATTCCATGGCCTTTGCTAGAATATCTGTGAATTTGTCTTTCCACATTAATAATCAGGGGATCAGACAATAGGCATAGCGTGACTCTATGAGTAATTTAGTCAGAAATTTGGGACTGGGAGTCTCATTTTTTTGGTTCATACTCTTATTTAACACTCTGCCTATATCTCTCTTCTTTTATCTGAGAAACTAAAGAAAGAAAAAAGAAAGAAGCAGAGGGTTTGGGGGGAATCAAGTTCAGATTATCCAAAAGTCATGATCATTTCGATTCAGATGCAATGAGCACAGATTACTTGTTCACTTGAAAGTTGCCCAGCTCCTCTGGGCTTATGCAGTGTGTCCTCTTCCACTAGGTGGTTTATGTGGTACTCCCAAAGAAGGTGCAAGCTCTCAGAACCTGTTGCTTTGCTTAATACATTTAAATAAGAGACAGAGGAATTAAGAACCCTTGACCAAGTATTCTGGGAGATTTACTTGTAAATTAACATTTTAACAATTTTGATTGAAACAGTGGTTCAGAATTATGAGAATAGTTAAATTATGGTATTTCTTATTCTGCTACATTTTAAATTATTAAGTTATTGCATTGCTCTAAAAATCTGCTAAATAGTATAAGCAGAAGA
The DNA here is from genome assembly GCF_040939455.1 of Microcebus murinus. Taxonomy (NCBI): domain Eukaryota; kingdom Metazoa; phylum Chordata; class Mammalia; order Primates; family Cheirogaleidae; genus Microcebus; species Microcebus murinus. Next base: position 47,861,529 of record NC_134122.1, on the reverse strand, counting down.
GGTATACATGCTAGCTATGAATGGATGGAAAGTCAGGAGTTATTGCAGATTTTTAGCAGAGCCTCTGAAAGTTTTGTATATATCATTGTTATTACAGAAAACATCAATTTTAACCACTGCTCCCCACAGAGGGAATAAGACACGTATAATTGATTCTTGGTTCTTGTATATTTGATTTGATTCTTGCAATCGTGAGGTTCTATAAAGTTGCCTTGAACACTGAATGAGTGGCTACTGAACCATTGCTCCTAGGGGAAATGCAAGGGTAGTTTCTAGCAAGCCTTTGGTCACATTTTTTTGGTCAACTGATCAACACATAACCTTACTGTATGTGTGTTTCTGTTTTTAGAAAACCTTATTTAACATACACTGTTGACTAACTTCATACTGAGGGCAAGGCCAACAGCACTGTAACTCATACGGGAATGGAGCTAATCTAACACATGTATTTTCTCCAGAACGCACATCATATGTAGCCTTCTTGTACTGAGGGACACTGCACAGCACTTCAGCACTACTCTTGGGAACATTTGAAATAGCAATATCATTTTTTAAAGAAAGCAATCAAATGCAAAAAGCCTGGCACTACGTGTACCACGAAAAGGTGCATTTGTTTACAGTATGGAAGTTGAAACAAGGAGGCAGAATGTCGCCTTGTTTGACCTCAGCTGGGAATGTGACCGTAAGGCGACTCAGGTTTTTGCCATTCTGTGAATGGTCGTAAATATCTGTGAAAGCACCATGAGTTATTGATTTGGAGGCTACAAGTAAATTGTAGCAAGTAAGAAATTTGCAGATATGGAACCAGCAAATAATGAGGATGGAATGTAATTTTTAAGGGAGACACAGTAAATTGGGGAAGAATAAAGTATACATAAAAAATAAGGAATTAGTAATTGCCAAAACTCATGAACATTAGGAAGCAACAAGCTGGGTAGTGTTGGCTCACACCTGTAAACCCAGCAATTCAGGAGGCTGAGGTGGGAGGATTACTTCAGCCAGGAGTTTAAGACCAGCCTGGACAACACAGCAAGACCCCATCTCTAAAAAAATGTTTAGAGACCTCATCTCTAAAAAAAAAATCTTTTTTAACTAACTGGGCATGATGGTGTGCCTATAATCCCAGCTACTTGGGAGGATGATGTGAGATTGCTTGAGCCCAGGAGCTCTAGGCTGCATGATCATGCCACTGTGCTTTAGCCTGGATGATAGAGAGAGACCCTGTCTTTTGGGGGAAAAAAGAGAAAAAGGAAAAAGAAAAGCAAAAGCAACCAACCCTTTTATGAGCTGTTGATATATTTACAAAAAAAAGGGATCATTTAAATGGCTTTACTTTGTTTCTTTTAGTAATTTAAATGGTGGGAGTAAAGGTACCGGACGTACAATCTGTAATGTAATTTATGGATGAATGCACAGAGAGCTGAATTGAAATACGTAAAAATTCACAATGACGATAATAGCTCTTACCAGGATGAGCAACGTTCTCACAAATGAAGAATAATGGACCCATGTAGGAAGCGACACTCAAAGGCCAGAAGTTTCTTCCTCCCTTTTCAGCACTGACATCGTGTGTGGGATTTTCCCCTTCACGGCCACTGCCTTCACATTTTATGCATCATAAGCATCTCTTTTGTGATCACAGAGACCCATGAAGCCTTCACTCACGTGCACTGTTTGTATGGCCCCAGGAGGGGACTTAGGCTGTCTGAGTGTCACTGTTAACCATCAATTAAAGAAAGATAACAGTACCTTCTTTCTGGGATAGTTGGTTGAGTTAAAGGTCTGGATAAGTTAATACATGTAACCACCTATGATAGAGCATAATCATAAAGAGCCTCATGGTAAAATCATTAAATGACATTTCCTTTTCCTTAAAAAGACACAGAAACTCACAGCTCTAATTCTTTCCATATTTATAGTGCCTGGCTAGTATTCCAGAGGTGTCCTAAAGGAATTCTTTCTCCTTAAGGACTAGACCTCCCATTAGAGTGTGTAAAGATTTTCAAAGTCCAAGTGTTCAATTTTCACAGCTGAGCTTTTCTTATCTTGATAAGCCTTCTCTTATCAAGGTGTAGGATCCCATATAATAGTTAATTCCTGCTCTTACTTTATGGTAACACAGTCTTCATTACTAACATATATCAGAAAATCAAATCATTAAAAACCATTTATATAATATTTTCTCTAGTTGTTTTTTGTTAAGATTCAATTTCCCTTATAGTTAATTAATGTTTAAGTTGCGGTTGAGTCATAACTTTAAAAAAATTAAAATTCTCTAAATTACTTTCTTTTTTTAACTTTTCATTCCTACTAATGTGTTGCTACTCTCTAAATCTTTAAATGAATGTTAGATTTTAGAGCCTTCTATTAAAATTTAAAATACTTTCATTTGAGGAATTATTTTAGAAATTCTGCATACAAAAAAGATAATTGTCTCTTTTCTTTAGTGTGAAGATAAGGATAATTTCAGTACATATATTTTTAAAAATCCAAAAGTCATTGTGGTTTTAAATATATATCTGTTCAGCTTCAATAGACTGAAAATATATTTGAGTCTTGGGATAGATGTAAGAAGTAACAACTGATTAGCACACTGTACTTTCCAGTAATTCCCCAAAATTGCCCCTCTCCCTTGCAAAGAACAAAATAAATTAAACAAAGGCAAAACTAGATTGGAAGGAATCATTAGAAAGCTCATCTGAAAGATTAACATTTTTCTAGAATCAATACAATGTAGCCAAATGGAAAGGACTTGATGGTATCAGATTTATAATTTCTTCTCTTAAAAAATTAGGGAAGCTTTATAGAATTGGATAAGATGCTGACCAATTCCATTAATGATTCCCAATATCAATACAGGAGGGCTGGAAGTATGAGTAAGTTTTGGGAGAGCAGAGGAGGGCTTTCCACCATCTCGGATCGAGGTTTCTTAGGCTTGAAACATGGCACCGGAAGAGAAAGCCTTGGTCCCTGACCTCAGTTGGTAGAGAGTACAGTGTCTCTCAGACACTTGGGAGCAAGCTAAAGAGCAGATGGGAGACCCTGGGAGAAGAACAATGCAGTGTGCTTGAAGGATTGGTGCAGCTCTGTCAACAGCTGTAACAGAAAACCCAGGATTAACAGCGTATTTCTCTAGTTCAACTTCACTAATGTACCCATGTCATCTCCCACACAAATGAGCCAATGCCAAAGGTCACAAGAAATAAGACAGAATCCAAAATATTAATAGATAATATCTTTCATTTTGGAAAGATCTGGGCTCTGATAGAATAGCTTCAACACAAAATTTAGACTTTAAAAAAATATACTGTGCAAAAGTTTTCTGGCCTTAATTTTCCAAAACACCAGCTTTCTCTGCATGCCCTCCAATAATTGTAATAGCAATGTGTTCTGAATGGAATGTGAATACTGTGACAGAGTATACAGTAAATTCTGGTCATTAAAAAAAATAGGAAGACTGGAGGGAGTGAAGATGTGCTAATTTCTTTATCATTTATGGAGGAAACCATTAGGCAGTGTTTAACTTCTGAGGTTAAAATTCAAAAATATATATTTTAGCATTGATTTAAAGATATAAAGATGGTAACCAGTTTTATTACTTCTAAATTGTTAATGTAATAATTAAAGAAAACTCACTCCATATAACAAAAGGTATAAAACAAAGGAAATACCATCAGAGAGTGGGAGAGATGAAGACATGAGAAAAGGAAAACCCAACATAACTATTATAAGAATGAATGGAAATATTTAAATTCATCTATTAAAAAAACGAGTATCTTTAGGTCAGGTCAGAAATAAGATCCAAGAATGTCTAGAGAAAGAGAAGTAAAACAAATGAATTCAGGTAAAATGAATGGTGAGGCAAAGATATACCAGGAGAAACTGATATTAGAGGTTGCACTACTAATCAAATGAAAGATAATCCCAAGTAAAAAGTATTAAATGGAGCAAATTAGTGAAGGGAACATTCCATGGAAATCTTTTACATAAAAATCTATGATATGAAAACTATTAGAGATAAGAGAAAAGCGATACAGAAATATAATGAAAGTATTGAAATGAAAGTAAACTTTACCACCACTTTCAAGGCAGATTGACAAAAATTCCAGTCTGGAATTAAGGGGAGGATGTTTGTACATTGCTGGGAGGGAATTATGAATAGAAATTTGGCAGTGCCATAAAATTCAAACTGTGCCCATCACCACAACTCCAATATCATTTCCAGGAATATATGCCTAGAGAAACCGTCACTGGATCATTATAATGAATAAAAGGAAAAAAAGAAAGAAAGAAAAAAAGAGCTTAAGGATTTAACAATAGGGATATGACTAAACAGTATGTGCTACATTCGTTGTGTAGACTACGTTGGTTAAGAGAAACAAGCTATATCTGTAGAAAACAGCCTGGGTAAATCTCAGTAATGTTATATTGAGTGAAAAAAGCAGATTGCGGAATCTGTACTGTTGATGCAATGTGTGTATGTGTGTGTATGTGTGTGTGTGTGTGTATAGATACATAAATGTATTTTATATATAAATATATAGAGATATGTATACCAAATCAATGTTTACTGAAGTATACTGAAATTGTCTTCATTTCTTATTAAACTTTTCTACAGAAGCCTGGGAAAAATATATTTCCTATGTGTATATCTGACATTAGTGTTTCTCTCTAATAGACAAATGTGCCTAAGTCTAATAAGAAAAAGCCAAATCCTACAATAAAAATATTAGCAAAGTCATGAATAGTTAATTCACACACACAGAAAAAGAAAGAAACCCCAAAACACACAAGCCAAAAATCTCCAGTGGCCAATAAACATTATTGTTTTCACTCAACGAATATGTTTTGAGCACCTACTATGCGCCAGGCGCTGCTCTAGGAAAAGGGGGTCCATCAGTGAACAAAACAGGGAAAACTCTCTGTCCTCATGGGGCTGACGTTCTAGTACCGGGTGGGGAGAGGACAGGGGGAAGAGGAGCTGGGGAGAAAAACTAAGATGTTAACCACATAAGTGAATACATACGTTGTATGTTAGGAGGTGAAAAGTTGTGTGGAGAAAACATGAGAAGGAGGTAGGTGGGGTGGGTGGGAGATGCCTGGGAGAGAATTCAGTCCAGTCCTGGGGGTAGAGCTCTCCAGGGATGTCTGGTGTGTGGCTCAGGCTGAGCCGGAGAGCAATGGGACAGGAGGCTGAGGGTGACTTGTGAGGAAGCAAGGACTTTGGCTTTTCCTGGAGAGAGACGAGAGGGGGAGAAGTTGATAAAATGGAGGTTTGTGAGTGCAGCGACTATCTGATTTACGTTTTAACAGAGTAACTCTGCTTTGCTGAGAATAGACTCTACAGAGTTGGAGAGGGTATGAGAGATACTCGTATCTAAACTTTCTGGAATTTGGTTATAAGAATCACAAAGCTTGAAAGATGTATACCCTTTCACTCAGCAATGACACTTTTAGGAGATTAGCGATTTCTAAAAAATAGAGATACATATATACTTTCCCATATACATATGTACATACAGGTGTACAGAAATATTAGTATATGCAATAGCAAAATGATAGATGCAACCCAATTATCTAATAGTAAGGGCTCATTTAAATAAATTATGGTATATCTCAATACTGTATTATTACCACGAAATAATTTTTAAAAATATTACAGCCCAGTACTTATTGATATGAAAAGTTAGCCACAGTATACAATTAAAGAGAAAAGTAATACAGTAAAACAGTGGTACAGTTTGAGCACATTTAAAAAATAAATAAACAAATATATGTAGATAGATTTTTATATAAATATAGATATTTGTATGCATATTCATGGATGTCTCTGTAAAGGAAAAAAATCCAGAATATATACCAAAATAATGACAGAAGTAATATTATAATGATTTTTTACTTTATATATTTTTTCTGTATCATCTGAACTTTTACCATGAGGGAGTAAGGTCTTAAAAATTAAATTATTTCAACTTTTTAGGCACAACAATTTGTATGCATTGTTTTGAATGATGATCTAGTATATTGTTGAACGCTCTTCATAATTGGGTTATATTCCCAGAAAAACAAGTACTGAAAACTATGGCCATGAATATTTTAAGGCTTCATTACTCACTGCCACACCCTTTCCAAGGAGGTACTTCCTGTTTACAAGCCTACCAGCCGTGCTGTTTCACTCTTCGATTACCAGAATATATTATTCCCACTCTTAAACGCCTTTGCCATTTTGCTGAGTGGTGAATGATTTTTGTAACAGGATGCTAGCATGGAAACCCAGCCAAAGCGATCCAGTCGCATCTGGATCAAGACCAGACGTGAAAGGGCTGGACTCCACTGACAAAGGAATGATCGCAGTAGTTGCTTTCAGCTCACCTTGAGAATATTAAGGGCAAGATATTATTAATAGTTTGAAGACCGACTTCGGAGCTCTTAACATGGCATTGCCCCCAGCAGCCCTGTGTGAATGGGCCGGGGGTGCCTGCCCTTCACCCCACTCCCAGTGGGAGACCTCAAGGGGCTGCTGAGAGTGCTTGACAGGTGTCTTGTGCCCCTGGGAACACAATAGAGTTCTAGGCCACAGGATTATAAAGGGCAAGAAGCAGGCTGTCTAGCCGTGGATGGAAGAGTTGAAAGACAAGTGGTTGGGTTCTGCAGCCTTCTTTCAGGGCAAAGAGTATGTGAATGTTTCTCTTAGACATGATCTAAGCAGTGTAAGACAGTCTGTCCTGCAAGGCAGCCTAGAGGGATAAATAGCTAGAGATGCACCCCAACTACTATGGCGTTGGTCAGTCCCCACAGGGCACTGCAGGGAGAGATCCCCAGTGATGGGGAGGGAGAGGATCCCCAGAGAATCCACAGAAGTACCGTTAAAAACGTAAGGAGCTTCAAATATGTGTCAAGTCCAGAAAGAGGCAAGCTAGATCACCCTAGTGGCATCGGTCAAGCAAGAAAACAAATAGCCGATTAAGTAATGGACAAATGACCTGAACAGACATTTCTCAAAAGAAGAAATACAAGCCGGGCGCGGTGGCTCTCGCCTGTAATCCTAGCACTCTGGGAGGCTGAGGCGGGTGGATTGCTCGAGGTCAGGAGTTCGAAACCAGCCTGAGCAAGAGTGAGACCCCGTCTCTACTATAAACAGAAAGAAATTAATTGGCCAACTAATATACATAGAAAAACTTATCCGGGCATGGTGGCGCATGCCTGTAGTCCCAGCTACTTGGGAGGCTGAGGCAGGAGGATTGCTTGAGCCCAGGAGTTTGAGGTTGCTGTGAGCTAGGCTGACGCCATGGCACTCACTCTAGCCTGGGAAAACAAAGCGAGACTCTGTCTCAAAAAAAAAAAAAAAAAAAAAAAGAAGAAATACAGATGGCCAACAGGTATGTGAAAAGGTGCTTAATATCACTAATTATCAGGGAAACGCAAGTTAAAGCTATGATGAGATATTACCTCACACCTGTAAGAATGGCTTTGGTCTGATGGATGAAAGGTAAGTGTTGGTGAAGATGTGGAGAAAAGGGAATGATCATATGCTGATGGCGGGAATGTAAATTAGTACAGACGCTGTGGAAAACAGCACGGCAGTTCCGCAAACAATTAAAAACAGAACTATCCTCAGATCCAGAAACCCCACCACTGGGTATGTATCCACAGGAAATGAAATCACTATGTGGAAGAGATATCTGCACCCCCATGTTTATTGCAGCATTAGTCACAATGGCTGAAATATAGAATCAGCCTAAATGTCCACCAGCAGATGAATGGACAAAGAAAATGTGGCTTGTGTACCCAGTGGCATACTATGCAACCTTAAAATCCAAGGAAAAGCTGTCATCTGCAACAACATGGATGAACCTGGAGGATATCATGTTAGGTGAAGTAAGCTAGGCATAGGAAGACAAATACTACATGATCTCATTCATATGTGGAAATTTACAGAAGCGGAGAGTAGAATGGTGGTTACCAGGGTCTGGGGATGGGGCTGGGGAATGAGGAGTTGTTAATTAAAGGGTACAAAGCTTCAGTTAGACAGCAGGAATAAGTTCTGGAGATCTGTGGTACAGCATGGTGATGAAAATTGCTGAGGGAGAAGATTTTAAATGTTGTCATCACAAAAAAGGATAAGGATTTAAGGTGACGGATATGTTATTTAGCTTGATTAAGCCATTCCACAATGTATACATGTGTCAACACATCACATGGTACAACACAAATATTTATAATTTTTAATTTGTCAATCCAATAACTAAATAATTTTTAAAAATTAAAAAATAAAAAGTAAAGTTCTTGTAAGCATGTATTTTATTTCAGTTACCTACTATGATAAATTTAACTTTTTATCTCAGCACTAAAATTGAAATTATGTATCAAAATATAATGAAGATCTATTATAAGGGGGAAAAAGAATGCCAATACTGCCCTTTCCTCTCTTTCCTTCCTACACTCCAACCCCAGAAGGATAAAAAGCTTCAGTCAGTGGTTCTTGGTAGGGGTTAGAGGAGGACCTGCTGGGAGGAGAAAGAAGTCACACACACTTATTTAACCCGCAAGCGGGGTGACTATTTGATTATTACTTGGATCGACATTCTTATTAATAATTTAGGACTCTTTGAATTACCCAAGCATGAGAAGCAAGATTGCACAAACTGCTTTTTTAAATTCAGGAACATGGGATGAATTAGCCCACAAAATAAACAATAAAAGATAAAAAACATATATATATATAGCAAGTTGCTTTATGACAATATCAGTTACATTTGCATTACTTGGGTTGTAAGTTGAGTAATTTTCAAGTATTTGCTCAGCTTTTGTATTTCTAGTTTTTGTGAATTACATATTCATATCTTTTCCATATTTTGATATTGGAATCTTAGTGATTTTCTCACTGATCTGTGTAATACAGCTCAATACTTTTGTCATGAACAACAGTGTTTGCTTAAGAGACTACTCCACCATACAGAGCTTTATGACATTAAAGGGAAAGACCTAATGCCAGCATTCACTTTCTATCATTTCTGCTCAATTAGAGATATGATCCAGAAACTTTGACTTTTCCATCCAAATTCTAAGTTGCATATGGACCAATTTCTATGCCTTTACTAGGGAGCTATTTTAACCAGAGTAGCACTTCAGGCCTTCCCAAACTTTCTACCACTTAGTAGCATAGCCTCCTATTAAATTATGTACTTGTTTGACTCCCAAGTCCTCAAAATTGTCTCATTATGGTCTTCCAGAAAACTACTGCAAAAAGCTATATTTAAACTTGGAATTTAAATCAAACCCTCATTAATAGAAAAACAACATTTTAAATAGAACCCCAGAAACAGCATCTTTAGTTGATATTTTCAGTATTTTGGCAGAGCAGGAAAAATTCAAAGGTTGTGTATTAAAAGATTCATTCTCTGTATCTGGACCTAGGTCCATACATAGCACCATCTAGAGCACTTTCAGTGTCTAAATAATTTAGGGATTAGCACAGAAACATTTGGTCTGAGCTGTAGTTTTGGCTATGCATAAGTACTCTCATTTTTTCAATCTTTGATGAATTGGAAAATTGCCTGGAATTGGAACTCTTTCTCATCTACTTGGACTTCCTGCCTCATGCACAATTTGCCAGTCCTGATACTCTCTGCCAAGAAAGAAGAAAAAGTATCCTCTATACCTATCCGCATACTGCAACTACATCTAGGCTAGATTGGTGGGGTGTACACCTTTCCATTCATGAACATATTTGCTCTACCTTCAACAGTATCCAGATTATTCTTTACTCTGCCAACCCAGAATTTTATCTTTTCCCCTCTTTCTTTATACCAAAGGATCAAGTAGACATTTGGGGAGATTTTATCACTTAAGTTGATTTGACTTCTAAGTAGCTCCTTCTGAAAATATCCTATTCATTCATCTGTGCATTCTCTCATGCAACAAACAGATGTGAAACAATTACTCCGTGCCTGGCGCTGTCTGTTCACACCTTCATTTTGTTCCCCAGAGAATTAAAGAAAAATCACGTTTTAGGACACCTGTATTAAAGGATGCGTAACATCTTTGTGACCAATCATCATCATCAATAACAAAAATCATTCCACTCCTGCTTTAATTTATTAGTTTATCTAATGAGGTTAGAAACATGTTTCCCAAAAGGGGGCTGATTTTGCAAAGAACAAGGCTTCAATGGCCAGAACTAATAAAGCAAGTGGACCCTGACGTGGGAGGAGACACAGGAGGGCTGGCTGATGGAGGGCTTAGCTGGGGCTTGAAATTTGATTAAAGGTAATTCCACAGGAAAGCTGAAATTATTTAATTAGATATTTAAGAAGATTCAATCTTCCTCTCATGAAGGGACACCCTCAGGGGTATTTAACATACGCTCCAATTTCTTTTACCAACCACTTAGAACATTTTTGATATTTCGTGCAAGTCACGGTGATCTCTGTAGTTAAGAATCCTGCAGGAGTGAGTTTAAGCTATAACCAATTAGGAAATTAACTCATCAGGTCACTTTTGTTTTTGAAGTCTGACTGTTGAAAATTACTAATATTAATAGAAAAATAAAATTACCATGGTAGATTGTAGAAAGATGCCTTCTAAAATCATATACTGGGTTCTTAGTATTTGTAGAAGTGTTAGCCTTATTCTGTGGTTGGCTCTCTTCCATGCCTGTTCGTCATACAGGAAACCCTACAGAAATTGAGTAAATAGTTATCCACATTTGCAGTGGCCTCAAATTTTCTGCGTATTGTTTTTTTTTCAGGGATGCTAGCTGGATGTTGTTATCCAAAACTAAAGGTGATACAGCTTAGTGCAAAGTTGATGGCATTTCTAAGGCATCCCCACAGAGCTAGCCTTGCAAGAAGTAATATTTGATGCTCCTCAGCTAATCGATTCATTACACATCTAGAATAGATATAATTTATCTTGAATTTCACGAGACTCAAATACCATGAAAGAAATGACAAAAAAATATTGAGGTTCTACCGGAGGGCTCTGAATGTCTTGATATTGTCACGAGAGTCCCCAGGATACCCTGAAATCACTGAAGACAGTTGCTCCATCACAACACTGCTGTCACCATCCTCTTCTCCCTCTGCTGCCCAGATGGACTTTACACGACAGCCGAGGGGACTGAGTCCTCAAAAGAATGGAAATATTGCAAAAGCTGCTGTATTTTACACAGCTAAGATGTTACACCCTTCTAGTGACAAAATGATTAATGGTTGGCCCTTGTGAAATGAAGCAAACAAGATGCCAGGAAGACTTCCGTTCACATTAACAGATTCTTTCAGTTGATAGCAAAACCTAGAAATTGTTGAATGTGCCAATAATGATTCCCTCTTCATACAATTCCTTTGTACATCTAGATTTTTACATCCATTTGATGTCTCTTTTAAAAGGCTTTATTTTTTCCCTTGTTTACTTAGGATGTTAAAATTGTAACCACCGTTGAATAAAAGTAGAAAAAAATGGTTACCAGGTTTCTTAACATGTTGATTTTTTTAGGATACCATAAATGCCACTGTGTTTGAATTCCAATAATAATATTACATCATTGTTTATTTTTTGTCTAAATAAAAATCAAGATAAAAAATTACAACTTGGGGAAAAATGACAAGTGTCTTGATTTCTAATGCTATGTTTTTATTTATACTACTTTGATGTTAATAGGCAGGCAAGAAATGATCCATTTTTCCCCCTTTCAGCCGTTTACCTCTGCAAGAGAACAATGCAAAACAAGGCAAGATTGGAGCTAGCAGACTATGAAGCTGTAAGTACCAAGGACTTTCTGGTAAAGAAAGTCCTATGTGGTTTTTGTTTTGTTTTTTTTTTTCTGTGTACTCTGTTAACCTTCCACATTATTATTTGTAAAGATCAGATTTCCAGGGATCAGACAGACCAACACCTTTAAAAATCCCTGCTTGTTTCTTCTCTTCATTCACATTGAGTATGGTGAAATTCTATAAATTCACAGACTCAAATTCTAAATACACAAACTCAAATAAGAAGCATATCTTATTTTCTAAAAATCAATTTAACTCTGAAATCTTCAGATATATACTGTAGTGAAGCCATCCAAACTCTGAGAATTAAAGACCATCGACTGGGAAAGATTTTGCAAAACCTTCAGGTTGGTCACCACCAGTAGATAAAATTAATGTGATGTCATTTGTTCATATGGTTGCTATGTTGTGATTTACTGAATTCAAAGCAGTGTGTGGAAATGGGCTGTGGATTGCCAAGGGTTTACATTTATTGTCAGGAACTGGATAGGCTGATAAAATCAGTGGTAGGAATGTATTGCTTTCCTGTCTCTACATAAAGTGGGCACAGAAAAGTCCAATGGATTCACCTGGAGTGCTTCCATCATTACAAGTATATTTTGGTATTTTGTAGATACATAGTGGATTTTTAGTTGTGTTCTCTAAAGTCAGTTTTTCACAAAAATTAATATTTGTAACAGGTCTTTCTGCTTCCTCTGAGACTATTAATATGAAGATTAGCTGAATTTAGTGAACATGACTTATCATTCAGAACCAGAACATTCAGAACCAGAACATACTTTAGAAATGTTATACTTGTTTTATTGACAGATGCATATGGTGAATAAACTAGAAGGGTGTAGTGAAGATGGACAGTAGCGTGTCTTCACCTGGTGTATGTTTTTCAGGAGAGCCTGGCCCGGCTGCAGAGAGCATTTGCCCGGAAGTGGGAGTTCATTTTCATGCAAGCAGAGGCACAAGCAAAGTGAGTCCTTGTGAGTCTTTTGGAAGATTTGTTCCAGTTGTGGCCTTTTGTCCAGAGAGGCACTACAATTAACGCTGCTTATCATTCATTGTTACGATGTTGACAGAGTGGACAAGAAGAGAGACAAAATCGAAAGGAAGATTCTTGATAGCCAAGAGAGAGCATTCTGGGATGTACACAGGCCTGTGGTAAGCAAACACACCATTGTCGCCTCGAATCCATATTCTCAGTCTTTGGCAAGTGAGAGGTGCCCTGCAAAAGCAAAGGAAAGACTATGGTAACCCCATTGCACATCCTGGAGTATCTTGGTGAATTGGCTAAGAAAAGATTGCCGCTTTTGTGTAGCATGACCCAGATTTCAATAGTGTAATATTTTATTTATAAAACTATGCATTTTTCCACCAGGATATTATTGCTTACTTTTGGCATTTGAGGTGCTTGATGCTTCTCTATACTCTTGAAAGATAAAAACACTGCAACAAAGTAGTTCCTTATGGTTTACTGTTTATATTTCTTTCTGACTTTATGGTAAAAGTATAAGTCAAAGTGTTATTCCTCCCTAATTTTTCTTTTTTCAAAGCTATCAGTAACCTGCTTTGGTTGTCGAATTTCACAGACTAACATTTTACATGGTTCAAATTCAAATCAGTTCATATTTTCAAGGGTATAACGTTGGATCTGTATACACTAACTTAGCTGGTTTTCTTCCTTATTAATGTGAAATTATGTGCCTCAGAATAACAAATAATAAATGTCCTCAATTAATACCAGAAAACTGTGGAAGGAATTAAACAATGATTACAAACATCCATAAGACAGCATGTCTAACCTCTTCTATTTCTTTGTATGTTGATGCTCTATCTTTTTCTTCTGTAGATGTCTTTAAATACAGAAAAGGCACTAGAGAATGATATTTGCATAATTATTATTAAAATAAATAGCAGGTTCACAGCATGAGAGACAAATCAAGATTGATAAGGACACCTTAAAATTTTCCTCTTGACCACCTTTAGAGTCAGACCAAAATAGAAAGAATCCAGAGGTTTGTTTATGCACGTATGTATTTCAATTTCAGATAGCAATGCAATTGTTAAATGCTATATTGAATTTTCTCTGTCTTTTGAATTCTCAAAAGATTAAAATTGAGAGTGAACTGGCTTTGCTACTCAAAATTCAGTTTGGGTTTTATTGCTCATGGAGAAAAAGGATTATGAAGTCACACACATAGCTATTGCAAGGACATGAAGTAGGATTTTTATTTTTTTGTTTGTTTTAAGCGGCTTCTAGAAACCAGTCAATACGTTCTGTTCCCATGTTTATCCAGTTTGTCTCCCTGGACATCTGGTGGCCCATATCCATCCTCGTTCAGCTTGCATGGCCTGGTCCTCCAAGAGGAGGAGTCCCTTCAGCACTTTGACAAGTAGAATTTTTACTTTGATTTAACTAGATGCTAAAATTCTATTATTACAGACTACTAAAACAATTAGCCTTTGCAGGGAGGGGTTCATAAAAGTATTGAAACATTGAATACACAGGCCGACCCACGCACTACATTATCTTTGACATATTGTAATTTAGTGTATTTCTCCCACTATAATCTTGAGTAGTTAGTTTCTGGCAATTTTGTCTGGAGTTCTTTGTAAGTGAAGAGTCCTTTTGAGTGTCATGGCCTTAATTTTTGTTCCAGAGTAAACATTGGTATGCTTAGAGAAGCTAACATTATTTTATAGAGGTGTTAAATACTAGAATGATTATTCTGTGTCAAGCTGACCTAAAAGTGACCTCATGGTTTTTTAGAAAGTAAAATCATATTTCATATATTTTCTACATCTCTAGATCTAAATTCATGGAATATGCTATTATGTTTTACATGAAATTGACTTTCAGTATATTTTAAAGATGCTGAGCTGCTGTTTCAGATTTGTCTTTCGCTAGATTTTCTGGCTAATGCTTTTCATTTTTCCCCATTTAGTACGATATTAGCTGTTGATTTATCATATATGGCCTTAATAATTTTAAGGAATATCCCATCTCTGCCTATTTTGTTGAGAGTTTTTATCATAAACATGTGCTGGATTTTGTCAAATGCTTTTTCTGCATCTATTGGGAGAATCATATGGTCTTTGTTCTTGCTTTTATTTATGTAGCGAATTGCATGTATAGCAGAGTTGTGTAAGTTGAACCAGCCTTACATCTCTGGGATAAAGCCCACCTGGTCACGATGAATTATTTTTTTGATGTGCTGTTGGATTCAATTTGCTAAGATTTTGTTGAGGATTTTTGCATCTATATTCGCGAGGGATATTGGTCTGTAGTTTTCTGTTTTTGTTTTGTCCTTTCCTGACTTTGGTATCAAGGTGATATTGGCTTCGTAAAATGAGTTGGGGAGGATAGCATCCTTCTCAATGTTTTTGGAATAATTTCTGCAATGTAGATACGAGTTCTTCTTTGCAGGTTTGGTAGAATTCAGGTGTGAACCCATCTGGTTCAGGACTCTTCCTTGGTGGAAGGCTTTTAATTGCTGCACCAATTTCTGTGCTTGATATTTGTCTGTACAGGAATTCGATTTCCTCCTGATTGAGCTTAGGGAGGCTGTGTGTTTTCAAGAATTTGTCCATTTCCTCCACATTTTGTAGTTTGGGGGCATATAGATTTTTATAGTATTAAAAGATAATGTTTTGTATTTCTGCGATGTCTATAGTGACCTCTCCTTTTTGATTTCTGATTGAGTTTACTAAAGTCCTTTCCTTTCTAGTTCTTGTCAATCTAGCAAGAGGGCTATCAATTTTGTTTATCTTTTCGAAAAACCAACTTTTGGCTTTATCGATCTTCTGTATAGTTCTTTTATTCTCAATTTCATTTAGTTCTGCTCTGATCTTAGTTATTTCTTTTCTTCTGCTAGGTTTAGAATTAATTTGCTCTTCCTTTTCCAGTTCCCTGAAACGGTTTATTAGTTTGTTGATTTGTGAGCTGTCTTTTGGATGTGAGCATTTAATGCTATTACTTTTCCTCTCAGGAATGCTTTTGCTGTATCCCACAGATTTTGATAACTTGTGGCCCCATTATCATTTAGTTCAAAGAAATCTTTTGAATTCCATCTAGATTTCCTTCTTTACCCTGTAGTCATTCAGCAATAGATTGTTTAATTTCCATGACTTTGCGAAATGGTGACTGTTTCTGTTGGAATTGATCTCTAGTTTTATATTACTATGGTCTGAGAAAATACATGGTACAATTTCTGTTTTTTTAAGCAATCAAGTTGTCCTTTTATAAGATACTGTGGTTTATTCATACAATGGAATGTTTTTTAGCAATAGAAAGCTGTGAGTTATCAAGCCACACAAAAAGGCATGGAGGAACCTTAACTATGCATAGTGATAAATGAAAGAAACTATTCCCCAAAGGCTAGCTATGGTGTGATTCCAACTCTATAACATTCTGGAAAGGAAAAACTATAGAGACAGGAAAAAGATCAGTGTTTTTAGGGGTTGAAGGGAAAGCGGGGAGAGATGAAGAGGAGGAGCACAGGAGATGTTATGGCAGTGAACTATTTTGTAGGGTACAGCAATGCTGGACACATGTCAAAGCCCATAGAATACACAACACCAAGAGTGAATTTAATGTAAGCTATAGATTTTAGTTAATAATAATGTATCAGTGTTGGTTCATCAATTGTAACAAACACAGTGCACTAACATAAGATGTTAATACAGGGGACACTGGGGTGGGTGAGGGGAAATATGGGAATTCTCTGTCCTCTCTGCTCAAAATTTCTGTAAACATAAAGTATATAAAATATATATATTATTTTTTAAAAAAAACAAAACTTTTTTACAAAGTGAAACAGAAGGCATGTCACAGGAAGAGTAATGAACCCAACAAAATCTTTGACCACAAGGACAAAACAGTATCATATCATGATATCAGCAGATAAGAATGAATTTTATTTGCTTAACACCAGGTCTGTCTTTGTAGAAAAGGTGCTGGTTCTTTCATTTTGTGTCTTTGTACGCTGTATAGAGAAGATCTTTAAGTAGAAGGCAAAGCCGTTTGTTGGTTTTCTGTTTTATACAGCGTGCTTAGTTTTGTTTGTCTTATATGGTAAATTCATTCTTGACATGATCAGGTGGTTAAAAAGAAAGCAGTTTCACAAAAATGGCTCTCAGATATTTTTTTATCTCTTTGAAAAATCAAGCTAATAGTCCACATATTGTGATCAGGCCTATAGTAGAGCTATGAATATAGCTATTTAAAAATAGAGATTTACATTGAACTCATGTTAGGATAGAGAAAACTTCTCATGCTTAAAGACAGCAGAAGAAATCACAAAGATAAGTGGTAAATAAAGTTTACTTAAAAATTAGTTTTCATGCTTAAAATATAATTGAAAGGCAAATGGACAACATTTGAAAAATATTTGGAGTAAGTATGATAAATTTTAATGTTCTGATAGGTAAAGTAATTATATAATTCAGAAAGAAAATATTCTGATTTCACATAAAATAGAAACTGTTTAAACTGGCAATTTATAAAAGAATATATAAATTGCTATTAAAATTATGAAAAAAGATTAACCTTTATAGTCATAAAAAATTAAGACAAAGAAATAACACATTGAATTTTCTTCCATTTTTATTTTATTTTAAAAATTTAAAATTAATCATAGGAATCTTGGCGAGAGTTATAGGTAACTATTTCTAAATGGTATAGTAGGTGTCTGCATTAGTATTATCTTTCTAAAAATTAATTAGACAATATGAATTAAAAAGTTAAAATCTTTTGCAAAAGTAGGTTAATTTGACCAGAGCTATGAGTGGTTAAATGTAAGGGTAGCTAAAATCTGAAAGAGCATAACTATTCAACAATGAGGATGGTTAAATAAGATATATGCACAAGACTATGTATTATATAACTCAAAATGAGAATTTCAAAGATGTGGAGAAAACTTACGCTGCAAAGCGAAATGAAATTTCTAAATATAAAATTACACGAAATATGATGCCAACCATGTTTAAAATATTAGATGCCTAGAGAAACAGTTAGGGGAGACTATACCAAATGTTGATTATAATTATTCTAAAGATATTTGAAATCACAGGTAATTTTAAATTTCTATAAAGAGCATGTATCACTCTGAAAAATTGTGCATAATAAAATATTCTTAGACCCTTGTCTCTGACCCATAACATCTGGGGCAAGGGTAGGCATGCTTCCGCCATGCCCGGAAGTAGTCAGAACACTTCTGGTGTATGGGAGGCCATCCCAGGCACTGCATTCCCAGGGCCTGACTTGTAGAACTACTTAGCCATCTTTTTTGAGCAGAATGACCAGAGCAGGGTAGAGAGGAAATAAAATGTAGAAGAGCAAGTGAGAAGATATGAGAAATTAAGGAGAAAGCAGAGAAATTAGGTGCTATTACTCATCTGTTTTCAGATTAGGTGCTATTACTCATCTGTTTTCAGATTAGGTGCTATTACTCATCTGTTTTTGAGCAGCTATCATTGTCGAAAGGAGAAGAATTAGCCTGCTTTACTTTGGATAAAAGGTGGCAGATTTTGTCTTGAGTGGAAAATGTTTCCATTGCTTTAATTGTCCAGTGGGTGGCATCACAGCGCAGGGAGATCTCCTGTCATCTGAGTAGTCCAGGGTTGGGGCATAGGGCTTGCCTCTCCCGGGGTCATTACTTGGACCTCCACTCCTGTGACTCAGCTTCTCTTTAAGAGAGGGTGAAATTGGACTGATATTGACTAAAGAACCTCAGATTGAAATTTCCAACCAACTTAATAAAAAGAGATGGTACATAATGCTTTTTATCAACTCAAATTTTAAGTTCAACATATTACTGATTTTATAATGTAATAAGCAAACTGGGAACGGAGGATTCCCAGGGAAGGAAGAAGGGAGGAAGGAAAGAAGGGAGGAAGAGGGAGGAAAAAGAGTTTGAGATTTAAACTCTAGTTGTTACATTATCGACAGTAGAAGGTTGAGCCTTGACTGAGCATTTTTTTCCCATGCCCGAAGTCTATTATTATTCATGTGAAATTAATATCTGATTCTCTTTCAGCCAATGATATGCTATTTAGTTAAGACTGGGGTGTGATTTTCACACATGTGAAAGCAGTCATCTAAATTGTCTCTATTTTGTTCAGCCTCAAAGACGTACATATGACATTTCTCTGAAACAGCTCCAGAAAGGAGGTTCCAGAGGTGCTCCCAGGAGAACCTGCCTGAATGTTTTTAGTGTGTTCCATAATCAGCGTGGATTGTCACATATTTACCATTTCTAAAATGAATAACATACTTTGAAATCTGGTAGTACATTGAGTGACTGCTCCTTTTGTCTTGTAAGTTCAAAAATTGAACCAATTTTGGCAGGTACCACCATCTGTTTTTCTGGCTATCGTTACTGTGGTGTTAAATTTCCAGATGATTCCCATCATTGGCTTCATTATCTCAAATGTTGGGCATGTAGCTTTTGTATTAATCTCAACTAAGAAGTTGTATCTCATATTATGTTTGAGAAAGTCTTGTCATAATAGAATAATATAACTTTTGCTATAGTTATTTCATGTTGATAACATGTTTGGTTAACTCGAGGAAGCAATTCCTTTAAAAATTTCCCTAATCCACCATAGTAATTTCTGATAAGCCTGTTCTTTATTTACTATGTTAAGGGAAGTGATTGCAACCTAAGTACATTCTCCGAGGAAGACAATATTTTCTTCAGGAAAGAGTATGTTTAGTAATTTTTTTTTTCTGAGAAAATCAGGCCTAGAAATCTCTTAACACGTGCATGTAGTTCTTTTATCTTGTTTATTCGTATGATGTCCAACCTTTTATCTTTTCATTTTAAAATATCCAAAAAAATGCACTAGAAGAGACTTACATGATTGGTTACCCTAAGCAACTTTTATTAAAGCTTGACATTTCACCACCAGTTCTTAACACACATTGATAAAGGTGGTCACAGATAATATTACTTATAATCTAGATGAACCTAAAACTGGTCTTTTCCTTCATCAAGTCTAATAATGTTCCTAAAAAGTATCACTCAAAGCAACATAAAACCCCAGGGAGTCCTCAGCCTGAATTACTGTTCATGCACCTGAGAGACAGGAAGATGTGTTGTTTATAGTGATGACTTCCTGTTTACCTTGCTTGGTTCTTAGTGACCATTGCTTGTGAGGGAGGAGGGTGAGGTCCTATATTCTTGTGTCCCTGCGGCTTCCTCCCGGGAGAGCAAAGGCAACACTGGGAGGACAAACACCTCTGTCACCACCGTGTTGGACAAGAAGATGGGTGGTAGGTAGAAACAATTAATTTGTTAGTGCCTGGGGAACATTCCCCAGGTGCCAGGCACTATTCATTTTTTTGTTGTTTTTATTTCAGCATAGTATGGGGGTACAAATTTTAAGGTTTGAAATAATGCCCTTGCCCCTCCTCCCCCTACAAGTCTGAACTTTAAGCGTGACCATCCCCCAGACGGTGCACATCTTACTTGTTATGTATGTATATACCCACCCCCCTCCGTGCCCTCCCACCCACCCAATACCCAATTAATGTAGTTCCTATGTGTCCACTTAGGTGTTGATTAGTTAATACCAATTTGCTGGTGAGTACATGTGGTGCTTGTTTTTCCATTCTCAGGATATTTCACTTAGTAGTATGGGTTCCAGCTCTATCCAGGAAAATACAAGATGTGCTATATCACTGTTGTTTCTTAGAGCTGAATAGTACTCCATGGTATACATATACCACATTTTATTAATCCACTCATGAATTGATGGGCACTTGGGTTGTTTCCACAGCTTTGCAATTGTGAATTGTGCTGCTATAAACATTCGAGTGCAGGTGTCTTTTTTGTAGAGTGTCATTTGATCTCTTGGGTAGATGCCCAGTAAGGGACTGCTGGATCAAATGGTAGATCTACTTGTATCGCTTTAAGATACCTCCATATTGCTTTCCATATCGGTTGAACTAGTTTGCAGTCCCACCAGCAGTGTAGGAGTGTTCCTATCTCTCCGCATCCACGCCAACATCTATTGTTTTGGGACTTTTCGATAAAGTTGTAGTTTTGATTTACATTCCCCTGATGATTAGAGATGTTGAACATTTTTCACATGTTTGGTAGCCATTATTCTGTCTTCTTTAGAAAAGTTTCTGTTCATGTCCTTTGCCCACTTTTTGATAGGGTTGTTTGATTTTTTCTTGCTGATTTTCGTGAGTTCTAAGTAGATTCTAGTTATCAGCCCCTTATCAGATGCATAGGATGTGAAAATTTTCTCCCATTCTGTAGGTTGTCTGTTTGCTTTCATGACTGTTTCTTTGGCACTTTATATAAATTAGCTTATGCAGTCATCACAACCACTGCAGGAAGTATCGTGATCTGCTCTTTACAGCTAAGGAATCTCAGACACAGGAAATTTGAGTTGCACAAGGCCTGGCAAGTACTAAGTGAGGCAGCTGGTATGGAAAGCAGGTGTGGTGGTCTCAGGGCCCATACTCAATCAGCACAACTTTCTGCCTCTTGGTAAAGCCAGTATTGGTGTGAAGTGTGATCATTTACAAATTTTCTTTTTAATCCTCACATTACTGTTAGGTTGGCATTCATTTTATCCCCATTTCACAAATAAGGAAACTGCAGATCACAGAGATGGAGTTTTGTTTTGCTTTCCCGTAGCACTTGTTTTCCTTTAGGAAGAGCTGGGAATGAACCCAAGTGTTCTGGGTGGCAGCTCGATGTTTCTTCCACTAATTTGGGTGCTGCTGCTCCAAGACCACCCCTGAGGTTAATGCCAGAGGTCACGAAGGAAAGCACTTGGGATAAGTGAGTTAGGACTTACAGTAAACCATGGAAAAGGGAAGGTGTAACTTGTTGGAGAAAATAAACTTTAATTAAAGGCAAGTCGAATAGGTCTTTCTAAGACCCGTCTAGAAATCTCACACCAATTGGTAGAATTATGCCAGGAAAATTTAGGGTGAAAGAAAGAAGAGAAAGCCTGGTGTATTTTCATTGGAATATACTAGAGGATCCTGTGCTAGGAAACAAATGATGAGTTCCTAACACAGATAACAAAATGGGAAAAAGGCATCATCTCGGTTGGAGATGTCACCTTCTGCACCTCCCCATTTTGACATCAGTACGTTTTACATCTGTTGCTCTAGACCCTCCCAATCTCACTTATTGCTCTTCATTTTAGATTTTTCCTAGTTATTTTTCTGTGTGAACTTTGCAACCAATTGTCTAGCACCAGCAAGGAGCACATTTTTTTGGCATTTGAATGTGTTAAATTTATAGAACACTTGGGAAGATTGAATTTTTTTATGAAGTCGAATCATCCTAGCCATTTGTTCATATACCTACTTTTGTGCTGTTCAGGAGCATCTTAAATTTTCTTCAGGAAGGTTTTATGCATTTCTTGTTAAGTTTCTTGCTTTTTAAAAAACATCTCTATCTTATAAATGGGGTTTTCTTTTCTATTCGATCTTTTTTATTAAAAGTATGCATACAATGAAGAATGTAGACATTAATTTGTATCTTATATAATTGCGATTTTCAAGCATTTTGGTCTTATTTATTATTCCTTTTTACTCCTAAAAATTATTGTGTATCCAGCATTTTTATTTTTATGGGTTTTTATCTATTGGTATTTATTATATTAAAAATTAAAATAAAATTTTAAAATATTTATTCATGTAAGATAAGAATAAGAAGCCAATCCCTAAATAACATAATCAGCATAATTTTCATAAAAATTGACATATTTTCCAAAGGAAAACTAGTGAGGAGAATGGCACTCTTTTATACTTTTACAAATCACTTTAATCTTGAGCTTTCTAGAAGGCAGCTGCACTCACCTGTCTCCGTGTCCATTCAGTCCCTTGCTAGATCATGTGTCATTGCAATGCCTGGAAAAATCAACTGGACACGCTTGAGAGAATGACTGAGATATCTTAATATTTTTATGGAGGTAGTTTTGATCTTAAAAGAGAACCACTGTTGTAGTATGTGTGTGTTTGTTTTTACAAGTAGAAGTGATTGATAAATTATTTTCTAATTTATTAGAAAATTATTATTTAATAATTATTATTTAATATAATAAATACCAATATATAAAACTGATAAAAATAAAAACTCTGGATACACAATAATTTTTAGGAGTAAAAGGGAATAATAAATAAGACCAAAATGCTTGAAAACTGCAATTATATAAGATACAAATTAATGTCCACTTTTAATACATATGTCCTTACATATATCAATAATATGTGAATTCTATGAATGGATTTCCTAATGTTGAATTATCCTTGAAATTCCATAATTTAAAAAAAAACCACTTGGTCATGATGTATTATTTTCTTCATGTGATATTGAATTTTGTTGTTTTCTTTGTTTATTAAGAATTTTGTCATGCATGTTCAAAAGTGACACTGGCTTGTACTAGATGTCTTACTGATTTCTTTAACAAAATTTTTACTATAAAGAATGATAATGTTATTGATTTTTGGCATACTCCTCCATGATTTGTAAAAGCCTCATGCAGAATTTGTTATTCCTCTAATCTAGAGATGTCTGATGAGAAAAAATTGGGAAGGGCAACATTGTATCAAGAGCTAAATGCCCAAATGATGGATTATATAAAGATTCTCACTTCTGTCTCCACTCCTCCCACTATGCATAAACTCTACACATGGCAGCTTCTCTCCATTTGTATCTTCAGTGTCTCAAATACTTTTGACTTGGAGAGAACTAGCACAGCTGTGACAGTTTTATGTGGTGCAGTGTTCAAGAGATGCAACTGCAGCTAGTAAGATTTGGCTCAAATATCAACTTTTTTCTTGGGTGAGATTTTATTCAATGTCTCCGATTCCCAAACTCCACATTTGAAATCAAAATAATACTTACCCTTTAGGACCATTGAGAACACATGGAAATAGTATCTACAAATTGCTTAGGACAGTCCCTGGTACATAGTCATTGTTCAATAATTGGTAGCTGATGTTATTTTAGCAATCATGCTTTTAAAAGAAGAAAAGAAGGCAGGGAAGTATTAAAAAAAGTTAGCAGATAGCTATGACATGGTATAATCAGGAAAGACTTGAGAATCAGAAGAGTTGGTGTTGAAGTCTGAAGCTTGAGTAAGTATATTCATTATCTATTGCTGAGTAACAGATTACCCCCAAACTTAGCAGTCTAAAGCAACAAGCACCCATTGCTTTTAACAGCTTCTGAGAGTCAGGAATCCATGAGTATCTTTTCTGGGTGGTTCTGGCTCAGGGTCTCTCACGAGGCCATCAGTCAAGCTGTTGGCTGGGATGTAGTCATCTGCAGGCACTAATGGTCCTCTTCATTAACATGGTGGTTGGCAGGAGGCTTCAGTTCCTGGTCACCTAGACCTCTTCATAAGGGTGTCCAAGACAGAGCTTCCCCCATGTCTTCCGATTATATTAATAGAAAGGGAGCCACATGTCTGAAATCTTAGTCTCTTTATAGCCTAATCTCAGAAGTGGCATGCCATCACTTCTGCTACAGTCTCTTGGGTACACAGTCCAACCCCAGTACAGTGTGGGCAGGCACTATTGAGTATGGATACCAGGAGGAGGAGGTCACTGGGCACTCTTAAGGAGGGTACCTACAACAATTGAATTTGGGAAAAGGGAAAGAATTTGAAAATTTGATGGAAGAAATAAAACTAGGTCAGAGCCTAGCATGAATGCAACCCCTGCCACTGCAAATGGTGACCCATGCCAATGCTGATGGGACCACCGTGCAGTAACCTCTAAGCAGGAGGTGGAGAAGCAGAGCCCTAGATGAGGTGGAGGCGAAGGGCAGGGCCCTGTGTGCTTCCCGCAGCGGTGCCAGGCTATTTCTCTGCCAAATCCCCAGAGGAAGGACATGGAAGAGTAGTTCCTAAACTAAGGAATGCCTCTCACTACCCACATTAACTTTCAGATAAGTGATTTAAGCCGTCTCAATTTTAATTTCCACAATCTTTAAGCAGAGCTAATAATCTCTTTCGTAATTTTGACAAAAACAAAACTTTTGAGGTGAACACGAAAGCATCTTCTATAAATGCTTTTTCTTATTAGGGGTGCAATGGTAGCCATGAGGTAGCGCTGTCCCCTGTAAGAAGACAGAGACGAGACTTCCCTGGTGCCTAACTATGTTTTCAGCCCTCGGTCAAGTGCCAGGCACATAGTGGACACTCAGTGGATATATTTTGACCCGATGAGTGAATTAATAATTCTTGATCTCCCTCGGACCTGCATATATCCTTTTGGATGATGCTAAACACACTGAATTAGTTCATAAAGCACACAGGTTTTTCTGTCACAGGGCTCTGATATTTGAACGAACCAAGACATCAGTGACCAGATCTGGGGCAACAGAACTTTGTCAGCTCTGGAGAAGCTTGTTGATTTCTGGCATAGTCATGTAGCTGGTTGGGCTATTGCTCTGTTCAGATGGCATTACTCTGAAACACGCATAAAAGCACGTGCCACCTGGATATCTTCGCTACAAAATGTAAGAGAACAGCAATACATGTGGATTGCTATCGATGACAATAATAACATTGATTAGAACCTAGATCATGGTTTCTCGTTACAAAAGCTTTTTGCATTCATTATGCCACCTACAGAGACTTCATGGGATGGGTAACTATCGTCCTTAATTTACAAACAAGAGAAAGCAAGACTCTGAGGAAGTTGAGCTTTGTTGGCTATGATACGGCTAAAAGTCAAATCCTCAATTATAACTAGAAGCCTAGCATTTTTTGAAAGCCCCAGGCAATCTCTATTGAGCAGCATACAGTCTTTCTTTGTCAATTCATAATGCACACCAAGAAATTATGTCTCACCAGGGCTGGCTTTGTGCCCATCAACTAGCTTTTATTTTATATTAGTGAAGTTGTGGTGAAATGATTAATTGGGCTTTTCATTCGTTAAATGTACCTTGCATGTCTGCTGGATCTCCGAGGCAGGTGACGGGCAGTGTATGTCCATTGTCACAGCATCTGTGAGAGGTGGCTGTGTATTACCATGCTAGGCTGCTAGTCACAGCATGGAATGTCCCATGTAAATGTGACATGTGCAAATATTCCCTTGGAAAGCTCTGTGTCTGATTCTGGGCTCAAACCAGCAGGTATAGTATTCTGTAGATTGTAGGGAGGCTGCTTTTTAAACCTGCTATCTTACGTGCAATTTATGTGCATAATTTCACACGCTCATTCGGAGCTTAAACTGTACCAGAACTTTAATATCTTCTGTAACATTTCCCTTGGAAGATATCAATAATATACCTATTTTAACCTTTGGCAGTATCAGTTTTTGTGGTGTTCAGGAGAGACGAATTAGGTTGAAGTCAAGAGGAAGGATGCAGTTTTCTGTCCTTCATGGTCAAATCAGCCCATACTCAGGGTGCTATCTTCTCAAATAGTAGTATGTGATCTCAGTACTGATACCTTTAACTGTTTTAGGAAATCCAGAATGTGTTAATCCAAATTTAAATCTTTCTTTTGTGCTATGAAAAAGGAGCAGCATTTCTGTCTATTATTCCCATCTGTTCCTTTGGATTTAAAAATATTTTGACAATGTGGCTATCATGAGCCTCTACGAGTGAAACTGTTCTTTTTTGCTCCCCGGCTACGCCTTTTAGCATCTCTCTGCTCCTTCTATCCCTGAATAGATTTGTAGATACAGTGTCCCTATTATTATGTAATATCTGATGCTATTCATGTGAACCATGGGTAGACGGAGAATAAAAACCGCTTTCCCTATTATTAAGTCAGTGCTTCTATCGTCTGTGGATTGGCAACTTTTCAACATGATTTCTGTCCTGATTTTGCTGAAATGGTGAGGATGTGGATAGTGGGGGAGGCTGATCTTAGGAGGACAGCCCCGAGGGCCAGCAGCTACCTCTCAGGGCGGTGAGGAAGAGGAGAGTATTGACCTCAAGTGCTGACGGTATCTTGTCTAGTCCCGAGCTGTGGGCAGGTGTCGGGAGGGAAGGACAGCCCCTAGCCCCAGTATGCTATTGAGCAGCCATAGGAGTGGACCCGACTACCAAATGCTGCTGGAAAGGTAGACAGGGGCCTGCTTATGTCCCACCTTGTGGAACATGGCAGGGCGTTTGCAATTTTGCCCTAAGCGTGGTCAGAAGTGTAGGAGGTTTGAAGAGGAGAGTGACACGATGTTGCTGTAGTCTCAGAAGGTTGCTCTGGCTGCTGTGTAGAGAATACCTTGGGGAAAGGGTGGAGAAAGCAAGAAAGGAGTGATGACAAATGACAAGGCTGCTGTGACAGTCCAGCTGGGCGACAGTGGCAGCTTGAAGCAGGGTGGCAGCAATGAGTGTGGAGAGAAGCAAACAGATTCGGGGTGTGTTTGGAGGTAAAATTTGCAAGACTTGCTGATGAATCAAGTGTAGGAAGTAAGGAAAAAGCAAGAGGAGGGCGTGAGTGACTTGGTGAATGGTTGGAGGCATTCAGTGAAAGGAAGGAAACAGAAAGAAACAGGTTGGACGCAAGATAAATTAATTATTAGTTCTGGTTTGAACATTGTTTACCCTTTTTGGGAAGCTGAACCAAAGTTAGCACTGAGCCTGGAAGGCTCCTGGCACAGACGCTGGGTGGAGAATAGAGCATATCATTATTCACTCAGGGGCTGGGAACACGTCAGTTAGCTTTTCTTCCCACTCCTCAGAGCACAGAATGAATTTCCAGCTCCCAAATTTCATGCCATCCTTTGTCCTAGAACTCCAGACAAATGATGCCGTCTACTTCTGATCCCCTTCAATAGTTTATATAATATTTATGTCCTGGTAAATTTTCCTAAAGATAGCATGAGAAATTGTCCACGTTTTATTTGTTATAGCTTTTATACTTTCTCTTACATACCCCCAAATCTAACTTTATCCAAAACTCAGCCAAGAACTAAACTCAAAAAGTATTAACCAAAGTAGTGGTTAAACTCCCCCCACACTCTAACTTGTGCGCTTTGATTGGTTCATTTTCCAAAATGTGAGACCCTCTGTCAAAGTAGCATTTATGTGGTTTGCTGACCCGCATAGGAACCCAAGTAACAAATTAGAGGAGGATGGGATCTTGCTTCAGGCAAGGATGCTGAGAGCAGCAAAAAGTGACAGCTGACTGGGAGAAGGCAGAGGCACTAAAAATGGCATAAAATGACATAAAAGCTCAAAAAGCATTAGGGGTTAGAACCATTTAGCCTCAAAGGCACTGCTGTCTTAAGGATAGCAAAATAAGTGTTGTCCCCATAGTGACCTTGAATCATCAAGAAGAGATTGTGTTGTTTTGAATATGATTGCATAAGTACGCAGGGATGCATGGGAGTTATTTTAGAAGATTTTTCCCCTAACAGTGAAAAATGAAATAAAGTT
This sequence comes from Microcebus murinus, assembly GCF_040939455.1. Taxonomy (NCBI): domain Eukaryota; kingdom Metazoa; phylum Chordata; class Mammalia; order Primates; family Cheirogaleidae; genus Microcebus; species Microcebus murinus. The sequence continues at coordinate 47,833,394 of NC_134122.1, read as the reverse complement.
TTGGCTCTTAGCAATAAATACGTAACCTAGAAAAGAAATTTATGTGAGCCCTCATTCCTGACAACACTAAATCTTTTCTCCTTTTGGAAATCAAGTTTAATGCAACAGAGTGTGTCTTTGAGATTAATATTTCAATCTGAAAACCTCTCAGTTGCTAAACTGAGAAGTGTGTTACAGTCCTTCTCTGTGTGTCTGTTTTGTAAAGGGAGTGCTCTAGTTGGGGTGATCCTGTCCCTTCCTACCCCCCCCCCAGTTCACCCCAGTTCATGTGTAGAAATCCTAACCCCCAAGGTGATGGTATTGGGAGGTGAGGCCTTTGGGAGCTGATTATATCACAAGGGCTCCATCCTCATGAATGGGCTTAGTGCTCTTGTAAAAGAGGCCAAGAGAAGTCCCTCATCCCTTCTACCATGTGAGGACACAGTGAGAAGGCACCCTCTATGAATCAGAGAGCCGGCCCCCAGCAGACATCAAATATGCTGGTGCCTTGACCTTGGACTTCTCAGCATTCAGAATTATGAGAAATAAATTTCTGTTGTTTATAAGCCACCCAGTTAATGGTGTTTTGTTTCAGTAGCCTGAACAAACTAAGACAGGAGGGTACACCTTTTTCCCATTGGGGAACGCATGATTTAGGAGCCTCTGTGTCCTTTGTAATTCAAGGCTATTGATTTCAAGGCTGCTATTGTAATTCAAGGTGAATTCCAATACATGATGATTTCCACAAACTTATTTATCATGGTCCCATTACTATCCATTATAGCGATTATTATTGTAAGCCTTTTGAACTTACTATGATTTATCTATACTATGAAGAATTTTATTTGGTTCTGTTTAGCCTTTAAAGCCTACCATTTAAATCATCCATACTAACAACAGCAATATCTACAAAATTAAAATTTATTTGTACCAATTCAGTTAACTAGTCCATTTTTCTTACTCTTTGGCATTTCATTTTTACACTGCGGAAATCACAGAGGCATTCTGGGTTTCATTTCTTAATTCCAACATTCAACAAACAAGTTAAAGGTTAAAGTTAAGACATGTATGTGTGTGTATAAGGTGTTTTATGGCATTAAGCCCATGGACAAGGAATCTCAGAATTCTGTGTTGCTACTCACCTTCCCACAAATGAGGTACTAGAGGAACAACATAATGTGAATCAAAATGCCATTTTGGTGATGGCTATGCAAGTGCCTGATATGCCAACCCAGGACACAGGGAGAGTTGGAACATTCATGTTAAGTCTCAAATCTAAGAGGGACATTTTTTCTCCTCCAGTTGAAAATCTGTGCGTGTCCCCATACTGCAGCCAGCTTTTCATAGGAAAAAATAAATTATGGAAAAGAAAAGGAGCTCAATCACTCATGCGCACAGCAGGCCAGGTGTGATAGAAAAGAGGTATCCATGTACATTTGTCTCAGGGCTTTTGTTTCTTCCTGGAGGAGTCCTTATTTTAAGGGTAATTATGACAACTTAGCTTCTACCCAGTGATTTTTTTATTTCAAAGCAATTCTAGCTGGGAACATTTTAAGTATTTTCAAGCTGAACATTATACGTGGGTAATCCCAGTGATTGTAAAGAAGTGACAAGCAGACGTACTTGTTAAAGTCCTCTTGGTAGCTCCTTGAGAACTGTGACAGTGTGTTTGTAGCTGTGCTTGCATGACAATTCGTAGTCTACTAAAAGAGAAAATCATTGAAGTATGCATAGATAGATTTGGGGCTGGAGTGTTCTGATTTCAACTAGAGCAGATTAAGAGAGCGTGGTAGACCCACTGAAGAGGAATTCAAGGAAGGGTAGTAGAGGCCCTGAGTAGTGGGAAGCAGCTCTGCCAGACTCTTGGTGATTGATGCTCATATGTTAATGTTGCGTGTTCAGTGATATGTTCATATCACCCATGATGATGCAGAAAAGCAATGACACAAAAAGATGAACCAAGGATAAATTATTATACAGGTATTTGTGTTGGAAATGCTCTGAGTCCTGAATCTTAATAGCAACTGGGAAAAGAGCTCCATCCCAGTCAATATGAACATGGTATGTAAGTAAATACAACCCAGGAGTCATCCTGGATTTCTGTTTTCTTTTCCATTTGTTTATCTCACAGGCTCCCCCACCTCTGTAGATGGCTTCACCTCACCCAGCTGGGAAAAACTAAGAGTCCCCTTTCCCTCAGCATGTTCACTGACACAACCCATCAGCGAGTTTTGTTGATTATAATTTCAAAATATATCCAGGTGCAACCACGTCCCATCATCTCTCATGCTGACATGCAAACCCACATCACCATAATCTGCCTTGGTAATTGCAATACCCTTCTAACTCATCCCCTTGGTTCTGCTTTGCCCTGAGTCCACCCAGGTAATCCACTCCCAAACTAGTCGTACTCCCGAGTGAGTTGGGTATTTCTTAATTGACTTCATTTTTTTGAGCAGTTTTGGGTTCACAGCAAAATTGAGCAGAAAGTATGAAGAGTTCTCCTTCCCCCCAACATGTGTAGCCTCCCCTATTGTCAGCATCTCCCGCCAGAGTGGCACATTTGTGAACATGATGAACCTACATTGACACGTCATCATCACCCAAAGTTCATAGCGTCTGTTAGGGTTCACTCTTGGTGTTGTACATTCTGTGTGTTTGGACAAATTTATAATGGCATGTATCCACTATTGTAGCATCATACGGAATAGTTTCACTGCCCTGAAAATCCTTTGTGCCTGTCCTTCCTTCCCCCTAGCCCCTGGCAACCACTAATCTTTTTACTGTCTCCATAGTTTTGCCTTTTCCAGAATATCATATGGTTGGAATCATGCAATATATGGCTTCTCCAGATTGGCTTCTGTCACTTACTAATGTGCATTTAAGTTTCCTCGATGTCTTTTTGTGGGTTAAGAGCTCATTTCTTTTTAATGCTCAATAACATTCTATTGTTTGTATGCCCAGTTATGCACCAGCTACAGGGATTGAACAAAGAGAGCTAGCTGTTCTCTACTCCTACCTCTCACTGTTGGTCTTCACCGTGTTTTCCCGAGGGGTCCTGAACACAAGTATGCCTTCTACTACAGCTAACAACAATGTGTTGTGCCTTGAAAGGAACTAAATAGTATTTAGCTTCTCTTAATAAAACATCAACAAGGAAATCAAGAATTCCAACTGCTCTTTTGCACCTCCTGAAGACACGTGAATACTGTAGCAGTAATATTTCTCAAAGATAACGTTCTTTTTACTCCTTCAGGAATGGGTTCCACAATATTAAATTCTATTTTCTAATACATGATATTGTAATAATGTTACAACCCAGCTTAGTTCGGTTGAGAATAAATTCACCTTTGAATCACTAGAAATAGCATGTTTCTCTTCTAGGCCAATGTAAATAGCACTTCGTTATTCTTTAAATCCAACAATACTAGATACTTAATACTATATCCAGCAAATAATACATATTTGGGCATTTTTATGGAGTGCCTATTTGGTAATAGTAATGTTATTTATATCTTATTGGGAAGTATGTTTAGTTCTGCAAAGAACAAATTATGCATAACATTTCATGAGGATCTGGTGCCAGCTAGTGGTTATCTATTATACATGCTTAAAAAAAAATAAATGCCTTTTATTTTTTAATAATTGAGGACAACATGATGTCATGAAAAGACAAAAAATTGCTTTAAAACAACATTTTAAAACGTATTTATTGGTCATGTTGGGGGGAAACAGCGTAATGTACGTAAGAGTGGGTATCTGAGATGTTCTGTTGTTGTGTCATGTTCCACGTCAACTTCTACCTAGTCATTATGTTCCCGTAGTGTGATCATTCCTGTGTCTTTTAGCCTTATTGAATTAAAAGGTTATTGAGGTATGGATTATGCCTCCATTTCTGTATCTTACCATTTATCACAAGATCTGACACTTAGATGCAGATAGAAGTATTTCTTGAATAAATAAAAGAATTCATAAAAATGATTGCCATATCTCATTGACCACAGTGTGTGACTTCCGAAAACACTTGTGCAGGGCTTATCAGCACTAAGTCATAACCTTAATTATTCTGAAGTATATTAGACAACTTTGGGCTTCGAAGCTTTTTTAGTTGTCAAGAATTTCCTAGTTAACTTAGATATCATAGATCTGTTTAACCATTAGCTGTCCCAAGAGGCTCATTAGAAATTACAGGAAGCTGGAGGGCCACGGAGACCAGCATCCCAGATGCAGTTTATTATTATACTTTAACTGTGTAGCCATTAGCAACACATTTTTAACTGGCAGATTTTATTTCCCTGGGATGGGAGCTGGGTTATAAAACGTTATCTTATGCTTCAGTCTCTGATAACCTTGGCTTTTAGACTCAATGCTTTCTTATTAATTTGCTGGTTAGTGGTGTTGTTAATAATTGGCTCAAGTGGGAATTTTAGAGGACTGCTGATGGTTCGTTAATCAAATTTAAAAAGTCACCATCTTTGAAATTTGAGGTTGAAAATGTAATTCTCTTTGGGACTGCCTGTCAGATACATTCCTATGAGGAGGAAGACCTTTCCACTCGCTCCTCCAATGGGTGACAGTTACTGGGGCTGTTTGTTAATCATCCCACCTGGTATGAAGTAAAGTCGAGTAGGATCCTCGCCGATGAAGGAGGGGGTTTAGAGTTCAATTAATTCAGACTCCTCAGATGTATAAAGAAAAAACAGTTCCTGTATTTTCTATGATTGGTCTATTTTCCTCAGAAACCTATTGGAAGGATAGATTTCAATGTGCGTGCTCTGCGTGCTGCCTTCGTTTAAAGAGTTGGTTTAGATAACTCAGTCGCATGTGGATAAATGATTATACTTGCAGTTCTCCTCGGACTTTCCCTGCTGCTGTCCAAGATTGGCTTTGGATAGGAGTTGGGGGTATAGAGGGGTTTATAAAAATTTCACTAGATTTAGAAAGTATATAAGTGAAGTTTTGTAATGTGGATATATTGTATAATGGCGAAGTCTAGACGTTAGGTGGACCCATCACTCGAACAGTGTACATTGTACCCCATAAGTAATTTTTCATCCCTCACCTCCTTCCATCCTCCCCTCTTTGGACCCTCCAGTGTCCATCATGTCATTCTGTATGACCATGCGTACTTGTCCATAGCTTAGCTCCCACTTATCAATGAGAACATGTGACATATGGGTTTTTGTTCTTAGCCACCAAACATATGAAAAGATGCTCAATGTCACTAACTATTGGAGGTGTTGTTTATATGATCTTGTGCAGTGAGGAATGAAGGCCAAGCATGCCCAGGGCATCTTCCAGATGCTTGTCCATGTCTGCTTTAGACAGGTTGGCGTGCGTGGTCTGCTCCTAGGACTGCTACAACAGGTACCATCTCTTCATCTGGTACTCACTGCTGGAGTTCATGTTCCAGAGAGCTGCTCCCAGCATGGAATCCCTGCACACGGTGGCCTTTGTCCCAACCTCGTGATCCCATCCACCTACTATTCTTTTCAAACCCACTGTGCCCTTTACTACTGGGGCATGCAAAAAATTCTTCCTTGCTGTGTGTGAGCCTTAGGAAGCATTGCTTTAAGCACATCTTTCTTGTTAATGCCCATACAATATTAAAGATTCATGTTAGATATGATCATGTGTGGGCTTCGTGTACAAGCCTGGGACTAGCTACCCCACAGGCTCTCTCATACTTATTTGGGAGTTTTTATCCCTCCCTCTCACCCCTCCTTCCTAAGATTTCTTACCCAAGGAGGAAAATAAGGCACCTTTATCTCTCTTTCCTCTAGGTCATGAAGAAACATGCTTTCCCTTTTCTGGATATCATATCCTAATTATTCCCACCCCTTAACATTTAGAAGAAAATCTCCATGACCTATCTTGCCATGCTTAGCTCTTGATATATTTATTTAAAGGAGGTTAAAGAATTTCCATGCCTCCCCTTCCCTAATGGCTCAGGCTTAGGGAGGGAAGGCTGCAAAGAACTAGAAACTGAATAGAAACGAAAACTTGATGCTTTAGTATTTTCAAAGCGTTATCTTTGTAGCATTGATCTTTACCTAGATCAATGATTGAGAACTCTAGCTGCATGTTAAAATCACTAGGGATTTTTAAAAAAAAAAGAATGCTTAGATTGATCACAGGAAAATTAAATCAGAATATCAGATATTGAGCAACCAGATGCTGGAGAATTTAAGTGCATTGCTCAGTGTCACTTAGTAAATTAGTCCCACTCAGCTGGGTGCTCTTCCTCCTCCTGCACTGCCAGGGTGACCACTGTGCTTTAGCTAGTTTTATTCCTAAGCAGATATACAAACCATACATGATTTATTTAATGTTTATAGTGCGATGTGTGTCTGTATGTCTATATTAAATATATTCCACTTGGAATCTTTGTGGAAAAAAATAAAGAAAAAATGCTCTCTTTGTTTACTTCCTTATATATCACAATATGAGGGTGGAGCTTTGCCTGAACAGCTATGCTATTAGGAGAGGATTCTTTAAGGAAAATGTCTTATGTCCTCATAATACAAAAAGCTGAGCCCCTTTGCTTGCCAATGGTTGCGGAGAGCAGCTTAGTCTTCTAATCACATCAGCATTGCCTTTTGTCCTTCCCCCCGTCCCCATCCCAAATCCACAAAAGACTGTTGCACATTCATGGTTTCTCTGGACTGCCTTCCAAGGACATCTAATGCTTTCATTTTCGTGCAGTCTGTGGGAAGAAATAGAGAAAATGAGCTGAGATGTACAACTCCATGTTTTTTACTATTAATAATACCAGAGATTCCTAAATCCTGTTCCAAAAGGAAACACAGTGTACATAACCACTAACTTCTAATCACTTCTAAAGGATCAGTGATATCTAAGGCCCTTTGTAGATTTACGAAAGCACGTATCTTTGAACCCCCTGCTTTCTCTGTTTCCTGATTCGTATTCTCTCCCCTCACTCCTTTCCCTTTTCTCTCTCTCTCACTTCTCTTTTTCTCTCCCTCCCCTCCTCCTACAAATATAAAAGGAGCTTGCAGCTCTTTCTGTGCAACAGAAACATAATTCTGGCAAAATGGGACTCCTGAGGTTGTCAGAAAGCTCATACTTTTCCTCCAACTCCCCATTTTAAAGGGTTTCGCCTGCCTTAGAGAAATGAAAAGGAAAGTTGGGAATTTGTGGGGAGAAGCATGGCCTACTATTTACCATTTTCTTTCTTGGCCTCCCTCATTTTAACCATGGACCCCATGGCACATTCTGTCTATGGAAAGCAAATATTCCCAGTCCCTGGACTTCACAATCAGTGCTAGAAAATTCACTCTAGGATCTGAATGGGCTCAACTAAATGCCATTTTAGTTTTCCAACGTGGGAAAAGCAATCAGCCACCCAATAACAGTGTCGCGTTTTATAAAGAGGGCACACTCTGTGGGAGGCTGTGTGCAGTTACCAGCAGGGGTGTCTGTCTGTCGTCCCATTTGTCTGTGGACACTCTTGCTCTGCCAGGTTAGCAGCTGTAAATACTGACACTCGCTGTCACATGCGAAGCTCAATTCCCTTTCCCTGTTTCTCTGGGAGTTATTGTGAATGGTATCTGAAGGCTTTCCAACGTGAGTAAAGGGGCTGGTGTATTTTATTACTGGCTGCTGCTGCTGCTGCTGGAAGTGGCTGCGGCCGCCCAGAAGGCGTTGCCTGTCATGTGTGTCATTGTGGCATTTGCTCAGGCTCTGGGGAGCGAGTCATTAATGAATGTCCTGGTCAGAACTCCACACCCAAAGACTCCTCTGTCTCTCTGTTTTTCCATTTCCAGCCTGGGTGTGTAAATACTACGGAAGTGGACATTAAGAAGTCATCCAGAATGAGAAACCCACACAAAACGCGGAAGGTAAAACCGACGTCCGTGCTGATCTTGGTGACGGGTTGCACTGTTTTCTGGACGTAGCCACAAAAAACGCTTTCCTCCTGTCACGAGGAGACTCTTCCCTGCTTTTTCTTGTCTTCTGTCATCCTCTCTCCCCACAAACAGCCTCCTGCCCATTGTTGAGCAGGCCAGGGCCGGGCAGAGGGGCAGCGCTGACTGGCTCCCACAGGAGAGGAGTGGGGAAGCTGAGGCCCCCTCACAGGGAAGGACACAGCCCTCAGAGCCCAGGAGATGTGGGGAGAAAGATGGTGGTCACCTGAGAGAAAGAGAGACTGAGGAGAGCAAGGCATTTTCAGGGAAAAGTCTGAGGGAAAGGGCGCACCTAAAAGATGTTTAATTACAAAAGGAAGAGTACAAAGGCCCCCTTTTAACTTCAGAATTGTGTGACACAGCCCTAAGAGAGTAGCTGTATGTTCAGTGTCTATTATGTGAGAGAATACCTAAGGGGGAGAGAAAAGCTATCCTGAACTCAGTGGCATTGTAAACAACACTTTGAAACTGCACAGCAATAATATCCACATTATTTTAAAGTAACATGTACGTGTAGACGACACAGTTATTTATTCCATAAAAAAAAAATTCTGATGCACCTCAGAGCGTCTGGCCTGTAGCAGTCACTCTGAGGACATGCCCACGTTCCCCAAAGTTCCCGGCCTTCTTTTTCCTTAAGTAGCCATAGCGTTCTCCAGAGTTGTGTGTCCCAGCAGTAGCCACTAAACATTTTTTTTTCTAGCCCAATCTCGTGTCATCTTTTTCTTCCATCCCTACAAAGCCTCATGTTCAAAGGCCCAGGATGGCCCATGTACTTTTTCTTTCTTTTAAAGTCGGTTTACCTTGATGTTAGGATGAAGAAGCCACGGCAAACTCCGTAAAACCAACTCAGATGCGGGGCTCCAATGCCTTTGCCCCTGAGAACTCTCCCGGGGAAGGAGGCAAAGCCAGACCAAAGCAACCCCTCTGCTGTTCTCCCTGGGCCCGCCCTGCTCAGCTCTTTCATCCTCTGCTCACAGCACGTCCCGAGTGTACCGGGTTGCACTCAGCTTTGCAGAGTGAGATTCAGAAATGCCATCAGCAATCCACAGTGCATAAAGCCACCTCTCCCCACTTTCTGAATAGTCAGGAGTCTCTGTTCAAAATACGTCACTGGGTGTCACATCCCCCCGACAGACACCAACTCAGACGTGCTCTGATGCAGAAGAGAAAGCACATGGGTTGAGAAGATGGCACTTAAACACAACAAAGGGGTTGTTTACACACTCTTTTTGGCACTGCGTTCAGTATTGATAATCTCCTCAGTGCTTCCCATGGCAGCCTTCTTTTCAAAAATTTGAAAAGCGTTAGTTGACAATGTTGTTCTTCACATACCATCAGCCCTCATTCAGTGATGGGAAATCCTCGAGGCATCACAAGGTGAAATGCTGTGAAGAAATGGAATCACTCAGATGGAGCTGTCTTTGTCTAGGATGCGGTCTCATTTCCTGGGGATCAATAACGGTAGAACAACGGGGCCTCACTGCAGAGCTGTAGAGCACTAAAATTTACCAGAGAAAAACAGAAGTTCTGAGAAATCCCGCAGCACAGAGCAGGCATGCCCTTGTTTTCCACAGTTGGAGAAAACTGGTTTTCTCACCTTTTGATCAATATTGCTTCTCGTAGTTGGAAGTGTTGAATTTGCTAGAATCTCCACAGTTGACAATGTTACTTTACATAGAAGGTTATAGGACTCTAAGCCACATACTGATTTGTCTCTTAGAATTATCACCACCTATACTTTGGCTCATATTTTTGTCAGGAATTGGAATGATCCATTCAGTCAGCAAAAGAAGCGAGTCTCTTCTACCCGACAGACCCGTGTTAGTCTTTAGATATTCCACGGTGGATGGGAAAAGGCAGGGCCAGGCTCCCCTGACTCATGGTCTAATAAGGGTGCAGATTTTGAACAAATAGGCAAACAAACTCTGTACATATGGATAATTATATGATTTTGTTAAGCATTATGTAGTCTGCTCGAGCTGCCTTAACAAAATACTGTAGACCAGGTGGCTTAAATTATAGGGATTTATTATCTCGCAATTCTGGAGACTAGAAGTCCAAGTTCAGGATGCTGGCAAGTTCATTTCCCAGGAGGGGAAGATGGCAGCTTGTAGATGGCAGCCTTGCTTTGTCTCCAAGGCCTTTCCTATACATGTGTGCCCAGAGACAGAGGAGAGAGGGAGAGAGACTTATTTTAAGGCAATGGCTCACATGATTGTGGAGGATTGGTAGGTCCAAAATCTGATCAGGGAGCCCGGCAGGCTGGACACCCAGGGAGGAGTTGCAGTTTAACGCCAAAGGCAATTTACAGGCAGAAGTCCTTCTTGCTCAGGGAAGATCAATCTTTGTTTTATTCAGGCCTTCAACAGATTGGATGAGACCCACCCACATTATGGAAGGCAATCCACTTTACTAAAAGTCCACCAATTTAAATATTAAATCTTATCCAATAAAAACCCTCACAGAAACATCTAGAATAATGTTTGACCCCATATCTGGGCACTGTGACCCATCCAAGTGGACACAAAATTTACTACCACAGGCTGGATCCTTCTACAGGACAATAGCTAGAGGGGTCCTAGAACACAAAACCTGAGGGAAATGGCAAAAGCATCTGCACGTGTGTGACTGAACCCACATTTTGGGTTGCCTCTCTTCTCAGTGTCTCTCTCTGTGCCAGCTCTCTCCGCATGGTGTCAGACAGAGACACAAACTATTCTCTAGTTGAGATGAGCAACCCAGGAAAAAAAGAGAAATATTTCCACACCAGTCCCAGTTACAAAAATCCCAGAGATTGCACTCCACATAGAAAGGCAGAAAAGCTTCTTGCACGTTGTAGTTTCTATATTAAAATCTCTGTCTTAGTCTTTTTGGTTGCTATGACAGAATACCTTAGACTAGGTAATGTATAAACAACAAAAATCTATTGTTCACAGTTTTGGAGTCTGGGAAGTACAAGAGCAAGGTGCCAGCAGATTCAGTATCTCGTGAGGGCTTGCTGTCTGCTTTGAAGATGGCATTTTCTTGCCATGTACTCACATGGAAGGGGCAAGCTCCCTCTGGCCTCTTTTATAAGGGCACTAATCCTATTCATAAAGGCTTTACCCTCATGACCTAATTACTTTCCCAAAGCTCCACCTCCTAATACCATCACATTGCTGGGGGGTGGGGCGAGATTTTCAACATATAAATTTTAGGAGGACACAAACATTCAGACCTTCACAGCACCACCCCCCCAAAAAAAAGTAGGGGAGAATTTTTCTTAGTTTCCTTCTAAAATGTGAAGGGAAATCACATATGAACAGAGTTATGCAGAAAGTCAGATCTGTTTCATGTAATGAATAGCCTACTCAGTATTCATTTGGATAGTGCTATATATATGAAAAATGCTCATCTAGACACCGTGGGGAATAAAAGGACATGTTAATCAAGTCAAAGCATCTAGATCAAGTAATTGATTTTGCTATTAAAACTGAATCCCACTTAATTAATTTGATTTTCCTCCAGCTGCAAATATTAAGACATTAAGAAGATTTCACTTCTCTTCCTCACTAGCCTTGTTGCCAACTCAGTGCCACTCCACCCTGTCCCACTATTTTAATACACTTCCTTATGCTAAAACATGCAAAGCCTTTCACATTGCAAATAATCTTCACAACTTGCCTGCCACAATGGGATCAATCTCTTTGTCCATAAAATAAGCCCTACATATAAAATTATACTCTTCATAGCTGTTTTCATTATAGCCAGGAATCAAGTTTAAAAACTATCATTGGTCCCCAGGAAATGAACTGCACTCAGATTGATGAAAATGATAGCTCATGATGGTTACTTTTATGTAACACAAAAAAAATGGACACTGTACATTAACCTCAGAACCAGAAGCCAGGCTCCTAGAAGACTACTTTAAGCAACACCTGCCAATGGTTTGGGCTATGCTTTCATATGGGCCCTTTATGACGCTTATGTGAAATGCACCAATGTGGAAATAGTTATAGAACTATAGAGATAGAAGATAACTCATGGATCATTTTGCTTTTATGCCACCACAACTGCTGTGTTTTTCTAGCTTTCTTTTTACTTATTTTTTAATCTTAGCCCAGAAACTTACTGTTAAAATTGTCAGCTATGTTTTTATTATAGGCACTGTTAACATAACCTGCAGGTTATTATTTTAAACATGTGAGTAATTAAACCAAGGTAAAAAAGAATGGAAAGCTCAAGTCTCATAGTCTTATTATTTTCCTTTTCAAAAGTTAATCTGATACTCCTGAGGAAATAGAAAATACTGGGAAGTACAACTATTATATAATTGGTGATCTTTCACTGCCTTTTTTTAGTTTTATTTTATTTTTAATTGACAAACAATAATTGTGTATATTCAATACACATATACACCAGGGAATAAACAAATCAGAGTAATCAGCATATTCATCACCTCTAATATTTATCATTTCTTTGTGGAAAGGACATTTAAAATCTTTTATTTTATCTACATTGAAAAATGCAACACATTAGTATTAACAATATTCACCTTGCTGTACAACAGAACACTAGGGCTTATTTCTCTTATGTAGCTGTAACTTTGTACCCATTGGCCAAACTCTTTCTTTTCCCCATTACCCACCCCTCAGCCTCTGGTAAACACCACTCTACTCTCTGCTTCTATGATTTTGACTTTTTTATATTCCACATATAAATGAGATCCTATAGTATTTGTCTTTCTTTGCCTGACTTGTCTAACTTAGCATAATGTCTTGTAGGTATATCCATGTTGTTGACAGTGACAGAATTTTCCTGTATTTTATAGGCTGAAGAAGTATTCCATTGTGTACATAGAGCACATAATTTTTAATACATAAACTTCAACTGTTATTTCGGAGTTCACAGGGTTGTTTCGTTTAATCATGTTGAAACATGGCTAGTGTCAGTTCATTTAGGCCATTTCTGTTTCTTCGATATAAACTAAAGGTCTTTGTACTCCAGGCCCCATGCTTGTTACTCTTTTTTCTTCATATGCCTTATCACAATTTTAATCATATATTTATCTGTGTGATTATTTTATAATTAACTTCTTTCCTCTACACTGGGTTGTGAGTTCCAGTGGAGGAGAAAGTGTATCTCTTTTGTTTACTTCTATTTCTATACTGCTTTGTACTATACCCAGTATACAGTAAGTGTTCAGCAAGTATAGAATGAATGAATGAGAGAACAAAGGAAAGAAAGAAAAGAGCAAGTCTAAGCCATTCAGCTTAGTCCTGCTAACAGTGAATTCAAAGCACACATGCTAGTCCTTGTGTTGCAATGGATGACTAGTGGTGGGAATTGGGTTCCAAAGGGTTGGTGTTAGGACAAAATGGGGGCTTGAAGGGCCCTACTCAAGATAGTACAGAATCAGATAATCTCGATGGTTAAACTGTCAAAATCTGTTAAAGAAAGTCTAAGTGCAAAATAATGGGGAGACACAGGAAAAAGCCAAGTCAAAGGATCCAGATATAAAGCTAAGAGGCAATGTTAAGAGGATGTTGGGGCCAAGTGAAAGCAGAACAGGAACAAAATATATTTGAATTTAGAGATACTGACATGTTTTGATGATAGGCCTGAAAATGAACTCCTATAAGCATCTAGATCTACCCTTGTCTAATTTTAATATTAAGGTCATTAAATATGAAATGTCTGATTTTGAATCAAAAGTATAGTTTATTATATCACAAGTGGAAAGCAGTGCAATTAATCAAAGTATGCACCTAAACTATCTACACAATTTTGCCCTCTTAACAGTAGCTTGTTTAAGCCAGCAGCAAAGATGCCTGGAGAGAGAATGGTGTGAAATTGTGAAAGGCGTTTTCCACAGCTTGTTGAGGGTAGTTTTTTTTAATCCTTTTAGTTACCAGATGTTTATTTATACTTACTAAGCAATAGGTCATTCTCTAAAAAGAGTCTTCCTAAAGCTAGTAGGTTTGACCTTTTCACAAATTAATAAAGAAGAATTGGGGCATCAAGAATTCCAAAAATAGGTGCAGCCTTTGGGGTCACTGATGTTTGCAAGTGGCACCCAATGGCAAGGCCGGTATTGTGAAACAAATAACCCAATGCTGCTATGGAAAGGTGGGAGCAATCTGGGATGTCTTTGATTACACTATCAGAAACAAAATCAGCAATAGAATTCTTAACCTCATCACTTTCTGCAGTACTCCATTCCGCTCCTATGTAAAAATTAGGTTACTTTTTAATCTTTTGGGGGGTTATTAAATTTCTATTCTATTCTATATCCATGCCTATTTTTTTTCTTAAATTGATGCTTATTAAATGTTATTTAGTGTTGACATTCTCCAACTTAGCATTCTCAGTCTACTTCCAAATTTTATCACACTCACCATGTTTTCTACATATAATCAATTATTATGTGAAAGTTAATAATCTAACCACATATTTCTTAAAAGCATTGTGTCTCTCTTTTACATACCTGTGATATTTATGATAGTAATGGCTTTTGAATTTTTACAAGAAGGTTATTCAAATAAGCTTTGAGTTACCTTACTGAATTTATAATATAAAATTATTTTTTAGGAAGTCTGTGACTATAAATAGTATTTTGTCCTAAAATGTTTATTTTTTTATTTTAATATAGTCTGTCTATGGTTTACAAAATGATATTAGGAGTCACAGTCCTACCCACACACCCACACCGGAAACTAAACCTCCAACAGAAGATGAGTTACACCAACAGGTGAGTCAACCTGTAACATGACCTATTAAAGGTTTACAGAGTAATAGCTATGGAGACCAAAGATAGTGAATGGTAATAGTGGATGTTTTAAAAGGTTGTATGGTCAACTGTTTCATATAGAAGATTTGCAGTTAAAAGATAAAGAAATTATCTAATTTTAAGACATATGCTTACTTGAAAATGTATCAATATACAGTAGTGGTTTTAAAACTCTCCACTCTTTGCCCCAATCCTCTTTCCTTTAACCAATTTTTAAAAATCACATACACTGATTTATATGTGACTCCATCATCAATAGTTATTTTGTACTCCTGAATTCTGTCTTAAACATGAGGGGACAAGATGTTGGGAGTACTGGGTCACACATTTCCTGTATCCAATGATGTGACTTTATCCTCATAAAAGAGCACTTATTCTTGTTTTCTACAGTTCTGATTTCTCTACACCTGTGGAAATTTTTCCTTATCAGCACTGGTGTACAGTGATGATGTATACTGCTTTTTGTTTTTAACAATTGATCAATAATTTTGGCTCCAAGTAATATTTCAAAGCAAACTCCAGTTTCTCTTATATCAAGTAATAGTTAAATCTCTTGATGGCCTTAGTAATGTCTTTTTTTGCCCTTTTGACTCTTTCCTCCGAATATTTTAATATGGTTTATCAAGAGTGTAATATATAATTTTCTAGTATATTTATAATCACCATGAAGGGAAATTAATTCAGAGAGTTTTTAATTAAAGTTTCCTGTGTGTAATTATGTCCATGTGAGCATTTTTCATGAATTGCTGATATAATTATTCTCAAAACACATATTATTGATGCTTTACTAGTATTAGAGGCAGGATTTATTTTTGAAATTACAGTAACAAATAATAAATACATTTGATTCTGGATTTAGGTTTTTGTCATGAATAAACATTTTAAATCTCCATAACACTTTTAAAATAAAGTTACATTTTGTTAATGTAGGCAGAATGTTCAAACTCATCGCTCTTCTAAAGCAATATCATTTATATTTACATTGAAACTTTTTGGTTAACTCCTTTTTAAGAGCCCATTCCTTTTATTTTTTTTACCAACTTTGAAATTTTACTTAGAATATACTCTTGTTCAGAATTGCTCAGTCTGTCAAAATTTAAAGTTGAAAATTGTGAGAATGTCATTACTTATGGAACTACTTCTCTAACCCCCTTTTCAGATAAAATATTGGCAAATACAGTTAGATAGACATCGGTTAAAAATGTCAAAAGTTGCTGATAGGTGAGTATTTCAAGATGCCCATTTAAACTGAAAATTTTTGTGGGGGGAGGGGGGCAAGGGCATTATGCGCAACCTTAAAATTTGTACCCTCATAATGTGCTGAAATTAAAAATAATGATAAGAGAACTGTTGGGAGAGGAGCTGAGATAAATAATTGGAATCCCGTAAATAATGTGATTTTGTTTTTCCTTTTGCACATAGAAACTTTCAAAGAAGTCTTTTGATGTAGTTTAAATGAAAAAATTATCATTATTGTCTTAAATGCCTAGAAGTCCAATCCTTGTGCAACCAAGACTCAGATTCAGAGATAATTCCACAGAGTTGAGTGCTTTCACTGCTGCTGGAAGAAATGAAGCCTTCAACGTACTGGTTACCCTTGGGCAACGTGGAGCCTCTCTGCAGACTTGTTTTAACATTCACAATCAACCGTTACTGCATGACTTCAGAATTTGAATGAAACTCAAGATTTTAGATGTTTTCCTTCTCTTCATTTAAATCTGTTCTTAATGTCATTCATATTCGTCACTTTTGGACATTGCCAAATCCTACCTCTCCAACTTCTAATTCCTTCTCCATTTTTGAAATTTAAATACAGACTTTTAAATTTTTTTGTCAGTGGCTCCCCTTTTATCTAATTCCTATAAAGATTTTTGGCAAAAATTCCCTTTTAATCCCTTCTCCAAGTTGGTTAAAATCAGTTCTGCTCTGGGTGGACTTGGTTAAACAAGGATTGGAACCGACCCTTAGCGCTTCTTTTCACGCACTGACCTCTTCCATGTTGCTTTATTCTGACAAAGAGCTATTGACTTGCATGGCTTAGGCATGGGGCGATATGGAATCCTTGGCCATACGTCTGCCAAGAAGCACAAGGTGTTGTTGCATGCACGTTACTGAAATGTAAAAGTTGCCATTGGATATCATTCTATAAGTGGGCAAGGATTCCCTGGTCAGACATTTTTATATTGTGTCCCTTACTTTGGATAGAGTGGAACCCTAGTCAGAAAACTAAGGAAATTGAAAATGTTTTGTTGTGTTTTTTTTTTTTTCTCCCTAGTCTACTCAGTTATACAGAACAGTATGTAGAATATGACCCGTTTCTTGTGCCACCTGATCCTTCTAACCCGTGGCTATCTGATGATACTACTTTCTGGGAACTTGAAGCAAGGTAGGTGGCATTTTATCTCTCAAATATATGACTTTATTTCAGGGTCTGAGTAAAGTAGGAAGAATACTATATAGCTGGTTAATTGTAAGTGTAATTTTACTGTGTCTACACTGGCTCATGATATAACGCTCTTGTTTTAGATAATGGTTTGTGAACCTTAGACATCTGCACTAAGATTTGCATTGACTGGGCAAAATTAGGTGTGCAGGAGTTTCAAAATGGATTAGTCAGAGTCGAGATCTTCGGTTCTTGAAATTTAGTTCATTGCTATTAGCTTCCCTGAAAATCCACATAGCCACGAAGTCCTATGTACTCAAGTAAAATGAATACTAAATCTATACATGCTTAAGCCCAATGCCATGCCTTTATAAATTCAGTTTTAAAACAAAATGAACTTACCATAAACACTTGAAGAGAAACTGACAAGAAATTGACTTCTCAGGGAAACCAAAGCACAATTTAGGACTCCCTCATTTCTTTCAGGAGCTCTATATAAGGGAAGAATTATATGATAAGTATAGCTCATTGCATACCACTTTACAAAGAGAGGATTAGTACCCTGTAGCACTTCTGTAGATTGCATTTATGGACTGTCTCTTTTACATCCAGCCATGGATCTTAAACACTTGACATGTCCAGAATTCTTCATGTACAAGTTAAAGATTTTATAGATGAGGAAGCCAGAATCCCAAAGTGTCTCGACTCAATCAGGACTAGTTCACACATTTATTTGACACCAGAGTCATAAACCAGTATTGAGGCCTTTTGGTTACCAATGCATTTTCTCCCATACAACATACGTCCATCACACTGCATTGTGTAGTGGTTAAGAAATGCAGAATTGGAACCAAAATGTCTGGACCTTTGCCCCTTATTACTTAGCACCTAAAACTTAATAAATGTTAGACTGTATTATTAATATCTAACTTATATCTCACTAAGATTTCATGCAGAGCCATTAGACAGAAGTATATTTTTTTTCTGAAACATAAGTTAAAGATGGAAACTTCAAGAAACACATGATTTTTAGGGGGAATGTAATAATACAAGCTAGGAATTCTAATGAAAGGAGTATATTTGGCTTTGTTTTATCTCCTCTAGCAAAGAACCGAGCCAGCAGAGGGTAAAACGATGGGGTTTTGGCATGGACGAGGCATTAAAAGACCCAGTTGGGAGAGAACAGTTCCTTAAATTTCTAGAATCAGAATTCAGCTCAGAAAATTTAAGGTAAGTCATGTTGCTTACATCTTATACTATAATCCACAGAGACATTATCTATGGTGTGTCTGGTTATTTTGGACTTAATAGACCAATTAATTATTCTCCCACCAACATGATGATATGAACTCATTGAGTTTCTGCCACCTAATGAAAGGGAAAAAAAATAACCAAGGCAAAGGCTATCCAATATATCAATTCCTTATAATAATTTATTTTTACACTGTCATTGGATCTTTTGACTCTATAAATTTAGTGCTTTTGAAATGGACTCCATAAAGAAGTGCAGTATTTAAACTAATGTTTGGCAAAGTGGAGAATGGCCAATGATATCTATGCAGTTAATTTAAAATATCACCTATTTATCAACACTGGCCTTGTTTGCATATCAATTCTCAAGTGCAATGGAGAAGAAGAGACTGGGCACCTATATCAAATAATTCAAGACAAAACTCTTGGGGCAACGCATTTACTTGACACATTTAAATACAGCCACAGGGCAATTGGGAGTAGCGCCATATTGAGCTGTTCATGGGACGGGGCACCTGTTCTGCCCAGCTTTTTGTCAACATCATCCTTATATGTTTTTGAAATTTGCTAGCTTAAGGGGCACCTGGAAAACTCATTTTTAAATATGAAACATTAGAGTGGATTTTAATAGCTCTATTTATGATCATTAAAGTGAGTAATAACTTTCCACTACATAAAACTGTTTTTCCAGGAGCTCTTTCATTCATTATTCTTTTGAAACCTGATATCCTGTTTTTACTTTTTCATGACTTATGCAGTCCTGTAAAATTCATTTACGGAAAGGTCTCAGCATTCATTTGTTTTCTTTGGAAAGAAGCAGCGACAGGCATTGTCACATTCATTTCAGGAGATTTAACGGACGCCAATAACGAACCATTCAGAACTATGTAGGACATTGACATATGTCTCATGGATGCAGCAAGATGGTCACAGACACAACCTGGGGCAGTTTAATTCTCTATGAGCACCTGTCATGGATTGTGGGGTGCAGCTTCCTATTCTCTTTCAAGTTTATGGGCACCCATCCTGGTGGAACTTGCGCAAGGTCTACAGCTGTTAAAGATTTCCATTGGGCCTACTCAATGACATTTTGTATATTGGGCTCACATCATCAACGATTGAGTACAAGGATGCTAAAAAATAAAAAGCAAAGCAGAGGTAAAGGGTAGTGTAGGTACTGTAGGTATTTTAGTGGACACAGAGATGGATTTACCCCTCAGTCTCTAAGTAAAAGATTGACAAATGTGTCTCTTTTGTAAAAGATGCTGACAGCATGGGTGTCATGATAAGGAAATAAACAAGTAATAAGCCAGCATCATGTAACCAAATGAAAGCAACTCCTGCTCTCATTAAAATTACAGTCTGGTGGTGGATACAGGCAAGAAAACAAAGCACAATACAAAATCGTGGATGTTTACATATGAGAAGCACAAAGGGATGCCTAACCCAGAGTGGGATCAGCAAAGGCACACGAGGGGAAATAACTTCTAGGCGGAGAACTGGGTGATGAGGAGGAGATAACCAGGGAAACAGGAAGAGGGAAGAAGCTTTGAGTCAAGGAGGAGAGCATGTGCCTACTCTGTGTCATGCACGCATTGAATCATTGCAAATCCCTTAATTCAAACCATTTCTTATCTTAATAATTCTATGCCTCACTAGTCTCCCTGCTAAGTAATTACATATCAGAAACATCAGATATTTCTTATGTATGTGTACACACACACATATATTTCTTAAGAATTTATTATATGCCTATCATGTTTCCTTACTTAGTATAAATAGATAAATCATAGAGAGATATAAATGTAGATATAATTCTTCAACACTTACTACACACAGAATATATTTAGCATCCATTACTTCTATAGACATGCTTATGCTACATTTTGTATTCATTATTTCTGATTGGCCCGCATGGAGCCATCACAATAAACATGAAAAGTAAATAGTATTGCCTCAATTTGTAGATAAACAAAATATGTCTGAGGAAGGTTAAGCACCTTGTGCAAGGTCAGACTGCATGTAAGTGGCACTCTCAGTTTTCTATAAACCAGTACTAAGCTGCTGGCCACTGTCCCCCAAATCTGAGTCCCACTCTGCTTCTGCCTATGTATTCATGTCACACACTGAGGGACACAAAATGGTTCAGCTGGTCAACAGGGCTGTTGACTATAAATAACTCATACACATAAATAACTCTCAGTGCATCTTACCTAAGCAGCAGCTTTCTAAGGACCTTGCTATTAATGGCAGCATGTCACTCATAGGAGCATTTTCTTCAAATATTAGGACAGGAAAAAGAGTCATGAAATACTGCTTATCCATAACTACTTATGCCCCACATATGACTCTGCTCTCCACTGGTGTGTTTTTACTCATTCCTTTTCCAGGCAAAACACCTAGCATAGAGCAAGTACGAAGCAAATGCAGTAATACATTTATTTTTTTTTTAATCATCAAGTCCCTAAAAATATGCCAAGCACTCTGCAGTGCCCTCTACATAATTTACGTCATTTCGTCCAATGGAAACCCAGTGAAATAAGGCATAACCATTCCATTTTACTGATAAGGAAATTAAGACTCAAAGACACTAAAATACTCATGCCCTGCTGGTGAGACTGCAAGCAGTACAACCCCTGTGGAAAGTAGTATGGAGAGATCTCAAAGAACTAAAAGAGACCTACCATTTGACCCAGCAGTGCCACTACTAGGTATTTACTCAAAGAAAGACATTCTGTAAAAAAGACATCTGCACCCGAATACTCATAGCAGCACAATTTGCAATTGCAAAGATGTGGAAACCCAAGTGCCCATCAATATATGAGTGGATTAATAAAATGTGGTATATGTATACCATGGAGTTCTATTCAGCCATAAAAAAAAAAGTGAACTAATGTCTTTTGTATTATTCTGGCCCATTCTTCTAAGTGAAGTATCACAAGAATGGAAAAACAAACACCACATGTACTCACCAGTAATTGGAACTAATCTATCAACACTTATGTGCAAATATGGAAATAACATTATCAGAAATCAAACAGGAGGGAGGGGAGAGAAAGGGATGGGCAAATTCACACCTAATGGGTATAATGCACACCGTCTGGGGGATGGGCACCATTATAACTTTGACTCAAATGGTACAAAAGCAATTTATGTAACCAAAATATTTGTACCCCTGTAATATTCTAAAATTTAAAAAAATTTTTTTTAAATTATACATTTTATGAAATAATTTGGCAATTTCGCTGCTAGTAATTTACTCTATGTGTATAGTTCCTTTTATATTTATAAACATATGCACAATGTTTATTTCTTTGATTCTGGTGGTAACAAAAATGTCAAAATAATTAGAGGAGGAACAATAATTTTTGATGACAACTTCCTACAATGAAAAACAGTGCAGCTCATCGAGCCAGATCTATATATGGAAAAATCTTCAAAGTTTATTTGAAACTATAAAAGAGAAAAATAAACCTAGAATAGTCACATTTGTATAAAATAATAATAAATAAATAAAATTTAAAAATTAAAAAAAAACAAAATACTGGAATTTAAAAATTCCCGCTACTATGAAATAAAGGGGGTGAGATTTTAACCAATGCCATTGACATTCTATTAAGTTATTGCAGTGATTCCAATGATGTCGAGGATGAGCAAGGCAATGGTGCTGTTGAGAGTCAGTGTGAGGGGGTGATATGAATGTGTTGTCTGCTGCAGATTAGCCAGGGGCAAACTCCAGCTATGCCACTACCAGTAACAGGCAACCTTAAATAAGTCACTTATCTTCATATGCTCAGTTTCCTCCTCTCTAAAATGGGGGAAATAATAGAACTTACTCTCTAGAGTTGTTATGGGAATTAAATGAGTTAGTACAGGTAAATCACTTGGAGCAGTGGCTGCACCTACATATCCGTGTAGGTGTTGTTGTTACTAACTTATCGGCCTTTTGATATTTTATCCCTATTTGCAGGTCCGTTTCAGATGTCACTGCATTTATAAGAGCTTTTCTAGACCCTTCCCCCCTTTTCCAGGCCAGCACTTGCCCCAGCAGAAGGATTCTGTCCTGCTGGGCATTCCCAGACCACTCAGCTTATTCTCTTCCTACAGAGCCTCTCATGTGCTTCCTGGTATTATGGGCATCTGAAGGGCATATCTTTTTTTCTAGTTGTTCTTTGAGGATGGGGACTTTCTTTGGATTAATGTGTCCAGAAAGTGCTGGAATGAACTTGAATGAGCACGTATTACATGCAGCACACATGTTCCCTCGGATTGCACATGGTAGTCCTGTTAGAGTGCACAGTGTTCAAATCTGTGTTTTAAGGGGGAGTGGTCTTGAGCCTTCCTTTCTAGAAGTCATAATAGTAGTTTCATATTTAAAGTAGTGTCTAAATTGGATTATCTGTTATATATATATCTGTAGGAAGACAAAATCTGGAAATGAAAACTCAGAAATCACTAGACTGAGTAGTATTTGATATTCTAATTCTAGTTCAAGTGCTTTCATTGCTGATTTCTGGCCCTTTATTAATGCCTAAGTTAAAAGTTAGCAGTTACAAAGGTACTGCTTGTCACCTGTGCCTTTTTTAAGACTCTGTGGCCTGAAGTTCCCTGTGTCTCTGTGTCATCCTCTCCATGTCTTGAATGCAAGTACTATTAGAGCAATGGCAGTGCCTACAGATGATAATGTAGGGCTAGCATTTCCTTTTTCAAGTATGATTTTTTTTCTATTAAGAAATCATGATATGCACATTTATCTTTTCAACATTATTTCTAGATCTAACCAAAAAAATACAACTAGAGCAAAATTTAAAGAAATGCAGCCCATTAATACAATGTGGCACCTGACCACTAGACTTTGCTGTTTGCTGTTGTCAACCAAAACATGGTTCTCATGTTCTTTCAGTAAATATATTCTATATACAAGGATACATTTAGAAGTAAGTCAGTATATATTTCTCCATGACTTCTGAATTGCTGTGACACCTCTGTGAACTTGAGTCTTTCAAAGAATTGCATTTGAAAGCATGCTGCTTCTGTCATTCCATGACTCTCTTGATTAAATAGCTTAAAATTGGTTAATTGTCCTGATTTTTCCAGCCAGGGCATTTTTCTGATCTTGTGTCCAGGCCTCTTTTAACTTCGGTAGATCTTCTTAGTAATTATTCCCTTACCAGGTAGAGCAGAAAAGTTTCTCCATGGTAGCCCTCATTGTTCAAATAGACAAAGGATCCAAAGAACACAGTGTAGCACACTACCTTGTCCCCCCTGTCAGATGCTGTGGATCCCATACCTTTAGCCCTTCAAACCCCTCCTCCCTTTTAATAAATGGTTAACAGTGCTTCTTTTCTTCTGTGAAATTAAAATTATACAGGGCCCTGGCAGATCTCCTTTTAACAACCAACACTTAAACGAGACTATTTTTCTTGTGAAGAATTTTATACCTTTAAATACAACTAATGGGTAAAAAGATCAGTGTAGGTCTGACATTGGAAGCCCTCAGAGAAAGTGAGTTAGCTGTTAGGCCTCACGATGAGCTGTGCGATCAGTAAATATCATGAGAAGGTTCAGAGTATGAGCCCTCCGAGTAACTCCTTGGTGTCACATGTGGCATAGGTTCTGGCTGGCAGTGGAGGACCTCAAGAAAAGGCCGATTAAAGAAGTGCCCTTGCGAGTCCAGGAAATATGGCAAGAATTTCTGGCTCCGGGAGCTCCCAGTGCCATTAACTTGGATTCTAAGAGTTATGACAAAACCACACAGAATGTGAAGGAACCGGGGCGATACACATTCGAAGACGCTCAGGTTGGTACGCGGGTGGCCCTCATATCGCAGTTGTGTTCTTGAGAAGTTGCCAGTTGAGATACTTTAGTTTTATTTTCGTTATAATTGGCAGCTATTTCTAACATTTCCAATTTAGGTAACTGTAAAATACTCTAACTGATCTGGAAAACAACAAAGACACTTTAAAGTGAATAGTTTTTTAAAGCCCGGAAATGTTTTCTGAATTTGAGTGTTTTTATATAAGAATTTCCTAAGGGGGCATGTTTGAAATATTTGAAAACTTTTACTTCATTTTCTCCTCTTTGTCCCCCAATATATGAGCAGACCCTATGTAATAATGACCCCGAGTCGGAAACATATGTTTAAAATCTTTAAGGTGTCTTCAGTATGGAAGTTCAAAAACTTTTGACATTCCTAAATTATTCATTATAACAAATTGTCTGAACTGAATTAGCTTAAAATTATGTCAAATTCAAACCAGTTCTGTTTCTGATGAAAAAAAGAAATAGTAGATTCAGGTATCGATTAATCGTTCAAGTTAATTTTTTAGTCTGTGGAAAGAAAAAAAAGAAATTTATTTTAACTTCCTCAGACAAATTTTGTAGTGTTCTTTTTGTAAACTGGATCTTAGCTGCCTTCTTAGAAACAATTTGGATTTCTGCTTTCTCTCAAAAAAATATTGGTGTTCAAGAAGAAAAATACACATGTAATGAGAGGATAGCATTTCCTAATGATGAGTTGAAGTTGGCTTTTAAGTCAAAACATGCATACTTTGTGATCTCTTAAAGTTCTTTTGAAGAAGAATATTAACTCTAAAAATTATCTTATTTTTTAATTAATAGCACTCCCAAAATAAAATATAGAAGCTGAAGAGTAAGATACGCATATGTCCTTTCTTGTTTCCACTCTCTGTAGAAAATACATCTCTCCTTGGCTTTGGTTTAAAGAAATTAGTGACTATGTAGAAAAGTAAGGATTTAAAAGCTAACCAGACACCCATCCCTTGTGGTCTAGCCATGGTCTCCTATGTAGAAATAATTGCATTCTGCAGACACATGACACAGAGCAGGGCAGAAATTCTGCTGATCATGTCTCTGCTAATTTTCCTTTCTTTCAGTTCAAGGTAAAAATGTCAAGCCTTTTTCTAGAGCCAACAATGTGTAAAATGTTTGGAATGTCCTTTCAGAGGCCTGAAAGAGAGCATTTCTTTGTTATCTGTGTCATTTCAAAATATTCTTACGTAATGGAGTCCCCAAAAGGTGAATAAGAAATATTTTCTATAGAGAACATTAGCACCTGACACTAGGTTTCTTTTTCAGTTAAGCTCAGATATTTAACTCTAGTTTTTTTGTTTGTAATTTTTATGAAATCCTATCTTCAAAGATTAATAATAGGAATCTCTCCCATTGTTTGAGAAGAGATGCAATGTCGTAAGAAAGAAAAATCTGGAGCTAAATGGCCTAGATTCTTATCTGAGCTCTGCTCTGAGACCTCTGCAAGTACTTTCCTTCTCCATTCCTCAGTTTCTACATATATAAAATGGACATATTAATGGTTACCAACTTCATCAGGGTTTTGTCAAGATTAAATTAACCAATACAGGCAAACTCTTAAAAGGGTACACGGTATGTACTGAAGTATATTTGAGCACTTACTATGCACACCCCATACTCGGGATTTATTATTTCTTTACTCCTCACAACAACGTTATTTTGTAGATTAGAAAATTAAGGATCAAAGAGGTGAATAAATTGGTCTAAATTTACACTGTAAGTGGTAGATCTTGAGCAAGTTAGGATCTGAATCCCAAAATACTTAACTCCAAAACCAAACCTTGCTCCCTTTCCAGACAAATTCTGAAACAGTTCCAAACTTAACATACTCTTGAAGATCAACCTTGAGCTATCTTGAGGCTTAATCCTGAATTTCTCTAAGTGGATTACAGTAACTTCAAATTATTTCTGGTGTGTTTCAAACCAGAGAAATGAAGTCATTTCTTAAAATAGGTATTTTCTTCAAACAAAAAAGAAATTGGGACATCCAGGACACTCTCAAATAGTTCAAAACTCTATATTTAACTGATATTTCACTACACTAGGAAGATCAAGGAGCATTTAAGCTCTCCTGAGCTGCAGTAGAACAGAGCAGAATCTCTCTAAATTGGGCCAACACTGAATTGGATAAATATATATTTTTCCTCTGACTTCTTTGTCTACCAACATTCTTCATCAAAATAGAACATTGCAGACTTCATAGAGGTGAATGATTAAATAAATATTTACCTAATCTGTCACTGAATACATCAAAAGTACACCAATTTGGAGATTTAGCAATTAAATAGCACAAAATTTATTTTTGGACTTGTGCTCTGACCCAAAGTGATTGTGGATGACAATTTTCCATAAAATTTGTACCAAAGCGATCATTCATCCGGGCCATCTGCCCCCTCCCAGTAAATGCAGAGGCCAAAGGTATCCAGGATGGTGACTCAGTCTTGAACTTCACGTCATCTGCTTTTGGACTGGCGTAATTTTAAGAGATAACAGATTTATTTATATTCACAGCTGATCTATATAAATCAGTAGCTTGATCTGAATTTATTTTATGCCATTCTTTTAACCAAATTCCATTTCTTTTAAATGGCTGGGTGTGGTTTACCTCCTTGGTAACTTTCAAACAAATTTAAACACTGAGGCATGAATGAGACAATGAATTTGAAGGTCTAAGTATCCTGTAAACATAAGGTATTCCCATCAGCATTATCATCACCATTTTTAGCAACTACCAGATTTGTTCTTTAACCCCATGTAATATTCTTATCATTATATTTTATTTTTCCCGAGAAATAATACAGAAGCACCTCAATCGTTATTTCTTTTTAGGAGCACATTTACAAACTGATGAAAAGTGATTCCTACCCACGTTTTATAAGATCCAGTGCCTATCAGGAACTTCTACAGGCAAAGAAAAAGGTATTGGTTCTTTGTGACCTTTTTTGACCTAGTTCTCAGTAGTAATTATTTGGAGTAATTACCTCTGCTGAGCCCAGGGTATTGGACAAATGGTAAGTGAACATATTCCAAGACCCTCCCTCAAACCTTTGCATTTTATAAGGGCTATTTGAGTTGTTTTTGTTTTTGTTTGTTTATTGCTTACTGTATTATTTTTTGTTTGTTTCTTCTAATGTTCATGCTTTACAAGTTTATTAGAAGCTATTTTCATGTTTCATGTTAGTCTTCTGTATGCTTAGTTTAAGAAAATCAAAAATTACCATAAAGAAAAGAAAGTTTAGGTCAAAAACTTAAAAAAGGGTTTTCTTTTTGTCTAGTAAGTTAGAATGTATGTTTTGAGACACAGACCTCATGACTAAAAATAGACACATTTTTTTCAATGACAGCTGCCAAAGTAGTCACGTTCGCTTTTGCATACTTTCATTTGGCACTTACGCTAAATCACTTAATATCTTAACAATGAATTTTACACACTTAAGATGGTAGCCAAGCACATTTTGAAAGCATTGTAGTAGACCTCATTATTCAATTAATGTTTACAATCAAAGTCTCACTGTTCATAACTCCTTATGTCATCAATAGGGGATGGAAAATCTGGACACAAGCATCAACAGCATTCGTTATGTTTTAATGTTAAAATAGTCCATAGCTTCTTGAAATTCTGGGATTAAATTATAATTTTGTGTAAGTCATCACAGCTATTTAGACTAATGAGATATTTGAAAGTCCATTGCCTTTGCAAATTGGAAATAGATACTCTCTAGTTGTGCAGCAGTTACTAGCCACATGGGACCCCAGTTTAAATTTTAATTTTAATTAATTAAAATTACATAAAACTCCAGCCAGATTTCAGGTGCTCAGTAACCACGGCAAGAGCCGTCTGTACTGGACAGCAAAAAATGATATTTCCATCTTTTCAGAAAGTTGTGTTAGACAGCAATGCTTCATAGAATTAATGATGTTATCAACCAAAAGTTAGCCCCGAGGGAAAATTATGAAGGATTTCTGAAGATATGCCACTAAAGTTTCAACTATTTAGTTTTTGCAGATATCAGTATAAAAAATTCACATATATATTCATTTCAGCTTAATTTGATTTTGCTTGAGATCACACCATTTTGTTTGTACCAGAAGAGTTTTTGGCATTAGCACTGATGAAAACAGAGCCCACGGCCCAAGGCCTTCCTCGGCAGTTCTCCTACCTTCTTGGGCCCTGTGATTTAGAACATGGATTTGGCATTGCATCATTTCATCATCCTGTCTTTTTCTGCTCTGTTTTCCTTGCTTTCTTCCTTTTTTATTTTTAATGTTCCTTTATTTCCCTTCACCCTTCCCCACCCCACACATGTAAGTCTGGAAACTCAATGGATCGCAGAACATCTCTTGAGAAATTTGCACAGAATGTGGTAAGTTTCATTTTTTGAGGAATTACAAATCATTAAGTCCAGTGAAATTTTTCCAATTTCCCTATTTCTAGCCCAACGTCCACCTTCTATGCTTTGATGTAATAGCAAAAGTATTGCTTTTGTTCAAATTCAGAACTTCATGTTTCCTACTTATCTTCCTGTCGCATCCCTTTCTAGATTAGAAAAAGATGTCACACATGAACAACTCCATGTATCGAGCTAAAGTTTGGAAAGAAGTGTATATTATGATATATCAAATGAAGGAATAAAAATTATTCTTTATATTTTTATATTTATTCCATGTGTCCCTTTCTTTATTAAAGATAGTGCATGCATTTCTATGCTTGTTCCCTTAGCTCTTCCTTGGGCTTAAAAGATTAAGAACAATGAGGGTTCTGTGCTTTCTACCTCTGCAAGGAGAAAATGATCTATTGAGCAGCTTAAAGCCAAAGACTTGCTATAAATGGTGGTTGGTGCCAAGAAATCCCCCACCAAAGACCCTCTAGCATGCTTCTCTTATGTTTTTATCTTTCAAGAAGGTATTGAAAACTGTTGCATAAACCATCTGGGAAACGAGTAGTTTTCCTACCAGTGTTTTCTTAGTATCTTGCTATGTGTTTTGATGATATATATTTGTTTGTGGGGTTCTTTTTTTTTTTTTTCTGTATTGTGCCAGTGCCTTTGGAACTTTCTGACATTGTGTAAGCTCAAACTAAAGCCTTCAACACATTTATTTTTATAGGGCAGAAACATCCCTATTTTCCCATGCCATAAAAACTGTACACCAACACTGAGGGCCAGCACTAACCTGTTATGAAAAGAGGTAGAAAAATCTTGGTTTATACTCAAGTTTGTCTGCATTGTCTGTTGAGTTGTGTGGTTAGCTCCATGCTGCTGTGTGTGTGTGTGTGTTGTGGCTTTTGCTGTGATGGCCAGTTAAGTGGAGTCATGTGTGTTGAAATGTAAGCAAACTGGATTCAACAAAGATACAGTTTTTGTTTTCAGTTTCCTTCAAGGATCCTTGTGGCGGGAAATGTTAATCAGTTCTACTTTTGAGTTACCATGTGACTGTCTACAGAGTATTTGAAAGACTTTAAACAGCAATATATACTTTGAATATTCAATGTGATTGCATGAATTAAAGGGATGAAGAATGAAGAACTCCAGGAATTAATCACACTATAAACTTTACAAAAGTTCAGCTGCCTCTATTGGAATCTCTGTCCTTTAATATAAAATTGTCTTAAACATGCCTTATAAGTCACCATGGGGAGATAATGACAATGTCAAAGAAATTCCCCAAGATATTCCTGGAGAAAATGGCTATAGGATAGTGTAATGTTTAAGAATTGTTTCAAATTAATCCTTTCCTAATGTAACGCTGACAGAATATTGTTTTTGAGATTGGAATGGAAATTTCTGTGATATAATTAAAATAGTAATGCAACTTGAGGAAGATGGAAAGGGAAAGCCAAGTGGCTGTCTCTCCTCCAACAACATCCCCAGATCTGACCCAATTCTCCAACTCCTAAAATAGCAGCACACTGTTGACACACTGCAAACTTTTTAAGAAAGAACGAATAGGAAATAAGGGGAAGAGAGGATTGATCATCCACACCTTCTATCAAAATCCATGCAAGTGTCCACCATATTCCAAATATTGTGCTATGTCTTCGGAACATGGAGAAGGTATAGATTAGATTGCAAAGGTACCCAATGGTATAAACATAACGTTGTGATGTACGTGGGAAAGATAAACTATTTCTACTTGGTATTAGGGTATGGAGGGAGGGCCCATATGTAATCTGAGAATTCCCAGAAAAAGTCACATTTAAGTGGATAAGTAGGATTTCACTAAACCAGGAAGGCCAACCACCCTCTTTAGGAGAAGGGAAATAAAAAAGGCTTTTCCTTCTTTTAAAAGAGAAGTTGAGTAACATTCACACACATACACACACACACACACACACACACATACATACATATATAATGTAGTAATAACTTTCAGACACAATTGTTTAGTGTTAATCCTTTTCCACCCAGGAAAATAAAATGTAATATTTTCACTGAATACTTGGTTTTGGTGTTACACTGAAGAAATGGGGTGAGGAAATTAGAAAGTTTCTCTGAATGTCTTTTTTGTTCAGTGTTCTTCCATATTGTAATGAGTTAAGAGTCAGCAGTTGTGTCAGGCATCCTACGTGTTTACATACTAAATTTTATAGGACATCTTTATAGGATCAATGAAATAATTTCAACATAAGATAAAGAATGAGTGACTTTATTATAATAGGATAGACTTATTGGAGTAAGGATGTAATTTACATAAATATTTTTTGAAAAATCTTAGGCGGCTCTGGTAGATACAGGCTATAAGACTGACAGTACCCAGGAAAGAAATGGAAGAGGGAGAGCAGACAAATGGATGTGTAGGCTATGAAAGGAACTGAGAAAATGCGATAATAACAACTCACGTTTATTGAGTACCACCTGCATACCAGGCTCTACACTGGGCACTTCATAGTATTATCCGGTTTAATCCATATACTTACCTTGCTAGAGAGGTATTATTATACCCATTATTTTACCCATTTTTCTGTTAAGAAACCTGAAGGCAGAGGGAAGGAATGTTATTTTCCCAGAGTCACATGGTTAGTGAAGGAGCCGGCACTGGTCCCAAATTTATTTTGTTCCCCAGTTCTATTTCCACTGATCCACCCTGCCCCTTGATACTCTCCCAACTGATGGAAGGTAAATAAACCTTGCCACCTGATGATATGCTCCTGTCCAGTCTGAGTCCAGTTTGTGCCTATTTTAGGAAGTTGATTTACATGTTCCAGCCTACTGTTTTTGTAACTTGGGTCATAAAAATGCCATCACTGCTTTTCCCAACACCCAGACTGATAAACCCTTGCCAGCACTTGAGAGAATAATTATAATAGATACCTAAGGGTTGCAATGCATTGTTAATCTTCCATGGGCATCCACTCCTGTCTGTGCGTTTATTTGTAGGTTTTGTCGTTGTTGTTTACACACATGACAGTGCTGGGAGGCAGTCAGGAAGGTGTCGCTTCTTTTTCACACATGAACAAATCAAGGAACAGTAAGGTGCAGTCACTTCATCAATTTATTACTTGTTGCGTGCTAGAGCCAGGACTGGAAGCAATTTTCTTTTTTTTTCCTTTAAATCCATCTCTCTTTATAGATTACTCTTCTTCTTTCTATTACACCCCGAACGGTTGGAATAGGAATCACTCACACTAGTGTAATGCCTTCACCTTGGCTCATTGTCTCAAGAAATCTCATTTCCTGTTATTTACTCTTTTGTTTCTTTATTTTTCTTGCTGTCAGAGAAGTCTTCTTAAGGTCTGTCTCTCAAGGGTTACTAAATGTCCTCTCATGCCTTTCAATGTTATTCTTACAAGTTGACCTTATTCCCTTTCGACCAAGTTCTTATGCTTTATTAATTGTGAAAATTGTTCTCTTGCTTTCAATCATCAAATCTGACACCATTTCTCCAGCTGTTAAAATATCGCCACATCTGTCTGCCACACGCACCATAAAGAGAAACAGAGACGAGACAAGAGAAAACCAGGGTGGGAGGGGCCCTGGGCCACATGTCAGTCAAGACCCATAAAAGTGCCGGCTGCATGACTCTCCTCCTCTCTTTAGTTTGTGTGAAGTGAAAATTAAATCAGCCTGGCTCTGGGATAGAAAAGTAGAAATGAATATTAGGTAACGTAAATGTTGAACTCCCAGAAGTTCACTGAAATCTAACCTCTTTTGGGAAATATTTTTACCCTGTCTCAATGAAAGCAGTTATCTACAGAGGCTCTAAAAGAAGCAGTAGAAAAGATCTGATGGCCTCATTGGCTGTTCCAGCCCCTCTGTCCTGGTGCTGGTGCCTTAAGCTCTTTAGTGATGCTCTGGAAACTTCGACAAATGACCAGGAGAAGTTGTGGAGACTCTGTAAGAGAGTTTTAACAGAAAGTCTGGGTTGGCTGTGAAATCAGTGGATCTTTTGGGATCAAATCTGTATTTCACTCTATAACTCAGTGGTTTAAAGGCTGATAGGAACAAATATAAATCCTCCAGCTTACTTGAAGTATTAAAAATGAGGAATATGCAATACTTAGGTCTTTTAGAATGTTCTTTTTGGTTAAATAGAATTAAAGTCTTTATCTAAGTCCGTTATGGAGTCTCTGGTTAATACGGACGTATGCAGATTGGGTATAAGCAATAAAATGTGGTATAAAGAGCCTAGGCCTGGGAGTTTGATGTGTTTATACTTAGGTTTGAAACTTCGTTCTACACTTTCTTGCCATGTGAATTTTAAAAAATCATTTAAACTGCTGAACCTCAGTTACTTCGTTTATAGATGAATCTCTCTACCCAGACATAGCTCCAATTAGCACTTTGCACAAATTTATGCAAATACTTAAGACCTGGAATTATATTTAATTATGTTTTTGAAACATGCTTTATTGACTTAAATTGCATTATAAATCTCTTCCGGGTCATTTAGTATTCTTCTACATGGTTCTACTTATTCACCACCCAAATTCCTTTGAATGGATATGCTCTTTAATGTATTTTTCTAATCCTCTAATTGATGGACATTGAGGTTGTTCCTTATATATTTATTCATTGCTATTATAGATCAGAGTATGATAAACATCCTTCAAGTTACATGCCTATTTTCTTCTCATAATATATTTATAAAAAATTGAATTTCTTGGTTAAATAGAATACAAATTTATAAGTCAAGAGGTATCTATCTTTTTCTCTCTCTCTACTTTTTTTTCCTAATGCAAGAGCATACACAGGGGGAAAATAATTTATTCTGGCAGGGAGGAATCAGACTCCAGATTCCTAATTCACAAAACCACTCATGTTACACATTAATGACACACCTCCCCCACCAGTTGGCCCTCAATCGGTGGAGAAGTGTAGTCACTTTCTGGGAGACTTACACTGTTTTTTAAAACATTGTCAAAGACTCTAAGGATTGTTTCTGGCCCCTGGTCAAATGATTTTTAATTTGGCTTTTATTAAATGTGAAATCTAGTATGAAACTTCCCCTACATACTCCAATGATCCCAAGTCTGTAAACTGGGAGCCGCCAGTCACCAGTCACCTATTTCCAGTTTAGTGAATACAGCCCCAGCCCAGCCACAGAGTCGTGCTAGGAGCAGAGCAGTGCAGCATCAAATCTGCTTCTACAGTCCTTCGACTGCACATGCTGGGCACATTTGGGCCAGACCTACGTTCTGTTTAGGATTGAGCCAGGTCGCTCCCGGTTGGGCCACTGGACTTTGCTCTTTGGCTTTCAGGCACATTGGTGTAAATGAGCTACGTTGGAAAGATCCTGGAGCACCTAAAAAAAGAAAACTTATAAACTTTCCACTGGGTTTGGTCACCAGGAATAACACCAGTAGAGAAAACCAACCTGGTGGCCTTGGAGCCACCCATAGGCTACATGTATATCACTGTTTTTATATACCATTATAGTTGTTCCTAGATCATTCATTCATCAACATATATTAAGTTTTGACTCTGTAACAGGTTATATACTACTCATATGTGGTTAAAAAAAGACAGCCTGTCTGTCCTTATTTTCATTTCCCTTGACATCAATTTCTATCACAATGAAGTAGAGAGAAACTGTAGAGTATTCATAAAGGCCATTTTCTAGATTATATTTATACTAAAGAAGTTGTAGTGCAGGAAGACCTCCATGGAGCTGGCAGAGCCTCGATTTACATAAATTCCCGTCATAATGAAGCAGATTTTCTGCTTCACATAAACATCCACATGGTATACAAACAGAGTGAGAACCTGTGAGAGGGAAAGTTTTGATTTTATATCTCTGCCCTTGTGAACTTACCTTAAAGATAAACTTTGTGCACATTACTTTCTGGTTGAATGCTATGGATTTCATTGCTTGGGATTACAGATATACTAATATAGATAAACCCTGCTTTAAAAATTCCGACAGCACCATAAGTGAAAATACTTTATAAACTGGTCATTGAACTTCCCCGCCGTAGATATTACCAGCAAACACATAAAGTGAGTCTAGTCAAGGACGAGCTATTTTCTCCTCTTCTGTTACAGTCCTGAAACCCATCTCATTTATTATTTTGCTGTTGGCAGATAACATGGCTATCCATCTTAGTTTATTGAAACTGGTTGCGATGATAACTTGCCTGAGAAAACAATTGTCGTTCCCCTGCAGCATGATGTAAATCGATTGGCGTGAAGTGGATTAGACCATGTAGCCTAATTTAGTTGGAACAATGTATCTTCATTTTCCCTGGTAGCATCATTAGTTCTTAAGTTGCCACTCAAGTTCTATAAACTGTGGATTGTATAGTGGGTTTGGGTCATGGAATAGCCAATGCAACCCTGGGGGTTTCCTAAGCAACGCGGCAGACTGCTGAGTAGACGGACAGCCCCAGTGGGAAACATTCCCCCTGCTGCTATGTATGCCAGAGGCAAACCTTTCAAAAGCATTTCCCAGAGTACTGTTCTAATGACTATGAAGCCTTGGGTTTATGCTAGTGGCTATAAGACCTCAGCTGGAGTCCATCCTGGGGGCTCTGTGTGGCAAGTTTGTAGACCAGTATCACCCACGTGTTCAGGTACTATGGATTCTTTTATCCAACAAAAATCAGTTATTGAGCACCTAGTATGGGGTCAGGCACTTTGCTCTTTATCTGAGAACACATAGATGATAAGACAAAGCCACTGCTCATAGGAAGCTAGTACTTAGAGGCAGTAACACTAAAACAGGCTGTTTACAATAGCCATACAATAGAAATCTTTATATAAATCACATGCATCTATAAGCATGGATGTATTAGGTGTATATCTACAGATACTGTATCATATTTTTCATATGGCTTTGGCAGATGCTATGCAGCCAGCCAGGATGGGCAAAATCTCATGCCCCCTGCATTGTGTGCTTCATTTTGATGACTGCTGTTGTCATGTTTTTTTGTTGTTGTTCTTCCCCCAATGGTCAGTACCTAAGAATAATAGTAGCAAACACTGGACAATCCTGAATACACTAATTATACCTGTAATTTCAACCAGCAGAGACCATTACTAAAATAGGCTGCGGCAGTTATTGGAAATTTAAAAGCCACTCTCTAAACTGCTCTATTATTTCTGGAAAATATAAAGTTCGCCTGTGGTTTTGGTTCTTCAAGTCATGCAGATCTTACTTGGGTATTAGAGATCTTCCCCACCCCCCCATATATTTAATCAGCAAAAAAAAAGGAGGGGGGGAATACTCGATAGCTATAGCTTATATTACTACAAAGGGGAATTACAAACACCCATTTTGTGAGATTGCTCACTTGAAGTATGCTTATTCATATCTAGTAAGAACATATTTCTATCTGTGATAGGAAAGATTATTGGGAAGTCTTTCTTTTCTGATTCTAAAATTTAAGTCTTCAGGGTATTTCCCAGAGATATTGAGAATGATGAAAGTTTTGAAGTCTCAGAATTGAAAAGGAAGGAACTTAGAGGCCTGTATTCCTCCAGGTCCAATCCTCAGCCCATTGCATGAATCTTTTCTGTAGGCCTGCGGTCCCCAAACCCCTGGCTGCAGACTGGTACTGGTCCGTGGCCTGTCAGGAACCTGGCCGCACAGCAGGAGGTGAGCGTCAGGCCAGCAGGTGAAGCTTCATCTGTAGGTACAGCTGCTCCCCATGGCTCGCAGCACCGCCTGAGCTCCACCTCCCATCAAATCCACAGCAGCATTAGATGCTCATAGGAGCGCGAACCCTGCTGTGAACTGTGCGTGTGAGGGTTCTAGGTTGCATGCTCCTTATGAGAACCTAACGCCTCCCAGTCCATGGAAAAATTGTCTTCCATGAAACCAGCCCCTGATGTCAAAAAGGTGGGGACCACTGCTGTAGACTCAATGACAAGTGAGCATCCAGCATGTGTCAGCTCCTAAGTTCCAGAAATAAGATAACCTTCGACAACAGAGGCAGTCCATTTCATCTTTTAGAAAACCCTTATTTTCTGTATAGACCACTTTTTTATGTAACTTCCAAGTATTGACCCCAGTTCTGCTGCCTGGAGCCATGCAGAATAATAATGCAAACCGTTGATGACAGCTGGTGAATTACTCAAAGGTGTGATTTGCATCAACTCTGCCCAGGTTTTCTGTTTGTTTCCACTAGTTAAAATCTCTCTACTTTATTGTTTTTCTAAAGTGTGGTCCAACTCCCCATACCTCCAAATCACCAGGAGCTTGGAAAATGCAAATTCTGTGACCTCACTCCGTTGGAATCATTCTCTCTCTCTTTCTTTCTGCTCAGCATTGGTTATAAGCATCTCAGACCAATGCAGTTTAAAGATCATGACCTAAATAGAAGCATTCCCACCTGACCTCTCGTTGCCAAACATCGGTGGTTCTCACTTGAACTGCATCAGAATCACTGGCTAGCTCATTATAGCACAGATTGATGGTCCCCACGTTCCAGAAAGTCTAATTAAGTCATTTTCTGATGGAATCCAATCAAAAATTTTTCATATTTAACCAATTCTCAGTGATGCTGATGCTGCTGGTTCTAAGGCCACGCTATGAAAACCACTGCCTTCGACAAACCAGTGCTCCCTGCTCTCTGCACTGGTGACTGTCAAAGGCACACCGAATGTCACAGCTGAGAAGCTAGTCTCCAGTTAAGTCCCCACACTTCTACAACCAGCAGTTAAATTGTAAGAGTCCATTGTGTTTGTTCCCATACCTATCATTCAATTCATTGCATTTTACACTTACATATTTTATTAAAATATTATATAAGCTGTTGAAATGTATGAGGAAAAGATAGGTCTATGAAAACTAAGCTGAATACTTTTTTAAAAACTTGATAAAGATGCCTTAGAAATCACTCACTATCAAATTGAATCTGAGTGAAGCTTACATTGGGAAGGTGGACTTCTAATGCTTTCTCATTTAATAATTTCCTGTTCTTTCACCATCTCAGTTGCTCACCTGAACGTTGCTCCAGTTCACCAATAGTCCTTCCACCCAAATCATAACTGGACACAGTGTTTGAGATGTGGCCCAACCAGCACAGAGTGGGAATATCGCGTCCCTGTCTTTGTATGCTTTTACAATCTAGCCTGAAAATTGCATACGTTTTCCTACACCAGCCCCCCATAGCAAAAAGTAGACTCATTGGAGGCTTAAAATAAAATTTTTCCTAGAAAACCCTAGAATTTCTTTTCTCATGTGCTGAGATTACATCACCCCAGTTTTGTCTTTTGCTGCTAAGTTTTTTGGTTTTTTTATTTACTTATTCATTTTAGTACATGTTTATTCTCTAACTTCCTTTCCACTCAGTTTCATCTTGTAAGGTATAGCTCCTCTTTATAACTTTACGTAAGTTTTTGGAGTATCTCTTTGTTATCCAGTCTTTTAAACAAGATTATTTATATTTGCATTATGCATGCATTTGATCAGAATTCCATCGGTGTAATCATTCAAATTACTGATTAAAATGCCATATGCCATAAAGAACAAGGAGGACAACAGAATTCCACTACTCTAATAGTTAATATACTTTGAAGATAGTCATTTGCTTAGTTATGACTGCATCTCTCTCTATCTCATCCAGAAATACCAAGCTCCTGTCCTCAAATAGGTAAACTCTCCAAAAATAAGTTAATCAGCATATTGATGTCAGATAAAGATCTGATATGGTTTATACTAGGAGTTCTTTGCAAACAAATAATCAAAAGAGCAACACACCATTAGAAGAATGAGCAAAGGACTTAGGCAGCTTTAACAGAATACAAATAGTCTACAAATATGTGAGAAAACAAAAAGAAGCCCTATTATTATTAATAACCATGTATAAGTCAGAAAGCAATAAAATAACTTTTTCCTCCAAATAGGTTAGTTCTTAAAAATAATATCTAATGTTAGAAAGGGGTTAAGAAAATAAGTGAT
The DNA here is from genome assembly GCF_040939455.1 of Microcebus murinus. NCBI lineage: Eukaryota > Metazoa > Chordata > Mammalia > Primates > Cheirogaleidae > Microcebus > Microcebus murinus. The sequence continues at coordinate 47,794,909 of NC_134122.1, read as the reverse complement.
CTCATGCACTGTTCATAAGAGTAGGAATTGCTATCACTTTTCAGGAATAGAACTTGACAAAATGTGCCAAAAACCTCAAAAATCTACCACTTTGAATCAGTAATTCAACTTCTGGTACTTTAATCCTAAGAAAACCCAGATGTTCACACACATACAAGAATATTCATTGCATCATATAGTTGCAAAATGTGGAGTACACTCTGAAAGTACAATAATTGTGAATTTCTTAAATACATCAAGGCATATCTACTGATAGAATATTGTGCAGATATTAAAAAGCAGATTTTAGAGCAGTGACTTTCATCTTTCCTTTAAGATGCTGCCTACATTTAACACATTTAACCAACACATTATACATATGTTTTTGTGTGTGTTCGTGTCTGTGTGTATACATATAAAGTTACTGTATAAACTCTATTCATGTATGTTTATGTGTGTATAGAACTGAAGTAACATTTCACAAATAATACATTCCCTTATTATGTGCATTGTACTCTGAAATTTTCTGGTCTGTTCTATAATGCTTAATTCTTTTCTAAAAATTTTTTGGTTGCATCTTTCTAAATTGATTTACTTACCAAATAATGCATTGAATTTGGAAAACAATATTATTTTAGAAGAAACCTATGCAACATGGGTAGTTGATCAAAGTATAATAATTTTAATATATATTATTCAAGCCATAATACTATGTGCAGAATAACTTTAATTTTGTAAAAAAATTTTTAAATATGTATTTTTGTATAAAAAAGGACATATTGGTATCCAAATTATTGCATTTTAAATAACATTTCTTCTCTATCTTTTTATATGTTTTTTCTCAATTTCTCTAGTAAAAATATTCTACTTTGTATTATGGGAAAATATTTTTAACTAAGGAAATGAAAGCAATTGGCCTTACTTGTTCCTTCTCAATTTTCACAGGAAGCTAGTGATGAGTATGTAAATGTATAGGTGTCCATAAACTCTCTCTTTTTAGTATGTAATACTGGAATTCTTTTCAGTGTTCCACATTAAACACAACAGCTCCAAAACCAGCTATAGAATCCTCTTTCTTTTTTCCTTTCCTTCATTAACCTCAAGAATTTGAGCTAATCTTTAACATTCTAGGAACTTATACACTCTCCACAGTTTTGCAAAAATTATTCACTTGCTTCAGTAAACACGCACTTGGAAGTTTACCTACAAGAATTGGTTTCATTTACATCAGGGAGGAACTTCCAAACACCTAGCCTAGTTTTAATTCTTTCTTATCACCGTCCCAGTGGAAAAGACACACACCATGTCAGTCAATTGATTAACATTTAGGATGTGAACACAGTGTCCTTTCTTCCCTCACCTACCATGTCTCTCCTCCCCTAAGTTACTCATGCCAGGACATTTGAATCTGATTTCTAGTTTATTTCTAAAGTGAGATTTCCAGCCAATGAGTTCAGCTCATGCAAACAATCAAGTACTTAACTGGGGACATCTCTAATATTAATGCTGTTTAACAGTGTTCTATTTCTTCACCAAGCCAGCTGACTTACAAAGTAATAAATACAAGATGGCCTGTATGCACTAGTGCAGGTTCTATGGGCAGGAAGAATTCAGAGAGGGAAGAGTTAATGGGGCATTTAGGAGGCTGCAGTGAGGACAAAGATAAGAAGTTCATCATTGAAGAGTGGGTAGGATTGGAACAGGTATAGACACAGACAGGTGACTCTAGCTGAGCAAGCAGCAGATGCAAAGGCTGACAAACAACCAACCACTCTGGAGAATGACAGTAGATGTTTGAAAGGCCCCAGACGCCAGATAAGGAAGAATTTTGAAATTCAGGCAAAGACACTTGTTATCTATAAGTGAAACAAGAGCATTTTTCAACATGAGAATAAAAGAACAAACAGACAACATCCTTTAGTTCAAGAGTCTCATGAGAGCACTCCCTATCTCTGGTCTAGTAGCATCTCATGACCACCAAATGGTCAGTTCTTTTTATTACATAGTTGTGGGGTTGGGCATCTGGTCAGACAATTGGATCACATAGTCCAGTGGAAAGGCAATAACAAGATTTTCTGTTTCTCATTTCCAGTTCTTCCCCATGGTCTCTGCAGCCTATGAGGCTTTCTAGAATGTATTTCTGAGTCTACAGCAATATATGGGAGAGATTTGGGGCCAATGGTAGGAGACAAGCAGGAATTGTAAGGGAATAGCAAGAGTTCCGAGGTTAAATTTTTCCAAAAAACCCCTAGAAAGTGCTGATAACCTCCCAGTCTTCTAAGTGTAAGCTCTTTTGTGGCCATCTCCTAAAAATCTACCCCATCATTTCTCCTCAGTCAGTTCAGTGTCTTCTAGACTGAGAAAGACTACTGTGTGTTTTTATGACAGTAATAAAATAAGTGGGCTTAGTCACCCAAGCAAATGTAGCTTCTCTCAGCTTCCTTTGTGGATGAGGGTCTGCAGGACAGGAATGTGGAAAGTTGCTTTTATCTCCCTGATGCCCAAGGCTTGCGGGCTGTAGTTAAGAGCTTGGGCTTCGTGTGGATTTCTCCTGACTCAGGGCTCCTTATTGTCAACTTTCTGTTACTACTTTAAGACCAAGAATGATTTTTTTTTTTTAAATCGGGTAAATTTCATAACTTTGATACCTCATTTGGAAGAGTTAAAAACAAACACATAGGTTGTTACTTTTGGTTAGGGGATTTTTTCCTACTAATTATAACAAAATCTCTACAAAGAATTTGGGATAGGAAGGAGTCAGTTTGGTGGAGATAAAGTTTTATTATGAGATCCTAGAAAACTCTCTTTGTTTATATGATTATTGTATTATAGGTTAGGGTGATGCTCTGTATTCACCTGGGTGCCAGCTACAGCCTCAGGTTTACTCTGTCCTGAAACTGGTCATGTGCTTCTTTTTCTAGCATATTGTCCATTAACTACATATTACAAAATCTCATAGAATCTTGAGTTTTTGTTTTCTTCTTTTGTCTTTGTCTATAGATTTCTGTTTCCACTATGATGTTTCCTTTAGAATCTGACAGGATGGATTTAAATCACATAACACATATATAATTATGTGGTTAAACACAGAATTATCAAGTTATTTTAAGCAATTTTGTTTTAAAAAAGTGCTGTTGGTAAGGGTTTATTATCCCTTTTAGTTTCTAGAATTGAGACTTTAGAAGTAGCTATAAAAATTTCTCAGAATCTTCAACTTGGAAAAATTATGAAAAGATTTTGGCAGGAGCTGGTTTCCTATAGCTTCCAAAGAACTGCCCTGAAAATGAACATTATAAAATGACTGACATGCAAATATTGTACCAATATCTACTTCCCTGGAAGAAGGGGTCCATATTGTTTTCAACTGAATACTTTCTAAAATAGATCAAGTAAGTGATATGTAATCACAATAGTTTCTTTTTGCACTAGAGTAGTGCCTGTGCATTTTCCTTTCCAGTATGTGAACAAAGCAGGATTTGCACATGGTTTGCAAATAGATGTAAGTGATCTAATCTTCAAATCTAGACGGCCCATTGGACAGCCATGCTATTTGCTTTGACCTCCATGGGGCACTTAAGTTCTTTTTGCTGTTAGTTGTTCCCAAGTTTGCTTTTTTATTGTCTCAGCACACAAAACAAATATCCCTATTGCAATATTTGGTGAGTCTGTATCACACAGATTTTTATTGTTTTACTATATTGAGATGCTACATGTATTTTCTCATTTTGCTCATTGTTATTTTATTATCACAAACCCCCAGGTTTACTGTAGGTGTGGATTTCTCTATAGGCTGCTACAAAAGAATGATTTTAATTATTTCCTGGGGCAAGAGTTTGTCAAGCTAAACTTGTACTGCATTCCATTTTTAATGAAGTCTGTATCTGGCCAAGTACTAGTAGATTTGAGGATTTAAGGATGTTTGAAGAAATGAAAAACAAACAAAAAAACAATAGACAACCATGTTTCTTTTTACTAAATGTATAAAGATGACAGTAGTTTTCATAGTCCAGATAAAAAATGACTGTACCTAAGATTCAAATGCCTTCTGATTTCAGTGTATCTATTTCATTCTTCTTCCCAGAATCTTGAATCAAATCACATTAATCTGTAGTTTTAAAACAGTTTTATATTAATATCTTGCCCCTAGTCTTCTACTCTATGAGAATTCACTCTTCTACCTCAATGTGTACTTCCCTTCATCCCACAAATGGCATTAGAAAGAGTAAGCACTTTTTAAAGATAAGTTATTCAGCTTCAGAATAAATATGTATGCACACAGGTATGCATTTATGTTAATAGCACATAGACCACAGTAGTAAATATAGGGAAATGTATAATCTTTAAATATTAAAAAGTATTTTTGATTACAACATTACTTGATTTAACTCATTGTCCAGGTTTGGGGTAGAAATGCCATATAATTCTAGCTTTCAAGTCATTAGCAATTTTCTTCCCTTTTCAGAATGAGAATAGTGACTTTGGGTTTGGGTGTCCTCATGATAAGAGCACATAATGATAGTATTAATAATAATAATAACATAAGGTAACAGTCAACATAAACTGAGTACATAGACTGTTCCAAGAATAGTTTTGAGCACTTGTATCAGTCTTCAGAACAAGCTGTTAAAGTAGATACTAGTGTTATCCTCATTTTATGGATGAGGAAACAGTCACAGAAGTAGAGGCAATATCCTAGTTCATTACAGTCTGCTACAGCAAAATAGAGCAGACCCACCTCCCTTGGGTCTCTTTTATAAGGACACTAATCCAACTCATATGGGCTTCCCCCTCATGACCTGGTCAATCAAAGGCCCCACCTCCAAATACCATCACATTGGTGATTAGGTTTTCAACATATGAACTTCTGGGGGACCCAAACATTCAGACAAGAGCAGGCAGGGAGTGCATATTTTATATAAAGTGGAGTCACTTGTTAACAAACTGCTATTTCTTTTATTATTTTTCCTCCCACAAAGTGACTAAAGCAAAGCCTAGTGGAAAATACCTTCATTAAATTTTGGTGTCCTCTACTCTGAGTTGCTGAAAGCTAAGTTGTGGACCCTTTTTCCAATTAAGACAAAACTAAGAGAAAAGTGGTGCTCGTTTTTTATTGCTCCTGTTCATGTCAGCAAAAGGGCCCATATTAGTAATTATACGGTGCATAAAGGAAGCTTGATTATGGAATTATTAGCCATTTCTTAAACATATTGCCCTTTTCCCAAAATATGGCTGCTATGATCTGAATGTTTATGTCCCTGCAAAATTCATGTGAAATCCTGACTTTTTTATTGTCTCAGCACACAAAACAAATATCCCTACTGCAATATTTGGTGAGTCTGTATCACACAGATTTTTATTGTTTTACTATATTGAGATGCTACATGTATTTTCTCATTTTGCTCATTTTTATTCTATTATCACAAACCCCCAGGTTTACTACTGTAGGTGTGGATTTCTCTATAGGCTTCTACGAAAGAATGATTTTAATTATTTCCTGGGACAAGAGTTTGTCAAGCTAAACTTGTACTGCATCCCATTTTTAACACCATCTGGAGGTGATGGTATTAGGATAGGGGTGGGTCTTTGGGAGGTGATTAGATCATGAGGGTGGAGTCTCATGAATGGGATTAGTACCTTGATAAAATAGGCTGCAGGGAATTCACTCCTTCTTTCCACTTTGTGAAAACACAGGGAGAGTCCATCATTTATGAGCCATGAACAGGGCCCTCACTAGACACTGAATCTGCAGGTATCTAGATGTAAGAGTTTCCAACTCTGGAAGCTGAAAATATTAAATAAATTCCTGTTGTTTGACAACACCCAGTCTTTGGGTGTTTCCTGTTTTGTTGTTTTACTATAGCAGTGCACATGGACTGAAACAGAGGCCAGGAGCGGTCATTTCTTTCCCAACACCACCTACCCCTCCATCAAACTCTGAGCCACATTAGGTAGCAAATCAAGACTATTGCTATGACTATAATTTATTACTAAAACATTATATTTGACAAAACAACTTTTGATTTTCCCTTATTATCTTCTGAGAAGTAAAAAAAAAAAAAATACATTACATAAGTGGACTACCTATTTTTATACTAGAACATATAAAATGAGAGATGAAACGAAAACCACCAACGAACATTCCGATCAGACATTTCAATTTCCTATCTCTCTAGAGTACTTGTAATTTACAAGAACAGTGATGATTTTCAAAATTTCCAAAAAATGAATATGTACTCTGTGCATTAGCACAGTATGTGGAATCAGAATATATCAGATTTTTCTGGGCTTGGGGTTGGAGGAAGTCAGCGAGGAAAGGAGAGGAAGACTTCAACAGTTTGAAATAGGGAACAAATAGACTTTTATTTTTAGATGTGCAATTGGCACCTTTTTCTCCATTACTATATAGGATAGTGGAGAGACTCAGTCTTGAGTTTCCACCAATCACACCCTCAAAGATGGATTTTTTAAAATTAAATCATATCCTTTACCTTTCTAGAAATTTATAAACGCAGCACTAATATCAGCCCTTGAACAAGAATGCATTCACATTGCTATCTTTTAGAGCAGCTTCCTAATATTTGTTGTAACATGTTTATAACCAGCTGGTATCCTAGGTGTTGCCTCATTGCTAAGCCTTGATGGAACGTTTATGGATATGTTTTATGATTTGCTAATCTGTGCTGTGAAACCATCAGTCTGTTTGCAGTGGGGAGGAAGAGGGTGAGAAGGGAAGTGGGGGTGGAGGGAGGGAGTTTTGTTTGATGTGTCAGGGGAGGGCGGGAGGAAGGGAAGGAAGGTTGATCATGAAGTTTGAACTAAGATGTACTTAAAGGGTCCAGTTTTGGCCCTTGCACAAAAATCAGCTGCAATAAAGAGGATACCAGTAAGCAAGTTTTCAGTGATCATACTTGATTTTCTTTCTTTCTTTTTTCTTGTTTTGTATTTCTTTTTTCTCAGGGGAAATCTCTCACGTCAAAGAGGTTAACAAGCCTTGTTCAGTCGTACTAAAAGGATCATCTTGTAGCACGGAAACAGAGTGGAGTCATTGCACATACATTGTAGCTCCTTGTTGTTACCCAGCGGTGCAGAGGACATTAGACCAAGATGTTGCATGAGCAAAGGACGTGAATTGTTATTTTTGTGTGTACATTCCATCTCCAAGGGACCCTTTACCATCTCAATGCCTCCATTTCAAACTGTTGTCTGCTTTTTTTCTCCTTCTACTAAGCTGTATCTATGTCTTTTCCTTTTTAACAAGTTCAAGTGAAGTAAAACCTGTTTTTTTATTTCTCTCTCTCTCTCTCTTTCTCTTAAAGCTACCACTAGACACACACAGTTCACTGAAAATTCAGTCAGTCACAAACTGGAAGAATTGTAAAAGAAAAAAAAAACCCGTATATCAATAAGTATACATATGGCTTCACATTTATTAAACAATAAATTAGCACAGAAGGTTTCATTTCACCAATGTACTCACAGTCAGAAACAAGCTCATGTTTTTGTTGTCTGTACACTCTCGGTTAATGTTTCTTGCATTTATTTTTATACCATATTTAAAGAAGAAACACCTTTTATTCCAAATGTATCAAAGTTGATCCCTTCTCTGTAAATTTGTGTATGTTTATATTGTTGTTTTATCTTTCATTAAAAGATGCAGAATCTCGTTGGCTTTTGTAACTTTTGACTTTCACACTAACTGAAAAAGAAAATGCTGAGAAAGTGTCCACAACCAAAGAGTTCCAGTTTAGGCTGTCACCTTGAAACTTATTTCAGGGTTTCAACACAAGCTTGCCTGATACAGCATCCAGAAGCAGATTGAAAGTATTTCATCTGGAGGCCAACCTGAAACCGGGTAGCTACTTTTCTTCCCATGGAAGAGCAACACAAATTGACCTTCCAGATTTTCAAAGCTATTTGGCAAGGTCTTTCTGCTTTGCTATGAATATGCATTTCTGTGTTTTGATAATGAATATTTTTGTTAAAATTAGACTTGAGTGTGATTTCCCAACTCAGGAACTGATTTTTTCTTTAAAACACAATTCTAAAAATACCTTAGGTCAGTGTCTCTTAACTTTTTGGTAGTTACAGATTCCTTTGAGAATACAAGTTGCCCCTTGGTATCCATGGGGGATTGGTTCCTAGACCCCCAAGGATACAAAAATTTAAGGATGCTCAAGTTCTTTATATGAAATGGCATACTATTTGCATGTATAACATACATATATTCTCTCCTGTATTTTAAATCATCTCTGGATTATTTCTAATACCTAGTACAATGTAAATGCCATATAAATAGTTGTTACACTGTATTTTAAAACTTATTTTTTATTGTTATTTTTTTCAAATATTTTCCATCTGAGGTTGGTTGAATCAGCAGATGCAGAACCCACGGCTACTGAGGGCTGACAGATGATGTAACCAGTAACTTTCAGTGAGTGCTTCCTGGGTGTCTGCCCATAAAATCCTCATGTTTAATCCTCACAGCCATCCTATAAAATCATTTCTGCAATTTTTAGAACACTGAAGCAGAGAGATTAAGCAACTTGTTTGAGGTCACCCACCAAGTGGTGGGTTGGGATTATAGGGGAGGAAAAAAAAAATCTTTTCCTTCTACCCACCTAGGTTCTCAGCTGGGGCTCTGTAACAAAAGCAGATTAACAAGAGCAAAGCACACAGATTTATTTAATAGAAGCTTTACGTGACACGGGAGCTGTCATAAGGAAATGAAGACCTGAAAAAGGTGGTTAAACCTGAGTGGCTCTTTTTTAATACTAGGTTAGGTGAAGAGTTGAAGATCATGGAAAAAGGTGATAGGGCAGAGGGATGGGAGCCAAGAGAAGTGAACTGGGGGAAACTTAGCGAGGCCTGGCCATTCGGATCCCTCTTGGCATCACTCCATCATCAGGGAGAAGAATGTTCCTTTCCTCTGGGTTTAGGGAGGACTCCTCTCTCATGAAGGTCACGGACTGATTTGGGGGAAGGTCACAGAGTCCTTCTTGCACCTGCATATCTCAGATTCCTTCACCTTGGACTATCCAACATGCCAAGGAGCCATATTTGGGGATAGTGTCGGGGAACCCCCATCAGCATACAAGTCCAAGCAGTGTGATGGCAGGGCCCACTATACTACACCTGTCCACTACTCCACTAACTGCTTTTGGTAAAGTCATGTGAAAATTCACATATACTCTCACACAAGAAACACTCGTACCAATGTTAGGACATTCACAAAGTAACCTCTGTAGCTCATCCACGGATGCCAAGTGAAAAAACCTGACTCACTTTAAGGGTTAGATCAGCCACAGAAAAGCTTTCCCAGCCAGCAGATAGGCCTGACTGCTTTGCATACACCAAGGCATTGCAGACTCTGGGTAGATAAAAAAAAGAGGTGGAGTTTTTAATGCCTATTGATTACTATAGGTAAATTTAAATTTCGTAAAAGTTTACCAACATTGGTGAGAAATTAGTAGTTGAGTCTGTTGGCTGGCTAATAAAACTTCTACCACAAAATGGAAGAGACTTGATAGGAGAAATTTGTATATAGGCTATAATCCTATCACTGTAAATAGTTTGAGAGATTTATTACATGCTCATGTGATTTTTTTAAAAAAAATACATAAAATGCAAATAAAATTAAGTAGATTGACTTTCTCCCTTAAAAACACTTAATTCAAAACAATCTTGGACAGCTGGCATTGAAGCTAAATTATAATTCTAGTTAGTAAAAACATGTAAAGGAAATCGATAACCCTGTGAAAAGAATAGGGTATGTAAACAATGAGACTTGCACAAATTGGATCAGTTATTTCAGTGGCTATCTTTCACAAATCGTCATTCCTTAGAAGTCCATCCTTCCTGGTAATTCCAAATCATGGAAAAAATTCCTCCTTCCTGGCAATTCCAATCATGGCAAAAGATAGCAGAGAAGAGAAACTCTCAGGCAAGTATTCCCAAATCGGGAACTTCTAATAAAAAAGTTATTCAAGTTTCTGGTTCAAGTACATAAAAGCTTTAAAAATGGCCTAATGACTCCATTTAATAAAATCTAGACAAGACTTGGATACAAAACAGTGGTGTTTTAGAAGAAGCACATAGAAAAGTTTTGGAATTCATTGCACTTAACTCCAATATACCCTGGGCAACCACCTCCCACCTCACCCCAAAACTATTTGATCTATAAAGTATAGAATAAAAATCTATCAAGTTTCTCTTGAATAAAATGGTTTTTAAGAAGTCTTTTTCTGCTTTAAGATTATCTGAAAAGTAATCCTACAATAACCCAGAGTTCCTACACTCAACATCGCAAAATTATTTTCATCCTTTAAATTGCACTGACCCAATTCTCCCCTTGGCAATGTTACAGTAACGTTTTCTGTGGATCTGCAAAGGATTTTCTGCTTGAATCAGAATAACAGAAATGTGGCCAGCAACCTTATCTAAGCTGTGTCCCAGCAGATGCCAGGAAAACAAATGAAGGCAGAAGCTCTTTCTCTTTGTTATGGGCAGTGTGTGATTTGATCAGTTCTCCTGGTTGACTGATCACTTCTTCTTATGTGATCCCCTATAAATAATTTTGGTCTCTTAGGAGAGCCACTAGCAGGAATTAGTCAAGCTACATTTATTGATTATGTCCCTGCATAGGATATTGTGTCCTTAAATACATATTTGAAAGAGCACGTTGAATATCCAATGGTTTCACTGTTGTTAGTGACTACCTCCTTGCATATTCTAACAGCCCTTTAAACATCAACAGGAAATAGCTAAAGGTACCAATCCATCAACGTTTGGGGGATGGACATGCTTGAAGCTCTTACTCGAGAGGGGATGGGGGCATGGGCAATATAAGTAACCTTAACACTTATACCCCCATAATACACTAAAATTAAAAAAAATCAAACATAACATATTTTAATATCTTTTAATCATATTCTAATAAAATTAATTTTGTTAAGTCTGAAAAAAAATAGTACATGTCAGTGAAGAATTTAAGGAATGAAAAAGAAAGAGGGGGAACTAAATTCATGTATCTCACACATACAAACACACAGAGGTATCTCATACATTTGGTTGTACAACCATGCATATGTATCATTTTGTTGAGAATGTTGTACCCCAGAACTCACTTTTTAACGACACCAAATGATGTATAAGACATAAAATGTTTTTAATTTAAAAGTCAGATTTATAATAAAAACTTGCCTATGCTCTTAGATATTTGAGGGAACTTTCCCAGAGGTGAAATATAATGTGTTTGTAACTTCTAAAGGTCATTAGAAGCTGAGTAGACATGAATACATCTTGATTAATAAATTGATTAATAAATCTTGATGCCTTTATTAGGTTATAGAACCTTAGTCATTTCACACTTGTTGGGAAATCAAATAAATTGGAGCACACTTGATAGCTTTTTAAAGGTTAATAACATCTGACTCCGGTATTGGTTAAAGAAATTAAGATAATGTATGTAAATCATCAAACACAGAGCTTGATTTCTTTACCACGTAATTGGTAAAGAAATCATCTCTATCTTACTCTATCCCCCTTCTTTTTCTCCAAAAGATCATCTCTGTAGAAAGATAAAAGAAATATTCAAACGCCCCTCCTGCCTGGGGTGGAGTCAGGGATGAAGTTCAGGAAGCCAAAACTGAGTGGTGATTCAGGAAACCAGAGGCCATGGGAAGCCCAGGAGTGCAGTCGGGTGTGATGGTGGGTTGGGGGAGTGGGAACCAGTCAGATAGAGTAGATAAAGTGGTCAGGACCAAAGAGGTGACAAAAGGTGATACTGGGCTAAGTCAAGAAGACAGTGATCTGAACAGGTGGATTCTAGAAACTGTAGCTCTGGAAGATAGAAGCAAGGGCTGTTTTGAAGGTATCTAATAGCTTCATGCTATGGTTTGTTTGAATGTGTGTCTCCTCTGAAACACAGGGTGAGAGCGAATCCCCCATGTAACAGTATTAAAACGTGAGGTATGTAAAGGGTGATTGGGTTATATTTGCTCTTCCCTTATAAATAGATCAATCCATTCATGGATTAATGGGTTAATAGGTTATCAAGAGAGCAGGTCTTTTATAGAAGCCAGTTTGGCTCTCTCAGCTCTCTCTCCAGGTGATGCCCTGTGCTGCTTCAGGACTCTGCAGAGAGCCCCCACCAAAAAGAAAGCCCTCATCATATCCTGGATTAAGCTTAAGCCCGTAATACAAAGCGAGACGACACAAGATCTGGAAAATGGGCTACACATCTACTCGCCATCAAATTGGTACTGACTGACTAAAACTAGGGTGCTCAAAAAGCAGTAGTGTTCAACAGGGATTTAGTGGGGAGACCCACATCTTAAGGAAGTGGCGAGCATTGTGGGGGGGAGGGATTACCTCTATCCCTTTTTAGGGAGAGGCAAAGATATACACTATACCCAAAATGTCTTAAAAAAATCTGTTATCGGGAGGTGGGCAGGTGGAAGGAGGAAGGAGGGGAAGGGTATATACTTACAAGGTGGGTGCAGTGTGCACCACCTAGAGGCTGGACACGCTTGAAGTTCTGGCATAGCGGGGTTGAGGGGGCAGGGGCAAGATATATGACCATGACAATATTTGTACCCCCATAATATGAGGTAATAAAAAAAAAGCCCTCATCAGATGCAACCCCTTGACCTTGGACTTCTCAGCCTACAACTGTGAAAAACAAACTTCTTTTTTAAAAAAAATTACCCAGTCTCAGGTATTCAGTTATAGCAACAGAAAATAGACTAAAACACCTCACCTGTGTGTAAAATGGAACATCTTATGGATATCTTGCCCCTAGGAGCTGGTGGTGAGGCAGAGAGTAGAGGAAGAGAGTGGTAATATAGCAGGGATAAAATCATCCCATCTTTCCCAGTTCAGGGTGGCCAAAGGTATTTTTGCCTGGGCCTAAAAGTATTTTTGTCCTATGAGTATAGGAACTTCTCCTTCCCTTCCCATATTAAGTTTCCAGAGGTCTCTTGGACTACACAGGAAGTGGGTATTCCTAACCCCATAGGGAGACTGAATGATTGGGCATACAAGGTTTTGGAGACCCCATAACCTCTTGATTCCCTGGCATGGTGACTGGGGTGTTTGCCAGGTGAGCTCTAAAGTCCAGGCTGGGTGATGCTCCCATGCAAGAGGTAGCTGCACACTTGACAAGTGAGACTGCGGTACACAGGCTGGGAAGACTCAATCTACGAGATAGAGAATGTATCCAGAATTGTTGCCTGCAGGTTACAGAGCTTGCACTGGCTATATAGGTGATATGGTGACTAGGTATACAGATATTAATACATTCCTCATGGCAGCTCTTATTGTAGTTTTTGTGCTTTTGCCAGATGTCCTAGTTCATCATTATTAAATTATGCATTCCATAAAGTCCTAGGACATGAACTCAAATCTTCCAAGTTCTTTGCAACTGTAAAAAAAGAGTGGGTGGTATTTGCTCTTCATTTCTGTCTGAGACCTCATTGGAATGGCTTTCACTGCCCTTATTATCAACACTCTGATCACAACCACTTAAATAATCTCTAAGAAGTTTTAGAGTTTCCCCACAACTCTCCTCTTCTTCTGAGTCCTTATCAGAGTCACCCTTAATGCTCTGTTTGTGGCAATACAGGCTAGAACATGAATATTACTAGATGCACAATAGATGGTGCTATGGTTTGAATGGATCCCCCCAAAGTTCACGTGTTGTAAATTTAATCCCTCTGCCCTCATGAATGGATTAATGAGAGCATTGCCCTCATTCATATCACTATCATAGGAGTAGATTCTAGCCTGCTCCTCCAAATTCCTCCAACCTCTGCCCGTTACCCAGTTCCAAAGCCGCATCCACATTTCCAGGTATTAGTTATAGCAACAACCCCACTTGGTGCCAATTTTCTGTCTTAGCTCGTTTTATGTTGTTATTAACATAATATATCATAGACTGGCTAATTTATAAAGAAGAGGAATTTATTTCTTTGTAGTTCTGGAGGCTGATAAATCCAAGAGGGTAGTGCTAGCATCTGGTGAGGACCTTCTTGCTGCATCCTAACATGGTAGGGAGCCAGAACAAGAGAGCCATAGAGAGCTTGCTTTTATAACAAAACCACTCCCGGAATAGCAAATCTACTCCTGTGATAGTGATATGAATGAGGGCAGTGCTCTCATTAATCCATTCATGAGGCAGAGGGATTAAATTTACAACACGTGAACTTTAGGGGGATACATTCAAACCATACCACCATCTGTTGTGCAGCCTGTGTTCATTCCACTAACCTACAAAGTTTTGCTTTGGATCACTTTGCAAAGATTGTTAAACTAAAAAATTAAGATGCTTCCATTTTGCCAATTAAAGCAATTAGCCTTTGAGTAAAGTCTTGGGAGGTTGAGTCTGCCAATTGTTTTAAAATTCTGAGGATTCGTGGTAGGCTGGGGTCCCCCAGTCACCACCGTTGAGATGATGCACTGTGCTATATCATACAAGGGAAGCCTGCCTCTCCTGGTTTGTGTTGAAAAATGTTGTTTTCCTTACATGACTACTTAAATTGTTCATAAGACACAAAAGAATACCAAAAAGTATATTGCACTGACTACAGGTAGGATTTTGACCAGTTGACTTATTAACTCTAGGCATGCATTCCCTTCTCTTTAAAATGTAGAAATTGGAATAGATAATCTCTAGATTCCTCCACCAGAAAGGTATTTCCTCAGGTTACTTTCTAGTGTTTTGAGAACTAAGGTGGCATGCAAAAACAGAAGCATCAGAATAATATTGCCTTTCAAGGGACAAGTTTGTAGCAGCATTGAACTCTACTATACCTTTGGGTATGACTGTTCAAAAGTAAAAGTAAATTAATTTTTAATATATGTATAATATAGTTTGTGTATATTAAAATATATACATATGTAGGGAAAAAAACGAACTCATACGAATAATTTTCTTATCAAATTTATTTGCTTTCTTGGTATATGCACTTGTAGACCCTAGCAACCTCCGTGACTTATCAAATATAATTTTCTTCCTCTTGTGTGCCTTGGCAAGTTTATTCTTGCTCCAGAGGCCTCTCTTCTGTTGCTTTACTATTTTTTTTAATTCACTTTCTTTTACTCTTTCTCAGATCCTGTTATGGTTTATTTCCATCATTTCAGACAACATTTAAATGACTCTCTGAACTAGGCAGTAAAGTTGCTAAGCAAACACAATTATGTAGGCAGTCCTCTGAGAGCAAGTTCTTTAACCACCCCCTTCATGAGTCTTTTTTTTTTTTTCAAAATATTATGGGAGTACAAATGGTTTTGTTTATATGAATCACTTTTGTAATGCTCCAGTCAGAGTTAAAAGTGTGCCCATTACCCAGATAGTGTACATTATACTCATTAGGTAGGTTTTCACCCATCTCCTTCTCCCCCTCCATCCCCCTGCATGATTTCCTTTAAGATTTACTTCTCTCTGTGCACATGTGTGTTCATCGGTTAGTTCCAATTTAATAGCAAGTACTTGTGGTATTTGTTTTTCCATTTCTTAGATGCTTCACTTAGGAGGATGGTGTCCAGTTTGATCCAAATTGTTGCAAAAGGCATTAATCCATCATTTTTTATGGCTCAGTAGTCTTTCATGTTATACATACACCACATTTGGTTAATCCTCTCATGTATTGATGGGCATTTGGGTTAATTCCACATCTTTGCAATTGTGAATTGCACTGCAATTCCAGTATAGGTATCCTTTTGATAAAATGACTTCTTTTCCTTTGGGTAAATACCCAGTAGTGGGATTGCTGGATCTAATGTTAGGTCTAATTTTAGTTCTTTGAGGAATCTCCATACTGTTTTCCATAGAGGTTGTATTAATTTGCAGTCCCACCAACAGTGTGTAAGTGTTCCTTTCTCTCTGCATCCACCCCAGCATCTATTGTTTTTTTTTAACTTTTTAATAAATGCCATTCTGACTGGAGAAACGTGATATCTCATTGTGGTTTTAATTGCATTTCCCTGATGATTAGTGATGCTGAGCATTTTTTCTTACGTTTATTGCTAGTCGCTGCATGATTCTAAACTCACATGCCCACTGCTCATCTTCAGGGTTAGCATGCAATTAAGGGAAAAGAAGAGACTTTTTATTCCAAGAGCCCTGATATGTAAGACACAAAGTTTGGTGATTTTTTTTTTATCCTAATAAGTGGGGGTTTTTTTGTTTTTTTTTTAAATGCAGTCTCTGATTGTCACTGTCATCAGAACACTCTCTAAATCTGGTTTGTCTTGTCACCACTTGATTTCCCTAGAGCTTTGCAGTCGTCTTTATTTTTTAATATAACCCGGGTCCATGGATGAATGTGCATCAGCAGTTCCATCACATGGGTGCAAAGACAGCGGAATCTATCTTTAAAATTTTATCTTTGAATATTTAAGATCATGGATGTCCCAGTTACACTGATTTAATCTTTACACATTATATGAAATATATCAGACTATCACATATACCCCCAAAATATGTATATTATGTATCAATTTTTTAAAAAATAAAAAATAAACATCATTGTATAAGATAAATTATCCCGGCATGAATCACAGACTCGTAAATTCTGGTAAAATTGATCCACATATTGGTACATTCTAAAACAGTGGGAATGTGACCCTCATGAAACATTGCCAAAGTCACTGATATCTTTTTTTTTTTTGATACTTCTCCATTATTTTATTTTTTTTTTTATTTAATTTTTTTTTTACTTCGGCATATTATGGGGGTACAGATTTTAAGGTTTCAATAAATGCCCTTCCCCCCCCAAGTCTGAGTTTCCAGCATGACCATCACCCAGATGGTGCACATCTCACTCATTATGTATGTATATACCCGCCACCCGCCCCCTCCCCCATGCCCAATACCCTATTACTGTAGTACCTACATGTCCACTTAGGTATTAACTGAGTAGCAGGTAGTAGCAGGTACTACTCAGTTAATACCAGTTTGCTGGTGAGTATATCTGGTGCTTGTTTTTCCATTCTTGGGATACTTCACTTAGTAGTATGGGTTCCAGCTCTAACCAGGAAAATATAAGATGTGCTATATCACCGTTGTTTCTTAGAGCTGAATGGTACTCCATGGTATACATATACCACATTTTATTAATCCATTCCTGGATTGATGGGCACTTGGGCTGTTTCCACAGCCTTGCAATTATGAATTGTGCTGCTATAAACATTCGAGTGCAGGTGTCTTTTTTTGTAGAGTGTCATTGGATCTTTTGGGTAGATGCCCAGCAATGGGATTGCTGGATCGAATGGTAGATTCACTTGTATCGCTTTAAGGTATCTCCATATTAATATCTTTTTAAAATGAAGAAACAGTGAGTGGTTTCCAAGCGTTGGGTGGGGAGCCGTGTAGGAAACTCCTAACTATTTAACAAGCCTGACATCTAGTGGTCAGCTGGTATTTCTAAGGTAGCTAAAGGAGCCGGGAGTTACCGCGATGAAGTGTTGTACAGGCGTTGCAGAGTACCTCTGACTGTCCCGATTAGTGGGCGGGACTGGGTTAGAAAGTGAAGAATGGAAGCGATGCAACTCACGCAGATGTTTGCTGTCCCATCCACAGTCAGATAACTTAGTGGATGGTGGGCCAAGAGACATGAGTTCCAGGCAGTCAGTCCCTTCACAAGGAAAAGGGGGACAGAGAGAGAAGAATGCACGTGGGACAGTGCAAGTCTCTTAATAATAACGGCGATAATAACTATTTTCCATGATACTGTATGATGAGCTTTATACTAAATGCTTCAAACATTGCTGTCTTCCCAACAACCTTGAAAAATGAGTATTATAATAATCATTTCATAGATGATGAAACTGACAAATTAAGGGACTTGCCAAGTTGCCTTTTGGTTAAATTCTTATAACCAAAAGTTAGTAGAACCAAATCGCTGTTGTAGATCTTTTATGTTCTAACTAGGCCACAATAGCCCAACGGCGCTATATTGTCTCAGTTATTGAATAGGCAGGAGGGAGAGAATAAAGACAAATTTTCCTCTTTGAATTAACAAATTATTATTGCATCATCTATCCATAGATTGAAGACAACTTTAAAAACCTTTAATACAGAGTTCTTGGGTGTTTGTGCTACACAATTGGCATGTGCATGTGAATCATGTTAGGCTCTCTTTGATCCTGTTTCATTTTTTTTTCTTTAGGATGTTGTCATCTCTGGCTGGAGACTGGATCAGAACAGGAAGGGCAATCAAATAAATTCTTACTCCTTCCATATCTTCACTTTCTAGTCAAAGAGCAAATTCCCACCCGAAGTGGCTAGCTTGTCATTTGAACCATTGCCAGGTCTTCACTCTTGCAGCGGCACCTTGACCAAGTAGGAGAATGGTGTAGGTGTGTTTCCAACCTAAAACCAGCCCTCTGAAGTTCAGTGACCTGCTCTAAGATTTTAAATGTACAGATTGCAGGGCTCAGGCAATAACCATGGCTGGGCCTTAAACTGCTTTGCAGGCCAC
Source organism: Microcebus murinus (assembly GCF_040939455.1). Lineage (NCBI taxonomy): Eukaryota > Metazoa > Chordata > Mammalia > Primates > Cheirogaleidae > Microcebus > Microcebus murinus. The sequence goes on along the minus strand of NC_134122.1, from coordinate 47,776,451 downwards.
ATTTTGGGTCACTCTAAATGACCTATCCCATTATTCCGTTTGTAGCTCATAATTTCTGGAAGAACTGAATATCTGAATATCCATGACATCTAGGAACTTACCCACAGGGTCCTCCCAGATCCCTTGTTTGAATCGGATCAGACACCCCTACTACATATGAGCGAGAATCAGGCTTCCAGGGGAAATATGGTTTAAAAAAAAGAAAAAAGAAAACACTGAGCAAGTGACCCAGAAAATGTTCACATGTGTGATACCAAGGAAGCAGGGGTTGACATACATGTAGCAGGGGCCTGGGGTGGGGCACACTCACCGCTTACAACAGCCATTGGTCCTTTAACAGTGGGCAGCTGGCCCTTTAAGGGAAGTCTCAGAGCAGGAAAAGGACAGGCCTGGACACTGTTCACAGGAGAGGTGGACACTGGGCACTGCAGAGCCACCTGACTCTCAGGGTGGTGACTTAGAGACCAAGACTGTGAAGCCTATATGCTCAAACTGTTGTGTAACTAGAAGCCTAAGTTTGGAAGGCTGGCCCGTGTTGAGTGAGCAACGTTGGCCAAGTTTTGTGCTAATAGGTTTGGGCTTCTTAATCCCCCATGTGCCGACTCAGCGATGGGGGACCCTGTCCGCCACTTTCCAGCTTTGATGGGACCTCTGAACCCCTGGAAAGCCAAGCCCTGATGGGATTGTAGTTAGGTCACCCGTGGCCTAACTCAGGGGACGATGACTCCACCAGGTGCCAAAGATGGTTTGAACAGCAACAGCCATAAGGAGTGACATTCTCTGAGGGAGTGGGTACTATCTAGGACTGACCCTTTGGACATATCAATGTAAATAGGTGCAGTTTTGCTTTATGCCTAAAGTAGTGAAGCGAGATTACAGCTACAATCCCACAAGGTGTCGGCTAAAGATCATCAGTTACTGTGACACGCCACTGCTCTGAACTTTCCGTGACCATGGGCATGCCCAGAAGAGCAACAAGTCAATTCTAATTACCATTTAACTTCCAACTTGGGTGGGAAATGGGAATTAAAACCCCCAGGCCAGAAGGTTTTCACTCTAATAACTTATAAGGAGAGGGGGTAGAAATTTAAAATATATCTCTCTAGATGGGTTTGTTTTCCTTGGTTTTTTTTTTTTTTTTTTTTTTTACAAATGGTTTTCATTCTTTGAAAGTACCGGGAATATGCCTTTATTCTCGGTGTATGTACCTCGGACCCTGGCCGAGACTAAATGCTTAAAAAAGATACTTTGAAGAAAGTAAGACAGAGGGGAAAATTCCCGTGTGGTATAATCAATTTTTCCCTTTTCCAATGGCAGGAGAGAATAAATGAGATGGTCTGGATCTTTGCAGACAGTTTATCTACTATTCTCTCTTCTCCCTAATTTTTCCTCCTTTCTACAAAGGGTCTTAACACTTGCTTTTTTATTTTTTTAACCTTGTGTTTCTTTCTTCATGTTTTACTTTATACATCCTCAGTTGTTTTCACTTCTTACTTTTGCTATCTAATATTTAAGGCATGTAGAATCAAAGCAGTTTGAATCTTAATCTAGGTGTTTTATATCCTGTAGTAAAGAAAATAAATGTATCGTTGAATACATGCAAATTAGTGAATAAGCTTGAACTGAGACTTCTCTTTTCTTCTTTTCATTCCTAGGTGATCTGTTTTATCAAATTTCTTAGTTTTCACTTAAAACACATATCTAAGTCCAGTGCAGCGGCTCTCACCTGTGGTCTCAGCTACTTGGGAGGCTCAGGTGGGAGGATCACTTGAGCCCAAGAGTTCGTACAGCCTAGACAACATAGCGAGGCCCCATCTCTAAAAAAATTAAAAAATAAATGTGTATTCAATGATACTCAAATGTATAAACTCCTGGCCAAACTCCCTCCACCTTCTGCCCTAAACCCCAATCTCAACTATCCATGTGGACATCTAAGTGATCCAAAGTCCAAACTCTTGGTTCTCTTAGGGCGATAGTTGTGCCAGGTTTCCGTAGTGACCTTGCAGGTATCAGAATTGGCCACGTGGGCAAAGGCTTGAGCCACAGCTAATCTGGGCCATGACAGACGCCTTGTGCTTCCCCCAGAACACAAGAGGAGGAGAAGCCGGTGAGTTGCAGCTCGGAGACCATCTCTCACTCTCCTCCCACTCTCTCCCGGGAAGCTGTCAGGAGACAGTTTCTCGTCGCCTCTTGGGTCCTGATGAAATAGGGGGCTTTCTGCCAGCCACCCTCAGAATCGAGCTGCAGAAGCCACCGTGCTGCAGTCAAGAACTGGATTTTCAGTGACAAGGTGTGCCACACTCTGCTGTCATCATCCAGCCCATTTTGTTTCAGGTCATTATTTTCGTGTGTGGGACAAGGATCACAGGGGCCTGGCATCTTTTACTTACCCTTCTTTTCACTATCTATGTACCCAATAAACCGTATAAATCTAAAAGCGGCTCATGGTATCTTTACCAGTAGTGTCAGTTGAACAAGGCCTTGGCCTTGATCTTGATCTTGTGTGTAGGACCTTAGCAATTCCCACCCCCGCCTGCTTCCTTCTTCTACAATCGTCTCCATCTCAATAAATCACAACACCAACATTCAAAGCCTAAAAGTTTGCAGTCATCTTTGATCCTTACCTTTCTTTCTCAATCCACACTCTCCAGTATATCCTAAGTCCTATTGACTCAAATCCCAAAATATACCTAGAGTCTGACCATTTCTCACCACCTCTCGTACAACCCGGCCCCACCCTGTGCACGCACCAGCCCTCTCCCCAGGAAGATCGAATTCACTTATGACGTGGTCTCCTGACTTACTTTCTGTTCTCCTTCATCCCACATGGGCTCCAGGATGCTCCTTTTAAAAAGCATCAGAGCATGCTGTCTTTGCCCTGTGCACAACCTCCACCTTCCCCTCGCATCGCCTTAAAGTCTCTATGGGATCTGGCCCTGACCCCTCCCATCTCAGCTCCCACTGCTCTGTGCTTCCTCTGCCTCCCTCCTCCTCCTCAGACGGCGCAGTCCCACTCAGGACTGTCACAGTGTGGCTCCCTCTGCCTGGAACATTTGCCCTCTGGTCCCAGCACGGCCACCTTCCACTCTCTTCATGCTTCTATCAAATATCCCCTTATCAGTGGGACCTTCCTTGTTCACTCTGCTGCAAGCCCCTGCCCCCCACCCCTTGCATTTATTTTCTTTTTGTCCCTGTTTTGTTTCCTCTACAAGATCTGTCATGTGTTATGGGATTCATTTATTGTCCAATTGTATATCAGTCTGACTCTCAATAGAATGTAAGATCCATGAGGCCAGAGACTTCTTCTGCTCTGTTCCCTACTGTAATTCCAGCACCTAAAACCATTCCTGGCACCTACTAGGTGGTCAACTAATACCTCCGGAATGAATGATTGAGCCACGAAAACATGTGAATCCCTTCCTCAGTGAAACAACCATGGGGACCCAGTGCTCACTGTCCTGTAGATGGGTGAAGTTCAATCAATCTGTCTTGGTCCTATGATGGAATTTTCCCACTTTGAAAGGATACTATCTCAATGTTTGATTGCTATAATTTTATAAAGACGATTAAACTCAATTCATATTTGCTAAGTATTTATAATAGCATGCTAATGTAGTAGGGTAAGTTATAAAGTCCTGAATACCATATCATCTTTGATTTCAGAGAGTTCCCAATCTATTAGGGAAAACAGACTCGGACACAAATAGCTCTATTTTAAGTTTATTTAACAAATATGTTGTGATTGGCCATTAGAAGGTGAACATTAAATATCATCAGCTTCACAAAGTGCTGGTGCAACCTGATGTCACAGTTGTTTATGATGAAAGAACAAGTGAATTGTTCTGACAGGTGACAAAAGAAGACGGCGTGACTTTTTGAACCAGTCTGCATGGGCGACGCAGAGCCTTGGTGTTGGGTAGGAGGGGAAGATGTAGCAGGTCCCAGTGCCCAGCCTGAGGCCATTGGATGTGCAGTGAGAGGGAAAATAGCTGTCCCAACTAGGGACCAGTGGAAGTGGGAAATCATAAACAAAGCTTGACTGTTTTGAATTTCTTGTTATCTTTGCTTTTTCTTTTAAAAAAGAAAAGCTTTTTCTTTTAATTTGGGGATTGCTACAGTTTCCCAAAAAAAAAATCACACAAGCTAAAAATAAGGGTAAAATTGCATCAATGGAGAATCCATGCTATTCACAAGATACAAATTCTACTGAGTGAGAAAATATCATCTTTCATCAATTCCATTTCCCTTGAAAATAGTGGTTTCAATTAAGTGGAGAAAAAAAACTTAAAGAACTTAAGCTTCAGGAAATAGGATTTTATTTTTTTTTTAAGAAAATCAAAATATACAAAGTAGTTTGGTGAAATCAAACCATTACCAGATTCTTTATTTTTCCAGAAACATATTTGATAGTTAATCTAATTGGCTATTAAATGTATTGCCTTTATAAAGCCCATTATGTGGTACTCTGTTTCAAAGCTTTGGAAGAGAAATATAAATAGTATTTAATCGTAAGCAAAATTAAACCATCATAATTTCATTTGGAAGTAAATACTTAGATAAAGTTACAAATGTTCAAAAAAGTAAAATCTGTTAGAATCTGATAAAATTGTCCATAGTAAAATGGGAGCTTCAGGAGGAAGGACTACAATTGACATTTCTTTGAGACGAGAAAAGTATTAATTGTGAAGAAGTAAGGGAAAATAAATAATATCATGTTAACAAAAGGAAAGGCATAACTCTTTATAAAAGACACCGTCACCAATCACAGGCATGTTTTTGCAGACTTTCTTCCAGCGTAGATTTGCAAAACATGACAATTGAGCTCACCAAATCTCCAGCAGTTGCCTTGGGTAAAGAAATAGAAGTCATTCTCCCACATTTTTGTCTCCTTAACTACAAGCCCAAATTCCCATATGTATCAGATGAGAATTTTATAGGCCTTCAGATATCCTGGAATTTGTCCTACTACTTTGAGACATATTGTTAGAGGGGCCCATACATTTTGCTACTCTCCTAAGAATACATTCTAGGCCAGGCACAGTGGGTCACACCTGTAATCATAGCACTCTGGGAGGCCAAGGCAGGAGGGTCACTTGAGGCCAGGAGTTTGAGACCAGCTTGAGTAAGAGCTAGACTCCATCTCTACTAAAAATAGAAAAAATTAGCTGGGGATGCTGCTCATGTCTATAGTCCCAGCTACTCAGGAGGCTGAGGCAGGAAGGATTGCTTGAGCCCAGGAGTTTGAGGTTGCTGTGAGCTAGGCTGATGCCACGGTACTCGAGCCCGGATGACAGAGCCAGACTCTGTCTCCAAAAAAAAAGAATACGTGCTAATAGTTAATAGTTTTCAACTTTTAATTTCAGGAACTCTATTGAAATGTTTGCCATGATCTGGGATTGCAAGTAAATAATTCATGCTCAGTCATTGGGAAGATAAAAACAAAACCTTAGCACAACCTCCCCAAACTCTACACCTTCATGTTGTATTAATTGGCTTAATCTCAATCTCCATAGGGGTGCTCATGTCTGCCTTTCCCTTAATCTTTGTCATCATCACTGGTCTCCTCCAAACTGATGGTAATCCACACTTTAGAAATCAATGCAATTTTTATTGTATATTGCACGGAAGAAAACTAAGTTGCCCTACATCATCTCCTTAAAGGTGTCATTCTTCCACAGCCAAGATATGCACCTGTTGTGGGGAATTCTGAGATGGTTTGTTCCAAATACACTCAGAAGAAGTGTATGCTTTGTACTGCACGGCAATTTTTTTTTTTTTAAAGTCTAAGTGTAATTGCATAGCTAAATGCAAGTAAGTGCCCATGATTTACCAAGATGTAGCCATTTGGATGTACAAGAAAATGACTCTCAAGTCTAGGAACCAAGAATGTGTGTGTACACTTGTGTAATCTACACGTGTGTACGTGTATATTTGTGTGCTGCTAAGAGGGCTCCTAAGTCTTATTCAGGGCCAAACAACTCTAACAAAACAATATTTTGATGAGTTAAGTGTAAATGAATCAGAAACATACGGATTAAATTTCTCTTAATGCACATGGATTTAAAAATTAAGGGGAAAAAAAAATACTTGGCAAAGCTAATTTTGGCTTTTGCCAAAACCCAAAGCTTTGGAAAAATTGTTGGAGATGTTCAAAGATCCAACCAAGGAAAACGTGGCCCGCTTCCCCTCTCCCTTTTATAAAATCTTTATTTGATCGCACACATGGTATCAGAAAAGTTCATGGAGACGTTTCTATTGGAGACGACGCCTGCTTCTAAACAAGACTTTGTGAGAAAATCCCTTGTTTATTAGTGAACTTGCCAGGCATTTGCATTTAGGAGGTGCATGATTAATTCTCAAATCTTCTGAGGAATTATCACTCTCCCTTAACCGTCAGGAGAGAAAGGGCATTGCTTCTGCCTATGTTCTAGTGTCTGTTTCTACATCATAAATATATTTCCAAAGGACGCTCAGTAGAAAGCATCTTCTCTTAATTTTCTCCAGATGTTGTTCTTCGCAGGGACGATTTTTCTGCCCGAGTGTCTCCTAAATCCTGCTGGGTAATTCTGCACATGGTCATGGTTAACACGAGCATGTGACGAATCCCAGATGTGGAAGCAATCAAAGTGATCTACAGATCTAAGGCAATACTCTGGGGAGCTAATGAGGGATATTGTGAATCAGAGCAATTAATGAGGGTCACGCTGGAAGGTTTGGGAGTTATGGGACAGGGCAGGGAGGGAGCATGGAGTGGGGGGTGAAAGAATGGGAATCCCTCATATTTTAGGGTTACCACTCCTGTCTCAGGAAACAGGGATAGGTAAAAGAGGAGGGCCATAAAAAACCTTTGTAATCTATTATTGTTATGTGGATAGATATTCATCTCTTGTGTATGTGTTCTGAAGGCAAAAGATGACTAATGGATGTGATTGTTTAATTGAAAACCACTAGACCACTTTGTCAGAGACAGATAGAATAGAGAGACCCAAGGTAGACACAGAAGGTTAATAAAAACAAAATCTGGCTTACATATGGCGGAGAAAAACCAAGCAGGATGGTCTAGGTGGAGTGGGATGGCAGAAAGTAGATTTGCATTGGGAAAACTCCGAACGAAAATGCCATCAACACCTGGAGACACAGGGAACAATTTGTTTTTTTGACTCATAAAATACCATATATCTCAGAGGTTTGGCTTAAACAACAGTAAGTTTTGTTTCATATATTTACTTGGTTAAAAAGTGCCAGAATGTTGAGAAAAGAAGCTGTCATGAGTATTTTATTTGATTTTAGTCTTCTTCAAGAAATATGTTGTGTTCGTTTATTACAGAAGTAGTATACAATGTCACATATTTATTCAATTTAAACAATAGAGTTCCGTGCACTGGCTAATTAAAAAAAAAAATGCCCAAATCTCAGTGATTTGTTTCTTTATAGTTGCTATAATGAAAAAAAATAGAATATGGTAGAGAAGGTGGTACAATTCATAATAGTACCAAAAATTACAAAATTCTTGTGGATAAATTTAAGAAAATGATAGGCAACCTTCAGAAATAAATGTATTTATTAACTCTAAATTTAAAATAAGATACATTTATTAAATATATTTCCTAAAAGATGACATTAATAAATGAGATGGGATGAATTAGTGCTAGGAAGATGTTGAGTCTTCCCTAATCAATCCATAAATTAATATAGTAATTACTATAAAATTCTGAATATTTGGTTAACTTAATTTCCCCAAAACTCTAAAAGAATAAATTACAAAGATAATGAAGGCAACTTACAAAAAAGAAGATTGACATGTGTTAAAAGACATAAATAAATCCATAATTATCAAGAAGTATTCAATATTGTACTGACACAGATATAGGCAGAAATTAATGAAATATAGCATGCACAGCTCAGAAACAGATCCGTGTGTATTTGACAGCATGTTAAACGATAAAGATGGAGTCTTAGTTTATTCCAGGCTGCTATAACAAAATACCTTACAGTGGGTAACTTATAAACACAGGACATTTATTTTCTCATAATTCTGGAGGCTGGGAAGTCCTAGATAAAGGCTCTGGGAGATTCAGTCTCTGGTGATGGCCTGCTGCTCAGAGACTGTGCTTTCCACGTTTCCTCACATTCCAGGAGAGGAAAACATGATCCCTCCAGCCCTGTTATAAGGGTGCTAATCCCATTCACCTGGGTGGTTCGGATTTCAACATAAGAATTTTGGAGGGACACAAACAATCCAGCTCATAGCAGATGGCGCTTCTTAGCATAGAAAAATTAGGGATTACTGGATAATTGGTTGTATAATTACTGGCTATCAGAAAGAAGGAAAGAAAAGAAAAAAAAAGAGGATGAGTAAAGGAGGAAATGGAGAAGTAGAGGAAGAAGGAAGGAAAGAAAACAGGAAGAAAGAAAAAAGTTTGACTTTAACACCCAACTGTGAAGTAAAATTACAGATGCATTCATATTTTTAAAATAAAAATGAAAACTACAGCACATTTTAGGAAAATATAAAAGAGTATTGTTTTTTAATATTGAGGGCTGAAAAACTTTTTTGACATGCATAAATGGAGGAAAAGACTGATGAATTTGACTAAATACAATTTTCAAGCTTTCTGTGTAGAAAACAAAAATCACAAATAAATATTTGCAGCAAAAACAACAGCTAATGAGTTTTATTGCCATTTCCCTCCTTGAACTCTGAGATCAAGTCACACTGAGACTCTTCCCTGTGATCAAACGCTCCACCCTCTATTACTTCTGGGCTGGGCATCCACAAAGCTGCTCTTCCCGCTAACAGGAAGAGAGCTTGGCCGCATGCCAATACAACTTTATTTACAAAAAATAATGCCTTTCTGAAGAGCACATTTTGCATGACACCCAAAAATCTCACTTTCCTTTCTAAGGAAAGAATCTTATAAACACACAAAAAGATTTATTTACAAAAATGCACATTGCCACTATGCTGAAGAATTCTAGTGCTCAATAATAGAGACTGTTTGTTTTCTTTTTATTAGAGTACATTCACAAAATAAAATATTATGCTGTCATTTAAAATGATGTTCTAGTAAACAGATCAAATCTGGCCCACTGCCTGTTTTTGTAAAGAAAGTTGTATTGGAATGCAGCCAATCTCACTCATTTACATATTATCTGTGGTTGTTTTCTCAAAAGAATAACAGAATTAAGTAGTTGTGACAGACCTTGTGACCCAAAAAACCACAAATGTTTATTATATGTGCCTTTACAGAAAAAAATTGCTGTCCATGTTGCAGTACAATATTTGGTAGCTGGGTAACTGTTTCAAATGTATTATTAAGTGTGTTAGGGTAAAATACAAACTAGAAAAAAAAGCATAATGTAAATTTAAATACACATTAAATATACACATTATGTTTAATTATCTAACTGTAATCTGAAATAGATGTATTTATTATATCAGAAGCCCAGCAATGAAATATTATTTAGAGGTGTTGGAATTATGCAGTGTTTTCTTCTTTTTTCTTTTCCATTTTATACAGTCTATAATGAATATATATTATTTTCTAAAGCAGTTACATATATTAATAAATGTCATTTAACACATTAACTGCCATATGAATTGTATTTAACTCACACTAGTTTTAGGCCCAGGGCCTCTCAAAGCAAAGCCTACACAAAACCCTGCAGTTGGTTATTGAAAATCTTACTTGTTGATGTTCTCATTGTTACAATGAATACTGACAAACTAACACTAAAAATGTGGATTAAATGGATAGAAATAAATAAATTTCATTTTTCATTAAATTAGAAAGGATTGTTTGGTTTTTGAAGGTTTTATTCTATTTTCTTAATAAAACACTATGGCCCAAGGGGAAAAAAAAATTTTTTTTCTAGTGTGGCAGTCAAGGTGTTAAAAACAAACTCTTTGTGTTACATGAGAGCACCAGTTCATGATTATAAGTCACTCCAAGGAACATTTTTATTTTGGACTTATTTGAACCCAAGACAAATTTTCAGAATTCCTGGAAACCTCCCTCTATCTCCCCTCTGCACTCACACACTGAGTCCAGCTGTATGAGTTAGTGTTGAGCATCAGCCTTTCAAGGGGTGTCAGAGGGTGTAGGAAATTTCCGGTTTTCTCTCAATTTGATTTTTGCTCCATCTTCCTACTCACCTCAAGGAAAAAATTGGTTTTCTTCAGGTTTGTGGACTCTCTGTTTACCTGTCTTTGGGAAGGCAAATTGCTGCAATGTTTCTGGGGGTTAATTTGGCAATATAAATTAAAAAAATTATTTCTTAGAGTTGATGGAAGAAGATGAGAAGATAATACATATAGTTGCCATGGTAGCAGGGCCACAGATCTTAGGGGCCTCATCCTCCAAACTCCATAATCAATTAATTTTACCTTGGAGCCATTAAATGGAAACCTGTTCCTTACAGCTAGCTGGTAGAAAAGCTAATTCTATTCTCATCCACCACCAAGATCTCAAGAAGACTGATTCTAAGTTGGCACCTCGCTTCCTACTGCTACTCGGAAAGGGGGTGTTAAAGAATCTGCCTCTCAGCTATTAAATACTTATTAAGTAAGCACTGACTTGCACATCTGAAAATAAGCTCCTATCTCTCTTGGAGGCCGAAGTGATTTAAGTTTTGAAATGTATTAATGTTTTATATTTGCATAAAAATCTGACATCTCCAAGCAGCCTGCATTTCTGAAGCTCTTTTTGGGAAATGCCAAGTTGAATTTGGCATCTGTTCAATAACATGCAGAGACAGCAAAGAATAATAATAATACTTGCCTGTTCACACAGCAGAATGTGAGGAGATGGGGAAAGACTGTAGTGTTTTCTTTCTTTCTTTCTTTTTATTTATTTATTTATTTTTGACTGTAGTGTTTTCTTCTCCTCAGAAAAACAAAACCAAAATTTTATTAGAGTCAGGGAAGGACTGAGGTCTTGCAATTTCTGAAGCTTTCCAGTGGTTTCCTCAGTAACTCCATCTATGCCTGGCTGGAGGGGAGAATTCCAGGGAAGGTGACATCAACTTGAAGAATCCCAGAACACTGGAGCTGAAAAGATCATGACCATGGGGTCTAATCCCATACTTTATAGAAGAAGAAACTGACACCCAGAGAGGTGACATGAATTGTCCAACACCTCCCAAAGAACAGATGACCAAGGGAGCTCTTGAACACAGGTCTCTAGAGTTTTACATTTACTGCATCTTAAATTGGCCTCATCTTCTCCCTGGTGGCTCACCCCTGGGCTGTGTCACTGCCAGAGTAACCCAGCGTGCCACCCTGGCAGCCTCTATTTCATTTCATTCTCACTGGGACACTAACACTAGGAGGCACAGGTATTTCCTCTTTCATAAAGAAATAGCACCAAAGAGGTGAAGTAACTTGGACACAATCTGGAAGCCAATTCTATTTAAATCTGAAGCCTACAATCCCAACTCTTCCAGTTGGCTGCAAGTAATTCTAGCACTTCCTCCCCACCGGCCCGTTATTTATACTTCGGGTTATCTAGGATGAGATTTTTTTAAGGCACATACAATCATGACCCCATGCTTTGGAAGTGAAAGTTATTTCTTATCCCTTTATCCCTTTTTCTTCCTACGCATTTTATAGGACACATGGGAATATTTCCCTCCATACCTAGGAAATAAATAAGCCTAGTTGACATATATGCGGTTCAGATTCTCAAAACTCCCTTAAACTGGGTGTCTGCTCCATATCACGGAATTTAAATGTATTATCTCTAATCTGTATAGCAACCCTGGAAGTTAGAGATGACGTCATTTTCTTCTTTTGTGTCTTCCCTTCCCAAAGTACTAAGCTCAGTTATAAGTGCTTAATAGAGGTTCATTATCACATGATGGATTTAATTGAATTGGTACCAGTTTCCCTGGAGACCACTGAGCACTTGCATAACTTCCAAATCCCTGGATCCCACCGTTAATCACTGGCCTTACTGTCTACAGAAGGAGAGAGCCAAAGTCTAGCCCAAACGTGCAAAGTGCCATCTCTAAGCAGCAGGGTGCACGATCCGCCCAGCTCCGTGTGGTTCAGCAGGCTGTGGAATCTAGTCATCAGTCACCCTGGAGCCAACACTCTTCCCTCTCCAGGGCTGAAATATGCGGCTTCTCCTGTGCACTGGTCGCCTACACAGAGACAGCCCTGCTTCCGCCAGCCTCCCCTTGGAGTTAGACAGACCTGGAGCCTGCCTGCTGTGCTTGGAATTGATGTGACTCCAGCCCAAAAACCGAGATGCAAAGTCTTTTATAGCCAATTTCAGAGAGGGAGTGACTAGGAGAGTCGGGGAGCAGGCAGAGGAAAAGAGCAAAGAAAGACATGGTGAAAGGTGAACAAGACATAAATAACTCTATTTAGAAAGGCTTTGGGGAAAACTATTTTTCTGCTAACCTTGAAACACAAAGGCTTAGGGCTCAAGAGCACCTGGCCCCTGAGAACCTGAGGGCTGTTGCTCTGTTCATTCTCCCTCAGCCTTTTGCCTAAGGCAGTGAGAAGTACAAAACAATATGAGTACTAGGGCTCCTATCAGCCTTACAGGGTCCAACAAAACAATGTGCACTGACGCTGCTTAAAGGATTTTTATTTTCCCCCCTCTGGAAAAATATTCCCCTTTCCCCCCAAAAAGAGGATAGAGTATACCTCTGTCCATGGTGATTTATTGGACATTGTACAATGTAAATAAAAACGAACATAGTCCCATTCAATGGAAGGTAACACACACACATATATAAAAGTAGCTGGCACTGTACCTGGTACTTAGTAATTTGTCAAGATCTGTTATAGCATCCCTTCCTGCCAGTGAGATGTCCATAACCTAAGGCAAGGAACTGATATTGAAACAGATAAGATCCCTGTAAACACTATAAACAGATAACTAAGCAAAATCAGCAAGTGCTACCCTTAAATTACATTTATGCAAAAGAACATCTTATGGAATAAAAATGATGAAAGGCTAGCATATATTGCAACAGGATGGGATTGCATGAGAGTAAGTAAACCACTTATCTTTTACTTGACCTGAGAGTTTTGGGGGAAAGGTCTGGAATCAGAGCTGTTTGAGAGATGGAAGGAAGTGATAATGCAAGCTTGGATGGGGGAAGTATGGTTAAAAACAGCTTGTGCAGAGGTCCATTAGTGTGAGTTTTGGGAGGATCAGGAAGAGCAGGGAAGAGAATTTTTCTCTTGAGATGATGTCCTTCCTTTAGTTTTTCAGAAGAATTAACAAACTGGTAAGAGGACAGAAAAGTATTGTGACTTCAAAGTGATACTGGCACATGGATAAAATAGTATAGACTGCAAGTGGACAGATACACTGATATGATTTGGAGAAGAGCAATAAGATTTGATCCTGGGCTAGAATCTCTCTGTATACAATGTAATGCTGTGCCCTTCAGTCAAAGTCAAGTGGACGTTAATATGATTACTTGACATCATCCAAGTTATCCAGAGATAAGTTGTAAAAGCTAGATCAATTAGACTATTCTTTATCATGATTGTCAGAGTTTGCTGTGTAGAGAATGCCTAACTCACTGTCAGTTGGTACCGTGTTTGATGTGCTTTCAATGCTACAGTGAAAACAGTCCCTGAACAGCACCTGCACCTGCCCGTCATATATGGGAGGAGTCAGAGAATGCTGGAGGCAGAAGCCCTGGACAAGCAGCAAAGAGCTCTGCACACAGCAGAAATCTACAGATCGGGGGCCATGATGGAGGGGTGCAGGATGGCAGGCAAGAGGGAGGGACATGGTGGGGAGAGAGGGTGGATCAAGGGTGTATGATCACAGAAACCACCTTAGAGTTGTTGGAAGCAGGAATCTCTACTCCAAAGTAGAGACACAACTAAAATTTATTAGTATATCTCAACATTTATGAATTAATTTACCCTATGCCATTGAGTATGTATGCAAAATTCATCTTCTCAATATTTCCAAGATGTGTTGTTATGCTCCCTCTTCACCTGATTTGTCTTAATACGGCTTATTTTAGAGAATGATAGGAAAAGAAATATGAGAAAAATTAGTCTGCAGTGTTCTTTGATGTTGTTCAGCAAAGCTTGAGAATAATGGAATATAAGAGCTGCGGAGTTCTCCACAGAATTAGAGTCAATCGACCAATTTATATTTAGAATGTATACTTATATTTAGGGAAAAAAAGTATTTTGACATCAATAGGGTTCTTAACACCTAATTAGATTCACAAACATGAAAGCACACAATGACAAGAAGAGGGGAAAAAAAAAGTATTGACATTGAGTAAAATATAAGGAAAAAGGATAAATTACAATTGCAAAAGAAGTAAGACGGAAGTGATCAGAACAGCTCTCTTTCTCAGGGAAGGTTCTGGGGGGAGGCAGAGCACTGCTGAACCTTACAGAACTGGTGGTCCAGGGAAAGATAGGAGCCAGAGTGTGTAGGCAGGCATGCCCCAGGTATGTGGAAGGGATTGGTGTGGGGACAGGAAGGAGGGAAGATGTTCAACGGCGTAGGGAGTAGAGAGTGAACAATCTTGACCTCCAGGCTTGATGCAATTCAAAGTAGTCGCCACTGATCTCTGTTGATTAATCAAACTAAGGATGGAGGTGAAGAAAGGTTGGAGACAGGACTCCAGAGTGGAATGAAAAGGCCATAATTTAGGCATGAAATGATGAGAGCCTGACCCTGCACAGATACGTAGTCATGACTGTTGAGAAAAGATTCAGTGGCTGAAGTTAACAGATAATAGACTGGATTTACTTTCTGAAATGGAAATTCTAATAGCATCTAAATATTTCTTTTAAATCTGAGATTTGGCAGTGCATGCATTCTAATCATGCACAACATTTGATTGGTTGGCTGAGCTGAAGGGCTGTTATTGTTATTTTTGTATCCAGTCATTTATTTTAAAACTGTGAGTAGAATTTCTGTCTAATGTTGCTTCTGGTTGAGTGGGGAAGAATGTGCTATTTAACTTTCCTCAGTAGGAAGGGCAAAAAGGGAGACAGAGAGGAGACTGATAGTTGTTTATTTTAAATTCTGAAGTTTAGAAAACTAAGACTGGTGCCTTCATGATCAATGTTTTTAGTAAAAGCCTGTTTGCAAAGGAATGGAATGGGAATTTTGCCTTTTAAAAATTATCTCTGTCTCTTGTTCACTTTATTCAAGACACCATCAAGTGAAGATACATGGAACATTTCTTGTGCATCTGTTCTGAGGATAGAAAAATTTCCAAAGAAGAATAAATGCCTTCTCCCAGATAACTTCTTCCTATTGGAAATTGCTTGAATAGCTCACGCAGTGGGTTTTCTGATCTTGTGAACACAATTCACGTTAGCCTTGGAGAAGGGAAATCTGTTTCTCTATGTATGACAACTCAACTCATACAGAGCTGTTGGTGTAAATTCTCTCAGTCAGGCTTTCACCAAAGACTTTCAATCCATAGGACTGGCCTTCAATGAGACTCCTGAATTCACAAAAGAGATGAAATAGGATTTTTGTACAAGAGGCCAGGGGGCAGGGGAAGGTGTGTAGGCATCTCACACTTGTTCTCAGACTTGTTGCTATGTATTTCTAAGGGGTGATCTGGAGGTTTTAGATTGACATCCAGAAATTTGTAGGTATTTGGTGATTCAGTATTATTATAATTATAATAATTAGCTCCGTCCTGGAAAGTTGTCATTGACTTTCTAGGGAATAAGGGGCGAGATTTTTTTTTTTTTTAACTATAAGTCCATTGGCTGGCTAGAGCACTTTTTTTTCCTTTTCTTTTCTTTTGAGACAAAGTCTCACTCTGTTGCCTGGGCTAGAGTGCCGTGGCATCAGCCTAGCTCACAGCAACCTCAAACTCCTGGGCTCAAGCAATCCTTCTGCCTCAGCCTCCCGAGTAGCTGGGACGATAGGCATCTGCCACCATGCCTGGCTAATTTTTTCTATTTTTGGTAGAGACAGGGTCTTGCTCTTGCTCAGGCTGTTTTCGAACTCCTGAGCTCAAACAATCCACCCATTTCGGCCTTCCAGAGTGCTTATAGCATTTTTAAGTTCATCAAAACTTTACTAGTTAATGATCAGTGTGCCAAGAAAGATCTATATTTAGGGTCTGACATTCCATAGTGGGTTTAGTTTTTTCCAATTTGTCTGTTTGTTTAAAAGTCTGGCTACTGAACCAGAATTCCTCTGTAGTTGAGCACTCACCATATCCTCTCTGCTACAATCTTTCCCCTCCCTCTTCATGGAACTTCTTCATACCTGTCTCATTGTTTTATTGATTATCCATCTGATGTGTCTTGTCCTCTCTGACAATATGTCACATCCTTTATAAACCAATTTAAAGTTGCATCTCTCCAGTAATCCTAGAATGAACATGTCCTCAGCACCCAAATATTCAGTGTGGAGCTTAAAGGATGACTGTGAGTTTCTCTGGAGAGCAAGTTGTTGCCAGAAGAAACTTCTAAGAGAGAATGAAGAGCTCTTTCAAAGACCCAGAATAGAGAATTGCATGTTGTATTGATCTGGTATAATCAGAATGCAGGATGCTTGGAAGGTATTGGCCGATTATGAGAGAGGAAAGGTGAGTTCTGGGGATACAGGGAAAGATCTTGCATACTGTGCTAAAATTTATGTTCCATACGCAGGGAGAGAGCCAGTGATGGTTTCCACCAGATGTTCAGATGTTTATTTGTGACTGAAAGTTGTGGGATCTGCCAAGGTTTATAGGCAATATAGTTGGCTTCCTGGTTTGGGTGATAACAATGGCTCTTGTCAATCCCTTCAATTTTCTTCTGCATTCATGTTCAAAGAAGCTTCAATGAATAAACTCTGACCTTAACCAAGTCTCTTAAACCTTGGTACTTTGTGCCAGTCTGAAAGGTCCTCAAGATCCTTCAAGATTTATGAAAGTTTAGCCCTCTCTTCTTTAGTGTGATGGTGGAAAGGCAACGTACCAGCCCTAACATCAACCTAAATTTAGAAAGTGAGAAACCAGTCATGAGGAGCTGGTATGACATTTTCTTATGTTAGAAGTTAAATAAAAATGTTTTGCTTTGGCCAGACATAGTGGCACACGCCTGTAGTCCCAGCTACCTGGGAGACTGAGGCACTTGAACCCAGGAGTTTGAGGCTGCAGTGAGCTATGATTGTACCACTGCACTCCAGCCTGGGCGACAGAGCGAGAGCCTATTTCAAAAAAAAAAAAAAAAGTATAGCTTTACTGTCCTAATATGTTATAATGAACTAACACGAAATCGGCGAGAAGAACATTTTCCTTGTCACAAAGGTAAGTAGTCTGTGATCCACGTAAAAATAAGGCGGTTTACGTGGGAGATTGATGTATATTGCCTACCTCATCAGCCTCACGGTGCTGCTAGGAAGATTAAGTGATTAAAAGAACATGGAAGACTTTCCTTGTGATTTGTACCACTATCAAATCTTTCTTCAAATTCTACTCACTCATTTACTAATTTACACATTCAGCCAATACTTACTAAGGGCCGACCATCTGACAGGCAGATGTATTAGGTGCTGGGTTTTCAGTCTTGACCAAGCCATGGAGTCTGTTATTATTCAGATGACAGTTGGGCTTATAATTGGGCCAGGAAGTTCTGCAGGGAGTAAGTCATTGTAAGATGATGCATATTACTAAGAAAGCAGACTGCTAAGGAAGCATAGAACAGGTGGTCCTAACTTAGCTGACGGGCTTCAGAAAAGCCTTCCTGGATAAAGTGATATTTAAACTGAGACTTGAAAGATGAACGGGAATTAGGTAAAGAGCTATGAAGAGTCTGGAATGAATGTCTTCCTAAGAATCTGCCATTAGTCAAAGTGCTTTCTGACATCATGCGAAAAACAGTTTCAAAGCAGTGCCCTTTGCCGCAGCCATCCATCTCTGCATCTCGGCCACGGTAAGTTCATCCAGTGGTTTAACTAAGCCAGTGATTAAATATCGCACAGAGACAGCGAAGAGATGCAACGATCTGACACGCCTGGCTCCGTCCCAGACTGATGCCTATGAAGAGGGGTAAACTTAGGAAAGGCCAAGCCAGGAAAATGTGCTGGCATCTCATCATGCCAGTCAAGGATTTTTGAAATCATTGGCACCTCTATTAAATAAGAACATGCAAACTTAGCCTAAACTAATTCGTGATACTCTAATTACATCCAAATTATCAAACTAAAATTTCAAAATTCATGAAACTCTGACCTTAAGAGAGTCAAATATCAGACTGCAACAGTGTTCGTGGATGACAACACTACGCCCAACTTTTCGTCCAAGTACGTCATCAGTGGGACTCTAGATCATTTCTACAAAAAAAAAAAAAAATTTAATTAAATTAAAAAAAACAACGCTGGACAGTCTAAGTTTTTTTAATTTTTTAGTTTCTACTTCTAAAGCAGTTTATTATATTAATAATACGACATTTAAAAAAAATTTTTAACCTCTGGTTCTTGTTCTGAACACTTTCATCAGTTTTCTTGTTCTTACCCAATTATTCTGTTCCAGTAGTTTTTTGTTTTGTGTTTTTTCATGAGTTCCATTTTCACTGGCTTTATTCCATTTCTTTCAGACGTGCTTTCCTCCCTCACGGTGCCAGGCTATTGTGCGTGCTCATCTTCCTGTAGTGTGCATGTCCCTCCACCCTTCCTTTTGCCACTAGTGCTCTGTTTCTCCAAGAATTTACCCAGGATTCTCATTATTCTCTCTTTACTCTTTTCCTTGTTTACTGGGTTATTTGATCTCCATTCCATCGTCTTCATACTAATTTGTGTGTGTGTGTGTGTGTTTGAGCACATATAAGTATTTTCCAATTTTTTACTCCTGAAACATGTCTTACTTTATAGATCAGATAAACTGATGTCTGTGGTACCAGAGAAGATGATACCAAATCTGTCATCACTTTAAGCTACTTAAAAATAACTGCACTTTAGTGACTAGGGATTACCTATTCACGTTATATTCAACAATGTATATTTCAATCTCATATGTATTTATGCATCTTTATACATATGTGTAAATGTTTTAAAATAACCCTGATGTACTAGAAATCTGTAGATTCTCTTTTATCCATTCCATCTCTTAATACAACAGGCTTGGAGGTATATGATTGTATATAATCGACCACAGAGGGGTTAAAGAACTTTCCCAAAAACCACAATCTCCTAAATGGCAAAGCCAGAATTCAAGAATACCATGGCATTCTGCCTTTAAGTCCAAGTGTCTTTCTGCTTCTGTTTCTGTTAGTTATACTGGTGTCAGCATCATGATTGATGAGTCATCAGGTAATTTATGAAGAAAGGCTTTATAGAAGGGAAAACGTGCTAAATAAATATTCATAAAAATACGGATATCCTCTTAGAGTAAAAATTATTTCTTCCTTGACCTATACATAGTATTAATGACATGAATGTAAAACCCACGTGTGGGAGAGGAGAAGGTGGCTAAGAGCCGAAGTCCACCTTCCAAGCTGGCGGATGGCCGTGTCTCTTCCATGCTTATCTTAGGGGAAGAGGAAGGAGCCAGAGCACCCTAACACTGGGGGTACTTCATCCTCTAAACACTGCAGGCTGCACATCTTTCTGTTGCTCTTTGTTAGTCTGTCTGTCACTGAGGGCTTCAGGCATAATATGCCAGAAGCCACCAGCTTGGTACAAATACACATTTTCTACCTTTTAAATACTGTTCCCTCTGATTCCAGATGAAGCTCTTTCTTATCCCTGTTTGTCTGGCTTTCCACCCCTTAGAATGGCCATACTCTTTTCTCATATAAACTTTAGTTGCTATTGCTGCTCTCCTATGGCTTGACTCAACTGAACTTTGTTCTCTGAAGTGTTTTCTAAGGTGGACACACCTTCGATTCCTAACTCAGTATGGTCCCAAATCATTGGACATAACAGCAAGAAATGTGGCAGTAGATGTTGAAGATTTGGGGAAAATTATGTCATAAATCGTCATCATCGTTGCCATCACCATTGTAAAAATTATAGTTAATTCTTTTAGAGTGCCCATCCTGTGCTAGTCACTTTATATATATAGTCTCTCATCCTAATTACACTCATGAAATGTAGGTATTGTTAAACAGTTTATAAATGAGAACGCTGAGTTGAAATGTCTTGCTCAAAGTCAACCACGTGGTCCTCGGTGAAACAAGACTCATGCTAAGGATGCCAGCCATGAGCAAGCCCCTTCCCTCCTCTCCGTCCAAGTGGCTCAATCCTTCCCTGTCACACCCACCCCCACTCTCCTGTGTCCCATCAGAAGTCCAAAGCACAGATACTCCCCACCAATCCATCCATACCCAACTGTACTTCCCCAATCTGACCCCATCAGCCACACGCCCAAATCCTTCTTTGGTGCTCTGAGGGATTTGCCATTATCTCCAAACTCTTCCCTGATCATTCTCACTTCCTTGCACTAACCAAAGCCTTGCCATCCCCCAAGGTTCCTGCTGTCTTTATGCTCCTTTCAAGAGGAAGCTGTTAGAATTCCCACATCCTCAAATAGTTCAGGCCCTAGAGGTGGGCTGGCTTTCCTGATCCTTATGATCCTTATCGCTACTTCTAAATCATCTCTCCTTTGTCCTTTAAAGCTCCTAGATCTCTTGAAATTCACATGATGAGAAGTTTCCACCCATTACCTCTCTTGGGGTTTTCATGCTCAACCTCCTGGTTAATCTCTCTTGGTGTTGATGAAAATTAGTACCTGGCTGTCTTTCTTTCTGCTGCTATTTCTCTCATCATTCTTGTTGACTTTAAAATCTAGATGGATGATTTATTCTCTGTTCTAGTTTTCCTGTCCATGTCCTGCTTTTCTCTAATAATCTTTTCTCTTATGGCAATTTAGCCACTCACTCACATTGTCACACCCTAGATTTGCTTATCACTTTGTAAAGTGGCTCAGCCACTTTCTACCTGGATGACTTAAAAAAGTTATTTAATGCCTCATTCTGCTACAGTGTCATCCATAAAATGAAGGCATCTGGGATTCCTAACTTGGAGAGCTGTTACACAGTTTGATGGGTTCACAAACATAAACCTCCTAGTCCGTTGCCTGTCACATTGTAAGTACTCAATAACAGTTACTGTTATTGTTGTAATGATGACTGTTACTACCTATAAATCCTCCATCTTAAATGCCCTATATCTGAGCATTACTTTCCAGTCTGCCATTTTTTTCACTATTTATCGCCCCAAATACATCCTTTCTCCTCTCCTTAGCCAGCTTGCCCATCTATCTACAAGTAAAATCATCTGGGATCTGAGCTCTTCTTCCAGCTACTCTTAGTTTCATGGAATCCATTCTTCTCTTTCTCATCAGCGTGTGACACAGGGACCATTCCTTGTTTCTTTGCTTTCCCAGAAGGCTCTGCCATAGCAAAGCACAGCTCCCTGCCTCTTTTTCACCATTTATCACCCCAAATACAACCTTCCTCCCCTCCTTACCCACCTTAGCTTCCATGTTCCCGCTTGACAACCACCCCCTTGCAAACACCCTTTTCTTTGGTTGGTCCCCTTCCCACGGTCACACTTGTCTGGGATTCCCAAATATTTACTTACTCCATACCCTTGCTGGAGCAGTTGAAAACAGAGAAGATTTACACAACCAGGATAATAGGATATATCTCAAATGTAAACCACAAGTATGAAACAGGCATTCAGCAAATTCCTACAATCCATCCATGCTGCCCCGGCCACTTATCTTTCTCCCATTCTCAAATCTCCAGTATCTCGACTTCCCTTACTAGTAGATACTGACCACACCTCTGGCATCATCCAGGACTCCTCTGTTGTTACCCACCCAATCCCGTAAACCACCAGAGCCACTACCCACCCCTGTCTTTCCTCCTGTTGCCAAGGAATAAGCATCCCTGCTCCTGTCCGAGGCTGGTACCCTCTTCAACCTCTCGAAAAGTTCTTGTCCCAGATGTTCCCATAATTGCATTTTTCTTACCGTTCACCTAAAAATTCAAGTAGGTCTTGCCTACTATCCTAAAGAGCTGCCTTCATCACATCGTTTTATCTTCTTCATTGTACTAATCAATCAGCACCAGAAATTATTTTGGCTATTTTTCACACATATTATCTTTCCAACTTGAGCCTACTTGAAAGTAAGGTCCATAAGGGTAAGGGATGCATCCCAGTCCTGTATGTAACTCAAGCTCCTTGAATAGGTGTCAGGCACTGCACAAAGGGCGTGGTGAACATCTCTGAGTAACTGACTGGAAAGCTTGTGTTATTTCTACAACAACAGACCATCTCCCCACTGACAGCAATCTTACGGGGGAAAAATGCTGGAAGAACATTTTCTGGAGAAACAGATGCTGCTTTTAGGTATGCCAGAGCCTTCTGAGAGAGCAAGGCAGCAAGGAAGCAAGGAATGGTCCCAGTGGCACTGTGAGGAGAAAGACAAGAAGGGATTCCATGAAATTAAGACTCGCTAGAGAAAGAGCTTAGATCCCAGATCATTTTACTTGCAGATGGGCAAAACTTGTGTAGAAATAGTGTATAGAAACAGTGTATGCACAAAGACAATTTTAACTAAAATGAAAAATGCCCTTGGATGTTTGAGTTCTAAAGAGTACCAAGGTGCTGCAAAGTTCCCCCTCCTCTCTCTCTCTCTCTCTCTCTCTCTCTCTCTCTCTCTCTCTCTGTGTGTGTGTGTGTGTGTGTGTGTGTAACCAACTAAAATGTTGAGAGTGCCTTGGTCAACTGTTTGTCTAAACAGAGTGGCCATTGGAATTTTCACTAGCTGTGTTCATTTCAAAAGGCTATAATAGGATAATTGAACAAAAAGACTCCCTTGGACCTGAAGTTGGCAGAGAAAGGCTTTCCCAGAAGATCATTTCACCCAATATTTGAATTACATAAGTGTTAAAATACGTCATTTGGAAGATGATATTTTCAGTTCATACAAGAATACTTTCTAAGGGTAACTTTTATAGAATACAGAATATGTAATTAATTAGCTTGATTCCCAAGTTAGAAACAT
Source organism: Microcebus murinus (assembly GCF_040939455.1). Taxonomy (NCBI): domain Eukaryota; kingdom Metazoa; phylum Chordata; class Mammalia; order Primates; family Cheirogaleidae; genus Microcebus; species Microcebus murinus. Next base: position 47,753,483 of record NC_134122.1, on the reverse strand, counting down.
AAGGCACATATGTGTGTTCTGCTGTGAATACTAAACCCTCTAATTTTACAATATAATTCTATTCTGCAATTCTAACTGTCCTCCATTGTTAAAGATAGTTGTAATGACTATTGTAGTTGTCAAAAGGTAAAAACATTTCTTTACCAATTTTATAAAACATGTAGTATATTACTTGCTTTTTTTTGAAGTTTTGAAAACCTGCCATTTCTTTTTTCTGGTTCTAGGGAAAGCATATTTTTAGTTCTTATTATTTTTATCTCATAATTGTAATGAGGGTAACTTTAATTTAGCAATAAATGCACATCAAATGGATACAGATAGAAGCAGATAGATAGAAATGTGATGAAGCAAATACATTAAAATGTCCAGTGTAGAGTATAGGCGGTAGGTGTATGGAGTGTTTGTTGTACAATGATTTGAACATCTCTATTTCCTTATTGTTTTTTATTTCCAACTATTACAGGGGTACACATGTTTTTGGTTACATGAATCATTTCTGTAATGCTTAAGTCAGTGTTAAAAGTGTGCCCATTACCAAGATAGTGTTCATTGTACCTGTTAGGTAGGTTTTCACCCATCCCCTACACCTTCCTCCTTCCACTTGATTTCCATTGGGTTTTACTTCTCTCTATGCACACGTGTGCTCATCAGTTATTTCCAATTTAATAATTAGTACACATGATGTTTATTTTTCCATTCTTTAGATACTTCACTTGGGATAATGATCTCCAGTTCCATCTAAATTGTTGCAAAAAGCATTGAGTCACCCTTCTTCACAGCTGAGTAGTATTCCATGGTATACATAGACTACATTTTGATAATCCACTCATGAATTCAAGGAACATATCTTAAAATTATAAAAGCCACATAGGAAAAACCCACAGGCAGCATCATAACGAATGGGGAAAAGTTGACAGTATTCCTAATAAGAACTGGAATAAGATAAAGATGTCCATTGTCATCACTTCTATTCAACATAGTTCTGGATCTCCTAGCCAGAACAATCAGACATGAGAAAGAAATTTAGGATATCTGAATTGGAAAAGAGGAGGTCAAACTATTGCTTTTTTCAGATGATATAATTTTATATCTAGAAAACCCCAAAGATTCCACTAAGAGATTCCTGATATTGATAAATAAATTCATCAAAGTCTCAGGTTATAAAATCAGTGTACACAAATCACTAGCATTCCTGTCCACCAATAACAGTCAAGCTGAGAGTCAAATCAAGGATTCAATAACATTCACAATTGCTACAAAGAAAATGAAATACCTAGAAATATATTTAGTCAAGGGGGTGAAAGATCTCTTTAGAGAGAACTACAAAGCACTGAGGAAAGAAATTGCATATGATACAAACAAATGGAAAAACATATCATGTTCATGGATCAACATTGTTAAAATACCCATACTGCCCAAAGTGATTTACAGATTCAATGCAATCCCCATCAAAATATCAATGTCAGATTTCACAGATATAGAAAAAATAATTCTACTCTTTGTTTGGAACAAGAAAAGAGCCCGAAAAGCCAAAGCAATCTTAAGCAAAAGGAACAAATCAGGAGGCATAACATTAAGAGACTTAAAACTATATTATGAGGCTATAGTAACCAAAACAGAATTGTATTGGCACAAAAATAGAGACATAGACCAATGGAACAGAACAGATAACTCAGCTATTAAACCATCCACCTGATCTTTGACAAAGCAGGCAACAATATACACTGGAATAACGAATCCCTAATGAATAAATGGTGCTGGGAAAATTGGATAGCCACATGCAGAAGAATGAAACAGGATGCATATCTCTCAGCACTCACAAAAATTAATTCAAGATGAACAAAAGACTTAAATGTAAGGCATGAAACCATAATAATTCTGGAAGAAAATGTTGGGAAAACTCTTCTAGATATCAACCTAGGCAAAGAATTTATGAACTCTATTTCTTCAAATTTTTCATAATAAAATATTAAAAAGCAAATTCTAATAAAACTAATCAACATGATATACCCTATGAAACAGTTTTCAGTTCTGTGCTAATTATGCCTAGGTTCAGATGTCATGGGATTAATTATTTAACAAAAAGTTATGGATAACTAAATCTTGAGAGAATATGTTTTCTAATCAAGAGAAATAAAACTTAATGATATTGACTCTCAGTAGATTACTCAATGATTGGCTAGAATTTTAAGAAGAATGATCTGCTCAAGGGCTATGAGAAAGGAAAAACAATCATTAATTTGGAGTTGATTATATGTCAGATCTATATATATAATGGCTATGTGTATTAATACTTTCCTCTATTTAATATGCACAGTGACAGAGCTGCATGAGAGATTCACTTTATTTTATAGATGAAACTGTGGCTTAGGAATTTTAAGTTATTTGCCCAGGATCACACACTTAGAAAGAATGGCAGAATTGGGCTTACCCCTAGGTTTGTTTGACTCAAAGTTATACTCTTATCAATCTCTCACTTCAATTATTTTTTAGATTATTGAGAATGTGTCACAATAGCCACTGTTACTTGATCTATCTGTCTTTAACAGAGCACTTATAATTTTCTTATTATTTCACTGTGAAAGCTTTGTTAAATACTCCATGTCATTGGATACAGACTCTTAGGGCTAGTAGAATCTTCAGAAATCATCTCTTACTAACCCCTTTAGTTGATAGAAAGGGACATAATGTACAATCAGGTTGAGTAATCTATTCAAAGCTGTATAGCCTCTTTGTAACAAAGCTAGGAAAGACTTATATACCTCTTCCATTGTATCATAATGCCATTTTAATATAGAATATAAAGTTAGAGTTATGAATTAATTTAATCTGATCATTTGGTTAAATGGTACATTGAGTTTAAAATCAGCAAACTGTGTTCCATGGGATGCCTTGAATTCTTATATCAATACCAAGTCTTGGTTTAGCCCATTAATCTAGAATACATTTAGCCCAACCTCTGTAAGCCCAATCCCTTTACTCACAATCTTGTTGCTGGCACTATTTTACTAAAGGAAGGAAGCAAACAGCAGAAGACCAAGCAAGTAAATAGCACCCTTTTCAATAATGTCTTTGCTCTCTAAACATAGGTGAAGATATGTCATATAAAATCATTGCAATAATATATTTCAAGTTTTCATGGTAATTACAATTTCCAATGGGCAAATTTAAATAAAGGAGAAACTGACAATGACATTGCCCTGTGGGAGAATTCAGAGACATATTTCAAAGCAACCTCATAGCAAATATGTTACTAGGACCTCAACTACATTACAGAGTAATTCTGAGATGTGTTAGGATACATTAGTATTGATGCTAAATTCAATGAACACTAAATCAAAATCCTATAAATATTGATTGAGCTTCTGCCAAGAAGACCTCTTAATAAATGTGATATGTTGGCAGTTTTGAAAGGGGCACAATAAAGGGTAAAGCAACTCATAAGCAGAAACATCCAGAGAGGAATGGAAATAGTCAAATTTCTTAAGTGTTTCCAAGTGTCAGAGCTCTTTACCAGTGAATGTGATTCTGTGCAACAGAGAGTAAGCAAAGAGCACACTCCAAAGACGGATGGCGTCACCCTCGGGATCCAGTGGTACATTCAACACCAAAGCTGGTGAAATGGAAGAGAAGATCAAGGAAGATAACGTGGACTACCAATGGAAGTGGTCAGGTGATGGGTCTCATCACCCTAAGAGTTTTATAGGTGGCAATGCATGCATAGCCCCACCCCGGCTTACAGCCACCTCTGGAAGCCTGATGAATATTCTCCACTTATTCCTTCCTCTGGCTTCCCAAATATCTAAATTTTGGGATTTGTTGCCTTGTACGGTGTTCATGTATTTACCTGCCACCTTCACCATTTTGATGGTGAGGACCGTGTCTGACTTGAAGAAGAGTGCATCCTAGAACTCAATTATTTGGATTCTAGAGCCAGATTGTTTGAATTCAAATCCTCTTCTGACATTTATGAGATTGTAATATTGGCCAGTCCCCCTAAATGCTCTGTGCCTCAGTTTCCTCATCTTTATATATCTGAGTGGTTGTTAAGAGGATTAAATAAGGCCAGGTACGGTGGCTTAGTCCTGTAATCCGGGCACTTTGGGAAGCCAAGGAGGGAGGTTCACTTGAGGCCAGGAGTTTGAGATCAAATTGGGCAATATCTGGACCCTGTCCCCACAAAAAATTAAAAAATTTAGCCAGACATGGTGGCATGCACCTGTAGCCCCAGCTACCCAGGTGGTGGAGGCAAGAGGATGGCTTGAGCCCAGGAGTGTGAGGTTGCAGTGAGCTATGATGACATCACTGTGCTCTCTAGCCAGGGCTACACAGTGAAAGACCCTGTCTCAAAAAAAAAAAAAAAAGAATATTAAATAAATTAATATATGTATAACACTTCGGAAAATACCTAGCACATAGTGAGATGTAAGCCTTCAATAAAGGTAAGCTGTTATTATTTTATGACTTCATAAATGACAATGAATGGCATGGCAATAATTTTATTATTTTTAATTTAATTTAATTCAGGAAAAAATCGCCTTTTTTTTTGAGGCAGTGTCTGGCTCTATTGTCACCACTCGTAGCTAATTTTTCTATTTTTTATAGTGACAAGGTCTCGCTCTTGGTTCTTGCTCAGGCTGGTCTCGAGCTCCTGGCCTCAAGCAATCCCCCTGCCTTGGCCTCCCAAAGTGCTGGGATTACAGGCGTGAGCCACCTCACCCAGCGTATAACAACAGAAATCTATATAAAGTACAATAAGAACACAAAAAAATAAACTGTAGTGTGAAATAGCAGCGGTAAATAAAAGTTTCTAAAAAGGAGGTAAGCATCATTTTGATTTTATCTTTTTATCAGTCCCTATTATCCCCTTCCAGAGTTATAATATGGAAGCCATAACCACATGTTAGTGTAAAGGCGAATATATTTTATGTCCTGAAAAAAGTCACTGTGGCCCATTCACTGGAAGAGGCGGCTGCTTTTGTGACATGAACGTGTAGCTACATTATTAGGGGGATTTCCTGGGTGGTGAGGGGGCAGCCCAGCCCATCTCTTGCTTCCTCCCTTTTCCATTCGGTCTCCTTCGCAGTGAGCTCTGGTCCTGCGCTTGCCAGCAACAAGGAGGCCAGCAGATGGCAGCAAGCAGCTGCTGCACGGTCCCAACCCTGGTCAGCAACTCGTTCCCAAACCCGCACAAGGCTGGCTGAAAGGGAGGCAAAGATGAGTGTTGGTTTGTTAGAGTCCTGTGTTCTCCGCCCCGTATTCCATCTCTACCTTTCCGCCCTTCCCAGTGAGGAAGAAACACCTCATTTCACAGAAACACAGCAAACCACAAACAGAAGGATGAGGAAAAGGCCAGGCTGGGCCGGACAGGCTAAACTGGACTTGAGCCCTAAGTGACCTAGTGAGGCGTGGCACTCGTGTCGTGGCCGATCTTCCTTGGCCCTCACGAGCTGTTGAGCAATGCCCTGGCCCCACGTCTGGGAATGCTAATCCAACACCAAACAATGCTCTGCAGCATTATTCCACGCTCTCTGCAGCTTCCAGCTCTGCAGGGGCTTCTCTGGGGCTGCAGGTCGTAGAAAAGACCTGCAAGCCAACTGCACTCAGCCCAGGAGCCGGGAGATAAGCCCGGATTCCACTAATTCGGCCTTGGCAGACCACATCAGAGCTGTCAAAAGGCTATGAACTGCTCTGAGCTCCTGCCTTTAAACTTGCCCTGTTTGGTTCAGCTCAGAAGCCTGGAATTTGTGAAGGTAAACAACTCTTATCCCACGGATAAACTGGATAATGCAATTTAAAATACAGACATATATTCTTTGGACAAACATAACTGCCCTGACATTAATGGGGCCATTTATCTATGTTGGAGTCAGTAAGCCGTAAACTCTGTCAGTGATGCTGGGATTTGGGGATTTGATTAAGTTTGGATTTCCACTGATTAACAGGAACCGAGGGTGCGAGGCCCGACAGTTTCTCTTATCTTTTCGAGTTACTAAATAACTTGTATTCTTTCTTCATTGTGCGAAGATTGAGAAGGTAAAATCTGTTGGTTTGTGCTTTTCATAATTTAACAGAGTGATAGCCCAGTTTATTTTTCATAACCAGCAAGTTGTTCTTACGCTGATCATTCAGTTTTGTAGTTTTGTGATCAGATATTACAAAGCTGGGTTGTGCAAACTTAAGTTTAAAAAAAAAAAACTTAAATTTTTTTTTACAAAATCAGCCCTGTATGAAATTAGGATTAGAGGTCCTAATACTTCCTGAGTTCAAGATTATTAAAATAGCTTCATTACTGAATGCCCTTTGTAACCTTTGAATATTCTCGGCTAGTTCACTAACATGAAGTTCAGACTTCTGCACGCAATTAGCTTTGACTGTTTTTGACTATCCCTTCTCAGAAACAAGGCAATCATCTTACCAAAAACCAAGCCGATGGATTTCCAAATACTATGGGCTCATATTATTTGGAAATCATAATATTTCCAAATATGGATTCATAGGAAGAACACTGAATAAAGAAAAAGTAGTTTTGGGCAAACCACTCTCAAATATACTTTTAAATAAAGCAAAGTGGAGGTGTTTGCAGTCACTTGAAGTTTTGGTGAAAGCTGGGAGTGAGCAAGAGGGTTCTCTCAAGGAACTTTCCTGTCTTGAGCTATTTGGCCTTTTTGGTTTTCCACAGGCAAACATTACTGATTAGGATGATGAGTAGTCTTAGCTAAATGATTGACTTCCATCTAGTTGAATACACAAATTATGAAATAATACTCATCATACCAGTTTTTGCCAGTTCAAAACTGTGAACCTATCAGCAAAAAGAATGAAAAATTCCAAGTCACTGAGAGAAAGATGGTCCCTAGTTTTCTTTCAAAATGTTTCAAAAGCACTTTGAAAAATCTAAATTTCCTGTTTCTTTTCTTTTCTTTTTTATTTGAAACAGAGTCTCAAAACAACAAGAGCTAGACATCAGCCTAGCTCACAGCAACCTCAGACTCCTGGGCTCAGGCAATCTCCCTGCGTCAGCCTCCTGAGTAGCTGGGACTACAGGCACGTGCCACCACAACTGGCTAATTTTTTCTATTTTTTTCAGTTGCCTGGCTAATTTTTTTTTCTTCTATTTTTAGTAGAGACGGGATCTTGCTCTTGTTCAGGCTGGTCTCAAACTCCTGACTTCAAGCAATCCTCCTGCCTCAGCCTCCCAGAGTACTAAGATTACAGGCATAAGCCACCGCACCCAGCCCCAGCTGAAAAATCTAACTTTCCAAGTTTGAATTTTATCCCAATCCATGTTGCCCTCTTGCCCAATTTTTGACAAGCCATCTCCACCGGGGCTCTGGTGAGAAAGCCATGGTTGGCCCTAGGCTGGTATCTTTGGCTAAACTTGGTGAATATTGCCAGGATGTAGGCCACCTGGGTGGCTTCGTGGTCTGGATCTAATCACAGTTGGGGGGATGGATTAAGGAGACTAGACCTTTCTTTAGTAAATGGAATATGGCAATTCTAATCACTGACATCCTAAAAACCTCTCTGGAATTGGACAGCAGATTCCCTATATATTTAATGGTCTCTATACATTAAAGAATATTTAATTCAATTATGGAAGCTTTTTTTAGCTTTTGGATAAGCCTGAAACTATCATGGTATATGACAAGGGGGGATAAGAGCAGATAAGAACTTTCTAGAATCTACAAGCATGAAACCCCCAGAAAATACACAATTTGCACGAGTTCCCCCGAGATAGGTAAGCTGAGGATATTTGAAATAGAAGAGGACAAATGAATATTTTTAAAGCTTCCCAGAAACAGATAGTAGTTAAGAAAAAGAAAGATCCTGTTAACAATGGGGGTGGGCAGTCACTGTTTTGCCAGCCCTAATAGAGTTAGATGTGAGGCCAGACAGGGATTCCTGCTTTTCTGAAAGTCACCCAGTCATGGACCAGAATAAAATAAAAACATGAAATGTAGAATAGCATGATCCCTTTATTTTGACTAATTTGGAGAATTTTTAAAAAATGATGGTAGTGTAAGCAAGCAGCAGAGGCCTAAAACTTCAATACTTTATATAAAAAACAGAGACCGGGTGTGTTTGAGGAAAAACCAATTGCAATTGCAGTGGGTTCTTAACCTTCTGGGAGCTTTGGCTTGCTTTGAGAATCCGAAGAAAGCTATGCATCCTCTTCCAGAAAATATAAACATATGTACCTATACATGATTTTGCATTCAATTCATGAAATTTCACCAATAATATAATTATTTCCCACGTGCAACAGGTTAATAATTCCTGCATAGAACAGAGCCTATGGGGTGTTTTGTTTTGCATCTTTTTTGTGTGTGTGTAATGAGTTTTGCAAACCCTTGAGAAGGTAGGGTGAGGCAAGGTTATTAGCAAGGGAAGGTGACGAACTGCGTCCTATTAATAAGTGGTGGATCATTGCCTCCTACTCAGCCCCCAAAAGAAAATGTTGATAAATAAAACATCTAAGGGAAGACGATCACATACCAAGAAGCAGTGAATCCTATATAAACTGGCCTGTAAACACATAGACATTTTCTTCTATCCCTACTTCTTGGTAGCCTTTGTTTGAATCCTTAATATCTTTGAAAAGCATCCCCTCATTGTGTTGTGCTTATGTCTTTTACTCAAGACAGTTACCTCGCATGGCAGGAAACACTGTCTCCCAGACTCTGAAATCTTATTTCTCAATCATATTTTGCAGTTGGAATGGTCTTCATGTCTGGTTGCATTCCAGAGGCAGAAGAAAAAGAAAAATAAGAACCCTTCTGAATCCAAAATGAGTTCCAGTCACTTTGAGATGGTAATCTGAACAGGAAGGGTGCTGTGACTTACTACTGTCGTTCAGAGAGAAAGGAAGAGATGCACATCGCAGATGGGAAATCAGTGAACAAGAGGCAAAGGTACCGAAACTTTATTTGGCAAATACGAAACACATGTTGCGCCTAGAGCACAGATCCAATTTTAGCTAGATGCAAATTTCATGGCAAGCCAACAAAAGCCTGAAGGACCACTTAGTTTGTAACTGACTTAATACTCAGCGTCACTTTTCTGTTTTTCTGCTATGACATGCCCTTATCTGAGAGCCAGAATTTACAGATCAGTCAAAGCCTCAGAACAAAATCAGGGACTCAAGGCACTTGTGTGGGCATCAGTCGCCAAACCCTTGAAAATATCAAATAGTTTGAACCCCCATCTCTCTTATGGATGAGAGTTCCTCTGGACAGATGGGGTTCCTCAGTGAAGATAAGAGAGGCATCCCCTAAACGGATCTGCTTACCCAATTTAATATCAACAGTTTAATTCTCCACGTTTTCCTACCCTAAATAACAATATATCAAGGACAAGTCAAAACGCGGCTGAACAACCCTACCACCTTCTTTCCTCTCCCTGGCTGGATGATGCTGTTTGACCCAAGAAAGGAAACTAGCTTTGAGGGTTTACCATTTGTACATTGGTGAATAGATTCAGAACAGCTAACATAACCGAAATTGAAGTGAGAACAGGATTTCGTGAGCACAGATTTCATGTTAAAACTAAGACCGAAAGAGTTGTGTTTGTTTCCTTGACACTTCAGTGGTGTTAACGCCAAAGATAAAGGCTAATTATGGGTTAGCATGGTAGATCTGGATAGCTGATATTTGATATGGCTTGCAAAAAAAAAAAAAAAAAAAAGGATCTTTTGTTTGGCTGGAAATTAAAGAAAGCGTGGCCTCCAGACCAAGTCAGATACTTGTTCTGACTGCCCACTGAGATATTTCCCAGTGTTTTCCCCTCCTCTCAGCTCAAGACAGTAGATATGAAGTTGTGAAAAATTCAGTTTATCAGAGGAGGTACCAATGGCCAAGACATTTGATCTGAATTCCAATCGTGTATACCACCTTCAGCATGGAGACTTTTTTCCCATTTTGTTTCATTCCTATGTATAGCAAGGGCATCATTTTAGCTCTGAGTGTCTTTTGTGTGTTAGAGAGAGCCCTCCTTTGTCCCTGCCTTCTTTGGAGAGCACAGAGGTGATCTGCATTTATGGAACTTAATGTCCCTCACTTACTTGTGAAAACATAAAAAAAAAATTGTGACCTGCTTTTTTAAAGGTGAAAGAACAATATCTATCAACCAACAATGCCCTTGATTTCAAAGGGGAGTGTTGTGTCTGACAATAAAAGACAATTCATATTCTTCTTTTGTCTTCTAGAGAAACTATAGCATGGGCAACTTGTTTTTCGCGCAGTTCCATATATTCATATACTTATATATGTTGTGTGGGCATGGGCACTTATTTTGGAGCCCATATCCACACAATAATCATTACCAACACCGAAGCTGATCTGCATATGGCGACAGATCACATGGGTAAATGAAATAGTGTCCACATTCATCACTGGTTTCAGTTATGTCTAAGAATATAGGACCAAATTTGCATGTTAAGATTATAATCAAGACATTTTCTAAAGGCATATTCCACATGTTCTCACTCATATGTATGAGCTGAAAATCAAAACAACTGGTCTCATGGAGACAGTAGGAGGATGGTTACCAGAGGCTGGGAAGGATAATGAGGAGGGGGATGCAGTGGGGATGGTTAATGGGTGCAAATATATAGTTAGGTAGATAGAATGAACAAGATCTGATATTTGATAGCACAGCAGGGAGACTATAGTGACCAATACGTTATCGTATACTTAAAAATACTAAAAGAGTGGCCGGGCGCTGTGGCTCACGCCTGTAATCCTAGCTCTTGGGAGGCCGAGGCGGGCGGATTGCTCAAGGTCAGGAGTTCAAAACCAGCCTGAGCAAGAGCGAGACCCCGTCTCTACTATAAATAGAAAGAAATTAATTGGCCAACTGATATATATATAAAAAATTAGCTGGGCATGGTGGCGCATGCCTGTAGTCCCAGCTACTCGGGAGGCTGAGGCAGAAGGATCACTCGAGCCCAGGAGTTTGAGGTTGCTGTGAGCTAGGCTGACGCCACGGCACTCACTCTAGCCTGGGCAACAAAGCGAGACTCTGTCTCAAAAAAAAAAAAAAAAAAAATACTAAAAGAGTGAAATCAGAAGCTTCCTAACGCAAAGAAATGATAAATGCATTGTACTGCAGGTGGTTTTCTGCGATAAAAAAAATAGAGAAAGAAAAGAAAAGAGATCTAAATGCTTAAGATGATAGATACCCCAATTATCCTGATTTGGTAATTATACATTGTATTCCTGTATTATGATGTACCCCATAAATATATACAACTATCATGTACCAATAATAATTAAAAAGAAAAAAGAAAAAATGATAATAAATAAGTTGAACTTTATGTAACCAAAAAACCCAAATATTTCTAGAGAATACTTTGTCACTTTATAGGTGTGAGATTAATCATATAATGTAATAATTAAAGGAAGAATTGTGCTTTTAAATTAAGGCACTGGCCTTTAACTAGCAGTGGTGTCATATCAGGGAATTTAAATCACCTGATCTGAAGTAGCTGTAAGAAAGAAAATGGCCCTGATACTGCTCCTAAGAACATTTTACATATATATTTTTAAATAATTTTTATATCTGTTTGTATAAGTCTTATACATTATATAATGTATGACATATCATAAATAACATACATTTATTATCATTTATTAATAATTATATTATTAACCCAATAGTAATTTAATAATTAATTTAGTTACTATAATTATATTTCCAATGTTACTTATATACAAATACATCAATGTATAACAGTATATAATATATAGTACATATATATGTATATACATAAAATTATATCCCCTGATAATTTTATCACCACATTAGTCATATCTTGACAAAATTTTTATTGAAATATAACTGACATAAAGTGTCTAAATATTAAACGAAGTGTACAGCTCAATGAATTTTACAAAGTGAATACACCTGTGAAACCACCACCCAGATAAGACATAGAGTATTAACAGCCTCCCAGAAACCTCCCTAATGTCCATTTACCTTTATTCCCTATGGAAAAAGAGAACACCTATTTTACTTCCATTTCCATAGATTACTTTTTGCCTCTTTTACAACTTCATATAAATGGAATCATTTTTTTCACTTAACATTCTGTCTGTAAATTTAATGATCTTGTGTGTGGGAATTGTATACTTTCTTTCATTGTGTGAATACGACACAACTTATTGTACGGGGTTTTGTTTTTATGCCCTAGTTTTGAACAATTAAAAATAAAGTTACAATGAGCATTTTTGTACCTAGGAGTGGAATTACTTGGTCATAATATATGCATATACCCAGCTTTAGCAGATACTATCAAAACATTTTGCAACGTGATCATACCAATTTATATGCCCTCCAACTGGTATGATATTCCCAGTTGCTGCATATCTTTGCCAATATTTGCTTTAGACGTTTTTTTATTTTAGCCATCCTGGTAGGCATGTAATGCATCAGGGTTACCTTTTGCTTTTCTCTGATGACTAACAATGTAGAGTGCCTTTTCAAAATTAGCCATGTGGATATTCTCTTTTGTGAAGTGGTCATTTAAATCTTTTCCTCTTTGTTCTCTTAGGTTGTCTGTCTTTTAAAAAAAAGTTTTCTGTAAATTTCATTATATAACCTATATATGAGCTCTTTATTATAAATATCCTCTCCTATACCGTGGTACGCCTTTAAACCCTCTCAGTGGTGTCTATTGATAAATAAAAGTTTTTAAATTTAATGAAGTCCAATCTATCAACCTTTTCTTTTACGGTTATCAATATTCAAGAAATCTCTATTACCAAAGTTATAAAGATTTTTATGCTTATGATCCATTTGGATTTGATTTTCATATTCTGTGAGCTAGGGATCAAATATTAATAGATTTCCAATTTACCCAGCACAATGTATTTATTTAAAGGGACTATCCTTTTCCCACTGTTCTATAGTAGCCCTTTATTGTAGATTAGATGACTATATCTGAGGAGATCTATTTCTTGACTCTATATTATTACACTGGTTTTTTTATATATATAGTGTCACCAATACCATTCTGTTTTAATTACTATAGCTTTAAAACAATTTTTGGTACCTGTTAGTATAAGAGCTGTAACTGAATTTTTTCCTTCAAAATTGACTTAACTATTCTTGTCCTTTTCATTTTGATAAAAATTTCAAAGTCAGCTTGCAATTTTTATACATGCAAAAAATGTACAGAAATTTGCACAGATTGTATTTAATCGATAAACCAGTTTGGGGGAGATTTTATGGTTTTACAATATGGATGTGATTTATTCTTCCATTTATTTCAGTCTTTAAAGTTCCTTTGAGTAATGTTTTATGATTTTATATGTATGATATAATTTTATAGTATATATGTATTATAGTATATTTTATAGTATAATTTTATTATGCTAACACAAATATAAATAAAATATTGATTTATTTCCCATGTAAAAAGTTTCTCTCAGTAATATTTTATAACTTTACAAGACTTGTTCATCTTCAATTTTTTTCCTCATTTGATAAGAGATATTAAATTTATCAAATGCTTTATTGAATCTATTGAGAGGTTGGGTTTTTTCCCTCCTTTTTTCCATGACTGAGGTGAATTACATTATTCTCTAAATGTTTAACAACGTAGCATTCCTGGAATCAACCTGGTTTGGTCACTATTACCCAACTGTTGTTGGACTTGATTTATATGTATTATTTTGTTGAGGATATTTTCATTTATATTCATGGGAGAAACTGGCTTTCGCTCTCCTTTCTAGCAAAATCTTTTTCAGGTTAAGTAGCAAAATTATGATAATCTCCAAAAATGTGTTTGGAAGTGTTCCCACATTTGCTATGCTCTGAAGGAGTTTCTGAGAAATTCGTGTTATTTCTTCCTTAAGTGTTAGAAGAATTAATGAGTAAAGAAATCTGCTCCTAGAGTTGGGGGTGGTAGAAAGGTTTATAAGTACAGATTCCATTTTGTAATAGGCGATAGACTATTCAGAATTTATTTTTTTTATTTTGACTTTAGTAAATTATTCTTTTTGTTTGAAAAGTTGTGTCTCTTTGACCATGACTTTTTAAATATTGGCATAACTTGCTCATTACATCCTTTTATTAACCACTTTAATATCTGTAAGATCTTTAGTTAATCTGAAAATTTGTGTTTTTCTCTTTTAATGATATCAATTTTTCTAGTAGCTTATATATATTATTAGGATTTTCAAAAACTCAACTTTTGCCTTTATTGATTTTCTCTAACTTACCTTTGCTGTTTCACTAATATCTGCTGTTAGCTTTATTATTTCATTTCTTACATTTTCTTTGGGTTTAATTTGCTATCCTTTTTCTAGCTTATTTGATGAATATTAGATTAATTATTTTTAGTATTTCTTCTCTTGTAATACATATTTCCGTGTAGGCCTTCAGCTGCATCCCACAAGTTATATATCATTTTTATTATCATTCATTTTAAAATATTTTCTTATTTACTGATATTCTAATTCCTATTTTGACATCATCTTCAGCCCATGTGTTGTTTAAAAATGTATTGCTTAATTTTCAAATATTTGTGGATTTTCTAGTTGTCTATCAGAGGATTCCACTGAGGACTTTGGGTATTTACTGAATCTCCTCCTCCTTGGCATACTCTAAACTCCTACCTGTCTTTCCAGCAGTGCAAGTCTGTCAAAATCTCAACCTAGGTCTTTAGCCTCCCAGGATTTTCTTACCCCATTTCTGTGCATATCAAACTTTAACAAAAACCTTGATGAAAAATTGCACATAGAATGTTAGGTTCAAGTCAGTGAGGTTCAGTTTTCTTTTCCCTGGGATCTGATTTCATAGGAAGTGGGTGCCTTGGAAATACTGATCTCTAACCATTACTTCTCAAGCCCAGGGAGACTGCTGCAAGCCCCATGCACTGCTCTGCATTTAGTATCCACTTCACATGCTGAAAATAAGCATAGGATCCAAATTAACAAAGGCAAACATGGTGCTCAACTCAATGTGCTTCTCTTGTCTCTGAGATTTTTAGCCTCTCAAGTCCTACCTGCCTTAGTTGCTTTCTGATGTCTTCAAGCAGTTGCTTTTGTATTTTATCCAACTTTTACAGTAGTTCCCAGTGTGAAAGTTAGTTTGATAGAAGCTATATCATCATGGCTAGAAGCAGAAATTTCTTCAACCAGCATTTAAACCTACCAAAGAGTCACAGATTCAATTCTTGTTTAAAAAGTTTTACTTCCTAGTCAAAATTCATATAGGGTGAAAAAAGCAAAAAATAAAAGAAAATAATAATTTATTTTTAAAATATAAAAAAATTTTTTAAAAAATGTTTTACTTCCCCTCCTAACCACTATGGGAGAAGGATATTTCCTCTCGTTCTGGACCTTGGGTTTGGCCTTGTGACTTTCTTTGGAGTTGGGAATATTAGCAGACATGATGCAAGCAGGGACTTTAGATGCCTTGGCTTGGCTCAGCACATCTTCCTGGTCTTTTGCCATGCCATCAGAAGAACTTGTCCAGTTGGCCTGCTGTTCCAAGTAGGATCAAAAACATGTGGAACTGTTTCCGGACCAATCCACAGTCCTGCAGCTTGAAGTATAACTGCCCAGTTGTGCCCCAGGTGAATGAAGAGACCAAAGCCACCCTAGAGACTCATGAATGAGCTCAAACAACAGAGCCACCATAGCCAACCAGCATGGCATGGAGAATAAATTATTATGGTTTTAAGATATTGATCTGGGGAGTAGGTATTATGTAGCATTACTTGGGCAATACGGAAATACTGACTGATACACTGAGACTTCTCTTTAAGGAATTTCTAACTGCCCTCCTTCCCCTACTTGCCTCTCTTTCTCTCTCTCTTTCTCTCTCTGAACACTGGAAACCATTAATTATTCTTGACAGCATGGATTCCAGAATCACAAATCCTACCACAGATATTTTTATCAGTTTTTTCTCCATAGGGGGAAAGAGAGGGACTCAGTGTTCAAGATTTGTCAGTTAGTTCTACATAACAGTTGAAAAATAAATGAATTGGACGAAAACACAGCAAGACACTATTTAGTGTTGCTAACTCTTAGATGAGAAGAGTTACTATCCTAAAATAGTAGGAAAATTGTTATTCCACATGCATAAAGAACAGTTATGTGAACACCAGTCCAACCTTAGCCCACGGGTGTGGAAAAATGCAAACCAAAAATCTGAGCATATTTTCCTGGCTTATATTGTGTCTGAGAGTCGTCTGACTTATCGTGGCGCATCCAATGGTTTCTAATAAGTGAAAATAGTGAACTGCCTTACAAGAGAAAGAAGCCATGGTGCCCCATTAGCGTGGATATGCTTATGTAGAAAAAAGGTCACATTATTAGTGGACTTCGGTAGATTCTTTGAGTTGGAAAGACTGAGAGGTACCACAAATACCACAACAATTTCCCATTTGAAGGCCAAGTGTGCCAATCATGGAATCCTTGACAAAGATTATTGCTCACAATAGGCAATATTCCTCAAAGGAATCCAATGGTTTTGCCAAAGCATGAGATTTCAAACACAAACAGGCCCACAGGAATCCTAAGGCTGTGGGCTTAATGAAAAAAAAATTTTCAAACAATGAAACACAGGCCTACGTGGTTTGGATATTTGTTTATTTGTCTGGGGGGACAGGAGGGTAACAAAGCACACTTAATAAGTTGTCTGTTTGTTTAAAAATACTTTGCTATGAAATAACAAAGAGCATTTTGAAAGAGAACGTTTAACCATTTATTACTAAGAACTTAGAAGGAACAAACTATAATGTACTCATCCTATGGTCATCACAACCTTCAATAAAGGGTAAATGTCACAAATAAGACAAAGCTTTTTAGCCTTGATCTTTACACTCAAAGGGTTGCAAAGGGCTGACGTGGGGCTGAAGATCAAGTTTCTTCACTTCAATCAGTTCATTAATATTCTTCTTTATCAGTTTCCTTAAAAGTTTTTTTCTTTTTTCTGGATATAAAAATAATACATGATTATTGTTGAAAATATATAGAAAACTATAATGAAACTAAAAGTAACCTGCAATTTCATCATCTAAGTATTGGTGCACATATTTAGGTATCTACGTTTGTATATAATTTTAAAATGAAATTAAGTTTATAGTGTGTATATAGATTTGTGCCCTCATGTTTACACTTAGTATCATATCATGAACACATTAATATGCAATTTAATATTTTCTGTTTTATATGTTTTTCTGCTCTTTCCTTTGCATGTGTGTCTTTTGTGACAAAAACTGTTTTATTGTATTTGTCTTGTCCACAGATTCTATTCATAATAATTTTGGAGACACTGAAAGCAGATTATTTTAAAAATTATTTTAACAAAGCAGTTTATATTTCAAAAATATTTATGATATGTACTATTTATATATGCTTAGATATATTTACTTATGATATAGTTTTGACATATTTTTGAAAAGTATAATATGTACTTTTGTAACTAAGTATACAATAATTATTTAGACAACCATTTTCAACACTCACTTCAAAATCTTTCAAGCCATGATTTTTCTATGTTTTGACTTTTTCACTTTTTTCAAGTACTCTTGGATTTTTGTTTGTTTGTGTATACTGATACTACATTGGAGAATGTATTAATATTTCTGGCTTCCTCTCACATAAAACTCAATTTGTTTTGTAATGAAATCATAAATCATAGAATTTTTAATTAAATATTTATAAGTTCTTCCATTGCATGGAGACGTTTAAGGTCAGTCCGATACATGTACAGTACTTCTCAAAGTAAACATTTTATTCTCTCTGCATATTTGCAATTTTTTTCTTTATTTTATTATTTTCAAACAATTTGTCTGAATTTATCTAGTGTTTTTTTAAATTTAATTTCAGAATATTGTGGGGGTACAAATAATTTGGTTACATAAATTGCTTTGTTACCATGGCCATCCCCCAGATAGTGTGCATTGTACCCATTAGGTGTGAATTAACCCATCCCCTCCTCCTCACTCCCACCTGGTTGATTTCTGATGAATGTTATTTCCATATGTGGTGTGTTTTTCTTATCACATATTTTTTTCCTAGAAATGTTGTCAGGTTTTCAGTCTACATATACAGATTTTCAATCTTCAAATGCATCCTTGAATATTGCTTATAATTTAAGAGCAATTTTCCTCAAGGATTCTCAAAATTCCAGGTTCTCTGTCCTCTGCCTCACAACATCTCCCCTCTTTTCATTTTCATACATTTTATAATATTTTTTTCTGTCTCTTGAAAGGGGAAAAGGTTGCCCTCCATATCACAGGTTTGGTTTTCCCAGCGTCTCATTTCTACCTTTCCATCTGCAGTATGAATTTTAATCCACGGTTGGGTCTTTAGTTTCTTGTCTCCCTCACTTCTGCCTCCTACTCTCCTTTTTAATCTTATCCTGCATCTGTTCACTTCAAATCCTTCTCCCCTTATGGCTTTCTGCTTCTGTTACAAACAGGTTGTATCTTCTTACATCCTGCCAAACTGTGCAGCAGTTTTCCAAAAACTTTTCCTGGATCCGGAGTAAGGCATGTTCAGAAGTCTGCTCTTACTCAAATTCTGTAAGATGCCGAATATTCTGGTCCCTAACCCTGTAGTAGTTTATCACATATCACCCCTTTTTCCCCCTCTCACTCTATCTAGCATGACAAAAGATCTCACCACTTCAAAATTAACCGGCTTCCCTGGATTACTCTTTACTCATTCTATTCATGTTGACCTGGCTGAATCCACTCTTTGTATTTATCAAGGAAAGGTGGTTTGATGTGAAAGAAAACCCCTCAACCAATTCCAAAGTCTGGAAAACTTTCTTCCACCTAGTATCACTCAGCTCACATTCCCCTGGTTCTTCTATGATGCTGTCTGGTGGCTTGAGAGAAGAGTAAGAATTTGACAGTTATAATTCTCAACAAGTAACATCCATCCATCTATCTTTTCCTTCATCCTCATCTTGTCCTTTGCCTGTGAGACCTTCTCCTCTAAGACAACAATGTACAAATGCCTCCTCTGCCTTCCTCTTCCTGCCTGCTTCGCTTCTGAGAATTAGTGTCTCGTTGGGTGTAGGAAGAGAGGAACTGAGAGAAGAGAGAGGGTATACTACAAAATGTTCTCACCACAAAGCAATGATAAATGCATAAGGTGATGGACACACTAAATACCCTGGTTTGATCATTATACAATGAGCATATGTATCATAACATCAAATTATACCCCATAAATACATGTAATTACAATGTGTCAGTTTAAAGAAATTAATTATTAATAGTCTTTTTAAAAAAGAGAGAGAGATGAAATGTTTTTCCACCTAATTCCAGGCAATCAGTCTCGCTCTATTTTGGTGGAATAACTCTAGCATCTGCATTTTTCAGATTAGGCATTTTTCAATTAATTGAAGGTGGTAGAAATTCCATCCAGATTTTTGTATTATTAGATGCTGATTTTCCTTACTTCTTTGCTGTCTTGATGGGACAGCCTGGAGAGAGGCTGGATTAGAGGCTGTTAACTGAGATCCTATTGACCTAACACTGCCTTTCATTAAATATGAACACTTTCCCTCATGTAAACATTTTCCTTGTGGCACTGACAGTACTGCAGCTCAGATCCGAAGCATGAATCTCTGATCGATGCAAACTTGATAGAAGAAGCCTCACTATGAAAGATTCAGACCAAACCTCTCACCCCAAAAAGCATCTCCTCACAACCTGCCAACAGTTTCATTTTAGCCATTGAAGATCGGATGACACACGTTGTTGTGATGTGCAGTTGCTCTCCTATGCCTAATTGTCGACTAACAGCATTGGCCTTTGATATCTCTTAAATGTATTTGGGGGAATCTCCAGAATTTATATTCCATAATATATATGACCATTCCATCATGTCAAACAAAACCTGTTTACTTGAGTGAATTGAAATTGATAGGAAATAATTGCATTATTCCCAGCAGTGAGGACATAGGAATCAAAAATAATATTTGACAGAATGTATTAATATTAGTTTTACTGTTAAGTCAGCTATTTTACTTTATAATAATTGCAATATTCTTCATAGTGATATAACAAGTATGTGGTGAATAACCATCACATTACTGCAAATGACATTAAATATCTAAATTGATTCAAGTATAGAAATATAATTAGACAACTATTGTTGTGATAAACATTTGTTAATCAGCACTTAAATGAATCTAGATTTTAGGTTCCAGGAGTCTATGGATTCCATAAAATTGGTTGTGAATTTCTGTGTGTATGTGTGTGTGTGTAAGAGTGTGTGGGATTTTTTATCAAGAAGGTCTAGAGTTTTCAAGAAAATCTCAAAGGTATTTATGGCCAAAAGTAGGTTAAAAATCATGCTTTAGGTTTTTTTTTTTTTTACTTTTAGAAATATTTTTATAGCAAATTTTCTTTCTATCCCCCATTATTTTGAAATGATGAACCCATTGCTCATGAAACAAAGATTTAAATGTTATCAGGAAAGCTAGGAGGCTCATCTTGGAAAAACATACCATATTATCACTAACAATCTCTGGGTCCAGGATATGCCCCTTACTAACCTCCTAGAACCTTAGTTTCCTTATTTACCAAATAAGAAGTTTTGGACTAGATGGACGAATTCTAAGATCACTCCCAGCTGTAAAATCATAGGACTAGTCTTAAAGACTCACATATAAACTTTAAAAAAATAAAGTAAATAAGACATTTGGTTAGAATATGCTTGCAACAGATATGATTTTATTAACATAATCAATAAAGTATTTATACAGGAAATTAAACTCTTTGTGAGTTCTCAGAATTTCATATAAACCATTGTCTCTCAACATCACATCTTTTGAAAGTTAGACATTTGATTTCAGATGAAATTAATTGATTGGTTTATATATTCTACTGTTTAAATTCTTTTCTGTTGTAAAGTTTTGCATGACATTCAAAAAGCTTAATGAACAAAAGCAAACATTGTGGTGGCCTATTGAGATAAAATAAGCAAATTAAAGAGCAAAAAAATGGTATAAACACGATGGCTTATATAATCTAAACATGTGGTTGAAAGAAAAGGAAAACAACTCTTGTCTTCTCTAGAATACTTGTTATAATTTAACAGCAGGACACTCAAAATGTGGTTGGAAATGAGTGGTATATAATCACTGTAAAGAGGAAAGAGAGGAGCTGGCTGAGAAACACTGGACAGGTTTAGATACTGTAGGAGATCACTGTTTATTTGTTCTAAAAGGAAGTTCAGGCAGTCTGTTAGCCAGCACCCCGGGATAAACCCATAAATATTTACTATCTACTTGGCTTGACCACGGGACAAGTGACTGAAAATTACTCACTTCATTTGACTGGAGCTTGGACCACACATCTGACATCTGCAGGCCATTCAGAATAACTGGTCACATCATGAAGAGCTATTTTTGAAAATCAGGTGGATTTTTCAGTTTGCAGTTCAAACCATTGTTCCATGTGCTTTTGATGGGCTCAGAACAGATTCCACTCAGTATGAGAACAGAGGTGCTGACAGTTCTCTATCTCATACTCTGATTATTTGTTTTAAGATGAACGTGTGAAGCTAATGCGTATTGCCAGAAACAAATTTTGAGGAAAAAGACTAAACCAGATAATAACTATGTCTACAGGCAAGAAATCAATATACATATGATTGAGTCACTTTTTGAGCCTTATAAATTGGCCACTTTCTGATTATGGAGATAAGTGGAGCAAGATTAGGCACTTGAGAAGCTCATGCTACATGTGACTGCAGACGACAATGGATGAAACAGGATCCAGAAGGTACCACGGAGGAGCTGGTGTTTGAAATGAGATTCAAAGACCCAATAGGTCTTCTGTAGGCCATGATGGTATAAGAGGAGATGAGTAAGACTCTGATGCCCCCAAACACTTTCAACAGTGATATATAGTTTCAGATGATTCAAACATCTGTGCAAGGAGATATGAAAGATACGTTTGGAATGAGTGAATCTACAAAAGGTCTTAAATACCAAGATGAGATTTATGGGTTTTATTATTCAAGCAAGAAGGAAACCACTTAAGCGTTATAAACAGAGAGCAGTGTGATCAAGGCCAGTTTTGTAAGGTAGGTCAGAAGGAATAGGTGAGATAGATTGGAGGCAGAGATGCCCACAAGAAAGCCAATGAAATAGAATAGGTGTGAGGAGGTGGGTCTCAACTGAGGTGGTGGCATGGAGGTGCAGGTGAGGTGAGGAGTACAGAGACCACTATATTGTCACTAGTCACTGCATTGTTGATCTCAGCTCCTTACCATGCAACAGTGATGAGCAACTGTAGAAAAAAGCAATTTTTTAGGCTAGGTAAGTAGTTTAAAGACCAAACACTCAATCATTTCCCTCATAGCTCTGAAATTCACCTCTTTGTGGAAGCAGACCAGCCAGAAGATGTGATCCTGAACTCTTATCTCCTTGGCCTCTGGCCAAACTACCATGAACTGAATTTCATGCTAATGTGATACCACTGATGAGAGCAAGGCGTAGCACAAAAGATATTGTGTTGATGCTGAGAATGTTGGTGAAGGCATGATTCACCATACCACACTGGACGATCTTAAGGGTAATCCCAGGTAGATGTTTGGGATATTTGCAATGGTTGTGGAGTTGTGTTTCTTCAGGGCATTTGGTTTGTTTATTCTGATAGATAATTATGAAGTTTATGATTAATCAGGCTCCCCTTTCAGGAATTACAACCAGAAACTTCAGAGCCAATGTGTGGCCCTTATACTAATAGTAAGTGCTTCTGTCCTTATTGATCACCTTTGTGTTAACCACCATGTAACGCCCTCGCCTATTTTCTCTTTCCTCTTTTTACTTTTCTTCTATTTTTTGCACGAAATCTTTCTGAACTTTATAAAGCTTTGTAAACCACCTTAAGTATTTTCTAGAATGATTTCTAGTATGATTAGGAGAAAGGAATTAAATGCTGAGTAAACACTAATTCTTTTCCCTGTAGACTACCTCTCCTATCCTCCTTGGGTAGGAGTTTTAAAAAAATGACAGAAGCGAATTTATCTTTAAAAAGATGCATTGTGTTTGGTATTTTGAAAGCATCCAAACAAAAGTCAAAAAACAATGAAACCAAAGATCTACAACTTCAGACAACTGTTTGTAGAAGGTAGAAGTAGCAGAGGAGAATGGATAACATAAGACTATGGGAAACTAAATTTTGAAAGAAACTAGAACAAAAGTCAGGGTCCAGGGAGAGATGAGGGAAACACCCAATTTAAATACTTCTAATTAGAGAAGTTGTTTAATGGATACAAATATACAGTTTAATATTAGAAATGAAACTTAGTGTTCATTAGATCCGTAGGGTGACCATCGTTTACAATAATCTGGTGTATATTTCAAAACAGCTAGGAAAGAATGTTTCCAGCATAAAGAAAAGACAAATATTTAAGGTGATGGATATCCCAATTACACTGATTTTATGTTTACAAATTATATGAACATATTAAACTATCACATGTGCCTCAAAAATATGTGCGTCTATGAATGCATCAATTTAAAAAAAATCAAGTGGAATAAATAAATAAATACTTCTGATTTTAACCACTAGATGAAGTAAAGCCAAAAACTATATGGTTGGTACTGAAACGATGAGAACATCCCATTTCCTATATAATAAAATGCTCTCACAGATATGTTGAAATTGATTTAGATAAGAAATTTTGCATGTATTCCCTGTCATTTTTATAATTTATATACTGACGGGACATTCACAGAAGAAGGAAATGATGTTCTCTATGTTGTAGGTTATAGAAAGAAACGAGCAAGTTAAAAAGACTATCCCAAGATCCCACAGGGATTTTTGACAGAGTTGCTGATGGAAGCCATCGTCCTATGCAATGGGTTGACAGGTGATTCAGACCTGTATTATATATTCCACGGGGTTCATAAAAAATAAAAAATGGTATCACAATGTGAGTCTCTGTAGTCACCTGTCAGTCCCTCGTCCCTAATGAATAGATACAGAAACTCGCTAAATACCCTGTCTCGTTACTCATGGCTTCACTCCCACTTATATGTGATACGGACTAAACAGACATGAGCACAGTACTGTGACCGCAGACATGGGCACAGTACTGTGCTTCTAGAAGCTAGAGAAAATGTGTGCCATGACAGATACCACTAATGTTTTAATCAGACTTCAGGGTCATTTAGTCAACAGATATTTATAGCCTACTATGGGCTATGCAATGGGGAGCAGCAATGTACAAGACAGACCTGGTTCCTACCCTGGAGCCTGTTAATTACAATACTTATTGTGAACTTACTGCTCTGTTCCAGTCACTGTGCATCACTCACTTCATTTAAACCTCACATCAATTCTATGAGGTAGATGTTATGATTGTCCTCATGTCACAGATGAAGAAAGTGAAGCACTAAAACGTTAAGTACTGTAACTTGAATTTCCAGTTTCTGTTCCAAAATGTAGGAAGCTTAGAAGCCATCACTCCCACCTCCTACCAAGAAAAAAAGCTGAGCAAGCGAAAAGTCAACAACTCTTCTTAGATCCACCAAAGAATTGAGGCAACAGGGTAAACTGCTTCCCTGAAAACTAGAGAGACAGATGGGTAGATACAGAGAATCATAGCTTCTTAGCAAAATTCCCACAGCTAGAGCTAGTACGGCAAGAGCACTTAGAACTGAATTAATGAATTGCTGAGTGCTTAGTGTAGATTAAGTTGAAGGTTAAAAACTCCAGGGAGCCCGTTCCTAGAGGCCCCCATACTTCTGTGAGTTTTATCTCCAAGAGCTCCATCAGGGTCTCATGGCGAAGATCTGAGAAAAATCCTCTCCCTCTTCTGGCAGGGGACAAGGAAGAGGAGCTATTTTGACATATGATCAGACTCCTCTGTTCTCCCTAAAAAGGAAAGGGAGGAGGCTTCTCCCAAAAGAAAACCAAAACATAACCAACATATATAGAAAGGGAAATATCCGGCCGGGCGCGGTGGCTCACGCCTGTAATCCTAGCTCTCTGGGAGGCCGAGGCGGGCGGATTGCTCGAGGTCAGGAGTTCGAAACCAGCCTGAGCAAGAGTGAGACCCCGTCTCTACTATAAATAGAAAGAAATTAATTGGCCAACTAATATATATAGAAAAAATTAGCCGGGCATGGTGGTGCATGCCTGTGGTCCCAGCTACTTGGGAGGCTGAGGCAGGAGGATCGCTTGAGCCCAGGAGTCTGAGGTTGCTGTGAGCTAGGCTGATGCCACGGCACTCACTCTAGCCTGGCCAACAAAGTGAGACTCTGTCTCACAAAAAAAAAAAAAAAAAAAGGGAAATATCCAATCCCAGTACCTGCTAGACTTCCATGTGGGGGAAAGAAAATAGGTAATTCCGACTCACTGAAAGACTGAGACCTAATGATAGGACTATAGAATATTCTCCATCCTCCACAATTTACCACCAGAAGATTACAGTTAAAATAACTGCAAGCCTCAAACTCCATTGAAAGAGTCTCCAGAGAAATCCAAAGCTAATAAGGGGACAAAAACAATGACACTAGAAGATATTTTAGCTTCTTATACCACAGCTACAGAAACAATACACACAGGCTAACTCCTAACCAGGAAAACATAAAACCTCACACTGCCTCTGTTCCTTTTACCAGCTATATCACGTCCAGCTTTCAATGAAAAATTACAAAATATGCTAAAAGGCAGAAAACAATCTGAAAAGATAAAGCAAATCATCAGACCAGATTCAGATATGGGAGAGATTTTGAAATGAACAGACTGGGAATGTAAACTAGCTATGATTATGCTAGTTATGCTAGATTATGCTAAAGGCTCTAATGGGAAAAATGGATGCCATGCAAGAACAGAGGTATAATGTAACCAGAGAGGTGGAAACTCTAAGAATCAAAAGAAATGCCACAAATCAAAAAACTGTAATGGAAATGATGAATGCATTTCATGGGCTCATCAGAAGACTGGACACAAATGAGGAAAGAATCAGCCAGCTTGAAAATACATCAATAGAGACTTCGGAAACAGAAACACAAACAACTGCAAAGAGGAAAAAAAATGGAAAAGGTGGAACAGAATATCCAACAACTGTGGGATAATTACAAAAGATGCAACATACGTGTAATGGGAACAGCAGAAGGAGAAGAAATAGAGTAAGTGGGAGGAGAGTCATGAGGACGTGAGTTGTAATGAGAGTGTATAACCAGGAAATCTAACAGAATCTAGGCTTCTCTAGAGTGTTGGGAACCATTGAAAAAGAGACACAAAATTCAAATAGTTTTCAATATATCGGCTTTATTGCTGACATGATTCGGAGAAAGTCACTTGGCCCAAAGGCAAAATGACTTCCAAATATCTGCTCATCACAAATTCGATGTACTCACTGAGTCAAAACAGGGATGCTAAAGAGTTACTGTGCCCTGTGCTAGTCTTGTTGCTTGAAGGAAGTAGAAATTGAGAACAGGTGTAGCCCCTGGGTGTTTAGTAACACAAGAGAAAGCCAGAGATGGGGATGGAGTCATCCTTTCCCTAAGGTTTCCAACCAGCAGAGTTACTCCTGTGGAGGGAAGTTAGAGAGGAACACAGAAAGCAATTGAATGGAAAATATCCCTCCCCTCAAGGAGGGAAGAGTGCCGAGCCTTGTAAGCACTGTGAGCACAGGAAATACGCATTCAGCCAGGGAGAAAGCAACCTTTAAGATGCCCCCTTGAAATTATACAGGAATTAATTTGAGGAACAAGGCAGGCATCAGAAACATACTAGATTTTAAAACTAACAATTTTAAATGATATTTGTTCTGATACTTTTTTTTTTCCTGGATGGCTTTTATGAGCAATGATGGGAAATGTATACATAAAAGGATCATGGGGGGCGGGAAAGAAAAAGAAAGAGATATTCCATTAGTAAAAACAAAAGTCATGCCTTATTCATATTCGTTTTCCTAGATCCTACGGGAAACAGTGCCTTGGTAGATATAGTGTTTATACATGAATTTTATAGTGGGAGACAACAAGGCGCATATAAAGCAACTATTTATATCTATTGAAAAGAATCATTTATTATCAAATATTCTTCAAAATGTCCCTGAGTTAATGGTTATCAGATAAAACCAATAAAATAATTCCGGGTCACTGAATATGTAAATTAATCAGAGGAATAAATGAATTGTTTTCTCCAGAATAACTAGAGGGTTTTGAGTTAAAGGGGAAACTACTTGACAGCATGAACTGAGATTCCCCCCCCCCCCGAAATTTAGGATTATTCAGAAAAAAGTAAAAGCACTTTGAGACATTTATGCAAAACTTCTGATGTGGGAAGTTTCACCCTTGTCAAATTGAAGGCATTTATTATCTTACAACAATATGGCTTGGTTGAGTGATGAGATTAAGAGCTATTAAGGAAGGGATTGGGAAGATAAAGATAAACCTGAAAGGGAAAGTGAGATTAGAGGGAAAGTGAAAGTCTAGGGAGGAAGGCAAGCTTAGGCTCTAAAGAGAAACGTGGGCAGTGGGAAGCTATTGTCCATGAGCAAGGGCGTCTTCCTTTTCCATTTCAAACCTTCACCTTATAGATAGATATGAATGAGGTTATTTCATATTTTAAACACACAAACAAAAAAGCCAAAGCAGTCTGGCTAGCCGAGCTGCTGTTGACAGAGCAGGACGCGAGCTGTATCCATGGGCTGTGTTCTCGACCGGACTCCTTTCCAGCCTGAGCTGAGCATCATTTATTTAGGAACCCAACTGGACTGTCTTTGTTGTTCTTATTTCCATTGCTTTTTCAGTTTCCTGCCTATAGCAATCAACTCAATTCTAGGGTGTCATCCCTTATCTGTCCATTCATCCAGGATATTTTTGGACTGTATGTTTGATAACCATAAACTGGAAAAATGCATAAATATCAAGAGCAGGAGCCTTCAAAACCAGTAACAATAAGCAGTGATTTGTTGGACCAACTTGGCCAGTGCTGCCGAATCAATGTCCATAGACATGTTACTCTCCTTCTCATCCCCACCACCAAAAAACATTTATTCTCTCTTGTTCTTAAAATTAACAGTTTCCAGAAGTTAGAGAGCCTTTGCCCAGATCCTGTGTGATTCATTCTTTTTTACTCCTTAAATAACTGTTATGGTCCAGACATAGTTTTAGAAGTAGGCAAAAGAGAATGTTTCCTTAGGGAGACTTTAGGGACACTGAGGAATCATGCTGCCCGTGGTAGGTAACCAGCCTTCAAGAGGACCCCCCCAATGGCACCCATTGCCCCATTTCCTAACAGTCACACCCTGTGTAGCCCCCTTCCACATTGTACCAGGCCAGGTCACGGGGTCCAACAGAAAACACCGGGAGCGATGGTATGTCACTCTGAAATTAAGTTTTAGGAGGCACCATGATTTCCTCTTGGTTACACTTTCTCTTGGTCTCCCAGATCATTCATTTTGAGGGAAGCCAGCTGCTATGTCATGGGTACCCCTGTGGAAACGAACTGAAGCCTCCTGCCAACAGCCACCCAAGTGAGCTTGGAAGTGGATGCACCAGCTCCAGCCAAACCCTCAGTTTACTGCAACCCCGGCCAACAGCTTGGCTGCAACCTCAAGGGAGACCCTGAGCGAGAACCACCCAGCTAAGCTCTTCCTGAATTCCTGATTCTCAGAAACCTTGGGAGACAATGAATATTTTGAGTTTTGAGGTAAAGTGTTATGAAGCAGTAGATAACCAATACACTGCCCATGAATAAATTAATTTACTATTTAATTTATTTAACAAATATCTGTTAACATCTACAGTCTTTCAATCTCTGTAATAGGCACTTCAGAGACATACTAAAACAAGGTTTTGGCTCCCTTGAGGAGCTAATAGAACCATTTGGAATACAGATACATAAATAGTTTTAAGTTAATAAGTGCAGTGAAAAATTACATTTAAAAAAGCATGCAAGAAGAGGGACTTACTCTATCCAGGAATGTTTGGTAAAGCTTCATGGAATTGTCATACTTGAATTGTGTCTTGAAGAACACTTAGAAATTAGCCAATAAGGAGGTGAAATGCATTCCATAGAAGTAGCAGGCATGAACCAAAGCTGAATTTATGACATTGCATGCTATATGCAGGGAGTTGGAATCAGTTTCATGCTTCCTGAATGGAGTACTAGAAACAGAGAATGGTAGGAGAGGTATCTAGAGATGTACTACAAAGGATCCTGACTGCCATATATGGAAACTTGAAATTTATCCTACAGGTCTTGAGGAGCCAGTGGTACTATCTGTAAACAAAAAAATGTCACCATCAAATTTGCATTTGGTAACAAAATGGATGGATTGTGGCTTTGAGGACAAAAGGTCTAGAAGAAGCAAAGATACTAGTTGGGAAGCTAGTCTTGCAGTTGTCAGCTAACGGATGACAAGTCCTGAGTTAGGCCTTGGCAGCAGGAATGGAAAGGACTAAATAATTATTTGGATACAGGAAAAAGCAAAAGAGGAACGATGTCCAGTTTCATAACCGGGTGATATGACCCATGTGATACCACCGCCAGAGAAAGTATGTGGAGGAGAGGATTACAGGGAAAGTTTCTAGGTTCAGCCTGAGCTATGTGAAGGTTGAAACTGTTTCCCCTCGATATGAAAAATCACATAATCAGCAGCAATACCTATGCCTACAGCTAAAGCCCCACCATCCCTGGTAGGGAGGTGTGATACACCAAAGCACACCATGCGGCAGTGATGTACAGAGAACTGAGAATCAGAAAATACGCACACATAGGAATGGCAATCTTCCATGAATAGTAGGAAACTGGACTTTACGTAAATAAATTCTGGCCATCTTTTGAGTAGAGGAAGCAGAGCAAGGGGGTGTTGGCGATTCAGTGGGAATCCGGGAATGAAGCGGAAATGCTATTACACGCAGCAAGCCATATTTCTGGTTTAAAATAAAACCTGCCTGAATCAGGTTTCCTTTTCAAACATGATATTATCAAGAGTAATTGGATTATTTCAAATGTTATTTCTAGAGTTTCATTTTAAAATAAAATGATATTGGCCACTCAAAGCACAGACCAGATCGCCATCTGTTTCCTACTCCAGTATGTACTCGCTGTCTGGGCTTTGCCTGCTCAGAGAATGAGATGGAGAAAAAGCAAACGGCTTGGGGTTCTGGGGAGGAAGACGCTAGGGGACCTGACCATGACCGCATGACCCAGTTCTCTGTCTTCTCATTTGGGAAAGCTGTTGCTGGAGGAGAAAGAAAAAGTGAGAAAGGGAAGGAAGTTAACTTTTCCTTTTTCTTTTAGCATTTACCATATGTCAGGCTGGTAGGTGTTTTCTATACTTTATTGTTTAATCCTCATAGACTCGGAAGGAAGGTGTGCATTATTAATCCTTTTGCAGAAATGAGGAAGCAGGGCTTCAGAAAGGTTAAGTAATTTACCTAAAACTGAATAGGATACGCCTTTCAAAATCTAGTTTTTTCCCTTAATGTGACGAGTCAACTGTTCATCCATAGACAATGATAATGGCAGGAGCAAAGTTATCCCTTTGCTGGACAGGACACAGTTTTTCACTGTCATTGGAAGTGAGCTGCACTCTAGACAACCCATGTGAAAAGGGTAAGCAGACATGGTCGAGTAAAGAAGCAGGACTTTCCCTTCCCTGGTCTCACTGTACCGATAATTCCTTTCAGGATTGAAGTCAAGACTATTAAGCTTTTTACTAAATATTTCAAGTGGAAAAATCCTCATTCCCCTTATGAATTATAACTCTAATATTTGCTCATGTAGGGAAAGAAAAAAGAGAAAGAGATAGAGAAAGGTAAAGAGAGAGGGGGAGAGGGAAAGTGAGAGAGGGAGGAAGAAAAATGGATAAGGAGAGAGTAGGATACCTTGGTGGTTTCATGCTGGCCAGAAACGATGACTGTTGAAAAATTGTATGTAATTCTGTCAGGTTCTACTGTGAAAGGTTGGTTCTTGGCACGCCCATGGCTGAAGAATGACCACACATGCCAAAGTCAGGCAAGCATGGAAATAGGGTTTATTGAGAAAAGAAAGATAGGATTGATTGTAGGGCAAGAGAAAGGTATATGTTTACAGAGTATGATATATATGCCACAGATGATGACCAGACTCATTGTTGCAGTGGGAAAAGACAGCAAAAGTAAGAGGCCAAAAAAAGGGACTGGTTATGGTCTGCATCTTCTTTTATAGTACCTGGATGGGGCCCTCCCTCGTGGTTCAGACATCACTACAGAACCACTGTGATCGGACAGTTGGGAGTTGCATTACTGCGCATGTGGGTTGTTCTAGGTCAATTTCCAGACGCTATGGTACCTATACTGCTTGGCCTGTGGGCTAGAGTCCTCCCCAGGTATGGCAGTCACTGGGGAGATTGGGGTGGGGCAGGACTGAGATGGGGGCCTTCTTCCCAGGTAGGGCAATTGCACCAAAGCAACAGCACCCACTTTTGTCCCTAGGAGACCCAGAATCCCTCACTATCTACCTAACATTTCTATGAACTTTTTTCTAGGGAAATATATGTGTGCGTCTATGTGTGTATACAGACACACACATACAAATATGATATTTTCCTATAAGGACTTCTCTGCAATCTGCTTTTCTTTTTCATTTGCCAATATAGTATGTAAACATGTCATTATGCATATATCTACCAAATTCTTTGGAATGGCTTTACGGTATTCTATCATTCAGAAATGGACGCCAAACCTGAAGAGCATTTCGAGGAAGCTAATAAAGAGTGCAACAGCATGCAAATCTGCAACTAGCCACGTTGAGTGTCTCCAGTACCTTTGCTCTCTAGTGTCCATCTCTGTACCCTATAGCTAGTTGGCTCAAGAACCAGACACTTTCAGATAAAATTGTCCCAGAGCAGAATCAATGAAAAACCTTAATTGAGCCATCAATTGTTGGAGTCAGAACTAGACCCTTAAGTGCTCCTCAGCCTTTCTTGTGGTCCCCCTCCTTCTTTGCACACCCACCCAAGAGCCTGTGTTCAACACGTACACAAGGAAAACCACAGAGTGATTACCCTCCCTCCAATGGGCTTCGGAAGCTTACATACCACCCAGGCAAAACAGGTTATGGGAGTGGGGAGAAGAGGAATTCTGTTGAGGGGCAATAAAGGATTATTAGGGAAAATGAATGAATGGATCCAGGCATAGAGAGTCTTTTAAATAGTTATCTTTGGAATTTGAATGAGCCTGAGAGGCAGACATCACCTTGAAAAGGGTCTGTTCAGGTGTGGTTACATTATGATTCTACAGAGAAGGGAAGAAAACACTATTGCTCTTCTTGATGGGTCTGGATTTTAGGCAGATGAACTTCAACTTCATCCTGTGTTTGGGAGAGCCAGTGGGGGTTGGGGGCAGGGGAAGATCAGAGAGACCTAGAGGCTTCTCCAGTTCAGCATGTCAAGGAGTCATATTTGGGGGTATCAGTTTCTGAGCCCCAACAATATGTTTTCTCTCCCTGAGTTCCACTTCATTTTGTAAAGACACAGTGCCTTCGTGTAACAAAATATCCGCAGTGGCAGGAATTTTTAGAAGAGCCCCTATTTAGTTGACACAGGTCTTTCTCTTTGGGCACAGAGACGTGTTCCTGCCTCTTCAATGATACTGCTCTGAAGATCCCCAAAATGCCTTCTCTCCTTCCTTTAATCCTTAGCACGACAGCGACACTCGGAAAGAGCCACGTCACAAGACTCAGCGAGTTCTCTGTTTACCAGAAAGAAAAAAAGAAATTCACGGAAACGTCCACAGGTACCAAACACGAAGGGGAAAAAAATTCAAGAAAACAAATTAAAAAGAAAGTGTGGGCGGAGGACAGATGACTTGCTGGGATCTCCTCCGCCCTTCCTGTCTCCTGTCCCTACCCAGAGCACCAGTGAGACGCCCGAGGTATGGGAGGGCTCGCCACAACAGCGACAGAAAGCGTGAGTGAGTGCCTGCAGATGTGGGCGTGTGCCGCGGAGAGCCAGACTTGGAGAAAGGCTGTGTGTCGAAGGACAGAGAATGCGTCCCCTGGGGCAGGGGAGCATCTGTAGGAAATTACAAACTTGAGGTCGCAGGAGTGAGAAATTCAGTGTGGAAGAGACTCCAGCAGAATGAGTGATAGTATGTGCACAGGACAGGGAGCATGTGAGAGAGTGAATAACAGGGACAGATTTGTGTCCCAGAAAGGCACCAATATGTGTGACTCAGTGTGTGTGTGAGAGCAGAGAGGAGGAAAATAAATAAAAGAAATGAGAGGAGAGAAAAAAAAATAGGGATGAGACTGAGATTCTTTCCAGCAGGAGGGGATTTATATATGTGTGATGTCATTTTTGCGGAAACCGCATTGCATGTCAACCCAGTGCCACCAACAAGAAATTCAGTCTTAATCCAACAGAACTCCTCTGGCTTATAAAGCATAGTAGAACTGGATGACAAGAGGGTTAACGATATCCCTGCATTTTAATGAATTGAAGTCATTTAAATGATGTAGCCAGGAAAAGCATATTAAGGACAGAAATAAGAACCATTGCACAAAATATGTGTTATTTTACTGTTTTGTTGAGATTTCTATTTCATCGATTATAATGTTACGTTGTAATCCTCAAATGGCCACTTATTTCATTTGTCTATTTCCCAATCCATACTGGATTTCCCACATAATGTTTGCTGCACAGTTTATAAGTATTTGTTGAGTGACCGTATTAATTAGTAAGTGAATAGGTTAGTCCTAAATTGAAGATTACAACTCCTGCCTCCAATCTGCAGGTGATATAAGATGGCAGTTCATAGATTCCCTCTAGACTCCGGTCATTCCTCCAATGTCAAGCATATTGATAGCAAAAATCATGGTTATCATTGCCACGAATGAAACGCAATGATCTACGCACTCAGTTTTCACCACAATAGTTTTGAATGTCGCTCTTGGAAAAGCAAAGTGTTAGAACTTGCTCATAATCATTTAGGACCCAGGTTGTAGGGAAAAATAATTCTCTCTTGGGATCTGAATATCAAATTCCTTTTTTTTGAAACAGGGTCTTACTATGTTGCCCATGCTGGTCTTAAACTCTTGGCCTCAAGTATCCTCCCACTTCAGCCTCCCAAGTAGCTGGGATTACGGGTTCGGCCACTGCACCTAGCCTAATGCCCATTCTGCATAAAAGGAACCTGTGGCCTAGAGCAGCGAAGTGACTTGCCCAGTCACACAGTTAATATATTCAATGGGACCTTCACTAAAATTTCCTAAATGAGAAAAGTGTTTTCTATTCCAAATGGTAGCAAAACTTTTCGTTTCTGCAGAAAACTCAGGAGAAAGCCTCCATTTCCCCATCTTGTATAACATTAACGATATGAACAAAAACTGAGGCAAAACACCTTAAAGACATTATTCAGTTTCCTTGAGCTATAGAAGGTTCGAGCTATAGAAGAATTTCTCTATTCATAAAGGA
This sequence comes from Microcebus murinus, assembly GCF_040939455.1. NCBI lineage: Eukaryota > Metazoa > Chordata > Mammalia > Primates > Cheirogaleidae > Microcebus > Microcebus murinus. The sequence goes on along the minus strand of NC_134122.1, from coordinate 47,719,071 downwards.
AATGTATGTATCTGCAAGGAAACATTGTGAGTAGACCATCATATTAATCACATCTCTAGTAAAACCCCAAACCCTTGATTGTGGGCACTCTGAGGGTGTGAGTTTCAGTTCATGGGTAAACTCCACCCAGGACTGTCCCTTTTCCGGGCATGGGGATAAGAAACGGTGCTCTGGTTAAGAGCTCATCACTAATTTGCTGAAGTTTGTTGCATCTGTATACTGCACTGGACACTTATGGGCATTTAAAAAAATGATTTGTATAATTCCAAAGTCCATTCCTTGCTACAGAATATTTTGGATCCTAAAACAACTCCGTACAGAGCTTGAATTTTGGAGTTCAAGTAAAAGCCCCAGTCAGTAATCCTACACAACAGATTAGACCTTCACTGACCAAAAAGCGAGTGTATCATTTCATGACAACACAAAGGTGAGTGAAAATATGTGCGGCTCTTATGTCAGAGGACCGGGTCATTACGTGGCCGGCAGAGTTTCTCACTTCAAGCTTCTCGCAGGACTACGGACTAATCTCTCCACTGAATTACTGCCTCCAGTCCCTACCGTGAGAACTCATGCGCCTAAAGGAAATTTTTTAAAATAATAATACACTTTAATAAATATGTATCTTGCAAAGGCCCCAGCACTGGGCCTGTTATTTCAAACATCTTCCCTCCCCTGATTTTTCCTGTGATTTTGCCAGCAGTGCTCGTGGCTCCAGGAGGTTTTCCTCACTCAGCCCCTTTTACTCCCATTTACAGTTTAATTGCCTTTAAATTCATAGCAGTTTGAGTCTCCCTACTGGTCTCAGCTATAAACGAGTGTGCAGCACAGACTCGATTCTTAGATAGGGGAGATAAAAACTCACTTCAAACTTAGAAAGGCGTCCAGCCTCTCAACAACATGCCCGGTGGTGTGCTCTTCTTCAAAACTTACAGAAGGGACAGGGAAGGCATCACGATTATTCCCCAGTTTACTTGAATTTTGTGCCAGGTGAAAGGAAGCTTAGAGACCTGGTGCTAGCAACTACATGAAATCTTTTGGTAATTGACCTGTAAGCGGCATCTTCCGGTCTCACACACCTGTGCGCACGCGCACATACGTCTCCTTTCTGAAGACAATGATGTAGGAAGCTCGCCTTATAAAAAGTACACGGGAATTTAGGCACACTGGAGTATTTCCATTGAAAAGTGTGGATTTTTTTTTTAAAGATAGAAAATTGCATTTAAATATTTAGAAATGTGTGATAATATTACCCAACTCTTGGAAACAACAAACCCGCAAGCGAGCACGCACTTGCAATAGGAGAGATTATAGCTTTGAAGGTGGACATACATGCTTGCAGGCTTTTCTTACTCCAGGCACATTCATTTGGGAATTTTTAAAATGTGCTTCCAAAAGTAATTTCTGGAATCCTTTGGGAATCGTTTTGGCTTTCCTGTTGTTCAAGTGCATCCACATGGCTCTAACACCTCAGGCAAAATATGAACTAACAACATGCTGGCATGTCCACCCGGTCATGAGTTTGGGAGCAGTTTTCTTGTTTTGGTGGTGGGGCTAAAATAAGGGAAATGGACTGTGGGCAGAGAAAAGGCCAGGCATTGGACAGGACGGCTGCCCACAGTCAATAGAAAAGTACACAGGGATAAAAAGAGAGTATAGCTGGCTTTCTGTAACTTGCTATAGATTTATATATCTGGAAGGTGTCCCATCTAATTCTCTCCCTCCAAGTTCTTGGGGATGATGACAGTGTGTTGTCCCAGCCCTAAAGGAAAAAACAAAAACAAAAAAGACCCCAAAACCTCTGGCCTTATCCCAAATCCATTGCATACTCCCCCCCCCTTTAAAAAAAAAAAGCATCCAAACACATTTTCCAGCAGAACCACTCCAAAGCAATTGCTGATTCACCAATCTATTCATTGAGCAACCAATTATTGAGCACCTATTATGTCCCAGACATCATGGCAGATGTTCGGGGAAATTAATAGAAATGAGATATAGCTCCTGCTCTCCAAAGTTGTTCATAGCCTGGTAGGAAAGCAACATCAATGAACAGATAGTAACAATACAACAAAGTGATAATAATATCAATACAGACAGTGGGGAGCAATTATTAAAAATGTAACACATGCCAGGCATAATGCTAAATCTCATTTATGCATTGCTTAATTCTTACAATACCCTATGAATTTGGTTATTATTCTTGTTTTACAGATGTAGAAACTGAGGTTTGGAGAAGTTAAGCAAGCTGCTGAATGTCAGAGAGACAGTCAATTCTAGAGCCGGGATTTGAACTCAAGTTTATCTGCCTTTAAAGGTTATGATTTTTAAGTACTATGTCAAAGGAAGCACAGAGAATAGGGGGCTATTGGCTCTCTGGATCATGAACTGGATTGTGGAAATCAGAGGGAATTTGCCTGTAGAATCAGAGGAAGCTGGGATGGGGTAAATGGGGTGATCCTCCTTCTGCAGAGCCACTTGGGGTGGCCCTTGTGAATGTCTGCCAGGTGTGGCGCAAGCTGCACCATCTCTGAGTAGCGTGAGTCCTAGGCCAGCACAGGTAGGCCTCTGGACTGTCCGTCTTCCCTCTGCATGAAAACCTGGGTGAGGTTCCCAAAGCCCCAGACACCAGAGAATGAGCTGCAGCTTCCCTGCTCTTGCCCCTCTTCCTCTGCCGTGCGCAGACGTGGTCTGTAGAATGGAGCAGCTGCTTTTGAAAGTTACTTGTACAGGAGTCTGTAGAACACACACAAAGCCTTGCATTATCTCTATAATCAAAACAACAGAATAATTTTGGAAATATTCTGCTCATACCTTGTATATAGACCTTCAATCCCCTATCTCTCTTCAACTTGGGCCTTCAAACTGACTCTCTCTTTAGTTTTCAATCACGTGGGAAAGCTCATTTCTTTTTTAAAAAAACTCTTCTGTAGTACTGAGCTGGGGAAACCTTCTCCAAAAAGATGGCTTCCTTGTCCAGAACCTAAAGGGAAGGATAAAGAAAGAAAAAAGCAGAAACTTCTAGGTTTTCCAAAATATTCATGCTTCAGTTCAGCTTTTTTTTTTTTTTTTTTTTTTTGAGACAGAGTCTCACTTTGTTGTCCAGGCTAGAGTGAGTGCCGTGGCGTCAGCCTAGCTCACAGCAACCTCAAACTCCTGGGCTCGAGTGATCCTTCTGCCTCAGCCTCCCGAGTAGCTGGGACTACAGGCATGCGCCACTATGCCCGGCTAATTTTTTTTTATATATATATATATATATCAGTTGGCCAATTAATTTCTTTCTATTTATAGTAGAGACGGGGTCTCGCTCTTGCTCAGGCTGGTTTTGAACTCCTGACCTTGAGCAATCCGCCCGCCTCGGCCTCCCAAGAGCTAGGATTACAGGCGTGAGCCACAGCGCCCGGCCTCAGTTCAGCTTTTGTTTCAACAGTTATTGGTTTAAGAAAAAGCTTACTGATAGCCTACTGATAACCTGGCTTCTCTTTTACTTTCGAAAATCAAGTTAAAAAAAAAATTGTATGTGAAGTACTTTGAGAAAAATGCATGTAAGTACTAGATGTATTCGTTTTCTCTTGCTGCTTGAGAAAGTACCACAAACCTAGCAGCTGAGAGCAACACTCGTAATATTAGCTTGTGGTTCTGTAGGTCCAAAGTCCAGGCAGGCTCAGCTGGGTACTATGCACTGGATATCAAAAGGCCAAAATCAGAGCGTTGGCTGGGCGAGGCTGTTATCTGGAGACCCTGGGAAAGAATTCGTTTCCAATCTGATAATGGTTTGGGTAGAGTTCAGGTTCTTGCGATTGTCCTGCCAAAGTCCTTGTCTCCTTGCTAGCTTTCAGCTGAGGGCTGCCCTTGATTTCTCGAAGTTGCCTACATGTCTTCTTAAGGCAGACTTCTGCATCTCCCAAATCAGCCATGGGAGCCTGAGTCCTTGTCATATTCTGAATCTCCGTGATTTCCTCTTCTCTCTTTTTTGTTCTTCTCTTCTATCAGCCAGAGAAAGCTCTCTGCTTTTCAAGGCTCAGTTGTTCAGATTGGGGCCTCTGAAACACCTTCTTCTCTGTGTCCTACAGAACTGCATAGAACAACCTAACCATGGAGTGGTAGCTCGCCATGTTCATAGGCTCCGGACATTAGGATTTGGAATCTTGAGGAGCTATTTTTAGAATCCTGTCTACCACATTAAGGTATCAGCTATAGTAAATAAAAGTAGAGGATGCCCAGTTAACGTATACTCAATTGTTTTCTTTTTGCTATTTATCTGAAATTCAAATTTAATTGGACAGTTTATAGTTTTACCTAGCAGCCCTAACAAATATAAACCATTATTATCATTCTTTCTTTGCTTTAGTATGCCCCCAAAAGCTAGTTTTCACATGGGCAGACACATTTAATAACATTATAGACTTTGGTTTGATAAAAATATATGTTTTGCTGGGCACAGTGGCTCACACTTGTAATTCCACCTCTTTGGAAGGCCGAGGCAGGAGGATCACTTGAGGCTAGGAGTTCAATATATATATATCTATTTTCACACAGAAACTACTTTAGTTTGTATCTACTAATTCAAACTTGTTATTATATTTAAATGTGAAGAGAAGAAAATTGACCACTTTAGAGAGCCGGCTACCAAACTAGGCATATACGGAGGAGACAGAGAGAAAGAATGAATTATAGACATGTATTTTACTTTATGCCTCACAACATAAATACCACGGGATAACTTTATCAGTCAGATATTCTATCCCCATTTCACAAACTGCACCAATCATTCCTTTTTGTTTACTGTATTTTTGAGGCTTTGATATCTTGGAAGGACTGCTCCTCCAGGAGCTAGCAAGTTCCTAGGGATGGCAACAATTAGCCTTGGCACATGCATTTCATATGCAAACCGACCAATCCAGAGCTGCCACCTGCCCCCCCCCACACACACACACTTCTTTTATTGGTGGCTCTCCCATTCTAGGCCATTATCCACCTGTCCTCCAGGACCAGGTACCAGGCAAACAGGGACAACTCCTATACCCCAAAGCCCACCAACATTGTTCAAACTAGCCAGTCCCAAACCTGCTTAGGCCAGTTAGGTAAGCTCAGCCTGCTCGCCCTGCCTCAGTTGTTCCTTCTGCAGAACCACAACGCAGACTCTCGCCCATGTTTTCCCCTTTCCCTCGGTCTCCTGACCCACGCCTCTCCCTGTGGCCTGTGTGCCACGCCATGCCCCCTGTTTCTAGGGATCTGTGAGCAGAAACAACGTCTTCCTTCATGACAGTCATTTCCATGTCTGTGCATCCTACTATACCTGATGGAAACAAACCCTGGGCATCCTTAAAACACCTTTATCAAAATGCCTACTTCGTGCATATGACTATGAAAATGAAAATCGTTGGGCAGTAGGAGGAATGGAAAACACAAGGATGAATAAGATTCCAGCTCGGTGATCCAAGGTGCTGGCATTGGGATGAAAGTTGTGCTCCTGTCCCTGGAAGTGGGTGGTTTGGATGGGGAGAGAGAGGTGCTGAGGATGTACACTTCATGCCTCAAGTTCTAGGTCTCAGAGTCTTGAAGCTGTCCTCTCGCCTCATCGCTTCCTTCTCACCCAGAAGCTGAAGACGATGTCGGGCCTGCAGGGACATGGTCTAATCTCCCACATCAGCAATTCTCAGGGTTTTTTCACTAGAACCCACGGGGAGACATAGAATTGTACGTGGCCACTGTGCACACATACATAAATGCATAATCTCATACAAATATGAAGTAATTTACCCTCACTGGGTACACTTTGATATTTCCTCCTTGTTTCTCTTTTCTCTTGTTCCATTTTTCCCATTTTATTATTTTTGACCTTGCTGGTCATTATTCACTAAGTTGATTTCATGACTCACTAAAGGGTCAGGGGCATAGAGTTCGACAAACATTGCCCTGAGTATAGTGGATGAGAGAATAATCGTGGTGGCAGTTTTCTCTCTAAGCTAAAGAATAGGTGAGCAACTCTAATTGGGAACAAAGTTTGCAGTGTGAGGCCCAGCTGTAAATTTTTCTTTCCCTTATTCATTTACTATAAAATAGAACTACCATTTGGGGGAAGCTTTGTCGAAATGGTGAGCTCCAGCCAGAATTGTCATTTTAAGGTGGAGTAAAATGTGTCCAGGATTTTAGATTGAAGCCTGAGGAGAGGTTTAGAGGATTATGTATAGAAACTTCCAGTGGGTTTCAACTGTGTTTTCTAATGTGCAATGTGAACTGGGTCAAGGGTATGTGCTTACTCACCATACTGTCCTCTATGCTTTTTATATGCCAGAATCATTTCATAAAATGAATGGCAGAAATGGGAAAGAAATGTCAAACACATTCATGTAATAAGGATCAGCTATGAGAGGGGGATGAGCCATCGGAAAAAGAATTTTATATGTAACATATCAAGTTGAAAACTTAAGAACCAAGTATTGCTTTGTGGGAACCCAAAGCTATTTCTCAGCTATTTTCCCCATGTTCACTCTCATCCTCCTCCAAGATGTATGTAGCAATGATAACGGCTGATATTTATTGAGTATTTAGTATGTGTCACAGGCTATACAACTAATGCCACTTGCATTTTTTAATTAACCCTCACAACAACCTTCAAGAGAAGATCCTTGACTTTAACCACTTTCTAGACAAGGAAAATAGGATTAGGCTGGCTAGGTAACTTGCACAAAGTTGTACTCCCAGTAAGGACAGGCAAAGCCAGGAATTAAACTCAAGTCTATTTCCTTAACCTCCAAAGTCCACTGTCTCATGGAAGGCAATGATGAAAGGAGTGATACACTGTCTAATTAGTTCCCTGTGGGGATAGATCACCTATTCACATGAGTGTAACACGCCAGCAGAGTCTTTTACGTCCCGTCATTAAGGAGGAAGACAGAGATGGCTGTGTTTGTAGCTGTTGGAGATTTGATGTGGGAAAATCCAGCAGACAAGAGGAATTGTGGAAATCTGGCATCTTTGAGGCGATCTGTAAGACAGAGAGAGTTTATTAATGAGTAGCAGGTAGTCCTTTCGGGACAGCCCCACCGCACTGTGTTTTTGTTTTATTTTCTATCTCTATTCTAAAACCACCTACTTCTTTGCCTTCCAGCCCCAGTGAAACAACCACACTACTCAATCCAGCATCCAATTCCAGAAGCTGTAAGAATCATTCTTGTACACAAGGAGTCATGCAGTTTTGCAATGACATAAAGAAGAGGTGCAGAGCCATGGGGGAGGGTGGGTCAAACAGACAGAACATTGGCTCAGAACTGGGCAAAATCCTTTACCACTCGTGTCTATGTGAACCTGAGCAAATGAGTTCATATCTCTGAGTTTCTGAGTTCTTCCTCTGATGGGAATTTTCTCTTAGTCCTTTTTTTTTTTTTTTTGAGACAGAGTCTCGCTTTGCTGCCCAGGCTAGAGTGAGTGCCATGGCGTCAGCCTAGCTCACAGCAACCTCAATCTCTGGGCTCAAGCAATCCTGCTGCCTCAGCCTCCCGAGTAGCTGGGACTACAGGCATGCACCACCACGCCCGGCTGTGTTTTTCTATATATATTAGTTGGCCAATTAATTTCTTTCTATTTTTAGTAGAGACGGGGTCTCGCTCTTGCTCAGGCTGGTTTCGAACTCCCGACCTGGAGCAATCCGCCCGCCTCGGCCTCCCAGAGAGCTAGGATTACAGGCGTGAGCTACCGTGCCCGGCCTCTTAGTCCTTTAACATGCTTCAAAACACTTCAAAACTTGCCTCCCTAAAGAATAAAGTATAAACAGGGTTTTTGTTGTTGTTATTATTATTAAAAACACATATTATGGGATAAATTGCATCTATAACAATTCATATGTTGAAATCGTAGCCCCCCAATACCTTAGAATGTGACTGTTTGGGGATATTAGGTCTTTAAAAAGGTGATTATGTTCAAATGAGGTCATCCGAATTCTAATCCAATATGGCTCCTGTCCTTACAAGAAGAGGAGATTAGGACACGGATGGGAACAGAGGACAGACCACGTGAAGACACACAGGAGATGCCATCTTCAAGCCAGAGAAGGAGTCTCAGAAAAATACCAAGCCTGCTCACACTTTGATCTTAGACTTCCAGCCTCTAAAATTGCAAGAAAATAAATTTCTCTTGTTTAAAGCCACTCAGTCTATGGCACTCTGTTATGGCAGCCCTGGCAAACTAATGCGACACCTCACACAAATTGATAGAAACTGATGTTATCGTAACCAGAGGAGGCCTACTCCACAAGGCATGGAGCTGAGTTAAGAGTAAGAGTAGAAATTCCCCCTGTGTGCTGCCACGTGCTTCGTACTATGCTGAGCGCTCAGCGTAGATGAAATCATTTCACCCTCACAGTAAATCCTACAGATACTGTCAATATTATCACCCTCGCCTTACAAATGAGAAAGCAGAGCATCAAAGAGCTCATGGCACTCACTTGCAATCACACAGCTAATAAGCCATAGTGCCGGGACTGGATTCCAGAGGCTGTGCTGCTAATCCTTAGGATCCTTCAAAAAAAAAAAGTGCAACCTTCTCAAAAGGTCAGTTCACTTCTCCTGCTGCTCTTACTTCTTACTCTTAATTTCTTACCCATTCAACCTGCTTTGAGATCTTACCACCTTACTAAAACTGCTCTCTCTTGGCTCAAATGTAACCTCTTAATCCCAAAACGTTGGATAAAATCAATTGGCATTTGGTACCTGTCCTCTCCTCTTCCATCCCCACCTCCACTCAGTACTGCAAGGGATAAAAGGATAAAAACCACCATTCCCAGATTTTACTACAATTAGAGTTCTAGATGCAATCTAGAGAATTCTCTATCTCTGACTTCTTAGCCTTTATCTCATTTGTTGAGTTCACTTTTTCCTTGTAACCCTTAAGTAGTGTTACCCAAGTCTCCGGCCTTGATTCTCTCTTTTCCACATGTTCCCTTCCTCGAGCTCATCTTCTCCCACAGCTTCATCCACAATTGTTAAGTAGATAGTTTTTGAGTGTCACCCAAGCGTCAGAGTCAACTGTTTCGCATCTGCTGGGACCTTCTCTGATACAGCCCACTGTCACCCGAGACCCAGCTGAACTCCGCAACCCCCTTTCCCCACTGCACCTTGACCGTCTGTCAGTGCTGCTCTTCCCAGATCGCAGGACTTCTGGGACCACCATCCACTCCCACCACGTGCATGCAAGCGCTCTCTGGCCTCGTTTCTCTTCCCTGCCCTATGCAAACTGTGGGATGGATCTCCCTCCCTTCCCCACTTTTCTATTTCTATTATTCTGTTGACACCGTTCAGCTCTTTTTTTTTTTTTAATTTCGGCACATTATGGGGGTACAGATTTTAAAGTTTCAATAAATGCCCTTTCCCCCCTTTCCCCTACAAGTCTGAGTCTCCAGCATGACCATCCCCCAGATGGTGCACATCTCACTCATTATGTATGTATATACCCGCCCCCCTCCCCCCTCCCACCTGCCCAATACCCTATTACTGTAGTACCTATGTGTCCACTTAGGTGCTGCTCAGTTAATACCAGTTTGCTGGTGAGTATATGTGGTGCTTGTTTTTCCATTCTTGGGATACTTCACTTAGTATGGGTCCCAGCTCTAACCAGGAAAATATAAGATGTGCTATGTCACCGTTGTTTCTTAGAGCTGAATAGTACTCCATGGTATACACATACCACATTTTATTAATCCATTCCTGGATTGATGAGCACTTGGACTGTTTCCACAGCCTTGCAATTATGAATTGTGCTGCTATAAACATTCTAGTGCAGGTGTCTTTTTTGTAGAGTGTCATTGGATCTTTTGGGTAGATGCCCAGCAATGGGATTGCTGGATCAAATGGTAGATTCAGTTGTATTGCTTTAAGGTATCTCCATATTGCTTTCCACAGAGGTCGAACTAGTTTGCAGTCCCACCAGCAGTGTAGGAGTGTTTCTCTCTCTCTGCATCCACGCCAGCATCTATTGTTTGGAGACTTTTTGATAAAGGCCATTCTCACTGGGGTTAAGTGATATCTCATTGTGGTTTTGATTTGCATTTCCCTGATGATTAGGGATGTTGAGCATTTTTTCATATGTTTGTTGGCCATTCTTCTGTCTTCTTTAGAAAAGTTTCAGTTCAAGTCCTTTGCCCACTTTTTAATAGGGTTATTTGATTTTTTCTTGCTGATTGTCGTGAGTTCTAAGTATATTCTAGTTATTAGCCCCTTATCAGCTGCGTAGGATGCAAAAATTTTCTCCCATTCTGTAGGTTGTGTGTGTACTTTCATAACTGTTTCTTTGGCTGTGCAGAAGCTTTTTAGATTGATCATGTCCCATTTATTTATTTTTGTTGCTGCTGTGATTGCCTTTGGGGACTTCTTCATAAACTCTTTGCCTAGGCCGATGTCTAGGAGAGTGTTTCCAACATTTTCCTCTAGAATTCTAATAGTTTCATACCTTAGGTTTAAGTCTGTTATCCACCAGCTCTTTCTTTACCAGGAATCTAATGTGCTGTCCCTCCTCTAGGATTTCTTTTTTTATTCATTGGACACACTTTTGTGCAAGGTACTGGAGAAGCAAAAATGGGATATATAAGGTCATCGCCTAAAAGAGTTCACAGTGCGGTCTGGAAGGCAGATGCACGGGTCTATGTGAAATACCCACATTTATGTGTGTACTTCACTGCAACATGAAATAAATTGGCATAATAGTGATGTGAACAAACTGCACTGGGACAGATCGCGGAGGAGGAACCAACTCAATCTTCGATGACAGAAAGGGATTAACAGAGGAAATGATATTTGAATGGGGCCTTGTTGAAAGAGGAGGATTTAGACAGGTGAAAAATTGGAAGGAGGGCAAACCCAGGCTGAGCACAGAGGATGAGGAAGGGGCGGAAGCCATGTGTGTACCTGCTTGAGAGGAGGTCAAACTGTCTGGAGGAGCCAGAGAACAGATGTGTGTGTGTGTGTGGTCAGGATGTGTCAGGAAAGAAGGCTGGCAGAGTAAATTAGGGTCACATTGAGAAGAGCCTTGAGTATAATATTACAGAAATTTATACCCCACCTTATAGGCAATGAGATATTCATTCAATATTTTAAGCCTCAGCCATGACATTTTTATATTTGTTTTTTGAAGACCTGTCAGAGAGCTTCCTGGAGAACAGACTAGAACTATGGGTTTTACTTAGATTCTACCAATCCTGAATAAGGTCAGGGACACTGACAATTAAATGTAGATTCCAGTTGCATATGTGACTCTGTGCATCTTTCTAAAGGAAGGGTCTGACACTGTCTAATAAAAATATAATGTGAGCCACACAAGTAATTTTAAACTTCCTAGTAGTCACTTGAAAAACAAAAGGATGAAGTGAATTTTAACATTTCAACAATTTATTTAACCAAATATATTCAAAATACTACTTCACATCATTTCAACATATAATCAATAGTTTAAAAATAATGGTTTATTTTACATTATTTTTTCCCCCTATGAAGTCTTTAAAATTAGCTGTGCATCTTACACTTACAGCACATCTCAGTTTGGACTCACCACAATCCAAGTGCTTTATAGTCACATGTGGCTGGTGGCTACCATATTAGACAGACATTTTACAAGACTCTTAACCCTTTGCACTCGGATGTCGAGTGTGACTCGACATGGTTAGCAAAAATTATAGAGATTAAAATTACTCTTTGAATGTATCAATAATTTGAAACATAAAAAAATCCAAATAAGTAAGTTTGTATGAAAAGAAACTCCAGTTTTTTATTCTATTGCCATGCTTTGTAAAATCTGGGGTATTTAAAAAATTAAATCCCAAGTAGAATAAAGGAATCGAGAAAAAAGCAAGCAAGTGCAAAGGGTTAAAGGGGTCCTGAGTCTACCAAAAAATTAAGAGCTACTGAAACAGAGAATAGGAGTGGTAGAAAGAAAGTCATCTTAAAAGTGCATGAGATTTTTTAAAAATGTGAGCTAGAGCAATGGCTGTGGGCCTAGAGCTCAGAAGAAGACCTGAGAGTATCCCACTAGGGCTTGGTCCTCAGCTAGAGAGGAAGCTGGGCTGAGGGAGAGGGACAAGAATGACTTAAAGATTTCCAGTTTGGCTGACCGAGTAGTTGTAGATGCCATACACATCCCTTTCCTAATACACGCTCTACAAAGTTGTTAAAATGACCTTCCAAACACAGAGTGTGAGCCTGTTACACACACCCTTGCTCTGTGGTCCTTGGGGTTATTCTCCCTCTGCTGTCAGTTCCTGGAATAAGTTATTCCTGCCCATTCTGGGTGTCTGTCCATAACAGCTTCTGCTACCTCATCCTCCTGGTCCCCAGCCAAGGGGCTTCACCAGGTCTCTTGGGGTTCCATGCCAGGGCTGGGCACGACCCTCGAGAACCTTCCAAAGCCTCCCACAACTGCACTGACCCGCAGCCACATCAGCCTTTAAACTCACAGGGTAAGAATAACTCCCATTGCTTCCTTCCCTAACTCCACCCAAGAGTAATCACAGGTTCAACTGGGGTATCTCCCCAGGGCTTGTTCTGAGGGATACTGAACAATTCTTAACTTCATTGCTCTCCCTGACTATCCTGTCTCTCGCCAGCTCGATAATTTTTTTCTCTTAGTTAACAAGAAGCAATGTTCTCTTCCACGTTCATGCATTATTCCAACTCTGTTATTTGTGGCTAGGTTGACTGTCTCTCAGTTCAAGTTCACGCCTGTCGTCCCAGCATAATTATTAGTGGTGCCTCCTTTCACCACTTTTCATCAAAAGTGTCCTGGTTTGGAAAACAAGTGGAAGTCTATTTTGAAACTCAAAAGTTGAGCACAGAATAAATTCCTGCTCTCCTCTTCCTGTTTTTACAACCCTCCCCTGAAGAATAGGAGGCTCTTATGGAATGAGGGTGAGAAAGAGAGCACACGGACTCAATCTTCATAATACTCTCTGACCCCCAAAGAACAGAACCTTTCCCTATCATAATTCACAAATATCTATTTATGTGAAACCAAGAGCGCACTCTATACTTAATGGAAGAAACACTATTTAGTGGGTAATGAGTCATTCACTTAGGAAGACAACAACCCAAACTGCTCACTAATGTCAATGTTGTTGAGAAAGTCCTCATAGCTAGTACCATCAGGACCAGTATTTTGTTAGATAAGGGTTGATTAGAGCAAGGAACTAAAATCTGTACATTTATGTGTATATATGTATTCAGTATATATAATAATCTACATATAGTCTAACATCTATACAAAAATCTAATCCAGTAAAAATCAGCGGTGAAGTATTATTCACTATACAACACCCTCACCTTATACCATGTAACAAAATACAGTTCAACCTAAATTAAACTCAATTCACTCCATATTTACTTAGTATTACTTAAAATTTGCTTGACAATGATAAGTTGCTTTTATGAAATTAAAATGTTAAATTTCACAATTAGAATAATAAATAGTAGAAAATACAGGGCAAAATTGACTTCATCCCTGGATGAGAAATTGTAAATTCCTGGATTTCAAATTGTAAAATGGATTTGAAATGGATTTCAAATTGTGAAACAGAAATCAAAACAAAAAATATTGATGTGTTGAGAAGATACGTTATATTTCCAAGACAGCCTAGGTAAATTTATAGAGAAACAATATACTAGGAAAATATGATAAAGGTGGCAAAGGGTTAATATTATCATATAAAGAGCTGCTGCATAGATTCAGTGAAAATACTCAGAGCTTAAAAATTAAAGCAATGGAACATATGCAAATAAACAGTTTGCAGAATAGCAAACAGAGACGGCTCTCATAAACACTGGAGAAAACACCTCAGCAATGCTGATGCAAACGCCTAACATGGGGTGGCTTGCTCAGGGTCTTCCCTTAGAGTGTCAGAGCACACGTCTGACCCTCAGCACCTAAAATCTCACTCCTCCAAGATGGAAGAATGGGTAGCAAGAGGGAGTTGTAAGCAAATCAATCGGTAAAACACATCAATGATTTTTTTTCTTTCTTTCTTTTTGTAGAGAAGGGGTCTCACTCTATTGCCCAGGCAGGTCTCAAACTCCTGACCTCAAGCAACTCTCCCATTTCCACCTTCCAAAGAGCTGGGGTTTCAGGCATGAGCCACTGCACTGCCTGGCCTGATGGTTTTTTTTTTTTTTTTTGAATCACACACACCTAATTGTCAAGGGATTCTCGTAGAAAACAGGAAAAGAACAATAACAAACACAACAGCAAATCCTCACTCAGGCAAGTGAGAAATTCTTTCATTTAATTGAGTGATACTACTAAAAAGAACCCGGCGATCTCGTGCATTCTGGGACGGCAAAATGCAAAATACAGTTTCAAGCAATTTGGATCTGTGTACGAATAGCCTTGAACAGTATTGTGCACTATAGAAATTCCTTGAGTTTATCACGTTTCTAAATACCCACTCAAAAGCCAAACATGTGAAGGCTGACCAGTAGGAAAATGGGTTTCTATTGTTGTTGCTGTTTTGTTGGGGTTGTTTGTTTGTTTTGAGAAAGGGTCTTGTTCCTTCGCCCAGGCTGGAATGCAGTGGGGCATGAGCATAGTCACTGCAGCCTTGAACCCCCGGCTCAAGTGATCCTCCTGCTTCAGCCTCTTGAATAACTGCGACTATAGGTACAAACACCACGCCTGATCATTTTACTTAAATTTCCTGTGGAGATGGGGTCTTGCTATGTTGCCCAGGCTGGTCTCAAACTCCTGGCCTCGAGTGATCTTCCCATCTCAGCTTCCCAAAGTGGTAAGATCACAAGCGTGAGTCACCATCCCTGACTGGAAAATAAGTTTTAAGGGCAGTTGTCCTCAAATTTTAAAGTGGCCAAAGTTCTTCTGAGGAATTTGTTTAAATACCATTTCTGGTTCTAACTTTTACTCCTGTTGAGGCGGAGAAACGTACATTCCTGAAAAGCTACCTGGGTTATCCTGAGACAGGCCACAGGGCACCACAGTAAGAAACGGTTCTGTCTAAGGAGAAGTTTCCATTACCAAATTGCTAAAATCATGACAACATCCCTAATTGTGCCTCCCTTTTTAGATACGACCTTTTATAATGTGTTTTCAGCATTTCATACACGTTTCTTAATTTTTTGCTTTCATTATTGAACACACAGTCAAATAACTAAAGTATGGCGAGGATCACAATGAGGGAAAAAACTGCTGCTTTTGCTGTATCTGACAATTTATATTTTCTATCTCCCATATCAATGTTCTGATCTTCTATGCATTTTAGTAAAATAATTAAGATAAATGCCATAAAATATTTAAATTGCTTATGAATACTCACTGTGACAGGGACAAATAAAAGCTCTGACAGAAATGAGCTGGAGCTTGAAAAATATCTGGAATTTCTTTTCTGGGCAAAAAAAGACCTAGAATGGTCTAACCATTCTGGATAGCAGAGGACCAAGGTACTCAGGCTTATGTTGTGATTTATGTGAACAACTTGGGTCTTCATACTATGTTCGGCTCTTTCTTGAATCCTCTCTCAGCACTACTGATCACCAATAAATATATGAAGAAACCAACAAATAAATGTAAAAAGAAAGAAGATTTTGCCAGAACTGAGGAGCTTGAAGTATTTATTGTCTGTTGTTGTATGAAATTCCAAGGTTAGCTTACAATAGGTAGGTAAGGGTGTCAATGTGAGATAATTAGTATTATTTAAAAGTTGCATCTATAAAAGTCTAGGGCCATCCTCTCATAATTTACCTTTGAAATTGTCCAGAATGTACAGATATTTTTACATAGCCCAATTTTTTACTACTTTCGTTATAATAGTAAATCTCTAACAATACTTTGAATATCTAACAAGAAGGGTTGGTTAAATGTATCCATAATCTGGAAAGCTATGTAGTCACTAAATAATTTATAAATAATATTATTCCATTAAAATGTTCAGATATAATATTAAATAAAAAGCAATGTGGAAAATTTGTATCAAGAATGATCTCCATAAAGCAAAAAATATAAGCAGGCAGAAAAGGAAATACTAAAAAATTCATACAGATTGAGCATCTCTAATTCAAAGATTTGAAATCTGAAATGTTCCAAAACCTGACACTTTTGAGCTCCAACATGATGCTCAACTAAAGTGCTCATTGGAGCATTTAGAATTTTGGATTTTGGGATTAGGGATGTCTAATCAGTAAAATGCAGATATTCCAAAATCTGAAAAAATTAGAAATAAGAAACACTTCTGGTCCCAAGCGTTTCACACAATGGATGCAGAAAGGATTATGACTGTTTAATTTGGCATGAGGATGAATCCTTACCTTGGGTTCCTAAAGTAATGAACTGCAACCTAATTTGGAGTAATGACAATCAGTCAAGTCTCAGCCAAACTTGAGTGGCAACGCTTCAGTCAATGACAGGCAGCTAACCAATCAGACCACGTCCAAGGCAGGCAAACACCTCACAGTAACCAATCAAGCTATTTCTGTACTTTACTTCCGCGTTCTATCTATAAATACTCACTGCCCACATTTTAGAGCCAACTCTCCGACCTTCTTCCTGTTCTGTGTGCTATCCAATTAGTTCTTTGCTCAAATAAACACTGTTAAACTTAGTTTGCCTAATATTGTTTTATTTTTAAAATGACCGATATGCTATCTTTTAACCTTATATTTCTCTATTGTAAAGCGCCTTGCAATAAGAATGCATTGCTTTCCTCACAGGAAAAAAGTTTACTGTAAATTAGAAAGTGTGAGTTCTGGAATATGGAAGTTTCAGCTTCGTATTCTGGTTCTTCAATTTGTTGGTTGGATAAGGCTCAGTTCCTTACCTGTAAAATGAGAAAAATCATATTTAAGTTAAAATGCTTAAAATATTGTTGTGTGACTTAAACGAACTAACCCATTGAAAGTGTATGGAACTCAACAGACTCTTAAAGGGATGTTAGTTCTTTCTCTTAATCTATCCTCACCCAAGTGAAGATGCAGTGAGCTGTTAGCCAGTAATTTCCCCATAGAACAAAGGTTCAATAGACATTGAGTCCAGGTATTTATTACATAGGGACTAACATAAAAAGTTTGATTCTGTTTTTTCAGCTGATGGACTCAAGATTGGAAATGTATTTCTTTTACAAAATATTCCGTGGGGCATATTGTGTAAAACTGTCACAATGAAGAAGATGCCCACTGAATTTCAAAGGCAAATGTTCTCATGGGCACCTCCAGTCCTCTGTTAGAATGTTAATGAAAGTGGAGATATGTATTACAAACTAAACAAAACTTTTAGGATGTTAAAGACACACATTACCATTTACATAGGGTTGGTAAACCTAAAGTTTGCAATCTTTTGGCACTTCCCCAAAATAAAATAATCTCCAATATAACAGGTTGAGAAAAAAGAAAATCTTTGTCATAAAACAAATGTATTCTCATTATGTCTTTATTATAATCACTAGAAATGAGCTTTTACTAGTTTGTGACATTCATTATTCATCAGAACTGTCCTCATCAACATTCCCTCATCCTTCCTGGCATTTCTAGCCCTATTGATGGAGTCTAATTTTTTTGGTAATTCATTTCCTGACTTCCAGACATTGTCTAAGAAGCCTTGTATTAGAATCAAACAAGGTACATAAACAGCTAATGGATTTGAGGTTCCTGTGTGATTCAAAGATGAAGGCATGGGGCTGGGCACAGTGGCTCACAATGGTAATCCCAGCACTTTGGGAGGCTGAGGCAGGAGGATCACTTGAGGCCAGGAGTTGGAGACCAGCCTGGACAACATAGCAAGACGCTGTCTCTAAAGAGTGAGTGACCCTGTCTCTAAAGTGGGAGCACATTGGAAAAGGCTTTGGAGAAAGCTAGGGAGATATGGCGACAGAACAGACGTTACTGGGGGTTATATGTTAAATTACATTCCCCTCAAAAGACAAGTTGAGATTCTAACCCCTGGTGTCTATGAATGTGAACTTATTTGGAAATAGGGCCATTACAGATGTAATCAAGTTAAGACGAGGTCATTAGAGTGGACCCTAATCTACTTAGAAGAAGAGGGAAGACAGAAACACACAGAGAGGAGAATGGCATGTGACCACAGAGACAGAGACGGAAGCATGGCAGCTGCAAGCCAAGGCACGCCAAGGACTGGCAGCTCCCACCAGAAGCCAGGAAGAGGCCAGGGCGGATTTTGGACTTCTAGCCTCCGGAACTCTGAGTATATAAATTTCTGTTGTTTGAAGCCACCCAGTTTGTGGTACATATTTTTTTGTGGCAGTGCTAGGAAACTAATACACTGGAAAAAGTAAGATGGGCCAAAGAAAGCTGCGGTGTGAAACCCGTCTCTGGAACTGCTTTTGTACTACTGGAACTTGGCATCTGACGGCAGCTGATAGATTGAAATATGTGGGGAATAACTTGCCAATTTGTGTCTTAGAGACTCCTCTTGGCACGTGAGATCATGGCATACTGGGCTAATGAGACAGGCAGAGTGGACCCTCATATTAGACTTATATAATAGCAAATATTTAGAAATGAAGTAACACCAAAAGATAGGACATAATGAAAAGAGATCACTAAGGCCTGGAATTTATAGTAAAATGCCCATGGAAATGAACTGGGGCTTGGAAAATATCTAGAACGTTTTCCTCTGGTTAAAGGAGGTGAGCAGTGGTACCCCATTCAGGATTGCAGAGAACCAGGGGGCTCAGGCTTGTGATGTGATGGATATAAAGACCTTAGGGCATTACACTAGGCTTAATGCTGTCTTGCACCCTCGAAGGGTGATTGCCAATAAATGCACACACAGACACATGCATAGAAAAATAAATAATGAGCTAAATAAGCAGATAAATACTAAAGAATCTTCTTGATAATATGAGACCAAAAGAGAGACTCTGACTTCAGAGCTATACACAAGGACACAGGGTGCTTCTACTGGCTTTGATTTCTTTCTCCACCCAAGGTCTAATTCTGCTGCCTGATCAATGTTACCTATCAATTTAGTTCACTTTATTAACTCTTAATATGCTGACACTTGGGTACAGAAGTTTAATCGATATTTTCTTATGATGAGCCGCATGCATTTCTTCAATATTCATGACTTTCTGAAGTCATGAGACTAACAGGACATAAGCCTATTGTGAGCAAATCCCCACAGATCTGTGACTCCACGACCCCTGGCTATGTAACGCCTCTTGATGAGAAAGTCCCTACAAAGGCACCAGTTGGGGAGGAGCCTCTCACCGAAGCTCTTCTAACAGGACAGCCCTGCAGTCCTTATGGGGCCGAGAGCTCACTCTGAGGCTGGCCAGCTGTCCTCCTGTCACTGATCCCACTGGGAGATATGTCACTTTCGGAAGTCCGTGCAGGGCGGCCTAAGATTCACATTAATACGAGACAGAGGTCAAATGCTGTTCCGTACTAACTTTTGTTCCCTTCCAAATATATCAGGAACGTTTGCGTCGGGTCCTTGCAGACAGCAGGAATGTGTGCGGGGGAGAACAGAAGCTGAGTGAGAGGATGGTTTTATTTTAACTCTGGCTCTGGGCTGGAGAGGGGTGACCCGACCTACTTTGTAAATAACCTGGACCAGAGTTTAAGAAATAATGGCATGGTGTATTGCCATTGTTAGCAGAAATTAATTGAAAATTAATACTTCCTGTTTTTAAAAAGCACAAATGATGAAAATGATTTCTCCATAGCATTTAGATTCTTCCTGCTTCTCCAGAAACTGCTTTGAGAGGCAATCACTGGGTGTTCCCCAGCAGCAGGCGACATGTCTGTTAAATGCAATATGTAAGAATACAGGCAGGAGCAGTGCTTCTTACTAAAACAGCACCACCAAACTTGTATTCATCTAACAAAGACTATTTGCACCTCTACTACCAAGAACTATGCTAGATGCCACAGTGGTACCATTCAAAAATGCCCTGTTCAAAGATTCATAAAAAGAAGGGTGATTCATATCCCTATTTTACAAAGGACGAAATTTGAGACAGAGAGAGGTGAGGAGACACTGAGGGAGTTAGCCTTTGAACCTGGGCTGTCTGACTCTGGAATCCTCTGTCTTCATTGTACAGCTAATCTGTCTCCCATTGTAATGCCAAAACCTGGTTTTCCGGAGAGCTGCCAGTCAAGTGGGGCAATAGATCATGTTCACTAAGAATAATGAGATGAGGAGAGGCCTTCTGTAATGAGGATTGTAGAAAGGAGGAAATGTCTGATCCGCTGCAAACAGGAAAAGGTGAAGGAAAAGATGTCCTTGGGCTGAGTCTAGAAGGAATGACATGAATTTTCAAGGTGGAAAACTACTTCGGGAAGAAGGAAGTATATTTGGAAAAACATGGAGGCATAAACACATATAGCAGTGTGTACCACTGCTGTACACTTTGCTTACATATTATGGCTACAGGTTAAACAAAGCTAGATGGGACATATTAGTATTGCCATCTTGCAGGTGTGGAAATTGACTTTATGGAAGAAGGCTGATAGGCCATGAAGGCTGGTAAGAATGAGAGCCTCCCTTTGTTATTCTAATGCCTATGGGACATAAGCCCATTTGGAGAATCCAAATGAAGAAGGAAAGGAGTGAAACAAGACATACCTGGGCTCTCACCACTGTCCCACACTTCCATGCTCATCAACCAGTGTGTCCTCTATGGCCACCCCCTGTGAAATAAGCTTCAGCAACTGTCACCAAGTGATCCCTGGGTGCACATAAACTTTACAGACAAGGAACATGACAATGGGGTGAAGAAAGACTGGGCATGACAGGGAGAATTAGGAGACAAACCTGAAACATTTTTTGTTTGTTTTTTGGATGGGACCTTCATTACCTGGCATGCACAATAGTATAAAATTCAGCGTAACTAAGAAAAGTGGACATTTATCTATTAACAAATATCTTGATCTTATCTATGCAAAAGAGTTCTAGTCTCCAAAAAGTGACTTTAGAAATGTATAATTTCCATCAGTTTAGATGGCATTATGTTACAGTCAATGACCCAAAGTCCCTGTGGCTTATGACAACTAGGGCTTCTCTCTCACCCTCCTGACAGGTCATGTGGCTCTGCTTCATACCATCTCCCTGAGGGACCCAAGGATCTTGCTAGTCTCCTGGAAGGAAAAAAAAAGGAGAAATGATGGACCATGAGATGCCTCTTAAAGCTTTGTTTGGGAAGCACACACGTAACTTTTGGACATATTCTAATGAACAGAGTAAGCCAAATTGCCAAGACTCAATCAGGGGAGAAGGTCTATCCTATCCTCTCTTAGGAGTGGGTCCCAAAGGCAGAGAAGTGAATATTTTGAACAATAATATAGTCAGCCACTATTACACATTTAATTCAAACAATATTTCTATTAATGTTTGAACAAAACAGATGGGGACCCCTTCTTTATAATTATATTCTATGCCAGTTTATGGTCCACAAAAGGAAGTCATCTTTCCATTAATAAATGAATTAATCAATCAGTTAATTTTTTCAGAAATTAATTTATAAATTGCTCTTCAACTAACCTTTACTGAGTTCCAGCCATATACCAAGTATAGTGGTAGGCACTGGTTATAGAAAGTCGAATGAGATATAGTTTCTGCCTGTAGAGAGCTTAGAGACTCCTCGTAGATTACATTGCCTTCATTCTGTTCTAAAATGGAAATATTTACCTTTGGAATTTATTTATGAAATAACTTACTGTACCTTATGTGTGTTTTCTAGGAAACTCTACACACTGCTTCATTTCTCAGAGAAAAGCAACTGTGTTATCAATGCAATTTCTCACTTCTTTGTGTAAGTCACTCTAAATGTTTGCATTTGGAACTACTTAGACTCTCCCTATGAGAATAGCTGTGACTGATTTGGGCTAATTTCTTAAAGCCAAATCAGTATACTTCCCAGTGTGTGCTGAAAGCAATCCCAGAGAGGACACCCCCAATCCATCTTGAACACCATACTTACTCCTCTCTGTATTCAAAGAAAGGCTGGTTGGTGAACATCAGCAGCTCCTGCTTTCCACAGTGTGGGAAATGTCTGCTCTACTGAGCTTGGATCCTGAATCTTATAAAGTATATTCTCTGTGCCAGGTGCTATGTAGCCCCTCTAAACCAAAATCTAATTTAATCCTCCTAGAACTTTGCATTGTAGATATTTTAACCCTATTTTATATATGTGAAAACCAAAACCCCAGAAAAAAAAGGGAGGGATTATCCAAGCAGTAAGTGACTCAGGATTCAACCCCTGTGTTGACATTGAATTTCATGCACCAAACTACAGTGTAATAAAGCCCATCACCTGAAACTCAGCCTGAGGTCCACCTTCCGATTTCTCAGATTATGAGAGCTGCTTCAGTTTTCTGGTGGGCTCTTTTCTTCATGTAATCTTCCTTTGAAGAAGGAGAAATGCACACAATTCATCTCAAACATTGGGAGATTTTGTGCATGAATGCACAAAGAAACAAGAGAAATATAGGTAGGTCCCATGGAAGCTAAGAAAGAGTAAACAACTGGACCTCATCCTGTCTTGCTTGTTTTCAGTAGATCTTGGTAGACACCTATTCTAACCATGACCATAACAAGTGTGCTTTCTCTTCTCTGATTTTCTGACTCCTTACACTTAGGTTATTGCTATCCACTGCCAACGGTTTGTAGATGAAGAGAGGTAAATCGATAGATAGTGCTAGTTCTAGCTCCTTACGAGGAAACCTGATTGATGGCCAACTACCATTATCTCTGCATGGGTGGCAGATTGACTTTGAGTTCATTGTGCTCTCCTAGCTTGATGTCTGCAGCCACAGGGGCAGGTGATTATGATACATCTACAGCCATCTACTAGATGCAACCAGCTAGCCTGCTTCCTCAGCTCTGCTGTCAGGTCTGGGAAGGAGCTGTGGAAGAAGCAGGCACCACAATGGGACTGTCCTGGCTATTCCTTCAGCTACATTTGTCATTCCAAATCTCATGGTAACCATCTCCTGCATTCACTGCCTATACTAGGCCATAGCACATTTAGGTCAAAGGTGGCGCTGTCTTGCCCTCACTCTGATTTTGCCCTCTTCACCTCTTCCCATCCATATCTCAGCACTAAGGGTACAGTGCAGAGGCCTTGCTGACGTCTAATAAGCATGGGCTAATGAATCAAAAAAACCCATGACCACCTGCTCCCTGGGTCTTAAGGGAAAATACAGAGCTTGAGCTGAATACATGGTCATTCCCTTTCCTATTAATTTCTCGAGCTCGTCCGTGGATTGTGCTGTCTGCTCCACTGGGGTGACACAAACATGACAGATGGCACTCTCATGGACAAGGAGTTTATTCTGCTACACAATAAGGGCTATATGTTTTGCTATAAAACTCTTATAAATCATTCTTGTACATTTGGGGCAGAAATATTGTGACACAAGCAAGATAAATGCTGCTCCATACATGCAAACAGCTGAAATTTGTAGCCCATAAGAGTATAGAGTCATCTGTATCACTGAACCATAAATACATACTTCATTTTGAGATTTTGATGTAAATACACAGCATGAATGAACAAAGGTTTTCTGGCTTTCTATAAAATAAAGGATTTTTTTATCTGATGGAGGAATAAATTTTAATAACCAGCAAATGGAAGAATTTTAAAACTGTATGTGTCAAAATCATTTTAAAATTTTAAATTTAAACTGCTCTGATAATCTAAGGAAGATGATTATAATTATTAAAGGACTAAACATGCATTTATGGATTTATCAATAAATGGATATGTTAAAAGAAAGCTCTTAAGCTGAATAAAGAGATAACGAGGGTAAAAATGTTAGCATTAGAATCCCTTCCAACCCATGTTAGAAAAGAAAAAAGTGAATATAGGTACAGACAAAATCAAGACTGTAATTTTCTCCTTACAACACTGAAAATGCAATGTCAGTCTTCAGCAAACTAGTCACATGGAAATCTCATATCTTTGTATAGTAGAGGAAGAATTATAACTTATTTTTCAATTTGTTTTACTTTTTTATTGAAAACTATACATATTCATCATAGAACATATATATATATCAAAAGAAAGGTAAAAGACCATTTATAATCATCTATAGTCTAGAAATATATTATAATCATAAATTTTTAAAAAATTGAGTGACATACCATGAAGATCATTCAATGAAATCATAATACGTCTATAATATTTTAAAGATCAATAACAAAATCAAAGATAATTTCAAGCTGAAATAAACTCTGGGTCATTTAGTCTGACCTTTATACCAATGCTTTAATAATCTTTTAGTTAGATGATTGTAAGCTCTTTTCTTGACCATTTCAGTGACTTACATCAAAATCTCCACATCATCAATTTGCCAGGAAATTCTTTCAAATGCTGAAAGCTTTAATTGCCAGAAGTTCCACTTCCAATTCTAAAAATAGTCCCTCTATCCTGACTTTTGTCCACCTCTTCTATCTTCTCCCTGGAACAGTACTGGGCTTAGATTCCGTTTCAAGTTCTTCCCATTCTCTATCACCATCACCACAACCATGACTAAATCAGGTGACTTTACTAAACAAACTTTCTTCATCTGTAAAATTAGCCCAATAATATTTATCTTATATTCCTCAGAGGGTTGTTGAAAAAGTCAAGTAAGAAAACATTTATGAAAATGCCAATACATTTGAAGCATGATATGGATGGTAAACGTATTTCCTCTTTCACTTGTCATATTTGAAAAAGGGGTTATCATCTTCACCCAAATCTCATCTCCAAGACAAGATGCCCGCATCTTTTATACATTGTAGTATCCAGAATTACTGTCCTAGCGACTCCTCTGGCTATGTGCCAATTTGTGAATGTCTCTTGTAAAAAGTGCCACACTGGACTAAGCAAGATGGTCCTGATGTGACTAAATGAGTGGAAAATAAAATGCGATTGTTCTGCCATGGCTCTGCATGGCAGTCTACTGTGCATGCTGAAATGCAGGAGTTTTTATGATCACCAAGGTCTATGTCGTTTATAAAGGGCATATTGAACTAGGGCATTTGAGAAATGTCTTTGGAAAAAGTCTGTTTAAAAGTAGCAAAATAATTAAAAGAATAAATGTAGAAGAATAAATAGCGATGATTTATTTTTCCCTAACCATACAACTGATTGGTTAAAAGAGATGCCCCTTAAATCATCTAGTTTTGCTCTTCATTAACTGAAGGAAAAGGGGCTTGAATTATTACCTAAAATGAAGTTGAAGATATAACTGGGACTTTACATTATCCATGATTTGACTTACTCTGTCTTTCCAGTGATAGGAAGGGCTATAATGAGCCCTAAAAATAACTAGCAGAAATTATAATGACCTGCTTGTTTTTAATCAGTCACTGTTTTTCTTTTTTCTAGAAAGACAATTCTAAGGCAAATTATTGGTACCTTATCTGAAAATACCACGACCTGTTCTTAAATAATGTGTAAAATGATTATTTACCAAGTTGGAGAGATGATTTCATGAATTGTTAGCTTGTCTGTGCAAAGGCAGGCAGGAATCAGAATGTGCTGTGTTAACTCTTCACCTCCCTTGAGTTGCATAGTTTGTTTGAAACAAGTAGGATGGTCATCCAGTCTGTCGGCTCTTGTTGTCCCCTACCTTCAGCAAGTCACTTTATCATTATCTGACTCTGTTTCTCTATGTAGAAAATCTGGAAAATCTTACCTGTAACTCCTTTCTTTGTAAGACCAAAGAAATGCACTCTACATGTTCAAAGATTTATGACAGTATTTTTAGTTTTTTTAACTGCCTACCTAAAAAAAGGGAATGGACTGGAGTTGTTAAAGTAATGAGGATATGCCATTTGAGGTTGGACTGTGGTTAGCAGGAAACAACAGCCAAATGTGGTTTTGTTTTGTATTTCCTTTGTCAATTTCAGCTGATTTCAGGTTGGCCCATTCTGAAAATAAGGCTGCATTTCAGAATTCCTGGAATGTGCCCAAGTAAGAAAAGAAAGCAGGTAGTCTCTTTGGTTATAATAAATTTCAAGAACTAATTATTCTTTCCTGTGATTTTGCAACACTATGTACTACGAGTTGGGTTGGAACCGGAATTTGAAATACCAAATAGTATACAACAGGGATAACACTGGGGAAAAATTTTTCAAGTCAAAAATCAAAACAGAGCTCAGTGATTTCAGAAGCAATGGCTTCTTGTCAAGAATAACTGTCATTAAAATTTCCATAAGCACCAGTGAAATTGATTTTGGGGAGAAAGCTATGGGAGGGCCTGCTTTATAAAACACAGTGAAATTTCATTTTATTCCGAATTTCCCCAGCCAAGTTTGCAAGATCTCAAGATTTTTCTTGGGCCCTTTCCCCACGGAGAGGCCAAAGGTTTATCTCCCTTGACATATACAGATTAAAAATTTTCACCTAGAAAGGTTCAGCAGCGTCTGAACAGTCTTCTTTGGCTAGTGAGTCACACTAAGAGAGTCTCAGTCCTGAGATGATTAGTGGATTGAAGAGCAAAAAATAATAAAAAGAAGAAGCGTGCAGTCGTCACAGGCTTCTGATATAACACCCTGAGCCCACTGAGCAGGAGAATTGGTCTGGAGTCATTGTTTTGTGCTCTCTGGATACTGAGGAGTCTGATTTGCATTAGATACCTCTGCATTCAATAAACAAAAATAGGGATAATAATGAGCAAAGCACTCTTTGGAACCGAAAACAAACTCGAGCAATAAGTGTTTTGCACTGAATTCATTCAAGATTTTATTAGCTAAGCTCTCACTTGGGTTATTAGGCTCAGCTTGCTTTTAATTTCACTGGTCTCAGTGATCCAAAACAAAAGGAGCCTGGGGTGTGTGAGTGTGTGCGTGCGTGTGCGAGCATGTGTGTGTGTGTGTGGTGTGTGTGTGAATGTCAGACACATCACACACAGGCTTTCTACATTCTTCACATTGCAAACCCATCAACAAAAGGAGGAAGAAGATCTGAAGGGAGCGAGTGGTTTTTGCGGGTTTAGGGGATGGCGAATTTCTCTGCATAAACAAGAAGGTTTGGATTGGAAGTCTGCTAAAAAAAAAAATGCTCAGAGCTGCCCACGAGGTTGTAAATCCACAGACTGGAGGGAGGGAGGGAGGGAAAGAGAAACACAGCGAGCGACTGCAGTGTGTGTGGCTGCAATGTTTGTGGGTTAGATGAGAAACAAGCGCTGAGTGAAACGGAGAGGGGGGGCGGGTGGGTGGTGGCGGCTGGTGTGATTTGTTTGGTGTTCGGAGCCAATAGAAATCCCAGACGGTGATAATATCCCCATGCAGCGCCGGGAGGAGGCAGAGCTCAGACTCGGGCTCCGCGCGTCTGCAGGCAGCCAGCCGGGCCCCGCGCCGGGCGCTCCCCCGGCCCTGCGCCCGCCCGCGCGCTCCCGCATGGGCGTCTGCTCGCCCTGCACGCGGCCGCGGCGCCACCCCGAACTCAGACCGGGGCCTGGACTATCGGGCTGGGAGCAGAGCGAGGTCTAGGAAGCGACCAGCGACCCGCGGAGGAGGAGGAGGAGGAGGCTTCCATCACGTCATTGCAGGTACGCAGCTTGTCACCCACGACTCACCCACCGGGCACGGGCACCGTGGTTTCTCGTTTGCACCTTCGCGCGCACTTACGCGTGCACTGACAATTGTGTGTGCCGCGGCTGGCTGGCCGGGATAGAAAGCAAGCCCTGGTGGGACTGTCTTGCCTGGTTCACCTCCGATGATTAAAGCTGCTAGCCTGTGTTTTGGAGCCACGAGGTTTATGCACCTATTGAATTGTGCATGGGCGTAAAAAAAGAAAGAAAAAAAAAAAAAAAAACGAGGACCTTCGAACTTGACCGTGATGTCTCTCTCTCTCTCTCTGTCTCTGTCTCTCTCAACATCAATACCTGCATGTTGTCATGCAGCCTATAAACACCTCGTGCTGATCTCCATTATAAGTAGGACCTATGGCAAGTCCAGTATCATCTGATTGTTAGAAAGCAGCCTCTGAACACTTCCCACCTGCCTGTTAGGTTAATATCTTCCTTACAGGAAAAAGAACCACAGTGGACTTGGGCATGGTTTTGATTTTTAAAGCACACGGCCAAGGTGGATTAACCTCAGGAGCGAAATATCACCGTATTGCTATGCTATTTGTTGGTGGAGAAAAGAGAGAAGGGAGATAGATATTTTAAAATGTGATTGCCAATGATCCTTCCTGTGTACCTGATTTATCTCTACATTGTCTTAAGAGTTTTAAAATGCATTTGTGTTGTGCACCCCAGGCAGGATGAGCTCCAGGATCTCACCTATTACTGCATTAAAAAGTCATGAATTGGAACTATATAGTAAATATGATACTCGCAAGTAAATAGCAAGTTTTGTTTTGATTTTATTTGACCTCAAAATGGGTAGATGTCTGCCTATTTTTCTTTTCCTTTCCTTAGTCCTCTCATTTTGAGGTGCAGGTTTTGTTTTAAAAAAATCTATTTCCCTGGGATTTTTATCATGTTTGATTTGGAATTTTGAAGACGGTTATATAACTTTTACCCCCTGTTGATTACCTGTGATTACATTAACATTGCTTAATTGAGTTCAGTCTTTCTCCAGAAAAGCCAGAGGGACTGCATGAAAGGCGTAGTTCAAAGATTGGTCTTGATTGGGGCAATCCGTAAGTGCTGGTACTCAAGCACCCTGAACCCCTATAAAAAGCACCTTTTCTGCAGTGGAGAACAAACACACACTGGGACAGCAATTCAGCAGGAGAATGGCACTGCAGCAGGTGCAGGAACAATCAAATGTCACCTTCAGTCTCAATAGCACTCTTCTCAGTGGATTCTTAGTAGATCATATCCAAACCATCCACTGATAATCCACAGTCAACTCACCATTCAGTACTACCTGGTTATCAGGGTACTCCTTGTCCGGAGACGTTTCTGACCAAGAAAGATGAGGAAGTTATAAGAAAGATATTTATTGTGTATATCGCAATGGAGAATTTATATTGACCTTTTTCTTTTTTCCATCAGATGAACATGTTCATTCTGTCATTAAGGGGAATGCATGCTTAGCTCTACCATGGAGTTAAGAAAACTACATATTTTGCCCATTGACTGATCTGACATTGTGTCTAAGAGTAGACATGTCAAGTGAATATTATATTTAGGAGAGAGCATTTTGATTTTATAGATGAATATTTTTCTCCTTTTACGTCACAAAGGAAACCGATCATAAAGAATTTACCTATTCAAATAAATACCAATTAATTGATCCAATTAAATTCTATTAGTGGGTAAAAGTGTGGTTTTGCATGATTATGAGCATTTGTCAATCTTCTGTAAATGTAGTAGCTGCAATAAATTGAGACCCATTTCCCTCTTACCATTCAATCTCTAAAGCAATGTTTGAGGATGTGTTGGTAGCGAGTGAATGAGTATATAAGACTAAATTCATTCACTTTGTATAGACTGGGAGACACTGGTGGCTTGTCAAATATACGTATAAATAAATGCTTTGATTATTCATTGTTTTATGCTATCATTCTTCATTGAGAGGTAATCAAATGTTCACTCTCTATACATCTTAGTAGAGCCAACCAGAACTTTAGCTAACCCTCAAGTTATAAGTTTGGTAAAGTTTAAACAAGAGACATGCCTTTAAATCTCTTTAAGTAAACACTTCTTCCTTAGCCTTCTTCTTCTAATGCAAAGGAATGGTATTAGACTCTGAGTTCTTATTGCTAGGGAGAGGATTGGCTTGCCTGGGTCAAGGACAAACGTTGACACACTGTTGAGGCACAAGCACACAGCAGATTAGGCCAGACACGTTTTTATTCTAGTGTTGCTACAGCAATTGCTCCACATTGTAGACATGTTCTCACTATCAGGGTCCTTTAAGTATTTAGGAGAAAAATAATAAATTATTTCAACCAGGGAAAACATGCCCAGTCTTGGGTTTAAGACAAGTCACACGGGAAAATAACAAACAAAACAAATTGTTTTGAAGGGGACGGTGTGCAATTATAAATGAGGCCTATGTTGCCATCTACTTCTTTGATTAGCTGCTTCTCTTCCTGCCACGTAGTCCTTTTGTTTCTGTAAATTATACGTGCTGGCTTAATAATGTGTAGAATTCATTTTGATCACACATAAGACTAAAATACACTCCTCAGACTCAACATTGACCAATGACTTCAGCAGATTTCACATTGCCATCACTTCTAGTTGGGAAGATGTCTTTGAATGGAGAGCCCGGGGACAGGACCCGGCGCGTGGTGGAGCACTGATTTGCAGAACAGAGCCCTGGTGCCCCCTGGAAGCTCAGAGGCTGCAGAGCGAGAGGGTAGAAGCAACAGGGGTTTGAAATAAGATGGTATAAAGGTTGACGTCCTTAAATGTAAATCCAGGAGCCAAAGGCATGAATTTATGTCCTCAAATTAACTTCAAGTGTAAACTTCTGATGAGACGTCCTGAATATTTTAGACGAACGCTCATGTGTTTGTAGGTACATCACACACAGGTGTGGGATTACATTACATGGATTTGATGTACTGTGGCAGTCCTGTGCACACAGGCCAGGAGAGGGCAGCATGCAAACTCTGAAAAAGTGATGCCTCCTCTTGACCATAAGGAAGACTTCCAAATGGCAAAAAAAAAAAAAAGTCCTTTCAACTTTACGTACCCTCCTCTCTTTAGAAGGCAGAGTCGAGAGTTTTAATTAAAGATACCCCGTCCAGCAGGATTTATTTCTGTTTTTGCTTCCAGAGTTGATGCTGCCTGGCAAAACTGGAAAAGTAGCAGCATTTTAAACAGCAAACTAAATTTCCCTTTCTTTTAATTAGCTTCACTCTGTGAACCTATGCAAGCAGTCTGCATGTTAACTCTGCTGGGATAGAGGTGAGAGAAAGGGAAACAGAATACAAGGAAAAGAGGCAAATAGAGAACGAGGTTCCTTGCGTTGGTTGTCCAGGAGACATATTTATGAGCTGGTTTATCAGTAGATCCAGCCTGTATTGTAAGCATGTCTCAAATGCAAGTTCAGGGCCACAAGGATCCATTTTGTACACTGATAATCAATTGCACCTCCAGAATTCTAGCAAATTTGGTTTCAAAACAGAAGAGCTGGAATAGCTTCACTTAGTGATATCTGGAGTCTAAGATGTGCTAAAAAAATAAGAATTACGCATCTACCTCTTAGAAGCTCAGAGATGGTTAACCCTAGCCCGTCCTAAACCTAGTGCAGCCTTCTTAACACTCATGGCTAATAGGCTGTGGTTGCTCCCGAGAGAGGAGAAGGTGAAAGGATGTTGGGCTTGGGGTGGATGTGTTGAGGTGAAGGACACCAAGATATCTGTGTCAAGAAAGAAGGATTCTGAGGCTTAGGGGGTGGTGGATTTTAAGAGGCTCAGGAGGAGGCCGGGCGCTGTGGCTCACGCCTGTAATCCTAGCTCTTGGGAGGCCGAGGCGGGCGGATTGCTCAAGGTCAGGAGTTCAAAACCAGCCTGAGCAAGAGCGAGACCCCGTCTCTACTATAAATAGAAAGAAATTAATTGGCCAACTGATATATATATAAAAAATTAGCCGGGCATGGTGGCGCATGCCTGTAGTCCCAGCTACTCGGGAGGCTGAGGCAGAAGGATCACTCAAGCCCAGGAGTTTGAGGTTGCTGTGAGCTAGGCTGACGCCACGGCACTCACTCTAGCCTGGACAACAAAGTGAGACTCTGTCTCAAAAAAAAAAAAAAAAAAGAGGCTCAGGAGGCTGCTCACCCCAGGCTCAGCAGCCTGTGTCCATGCATGAGGCCTTGAAAGATCTGATCTCGACTTCTCGCTGGTGCTACTGTGTTCAGCTGGGAGGTGAGCTCTCCTTGAATCAAAGCAAAGCGTTTTTTTCAAGGACAAAGTTAAAATTCCTTGGTGTCTGGGAAGAAAATAAAAAGGGAGGTCACTGCATGTCTCCCTCCTTTTCAGCCAGATTAGCTTCTAGTGCCCTCCCAGCTACTGTCTAGAACTACGCCGTGCTCCCATGCTGGGAAAGCTTGGATGGATGTGAGAGATTCATCCAGGGCCACCATGGAACCAAACACAATGCCATGGTAGTAGGGTATTAACAAATGAGAGAAAGAGGTCCTAGAGGCTGGTGGGGGTTGGGGGTGGAAATTGTAAAATTTATCAACTAAAGTCTAAGACCCAGAGTCTCCATTCCTATTTTGTAGGGTTTTTTGTTGTTGTTATCATTGTTTGCTTTATGGTTTTGTTTTTTTTTAGGGATAGGGTCTCACACTGTCACCCAGGCTAGAGTGCAGTAGCATCGTCATCATAGCTCACTGTAGCTTCGAACTCCTGGGCTCAAGTGATCCTCTTGCCTTAGCCTCCTTAGGGGCTAGGACTATAGGCACACACCACCACAGCTGGCCAAAATTTTAATTTTTTTGTAGAGCTAGGGTCTCACAATGTTGCCCAGGCTGGTCTTGAACTTCTGACCTCAAGCAATCCTCCCCCCTTGGCCTCCCAAAATGCTGGGATTACAGGTGCGAGCCACCATGCCTGGCCTATTTTGCAGTTTTTAATGAAACACTTCCCAACTCTTTTCAGATAGAGAAACTCCAGGTTCCATCTTCCTTTTCTAGTTTACTTTCCAATTAAAAAAATAAAAGTCTAATGACTGAAGGGAAAAATCTCTTTGAAGATACTTACTTCGTTGAGATGTAAAACATGGTCAGATTATGGTATTCTGGCTGATACAGGGGGGTATGTTTCATTAAGAAACCATGTATGAGTTATGAATGCAAGGGATTTAAAAACAAAGGAAATACATGGCTCATAGAAAAGTTATCCTGATGGAGAGTTTTCAGAGGACGTGAGGCCAAGAACACAAATATTCCCAAACATGACTTTCGTGTTGTGTTATGGTATAGTAGCAGTTCCACGCTAAAATTCTCCTCTCCTATAATTTATTTAAACAGTGAGAGAAGGAGAAAAAGAGCACACTGAGCAGGGGAACACTTGACTAGCTCATATGAAATGCTAAGTTGACTTTGTCTAGTACAAACATTGTCTGCATTAAAAATATTATTCAACCTGACTCTACAGCTGGGACTTTAAAAGCTGGAAGCAAGCTAATCTTATCACCTATGGAAAGAAAACTAGCCGCCTCCCTCTGCTTTTATGCAGTTAGAACAGGAACCCTGGATAATGCATTATATTTTCTAATTATAGTAGCAGCGTTTCAGGAAAATTGATAGATGTGTGACATTGTACTTATAGGTCATAAAAGTCCAGCTGTGCTGTAATGAGATTTCAGTATCAATTGCCTTTGCTAGGAATCTAAATTTCATCAAATTTTTAAGCGACCTTGAATTTTCCCTTATTAATCATTTTAAAAATTAAGATTCCTCTAACATTTGTCGAATGCACGCCATGTGCCAGATTATAGTAGACACATTCATGTATATTATTTAATTCAATCTTCACCATAACCCTAGGAGTTTATCTTCAGCAAGTTTTATTGATGAAGAGAATTGGTTAGAACCATAACATTTGATAGGTAAGAGTATAAGCATTCATTGAGTCAATCATACAGGCATGCATTCAAATTCCACACATATCTATTGAGCCCATTCTTTGTATTGTAATAATAATAATAATAATGACAAAAAATATTATGGTTGTTTTTACTAGTATAGTCCTTTATATTGTATTTGCACATACATTCTTGCATTTAACTTCTGTAGAAGCCATTTATTCACATATACAAAAACAATAACAACATTTTTCTATAGCACTAGCCCATCACTAAATGGTTGAAATTATATATATGATTTCAGTCTTGACTGGCTGAATATCGATTGATTTGGGTTCATATCCATAGGAGTGTATTTGATCAGATTGTTGTAATCTATCTGGTAGACTATAAACAGATAAAAAATATTCACCCTCAGGCCTGACCACTTGAGAGAAAAATAGATGTGTCAATTTTAACCCCTCTGCTACGGGCTTGCTCAATGTCTAGGTGGCCACATCCTCTGGCCTCCAAAGACCCACCCTTCATTGTTCCTTTTGAACATTTTGGAATGATACAAAAATGTGTAGTTTCAGGCATACACATTCAAGACTTCAACTTGACAAACAATAGGAAAAATACACTTAAGGTATCTCACTTCTATGCACTCAGAGAATATAAACTTTGGCAGAAGCAGACAGGAAACATCAATTTGTTTCAGAGGTTCAAAAACTTTAAACACACACATCTATCATAGGCTAAACTAATAGTAAACTCCGGCCTTCTGTCCTGGGAATTTTTTTTTTTTCTTCATATTTCCTTGTGTTATTTATCCCTTGAGTTACAGGTCCCTAACTGTTCAAAATGATCACTTCAGTGAGAAAATCAAACTGTCCTTAAAAATCAGTTAATTCTCTTTAAGAAAAAAACTTACTGCTTAGACTTTATAATATTAAATCAACCATTTTGACAATTGTTTTTCCCTAAGTGAAAGAAAACTTCCTCATTAATAGAGAGCATGCCAAGGTGTTGCTGTGAATTTATCCTTCCTTCCCCTGGGATTATGCAGATGGTCATGGCAATTTGGAATGCACACTGCCTTTTCAGGCTCATTGCTTTAGTTTGGAAAGTAACAAATTCTTGCTTATGCAAAGGAAAGTGATAAGGTTACTGAAAATTCTGTCATTTTTGGATTAGAAGATTTAATTTAGAAGAAACAGGAGAGTTTAGGAGAATTAATTTTCTCTGTGTGGTTTTCAGGAGGCAAGTTTTAAAAAATTTCTATAATAGAGTTCTTTACTTTGGGGGTCTTTGAGAATTCAGGGGAATCTGTGAACTTGCATGGGAAAAATTGCATCTTGATTTCCACCGTAACTGTCCACCCTGTAACTGGAATGTTACATTTTCTTTAGTTGTGACTGTAACAAACTACAGTAGTATTAGCAGAATCATGGCTTTGTCACCAATAGAAATCAAAGCTATTTTCATAACACATTACAGTTGCTAGAGATATCTCAAGATATCACTTATACTTATCACCACTTCAAAATTATGAAAGTTAGATACCTGCCTCTAGATCTTATTATTTAGTATATTATAAAGAAGACCATGTAATTATATATCATACTTTTGTCATATATATACACCACATATACATGTAGATAGCTTATATATAAATAGTTTCCTTTGTAATATTGTATACTTTCTGGTTTAAAAATATTATTTTGGCCAGGCACAGTGGCTCACACATGTAATCCCAGCCCTTTGGGAGGCTGAGGCAGGAGAATTGCTTGAGGCCAAGAGTTTGAGACTAGCCTGGGCAATAGAGCAAGATCCCATCTCTCTAAAAAATTTTAAAAATTAACCCAGCGTGGTTACATGCACCTGTAGTCCTAGATACTCAGGAAGCTGAAGCAGGAGGATCACTCGGACCTAGAAGTTGGAGGCTGTAGTGAGCTATGGTTGTGCCACTGCATTCCAGCCTGGATGACAGAGAGAGACCCCCATCTTGAAAAACAAAATACAATACAATACAATAAAATAACAGGCTGGGTGCAGTGGCTCACACCTGTAATCTTAGCACTTTGGGAGGCCGGGGCAGGAGGACTGCTTGCGCCTAGGAGTTTGAGACAAGCCTGGGCAACACAGTGAGAACCATCTCTATTAAAGAAACAAGAACATAAAGACATTATTCTGAGAAGGAGTCATTAGTCTTTATCAGATTTGATGGGGGTCCATGGGGAGCAAAACGGAAAAGTCTCTGCTCAATAGGGCTGTACATTTGGCTTAATGGAGACTTTTCTAACACCGGAAGTTGTCCCTAATGGAACGGGTCACCATGTGAGTGAAGTTGGTGCAGGAGGAGGGGATGGGTGGCATGCAGTCGAGAGTCGTGCGTCAGATGTGGAGCTGGGCCAGGGTGGTACCGCCCAACACCGAGGCTCTGTGTGCTCAAGACAAAGAGAAGAAATGCATCTCTTTCCTCTACTTGCATTTGCTCTAGCTTGAGCCAAATGACTTCTGCCGAGAAGGAAGTGTCCCTGAGGGCATGCCTCATGCCACGTATCTTTGTATTTGGAACTGGATGGTCTCAAACATCAGTAATTACTTACTGGATGAGTGAGTCCGATGACTCAAGGCCACAGTTAATGATGAGGTACGGCTGGTACACTGGAGAGTCAAGCCTATGGGCATGGGATTCCTATTCATAGCGTCATGCTGCTCTGGAATTCTCCTTTCAGGCTCTTTTCTCCTCTGCTGTGCTGTGAGCTCTTTAAGGGCCCATGAAGATTTTCATCTTTATGTCTCTGGTATGTTACATGGTACCTGAATCATGATGCTTAATGTTTGGCAAATGAATGAATGAATACCCCTGTAGAAGTCACTATTGTTACAGAACTATCAGCCCCATTTTTAAAAAATTAATAAAGGATGAAAGAAAAATCTGAGAAAGAATACTTCTGACTTTACTCAGTTTAAGTATCATCATGGGATGGGGTCATAATTGTAAATTCTAGGCCACCAAGTACCTAAATAAAAACCTCAGAAAATAATCCTGTTAATGGTAAGACAAGCAACCTCTTTCCTGGTCAACTTAATGGAAGTGTTGACAGCAAATAACTTTTAGGATTGCTGGGGCCTTGGCAAGCTCTGAAAATTTCTAGGGAGGTGAAATGTTTTATTTGGGAACTAAGCTGAGCAGGAGTGAACTTCTCCTTATTAGAAGATGCCAAGGTATTCCTGCAAACACCTCCTTCATTCTCCTATGGTTTTGGAACTTGTTTGGGCAGGCATTTCTTTTGCTAAAAGAGAGAGTGGGGAAGGGGAGAAAGGAGGATTTATTGAGCACTTACTATATGCTCCAGGTATTTTAACACACACTATCTCATTAAGTTTTCACAACACCTTCTTGGGGTAAGTGCTATTGTTCACATTTTACTGACAAAGAACTGAGTGAGGAGGCTCTCTGAGGTCCAGTAAATTTCCTGACTTCACTCAGCCATTAAGTAAATAAACATTCAGACTGAGGATTTAAAAACTCCAAATAACATTCATTGCCTTTTTAACTGCAAAACTCCAAAGCACTACCTTTTCGCTTCATAGCTTTGATTTTCTCCCTTCACATTGGCTTAGGTTTTTATCTGGAAACACAGAGATAATAGTCCGGGTAGGTTGTGTCAGGTGGGTAGTCAGACTCGTTTGAATGCACTACTGGTTTGGAGCAAGAATTTTGAAATCAGATAAACATGGCTCCATTTCTGCCTGTGTGGAACAAGCACTTACCATCAGCAAGCCTCATCCAAAATTGTATAGGGCTGTTTTAAGAATTCCATGAGATAATGCTTTTAGCTCAGGCATAAAACTCAATTATTATTATTATTGCTGTTGTTATTATTTTGCAGGCCTTTGATATCGGCGGATTGGGGTTGGGAAGCAAAGGTCTTCAGAATGATATCTGGGAAGATTTGCTAAAAGAACAGTTCATTACTGTGAATACTTTGGAACTGAGGCTTCAAATCCAATTTTGTGAACTGAGATAAATACATCAAAATGTTTGGGTCTTAATTTTATCTTTGAAATGGAAATGATAATGATTTGGGGAAAGAGCTAATCAAGCAGGCTTCACGGAACCG
Organism: Microcebus murinus; assembly: GCF_040939455.1. Lineage (NCBI taxonomy): Eukaryota > Metazoa > Chordata > Mammalia > Primates > Cheirogaleidae > Microcebus > Microcebus murinus. The sequence continues at coordinate 47,681,531 of NC_134122.1, read as the reverse complement.
TGATTCATTCAACACGTGTTTCTGGAGCCAGAGCTGGGAGTGGCAGATGACAGGATGGGTCATGCTTTCCAAGGAGCTGATTGCTCATGGGAAAGGCAAGGCGTGCCTGTCAACAACAAGGTAAAAACTGGATAGAACTGGTAAAGACGTGGACAAATAGGGCCCTGGGTCCTGCAGTAGTCAAATGTCACTTCCAAGGAAAGCTTCCTGGGTCCTCCTATAAGGCCTGGGCAAAGCACACCGTGTGCCACTTTCCACGATTTCCTTTGCTTCTTCTCCCCCAAGACACATGATACGTGTTTGATGCCTTCTATCTCATAGAGTTTTAGAAGTATAAAGAAGTAAAATACAAAAAAAAAAAAAAAAAAAAAAAAGAAGAAGTAAAATACTTAATCTCTTTAGTTTACAGATAAGAAAGTAACAGCCGGCCGGGCGCTGTGGCTCACGCCTGTAATCCTAGCTCTTGGGAGGCCGAGGCGGGCGGATTGCTCAAGGTCAGGAGTTCAAAACCAGCCTGAGCAAGAGCGAGACCCCGTCTCTACTATAAATAGAAAGAAATTAATTGGCCAACTGATATATATATAAAAAAAAAAAAAAAAATTAGCCGGGCATGGTGGCGCATGCCTGTAGTCCCAGCTACTCGGGAGGCTGAGGCAGAAGGATCACTCAAGCCCAGGAGTTTGAGGTTGCTGTGAGCTAGGCTGACGCCACGGCACTCACTCTAGCCTGGACAACAAAGTGAGACTCTGTCTCAAAAAAAAAAAAAAAAAAAAAAAAAAAAAAAAAAAAGAAAGTAACAGCCCAAAATGTTGCCTGTATTTAAAGACTGCATACGTTTGTTGTCAAAATAGCACTAGAACCCAGGTTTCCTAATTCCCTCTCTCTCCTCTTGCTCCTGCACCATGCTCCCTTTCAAGCCTCCATCGTTAGGCTGAACCTAAATCAACAGTACGTGAAGTGTGGCAAGACAGGTTTCACAAAGGTCCAAGGTGCTGGATATGTGCCAAAGTGGGGGGCTCAATCATTTAGCTTTGGGGACAATAGAAAGATTTCATACAAATGCAGCAAAGCTTGTTGTTGTTGTTGTTGTAATTGTTTAATTGGTATTATTTTTCCTTCTGCTCACTGCAATACTAAATCAACCCAGAGCTTGGTCTCCCCAAGGCTGAGGTTCCTTGAAATAGTCCCAGCCATTTCTAGAAGCCCAGCAATGCCTTCAGCTCCTGTGATGGATAAAGTACCAGCTATCGCCTGTGATTACCCTTCCCAGGGTTTTAAGGGCTGTGGTGCATTTTGGCTTATTGAAGTAATAGCAATGACTCTTCCTCCCTTCTGTTTGTGCCAGGAGATTGGTATGGAGTTGGGATGGATCTCCTCTGTGACATACGTGCTCAGATTTTCCCTTTTTAGCAAACTAGTGTCTTCTCTAGTGCAAATGCTTCATTTAGACTGGCTTATTTGGTCATGCTTGGAATTCCTTTAACCAAAAAATGCAGCCTCTGGACAGGATTCAGGGACAGAAATGAGTCTCTGTCTATCTAAAACTTTTTTCTTTGTGTTCGTTAGAGGAAAGTCACTCCCCAGAATAAGACATCCTCATCTTCTTAGTCAGAGCATGTTGACAGAGTGCTGGTTTTGCTCACCCATTCTCCTTTTATAACTGGAACCATACATGCACACAACCAGACATCTACCTGGGACTGACTCTCCAATAAATATTCATAGTAGACACATCCCTCACTTGTTCTCTGTTGGATGAATGAGTGGATGAATGGATGGATGGATGGATGGATAAGGTGAGTGGATGGATGGATGGATGGATGGATGGATGGATGGATGGATGGATGGATGGATAAGGTGTAGTAGTCATTACCCATGGTGCCCCCCGAGGTCTATGAGACTCAGCAGCCAGATGGACTGTTCGCTGGGACAGGTATTATCCTTTGGAGACACAAGGAAACATTTGACTCCAGAAGAGAAAACCGCAGGATGCAGGATATAGATCAAGCAGAGGATGTCCAAGGCAGAAAAGCAATATTCCATGGGCACCCCATTTGCACTTGCCATCCTAGTCCAATTGAGTTCACATGACCTTGACTTTGAGTAATTAGGCTATGGAAGATAAAACAACTAACTTCTAATACTAAGTTCTTTTTGTCCAAATTTGGAGCGAAACTTCCGAATGCTATTCTTGGGGTGGAATAGACAGCATTGCCGATGACTGATGTCTGCATAGGCACCATGTGGATTTGTATAAAGGGAAGAAAATAATCCTCAGTTGTAAAAATATCTTTGGTCTTCATAAGGGTGATATGCGCCCACATGTTTCTGTCAGGTGGTTTTGCTATAAATGAATTATTCTTGGACTAATAGAAAAATTTCCTTTTATAGCGATTGTACATTTTCCCAGATTAGCAGTGTAGCATGCAAAATCCCACAACTTCAGAAACTGAAAAGATCAAAGGCAGAGAGGCCACTGGGGTGTTTAGACTCACCACACGCCAGAACAATAGTCTGGCTACTAAAAGTTCCTTTAATGACAACAAAAAAGTGTACTTTCATAATGACCAAACTGCACTGTGAAAACTGATACGCATCCCTAATTCTTGCATTAGATATTCCTGTTGATTCTTGATGGCGGTGAAGTTCAAATTGTCTCCATATGATTAAAACTTTGGCCAATTGAGGTTTGGAGCAGTGAGTCACTGTTAACTGCAGTGGTGTTGAACTGATTTTCTGTTTCAAATGGCAGCCAGAACTATCAAATAAACCCAAAAATATTTATTAGGTTGACTTCTGAATATATAGAGTGTGGTTATTCACACACTCAGTAATCTCACTGAAGGAAGGGAAAAGACTGTTTTCCATCTGTGTAACCCCTCAGTAGCTGACACAGAGTAATGGCCTAGAAAATGTTTTGGGGGTGCAAGGAAAAATGAGTAACTTAGAGCACGTGGATTTAAAGTAAGGTTTTCTATTTAGATATAACAAAGTCACAGATAATGCCAACAAGCTGCCCATCAGCCTGTAACTTTAGTCCTATTTTGTCAGTGGTCTGACCTGTATATTCAACAAACAAATTTATTGAGTTTCTACAATGTTCGAGGCATTGGGAATATGAAAAAATAATAAGATCTAGTCCCCGCCTTCCAGCAGCTCGCGGGTCTCTAGAAGAAACAAACCTTTTAACACAAAACGGCAACGTTTAGTAGTAAGAGCGACCTCTGAGCAAAGTGTGGTGGGAACCAGGCAGAAATGGGCATCGGAACCACTGGTTCTGCTCTGCGGGGATTGTGAAGCATGTATCGTACTAGACGAGATGGTGAGCTTGCTCTCAGCAGTTGACAGCTTCTCACACACGTCATCTTTGGGAGCAGTTTAGTTTTGCTGGGACTGTGACATTGCAGCAGTTGTGCTGTGCATTTTTTCCCCCTAGTTCCTTAAACGACAAGTGAATACCGACAGTTGTGGCGTCTAAAATATCCTGCTGGCTTGCCGGCTGGTGGCTCAGGAGTCCCCTCCGGCGCTCTGGGGCTCCGAATGCCCTGGCTTCCGGCTTTTGCTGCACACCAGGGACAGTGGTCTCATTCCTGGCTGTTTCTTAAAGGATCGTAACCACGATCATTAAAAAGGATTCTTGGAATCCAGACAAGTCACGTTCAGGTGTAGTTCTTTGGAAAAAACTGATCTGAGGAAGGGAATGAGTAGTAAGACTCCCTGTTTCTGGTTCCGTATCTGGCATTGGCTGACTCTGAGTTCATGAGAAAGAATGGCAGAGCAGGCCTGTCATTTCCAGCCTTTATTTACTTGTGCACTGGCCAGGACCCAGCACGGAGAAACTGACTACCAAAAGGTCAGATCCTTTGCTTTTTTTTTTTTTTCTTTCCTCTTTCCCAAGTATGCACAAGGAGATAACCAAATGTTTGTTTTTCTATCAGAGCGTAACTTTGGGTACATCTATGTGACTAGAGGCAAGTGAATTAAAATCCCATTTCATAACAGAGGCTTACCTGGAGTGGTCTAAACTGTTCTCAGCAGCCTGAGACGGCATTAAAAATAGATTCAGTCACCTCGCTATATCGGGTGGGAATATTTGCATGCAGGTGCACATACAAATGACTTTTGGTAAGTAGTAATCAGGACATAAAATGTTAAGTGATTTCTCCACAGTCTTGCATTTCCTTAAGTTTCCTCTGAAAAAACATAATGGATCTCTCAAACACTGACTGACCTTTTCCTACATAACAAATATTATATGGAATGATTGATTAGATTCAGGATTCCACCTTACATTTAAACAAAGAGGACCTCCATCTCCCAAATGAATTCAGGAATGTCAATGATTCCCTGATAATAATGATTAAAAAAATAATGTCTAGCATTCATTAAGCCCACATAATAGTCGAAGAACCTAATATTAATAATAACTGTTATTATAGTTGCTGCAACTTAGTTAGGGTTTATTATATGACAAGGACTGATGTAAATCTTTTAGTGTATTTAAGCCTTAACAACAGTCCCATGTGAAGAGCATTATCTCTGTTCTCCAGGATGTAGAGCATTGTTTCTCCACGAGCAAAAGTTAGGCCTTTTTCTGTCTGCCTCCAAAGCTCTTACTCAGTCATGCTAGACTACGACCCGGACATGTTATTAGGTGTTTTATAAGCACAGTCTCATTTAATTCTCAAAACAAGCCTAAGACTCAGATATTATCATTGTCCCTTCCATACAAACGAAGGCCCAAAGCTACACTGCCCATAGTGACGAGCCAGAATTCAGACTCCACTCGGCCCGACCCACGGCACGTGCTTCCCATGCACTCAGTATGCCGCCTCCAGAAGGTTCCAGGGCGTTACCCCATCCCAGATTGCCTGCCCAGTGAGTTTTCTTGTGCCTGAAATCCCCTTAATTGCGACTAACACCTTCCATGCCACAATTTGGAATTATATATTTCAATATATAGTAAATATATTTATTTAAATATATTTAAATGTATTTCATTTGAATATATTTAAATATATTTCATTTAAATGTATTTAAATATATTTCATTTAAATGTATTTAAATATATTTCATTTAAATGTGTTTAAATATGTTTCATTTAAATGTATTTAAATATATTTCATTTATATTAAATATATTTCAATATAACATGAAAAGACAAATACTGCTGGAATATTTGAAGACTGGCCCCAAAGAGCCCCGAGTGTTGCCAAGGTCTGCACAGGAAGAGAGGGAAAAGGGTGCCTGGAGAGGAGAGGGACACAACCCCGAGAGAGCAACAGAAGTGCAGAAAAGGAGCCCTGGGAGTTAATGAAGAGGACATCTGCTTCACCTTTGCTAAGGGCTAACTCAGTGTATATTGCTGCGTGCGTGTGTGTGTGTGTGTGTGTGTGTGTGTATAGTCATGTGCCACATAATGACATTTCGGTCAACAAAGGACCACATAGATGACAGTGGTCCCATAAGATTATAATGGAGTTGAAAGATTTCTATCACACAAATCCTTATCATTGTGTTATTATTTCCTTACACTGTGCAGTGCAGTAACATGCTGTACAGGTGTGTAGTCTGGAAGCAACATACCACATAGCCTAGGTGTGTAGTAGGCTGTGCCACCTAGGCTTGTGTAAGTACACTCTGTCATGTTTCACAGTGATGAAACACCTAACAACTCATTTCTCAGGACATAGCCCAGCCATTGAACTACACATGACTGAATATATATATCTTTATATATATGTATGTATGTGTATACATATATGTATATATATGAAGTTGGAACTAAGTTTTTGCTTTGAAATTCACTGTAGTATTCCCTGAAGATATTATTTATGAGTAGATTTATGGCCAAAGAGCACATACAAACTTAACTTGGTTTTCTGGGGGGGTCTTTCCTTCTATCTTGTTTTGGATGTATTCCTAAAGTCTCAAACGTTCTGCCTGTATAGAGTTATCCAATGACTCATTGTGATGGCAGAAACAGCTTCTCAATCCAATTTTACTGTCCTCTTAGACTCATACCCAATTTTCCTTCCTGGTTTATTTCCGGCAAAAGAGAGAATACAGAATGACTCCACTTTCACCTTTTTATTCTCTTATCAGCGATATTTATTGAGCATTTCCTCTGTATGAAGGACTTCGATTCCACGCAGCAGTTGGCTGCTCCTAGCAAGCCTGACAGATGTGGTATGTGCATTGCGTAGTGAGGAACTTAATTTCTGGGAATCAAGCTGATGAAACTCCTCTCAAAAGTAGGGTGACCATAAAATATATCATCCCAAACTGGACTGCTTTTCAGAGTGAAAGCGGCTCACAGTCTACCTGAAAACGACACACAGGCGGCTCACATTAGCAATAGTAACAATAATAACCAGCATTCATCGAGAACTTTCCTTAGGACACACTCTTTGCTGGCTGACTTTTGCTCACCACCTCATTCAATCCTCACCTAATCTAGGTAGTGTGATTATGCCGGGTTTTCCAATCTGGATACTGAGCCTCCGCGAGGTGAACTTGTCCCAGGTGTCCCATCACGTAACTGGTGGCAACAGGGTGCAGGCCTCGGTGTGGGGGGTTTCAAGGCCTTTGCTCATAGCCCCGTGCTCTTGTGCTTCCCTGCAGAGGATGAAGGCACATGTCGTGGTAGAGATAGTGGCCAGGTGACAGGGGATGGCAAAGCAGCCTCTCACCCCTCCCAGCCACGCATGGGGAGCACAAGGGGAGGGAAAGCTTCTCAAACGAGGTGACATTAGAGATGGGCCTTAAAGAGTACCCAGAATCTCACCAGGGAGCAGTGAAGCAGGGTGCAGACATTACAGGGTGCAGACATTACAGGGTGCAGACATTACAGGGAAAGTGGCAAGCCCTGTGCACCTGGGGCAGGGCAGTGCATTCCTCCCCTGGGACACCAGCACGTAAGGGGCAGCGATGGAACCTACACTGCCTGTCTCTGGGGTGGAGCACAGGTGAGGCCCATGGTTGACAGCATTTTTCAGGCACATAAATAAACAACCATATGCAGCAGAGTCGTGCTGTCCCTAGGAACTAGTTTCTATCACATTTCAGAATTGTTGTAGACTCTCTATGGTCAGCATCCAGCCAAGGAATACAAGAAAGACTTCAGCAAACTCTTGTTGTCCAAGGACATCTGTCAAATATGACCAAAGTCAGTTTTGAAGATATCAGAAAAGCACCATTTTAACTACTATATTCTTAAGTTTAAATTATTTATTTATTTATTTATTTATTTATTTTTGAGACAGAGTCTCACTATGTTGCCTGAGCTAGAGTGAGTGCCATGGAGTCAGCCTAGCTCACAGCAACCTCAAACTCCTGGGCTCAAGCAATCCTTCTGCCTCAGCCTCCCAAGTAGCTGGGACTACAGGCATGCACCACCACGCCCGGCTAACTTTTTCTATATATTTTTAGTTGGTCAATTAATTTCTTTCTATTTTTAGTAGAGACAAGGGTCTCACTCTTGCTCAGGCTGGTTTCAAACTCCTGACCTTGAGTGATCCTCCCACCTCGGCCTGCCAGAGTGCTAGGATTACTGGCGTGAGCCATCGCGCCCGGCCTAATTCTAAATGTTTTGCATGCAAATGTTTTCAAGAAGTATTACTTATTTCCCCCAAATACCCAAAAGGCCACTGCTAAGATGGTATCTCATTGTGTCCACTGGCACAATAAAGAGATAACTTTCTCTCTTTAAGAGAAGACATTCTCTTCTCACGATAGCTGGGCTTACAAATGAGTTGTGTCTTACAGTTCTGACCACATTTCATTTTAGAAGTCATGGGATGTGTGAATTAGTAATATTGCATTCGCCTTCCATGTGGCATTTAAGTTTAGAAGTAGTCTCAAATCAAACTTACCTGCCTTTATCCCCTGACTCTTTGGTTAAGTGTATTTTTGGTTTCAGTGCCAAGATGGAGTGTCTCTCAGTTGTAGCCTCGACCTTTTAGAATTCCTCCCGTTGTAGCCTGGAGTGGAGGCTCCCATCACAGACTTTTATATCCTTGGAACAAGACTGTAAAATTTTATAGCCAGTTGTAGAACCATGGTCTGAAAAACCTATTCAAACATTTCAAATATGAACTTCATCATACGGTAGAATTAAGAGCCATTTATTTTCTATCAAAAGCATCATAAACAGCTCTCTACCTCGTAGTAAATCAGGAAACCAGATTGCCAGGGAAGGTACTGGGCCTACTAGCTCGGCTGCTGGAGCTGTTTCAAAAGCTGCTGGGTGCCTTCCAAAGGCCCCTTTCGCTTCAAAAGAACTCCCTTGCTTTTCAGCAAGTCGTGACTTATGACCGGGTCTTGGGCAACTCAATCCATGGCCATCTGGGAAAGAGCAATCCATTTGCAGATCGTGAGGACAATTACCAAGCCCAGCACTTCATTGAAATAATGGCCAGAAAATGTTGGAGGTGTGAGAGGTGGGGAGGAAGGAACAAATGTACCAAGAGGAAATTCCACCTGGATATGATGCATCAACTAACATGAGAGAATAATGAATAGCAAAGATGTAAGATATTCTACCTATGACCGGTATGTTCCAGTATCCTCGATACCAACTTCCATCATCAGATACTGAATAACTTATTTAGGTATATCTCTAAGCAACGTAACATATTTCCAGTTTTCTAACAACACTAATTCTAATTCATCCATTCAACAAGCATTTATTGAGTCCCTTATACGTCTTAGTCACTTTGCCAAGTTCGGGAAATACTCCAGAGGATCGTAACTATATGATTCATGCCTTCATGGAGCCGATTATAGTAGCAGCGAGTGGAAAATAAATAAGGAAATAATAAATAAGCTTTTTAGTTGCTATGTAGAAAATACCATGAGTGTTGTTTTAGATTGGGTGGACAGGGAAATTCCCTTTGAGGAAATTATCAGTTAAGGAGAAGTTGGTTAAGAAGTCAGTCCTAAGAGGTTGGAGGGAGAACAAGCACAGAATCCTTGGACCAGGAAAGATCAGGACCAGGTGTTTTCTAGGAACTTGTAGAAGATAAATGTGCTCAGAACTTAGTGTGCAAAATGACTGTGGAAGGGCTTGAGGGTCCACTCTCAAGGGCCGGCTACTCTGGGGCCCCAGCCAAGGTAAAGAGCCCTGATGTTATTCTATGTGAATGTTATTCTCTATTAAAACAATGAGTAAAACACAATGAATAACATCTAAGAATAAAAGAAATGTATCTTAAGATAAATGTTCTTACAATGCAGATGTAATCATGACACTTCCCTGCTCATAGATCACTGTTCATAGAAAATTAAAACGCCTAGGCATCCAGGGGAGGGTCGTTCTCCATCTAACTGTACACGCATCTCTTCTCCCTCTCACTGCGTCCCGTGAGCCAATCACCCCACTCCACTTGAACATGTGTTGCATTTTTCTAGGCTCACACCGCTCCTTTCTCCTCCTCCCCTACTTCCACATCCGCCCATTGAAATCCTACCCATCCATCCAGACTCAGCTTAAAGGCCACCTGTTCTAGCGAGACTTCCTCTGCCAGAATTTATCTTTCCTTCCTCTGTCCTCCCGAAGGACTTTGCACCTCTCTTAGAGTGCTTACCGCACTCTGCCTTCAACTATACCTATTTATGCACATCACTCTCCCCCATGAGTACCTTTGCCAAAGTTCAACTCGATGACGATTATCAGTCTATGATCCCATATAGTGCCTCGTAGAAACAAGCCACCCTTAGGTGCTAAAGAAAGTGAAAGGAGTGCTGGGAAAGGAATATAAAGGGATAAAAGGTGGAGTGTAGGATCAGGAATGAAGAAGCATAGTTATTGAACGATTATGCTTCAAAAGTACTTCAAAGACTCTCCATTTCAAGGTTTAGGCTCCCTAAAATTAATTCAGGCAATATACTTGTCCCAAGTCAACCTCACTTTTAAAACATTAGCGCCATTTTGTAGAGCTACAATTATCTAATCAGGAAACATAGGTTCTGGGACTGGCTCTACTTCTAATTAGCTACATGACCTTGCACAAAAAATGTCTTAGACTCAAAGGCTCTATACTTTGCCTGTGTGAAAACTAAAGATGGCCTTAACTGTTCTGCTTCCCTGTGAATGTCTAAAACATGATACTGATTTGAAGTAAGAGAAGTACTACCATTTGATGATGAGATGAATCCCCACAATATCTCTGTAACCACAAACACAGGCCACAACCTCAGAATCTCTGCTGTTGAAGTGACCGTAACAGGTGCCTGAGTTAGGGTAGGTCCCCAGAAGCAGACACTGAGGCCAGGATTCAAGTCAAGCAGTGCAGTGGCGTGTGCAGGGAACAAGGGTGGGTGATGAAAAAATGACCAGGGAAGGGAAGGTAGTCAATAAGGAGCACATTGTAAACCAGCAGTTGTAGTTGGCAAATGGCTCTTCGTCTAGTGGGACAACACTGAAAAACAGTGCAAAACACATCCCTCACACATGAAAGGCATCCATGCCAGAAGGTGAAAGAGCTGAGATGTTTACAATCCCTGTCAATCACAGGTTAAGGATCGCCCTGTGAGACATGAACTCCCAGGTACTTCCAGCTCCCTGTGCATGCAAACATGGTGGTGGGTTCTACGAGGAACAGAAATTTTCCATCAAAGAGGAAGGTGTCCACCCTGGAGAAGCCAGTGGAGGGCGCAGAAATTGAGAAGCTGGAAGGAATGTGGTGGAGCTCTGACAACTTCTGCTCCAATGGGTCTACACCTAGGGCCGAAGATGAGAGATTATACTACCTGAGTAGGTTCAAAATTAAGAACATATCTAGCATAGGTAAGGCATTCTTTCACAACAAAGAAAGAAAATTAAGCATCTTGTAGTCTATCTGGACTGATAAAGGTGCCTTGCATTATAGTATTAATATAGTTCAACCTAATCTAATTAAATTATATTAAATTTATAAATTATATTATGTCTACACGGTCTTACATAATGCAGCAGAAAGCTTATTTACATAGAAAGGTTATCATGAAAGTGAAAATATAAGTTATAAAATTTTTAGGGAAAAAAAAGCATGTGTATATAAATATGCCTAAAAGTCTGGAAGGAAATGTTTGTATAGACAGTGTAAACTTTAACAGGAGTTATCTTTGGGTGGCAGGCTTCTCAGTGATTTTAATTTCCTGCTGATCTATACTTTCCCATTTTTTTCTCTATTTGATCTGTTTGATTCACAACAACTTAACTTCAGAAGGAAAAAATAATCAGACCTAAGAGTAGGATGAGTCAAATAAGCCTTCAAGAGTATAAAGTCAATTTCATCCAGAAATATCTTTAACGTATATATATATTTCCAAGAATATATATTCTGCACTGATTGCTTTGGTGACCAATGTAAACCAAGTCCTGTCCTCACTCTGGGGTAGTCTCTGATTCTCCAGTTTAATTAGCTTTCAGTAGAAGAGTAGGACTGGCTGGAAGCATGGAAAGGCATCTTCAAACATGTAGTTTCTTTGCCAGAGGCCTCTTAGGTAGAGATTGTGTGAAGAACTGAAACCAACACTTTTGAACTTCATTCTTTAAGAGCCATCTCACTTATGGTGAGATAAATGCTTTTTCAGCTCTCTTTGAAGGAAGCAACCAAAGTACAGGGTGAAACCTTGTGCCCCCAATTCTGTATTCTCTGTGTGCAATCCCCAGGTGTACTTGAAGTTTGGTTATTTGTCATTCTCTGTTGTGGTTGGGAGTCTGGTTCGTGTCTCTGGTCAGCTCTCTTCTCCCCTATCTTCCTTTCTCATGCACCAGCACCAGGCCACGGGGCCTCTTCTCTGCTAATAACCTCAGCCCTGGACAAGTGTCTGCACTTGGAGAATCCACTAAACACTGAAGAGGCATGAATCAGAGGCAGAACTGTTTGCTTTAAGGTCACGCAGTGGGAAGTCTCTCTAAAGATCTATTTGTTCTTCGCAGGGAAAGGAGTCAGCATCCATTTCTGCTAAGTAGTGACCAGGAGAAAGTCAAATTAGATTAATTACCTGGAATAAAAATGGACTTGTACTTTTGCTAGTAATGGATTTCTAGTCCAGGGAGCTTTACAAGTATTAATAGCATACTAGTTCTTGGCAGATGATAGTCATTAGTGAGCAAGTAACTCTATCCTCCGGAGATGATTTAGCTTTGTCACTATGTAGTAATCTTTGTCTGAATGTTATGTTGAGGCAGAGAAAAATTTCCCTTAAAGTTGCTTGTGAAGCAGGACAGTTTTGAGAGTAAGTCATAGAAAGGTTTTTGGTTTTTTTTCCTGTAATTTGTGCTGGTTTTGTTTGCTTTTTATGTTTTCGAATAGCAGCTCTGAATTAAATATAGGATTCTTTTAATTCTTTATTTTGGGGGGCCTACAAGGGGAAGTTGTTCTGAGAAGGAGCTCGTTAGATGCAAATTCTTTTTAAATGTGCAAGCTGCTTTGCCCCTTGTTGTCTTAGCTGGATGTTCTTCTAACCAAGGACAGGCCTTATCTATGGGTTTAGTAGTTAGCACGTTTCCATTGTGAACTTTTGCAGGTTCCTCCACTAGCTCAAAATTTTATTGCTCTAATCCCCAAACTGTAGTCTCTGTTAAATACATCTCCCCTGGGAGAAATTAGGGTGTTTAAATCTGTTTCATGCCAGATTTTAACCCTTGGGCACAGCTGAGTTGCAGATGACAATGACAGTCACAGGAGGGAAATGACAGGCAGCCCCCACACGGCCCTACACGGGCAAGATCCCGAGAGTGTGCCCCTCCTGAAACTGTGTGTCCTGGGCTCCTCCTTCGTTTCATCCCCAGTCTTGGCCCTGACATGTAAGTTACGCTTACAAATCATTTTTTACCTGCATTGCCTAACTTGATTCTCACTACAAAGTTAGGAAATTGGGCAGATACAATGATCCTTTCACTTTTATTGATAAGGAACCTGAATTTTCAGATAAAGGTCTTACAGGTGGACGGAGACCCAGAGCTTCATTTTAACATCATCCTCTCTCTACCAAACTGTGCTCTTTTCTCCCAAATGCAAGGAAAACCACAAAAATGAGAAGGGATGGGAAGAAAGGACGGTAGTACAATCGTCCTTCAGTAGGTATCCAAGAGGAATTGTTTCCTGGACCCTGACAGATGCCCAAATCCACAGATACTCAAGTCCCTTATATAAAATGCATAGTATTTGCACACATCTCCCTTTACTTTAAATCACCTCTAGATTACTTATAATACCTAATACAATGTGAATGCATTTATATAGAGCATATTTGGTCAACAGAGCAAAATCACAGAAGGCAATTCAAATCCTGCAAAAAAAGGCATTGGCATCAAGCGTATTTGGTGCCATTATATAAATGGAAAGCTCCTAGTAGCAAGGTTTGCTTATATTAGGAAATTGGCAATTTGTCATTAGCCATTTATCTCATCTTTATATTTTTCCTAAATAATGTTTACATTTTTATTATGGTTTGATAATTGTGATGTTTACTCTGGCTGAACATATTCCCACCCCCTCCTTTTTTTTTTTTGCCCATTTTTTTCCTCCATGAGACTAATGCCTACTATTCTGGATAAGCAACATTTTATGCAATTAAAGATTATTTCCAAAGTGTCACATTCCAGAAACTGTACTTTCAAATGGTGATTCAATGTAATTATAGATTACAAGGTAACGTGCAGGTAGATACAGGAAATGATATTTTAAGGACTTACTCAGGCAAAACAAAATCCTAAAATCCCATAAAGAAAGATTGTCACCACCATCAAAATAAGAATGTATGGTAAAGAGGAGAAAGAGAATACAAGAGGCTTTGGCAGCACAAACCTAAAATGAAAAAAAAAAAAAAAATCAGCAATGGAATCCAGAAGTAGTTTTCTGAGAAGTAAATTTTCCTAAATTTTATTTGTCCTTTGGCCTCTAAAAGCTATATGCTTTTTGAAAAATATTTGCTCCTTGGATCAAAGAAGAGAAAAATATATAACAATTTTTTTTTTGACATAACATCTCACTCTGTTGTCCTAGCTAGAGTGCAGTGGTATGATCATAGCTCACTGCAACCTCAAACTCCTGTGCTCAAGCAATCCTGCCGCCTCAGCCTCCTGAATAGCTGGGGCTACAGGAACACACCACCGCGCCTGGCTAACTTGTTTTCTATTTTTTGTAGAGGGGAAGGGGTCTCACTATGTTGCTCAGGCTGGTCTTGAATTCCTGGACTCAAACAATCCTCCTGTCTCAGCCTCCCAGGACAACAGGCATCAGCTACCATGCCCAGCCACAGATTTCTTAATAAAATTTTATTCTAATTATGAAATAAGAATCCAATATTTTTAACTCATAATGACTTAACAGGAGCAGTTCTCAAAGTGTGACTTCGTGATCAGCAGCATCAACATCACCTGAGCACTTGGTGGGGGCACCTTTTCAGCCCCCACCCCAGACATCCCGATCACTGAATGGGGCCCAGGAATCTGTGCTTCAAAGAGGCTTCAGGAGATTCTAAAATTTGAGAACCAGTGTATTACAAAACACAAGGTTTTTAGGCTCTGAATAGAAACCTATGGAAGAGTTTACTAACTTATTAATATAAATACTTTATTTTGGAGAACCACCACCAAAATCAAATCCTCTGTTCCTGTTAGTGTGCTCTGTAATCGACATCTCTTTAAATACAAAAGGCATAAATATCATTAATACATTAAACATTTGATGTGAGATCCCATATTCAGAAAATAGCTTTTTAGATGTATAAATTGATAGTCACAGACAAGCTTAGTCTCAAGTGCACGGAAAGTTCAATTCATAACTAAAAGAACATTTCATTCTAAAAAATTCTTCCCTGAGTGCTAAAGCAGTGAAAGTCAGAAAAATAATTTTTTAAATGAAAATTACTTATTGATTTTTATACATTAATTTAACTAAAAAGGCTATTTGTTTTAAATGTGGTTAAGTAACATTGTTATGAAGCTATAAAACTCCATTTAAATTCTTAGATAGGTGTTATTTGACCTTAAAATATTTGGACTTAATAGCTGCAATCTATTGAGAGTTTACCATATACCAGGCCCTGCTAACCTTCATAACAACCATATGAGATAAATAGTAGTTGTTGTGTTTTGCAGGTGGTAAAAGGCACAGAGAGGTTAAGTAACTGGCTCAAGATCACACAGCTACTGATAGTAGAGATGGGTTACAAACCTAGGCAGTCTGACTCCAGAGTGTATATTCTTAACAGGCTACACCCTCCATTATTCCAATATTTAATTAATTAATTTATTTTTTTGAGACAGGGTCTCACTTTGTTGTCCAGGCTAGAGTGAGTGCCGTGGCGTCAGCCTAGCTCACAGCAACCTCAAACTCCTGGGCTCAAGCAATCCTCCTGCCTCAGCCTCCCAAGTAGCTGGGACTACAGGCATGCGCCACCATGCCCAGCTAATTTTTTCTCTATATATTAGTTGGCCAATTAATTTCTTTCTATTTATAGTAGAGACAGGGTCTCGCTCTTGCTCAGGCTGGTTTCGAACTCCTGACTTTGAGCAATCCTCCCGCCTCGGCCTCCCAGAGTGCTGGGATTACAGGCATGAGCCACCGCAATATTTTAAATCAAATGTTTGTATTAAATAGGCAATTTATTAAATATGTTAAAATTAAATTTTACACAGAAGGTGGTATTTTCAGTAGTTATGGGCTTCCATAAATTTTTTATTAAAAAAGTCATCAATTTAAATAAGAACTTATATCTTGATTAGGCGTGCCAGCAAGTGAAAGCCTTAGTTCAGTGGTCCCCAACCTTTTTGGCACCAGGGACTGGCTTCATAGAAGACAATTTTTCCATGGACAGGGGTGTGGGGGGATGGTTTGGGGGTGATTCAAATGCATTATATTTATTGTGCACCTTATTTCTATTGTTATTACATTGTAATATACAGTGAGATAATTATACAACTCACCATAATGCAGAACCTAATGCGGCCACTGATCTGACAGGAGGTGGAGCTTATGTGGTGACGCAAGCAATGGGGAGTGGCCATAAATGCAGATTAAATGTCTTGGGCTTGCCCCATGCTCAACCCCTACTGCACAGCCCAATTCCTAACAGGCCACAGGTGGGACCAGTACCAGTCTGAGGCCCAGAGCTTGGGGACCACAGCATTAATTGATCGAGTGAAGACAGGAGCTTATGAAAATTCAAACCATTTTTATTTTGAACACACTGAGGACAGAAAATTATTAATAACACAATCCTTGCTTAGCTCTTCATGTTTCATCCTTGTATACTTATTGCTGTGAAATATTTCAGCACCAACATGCTCCAGTTTTAGCATCCGGATGAGCACTCTTCCTTTGGAGAGGCGTTCTTGGCTTTAGATTTCTGTGAGTGTCACAGGGGGCAAACAAGTATGTCTAACTGACAGCACCCACTCTACATTTAAATCTGCTCCCCTACATTTAAATCCGCTCCTGCCACATGCCAGGGTGTGGGCCTACGGCAGAGATGGAACTGTGGACACAGTGACTTATGACTTAGGTGTCCTTAGGCATCCTTTGCCAAGCACATCCTCTGTCCTTGAAGCTTTATGTCGCTCCTCATGTCCTTTTCTTCCCTAGAAATGCCCTCTTGTTTCAGCTTTACTTGTCAATTGAAATCCTAACTACACTTCAAAGCCCAAATAATGTGTCATCATGCTCCATGATGAACCTTTCTACAAAATCCTTTGGAATTCCGTTAGTATTTCAGCCACTCCAGTGACATTCATATTATCGCTACTCATATAGATGTTGACACCCCTGTAAGACTGCAAATAATTGAGGGAAGTGTCCTAAACACCTTTGTATTCCTATAACCCTTATCACAGCATCTTGCACATGAAAATAAGAATTCTTGCCCCGTGCTTATGGTTTACGATGCGCTTTATCTACAAATCTCACTTTATCCTCACATCCACCCCGTGAAGCAGGTGCAATTATTATCCCATTGTTGTATGCAAAGAATCTGAGAGTAAGATTGAGAATGTGTTTTACACGATATCACTCTGACTCCAACTCTAAGCTCCTTCCAATGCATGCATATCTGTCCTCAAATGTTTGTTGAATAAAATGGCAAGTTTAAAAAATAAATGAAGAAATTCTGGGGGTAGTCAGGGATCCTACTGCCAAATTAACATTACAACCTTCCATGACTTCTCTACAACCTTCTAGACCTCCACAGATCTCCACCCCTCCCATAGGGCGGCATACATGGTATTTATTATATTCTGGAACAGCATCTTCCCAATAGGAAATTGCCTACCACTCCATAAAAATAACTGTAGTGGGGTATCTCACCTGAGAACTCTAAACCAGCCATCCAACTGCTGGAAGGAAGCTAAGGAGATTGAGTGGATGAGAACAGCCACCAATTTTGGCTCTGAAACTGTCGCTCAAGCTCTTTCCCCATGCTCTATTGTCTGTAGAAAGTCTCCCGTATAAAACTCTCAAATCAGATTCACCACCACCCACCCCAGCTCATTTAAAAATGCAGATTCCCAGTCTCTGCCCTAGGGCTTCTCATTCATTAGGGTCTACTGAAGAGTCTTGAAATCTACATTTAGAGAGTAAATTCCAAAGGTACTCACCACAGAAGATGTTAAGTATTGGAGGTGATGGATATGTTAACCAGCTTGACTTAATTATTCCACGTTGTATTCATAAATGATAACAGTGCTTTGTACCCATAAACTTGTACAATTACAAACTGCCAATTTATAATTAAAAACTACAACAAACAAATAAGCTTACAGGTGATTCTGATGAATGTGATTAGTAGATCACAATTTGAGAGACGAATGAGATTCGTGCCCCTGTGAGTAGGCCTGTGGTCGGTGTGGTTGCTCTAACTCTGCTGTTTACCCTCGAGATCCTTTTATAGATGATTATCTCATTAACCCTCACAAGCAGCCTTAAAGCTTGCTATGCAATTGGCTGGAGCCCAATATAAGAATTCATAGCGTGGCATCTGCTAATGATTCCAATTTCATTTATTTTACCAGCAATGAAATTGAGGTCTCAGAGCCTGGGTGGAGGCTGTTTGGAAACAAATCAAAACAAAATAATTGGCTGAGAAATATGACATACTAATCCGAAGCATTGTTCAGAAAGCCCCTGTGAGTCTAAACAGTGGTGTAGCAAGTGCTTCTATACCCATTTTTTAGATGCGCAAACTAAGAAAGATTTGCCTTAGCAAAGATCATGGAGTGAAGAAGAATCAATAAAAAGAGTAAGCCGGTCACCCCCAACACCCAACAGTCCGCTGACCACACCTGCTGTCAGCTTCCTGCCCTTTGGATTTTTTAATGCCACATGTCTACAAAGATTCATGAATCGCTCTCAAAAAATGATGAAGACATATTTTTATCTTGAGTAAGCAATTTACTTAGTTATTCTAGAAATGTAGATTTGCTCACATAGATTTAGTCTGTGCCTCCTTGTGAATTTCCATAAACCTCCTGGCTAAAGTTACAAAAACATTTTATACTGAATATATTAATACATATAGGTAAGCATAAATTATGATTACTAATATTGTTAACTAGGTAGTTTACTAGTTTGTGAACTGATCAAAGCATTTACTGGATCATTTACTTGAACATTTACTTAAACATTTTATCGATGGGCTCTAAGACCAATATCCCAAACTGTAATAATTTACACAAAAAAATATGTTTCATGATGCTCTGGTTTTCAAGTTAAGACCCAAACTATGTTCAGGAAACATGTGTGTACCATCCTGAACAACATATCGAGAACCCCAAAAATAGGAACTCTACAAAAAATAGCAAAATTAGCCGGGGGTGATAGAGCTCACCTGTAGTCCCAGCTACTCTGGAGGCTGAGGCAGGAGGATCTTTTGAACCCAGGGGTTTGAGGTTTCAGTGAGCTATGATGACGCCACTGCACTATACCCTGGACGACAGAGCGAGATCCTGTCTCAAAAATAAAAAGGAAAGAAAAGAAACGTGTGTGTAGACTCACCTCCCATCATCACTCTTATGTATATGTAAGCTTTATTTTTTTTATGTTCAAATGCTGGGAACCAAAACTAAAAAAAGAAATGTCCTCAATCCTCAAGAGTGGCACAACATATTTGTGTGTGTCATTGTTGGAGAAAGTTAAGTTTATAGTAAAGAAGAAGAATCTAAATTAGGAACACACTAAGATTTCCTTTTTTTCTTGTATGACACATGACAAAAGAAACATGTTTTTAATTTTAGGACTTCTCTTTGTTGAAATAAGTTGCGACAACATCACTTTTATAGTCAACTCAATTCCATGTTAGTTTTCAGGAATGGAACTTATGTTTATTTTGGTATTGACAGTGCCAGAAATGTTTTTAAAGCTTAGCTGAAGAAGAGATCCCGGCTTTGCATGACTCTGTGAAGGAAAACATAAAGATCCACTCTAAACCAAAGACTTATTTTGGCACCTACTATAAATAGAAACAAAGAATAATTTGGAAATTTTGTGTAAATGTTACAAATATGAATCTCATTGATCTTAACTTGAAAACCAGAGCATCATGAAACATATTTTTTTGTGTAAATTATTACAGTTTGGGATATTGGTCTTAGAGCCCATCGATAAAATGTTTAAGTAAATGTTCAAGTAAATGATCCAGTAAATGCTTTGATCAGTTCACATTCCTTATTTTAAATAAGGAATGGAACTCAGCAAAGAGCATCGTGTGACACTTTACTGAGAAGTATACATTGGAAACAAAACTTTAAAAATATTTCCAAGTAAATTCTTAACCCATACTATTTTCTGCAGTATTGACTTTGTGATTGTTTTAAAAATGAAATATTGTAAACTAAGGAATATAAAAGGAACTGCCAGAGCTTAACAAACTTCAACTCATAAAGTTTAAACTCAGAGTTGAAACTGATTGAGTTTAATTTCATTCTAATTGGAGAATCTGTAATTTAAAGAAGAAATTGCCTTAATTTCTGATATATTCTCTATCAGCCCCAAATATTTGGTTGTTTTTATTTTTAAAGAGTTAAGTTTTAAATATTTTAGTCTTCTGGCCAGGCATGGTGGCTCAAGCTTGTAATCCTAGCATTCTCAGAGGCTGAAGTAGAAGGGTCGCTTGAGCTCAGGAGTTTGAGACCAGCCTGAGCAAGAATGAGATCCCATCTCTACAAAAAATAGAAAAATTACCAGGGCGGCATGGTGGTGCACACCTGTAGTTCCAGCTACATGGGAGGCTGAGGCAGGAGAATTGCTTGAGCCCAGGAGTTTGAGGTTGCAGCCACTGCACTGTAGCCTGGGCCACAGAGCAAGACCCTGTCTCAAGAAAAAAAAAAAAAATTAGCCTTCTGGATATTTGAATTAGCGTGTGTTCTTTGACTGCTCCCCTCCCATTTTCCACTACAGCATTAACTAGGTCAACCAGGGTTGCTTGGCAGCCTTTGGGACCATGGACTCGTTGTGTGGTTTCATGTTTTCTTAAAAAATAGATAAATAAATAAAGTTTTGTAACCAAACCAAACCAAAGCTATGACTCTCAAGGGTTTGTGGCTTGATTGAAATCTGAACAGGAAATACGGACTGGTGATGCCAGTAATGTGACCAGCTGTCACAAAAACTTCATTACAGCCCCCCAAGTGAAACCAGGAACTTTAGTCAAGAAAGGGAAGGCAGACCCGGCTACCTTTGAGAGAGAGGAGGTGACACAGCAAACTAAGGTGCAAAGAACGCACAGCCAAGTCCGTGGCTGGACTCAGCAAACGAAACCGAGTTACCCATGAATTGGAATGTCTAGTTAAGCGTTCGTGCTGTGGTGATGAATTAGCTGGTGTACATCGTTGAGCTCGCATAGGTTTTCTTTAACGTCTGTATTCTCCAGAGAATTCATTTTCTACAAGGTTGTCTGCCATAGGAGAAAGCTAGAAGAAATGTTTGAAAAAGGTACTTCCGTAGGACACATAGCAATTTCATTAAACTTTCTTCTTATTTGGGGCAGATATGCTTTCTTTCCTGGGTTTTACTATTGATAATCTGTGATTTTACAGATAAAGATTTGTTCTTTCCTCTTTTTCCCCCCAGCATAGCACATAGCTCCCAAGCTCTGATGTTCTTGATTCTCCTTCTATGGAAGTGTTTTTTAAAAAATTAATATGCTGGTTATCTACCTATGGGAAATGAAGTCATTATGTCAAAAAGACACCTGTACTTGAATGTTTATCACAGTACAATTCATAATTGCAAAGATGTGGAATCAACCTAAGTGCCTTTCAATTCATGAGTGGGTAAAAAAAAGTGTATATATATATATATATATATATATACACCATGGAGTACTACTCAGCCACAAAAAAGAATGAAATAATGTCTTTTGCAGCAACATGGAATGAACTGGAGACCATTATCCTAAGTGAAGTGTCTCAGGAATGGAAAACCAAACACCATATGTTCTCACTAATAGGTGGGAGCTAATAGATGGGTACACATGGGCACAAAGCCATATAAAGGACATGAGAAACCAAAAAGCAGGGAGGGTGGGAGGGTACAAAGAACACTATTCTGGTGATGCACACACCTAAAGCCCTGACTTATGCATAATACAAGATACCTTTGTAACAAAAACACTTGCACATCCCTAATTAATATTTTGAAATTTAAACAATGTGAGAAAAATAAAATTAAATTAATAATCTTGTTATGATGGGTTTTTAGAATGAACAACATATTAATAATTAATAATGTGAACACAACAACACATTATATTGTAAGAGAAGAGGTTCCCTTTAGAAAATTCTCAGTAAGTTATTGAAAACTAAGTTTCCATTGAGTAAATATTACTTTATTTTGGGACTTGTATATCTATTGATAGGTCTTATTGTATTTTAGAGAACTCCTGTCTTATTGACTATGGGGCATACTGACCACGAAGACTATTCCAAAACCATCCAGTTACCTTTGTCCTCTCCTTCCACACCCTTGCAAACCCACTACCTCCTCACTAGGGGTGCCAGGGTCCTATTTCACTGAGTTCCAGGCTAACTGGCATGAGCTCCTTCAACTTTACCAGACCCGCCTGAAAATACCTGATATTTCTCTTCTCTCCTGCAAATAAACACTTCTTACTTTTATCCATTGCCTCCTCCTTCTGTCCCATATAAGAAGAAAAGCATCCCTCCCTCTTCAACGACCTGCACCTGTGTCTCAGAACTCTTGATTGTTTCACATAAACAGGTGAGTGCTGGACTATGGCTCTGCACCTGTAATTACAGCACTTTGGGAGGCCAAAGTGGGAGGGTCACTTGAGGCCAAGAGTTTGAGACCAGCCTGGACAACATAGCAAGACCTCCATCTCTACAAAATAATTTTTTTAAAAAAATTATTAATCAATGTTATTAATAATGTTAATCATTATTAATTAATAATTAATTATCCATGAAAAGATTGCTTGAATCCAGGAGATTGGGGTTGCTATGTGAACTATGATCCTGCTACTGCACTCCAGCCTGGGTGACAGAATAAGACTCCATTTCTAAAAATAAAGAAGTGAAGCAATGTAAGAAAAACATATGTGCTTTGTGAGAGAAGTTATAGTTGTATTATTAGGCTATATAGAAGTAGATTCTTTTCCCAGAACTTACTCCTTAGATGATAACTTTTCGCATTAGCAGGGTTTTGTGGGGTTTTTTTGTCACTTTAGAATTGAATACTATCCAACAAGTAAAGAAAAGAAATTTTAAACGTGTCTCTTATTTGAAGCTCCTAACCCATTCCTGGATCCCTCTCGAAGTTGGATCCCAGCTCCGAGATCCTTGGCTCCCACCCCTGCCTCAGGCTATGGAAGGTCGTCTCAAGCTGGAAAGGGACGAAGCAACTTCCAGAGCCGTTAGAGTCCACGGAGCCACTTGGAAAACATTAAAAGCACAGTCCTCAAAAGAAGGGCTAGTGAAGGCAGGTGTTAAATCCAGACTTCCACACTTACTGGTTGTGTGACCTTGGAATTTTATTCCTCACGTAGAAAGTCAGGACAAGACTAGAATGCTCTGGCATAAGACTTAAGAGGGTGTCAAACGTAAGTAATCGATATATATATATATATATATATATATATATATATATATATATATAAAAAATCCTAATGCAATGATTAAAAAATCAAAATTAATGATGAAAAAATATCAAAATTTTAACTACAGCCAGTGTCACCAGTAATGCTGTGTGGAGTTATATATACTAAGCCTGAGCAAAAGAAAAACTCAAGTTAAATAATACTGATTCTATCTTTATTTAAAATTTTGATGTTTTATTTATCATGGAGTTTTTCCACATTGATTTGGTGCTTTTTTTCTTTTTGGTTTTAGTATTTCATTTAGTATTTCGTTGTTATTTATTATAATTACTGAGTATTTTTTGCTCTCACTTAAATTTTGATGGAAGGCAAGTGCCTCACTTTGCCTCATTTAGTCCCAACTCTCTTTAGCACTATTTTGATAGTTTTGCTTCCAAAGACCAGTGACTAATTCTATTAATAATATAAGGTTAAAGGGTTTATTATTTAGGTAGGGGAAACATCCTTTTATTTGACCTGCAAAAGAAAGTGAGAGTTTGTTTTGGCTGCATTATCACAGTGACGATCCTTTTTCAGAATGTCTCCCTGCAAATGCTTAATCCAATGACTATCTAACTAGCCACTTTTGTCTGCTGCTTGCCTAAAATACTTAGAATAATCCAACAACATTTTTTGAACTGGTGATTTTCCATACAACCAATCCACTAAGAAAAACAGGGCACTGTCTATAAATAACAAGAATCATGGGAGATGTGTACCTAACAACGGGAAGAAAATAGTTTTGTTTTAACTCCCTATAATCATTAGTTGAACACATTAACTGCCATGTGAGTTGTATTTAACTCACGCTAGTTTTGAGCCCGGGGCCTTGCGAAGCATATGTAACTTACATGCCTCTTCACCTTGGGAGATGTGAGAAGTATCTTGCAAGTTGCATATAACTCACACAGAGAAAACAATGAAAAATACATTTTTCATTAAATTAGAAAGGATCATTTTGTTTTCCAAGTTTTTATTCTATTTTCATAATAAAACACCATGGCCCCAAGGAAAAACATGTGTTTTTTCCAGTGTGGCAGTCAATGTGTTAAAGGTAAAGTCCACCAGGGGACAAAATGGGCTAGATACAGGCAATGTTTTCCCTTTGTTGACATAGTGACATAATTTGTCAGCAAATAGGGAAGAAATATTCCAGCTGTAATTCAAACTAGAGAAGAGAAAGGGAAGAAGATGCTTATTTATCATTAGTTCAGCGTCAATTACATTTTGGATCCAAAGGTGCCGAAATCCTCGTGGGGCCCTGCGGGTGTAATCAGATTCCCTTCTGGAATCAGCCAGTTCCAAGTGGCCATGCTGACGTAGGTAGCTGGGCCTGGCAGCCAGAATGTCTCTGAAATGAGAGAATTGATGGTGGGCCCAGCACTGGCATTTGGCTTCTTTCCTTTTTGGCTCTCAAACAAAATCAATAATTTCAAATTCTCAATTTGAAAGTTGGATGGGAAGTGATTGGGAATGCCATTTGGGGGCCCACTTAGCACCCTGAAAAAATTTTATGACAGGGCAGGAATTACCCTGCATGGCCGATAAGACATCGACCTGAATCTTTATAGAGTAGTTCGGATCAGACATTTTCACTTCGGGAGGAATCTTAGAAATCAGCCAATTCAAACAACTCTCATTTTACGGATGTTGAAACTTGCTCAAGATCACCCAGTCTCTTAGAATAAACCCAGATTTATGGACTTCCTATTCCAGAGTTCTTTCTATCACTTGATTCTGCCTGTTTGTAGGAAATGCTGTTTGTTAAGTTGAATATAGTTAGAATATCATGGAATAAAATGGGCAATTTTTTTTTCACACAAAGTAGAAAAAAATATTTACATGAATTTGAGATGAAAGAAGAGTCTGCCTACTTGTGTTACAGACACATTGGTTGGATATCAAAATCATCCGTATCAAATATAACAATTTTAAAGTGTTACAAAGTTTCCAAAGTTGTTAAGATATTATATGATTGAAATTGGTGATATGTTGGCTATTTAATCTGGTTATGCCAGTTCTCTCATGTATATACTATTTCCTACCTAAATCACAGAGTTGATCTCCACTCATTACAGCCTGCAATGTAAGGAGCACTCAGCAGGGAAAATTAATATAAAAATAGAGAAAGGAATTTAATACTGTATTGTATACAGATGGTAGTTAATGTACTCATTCTAAAAAACTTCACAGCCAGGTGCAGTGGCTTCTGCCTATAGTTCCTGCTGCTCGGGAGCAGGAGGGAGGATCCCTGAAGCCCAGTTTGAGGCTGCAGTAAGCTGTGATCCTGCCACTGCACTCCAGCCTAGGTGACAGAGCAAAACCCCATCTCTAAATAAATAAATATAAAAAGACTTGTGACACACCCTACAAATACCTGATTATTTAGATCTTACTCACTCGACACTGTCATTTTTGGAGTGACTTTATTGATGGTAATAAAGTAGTGAAACTGCAAAACAAAATTGCCTGTACTAAATGAAATCCCTTCTACAGGAAGACATTTTAAAGACCCCTGTATAGAACACAATTTGATTAACAGAGCATTGTTACATGTGGACAATAAGTGCCTCGGGGCTTTTATTAAAAAGTGGCATCTTATACTCTGGTTTCTCTTCAGATCGTATAAATCTTTCGCCTTTTACTAAAGATTTCCGTGGAGAGGAACAATTCTGAGTTTTATACCAATTTTTTGAGGTCTTGCTTTAGCAAGACTCCACAAAAAAAAAAAAAAAAAGATTTAGGCCGGGCGCTGTGGCTCACGCCTGTAATCCTAGCTCTTAGGAGGCCGAGGCGGGCGGATTGCTCAAGGTCAGGAGTTCAAAACCAGCCTGAGCGAGACCCCGTCTCTACTATAAATAGAAAGAAATTAATTGGCCAACTGATATATATATAAAAAATTAGCCGGGCATGGTGGCGCATGCCTGTAGTCCCAGCTACCCGGGAGGCTGAGGCAGAAGGATCACTCGAGCCCAGGAGTTTGAGGTTGCTGTGAGCTAGGCTGACGCCACGGCACTCACTCTAGCCCAGGCAACAAAGTGAGACTCTGTCTCAAAAAAAAAAAAAAAAAAAAGTGGCATCTTAGTTTATTCCTAGAGTTCCCTTCAACTTTCTGAAACTTGTTCATAACCCCTGCCCCCAATATCCTAACTAATTTCGTTTTGAAAAGATGAGAGCATGAACCTAACACCAAGCTTTCCATTAAAAGCATTTTAATGCCTATAAAAATCAAGCAAGTGTCTCTGTTTGTATGTATACCACTGGAAGCATCCAAAGAATACAAGAGATTTCCAACTGAATTGTAAAAACATAGTGGATCAGACATCCATGTAACTGCCAAAAACCCAGCAGGAGGCAAATAACAGCCCAATACAGAATTGACCTAAATTTCAATAGCACTTTTTAAAAGCTTTAGTGAAAGATAATTGACATACAATAAACTATGCTTAGTTAAGATGCAGAATTTTGGCACATATCACTGTGAACAAGGTAATGAACATACCCATCACCCCCTGGAGTTTCCTTTTGTACCTCTGGGGTCCCTCCACCAAAACCCAGTGCGTTGTCTAGAATTCTGTACAAATGGAAGAATCCAGTATATCTGGCTTCTTTAACTTAAGATGATTATTTTAAAATTCATCTACACTGTTGTGTGTGTCCATAGTTCATTCTTTTTTATTTTTTCTCTGAGTAGTATTCCATCGTATGGCTCTACCACAGTTTGTTTATCCGTTGACCTGTTGATGGACACTTGGATTGTGACACACACAGGTGCTGTAAACATTTGTTGTAGGAATACTTTCCTCTTGATTAAAATGCCTGAGAGCGGAGTGACTGGGTCATATGATTGGTGTAGATTTAACTTTCTTTTTAAACTCCCAAACTCTTTTCCACAGTGGTTGTACCACTTTACATTTGCATCCCCAGTGAATAGCACTTCCGGTTTCTCCACCTACTTGGCAACACTTGATAAGGTCACCCTTTCAAAGTTTAGCCATTCTAATAGGTATGCAGTGGTACCATTGTGTTTTTGATTTGCATTTTCCTAAGACTAATGGTGTCAAGCATCTTTTCATGTGCTTTATTTGCCATCTGTATATCTTTTTTTAGTGATGTGGTGATTCAAATCTTTTGCCCGTGTTTGGATTGTTTCCTGCTTATTGGATTTTGAAACTACTGAGAACCTGAATATAAGTCAAACTTCTCAGATATATGTTCTGCAAATACTTCCTTTTAGTCTGTGGCTTGTCTTTTCATTCTCTTAACAGTGTTTTTCACAGTTTCTTTTGAAGGGAAACATTTTGAATTTTGATAAAGCCCAATTTATCATTTTTTTTCTCTTATAGATTGTGATTTGGGTGTCATAGTTAAGAGATCTTTGCTTAACACAAGGTCACCAACCTTTTATTCTATATTTTTCTTATAGCAGTTTTATAGTTTTAAGTTTTTAACTTATATCTATGACTTCTCATGAGTAAATTTTTGTAAAAGGTATGAAGTGTGGATCAAAGCTCATTTTTCAACATAATTGTCCCAGCATCGTTTGCTGAATAGACTAACCTTTCTCAACTGAATTACCTTTGCATCTTTGTCAAAAATCAGTTGTCTATTTATACATGGTTCTATTTATGGAAATCTCTTTTTATTCTTTGATGAATTTGTTTATCCTAATTCTAATTACACACGATCGTGATTGCAGTAGCTTTATAAAAAGTTTTGAAATCAGGCAGTTTTAGTCTACCAACTTTATTTTTCTTTTCAAAATTGTTTTGGCTATTCAACAATTCAATAAATTGTTTCTATTTCCATATGAATTTTAGAATCTGCTTGTAAATATCTACCAAAAACCCGCTGGAATTTTTACTGAATTTGAATTGAATCAATAGATACATTTGGGAAGAAGTGATACATCAATAATACTAAGTATTTCAACTCATGAACAAGATATATCTCTCCATTTATTTGTCTTCTTTAATCTCTCAGCAATGTTCTGTAGTTTTCAGTGTACATATTTACACATTTTTTGTCAGTTTTATTTCAAAGTGTATTATATTTTTGTTATAATTACTAAGTGGTATTTTTTTTTAAATTTTGATTTCCAAATGTTTGTTCCTAGTATTTAAAAGTACAATTGGTTTTTATGCATTTATCTTTTATTCTGCAACCTCACTACACTTACCTGTTACTTCCAGTACCTTTTTGTAAATTCCATCAGATTTTTTGAATAATCATGTCATTTGAGAATAAAGACAATGTTACTTTCTCTCAATCTAAGTGCCTGTCTAGCTTTCTTTTGATGAGTGTTAGCATGGTATATTGTTTTTGACTCATTTACTTTTTACCTAGTTATGTCTTTAAAGTGTATTTATTGTAGACAGCATATGCTTTTTCATCCAATCGGACAATATCTTTCTTTTACTTAGTCGTTTAGACTGTTTACATTTAATGTGATTATTGATATGATTAGGTTTAAGTCTGTTATCTCTCAATTTGTTTTGTATTTTTCTCATCCCTTCTTTGTTCTACTTTACCTCTTTGCCTTCTTTGGATTAAAGATTTCTTATAAATCCATTTTATCTCCTTTGTGACTTATGGTCATAACTCTTTGGTGTTGTTTTAGTATTTGCTTTAAGATTTCTAGTACACTTTTTTAACTTATCACAGTCTATCTTCAAGTGTTAGTACAACTTCATGTATGACATAAGAATTTTAAAATAGTATTCTTTCATTTCTCCTCTCCCCTTCTAGTCTTTATGCTATTGTTGTCATATATTGTATTTATGAATATGTTAGAAACCCAACAACACATTTATTTTGTTTAAATAGTCAGCTATTTTTATATTGATTCAAATCTTATATATTTATTTATTTAGCTACCATTTCTGGTGTTCTATATCTCTATATATTGATGCATATTTTTACTTAATGTCATTTTCCTTCTACTTGAAGGATTTTCTTTGACATTTCTTATAGTGTGAGTCTGCTATATTGATGGATTCTTTCAGCTTTTGTGTATCTAAAAACAATCTACAGTTTTCTTTATTTCTGAAAGATCATTTTGCTGAGTATGTGAATTCTAGGTTCATAGTGTTTTTTCTTTCAATACTTTTAAGATGTCTTCTCACTGGCATTCTTCCAGAGAGAAATCTACTTTTATCCTTATCTCTGTTTCTCTGCACATGATGTGTCTTTTTAATAATATCTTGCATCCTTCATACTTTTTTATCACTGATTTTTGAGCAATTTGACTGTGATGTTTCTTGATGTAATTTTCTTCATATTTCTTGAGCTTGGGGTTCATTGAGATTCTTGGATCTATTGGTTTAGTTTTCATTAAATTTGGGAAATTTAGGCTATTATTTTCTCAAATATCTTTCTTCCCCAACTCCTTTGGGGATTCCAATTATACATATATTAGATCAATTGAAGTTATCTCACAGCTCACTGATTCTCTGCATTTTTAAAAATGTATTTTCTCAATGTTTCATTTTGGATAGTTTCTGTGGTTAAGTCTTCAAGTTCATTAATCTTTTCTTTTACAATGTATAATCTCCCATTAATCCTATCCAGTGTATTTTAAATCTCAGATAATGTAGTTTTTCTCTCTTGAAGTTTGACTTGGATCTTTTTATATTTCCCACATCTCTGCATAATTTTTTGAATATATATAATATAGTTATAGCAACTTTTTAACTTAGTTCGCTGCTAATTTTATTATTTGTGTCAGTTCTTAATTGATTTCAGCTGATTAATTTTTCTCGTCACTGTGGTTTACGGTTTTCTATTTCTCTGCATGCCTGGTGATCTCTGATTGGATGCTAGACATTGTGAATTTTATTTTTTTGAATACTGGATATTTTTGTAATTCTTTAAATATTCTTGAGTTTTGTCCTGGGAAGCAGTTAAGTTACATGGAAATACTTTGATCTTTTTAGGTCTCTAATCCATTTGATTAACTCTTTCCCTGGTCTTGAGTAGTTTCTTCACGTACATTCTTTGATCACTACTCAGCTGAATACCACAAAGGAGCCTTCTGCAGATTTCTGTTACGCTCTCTCTCTGTGCTGCTCTCTCTTCTCAGAAACCCTGTCCTGAGAACTCTAGTTGCCTTGATCTCCCCAGACTCTCAGTCTCATTTCCTCCATGCAGGAAGTTCTTCAGGCTCCACTGGGTTTCTCCTCTCTACAGTACAACCCAGAAATTCTCTCAAAGCAGTAAGCTGGGGTGATCGGAAAGTTCACTTTGTTTTCTGTCTCCCAGAGATCATGGTCCTTTGTTACTCAGTGTGTGAGAAGCCATGGTTTCAAATATTTTTCTTGTTTTGTTCTAGTTGGGTTTTGGTTTTGGCATTGGTATTGACTGTTTCAGGCAGGAGCACAAATTCAGTCCCTTTACTCCATCTTGGCCAGAAGCAGAGGTCCTCAATTTAATTTGCAACCTATTATCAAACTAGTCTACATTTTCTCTTGAAAGGTTTTATATATGTATATTTCTCAGCATTTTAACCAGTAATTTAAAGCTTGATGGTACAAATATCAGACAGAAAAAAAAGTCCTCTGGTTTCAAAGAAAAACACAAAAGCTCAAAGAGATTACATGATTTTGTGTCCATCTGTGGCTTTAATGCAAACATTGCAAAACAAAACAAAACAAAACTTATGTATCATGCAGAGGTCTCTTAGTGAAGAATGACTCTACCCTAAACCAAAAAATAATTCAATAACATTAAGTTTATGGAAGACACAATAAATAGTAACAACTTTTTATGTGTTTATTGCTTTAATTGGTGATACTTTTTGCAGTTGGTCAAATTATAGTCATCAAAATTATTTGTAAAATATTATTTATATCTGAAGCCTTATACACGTAAATTTATAAAGTGCACTTAAAAAATATTACAGTTAAATTTTGGCAAATCAAGAGTGCTCTCAATTTTAATGATTCATGTTGCTAATTTGATGTTACCACTTCAGGAGTAAATGAAAACATGGCATTATAATATACAGAGACTACACATAATTCCTGAATAGAACTTTGTCCTGACCTAGAAAATAAATGTGTAATAATGATAGAAAGTGCCTTAAAGCTTAATCCCCAAATCCCACAATCATACATTCAATAACAAGGTACCCAGTATCCATGTAGACTAACTAAAATGTTTGCATAAGGTAAATACTAAGAACCACATAAAAACCAGTTACGGCAGATCTAACTTTGGTGGGACCTAAAACTTAGACAACGTGGGGATCCTTTGTAAAGGAACAAAATCGAAAATTACAAATATATAACTTGTACCAAAAAGGAAGTTAACATAGTATTCCTAAAAGGCATTCCAGTATTAGAAGGCTAACTCATCCATGGACAGGGGTGACTGTGAACCACATAAATACATTCTACCAAACCCCAATTGAATGTATCTCCAACCCAAGTCCCCTAGAGATGAAAAATACAAAATATGTCCACGGCTGTATCAGTGCCACCTGATGCAAGAGAAAATGTGCAGGAGGGCACATGGGAATGGAAAGACATTCAGTATTAATCAATTGTAGTTAATATATCTTACCTTTGCAGATGTTACAAAACCATAGGACTGTGCTCATATATTACTAGGTGCCCTACAGCAGTGGTCTCCAACCTTTTTGGTACCAGGGACTGGTTTCACAGAAGACAATGTTTCCATGGATGGTGACGGGGGATGTTTTTAGGATGATTCAAGTACATTGCATTTATTGTGCACTTTATTTCTATTATTATTATATGGTAACATATAATGAAATAATTATACAACTCACCATAATGCAGAATCAGCGGGAGCCCTGAGGTTATTTTCCTGCAGCCAATGCCACCACTGATCTGACAGGAGGTAGAGCTCAGGTGGTGATGCGAGTATGGGGAGCATCTGTACATACAGATGAAGCTTTGCTTGCTGGCTCACCCACTGCTCCCCTCCTGCCGTGCAGCCCAGTTCCTAAGAGGCTACAGGCCAGTACTGGTCCATGGCCCAGGGGTTGGGGACCCCAGTCCTGGAGGACCATTAGCTTTATCCTAAATCCACACCTCTGATGGAAGAAAGGAAAGGAATATCGTGACAGTACAGACTGAGATGACTTAAATTGTCACATCTCCACCTTTCTCCAAACAAGTAACTTTAGAAACCTCAACATTGGTTACTGATGGGGATCTTGCCTTTACTGTATCTCTAAACATTGAAAGTTCAAAGGCCAATGGGTACATGCCTGCCTATTGGTTTTATTTAACAAGGAATATAAAAGGGAAGGAAGATTATAGGAGATACATGGGTAAGAAATGGGGAAGTGGGCTGGAAAAGGCCATAGAGATATGGGATCCTGCTAACACAGAGCACAAAATGACCCAGGATCCCAGGTTAACCTGGCTATGCTGGCTCCACCTAAGCGGTTGCTATGGAGACCACCTAACACTCACATGAGTCTCCTTGACTAAACGTCCTGGGAAACTCACACAAAAGGTAGCAACCCTATCCCGTACTTGGATTAATAGCTCGGCACAGAGCATTTTTTCCATCCTCAGCTATTCTGTTCTTGTCTAAATCAATTTGTTATGCCATTATGTTACAGAATGTATTCATACGGCAATTTTTGCTAACTTACTTCTTATCCTTTAATAAGCAGTAGCAAACAGACAGAAGTCCATCCACCATGAACTTAGCCCGAGGAGCATTGTGTTCTCCAGTCCCAAGTCTTCATATTTTTCAGAATACTGCAATGGGTTAAGAGACATCAAATTAAAAACCAATATGTTCCTGTGCACGCACACACACACATACACACGCTACAACCCTATAGTTCCCTAAACATCTCTATAGTAAATCCTAAATAGAAGGGCCAGTGTCAGATATAAATAATTTCCTCTAGAGATACTGGAAATACCAGGACATTCTCTGGGATCCTGTCTCTTGGTGTCTTTCCCACAGAGAAATATTAAACTAATGGCATGGATTACACCTACAGTGAAAGGTGAAACTGAACACCAAGGCAGCCCCCAGAGGATTAGGTTTTGATTTCTGACACCACCTGTTAACGTAGGAATCCTAATCCTTGGGAGCACAAAATGGCTCAGGGGCAGGACTGCTTGTAATAAAGTTTACAAGTAACCCTGTCATTTTTCAATTTCAGTCATTTCATTCGGCTGACAAGGTAAAAGGATTGTAGTAAAAGGGCATCCACTACCACAACTGTAGGTTCGTCGGGTTGGGGCCATGTAGTTTCACAAAAGGATCAGGGCTGTGGGACCATCTGTTTATATTTACCATTGCTCTACCATTCTGAGTCAGCAGCAACCAGGCAATTGCATCACCTGCCCTCCAAATAAAGAACCACTATCAGCCCAAACACTCACTTCATCCAAAAAATGTTTCATTTTTTTTTCTTTGTGTAAAGAATCTTTGAATTGACAAGCAGCAGCATGGTATTGTATTTAATATTCACATAGTAGCTTGTAACATTTAATGAGTCAATTTTTCATCAGCTTATTTATTTGAGATCTTATTTAAAAAAGAAGTGACTTTACAAGGTGTAGAGGAAAGAGCATGGCTTTTGGATTCAGACAACAGTGATTTCCAATGCTGAACCCACCACTTAGAAGAGCTGTGATTTTGGACAAGCTTCTTATTCTGTGTATGTTACTTTTTCCCTAAATGGAGATAATAATATCTATTTTGAAGATTTGTTGGGAGGATTAATGATCCATGTACCTGACAAGTAATAAGCATATAGTAAAATATTTCCATTTCACAGTGCCTGTGGCAGGTGTTTTTTTTTTTTTTTTTTTTGAGTGCAGGATTATTGTGTGATTGATGACAAAATTTTCTCAGTTTTCAGCAAATGTCTCAAAGAATTGTTTACATGAAAGTCTCTTATCAGGGCATTAAAATAATTGACTCTGAGAACATTTTATTTTATTATTATTAAAAGAGCTTTGTAATATGAAGTAGTTTATTTATGGAACCAAAAAGGCTTACTCTTTTTAACTGCATTCTCGACTTCCACCTTTTGCCTGGGCCTATTAGGTTGGGCAAATAAAATGTAATGGAAATCAACTGGAAAATTGGAATTCGGTAAACTTTCCTTGGCTTTGCTCTGTTCAAACTTCACATGCAATTCTTCAAGTCTTTTAATCCTCTAGTGGGTAATCCTTCTCCCAAATAACAGCCTTCCTTTCTGCATTCAATTAATCCACAAGTATTTATTAAAGACCTACAGTGAGCCTGCACCACCACATGAAGCACTATGGGGTCTGTAAGGAAAATAAATGATGACAGATTATATACTAATTATTGGTTCACAAACCACACGTAGAACCTGTCTCCTTCTCAGTCTCACCTTGAAAGAGGTCATTTTCACACTCAAGGAACTTAAAACCTAGAGAGATATTATCATACATGAATCAATTAGCAAGCAACGGACGATTGTCTACTTATACAGTGTTAATTCATGTGGCCTAAACTTTCCTAAATAGTTGGCCAGAGATAGGCTATATCACTAACGGTCGGGTCACCAGGTCACCCATCATGAACATGTTTGGATTTTAGGTGGATGGTAAAAGTAAAGAAAAAAATTAGAGAGGCTGCGAAATAGTCAAAAGATATTACCCACAGGGGGACTGGATCAGTAGATGTTTAAAAGGAGCCAGATGATTAATTTGGGGGCCAGGGAGAAGAAGGTATGGACAGAGACGCTGGTTTTAGCTAGATGGGGAAGACTTGAATGCAAGGCTTGGCTTTCCACTATTTCATTCTATAGGCCAGGACGGCACCAGCTGGGGGAGCAGAGGTTGGTGGTTAAGATGGGATTTAAGGAAAGTAGTAAACTTAAGTAACATAATACAGAAATTTTAATTTGCTTTTTGAGGGTCTACCTCTTGTCTTGTTCTTTCATTAATTTGCCACTGTATTCCCACATTAATAACTATTTCATTTAACTACCCTCTTCAGTTGAGTTCAGTTCATTATACTTTCAACCACTTATTATGCACTAAACACAGTCCTAGAGAAACAAAGAAGAGCAGGAGTCAATCTCCCCTCCCAAGGAGCTTAAGATTTAGCCCAGAAGTAGTCCTGAGACACTTTGTAGTCATCCACAAGGTCGTGATAATCCTAAAATATTGTGTGTCTTTTCCTTCATGATAGCCCTGGTGGCAAAAAAGCAGTGGTAGGTAAGACTGCTGGCACCTGTGCACCCATTGTGGCCATGTCTCCCAACAACAGTACTGGTTGTCTTTTTTGCTGGGCAATGGCAGAAAAAAGAAGTTGCCGGTTTCACTGAAGAACTTCATCCACACAGCGGTAAAAATTCTTAACTTTATTAAAGCCTTGAGTAAGTGTCTTTTTCTTTTTTTGAATAATAAGTGAGGCAGAGTCTCTCTATGTTGCCCAGACTGGACTTGAACTCTTAGGCTCAAACGACACTCCCATCTCAGCCTCCCTAGTAGCTGGGACTGCAGGCTCAGATGTCTTTTTAATATTCGCTGTGACTACTGCTGAAAGCACTCCTGCTGCACACTGAAGCACCATGAGTGTTTCAGGACAAAAGCACTTGTGCCATTATTTGAGCTGAACACATTGAGCACCGTCGAACCATGTTTCATGGAATATTTTTATTCAAAGAAAAACTGCCAGACAAACTTATGGTTAGTCCAACGTGACTATTTGGGAGAAATTTTCTCAAAATGTAACAAAATGAGCCTGTCATTTCATGGAAAGCTACTGGCAGTATTTGCAATAAAAAAAAAAAATAAATAAAAAACAAACAAAAAAAATCCAAGCTTTCAGGAAAGTATTCGAATTTTAGAAAATGTTATCTGCCACCAGTAGCTTGACAGTTCGTCAGTACTTAAAAGACTTTTCCAGTGAAATTGGTGGGGATATGAATGACTGATTTTTTTTCATATTGTATAATAAATGTGTCAGCATTTTAAAGATCTGCACAATTCAGTAAGCCAATGCATGAGTTTATAAAATCATGCTTAAACAGAAAATCCATTCAAAGTGCATGGTAGACCAAGTTTCCAAGTAATAGAGTTCATGAAGTTCACTGATATAGTTTTAAATTCCACGTTTCAACTATCCCTTAAAAGAGAAACTATTTCACATCAAGTTTTGGTGAACTACCAAAGAATATCCACAATAATTATCTAGAAAGGCTAAATCATTACATATATGTGTGAGGCCAGATTTTCTTTGTATACTTCAACCAAACTAACAACAGCACAACAGACTTAATGCAAAAGCAGCTAGGAGAATGCAGCTGTTTTCTGTTAAGCCAAATATTAAAAGAGATTTGCCAAAATGTAAAAGAATGCCATTCTTCCCATTTTTTTTTTTGTTTGGGGAAATATAGTTTCTTTTTGTAAAACATATAACGAGTTTATTATCATTATTTTTAAATGATGTAATAAATAAATATTTAAAATTGTTTTCAGTTATAATTTCTAATATAAGAAATATGATAGATATATTATCTAGACAGATAATCAACAGAAACAAAAGCTCCTTGAGGTCCTTAATTTTTTAAGAGTGAAATGGGTTTAGAGACTAATAAGTTTGAGAACTGCTGGTCTAGCCAATTATGGGGTATTTAGGGAAAGCTTTTCCCCGTTTTGAAGGGCTCCCGTAGCCTCTGATTAATACAAATCAGCATAGCTCACTAATTATCAGGGGTGCAATTATGACTGAGAACTTACTAAGCTTCCTCCATGCGTTGTTTTTTATCAGTCATATATTCCTTTTTCATAGTTAATATTCTATTTATGTAATTTGAATGCCATATATGCTTCGCAGGCTTTTTTTCTAAGATTTTTTTTTTTTTATGTTTCATTGAAGTTCTTTTTGTATCATTTAGAGGTAAATTTTTCTTCAACACTTGATGAATAAATCAGATCTCTCTCAGCTGCCAACCCACCTCAGACTTTCAGCACCCACAAAGCAATTACTCTCGGTGTTTCCAGCTGATTCTTAGGATATTTTTCTATATATATAGCACACTTATATTATGAAATCTTAATTTCCAATAGTTGGCATTAGCTACTGACTCCCCGCTGTGGAAGAGGAGACTCCAGCCGTCTTTCACCTCAGCTCCCTGAGTGGGTCACCATCCCCACCCAAACTCACACGCCCCTCCTCATGCCCTCGTCCTAATAATACCAACATTTTGGTTAGATAAATGTTAACTTCTTACACGATTACACCCATGTACGCATGATTCACAATGAAACCATGGGGCGCAATTATCATTTTTTCTTTCCTGAGCAACTTTTTTGTTCTCCCTGGATTAATCATTCTATCTTTGAATTTTTTTCTGTTACCTTTTTTTCAGCCTCAAACTTCCCATTGGTTGCATAATCTTCCGTTGATAAATTAATCACATTAGCTATTCACTTACTGTCATCTGCCTGAGGTGGTCTCTCAGGGTGCCCTCGGGCCTACCCAGTCAGGGCGATTGCTCACCAGGCAGCTGTGCGGCAGCCATCTTGGGATCTCTTACCATTCCTTCCCATCAAGCCCCTACTCATGCTTATCCCTTGCTCTTCTTTTTTCTTGTTTTTCTCCTTAGTTTGGCGAGTCACACTCTAGTAGCTTCCCCGGGAAGGGTACATGGAAGATTAAATTTCCTAGAATGTACATGTCTAAAAATATATAGATTAATATATTGTAAATTAATAAACAAATAGATTTAGTAATCTGAAAGAGAATTTCAGTTTGAAAATCAGTTTGTCTCAGAATTTTGAAGTCCTGTCTCCATTGTCTTCTGCTTTTGTTATAGCCATTGAGAATTCTCATGCTGTTTTCTTATTTGGTTCTTTGTGTGAAAACTATTTTGGTTTTTGCTTGTTTGTTTGTCCTTTCTGGAAAAAATTAAAATCTTTTCCTTAAATCTACTTTGGAAAGTTATTAACATTGTGCTTTGGGGATGTATTGTTAATTTATTGTGCTAGATATTGGTGGAGTCTATCAAATATTTTCTTTAATGATTGTGTTGATGATTTCTTCCTCTCTACTTTCCCAGGTCTCTCTTCTGTAATTCCTTTTATTCAGATGTTGGACCTTTTATAGTGATCCTTTAAATTTCTTTATTGTCTCTCTCCTATTTTGCATCTTTTGCCATTTTGTTTTTAGTTTGCAGAGATTTTTTTTCATCTTCCAATTTTTATTTTTGCTATTTTATTTTTAATTTCCCATAGTTCTTTCTTATTCTCTCTCTCTTTTTTTTATAATGAGACAGAGTTCCACTCTGTCATACTAGGTAGAGTGAAGTGGCATAATGATAGTTCACTGCAACCTCAAACTCCTGGGCTTATGCAAGCCTCTTGCCTCTGCCTCCCCAGTATCTAGGACTACAGACGAACATCACAACCCCCAGCTAATTTTTCTGTTTTTAGTAGAGATGGGGTCTCGCTCTTGCTCAAGCTGGTCTCGAACTCCTGAACTCAAGTGATCTTCCGCCTTGGCCTCCCAGAGTGGTTAGATTACAGGTCTGAATAATCCTTTCTTAGTAGCTTCTTTTTTCACCATAGATACAATGTTTTCTTTACCTCTTATAGGATTCTCTTATCTTTACTAGAATTCTGAAGGTTTTTTTTCTGCCTGAATATTTCTCTTTTCTGTGAGTTTTTATTGCCTTTGGTTAGCTTGTTTGGGGCGTTTCCTCTAATGTTAGAGGATTTTCTCAATGTCTGCTGATTGATACCTGGCAGTTTGTGGCTTGTATTTAAAATTAGAGCAGTAAAAAAACTTATTTGTGGCCAAGCCCAGGGGCTCACACCTGCAATCCTAGCACTTTGGGAGGCCGAGGCTGGAGTATCGCTTGAGGCCAGGAGTTTGAGACCAGCCTGAGCAACATAGCAAGACCCTATCTCTACAAAAAATTAAAAATCAACTGGGTGGGTCGTGCACACCTATAGTCCCAGCTACTCAGGAGGCTGAGGCAGGAGGATCACTTGAGCCCAGGAGTTTGACGTTGCAGTGAGCTATGAAGCTATGATGACAACACTGCCCTCTAGCCTGGGCAATGGAGTGAGACCCTGTCTCTAAAAAGACTTAATAGAAGCGCAATACTAATGCGTAGACTGACTGATTATGGAACAATTATGTACTGCAGTGTGATCTAAGTTGAGTCTTGGATCCAAAGCCATGACATTAGGCTGCTTTTCCCCTGCTGGTGCTAAAAGATTTCCTAGGGAAGGCTCATCCTATTCTGCCTTGGGAGTATACACCTGGCGCAGAGTTAGTTCTCTGGGAACTGAGTTGGGAAAGAAGCCTGGAGATTTCCGTATTCAAACTTTTGCTCAATTGCCTTAGCACATGGCCTCACTTTTCACTGGTGTTCTTATGTTCCAGAGACCTGCTTTAACCATCTCCAAAGAATAAGTATACACACATACATATATGTGCATGTATGCAATATGTGTATATGTATCCAGGAAATAAATATCACCCTTTGGAGCAGGACAATTTCCTGGGGTTAGGGGTGCTGGAAGTGTGATTCCTTCCTAAACAGATCTTCAATCAATCTTTTTGTTTGTAGCCTCAAATTCATTCCCATTTGCAAGGTATCTTGTGCTCCCAGTTTCTTTTTGACTTCATCCCTGCTGGATTATGCTCTTCAAGGAGTTACCAAAGGCCATCCTTGCAGCCTTTAAAATTATGTTGCTATTGTCTGTTCTCCTACTATTTGTCCATTTGAATTTCTTTCTCTCTTTTAAATCACCTCCTTCCTTTTTTTAATATCTTCACTGTCTTTTAAGTGGGTTTTTGGAATGCACTGGCAGTGTTTACGTATTTCGATCTGCTGCCTATAAATAAAGACCCACTTTGATTTTTATTGTTTATTTGCTTGGAAAAATTTCCAAAAATTGTCAGAGATTTCATATTCTAGAATTTGCAAAGAATAAAAGCATTTTTAAAAGATTTTATTAAAATTTGATTTGATTTATAACTTTAGATGTAGCTCTAGTTTTCAGACATCAAACATAACTTAAGAAAATATATTATGTAAAGCTACTTGAGGGTATTGGAATCTAATGACAGAGAAAAATGGAATTCGGTGATAAATGAAGGCTAACATCCATCTGTCATCATTTTCAGCATTGGGGACACAGTTTTGGGACACGCTCTACCAGAAACTCTCATAACTGCAAGGAGGTGTCACGAAGCTCATTTTTGTCATATCTTAGAAAAATAAATTCAAAAGGGAAAATAAGAGCCAAAGGCTATTAAATCAAAGGTGACTAAAATATCCTGGCAATTAAAATCTGTCTACTCTGTGGAAATTATGAATTAGCTGCAGTTTTTGCATCTGTTTCAAATCATGCTATTCTCCAAGGATAGTTGGGGTGAGTGGCTAATGGATAACATACTTTAAATATCTTTCCAGTACAAATTTTTTAGACTCTCAAATCATTGAAAGCCCATTTTTCACTTATCTCTTGATCTCCTGATAAATTTCTCCTAACTGTATTGTCTTCATCCAAACTATGTATGACGCCAATGTTCCCTGGTGTACATACTCAATTCTAGTTAATGTACAACTCATTTCTATCCTTAGAGGTTGTATGGGCACCAAATACAGCTACAGTTTTGTTTTACATGATTCAGCTCTGATTTAACTTGGTCCAAAACATTTTTATGTTTTGCACGTATTTAAATTATTTACACCAATTTTAGAAACCGCATCTACTCATTCATTTCCACATTGCCAATAATCACAGCTGAGGCTTTTTGGCCTTATACTTTGCATCAGGCCCTGTGCTGAATGTTTTATGTATCTAAACCAGGCGTCCTCAAACTAAGGCCCGCGGGCCACATGCGGGTGTTTTTGCCCACTTGTTTTTTTACTTCAAAATAAGATATGTGCAGTGTGCATAGGAATTTGTTCACAGTTTTTCTTAAACTATAGTCCGGCCTTCCAACGGTCTGAGGGACAGTGAACTGGTCCCCT
Organism: Microcebus murinus; assembly: GCF_040939455.1. Classification (NCBI taxonomy): domain Eukaryota; kingdom Metazoa; phylum Chordata; class Mammalia; order Primates; family Cheirogaleidae; genus Microcebus; species Microcebus murinus. Next base: position 47,640,481 of record NC_134122.1, on the reverse strand, counting down.
GTTTAAAAAGTTTGAGGACCCCTGAACCATATCTAGCCCTAATAACAACTCAGTATTACAGATGTAAAAACCAAGCCAGAAGGAGGCAAAACAACTTGCTCAAGATCATTTAATTAGTGAGTAATAAAACCAGGACTTGAACCCAGGTCTGTCTGCCCCCAAATCCTGCATTCTTCCACATTACAAAATAAAGCCTCTCAGTATATTGTCACAATCCTTAAATGGCAATCAATTTTTACCGTTAGCATAACTAATGGGGAGAAATAGAGGAAAAAGGACAAGATATGCCAACTCAAATTCCCAGAGAAGGAAAACCTGCTGTAATTATTGGAATGAGATAAAAGCTCTTAAGAATACATGAAAACCATTGTGCAAACTGTGATATTTAAGTCCCAGTTGTTTATTTTGTAACCATGTAAAAAACTACATTTTTTATAACAATTTAATGCTTACTGGTAAGCTGCCTATGCAAATGTGTTTGTTCATGTCAACACCTACTCATGAAAAATTATTGTTTGCTTGGATATGTTCAACTGTGTTTGGAAACTATCACTCCTACAACCAAATAATATTAGCACCACTAAATTTATGTGCGTGTGTATATGTATATGTGTATATATATATATATATATATTGTTTTTTTCACTGTAACTATGTCCCTGGAGGGGCACTGGAATAAATTTTAGGACACTGAACTAATCCAACATTCAGCTTTTTACCTGTTCACTTGCCTGAGGGCTCCTGGGCTGAAGTCTGAACATTCTTAGCAATATACCCACTTGGCCCTGAGAACCGAATAAGTAGAACTCAGGCAGTGTATACAATCTGAAAATGATAGAACATGAAAACATTTCTTTTTTATTTACTTAGCTTGTTCAGTAATCACTGCAAGCCTACTTTTCCTTTGAAATCAACTAGGGATTTTTAAAATCTGAACTTTAATTTTAGTTGCCAAAAGCTTTAAAAATACCCTTTTCTTCTGTATAATTCTACTTCTTGATCACCCTTCTGAATCAGAAAACAAAAAGCCACATTCAAATTTAAAAATATATATATCCTATCGATCTATTTGTTGGATAGTTTAATAGTCATTATAGGAGATAGAGACAAATCAGATCCACTCACTTTTCTAAAAAGAACCTAAATTAAAGTAGAAGAAAAATCAAATGGAGAAGGGCTAAAGCATATTTATCAATAGTTATAATAAAAGACATAAGATGAACAACTTCATATGAGATGTACAAATGCAAGTGATTATGTGACTGTGAGAAGGCAGTCGTGTCCAATTTCTTTGGGCTAACCATGGCAGAGAACTTGTTTGCCTATCCTGGCATTATTTGTTCTCATATAGACTGTGTGCTCCATGAAGCCCAAAACCATATATGACTTATTTCTTTTTGTAGTTCTAGTGCCTGGCACCATTTTTGAATATACAAGACAATTGATAAATATTTTTTGAGTTAACCCATTCATTCATTCAGTCATCTATTCGATATTTTGTACCTTTCTTGCTGCTCCACTTAATTCTTGTTAGTTTTTTTATTGCCTCAGATATTATTTTTAAAAATCAAAATGTGTTACCTGTTAGGGGACACACACTTATCTACCCATAGCAGAGAAGAACGAACTAATCCAGTGAAATGGGAAGGTTCAGTTTTATTTACACCAGCAAAGGTGATAGCAGATAGAGGAATTAGGTGTTGGTTTATTTTTTTGTTTGTTTATCAAAAGTTTAAGCTCCAAGAAGGATTACTGTAGAATGCCACATTGGATGGCCAGTAAGGCACTACTTTTTGGAAAAGAGTCATCCATATAGGGACATCAAAGAGAGAAATAGGAAAACACCTAAAAGACAGCTTTCCTATGTGTAATTTTAGTTTAGATTGTTTCTATATTAAATTAGTGTATCAAATGTCTTTGAAGACTCAGCTTAGAGGAAATTAAAAAAGAAAAAAAAATTATCTCTCCCATTTGCAAAAGGAAGATCAAGTGAAATCACTTTTATCCCTTTCATCTGTGTTGGAATAAATGAATTTTAAAACTTCCAACTCACAACTCCATTTCGCTGTATCATGCAACTTTACTGAATTTATAGACAGATTGGCATGAAGTTCAAAGTAGTTCCATTTGTATAAGGCAGTGGTAGTTCTCTGCTCTGGAAGCTATTCCTACTTAGTTGCAAAGAACATCTGCTTTCTTCTGGGACCATACGCAGTATATATCTGAGGAAGAGGTGCTGACTCTGCAGACTGGTCTGAAAAACCTGGAAAGTATTAGGTTTTTCAGTATGAAATGTTTGGTTTCCTTAAGCACTGAGTTTGACAGTTGATATCTCTGACATTTCACTTTGACACTTCTTGTTTTATTTTTATTGTGAAGATGCATCCTCAGCCTTAATAATAGATTGCATATCACTGCTTCTTTCCAGAATCAACAAAAATGAAATGACCCAAAGAGGAAGGCAAGGCTCTCATGTATGTAGCATCCAAGTCAGGAGTTGATGATCTAAGCGACCCGGAAGCTGGGGGTTTTGCTGGGCTCTGGGAACGTGGGAAGGTCCTTCAACCAGTGAGGGCAGATTGTTCACTCTTGGCAAGAGATTTTATCCATACATACCTTGGGATTTGCTTTTCATTTTCACTTTTTCCCCCCCTTGGTCTGTGTGTTCTAAACCAGATTCCCCTTCTCTATAAATCTGTCAGGTATTTTCCGTGGAACTTTACGAGGAGAATTAAGAAAACCAAACTCTATAAAGATAAGAGTTCAGATGTTAACCATTGAGGAATATGAATTCTGTTCTGGATTATTTATACACGTGTGCATAGGATTTCTTTATGTCTCCATATACATTTCATTTCAATTGGTCTCAAAAGTGTTCATTATATAAATAAACAGTGGCGAGCCTGAGACCTCACGCTGCATTAAACCTGGAGTGTTAACTGTTTAAAGTGTGTGGGCTCGTTTATGATTGCTAATCGGGATCTTGTGCCTAATTAAATGTGGAGGCCTTTGAGATTGTGTCAACACCCACATTTTATATTGAGTTGAGATTTCTGCGCATCTGACAGGTTGATGGGTGTGTAGGGGGCACTAGTGAGAATCTCAGAAGAAATTCATCACTTGACTCCTAGGGAGTGGGGAAATGGCAATAAAAATTGCATGTATCATTTGTCCTGTGATCTTAAAGGCTGCATACAGCCCACTTGCAAGAGAATGGAAGAAATTAGCTTTCCACACTCAGGCTAGCTTCTCCTTTTAAGCAACAGAAGAGTCAAGTTGGAAAGTACCTTTCTTCCGCTTATGCTATATGGCATTAAAATCCACTGTGATTTTGTACAGCTTTGCCTGATGTCTGAAAAGACCAAGTTGTCTTACTTTTAATTCAGGGTTCACTTTCAAGGATTTTTTTGCTTGTTTGTTTGTTTGTTTTTGTCATTTCCAATAGGGCTTCTGATTTTCCTTGGCCTCAAAGTATGCTAAGATCAAGTTCCCATCTACAATTTCCAATACAGAGTCTCTACCAGAAATACCACTGAATTCCTTTCTTAAAAGATATTTTCATTGTACTTAAGGTAAGAAATGTAAAAGGCAGGAAAGAAAGGCTTGACATGAGTTTAAGGACCTCAAATATATAGAATGTGGTCGCCAGCGACTCTTAATATCCATTGAACACTATACAAGAGAAGAGCTTAATAATTAGAAAGAATGTTTTAATGTTGTATCACCTTACATGTGCATTTTTAAGACCTTCCAACATAGCGTGTCGTAAATGCATCCCCACATCAAAGTGGACTAGAAGGACGTCACAACTTTGCATTTACAACCAACGAATCCAAAGTTCAGAAAGGCTGGGTCTTGTGTCTCACATTCCCTCGACAGCAGATCTAGGACAAGACCAAGTCTCCTTGACATCTGCCTTAAGGTTCTTCATGCTCCATCCAAAACCACCTTTCTATATAGGGAAATATGTTTTTTCAAACAATGAAAGCTCCTAAAAACTGGAATTTCTTTCAAAGATAACGATTAGAAACACTTTTAGTTAAACATCTTCGTTTCAGCTGTTTGCTGAAAGCAGAGGACTAAGTTAGATATTATCTCACCATCACTTACACTCTAGAATCCCAATTGTGTTGCTACAAGAAAAATCTATGGAAGGACATTCTCTATGGAACATTCTCTATGTTCTCTATGGAAGGACATCCAGTTAATGTATTATGTAGGTCAAGAGAAACTTAAGAGAGGCACTGTGGTTCCATGGAGAGTGCTGGTTTATAATCCTGGGTTATTCACTAAATAGGTATGCCATCTTAGACATATATTCTGTTATTTGTATGAACTCACACTTTCTCTGTCCCTAACGGTGGCATGATCTTTAGGGTCCCTTCTTTCTCTAAGAAGCTATGACTTTGTGATGTTCAGCCTCCTGTCTCCACTAATTCAACAAAATATTTGCCTTCAATATCCTCACCCAAAGCTGGATTCAGCATTTAAGAAGGAAAAAGAAAGAAAAAAAAAATTCTGTTTTTCATTCTTATGTGTGCTTGCACTTTAAGTGCACCTCATTCAATTGCTTACCTAAAAAATAAGTTTCATGACAATTAGACCCAATACTCAACATATGTATTTTTTACTGAACTCAATTTTCAATGCAATTCAATCTTTTTTTTAAATTTTCCCCCCAATAGTCAGGGATTTGAGATTCATAGTCATTTTAGTCCCACAAATCAATGTTCCATCTTACTTTGAGCCCTCAGGGAGGAGCTCCAAGTGAAGTGTCTCAAGTAGACGCTGTGCTTGGATCAGTTCCATAGAAAGCATGGAGAAGATGAGAAACCAGCCCAATTTCAGAATGCAATAGAATAAATCAAATTAAAGAACATCCCGAAATATTTAGCCTATTATAGAAAACTTTTAGTGGGTTCTTTTGGCCATGGCAGATATGTATGCAAAATTATTATTATTCCTTTTAATTCCAAGTTTCCATTCTAATTGCTCTGCTTGGTCCTGCTGTAGTAATTGCAATATGTCCAAATATATGAAAGATGTAGCTTAAAGAATACAAGCTGGAGATATTTGAAAATATCCGTTTATTGCGTTATGTCAGTGCAATATTTGCCTTTGCTCATTCACAACATTGCCATATTCATTGAAAAACATTGTGAATTTGTCACCTTGCAACTAACATTGACATCTTTTCAGACTGACCCAACAGATCAGAACCCAATGTAAATACAGAAAGGGAAATGCCATTATAAAGGGAAAAAAGTCAAAGAATATAAACTAATTATTAAAGATATTTAGCAGAGTTCTATTTCTACCTCTCGTTTTTGTTTGTTTTTCAAGACGGGGTCTGTCACCCAGGCTGGAGTGCAGTGGCGTCATCATAGCTCACTGCAGCCTCAAACTCCTGGGCTTAGGGAATCCTCCTGCCCCAGCCTCCCAAATTGCTGGGACTATAGGCATGCACCACCAAGCCCTGCTCATCTGTCATTGTTAACACAGAGTAATGCTTTCTAGCTTTCCAGTTGATACTGTGTTTTGTCCTATTCCATTTCTCCATTATTCCCCAAAACACACATACCAAAGCAGCATTACTGGAGAAACTGTGCCGTGAGTTTCTTTACAGACTACTAATTTGTAAACTCACCTGGGTCTTCATGGCTCTAACTTGTCCCTGAATCATTCCTTATCTCACCTTCTGAGTCTGTTCTGCCTGATTCCACCCCTCTGATGGCCATCGCGCTTTCCAGGGATGGAAATCTGGGCCTTCCTCTTCCCTGCTTGCCACCTCTGCGTGACTCAGCCACGTCTTGTCTTTCTCATGGTCTCCAGGCACACACCCGGGCTTCCTGGATCCCGCATCCTGCTGCACCTCCTCTTTCCTAAGACGGAGGCCTTTCTAGTCATCCTCGTCCCACGAATCCCCGTCTTCGCTTGAATTCTACACTTTCTGTTGCATGCTAATTTTTTTTGTTGTATTGTTATTCTTTGGTTCTATACTGTGTTTTTACCTTGTAAATCTGCTCAAACCTCCTATCTTAAAAAAAAAATCCTACTGTGATTTATCTCTTTTTAGTTTAATCAAGTAATTAACATACTATCTTTACCCTGCACCCCATTTTCTACCCATACACTTCTTGCTTTTCAACTTAACGGTCTGACCTGACTTTGGTTGCTTCCTTGACTAGATCTTTTTTTTTTTCTTCCAGTGGTTACCAGTGATCTCTGAAATACCAAATCCAAGGGGCTTTTGTTCAGTCATTATTTTTCTGGACTGTTCTGTAGCTTCTCCTAAAATCTTTTTCCTTATTTAGTCTCTATATTCTATGTGGAGCTAGTTCTCTTTTTACCTTTGAAGTCTTTCTTTCTGAACAAAGTTTCACTTTGTCCCCTCATTCCTTTCTTGAATCTGAATATTTATTACTCACAGCCTTTTTTTTTTTCCTCTCTCAGGAATCTCATCCATCCTCATGGCTTAAAAGGACATTTTTCTAAAATCTTCAGTTTTGAACTCACTCTTCATCTTTGTCTGCAAATAGATACAATTTACTAAAAGTCCTGCAATTAGTTCAAGCTGTAAATCTTACACTGTATATATATATATATATATATATATATATATATTGCCAAAATCAGTTTATACTTTGTATAGATGTGTGTGCATATATTGGTGAAAATATCATTTTCCCCATCAACCCAAACCTAAAGTTTTTGAATCTTGTACAAAAATCATGCAATATACACCCGAGTATAATAAGAGCTTTAAGAAAACTACATGCAAAGTTCTGAGGAATAGAGTCGACTAAGAAATTAAATCTGAGGAATTGGGAAAGATTTGGGGAGTTTAAAAAGAAATTCTCAGATGTTTTGTAAGAATAAGGAGCCAAGATCCTATTTCTATGCCTTTTACATAAGCAAAACCTAAAATGCATGTATAATCTCTTCCCTTTAAAAAAAAAAAAAACAAATATTCATCACTAAATCTTTTGGGTCTTTCTTTCCAATGATTTATCATTCCTATCTTTCTTTCTCTTTCTTCTCCCATCAGATAACAAATTTAGCATTCTCTCATCCATTTACAAATTTATTCAAGAGCCAGTCAGGCAGCATTTTCTATTCCTGTGCCGGACTTCTTCTGGGTGGTTTTTAAAAAATATAATAAGTAGACAGTTATAGTTTTCTCCTAAGGATCTTTCTGTTCCCAGATTTCCCCCAAAACTATCACATTAATGTTCCTGAAACCAACCTCTTCATGCACATCGGTGCTGTGCTAAAGGGCTTTTCATTTATTAAGATCAAATTGAAATTCCTTTGGCATTTGAGGTTCTTCAAAGTCTCATGGCCCCATTTCCACCACTGCTCCCTCTTCACATGCACTTGTCTATCTTCGTTCACATTTTTACAACAAAGTACTCTTCTTCCATCTACTCCTCGTTTTGTGACCTTGCTATATGCATTTCAGCTTCCAAAACACCCCTTCATGCTTCTTGCCAAGAATATCCTTTTCCAGCATAGCCTGCCTTTTAAATCCCTCTCTTCCTTCTAAGGCCAGGCCAATTTCCACGTCCCTCCTTAGGCCACCCACATGGCTCTCAGACTTCCATGTCTTCTCTCCTGTCTGGATTCCTGCAGCACTTGTCTTCCGTTCCTTTCTATTGTCAATTTCCTCGTGATATCTCATATCGTATGTATTTTTATACTGTTGTGCATGCATTCTCTCTTCCTCACTAAATTATATACTTGTAGGAGGGTACTTAAAAGCATGACTTAAGGGTACTTGAAAGTTGACAACTCTGTTGACAACTCTGTCTTTCAATCAAACAGAACTTATCTTTTCTCTCTTATTTCCAAAACACACCATGGATGGTGTCAGCATATTGCAGTATATTTTAAAAATCTATGAAAAGGATATACCCCTTTGAAACACAAGTAGTATCATTTGCAAACTTCTCAGTACTTTCTACCTCCACTGAAATTAGTTCAATCTAACAACTACTGACTGAACTCTACGGTAGGTACTGAGGCTGAGAGCTACAATCTTATAATGACAGGTGCATGTTCCCACCCTCGAGGGCTGGATGGGAGTGGACTTGTGAGACACACACAATCGAGTCGTTCAAATGATTAAGCAACAAATTCTGATTAGAGGCTGGACATGGTGGCTCATGCCTGTAATCCTAGCACTCTGGGAGGCTGAGGCCGGCGGATTGCTCGAGGTTGGGAGTTTTAAACCAGCCTGAGCGAGGCCCCGTCTCTACCAAAAAATAGAAAGAAATTAATTGGCCAACTAAAAATATACATACAAAGAAAATTAGCCAGGCATGGTGGTGCATGCCTGTAGTCCCAGCTACTCGGGAGGCTGAGGCAGCAGTATTGCTTGAGCCCAGGAGTTTGAGGTTGCTCTGAGCTAGGCTGATGCCATGGCACGCACTCTAGCCTGGGCAACAAAGTGAGACTCTGTCCCAAAAACAAAAAAATTCTGATTAGAAAAAATGTTAACATCTTTGGATGAATTGGGGGAAAAAATGAACCATTGTTAATGAATTAGTTCCATATTAAACATTATTTATTGGTGCTTAAAATAATAACTAATTAATAAGCATTACTTAGTTAATTAAACAACTCTCTGTGGTTTCTTTGTTTTGCTTTATGCAAAGCAGCCGTGGTTGGGATTTACTATAGTGATGTATTATTCTCAGGACGTAGGGAAAAGAAAACAAGCAAAGTGTGCTTTTCCTGTTCTACTCTCACTTAGTCATTCAGCAGAATAATTCTGACACCAGGTATGTGTGGGTTTTCCCCATACACCAAGCAAGCAAGCAATTCTGCAGCACATACCAGCTAGGTGACCTCTAATTCAATGCAATTCTGACACTACCTGGAGACGGCATCGGATCCCACAGGGTGAGGGCTCAGTCCCACAAGACTGCCCCCCACTTTTGACACCAATCACAAGCCCCCAGTTGTTTTACCTGTGCTTCTAAGCCATTGAATATAAATCTGCAATCGTCTGATTTGCTAGAGCAACTGACAGAACTCAGGGAAATGGTTTACCTACATTTACTGGTTTATTATAAAAGATACAGATAAAGAGATGGACAGGGCAAGGCATGTGGAAGGGCGCATGGGGCTTTTATGCCTTCTGTGGAGTTATCCTCCGGGAAATTTCATGTGTTGAGCTGCCTGGAAGCTCTCTGAACCTAGTCCTTTTGGAAGCTTATGGCGGCTTCATTAGGTAGCAATGATTGATTAAAGCACTGACCATTGGGGATCAACTTAACCTTCAGACCCTCTTCTCTCCCCAACTCTCTAATCCTGCCTCCCCTTTCAGTTTTCTGTAAACAGCTCCTGTCCTGAAGCTTTCCAGAAGCTTCCAGCCATCAGACAACATCAGCATACAAAAAGACACTTAGCACTTTGGAGATTCCAAGGATTTTAGGAACTATATGTCGAGAAGCTGGGAGGAAGACCAAATGCATATTTCATAATTTCACAATAATATTCAATCTTATTTTTCTCTTTATGAAATGAATTGGCGTGGGTAATGTTAGTTTTGAACTTCGAGGAGTGTTAACTTTTCCGAGGCTGGTAGAATTGGAAGTTCCAGAGAGGTCTGATATTTTAGTTCTTCATAACACATCCATAAATCATACATGAAACAGCACTGGCTATAGAGATAGAAAAGGAACAGACTAGTAGCACTCAGGATTCTAAAAACACATATTTTGCAGCTTCAAGGATCATAAAACAGATGAAGTACAAGAGATGTGTGAAGGTGTATGGACAACCCTGAAAATGGTTAAAAATACAGGAACATCATCATTTTTCTTACAATAAGAGAAACCACCTAGCCCTGATTGGTATGAAGAGGTTTTCAAGATACATGTTGAGCATTTTAAGTACATGCATCACTCAGTACCTGTGGGAGATTGGCTCCAGGACTCCCCAAGCTCCAGCCCCTAAAATACTAAAAATTATGGATATTCAAGTCCCTCGCATAAAATGACCTAATATTTGCATATAACCTACACACATCCTTTCCTCTACTTTCCATCATTTCTACATTACTTCTAAGACCTAATACAATGCCTACACACCACTTCATTCACATGGATTACTCAGTGTATGGTAAACTCAAGCTTTGCTTTTTGGAACTTTGTGGATTTTTATTTCTTTCCTGAATATTTTCAATCCATGCTTGGTTGAATCCATGGATGTAGAACCCACAGATACGGAAAGCTGACTGTATATGGATCACCTTTAGTTCTGTGCTTGTTCCCGTAGAAAAACAAATGATATGCTTTTTAAATTATAATAGTCTCATATTATGTATGGTATTTCTCCTAAGTTATCAAGCTTCAGAAATAGTGTTAGGCCTATATATCAATATCTTTTGAAATGCAGGTACTTAGTAATTTCTAAAAAGATCAATATCAAGGCAGGCTTAATATTATAGCAAGTTGCCCTTGATGATATATTTTGCGTTTATGTCAAATATATTTTTTAAAAAGTGTAGTCTGTCCCTAAAACTAACATTTTTTTTTTTTTTGTGACAACTGCTATAATTGTCACCTACCACACTTGTACAGAGCACTTTCTCTGCTTACTCTCCTAGGCTGTAGAGCAGTCTTAACGTGAAGCAAACCCAGCCCCACCTTAGGTCATTCACGGTCTGATGGAAGAGGTAAAATCATTGTGAATAATTATGATAGAGTGATCTAAAAAGTGACTTTGAAATCTGAAAAGGAAAGCAGCCTAAGACATTTTGGGAGGCTTCACAGAAGCATTGACGTCATAGAGGCTTCTTGACAACGTAGGAAGGAAAGTAGGAGGCTTCACAAAGAAAGCAATGTTCTTGGTGGATCTTGTAGAATTTCCAAGAGCAGAAAGAACTCTTTCTTTCTCAGAGAGGATGAATAATTTTGCAAGAACCTTCAATTGTCTAGGACGCTTTAACATACCTTGAAAGATAAAAACCTACTAAGCACAAAAAATTATGACGTCTTTGTCCCAAATCAGAAGCATAGCGAAGTTTTACGGCAGATAAGCTTGGTTCATAATCTGCTTATGTGAAAGCATCAGATAATTCCAATTCTGTCAAAACTGGGTGAAAAAAAATCCAAAGAGTGATGCAGCATTATAAAAAAAATTGCATCAGCTCCTTAGAACTTAAAATATTGAATCAATAGCGGTAATGTGTTTAGAGACAGCTCTGAATTCCACAGTCAGGAGAGATGTGATTGGGTAGCAAGGCAGTCTAATATGTGGTTTCTCCATCTCAACACGATATAGGGGCAGAGTGAGGCTTTGTTGTGGGGACAGGACTGTCTGTGCATTGCAGGATGTGCACAGCAGTACCCCTGGCCTCCACCTTCTAGATTTCAGTAGCAGCCCTCACAGTCCTGAGGACCAAAAAATGCCTCCAAACATTGACAGATCTCTCCTGAGGGGCAAAGTGAGCCCACTTGAAAACTACTGGTCTAGTCAATACATAAGTTCCTCTCCCAGAAACCGAGCCTAGGGTAGTGATGTGGAGAAATGAACAATGCAGATAGTGGCAATCCTGAATACTCTCAACTGTGCACCTGCTCAGCCCAGGTTACCTGTGCCAAGCCTAGGACCAGTGACACAAAATAAACCCTGGGCTCTTTATGACCTTTTCCTTAGCAGTTTCCGCATCTTTAGAAACAGAAGTCCAAGTCACTTCCTTGTCCTGCTGGGATGTTCTGCAGTTCATAACCAGTTTGAAGATTGATCAGTATATTTATGCCAAAAAAATTTTTTTCTTACTATGCACAGAAAATTTGTAAAGATGCAAAAAAAAAAAAAAACTCAATAAAAAAAAAAGGCTTGGAATTTTGGGCCCATCGAGAGTTAGTTCAACCAAACTGAAAAGCAGATCCGTCAAGAGAAACATAATTGAGGCAAAAGACAGCAAGCAGTAAAATGAAACCTGTCATCGAATCCTTGGACACCAATCAGTGTTTGAACATGGCAAATGGGGGAGAAAATGCAATGTAGTGAGCAGAGGAGAAGTGGGAAGCGAATTAGCCAGAAGGGGCTGAAGAATTTTACTGAAGAGAATGTCCCACAAGAAAAGAGCTTGTAGGGCCGCTGGCCAGTCCCAGTGTTCCCAAGGCTTTGGTGTGTTGAGCTGAAGGGGCAGCCCCAGCCCAAGAGGGGCCAGCCCTGCCCTGTGGTCTTTCAGTCCACTGCGTCAGTTCATGGACCCCTGGGGGGTCCTGTCCTTAGTCCTACAGGCCGTGTGACCTGGAAATGTTAGCATTAGCGCACTCATTTTCAACTCAGGCTTTTAAGAGTGGTGAGAACACAACCTGGTGTAATTCGAGCTGATCCCACCCTTTTATCCAGGGAAAGTTTCAAAAAAAATTTATGGCCAAGATATTAAATTTCTGTTAGTGTTCACCACAAGTGTGAGCCAAAGAGAAGCCAGGGTATTCCAGATTCTTCTACTCTGGAAAGCCAAACTAGGAAGATGCCACAGAAGCGGAAGAGCATGGAGGAGCATCATTTGTGGGTGATCTCCAGGACACCAAGGGATGATGAACTGAATGGCCTTTCCTTCCTTAGTGACAGTCTCCTTTTTAAAAGTGCCTTTTTTCCTTTTTTTATATCATGTGTGTTCTTTGCCATTAATGGCAGTGACTGCAGTCTTGCCAGAACACAACCTCCCAGCTCAGTTTTAGCCCAACATGGGCTCTAGGAAACAGCCCGTTCAAGGACAGATCCTCTGATTCTGTTTTGTTTGGTTTTTTTTGGTTGTATTCATGTTTTTCTCCCCTCTTCACTTGGCAGGAATTGAAGGACCAAAGATACTCCTGTATCCCACCCCCCCACCCCTTGTAGAAAAACAGATCTTCAATGCCATCAGTTAGTCTAGACAAAGAAAATTAAGGCAATTAGTAGAAAGCTTGCAAATGTGCTGTGTAGGAGGCTCTGTCATTAGGGACCCTCGCCCAGGCTCCTGTGGTTTGGTGTGTGTACAGAATGATAGTTCTGGGTTTCCTCTCTGTAAAGAGGAATAAAATAATACTGGGTTTCAATTAGAGACATAACTGCAATTTAGTCAGGGGCATAGGAACAGGGTGGCTGTCAGCTATGCCAAGCTAATGTCATAAGACATGAAATCCCAGCACATGGCGAGGGATCCTGAGGCATCAGAGTTACCGCAGCCCTCATACTCCGTAAGACACCAAGACTAGCAATTAGAATGCAGACAGAACAAATATTTATGTATTGAGAAAACAAAAGGGGAGGCATCAACAACAAAATGAATCAAAAGCCACAAGGTCTCAGATGTGGGCAAGCAAAGTGTTGCTGTCAGTGTGAAGCAGGAAGGCAGAATTGGTTTCCAGTATTTGCAATTCAGAGATCTAGATTACTGGAAAATTTACAATAACATTGCAGTTTAAAATCTCCTCTCCATCCGTGTTACACAGAGTTTAGCATGAGCAGTCAATTGCCCCTCTCCTGCCTCTACCTACTTTCCAAGTCATTTCTTCCCTGTGTGTATATGGATTACGTGTTCCAGAGAGTCTGAATACATTATTTCAAGAGAGTCTTTCAAAGTCCTGGAAGTGCTTATGCATGTTTTTAAAACTATGTATCAATTCATAAATTCATTCTGTTAAGGGGCCTGATGTTTTGAATGATGAGAGGATATAGTAAAACCTAATTTGGTATTAACTGAGCAGCACCTAAGAGGACACATAGATACTACAGTAATAGGGTATTGGGGGTATAGGGTATAGGGTATAGGGGGGTGGGTATATACATACATAATGAGTGAGATGTGCACCATCTGGGGGATGGTCATGCTGGAAACTCAGACTTGTGGGGGGAGGAGGGAAAGGGCATTTATTGAAACCTCAAAATCTGTACCCCCATAATATGCCGAAATAAAAAAAAATGTAAAAAAACCCACCTAATAATGGGAGAAAAATTAGGACTTTAGGAAAGGCTTGTTCAGGCAGGCAGAGAGATGTGTGGCTCCTTTCTCCTCTCAAAGTAATAGGTAAACATTTTTCTCTTTTCTTTAAATAATTTTAGATGGTTCACCCACCCATACGAGCTCACAGAATGGATCTGGAGGAAGGAACAAGATCTCAGGTGGTCGGGGACATAGAAAAGAGAGTTGTCACCAACAGGGAGACTCTAATCGAGCCATTGTAACTGGAGTGAGGCATTTGATTTTGACCCATTTGCAAGCCTCAGGCTAATAACGAGCAATCCACAGGGTATGGTAAATAAGGATGGAGGGACTAGGGCCTGGCCAGTGAAGAAAGGAAGCTCATTGCACATGGCTTGGCTTTGACATGGCAAATGATGCTAACTTTCCCCTTTCGAATGTCTCTAATTCTGAAATTCTATAAGCATGAGATGGTGTCTTAGCCCCTTTTGATCTACAGCAACCCGTAATGGATGTCTGCCATGTGCTTGGCATCCGTACTTGGGAAAACGACTTGACTGCCAATTATCTGATACTATTATTTCATTTCTAAAATGCAATATCTAAAAATTGTTCATTTGAGAGACATTTCAAAAGTGTGTGTAGCCAATGTGCCAAGTTTAGGATTTATTCTGGGAGAGACACACACACACATAGCATTTCACTCAGTGTAATATTTTGTAAATAGCTGAATACGTACAGTTTACCAGACACTGTTCTGAAAGGTTTTTACATGTCTTTACTACAAATGAAGGCCGGGGGAAATCATTAGATGATTTATACCTTTTTCCCAGGTTACCGAAGTTAAGGAGGATGCTTTATGTTATTAATAGTTCTGCTTATAGGGGCTGGTGTTGTTAGAGGATTTATCAATCAAGAAGGAACTAAGAAGTATTCTCAAAAGAGTAAAAGATCTGAGAGTCAAGAAAGCACCACAGACCATAGCATTTGGGGGTGTATCCAACCTGAATCCCGGAAATTTTTAGGTTAATTTATAGGTAATGAGAGTAACTCAATTTAAGGTCAGCGTGGACAAGAAATCTTGCATTCTGGACAATCCAACTTCAACTTGTTCCTCTTTCTATTTATTGGCTTTCATTGCTTCGAATCCCATAGTTTCAAACATATGAAATTGATTGAGGTTCCATGTTTCTTTAGTTTTAATAAAGCCAAACTCAGTTTTTTAAATGGTGGGTGGGATTCTGTCAATCATTTCAGGTTGCAATGTCTGAAGCAAAGATCTATAGAACATTAAGATAGTTATTGCATAAGTCATGGGTATTTTGGGGGGATTTATATTATGGATATTTTCTATTTTTATGATAGAGTAATACACCCTTACTTTTTACATGGGTTACTGAACTCCTTTTCCTGTTTCTTTAGGCATTAGTGCCTTTTTAAACCCTTTCATGCTGTTTCTTGCCTCTTGCATCTGCCATTCTTCAGAAACTTCCATCTTTGTTTTGTGTGGGTAGACAGCATCAGAGAACAGAGAAGCTGCCGGGCATGAATTCTCTCAGCCTTCACATTTCCCTCCCTTCACAACTAACTGTATTTTTCTTCTTACTTCCCATCTCAGAGACTGAGGCGTCTAATCTTGCCCAGCATTTTCTTTCTTTCCTCTATTTTTATACTCCCTTTACTTTGGGTTTTTATTCATTTGTTTCTTTGTTCTCAACGTTTAAATATATTAAAAATAACTTCCATTTCATATTTAAAATTTAAAAAGATGGAGGGAGGAAGAAAGGAAGGCAGGCTGCAATTTCTGAGGTCTGTCTGGCTTCTGGGGGAAAAAAAATCTGTGTTTAGTTTCTCTTCTTACAGCATAGCTAAAACTACTTTCAGTAAGGTATCTAACTATTATGAATTCACTGGTCACTTTGATCCTGTCTTCTTCAGCGTGCTGTGGCATCACACTCTGGTCAGCACTCAGCTCCTCAGCTCCTTGGTGTTCTTGCTGTGCTTGGATTCAGTGGTGCTCTTCTTTCCAGACTTCTCCATTTCCTTTGAAGGTTTGTTACCCTCTGTTCATCCCAAATACGAGATTTCTCCAAGGTTCAATGTTTGCCTCTTTTTAACTTCATGTGATGCCTGGGAGATCTTATCCTCATGCACATAACTACAGATGGCTTCCAGATCTGCTGCCCCAGCTGACATTTTCTCCTGAACTCCAAACCCATATTTTCAACACGTCATACACCCCCATCCTAGGAGCAATTATGACACCCCCTCCTGGATTGAGAAAAATCTAATTGCTCAGGCATGAGCATCAACTGCTCCTCCCTCTTCATACCAATTTACCAGTGTACTCTTCCATCCCTGCACATTTTCTCTAGGCTCAAAGACAAATCAACCACTGGCCAATTCAAGGTCAACACATCCACTTGTGTACTTGGCTGCGTTGCAAACCGTGCTTTAGGATTTGTTATAATTCTCTTACTCATGTGACTTAAACCTTACACTTTCTGCTAGTTTTCCCCCCTTAGCTTTAAAAATATACTTAAATATATCCCATACAAGTAAATAAGTGGATAAATAATAAATTATCTCCATTGGAGCGCCCTTCCTTTTAACCATCCTAATTAGGGTCTGATCTTTTTGCCTTATTTTCCTAATTGATTTCCTTGAAATAATAGCCTATACTATGGTCCCAGTTCCTCACATCATTATTAGTCTTCAGCTCCTTGCAGTTTGGCTATTGTGATACCTGCTGCAGTGAAATTTCTCTGACGAAAATTGCTCTTATCCTGCATGCTCCCAAACTCAAAGGACTCACTTTAGTCTTCTCTTACTCTGCTGGGCCACAGCTGACAATATGGATCATTCCCTGCCTCTTGGTATTTTCATTCTCTTGGTTTCCATGAAAGCCATGACAGGTTTTGATTTCTGTCTTTTTACCCCAAATCTCCTGTACAAGTGCTACTTTTGCATATTCATCCTTTAAACATTGATTTTCCAAGACTGCCATTCTTACAGAAACCCTGGAGACTCATCCAATGGCTCTGTATTTCTCCCACCTCCAATATCTGTTCAACCACCAAAATCCTTTCTGTCCTGCCCCCCTCAAATATCTCTCAAATTGAACTGCTCTTCTGTATTCCAATTGTTGAATCTCTCTTTGACTTTTGGGAGGCGGCTGCATGTATTGCAATAGATTCCAGTATTTTCCTCCCATTTTTAGACAGGGCCACCTACTCTCCTTGTAGCACTTGTACCTCTTCACTGCTTCCAACGGGACTTCCCTATTACACAAATATGTTCAAAATTCTCAAAGAATTCTTCAATGTCTTCAGGATAGAGTTCCATACCTTTTAGCACAAGATACCAAGGGCTTCCCAATTACAGAGTTTTCCAGATTCACTTCTAAGTGTTTATCATGCAAGCTGTACTTTAGCTACAAAGACCTACTCTCAATTCTCAGAAGATGCAAAACTTTCATAAACCCCTAAACTCACCTGTTCTGTTTGCCTGGGATGTCTTTCCCTTTCCCAACCTTTCCACAGCTGGCTCATTTCTATTAGTTCTTGAAGTGCCAATTCAGATATTCCTCCACTTTTTATTATTGTCAGAGGAAGTGATTTTCATTCCCAGATCCCCTTTCTCCATACTCCAGGCACACCTGTCTCATATATCATATGTCACAGTGTCTACTACATTTTATTGTGTTACTTTTCTTATCCATCTCCTCAACAAAACTGAGTTCTTTCTGAATAGGTTCTGTTGTCAATGTCCCCTGTGTATCATGACAGCAACTGCAGTACCTGCTGTACATAAGCACTTGATTGCTACCAGTGATTGAATAAGTGACCACAAATAAAGTTCAGAAGAGTATGGAGGGAAGGGAAACAGTGGACTCTTCAAAGCAGAATGCTAGGGGTGGAAAACTTCACAGGTTCTGAGTGTGACTTTGGAGACTAAAGAGCCTGGGTTTGACTCCCATCTTGCCTGTTCACTAGTTATCTATACTTAGGTAGACATTTAACTTCTCAGTATTTCTTCCTTATCTGTGAGATGGTAATGGTGGTGATGATGATGATTCCCTGAGGTGGCTCTTGCAAGCATCAGTTCATATAACTTATATTAAATGATGATTACAGTACTTGACATAAGACTGGCCCTCAGTAGATGTCACATGTCACTATTTCTTCCTTGGGTCTGGCAGATTGCCTTAAATTGTACTTTTCAATTGATTATTCTTTTAGTTAGAAATCTGTGGTAAGAATGAAAAAAAAAAATCAGTTGTATACCTTTGGTTAACTTTGGAAAATTGTCCTTAAGCTCAAGATTCATAGATTCATAGAATTTTAGAAATGGAGGGGTCAATTAAGGTCATTTAGTTCAAACCCCTACATAGGGAAATAGTGGTCTAAAAAGATTAAGATCTAGGTCTCATAGCTTGTAGAGGTTAGTTGGCGAATATCCGGGACTAGAACCAGAGTAGCCACCAAGAGCTATCATTTCCAGTTGCTTGGACTGAAGAAACTCACGCGATGATTAGAATTTAAGAAAAATGAGAGCACCCGAGCTGGGAGTCCATGTCAGGGAGCAGACAAATGCTGTACGGGCAGAGAAGTGGCCCTGCCGCATAACCACACAGCAACTCCGCTCTTCTGTTTCTTAATTTCCTTTGTTTGGAAGGTTTTTCTTTTCCAAAGAAAGAAAAAAGAACTCAGTGGAAAATTATGAAATGCTATTACATACAAATCTGATTAAAATTACAGCGACTGTAAACCCCGAGTTGGGATGGACACATTTCCCAGGCCTGGCGTGCAGTTCTGATCATGTTTAATTTCAACATTTCTGTCTAGCTTTAAACTATGCTGTTTTTTCCCCTACTAAGTGATCTTCCAGAAAAAGCAAATTTTAATTATATCACCAATTTGTTTGAGGTGCTCCAGCGGGTTAGGGTAAAGAAAGAAAATCCATATAAATAAAGATGGGAATAGTGGAGAGAACACGAAACAAAAATATCAGTTTGTGCCAGAAAGGGGAGGAAGTGCTATATGACTGGGAATCTTTCTTCCTCTTATGGGAATCCAAACGGGAGCTTCTAAATGAGTCTTCCTTGGTTAGGAGAGTTTCCTAATTCCATGAGTTTCTTGGTAATAAGTTCAATTACCCCAATTATTTGTCACCAAATCAGATTGAAGATTTAACAGAACAAAATAAAGCCTTTAATAACACAGGCTCCTAGATGTCTGCCATCATTTCAAAGTTTATAGGATGGGCTATTTTTGCTGTGAAATTTCTTTGAAACAGCAAAGTTAGCTCTAGAAAGCATTGTGTTTTTCCATTCCGTTCATTCACTTTCTACTATTGTTTACAAGCATTTGACTGCCAGACAAAGTGAATGAGTCTCTCAAGCTGTGAGGCCCTAGTTTTGTCCTTTATGGTCAGGGAAAAATACAACAGAAAGAATAGCATGTGGCTTGGAGTCCCTTATATGTGTCTACTCTAGAAAGAATAAATCTCTGTGGACTTTTTGGTGGTTTATCATTGCATTGCTTTATGCACCTTTGATGTTTTTATTTTCTAAAAGAGTGAGTTCATTTGGGATTGTCTTATGTCAGAGTGGTTAGTGATAATAACCATTATTTAAAACTATATGTAATGTTTCCTTTGAATTGTGTGTTTTATCCACTACAGCTTGAAGATACCTTTCTTTTCATAGAAGCCACATATGATCCTTTTGATCCTTACACTAGTAAAAAAAATTCATATATTTTTAGAAAGGAATGTTGAGAAGTAGGTGTATACAAAGTATTTGGAGAATAGCTTGGTTTTTTGTGTGAACCAAGATTATCAGAGAATTTAAAGCAACAAAAACTCTTAAAAAATCATTGAAGAGGTCCCAAAGTATGTCCCCTGCTTGTAACACCAGTCCAGTGAGATACTCCTCCACAGTCTTCATTATCTGAGAATTCAGAAAGTCCTACATGCTATAACTCAATTTTAGAGACTCACATATCATATTAGTAACATTTAAGTCTTCCAGAAAAGGAGCCTCTATAGCTCTGTTTAACCATGGTTGAATTAACTTATATGATCCTAGAATTCTTTTCTATTCCATGAAACTAGCATTCAGAGGTTCACACTTTGGGAAATGTTGTGCTACTCCCTTTTCTCAAGAAACCTGGGGTGTAATGAGGTTGTCAAATGGCCAATGAGTACCTAAAACTAGAACCTTAATCTTCTGACTTCAAGTCCAATGTCTCACAGGTAGGACTGATATGTAAACCAGCATTTAAGGATAACCTATGTCCTAAGAATACCTTTTCAAAGTCTTCAAGTAGTCAAAGTAAGGGCTGTCTCTGGGTTTGTTTCTTAAGTAAATCGTTCTGATACTTGTCAGTGTCTTAGAGTATGGGAAATATATCTGGGAATGACTGTCCAAGAAGGACTGGGGGAAACAGACATCACTTGGGAAGTACAGTACCAAACCATCTACTCTCGGAGAGTGTAGGGCAATTTATACAACTAATCTACTCACCCCACTACCATTTTTCTAAGTCATCAAAACTATATTTGTAGGACTTTCTGATAATCTTGGAATTTCATAATCAACAGGATTTCGAGTAGACTCAAATTATTTCTGTTCTCTTGTTTTGTTTTATATTCATCTAATATATCTGTTTACTTACTTAGTGTAAAATAGAAATGTCAGATATATATTTATACTGCTTACTGGAGGGTAGAAGGCCACATAGGTTATTCTCCTGGGAAGTCATTTCACGATGAGCTGGTTCTTTAGCCGAGGCCACATGAACAGCAACTGGAACAACTCTGCTGTTTTGTTAAATGAGCTGTTATCTTTCTATACTCATGCTGGCTCCAACTTTCCGTGCTTTGTTGTCGTTTCCTAAATTCTTTGATGCAAATGTACAATCACCAGCTTAACAAACTTTATTTTTTCCAAAAAACCATAATCATAGGCAGTTGTAAAAAATCTCTCCAGCGGTTCAAATGAGTCAATCAGGAAGGCACAAGATGGATTTCAATCACGTTGCTGGGTCCAAACTCCCTAAACGCTCATCCAGGTGGCTCCTAGCCTTGCCAGGACAACATATAGGGTAGGAATCTATAGGGTAGGAATCTATATTGATTCCTATATTCAATAGGTATATATATACCTACTGAACGAAGGTGAGATGTTTCAAGCCGTTATCAGATATGGTCAGATAATAAAGCACATTAAATCCAGTTTTTGATCCTGTTTTACCTTAGGGCAACTCTGGCTGCTGAACACAGGGATTCGTCCAATGCTCCCTTCAAGAAAGCCCCAAGAGTCCTCCCATGGAGATGTAGGAGAGAGATGGAAAACCATTCAGGTTAAACGATTCTCCTTGATGTGGCTTTGGCAAGGCTGGATGCTAAATCCCAAGCTCTACTTGGATATAAAGAGCTGTTCTAAGGCTAGAAGGCCATAAAACCCCAGCAGGCAGGCTGTTTATCATTTCCCTGGCAAGGCCCTGGTCAGGCTGGAACGGAGGAGCCGGAGCACTTGGACATGAACTGAGGGGGCCAGGGAGATTGGGTTCCAAGGGCAGAGTTTTCTCAGCCACTCACTGAACATGGCGAGCACGGGCATGGTGCTAATTACTTAATTTAATGGCGATGTCCTGTGGCTCTGAGGTCTCCCCACAGAAAACAGTGCATCCCATTCCTAAAATATTTCCTTTTCAATCCAGGTGCTGCTTTCTGTTTCGTGGCCAACCGTGTTTCTGAAATGTTAGGGACTGGAGACAGGGCCATAAAGAGTGACTGGCTGGTAAGAATCTTGGCCGTTTGGGGTTTAGAATGTTCTAATTTAACAAATATTATTAAATATCTACTTCACTAAATTTGCATAGTAAAATCTAATCCCAAGAATTTCCAAGTCTTGCAAGAAATCTAATTACTTAGAAGGCAACTATATCCCTCTGAGTAAAATTTGATATTCAGATAGATATTTAAATACAATACAAACTTCTATGAGGCTCCGTCTCCTCAAATGCAACAAAAGAATCAGAAGTTCACTGTACTCTGTTGCAAGGTTAAGTGAGATGACTTGCGTCAGGATGTTAGCAGAGTGCCAAGCACGCAGCTTTGAGGATTCAGTCTTATAAAGTGCATTTTCTGTACCCAAATGTTCTGTATTTCTCTGAAAATTATTCTCAGGATCCTCTACCTTATCCTTCTTATTTTCTTTCCATAATTTCCTAGTCCTTTGATGCTAAGAAACCAGAATGAGGCCACGGTGATTTTTGTAATTTTACATATCGTGTGGTGGAATAAGGCAAGACTTAGAATCAAGACACTTTTGGATTTGCCCCTTGTATCATATCTTAGTGGCTGTGCGATCTTAGACAAGCGCTTGAAGACTTTGTGTGCTTATCTGTGAGGCAGGGATAACAGGACCACATTCGTGTGCTGTGGTAGAGCTGAGAGATCATGAACATTATATTCTACCTGTGTAGCTAACATTGAACAAATGGCAATTTTTTTTCAGCTGAATTCTTCACCCTTCCTTTTCAGCCACACCTGCCTTCCTGGTCCCTCCCCTTCCTCGTACCTTTTATAAACACACCAATACACACATTCAAAACATTTTCTACTGTCAACTTGTCCACAGAGGAACAGAATTATAAGATATTTTTATTTTCTCACTTGGTCTCTTTACTAAACAAGATATTTTTGAAAAATCTGAGTACACACTAAGAAGTTGATTCAAAAGCAAAGACACTAAAATTAATACTAATCTCCTTTAATGATATAAAATTGCCCTAATTATCTTTATGCAGTGTTATTTTAAAGCCTCCTGGTGAGACCTATAAATGTTTTCAAGTTACAAATACAGAATGATATATGATGATAAACAACTGTGCATCTTGTTAAATCCATCAAGATCAAATTCCATGTCTTTGATAAAAATTAAGGGCGTTTCATATCTGGGTTGCTGAGATAAGCAGAAAAAATGCCAACAGATTTAGAACAGGATTAACCCACATGTCATGGATACAAAGGAACGACACTGAAGATGTATCCTCTCCCCAAAGTGGACTTGATTCCTGTTTCCTGTTCATTAGCTCTCTTCCTGTTTCTCTTCCTTTACTTCTCAACCATCGCACTCGTCTGGGCTTTGAGGATTGCTATTCGTAAGTATTGCTTAGCTAGTGGAATGTCACCTAATAGGGTTAAAAGGTTCAAGTTTCTCTCCAGCCAATGCACTTAGGCGATCTCTTCATATGCTCAGGAAAGTCGTTTAGAAATGCAATTTTTAACCTGGCAACATCCAAATAAATCCTTTTTTTTTTTTTAATGCTGAGTGCAAATACCGAAGGACTTCACTAGAGCACAGGTTTTTTTTTGTTTTTTTTTTTTTTTTGGGAACAGTGAAAGAACAATGTGCAACTGTCTATTATATGCTCTTGAAGGCACGTCCACGTAAGCATGGAGACTTGGAATTGCCTCAAAGACAGACGGGGGTCAGAGAGTGCCTGGTAGATCAGTAATAGAATATTTAAATCAAAGTACCTCTTGGGAGGGAGCCAAATCAGAGAAGAAGGCAGGAGTAACCTGATCCAGGCCATGGCACCGAGGCCAGCAGCTGCACCAGAGCTCTTTGGATCGCTCGACTGGATGGCCAACCAGCCCAGGGAGAACACGGCTTTAAATGCTCACTGGATTAGTGGTAAAGGCAGAGTGGAGTTTGAGTTGCTTTGATTTTTGCAGAAACCACCACGTTAAACTCATGGGCTATTTGGAAAAACGCCTTAATTTTGACAAAATAATCACCCCCAAACCACCCATCCAATGCACTTATTGTCATGGCATGATATAATAAAATTTGACATCCTACGTTTCAGGATGAATTGCCCGCCACCTGGGTCCCAGAATCACATTAGAGAGGTGTGGTAGATAAAATAATGCCCCTCTCCAAAGATGCCCACATCCTAATCCCCGGAATTGGTGAATGTGTTACCTTACCTGGCCAAAGAGTCTTTATAGCTGTGATTAAGTTAAGGGCCTTGGTAAGGAAAGATTAGCCTGGAAAATCCAGGTGGGCTCAATGTAAACACAGGAGTCCTTCCAGGAGGGGAACTTTTCTTGGCTGTGGTCAGAGGGAGAAGTGGCTACAAAAGAACGGTCCGAGACATGCAGGGTCTCTGGCTTTGAAGATGAACCAAAGAGCCTGAGCCGATGCCTGTGGACAGCTTCTAGAAGCTGGAAAAAAGCAAGAAAATGAGTTTCCCTTGCATCCTCTAGAAAGGAACACAGCCCTGTTGACACCTGGACTTGAGTTCAGTGAAGCCCATGTCAGACTTGGCAGAACTATAAGAGAGTAAATTCATGTTGTTTGAAGCCACTAAATGTGTGGGCATTTGCTAAGGCAGCGATGGGAAATGAACACCAGAAGATTCAGGTTTCTGAGGCACAGTCCTTGCTGTATCCCTGCTTTCTAGAAAAGCCTCTCATGGCGTTGGGCTCCGGGGAGGGGACAACCGAGGAACCACAGACCCATGTGCAACACATCTCTAAATGGAGACCGAGCGCCAGGGGCCAGGCAAGCAGTCAGGAGGGAAGAAGTCATGACAACATCTCCTGCCCAGTGAGCAACTGAGAAATGGGCGGAAGCTCGTACAGAATCCAATGTTTAAGGGAGAAGGGAGAGGACGGGAGTGCGTTCCAGTCATTTAGAGCCTACACCCACCGGGTGCTTTACACGTCGTTCCATATTGATTTAGCGGAGCATCCTGAGCAAGTGGGGAAAACCAGGACTCAGAGAGTGGCTGTGGTTGTGTGAACCGCCCATGGTGTGTCTTGGTAGCTGGGACAGGAGGCGAGAACCAGGCCTGCCTGACCCCCAAAGCCCATGGGCTTTTCACAACTCTGAGCTGCCCCCAGCCTCGCTGTCAAATCCCTTTGCTTCAACATTATTATCATGAGGTCACTTTGGGCTCATGCTCAAAGGGGCTGAGGCCCTGCGGACACGGCTATTTTTGTCTTGGAACTAGTTCAGAAAATCATGGTAGGAAAAAAGGGTGTAAAGGAAAGGTCATCAAAAAATAAACTCATTTCGATCTAGTACGGCTTTTTTGTTTTGTGGCATACTTGGGAAGGGTTTCTCTGCAACCAGATTATTAAAAAAAAATACTTCTTCTGTGGCCTCTTCTGCTACTTTTCTTTTTCAGTGAAATCTCCAATCCATGGGGAATTTATACTGGTGTAATATGAGCCATTGACTCAACTCTGTAACTTACAAATGACTTAGCAGTTATTCCAACACCATTTATTATATAATCTATAATTCCTCATGTATTCAAAATGCTGCCATAATCACATCCTAAATTCCCATATGTATCTATGTTTTTAATGGACTCATCATTCTGTTCCATAAGCAAATCAAATCAAAAGACAACGGGATAAAAGAATATCATAATTCATGTTATAGACACAGAGCATAATATGTAAATGGCTTCTAAAAATCACTCTAATGAGTAAAAGATATAAATAGACATTTCATAAAAAGATATACGAAGAGATCTTAAACAAATGTAAAGTTACTTAACCTCTTAATGTAGGAATGAAAATTAAAAAATCACTGAGCTACCAATTTTTACCTATGAGATTGGCAACAATCCGAATATTAACGATACACTATGTTGGCAAGAAGAATATTGTTGCTGAGAAAGTAAATTTGTATGTTCTTTAAAGAAAACTGTTTGGAAATACCTATCACAATTACAAACACACGGGCTTTCACCTAGCAGTTTTTCTTCTAGGAATTTATATGACAGTTAGAATTTTATATATTTAAAATACATATGTATAAATTTTTTTATTGCAACCCTGCATATAACTGCAAATAATGCAAAAATATATAAAGGATCATCAATAAGTTATCAGCTAAATACATTTTCACAACTCACTTAATGAATGACTGTGCAGTTCTCCCAAACAGTGAGAATGCTCTTTATGTACTGTTACAGAGGGTTTTTTTAGATACATTGTTAAATGTCTCCCCCAAGGACATTTGGGAATGTCTGGGGAGCATTTTTGGTGTCATATCTGGGGACACGGGGAGAGACTGCTACTAGCATCTAATAAGTAGAAGCCAGGATGCTACTAAAAATCCATTAATACAATATACAGGACAGCTCCCTGCTGCATAGAATTGTCCAGCTCAACATGTTAATAGTGCTAAGGTTAAGAAACTCTGCTTTAGAACGATGATCAGAAACGGCTTGTATCCTGTACCCATTGGGCTAAGGGTTAGGGAGGGCTAGAAACTTTTGACTATATTCCATTTCCTAATTGTTGAATTATATTCCTATATGTACATATACTATTCATTCAAAAATAAATAAGTAGCACTATCGTCTATTTTTTTTTTTTAAAGTCATTGTTGAGTCTCTTTAAAAAGAAGTGTTTTAGGAGGTGTGAAGAAAAGTCTTTGATTTTACTTGTTTGTTTTGTTTCTTCCCTATGACTCCTCGTTCTTTTGAAAAGCTCAAGGACATCTGTGAATATAGGGGTTGTTCCAACGTGGATGAAGTGTTCTTTCCTGGAAAGGTCCTCCAAACAATAGAGTAAAATAGGGGCGTGAAATTTCAACGTATTGTATCTGACCAAACAGGCTTTGGTCTTAGCAAACACCGGAGAGAATTGTAACCTAAATTACTAGAAGGTATACACGCGTAAGCCAATGTTTTCTCAGGGCCAAGGACAAACATTCTTATAAAAGGAACTGATAGCATGGAGGTGCCTTTAGCTCCTGACAATGGTGACTTTCTCTAAGGACCTCTAAAGATTTCTCTGGAATCGTTTCATAAATTTACTGTAAATTTGCATTATTAGTGCTTCCTGTTCTGTATTACCACTAGATGTTAATATTAACAGAAAGGGTGTGAAATGTATTTACTGTGAAATCTCTACTATCCCTCTGACTTACTACTGTGCCAAAACTGCCTTACCAAGGTAGAGCATTCAGGGGGGCCTTGAATGTGCCAGAGGCCAAAGTCACTGAGATCAAGGTGGCTTTGCCCAGTGTGTTCCTCACGGCTTTACCTGGCTCTATACTTACACTCTTTCATTTTAGTGTGGGCTCGTTCTCTATCTTTTCCTCCTCATTTCAGGATTTTCTTTGAAATTTCATTTATTGTTTTAGATTCAAAATTACACTTAAAAAACACACTACAGAAAATAAACACACATCACATATGTGACCACCAATGCGAGTGGCCTTACAGGTAGAAAGAGCCATTTTAAGCACAACACGAGAGACATCAGGAAAGTTTTCCATTGTGAACAGACAATATTCTAACAGATGCCATTAACACCTGACATTTCACCACTTGTGCTTTTTTGGGGGATACCAACTGCCTTTTCCTATTTCATTTAAAAAATATCTAAAAATGAGAAACCAGGGGAAAGAGAGAACATATTAATGTCTTTGTGTGTGGACATTTTTAAGTAGCTTCCATCGCCTACAAGACAGAACCAGAAAAACTACAAAGACTTTAGAGCAAGGAGAATGGAAGAGAGCAAGGGACTCAGAGATGGAAATTAATGGGGTCAAAAGCAGATTGTACTTAAATACAGTGTATGAAGAGTTTATTTTGGTACTTTATTCTATCTTTTTGCTTTTCTAAGAACTCAGAGGACAGCCACTGAACCAGATTGTTGGTTCTATGCTAAACTTGGCAAAAAAAGAAAAATAGGCCTTTTTTTTGCCCACTAATATGAAATACTATACAAAAAATTTTAAAAGATATATATATATATATATATATTCCAGTATTCAATTAATTGAAACATCCATTTTATCCATGTTCTTCAAAGCAGCTTGTCTGTAAGCAGAGTCTGCTCCACACTGCCCTAGAGTCTCATTCAGCTGTGACCTTTTTGTGAAAAAAGAGAGTCAAGGTCAGGGTGGTTATTTGTCCCACTGTATTCTGTAGTATTCTGTGTTTGAAGGAGAATAGACTAGTTGACTACTGTGGCCCATCCCAACATGATGGCATGGCTCCTTCACTCAAAGGCTTTAAGAGAAAATTAGGATGATTGAGCCTAAGAAAAATGCAAAAACAGTGATGAGCTTCCGGAGAGAGATAGAGAGAGAGAGAGAGAGGAAGGGTCTTGGGATATTCATATACACAAAAAATATTTCCTGAAGTGAGTTTGAGCCGGCTTTTATAAATGGGAGACAACTTCTGACTATAAATTGATGACCTTTTCATACACCATTGTCGAGTCTTTTTCATTTTGCTTTGAATTTTTTTGGTAGAAATCGTCAAGAAAAAGAATTGTATCTGTTTGTTCCCGGTACATACTAGACAAATAATAAGGATTAGTTTCAGGAAACTATAAGAAATAAAAGGATGAGGGAAGAAAGAATAATCTCTGTCAATCTAAATATGGTTTCAGATCTTTAAAAGAGTATTAAGTGAATATCATATATGTTAATAGCCAGCTTACCTTGACCAAGAGTCCAAAAATAAATATTGTATCATTGGTCCCAAAATAAATAGTATTGGTTGGTATATCAATGAGAATAAGGCAATTTTATTTCTGGAAAATGGGGTCGTAAAAGGTAAGTCCTATTACCAGGAAAGATAAGAAGCATGAGAAAATAATGATGGCCAAAAAAAAAGGAAAAAAGAAGTTAGAAGACAGTTATGATAGCAAAGCCAATCCAAACAGTCACATTAGCAAGGAGCTACCTGTATTATCATAGGCAGGGTAAGGAAAAATACCAATTATCCTCAATCTATGAGCATTCACTGTGAGAGTAAGTAGCCCCATACAAATCACTAATCTTTGTTTTTTCTTAAATTAGAATGTGAATCATACAGTTAGATCTTCACCTTCCAAAAATATCAGCTTTTTAAAAGAACCCATTGTAAGATTCTTTCACATAGTTATGAGCTTTCAGCCTAATACATATAAAATGAATCAATTCCTAAAATTTGTCTTCCACCAAGATGATTATCTTGAAGCTGACGGTCAGCTTTGTTCCTTCCCAATACTCAGGAAACCTGGAAAAAAGCAGACAAGAACAAAAATGTAATGCACCCTGAAAACCCGTAAGAACACTGGCCTTTAGAATTGACTGACCTTCTGTCAAGAAATAAATTCATCAAGAAATATAAACAAGCTGTCATTTGCAAAGATGATACGTACTTTGTGAGGTTTTGTTTTCCAATTTGCAATGTTTAGCAGTGCCAAACCATGCATGCAAATTTTGATCCAAAGCTTCTTTTGACCCACAGAACAAATTTTGGGGTAGGATGAGAGTGAAATTTGTTGCCAAGGAAAAGGATATTTCTTTCTGTGAGGTGGATGTTTCTGAATGAGATATGGTTCTTTGATCAAAACATAATTTTCAAGTGGAGTCACCTGCTCTTTTGAATTCATCTAGACAGCAAATCCAAAAACTTCAATTGTCAACTCTGACCTTCAAACATGGGAAGAATTAATAGATAAAAAGTTTTTAAAAAAAAGGAGAAAACACATTTCTCTTCACATAATATAAACTGAGGATGTATTTTTTCTGCTCAAAATTTGTGTCCATCCTTTAAAGAAAAAGCAAGTACAAGTATGAAGACAAGTTATTGATTCTGCCTTTTACGAATGATTTAATTAGCCTTATCTATTCAATTCATAATAAAATTAGATGATAATATTTCAAAATTGTGATTTTTGTATCTACATGAGCATCTCTTAAATTCCTGGCCCTTCCAAGCATATGCATGTCTTCCCAGAGCACAAGTAGGCCAATTATACCCCAATTTGGTTGGGAGAAATTGATCTTTAGATATGTGAAAACCAACTCTTTGGCTGACACGAAAGGAGTTTAACAGGCATGATTTGGAATTACAAAATTTTGTCCTTACTGCGAAACTGAATAAAAGTAACATTGCTGGTGAAACTTGGTGCTTTATAAAGTACTTCACTTTCTCAGCATCTCTGAAATGCCTTTTATTGATGCCACCTAGGATTTGGGCTTTTGAAAGCTGGGGGATTACTTTGCAGGTCTATATAGTAAGATTCCAATTTTCTGCTGGCACTATATGTGTTTCTAGCTATAATGTCACATTTCACAATTTTTGTTATCTTCAACACAATCATATAAAGGAATGCCTCTTGAATTTATTGAAAAGTTTGCTGATCTACATGTCAGACCTTATAAATGTGCCTCGGAAACTGAGGGTGGCCAAAAGAGGCCTGGAGCCAAGCCCCAGAATTCTTGGCCTTGAGTTTTGAACGTATTCATATATGGACCCCCAGGAGCTATTTGATTTGTGTATTCACATCTCTGTGCTTGTGCACGCGTGCCATGACATGCAAAATTAATTTGGGAACCACTTCTTTAAACATATAGTAAACTCTTAAGTAAGTATGGTTTGATGAATGGATTTAAGAGAATTTTAGTGATCATTTTCTTTTTTATTTGTATAAATTTATGGGGCACAGGTGTAATTTTGTTACATGCATAGATCGCTTTAGGGTATCGTATTTTCTCATCATCCACCCTTTACCTCGCTCACCTTCTGAGTCTCCATTGTCTACCATTGTTCATTGTCTATGTTGTTCATTTCCTTAAAATATTAGATTATGTAGTCTCTTAGCCCAATAAGAAGTAAGAATACATGTTATGGTTGATCACAGCATCACTGCTATAATTCCCATTTAGAGGGCTGGGAAGTCTGGGTCATTTTGTATTTGTGACATAAACCTTCCAAATAAATAAGATTGCATGAAGGACCATCTCCATAATTCGTAGAACTCAGTGAAAACCAAAAATGTGGGTCTCTGCACAAAATTTACTGAGAATTTCAAGATGACCCAACAATGGATTATTTCAATTTTTAAATATTATTTATTTTACAGTTTTCCTTAGACACTTAAAATGATGCAATAGGAAAGGAACATTGTTAAACTATAAAAATGTAAAGGGAAGTCATTGTGTCATATTAGTAAAAAGCAAGAAACTTCTAGTCAGAAAGTCATAAGTTTGAATTCTGGCTCTTATTAGTAGTGGAAGCTCAGTTTTCTTATCTGGAAAATGGGACTTTTTTTTTTTTTACAGATATTTATTGAGAAACCTACTTATTCAGGAATATTTATATTATTTAATCTTCACTATAACATTATGAGCAAGTGGTATTCTTTTCCCCAATTAATAGATTCGAAAATCCTGGCACAAAGAGATTTAAAAACTTGCTAACGTGTTCATTAGTATAATAGTAAGTATCCAAATGGGGCTACAGACCAGGTGATCTAGCTCCAGGGCTCATACTCAAAATCACACTGCCTGACTACCATCTTCTAATATATGCTATTAATACATCATTGGATTGTATGATAATAATAACAAAAATTAAAACCCACAATTCAGGTTCAGAATCAAGGCTCAGTTACTATTCTCTGACTCTTCTGACACTTCGAGTTTTCTAGATCTCTGACATTAAAACCCTGACACTTTCTCATAATTGGGCAATAATACAAACCAAGAAATAGGTAATCATTTCTGTTGTTGTTTAAATCTAGACAAGAGATTACAAGCAGCAGCAAATGAGATAATACTGTTTTGGAGAGATACCATATATGGCATTATACTTACCAGAATTCCTTATGAAAGGAGTTTTCTTCCCAGATGACCCCAAATGTGTTTTTATGGTTTCCTCATGAATGTTCTGATTATCACCCATCAAAAAAAAAAAAAAAAAAAAGAAAAGAAACAAAAAGTCTAATGAAATCCCCAAGGGAGGTACATAAGCTTAGGGAATAACAGATTACAAATAAAATTGCCAATATCCATTTAATGCTTCATTTTGATAAAGAGAAATCAGATTGGATTTTCATTTTCAAATCTATTAATCCATTATATAGTTACTCACAGTTGTGGGATTTTCAGATTTGATCTAAGGCTACTTTGCAGTTCCTAAAGAATTGCTATTTAAAATCAGGGTTAAGCCAGGCACAGTGGCACATGCCTGTAGTCCCAGCTACTCAAAAATGTCAAGGGAGGAGGACCACTTAAGCCCAGGAGTTCAAGGCCAACCTGGACAACACAGCAAGACCCCATCTCTTAGGAAAAAAAAAAAAAGAGTTGGAGAGAACTCAATGACCTTGATTGCACACCAAACTTCTCAGAAGTCCACAGAGCATAGAGGGGGCATGGGGCAGAGGACTGCATGGGAGGTCTGCCATAAAGGCTTAGATCTTTCACATTAGAAAGATCCATGATTTCAATGACTGAGATCTAGAAACCTTTAGGAGCCAGAGGAGTCATCACCTAGTAATTTAGCATCAACTCTGTGGTTTAGTGGTGGTCCTTTTCATGTTCCAGAAGGGGAATTGTTCAAACAATATAGTTGGTTTGAAATATTTCCAGGACCAATGCAAACACCAAGTGGGCTGGCCAGAAACCACACATTGTTTCCTTCAGACAAAAGATAATGATGCACTAATGAGTTTTACCCTTTATTGCCCTCTCTGGAACACAGCCTCAGGAAGAAAGCCCACAAAACCAAATTGTTAGTCCCAAAATTTACAATATTTTGCAATGACCCCTATCCCTTTTTCTTTAAGTGCTAGTACTGTGTTAAGTATTTGTGTTGTTTAACTCATAAATTCCAACCTCATGTAATCTCAAAAGTGCCCTCCCAGAGAGAGAAAGGAAATGAGTGAATGAGGAAAAAAAATAATAAAAGCCTCGCTGATATAGGGTACTTCCAAGAGACTTACAGCACTTCTGAGATAATATCT
The DNA here is from genome assembly GCF_040939455.1 of Microcebus murinus. Classification (NCBI taxonomy): domain Eukaryota; kingdom Metazoa; phylum Chordata; class Mammalia; order Primates; family Cheirogaleidae; genus Microcebus; species Microcebus murinus. The sequence continues at coordinate 47,607,759 of NC_134122.1, read as the reverse complement.
AATTCTGATGTATTTTGGCCTCATCAAAAGGGAGAAAAGTAACAGAGATTAATATTTTAAACCGTGGAGAGGAATAGCGAGGCAAAAAGGAGTTGGAGTATCAGGTCCACTTAATAAAAATAATTTAGTAAAATACTCAAGACTATGAGTGGAGGAAGTTGTTATCCAATTGATTAGACTGATGAGAGTATGACATGCTTGAGGACTTATAGGATTTGTTGGAGTCATTTGTTGTTGTTTCATTGAAAAACAAGATTAACAGCACAACTGCATATCTTGCACTGAAATCATCCACACCCCTTCCCTAACCTCACCATCTGCCCCCCCTCCCCATTCCAGCTACCCTTTCAGTCCATGGCAAAATTTCCAAAAAGTGTTGCTCATAGTTACTGAGTTACTGTTCCTACTTCCATGCCTCTCATTCTCTCCTCATTCTTATTGAGAGTGGCTGCCTTCTTGAACATCTCCACCGAAATTGCTCTTGATAAAGTCCACAGTGACCTCCATGTTGCCAAATCCGTTGGCCATTTTTGTCTCTCCGCCTACTTGATCTCAATCATATTCTAAAGAGCTGATCAGTCTTTCCTCTAACACCTTCTTCTCTGGGCTTATGTGATACCACTCCCTCCCCATTTAACCTACTCACTTCTGGCTGTTTCTTCTCATCCTTCTCTTCCGGTTCCTCCTTCTCTGTCTGGCCTTTTAAGGTTGGAGGGTCCCCGAGCTGTGTTCTTAGCTCTCATTCTTCTCCAGTTCCATCTAAATATGTCCATCTGCATCCCTAACTTTAAACATTGTTGCTTACCCAGGGTGTACATCTCACTCCCACCTCAACTTTAGACTTGTATTCAACAACTTACCTGCATTTTCCACTTGGATATCTGATAGACATCTCAAACTTAACGTGGCCAAAATTGAATCCTTGATTTCTGCCCCAAACCCCCTGTCCCTCTAGTCTTTCGTACTCTCACATCTAATGGAATATACATCATGTTCTTTTATCCCTGAAACATGTCCTAAAGCCATTTCCTTCTCTTCTTCTCCACTGCTATCACCCTAGCCCAGTCCACCATGACTTCTCATGTGAATATTCCAGTAGCCTCCTAAATGGTCTTCCACTTCCATTCTCACCAGTATACACCTTCCTTTCTCTGTAAAGCAGTACGTGTTCTAAGTTTTTGAGACATAAAATTAGATCATGTCAATTTGCTACTTTAAGCCCTGTAATGACTTCTCACTAAACATACAATCTAATCCAAACACTTTATCATAGCCCATTGGGTCATTCATGATCTGGTCCCCATCTGCCTCATTCCCATCTCTTGATATCATCCTGCTAGCCCACTAGGCTCTAGCCACACTGGCCTTCGTCTTCTAAGGGCTGGACAAGTTTGTCCCCATCCCAGTTCACCCCTGTGCTACCTATTCCTCTTCTCAGAAATCATCCCTTCTTGCTATTCAGGTCTCAGGTTGTATCACCCTCCTTAAAGAGGCCCCCCAACCACTCCATCTAACGACATCCTAGCCTAAATCATTCTCTCTCCCATCATCTTGTTTTATGTTCTTCATACTACTTCCTGCTATCTGAAAATATCTTACTTTTATGTCATTTTATGTTTATTATCTGTGTACCATCACTAGAATGCAACTTCTAGGAAGAGTGGGACCCTCTCTGTTGTAACCTAGTGCCTTCAGCATACCTGGAACACAGTAGGTTAACAATAAGTATTTGTTGAGAATGAATGAATTTATGTCTAGTTGGAAGTGCTGAGGTGGAGTACTTTAAAATGGAGAGCTCGGGAATAGTGATTGGGATTATAAAGAATATTAAATGTCTACTAATATGAGGGCATTCACTTTTCAAATTATAACTTAAGGGAAATTTGTAACAAATTCCACCAACAAACTGAACTATGAATGTATGTTACATGAAAACTTTACATGGAATGGTTTTTAAGATATTTTTTATATATAGTGCTTAAAACAAGTGGGATCTAAGATTGCTGTATTGCTTTTATCATTTTTCTTTAAAATCAGTGTCTCAGGGAAGTAAGAATGTATTGCATTTAACAGAGAGCAGAGTAAATTGTATTGAATCAATAAAATCTTATCAGTAAAGTCCTCTGCCTATATGTTATATAACAGAAAACTCATGTACAAAAACCCAGAATTATCTGGAGGGCTTGTTAAAGACAGATTGCTGAACTCCAAAGCACCCCATCTCCTCCTCAGAGTTTCTAATTCAGTAGCTGTGGGTAGTGGGGTGGGAAGAAGGGTGAAAAAATTTTCATTTCTTCCCAGATGATATTGATACTATTAGTCAGAGAACCTCCCTTTAAGAAACTCTGATCAAGATTAATAAGAGTTGTGAAAAGAGGAAAAGGGTCCGAGTAGTAGGAAAATAAGTGTAGTTATAACTTCCAGAATTATTCTACTAGCTTGTTCCTAAGTTATCCAAACAAATCATTTATTTACATTTTATATTTTATATGAATATTCAAGGATATCATCCTATTTGATGCCAAGACTTTTCCCTAATTAATAGTTATCTATTTCACATATGTTAGATGTTTTCATACTAATGCTCTATTTCCGTAAGCTCTTCATTCTGCACCAGCAAATTCTTCTCCTATACTTATGTTGAGAAGAGCAACCCTCAAATAATCTTCCTCTGCCTCTCGCTGTTCCACTGCATTGAAACAGTAACTGGGTCTTCAACAAAAATCTATTATGCTTAAAAACCATTTGCCTGAGCAAACATCACAATTAAATGGTTTGATAGGCGTCCCGAGAAGATGGAAAGCCAATCGACGTTCTTTTCTCTGTCTCTGCTCAATTTCTGTCTGGTCTGCTGGCTCCTTCCCCCGGTCAGGAGTTCGGAAGTGACAGTTTCCACACTCATTCTTATTAGGGGCTGTAGCAGCTTCCTCACCCATCTTTCCCTGGACCACAGACACTTGATTTCCTAAGTCACCCCTAAGTATCCAAGGGCAGTTGGTTCCAGGACCCCCCTGCAGATACCAAAATCCACAGATGCTCAAGTCTCTAGTATAAAATGGGATACATTTGCATAAACCCTGTGTATATCATTCCATATACTCTGTGATCTCTGTATCGTTTATAATACCTAAATACAATGTAAATGCTATGTAAATAGTTGTTACATTGTAGTTTTTGCATTATTTTTATTGTTGTATTATGTTCTTTTTTTGTTTAGGGTTTTTTTCCCCAGATATTTTTGATAAGCCTTTGGTTGAATCCACTGACATAGAACCCATGCATAGAGAGGGCCCACTATACTCAAACTCACTAAATATTAGCGTTCAAAGGATATAGTGACAAACTAATTCTACTTCCAGTTACCTATCTTATTGCAATAACCTAAAATGAACATGTACACAAGTTTCATAACAGTATTCCTTTTAAAATTGAAAATTAGAAGCAACCTAAGTGGAAGAATAGTTAAGTACTTTGAATACACATACGTGTTACATTATATAGTCATTGAAAGTTATTTGTATTTCTCATTAATGTTTTCTGATTTCTCTCCAAATTTCCTACAAATGGCAACAGAATTTTTGTAACCAAAATGAAATTATTTTAAGGAAAACAGATTAAGTTTTTTTTTAAAGTAAAGCAAAATTAGCTTGGGTCATACATAGTGCCACTTTCCATCCAGTGCAAATGTCTCTTTTTTGTCTCCTTGAAGAATAATCACAAAACCTCCACTGACATATTTTCTCAGAGATAATGAGCTTAATGTGCTGTGAATCAATCCACGCACTTTTTTTGCTTATGAGAATAATGTTTGATTTTTATTGATTTAGACTTAACCACTCGCTGAATTCATTTCATCAGATAGTTTTAAACCGAGTAGAATTTTTTGAATCTCCATTTCAAATAATTCCTCTGCTAATTCGTTTTTTTTTAATTGAGGTGAAATTCACATAACATAAAATTAACCATTTTAAGGGCACAGTTCAGTAGCCTTTAGTACATTCACGTATATTCACAAAGTTTTGCAACCACCAGTTCTATCTAGTTCCAAAACATTTTCATTGCCCCCCATGCAACCCTGTACTCATTAAAATGAGTGGTTGTCCCTTCCTCCCTCCACCCCCAGCCCCTGGCAACCACCAATCTGCATTGTCTCTATGGAGTTAAGTATTCTGGATACCATTCACTCTGTGTGTGTGTGTGTGTTAAATTTATTTCGTTTTACTTTTCAATTTTTAAAATTTTTTTAAATTTCAGAAATATTATGGGGGTACAAGCACTTTGGTTACATATATTGCCTTTGTACCACCCAAGTCAGTGCTACAAGCATGCCCATCCTGCAGAAAGTGCACTGCATCCATTAGGTGTGGATTTACCCATCCCCTCCTCAACTTCCCACCTGCCCGACACCTGATGAATGTTACTTCCATATGTGCACATAAGTGTTGATCAATTAGTGCCAATTTAATGGTGAGTACATGTGGTGCTTGTTTTTCCATTCTTGTGATACTTAGTTAGAAGAATGGGCTCCAGCTCCATCTAGGATAATACAATAGGTATTTTATCACTTTTTTATGGCTGAGTAGTACTCCGTGGTATACATATACCACATTTTATTAACCCACTTATGTATTGATGGGCACTTGGGTTGTTTCCACATCTTTGCAATTGTGAATTCTGCTGCTATAAACATTTAGGTATATATGTCTTTATTGTAGAATGTCTTTTCTTCCTTTGACTAAATACCCAGTAGTGGGATTGCTGGATTAAATAGTATTAATAGTTCTACTTTTGGTTTTTTTGAGGTATCTCTGTATTAATTTCCATAGAGGTTGTACAAATTTGCAGTCCCACAAGCAGCGTATGAGTGTTCCTATCTCCCTGCATCCAAGCCAACATTTGTTGTTTTGGGACTTTTTGATAAAAGCCATTATCACTGGAGTTAAGTGATATCTCACTGTGGTTTTGATTTGCATTTCCCTGATGATTAGAGATGTCAAGCAACTTTAATATGTTTGTTGGCCATTAGTCTGTCTTCTTTTGAATAGTTTCTGTTCATGTCCTTTGCTCACTTTTTAATCCCAGATATAAAAACCATCCTCATTGCCATCTGACCTTTGACAAAGCAAACAAAAACAGACACTGGGGGAAAGAATCCCTATTCAATAAATGGTGCTGGGAAAAGTGGATAGCCATGTTTTGAAGACTCTCACCTCTCACAAAAATCAACTCACGATGGATACCAGACTTAAACCTAAGACATGAAACCATAAAGAATTTTAGAAGAAAATGTTGGAAAAACCCTTATTAATATATTAGCCTAGGCAAAGAATTTATGAAGAAGACCCCAAAAGCAGTCACAACAACAACAAAAATAAAGAAGTGGGACCTGATCAAATTAAAAAGCTTCTGCACGGCCAAGGAAACAATCATTAAAGCAAACAGACAGCCTAGAGAATGGGAGAAAATATTTGCATGCTACATACACATCAAATAAAGGGCTGATACTAGAATCTGTATAGAACTCAGGAAAATTAACCATTCACTTTTTAAAGAGCTGTAGTTGTTATTTTTAAAAATTCACATATTGAGTAAGAATACTTCTCCCTGCCTGTCTGTTCATTGGCCCTAGCTTGGGTCTAGAGTAGCCTGGGGCGGGCGGTGAGGGGTAGGGAGGACCCTAACTGTGGTTTCCACATGACAGCCCTTCAGATATTTGGCTGCAACTCTGAGGAATCATGGTCCCTTGACACTCCATCCTTCCCATCCCCGGGACTTCCACCAAATACATATAATTTTCTTTGTGTCGAATACACAGAATTCCTTCTATGGACCCTGTCCGCCATAATAGATACTGCCTGTGGATTCTCTTCAACTTTTTAACCTCCTGCTCAGCGTGCATTGCCTGAAAGAGATCCAAACTTCGTGGAACACTGGAAGGAGAGGGGGCAGGGAGGTCATGAGAATCAAGTGAGCTGGTTCCTGGGCAGAGTTCTCACTGTATAGACGTGAATGTCAACCTTCGCAGTGGCCGAGTTGCTGTGAGCCGGGGCCTCTCCCGACGATGGTCTCTATAGAGCTCAGAAGCCACAGCGCACAGGCTTGGGAAGAAAGGCATCCTAAGTGGAAACACACGTCACAATTACTTGCAAATCATCTCCCTCACATCTCCCTGTCACAAATCATTAAAGAACTCCTCAACTCTAAACATGGGAAAACTGCTCAAAGAAAGGAGAGACGTCAGATCTAAGTTTCAATTCACGTTAAAGCTGATTGCTATGTATAACTGCATTAGTCTCTGGTCCTTATTAATGAGGATATAATTAATGAAGTGTGCCCTGGGCAATGGACCAGAGCCTGGATAATTATATTCTAGACAAATAATTTAGGCTTTGTGTTTCAGCGTATGGGGTGCTTACTAAAGATACCATTTCTCATGTTCCAGCTCAGATCTTATTTATTTTTTTATGTTTATTTTTTTTGAGACAGAGTCTCACTTTGTTGCCCAGGCTAGAGTGAGTGCCATGGCGTCAGCCTAGCTCACAGCAACCTCAAACTCAGGGGCTCAAGTGATCCTCCTGCCTCAGTCTCCCAAGTAGCTGGGACTACAGGCACGTGCCACCATGCCCGGTTGATTTTTTGTATATATATTTTTAGTTTGCCAATTAATTTCTTTCTATTTTTAGTAGAGACAGGGTCTTACTCAGGCTGGTTTTGAACTCCTGACCTCGAGCAATCCACCCGCTTCGGCCTCCCAGAGTGCTAGGATTACAGGCGTGAGCCACCACGCCCTGCCCAGCTCAGATCTTGAGTATCTGAATTCCCACAGTATGTGGACCTGGGTTCTGCATTTTTAACAAGTTCGCAGGTATGTATTGTCTATAATGAAGGTGGAGGTGCACTTATATTAATAAAAGAAAAAGAAAGCCCTTTATTGAATTTGTGTTGCATACAAACAATAGATATTATTACTAGAACTTGCTCTATGGAAAAATGTGCCAATCCCTGTGCTTGGAAACAATATATTAGAAAATATTTGATAAGCTTGGCTTAAGGTAAAACTGGTTCTGTTTGATGTTAACAAGAAACATTCTCTACAAATACTTCAAAAGTTCAGTAGAAGTCCTTTTTATTTACATTATTTATAATTAGGCTGATCCAAGGAAAGATCTAAAGCACAGTTATAAAAGGCAGAATGGACACCAAACATTATGAACACATGTGCACTCAGTAAATATTTGCTGGATGAATGGTACACTTAAATTTGCTTTATTTCCCAAATAAAAGGCAAAGGAATGATTCCTCTAACCTCCCAGGCTTTTCCCTTCTCAAATATCAGTTCTATTCCGGCTGAATATGAGCAAATACAACTTCTGTCATTTCTCTGAAACATTAGATATTCTTTCATTTACTCAATAACTATTTATATTGGTCATCTACTATGGGCTGGGGTCTGTGCTGAGTTGCAGGGAAATGGTGGTGAGCAAAACAGACTTGGTTTCTACCCAGATGGAGTTTTCCATTGCAGAGGAGTAGTAGTAAGTTGGGTATTTTGGGAGAAGATTAATTATTTGACCAACAAGGGAAATCTCAGAAAAAGTAGAGGGAAACTCAAACCCAGGCACCAGCATGGTACATGCCTCCTTATGTTTAGCTTTTCAGGGGGATTTGGGCTCCTGATGCTGAAGTTTAGAAAACACTTTTTATCTTCTCCATGTAATTCCATTTACTTCACTCAGAGCAGATCCTTAAATATTTGGAAGGCGAGATGAATTACAGTTTATCAGCAACATTTTAAAGCATAATAAACACTATTTAGTACACATCACCTTCACTTCTTCCTCACTGTCTTCTTGTCCCCACTCACCCCCACCCAGAGGAAATTCTTCCACCAAGGGGACGCCTTTCCCTGCACTAAAGACTTTTCTGTCTTTACCCCACCTGACTTCTTACAGCCTCTGCTATTCCTGCTTTACCTTGTCTGCTTTTGTAAGTTTCCTTTCCTTTCTCGGTTAAGAAGCTGGTGTTCCCCAGAGTTTCATTCTCACATGCTTTTCTTACCCAGCCCCTGAGTGACCTTATTACCCCACAGAGCTATCTCCGAGACATCTTTCTTTCCTTGTGCCATAGAAACCGCCTGTCCCCAACAACCAGCTCTTTCTCTGAAATTCTCTAATCTAGTGAACGCCGGCCCTGGACCCATCACCCACTTGCCTGAGCAGGTACCTAGATTTCTCCCCATTCCACATCCTGTTTCCATTCAATTATTTCAACGTGTAAAAGCCCAAATATCTAAAATGGTTCATCCATTTCTACTCCCATCCCCCCTTAGCTCAGGCCCACATCATTTCTTTCATGGGCTACTCAAAGAAGAAACTACTATTCTCCTGTATATCAGGGTTATTGTCCCTTTCTGTTTATTTGTGAATGAAATCAACGGCTTATTCCTCTTTGTATTTCCTGGGGTTTGAGAACCCCGGGAAAATGCATGGAACATGTAGAATGAATGGATGGGTCGATTACTGCACACAACTTTAATAAAAGTGCTGGCTGTTACAGGCTCATAAATGGAGAATGCTTTTGGTATTGGTTTTCGTTTTTAATATGGTTTCAACACTTTTTCTTCACTTTTTCCATAACTCCACATACACTGGCATGTTTTAAGTCTCCTGGTTTTCTCTGATTATGTTTGTTTTCCTTGGTCGAGAGCCTTGAATTTGCCCTCTAATTTGTCTGAATTCTACATCAGTTGTCAATAGGAGCTAACTTGAAAAAGGTAGGGTGCATAAGACTTAACACCAACTGAAGCGGACTTCTTGTTTCAATTAAATTACTTAATATGGGACTTTCCTGTCCTCTGTGGACCCATTAGCCGACAGAGTGTTTTGAAAAACTGTCAGGAAAGAGAGGTTGCAGAATTCAAGAAGTGAGTGAGTGAACAGGAGAGGAATGAAGTCTGAGGTCTTTCTTCATAACATTTACATGTGGACATAAAATTTTTATGTATCAGAGAATTCAAGAATGACTTATTCTTCTTGCCCAGCGTCATTAATGTAATTCTCATGCTTGCAAATAATGATATAATATAATAATGTACTTTAATATGCTTCAGTGGACTGTTCTCCCAACATTTTTAGTTCTAAATCTATGACCTCTCACGAACTTTTTAATTGACATCTAAAATTTGCAGTGGCTATATTATTTAAAAAATATTCCAAACCGGATGTTTTAAAATAAAATGGTTACAAGATATTTTAATGTCTCCAGAGGAATCTAAATACCATAGCTATTTTATGCCCACTGTTGTACATTTTTTAAAAAAATGTAGAAATACTCCTTTAAAGGACATTTTACATTATATCCTTTTCTCTTTAAATTCATATTTCACTCTAGTTCCAACTACAGAAGTTTTTCCTAGTAGGTTTTATACTTTTATTTCTCATCATTCTTTACTATGACAAAAAGTGCGCATGTAAGTTTTAATTTGAATTCTGTGTTCAGCTTTAAATGTTTCCTGTGGACTGATTACTCATTAGAGTGAACAATGGTATTTGATCAAAAGAGGATAAGTGTGTTACAAAGTTGGCAAATCATTATTAAACACAAAAAAGGTAAATTTCAATTTTTTTCTCTCTTAAAAAGATGCCCTGTGCATGGAGGTATTTTATTGTTGTTTATGCTTTATAGAGGAATACTACTTATTCCTAGAAAGAGGCAGGGTTTAGCAGAAATTCTTTACTCTGTGTGTGTATATGATTACATAATATACACAATATATTATATTAATATATTTTATAAAGTAAGATATAATTACATATGTAATATATACTAAGGAAATGTATTCACATAAATAAATTTTAATAGAAATATGTCTTCTTTTTTCTTTGTTTCTTTTTTTTTCAGAGATAGGATCTCAATCTGTCTCCCACACCAAAGTGCAGTGGTTTGATAATAGCTCACTGTAACCTTGAACTCCTGGGCTGAAACCATGCTGCTGCCTCAGCCACCCAAATAGCTAGGACTACAGGTGTGTGCCATCACATCTGACTTTTTTTTTTTTTTTATAGAGACAGGGGTCTCACTATGTTGCCAGGTTAGTCTTGAACTCCTGGCCTCAAGCAATCTTCCCACCTTGACTTTCCAAAGCACTGGGATTATAGGCATAGAAATGTGTTTTGCTAACAGCAGTGTCTTGATTTCTTAAAATCCTTCAAACTTACATGTGAAAAATCACATAGTGATCATTGATGATATATTACCTGTGAATGTAATTAGATTCTTTTTCAACTTTGATTTAAAGCAAATTATTGGAAACGACTTGCAAGAAGATTTATTTATTAGTCATTTACTTCTTAGTGAGGATGACAATGCTTAGAATTGTCCCTTTGCTTGGCACCCTAGAGCCTTTGTTGTATGGCCCCAGAGGGCCATACACCCCAGTAAGAGTGGGCGGGATGGGAGCTGTCCCTCTCTTTTGTCAAGTGAAAGAAGAGAACACCAAATGAGGCAGGAAGGGAGAACCTGTTTGTCCCATGGGAGGCACCTTCTCAAGCATATCTCTTGGAAGAGAAGGAACAACAGAGGTTGAGGGTTTATACGCTGATTCCTCTAAAACTACCCTTGAACACAGACCCCTTGGAAAGCATGTCTATAACCCCCAGGATTAGAGTACTCTAGTTTGAGGACCATATACCACAGAGAATTGCCGGACTGGTTAAGATGAGAGATCGTAAAGAACATTGGGTTGGTGGTTGAAGGAATAAAGAGGAATAGACAACACGGAGAAATAGAAGGAAGATAAGGACCTGCAAAAATTATTACCATTGAATCATAGGCAATGGTTTGTTTGATTTTTTTCAAATGTTCCATTTTTAATCCTTATGTTTACTTCTGATTTTGAGCCTAGAGGCGTATTAAATTATTATGATGAAAGGCTCACACCTACTGAAAACATCACACCTACTGAAAAGTTCACCCAGTTTTATGCTCTTATTGATAGTTTTGAAAAATTAAAAAAAAAAAATCACATCTCTACCAGTGTAGGTAAAACGTATTCAATCATCCAGTCTTTTGTTCATTCCTACCTTAATAAACATTCAAAACTATTCTCTAGACCCACCATAAATTACTTTAAACAAAGATTAAATACCTGTGTCTTCCAATTTCTGACGTCACAGTAGGGAGCAAATGTGCAGACAATGGTTACACAGTGTCTACTGGCTATACCAAGGCAGTCAGGTATGACGATGGCAAAAGTGAAGAGAGGAGAAAACATGCAGGTTTCACAAAGGAAATAGCATTTGAATGAAACCTAAATGGCTAACGGTGGTCAGAGAAACAACATTTCAGGCAGAAGAAATAGCTGTTTGGAGGTAGAGAGCAGCCTTGTGTGTGGTGGGACACATCATTTTGTACGTTTCAAGCATAAGATGTAAAGTGAAGATGAGAAGAGAGAGGGGACCAAGATCCCAGAAGGCCTGTGCATCATGGCGAAGGCTTTGAACTTGGAAGTGATGGGAAATCTCTGAAAAGTTTAATGTAAAGGAATAACATAGACAGATTTGCACAATAGAACTTCACTCTGATGAGAGTCTGGAAGGTGGATCTGAGAGTTTGGCTGGGGAGGCAGAGAGGCTAGTGAGGAGACTGTCATATAGTCAGGTGTTAAGGACCTAAACCAAAGTAGTAACAGTGGGATTTAAAAATAAGGCAGAGATTGGACGCGGCGGCTCATTCCTATAATCCTAGCACTCTGGGAAGCCGAGGCGAAAGGATCACTTGAGGTCAGGAGTTCAAGACCAGCCTGAGCGGGAGTGAGACTCCGTGTCTAACAAAATAAAATAGAAAATAAAATGAGCCAGGTGTGGTGGTGTGTGACTGTAGTCTCAGCTACTCAGGAGGCTGAGGCTAAGGCAGGAGGATGGCTTAAGCCCAGGAGTTTGAGGTTGCTGTGAGCTATCATGACGCCACCACTCTAGCCCGGGTGACAGAGCAAAACTATGTCTCAAAAAGAAAAAAAAAAAAAAATGAGGCAGGGAAGACAATGAGGTCTTGTTGATGGATTTAATATGTGAGAAGATAAGCTAGGATACTCTCCAGTAACTAAACAAAAGAGATTTAAATGCTAATGAGTTTAACTCACAAACATGAAGTCCAGGGGTAAGCAGTTCCAGGAATGCTTAGCTCAATGGCTTAACAACATACTCAAGAACCCAGTTGCTTTCCATCTGGGCTTCTACCCTGCAAAGATTTGACTTTCATCCCGTGTGTCCACCCTGGTGGAAGCTGCCATAGCCTCCGTCATCCAATCCTTGCATAACCACAATCAAAACCAGAACAGCCATTTCTCCTGGGATGTCTCTTCTTATCAGGGGATAAAACCATTTCCCATGAGATTGCACCTTATACCACAGTTGCAAGGTTGCCCATGCTTAAATCAATCACTCATAAAAAGAGTAAGATAACCAATTGGGTTGGACCAACCAACTTTCAACTCCATGGTGTATAGACAAGTCTATGAAGAACTTGAAATTCAACAGCTGAACAAAACTGTGGTTCTGTTAGAAAGGAAAAATGGGACATTGACCCTCAGGTAATAGATTAAGAGTCTGCCTGAACTCTCAGCTTTCTGGCCTACGTGAAAGGATAAATGTTGTGCTATTCACTGAGACAGGATCCGTCAGAGAAGGCGTAGATGTGTGGAAAACCATGACGAGATTGGGAACATACAGAATTTGGGGTGCCTGCAGGACGTTTGGGGAATGTTTGCTAGGCAGTTGAGTATAGAGTCTAGGAGTCATGAGCACAGTGCTGGTAGTTGAAGTCATAGGCGTGAATGAAATTCTTGGTAGAAATACGAGGAATGAGAAGACAGGGTTATGGGAAATCTTTGAGGAAGACCAATCTTTAAGAGGAGAACAGAGAAAGAAAAATCAAGAAAAGAGACTGAAAGACTGAGGCGAAAGATGAAAAAGATACTTTCTCTTGAATTCTAGAAGAACAAAGGGATTATAGTGCATAGTTTTCTCAGACTTTATCGCGTGCTTTGCCACCATTCCTGTGAACTTTCACACAACAAGAATAACGGAGTAGCTGGGAGTAAGAGTGAATGGAAAAAATTGATGGGGTACGTGAGCAGGATGTTTTTGATTTTGCTCAAAGCATTTTAGACAGGGCATCACTAATCTGTCTATCATATATACATGGACAAAAAATCAATTCCTGGTCCCGGGGAAGGGGAAGCCTGCTATTGTAGCTTTCTTCGAACACACAGTGCTGTCCTAGGAGGGTGGAAGAAGGATTGAGGAGTGCAGAATCACTGCAGTATGACTGGTCACTCAGGCAACAGCCTAAAATCTTTATTTGAAAAAAAAAAATGTAAGTACTGCCTAATGGCTGCAGAGAACAATGTCAGTGGCTATAAAATCTTTAATGGGTGGCTCATAATTTCTTCCTTCCTTTCACATAAAACTCATGGTCCTTTTTGCTCAGAGAGTTCTTGGATTATGACTTGATTTCAGTGCCACATTCCTCATGACAGTCACACAAGACAGCGGGTGGCAAGTGCCATTAACACCATTTTACATGGGGGAACCAGGAGAAGGCTGGGATGAGTCACACAGGGTCACAGCATGGGCAGCTCAGCGCCCAGAAACCACGTTCTCCCTCCAATCCCCAAGTGTCTGTGACCTAGAGAGAAACGACCCATGTGCGGGTAAACTCACGGCTGCCAAAGACCTTTCCCATCCCTTTCCTTCTTTAATTTAATGCCTTGCCACAGTCTTGCCTCAGTGTTATAGTTCCTATCCTGAATTTATCCCAACAGTTCCTTCAAAGATTTAGAACTTGGATTATAAATTCCCTAATGATACACTAGCTACCCAGAAGTCAAAGTAAGTCATGATAGTATCATTTCTTCTTTGGTGGAAAACCTTGTTTTTTTTTAAAAAAAAATAATATAGTTTTTTCCAGGTGAAATTAAGCTTCTCCTGGAACAAAAGGATAGTCAATGTTCCATTCAGAAAATGGCACTTGGAAAAGTAAATGAAACCATTTGGATTTCAAACTTCTGGGTCCTATGGATGCCCTGATCTTTCTGCTTTGAAATTGTGAGCCACTCCCTATTCTTTTCATGACAGTTCAGAAGATTTATAGTTAGAACTTCTTATTTCTCCTTTCCTAATATTTTAATTTCTCTCATTTGGAATAAGTTGCAATCATTCCTTTTCAGTCACGTGACCACTGCATTTGAGCTTAATGTGTAGCCCCGAATAATCAGAGAGATGTGAATTAAGATAATCATGAGATGCCATTTCAAATTTTTCAGATAGACAGAGGGTAATAAATCTAGTAACACCGAGTGTTAGCAAGTATGTGCTGTAGCAGGGACTCGCACATTACCCAGGGCAGAGGAGACTGGTACAGCACTTGGAAAGCAACTTGGCAAAACTTAGCCAAGCTCAAGTTGTACAGATCCCGTGACCCAGCATTTTCACTTGTTGGTGTTTCATCTAGAAAAACTCTTAACAGTCGGACATAAATCAACACATACAAAAATATTCAGTGCAGGTCTATTAGCAATAGTGAAAAAGTAGAAGGAACCCAACTGTTGCTCAGGAAGATGAGTGAACTGTGCTTTCATATGCAGCCGTAGAGAGTTAGAGACTCCTTCTACAGATATGCACATGCAGAAGATCTCAAACATATTAGTTTTGAGGGGAAAAAGTTACAAAAGAAGAGTGTGGTACTGTTTATGTAAAGATTAATTACACACATAGACACATACCCTCATATGTAAAACATACACAGTGAAAACGTCAACAGGGATGATATAGACTGATTTTAGGGACTGGTCATCTCACAGAGGGTATGAGAAGCGATGATGAGAGAATGACACTTTAATACTATCTGCGTTATTTTTTTTCAAAATCGAAAGATCGCAAATCAAAAATGAGAAATATCAATGCTGTTTTCATCTTGGCGTTGAGTACATAGGGTTTGTTATATTCTCTGTCTTGCTCTATGTTTGAAATATTTCATAGTTATAAATGTTAAAATTGAAAGCTACTTTTTCTGACAAAAGAGCCCAATGGTAAAGGGAAGGCAACAACTGAATCAGATAGAGAAAGTCTGGAGCAGGACTTGGCAATGTTTTTCTGTAAAAGGCCAGAAAGTCAGTATTTTAGACTGTAAGCGATATGGTCAATGTCTCCACTACTCACTCACTCTGCATCTGTGACAAGGCAGCCTTAGACAGAACAGAAATGCATGGGCGTGGCTGTGTTCCAATGCAACTTTATTTACAAAAACAAACCTCAGCTTGGTTTGGTCCGTGGGCCATAGTTTGTCTCAGTTCACAGTTTCTGGAGGTAAGTGGCTTCAACAGACAAGCCATCTTAGGCTCTGAGGGTGATCCTGGGGCCAGGGAACATCCACATCTTTTTCTAGAAAGTTAGTTGGGCAGCTAGACCATCACCATCCCAGCCTAAGAACCTAAGTCATCAATGCAGTACCTTTAGTAGTGGAGGCTGTGGCAGTATTCAAACTCATAAAAATAATCTCTGAAGTTTAACATTGTTGGGGATTTTGCTTTGGAGGTTTCTGTTTGGTTTTGAGTCTTTTTTCACTTTGGTGGTGACAGCAAGTTTATCCCAGGTGTGCCTATCAAGATTCAGCCCTGGGAGCTTCCCTTCAACCTTCCAAGCATGTCCTAGAATTCTTAGGTCATAGAAAATGTCTCACCCCTATCCCAATCCCTATTCCTCCACAGCCCTGTGCTGCCTTGATCTGACTTCTGGAACTCAAAAAGGTCACTCTGGGAGTGAGTTCATCAGCTTAGCTGTACCCTTGGCCTTTGGTGGCTTGCATTCACCTATCAGGAAGGATGACTCAGCACTGCCGTAGCCTTTCCTAGAAATCAGGAAGCTTCCTTGCTCAAGCTCCCATTGGGAGAACCCTCTTCAGGTCTTGACAGTGCTAAGGAGGGACTGATAGAAGGGTTCTGGGATTCTTTAGCTGCCTGAGTACTAGATCGCTTTGCTTTAGCTGCCTAGGTACTAGATCGCTTGGGCCTCTGCAGCCCCTCTTCTGGTATCTACAATGGCCAGGCCCCAGGGCGTTCACTTAAGAGAAAAATACTTCCACCGCCTCTGTCTCTGCACAGCCAGCTTTGGCCAACCCAGTCTGCTTAGGCCATCAGCATTTACAGTCCTGGCACCCCTTGCAAATTGACAACATCGCCGGGCCAGAAGGATGGTTAATAAAACCAAGAGGATTTATTTATGAGTTTCTTCTGATAGAAGCCAACGACAAGATGTGAGAGTAAAATGAAGTATCCTCGTGCTGTCGTTACTGGCAGTTGTGACAACATTCCTGAGAGGTTAGTTGTACGCCAACCATTTTTCTGAGCAGCAAAGTGATTCAGGACAGAGCAGGACTCTGAAGTGCTAAATCCAGGTCCTGGGGGGGCCGTGACATAGGCACACAGGGATGGCTGGTGAACTGAAGACTGAGGCATGCACGTTCTCTCCCCCGGGGAGCCCTACGCCACCAAGGGCCAGCAGAGGAGGAGCCGTTGGCTCCATTGCTTTTGTGCCCTGAAGAAAAGAGGCTACAGCCTCACAGTCACCAGGGCAAAACACCTCTTGCCTATTTACCTGCTTTGACACTGAGATGGCACGTTACTCTTGCTAGGTGTGAAGGAGGAAAGAAATGAGATAGAGGAAAGAGAGGAGAACCTCATTTGGCCCCAGTCATCTGGATTTCAGCAGCCTCCCTTCCCTTTCCTGAAAATTGGAGGCTTGCTTTTCCTCTTAGGTTCCTGGGAGACACAACTTTTAAAGGTGATGTTTTGCAAACTTTGAAAGCGTTCAAGGAACGCGTGTTGTTAAACCACCACCACATCTGCTACTGTCGACTCTGAGAGCTTTTGTCGCAAATCGGTCTGAACATGTTCTCTCTGACGACACAGCGGACCGTTGAGTGGAAGCACGCAGTTCCGAGCCCGTCCACCCCGCATGCGAAGCTGTTCCTGGAACCAGGATTTGAGGGCCCGGCTGACTCTGTCAATCTTTCCTGGCTGGGACTCTGTGCAAACTCTTGGTTGTGTTTACTCAGAATGTTAATAATTTCGGAAATTATTAAAATGGAACCAAAATACTTTCTTTTTAAGAGGCCACTGAGATCACAAATCATTCCGCAGATATAACAAGCTGTGTACGCTGAGCGAGTCCAAAGCTCGACACTTGCTGCGAGCCAGCTGGATGCGTGGCCGTTTTCATGTGACACTTCATGTGTGGAACTAAGGAGGCGTGAGAGAAGCCCTTTAAAAATGAGGCCTCAAAAGTGCAATAATTGTGTTGGACAAAATGTTTTCACAAAAAAACTTTCTTTCTGTCTCCACCCCCCCCCAATTGCCCATTGTCATTGTTGTCATCTCCGTGACCTAACTCCTATGCTTTCGCCAGTGTCACCACCCTAAGGAATCCCATTTGGATTTTAAGGGACTCATTTAGTTGTCACTTTCTATGTTCTTACTGTTCCCTCTCTGGGCAGAACCAATGCTTTTTCCTTTGTATCCTCACTATCACATTGGGGCCATTGGTGCTCATCAAAATCACCTGAGGCAATTCTTAAAAACACAGATCTCAAATCTTACCCCAAACCTTCTGATTCAGAATGCTTTTGGGTGGAGGGGGCCCTGGAATCTGCCTTCTAAAGCACTGCAGGTGAGTCAGATGTTGGTGGTGGCAGGATCACTACCGTGCGGACCTAGGCCATTGCTCCTATATGCCTTTGTCCCACGTGGTCATTTGCATGCCTCTCCCTAGCTTCCTAATTACAAGCTTGTTGAAGGCAGTGAAGCCCGTGGCATCCATATTTTCATTTATCGAGTACCTACTATGTACCGGGCTCTTTTCTGAGGACAGGGAGCATAACAGTGAACAAAATTGGTAGGCCCTCTCTCTTGGACCTCACATTCCAGGAAGGGAAGTCAGACAATAAAAAGTAAATAAATAAGATCACTAAATACTATTTGATTAGATGATAAGTACCAAGGAGAAAAAGCAGAAAAGAAGGGGATGGTTTATTCTAGGATGGTGAGGGAGGTGCACACTAAGCCTTAGCTCAGGAGGTGATAATTGAGCAAAGAGTTGAAGACTGTTGAGAGAGAAGGCCAAGAGGACATCTGGGGGAAAAGCAAGTGGAAGGCACTGGAGCAGAAGAATGCCAAGCACAGTCTAGAAACAGACAGGTGGTCAGTGTGGCTGAGACAGAGTGAGCAAGTGGGAGAAAGTAGGGGGCTAGGAGATAAGTGTGGGGGAATAGATGTTGGATGGGCTCATCTGACCCTGTAAGAACATGGCCTTTGTCTATGGCATGCACAAAGCCTGTCTTACTCCAGAATAAATACCCCATAAATGAAGGGATCATCTCTGAGGGCACATGCAAAGGCCTTGCGGCTTAGACCTAGACCAATAACAGTGACACAGAAAAATAAGTTTAGCATATAGATATTTTAACATAAATATTTTTAGCCAAGAGGCAGCAGTACTCACCCACAACTCAGATTTCAGAGCCTGGATGCCTGGATTCAAGTATTTTGCATACGACTGACTATGTGATCTTGGAAATCTCTCATTGCCAAGATCACATAGCCACCCCTCATCTATAAAATGCAAAAAATAGTAGTACCTACTTCATAGAACTCTGATAATTAAATCAGTTTAGACATGAAGGGAAACTGTAAGGCTGTCTGATATGCTCTTATCAGATTGCTCTTATTGATTGCTATGAGAATCAATAAATATTTGCTATTAACATTAGCTTGGATAAATTTAAGACATTTATTAACAATTTGAGGAATTTAACATGCTTAATATTAAATTTTAGTCATTGTCTATACTATGGACTGATAAATATAATATAACTAATATTCATTATTATAACCATATAATGATATAGAGATTATTGTTGCATGTCCATTTTAGGGGGTGCACGTAAAAGGAATGGGAGTTTATTCAGTTCTGTAAGTGGTAAAATACACAGAGAGGAGTGAATAAACATGAAGATGACACTAATGACAACAGCTATGTTGGGGTTACAGCTGTGAAATGAGATGGGTGTCATCTCTATTGCTGGGTATTAGTGTTCCTTGAGGCTACTGAAGAAACTATACAAACTAAAAGTGTGAATTAAACTTTGAAGTCCATCTTTCCCTTTAGTCACACTTTGGTTTTCCTCCTATAAGACACATTTCAGACAGATTGAGAATCACTTCTCTGTGATTCCCATTCCTATTGAATTTGTGTCATAGTGTATTAATACAAAGACTGAAAAAATAATACCTTCTTGTAGGCAAGCTTTGTACTGGCATCAGACACTTTCAATGCAACCTGGAAGATTGCTTTGCTCACTACTAGGAATTGGTTTCCACCATGAGATTCTAATTTAGACTCGTTTGAATGACTTGAATATCTGTGTGCAGATGTCCAATGCTAAATGTTATATATTATTTATAAGTAATGATAAGCAGAGATGCAACATTTTTCCTAGTCTATGTCCATTTCTAACTTTAATACTCATTTTTAAGAAACTTGTGAACCATACCCACCTTCCTTCTACTTTTTACTTATTAATTTTTCTAATCATATCCATGTCTAGTGGTTAATTTTGATGGCTCCAGAGGTAGATCCCTGGCTTCAAATCCTGGGCCATTGCTCAGTGTTTGTGTGATCTTGGGGGCAAATAATCTCTGAGGGCCTCTGTTTCTTTCATTGTAAAAGTAAGGATAATAATACCACCTCCGATTTCAGGCTGTTTTTAGGATCAAATGAAACATATATCACTTAGGACATACTAAAACACAGTAAATGTTAAGTATTAACTATTATTGGTACTTCTGCAAACTGGCTTGAGCCTATCTCTTGATAGCATTTGCTTTGCAATTCTGTGATTGTTCAACACGTGTTTGTTTCCTACCTGTATTGTAAATTGCTTGCTGACCCTTTTGTCCCTCTCCTTGCCTTCGGGGTACCCCATCATCTGGGGTACCATCCAGAGCAGTACACAAGTGTACTATCAAATCACTGGCCTCCACCTGCCCCTGGGCAACCCGCAGTCAGCCACGCCCCCACCTGTCACTTCTCGAAATAAAACAACTGTGCAGCACTAACAGGCGAACGGGGGATAGCGCACTGCATCGGCCTTCCCAACCAACCCCTCTCACTCTTCCTCTCCTTGCAGGATGTTCCGGAGGCTTTCCCTGTCCTTGTTCCTGGTGGCCGTGCTGGTGAGGGTGGCGGAGGCCCGGAAGAACCGGCCGGCGGGCGCCATCCCCTCGCCCTACAAGGACGGCAGCAGCAACAACTCGGAGAGATGGCAGCACCAGATCAAGGAGGTGCTGGCCTCCAGCCAGGAGGCGCTGGTGGTCACCGAGCGCAAGTACCTCAAGAGTGACTGGTGCAAGACGCAGCCGCTGCGGCAGACGGTGAGCGAGGAGGGCTGCCGCAGCCGCACCATCCTCAACCGCTTCTGCTACGGCCAGTGCAACTCCTTCTACATCCCGCGGCACGTGAAGAAGGAGGAGGAGTCCTTCCAGTCCTGCGCCTTCTGCAAGCCCCAGCGCGTCACCTCCGTCCTCGTGGAGCTCGAGTGCCCCGGCCTGGACCCGCCCTTCCGACTCAAAAAAATCCAGAAGGTGAAGCAGTGCCGGTGCATGTCCGTGAACCTGAGCGACTCGGACAAGCAGTGAGCGCGGGGCGCAGCTCCGCACCGCACGCGCCCGGCCGCTGGGTCGCGCCACCGCCGCCGCCGCCCGTCCCCGAGCCCGCACGCGCGCTGCCTGGCGCCCCACCCCCGGCGGCAAGCACGTCTCCTGGGGCTGACGGTGTCCTTGTCCGGAGCGGGGGCCCACCGCCAGTGGAGCTTTGCTGGTGCGTCCCCGACCGCCCCCGGGCCCCGCCAGTGACTCCGGCCCGCAAGAAAAGGCTGGAAAGCCGCCACCGCCCGCCACCCGGCCGTCGGAGGGGGCCTTTCAGGTCGTGCACTGTCGTCGATCTGGCAGTGATGTTTCCACCGTGTGGAAAAGCGAGGATTTCCCCGGCCTGCCCCTACACTGCGGCTCGCCCCGCTCCAGGTGAGGCGGAGGGCGAAGGAGGCGTCGCTCTGCGGGGCTGTCCCCAAACCTCTCCCGCGGGTCCCCGGACCTGGGCTCGGCGCGCTCCCGCCCCCTCCGTGATCCGCGGGCCGCCCTGGGCCGCTGCTGTCACGCGGCTGTGGACAAGTCGCACGAAGATGTCCATGGACAGGGGGTCTCTTCGCAAACCCCATGCCAAGAAGACAACTTGAGCCACTTGGATCCCGAAGTGGGCTTCCCTGGGGACCTTGCTCACAGCAGGCCACACCCTCCCCCACCCTGAGCCACCATCACCCCTTCTGCCTCACTTCCCTCCCCCCCTGGACTGAAGATGAACTCCGGTGTGCATGCTATTACCGCTGCAGTTAGAATATTATCACACACGAAAAGGTCTCTGTATTAACGCTGGTTTTATAATTGACCTATATTGTAAAGAGCTGTTTTTTTTTTTTTTTAAAGTATTATAGACCTATCCATATATTGTTCCACATGTTTTGACTCTGGCTTTGCAGCACAGTTCTGAGTAAGGAGGACAGCAGGTGCTGGTCTGCCCAGACGGTGTTTTTACTCAGAAATAATGCCTGGTCAGCAGTTCACTGGCATGCACCTATTTTAGATTGGGCAGGGAGATGGGAGGATTCGGATTTGACTGACTATTATGTCGCAGAAGGTACTGAAGCGTTGCAGCACAATGCAGAAATCAGGTTGGGAGGGAGGGGAATTGTTTGGGAAGTTGCTAACCCAAAACTCAAAAGCTTGCATATTGGGGATGAGAAGGTACACTATTTTCACTGCCATCACACTCAGCAAAACAATAGTTCCTGTTAAAAGAAAGAGGTATTTAATATAAGGAGTCAGGTCACTCTGTGGTATATAGGAAGAAGAACGGGCTAAAGAATATGGAATAGTAATCTAGTTGATCTGCCCTGCAGAAAACAACTCGCTTCCTTTTGCAAGTATAGACTTTACCAAGGTCACCTTCCACTTTTATAAGGGATTGTTGGAGTTTCCATGTTGTGGACTCCTGATATAAAGTAGAGATAGTTTAAAATTTTCCAGCAAAATGATGTTTTCTTTGGGTCCCTTTGCTAAAATGTCCTAGGAAGGCTTCCCTGTGAGTAATGGGTATGGAATCTGACTAATGTGAATGTGCTGCCCCTGGTGGGAGTGAGCATGCTTTGCAAACTTGCAAACTTTTCACTGGTGACTCCCTAGCAAGTGCTCCTGCCAAGGGGCCGGTTCCCTAGTGTGTGAGAGAGACCCTCTCCAGGTGTCTCTGGGGACTGAAGCTTCCTGACACTAGGCAGTGGCAGTAGACGTAGAGACATTCGCCTAGAGAGCACGCCTGGGCTTGGGTGTGTTGGTGAATGTGTTTCAGGCCACTGCGCTGCAAGGCTCTTGCCTGTCACTTCTGTGACACCAGCCTGTGCCGTTGGAAAGCACTTGGCTTCATAAATGCAGAAACACAGCCTGAAACCAGGAGTCAGAAATAAAAAGACATCTTGAAGGGCTGCAACCTGGGGATGGAGAGAAAAAGTAGAGAGGGTGTCCAAGGTCAGAATTGATTTTTGCATTTAGCGGAAAACCTCAAGTCAGACTCAGTGGCAGAATGCACAGAGAGAGCTGCGAAGGAGGGACATTCACATGATCAGAATGGAGGCTAATGGGGTGCAGTAGGAGGTGAGTGGAAGGGAGTCTCCGCCCCAACTGCAAAGCCATCCCCTGTCCTGTTATTAACACAGAACCCACACAGATGGGGGGAAGACGAAGCTGAGAATTTGCAGAATGCAAACATGAGCACACTCTCTTTCAAACCCAGTCTTGGGTGTAGCAATGAAAGCAATACGATATGCTGCAGTGAGAAGCTCCTTCTGGAGGTTGTTGTCTGTACAAAGTTTACCTTATAATGGCTCAAATTGTATTTAATTGTTTTTTTTTTTGTTCTGTTTATAAATGGAGAAAAGCTATAAGTATAATGTAATTATTTTATAGGTATACTATTAAATTATAGAACAAATAAAGATACTCTAGGGTTATATGTGATCCCGGTGTTATGTGCCATGAAAGTGGAATTCTGAACTTGTTGTAACGAGCAGTGAAGGAGCCCCATGCATTCAGAGTGCTTTTGTCTGGCACGGTGAGTTTGATCCCTGGCCTGTGTCACACCATCTCCTCTGGGGCCTGGCATCTTCAGCGAGATTCAGAATCAGGCATCCACGGAGCAGAGGCGATGGGTGCAGTTCTCAAGGCTCTTACAGATCTCCCACCGACTGAAGACAGAATATTCTTTCTGTGCTCTCCGAATAAGAAGCACTGAACAAGGAAGCCTTGAGAAATTGCTGCAGATAGAAGTCTCCACTGACACCTTCTCTTCCCTTTAGCAGCCAGTGCACACCACACCTGTCTCTTCAACAAGCCAGACCTTGTCCTTAGTTTCCTTCATTTTCACATCGACCTCTCACGGGTTTCAACATTTATTAATTTAAATACTTTTTAGTTTCACAATGTCTCCGTTTTTCTACTAATTGACTTATCTGCCATTCAAGAAGCTCAATTATCAATAAAAAATAAAAACCTTAAGAAAATTGCACATGGTTGATTCACTGTGTGGACTCCAAAGGAATTAAATTCAACTTACTAATAAGTAATTCATCTTAATTAGTAAGTGGGACAGAATATTCCACTTTGGGATTGCAATTCACTTATTTCTGAAGTTGCCTGACTAATTTTTAAGTTACGAAGTCAAGGAAAATGAATTTGTGCTATTGCTCGAACAACGTAGAACGTATGGATTCCTAGAAAGCTTATCTAATGATTCATCTAGCACCACTGATTATTAATGTCTGCATGGGAGATAGCAGTAAGACCAACTCATAGATAACGCAACTAAATCTTGTTGATCACCATTTTATCTTCTGAATCCCACTTAATCCCCAACCTTGCCACCCTCTCCACCTGATTCCACTACCATTACTCCTCGTGCACAGCAGGCAGCCTATTCACTTGACCAAAAGCCAAATACTGGAAACCACGCAGTTTTCATTGTTGTCATTTGCATTCATTTGTGTTTCTGGCTTCTCTCACATTCAGTCTAGAATATGAGGCGAAACAAACAAAACCAGGGAACTTACTGCCATATCATTCGTGAATCCTGAGTTTCCCACCTGGTTTGCATTCTTTTCTCCACCTTTTAGAATCTTCTTATGTTTGTTTTATGTATACATGTATACAATGTCTAGAGATTTTAGTGGGAGAAATAAGAGAAAATGTGTCTACTCCATCTTGCCCAGACTCAGAATACCCCTGAATCTTTATAAATTTTATCAGCCACTTTCTAAGGTGGATGCAGTGTACAATTACCAAGACCTCCAACATACCCATCCCATGTCTGTCATCTGGTCTTATCTGATAATCATATTGTGAATCAGGGTAATGTTTTACAGAATGTCCATAAAATCCAGGTCCCTCAGGTGTAGGAATTTACATAGTCTTGAGGCAAGACCATAAACATAAACTTGTTTATCCCATGGAAATGCACATTGCATCTAGTTTTCCTGCCAATAGGTATGGCAAAAAAACCCCACATGTGCCAGATCAAGTTCTGGAGATTGTTTTAATCTACTCTAACAACAACAACAAAAACAAAAACACATTGAATACTGTAGCCGCAACTGGGCTACTGCCATCTCCTGCCATGTTCCATTTACGTTTGTAGGAGCCAGCAAAATATGACAGGGGCTACTACAATATTAAAGTTGAGAGTTTTGTTAATTTCCTCTATCCTTCTGTAATTCACTATTCTTTTTTCTGATTTAACATTTTGCTGTGGTTAGGAGCAGCTTCGGAAGCTTCCACATGTTCCTCACTCCTGCCATAGCTCTTACTTAACAACTCAAATAGTAGATATGAGGGTTTTTCAAACTGCCAAGAGTGTCCCTTCCAATTATGTATCTGGGAATCAGGGGAAGAATCACCAGGGTGGTCCATGGACCGATGGCCCCACTGAGAGCCAGACCTCAGCTGGGACTCTAGCAGCCCCTGTGTGTCCCCACATTGGCAGGGAGCCGTGGTGCCACCAGGTATTAGTGTCACTTCACTCCTAGTGTCCAATAATTCTCAAAATTCTTGAGTATCCTTTTCTCCAAAGCACATTTACCTGAATAAGTGGTCCTAAGTTCCCTGATGAAGGAGTGGGGAAATAATAAATTAATAGATTTTCCCTGGTATTGCAAGGTTGTAGGAATCAGCCACTCCTTGAGCCAGTGGATTTCAAGTCTGATCTGGAAACTAGGCAAGAGATTGTGATTTTTATGGAGCTATTGCCCTCTGCATCTGATTATCCATTATTGGTTTCTTTTGACTGTGTAAATTAAGCAATACCCTTGTTGGCCCCCTGTCTATCTTGTCTCCAGGAACACTATGTTCTAGTCACATCCCCAACAACCCTATCACTGGATGCCAGAGTCCTATCACGCTTTGCAACACCTGTGCCCATATTACTTCTGAAAGCTCAGCATTACAACCTGGCTTACATTATTTTGAGATCTTGCTACTCTCATGTCCATCAGGGAGCCTATTATAACAGCATCGCTTCCTACATTTGTCCCTGGCCAACAGATGACAGCACTACTAAACTGCTCACTAATGCTTCTGTCCTTCTCACAAGCACATGCATCATTGCTCTGGGAAACAGAGAGCTTCCTGGGAACATAGTTGGCTAGTGGGGTTTTTTGTTTTCATTTTTGTTTAGCTTCACATAGCAAATACACTTTAGCATGCCCACTTCTTTGAGCCTTTGGATCCTTTTATCTACTATGTATCATGAAAGTTCCTGCATTTCTATTTCATTGAGTGTAGATCCTAGCATTTGTGGCCCTCCAAGAATCATCCTAGCAGCTTATTATCACCATCCCTGGGGATTTGCCACAGTGCTAATCATGGGAGAGTGCTCCCATGATGACAAGTGTCCCTTAGCCACCTTAATGTCCTGCTACCCCTTCCTTGATCCTGCAGGCCCAGGACACCTTCCCATGCTGCTTCTCCTGGCTCCTGCAGCAACTCCACTGTACACCCCCCTCCTTCCTTAGCCCACCCCTGTCATCCCCATAGGGGCGGAGCTTAACAACAAGCCTAAGTGGGTTAAGGAAATCTGGGAGTTTGAGAGTCTCCATTGCAACTACTAGGTACACCCCTCCCAATTTTAGGGCTTCTACTTCTTCCCCATTAGGGTTCTAACCTTGGCACAGGAGACTTGCTGGAGACGAGAATCCAAATTTCTCTGAAACAGCACCCTTTTATAACTGAGTCCTCTGACTACAGGGGACTAGGGCCTAATAAATGCTACCAAAGAGACTCTATCTGTGGCTTTCATATTCCACCTGAATTAGTGATTAATCACCTTGAGTCTTTTATTATCTATTCAACAAAGCAGTGCCACTCGGAAATAGGTATCCAATCCCAAAGTCCTTATGGTCACTCTGTCCCTCATAATTTTAAAACACCCAAGGTATTGCACCAGCCAGTGAGTACCGCCCACCATCATCCCATCCTAATTTACCCCTGGGTGAAGTTTTAACAATGTGCTGCTACAGCCTGCCAGGGGCTGGGCAGTGAGTGAGCCATCGGCACATTGGGTTGGAGTGTCCTTCCTCTGGCCACTCCCAGAGCTGCCTATCTTAGATGGTTTCCCAAACTCTGAGAAAGCATGGTGAGCAGGCTTAGGGGGGAATGTTGCAGGACACAGACTTATAAGGATGTGAGAAAAACGGAATTGTGCAGCAGGAAAAGCAATCTGGTCATAACCGAGATCTCATCTGATCCTATGGGGAGTTCTGGAGCTAGGATCGCATATTAGAGTTGTCTCCGATTGAAGAAAGGGGGACAGGACTTCATAACCCACATCAGTCAGTCACTGCCCATGGGCCATCCAAGGAGGGTGCATGGATTTCCCTTCACTAAGGGCAACTCTCAGTAAGGGACCCAGCCCTTATGTTCTGCGGGGGTCAGGGTGCAATGCAATGGGTGCATCAGGCCTAAGGAAGGTATCTGGGCAGAGCACCCTAATAGCCACCTTTCTGTGTGTGTTAGGGGTCGGGGTGGGGGTGGAACATGGGAGGAAGGAGGCGAAAGAGAGAGTAAGGAGTATGGAGGGCCTTGAAAGAGAAGCTGAGGAAGTTCCACTTGATCTTGTAGAAAATAGAAAACCATTGACAGATTTGATCAAGGCAATTGGAGGGAGCAGAATCGGATCCAGACAGGCCAGCTCGGGGGCTCTCCTGCAAGAATGTAAGCTGAACATTAGGGCCAGGCCAGGTAATGGAATTGGATCTGAAAGGAGGAGACAAATATGTGAAATATTTGCAGAATGTGGTCATGAAAAAGAAGTATGCTAGTGCAAGACATAGGGAACCCAGTGTAAGTGAGGATCTGATATTAGAAGATAATGTACTAATGTGGGGTTTCATAGATGTTGGGTCTGCAGTGATTGTGAAATAATATAAACAGACCTTTTCCATCATTTGAAGAAATGGAACTGGAATTTGAGTGAGAAGTTGGTTCCAGAGAACTGGTATAGAAGCAAAAAAAAATAGCAACTGAATCCATGAACATGCACGAGAATTCTAACAGCAAGGGAGAATAGAGGAGTAGATGGCAAAGTAACCTTAGAAAATACTCCTTTAACAGGATAGGAAGTTCACAATAATATATTATATAGTTTCAAATAGCTAGAAGGAGGCCATTGAATGTTCCCAACACAAAGAAATGCTAAATGTTTGAGATGATGGATATGCTAATTATCCCATTCTAATCCTGATCACTACACATTATATGCACCGCAACAGCTCTGTGTACCCCATGGATATATACAATCATTATGTGTCAATTCAAAAAATATTAAAGAATGGAAAGAAGAGGAAATGAATGACATTCCTCAGGCCATGTCTGCCCAGGAAATGAATGACATGAATGACATTCCTCAGGCCATGTCTGCCCATTGCCTGACATAAAAGTGGGACCTTCCTGTTCTTCATTTCACTGTCTTCCTCTCGCTGTGCACAGTGCATCTGAGTCTCCCCTCCTCGCGGGCATACCTGCTGCCACAGAGAATTTCAGCTGCTCCTCACCTCCCTAGTGGTGACCCTCCTCGCTCTGCTCTTTGGGCAATGCTACTTCTTTCCGATGAAGTACTGATGGCCTGAGTCCCATCTCCAACTCATTCCTGAAAGGAAAGAGTGTGTTTAATAAACTAGGCACACATGAAGTCCTGAACTACCACCTCCATCTGTCAAATTCTGCTGCCAGGACATTCTTTCTCTAACAAGACTATTGCTATTTAACAGGACGCAGTTGGTCATTTATGGGAAGGAGGTACTGTATAGCAAATTATGAATGGAGTGTCTAATCAAGGATGGAAACTTTACATTTTATGTTTGAAACTTTAGCAAAAAGGTTTGGAGAGTTATCCAAATATTTACATCTGGAGTTTCTTGCTTTCTGTTTTTGTTTTTGTCATGGGGTGTGTGTTTGTGTGTGTGTATTTTTTTTTTAATTTTTGTTTTATTTGAGGAATAAAAGAATATACAATTTGTGTTACCATAGGCACCACACATCTGATTTTCCATGTGCTCGAAGACACTCTGTGGATGGAGTCTATTTCTAGATCTATCCTGGAATTCTGCAAGCTAAATATTAAAATTTTTGATTCTTGCTCTTTGCTTGAAAAATATGAGCTTGCTAATTTATGAATATACTGACAAATTACAGACATCATTTATAAAGCACAATATATGGGTATAAAATAAGTACTATGGGGCCCACTTTAGATTAATTGAACCCCATTGTCATATCACTTGCCGGGACATGGTGTAAGCATATTGCCGGGTTCTGACTCCAAAAGCCTAAAATAAACAGATAATAATTCTTGTTGTTTATTAACCTATAAAAGGTAAATTGGTCCTATGGTCCATTGCATGGATTAGAAAGTGATGTTAATCTCTGGAAAACCTTAGAATGTATGACAGGGGTATAGTTGTAAATTAGAAACATTTACGTAGTTGATGAGGGCAGTGTGGACCAACTCCAAAATTGAGCCCAATGTTACTCTAATAATCAGACCACCAGAGGAGAAAATGTGACCAGTGGCCTACAGACCACCCTGATTTTTTTTTTTTTTTTCATTCTTACAACAGAGAAACAAGTTGGCTTGCCACCCTTACTAAATAGCCCTCCATAGTGGTCTAGAGTGAGAATGTCCTGATCTTCCTTGGGGAGGGGGGGACATCTGATAGGGTTGCTATAGTAATGTGCCTAAGCATATTTCCTCTTGGTTAAACAGAGTTGACCAGATAGATGTCACTGGATATTTAAAATGAGACAAATTCCAAAAAGTCAATTATAACATATTTCTATATTGACTTACGTTTCACATTGTACAAAATTCAAAAGAACCCAAGGAAATTCACAGTGAAAAATTCTCTCTCCTCATCCCAAATTCTACCAGTGTCTCTTCTCCAGAAGCAACTGATACCAGATACTGGTGAATGCCTCCAGAGATATTCTATGTGTATTATTTCTGGAAATTCAGTAATCATATTGCCGCCATTTTTATATACATGGGAGCTCACTATACATACTGCTTTGCTTCTTCTCGTTATTTAGACACTTCCAATATTTTGTTACTTGTCACTTTCTAATATGTTTAATATGTGGTTGGCCCAGTTTCTTTTTCCAACTGTTCCTTTTCCCCCTAACCTTTCTGATTGTTCTTATTTATTTTTATGTAGAAACATTGAAGTCAGCTTCTTTCTTATTTCCCTTAAAAAAAAAAAAAAGAAAAAAATGTTCTGTTGGTATTTTTATTTGGATTGCATTAAATTTATACATTTGTTTAGGGAGTACTGACATTTTCAATGCCTTTCTATTTTTGTATCTCAATTATTTTCACATAGATCTTTATATTTCATATGAAATTTATTATTTATCTTTTTTGGTTGCTATGTTATGTGTGGGTAATTTTCCCAATCCTCCCACTTTCATATTTGTATGTATACATGAAAGTTATTGATTTCTGTATATTAATTTTTGGCCTAGTCAATTTATGACTTCTATCATTGTCTCCAACAGTTGTTTGGTTGATTATTTTCTATTTTCTGAGTAGATAGTCTAATAAATAGCAAATAAAATTACTTTACTTCTTCCCTTTCAATTGTATACCTTTTTTTTTTCCATCACCAGAATAATGATAAATACCAATGGTAAAAGTAGACATCCTGGTCTTGGTTCTGAATTTTTAATGGGATCCCTTATGTTGTTTCCCCTTTATGCCCCTGGTCAACTTTATCTTGAGGTATTTGATCTAATTTAAAGACATATTCATATTATTCAGACCTTTTCTTCAAAAGTTACTCAAATAATTCTTTAGCATTTAGAGGAAATCATATAATTTTTCCCTACACACATATATTTTCAAATGCACATATGATAACCTTAGCTTTCCAGGATAATGCCTCCTGTTTCATGATCTTTCTGATGTTGGCTAACACCGTGCTTAGTATTTTCACATTGCTATTCAACAATAAGTTGGTCTATAGTATTCTTTTT
The DNA here is from genome assembly GCF_040939455.1 of Microcebus murinus. Lineage (NCBI taxonomy): Eukaryota > Metazoa > Chordata > Mammalia > Primates > Cheirogaleidae > Microcebus > Microcebus murinus. The sequence goes on along the minus strand of NC_134122.1, from coordinate 47,577,026 downwards.
TGAATACTCTTTGTTGGTTTGGTAGCAGTGTTATGCTCACCAGGTATATGAAGTTGTGTGTGCTGGGCAGAGAGTAGGGCTGTGCTTGGAGCTATTAAATATTTCATTATGAACCAGGGTGATGACCACTCTAATTCACCATCTCTTCCTTTACCTTAGTCTTATTGATAGACATCTTCATGCAACTATGAATATCTGTTTGATTTCTCCTATAGGCAATCTTTTTTTGCCTTGAAAAATAATAAACCACATTCAAGGAAGTTTCCCATAAGTTCCTATTGGTGCACCACGGCCCATTATTGCAAACACAGGAGTTTGAGATGTCACCTAACGGTATGGCTTCACCTTGGAGAAGGAGACTTTGCTGGCTTTTTTCTGAGATGTGTCTCCATGAGAATCCAAGTAACCTTTCTCTGCTTCCCCCTACACTCACACATTTGGAAGATCTTCCATATATTTTGTGGTTTGGGTTTTCGATACCTCTAATTTTAATCAAAGATGAATCAAAGATGACTCATTTTTGTTCCTTGTTGCTTTGGAACGATTTCTGAGAGGAGAAGGGGTAAATGCCCCCTTTCTCACACCATTGTAAAACATTAAACCTCTTTCTATTGCTTTTGATTATATAACTAAGATATGTTTTATGGGAACCAAAAATTAAAAAAAAAATGCGACCTCCAAAAGTCTGAGTTCACTAATTGGCTGGGAAGTGGCAATGGTAATGACAAGCTCGCTCAAGGAATGATTGCACATGATTTTCAGAGCTTGTAACAATTCCTTTTTTCCCCCCAGATTCTCCCGTCTGCCAACCATAATCACTTCTCTTTTTACCATACTTTGTTTTTCCTTAACTTCCTGTCTTGGATTGATAAGGTTATTTTTTTAATTCCCTCTATTTTATTTTTATTCTTTTAATGAATAGTCCTAAAATTTTAATTTATATTTACTTTCATATTTTTGTAACAAAGCCTAAACATTAGATCACTATCTTCTGTTATCTTTTCTTAACACTTAAAGCTCGCCTAGTATGTGTACGTAGGGCAACTAGAGTTCGTCTGGGTATTTGTATCAGTTTATGGAGGTTTTTCTGGCATGGTAGCACCCACTTCCACTCTCAATAGCATTCTGGTTTGACCCTACTTAAATATCGTATTACCTGACATTATTTTACATCATTGTCTGTTCACTGTTCGTCTCTCCCATTAGAATGTAAATTCCACAAGTATAGGATATTTTCTGTTTGGCCATCAATTTCAAAACCTATAATAGTTCCTGGAGCACATGAACCATTCTATAAACATCTGTTGAATTGAATGAATGATGAGAACAGGGCAAGGCTCTTAGCATGTTTGAATTATTCCCTGAATTTCTCTCACCCGTGTTGTCTAAAATTTTAGTTCCCTCTGTAAACACAAAAATTATAGTTGCTATTGTTTACAATCTAGGGTTGATTTATTTCATGAGCTTCTTTGCTGTGATTTCTTATATCACCATCCTTCACTTGGCATCTATTTTCCTCGCTGACACGTGCCCTTAGCAGACTGTTCAGTAAGGTTTTGGGGTAGCAAACTGCTCTAGTTTTCATGTGGCTGAAAATCTCTCTCTTCCCTTCCATATGAATGATACTTCAACGTGGGATAGTGGTCTCGATTCACAGTTTTCCTTCCACAATTTGAAGACACTACTATTTTCTAACACATATTGTTGCTGAAGAAAAACCTGCTTTAGGATAATTGTAATTTTATTGTAGGTGATGTGTCCTTTCTTTCAGGACGTTTTGACATTTTGTGTTTACCTAACTAGAGATTAACTTTGACCTCTGTAGGTGCGAATTTATTGATATTCATCTGGCCTGGCACTTGTTACACATGTTTAAGCAGAGGATATGTCTTTTTTCAATTCTAGAAAATTCCCAACACTGTTTCTTCAAGCTATTGTTATCTGGTTTCTCTACAATTTCCTTCAGTTTCTCCCTATGGGATGCCTTTTATTGGAGTCTCTCAGTCTTTCCTATATCTCTTTTAACTTCTCTAACACATTTAAAAATATTTTTCTCTCTGCTGCACTTATTAAATTCCTTTAGTAGTATCTTCCAAATTACTAATTGTCTTTTGTGTCCACCTAGAATTCATTTAGCTTATAATTTTTTCTATCTCAATTATATATTTCAAGTTTCTTTGCAGATCCTAAACAGAATCATTAAATTATTTGAATTTTGTGCTGCCCTTTGCATTTTTTGAATGTGAATTCATTTTGCCATTTATTGAGTTGATTTCTTCTTTCTTCTTCTTTTTTTTCTTTTTACATTTTGGTTGCATTTTATATCTTTGCCTCTCCCTAGCAAGGGTTAGAGGTATTCCCCTTCCCTCCACAATGTTCACCATGTCTCTCAGATGTGGGTCTACCCCACAACCCCCAAATCCCTGGTGGACACCACCACCCTTTGAGCACCATAGTGTTAATCAGTCAGTACCAATTTGATGGCGAGTACATGGAGGAAAACATCAAGATGAAAGAAGAATGGAGAGACAGGGACACTCTTCTTTCTTCTTGATGTTTTCCTCCTGTGCTTTGGAGGTGTGTTTTGCAGAGCTGTCTTGAGAGGGTGCTCACGTTCTTTTTCCTCTTCCCTATCTAGGCATTTTCTATCACATGCACCCATTCCTAGTCCAGAACCAGCCTTTTCTGGTGGCATTGGGCTCCTGCATGGCAGTGACATTGGAGATACTGCAGATAGAGACGTGGGCCAAGAAGTCGGCTGGCCCAGGTTGGTTGGCTTTCTCTTGCCACCAGACACACGCTGGTTTATGTTGGCCACATCATCTGGTATCCACCATGGCTGTTTCCAGTTGACTCCCACTGGTAGGTAAACCCCATATCTCTGGTATGAGTGTGGCTTGGTGTCCCTCCACAAATGGGGCATGATTAGTTCTCCCTGCCTTGTGGAGAGATCTCTGTTGCATATGCACTCTCATTCACTTCCCCACCCCCTGCCCCAGGCTGTATCTATACTTTTTTTTAATAGTATATAAAACAAATCATGCAATTTTTATTATTTCTGTATCTAGCTTCTTTTTTTTTAGCTTAATTTTCTTTACTGATTTTTATTTCAGCATATTATGGGGGTACAAATGTTAAAGTTACATATATTGCCCTTGCCCTCTCTCCCCCCTCAAGTCAGAGTTTCAAGTGTGTCCATCCCCCAGTTGGTGTGCATCGCACTCATTATGTATATACCCATCCCCTCCCCCCACCTGCCCAACACCCGATAAATGTTACTCCTATATGTCCACTTAGGTGTTGATCAGTTAATACCAATTTGCTGGTGAGTACATGTGGTGCTTATTTTTCCATTCTTGGGATACTTCACTTAATAGAATGGGTTCCAGTTCTATCCAGGAAAATACAAGAGGTGCTATATCACCATTGTTTCTTATGGCTGAATAGTATTCCATGGTATACATATACCACATTTTATTAATCCACTCATGTATTGGTGGGCACTTTGGTTGTTTCCACATCTTTGCAATTGTGAATTGTGCTGCTATAAACATTCAAGTGCAGGTGTTTTTCATAGAGTGACTTTTGTTCTTTTGAGGAGGTGCCCAGTAATGGGATTGCTGGATCAAATGGTAAACCCACTTGTATTGCTTTAAGGTATCTCCATATTGCTTTCCACAGAGATTGAACTAGTTTGCAGTCCCACCAGCAGTGTAGGAGTGTTCCTATCTCTCCACATCCACGCCAACATTTATTGTTTTGAGACTTGGTATTAAAGGCCATTCTCACTGGAGAGAAGTGATATCTCATTGTGGTTTTGATTTGCATTTCCCTCATGATTAGAGATGTTGAGCATTTTTTCATATGTTCGTTGGCCATTATTCTGTCTTCTTTTGAAAAATTTCTGTTCATATCCTTTGCCCACTTTTTGATGTATCTATACTTTTGAAAATATATGTTATTTTTCTATTTGGAAACAAACGGAAAATTCCAATTTTAAACTCAAAGCATAATGTTTCTCAAATGATAGAAAAGTCTTCCTAGCTTGGAGCTACTAAAATGTCTTCAGTAATTATAATTAATCTAAATGGAGCCTCCCTTTTCTACTTCCTTCCTTAACATTACCCTTGGTCTTTACCACAACTCTTTTTCAGCAAAGGGACTTTTTTCAGTCCTCAACTTGCTTGTGTCCTGAAGTATTTGGCATAGTCAACACTCCCATTTTGCCTTAACCCATAACTATATATTGGGTGTCTGTTATACACGAGGAGCTAGAGAGACCAGTGTGAAGAGATGTCTTGGACACAAGTGACTTCTAAACTCAGATGCAATTATTAGTTAACCAGATAAAAAGGTTGAGAATGCATTGAGCTGAGGGAAAACGTGAGGAAAGGTGTATAGTTGAGAGAAAATAAGCCCCCAAAGCACTTCAGACAGGCTGGAAGCCTGGAATTCAAGACAGATTGAGTCAAGAGATGACATTCAAGATGTAAACAGGCACCAGACCACTCAGGACTCTGTCAGCCACACCAGAGATTTTGGATAGTATCTTGAAGCTGCATACCTTGGTGTATATGGTCACTGAAAGGTTTTAAGTAGGAAATTCAGATAAGCAGCTGTGTATTTTAGAAAAAAATTTGTTGCAGTGCAAATCTTGGAAGATGAAAGCAATTAGTAGGTTATTAAAGTAATTCATGAGGGTTCTAAACAAGGACTTTAATGGAAGAGACAGACAAAAATGGATGCATCCCATCCATTGGGAGATGAGTGAGATGTCAAGGAGCTCAGGTTTCTGAATGGGTGGTGGCTTTGTTTACTGAGATAGATAACAGAGAAGAATGAGCAGGCATGGAGGGGCAAGATGACAAGCGGGGTTTGAATTTACACATGATGGACTTTAAGGTATGGTGAGACATCCAGTTGGAAATGACCAGAGACTCTTCTGGTGCTCAGGATAGAGATCCTAGTTCAAGACATAAAAAAAGTATTTTTATCAGGATTTTTTTTACTGAGGTATCATTCATGGGCTTTAAGCTCTTGAATCCCTGCAACCATATGAATGCTTTTTTGTGCATGGGAATATGCAGACTAATTCATTTTCTCTCCTTCTCTCACCCCTGATCCCATGTCAAACACCATGGCTGTATTTTACAAATATCCTTGTGCAATATTCACATAACAGACACAGAACTCTTTTTATTATTAACTATTGTTTTATTATTAACTCATTTTATTTTCATAAAAATTAACATCCTAAAAAAATTGAAATAGAAACACTAGAAACAGTATTGCACATAGCGATCTTTGTTAAATGCCCTATTATTTCATTGAAGAATGGTAATATACACATTGGAAGCACTGAAGGGGGTGGGAAGACTATAAAACAACACCAGGGAAAAACCACTACTGTTTCCTTGCACTTAAAACTCTGATTTCTGTCTATATTAAATAATTTATAGGAAAGAGTTTTTCTTTTGCTGTATTTTTTTTCTATTCATTACCTGACTTGTGAAAATGATAATCTTCCTTCACAAATATATAGTTATGGAGAGCAACCCAAGAGTTGGGAAAGCACTGATTACGATATATAAATGGTACTTAAATTTTAAAATAGAAAATCTATATGTAGATGTGAAATTGAAACAATTCACTAGAAGTAACATTTTACCCATATATCTAAATGCAGTGATATGGAGTACTGGTTGTCAGTAGAAAGGAAAGTGTCTTTGTCGTGACAAGGAATATTCTCACAAAAGTAAATTTTAGGTTAATGTTTAGCATGTTCAGAATTAGTGCAGATACTGCCTCTTATACATGCTGTTTTGGTCTATCGCCATAATACCATAAACTTTTACAAAAAGAAAAGGTGTCAGATTTTCCACTGGTCTAGTGCTTTTGTATTTTTATACGAATATACAGTAAAATTCAACAATTAGTGAACTGTCTAGAAAACACAAAGATTATGCAAGAGGTCAAGAAGAAAAATGATCAGAATTGCTGTAGTTTTCTTCCCACCCTCAGGTCAGCTGAATTGTGTAAAAGTCGTTGCAATTACTCATTTTCACTCTGCTTTTCACTGTTCAGGTTTTCATGCTTATCTTTGCTTTCTGAAAAGAAATACACCAGATAAGAGTTATAGTTGGAGAGAAGAACTTTAGAGTACCCCAAAGAAGATCTTTTGATTTGGATCAAATTTTCTGACAAAAGGTTAAAGATCCACCAACCAAGAAAGGAAAAAAAAAATGTAAGTGGGATCTGTTTTATCTTTTAGAGTTTTCATCAAGGCAAATCACCAAGTATTTTTGAGAATAAAAACAATTTTAAATTACATGAAAGAGTACCGACTCACCCTTTCTCATCCTCAATCCTACAAATACATAAATGTGAAAACTGAATTGGCTGCTTCATTTCATGATTAATGTTCCTGTTCATAACAGCATGGTAATGAGGTTCACTAATAAATGATTATTCCTCCTCATTCAATACAGTTTTAGAGTTGAACTTTTATCAGAAAAGAGCAGAAAACGCGCTGAACCATGATATAATACTTGCCACTAGATAAGATTCATCTTGATACAGAGAAACCAAAGGGAAAATAGCTTTTAAATGAAGACATAATTCTTAATATTTTCTAAATGGGGCTATTTAATCATATCCCAACTTGGGTTATTTGAATGTCTTTTCCATTTAGACTATGTTAGACTAATCCAATTTAAAATGCTCCTATTTGAATGCCTAACTTGGCTTTTCATTTAAAGCAGCACCATTTATTACACTGTGGCACCATGTGACAAACCCTCAAAACTGTCAACAAAACTTATCTTCGGCATCAAAAGGGAAAACTTGTCATTTTAACCAAGTCCTTCCCTCCCAGGGTGTACAGCTTGGCATTTTATTTCAAAGGAAGGAATGGACAAGCAGGGAACTTAGATGAGCTTGTTAAACTCAGACTATGGTCCGACTGCTGACAAGCAGCCAGCTCCGTAGAGCCATCTGTGGAAATGGACCAGGTCTGCACGCCCCGTGCAAAGCCTAGCGCTGCTCTTGGCATTTCCCATCATGCTTTAGATCCCAATGAAACTAATCCAATCATCACAGTCACTCTGGGTTCAAATGCAGCCTGTGCCGTGATTCGTGCGTAAGAAAGAAAGTGAACAATGGCCTTCTGCCCACCACCTGCCAACATGAACGTGTCCACATACATGGACACCCTTGGCAGATTTACCTTCATTCTTTTTTTTTTTTTTTTTTTTTTTGAGACAGAGTCTCACTTTGTTGCCAGGCTAGAGTGAGTGCCGTGGCATCAGCCTAGCTCACAGCAACCTCAAACTCCTGGGCTCAAGCGATTCTCCTGCCTCAGCCTCCCGAGTAGCTGGGACTACAGGCATGCACCACCATGCCCGGCTAATTTTTTCTCTCTCTCTCTCTATATATATATTAGTTGGCCAATTAATTTCTTTCTATTTATAGTAGAGACAGGGTCTTGCTCTTGCTCAGGCTGGTTTCGAACTCCTGACCTCGAGCAATCCTCCCGCCTCGGCCTCCCAGAATGCTAGGATTACAGGCGTGAGCCACCGTGCCTGGCCTACCTTTATTCTTAAGTTTTGAAAACTGAATATTGAGTATTCTGGGTCTGATTGAAGGCATAAGGAAAAGGAGATTCTTCAAGTCAGAAGCTTGTTATTTACCCAAACTTGAGGAACACAATTTAAATATTATTATATGAGTTTGTACATATTATGGAAACAGCGTTTAAATGTCAAAGAAGATCGCAAGTTAAAAACCAGTAAAGTCAAATACTTACAATTCCAGAGTCATGTCTTGGTTTTATTTTATAAAGTGATTTTCCCTTTTTCTGCCTACACACCTCTTCGGCTTCTTTTACTCTGAGAGAGGAAAAGACACATGTATTTAAACAAAAACCCACATAGATCACTGCAATCCACCTTATAGTAAGTGAGCAAGGCTCAACTCAATAAGAATTTGAATTACTGAAGAAAATAATAACAGACACACAGGAATGTTATCTGACATTTGATTTTAAAACCTAGACTGCTGGAGCTATATAGATTAACCTGTCTAAGGGTTCTTAACTTGGAATCAAAGGATGATTGAATGGGGTAGTACACAAATGCATTAGAATTTCTATGCAGAGCGTGTATACATTTTCTCTTAAATAAAAGGAAGCTCATATATAAGAAAGTAAAGAAATACCCCTTATTTTCAGGGTAGGGTACTGAGATTGACTCTATTACATAAATAGGATTGGTACCAGGACATAAATTAAAAGCATTAAAATAATTAAATACAGAATATCATACAAAAATTCACATGCTTATTTGAAATTCAGATTCACTTTCTACACCATACACACCCATGCGTGAAAGTTATTTGCAATGAATACTTGAGCAGTTTCTTAAAAATGAGCTTGTCAAGCATGGGAACCAATTATTTAATTGATAACAGAAAAGAAAGAGTGAGCAGTAATAATGTTTTAACATTTCTTGTATTTCTTTATAAGCATACATGCCAAGGAAAATAATATTGAATTTTCCAGAGGTATAGTTAAAGAAGATGCTATTTGGAGACAAGTCCTGTATTAAGTTCTGGCTCTACTATTTGACATTGGTAATGTCCTTATATACCCCTGAAGCTCAGTATTCCCTCAAATAGTGAAAGGGCTCAATTATGTATTAAATTATTACCATTATTACTATGCACAGTAGTTGCAAAGATTGAATACAATTGTATTTTAAAAGTTCTTTATAAATTGTAAAATGTTATACACAGTCGTGATTATTTTAATTAAACAAATAGTAAGAAGTCTGCAAACTGGGATTTTATTAACAAAAAAAGGGAGCTATAAGAAGGAAAATAACTTATTAGGTTAATTTTTTAATTATTATTATAGATTTTTTTCCTTAGGAACTAAAAATGGAGTATTTCTGGAGAAACCAAGAAGACTATGGCTTGATCTCAATATAATCCATTTTGCGGACGCCTTGCAATCTAATTTCCTGAAAGAAATAAATTACAAATATATTTCTTGAGCCCTGTGGCAAAATATCTAATGATAGAATTCATCTATATAAGTGAATCAACCTCTCTTTTTAAACAATAAAATGGAGCAAACAATCCCACCACTGCAGCTACAAGACTGATGTTATAGTTTATACTAAGGCATGACGAATGAAAGTAATTCCTTTAGGACATAAAATGCCTGCTGGGTTGATGTTGTTAGTAATTCCAGAAAATGATGACAATTTAGAAGACACTCCATTGTTACCACTTTTATTACTTTCTACCCTAGCCATAAATTGCCTTTAATCCTTCCTCTAAACATTTGAAGACAAAAACATTTTCTTTATAACAAACCAAGGATTGCAGAGTTCCCATCTTCCTCCAAAATAGCTACCAGTAAATTTAAGTTGAAGTATTTGGATAGGGAATTAAGGAAACTTTTTTTCAGCACTTAGCCAAAATCCAGTAGATCCCCTCTTAAATTTACTTGGAGCTCTTTAAAGCATTTCGTGGCACTTAAAAAAATGTACTTCACAAGTATTTAGATCCTCAAAGCATCTTAATTTTCTCCCTATCCTATTTTGCTCTCAAAACACATTTCTGTAAGGATCACAGAAAGCCAAGTATAACATAAACATATTTAATTTTACAGAAAAACACAGCCAGTCATTCCTTAAGGCAGAGATGATCAAAACTGAGAAGAACATGCATCCAGCAGACCTCACGAGATCTTTTAGCTCGTCCTCTCATTTGACAATCATTTATGGAGAGTAACCCCAGGTCAGGCACTGGGTGCAGCTCAATTTCATAAGGACAATTGAATTCAATGTTTAATAGGAGAGAGACGCACATATAAACAAGTAAACAGCAATGGTACATGAAGGGCAACCACCTAGGTTTGTACAAGGCACAACTGCGTCCCACAGCAGGTTTCTGGGGTTGGTGGGCAGGGATTATTGAAATCTTTCTGGAACAAGTAGACAGCTGAGCCTTGTTAAACAGCTACATCTTAATTGTTCATAATTTCCTTTGGAAAGGGAAAATGGACTGAGGGTGAAAGAAGAGGATTCCAACATGCAGAATTACAGGTAAAGGCTGAGTGAGAGTCAAAGAAGACCACACTGAGCTTCGTGAACCATGAACAGTTCTCCTTTCTGCTGCCAGGGGACCCTCACGCTACCCGGGGCAACAGTCCAAACTGGCTTTCTGGTTTATGGCTAAATTTCTCGTACGTGTATAACTACGGTGAGTCGGTCACATCATTGCAAGCACTCCTGACTACGTGCACATAAATGATTTGGAGAGCTGGAACCTTGAATAGTTTTAGGAGAAGATTAATGGAGAATTCATTAAAATGTGGCTCGCCAGGCCTGTTCATGTATGTTCTGATGGAGTCTTGGGATGCTTCTAGAAGCAGCACCCAGCAGAATTTGTCGTAGGTGGCCTGTGAGCTCCACTTTGAGAAACAATGCCTGGAACTGAGCTATCAACACTCCCAGAAGCCCCAGCGGGGCCACCAGCCTGACCCCCAAGAAGACAATGCCTCCTCAGGCCTCTCTGCTACACCAGCTCACAGACCCAAACCACATCAACTTGCTCCCTTCAGCGCTTTGTGAGTTGCACCCCATCTAAGCTTCCCAGCAAATAGCTTCTTCTTCCAAATGCCAAGTTTATTTCAACAAAACTCTGACAACAAAAAATTTTTCCACACTTTCAGCAGGAAAAAAGAATGTGTCCCTGGAGATCGGGTACATTGCCAGAAATCAGAAAAAATAATGAGGGAGAAGTCGGTATGGAGAGGGTATGAGCCAGCTGTGATATTCACGCCTACCCTGCTTGGGCTCTCCACTCGGGCTGTCGTGGCAGATTTTGTCAGCTGCAGTTTCAGGTCTACTGAGTAACTGCGTGTGCAAGTTCCATCCTCTTTCTCTCCTGCCTCAGTCCTCATTCCACGATGCCTAACATGTCTTAAACTGAGTCGACAGAAAGATGTTCATTTCACAACTAGGCATCAAAGACTTCAAGTGCAAAGGTATGGATGGTGGAGATGACATTTCAAACAAATAAAGATGACCAGTGTGTTCTGTTTAAGATGGAGGAGGGAATTAAAAAGGACAACACCTCACTGTGAAGAGAGAAGAGTGTCTTGAGGGAGGAAACCAGAGCTGGGCTGAAGATAGCCCCCAGGTTTCTAAATTTGGCCTGTCCTTGAGTTTAACCTTCAGTCTTGGTGGGGTCTATGAAAGTTGTGCAGACACAGCTCTCCTGAGTGATTCATGAAGATACATTTTTTATTTTTAATGTGGTTGCATTCACATAAAGGGGGATTGCAAGGCCGTTTGTTAATCACGATTTTACCCTATTAGAGAACTAAAAAGGGGAGTAAAAATTTTAGGATGATATCTGTGATAGGCTCATTGTACCAGTTGCAGCTTCTAATTAGCAATCTAGATAACAGAGGGAAACTATGAGCAAAACCAAGTCATGTGTTAGTGAAAAGAAACTTCATTCATCACTTTTAGTGATTTTGGGGGAAAAACAAACAGCCACACAGAAAGCAGAGACTAGAAAACAGGAAATGCAGCATTATCTTTTAGATGGAAGACATGGATACTAAATGGTAGATAACAGCTATAAAATTTGAGGTTTATGTATTTTGCCATAATATTTTTTATTGTCTATGAAACTTCAGAAACGAAACCATGCTGAATAAATTTCAAAGGTCTGTATTTTATCTCTTACGTGGAGGACTAAGAGTAATCAAAGAACATGAGGCATTCTTTATCTTTCAAGGGTGAATTTAGTTATGGAAAATAACCCATAGGCATATGGAATCAGGTTTGGCAAACAGAGTAGGTGACCAATAAGAGCAAAACAAATTTTACCCAAAAGCATGATTTCCTTCTAGAAGTGCTCAGAAAGAGATGAATGAATGAGTGTGTGATTCCTAAATAATGGAAACTTGCCTCTTTTACAGACTGATCTTTGTACTCAATTTTGAATAAAGTCCTTTTTTGAAACAAATTGAATTTTTCTCTTTCTTAAATAAAGGGAACAATTTCACTTTTACTTGATGGCCCATGTTCATCAATGGACACATCTCTGTTGCAATGTGTTACAATATATGGCCACCCTTCTAAGGCCTCTTAAGATGTATATGAAAGCTTGCTCATTCACTGACCCAATATTACCATGTTTCCCCGAAAATAAGACCTACCCATAAAATAAGCCCTGGCAGGATTTCTAAGCATTTGCACAATAGAAGCCCTACCCTGAAAATAAGCCCTAGTGCTGGGCGTGGCTACGCAGCGCATCTGCACAACCCATGCATTTCGTCATGGAGCGGTAAAGAAGACGAGCAGCCCTTCTCATCTGCCCCATCGTGACAGCCACTATCCCAGAGGCAACCGGAAAGGTGCGGGCAGCCCCACCAACAAGGTGGGCTCCCTCTGTCAGGTCCCGGCCATCCTGTGAGTGCTGCAAGCTGAGGCTTTGAGGGGAAAATAACACATCCCCTGAAAATAATCCCTAGGGTGTCTTCTTGAGGAAAAATAAATATAAGACCCTGTCTTATTTTCGGGGAAACACGGTATGTTGGTTTTGTGTGTACTTTTTACGTTTTCTGTTTCCTCGTAGGATGGCAGGCTGTGATCACTTCTCTCTAAACCCAGCATGCCTGCCTTGTGCAGAAACTCCATCTCCTTTTAATAATTTCTATCTTCTTTAGAGGAGAAAATCAGATGACTAACCTAATTTAAGTGGTGCCTCAGATTAAAGCAATAATACTCCATGTTTAGTTCTAGCTAAAGGAATAGAGTTTCTGGACTTGGAGGCAGTAATTTTAGCTGTCAGAGAGTTTCTTCCCCTCACCCCAACTCCCACATGCTTGAGGGTTACAGCTATGTCCAGAAGGTTATGGAAGCCTATAGTCTGACTTACAGATAGGCAGGACACCACAGCCCTCAATTTCAAAGAGTCTAAGACTCTAAGATATTGTATACCTAGTCATACTGCACCATCCAACCTGCTTAACCATCAGGTTGTCCTTACAGATAGAAAGTAACGCCGGAATGAATGTAAAACCTGAAATTCAAGCTTACCAAGGTAAAGAAATGTGACAACATTAATTGGTAATGACAGAGTATGTGATGGTACAGAGAACCAAACACAGGAGAAGTGAAGCATTTGGTGGAGAATATGACTATGAGTTTATCTCCCAGTTGAAACTACGTTCTGGGTTTTGAGCAAAAATGACCAGATAAAAGGAAAAGATATCATTATTACAGCTTGAGTTCAAATTTACTTTAAAACAAATTCTTATACTAAATTTAGCTTCTAAAAGATAAAGTTATAAATGTACTTAAATAGAAGCTAAATAAATTTTAATACATTTATATAGATATATATTTATATAGCTCTTTATTCCTTATATGCAAATATTCTAAGTGGTAAGAGCTTCATTTGGCTTTAGGATATTAAGCATAAAAGTAAGTTATGAAGCAAAGAAAATCTGAGGCCAAAAGAATTAGAATATTTTCAAGGTTCACAGTATCAGAGAAGACAGATGTGAGAGAATAGAAACTACTTTTTAGCATAGGACTTGTTAAAACTAGTCTTAAATTCCCATTATCATTTTTTATCTTGGTATTTTTCAAAACAAATGAAAAGTTTCTCGAATATCGCCCTTACTATAACTGGGCTCATTTACACTAAAGGTTATTCTAAACAAGGAGAGTGGTTTCTCATTTCTCTCCTAATAAAGATGTATTTTTCTCTACACTCTCCCTCCCTAGCCCCAGACCCATTTATTGTCAGGCAAACATATACAAAAAGTTCAGCGTGATTAAGTTTAAAAACAGCTCGTGAGATGAATAAGGGAGATATACCCTCTGGCATAGTTTCAGAGAAAAGAAACCAGACATCCCTGCAGCCTGCTCTTCAGGCAGAATTATCTTCATCTACCTCTGGGACCAAACGCCAAGCTGGCCACAATCTTATCAAGAAAACAGATATGCTCTCATCATTCAATCGAACGAGAAAGGGAGTCACTCTTCTGCCACTAAACATTAATAATTTGGTCTAAATAAGTATCTGTGGCAGACGGATTCATTTCCTGCTGGCTCCAACTTGGCTTGCTGGGAGCAGCCTGGTTCACCACGGGAATCTACCAGCCCATGAGAGATTCGTGCAGCCCAAAGTTGGGATGTCACAGGTCCGAGCGCCTGACAGAGCAGAGATGGGTCTTCTAACAATAAACTGAGAGTAGACATAATTATCATCACTACCATTTCACAACGTTCTGTGCTGAAACATAACGCCGTCATGTCTGCCAACAAATTTAAGTGTTTTTTTGTAACTCAGAAGAGAAAGGAAAATAGAGAGAGAGACACACACACCCAGTCCAGAGGGAGAGACAGGGGTGACAGAGACTGCAGACAAAGGCTGGTTAGGATGTCAGCTTAAGAGTTGTGGGTCCCTCTCTCTCCACGTAAGGCCGGAAGCAGGTATTAGATGCCTTGTGGAATTAAAGGTGATTTGGGAAAGTTTATTCCTGGCTCTGTCTTCTGTCTTTTATAATCTCAATGACTTTAAACACACACACACACAAAACCACAAAACCTCTGGAAACAAAATCAACCCAAAGTCACTTATCATCATCTCAAAGAAAAAGAACTTTCCTTGGGCACATATTTCTGAATCTCATCGCTGAGAATCTCTGACTTTTTTCAGAGAAAACTCTGCATTTGCACGCCGCGTGGTTATGGGCAGCAGTCACGATGAGCACAAAGTAACTCCCGACAGAAAGGAAACCAAGCTTTAAAAATCCCTTTGCGCTGCTCAGTCTTGGACATTAAATGCACAAGAACATCATGCCCAGCAGTCCAGAGGGGTGGGGCCCCAGCACAGACGCCTCACTCACAGGTATTATTCCTCTTGTTTCACAGTAATACACAAAGCAAGTCTGCCACTTTTATCAACAACAGGAGCTGAATTTTAAGGAATATTCATAGTCCAAAATCTAGGATTCTTTGATAATTAGATAGGCATGTTCCATGCTTATGTTCCAGAAACCACAAGGGTATTCCTCCCATGAACATTAAGTTAAGACACAGATATTATGCGTATTAGTGTTTCATGAAATAATTTTTTTGGGGGGTATATGGGGGGGAAAAGAGATGAGAGGATCATTTATTCATAAGAAAATATATTCAACCAATCAAATTAATTCCCTATAGCCCCCGTCTCTTTGATGGCTGCTTAAGATTCCATAAGATGCAGAACATTGTAATTCTTGGTGAGCTGCCTCAGAAATGGTGATCTTTCCCCCATCATTTTAGAATGGCTACAGATAAGTAAAAATGACTGTGGGTGAATGCTGTTTTTCCCTCATTTTAAAACAAACAAAACAAATAAATCACACACACACAGATCACCATGCACATCTGCTCCTCTCTGTGTTTAATCACAAAGCTGTCAACACTTCCCTAACTGGCAAACCCACCAGCAGCTTTCTAGTCTTCCCTGTTCACCATGCCAATGCCTCTGAAATGGTTAACCGGTCCCTACGTCTTTCAATCTCTTACCCTTCCGTCCTCAGGGAAATTCTGAGTTTTCCAACTATCTTTCTGGACATGCTTCCTTCATCTCTTTTGCTGCATCTTTATTAAACTTCCCCTCAAATGTTTTCTTTTCCTCCCCCAAGACTCTGGGAATCTCCACTTTGTAAATTCCAACTGTCACTTCTACTCCAAGACCTGTAGAATCGTACCCCTAGCTTTGACCTTATCCTCAAGCTCCAAGTCCTCGTGGATTGGAGGAGGATGGCTTCTTTCTCTCACTCGCCTGGGTCTTGGTTAAGGAGATAACATTCAAACCATTCACCCAGTTCCCAAATAAACCTCTGAATCCCTCCTCTCCCGCTTCACCACCCCTCCATGCATATGCAAATAGTTAACACGTTCTATTATTGCTCCTTAATGATTTCAAAATTTGTCCCAACCTCTCCAATTCCACTGTCCCTGATTATTTTTCAAGCCCCCTCACATCACCTGAACCACGGCCCTACCCTGCAGACTGCCCTCCATGTGTTAAAGTCCAATCCATCCTTCACAAACATGGGCATCATCTCAGCCACTTATTCATTTGCAAAGAAAAAAAAATGATTTAAGTTCCACAGTGAGGAATGCAAGGCCATTTACAGTCTGGTTCCAGCTAACCTAATTTCCCCTGATTCTCCACAATGCTTCCTAGGCCCCCAACAACACAGAGCCGCCCCCACTCCTGTGGGATATCTTTGCTCAATCTGTTCCCCCTGGGACTGCCCATTCTCTTTTGCTTTTCCTGTGCTCTCCCCCATGGGGTCCTTCAAGTTAGGTCAAAATTAGCTTCCTATAGGAAACACATCTGACCTTCCAGGAAGGCTTATTTGTACAATCCTCTGTGGTTTCACATAATTTTGTTCAGAGTTTTATTTTGAAGAGGACTTAACGACTCTCTTTTTGCCTTGCTGAATAGTATATTCCTTGAGCTGAGGGATCATGTACAGCCAGCCATGTCTATATTCCCAGGGCATAACATTGCAAATCACACAGGCATTTAAGGTATTTACTAGATGTTTAAAAAATAGCTAAGGAATGAATGATGACACACAGGGAAATTATGATTCAACTGAAACACACACACACACACATATAGGGATACATTTTGGCAAATAACTTGGGCTTCGATCTCAATCTTGTTTTTTTGGCCTCCTTCTTCCGGCAAACTCTTCAGCCATGTCTGGATGTCCAAATCTCATTTTGAGTAAACTACCCAGGACTTTGCTTGACTTGCCCTTTGAGTTTATTGATTTACTGTTATAATTCTATCTGCAAATAACAATTTAGTTCAAGTCAATGTACATAAAATTTGAAGTTATAAAATAGTTTAGGGTATTCTACTTTCTTCCATCTTGCAGAGGACTTAATTTTGTGTTCAATAGATGATCATTAGGAGGCTGTAAGCCTGCATGCAACATGAAATCATGTCAAATTAGCTTCACTAACTCCTTGGCGAGAGGAAAAGATAAATGACATGGATGTGATATGTCTTCATTTCAATGAAGCATTTAAAGAATTTCTCAAGGGATGTCTGCAAACCAAATAGAGAAATGATGGCTATGTGAGAGGATGCTTAGATGAATTTACAATGAGCAGATATGTTCAAAGAAGATAACAGGGTGTCTATTCCTTAAAGCATCACTCCAAGGAAGGCTGACAAATGGTCAATTGATAAAATTTATACAGACACTGTTTTAACCTGAGAAGGAAAACTATCCAAGCAATTGGAGATGTCCCAAAAAAATCTTGGTTTTTCTTTTTTTCCTACTTGAAGAAAATGAACATTTCCAGTGGGCCAGGGGTGGGCCAGAGACAGTGAACACCTCATGTGCATCATCTCATTCAGCCACTTGGTGACCAAACATGAGAGATGTCATCGCCCTATTTTAGGGATGAGGAGCCCAGGGCTCAGAGAGGTTCTTGAGGTCACATCAGAGAAGAACGAAGGAGAGAATGCAGATCTGGTTGACTTCAGAGTCTGTATCACCCTAGCACTAAAAAAGGAATCAAAGCCTGGGCTTAATGTCTGGCCATCATTAGTCTTGTAAAAATTATATTCTTAGACTAGAAAGTAGATTGGAATAGATGACCACCAATGTATTTCCTGAATTCAATATCCTTTCCCCTTTAGAGAGTGTCCATAGCATGAGCATCTTAAAGACACTATAATGTAAGCTCCCTGAGGGCAGGCAGCGCCCTCTCCCTCTGTCCGTGTGTCCTACGCCCAGCACAGCGCCTGGATCATCACAACCGCAGCCAGCACTCACCGAGACCTTACAGAGTGTGCCAGGCGCTGGGCTAAGAGGGCTCGCAGATGTTAGCCCCTTTAAATCTCATCATAACCTCATAAGGTAGACAGTGTAGAGTGATGCCCTTAACCACTCAACAGAGACTACCCTCATGCATGTCAGTCACCGATTCCCCTAAGACGCCAGATCCTCATCTTTCTCACCCTGGTACTAATAGTATCACGTATGGTTCTTCCTGTTGTCCTGCACTCAACTTTTACAGATGAGGAAAATGAAACTTAAAATGGTCAAATTACCTGCTCAGGGTCACGCACGGGATTAGTGGCACACTTGCAGTTCAAATCTAGACAAACACAGTCTATCTTCAAAGCTTAGGCTTTAACCACGGCACTGTGATGCCTCTTAACGATGCATGCACCCCAGGAAAGATGAAAGGCAATGACACAGGGAGGCGAGAAGGCAGGAAGACACACAGGAGGCGGGGATGCAGGTAAAAGTGCAGCTCATGCTGTGAATTATATTCACCTTTTTATTACCTGAGACCTAGAACAATGGTTCTTAAACTTGAGTAAGCAGAGGAATCGCCTGAAGGGCTTGTTAAAACACAGACTGCTTGTTTCTACACCCAGGATCAGCAGGTCTAGAGTGGGAGATTGGAATCTGTAACCCTAACGAGTCCCCAGGGAATGGGGTGCTGGTCCAGGGGTTGAGAACCCCTATCCTGAGGCACGGCATTATGTCTGGGAAAATTTTAAAAATAAATGAAAACAACACTTACATTGTTAAATGAATATGCAATCATCAGTATCGTCTTCTTTCTATTTTGTCTACTTTCTTACTTATAGCGATATATGCATTTATATTATGTATTATATACACACATTACTTATATATTCCCTTGTATGTATTATTTATTATATTTAAAATCATTTGACTCTAAAAGACTGAATCTTTTGCAATTCTGAAAATATAAGATGTGTCAGTTCGAATGACTTATTTTAAAAGAGAAACTAAAAAACAGGTTCTGGGGAGAAGTTCTATTGGACTATTAGACAAATTTGGATCTCTTTTCAAGCAAAAGTAGTAATGGAAACATAATAGGCTATAACATTTATTTTTGAAAAAAGAAATCATGTAAGATTTATCTGGAGAAGATAAAACTGCCATGGCTGGGCAGGTGGCTCATGCCCATAATCCTAGCACTCTGGGAGGCCAAGGCGGGAGGATTGCCTGAGGCCAGGAGTTCGAGACTAGCCTGAGCAAGAAGAGCAAGACCCCCTCTACAAGAAATAGAAAAAATTAGCTGGGCGTCATAGCTTGTGTGCCTGTAGTCCCAGCTGTTCGCTTGAGCAGAAGAATCGCTTGAAGGTTCCAGTGAGCTATGATGATGCCTCTGTGCTCTAGCCAAGGTGACAGAGCTAGACTCTGTCTCAAAAAAAAAAAAAAAAAACCCTGCTACCATGTGGTGTGCATACATTTTTTCCTGATTCTAATTTCTAGGGGGAATTTTTGACATGATTCTCTAAATAAGGGATGTGAACTGTAGTCAGTACAAATCTAAAAATATAGGGGATTACAGAAGTTTTTCAATGGCCAATTTTTTACCCCCCCCCCCCCTCCAAAACCTCAGTGTAAACTGAGATGAACCTTGAACTCGGTGAGAGCACTTCTCAGGATAGGGAAGCTAACCAATGCTTCAAAAATATGCTATGTTGTTTTTTAGTACTCTAACCTGGTAAAGGGTTAAAACTGAGAGATCTATTTGACAGAATAAGTGACAGTGTATTTCATCTCAAATCACATCAGTCTCGACTGAAGAGCAGTCAGAGGTGGCTCCTGTCTGGGACAAGCCCTGCGACTGTGGTGCTCTGTGCTATTGAGGAAGGAAAATGCAAGTGCTGTACAGAGTGAATGAGCAAACAGCAAGAGTCACGTTCCATTTTGTAAATAAAGAGGCTGGATTCTGTTCTGTAAAACCAAGAGTATCCTTCTTTCTTATTCTTCCACCAAGAATTGATATAATATCAGGAAAAAAATTGAGAAATCTGAAAGGTGCTATTTAGAACTTTTTTTCAATACTCAAATAATAAGCCAAACAGTTTCTTAAAATAAGAATATTGGTGTTCATTTACATTAGGATTTTTAAGCTTCTGATCATGTTGTTCATCATTGATATTTTTAAATCTCTGATTAAAAAACATTTTTTTTCATGTATCTTGTAGCAGAGACTATTTTATTTCCACCTTGGACTTGAATTTCCATGAAATTCACAAAATTAGCTCAGTTGATGTGCCTTGTTAAATCCTGTAGAAATGATCAGTTCTTTCTGTACATATCGAGGATGTTTTAGTTTTCCTCAATAAAATGATAAAACGATAATCACTGGTTCCACAAACTTATGACAGTAAATCAAAACACAAAAACAAAAACTCCTGCCGTACATGACAGCCCAAACTACTATAAGATCCTATTTGACAGCAAAGTTCATTTTTTATTATAGGAGAATAGTGCTGTTTACTACATTTGACATTTTCTATGCAAACATCCTTTTACTATTTCCACCTGTGTTAAAATATTTTCTTCATCTTTCCCCACAGTTCAGAAAACTTTTTGATCATAGCTAGAGAGATATAAAGTTAAGCTCTATCGGTACTTACACTGTGGTTTTTGACACTTCTATAGCATGGTTATGTATGTATCATTTGTATCCTATTTTTTTAGAAAGAATTTTTGGTGGGAGGTTGGAGGGGGGAACCTCAAGGGTTATTAAGACATAGCAATTAGTTCATAGAGAGTTTATCCAATTTCTTCCCCGTAAAACTCATAAAAGAGTACAACAAAGCTATTTGTATCATAATAGTTTAGAATTATGCAAGAGGAAGAATGGCTTAATTAAGGAATAAGATGTGGGAGATAAAAGGCAGGAATGGATCAAGGAAACACACATATTAAGAGAGAACAAGGGTCAGAATTTTTCCTTTACTACATTATTTCTGTCCGGCTACAAATATGCTGCTTATGCCACTATCAAAAATAAAAACAAAACATTGATGCAACCCCCTCTAGCTAGCTATGGTTTTCACTGCTACCCTTTGTATATACAAACTCCTCAAGAGAGTTGCCCATGGTCACTGCCTCTACTTCCTTTGCTCCCATTTAACCAAGCATTCGCCCTTAACCACTCAACAGAGACTCTAGTACATGTCACTCATTTCCCCAAGATGCCAAATCCTCATCTTTCTCACCTTGGTACTAGCAGTATTGCGTATGGTTCTTCTTGATGCTGTCCTACACCTGGCCTGCCAGGCTCCACAGTGTGGTCCAAGGCTTGCTCTCTGAACTCACCTTCTACCTCTCTATTCTCACTCCCTCTGTTCTACACACACACCTCCCACAAGCTTTGCACATGCTATTCTCTTAGTCTGCAGTAATCTTCCTGCAGATATCCACTAATTTATTCTCATTTCCTTCAAGTCCATGCTTATCCATCACTTCTCAGAGAGACACTAGCTGGCTTATATAAAACATACCACCTCCTATAACTGTCTTCCCTTTGCCCTGCTCTATTTTTTGTTGGAGCCCTGGTATATATTTATGGATGACCCGGTCCCCCCTACTATCATGCTAGCTCCACAAGGGCGGGATTTGGTTTGGATCACAACTCCAGTGCCTGCTGTATAGCAGATATGTTAATAAACACATACATGTTAATGACCTCAGTAAAGTATGTGGACAAGTCATACATTTTGAGAGAAGAATGTAGAAGTGGAGTTCAGAGTTTGAAGAATGTGGAAGGTGGTACCTGGGGAACAATTACAGAGGAAAATGAAAATCTTCCTGTTCTTCTCATGCTTCCCAGGATTTGTCCCAGGATAGCCATTCCTTAGCAAATCTACCTTAGCTTGGTAAACACTGAGCTTGAAATAATCCGATTGGAGAATTTCTCCTGGAGCAAGAAGGGTGAAGGGTTTGGCCTGCCAGGGCTGGGAGGTGGTGAGAAGTTGAGAAATGTGGCCTGCTGTATGACTCACGGTACCAGCAAGGACATGGCTGAACTATCAGAGGATCACCAGGCTGACCAGGAATCTAAGTGAATCAGAAAAGTCCAAAGAGACTCCAAAACAATGAAGAGAACTGAAGATATGATATCCGGGCAATAGAAAACCTGGTCGCATCTCCATAGTCAACCTTAAATATCAGAAGATTCATTACGTGGAACAAGAGATTGGATTTATCTGTGTGGTTCTAGAGAGAGCAGAAGAGCCAGGGAGTACATGGTTGGGTCAGCCAGACAGCCGTTCATTCATTCTGTCAGCCTTTACCCCAAACCCCTGGGGCCACATGGATTACAGAATTCAGAACTTTTCTAATTTCAGACAGGAATACGGTATATAACACTATCAAAAAGGGCCTGACATAGCACGGAATAATCAAACACATTAATATTTCTGGAGTAAACATATGAATATTCATCTAAGTGGGATGAGGAAAGACTACAAATAGCCTCATGTTTAGTTTTACTGACAGATAAGTTTGCCACAAACCTGTGAATACACTTTTGATTTCAGAAGGTTTTGAATATCCAAATTTTGTAATAGATTATAGCTCTGTACTATAAAATTATGAATAAAACTATATCTATTATGATAATTGTCCCAAAAGTTTGTAGAAATCCATTATTCCTGTTAGGGAATTCATTAAACAATCATATAGAAAATTAAAAAATGGTCACTTATTATTAAGAATTTGGATGTGAATATTTTATCCTTAACTTTTCTGAGACCAGTATCATTATGTAAATTGCTTTTAATAACTATTCACTGTGTTGGAACTTTTGCATTTAATATCATTAATAGCCTCAATATCAAGTACTTGAGAAATCTTTATCTCAATTGTATAAATTAGAAAACTGAAGTTGACCAAGATAAAATAATAGCCCACGGTCAAAGAGCTTATAAATGATAGTGCTTCAGTTCATACTGTAGGAATACAAATTGAGGGAAGGGTTGTTGATAGAATAGAATTGTGTGGTGTTTGGTTTCTATGAATTTATTGAATGCTAAGTCTTTCTGATACTAAGTTTACTGCTTTTAGAACAACAGTGATACATAAATGATAATGGCAGCCGTTAATATTAACTGAGAAGTTTCCATATGTAAGAGAGTGTGCAAAATGCTTTATACTCAGTGTTCTTCTTTAAATTCAGTCCAAGAACTGGGTACTCTGAGTACCTTCATTTTATAGAAGGGGAAACTTAGGCTTAGAGAGATTAATTAACTTGTCAAGGATACACAGGTACTGTCAGGGACATACGTCAACTCCTGGTCTTTTCAACTACAAGCACATGCTCTTACTACCCATCTTATTTGGACTGTGTAAAAGGAAAACATTAAGAAAAATAATCAGAGGTTGTGGGAAATAAACTCACATACAAAGTAGAGAATTATGAGTGCTTCTGTCTTAAAAAACAGCACACGAATTTAAGAATGCGCTAATATCCACATCTAGTCTGACATTTAAAATGAAAGCTACTGAGTTATCTGGAAGCATCTGAAATACCCTTAACTTATGAAATATACTTTTTTTCCTAACTATGCTTCATCTTATTTACCTCCCCCATACACTTAGAAAACTTTAAAGTGGCCAAATGGAATTTTATCAAACGTTCCAAAAATGTTCACCCTTAGGACATAGGAATTTGAACTCCAGAGGTCAATTTTTAAAACTAATCCCATCTCGTAAAAATAATATCTAGGGATACATATTTATTTCTGATGTGCTTTATGTCTGCAAAATATGTATTATCTAACTATGTAACGATAATTAGAATATTTTAAAGATTAAAGAGTCAGTCATTTTACATTTGTCCTTTTTGAGACGTGTCTGTGACACTTTTTTTTTTTTTTCTGACAATTTAAAACTTAGAGGAGTGGGGATTCTTGCTTGGAAACTTCCACTTTTGGCTATTTTAAATTCTAAATGAATGGCTAAATAGCATGAGCATTCAATATATCTCTTTTTTTTTTTTTTTTTTTTTTGAGACAGAGTCTCGCTTTGTTGCCCAGGCTAGAGTGAGTGCCGTGGCGTCAGCCTAGCTCACAGCAACCTCAAACTCCTGGCTCAAGCAATCCTCCTGCCTCAGCCTCCCAAGTAGCTGGGACTACAGGCATTCGCCACCATGCCCGGCTAATTTTTTGTATATATTAGTTGGCCAATTAATTTCTTTGTATTTATAGTAGAGACGGGGTCTCGCTCTTGCTCAGGCTGGTTTCGAACTCCTGACCTCGAGCAATCCGCCCGCCTCGGCCTCCCAGAGAGCTAGGATTACAGGCGTGAGCCACCGCGCCCGGCCAATATATCTCTTTTTGAAAGAGTGTGAATGGCTATACACCTTCATTTTAAGTGACAGTAACGCAGCCTGCCTTAGAGGCCCATATTACAAAACAACAGGGGAGTGTTAATAGTGCTGAAATACACAGAGCAAAACACTAAAGCATTAGTATAAGGGCAGATAGGCTCTCTTTTTTTTTTTTTTTTTTTAAAAACACAACACTGCACTTCTTTCATGTCTCCTTACTGGGTGTAACGGGCTGGAATACTAAATCGGGTACATTTTCCTCCGCTGTTCTACTAGTTCTGCGCCCCACGACTCCTAATTTGGTCGTTTTGGGGTTAATGGAACTCAGGGGACCAGACTCTCTCAGGGAGCAGGCAGGCCGCCCTCTCTAATGCTGGCTCTTCCTCCAGGGCACACTCCAGCTCACCTCCAAGCTCATCCCCTGAGCCACTCGAGGGGCAGAACACTGTGAAGGCTAAAAAGAGACGGTGTTTACCTAATGATGCCGGGTCTAATCTGCCCAATGATGCCGGGTCTAGTCTGCCCACAGCAAAGCAGCTGCAGACTCAGCCAATACAGATGGAATTTTTGCCCTCATCAATCGACATGACTGCTTTTCAAAAATTAATATTTGCTTCCAAAAAGCCAGAAAGCTTGAAGCTCCAAGGGATAGGGCAAGCCCTACTTCCTAACGGTGCGCTAGCACAAGGACACCTTCACGTTCCTCTTCACCTTGGCTTTCACGTTGCTAGTTGTAACCACGAGCTCATTCCACACGACGCAGCGGCAGGGTAGCTTGCTCCAGGAGGGGTCTGCATGCTCTTTTTGTAAAGGCAGAAGTGGCAGCTTTCGGGGTGATCCTCACTCTGTAAGGCACAACTGTCCAAACAGGACTTTATATATAGCTCAGCATCGAGTTTTAAATCATTCCAAAAAGGAATCTGCTAGGAGACATACCGGCCTTTCTCCAGAGAGAGATCAATGAGCTGTGGCGACACGCTGGCCAGGAGCACTTTCTTTCATCTAGAGACAGAGCGTGACACACAGGTGCCAGCCGCACTGCCAGTCCTAACGCAAGGGGCGACCTCTCTAATCAATTGGCAGTGGGACATGGCCGGGGCCGTGTGGGAGAGACGTGGAGACAGCCCTGATGGATTATTTAGAGAATGTTTAGTATTACCAACAAGATACAGTGACAGATGAGGTTGATGAAATAAAGTTTTCAGACTTAGAAAGACATTCAGGGTATCAGAGATCCTAAGTGTTTCATTACAGATCATACCCAGGAAACAAAAGCCAAATAAATCAAAATAGAATGAAGTAAAAGAAAAGTGCTCATAGGCTTCGTAGAAGACAATATTCAAAAAGGATGAGCAGACAGACCTCTGATGTATCTATGCATTAATAAATTATAGTTATAATTAGAAAGCCTAAATTGTAAAAAAAAAAAGTTTTACATCATAGGAATTATATTAGGCATAGTGCTATTTTCATTTATTTGGATCTGCAAAATTACTGCTGTCGAAAAACGGCAAAATCATAGGTCCTAAGATACCAAGAATTTTATAATTTGATTTTAATATGAGATTATAAAAAGTATATAGGATATACAATACCTATTGGTGGAAGAATAAAAAATTTTGAGTTATAAGTTGTGCATGTCTGCAGACTTAATGTAAAGCATAATGATTATCATTTACAATATATACTGTATGCTTGAAATTTACTAAAAGACTAGATCATAAGTGTTCTCACTACAAAAAAAGGTTGATGGATACAGTAGCTTGATTATGATAATCACTTCACAATATATATGTATATCGAAACATCACATTGTATACCTTAAATACATATAATTTTTATTTGTCAATTATGCTTCAATAAAGCTGGAAAAATTATATATATGTAATAATTTTAAATGATGAGGTACTCACACCTTTAAGAAGGAACAAACTGTATACAACAGCTTTCCACATAAGCCAAAGAACCCCAGCTACATGATACTGATTTGCCATGATGACTGTAGTTCAACTGATGGACACTTGAATGAACTAGAAATGTCAGTATCAAGACCATATTGTAATCCTGCAGTCAGTTCTTCAGCATCAGCATGGTTCATCCTCACTGGGTGTCCACTGGCTAGTAAGCACCATATAAAAGGTCTGTCTCTATTACTGTCTGCCTTCAACAAAAGTCTCCTTTCCATAGGCTCGGAATTCTTCTTCTGACCTGGCAGCTACCCACATCTCAAGTTTCTAAGCCCAACTTTGCATGACAAGCAGAAGCAAAAACCCTGAGCAGTGACTTGGTCTGAAGGCCAGTGGAGTGTGGTCCTCTGACAGCAACCAGAAAGGCAGGGTCAAAGGACACCAGGTGGGTCAGGGATTCTAAAGAGGGGGTGAAGTAAAAGATGCACACCTTTAGCCCATAGCAAAGATAGACCTATTCCTTTCTCTTTTATTTTTATGTAATTAGACCATTTTTATATCTAATTCTTTTTTTTCTAAGTATTTATCTCTTCTCTATTAGAACTACAGGTCCCCTGTGTTAAGGAAACTTGCATAATATAATTCCTTCTGTGGAGATTAGATTTGAAAAAGTTTGCAACAGATGAATAATTTCAAAATGCACACACCTGTGCACACATATAATATCTATTATATGTGGGTTTTTTTTTAACATGACTTAGACTTCCTAAAATGGGTTTACACAGGGAAGGCACTGGCTCATTTCATTAGTACAGAGTCAAACTATTGTAAACTACTAATTACCTAAATCAATGATCCTTTTTATTTTGGAATAAGATATGCAATTTCTTTTTTTTTTTTTTTCTTTTTACAGTTTTGCCAACAGATTTATTTCCCAAACTTCGATTTAGCTAAAGGTCACGTTAGTAGTTAAAAGATCTGCTTTCCTTGTGTACATACGAACTACCTGGGCACGGAAGAGCAGGCAGGCGTGTGCCAGGCAGGATGAGGAGGAACCCACAGAAGACGTCACAACTGTGAACCAGCTAAACAGAGCCCACTCTGCTCAAGTGTGGTCCACTTTGATGCTCACAACTCTAATATGAGAATTTTACTTACTTTCTTTTTCTTTCTTCAAAAACAGCCATATTGAGGTATCGCTCACAGACCTTACAATTCACCCATTTAAAGTGAACAGTTCAGTTTTGTTTCATTTCAGTACACAAACAGGGTTGTGCGACCATCTACAACCACGTCGTGTTAGAACATTTCCTGTTCCCCAAAAGAAGCTTCTTCGGCAAGTCACTCTCCATTCCTCTCCCCTGCACCTCACCTCCCCAACCCCTGACAAAGATGAATCTTTGTTCAGACCTCAAATATTTGCCTATTCTGGAAATCTCATGAATCAAATCATATTGTATGTGGTCTTTTGTGACTGGCTTCGTTTACTTAACATTTGTCAAGGTCCATCCATGTCACAACATGCATCAGTGCTTCATTTTTTTAATTGCTCAATAATAATATTCCATTGCACAGATATACCACATTTATCCATTCATCAGCTGAAGGACATTTGGGTTGTTTCTACCTTGTGAATATGATGAATAACGCTAACAGGAACATTTGTGTACAGGTTATCATGTCTAGGAATGTTTTCATTTCCTATAGGCATATATCTAGAAGGAAACTTCTGGGCCACATGGTAACTATGTTTAACTTTTTGAGGAACTGTCAGACTGTTCTCCCAAGCGGGCTGTGGTGTTTGACATTCCCACCACCGATGCATGTGGGTTCCATATATTCTCATCATCGCCAAAACTTGTCATTGTCTGTCTTTTTTATTACAGCCATCCTAGCGAGTACGAAGGGTATCTCACTGTGGGTTTGATGTAGAGTATCTTTTTATGTGCTCAGTGGCCATTCTACTTACTTTCTTAAGACTGATTTTAAAAGATCTCTCTAAAGGCGCCTGAATATGACCCTATTTTCTTTCCGTATTCTGTACTCAAATATACATTCTCGAAATGTCTCGGTACTGATGTCCACTCCCGCTGAGCCTCTCCTCCACCACCTCCCCTCAGCACGTGCTTTCACAAACGATTCCTTTTAAAATTGAGTTTGAGGTCTTATCACAGTTGCTTCTAAACCTTAACCGGAGTTCAGCAGGCAAAGCCAGGTGAACAAATTGCTGTTTGTCAAATAAAGTAACTACTAACATGTCTCGGCCTGACATCTGTCATCAGCTTCAAGCCTGCTATAGAGACCAGCACCTAAAACACGGGAGGGACAATCTCTTCCCTCCTTATCTCTCATGGCTAGTCCCTGATTCCCCATTACTTATCCTGTGGCTCCTGGTTTTTAAGTGTAGAAGAAACATTTTCCCTCTCTCTAAAGCTTCACTCCCACTCATGGGACCAGGAATGAGGTCTGGGAGAGAAGTCCTGAAGCAGAACAGGAGGAGGGATTCACTGCTGTGGAATTCCTCTGCCCCAAGGGGTCAGAGTCAGCATGGAGAATGTCAAGTGGGAATGAACTGCCCGGAGCCTTTGGCTTCTTGCATTTGTGATTATCTCAAAGATCCAGGCTCCAGCAGAAGCCTACACAAAGCTAAGAATTTGTTAATTTGATATTAGACAAATCCAACAGATCTGGTCCTGTTTCTCTAGCAGATTGTAAGCATTATATTATTTTGAAGTATCCTAAAGGCATTCAGAATTAATCCTTAGCAATAACATCTTCTAGCTTGAATAGGAACTTGTTTTTAGCCCATGTAAGTTACATGTTATTTTTAAAGGAGTAATGGTATATATCTTTATTCCAGAAGTATATTTTGATGCAAGACAGTTCTACTACAAACTCTGCTAAGACATCAAAACACATTTTTAGGACACACTAAAGGAAAATTCAGAATCGCTCAGATACCTTACAAACATCTACAAACTTACTAAAAGATGCTACAATGTTTACGCCCTTACTAAAGCAAAAAGATCTTTGGACAAGATATTTTTTTGGCTCTTGGTCCCAGTTCTCTGGTGGGATGCTCTAACTAGAACCACTAACTACGTATTTCTTCTCTTTTTGAACATGAGGATTTTGAGGAAGATTTCCCAAAGTTTAAAAAATGGCAAGATGAAACAGCAAAAACAAAGCTCTTTCCCATCTAATCTTCACCTGAGGAGTTCTCATCCTTCTAAGACAACTAAGTTTTACAAGTGAATTTCCTAATGCCCAGAGTTTCAGATCTTTTCTTCACTCCAGCTTTTTCCAAAGCATTTTAGGAGAAGATTTGATTTCTTGATCTCTAGCATCCTAGTTAATATTTGCTTGTCAATATCTGAGCTGATACTTGAACATTTATGATCCCCCAAGACCGATCCAGCCAAGAACCCGTGAAAAGCAAGTTTTTGCAGGTATCCCTCCAAAATATATCTCACATATACCCTCTTCCTCCAATCTCCCACACTTTCACCCCAGTCTAGAGAGGCACATCTTTCACCTGGGTTGCTACAGTCCTTGCTAACTTGCTCCTCAGGACCACTCCTCAATTTACTACCCACATGGCAGTCAACAATCTTCTCATTACATAAGTCATATTGGGGTATTCCCTTTCTTAAAAAACAAAAGCAACAACAACAAAACCTTTGATGACTTTCTATCGCATGCACAATCAACGTCAATCTCTTACCCCAACCTACAAGGGCCTGAGGGATCAGGCCCCTGCCCACTCCATCAAAGTCATTCCATGGCTCCCACCACCTGTTCTGGGGAGCGCTCAGTCTTTCCTGCCATGTTGCCTTGAACATCCCTCCCCTCTGCCTGGAATGCTCAGACACCACGTCACTCCCCCCACCACCATGCCCCTTCACATGGCTGCTTGCTAGAATTCTTTAGTCCTGCACATAACTGCTACCTCCTAAGAAAGGCCTCCTCTGACCACCTTTTCTAAACGAACCTCTTCCACTTTGGATTCTGCAACATGGCTCCATGTTTATTTTCCTCACAGCACTAATTTCGACTTGCAATTTAGACATGTGCTTACTTTTCACGGCCTGTTTCTCTCATGAGAGGGTAAGACCCACATGGACAAGAATGTCGCCTAGCACATAGCAGGGCACAAATAATTGTTGAATGAATTGCCCGTTATGGCTTAATGCATCCTCATCACTCCTATCCATGAATGTAGGTCCAATTCCCCACACATGCCCAGCCCCATTAGCCACTATTTTTACCATCTAGTTTCTCCATTGCCCTGCCAATGCTTCAGTTATAGAAAGCTGGCACTGGGAAGAGGATTTCTGTATGGGTCATTTCTCTAGAAATTGATGCCTGAGTGAAAAGAGTAAACAGTTGGCCAAATTCATTTATTGCTGCAATCCAACAATGCCAAATAGCAGTCTAAGAGGGAATTTTATTTCGGTATCCGATGTTATTACATAAGAATAAACTTTTCCTTATCTCCATTCTTCAGATATAGCACCGATCACCTTGAAAGTGGTCTCTTCCTTCTTAAGCTTACTCTAATAATATCATACATAAATCTGAACATACAGCTCTCTTGAATACAAATTATGGAAACGGGAATGTTAACATGGCGTGAGGCGCTCTCCAGTGTCATACATAACCTTCTAAGGACAAACATTCAAATCATTCTCTAATTACAGATTTCAGCTGGGCTGAAAGCACACTTGATTGCTACATGCTTGTGCAATTAGAGGAGTAGCTATCCTCTCTCTTGGTTCATCAAAGACTACCTGTCTCAAAGTAAAATAAACCAGTAAATTAAGTTAGACAACACTTTAAACATAACCCTTACTAATGTCACAATTGATTTATTAAATTAAAATGTCTTAAGCTGACTAAAAATGAAATCATGAAAGGCCACGCTACACATTATGAGGTTTGGGGCCCAGCTGCCAGAGCCAGATTCTGTTGCCTAAAATGCCCTTACCTCCCGGACTGCCTGTGAACATCCTGTGCTTGCTCTAAGCTCCAGGTTGAAACTCCTCTGGGCACAATGACTCCCCCTCCTCGATTTTGCCCACTGCATGTTACGCCACACCAGCGATATACTGCTCATTCAAAGACGAGGAGACCCTCATCTAAGGGACTTGAATGTCTCAGCGCCTAGCAAAACTCAATATGGAACCAGTCACGTAGATACACAGTGGCACATTCTGCCTAAAGACTGAGTTCAACTTAGAGCAAGAGTCCTGAACAAGAGCAAGACCCTGTCTTTACCAAAAATAGAAATTAGCCGGGTGCGGTGGCGCACGCCTATAGTCCCAGCTACTCGGGAGGCTGAGGCAGGGGGATCACTTGACCAGGGGTTTAAGGTTGTAATGAGCTACGGTGACACCACTGCACTCTACCCAGGGTGATGGAGTTAGATTCTTGTCTCAGGAAAAAAAAAAAAAGTAGAGCAAAAGTATGAAGTGAAGTTGTTCTAGGAATCTCATCCTCTTCTTTCAGGACTCATATCATAGCCCCTTAATCAGGCTCAAAAGGATACATATTCTCCATCAATTTGTACTTCTTCTAATTAACACAGCTCTTGTTGTTCTAGCTCCACAGGGCCACATTACTGGGCAGGTGACACTAATGTTAGTGTTCCTGAAAGTAAGAGATGCGTCCATTTCTTTACACATTACAGCTGTGGCTCTCTGGATCTTTGGGGAGATGCTTGGCAGAGTAAAATGTTAGTTTACTGCCCATGTTCTGGTGAACACAGTCAAATTGAGAATTTTTTTAAAATTATTTTTCCTATGTTTTGTGTTGCTCAGTGATGACAAGTCTAGATTTTTTTTAAAAAGTAGGATTCTTATCAACAATTGTACACATCTAGTTACAAGTAAATGGAAAAACAATTTTCCTGACTTATGACAAAACCAATGGGTCAACTTCTTAAGCACCAAAACAGGAATCCATAGTGTAACATTTTCAAATAAAAGTTCATTTTTTGGACTCTGAACCAAGACATTTTACCTAACCAAGAATGTAACTGAGTCACAATAACACTTTGTATTTACAGACTATGTTCTTAAGATGTTTAACATGCCTTAGCTAACATCCACCTTGTGGGGAGCCATGCCTGGGATGCCATGTTTTTATTAAATGATGGAAAAACAGCCATTGAACATTGAGAATGTAGACACTGTGCTATATACTTTAAATATTTAATACACTATCTCATTTAGTCTACACAATAACACTGTAAGATAGGTATTATTATTGCCATTTCGCAGGTTAGGAAGGATAATTGATTTTTTTACAATTCTGGAGCTATTCAGTGGCAATTTAGTAGTTGTAAGTAGTAGCTAGTAAGAAATAATAGTAAGTAGTTCGCAGTAAGCAGTAGCTACTAAGTAGTAACTTAGAAATCCGATCCACATTGACTCGAAAGACAGCAGACCTATTCAACATGGACATACAGAAATTCACCATTTCAAGAAATATATGGCATTTGAGTCTGGGGGCGGGGCAAGATGGCTGAATAGAAACTTCCAGCAATAGTCCCTCCGCATGAATACCTAATTCAACAACGATCCATGCAAGTGAGCACCTTCAGAATAACCAAAAGCCAGGTGAGTGATCACAGCACCTGGTTTTAACATCATACCAAGGACAGAGGCACTGGGAAGAGGGCAGGAAAGGTGGCCTTGGGGTCGCCTCCGCCACCCCATCCCAGCAACGCCGCACCAGCACACAGAGTGGAGAGAGACTCTATGTGCTCGGGGGAGGGAGAGTGAAGTGACTGTGGGGCTTTGAATTGAAACTCAGGGCCACCCTGGCACAGGGGAGCACAGCACAGGGCAGGATTCTGCTGGTGCCCACAGAGGGAGCATTTTGGCCAGCCGGGGGGCCAAAGGGAAATCCCCCTACCTAAGTCCTCCCCCGACTCTCAAGTGCTAGTTCCTACTAGCCCCATTGTTGGCAGAAAAAAGAGCAGCCTGGGGCCAGGACTAAGTTTATAAGGCAGTGGGGCCATAAGGGCTGCAGTCCTCCCACAATTCCTGTGGCTGTGCTGGCTCCAAGCCAGTGGACTTGGGGTGCACGTGACACATGATCTGGGGAGACACCAGCAGATGGGACCATGACGATGCTCAGGGAGCTGTGCGTCGGAATCAGTCTCAAAGTTTCCTCTGAGGGGGCATCCCACCCACTTATGTTCTGATGTGCAGTAGTGGAAGACAGCTATGAGGAGGGCGTCCACCCACGTGCCCATCCTTGGACCTCCAAGGCTGCAGCAAGACAGGACTAAGACATTCTTCCCCTGTAATGCGCTTGCTTACCCGGCTGCATCCCAGCAGCTACTCCAAAGTGACGGGGTCATCCCCCCCCATCTTGTTGATGCCTAAATTGCACCATGGCCACTCTCATTGTGGACTCTCATCCCGGATACGATGCAAATAATCGTGCAATGCGAAATCCTCCTTTCTCCATTTTGAAATTTGGTGTTAAATGAGTTTTAACCCTTTTCCAGGGAAACGAGTTTAGATGAGAGGTGAAAGGAGGCATGTGGAGACCCAGGGAGGGGCAGGAAAGGAAGTTATGGGTGATGTGCTAAGGTTAAAAAAATGTTTCCTCTTTACAATTTTCCAAACTGAACAAAGCTTTTGGTAAAAAAAAAAAAAAAAAAAAAGAAAATCACTTAATAGACAGCTAAGTCTGAAGGAAAAGAACAATGATTCAAATATACTTATTTTTAAGCAATGATCTCTTGTATGTCCCTGTATGGACACTCAACTAAAATCTCCTATTTTATGCTAACTCCTACTGATGCATTTGGAGGTAGAATAAGCTCATTGTCTTTTAAAGTAGATGTTTAAAGGCTTTTCCTTCTGTTCAAACTGCTCCCTTTTTCTACCTACTATTCACTGAGGCATCATTTCTTCTATGACAGACCTGTGGAGTCTAAGTAATTAATTAGAAGAGTCAGCACAAGTCTGGCATAGTCTCCATGCTTAATAAATGTTAGCAATTCATTTCACCGGGTTTAAGGAGGCACCAAAGTTGACTCACAAGTGAAAACTAGGTGGACGATCGTGGTTTTGTGTGTAAGTAGACCAAAATGAAGACAATAAGCAGAAAACTGCAATTTTGTGGTAGCGAAGAACAAAGTTCCTCAGGACATAAGTTTTCTAAAGATCTAAAGCAAAGTCGTTGGTAGGGATGTTAGGAAGTATACTAAGTGGTTCGGTATTAGGGTCTACTTTATAGTATAGATTTTGAGTCCTGGTCATTTTCCCACTATATGCGGCTACTTGAGGATGGTGCTGTAAGAAGGCCAGCTTTCTTTATGACTTGATATTTAACACAGCTCTATGCAATTTCATAATCACAGAGACTTTGTTTCATACTCTTAAGAGGAGAGATTTCCTTTTATTTTAGGAAAAGATTTATTTTAGGAAATATGACACAATTCTACAAGCATCTTGAAAGGTCTTTTAAAAAATATTGATCACCTGTGCTTCTTGGTACCATCTGGGTGACATTTTGATATGAACAGCAAATGTACAATGTCTCATGGATTGAACAAAACCAAAAACTATTCCTCTTACCTTTATAGTCTGCTATCCATCTTTTGAGACGAGTGGGTTTATCATCCCAGAAGGTTGTTCAACCCTTCTTACATGGTCTACTTTATGTGGTTTCATGACAGAAGTTATTTTATCAGACAGTGGTCCTGGCAAACTGTCACACCCAGTTATTCCCTGTAACATCACTATGCTGACTCTGCTTGCTCAAACACCAAATTTTGCCAAATGTCAGCACCCTCTTTGACTTGCTACCCCAGGTTGAGGGCCATCTAAAATTTTTCATTGAGGCTACAAAAGTTGGCAACCCCAGTGGTGTCACACCTAATAAAATACCAGATTTAAAATGCCATTGAGCAAATGAAAATACCTACCTCTCTTGTAGAATAAGTTTGTTCTCTTTCTTCCAGAAGTCTTTAAAATCAGAGCTGAATTCATGCCAGATACTGAAGAAAACATTTGGAGACACCT
The DNA here is from genome assembly GCF_040939455.1 of Microcebus murinus. Classification (NCBI taxonomy): domain Eukaryota; kingdom Metazoa; phylum Chordata; class Mammalia; order Primates; family Cheirogaleidae; genus Microcebus; species Microcebus murinus. The sequence goes on along the minus strand of NC_134122.1, from coordinate 47,541,848 downwards.
CCTTCTCTCCAAGTTTTGGTTTCATGAAGAAATAGGCTACAGTCTCCAAAAAGCTGTCAAATCACACATACACATACACACAAAAAAACATAAAAGCTATGATTATTTTCCAATATGGGATATTCATTCTTCATCCAAATGCTGATTTCATTCATGCACAATTATTATGACCGAGAGGACTCAAACTTTTCAGGCACCAACAGTAGTTCTCTTATGGTTTCATGTTAGAGTTTTAGATACAGATAGTAGCAGCTGACAAGAATCCTCCATTCTTATAACTACTCTTGGTCCAATTCCATTTTCAAAATCAATCACTATGTGTTTGACATATTTCAGAAATGAACCTGTTAACAAGATGGGACACAACGGAAGTAGGGGGCCTAAATGTTTTTCTAAACTCTAAACAAATGAAGTATCAGTTATGTGTCCCCAAACTAATATGTATTCTATATTTATAATATATTGCTTATATACTATAAGTGTTTTCTAAATTGCTGGGAGGAAAAAAGTAAGAGTCCCAGGAGACACTGACAGTCTCCAATCAGAGCTCTTGGTGCTATCACTGAGGAGAGACCAATATGGCAGCTAGCACTGTGACACTAGACCACTCATAGTCAGTCTCCAGAAGATGCCACTTAGAGGTTGCTTCATATCACAGCTGCAAGGCTCACAGAAGGGTTTCAAAAGGATTATTTGAAGAAGAACACAAAACTAGTAAGAAGCAGTAGGTTTCTTACTTAACAAAAGTCTTGCAGTCCCTGAAAAGAACCCCAACCAATATAGTTGATAATGCCATGGTGAAGGAACCTAGGCTAAAAGTCAGAGTAAGGTCAGAGATGCTGCAAACGGGTGGCGTGCAAATAAATACCCATTGTCTTTTTTTTTTCTCACTTTGGCCTAGGGCCAACATTATTTCTGCTACACAAACACTCAAGTATGATTTATCCTGAAGTAGAAATTTCTAAGGCAACTTGATTTTGCCCAGTGATTAAAAATATTTGTATATACATACACACATTAACACATGTATTTACACATATCTCTGTGTGGATTCAGCTTGTCTAGTAGCTGATTTCAAATCCCTACCATGAAAAAGAATATGAGCATTAAAAAAATGAAATCTTTATGGTGAGTTTGCTCAGAAACTAAAGGAAACTGAGCATCACACATAAAAACATTCACAGCTACCCCTGACGACAGGTTACCAATGTGTGACTAACTTACTTTGTTTTAAAACTTGCCTTATGCCTGTCTCTGAACAGCAAAATTCTCAGAGATACCAGCTTTTAGGTTCCAGGGAAAGATGAAAAGGCTGATTTAATCAAATGTGTGGATTTCAGGAATTGTAATTTTCTCCATAGTTAGCCTCCTTGGAGAAATGACACAGTACAGTCAATTAATCTTGAGAAAGAGTCAGGCTGTGAAGTGGATATGGTATGGGAAAATTTGGCTGCCATGAGCTATGATAATGACATTAGAATGCATTTGGCAGAATGTGTGGATGGTGTTAGGACTGCCGGAGAGTAGATAGCAGAGAGCACAAGTAGTCCAAAACGTATCTGGATCACATTTTGTTAAAACTGATAAAAGTACACACACAGATCCCTCCTGGCAAAACTGATATTTTCCTTATATGTCTAAAGAGTATTTGTGATCTGTTAGGCTAAAATTAGGTCTCAAATCTTTGACTACCAGTGTATTCTTTTTCATCATTTCTCTGGTCTTTGTACTTCATAAAACTGTTACTGAGCAACCCAGTCTGTTTGAGTAGCCATAGCTAAGTTGTAATAGCCGGTTCATCCATTCAGCTGTCTCAGAACATTTTGAAAATTTTAACATGAGGTTCTATGGTATAAAGGAAAGAATACAGGATTTAGAATGAGAAGACATCAAATCCCGACTCTGGGATGAGCTATATGAGCAAACCATTTAACATCATCATGCATCAGCCTCTTCACCTTTAAAATAGAGATTATCATAAACAACAGTTTTGAAATCCAATGGGAAAAATACATTTCCAAAGTGTTTGCTCAATGTTTTACACAAATTTATTTTATTTACTTTTATTTGATGTATTTATTTATTTGATTGATTGACTGATTGATTGACAAGGTCTATGTTGCCCAGGTTGGTCTCAAACTCCTGACCTCTAGCCATCTTCTTGCCTCAGCCTCCCTAGTAGCAGAAGAATTATCTGAGGATCATGAGTGCTGTCTCAACAGCACTCAATCACCCCACTCCCTAGAATAAAGCATTTTCAAAAAATAACCACACAAATAATTGGGCAATAATTTCTACAGGTTATTAAGGTACCTTGTATATTAGAGGCATTTTGGGTTGTATAATCCTACCCAGCATTAGTTAGCCTTCAGTTAATTCAAACTTACATAACACAAAAGATACCCATTTGGGTGGTAGGGATAGGTTTCCATCCTTTCTGAATTATCTTCTTTATCTAAATCTAAAACTAGGAGGGTCCCATCCACTATATAACAATACAGGATCACTGAAGAGAACAGACATCTTACCTGGGACCTTGCTCACTACACAGGCTGTATTCTATGAGACTCCCTCAAAATGACTCTGGCGCATGAAAAGCAAGTGGTGAAAAGAATTGGAGTTGTAACATAAGAAAATGCAGTAATCACAATAAGACACAAGTCCAGAGGTTAATGAACAATCAAGAACCCCCTGATCTGGATTCTTAAATGGCCCTTCCTGGACAAGATTAGCATCACACTTCGGCAGCTGCAAACATCAAATGGTACAAATATACTTCTCTGCAATGGACTCAAAGCGGAAAGAAGCAACAGAACTCCCCTAAAAGCAGAAGCACCTCTAAATTATAAATGGGTATTTCTGAAAAGTGTCAGGGCCAATCTGAGAACTCCAGCTGAAACTGGAAGGGGTGTTACATACTCTAACATGTGGAAGAGAAGAATAAAAGAGCTAGCAACTTCTGATAAGGGCTGGGAGTAGTCTGGGCTATACTACCTCTTAGTACTACCCCAAGAGAAAATCCCTTTTAGGGCAAAGCTCTGCATTGAGAGAAGATGCTGAGAGTAGAATTCAAATTGTGCAGGATAAACTCAAGAACAAAAGAAATAAAAAATGCAAGTAAAATACATTTACCATTGTGCAAAAGCAACAGAAAAGAAAGCTTTAGATCAGTGAAGCTAGAAAAGTTATCCTCATACATCTATCCCTTTGAAAAGTTCAGTAAAACTAATTCCATGTAAAAATGAGGATGAGAAGAATATTGCCATGGAAAAAGAATATGCCATTCAAACACTAATTGTAGCAAAGTTGTCAAGGTTCTATTTATTATCAATGTAGACTTCAAGACAAAGAACATTACCAGAGTGTCATTTCATAATGATAAAAAATCCAAATAATCAAGAAGACATAATAATCCTAAATGTATATGCACCTAAGGAAGTTTCAAAATTCATGAAGCAGAACTAAATGTAGAACTAAAAGGAAAAGAGACAAAAACACAATCATATTGGATATTTTAATACCTCTTTTACAGTAATTGAGAGAACTAGATAAAATTATCACTAAATATATAGAAGATTTGAATATTATCGATAAATTGCCCTAATTGGCATTATAGAACATTGCAATCAATGGTAGAATATACAAGAGCACATGAAATCAACATAGACCATATACTGAGTCATAAAACAAATCTCAATAAATTTCAAAGGGCTGAAATTATCCCAAGTATGTTTCCTGAGCATAGTGATATTAAATTATGAAAGAACAAAAACAATATCTAGGAAATCTCCAATTTGGAAATTTAATGAAACTAAGATAAATAACCCATGGGTCAAAAAAGAAATCCTAAAAGAAATAAAAAAAATATTTAAAACTGAATAAAAGTGAAGACATGAGATATCAAAATATGTGGGATGCTGATAACGCAGCACTTAGAAATTTAGAGCTTTAAAATGCCTGTATTAAAAAAAAGGCATAAAATCAATTATGTAGGCCTCCAACACAAGAAACTATAAGCCAGGTATTATGGCTCATGCCTGTAGTCCCAGCTCCTTGGGAGACTGAGGCAGGAGGACGGCTTACGGCCAGGCGTTGGAGACCAACCTGGTCTCATCATCCATATAGACCTCAACATTCTATGTCAGAAAACAATAGAGTGACATATTTAACACACTAAAGACAGAAAGTGCGAGCCAAGAATTTAATATCCAAACAAATTCTCAAATGTAAAGGACACAGGAAAACTGTTTTCACTATGAAAGAACTCAAGGAATATTGTTCTTATGACTGATCCATTATCGAGAAATCTACTAGAGAATGAGCTTCTAAAAGATAAATAAAATGGCAGAAGAGACGCTGAAAGAAAGACTGCCAAATCAGGATTCTCAGCATGGGAAAAGGACATAGAATGTGGAATCTTACAAAACGCTGCCCTGAATTAGAACGGGCAAGTACTAGTATGAAGTAATAATATATTTTATTTTATTTATTTATTTATTTTTGAGACAGAGTCTCACTCTGTTGCCTGGGCTAGAGTGCCATGGCGTCAGCCTAGCTCACAGCAACCTCAAACTACTGGGCTCAAGCAATCCTTCTGCCTCAGTCTCCTGAATAGCTGGGACTATAGGCATGTGCCACCATGCCCAGCTAATTTTTCTATATATTTTAGTTGGCCAATTAATTTTCTTTCTATTTTTAGTAGAGATGGGGGTCTCACTCTTGCTCAGGCTGGTTTCGAACTCCTGATCTTGACCAATCCTCCCGCCTTGGCCTCCCAGAGTGCTAGGATTACAAGTGTGAGCCACTGCGCCTGGCCAACAATGTATTTTAATTCTAGTTCTGTCCACTGAAAAGTCTAGTCACAATACTAATCAATTGCAAAAACAATAGGAGAATCTAGATTATGATCTCCCAAGACCATTTCAAACAACAGACCTCGAGCTGCTTGGAGAAATGGCTCAATTCAGGCATGGAGAAAAAATATACAAAATGAACCTGGAGTGTCTTGTTTAAGAAGATAGCAGGGGAGATCACATCAAAAGAATTAAAAGTGAACTTAAAGGTGGAACATGTTAGTATGTCAGTAACAACAGTAACTGCAAAGGACTGAACACATTAGATATGTCTAATTCCATCAGCTCATTACAATGCTTAAGGAAAAAAAAACAACAAAAGGATTTGTTCATTGTTGGAGGATGCTAAATATACAACTTAACATTCTGAAAACTGGTAAACTAAGAGAAAGAATCATACATTTCCTATATAGGAAACATATCATTGAATAACTCTATGAAAAATGAGGAAAGTTTTTCCTCATTCCTCAAAAGAAAAAGTGTCACCATTTTACCAACCATAATGAATTAATGCATCTAGACACTGATTGTCAAAGGCTGGTAACATCACAAAAACAGACAACTAAGTACGTCATGCTTCATCTTGGTAGAACACACCATACCACCTATAAAGTAATCTTGCCAAAATATTCAAAAGTGATCAAGTATCTAGAGCTAACTACCAATATGCAAAAAATACAGGACAGAGGACCATAAACTATAACACTAAGACAGAATTAGGAAAACCCACACTGTGGAGAAACTGTATAGGACATATGATCTAGTTTCTTCAACAACTAAATTTCAAGGAGGAAAAAGTGTTGCAGGGAAAACTATTATAGAAACTTAAGAGATGTCATCTAATTATAATGGTCAGAATTTCTCTATATCCTGTTCTAACAAACTAACAAAATAAAATTAGCTATATATAAACTAACTGGACTTTTGAACAGTGACTTGGTATTCGTTGATATTAGGACATTATAATTGTTCTTTAGGAGTGAAACTGGTGGTGGCTATGCTTTTTTGTTAAAAAAGGGTATCTTTTAGGGGAAATATATTAAAATGTATATGAATGAAATTATGTCTGTTGGGGATTTGCTTCAAAAATAATATGGGGGAAAGCAAGCAGTAGGGATATAGAGGTAAACCAAATTGTTGAAGTTGGAAAATGGATGCATGGATCCTTTGCACATCTTTTTTCCATAATAAAATAATAATTTTAAAAATCAGAAATGCATGCACATACAATGTTAGTACAAATAAATAATGGCTATATGTGTCTTTTAAAATGGCATTCTAGAAATATTTTTAAGAGGCTATAATATTGCTTTAAAGATCTCTACTGGACATTGTTTTTGTCTAGGAGTTCCATTCCACAGATAGTAAAAATAGACAGCTTTGGTTCCTTTGTTTGAAAAGGGGCCACACCACAAACTGAGAACTATTTTATATTCTTTCAAACTTCTCATCTGTTTTTAAGGCAAATGTGTCTGGGAACTGTGCACATAAAGAATGATTCAAAACTTGGTTTTTATTACAACCGAAGGAGGTGCTAGTCATTATCCTAAAATAGTATTTTCTTACCACAAGTGATGATCTCTATGGGGAAGCATGTTCTCCGCAAATGAAATACTATTTAAATAGCATATCGTCAGTTATTACCATCAGTTATTTCCCATCTGTGAACGGGATTTACAACGTAAAACCTTGGATTGAACCCCAACAATTGTGGCGGTACCTTGCCGCAGTCCAGGAAGAGGGTCCCACTGCTCTTCCCTTATTTGTCAGGGAGCAGGCAGTCACTATTTGCCAGGCGCTATGCATGGCAGAGCAAAGACAAAGCAAAATGCAATCTCTGTTCAGTGACTTTCCTGAAAAACATTTCTACCGGGTTAACAAATCAAAGAGCCAAGGTACAGGACAGAGCATTTGCCATTTCCTGCCTCAAGTCCATGAGCTGGAAGACAGACACTCGCTGGTGCTCTCAGATCTGGATCGCCCTCTCAACACTTTCTCTGCTACCAAATATTTGCTTCAAGAAGGGTAAACCCTTTCGTGATAATGTTCAGAAAATGACAGCATCTCCCAGTATCTATTCTTCAACAATCTGAAGAATTTCTAAAACAACTTCTTGATGTATAGCTCCAGGAATGATTGTGACTACAAGGAAAAAAACAAAACAAAACATCTTCATAAAAGCAATCAGGGGTGAGCAATTTAAAGATGCGAATCATCAGCAGAATCATCCATGGTTTTACTTTACTTTTTATTAGCTGATGCCAGAGAGACTTCTCGCTCCAATTACAGTAGTGTTATTACATCTTTTACCTACTGCTTTCTTGCTCCCCTCAACCTGGCCTCACAGAGCAGGACATGATGCCACTCTTGTTGTTAATCTGCCTGGAATGCTCTTCTCCCAGGGTCCACATGGCTGTCTCTCTCGCCTGGTTCAGATCTTTGCTCAGTGAGATCCTTATGAAAAGCCAAAGTTGCAACCCCCTGAATATTCCTTATTTTTTCCCCACAGCACTCACCACTATCAGAAATACGAGATATTTTCTATACTTGTTAACTGTCAGTCTCCCTCCACTAAAATTTAATCGCTATAAGGGATTTTTACCTTTTATGTACTCTGCTTTAGCCCCAGTATCTAAATACCACCTGACACCCAGGGTTGTTTGATAAATATTTCCTTAAAGAATGATCCTCTGCTGAACAAGTGGCCCAGGGGGTGGGGAACCTTTGGCCTTCTGATTTCAACGTTGTTCTTTTTTCAGCACCAAAGGAGGCAAGAAAAGCTTCATCTTTCTCTGTTGCACCCACTTAATAAAAGGATTTGTTCTGAAAAATGTGTGTTCAGTCAAAAGGCCACACTCAAGGATCCAGAAGGACACATGTGGCCCCAAAGCCACAGGTTCCCCACCCTCATCAGACCAAGATTTAGTTCTCACTCCACCCGGAGTGGATTTTTGTTGACATAACTTCTTTGAGCTTTGTTCCCTCATTTGTAAAAGGAGAATGACAGCATTTCCTACCTAATTAAATCCTTGTGAGGATTAAATGAGATCAAGTATGTAATGGGCTTTATTGGTTTGCCAGGGACACAGTAAGATCTACAAGTGACAGTCCTGTTATCACTGTAGCAGCCAGCAGGAAAGAGTCTTTGTTAGCCTTCCTGGTGTATTCAGAGCAAAATAAGACTGGGAACAACATCTTCACATAGAGAAGTTAAGGAGAGCAATTCCTTTCTCTCATTCCCATACCCCCATATAATTACAACTATACACATGGCATTTCTATAAATCAAAAACTGATGTCAATATGTCAGTCTCCCAGGGGAGAGCAAGCCAATGCCAGGGTGGAGCAACCACCCTTACCTACTCATCTATACAATTTATCTCATTTGGCTCAGAAGAAAGTTTGCAGCAGCTCCTGCCAAGAGGATTTCTTCATTTGTGTAGGAAAAAATATATATGCTTTCCCCCTGGAATCATGTAAAAGATGTGCAATAAGAAATTATATCCTTTAGCTTAACTGTACTTCACATGACTTTATTTCATATTTCATGACATATAGTTTATGTACATACAGACAAACACATATACAGAGCTTCCTGGTACCTAGTTAACAGACATATCATAGTCAACAGCTAACCAAAGAGACTTGCTGAAAGAAGTAAATCCATTTAATTTAACCTCCCTTTTCCTCCTTCCATGAATATAGCTGTAGTTGTCAGTGAAGCTAATATCACAATTCATATCTGAGTTGTTGTTCTCATGTTCTTTTGGGTCCCTAAGCTCTGTGCAGACAGGAATAGGTCATTTATTAATTTACATTCTCTCTAATGTTAATGCCAACAAGCTTTGGAACCTAAGTCCTCCCTCCCTGGCTCAACTGCCAATGTGGCACTTTGGGCTACGGTGAGAAACACTGTTATGTTTGTATGTTGTGTTATGTCTATTGTGGGTAGACGTCAGGGATCTGATGAGGTTATTTCTTATACACCCATGTTTGATTGGACTGGCCTTTTGCAAGTCAGCTATTCAGTTCTGGCCCAGTCTAAGTAGACCTGCTTTCCTCTTTGGTTCTTCTGTGACTTTTCCTCTTACTTTCTTGTCCTTTGGGAGTACAGCAAAAAGGCCAGGTACTAAACGAGAGTTTATACACACAATGAGAATTGCACGTGTCTGACTCAATTTAGTCCATATAAGCAGAACCAAGAACATAAAGCAACTTAGTATTAAATGCAAGTCCAAGAGAGCATACCAGTCTAAACGAACTGCCAAGGATCATCATCATAAATCTTCCCTTGCTTTTGCTTTCTTTATTGTGCAATGTTGGATTTTGTAATATTATTCTTCAGAACAAACTAAAATCTCAAGAGGTACATCATTTTCAGTTGAAGACTTCCCCAAGTAATTGCAATTTTTGGAATCCTAAATCATCAACTTCATTTCCATCTCTTTTCTCCACTCCTCTACAGGAACTTACATGAAGTGTAACAAATTTTATTACTCCAATAAGGAAGGAAAAATCCCCTTTCACTTATTATTAAAAGGCCTTTGAGAAGCCTTCCATGTCTTCTAAAAAGCACACAGAATACTCTTATCCCAACGCTCCAGGCAATGGAAAATCAGAGGAATTCAGAATCCTAAGAGGATAAACTGATATTTCTTTTCTCTTAAACTGAAGAACTGTGATATTTACACCTTCAGAGTAATTGTGATCTCAAGCAGCCAAATGCTTTTAGAAAAAAGGTACCTGAACACAAGAATAAGTATCAGCTCAGATAAGAGAGGGAAGGGAAGCTTAAAAATCCAAGTGACACATTTTCAGGCAATGACTGGTGCTGAGGAACAATGTAAGTTGAGACCCATGCTGATCCCAAAGATCAACAACTAAGAAAAGCTCTTAGAACCAGGAATCAGACAGCAACTACAGTCAACATATATTTTTGTATTAGAGCTATTGTAATAAGACCAAAAAAGAAATAAAAGGTATATAGATTGGAAAAGAAGAAATAAAACTGTCTTTATTTGCAGATTAATATATCTATGTAGAAAATGCCAAAGAATCTACAAAATAACTCCCAAAACTAATGAACAAAAAAGCAAGTTTGCAGGAAACAATTCAATATACAAAACTCAATAGTTTTCCTATATACCAGATAAGAATGATTATAATTTGAAATATATATATATATATATATATAATTTATAATAGCACCAAAAATAAAATAGTCAGGTATAAATCCAACACAATATGCATAAGATCTATATGAAAAAACTATAAAACTCTGATGAAAGAAATCAAAGAACCACCAAATAAAAGGAGAGATATTCCATGTTCATGGATAGGAAAACGCAACATTGTCAAGATGTCAGTTCTTTCCAACTTAATCTATTGATTCAATGCAATCCAATGTAATTCCTAGCAAGTTATTTTGTAGATATTGACAACTGATTCTAAAGTTTATAGTGAAAAGGAAAAGACCCAGAATAGCCAACACCATACTGAAGAAGAACAATGTTGGAGGACTGATACCACCTGACTTCAAAAGTTACTATAAAGCTATAGTAATCACGACAGCATGGCATACAGATAGACATACAGATCAATGAAAAAGAGTAGAGTATCCAGTAGACTATCACAAATATAGTCAACTGTATTTGATTTTTGACAAAGGATCAAAAACAAATCAAAGGAGAAAGGTCTTTTCAATGAATGGAATTGGAAAATTGGGACGTCTATCTTAAAAAAAAAAAAAAGAAACGAAACATAGACATCATAGCTCTCATCTTTCACAAAAATGAAAAAAATAAGGAAAGACCTGAAATACTGGTCACTAACTTGTGGAACAGTGTTAATAAAATGTAAATAATTTGAAGGTGTTATATTATTTGGAAAAGGGGGCAAAGATACTAAATAAATGAATATTGTTGATTTAAAGGTAGCTATTAAAAATAGAAGGAATAAAATGTATAATTTTCATGGTAGTCATGAGTATGCACCTTTCAGATCTCCCAGGCTTCCAACTGCAGAAAAAAGAAGTTGACCCGAGGGCCTTGGCTGCTATGCTCTGAAGCCCATCACTTCATTTTCACAAAGGCCCAGGTTTGCTTCAGGCTAGTGAGTGAGCAGCAAAGATACTGATGCAGGTGAAATCCTAGGAGACACAAGACCCTTCTAAAGAATGACTCTGGCTCAAGGACTTCCCATTGGCTCTGCCAAAACTTTTTTATAACTGCACTGCAGGCTAAGACTTTTCTCACCCAGCCTTCCTTCCTTCCCCCTCTTCCATGGAGGTTGGACCCGCATCAGGTCAAACAGCTGTCCCAGCTTCCTCTGGCTCCTTTCCTATTTTTCCCCAATAAATCCATTTTTGGCACTTGATTCTTGGGGAACCTGAACTAACAGCAAGACCACAAGTAGTCTTAGAAAACACAGGCAGTGAGATGGAGTTCTGGGACAGGTTTACTCACCAGCCTCCTGTCTCAAAATAGTCAAAGAATTAACTCACATGCAGACAGTCTTCTTTTATGTAATCTTTATATAATTTTACAAACCTACTTCTACATAATTCTTGGGCCAATTAAGTCCTAATGGAAAATCCTCAGTGAAAGAATTACTACAGAATATTCATCAGCAAGAAGAAAAGTCAATCCAGAAGGAGGGTCTAAGAAGAGTGGTGAAAAGAGAAATTCATTAAATATAGTTATTTAGTGAAACTTGAATCATTAAATGATCATTGATTTTTGAGCCTAAAAACTGGCAATAGAGTAGGAGAGTAGGATACAGGGCTGAGACCAGATGCAGGGGCTTACAGAGTGGGTACAGGTGTTAAAGAAAACCCTCAATCAGAAGCTAACCAGAGGGGCTGATAACTGCAGGCAAGAACCAGCTTCACCTGGCTTGTCAGCTATCTTTACTATCTTACATGAACTTGGGTTGTGGTTTGAAAATTTCTCTGCCCTTGAAATCACCAACACAGTTCTGAAACAACCATGTAAAGTATGAAAATGGGAGGGAATCCCATTCTAGGAGTTATTACCCAAATTCTTATGAATAGTAAAAGCCAACCCCTTAACCTTGAATATTCCTCCCCTCAATTAGTAGGACTTCAAAAGACTCATAACCACCTCCTCCCCGCAGTTGCTCTCTTTCCAGCCTGTTCACTCCCCTGTGCTGTCCCCCTCACCCCAGAGTGTACTTTTACTTTTCAATAAAAAAGCTGTTGCTTGCTTGGCTTATGTGGTACATCCTGAAATTCTTTTCTCTTGACCATAACAAAGAACTTGGACAAATCGCCACCTGGAGGCCAGTAGCAGTGACTAAAACTTGAGATAACAAGGAAATTAGGACAAAGTTTTTTTTTCCCTTATATTGCCTGGGAGGAGGAATACAATAATAAGTGACTTATTCTTTGTTAGAAAACTTATGTTTTAAGGGTAACTGCTAACAAACTGGAAATAAAAATCTACAAAGTCCAGTCCAGCAAAAGGTCAAAAAGGGGAGGATAAAGAAAAATATTCTCATCTACTAGGAGACTGGAAAGAAAAATAAAAAAAGCAAAGGAAAAAAAAGCACACTTGAGTATATACTAAGTTAGTATCAATAAATCAAAATATGTCAACAATCATAATAAATATAAAAGAATTTGAAACAACCATTAAGGAAAATCTAACAGAATGGATATTAGAATAAAAATTCAGATAAGTGCTGTTTACAGAAGGCATGTCTAAACCAAAATAGCCCAAACAAAAATAGATGGAAAGCATATACTAGGAAAATATTTTTTTAAAAGGTGGTGAAAAAATATAAATCAATAGAGAATTACAAGGCAAAGAGCCCCACTCGCAATAAAGAGGGACACTGTATAATGATAAAAAAGAACATTCCATCAAGAGATTAAAAACCATATAAAGTATATAGATTAAATTCTTCACAGAATTAAAAAACTGAAAATTCCACAATTATAGTGGGAGGTTATAATGGAGCCTTCTACAAATTGGTAATGATATAGATTTGAAATTTATGATTAATAAATTTGATTTTTTGATTTAATTCCACTGTATTCCACTAATTTAGCATGCCATGGATTTAAAAATGACATTATTTTATACACCACTAAGAAAAAGTCTTAATAGAAGAGTTCCTCCCTAAACACATGCTTATCATAAACTGAGATACTAAAGGACTCATGTAAAGACAAATGACAAAGAACTGCCTATGCTGAAAGGGACAGTAAAGAAGCTTACCTGCCTCAACTCTGACACTGGGTAGACAGATGAAATAAGCAAGCCACATGGAAATCATGCAGGTTTTCCATTTGAATTCACACTACCAGGCTTCATAAAGAATAAAACAAAACAATCCCTCAAGCTAAAGCAGAGAATTTAATTAAAGTGGTCTCAGGTCCGCAGTACCCTCAGTTCAACAACTTAAAATCAGGCCACATCAACAATTAGGTGGCGTCCACTGTCAGACGTATGCCAGTTTCAGAGACATTACAACACGAGAAAATGTACATCTGAGAAGTGATGAATCATAGAATCACACATACAACAAATTGATTCTTTTCAAGGAAATATGGATATTCATTAAACAGACTCCATACAATATCAAAAAGGAAGTCTCAATGAATTTTAAAGAGTTGGTATCATATAGATTAATAGAGATTAAGTTTTTTTAACTGCAGTGCAATTAACTGTAAATCAATTGGGACATACTTACAAACAAAACCAAAAAATGAAATCCCTACATTTGAAACAAACATAATGAATACACACATAAATAACTCAGTGTTTAAAGAGGAAATATCAAATAAGTTATAACTAAAAGGCAATAAAATACATTTTACAATTTAAAGTTACCTGGATATAGTTAAAGTAGACTTAAATGCAAAACTATAGCTGTACACACATGATTTTTTTAAAGGAAAATAAAAAAAAAAATGAATCATGCACACAACTGACAAAGCCAGAAAGAGTCAGTAGGTTAGAAAAAGAGTATATAGAACTATATAAAAGTATGACATGAAAAGCCAACAAATAAACCAAAAAACAGAAGAGCAGAGAGATAATCAACAAAATGAAACATCTGGTTCTTTCAAAAGACTAATAAAATAGACAAACTTCCTAAAAGACTGGCCATGAAAACATAAAAGGGGGCACAAGCCAATAACAGTAGCACCATAAAGGGACATGAGTACAGAGCGAGTGAGGAGAAGGATGACTATAAAGAGGAGAAAGAACAAACAGGCAAGAAACTGCTTTTAGATTATCTTCTTTGTTGTTCAAGTGGTTATTCTATAACAATAACAAAACAAATGCGTGGATGGCTATAAGGGAGAGGTTGAAAACAGGATGCAAAAGGATCCAGGTGAGATATCTTAGGGGAGGAGTTACTTCCCCCAGACTGGCGGAGGAAGAGAAGCCAGGTGTAGGCAGAAGTCGTCTACTACACAGAAAGAGGAAGGGGCTCCAGTCTGGTGGATTTACTCTATGAAACTGGAGGTGAGCAGTTTTTCCTAAAGTTGAGTGAGAGATGCAAAGAGGGAGAACAGAAGTTGGAGTCAGCTGGAGCAGTTTGAAACAAGAATATCTGGGGGGAAGATATCTTTCTGGATATCTATCTTATTTGACATTGTTGTGTCTAAGCTGTAGTTGGTAGTGTTCTGAGGACAAGGATGTACCTTAAACTTTGAAGCTCTTATAGCAGCTATCACATCCTTACCTATATTAACCACTCATTGAATATTTATTGCTGTGTACCGCAAACTTCTAGCCTACTTCTAAGTGAATGGTTATCATCACTATCTTATAGGCGCGTCATGCCAAACACTTTCCTTAAAGCCTAAGTATCTAAGATGCTCACAGCTTTGATATCACACATAGAGCGGAGAGGCTACATACTACAAGAATCATTATGATAGATTACCCAGGTCAGGTGGAGCCTGGAGTATTAATAGCAATTTTCCAAGTCATTTTTCTAGAACAGGGTGCTCTGAGGTCAATGCTATATAAATTCTGCTATGCTGCATCAATGTTACAGCTGTTTCTCAGGGACATGATGGTGTTTCTAACGCCAGAAACTTATTTTTAGATGTAATTTTCAGAAAGATGTATAGATCTATCTAAATAATCAAGTTCTTCGGATATATAACACATTTCCCACTAGTCTCACAAATCTTCACTACTATAGGTGGGCTCCACTTTTAGATGAGAAGCCCTCTGAACACAGAGCCAAAATGGTAGGATTTTATAAGCTTACAAATTAACTTTTTTCGTTACTTCTATTTAAACTTTCACCAACATAATTAAAGGCAAAAAAACCACATACACTTACTTGTAAATAATATCAGGATAAATATCTCACATTTATATGTCACCGGACAATTTACGAAGTATTTTAACATATATTCCTAGTTTTATCTTTGCACAGTTATTGGGTAGTAGGAAGGGCAGGAACGTGATAACAAAAACAGACTCTTTGGCAGAATTGGATAGCAGCAAAACAACCCTACAAACACCAGCATTTCATTAACTCTGGCTTTAAAATTTCATAACTGAATCCCAGGATTGCACAACAGACTTACTACGTGAGTAACATTCAACTTTTAAAGAGGTCTGAATTCCATTCTTGGCTCTATGCTACCTCACTCCCTGATACTGGCAAAGTATTAATAATTGGACAGAAGTGAGATTCTCTCTCCCCACTTCCTCATCTGCAAAACAGGCACTAAGCATTACCTTACTCATTCATCCTAAGAGTATTAGGATACTCTTAACCAGTTGGCTAAGGTCTCCCAAAGCAGCTTCCTCCTGTCATCTTAGATATAGATACAACAAGCACAGAAGATACAATCTTAGCTTTTGTTGGCATTAACAATTAGAACTATGACAAAGCTCTATTTCACAGGTCACCCCGAGACAAATTCAGAGATGTGAGGCTGGAAAAAGAAAACAATAATCATCAAATAATATCTGGCATGTTAAAAATGTACTTTCAGTGCTTGGATAAACCTCTGCTTCACAAGCCCAACAATATTTGTAAGATATTCCTGGCATGTTGAAAACCGCATAGCGTCGTCATACTGAGTGGAATACCTTTCCTGTAAGAGCGAACAAGGAGCCTCATGGCAGTCGTTGAGGTGGAAAACAAGCACTGCCAAGGAAGTATTTGCAAGCTAATTAGATTCTTTGGCAGCCTAACATTTTTGAAGACACAAATGTAGTTTATAACAAAGTAAAACTATTCCAGTTCTAGTACAAATATATAGAGCCTATCTCTTACAATTTCTGACCAACAGCAAAAAAAAAGTCACCAACGAGACACCACTAAAAGGTAATATTATATAAGCCACTGGGTAACTTTGATAGCCCTCCTATATTCTGTTGTCCCTGAAGATATCTCTTTATTTCTTCGATTATCCATTCTCCTTTCTCACCCAGAGGAAATACGCCCTTGTCTCAATATAAATGCAAGTCAGGGGCTCTATTAGGCATTCCTAAGCCAGTCAAAGCCAATGTATCTCAGAGGCCAAGGTGCAGGAGCTGAGCTATGACATTTCCTGATGGGCTGGTTGACCTGTTGGCACTAGCCATTAAAATAATTCTGCCCAAGAAGCTCTCCAGTTTTCACGCAACTCTTAAGAACCTTTAGCCTGCCCTTCCTCGCTGAGAACCATGTTTGTTTTCCTAAGTACAACCCCTTCCAAGCCCAACTCCCCTTCTTCTCCTCATACCTATGTCCCCATGAATTAGAGTTCCATGAAAATCACCACTGACTGGCTCTACCAACTCCCTTCTTAAGCCTTCTGGAGATCTGCCTATTGAGGAGGGTGGATATCTATACCCCACACCTTCTTTCTCTATTATGTTTATTTGCTACTTTTCCTTAAACAAAGCATGGCCCTCAATAGACTAAAGTATGTCACCCATAATGCTCTTTCCTGGAATCCTTCCATTTACCTGTCTCCTGCCCTCCTAAATGCAGAAAATCAAGGAAGGGAGCTTCCCTTGGTCTCCTCCAGTGCCCTTCCCAACCTCTGTTTCCCCATAATTTTGCCACGCCTGGTTTTGAAATTTCTGACATCACTTATACTTACTCAATTCTTCCTGTGATTCTAACTTCCTCACCACTGCTAGTAACTACACATCATCACTTTCTTGTGTTCTATGACTGTAATAATTGTCTACCCTAAAATACAGATTCTCTCTCGTTATAGCCTGTGATATATATCTAGATCTTCATGTGTAGCAACCAAAAGTCATTTCAAGAAATGGACCACCCATGTCCTTCTATATTCCACCCAGTCTCTCGGCTTCTGTCCTTCTCTAAATTTCTGATAAAAAATAGCTAACCCTCAAAATTTCCACTTCCTTATTGCCTTCCATCCACTGCAATATAGCTTCTGACCTAATTACTCAAATTGGGGTCAAAATTCAAATAAAATAGTTTTTGATAACAGTGCATGCACATTGTCTTCCCATTACTAAAACAAATTAATATTTTGTCTTTAGGTGTAAATCATAGTTGTTCTTAAGCTTTTCTGCTACCTTTGGTTTACCTAGACTTCTATAATACAACATTCCCCTATTTTTCTTCTTTTCACTTTGAACTGGCTTCCCTCTCCACTGTTTGATCCTTTTCGGCCGGCGGCAACTCAAACATGGTATTTCTCGAGGCTTTGGTCTTAGGCCACTGATCATCCGTGGCCACCATCTTCCAGCGTGATGGCACGTACTCTCATAATTTTTGCTTCCACTTGTTTATGCTGCTGGCGTACAAAGTTCAACTGCCTGCCACGCCACCCCCTTGAGCTTCAGAGTCAAACACTGAACCAAATACTCAGCATTTCTACCTTTGGCTTACACACATTCCCAACTTCTCATCTTATCCTTATTTCAGTTTTAGAAACACTACCTTCATTTCCCACATCTGAAACCTGAGGATCATTTGAGAACAACATTGAACTCAAGAAGGATATGAGACTCCAAACAGAAAAAAAAAAAAAACAACTTTCCAGCAGAGTAAATAAAAAAAGGCACACACCAATGTCCATGATGTGTGCTTTCACCCCGGGAACAGAGAGAACACTAAGTGCTTCTAAGTGGAAAAAAAGAGGTCAAACACAAGGATGCCAATCAGAGTGCCGTTAGACTTCTTAAAAGCAACTCTGATGAACTACTATTGAATTATCCTGGATGGAGCTGGAGCCCATTCTTCTAAGTGAAGTATCACAAGAATGGAAAAAGAAATACCACATGTATTCGCCATTAAATTGGTACTAATCGATCAACACTAACGTGCACATATGGAAGTAACATTCATAGGGTGTCGGGCAGGTGGGGGGGTGGAGGGGGGGTAAATCCACACCTAATGGATGCGGTGCGTGCTGTCTTGGGGATGGGCACATTTGTTGGGTAGTGCAAAGGCAATTTATGCAACCAAAGCATTTGTACCCTCATAATACTCTGAAATAACAAATAAATTAAAAAAAATTTTTAAAAAGCAACCCTGAAGACTAGAGGATAATAAGGAAGTAATCTCTTCAACTATCTATGGGAAAATAATTTTCAAGTAGGATTCTATGTCTACATAAACTACCAACTAAGTGTGAGGGAAGAATACATTTTTGAGAACTCGCATGGCTGAAAATATTATATATATTTATATTGTATTACTTTCCTCCTAGACAACCTTCCTAACGAAAAATTGTAATACAAATATGTTAGGATATTGAAGAAGAAGAAATAGGATAGGGACTAAGCAAGAGTTAAAATCACATCCATTATTATCGTAAGTTAACAGATAATAGATAATGGCTAACTTAATAAAGAATGAAATAACACTAAAAGTACATTATTGAAAAACGTGGTAGAAAATACTGGTGGAAACAGGTGAGAGAAATGTGAGAGAGAACAGGGGTGGGTGAGGCAGAGAGGCTGGGGCTTTTTGTTATAAGCCTTGTGGTACTAACTGACATTTTCAACTATGTCTACACTTACAACTTTGAGAGGAAATAAAAATTAATACAAAGTGAAATGAACTAGACAAGGCAACATACATGTGAAAAAACATGAGGATAACAATAAGCTGGGAAAACCTTTCCTAAACAGACTTGACTACTGTGTTTCCTCTGCAACTTGTTACTTAGGGAAAGACCAACAGACCATGATTCACTCAGAAATCAGTGACAGAAACAGAAATAGACCTTAACATCCTGTGCCTACGATGCTGGAAAACCTCCCCATTCTAAATCCTATAAAATTTTCCAATATTTCCTTCCAGTTAAAGTTTCAATTTTAACATCTATTTCCTTAATCTTTTTGAAATTTATTTGGCTGATGACCCAAGGTAAAAATCTACAAATCTAGATCTGCTTCGAACAGAACTTCATCCTAAGGTTGATTTTGCCCTTGTGAATTTCAAAACTTGGCTTCAATTATTTCAAATTATCTTATAATTTTGCTGCTGTCACTGTCATTGATTTACCCACTGAGGAATTTCAAACAGAAACCCTTACCAATAGTATTTGGCTTCCTGATCTGGGACTTGAATATGTCTCAGGATGGAATTTAAAAAATATCAAAGAAAAAAATGCTAGTATCTTTTAACACCTACATTTTTTTATATCAGCTAACTACATTGTGTTTTTCTGACTTATATACTATTACCTGGGAGATATTCCATCCTCTACTCATTGTGCTCTAATCTTATAATTAACCTTGCTGAATTTACTCAGCATCAAATACTAAGCATCATAGCTGAAATAAGCTACCAAGTTTTGAATTTGGACATGTAATTTTAAAATTAGGTTTTTTTAGTTAAAATCATATTTAAGTGGGTAGTTATTTATGGTTACTGATTTTTAAAGTATTTTACTGTAAAAATTACATAGATATTCATTTCCTCACATTCCTAGTACATTTTGACCCTGAAATACACAAATTATTAAAAAAATGCCATTGCCTAATTCAATATAATATTTACTGACTGTAGATTTATCAAACCAATAAAGATGCTTATTACTACTTGTTTTCCTTATCATCTGGGCCTGTCTATTAAAACCCATACAGGATAATTTATGGAGTTTACACAACTATTACAGTGCTAAATAACTGTGCATGTACATGTTATTGGAAACGACAGTGAAGAGATGCCCTCCAGGTACTTATATTAGGCATTTATTAGAACAGAATTTAATTTTTTCTGTTTTAATTTACTAAAACAGAATTTAAAATTTTCTATAGTATTATTTATGAAAAGCACCTTTAACACTATGTAAAATGTCTTATGCAAATATATACCCTAGGTATAGAGACTGCTTTAAAAAATGAAGCTGAAATTCTGTAACCTCACATTTGAGAGCATGGCTTAGCCACTTAAATAGCAGAGTTGATAGAATATGTATTTCAAATAAAGTTGAGAGGTATGAAATATTATCTTAATTTATCCTTATTTAATCAGGAACATATGGGATGTGACTAAACGAGAAAAGGAAAGATAAGTTGTATGAGTTTTGAAAAAAATGAGAACATTTTATATTCATAAATAAAGATAGACATTAAAGGCCCTTAACACAGATTTTAAAAATATGTGTGTCAACCTACACTGCACTGTATTTTTCCTAAGATATCAATGGAGAATATGAGAGCCTTCAAGAGAAGCACAAGGATATGAGTTTTATTTTCTTTCTCTTTTGATTATACCTGTACTCTGAGTATAGTTTGAATATTATGACAATAATTTTATGGTTATTTTTAATGAATCTTTATTTTAGGTTCTCTAAATAAATAACTACCAAGTACCTATCCTACCAATATTCAACCATGGTTTCAACTGTCATTGAATGCTTGAAAGGAAAATCATCTTTAAAATAATAAAGTCTAAGTTTCAGGTTACAAAAGAAGAACTTGGGATATGATAGTCTATTGGATATTCACTTATAACACCCTAGAATAAAACAAAGAGGGGGAGTAGCTACTGCAATGTCTTTATCATGTCCTCTATTCTCTCCCTCCCCATTTTTTACTTTCTAATCTCTGTTGTTCTTTGTTGTTCTTATTGCCTTTTTCATTCTCTGTTCTCTTTCTGGTAGATTCTTAGACTCTTAAGTAAATCAAGAATCTTTGGCCTAGTTTCTCATACATTTCTTAGATCAATTCAGAAAACTATGTCAAATATTCCCAATTCCTTTAACTTAATTACAATGTTTTCAAATCAAGTACTTTTGATCAATGCATGAATTTTTCTAGAAAAAAAATTCATGATTTATTGCTAACAGTGTTAACAAACAAAAACTACAAAAAGACTTTATGAATTATTTTGTAAGAATATATTTTCATAACATTTAAAAGAACCCCCAGTCACTTTGGCAACAGTTTTAGTGGGTTAACTAATATACAATAGGGTTTGGCAATTTTCTAGAAGTAGCATGTGAAATCTACATCTATTCATGTTAATCTAGGGTTTCATGTGCCAGTAATAACCTTTCTCTTTCAAAAATCAGTATAGATGCAAGTTTCTATGCCATAGTATTACCAGAGGGATGAAAACATATTTTCACTGCAAATATGCTAATGTTTCTCCTTAAGAGACTCTGTGACCAGGAGTGGGGTTGTGACCCTGGTCTCACCCAGATGGGCTAATGTTGTTTTGGGGAGGAGGTCGGAGAGGAGCTGTGGAAAACCTTGGACTTTTGAAACATGTTGTTGTTTGAATCAAAGTAGAAAAATGCATATTCTTTAGGGGAAAAAAAATCTGCATTTATTGTATACTTATTGCACGTTGAGTTACTGGGTTAAATAAAATATTTACAGGATCACATTGAATTCTCAGAACAAATGAAGGAAACTGGAGTAGAAAAATTAATCAGACTGCTATAGACCTGGACATAGGGGCTATCTTCCTCCTCGACACTCTCTGTGGATGTGTGATTTCAATGGTGCTAGACCGAAGCCGTTATTTCCCTCCTCCAATTCTGATTGCCAGCTTGACAGTTAAGTGTAGCTGTAATTTCTAAAACTCCAAGTCCATAACAACATTGCCTTTCATGATACATGGACATTCTTCATGCTACTTTTAAAGTTTACCCGCATCTGATAGATGTAATATTCAGCAACAGAAAATGAAATGATGAAAGAGTTTCACTGATGTAAGAGTTCTCACAATGAAAAAAAAATTCAACTTACAAAATATATACAAACGTACTCAATATATACAGAAACATCTCTTTTCAAGATGGCTATATCTGTAAGCCATAGTGTTCCACTAGCACTTTCCTTCTTCCAAAAAAGTCAACGTGCCATTTTTTTTTTTTTCCTAACATTGACTTTAGAAAACTTGCCTCACCCATAAGCCCAGGCTGGGGTAACTGATGACTTTGATGATCTCATGTTGCCTGTTTAGGAGTCAACTAGATTCACCCCTTTGAGAATTTGCAATAAAACTCATAGAGAAAATTCAGACTTGAGTCATTAGTGGCAGGACACTGTGATAAACATCAAGTACAAATGATACCAAGTAATTACACTGTCCTTACTCTCTGTGCCCGGCGCTGTTCTATTATCCTTATTTTAGAAATGAGAAAATGGAGGGACAGAGCGTTTCAATAACTTTCCCAAAGTAAAAAGGGGAGGCGGGGGACTAAAACCAGAATTTGAACTCCCGATTGTTTCTCAGCGCTGGATCCTAACCACAGCCTCATACACTGTACACTTTGCCATGACAGAGACCCTGTGCTTGGATCCGCCTCATTTCGCCCCCTCCCTCCTGAGGCTGTGGAACTCTGCCTTGCATTCTAGAGGCCTCTGAGAAAAAAAAAATGCCTTTTGCAGTATAATTTAATTTAATGTGGCTCTTTATAACCACATGAGACCTTCTAAGGACACTCTTTTAAAGCTGAGTTCTAATTCGCCTCATAAAATGTGTATGTAGATAAAATCACCTATAACTGCTTCACTTTCTCATGTTTTCATTCTTTCCAAAAAAAAAAAAAAAATCTTTTCTCTCCTCTGACAGTGATCTTAGACTATATTTATTTAGCTAGTTTTTCTGGAATATCTACCGTGCTTGAAGTATATTTTCTCAAGTTGTACAATCCTAATGAATTTGCATCATGTTACCATGGTTAAATACACCTGATAACCTCAATTATTAACCCTTACCCTTTCTATTAATTCCATTTTTAAAAGATGCAAGACAGTGGACAAAAATAGCATACCCCTCCTTTCTTGCATTATCTTCTTCTTCCTACACTACAAGCATTTCGAGAACACAGTGACTGAGAATCTCCAGTAAACACATTGTGAGTTCATTACTCTTCTTTTCGTTCTTAGGGGACAAAAGTTTAGGAGTTCTAACCTCCATTAACTGGGAGGGGAACGTAGCTTCTGGTGACAGTTTATTTCACTGTAGGCCAAAATGTATTTTTAAATATTGGGGTGGGAAAGATCTTCTCAACTTTATACAACAAAAAAGCTTCCATTTTTATAGCAAAACTTTTTAAAAGGGCAAACATTCTTTGATGTTTCCTTTTTATTTATCAACCCAATCTGGAAAAAAAAAAACATATTAAAACTCTCTGAAGCAGAAAGTCCTAAAGTCCTTCTGTTCTAAATGTACTAAAGCTAACAAAAACATTTCAGGAGACCCCCATCACCTCAGAATATTCCTTTTATAACTTTCACAGGCCAGAAAATCTGCAAAGGGTATCACGGATTCCCACACTGTTAAAAGTCACCGGTTTCCTAAAAATCTAGAACATGCAGCCACAGAAGAAAACCCATTTGTGCAAAGAAAAGTGCTGTCTCTAAAACTTACCACCGTAAATCTTCCGGCAGGATCAGAAGTAGTTAACTAAGAAACCCAAATTGGGAAATAACAGACTCCAACGTTGTTTTACATTATCAATATTGTTAAGGGAATGATGTCATTGTTTGGGGCTTTTGCAAAGACATTCCATGTCACTTCAGTTTTAATACCAGGCTGGAGCCTGCCTGGTCGGCCAGCACAAGCCAGATAAACACAGACCTGTAGTCTTTCTATTCATCTCCGGATAGTTACTCAGAAAGATTCTGGAAAATATGCCTATTATGAACTAAACATTTCACTTTTCATTTTATCCATGTGCCAGAAGTCCATTCCTCGGATAAACACTTTACAAACTGACACTCTAAAAGTCACTAAACATGATAAAGTATGTGTGCATCAGTTCAAGACTGATTAAATATTTTCTCTCCCATGACGAATGAACAGTTACATACTATATGAAACCATTGGCACCAACATTCTTTTTTTCTTTCTTTCCTTTTTTTTTGTGTGTGTGTCTCTATTTCACATGAAAGATTAATTTTCCATTTCAACTCATTTGTTATGCAATCCTGGCTTTGGAAAAATACCACTCAAGCAATGTTACATGCAGAAATAGTATTTATTTTTTAAAATATCCGACACAAAGTTCTTTCACAAATGTGCTTTCCTCCTTTACTATTTCTTGACTTCTATTCCTGGTTGTTTCCAGTTGCCTTTGCTATTATTTAAGTGAAATGAGGGAGAATATTTTTTGAAAAGATCCTATGATGTGCGTTTAAGTATGTTTTAAAACTATACAGTCAAATCTTTACCAAACAATTAGCATGTATGGCCTATCAAAAATGCAAACATCTTCAAAATAAACGTTTTAATCTGTCGGAAAAGTCACAAATTTCCTAGAAAAAAAATCCCTTTAAAATGGTCAGAGTGGTGCACACGTGTTACTTTGTTTGCTGTTACCCATAAAGGGTGATTTCAGTGTTATACCACCTTTCACACCCTGATTTTCTTTGCTTAGAATGTCAAGTCAATGGACTGACAAAGGTAAGTTATCTAATAGCTGCAATTTAATTAAAATTTTGCTTTTAATCATTTCTATCAGCTTTATTGATGTCAGAATTAAAGTTAGTAAAATTAAAGCAACTGACAGCCAAAATAAACAGTGTTTCTAAAATCTGTTCTTTTTCTATTTCAAAAGTCCGTTTCACCCTAAAATATGGTTTTTACTTGTGGAATTTAAAGACACAGAAATTCAAAGAAAAAAAAAATTAAAGTTAGCCATAATGGATAAAGTCATAAAGATTTCAGAGTGTGGTTGGGTTATGTCTATTTCATAACCCCAAGTCTCATTATTCTCTAAATGTAAAGGAGTGGACACTTATTGAACAAATTCAACAATTGCTACATTCTCTGCCTATGAGGCGACATAGACTCTAAGTAATTCTGTGGGAAAATGAAAACAATCGTATTTGCTTTGGTGATACTTTTCCACAATTGAAGAAAGACATGTATGCTAATTAAAAATAAAATAAAAGCAGAAGCTGAAATAAACACACACAGTGTGGATGTGGCCAACACATTTTGCTGAAATCCGTCCTGTAACACAATATGATAGCTTGGCCTGCCCAGAGAAATCGTCTGAAGATGAGATTTGCCTTTGGGTTCTGGGTGTGATTCAGGACTCATCTGTCCAGCTGCCTTACTTTCTGGGAGAACGGAAGAGTTTATTCAAACTATTTATGCAAAAGCTATATATTTTTATTCATGTGAAATAGGAGCTCAAAGTTTCACTTTTCAGATTAACAGCAAAAAAAATGTGTGAATAAACACAATTAGTACAGAAAAACTATGATGCCAACAAATGAAATATGAAAAGAGATCTGACTCACTTTAAAAAAACACACTAAACCTTATTTCTTTTGAATATTTTTACTGATAGAAAATAATTCTAATTATCCTAATTCTTGATACAAGTTTAGTGTATCCATTTTAATGGACTAAGGGCTAGAACGTTTTTTTTAAAAAAGCATATTAAAACATAAAGACAAAGAGTATACTTCCTTTCAAAGCAAGCTGATAATGTGTGTGTGTGCAGCTTATAAAACATTTTCACGTGAATACGTTTTTCAGAGAGGCCTTTTACAAGTGGCACGTGGAGAAGTTTTGCAAAGAACAAGGCATGCCATTCCTACGGCAGCCCTAGAGGACGGAAGGGCCAGGTTCTATTCCTTTTACAAATGATGAAGTGGAGGCCCAGGCACTTTATGTGGTTTATCCACCTGCAATTCTGGGGCGGCAGAGTGGGCTAAGAGGAAATGTCACTGTCCTGCCCACCACACGGTCCTGCCTTCTTCCACGGAAACCTTGGTAGGCATATGGAACTCTAAATTGTCTCAGAAGCTTTGGGAAACTTCTCTTTTGGTACAGAAAAGGCTCTTCACTCACTATGTGAGCCTCCTTTGATCCCTAGGGCACTGGATAGCCCAACTCAGCCATCACAATTATCTGTAAATGACTCAGCCACCTCTAAAAAAAAATCAAAGCACATAAATTTGCCACGAATTTGTCACTGGGTCTCTTGCCACTGGGTATAAAGTAAAACTAAACCATCTTGAGCTATAACAGCATCACTGAGATAAAAACAGAACTTCACTGGAAAATTCCTTTGACTAGGAGATATTCATACAACTGAAACGTCCCCGTTTATTCTGTACCCCACAGTTAACAGGCTAATTAATGGAAGGCGGGAAGATGAAGATGACCCACTTTGTGGTACTTAAACCTGCAGACCAAATGGAAGCAATCTGTTTATATACCGTCTTTACCTCCAAAGTAGATTTCGTCTGGCTTATAATAATATGCTATGCAGAACATAGTAACTATAATAAAAATAAAAGGAGAGATGGAAGACTTGAGAAATATATGCCTAAACACATATTCCCTGCTTTTTCCTCCCTCGGGACCTTACTGAGACAATAGAAATATTTAGGGAGAAAACGAAGTGAGGCTGTGTGTATATGTGCGTGCACATGTATATGTTTTATTTCAATTTTTATTGGTGGTGGCAGTGGGGGGAGGTGGCCAATTCAAGCACAAAGAAGAGTGTCATAAAAGACCGAGGCTTTGGGTACTAAAAAAAATTTTTATAGTTGGAGAGCACATTTGGCGATCCACTGTTGAGAGTGGGATGGTCTCACAGTTAGAAAGGAGACCTAGGACTCTAGAATCTGGGTCAAAGTCCACCATTCCTTCAAAAGCCAGAGAGGAGGCGGCCATCTGAGCAGAAGCCCTTACTTAGTACCCTGGGCGGAAATGTTTCTGCCTGCTCACATACACAGCCCTAGGAGAACCAGTGGATGCAGCTAATGCTGGTATACTTACTGTGTGGATATTAGACAGACTATATGCAGGAATGTATGGTTTTACTTTTAAGCCTGGCTTCCCAAGAGTTGTCCCTGCGTTAGAGCAGCTTATCGTTCAGCCAGTGTTTGTGCTGAAGCCCTTAGTGCCAGAGAGCCTTAGAACATGTGTTGATGGAACGTTGATGCATTGATGAAACGTTTCCAAGACTGCCCCACCTCCTGGCCCGAGGCTCAGGAGTGGGTGCAGTCTAGTATGCTTATACACAGCCTTCCTAGCCTCTGGGATTAATCTGTAATCCCAGATGGCTATCTTTTTGGCTACAGTTTTCCCTTGTTCTCTCCATTGAACTTCTGATAGCTTTGCCATTTTGTTTGCTGCTGCTGTATCGCAGACCTACAGGTGCCCCCTCAATTGCTCTCCACCGAGACCTCCATTGTTCTGGACAAAGCCCTTAGGTATGGAACTCTCCCGGCTCTGTTCCAGATACAATCAGTCCTCTTAGCTAGAGCTCCAGACCTCTGGACAGGACTTCTGCGCACAGGCACAAGGGCTAAAGCTAGGATTGGGACACAGGCCCACTTCTCCCACACTGACATTCTTACCCTATAAGCAAGAGCTGAGGTGCCTTCCCGCTCCTGGCATAGAATATCCACCCTAAAAGTCAGCTGGGGTGGGAGCATTAGGGCCCAGATTTCTTGCTCTGCTATATCTGAGATAGAGCTTCCACCCTACAAATTGGGGCCAGGTTGAGGATGGGGGGTGCCTCTTAACACCTTGCACCATTAGTCTGGAGCAGAGCTTCTGCAATAAGCCGAGGTGGAGGGATGAGCAGTGTAGACAGCCTGCTGACGCAGGGGGAAACCACAGCCTCAGCTGGGGCAAGTGGGAGAGTGGAAGTCCCCACCTTGGTGGCCACACCTGCCTGGATTAGCATTCCTGCTGCAGATCTCCTAGAGCTGAGTTGGAGGGGACAGGCTGTGACGCACATGCCACAAACTCTCACTGTTCTTACCACGATTTAGTAGGTTTTCTTGAGTGAACGATTCTCCCCTTGCTGTGTGCCTATAGAATAATTTCTAGAAATGTTAAATGACTGTTTTATATAGTTTTCTCCAGTTCAGTGGGTGGTTGTTGGGAAGAGAGTTCAGGCTGGAAGTCAGTCTCCCATGCTCAGGTATTCTGTGAATGTAAGGGAAGGGAATTTTGAAAACCTCTATGAGGTTGGTGCTCTCTCTATATATTTAACTCATGCACTTATTGTGAACTGACCATCGCACTTAAAATGTGGACATTGTTTCTCTTTTTTCAAAGATAAGGACACAGATGCAAAAGCTGAGGTAAGTCCTTGGAACCACAGTGCCAGCAGTTTGGCGCGGGTACTGAAATACACATCTGGTGTCAAAATCTATGCTAATTAACCATGCCAGCTGCCCAGCACCGATTCAATGCAGATAGTGAGAAACACAAAAACAAATACGTGGCCTGAGTCTGAAATCTAACTCTTTTCTACCACCAAACTTTTTATAATCCCTAATTATAAAAAGAATGTGAAAATAATATAGCAATTAACATGTATTGATCACTTACTAAGTACTAAGCATCTTTCAGGGATTATTTCATTTAATTCTCACATGCAAAGTTGACACTATGATGTTGGCGTTAATGTCATAGAGCTATCACACGTGAGAGGCAGGATTGAGACTCAAAAGGCTATGGGATCAGAGTGACACTGGCTTCCTGCATAGAATTACCACTGATTATCTCCCAGGTTACACAGGATAACTGAGAAAATGGTATAGAGACTTACTTCTTTTGGAAAATGTCAAATGTTTCATGTTAGTCATTATTCTTACTTTTACTTTTGAACTTAATTGTAAAAAGATGGCTCTTTTACTAAGTTTTGTCATTAGCCAGTAATTTTTTCATGTGACTAACTGAAATTTCTCTTTGTTGTAATTTAAGGTCTCAGTTTTTTCTTCTCATAGAAAAGGGACAATTCTATTTACCAGTTTGCCTAGGACGATATTTTATATCAACCCAAGAACTACAAAATATACGATATCTATTCACAGAATATAAAGAATTTTGCCTACTAAAGTAATAGCAGAGACCTTTTTTTTTTTGAGACAGAGTCTTGCTCTGTCACCCTGGGTAGAGCGCAGTGGTGTCTTCACAGCGGCAACCTCAGACTCCTAGGCTCAAGCAATTCTTCTGCCTCGGCCTCCCAAGTAAAGCATTTTTCCTCAAGAATAATCAAACTTCTCTTACAGAGTGTAATAGTTCATTTTATGTGTCAACTTAGCTAGGTCACGGTGCCCATTTTTGGGTCAAACACCAGTATAAATGTTGTTGTGAAGGCATTTTTTAGGAGTGATTAACATTTAAATCTAATATAATCTAACATTTAAATCTTCTCAAAGTCTAATCAGTAGACTTTGAGAAAAGCAGATTCCTCTTTATAACATAGCTGGGCCTTTTCCAATTAGTTGTAAGGTCTTAAGACTGAGGTTCCTGAGTAGAAAGGAATTCTGTCTGCAGACTTCTTTGGGACTCAAGATTGCAACATCAATTCCTACCAGAAATGCCAGCCTGCCCTGCTAATTTCAGACTTGTAAACTTGCAAACTCCCCTACAATCACATGAGCTAATTCATTAAAATAAGACTACTTCTCTTTATATGTGTGTGTGTGTGTCTATAAACATACATATATACACAAAAAAACAGGTATACAGCGGATATTGTGCATTAGGTTCAATAAAGTAAATATTGTAATAAAGTGAGTCACATGAATTCTTTGGTTTCTCAGCATACAAAAGATATGTTGACACTATAATGTAGTCTATTAAGTGGACAGGTGCATTATGTCCAAAATACAAAGTACATACTTTAATTAACACTTTGTTGCTGAAAACTGTAAATGATCATCTGAGTCTTCAGAGAGTCATAATGTTTTTGATGTTGATGGTTATGAACTGATCAGGGTGGTGGTTGCTGAAGGTTGGGGTTTCTATGGCAATTTCTTAAAATAAGATAACAATGAAATATGCCTATTGATTGACTCTTCCTTTCACAAAACATTTCTCTGTACCATGTAATGCTACTTGATAGTATTTTACCTGCAAGACTTGTTTCAAAGTTGGAGTCAATCCTCTCAAACTCTGCTACTACTTTGTCTATGAAACCACTTTCTTTGCTCATTCATAAGATGTGAGTCTTCATCATCTCCTTAAGTTTTATCATGAGATTATAACAATTCAGTCATATCTTCAGGCTCCAATTTTAGTTCTAGTTCTGTTGCTGTTTCTACCACATCTGCAGTTACTTCCACCACTAAAGTCTTGAACCCCTCAAAGTCATCCATGAGGACTAGAATCAGCTTCTTCCAAACTCTTCTTAATGATGACATTCTGACCCTCTCCCATGAATCACAAAGGTCCCTACTGGCATCTAGAATGGTAAATCCTTTCCAGGAGGTTTTAATTGACTTGGACAGATCCATCAGAGGAATCACTACCTTTAGCCTTACCAACTGTATTTCTTAAATAGGAAGACTTGAAAGATGAAATTACCCCTTGATCCATGGGCTGCAGAATGGATGTTGTATTATCAGGCATGAAAACAATGCTCATCTTCCTGAACATCTCCATCAGAGCTCTTGGGTGACCAGGTGCATCATCAATGAACCTGGTCACCTGAATATTTTGAAAGAAATCTTTTCTTCTGATGAGCAGTAGGTCTCAAGAGAGGGCTTAAAATATTCAGTAAACCATACTATGAAGAGAAGTGCTATCCTCCAGGCTTTGTTGTTCCATTTATAGAGCACAAGCAGAGTGGATTTAGCATAATTCTTTAGGGCTCTAGGAATTTCAGAATGATCAATGAGCAATGGCTTCAACTTAAAGTCACCAGCTGCATTAGCCCCTAACAAGAGAGTCAGTTTGCCCTTTGAAGCTTTGAATCCAGGCATTGACTTTTCCCCTCTAGCTATGAAAGTTCTATATGGCAACTTCTTCCAAAAGAAGGATGTTTCACCTAAATTGAAAATCTGTTGTTTAGTGTAGCCATCTTCATCAATAATCTTAGCTAGATCTTCTGGAGTCCTTGCTACATGCAGCTTCTCCACAGCACGTGCTGCTTCACCTTGTACTTTTATGTAAGGAAATCAGCTTCTTTCCTTAAAACTCATGAATCAACCTCTGTGAGCTTCAAACTTTTCTTGTGCTGCTTCCTCGCCTCTCTCAGTCTTCACAGAATTAAAGAGAGTCCGGACCTTGCTCTGGATTTAGTTTTGGCTTAAGGGAATGTTGTGGCTGGTTTGATCTATCCAGACCACTCAAACTTTCTCCATATCAGCAATAAGGCTCTTTTGCTTTCTTATCATACATGTGTTCACTGAAACGGCACTTTTAATTTCCTTCAATAATTTTTCCTTTGCATTCACAACTTGCCTTAACTATTTGGTGCAAGAGGCCTACCTTTCAGCCTATCTTTGCTTTCAACATGCCTTCTTACTAAGCCTAATCACGTCTAGCTCTTGATTTAAGGTCGAGATGGGTGACTCTTCCATTTGAACACTTAGAGGCCACTGTACGGCAATTAATCGGCCAATTTTCCTGTTGTGTCTCAGGGAATAGGGAGGTCTCAGGAGAGGGGGAGATGGGGGAGTGACCAGTCAGTGGAGCAATGGGAACATACACATTTATCAAGTTTGCCATCTTAACATTCATGTAGTTCATGGTGCCCCAAAACAATTATAATAGTAACATCAAAGATCTCTAATCACAGATCACCATAACAGATATAATAATGAAAAAGTTTGAAATATTGCAAAAGTTACCAAAATGTGACACAGACACACAAAGTGAGCACACAGTGTTGGGAAAAATGGTGCTGTTAGACTCTCTGGTCGCAGGGTTGCCACAAAGCTTCAATTTGCAAAAAACGCAATATCTGCAAAGCATAATAAAGCGAGCACAGTAAAACCAGGTAGGCCTGTGTGTTTACATATATGTCCAATTGATTCTGTTTCTCTAGCAAATTCTGACTAATAAGAGAGAGGGGAGAAGAAGAGATGATTGAGGCAGAGAAGCAGGGAGACTGCTGAGATAGTTTTCCATGTTCACCCACAATTCCACGTCTCCATTCTGGAAGTGAAGGTGCAGCCAAAGGAAGCTCGTGGCTTCTTACCTAGACTTTACTTTTGAAGGTAGAAATTCAATAGCTTTTCATAACCAAACTCTGAAACAGGGTCCTGCTCTTTTCCTTCTTTCTTGTATTTCCACAGTCCTAAACCCTATTTAAAAGAGAAGGTGCTAAGCTATTCACGACAATTTGGTATTGAACAGAATTATACATCACCCAGCATCACAAAAATAAAATTCATAAATTCATTGCAAAATGAAAGTACACCATTTTATTAGATTTGTTTTCGTTTTATGCTTGAAAAGAAAAAATTGAACTAATAATTGCTTCCTTCAGATGAAATAAATATACTGAGGATTTTACAAGCCCATTCTGAGAAGAAATATATTAAACAAAAGTAATTTCTCACCATTTATGGGTCTCTGCCAATGAATTCTCCTCTGCCTCTTGATCAATTTTAGCTGAAAATACAAGGAAAGTACATGAGATGACCTTTGGCAGTTACACTATCTCAAGCAAGATATGACCTCAATAATACACAATTTTAATTATTAATTCAAATGTACTCCAACCAGAAGTTTATTTCAAATCTGCAAATGTCACAAATATGTGATTAAAAAGATTAAATTTAATTTTAATTAACTTTAATTTTAATTAAATTGATCCTATTATACTGATGCAGATATGTTACATAACCAACGAAATTTTTCAGATTCTAAATAATTTCTTTAAATCATTCATATTAACCTGCAAAAAGAAAACACTAATTTCATAGTTACCTCAGATGTGTCAGTATTCAAATGCCAACAATTAGCTGAAAATAATTCCCTCAAGCAAAGTTGCAAACGCTAAGTCAAGAAACTAAACAGAACTGGCATGCAGTAACGTTCTCAGTTATGGTAAGAATCCGGAACTCATTGCAATTGTGCCCTCCACACCCGAACACAGGTGAACAGATCATGGTCTGCTCTGAAAGGGGAGAAGGTGATAATGTACCCATTTATTTGCTATCATTCTTTTGTCTAAAAATAAAGAATGGTAGTCTGACACAAACCCAAAGATCAAACTAAGAAAGAAGATTAAATCAATATTTCAAATTGCTTAAAATAACACAGGTACTCCTTCATATAGATATAGATATATATAGGTATAGCAGTGACTTCGAGTTTTTTTGACAAGTAAGCACTCGAGGAATTTATGTATTTCTCCACCCCTACCCATCCCCACCAACCTCCATATGTATATATTTGACATGAAAGTGTCAAAGATACTTTAACTTCATGCAATGCTCTCTGATATTTTCAGTATATTCCACTGGATTTTAAAACATTAGTTATGATCTGCTAAATTGATTTCATGACTCGCTAATGGTTTGTGACCCACAGTTTGAAAATCACTGAGTAAATCGTAAGACAAAAAGAAAAGAAAATAGATTAAAAATACTCTGGAAGTAGTGAAAGTAGTTGTCTTTTTATAATCATTCCCCTTTGGGTCACACTTGTGGCCATTTGAAGAAATTAGGAGGCAAAGTGAAACAGGGAAAATTGATCATAAAAAAATGGAACTGTGCATGAAACCAAACCCACAGTCACTTGGGAATTGTCAGTGTCTCTATTACTACTTAAAACACAATAGCACAGTGTGGGCTGGTTAATGTTTTACAACCTCAAGACAGTGTTTTTGCGAAGGTCTGTGCAGTGTCTGCAAAGTCATAACTGAGTGTTATGCTGCCACTTTTTGCAGGATTTTCAGGATTTAACAGGGATCACTTGAGCTGGCAGCAAAGATTTTTTTTTTCTTTCTTTCCTTTCCCTTTCTGTACTTCAGATTGTTTACATAAACGTACAGGTCAATTGTTAACCATATTAAAAAACAGAATGAATGTTCTATAGTTTTACTTCGAAAAGGCTCCAACATGAACACATTGTCTTATAAAAATCTGCTCTGAGTTGCCTAACATAAAAAAAAAAGACTTGCTTCCAGAAACAATTCTAGAACCACATAAAGTTTGTTTAAAGGAAAATTAAAAAGCACCACAATGCACATTATTTTCGAGAAGAAAACTTTTCCAATGCCTTTCACATGTCTTTTTTGTTATTTATAAAATACACAGATTAAGACTGTGATTGGAAGAAAGAATTTCTGGACTATTTTAGAAGATTTAAGTAAATGATTTATGAAACTTAAAAATGCACTATAGTAAAATGAGATGCCAGAGATCTGTATTTTATTCCTGATTCTGCCACTAAAATGAGCCATGTGACCTTTGGCAAACAGATTAATCTGTTTGCCAAATATGTAAAAACTATTTAGCATAGTACCGCCAACAATTAATAGGGACTTAATAGATAAATATCCTTTGAAAATTTTGGACTTGAAGATCTTAACATTTTTGAAGTGATATACAGAATCATGAGCTAGTCAACTGCTATTTTTATTATATTCCAACATTATATGCAATAAAGAAAACACATACAGCTTTTCTAAAAGCATAAGCCCC
This sequence comes from Microcebus murinus, assembly GCF_040939455.1. NCBI lineage: Eukaryota > Metazoa > Chordata > Mammalia > Primates > Cheirogaleidae > Microcebus > Microcebus murinus. The sequence goes on along the minus strand of NC_134122.1, from coordinate 47,507,188 downwards.
CAAATTGTGGTGAGTAGAATAAAGTGAGTTTCACTTGTTCGTAATGATTCCTTTTGATGTGCACCAAAACAGCTCTTGCTTCATTGCATGAGCAAGTTTGGCTGACAAAAAAACTTTAATCCAATGTGACAGAAGATTGATTCTTACCCTAGAGGAACAAAACATAAAACTAGGCCCTCTCACCAAACCTAACAGCCATATTACAATCATAAAGACAAATTGGAATAACAGAAAACACTTAATAAATGCTCTATTATCCATTATTTTTACATGATTTTGAAGCTAAGGGGATTTGTGTATTCAAACTGTAATCAGCTTTGATAAACAGTCAAATGAGAGATCAAAGAAAGTGCATTAGAGTACATATGTCAGCTCTTGACATAGCGTCAACAATTTGATCAAACAGATTTTCCTTTGTATAACAATTTTAGGAAAAACTTTCTGACAAGTTGGGGCGCAATTCTGGTTTTGGGGAACACTGAGGTGCCATTTTCCAAAATGCTGCTTGTATAAATGCACCATCAACGTTTTGTTGTCACATTTCTTTTAAACACACTTATGAAGTGAATTTAGTAACGAATGCAGGATGTGGTTGTTTTCCATAGTGAGGATGAACCTACCACGCTGGAATAAAATGTAATTTAATCAGTGAAAATTAAGATATTGTTTGTAATGAAATAAGTCTGCTATTCACTTAAGGAGCACGCAAACTAATTACATGCCGTGAACAGAAATCTCAGACCAGCTGTGTTTTTCGGTCTGAGTAACAATTTTGATAGGCTGTGTGCCACCACTGTTAACATGCACAGACTTTCAAAAGCTTGGCTTATGGCGACACAGAAAATAAAGTGATTTTCTACATGCAGCATAAATATCACACTGTTTATTATTTTGTTTCCTGACCTCTGTTTTCCAGAAATATAAAAAAATATTTTCTATTAATTTCTAATGGCAGTTTTGCGAAGAGCTTTTGAAAGCCAGCATAACTTTTAGCAGCTGTTTCCTAGATATTTATAATCTGCTATCAATACACTTTATTAAAGTATGTTAAATTAATATATAAGCAAAGACATATAAAAGATTCTAATTTCTCCTTCAAGTAAGATTAATTTCCTCATTCTTTAGAGTATGTAACTCATTTCTTTCTTGACATATCAAATGAGGATGGCAGACTTCTAAGTTATTCATAATCAAGGTAACTCTAGGAAAGCTAAAAAAAAAAACATTTAAAATAGATAAATAGGCACGAGGCTTGGTTTGCAGTGATCTTCTTCACATTGTCATCAAATCCCCTGGGCTCTCTGGCTACAGTTCCCCAGCCAGTCCTGAGCAGCCTCTGCAGAAGCATTTGCATGACTGCTGTGCACAGCAATGCCCAGGGGGCTCCTGGGTCTCTAGGAGGATCCCGCTAGGGCCACTGTTTCGAGCTAGATTGTGATATTTAGAATCAGACAAACCTGGGGTTGAATTCCAGGTCAGCCAATAAATTGTGGTAGATTTAATACCTCTGATAATCGCTTTGGTGTAATAACTTTTCATCATCATTAAAATAGGGCAATAATTTTTTTCATTGAGTTGTTTCAAGATTTAACAATATAATGCATAGAGCACCTATTGCATAAAAATACTCTTCCTGTCTTACTCCCACATACATCATTACTACGAAAAAGAATGGGGATGTGTTGCTTCTAAAATGTGAAAAGTCTTGCATTGTAGGACGCTACGTATCTTCCTGTTAATTTTTCTATACAAATCCAGATGCAGAATTAAACACATGCTTTGCTAAAGTAAGGGTGCATCTTTGTGTGAACAGAGAAATTATGGTCCAAGACCTTTTTAAAATCAGGGGATAACTCTAAAATACATTTAATAGATTTTCTTTCTTTTACTCTCTAATTAATCTATGTGTGTAGCTGTTTTAAAAGGCACAGAATAGAGAATTCCACTGGCTATGGTATAGCTTCTTAGCTCCTCCCCCCCCCTTTTAAGGCACAGAATCAAATGAAATTGCTATAAGAGAGAAGACAGTATTTTTGGTATATTTAGTGAGAACCTGCTGAAATCTAAGAGATAAAATGACTTTTCTTAAAAAAAAAAAATCAATGCTCCTTTAAAGCAGACCTTTTTATTCCAAAAATACTATGGGTGACCATTCATGTCTTGATGTTTGAGATCCACTGCCAAGAAAACGTTCTGAGATTGAGACACCAAAATGAGAATTAGCAGTGGAATGGAGTGAGAATTCAGACAGTGAAAGAAAGCAATCCATTATCTGCTGATCCCAAAGGGAAGGAACAGGATGATATGGTATGAGAAAAAAGGCAAGATTACAAAGTGGTTGGTACTGACAATCTTCAGAGAGTATCAGTAGCTCTTATTTTAATGGACCTAGAACTGTGGAGAGAGACATGCTCCCTAGAGAGAAGTTGATCAGTTAACTGCTGTATCTCAGGGGCAAACTGGGCCTTAGACATTAGTCAGAACATCCCAACTGTTATTCTAGTGTTGATGATATTCTCTTTTGCTCCTTACTCCTCCTACCCCCCAACAAATCTCAAGTGCTAGAGATCTGCAATTTGAAGCAGAGAAAGCCTGTGGTTGGAACCATACTATCAAAGAAACACAGAACTTTTTAGGCAGCAGCCTTCATTTATTTATTTGGTTACTTTTCTTTCCATCTATTTATTTCTTTATTTTACGATCAGGGCATAAGATTATCTTTTAGGTCTGATTCTACCAGAGACCACTGGCTCAGACAGTCCTATGCCACTGAACATGCAACAGGATAAAAATAGCATTTTCATGGTTCCGTTTCAGCGTTTTGGCATTCGGTGATGTCTCCTCCCAGGGCGCTAATACTTCCTCCCCGAAAATCTCTGCCTCGACAAATATTTTCTGGTGGTTGCTGTCCTACTAAGTTACTATTTGGACCCAGTGATTAGCGTCTGTAGTCTCTGTCTGGCTCCAGACTCTTTTGCAATGTGAAATATTTCTGCTGAACTTGTTCCAAATGACTGTGAGTAAGCAGAGGCACGGAACGGACGCCCTTTCTGATCTTGAGCTTTCATGAGGGAATACCACATATTCCCAGGTAATTGGAGACAGAGTTGCATTTGAGTAATATCAGATGGAAGACAATTCAGAACCCTTTCATCTGCTTGTCTAGGCTCTAAATCTTTTCGCTATTTTTCCTTTTATTTAAAGTGTTAACTAGTTTTTGTTTATAATTAGCTATGAATGTGCATTTTCAGTTGCTTTTAAGTGCAGCCAGTATGGGCTATTTTTTAGACAGATGCAGTGCCTTTCTTCTGAGTCATTTAAAGTTGTCATTTAACTGTAGATATATTGCTTTAGTTTTGAGGGTTTTGAGACACTCCTCCTTTTGACAATGAACTAGAAGTCAAGTAAATTTAGGTAGTTTATACATGGCAGACAGGCTATGACTATCAGAGTATCTTTCCTTAGCTAACAAAAGAAATAGCTAACTCCCAGTGCATTCCCCTCCTTTGCACTGCAAATGTTCTTAGGACAATAAAACAAATGCTGTGGAATACTCCTAGGAGGAAGAAAGACAGTATCTGTGAGGTATGAAATTACAACTTGGCCTTTGCAATAATTCACAGCTAACTTTTATTTAATACTGAGGGTTATGTCAACTTTAGACATTAAAATATATACCATTTGTGTCCCCCTGTAATATTCTGAAATGAGATAAAAAAAGAGAAATATATGTATATATAAACATAACATATAGGTGCTTACTATTAAAAACTCTAGAACTATACACTCAATAGAAAATGATGCATACTTCAAAAATTCGATATATGTGGCTTCTGGCCAAACCTAAAAAAACAAGAAAACCATGGGCTATTATCACCCAGCCTGATGTACTTATTGAAGTGGTCCCCGGTGAAATTCCTTTCTAAATCTTTATTTTAAACCCAAAGTGGAAAAGACATGGGAAAACATGATACACATCCGTGAGTTTCACATACTGTATACAGTACAAGATAAAAGAACTGGAACAATTTTCCAACTAGCAAATTGTTAACTCCACCTAGTTTTTTTTTTTTTCCAGTAACAAATCCTACTCCAAAGCTATATACTTCTCCACCTATAGGCTAAGCAAATATTTCATGGACTTTCATAAACATAGCATAGAAATAAACACATGCCTTGGGCTAATTCCTTTCCCAAGAAACAATGACCCTGTTGAAGAAGAAAAAGCAAATATATTCACTTATACTCACTTACTCATATTAAGCTGAACTTAAATTAGGATCCTTCAAATGAAACAAAAATCTCTATGACCCTTTATCTAAAAATATGCAAATCCATGTTTCAAGACAGCTTTCAATATTAAAAGCAATACCTACTAACTCCAACTTGTGAATTCAAAATATCAAAACCCAAAATTACTTGAAATAAAAATCTGAAAATCAAAAAAATTTCTCCTGATGTGTTTTCTTTTCTTCCTAAATTTACTTGCCAAAACAATGCTTAAAAGTTAGGATGTTATAATCCTAGTAACAAAAGCCATATAATTTATTAACATTACAGTATTTCAACAAATATTTGAGTGTCCAATATAGTTTGGATACTTTGTTAGGGACTCGTGCGTAGGCAAATATTATATAGCATTCCCCTTCAAGAAAATGACAGATGGGGAGAGAGATACATAAATAATCATGCCTGTTGATGTTACAGAGATATTTCAGAGGAAATGTTAATAGAGATGATGTTGATATTACTGTTCTAATTCATTACATATAATAGCCCACAATAATAAAACCCTACAAAACGGCACTATAACTATTCCCATTTACAATCAGGAAATTTGCAGTTAAAAAACTTGCCCAAGATATCAGAAATATTAAATGAAAGAGATGGGATTCAAGCTCATGCAATCTGACTCCAAAGCCATAATATCCTCAAGTTAGTTATGACTACAATTAAATGAAACACCCATTTGCCTACCGATAGAGAAGTCATTAAGGAAAAGACAAAAGCAATATATTTGAGTTGGGACTAGAATGATGAACAAGCCTTAGTTAAGTGGAAAAAGAACCAGGTACTAGAAAGGGTAAACAAGGAAAAGTAGGAAAAAAGGTACAGAAACAAAAGAGCACTGTAGTCCAGGGTGTCAAGAAGAACATTGTAAAGGAGACAAGATCAGAAATATAACAGAAAATATCTGGCAAAAAAGCTCTGCACAGTGGCAGGTCCAGCCTGTTATGATGGGACACTATAACAAGCAAAGGAGAGTAAACTGTAATTAATTAATTAATTGGGGGGGCAGGGTTTCGTTCTGTCACCCAGGCTGGAATGCAGTGGCGTGAGCTCACTGCAACCTTCGATTCCTGGGCTCAAGCGATCCTTCTGACTTAGCCTCCTGAGTGGCTACAACCACAGACACGCACCACCATACTCAGATAAATTTAAAACATTTTTTTAGATATGGGGTCTTGCTATGTTGTCCAGGCTGCTCTTGAACTCCTGGCCTCAAGTGATCCTCCCGCCTTGACCTCCCAAAGTACTGGGGTTACAGGCATGAATCACCTTGCCTATCCTGTATTCAGTTTAAACTAGTAGAAAGAGACTTCCACCTCTGCACTTGAATGACAAGAACCCAACCCACCCTCCTGCTATAATTAACTAGAAAACCGGATAAAACATATGAAACAATAGTTTTCATGTTTTGGACAACAGGCAGCACAAAACTCTAATCTCTCTTTCGCCCTTCAGTCTTCCTGGATTTCTGTATGAAGGCAATTTCCAGATCGTAGGCCCTGGGAGGGAATTCCCAAATAAACCAAGCTGCCATTCGGGCTTCAAGAAATATAGGAGTTCAGGGAGACGGAAGTGGCTAAAAGAAAGATCTATTCTGCATTGAGGTCTCTAAGTTTCGCTGAGTATTAAGCAAATGACACTTAGAGGTTCAAGCAAGGAACCACCTAGGAAACATAACTGAACAATTCCCAAAACTTTTACAGGGTCAAGAGAGGTTTGAAGTCTAAAGAGCCAGAGTGGACAGCTGTTGTTGATCACCCATAACAGGGTAGTCATTGGAGACCCCAATGGGCAAACACCTTGTTATTAGGACTAAATTATCACTGGTGTGAAGGATACCACAGACTAGCCTAAGCAAAGCTTAAAAACAGGACTTAAAGGAATCCAACTGAGTCACACATTACTTAAATTATCTGCCTAAACAGAGCCACATACTCTTTAAAGAATTACACAAAATCGACACACTCAGTGTTTGGTATCTAATAAAAAATTACTAGACCAACAAAGTATCAGGAAAATGTAACCAATGTCTATAAGTCAATAGAAACAGACCCAGGAATAAAAAGAGATGAACTAGCAAATATGGATATTAATACTGGAATAACATTGGTAACTATGCTCAAATATTTTAATAAAACATCAAATAATAAGGAGAAAAATGGAAGATACAGAAAAGAACCCAGTGGAAGTTGTAGAGATGAAAAATACAGAATCTGTAAGGAAAAAAAAATTCCCTGGATGGAAATAATATGAGATCACACATTTCAGAAGAAAATAACAATGAACTTGAAACTGTGCAATTGGATCTATTCTAACTGAAGCACACAGAGGAAAAGACTGAAAGAATTAACAGAGTCTTGATGACCTTGTGACAATAGCAAACATTCTGGGATAAGGTGTAATTGGAGTCCTAGAAGAAAATGACAGAGACTAGGACAGAAAAATCACTGAAGGAATAATGGCCAAAAGTTTTCCCAATTTGACAAACATCATAAACTCCTAGATCCAAGAGTTCAACTAAGCTCAAGCAAGAGAAACACGCATAAATACACATACAACAATGCATATCATAATCAACATCCTAAAAATCAGCAATAATGACAAAATTTTAAAAGCAACCAGAGGTTAGGTAGGGGGTGGGAGGAGCACATTTTGTAACAAGGGACAAAAAAATTACCAAAGACTTTGTGATAGGTAGAGTAATGGCCCTCCAAAAATGCCCATGTCCTGATCCCCATAACCTGTGTATATGTTATATTATATGGCAAGGAGGAATTTTAATTGCATATGGAAATAAGGTTGCTAATCAGCTGACCTTGAGGTGAGAAGGTCATCCTGTATTATCCAGGTCCATTCCCTGTAATCACAGGCTCCTTATAAGCAAATGAGGGAGGTGGGAGAGTCAATGTCAGAGTGATAAAAGCATGAAAGAAACTCAATCGGCCATTATCGCTGGCTTGGAAAACAGATGGGAACCACAAATCAAGGAAGGTGGGGGGCCTCTAGAATCAGAAATAGGCAAAGAACTGGATGGCCTCCAGCCTCCAGAAGAAGCACAGCACTACTAACAACATGATGTGTGTCCATCTTGGGTTTCATACCTCCAGAATTATATGATAAAAAATTTGTATTGTTTTAAGCTACCAAGTTTGTGGTAAATTGTTATGGCAGCAACATAAAATTAATATAGATTTCTCATCAGAAATAATGCAAGCATAATGAGTGTGATGTGCACCATCTGGGGGATGGACATGCTTGAAGCTCTGATGGGGGGCAAGGGCAATGTATGTAATCTAAACATCTGTACCCCATAATATGCTGAAATAAAAAAGAAAGAAAGAAACAATACAAGTAAAAGACCAAAGAACATTATCTTATAATGTGAAAAGAAAAAACAACTGTCAACTGAGAATTTTGTATTCAGTGAAAACATCTTTCAAAAATGGGGAATAAACATTTTTTCAAGCAATCGAATGTTAAAAAATTTTTGTGCCTGCAAATTCACATAATGAGAAATATTAAAGGAAGTTATCATAAAAATGATACCAAATGGAAACTTAGATCTGTAATAAATGAATGAAAAGAACGGAAGATGCTAATTATGTGGATGAATATAAAATATGTTTTTCTCATTTTAAAATTTCTTCAAAAGATAATGGACTCAGCAGAAACTAGGAACAACATATTGTTTTGGTTATAATATATGTAGAAGTAAAATATATGATGACAATAGGATAAGCCAAGGGTAGAAATAAAATGGAATATAGTTGTCCCTTAATATCCACAGGAGATTGGTTCCGGGACCCCCAGCATATACCAAGATCCCTGGATGCTCAAGTCTCTTGTACAAAATGGTATAGTATTTGCATATAATCTACACACCTCCTCCTCTCTAGGTAAATCATCTCTAGATTACTTATAATACCTAGTACAATGTAAACACTATGTAAATAATTGTTACACTGTATTGTTTATGGTATAATGACAAGGACAAAGTCTGTATATGTTCAGTACAGACACAGTCATCTTTTCCCAAATATTTTTGATCTGCATTAGATTGAATCAACAGGTGCACGACCCACAGATACAAAGGGCCAACTGTACTAAAAAAATATTCAGCTAATCCGTAATAAGGAAGAGAAAATGGAAAAAGGCAACCAAACAACAGACAGAATAAACAGCAGACAAACATAAAGATGGTGAATTAAACCTAACCATATTGATAATTACATTAAATTAAATAGTCTCAATGCCATAATTAAAAGGCAGGCATTGTTAGACTGGATTAAAAAAAGTAAGGCTCAACTATATGCTCTCTAGAAGAAACCCACTTAAAATGTAAATAAACTTAGGTTAAAAGAGTGTATTTACAGGCTACTGAGAGGCTAGTAAGATAATATGGAAGGGACACAAATGGAGAATAGACAGACATATGTGAGAGAAAATCTAGAGAAAAAAAATAACAAAAAAACTAGAAAGCCAAGAATTCCTCTAAAGTTTCGACTTGGGAAATGTATAGGATAGGAAAATCCAAAAAAAGAAAAATATAAGTATTTTGTTTAATGCTTGTAGCAATAAAGAAACTTAAACCCATTGTTTAAGTAAAAAAACAAAAACATTTCCACAATTTTTATTATGCTATTATGTATATCTTGTAACTATCCTCTTTGACTTGATGAAAACATCCGATTACAGGTGTACCTTACTTTATCGTGCTTTGCTGATATTGCCTGTTCACAAATGGAAGGTTTGTGGCCACCCTGTGAGGGGCGTGTTTTTTATTGCTGCCATTTTTCCAACAGCTTGGTGCTCGCTTCATCTCTGTTTCACATTTTGGTAATTCTTGCAATATTTCAAAAGTTTTCATTGCTATTACTGTATCTGTTATGGTGATCCCTGATCAACAATCTTGGATGCTACTATCGTAACTGTTTGAGGAACACCACAAACTACAGGAATATAAGATAGCAATCAATCAACACATGTTGTGTTGTATTCTGACTGCTCCACTCATTGGGTGTTTCCTATCTTCCCTCCTCTCCTCAGATGCCCCTAATCACTGAGACACGATATTGAAATCAGGCCAATTAATAACCCTGCAATGGCCTCTGGTGTTCAAGTGAAAGGATAAGTCACACGTCTTTCACTTTAAACCAAAAGCCAGACTTAATTAAGTTTAGTGAGAAAGGCACGTTGAAAGCCAAGATGGGCTGAAAGGTAGGCCTCTTGCACCAGACAGCCAAACTGTGAATGCAAAGGAAACGTTACCGAAGGAACATGATGAGAAAGCAAAAGAGCCTTACTGCTGATAAGGAGAAAGCTTGAGTGGTCTGGATAGAAGATCAAACCAGCCGCAACATTCCCTTAAGCCAAAACCTAATCCAGAGCAAGGCCCAAACTCTCTTTAATTCTCTGAAGGCTGAGAGAGGTGAGGAAGCTGCACAAGAAAAGTCTGATGCTAGCAGAGGTTGGTTCATGAGGTTTACGGAAAGAAGCCATCTCCATAGTGTAAGGTGAGGCAACCCATGCTGATGGAGAGGCTGGAGCAAGTTATCCAGAAGAGCTAGTTAAGATAACTTGATGAAGGTGGCTACACTAAACAACAGATTTTTGATGTAGAGGAGACATCCTTCTATTGGAAGAAGATACCATCTAGGATTTTCATGGCTGGGGAGGAGTCAGTGCCTGTCTTCAAAGCTTCAAAGGACAGGCCAACTCTCCTGTTAGGGGCTAATGCAGCTGGTGGCTTTAAGTTGGAGCCAACGCTCATTTACCATCATGAAAACTCGAAATCTACTCTGCCAGTGCTCTATAAATGGAACAACAAAGCCTGGATGACAGCACATCTCTGTATAGTATGGTTCACTGAATACTTTAAGCCCACTTTTGAGACCTACTACTTAGAAAAAAAAAATTCCTTTCAAAATATTACTGTTCACTGACAATGCACCTGGGTACCCAAGAGCTCTAATAGAGATGTACAGGGAGATGAGTGTTGTTTTCATGCCTGCTAATATAACATCCACTCTGCAGCCCATGGATCAAGGAGTAATTTCACCTTTCAAGTGTTATTATTTAAGGAATACATTTGGTAAGGCTATAGGCTGCTGTAAACAGTAATTCCTCTGATGGACCTCAGTAAAAATCACATTCTAGATACCATTAAGGACATTGTGACTCATGGGAAGAGGCCAAAATGTCATCCGTAAGAGGAGTTTGGAAGAAGTTGATTCTAACCCTCCTGGATGACTTTGAGAGGTTCAAGACGTCACTGGAGGCAGTAACTACAGATATGGTAAGAAGAGCAAAAGAACTAGAACTAGTAGAGCCTGAAGATGTGACCAAATTGCTGCAATCTCACGATAAAACTTGAATGGATTGCTTCTTATGGATGAGCAAAGAAAGTGGTTTCTTGAGATGGAATTTACTTGAGATGAAGATGCTATGACCATTGTTGAAATGACCTCAGAGGATTTGGAATATTACATAAATGTTAGTTGACAAAGCAGTGGGAGGGTTTGAGAGGGCTGACTCTAATTTTGAAGGAAGTTCTATTGTGGGTAAAATGTTCTCAAATGGTGGCATCTCATGAGAATTTTTTCGTGAAAGGAAGAGCCAATCAATGCAGCAACTTTCACTGTTGTCTTAAGAAATTGCCACAACCATCCTATCCTTCAGCAACCACCACCCTAATCAATCAGCAGCTGTCAACATCGAGGCAAGATCCTTCACCAGCAAAGATTGTGACTTGCTGGAGGTTCAGATGGTCATTAGCATTTTTTAGCAATAAAGTATTTTTTAATTAAGATACATATATTTTTCTTTTAGACATAATGCTACTGGCACACTAAATACACTACAGTATAGTGAAAACACAACCCTTATATGTACTCAGAAACCAAATAACTTGTTTGACTTGCTTTACTACAGTCTTCACGTTATTGTGGTGGTCTGAAACCAAACCCAGAATATCTCCAAGATATGTCTGTATTAAAACTTCCAAAAACATCATAAAAGAAACAGAAAATTCCCCCCCTAAAATGAATTAGGTTGGTTTTACCTTGCATATATAATAAAGCTCCTTGAATTTTATACATATTCTTTATATATAAACTTATTTATAATATATATGAAATATATATTTCTTATATAAATAAGTAAAAATTAATTTATAGAGGGAAAAAATAAGAAATAACTGGGGGAAAATACTTGCTACTACTTAACCCTTTCTATCCTGTGACAGACATCCCTAACGACTTTCAAACCCAAGAATCTAGGTAAGACCTAAGAAGTGTCCTCAAAACAAGTCTCTAAGAAGCCACTGTCAAGAGTGGACACATGAGATGACACCATTCGCCATCTGGGTTAGATGACTTCTCTCATAAGTTTGCATGCTGTATTGATGTCTCACTAAGATTTCATTCATGCAGAGAGGGGTAATTATACCCGTGCTCTCCATCATGCCATGGATGTATGGCTCACAGGTGTTGCTTATTTTCAGGGCAGAGACAGGTAACCAGAGATATCTACATGAACATACTCCTCCCTCCATCCTTATGCTCCCAATGGTCCAAATGCCTAAGTAACACCTAGTGAGAACATGTGTCCAGAAAACTTTGTCACTTTAAATATATTCAGGTATGACTATTTCCCTCTGAATCAGGATGTTGGTATCTTCTACATAACTAATAAGTGGACCCTTGGGTTTCATTACACCAGAGTTGCTTTAACAAAAAAGGTTTAAAATTTAAAAAGTCCTAGTCAGGAACTCAGTTTCTAGCTGACTTTTCTTCAAAAAACTAGAAAGTTTCACATCAGCCATGAAGGGTTCTGCTATAAGAATACAACAATTCCATCAGGAGTCATCTTCATGGCAGAATTTGAGTGTCCAGGACCTAAGGAAGAAAAGCTTAGACTTAACCATTAAAAAAAAAAAAAAAAAAAAATTGCAGCCAATAGTCCCTTATCTAACAGGGAGGGCAAATAGGAGATATTTTTAAACTATATATTTTAGATATTTGACATAGTTCAAAACCTATTAGCTCTAAACATATCTAGGTTTGGTTTGAGCATTCATGTACTTTAATAATCATGATACTGCCATAATTTGATTTTTTCCAGAACACTGCAGGTTATTAAGGGGTTATTGGTGATTGTCCTGTAATAGAAGGACAGTGATAAGGAAAAAGGAGACCTGTTAGGAAGGTTAGCATAAGAAAAGAACAAGCTGATTTGGGGCTGGAATAATGCAACCAGTGGAGTAATAAACCTAAATAAGTAAAGCCCTAGGGCTCAGTAAAGACTAGGGAGGGAGGGAGGAAGGGAAGGCTGGGAAGGATACAGGGGAAAGGGAGACATCAGGAGTAAGGCTCATGTTGCTTCTGACCCAGCAGCTCAGCATTTAGGAATCACTGTACCAGCATGCACTGTGAGACATACACATTTATTCACTGTAATCTTTTTCTTCTTAAAGCAATGTTGTAGACAAAAGGTTGATAAGTAGAGAAATGAGCAAATAAGTTTTGGTACTTTTCATAATGAAGTACTTTAAAGTTATTAAACGAATGTACTGACACATAATTATTTCAAAGATATTTTAATTGAAAAAAAAAAACAAGATAGACTTCTTTTGTCAACAATACTATGGACTAGTTATCAAAAAACTTTTCCAAGAAAGCACATAAAAAAGCTGGATTGAAATAAGACTGAATGCATGGCTGAGTTGGATAGAAAATAAGGAAAATTCTCGGAGGCCATAAAAACAAACAGGAGCAGGATTCCAAAGAGGTGTAAGCCAGCACTCCCCTGGGGCATCACTAAACCAGCAACCTAGAGCTTTAGTTTGAAAGGCCACGCAGGAAAACTTTGAACAGCCCTAGAATCCTCCAAAGGACCCAAAGAGACACCTTAAGAGAAGCAATGGAAAAGCATCACACCTCACTAAATTAGACATGGAGGAAATGTGTCCATCTGACCGAGGCTCTGGGTAGAAGGGGAAACCCTCTCATATAAGAAACTGTTACCCCAAATGGGCAATCACATGGCATTGGGCCCCAGTGCACAATGTGTGATCCTAACATGCAAGGCAAGAATTTATTTTAAAATAGTTTTGGTTGGTAGTGCCTCCTGATGATTAGCCAAAACAAACATATGGAGAAATAGAAAAACATAAAAGAGCCTGAGAGAAAATTTAGATTAAAAACAAAGAAACAAAAACTGGACCCAAGTCGAGTTGACAATGCAGCAAGGAAAGAGAGGAATCAGAGGCCTCCAGACGGCTGCAAGGAATTTACTTTGAACCCAGAACTTTATAATTAGCAAATCTATCTCTCAAAAACAAGCACAATGGATATTTCCACACAAAGTGTAAGTTGTAAAGGGCGTGCTTCAGAAAGAAGGAAAATAATCTTAGCAGACATGCATAATAGGAAGGAATGGTAGGCAAAGAAAATGGGATTTGGTTAAATTTAAACTGAAAAATGAATATATCAAATGATAATAATTCTATATTTCAGGAGTTTTAAAAAACATAAAGTGAAACTAAAACACTGGAAAAGAATGGCATATAAATAAATGGGTGAGATTACTATTAAAACATGCTAAAGACTTGTATTGTTTAAAGGGAAGTAAAAATAGCAAAATTAAACTTTGTTAAAGAATTGTTTTAACAGAAAGAAAAATGTTGCCTTATCTCACTTATATGGGTAGTCTAAAAAACATAAATTTCAAAACATCCCCAAATCAACCAACTGAACAACTTGAATACATAGAAACAGGGTGGGAGGTTGGGGAAAACAGGGAGGTAGAGAACAAAGGGTATAATATTGCAATTATGCAGCATAAATGAGCCCAGAGATCTATTGTACAACATAAAGACTATAATTCATAACATTGTTTGTATACTGAAAGTCTGCTGAGAGAATAAATTGTAAGTACATTTACCACCCCCACACACACATACACACACACACAAAGGTAACTATGTGAAATGATGGATACGTTCATTTGCTTGACTATAGTAATCATGTTAGTAGGTATATGTGTATCAAAACACTATGTGGGTACCTTAAAAAAATACACAAAAAGAACTGTGTCAAAATAACAAAGGTATACATTAAAAGAATAAAGAAACAGAATATATCTTGCAAAGCAGTAGAGGGAAAAAATAAAAAGAAAATATTCAATCAATTTGTGGTAATTTGTTTACAAAGATGCTCTAAATAGTTCTTTCTAATGCTCTAATCATGCCCCTTTGCAAAATGACATTTCCACTCTATCTGTCCATATTATACTGCAGGTACCAGCCAATGCAACACAGCCGGAAAAAACAAATAGAAGGACAAAAACAAAACAAAACAAAAAAAAACCCTAGAGATCCCAAAAAACCCCAAAACAAAAACAAAAAGCCCTGTCATTATTTACAGTGATATCTCCAAAGAAAACTTAAAAAAAATCACATATTATTATATTAAGAAGATTTTAGCAAGTTTATAAGATACAATATCTTTATATAATAGTTATTTGAATTTTATATATCTTCAAAAACAATAAATATAATTCACAAATATAAGCAAAAAATAAGGTTTTTAGGAATATATCTATGAAGAATGTTAAGACCTCAATATAATTTAAAACTGTTTAGACAGACGTTAAATGAGATACAAGTAAATGCCAGTCTATACCATGTTCATAGACAGAAAGCCTCCATATCATAAAGACCTCAGTTCTCCCCAGTCTGATCTACAGACTCTATGTAATTGTGTCAAAATCTTAATGGATTTATTTTGGTGGAACTTGACAACTTAATTCTAAAATTATATAGCAGAATAATTTACAAAGAGGCATAATTCTCTTTGTAAAGAGGAGTCTAGCCTTTCCACATTTCAAGATTCATTAGAAAGCTACAGTAAGTAAGACGGTAGCAGAGTTTGTTATAAGGACAGATAATGTAGAGAGGCTAACAAAATTGTATAGAGAAAACCCTAAAAACCCAAGAAAACCATACATACATATATGGAAGATGTCTACAGGATAGAGATGGCACTGTATATTAGAGAAAAGATGGCTTATTCATTACATGGTACTAAATAACTAAAACAGCATTCTGTATGACAAGAAATTAAATTTGACTCCTATTGCAGATCATAGACAAAAATCAATTTAAAATACACTAAAGGAATAAATGGAAAGCAAAACTATGATATTTGTACAGGAAAATAAAGGACACCGTCTCTATAAATTTGTAGATGGGAAGAATTTCTTAAAGCAAAAATTATGCACCATCAAGGAAAAGGTTAATATCACTACATAGAAAAAAATGAACTTCTGTTTATCAACACTCAGCAGAAGAAAAATGAAAAGACAAGCTCCAGAATGGGAGAAATGTTTGCAACAACTTATCTGACCATGTTTTAATGTTCTAAATATGTAATCCCTAATAACTCTGTAAGTAAAAGGCCAATTGTTAGAAAAACAGCCAAAGGACTCACAAAAGCATTTCATAGAAGAGGAAATAAGTATAATCGTGAAAATACACTACTTCTTATAAATAATCAGGAAAATACAAATGAAAACCTCAATGGGATACCATTTTAAAGAGTAGATTGGGTCAAAAGAATTAAATCTAAGAATCAAGTGCTGCCAAGGATTTAACACAAGTGGATTCTGGTGGTAGAAGTATTGATTGGAACTAATTACTTTCCTATCAATAACACACTTTGGCTTTACCTCAGAGGTTGAAGATTCATATATTCTGTGCCCCAGAAAATCCTCTCCTAGGTTTGTACCACAAGGAGAGAATACGCATGTACACCAGGAGCTGTGAACCCAAAGGTTCATATAAGCATTTTCTGTAATAGATAAAAAGGGGAAAGAACGGGGGGATAGACCGTAGGCCCATTATCTCGAGTAAAACAACTCAGCTACAGAAAGAGAAATACTGCATGTTTTCACTCGTAAGTGGGAGCTAGATAATGTGTGCACACGTGGAAGCAGAGTGTGGAAAAATGAACAACGGGGGCTGGCATGGGAGGACGGTGGCAGGTAGGTGCACGATGGGAGGTGCTTGGTGGGTACAATGTGCGTTGCTCTTATGATGGGTGCACTGAAGGCCCCAACATGCAATATATCAGGCACAATTTCACTTGTACCCCATGAACACATACAAATGTAAAATTTTAAAAAGTTATAAAAAAGTATTGATGAACAAATAAATACAGAACACGTGAACAGGACCGGAGAAGAAATGAAAAGGCACTTGAAAGTAGTGGAAGAAGAGCCATGAAGAAAGACTCATCTTGTTTAACTTAATGGTAAAAAGGTGAAGCATATAGCATACAAGTTAGTATCCTTACAACACTGATGTTTTCATTTAATATAAAAAGTATACAAATTGCTAAATCTCAATCTTATAACAAGGAGGTCAAAAGATCTTTCTGGAAGATCATTAAAATCTGAATAGATATTCATCCACTTAGCAAGACTGGGCAATCCTGTCTTCCCTAGGAGTGAACTACTAGACAAATTCTAAAGGTCTCTATACACTCTTTGAATCATCACAAATAATGATTAAAGATATCATATGTTGATGACCATGTGTGGTTTGAAAATATAATTTTTTAAATCACAATGGGTTGCAAAATATAATTTTGCTATTCATTGAAAAAAATAACAAAGATTTAGTCATATAAAAACAATCTCAATGTCTGGTCTATAAAATACTGATTCAGAACATTACATAATAAATCACATATAATGTGGGCAACAATATGAGTGACACCTGTTTATATTTTGGATGTGGAACCCAGCAAACTGCTTGACTTTTTTGAGTAAGTCCTAGGATTAAGAACTCCTTTCTTCCCACAAGCCCAAAATGAGCATTCCATGCTTTTACCTATATTATTTTATAAAGTCACAGACATATTTTTTAAAAGTTACAGATTCTTGATCCTAAAACCCCACTGGATGGAAAAAGCAGGACAGTTTTATTAACCACTAAGAAGGTCCTCTAATATATAACCACAGGACTAATGATTTTGGCCAAAGGACTTTTTTAGGATTCAGTGAGTAGATTTTCCACTCTAAGTCATGAGGACCTCAGGATTTGAAAATGACAATCACTTTGATTTATGAATCTGACCAGAGTTCTATTTCAATCTTCATGATTATCATAAATGATTAAATCGTATTTTCCCATCTAAAAAAAAAAAGCTGTGGTTAACATTTGATCAAATTGTAGTATGACTCATTCATTGTAAATCATAGTTAATGACACTTGAACAATCTATAAAAACCTAACAAACAGAGGATGGAGCCAGTCTTCAGAGTGCTACTTGGCCTTGGTCTCATGCCATGCCAGCCTTCGGCAGAATTCCTGAAGCAGTAAGAACTCTCCCAGGGTATGGCATGACACGAATCTGATCTTCAGCACAACATTCCCAAACTGAAATACTTTGAGTACTAACTGCTTTGATATAATTGTAAGTTTTGATAATTTCAAACAGCAAGATTTTTAATATTGAATTTAATATTAATATTAAATAATTCTTATTAATTAATAAGAATTTAATATTAATATTTAATATAATTTTTTCCTTTAAAAAATGTTTATTTAGTATCTTCTAAAATTTTCCATCTCTGTTTATCTCATAGGGATGCAGGAAGAGTCAATGAGATAATATTTATAAAGTTTTTAACCTCCCTGGAAGAAAGGTATTAAATATCCATTGGTAATAATGTATCCTATTAAAAAGTAGCAAATAATGTTCTGAAGACCTGAAAAAAATATATACTTTGTTCTTTGGGTATAATGTTTTGACCAAATAAATACCAGATCGAACTGAGGTCATAAGCATAGTTAAAACTTAAAAGAATATCTAATTCTCTACCACAGAAAGCATAGAATTTTTAAAATGTCTTTATAAATATGAGCAAATTTAACTGATATCTAGTGTATTTACTGTGAGGCAAGAAAACAATAATAGTGAGTATTATCCACAACATGTTTAACTAATTGCTAGCCTCTCACAATTCTCTTAGTCGTGATTAAACTTAATCTGTTTTTCTGTACTGTCAAAATAATCCCCTTTAAACCAATGTGTAATTTTTAAAAATTGTCTTCTACCTTGTTGCTGAAAAGGGAGGTAAACATAACACATCTCTACAAAATTTACCTTGAATAATAAATTGTTCCATGTTTTCTTTGAAAGGCTGCATGTGCTCTTTTGAGGAGACCTGGTATACTTTCTCTGCTTCAACTTCACAGGCTGAAATTAGAGAGAGACATTGTTTAGAGTGTCACGCTGTTAATGGAGCATTCAAACAATCTTAAAAACATATTAGCTAATGGTAGAACCACTCTAATTGGCATATGTTCTATGCATGTTTTGGAAACATCCAAATACTGACATGAGAACTCTATGATCAAGGCTTCCTCTTAAAGGATTCTAAAAAGAATTTCTGTTTAGTCCGCAATCTCAGTCTGATTACTTCCAAACCAATAATTTGAGCGAGTTCCTTAAAGTCCAAACCTCAGTCTCTTCATCTGTAAAACAGGCATGATACTAAGGCTACTTCACAGTGCACTTATAAGGATCAAATCTGTTAATAGCTGTAAAGTGTTAGAATAGTGCCTGGCACATGCTAATACAGTATGTAGCAAATTTCTATCACCGTCATTATCAACTGATTTCTAATATAAGTTTATTCCTAATTGAAGTCTGAATTCCTGAAAAATAACAAATAACAACATTGGTTATAATGTTAGTATAGCAACCAATAATTTCAGCACATATATTAGAGGCCAGATGCATTTTATCCATTATTTAACTTAATCCTTAAAATAAGCCAGTAGACATTATTATCCCTGTTTACAGCTGAGGAAGTTAAGGCTCAAATAAGACACTAATTTGCTCAAAGCTTCACAGAAAATAAGTAGCAAATTCATAAATGAAATCCTAATCTAACACCAAAATTTATACTTTTTTCCCTGCTTCAGATTCTTCTTGGGTTAAGAAGTATCTCTAAGAATATTCCTGAAGAAATATCTGCCATTACAGTGACAGCAATAAACCTAAGCCAGAAAGGAAGTAATCTGAAGCTGAAAAGTACATATTTGAGAGACAAAACTTTGGACAGAGACATGTGTGATGCAAGAAAACATACTCCCGCTTCAATTCTTAAGATAATGTTGCCAATTCTCCAAGAAGACTTTGTAATTTCACTTCTAATATATTTTCTTTCTCTTATAAAGCTGTATTTTCCTCTTATTTCCCCCCCCTCCAGGCCACTAGGTTGTCTAATCAGGGGAGCATGGGAAGACTGTACTGTCAGCATACATTTCCCCACCAAATGTAAATGACAATTTGGAGTAACAAAATCTATGATCATTATAGGCACCTATTGACCTCTTCACCTATTGACCCCTCACACCCCATCTCTGTCTAGGTTACCTCCCACAGGCTGAAGGCTGGTGACTGTCCAGTTCTTATCTCTACCTAGCCCAGGTATCTCAAAGCTGCAGACTCACATATCAAATGTCTACCAATATCAAACTCTCAGTATTTTCAATACACTACTCATCACAGTCTTCTCTAAACATGCTACCTCCCTTCTTCTCCCTATCCTGGTGGCACGACTACCTAACCTAATTAACTCAAGCCCAAGCGGGACACGTATCCCACTACATCTTGTGCATACGGAGTTAAAGCTGTTATTTACTAAGTAGTTTCTATGTGCCAGGGACAGTTTCTAAGTGCCTTACATGTGTTGTCCCATTCAACCCTCATAAAACCCTTTGAAATTGATTATTAATTCCTTGCTTTACGTCAGAAAAAAATGAACTACAAAGAGACTGCCCACATTTACATAGTTCATAAGCTGAGGAGGTGGGATTCGATATCAGCTACTTCACTGTATTCAAGGTTATTTGTAATTGTGTTTCTTCTGGCCCACTAGATGAGCTACTTGAGAGGAAATCCATCTTACTTCCATTTGTAGGTACAGTGCTTGATTCAGGCAACCAGCTGTTGTTCAGTGGGTCAGTGTCTGGATAAATAGCTACCCAAATGGAAATAACATTCTAGATTTTGGAATCTAGCAGACAGGATTTAAATTCTAGTTCTCCCAAAAAATAAATTTTCCTTGTGATTCGGGGTTAATTACCTAACCTCTTGGGACCTTGGTTGTGTCATCTGGCAGTGAGTGGAATAAAATCTCTAACATTAGTGTGATGATGAGCTAAAATGTGTGGAAAATGCCTGAAACTGATCTTGGGATATATAAGTAGGAACACCAAAAATACTAGCAATTGCTGCTATTGTTTTTACAAGACCAGCAGGTGGAGTTCAGCCTAGAGAAGTCCAAGATGAAGCACAGTAGCTGTTTTCAGGGTGCTGAAGTGTGGTGCCGTGGATGAGTGAGTGTTGACATCCTGTGTTGATCGGAAGGAAGGAGGAAGCTGAACGAGCAGAAGTGAGAGCAAGATTCTGGTTCTACATCAAGGGGATGGCTCCCATCTAGGGAACTCCAACGGGGAAGTAACCTGCCCTGTGACACAGAGAGCACTTCATCGCTGGAAATATTCAGAAACTGGCCGACTCCATATCAGAAATGTGGAAGGGATGGGTCGGATGACGAGACAGCTTCCTATGGGCTCTATCCCTTATGGCAGCCCCAAACAGCCAGAAATTCTGGTTTTTTAAAATGTCCCCAGATGCACAATAAGGACATACTTAATCCTGTCATAATGTTGAGAGTTCCCTAAAAGATGTATAACTTAGGATCTTGACTGTAAGGCAGACAACTTGCATCACTTAAAGGAAATGAGGTCGAGATTTATCGGCCTCTCTTACCATTTCAGTGAATTATTTCTGGCAAAGTCAGGCGAAGAAATGTTCCCAAAGGTCTTTAAGCAGTTTCTATTATAATTGCTAACCAATCTATTCACACATGACACCGTTCGACTCTCTGCTAATTCAAGGGTCTGCTTCAGGCTCTCTGGCTACTGCCATGAACAGAACTGACAAAACCTCCGTTCCCAGAGAGCTTGTCTTCTACTAGAATAAACAATCTTTAACTATTTTCCAATCCCAATGAGAAAAGTAAAACACTAACAGCCTAATGTCGAATAGGTCAGGCCAGCCTGGAAAAAAATAAAACCCAATCTCTCGCCTGGTCTGTTTTTCAAAGCTTAAAATCCAGAGGCAGGCAAGATTAACATTTTGACTGTTCTTCACAATTATTTCCCATTACATTAGAAAATGGAAGTAATAGCCATCCTTTTCTTCATGCTGTTATCTACAGAGTCTTGAAGTCTTGGGCGCCGCATGAACATGCTAATACTAGGAGCTTGCTGAATCATCTAACGGGTCCGGTGCCTTAAGGGGGGATTTCAGTAGCTAGGAAAGCAGACTTGGACCACAGACTGACCGTGACAGTCTTCTCAATGATACTGAAATTTCTCTGGGTCTTCATTTTTACTCAGTAACTTTTAAGCAATAGAATGTTTAACAGATAAGAAAACGCATGCTATAATAATTTTCCCTCAGTTTTTTCTTAATATTTTGTGGTTTAATTTTCCCTTTGCTTTATAAATGTCCTTGGCCCAACTGTAGTTCAGCTAAATGAACTGAAGTTTCAACATAAATGTATATGAAACTATTTTTTTTCTATTACTTCTATCTTTTCCCCTTAGCCTGCAGAATTTTCTACGCACAGTAGGAAACAAATAGAATTTCAGATCTAGAAAAAAATGTAAGGTCATTTCCGCCAAACCTTCTGCCTCATTATAACTCCAGTCCTTCTTCCAGAAGCCACGAAAGATGTCTGTCTAGTGTCTGGCCATTTCGGTGATGTCTGTTCATGTGGCTGCCAGGCAGCTTTTTCCTTTCTAAGCTGCTCTGATTATTGAAGTTCCCAACTATATACTGAGCAGGTCTCTCTCTTATAGTGTACCCTCCACAGAATGATACAGCTGGAGGTTGTTATAAAATACTGCAGATAGGCCGGGTGCGGGTTATAAAATACTGCAGATAGGCCGGGCGCGGTGGCTCACGCCTGTAATCCTAGCACTCTGGGAGGCTGAGGCGGGTGGATCGCTCAAGGTCAGGAGTTCGAAACCAGCCTGAGCAAGAGCGAGACCCCGTCTCTACTATAAAAATAGAAATAAACTAATTGGCCAACTAATATGTATAGAAAAAATTATCCGGGCATGGTGGTGCATGCCTGTAGTCCCAGCTACTCGGGAGGCTGAGGCAGCAGGATTGCTTGAGCCCAGGAGTTTGAGGTTGCTGTGAGCTAGACTAACATCACGGCACTCACTCTAGCCTGGGCAACAAAGCGTGACTCTGTCTCAAAAATAAAATAAAATAAAATAAAATACTGCAGATATATTCACAGAAATACTTGTGCAATTAAAAAATAAAATAAAAAAATTAAGTCTACCATTGATAGTTCAGGTCTTATGATTAGTCACAGAACAAGTCTGCTCTCTAGGAGGGCGATTTCTTCTCTACCCTCATCTCCTACCAATCGCCATTTACTCAGTTCACTGTATTACTTGGTAGTCAACATGCATTCAACAATTATCTGCGGAACAAATGGATAAATGAACTGTATCTTCCTATCATAGCGAACTTCTTGTTAATATGCAAATTGTCATACTCAAATTTCTCCGAGCCGTGTCTATACTATTCATGCACCTGACATACTCTTACCTCTTTATCTTCCCCTAAGCTTTGCATCTCTTTTTTCTACAGAATATGCGCGAATGATATAGGATAAAGGCAAAACTTTGGGTAAAACAGATCTGGATCCGAGTGTAGTTCTACTACCACCTATGTAATCTTGGGCTAGTTACTTAAATGATCTGAGCCCCAACTAGAGGCTGAACTTGAAGTGCTAAGCTCTGAGCTAGCTAGCTGTTAGGAAGCCCTAAAAAATAAATAAACAAATAAATAAATAAATAAATGACAGCTGTTAATGACATCATCTCACTTCATTTGTTGTGTATCTTTGTCTCTGATTATAGCTCGTATCACCTGAAGTCAAGGGCTAATCTATTCAACTCCATGTGCCTTGTGTCTAAAATACAAAGGGAGTACTAAAACCTTGTATAAAAGAAAGTGCTTTCCAGAACTTTCCTGAGTCTGGATATTAAGTCTCCAGGAGTGGCTGACATATAAACACCATGTAAGTTTTATGAAAAATGCACCAAAACCCCAATCCAAATTTCCAAATCTCTTTATTGTGATATAAAGCCTGTACAATTATTTGTAGGTGGTTGTTGCTTTACTATATTGAGAAGGGAAGGGCTGAGCTTGGTGGCTCATGCCTGTGGTCTCAATAACTTGGGAGGGTGAGACAGGAGCTTCTCTCGATTCCAGGAGTTTGAGGCTGCAGTGAGCTATGATCACACTACTGCATTCCAGCCTGGGCAACAGAGTGAGTACTCATCTCTTTTTACATATATATATATATGGAAAGAAGGAAGGTAGGCAGGTGGGCCTGTTGGATACATATAAAAGTAGAATGATACCATTCTATTTTTAAATTCTCATATATATGAGTTTACGTATTCTCATGTATATTCTTAAATATTCAATACTATATTGAATATGTTCAATGTGATAAGAAAATATATAAGGAATAAGGAAATTTCTTTAGAAGACCTGACCCCATTCTTCTCTTAACTGTAGTACATCATGTTGCACAACATATCATCTTGGCTATGACTTATCATCTTCAAAATTGGTATGTGACTATGTAAATTTTTTTAAAATACCAAACACTATAATCACACAAACTTGAAGGGTCATTTAGAAACATTATTAAAAACAGAACAAAGATAGAGTTCCTGGAAAACTTGCATTACAGTCAAATCCAAATATTAAAAAACATTTGTTAGGAGACTGTTGGCATAACTGAGTAATTCCAATCATGTCAACTTTTGTTTAATTTAAAGACCTTCCTGAGCCAAAAAGATTTTATATCATGTTAAAGGGCTAATATTGGAAAGCATGCATTAGGCTTCCAAATGCAATGGAAAACCCAGCCAGAGGAAAGGAAGAAAAAAACTCTCTCAGATATTCCAACTGGAAAATGGGCTCCAATGCATCCATGCCATCCAACAGAGAGTGGCACTTCACGGCAGAGCAAACCCACTGCATCACTGGCAAACTGAACCAGAGACATCACATGCCACTCCCTGAAATGAACCATGACCATCAGGAGTCTGTTATTTGGGGAGAGGGGAAAATTGGAATATATCAGCTGTAATTTGTACAAGTCTACAAAGTTCAATCAATGTCAATCAGAGTTTAGGGTCACTACTTTTCTGTGAGCTTCCAGAAGGTTTCCTTGGCATCTACAAACCTGCCTCAGCAAGTATGAAGGAAGCCACATAACAGATATAAAGGAGAAGAAATGACTATGATTAGATCAGAAAATGCTTTCTTCTAAAACCCAGTTGTTTCCCCTGTAAGCCTGCATTGTACATAATTTAGTTCTAGGAAACAAACCACTGTAGCTACTTAAAGTAGATCAATGTAGGCAGCAAGATGCTTACAAAAGAGTTGCGAGTGCGGAGAGATCCGGCCCTACATTTGGTTTCCAGGAATGACTCCCAGAACAAAACCACAGGACTGGCTCACCAGGGGAGCTACTGTCTACGCCACAATCAGGACCTACACCGTGTGGTAGGTACCACAGACTCAACTGGGTTTCAGATTCAAACCTGCTAATAAGTCTGCACCATCAAATTGTTGCCCTGTGTCTCCACTCTGCCTCTCAATACTCACGGAGGTAGTGATTGGGCACTCGAACAATGATTTGGGAAAACCCAATCTCTCTATGACACTGCTTGAAAGCAAAAGTCAAGACAAAACACAGAAACAGCAAAAAAGATAACATCTGGTCTCACCACCTCTAACAAGTACTGTACATATATTGACAAAAACAAAAATCATAGAGAGGAAGGCATAGATTTGAGCAATACCCAGGGGATAAAATTAGCAAAGTTTGACAACTGACTAGAATGTAAGTGGTCCTTCATGAAAAGGCAAACTTCTGACTCAGCTGGGTGTCTTTTCAGAATCTACCTTCCAGCGCTCCAACCCAAGCCATTTTGAAAAGTAAGCTCCAAGGACAAGACTCATAACAAAGTTCACATGGCGATTCTAATGTGCACTGCTGAGTGAAGTAGGAAGAACAAAGAAGGATGCTGAATGGGGTATCTTGGGGATGGAGAATGCAAGAGGAAGAACAGCTTTCAGAGGGAAGAAAATGAATTTGATTTTGAACTTAGGTTTAAGATGCCAGTGGAACAGCCAAGTATAGTTTGCAAGCAGTTGGATGTGTGAGTTTGCAGGTCAGATAACAGATAATCAGAACATGGCTAAGACCACTTGAAGAAAGCACATACAGTGAGAAGAGGGGTGGGCCAATGCTGAATAAGTGAAGAAACCAACTTTTATAAAAAAGCAGAGAAAGAGAAGGCCATGAAGAAAGAAGATTTAGAAGGAATTGTGAGAGCTTATATGGAAAATCAGAAGTGAGTGAGTCTAATGAAGCTAACTGAATAGTGAGCTATAAACAGTACGTTAAATGCAAGCAACATGGGATAAGAGGTTGAAATGAAATGTCTATTCGATTTGGCAAATACTGACAACAATTTCAGTACCACTGGGGACAAAAGACAACCTGTAACAGAGGAAGGAAGGAATGGGAAGTAATGAATCAATAAACCCAGAAGTTGACCAGAAATTTATTACCATCTTCACAAATTAAGAAACGCATCCTAGAACAACTGCCCAGCAAAGGTGTGCTGTGTCATGGGAAGAATGATGAATAAATTAACACAAATCTCTCACAATTTCTGGAAAATACTCAGTAATATTTTAGTTTTACCAATGGTACATCATTACTACATACTACATACTACAAAAGTTAATATTATGTATATGAACCATTCTATCTAAAAGAGGGATTTTAGAAAATCCTGATCCCTAACAATTAAATGTCTATGCAAAGACTATACTTTCAGGGATCATTTCTATAGTCCATAAATGTCTATGCAATAATTTCAAAATAGTTCCTTATCACATAAACGCAATGCAAGAGGACAGAGATACCATCCACCCGCAAATCCCACAATACCTTAGCAATGTTATAATTTCTATGCCTTCTGAGTTCACTAGTTTATCATAAATAATTTAAATGAATCCACTGTGTTAGTAAGAAACAGTAAAAAATGAAATGACACGAACTCTACATTATTTAATTGATATATGTGGTATCCATCATATAAATAACATCATTTTATATAACATAAAATTCCACAAGTTTTTGTCCTCTGCTAGTTTTAGGAGCTGTCACTGGTGTTGATTGATTTACCTTCAATTTTGAACATACTTAATGACACCAAAGTTTCATAACATGTAAGAGATAAAGTCATGAAAGTTAAATGGCATGTAGTTAATGTTCTGAATCTTTTGGCCTGCCTATGAATGGTTCTTATGAACAGGGGCTTACTGCTTTTGAGGTCAGCCCTTCTACTGTGTCAGCTCTCATCTTTACACCGTTCTTCATGTATAAACGAATTCTGCCCATGTCTAACTCCACACACTGATCTTTCTATTCTCCTTTGGTACAACACATAAGAATTCTAATCTTAGGGTAGCAAGTTTCATTTCAAATATTAATTCTAATCACATAATAAAAGGTACTTGGAGTATATTCTTTAAATGAATTCTGAGGCAAGTTCTAACTCAGCAGAGGTGGCAAGGCTACATTTTTTTTTTTAAAGAGACAAGGTCTCACTATATTGCCCAGACTGGACTTGAACTCCTGGGCTCAAGGGATGCTCTTGCCTCAGCCTCCCAATTAGGTGGGATTATAGGCACCCAGCCAGAGAAGACTACTTTTAAACTGATGTTTGCCACAGGATTGAAGAAGGCAGCTGGGGCAGCTTTTCATATATTTGGAAACAATTTATTTTCAACTTTAAAATATGAACTCCCTCTAACTGATGCCCCATTAGCTAAAACATGGATTGATCTGGAATTGCAAAGCAACTGATCTTCACTCAGATGTTCAGAGCCATGTGTTCTGGTGAAGAATGAGAGTCCGTGCATGTAAGTGTGAGGTAAAACATAACTCTAAAGACTGTGGAACACAGTGATGACTCACAATGACATACCTTTTGGCAGTAGCCCGTCTACCCAATTCTAATGCATACGTGTGGACTCAGAATTTTAAGAAGGATGTCATAACAACACCCTTATAAAAAACAGACCCACCTAAGGCTCTTAGCTCTAAAACACATGAGGCAATGACATTTCCATTGTGATTTTTCTAAAATGATTAAAAAGTTTTTTGTTTGGTTGAGGTTTGATGTTATAAAAAGATATTCTCCCATTTTCTGTATACTTATCTTTTTAAACAAGGTCAACAATGCGAACAGAAAAAGGAACTGACATCACAGATAACAATGTTTCTTGGAGTTGGAGATTTGCTCAACTTTAGAGGTTATACTGTTCCATTTAAAAAATACACGTGGCAAAAATTTTCTTTCAGAGGTTAAATGCATGAGATTTCACACACTTCTGCCATTAAAATGGATCTTGCATCACATAAACAGTATGAAAAAACAAAGTATCTACACAATCAAGAATGATCTGTATATATTTCCAGACCATAGTGCCTGTTATGAATTGCAACCACCAGCAAACTAGCCAAAGGAAAGTTCCTATGGAATTTTGATAGTCAACAATAAATATTCATACACAAATCCACATATAAATTAAACTGTCTTTTAAAATCAAACTTCTTTCTGAAAGCATTAATGTGATAAATGATAACATAACATATCACTTACTAAAGAATATCTTCTACCGAAAAATAAATGAATGTGACTATTTCTAGCCATTCCCTTTTTCCAAATCATTTTGTATTTCATGAGAACAATTTTTGATTTCTAAGAACTAAGTAAACATCACTACTAACTCAGAACTTTCCATAGAAAAATGAAGCAAATTGTAGAAATTGCAGAAATTCTGAAGATGACTCTGCACAACTACAGAGAAAGGTATATAGTGTTTTCCTGTAACCTCCACTGAGTTAATGTAACTTCTCATAATATAAGAAAGACCAAATTAACTTTACAAGGAATTAAAGTTATACCAAAATTTGTTTTAAAGAAATATATAGACAATAATGGCAAGCTTCAACTAATAACTAGAAACGATGACATTAGAAATATTCAATAGATGCTAAAACAGTAGCCAAAGGTTTGATGAGGAACAAGGTATTTACATACTCTCAAAGAATCACCTCACAAAATATTTATTAATTCCAAAAGGATAAAAAGTAACTTTATAGTGGACCTATACAGATACCACCTTAACAAAGAGACCCAAGTGAAGTTTCCTGATCAGGGGTCATGAGACAAATTGACCTCACGGGCATGGGGATAGGGTACAGTGGGAAGCCACACGTCACTCCTGTAGACAAACCCACACGGAGAGACATCTACAAAATAAGAAGCCGGTACAATCTAAAAATGGTAGGGTCAAGAAAGACAAAAACCTGGCACTCTGGGAGGCCAAGGCAGGAGGATCACTCAAGGTCAGGAGTTCAAGACCAGCCTGAGCAAGAGTGAGATCCCATCTCTTCTGAAAACTAGAAAGAAGTTAGCTGGACAACTAAAAATATATTGAAAAAATTAGCTAGGCATGGTGGCACATGCCTGTAGTCCCAGCTACTCGGGAGGCTGAGGCAGGAGGATTGCTTGAGCCCAGGAGTTTGAGGCTGCTGTGAGCTAGGCTGACGCCACGGCACTCTAGCTCAGGCAACAGAGTGAGACTCTGTCTCCAAATAATAAAAAAAAAAAAAGACAAAAAACAAAAAATAAAGAAATTTCTCTAGATTAAATAGATTAAAGATGGCAATTAAATGCAATGTGTGATTTTGGATTAGGAAAAACAGCTATAAAGAACACTTTAGAATATGGATTGTGGATTACATACTACTACTTATTGATATCCTGAATTGGATAATTACACCATGTATAAGTTAAAGGAAGTCCAAGGTCTTAGGATAAATACATGAAAGTATTTAGGGGCAAAGAAGCATGATGTCTCTGACTTACTCTGATATGGTTCAGGAAAAAAAAAATTATGCATACTCAAATATACATACACGAGCATGCACACACCTGTGTATATAAAAGGGACAGGAAGGATGGGGGAAGAAATGATACAGCAAAAAATAAACAACTGATGGTCTAGGTAAAGAATATACAGATGTTCATGTATTATAACTTTTCTGTGTGTTTGAATTACATCAAAATAAAAAGTTATGAACAAATAACAATAATAGTAACAACTACAACAAAAGAACGATAAGTTGTCCCTTATCTTAAATAAGATAAGATTTTTAAATGATAATTTGTCTTACTTGGAGTTTTAAGATATCTAACAAAAGATGCTGGGTTTAGGGGGATATTGCACCACAATTCCTTGTTTGGTATGTTGAGGACAATCAACTATCCCTTATAGATGACAGAAACCTTGGTTTCAGCTCACATCTGGGCTAAGTAAGAGAGTCAGGACACTCTGTAGCTACACATGCCAAGCATCTCTTTAGCTGACGGTCTGACACTTCAGGGTGATGGTGAAGGCACTGGGAATAGTTACCAAGAAAAGTTTTAAAGATGACTTACAAGCTCCACTCTTTTAAATAAGTAAAAATATCCAACTTTCCTAAGATGGTGATAGAAGGTTATTACTTCATTATCTTAAACCTTATTTGAGACAGATGAGGCATCCTACAATAAAATAACCGTAGCACACTTATCACAAACTATCCTGATTATCCTATTTTTGATGTGGTTCTAGGATTCTTCAAATATGTGCATCCGCAGCCATAATATTCCTAAGAATTAAAAAGTTGCCTAGAAATGTTAGAGGCCCCTTGAGTCTTTCTAGAGGAGTGCCATCACTACAGGTTGCTGTCATCTTCCACTTCTGATAGGCGATGATGCTACAACTGGAGTGAGTAACTGCCAGAGAAGATGTTCATCTACATAAAAAAATTTAGTAAACACCCCACACAATCAGATTAACGTCTGCTAACTGAAACAGAGGCAACTGTGGCTGTCATTTGCTTTAGGAATGTCATCTTGCTAATCAGTTCCACTGTAATATACAACTCGTTTATGAATGTAAAAATACTTAATGACAAAGCATATTTTCCCCCAAACAGCTAACCTCACTCGTGTATCTGTTTTCAAGGTATAAAACAATATTCTGTCCAGAGCTTAGGACATCAAAATTCAAGAAAGACCACTACCAGATGGAAATATTTTCTAGTATTTGGGCTTATGAACAGAGAATTTACAAAAGATATGTTTAAAGCCAACTGACACGTGGAAGCTCATTGGTCAATTTGAGTTTCCTAAGTTCACAGGACAACGGAAGAGGAGGTATGAAAAGAACCACATAAAACAAGGAAGGAAGAAAAACATATGTGTAGGAGCAGGGGAGAACCAACGTGAAGAGAAAATTATGGGCTGGGCACGGTGGCCCACGCCTGTAATCCTAGCACTCTGAGAGGCCGAGACAGGTGGATCGTTTGAGCTCAGAAATTCAAGACCGGCCTGAGAAAGAGCAAGACACCATCTATACTAAAATAATAGAAAGAAATTAGCTGGACAAGTAAAAATATATACATTAAAAAAAATTAGCCAGGCATGGTGGCACATGCCTACAGTCTCAGCTACTTGGGAGGCTGAGGCAGGAGGATTGCTTGAGCCCAGGAGTTTGAGGTTGCTGTGAACTAAGCTGATGCCACAGCACTCCAGCCCAGGCAACAGAGTGAGACTCTGTCTCCAAAAAATAAAAAAGAGAAAATCACAAAGTATTTGAAATGCAGAGTTTGTTACTGACATGCTGAAGGGGTACCATCTTGTCTCGCAGTCCAAGGAACAGCGCTAGAAAGAAATGAAAGGAAGTCGGGACTTATTAGGGGATTGACGGGTTTTACGTTTGGTTCAGCTTCGAAGTCTACTAAACACATCTCAAAAAGAAAAATAAAGAGTAGTAACCCTGACCTAAACGTTTAAAAGTATTTCAGGAATTCAAAGCAACTTATCAACATGGTCGTAAGAGGGAAATTATATGGAAAGTGATAAAATACATGTAGGGCTCTTGGGGATTTATAACTAGTATCTTTCGACATCATTTAATTTGTCTATTAACCTGGATGAAGAAACTGAAGCTACTTTTATAAAGTCAAAGAGTGAAGGAACACACCATCACCGTCGGGAAACCAGGCTTTGGAACTGGTAGGACTTTATTTGAACTGCTCATCTATCATCTGGAGACTTGGACAAGCTCCTGAATCTCACTGAACCTTGGTTTTCTCATCTGCAGCGTGGAGACGGGACTGTCGCGCCCCCCGCAGGTTTGGTGCGAGGGTTAACGTGTGTGTGGGGGTGCACCGTGGGTCTGACAGCGTCTCAATACATGTTACCCGTTACTCTTTATTTACTTGTATTAATTAAAAATGGCTCTAACTTCTGTGAAGTCTCAACTTGTAGAACACAGAAGAGCTTAGATGTTCTTGATAAACTATAAGGCTTACTGGAAACCATGAATTCCAACAGCCATACACGCAAAGTTGTACACTTTGTGACACAAAGACCACCCATGGCATAGAAAGGTCGTAAGAACGACCCAAGAGTCATGGGGACAACAGAGGTAACAATAAGTCAACTGCTGTCAAAACCAAGTAAGACATGGGGCATTTATTATCTGAAATGTGCTACTTAAGCAGGGAAACCACCGTTCTACTGCACTTGACATTGGTCAGACTATTCCATACTTCCTCTGTTCTGATTTTTTTCTACTCAACTTTTGGAAATGAACATAATCATCTTTGACGCTGTCTAGAAAGCAACGATGTAAGACCTAGAGTGAGAAGACAACATGAAGCAATGTTCACTGGGAAAAGAAGGGCATGGTATAGCTTACATATCTCCAAAGGTTATAAATCTCTTCCATTTATTAACATTGAGAGCCATAGGAGAGATGGATGGAACCACCTTAAGAATAATATAAATCAATAATTTGAAGTTAAAGAATAAAATACATAAACAGTATGTCCACTTATTAAGCTACTGTCTCTTAGCTTCAAGACTACAGTTTTGCTCTAAGAGCCTGAAAGACTCAGCGAGCCATCTTTCTCCTTTGCCACCTGGATTCCGGACAGCTTCCTCAAGGAAGGGGAAAGACAGGGATTGGAGGGGCGAGGAAGAAGAAGAAAAAGGCTGAAGAAATTTGCTCCTCTCTTAAGCAACGCTCCCAGACACCTCTCATCTCCTTAAGTCAGCGGGTGGCTGCAGTTCCTGGCTTGTTTCCACACACCCAAATCCGGCATCACTGCCCCCTTCCAAAGTACCTGTACAGGCCGGGCGCGGTGGCTCCTGCCTGTAATGCTAGCACTCTGGGAGGCCGAGGCGGGAGGATCGCTCAAGGTCAGGAGTTCGAAACCAGCCTGAGCAGGACTGAGACCCCCATCTCTACTAAAAATAGAAAGAAATTAATTGGCCAACTAAAAATACATAGAAAAAATGATCCGGGCATGGTGGTGCATGCCTGTAGTCCCAGCTACTCGGGAGGTTGAGGCAGAAGGATTGCTTGAGCCCAGGAGTTTGAGGTTGCTGTGAGCTAGGCTGACGCCACGGCACTCACTCTAACCCAGGCAACAGAGCCAGACTCTGTCTCAAAAAAAAAAAAAAAAAAAAAAAAAAAAAAGTACTGGTACAGCCAAACAGAACCTATCCTCCAACTTCCTAGTACAAGCTGTGTGAGCCCCCACCTCTGAGCGCCTCAGGCCCAGCTCTTCAGGGGATACCTCCTCTCCCCGACTCTGCCAGCACCTCACGTGCCCTTCCAGCAGCAGTGCCCTCTCCTCCGAGGGCTGGCTCAAGGCCCACACAGCGCTCTCTCTAAAGTTCTAGGTTCTTTGCTCACGCCAACCTCTTCACTGCATTCCCCTGGCCCTACGGATGGCAGCTGCTTCCTACATTTACTTCAGCATTCCCTTCTGGCTTTTTAAATTCTTCAGCATGTGTTAACTTAATTCTCTATGTTAAATTACTTCTACTAAAATAATAAACGTGGTTTCTGACTTCCTGACTTCACTCTGAACTAGTAGAGGCAGTAACCAAAATTAATGGGTCATGTTTCTCTAAGTATTCCACAGCTTTCTGGCACTGGTAGTTAATGTTAATTTTATTAATTGCTTATAAATAATATCTATTTGGATTGTTAACCAGAAAATATGCTAGTTTTTCAGACTGCTTTTTCCCAAAGATGTTTTATATTATTAGCAACATAGATCTGCAAACATAAAACGTCTTCTTAAACATAGCTTGTTCCTTTAATTAAATTTCTTATGTTCTTTAATGATGTTTACATTTGAATTTGCTAAGTTGTGTAATTTCTTCATAAAGAATAGAAAAGGCTGAGCAATCATACATTTTAAAAAGTAGTGGAGCCCACATGACTAAATTTCAACTCTAATTCAAATATGTTCCTGGGTGGTTTCCTATTTTTTCTTCTTAAATAAAATTATTAAAGATATATAACATATAAAGGAATGCACGTACCATGTAAGAAATAATTAAATGAATACCCATACAGTCAGTCTCCAACTTAAGGAAACAGAACATAACCAATACTTTGGAAGAATTCAATGTCTTCCCCATGTTCCTCCCGCAGGGCCAGAGGTAACTATTACCTTCAATTTTGTGTTTCCCACCCCCTTGCTATCCCTAAACAAGTACAGTACTCTCACCCTTATCCATAGTTTTGCTTCCTATGGTTTCAGTTACCTGTGGTCAACCACAGTCCAAAAATATTATAGTATTTTGAGAGAAAGGGGGAGAGAGAAAGAAACCACATTCACATAACTTTTATTACAGTATATTGTTATATTTGTTCTATTTTATTATTTGTTATTGTTGTTAATCTCTTACTGTGCCTTGTTTATAAATAAAACTTTATCATAGGTATAGACGTATAGGAAAAAACATAGTATTTTATATATTTTGTTTTGTTTGAGACAGAGTCTCACTCTGTTGCCCGGGCTAGAGTGCCGTGGCATCAGCCTAGCTCACAGCAACCTCAAACTCCTGGGCTCAAGCGATCCTCCTGTCTCAGCTTCCAGAGTAGCCGGGACTACAGGTATGTGCCACCAAGCCTGAATAATTTTTTCTATTTTTGGTAGAGATGGGTCTCACTCTTGCTCAGGCTGGTCTTGAACTCCTCAGCTCCTAATGATCCGCCTGCCTTGGCCTCCCAGAGTGCTAGAATTATAGGCATGAGCCACCACACCTGGCCAATATTTCATATACTAACATATAGGGTTCATTACTATTCCTGGCTTCAGGCATCCATTAGTGCAATATAGCTCCCAGGGAGAAGTGAGGACTACTGTAATTGTTTAGATTTTTATACATACGTTTGAACTTTAAAAACTGAAATCATACCGTTTGCATTGTTTTCCACAACCTGCTTTTTCTCAAGATTATATTAACAAGATTTATCTATTTTTAATGCAGGTAAATATAGTTCAATCAGTTTCACTGTTCGGTAGATGTTCTTTGAAAGAAGATACTATAATTTACCCAGCTATTATTTTGTTGAGAAACGTGTGAAGGGTTTTGGTGCTGCTATAAATATGACTGCCATTATATTATATATTTCACCTGATTAGCTGTGCACTGGGATATTTACCTAGGGGCCCAATGCTGGGCCAGAGAATATGAACATTTTCAACTTCATGAGATATTGCCACATGGCTTTCCAGAAGAGTGAATCAATTCACATTTCCATCATCAGCGTAAAATTTCTCACCAATCCACATTTTTCTCCAATACTTCACATTCTCTGACTTACAACATTTCTGGGAAAAAATATTAATCAATAGTATTTCCCAAGATGAAATTTTCAGTGAAATTTGAAAAGCTATTGACGTTTATACTCTCACATTTCACATGTTGCCAGGGGCCTCCGCAAATCACTATTTATGTAGCTGCCAGTGTACGCTGATCAATGTTCCCCAATATGGCAAGTTGACCAGACAGCACCACTGAAGAGGAACCATTTTAGCTGAGTAGATTCGTTTTAGCTGAATCATTTAGAAGAATGAGTAGGAGTTTTGCCAATTGAAAAGAGAAAAAGAAATGACTTGGTCACGGAGAATGAAACATTCTCAGAGATGTCGTAAAAGACTATAATCCTATGGTGAATGTGCACCACATCTGCGTAGACCATGCTTTCATGTGACAATTTGTTTATCCTGGGTCCCTCAAGGAAACAGAATCTTATGGCTTTGAATTAATTTACCTTGGCTATTGCTTTAAAAGACAAACATTTTTGCCAAGTACACAGTGTAACACAATCATGGATAATTTATAAAATAAATCTTAACTCAAAATGTCAGAGAACTAATCATCTTTAATTTGTTGTTTTCACCAGGCAGCTGAGTCAGAAAAGCAAACAGTAAAAAAGAAGAAAATAAAACTTTATAATTTTTTCTAATATGAATAAATGGCATCAAATACAAGAGTTAAATGACCAATGACTTGACTTTCTTCTCATTAACTCTTCTCTCTACTACCAAAATTACCACCGAGAGAAATAATGGTGATTCAAGAGATTAGCGATATAAAAAGCCAAAGAATCCTGAAAAATGTCTATTTAAATTGAGTGCATGTGCATGTTGGTGTGGAGGAGAGGGTGAGGAGAAAGAGAAATACTTGAAGCTTATCAACTTTGCAAAAAATAATCACAAATGAAAACAAATCCACTTCTTTCAAAGCTTATGGAAAGAAATGTAAACATCTCAAACAGCAAAACATTATTGTAACCTACATACTGTTAACTTGAAGGAAATCATGGAATGACACAATTTTATTAGGAAGCACTTATATAGCACCTAGGATACAAAAAATTCTAAACAGTTACTCTCAACCACCCTTACTACCCCTAAAATAGAAAGGTTTGTTTACTTCTCTCCTTCTCCTCTGTCTCCCTCCTTGGTCAAAGTCACAACCATCTTCTATTTGAACTCTTTCTTAACTGGTCTCACAAATTCAGTGCTTGCCAGGGCAACACTTTTGAGTTATAAATCATATCACTTCAATTCCCTGAATAGAATCTTTCAGTGACTGGATATTGCATTTAGAGTAAAATGAAAACTCCTAATAAAGGGCATAAACTTGTAGAGCTCCATAATGAGAACACATTGTCTATTATCTCATGGTCACGGTGTTCCAAGACTGCTGGGGCATTTGGACATTTCTTCTGCCTCACATAGATCTCTGTCCTCTCCTCCTTTTCTTTCCTAATCACCTCTACAGACACATACACACCCCTTGCCCACCCATTCTTCTTGCCTGTGTGGGATTTCATAATCTAATGACTACATATCTCTACGGCTTTATCAATTTTCTACTTCCCTGCATTCAGCCAGTATTTGAGTTCAAATTACAAGAATGCACCAATCTCATCTCATTGAACCTGGTCATTTAACTATTCAAATTCCCTTCCATAATTTTTTTTCACCTGGTAGAGTATTTATAAATCATGACTTGATTCTAATGGCAATACCTAACTCAAGTCTTCTCTAACCAATTAGGTAGAATCAGGCTCACCTTCCATTCTGCGTCCTGTTCCTATCTTATCAACGTTATTATTACACTACTCTGCAATCCTGTTTGTATGTTTGACTTCCCAACCTTCCCTGAAGGGTTGCATGCAGTGAACCCCAAAAGGAAGCAGTGTTAGTGCTGCAATTAAGAGGGTGAACGTTGGATCAGGTTCCCCAGGTCCAAATCCAGTCCCAGCTCATACTATGTGACCTTTTGCAGGGTATTCAATATCTCTAACTTGCAGTTATTTACTCACTAAAGAGGGGATTAAGGTATAAATTGAGAAACTCCTGGCTCCACAGACCGACAATCAAAGTCCAAATAGTTGAAATGTGAATGACTTTGCTCACACTTTTTCTCGTGCTTGAAATTCTATGTTTTTTCTTCTTGAGAGAATTTCTTAGATCTTTCGAAGTCCAATTTAAATATCATTTTCCAATATCATTACCTCTTGAATTTCTGTAGCATCTTGTTTATATAATAAAAAAATATTGCATAGTGGTTATACATATCACCATTGGTGTTATTGTTAGTCTAGGAGCTATGTGGGAAGGGTCTTTTGCTTTTATTTTCTGTGTTTAATAAACACTCATTTAGTGATGATTGAGTGATAATGTCTCTAAGATTCCTTACTGATCTAATTCTTATAAATTTTATTATTCTGTTCTATTTTGAGAAATAATCCATCCATTAAAATTAATCAATCGCCTTTCCAGAAAGCATTTTGATAGTAACAAGCACCCAAAAAATGTTCATTGCCTCTGACCAGTAATTATAAATCTGAATCTATATTAAAGAAATAGCCAGAGATATAATTTATAAAAGGCTATGAATAAGGATGTTCAGCATGATATACCTTAGCTGGGAAGAGTCTAATTTCCTACAAAATTCAAATTACTCACTAAATATGGCACTGAGGACGGATTATTATGAAATCCTAAATGGTTTTTGAACTATATTAACTAGCATGGGAAAACGTTCCTGCTACAATTTTCAGGGAGGAAAAAAAATGTAAGATATAAAAATGAATACAGATGTCCAGTCAAACAGAATGATGAATTCATAGCCTGAGCCTTCTCTCTGTTGAAAACACATAGCAGTGAAAGATAACATAAAAAGAGGAAACTAAACAGACATAGTATGCTTTCTAAAAATGTAAATATGTCCTTGGATCAGAAATAGTAGAGAAGCCCAATTTAATAAACAGAGCTGAAACAAGAAGTCGCCAGACGATGAATGTGGAAAAGGCGGCAGAGAGCTTGGCTTATGTGGGGACCGGGTGCGGGAGAGGACAGACAGGAGGGAACAGAACCGGTTTCCCCACTGGATTCCCAGAGTTACTCCTGGTCTCCCCACTTCATGAAAGGAGGGTGAAAATGGCTACAATCCATTGTTTCCCAGGGCTACGGACCATCTATGTGGCTGTATGTCCAGGGCAGCAGGAGTAGATAGACACAGCTTTTCAGCCCAGACTTTGACAAGTCATTCACTAGCTTGGCAACTGAATCTGCAATAAACCCAATATGCCCACAGGGCAGAAGCCCCTCGCTATTGATAGAAGCTTTGGCTCTGGCTTGGCTACGAAAGGTAGGCCAAGTTAAAGCAGTTGAAAAAAAGCAAAGACAGTGAAGGATTTGGGGGGGAGTTCAAAGGAAGGGAGAGAGTGAGGGACATATTGACTGATAGAAGGTCTCTGTCACAACTCTTCAACTCTAAAGTTGTAACATGAAAGCAGTCGTGGGCAATATGTAAGTGACTTCGTGTGGTTGTGTTCCAACTGAACTTCATCTACAAAAAGAGGTTAGATTTAGCCCATAGGCCATAATTATATGACTCCTTTTAAAAATCAACATTTATACCATAAAGAAAATTAATGAGTCAAATGGCAACTCATAAAAATCAACAAATGCAAGATGAATTCATTTCAGGTGAAACAAAAGCTGAAAAGGACTCTAATGTATTTTTATAAATATCAATGAGATAAAGCAAAGATAATATCCAAAATAAGATCAAGAATTACTTTAGAGGCAAAAATGAATATGATAAAGAACATATTATGAGTCTCAGAAACAAAAATGATCATGCTTTAAAAGTAACTACATTAATAATATAAACACTAGGTTGAACAGCATCAAAGAATCAATAAAATTGAAGACAATGTTGAAGAATGCATGAAGATTACAGCAAAATGTACAGGTAAATTTTAAAAATATGAAAGAGAATTTAGGAGAATTTAGATCAAGGGGTGCCAATGTACATCTAAAAGGAGTTTCAAGAAAAGAGGAGAAAAGTGAAGTAATACTTGAGCAAATACTGACATGAACAATTTTAAGACATTAAGGAAACCATCAGTCTTTAAATTGAAAGTTCTAAGTACAGGGCAAGATAAAAAAATGAAAATAGATTCATTATGCATATCAAAGGAAAGCCAAAGATGAATAAGGATAGTGAGAAAATTATACAAACAATCAGAAATAAGATAGATTATCTACAAAAGGATGACAATTATTGAGAACAGATCAATCAGTAATAGGAGATGCCAAAAGAGAACAAAAATATTTCTAAAACACTGATGAAAAATAAGTCAATCTAGAACTCTATTTCTAGCAAAATTATCATTCAAAATGAGGGGGACAATTTTTTTTAGTTATTTTTTGGACTAAGAGTTTAATATCCATCAGCTCACACTGAAAGAAAATCAAATGAGAAGAGGGAAATGGGATATAACAATGCTAGCACAGTAATTGATTAAATATATTCATAAATGTTATTACTTAATGATTATAAAACAGTAGTAATGATTTTAAGAAAAATGATAATATTGAAAGTCAGGAAAAACACTAGAAGAAAAGTGAAAGGAGTTTAATTATTAGTTAGAATGTCCTAAAACTCCAATCTTATTTGAAGGATAAATATACTACATAAATTTATAGCATGTTATAAAATTATATAGTTAAGAAGATACATTAACATTTAGGATCACCCAATAAATTAATAGGAAGATTAGGTATAGCTTCCAAGATATTATTGGAGGAGTTAGGGAGGGAATATTAAAAAAATTATCAGGACAAATGACAATCAGAAATAAAACAGAATGTATAATAAATGTAAATAAATTAAATTATCCATGGTCCAAATTGTATAATTCATGCACATTCAATACACATTCCCACACTAGTTAGAAACATATCAAAATATAAATATTATTTACCATTGGACTATAGGAATAAAGATATATTCTCTTCTCTAAATTTTTCAATGTTGTCTAAAGTTCCTTTCTGAACTGATATTAATTTTAAAACATAACACAGTCGTGTCCCCTCATCCATGGAGGATACTTTTTAAGACCCCTAGTGGATGCCTGAAATGGCAGACAGTAACTATATATACTATCTTTTTTCCTAAACATACATACCTATGCTAAAGTTTAATTTATAAATTAGGCACAGCACAAGATTAATGACAATAACTAATAATGAACAGTTAAAACAACATACTATAACAAAAGTTATGTGAATGTGGTCTCTCTTTCTCAAAATATCTTATTGTACCGTATTTATTCCTCTTGTGCCCATCTGCCCATCTGATAACCAAGACAAGTTGTCTAGGTGATGAATGGGGTGGGTTAGCGGATACCCTGGACAAAGGGATGATTCACAATTGAGACGGATGCAGTGGGGCCATGCAAGATTTCATCACGCTACTCAGAATGGCACACAAGTTAAAACTTATAAATTGTTTATTTCTGAAATTTTCCACTTAATATTTTCCGACTGCAGTTGACTATGGGTAAGTGAAGCCACGCAAAAAGAAACCGAAGAGGGATGGGGAAGCTACTATGGTACAAAACTATTTTTAAAAATGCTTGTTTTTTCCTCTCCTCAAATATAAGGGGAAAAATGCAATCTTGGGAATTAACAATTTTAAATGTAATAGTTGCAAACTAATGGTTGTAAGCTAATAATTCCCTGTAAACAAATTTAAAGACTAGCTTTTCCTATATAATCTATGAACATGGACATTGCTTCAATTTGATGATACAGTTAATGAATTTTAAACATATTTTCAAGTATTGAAATAAAAGAGAAAGTGTGTAGGAGGAGAAATAAGGGGAGAGAAAGAGGGGGGGATACAGGGAAGAAGCTGAATGAGAACATTCTTATCCAGTCCCAGTAACTTAATTACTCAATGCTCTGTGCATGTTGAGTTGATAGAGTCTTGTGGCAAATGCTGTAATTCCTACCCGAGGAAGGCACTGGAACAGAAGTCATCATTAGGCATGACGACATCAAGAAAAGCTGCTGACAGCCAGAAGAGATCAAAAGCAGATCAGGTTGCTCGACAAAACTGCATGTCAGAGAGCTCAGAAAGCCACGTGCACCCTGAGGAGCTATGGAAATCTCTGGAATAAGTAGAGAAACCGAACACAGTGGATGTTCTTATAAATACTAAAATGAGATTCAGTCATCTTACTGAAATGTCTGAGCTTCTCCTTATAAATGAATATTCAAGTCTACAAGCAGAAACAGAAGTAATAGCACCAGCAAATGAGTGACTGCATGGTTGGTTATAGCTTATGTCTTTATCAAACTAAGCACACTATTCTATTTTTACCCTATTATGAATAGCCGAGAGTAGATATATACTGCATGAAAGGTATGCCCTTCCATATATTATCCTGTTTTTTTAAACCTTTTTAAAACAATTTGTCTCTGTTAAAAAAGACATGTGGACAGGCTGTTTGAATCTTCTTAATGAATTCCATAATCTGATCATTTAGAGGGAATCATTTTTAATAGGCGACTTTGATCACAGCAGATACTGTTTTAAAGTAATTATACCTAAAACAGCATAACCTAATAATCTCCTGTTTGACTCCCATTGAGTGGGATGATTGTATCTATCTATTTATATCCATCTCATTCCTAAAAAGGACACGAGGCAGCCTCATTTTATGTCTTGTTGATAAAAAAAAATGCTACATTCAGGGTAAATCTTTACTTCCTAGAAAGTGAATTTAATTTCTGTCCATAAGATGAACTTCTTTGTGTCACCATACTTCTTATGTTCTGTGGAAAAACCCAAATTTTGGAAATGTAAAAAAATGAGGTAAATTATGAGTTTTTTGTCAGTTTTTAACAGTTTTTGACATTTTTTTGTCAGCTCAGTTTGACAGCTTTGTAAACAGCTCTTCCAGCTGATTTCATTTCATAAAAACAGTAATATATAATTCTGTTATTTCATGGACTATAGTTTCCTTTCCTACCTTTCACTGTAGGCTTCTGAGAAGCAAATGCCATTCTTCTGTTACTGACATAGTGCCAGCCTTGCATTTCCCAAAATGTGTTCCACCAACTACAGAACCCACCAGAAACTATAGGGAAAAAAAAAGCGCTCTATGGTCAAGTAAACTGGAAAACTATTTCTTTTGAAGAATACTGTGAATTCCTTCTGAATTTAAGTTAACCTAGCAGTTTCTATAGGCATTGGATCACAAAACTCCCCATTTATTCAATTCTACCAAATTGTAACAAGCTACAGGCAAACTTGGGGAAAAAACTGTGCCAGGCAAATGTTATGGTTGTTTAGTTGAGGGTATCCAGGGGTGGGGAGGCCTCCAGGCCACCTGTGGTCCTCCAGATCCCCAAGTGTGGCCCCTCAACCAAATCCAAATTTCACAGAAGAAATCCCTTTATTAAAGGATTTCTTCTGTGAAATTTGGATTCAGTCAACTATAGGACTTTCAGGTAAGTTCATCTTTTCCCTACATAAAGTGTAAACCCTCACAGTTAAAATCATGCCCTTAACCCTCTGAGGCACTCAAAATTTGCTAAGATGCTCCTTCAATATTTAATCTTCTGTAGCTACCACATTGCTCAAGGTGGCGAATGCACACGTGAAGACAGCATTTGGCTATTTATTTGTCCTTTTCAAACCCATTACCTGGTATTAGTTAGCACTTTACATTTACCTCCAAAGTCTTATGAAAACTTGCCATTTTCACGGCTACATGTATACTTAATACCAATAATAAGAAGGTCTCTATATAAGACAATGGGATAACATTCCAAAGTGATGCAACAACAGAAGCAAACATAAATCCCCTGATAATAAGATTGCCACTCCTCTCTTCTATGAAATCACCTGTAAACTATGAAATCCTACTTTACAAGGACCGTTGATTGAAGTGTAAAGTATTTTCCTGCTCCCTTAGACATGCCCCTAGCACCACGGCATAGTGTGTGTGTAAAATTTCATAAGCAAACCAAGATACCTGGAATAAATGTGAAGCACGATAAATACTACGGAATGAATGTTTTTCTGTTGCTTTAAGAATTCATTCTTAAATACCTAATACAACAGTATTATACAAATGTAACAATTTCATTTATTATTATTACAATAAAAATAGGGCAAGTCAAGGCAGTTTCTCTTGGGCTCAGTTCATGAGCCCCAACATGTAAGGCTCCAGTAGGACACATCTAAGTAACCTAATTTCAGCCCTTTTCAACAGTGATGACAGTACCTTTGTGTACTCACAGCACCTAGCAAACGTCTGATATGAACCAGGCCTGTAAAAAATGTTGTTAAGTACAAAGAACTATAAGCAAACTACATCATGTGGCTAGGTTCATTGAAATCCATATAAAAACATCTATCACCAGAATATAATGACTCCATGAATTTGATTACAGATCCATATCTTTGGATAAACACATCTCAGATTTGGAATAGAGTTTCTTAAAAATTTATGTCTCTTTTTGGTTTCTGGTTTTAGGAATCTTATTCTCATCTAGTAATACAATATCAAATGAAAATCTCACATAAATTTACTCTCTCCTCGTCTATATTTAACAGAGCTAAAAATAGGCTTAAATATTTAACAGATAGCTGAAGTGTTCTCAACTCCATAACAATAAGAATACCTCTCATGAAGAGAGAATAAAAGAGATTTTACTTTGAAAAAAATAAAAAAATTGGTTAACTATTTGCTTTTGTGTAAATGTTACTTTTACTTTAGGAATCGGAAGAATTTCAAACTTTCTTCAAAATGATTTGATATAAGGCTTCCTGATTGACAATAAAATAATATACACATACATGTTTTTGACAAAATACATAAAAGAAGATAACTTGTTCCCAGGAAAGTTCGTAAGCCACAAAAATCTTAGGTACCTATGCCAAGGCAGAGTGGGGAGGGACTATTTATCTTTTAACAATGACAGAACTCGTGTCCAACCATGACATGATCA
Organism: Microcebus murinus; assembly: GCF_040939455.1. Classification (NCBI taxonomy): domain Eukaryota; kingdom Metazoa; phylum Chordata; class Mammalia; order Primates; family Cheirogaleidae; genus Microcebus; species Microcebus murinus. The sequence continues at coordinate 47,462,929 of NC_134122.1, read as the reverse complement.
ATGTCCAAGTGTTCTCGGCTATAAATGAAAATAAAATGCAAACTTGCTCCTGATGAAATAGACTGTTACTAAAATAACCAAGTTATTATTTAATAACTGAATTTTTGATACATATAAACTTTTTAAACAACAAAAGAATAAGAATATTGGCACATTTTTCTTTTGCTATGCCAAAAAAAAAAAAATTGTGCTAAAAGGCTATATAGAACTAATTTACTTTCTTTGAAAACATTGAAAAGTCTGCCTTTTTTCATTGGAAAGGCATATATAAATAAATAAACTAACAAACATATGAGTTCAAAATGATAAGTCACCTTTCAAGTCTTTCTTCAGTTTTCTGAGATCTTTTTGGAAATCGTCAAACTTCATGTGAGAGGCCTGGAAAAGGTCCTGGGGCTCTGGCAGTGGGAAGACACACTGCTCCTTCCCAGCGTCCTAATTAGCCAGAAATACGTGATTTTTAAATGAACCAGCACTGATATAAGTAATAACAGCAGCAATAATAAAAACAAACAAACAAACAACAACAAAAAAACACTGCCAAATCACCCAACAAATAAAGAACATAATACAAATATACGTAAAAACTGTCTTACCTCATCAAAATTTCGAAGATAATATGAAACAATATATGACAAAAGGCTTCTGCTATTGTCCTAGGCAGAAAGACCAAAGTCAGTAACTTTTAAAAAAAAAAATGACATGTAGCATTAAAGAAAATAAATTCCAGTGAATTCACATAGATGCATGAGAACATTTAGAATGCAATGTAAAATTTTACATTTTGAATTCTTAGTCATTATATCTAAGGAATTGAATGGCATAGATTTCCCCCTCTAATGTTTCAATCTAAGCATAACTATTTAAGAGCGGGGTCTCAACGGTAAATACTTTCCTATTTTTATTCTCCTCAATCAGAAATTTAGTTCATTAATTTTTGTTTTATTATTTTATGATTATGAATTTTTTATTATGTTTTAAAACTACTATCTTAAGTGAAATAATTAAATATTGCTGTCATTTACATATACACAGCTAGACTAGCGGGTACCCCTCCACCACTAAGTTTGATTGAGGCTCATTAGCATATAGACCAGGGAAATAAAAAAGCTAAGTATCATTTTGAGTAAGTGGGAGCTTTTAAAATGCCAATGCATATTATAATTTGTTACATCAGCAATTGAGATTGAGGAATTAATATCCATGAAGCTATAAAGAAAATGCACACACAGGTCTACAGAAAAAAATATAAAATTGTTTTATATCTAACAGACTTCAAAGAACAGATTTTCACTTCCTTTCTGACAGACTTAGAGGCATTCATTTTTAATTAACTTTTTTTGCATTGCTCCAAATTAGTAGGAGATAATCCGAATCAAGAGACCAAATACATATTTCACTTGAAAAACAAACTCTATGATTCAAACTATGTTCTCTGGAATGTTTGACATAACCATGATTATAACCATGATTTCCCCCCACTTATAAAAAGAGCAAAACCCCTTCATAATTGAGTTTGACATGAGATAGTAATATATCTATTAGAGACTTCCTTCCTCAGACAGGATTTGCTTGTAAAAGGATTTAAGCAATTGGACTTTGTTCTGTCTCCTAACATAAGTCAATGAAAGGGTCAGCAGTACCTGAATCAATTAACACATTCATTAAACGGCTGCTGACAGGCACAGTGGGAGAAACTCTGGGTGATGGAGGTAACAGCTCTGTCCATGGAGGACTACAATGGACTGGTAGTACTGAGAAGTATCTATAGTTACATTTGTCTTATAGAAAAAGAACCAATTCTGGAAGACTTAGCATAGCTCTTCAGGGAGTGTAAGTGAAATTATTTTTAAAAATCTTACTTCTTGATTCAGTACTTAATTTTTATTTTAGATTATGCCTTAATTAATGAAATTTAACTTAATGGAGGATTGAATAAGATATATAAACCAATACAAAAAGAACCCAAAATTAATCGCTTACTTGTACATGGTTACTAGAATCTATTTCTGAAACATTTTTATAAGTTAAACATTGTATTGATGCTATTTATATTTCAATGTTATATTTCAATCTAACAAGCAGGTGCTAAGAACTATTCAAGAACTACCACATGTTTAGAAAAGGTCTCTTCTTTTGTTTGTTGGTTATTTTAGAGATGGGGTCTCACTATGGTGCCCAGGCTGGCCTCAGCAATCTTTCCACCTCAACCTCCTGAGCAGCTGGGACTACAGGCTCATATACCACTACACCCAGCTTGAGCTTTTTTTTTTTTTTTTTTAAACAAATTTGATTTATCAGGTCAATATATTGTAGGCTTCCGTGAAAATGTATATCATATAAATATAATAGCATTTGAACATAAAAACACAAAAATCATCTGCTGTTGTTGTACCAAGGAGGAACTATGAGTTATTCAATTTTGGAAAAGCAGTGTCCAGCATTTCATAGATGTTCAATAAAAGAATGTTGAATAAAAAATATATATCCATACACACACAGTCCCTGATTTAATGATAGTTTGACTTAACAATTTTTAAACTTTATGATGGTATAAAAGTGATAAGCAGTCAATAGAAACTTCACTTTGAATAACTGTATAACCATTGTTTTTCACTTTCAGTACAGTATTAAATAAATTACATGACATAATTAATACTTTATTATACAATTGGTTTTCTGTGAGATGATTTTACCCAACTGTAGGCTAATGTAAGTATTCTGAGCATGTTTAAGGTAGGTTAGATTAAGCTACGATGTTCAGTAGGTTATCATATTAAACTCATTTGTGACATATACTTTCAACTTTGGACAGGTTTATTAGGATATAACTCCATAGTTAGTTGAGGAGCATCTGTATAGGAATGAATAAACAGATTGCTGACAGACAGAAAAGACCAAAAAAAGAGATCTCTCGTATGAGGGAGATTATTTCATTATCTAAGGACAATCCTATATATTTTCATTTCTATAAGCCAATTATGAAACTTACTAATTCCCTTCACATACTGTTCTATGTGATGATTCTTTTATCAGAGAAATATAACTCTTTTATTTTCTAATCTTTCCATCTTGAACTGGGACTCTGATCATCATCTCTAACCTTATATTTCTATTGACACTCTCATAATCTCTCAGATATCAATTTCAAACAAACACAACTGTACAAGTAGTACCCAAAAATAGTTAGGTCTACAAAAGGGCTTAGACATTTCCATATATACCAGTATTAGGAAGAGAATGATCATCTTTAATATTTTATCTACAAACTATGTTCATTAATCTTTATTTCCAAAGTATGGGTCTATTGGCCTCCATTGCTTAACATGGCAAAGAAGAAAAATGAAAAAATAAGAGATATACCTTCCTATTCACGGGAAATAACTAGCCCTCATACTCCAAATGAATACATATTAGTGGACATGGTAAACATCAAGTAAAAAAATAATTTAAAAATATTACAGTGTTTCATTAGACATAGAATTCAAAATTACTTACTTTAGGAAACATTATTATTCACTGAATCGCAAATATCTGATGGCCATTAGTTTTATATAGCTCAGAACATAAAGAAACTTTTGAACTTATAAAGAAATATTTATTATAACTGGTTTACAGTCAAACAAAACATCTAATCCTCAATGTGCCCATTCCCACTCACACAAAATACTTACGCTGCTTTTGACATCTTTCAGCTTCGGAAGAATGTCTAATCCAAAGCCATCTGCCTGCCCCCGAGTGTTATTTCCACTATTCATGTAGTTGCCAAAAGCTAGAACCAAACCCAGAACCTGCATAACCCCTGGGCCATTTTTTAATGTCTGTAAAATAGAACAAAAAAATTCTGCTTTCATACAAAGTTTTGTTTGAATCATGTTAAGTCAGTGCCAGCAATTTATATTATATTATACTAATAGTTTTGGGTCATAACCAAACTTTTACCATTCCTCATTATTAGCTATCTTTTAAGAGCAGTATTTCCAAAGTTAACTTTAAAAAGTTGCACCACCAACCAACATTCAGGTATGCTTTTGTAAGCTGAGAAGTGGCAATTTAGGCCTTTTCTATGATGTAATTGCAAGGAAAACAAATAAGCCTGAAATATAAGAACTATTACAAAATAATATCACTGCCATCTTCTTAATTGTGCCTATGTCTGAAACAATACAAATTTTTTGGCATCACTTATAGGAAAACACCAAAAAGCAGTTATAAAGGTTAGTTTCCAGATTTAGATTTATCCCCCCCAACAGTTCACACTCCCTTCTTCCAAAACACTGTGTTTAACTTGAATTTCTTTGCCACCTCTTCTAAAAATGTAAGCCTTTAATATATCATCTTTCCCCTTTTCAAAAAGGTTTACCACAATCAGAACAAATGGTATTATCGATTTTTGACAAATCGTTTTAAATGTTAATATTGGTTATCTCTGCCAAGCATTTGTTCCTTGTTTTCAGGAGAATATTTATCTTCTGTTGAGTCATATGGTTGTTTCTAAATCATTTGGTTGGAATAATTATTAACAATTTGTTGAAGATCCTTTCCAAAACAATGAAGGAAAGTAAATATTATAAAATGCCTTCAAATTGCATTCATTTGGAAGTCTGATGTCTGAGAGGCCCACGAAAAGCAAAGATGTTGTTGGCAAAAGCAGAGGGCAGAGAAAACACCCTAGCAATGTGGTCCTGTCGCCCCGTGCGCCAATATGAAAATCTGCTTTGATTTTGAGACTCAATCATAAAATGTTCCCTTCTGTGGGACTGCTATCCTTCAAAGTTAATGAGTACTTAGAGTAAATGATACTTTTTTGAAAAATTTGAACACAATCGAATGAAATTAAATATCAGAACTCAAGTTTAGCTCTCTCTGGACCAGAACTCACCTCACACAACTTCTGTAGTAATTCCAGTTTGCGACGAATGGAGCAAATGCTTTCAGAAAACGTGGACTGGAACAGGATGCAAAAGACTCGCTCTGAAAAGTTGGGGATTAGTGACAGCTCATAAAGGAACCTAAGGAAATAAAGCCAAATGAAGAGGAAAAATATAACTCACACAAACAGATGTGCATCCTCATCTCATTCATAACAAGTACATATTGAAGACACTGCATTTTTGCATCTCCAAACGAAAAGAATCCACCCGTAGCCTGGGTGTCTCTGCGTGGTCCTAAGACATGCTTACTGTTCAGGTTTGTCCAGAGACTTGGGATTCTTCTTGTCTTTGGAAGACCGGCCGTGCTTTTCAATTTTTTCCAGTTCATCTGACTGTGCTCTCTAGAAAAACAAAAGCCAAGCAGTTTTTCAAAATCTGGTCAATGGAACCCTTTAGATAATGATCTAATTATCCTGCTAAATCTAATGATCTTAATATAGTAAAACTCTGTATTTTCATATTTCTTAGCATCCGTATGTAGTAAAGCTTGACTTAATTCATGAAGCATTTGAAAGTGTAAATATGTTTAATGCAAACCAGATCATCTCCAAATCTTCCAAATCATGTTATTGACTATTAGCGATCTGTAAAACGTTTATTCATTCAAGCATGAGTTAAAACAATGAAGTTTTCCCTTGTTATTTTGGCTGTTTATAGTAAACTCTAGAATACAAGAATTTCATTTCAAATTGGTATTCCTTATTCAGAAATCAATCGAGTTAAATTTGGAAGTAATTTTATCCTAAAGTTTTATAACATTTTTAATGGAAAAAAAGTACTTATGTAACTATTGCAATTATTGTTACTGCTTTTTAAATTTTGGGAAAAGAGAATTACATTTGAATTTTAAAAAAATGGAACAAAAATAAAAGGTTTTGATCCTTTGGCTGAATTTTCTTTTCGATATAAAAATGGCTCCAGGCTCATTTTCTTAAACATCATCTTTCACCTTTTATAATCACAAACTAAAAACTTGTCATCCCAAATATATTTCCTTATGAGAGACAATCTTCTGCATTTTTAATATAAGGTAGAAGATATTATAGACTTCAAGAAGCACAAATCTATGCCATTTTATAGAGTATTATGATTATTTTTGAGTCAATTCCTGCTTTGTATTTACTGATTATTTTGAAATGCAGCTTTTCAGTTGATGAGATTGACTAACTTAGGACCTAGAAAGAAGCTTCTTTCTAGGGGAAGAAGAACTGATCAGAGATCAGCCAGAGAGAAAATTGGTCCTCTGACAATTTCAAATTTTGCTTTTGGAATGTGATGTATCCAAAGGATACAAAGAAGTAAGGGAATTGTATTTTATTGCAAATATCTCAAGCCACTCCAAAAATTAAGAATCTTCTTCTAGAATTTCAATTATGCATTGAACATATGTTTTCTCCCAATTTATTGGGGCCCTGATAAAGAATTTTAAGGGAAAAAATACCACCTCATTTACTTATCAGTTACCTACAAGAGTCAGCCTCACAGATACTATCAGAGGACCACTTTAAAACCATATCGCAAGGTGGACTTTTTATTTATTTATTTATTTTTTTAATTTTTTTTTGAGACAGAGTCTCACTTTGTTGCCCAGGCTAGAGTGAGTGCCGTGGCGTCAGCCTGGCTCACAGCAACCTCAATCTCCGGGGCTCAGCGATCCTACTGCCTCAGCCTCCCGAGTAGCTGGGACTACAGGCATGCGCCACCATGCCCGGCTAATTTTTTGTATATATATTTTTAGTTGGTCAATTAATTTATTTCTATTTTTGGTAGAGACGGGGTCTCGCTCAGGCTGGTTTCGAACTCCTAACCTTGAGCAATCCGCCCGCCTCGGCCTCCCAAAGTGCTAGGATTACAGGCGTGAGCCACCACGCCCAGCCGCAAGGTGGACTTTTTAAATGGGCAATATCCACCCATCTGGCAAATGAGAGACCGGGGTACCATTCTAAAAGAATATTAAAGCTAAGAATATCAATGAGGCAAGGGTTGTTTTAAGATACACAGGTCCACACCAAAGTGTAACCCATAAAAGTTTCTAGTCCCTTTAATTTCTCTATTCCTTTAAGAGAAATGACACCTTTTACCAGAAAGTAGTTGCTTAGTCTGTGATCTCCAAGCCCAACCGCATTCTATACCCAAAACCTCATTAGGAAAAAAAAAAAAAAACACACACAGCTTTCTACAATCTAGTAATTATGGTTGTTGGTTTAATTTTGTGTTTTGAACTTTCAATACCTTGACATAGACTCAACCTAACTGCTGAGTGGACTCAACTGAGGGTGGACATGACTGGAAACCCACTCCATGGACCCAGTAAATCTCCTGGGAGCTTAAAAAACAAACAACAACAATTCAAAGGCAGCTATAACAGAACAAAGATGGCCAAGGTAAATCAAAGTAATAATCAGATATATAAGAGAAGAATACAATTCCTGTATGTCTTCAGAACAAAGTGACTTTCTGGCAGCACTATGGGGTCATTTCCCAAACTATTCAACACATACGAATTGCTAATTGCTAACTGCATGGTCCTTTATATTCTGTACTCTGTTAGACCATTTCTGCTCATTTCAGAAAGAAACAAAGCTGCACCCTAGGCTGACAGTATGTTTTATGACAAGTAGAGAGAACCATCACTTTGTCTATGTCCCCAAACCTCCTTTCTTCTTCTTCCCCACAACTATGTGTGCACGATGCTCTCTATTCTTTTCTTTTTCTTTTTCTCCTTGGTGCTTAGCTAAGGCTGCCTCAGGTAATCTCTGTCTCTGTCTCTGTCTCTCTCTCTGTCTCTCACACACACATGTACGTATATACACATACAGTCAATTTCTTTATTCATAGACTGGACACTGATTTAGCAAATACTGAACAGTTACTCCCAGGGAAAATACAAGGTTCCCATAAGCCTCTGGAGTCACAACATCTTCATCAACTGATCAATACATAACATTGTTTCATGTTTAAAGACACCTTACAGGCCGGGTGCAGTGGCTCACGCCTGTAATCCCAGCACTCTGGGAAGCCAAGGCGGGCAGATTGCTCGAGGTCAGGAGTTCGAAACCAGCCTGAGCAAGAGTGAGACCCTGTCTCTATTATAAAAAGAAAGAAATTGATTGGCCAACTAATACATATATAGAAAAAATTAGCAGGGCACAGAGGCGCATGCCTGTAGTTCCAGCTACTCGGGAGGCTGAGGCAGTAGGATCACTTGAGCCCAGGAGTTTGAGGTTGCTGTGAGTTAGGCTGACGCCATGGCATTCACTCTAGCCTGGGCAACAGAGTGAGACTCTGTCTCAAAAAATAAAAATAAAAATAAAGACACCTTACATAACATATACTGTTCAGTCATTAACACTCAACTTATGGCCAGCAGCACCATAACTCACTGCTCAACAAAGTTTGTCTAACACACAGATTTTCCCTGTAAGGCACACCACAGCCTTCCTGTGCTTATGGACACTAGACAGCACTTCAACACTATGCTTGGAAGCCTTTTTAGACAGCAAAATCCCTAACAAAAACATGGCAATGCAAAAAACATGGTACCACATAGACTGTGAAAAGATACTTGTTCACTGTATGCGATCTGAAACAAGAAGGCGGAATGTTGCCTTCTAAGACTTCAGCTAGGAATGGCATGCCCCTCAGGAGACTCAAATTTTTCACCACTCAGCACATGTTCCTCAATAACCAGAAAAGCCCCACAGGTATTGATTCGGGGGTTACAAATATATTTTAGTGACTAGGCAAATTTGCAAATACGAAATCCAGAAATAACGAGGATCAACTTTATATGAGTGTGTGTGTATACACATATGCATATATATGAGAGTCATTACAAGTAAATACTCTTAATTCCCTTCATTTTTCCCCTTCAGTTACTTCAGAAAAATGTTATCTTTTCATTCTACAACCATGGCGATAATTCATATGCAGAAAGATGGCAGTGGTACACCCGAATCCACACATTTTGAAATAGTAATTGTCTTCAAGACATACCAACCTCTAAAGCCCGCGATGTATCCTAAAAGTCCCTTCATACTCTGTATACGCTCCAACAAACTGCACCTAAGCAATGACTATTCATTACTTAAATAAAGATTCTTTGCAATTGGAGAGCAGTAGAGCTACTCTCAGTAGAGTTTTCAATATTTTTTAATCCAATATTTAAAATAGTCATTTGTAGGCTAGCCAGCCCAAGAACCAAAACACTACTCATGGTATGGTTGTATTGTTTTTTTTTTTTAAAATCCTAGTTGTCAAGTGCCAATTTTCAAATGACTCCATCTCCTCTTCAATCTGAAAATGCTTTGGAGGGGAGAGGAACTTCACAAGAATAGCATATCAATCAAGAAAAAGCAAATGAAAAATGATCCAATTGAAATGTCCAGGTGGGGATATCTATGAGGTGGTAAGAACATAAGATAGGCTTGGAGGTTGTACAGCCAGCAGATGACTACTGCTTGCCTGCTGTCATACACTACTGTGATACCATATACTGTGATATCATGCACTGCAATAGTGAGAAGGAAAACCAAGCCTAGCAAACCCCAGCTTCTGCCTTCAGGAAGTCTATACCGGAGGAAGAGAAATGGATAAACTCTCACTAAATAGTGTGATGGGTGCTCCTTTAACGGTACTAAGTAATGGCAGCAGGACACAGGGAGGCTTGGGAGAACTTGGAACATTTGGAGTCTACAAATAACTCTGGAAAACTGCTAGGGCAAAAGATAAACGATTGGGAATCAGCTACTTAAGTCAAAGATGAAGAGAATTCTAACGATGACTCTTCAGAGGAAAGACGGAAGCCAGCCAAGGACAGATCCTGGAGAGGACTCACATATCAAGGAACAGGCGGGAGGAGGAGGAAGAGGAGCCAGTGCAGATGTGGGAGAAGAGGTCACAGATGCACAATGCAAAAAAAGACACATTTTTATCCTCAGGGAAGGGAGCAAAGATAGAAGGGAAGAACAAGGACACAGGGGAGTTTAATATAGAACAAGAATATCAGAAAGATCTTTCGTGGGGATAACCTTGACTTTGTGAATAAACATGGAGGTGAGATCATCTCCCACCAGTGAGGAAGTTCAGGATGAGGACGATGACTTGGCCTGAACGAGGTCTGTAAGAGCCAATGTGTGAGGAACACAAACAATGGGAGATGAGCAAAGAAAGGGACTAAAACTCAACAGTGATGAACCAGCTCAGGAAAATGAAGAGGAGGGGTTCCTGGGAATCAACAGAAGGGGAAATCGAGTTATTATTAAAATAACTTGAGGTACAGTGAGGATAAAGGACAGGTTCAGAGAGGTTATCGCATAGATGAAGATAAAAAAAAAATGTACCCTCCTAAATATCTTGCAAAGGATAAACACCATCATGCTTAACATGGCTCACCAAGGTCCCCATGGTTCAACTTCACTCTTGCAGATCCGTGTGTGCCAACCACAGGCCCTCTCTCCCTGTGACATGGCATGGTAGCTCTCTTCCTTCCACCACCACATCCTCCATATGTGGCCTCCTGGGTCTGGAAGGCTCTTATTCAACAGATGCTCAATCATCATCTTCACCAGGGAAACATCTTCTGAACAGAGATCATTTTCCAACTACTTTTCCTCTTTTGTCTTATTGCCATTTAATTTTACCCTTATTTATTTTTGTGAATCTCTAATTAATATCTTCCCCATAGAGACTGAAAGTTCCATGAGGGCAGGGACAGGATGTGTTTCTCACCTCCAAATCCTCTTTCCATCATACTGACGCCTGAGTGTTGGCATTCCTGACAAGGAACAGAGAACTTTCTTTGCTAGGACACTCTCTGCAAGTGCTAGATTAGTACAGTATCATAGAATCATAAAAGTCTCCGGTTGGAAAGAAACACAAGACCATCTACTATAGCAGCTCTCAAACATTTTAGACTCAGGATTGTTATTCTCCTAAATATTATACAAGATGCCAAAGAGCTTTGTTGTTGTGGATTACAGATGGTCCCTGACTGACTGGTTCAATTTGTGATTTTTCAACTGTATGATGGTCGGGAAAGCAAAAAAGATGGTCAACACCATTTGCCATTAGAGAAATGCAAATTAAAATCACAATTAGATATCACTGCAAATCTATTAAAACAGCTGGAATAAAAAATAGTGACAATACTGAGGATGAAGCAAAATTGGACCACTTGTACATTGCTTTGGAGAGTGTAAAATGGTACCATCATTCTAAAAAATAAAGTTTCTGTTTCTTAAAACACAGTAATTATACTCCTGAATATTTATCTCAAAGAAACAAAAACTTAAGTCCACATACACGAAAATTATGTATGTGAATGTTTGTAACAGTTTTATTTGTAATAGCCAAACACTCAAAATAACCCAAATGTCTTTCACTGTGCAAAAGATTAAATAGATTTTAGCATATTCATACCATGAAATATTACACAACAATGACACGAAATGTACCCTCGATACATTCAATACTTGAATGAATCTCAAGGGAATTATATTGAGTGAAAAAAATTTCAAAAGGTTATATACTATATGATTCCATTTGTATTACAGTCTCACAGTGACAAAATTATAGAGATGGAAACAAATTGATGACTGCTAGGAGTTAGGGAGGGGAAAAAGGCAGGCAGGTGGTATAATAAAAGAGGCAGCAGAAGGGATCTTTGTAGTGGAGGAACAGCTCTACATCTTGATTGTGGTGATAGTTATGTGGATCAATGTGACAAAATTGCATAGGAATATCTACACACACACGTGTGTGCATGTGCATGTACACAAACAGGAGTGCACGTGAAACTGGTGAAATCTAAAAGAGGTCCACGGATCACACCAATGTAAATTTCCAGGTTTTGACATTGTACCGGGTTTTCACATTGTACTGTAACTTCATAAGATGTTACCATTGGGGAAAACTGAGCAAAGGTTGCACAGGACATAGTGTGCTATTTTTGCATTGTCCTGGGAATCTACAATGATTCCAAAACAAAAATCTTAAAATCCAAAATGGCCCATTAATCTACTATTCCCTATGTCCCCAAATCTGTTAATCTTTTTGAGTACTCAATCTGGGCTTATGGTCAACCAGGCCAAACACCCAAGTGAGAAGCCTGCTTACGCTCTCTCCTCTCCCACTGCCGGTCAGACACTTCCTGTTGAGTTCAACCCTGAAAATAATCTCAGAAACAAACTTCTCCCTCTCTATTTCACTGCCACCCCAGAACAATCTGACCACATCCATCCCTGCAGGTGTCAACCCTGCCCCTTCCCCACCTCCAAACCCCCTAGGCATTACTTTCCAACAACACAGAATTCCTCGCCCATCACACATTAGTTCTCTACATCTAGGCCACTGATCATCCTGCTCCATCTGCTGGGAACATCCTTTATCTCTTCTCTCTGGCATATTACTCACTGTCCAACATTTAAGAACAGCCCCAAACACGGCCTCCATGTGAACACCCGCCCAGCTCCCCCAGGATAAAATCTCTGTTGCCTCTTGGTAACTCTCCGGCTCCTTCCACAGAACTCTGTCCTAGCTCTTATCACATGAGGCTGTAACTATTTGGTTTTGTTTTTGTCATCATCCACATTTTACCCAAAGCTCTTCAAAGAGGTGAACATAACACTCATTTTTATAACACCAACACCTAGACTGGTACTTGGCACACAGTAGGTTTACTCTAAATATTTCTTGAGGGAAGAACATGTCCGATCTGACGGTTAGGTTCTATCGCTTTATTGGAATATGTAAAAATCTTCACATAAGTTACATTATGAATGAAACAGCCTTTTGTGTTGTTGGGCTGGGAACTTCAGCACTTTTAAGGGAAAATACTTCTGGTTTACCAAAGGGCCACTTAAAATATACTTTTACACATTACACATTCAAGAGTTTATGGGTGGCCTATATGCTATTTGTTGACCTGCTCTAAACTTGAAATCTAGCTTTTTAAGGGATATACTTTTTTACAGTCCACAGACACACACTACAGCCCCACGGATTTTTCTTCTCCAAGTACATTAAACAACTTTAATATCTTCAAATGCCGAGGGCCGAGGAGAATTTGCAAAATGGTGGTCACATACACCACAGCAATCTGAAGTTGTATGTCCTACACTGAACGGCTCCAAGGGATCTGAAAGTTTTGAACACTTAACCGTATGTTGCCAAACGTGAGAAAACAAGAAATCTGGAGCCAAATACACATGGGATACCATCTGGAATCACTCAAAAGTTCCTAAATAAGTTCAGTGAAGGAAAACATGATAGGAGTTCTACATCCTTATTAAGAGAGTTGATTATTTATTCCTTTAATAAATTTATTGCCCAGTTAAATTTCAGTTGTTGCAATCACGGGCAACAAGGAGGGAAGGTTGATGACCCTATCAAATGTAATACGTCAAAACCATCAAATGTTTCTACTGTTTATGCATAATTTCAAGTCAGGACCCAGCTTCAATAATAATCAAGGTTTTTAGCAAACACAACAATAATCACATTTGCCACCAATAAAAAAACCTCTACCTTATATGACCAAGTACGCTAAACTTGAAAGTCTTCTACATAAACTGCAACCTTCCTGGTCCTAAGTACATTCCTGTAACATCAGCAAAATAAAGGAATTTAAAGATAGTCTAGTGAACATTTATGGCATCAGGTTGGCAAAATTTGCTGCAGTGGCTAGCCAAGTGTACCATTTTCCTAATGCTTGTCTGCCACCATGGAAAATTACTGGGAAATGTTTACTATATGTGTGTCAGAAGAGATTGTCTTCCCAGAAGAGCTGAATAGCTATTAAAGAGTGAATGTGCGAGAAAGACTTTCTGTATTCTACCAAGCAAAGAAGTTTGTTAATGTTCTCAAAGAGAGAAACAAGACACAGATCACAGACGAATAGCATTTATGTAAAAACGATGGCTGGTAGAAGCAGACAGGGAACTCATAAACAATTCAACACCACACACAAGGATGTGCAATTCATGTTCTTCTGAGGGAAGATCTCTTGAAGGACTAAAAGAAGTTGTAATAAAAGGGGAGGCAAACAAGTATTTCCATTATTGAAAAAGGTTTACATTAAGGACCCAAACATGAGAAAATATAGCAACAGGAGTCAAAGCTAGGATTAAACCAACATAAAAGTATTCCAAAAATATCTTTTTTTATGTATTAAGGATTTATTTTCCAGCTACTTTCATAAAGAATTTAAGGACCACAATAATAGCGATGTTTTTTTTCTTTTTAAAGAAAAAACCCCTCTTTTTAAATCGCAGAAACTTGACTATCTCTTCATTCCAGGTCAGTACTTACTGAAGACAGGCCTGTGATTTATAAAGGTTAGTAGAAATTTGAATCTGGCATTAGCATAATACAGCAATCTTCTCTTATTCTTTTTATTCCAGCCATTTGTGTGCCTAGCTATACACAAATGGATGCCATATTTCTCCTCCCCAAAACACCACACCCTTTATGACCAACTCTTCTTTTTTGGGGGGGTGGAGGACTTAAAATGCCTGATAGTATTTTTTGTGTGAAACTAGTGTTCATAGAATGTTAGCATTTGAATTCTTATATAATTAAAATTATATGCACATGTTTAGCTGCCCAACAAAATGATATTTTCCTTGTAGAGGAGGGTAATAAGTACCCAGCATATTTCTGGGCAGTTTACTATATACAAAAACGTAAGTTGGAAAAGAAAGCACGTATATATACAGTGTTTTTCAGGGTATTAATATATACTGTTATTTTATACACATTATCTTTAATATTTACTTAAATATTCTATACTGTAACACGCACAAAGCTTTCTAGGAATGGAGCCATACTGGAATATCTAAGAAAAACCATACTTCAATTTTATCAATTGGTTCACCATTTTGGAAAATCTTATTAGTGATGATAAAGTTATTTTTAGATACTGTACTCGAGGTGATTATAAATACAGGGACAAATATCTGCCTAATTCATTATATCTTCTAGTTCTATCATACCCAAGCAAGCTTTCACATAATTAAATGTATCATAGTATATTATACATGTTATAATGTTATTTCTACTTTATAGTATATGCAGACACTAGATGATTTAAGTTATGTATGTAGATAGATTGTATTATCCATAAATTTCTTTTCAGGATAGTGAAGGAGACATTATGCATATTTGTTAGAAAAAGGAAGATCTGGGTGGGTAGAATGGAGAAGTAAAGGCCTAGTCTGATGGATATTCATGCAGGATGACTCATCTTCCTGTAGGCAGCTCACTTCCCCCCAAAAGAAATGATAAGAGTAAGGTAATTGGTAGCCTAATAATCAAATGTTGCAATGTGAAGTGTCACAGCAAATTTTAAGGGATTAATTTCTACATTGTTCTATAGTTTACTACATTGTTTACTACCATTTCTACATTGTTTCTAATAGTTTAGAACAAGATGTGTGGGTGAAGGAAAAGGAAGAGTGCTATGGAGTTCTAAAAATAATCTCTCCGCAGTTCTCCTTCATTGAGGTATAAGGGAGATACTTATCTTGATGTGCAAATGAATTAAGTGCTGGGAGAAAGTGTGTGGGGCATCAATCTCGTCAGTTCAGCAACTTCATCTTACTTGAAGTTACAGATTCCATAATACACCGTTAGAGACTCTGCTTTCTGTCTCAATGATAAAGAAAGCAAGAGTTTTCAGACGTATTATTAATGAAAATAAAAACTGATCATCAAATTAACTTTGTGGAACATTGATCACAAAATTATTTTCTTCTAAAAAACAATTCCATCATTCAAATCATGATCAAAACCCTGATATTCTAAAAGAAATTCTATGTAAGAGAGCTTGTCAAGGCTAGTGTTCTAATTACCATAAATACATTTTTTTAGTGCTTACTACATGCCAAGGAGGTACAATACTAAGGGGGAAAAACAGACATAAGAAATTTCACGAGATAGGAAAGAATGAGAACAAAGAAAATCAAGTGAGTATATGTGGAATGTCTAGGCTGACAAGTGTTCCAAAGATGAGACGCATGTTGCATGTCCCGTAGTAGGAAGATTTGATACAAGGACGAATTCCTAAGGAAGGGGGGAATGAGAACTGTAGGCTTAGGAGATATAGACAGTAGAAATCTCCAGTCTGAAAAAACAGCTCTTGTCAATGCTTTTCTAGTGGTGGGATCTGCTTGGTTTTGAGGAACTGAGGAACTAGGTGACTTAGAGGGCAGGGAGCTGCAAGATAGTAACGTGGCCAGACCAGGCCAAACTACAAAACAAATGTGAAAGAGAAGTGCTCTGAGCACCTACCTGCAAATTGTAAACAGCCATAAACTCTACAAGCCAATACTGAACATGAAAATGTCCACTGCTCTACAGTAAGTCAGCCGTTTGGATATCAACCAATCAAATGAAAACCTCATATTAAAATAAGAGGCAAAATATATATGAACAATTCCATGTCACCTATTTCTATATATTTCCAAGGCAGTAATGTTCATCATTTTAACCTTCATTTTCCAGGAATTTCTGCAATACAGTCAGTTTGTCCAAAAGAAGCATAACTATCAAAAAAATCAGTCAATAATTTTATGATTTGGCAGGCCATGTCACATCCTAGATGAACAAGAAAGAAATATAATTTCTGGTTTGTATTAAGTCTGTAGTCAATCTGTAAGTGATTCCAGACCTAAAGCTTTTCTTTTCTAATTCTGAAATACACCTTAAGCACATTTATGGCTGAAAATGAGTATACTTGCAGGGATTTCATGAACCAACTCAATAAAACAATGAAATGTGAGAGTATGGTTTTATAACGGCTATGTGAAGAAAGTCAATACCCCTCTCGTTTTTGTTTGAAGAAACTGATGATTAAATGTTGCTTAAAACATGAATCAATTAAATTCCTCTAGGAAGTTACGGGAACACAGATGGGTTAATCCAATTCATTTTCATTAATGTAATAGGGCATTACACTTTTGAGGATGCTGTATCATGTGGCATGCTCTGTATCCTTCCTCCAGATGAAAGTTTATGGTATGTCAACTACTACCCTAAGTAAAGATTACTAGAAGTATAAAGCACGCCTGTGAAATTCAATCCTGAGAAGTGTAAATTTAGACCTCTAATTCTTTCTACCCTATCTGCTTTTTTTTTTTTTCTTCCTTCTAATTGGATTAGAGCTATTTAATTACAAAGGGGTATGGAATTTTTTCCCCTTTCCTATCTTTTTTCATTTTCTTCCCTCTTCGGTTGAACTTCTAATAGGATTCACTTCTAGGGTTTGGTTTGGTTTGAATATTTAAGATTTTATATATTTGTTTGCTTCTTGAGTATGAAAGAAAACAAAATTGAACCATTTTCATCAAAAAAAAACCAACTGAACTGATAGTTATACATGGACATTTTACCACATACATATTTGACTTGATGTTAGTTGTTCAACATAAATAAGGAGCCTACCTCAACTACTCTCTGATTTTCAATACCACAATCTACCATTTCCTACCCACCCCACAAACTCACTATTCCATATAAGGAGTGTATTTCAAAAATCGGAAGCAATTGATATATGTAACCAACTGTAAATATTATACACTGCTTATGAAAAGACTTCACTCTCTGAACTTAATGATAGCCAATAACCCTAAATAAACTATAAAGATTTTTGTTTTTAAAAACTTACTAGGATGTACTGTATTTAGTAACTATGTGGTTTCACTAGGTTTTAATTCCTTAGTAAACAGGAATTGGGCCCTCAGGACTGTGGTTTTTGAAATTAGGGTGTGTTTAGATTTGGAGACTGCCCAAAATTCATTCACATCTAGAAGAGAAAGCTCACTGCCAAACACATGCAATCAGAGGAGAAAAAAAAAGATTACATTCTAAATAAGGTTTGTATAACAAATACTTCCATCTGTTTCCCAGAGATCAAATAGAACTACTTTAAAACAGCCCAATGACATTTAAGCATCTGGCAAAAAGAAAGTGTGCTGTATTTATGGGAAAGGATTCAGGTTAGCAATATTTTTTTGTCCTCAAGGTTAAATAGTGGAACGCTAAGTATGATTATTCCTCATATATTTAATAACAAAAAGAACTGAGTTTAAACATTAGTTTTTTTTTCCCTAGATAAAATTTACATGTCCTTTCAAATACTACTATTATTAAATTATAAAGTAAAAATTAAGATTATTTAGATATCTTTCAAACCTTGTTTCAGATCTGAAATTAATAATTACAGTAATACCAACCTAATAGGGTTTGAAAGGTTTCCAAGGAGAACTCAAGCCAAGTCAAGCATGTGTGCACATACATCACTCTTTGTTTCTATAGACACTTTGACGTGAGCTAAGACTCATGCCACATGAAGTCAAAAAGTACATTTACTTACACGCCAGATAAGACCACGCCTTCTCGAAACCTCAACCTTCCCTACCAGTGCCGGTTACTGCCTCTTACCTCCCAATGTACCTTGCAGAACCGAATGTGAGATAATGGACTAGGCTCTTAGCATTTCCTCCTTTACAGAGAACGCAATGTCAAGCTTCGCCAGTAGGGGGCTCTGGAGGGACCATGCAGGAGGAAGGGGGCTGCTCTTCCTGGCTCTGGTATGCAGTTGTTTCCCTTTGCTCCTACCTGCTGCACAGCTGGTCAGCCGTGCAGGTGTGTGAGGACATCTGGGGGATGCTCTGCCTCAGCCCCAGCAGCGCACCCAGAGTGCAGAGCCCTCTGGCAACCTCACAATCCCAGCCTAGGCTCCATTGACTAATTCTCTCCCAATTCAAACAATGCACTGGGCCCTTGCACCAGCCATGGATCATCTATGCCCTGAGGGTTGTTTCCTGGGCCCTCCCAACAAGGACACTGTACACTCTGGGCTTCGGGTCCACGATAGCATCCTGACACCTGCATGCCTGCCCACCGGCTGTAGCTCACCCGCCCTCAGAAGTTTGTTTCCTGCTCTCCCGGAGACTATCGACCAGCTATGGCCCAGGCAAACAGTAGACTCTAACCACACCTTCCCTGGTGAACCCCAACTTTAGAGATGGGCCCCCCCACCCCCGTCCACATTTATCCTTCCTTGGGTATGCTCACTCAGCCCTAGGGTGCCATTATAGTTATTGTCACACTCTCATACTCTTCCATCATAGGTTCATCATTCATTATAATAAACTTCCCTGTTTACATTACTTAATGATGACGGTTCCCTGATTGAGCCCAGAGTGATAGACCATTTAACATTCAGAGCCTCACCATTCACTTTCTGCCTTGAGATTACCAGACCCCTATGCCTGCATATCCATTTGTATGAATGAAGAGACAACTCAGACCTAACATGACCAAACCAGAATTCTTATTTCCCCATCCTTCACCAAACCACTTCTATTCAATGGCATACCAGTTAATGGCAACCCTTTCCTTTGCTTGGGCCAAAAATCTTGAGACCACTCTTGATTGCTCTTTCTCTCATAGTTTGTGACCAACCTATTAGCAAATTCTACTGGTTTATTCTTCAAAATAGTTCCAGAATCCAGCCACTTCTCACCAGCTCCACTGCTTCTGCTGAGGTCCCTGCCACTATTATCTCTTCTTACCCTTAAAGGTCTCTGACATTCTACCTTGCCTTCCCATAGTCTATTCTCTGGTAGTCAGAGCTTTCCTTCTAAAACATGAATCCTTTAGCCAAAATCCTGTATCAACTTCCCATTTTACTCAGAGTAAAAGTCAAAATCTTTTAAAGACCTACAAGGCCCTGGAGGAGCTGGTCCCTCCCCCCCCAATAAATCTCTAATTTCCTCCTACTAAATCTCCCTCCCTGACATTATTTGGGCCTTCCTGACATTCCTTTACATCAAAAGTGTCCGTGATCACACTTCAGACAGGATACTGTCTCCTAGATTTCCATATGGCTTCTCTTCTTCATATCCTGCAATTCCTAGCCCAAATGTCATCTTTCAAGTAACAACAATATTTAAAATTATACCCACCATGATGGCCAATCTCTATTTCCCTCACATTAATTTTCTCTATAACACAGAATATTTTAAAAACTATAAACGTGTATCCTAGAAAATCCTATTAAAGACTTTAGAACAATTATACTGACCTCTTATGATGATGGGTCATATCCTATTACAAAAATTATCCTATACTACTAAGAAGACAATTTTATGTAGTAATTCTTATGGTAAGAAGTATAAGTGAAATAATACATAAAAATCATATATATTCAATTATTTGGTAATAAGTAAAACAGTAACTATGTTAAATTATAACTATATAATAGACACATTCCTTGACATTATATACTAAATATGTTTGTGCAAATCTGGATTTATTTCTACTGTACTATAGTAGCATTTTGCAAACTATATAATACTACTGTAACTCACTAGATTCATAATTTAATTGAAGGAATAATTTAGTTTAAAATTCCAACCACTTGAAGACTACCATTTAATTAGGCATATACTATGGCTTTGGGCAGTTTTATTTTTAATTTTAAGCTAATAGTTTCCCCAACTTATTTGATTATGCAACACACATTTTACCATAGACTACAAAAACAAGAGTGCTTCATTGAATCCAATTCGGAAAACACAATATTGGGGAAAATACACTTTAAAAAATGAACACATTTCTTTTTTCAACAAAACCCAGATTGTATATCTGGTATCATAGAGAATAATGAAGTCATTGAAATGATAACTTTTATACAGAAAATAAATTATTGAATACAGATACATAAACAGCATACTGTGTTGCCCAAGATACCATACAAAATTATCCAATGTACCAAAAAAACAGGAAAATGTGATCAAGTCTCAAAGGAAAATACAATATGCAGATGCCAACCCCAAGAGGACCCAGATGTTCAAATTATCACACAAGGGCTTTAAAACAGCTATGATAACTATGCTCCATGATGTAAATGAAAATAAATAAAGAATAAATGAAAATATTAGGAACCTCAAGAGAGGATTTGGGGAAGATAAAAGAGTAGGAAGTACTAGAAATCTGTTTCCCCACTTAGGCAAAAATTGTACTAGCAGAATCTGTCTGGGGTCGACTGAATGCTTGCAACTTCCAGGGAAGGCTTGGACCTTAACCTTTGGTCAGTTTCAGTTCTCAGCACATTAGTAGCCACCCATTCCCCACCCCAGCCCTGTGGCTGGCAGCTGTGCACATGTTCCCAGAACCTACACACAGCCTGCAGGAGCCAAGGTGGGAAAAAGGACCGTACCCCTCCAAATATCCGATACCAGATTACCTCTCCTTATCACGCAGGTGCAAATAAAGAGGCAGGAGGCCATTGTTGTTGCACCTCCCCCAACTGTCGCATGTCCCTCCCTAACTGGCTGAAGTGACTGCCAGGGAATTTAAAGGGTCACAACTCTCTTGTTTTTTTTCAGAAAAGATTTGAGAAGATCCCAAGTATACACCACAGGCTGATCCTTGGCACAAAGACAACCTACCTACAACCATCAAAAAAGCCAAAAGCAATAAATATAAACAATAAAAAACAGCAAACCCTGGAGGAGAAGAAGAATTTGATTTCCAGAGTTATCATATCAGATTTGAATATTCAGTTTTAAAAAAAGAAATTACAAGACATACAAAGAAAGAGAAAAATATGGACCATTCAAAGTAAAAACGATCAAGTAATAGAGGCTGTCCCTGAAAAAGACCTGAGGGCAAGGTAAAGACAAAGACTTTTTAAAAATTGTCTTAAGTTTGCCCAAAAAACTAAAGAAAGATATGGAGAAAGCCATGAAAATGATCTATAGACAAAATGGCAATATCAATAAAGAGATAGAAAACCTAAAAAGAAACAAAAAGAAATTCTGGAGATGAAAAGCATAGTAACTGAAATTAAAAATTCACTAGAGGGATTCAAAGGCAGATTTGAGCAGGCAAGAGAATGAATCCATGAACTTGAAGATAGAACAACAGAAAGTATCAAGTCTAGAGAACAGAAAGAAAAAAGATTGAAGAAAAGTATAGAGAGTCTAAGGAACCTGTGGGATACCATCAATCAGACCAAATACCTAGTGTGAAAGTCATACAATGAGAAGATAGAAAGGGATAGAGAGAACATTTGAAAAAACAATGGCTGAAAACTTTCCAAATTTGATGAAAGATGTGAACATAAAGATCCAAGAAGCACAATGAACTCCAAATAAGATGAATCCTAAGAAACCCACACCAAGACATAATCAAACTTTTGAAAGACAAAGTTACAGAGAATCTTGACAGTAGCAAGAGAGAGAAGCAATTTGTCACATGCAAGAGAACCTCAATAAGACTATCAGCAGATTTCTCATCAGAAACTTGGGAGGCCAGAGGCGCTGAGTTGAGATATTAGACGTGCTAACAGAAAATAAGCTGTCAACCAAGAATCTTTAACCAGTAACACTGTCCTTTAAAAGCAAGGGAAAAATAAGATATTCCCAGGTAAACAAAAGCTGTGGGAATTCATCACCACCAGAACTGCCATGCAAGAAATGCTCAAGGGAGTCCTGCGGAATGAAATAAAAGAACAGTAAATAATAGTAACTCAAAGATGTATGAAGAAATAAAGATCTGAGCTCTTCAGCCACTTCAAGTCTTAGCCTCTTTTAACTGGTAAAAAAACAAGGCAAATTCTCTTTGTGAACAAGAAATACCAAGGTTCCCAGAGATCACCTGAGATAGGAGAGCCCTAGCTCACTGCAACCTCAAATTCTTGGCCTCAAGCAATCCTCCTGCCTCAGGCTCCTGAGTAGCTGGGACTACAGGTACACACCACCACACCTGGCTAATTTTTCTATTTTTTGTAGAGACAGGGTCTCACTCTTGCTCGGGCTGATCTCAAACTCCTGGCCTCAAGTGATCCTCCCACCTCAGACTCCCAGAGTGCCAGGATTACAGGTGTGAGCCACCATGCCCTGTGAATTTCCTAATGTTGATGACCGCAACATGGTTAAGTATTGCATATTGGTAAGAAATACACACTAATGTATTCAGGGATGATAGGGCAACTTATATGCAAATGACTTTTTAAAAATGTTCTTTGTATTACACCTGCAACTTTATTGTATCTTTCAGATTATTTCAAAAGGTAAAATACAAATTTTAAAATGATGGCTGGGAATAAAGTAGTATTATTTTGCATTTGACAAACTTCAAAAAACAAACAACCAAAAAACCTACTTTTCCCTAACAATTCATGTTGCCTGTAAACATACTGGTATTTAATCTTCCTCATTTGGCAAAATCTTCAGACCCTTGAGGAAAAGGTCCAGTATTACTCTAATTTACTTGGTACCTAACCTTTGTTACTTTCAATCCTACCAGTTTTAGAGATGATTATTCACAGGTTGACAATCACAACTACTTTAAGTTCTATGTTCGCAATTATTTTTATTTAAAAAAAGGTCACAATGTAATAAATGACCTAGAAAACTCTTTTTAAATCTATTTGATAGTAACAAAATTCTGATATTAGTATTAGGAAGTATTATAAACCTGGCTCCCTATTTGGAAATGAGGAAATTGAAGCTGAAGAGAATAACTTATTGAAGTTACACATCTATTCAACTATAGTGCTCAAGACTAAAGAGAGTTCTGACTATATTATCCCATGTTCTTTTCTACTATACAGTGCAGTCTCAGCTCCTCCTGGGGCATCTCTGTTCAGGTATCCTCAGTGAGTTAGGAAATTTTGTGCTTACGCACATAGTCTTTAGAAGAGATGTCCAGGTGTCAACCCCAGCTCTGAGTTTTATGAATTTCTGTGCCTCGGTTTCCTCTTTTCTAAAAAAAAAGATTAAAAATAGTACTTCTTCCCCATAAGCAATTAAGGAGTTAATCTATATGATCTGAGAGACCAAAATATCAGCTAAGATGGATCAGCTAAGATGGATCCCAAGGTTAAGGAAACAAAAGTTACCTACAGGTCAAGGGTTCAGGGCCAAGCTAACATGACAAATTTCTAAATTCTTGTGGCTACAAGGAAAATCACATTGTTGCTAAACTCCCTGACAATAGGAGCTATCAGCAAATTATCAGACCCCTCCTAACTTTGAATTATAACCCAGATCACTACAACTCTGGTTGGACTGAGAACTGGCCTTACAAACATTCCCATCTGAAAAGCAACCATCAACTTCAAGTCAGTTTCAGGCAGGTTATAGAAACTGCATACAAACTGTCACTGTGTCCTATATTGACCCTTTGATGTAAAAGAGCCAAACTCCACCTCATTTTAATGCTGAAACCCCAAAGTGAACATGGGATGTGTGTTACATATAGGTTTACCCATTTGCACATGAACTGCACTCAAGATATGGCATTTTCCCCAAACCTGGTGAATATGTATGACTATTGTGTAATATGGACTCTATGAGGCATAAAACCCAATCTGTCCCCTTTCCTCTACAAATAGAGAACACCTTCCGTCCACACTAGAAACTCTCTCTTCCTGGTTTGCAAACTGATACCACCAATAAAGCTCTCTTTTCTACTAAATTATTTAGCCATTCTGGTGGTCTTCTCAACATCACCTATATAAGGCACTTAAAGGATTAAATGAGTTAATACATGGAAGGCATTTAGAACAGTACATAATAAACATTAAATTCTTACTATTACTAAAATTCAGTGACCTTTATCTTTAAATGATCATAATAGCTCTTTTAGAAACTTAAATTCCTCACAACTAGAAAAGGGAGATTTGAACAATTGCATTTTTTCACTAATAGGAAGTACATAGTTCAATTCTCTCTTAACTTTGGAGTATTTCTCCATTGGGAGAATATTCACCAACTAGCTAGGGTAGCATTTATCTGCTACTGCTGTATATCATTCAAAGAAATCAGATTTTGCCTTAGCATTTATCCCTTAAAAAACTGAAGACACTTATATACAAATAGGCCCTCAGCAGTCTGTCTTTAATGATCCATGACTCTTAAAATCCTCTTAAAATGAGTGTTTAAACACTTTAAATGCTCATTTACCCTTCTCAATGTTTCAACCACCATGCTTATCACTTTTTATATATAGCAGGTGCTCCATAAATGATGGGTGGGCTTTCAGATTCCACTGGAAAGAACCACTAGTTATTTTATATGTGATATCCTCTTAAGTTATTATAAGAAGAGAAAATAGCAAACCTAGATATTCAATATGGAACCTCACAATAGATATCAATTAGTCTAAGGAAAAAAATACTTATAAAGCATGTAACAGAAGCCAAAGAAAAGTTCCGAAACAAAGGCTATCAGTAGATTCCACTTATTAATTAACATAAACATTCACTCGACAAATACTCTTTGAATAATTCCTATGGGAAAAATGCTACCAAACTGTAGGTGCCGGAAATATTGCTGTGGATAAAACAAATATTTCTGCTTTCCAGGATTTGTATTTTAAGGGATATTGGGAATTAACATGTGAATATTTGTATATAAAGTATATATAATTACCTATTGTTCATAATGGATTCTTCAAGTTCTAATACTGCAGATGGCTATCAAAAAAACCTAGCCTACCACTACCTGAACTAATATTATTGTGAATACCCCCCACCCAAGGCAACAGTATTAAGGTGGGGCCTCTGAGACATAATTAGGTCATGATAGCAGAGCCCTTAAGAATAGGTTTAGTGCCCTTCTCTAGAGAATGCACTTGCCATTTCCACCATGGGAGGTTACAATAAGAAGACAACCCTCTGTGAATCTGAAAGATGATCCTCACCAGACCCCAAACCTACCAGATCCTTTACCAGGGGTCTCCCAGCCTCCAAACTATGAGAAATAAATTCCTGTTGTTTATAACCCCTCTAGTCTGTGGCATTCTGTCATCGCACCCCAGACTAAGACATAGTCCCTGTTTCGCTTTCCTGGAGTACGATGATAATAAGTAGACACTAATTCTAGGTAGCTATCTAGTTTTTCCTGAATCAAAAATACTTAGTTTGTGAAATTAGTTTACTTTGAAAGGCTAAAAAATGCCCCCCCCCCAAAATATTCTAAATAACTATAAAATAAATTTTCTTCATAAATATAGCTGTATTCAATGTTCTATATTTTTTTCTGGATATATTTCTACACAATGCTACACCAGGCTTAAATGAGACATACATTCATTCATTCATACACACACACACACACACACACACACAAGATATGCATACACAAACATCATGTATATTGTTTATGTAAAGTATGTGAAAGATAGACATATACACACCAACATTTTAAATCATTGTGATCTGCTGAAAAAATTACTTTCCCCTGGTATTTCCTCATTTCTTCCATATGACCCTCCTGGCTGGGAGAGGGTTAGTATGAAAGACTCAAGAGAAATGCAAGCTCTCTTGGTACCACCCCCAATTGTGATGTTCTAAACACCGATTTCATGGAGACACTAACATACTAAATACATGATTTATTTTTTCTAGCTTTCCCATCATATAGTGACAGCTACATAATAAATCACCCAAACCTTCCCTTTCAGTCTTTGTTCATGATTCAGTTTCACTGAACACTTATGCTCCCTGTGCTTGCTGGGGACCAACACTGTGCTTGATCGATAGATGCCACACAAGGCACCAAGAGAAATATTTTCGCTTACAAAGGTCTCAATCTCACAGGGCAGACCACATATACATATGTTTAGAAAGGACCAAATTCAAGAGTGGACAAGCAGGCTGAACAAACAGTCCTTAAGGGAGTGGTCAGGCAAGAGAGCCGGACTCCTGTCACCACATGTGTCTTCCAGAGCCAAGAATTCTTTGACTTGAGGCAGAAAAGTCAAGCACCACCTAAGTCCACACCCCAAAGAGCACAGAGGCTTAAATACCAGGCAGGTCACAGGCAAGAGCAGAAATAAAGTTAAAAAAAAAAAAGTTCAAAGACATTAGAGATGAAATAGGACTACACTGAGATTTTCTCTTACATATAATCAAAAACACTGAAAAGGGAATTGCTTTCTTACTCTATGCATTGATGTTATTTAATGCCATGCTCCAGCTAACCCCATTTCACATCACACTTCCCAAAGGTGCTGACTGTGCCATGCTGCGGTTATTCTCTTCTGAGACCTTGCTCCTTTTCCTGCCACCTTCATAAGAAAAAGTGCTACATAGAGAACAAAAAAGCTGAATGTCCATTCACTTAGTGAAGTAAACTGTGGTAGTGTAGAGGAATGCAAACAGGATGAATTAAACCCCAGCTACACCACAACAACTAGCTCCATACCCTGGAGAAAGTCATTCAACCTCTCTGTTGTCTAAGTTTCCTCATATGTAAGATAGGGACAACAATAGCACCTGCTCATGGTTCATGAGAGAAATGCAAATCAAAACCGCAATGAGATAGAACTTCACACACTTGGATGGCTACCATGAAAAAGGCAAAAGGTAAGTGTCGGTGGCAATGTGGAGAAAGGGAACCATTGCATGCTATCTGTGGGAAAGGAAACTGGTACAGCCATTATAGAAGACAGTGTGGATGTTTCTCAAAAAATTAAAAATGAAACTACCATGTGACCCAGCAAGTCCACTTCTGGGTATGTATCTAAAGGAAATGAAATAAGTACGTTGAAGAGATGTCTGCATTGCCATGTTCGCTGCAGCGTTATTCACAATAGCCAAGGTATGGAATCAACCTAAGTGTCCATCAACAAACGAATGGATAAAAAAATATGGTATATATACACAATGAAATATTACTCAGCCACAAAAAAGGAGGAAATCCTGCCATTGGCAACATAATGGGTGAACCTGGAGAACATTACGCTAAGTGGAATGAGCCAGACACAGAAAGACAAACACAGAATCAAAAAATCTTGAACTCATAGAAGCAGAAAGTAGTTGTTGCCTGGGGGTGGGGGAAAGACGGGGGGAAATAAAGAGATATTGGTCAAAAGGCAAAAACTCTCAGTTATGAGATAAATAACTTCTGAGGATCCAATGTGCAGTACAGGCAGTGACGGATGTGTTAATTTGATTGTGACGATAATCATTATACAATGTACGTGTATTTCAAATCAGAACATAAGGTTGTATACCTTTAATATATTCAATCTTTGTCAATTTAATGTTTTAAAATTTAAAAAGCGTGCATGTGTGCATATGCAGTACACATGAAGTGCACAGAGCAATGCTTGGCTCAAATTATGCCCCCCAAAAGTATTAACTATTATTTCAAAAAAGAAAACATGAGTGACCTCGCATGTAACATGATTTGATTCAAAATCTTTAAAGCCATGAGAGCACACATTTGTTGGATATGTTCCTAAAAAGTATGGTAACAAATCCCTACTTACATAAATTCACTGAACCCCGATCAAATCTCCTTAGAGGATGTTAAAGCAACACGCCTACACACGTACACAGACATGTACTGTGTATATATCATACACTCACACACGAAATTCCTTCTGTTACTCACGTTCTCATAGAGAGCTTGAAGGGTCTCCAGGTCAACGACTGAATTGTCCAAGTTCACAACAGCTGTGAAAAAAAGACAAAAGAAAGACTATAAATTGCCACAAGCCAGTTGTGAAAAGATGTTTGGCCACCTCAGGCAATAGCGTTCATGACCCAACAGTCAGAGAGGGTAGGAGATTCAACTTCAAAGTTTCCACTTGCTCTACTACAAAGACTGCACCAGGAAGTCCAATGGGCCAGGTGTCAAGTGCTAAAGCTTTCATTTCCTCCACAAATACCAAATCCCATGAATATGGCCCGGAAGAGGTCAGAGAGAAAGCACGGGTCTGTCTTTCACAGCCCAACTGAATGAATTTGAAAAATCTCCTTAATATTAGAAAAATAAGCAAATTACTCCTGTTACTGCTATATCCTTCTTTTATACCAAAAAATGCTCATACCTGCCAATTTATTTAAAACATTTGACAAAGGTTTTCTCTAATCATGAAACTGATTGACTTAGCGGATGCACCCATCTGCATTTCCTGTTATAATTCCTCAAAGTGTTATAATCAAAGGATAATTCACTGATACTAGTATTGAAATGAGCATGGATTAAACCTTAAAAATCCATCCTTAAAATACAAACTACCCATGTTATACAAGGAAGAAGCAGAATAGATGATCGAAAATCAGGAATATGTTCTTTATGCGTTTGTTTGCCTAGGAAATGTTACACAGCATTTTGGAGTAGGTGTGCCTTAAATCTTGGCTTAGGCATAGGTTAATCAAAATCATTCTTCATGTTCTACAGACGTATTAGCTAGAAACAAGGTGAATTTTCCCTGATCAGATTTGCAGCAAGTAATAAGTGGTGTTAAAGATTTCTAGGAAAAAAAAAATCACCCAGTGGGTAAATACAAATTGGATATATTTATTTTGATAACTGAGGCATTTTACAATGTCTCTTCTCTTAAAGCTTAAAGTACATGAGATATTTTCTAGTTGACTCTGGCTAAATCCCAAGAAAGAATTAAGTTAAAGACAAGTGGGAAATGAAAGCATAGGATGGATGAGAAATCTAACCTAAGTAATTTAGCATTTCTATTTGGAGCTGGGAACAGAGCCCAGATTCACCAACAAATATTATACCAAGTAGAATATGATACTTCCACCCTAATAATAATCCACTATCTCAATTCCCCAAAAAACTTAGTTCTCAATACAAATCTAGGGGTTTAAGATTCTCAGACAAATCTCCTTACTCCTTGGAGCATATAAAGCAAACATATCACAAACTTCTTTAAAGTAGTAACAACATAGTCCAACTAACTTTGACTATACTTCAAATATTAATTGAAAGGGATTAACTACTAATTTTCACTTTTGTACTATGTAGCAAAAGGCATAAAACCCAGGTAAAGACAGTAAATTTGTATATGGAATTACTCCCTTTAGATTTGCAGAGTCTAGCTCTTAAACAAACTCTTACAGTGGTTTTTGACTTTGGAATTCATACACTAGCAAATAATCCAGTAATTCTCTATTTTTCTTTGGTGAGATTCATTGAAAAACTAAAGGAAACGCTAATGGTCAATTTAGTGTAAGATTTCATCCTCAGAACAAGGCAAAAAAGCACAATATAATCAATCATTCATATTCAAGTCAAAGCTCAGAGCATACAATTGTCCTTTTTACTTTATCCACCTTTTTTTTTAAAGACAAGATCTCACTTTGTCACCCAGGCTGGAGTGAAGTGGCATGATTATAGCTCACTATAACCTTGAACTCCTGGGCTCAAGCGATCCTCCTGCCTCAGCCTCCCAATTAGCTATAACTACAAGTGTGTGCTACCACAGCTAGCCAATTTTTCTTTTCTTTTCTTTTCTTTTTTTTTTTTTTTTTTTTTTTTGCAGAGATGGGGTCTCACTATACTGCCCAGGCTGGTATTGAACTCCTGGCTTCAAGCAGTCCTCCCACCTCGGATTTCCAAAGTGTTGGGATTACACGTGTGAGCTGTTGTGCCCAGCTATCCATTATTTTAAAGCATGCTGCTCTTCCTACAAATTTTCCCTGCAGAAAACTTTACTTGTGAACATCCTGAGGTTTCTCATCTTTTTATCTCATGTAATGTCATACACCTAAGTATATCTTAATAAATATCATATGCTCCTAACTAAGTTCTCAAAGGTCCTAACCCATTAAACCTCATTTTAAATCATCTACAGAAAAGCTACTGAATGGACGCAGTGATAGGCATCCTAGACAAGAAATAAACACAAAAGATGTAATCTGGGAAGGATCCAAGTTATTGAGGTACTGTATTTCCTCAATTTAAAAAATAAAAAAATACATGTTAACAGTTAAAAAATCAGAACCTTAGTTTAAAATTCATATGTTAGCAGATTTTTAGTAGTTGTCTTCCATTGCTCCCTCCCTTAAAATCAGGTGATATATAGGCAGGCGGTACGTTTTCAATTAATGAGATTCTATAATCAAGAAGATAAGATCATGCATTCCCTCATTAATTCAACAAAATGTAAAGATGTAAAGTGTTTCTTATACATCAGGAATTATGCTAGTTTACTAGAAGGGTTGACAGTTATGTGAGTAATAATAATTTGTGATTAGAGCTACTTGGGTGGGACTGTGCTGAATTGTCCAGCCCTGAAATTTTGTAGACAACCAGTTATGCACAGAGACTACACCAATCAGATGTCTAGTTATGATCATGCTAAGGAATTTTTTAATTTATTTTTTGGTGGCAAAAGATTCAATGAAAATATTCCTCAGAAATCTCTCAGTTCCAGGTCCAAACTTTCAGCCTCATTTGGGAGGAAAACACCGAACTATTGAAAGTATATCAAGGTGATAGTTCCTTTAAAGGGAATACTACTTGTATGCCATATTGATGTGGAAAGAACACAAAACATGGAATCGAACTAAACTGGGTTTAAATTTAAATTTTTATTTGCTGCTGCATTACTTCAAGTAAGTTACTTAATAAGCTTTAGTTCCACATAGGGGAGGAGGGAGGAAAAAAATGGAAAATATTAGCAAAGGTTTGGTTTTGAGTTTTTGTGGAGCTCAAAGACAGTAACAAGTAAAAAGGTCTGACATGTGGTTGGTTAATGTCATTTCCCCATGCCAACTTTTCAAAATGTTCAACTCTTAGAAGATACTTACGACACTAGCAAGCCTTATTTTCAAACTCAAAGTTAAACAAGTATTTATTTTTTCTATTTGTGTTTTAGTTCCCTCATGTATCAAAGTGAAAAATTCCAACTGCATCTATTGAGGAATGGCACTTTTAACTGAATGATGAACTATCAGAATGAAACAGGTAGCCTGAAGCTAATGGGTGTTGTTCATTGTCTTCAGTCTTGTTTATTTACCCCTTAAACAATTAAGCAGAAGATTAGATTTCAGAGCACGAATAAATCCAAAATTTAAAAGAGTATTCAGTGATAAATGTTTAATTCAGGTTACTTTATCTATAATATTCAACTAGGTACTAATGTTGATCATACTTCAGATTAGAAGCCACTATACCTCAAACTCATTCCCCGCTCCGTGCTTTAAGACAGCGGTCCCCAACCTGTACCACCGCCTCCCCCCAGTGGAAAAATTATCCTCCATGAAACCGGTCCCTGATGCCAAAAAAGGTTGGGGATCGCTGCAAGACATTCAAGAACACCCATCGTTGTCTGGTACACTTCACAATTCCCACCCCCTGCAGCTCCATAATGCAGTTTTAATTACTTTCTCCAAAAATATACATAAATAAATGTTACTTTGAATGTAACCAAGCAGCATCTGTTTCGTTTTTATGTGAGAGGATGCAAGAACAAAGGAGGTGTTGAGAGGAAACACTGGTCCTTTTTGTACATTAAAAGATTATTCATTTATTTGTCAAGTGTGCTAACTTTCTAGGCTTAAAACGAGTGGAGATGTTTACCAATCCCTTTAAACAACCTATAAATGACCATGCGTTGTTAATAATTATAACTCCAGTCCAAAATGGACAGCAATTTTATTTTTACATTACAATCTTATAAAATGCTCATGACTAGATTAAGAAGTAGAAGAATCGAGTACACTGTTTCAGGCTTTCATGCCAACTGGCTGTGCATCTTTGATCAAGACACTAAGCTTCTCTGAGACTCTCTCAAGTACGATAAAAATAACTTTTGTCTGCAGCATATGTTTATCATGTGGAGAAAATAAGCAATTATATAGGAGAAAGATAATTCAAGAAGGCTTGAAATAGTGTATGTAATTAATTTTAATATGTGTGTTATCTATAAACACATTGGTTAGAAATTAGAATCAGGGCTAAGAATGTGTCAGATTAAAATTAGGTTCAGGATTAAGCATATGCTTTCAATAAACAAAAGTTAAGACCTAATAGCACTTTTCTTCATTAATTCCACAGGTTTGAGCATGCCAAAATTCAATGTCATTTTCATTAAACCATGATATTACAAAATGAAGAACAAAATGTCCTATTTTGGAACTCAAATAGTCAATTTAACCTAAGATATTAAAAATGTTTCAAAATAAAATGTTTCAAGAGAAAAAGAATCTGTTTCCTTTTGATTTTAAGGTATTGCATTATGCAGAGAGATAGGAACACTCCTACACTGTTGGTGGGACTGCAAACTAGTTCAACCTCTGTGGAAAGCAATATGGAGATACCTTAAAGCGATACAAGTAGATCTACCATTTAATTCAGCAATCGCACTACTGGGAATCTACCCAAAAGATCCAATGACACTCTACAAAAAAGACACCTGCACTCAAATGTTTATAGTGGCACAATTCACAATTGCAAAGTTGTAGAAACAACCCAAGTGCCCATCAATACATGAGTGGATTAATAAAATGTGGTATATGTATACCATGGAGTACTATTTAGTTTTAAGAAACAATGGTGATATAGCACCTCTTGTATTTTCCTGGATAGAGCTGGAGCCCATTCTACTAAGTGAAGTATCTCAAGAATGGAAAAACAAGCACCACATGTACTCCCCAGCAAATTGGTATTAACGGATCAACACCTAAGTGGACATATAGGAAAAACATTTATCAGGTGTCGGGCAGGTGGGAGGGGGAAGAGGAAATGGGTATATACATACATAATGAGTGAGATGTGCACTGTCTGGGGGATGGTCACACTTGAACTTTTGACTCAAAGGAGGAGTGAGGGTATAGGCAATATACATAACCTTAACATTTGTACCCTCATAATATGCTGAAATTAAAAAAAAAATGAGCAAAGAAAAAACAGATATTGCATTATGGATCTCTATAATGAAAACTATAAAACATTGATGAAAGAAGTTGAAGAGGACACAAAAAATGGAAAGATGTTCCATGCTCATGGATTGGAAGAATCAACATTGTTAAAATATCCATACTACCCAAAGCAATCTACATATTCAACACAATCCCCTTCAAAATAACAACGACGTTCAGAGAAACAGAAAAACTAATCCTAAAATTTATGTTGAACCACAAAAGACCCAGAAACCCAAAAGCCATCCTGAGCAAAAAGAACATAACTGGAGGAATCACACTACCTGACTTCCAATTATACTACAGAACTGTAGTAACAGAAAACAGCATGGCATTGGCATAAAAACAAACACATAGACCAATGGAAAAGAACAGAAAACCCAGAAATAAATCCACACATCTACAGTCAACGTACCTTCAACAATGATACCAAAGAAAAACAGTGAGGAAACGACAGTCTCTTCAATAAATGGTGCTGGGAAAACTGGATATCCATACACAGAAGAATGAAACTAGACCCTTATCTCTCACCATATCAAAACTGATAAAAGACCTAAATCTGACACAAGAAACTACTAAAAGAAAACTTTGGGGAAATGCTCCAGGACATCGGTATGGGCAAGGACTTCTTGAGTAATACCCCAAAAGCACAGGCACCCACGCAAAATTGAACAAATGGGATAACATCAGGCTAAATTGCTTCTGCACAGCAAAGGAAACAATCAACAAAGGGAAGAGAGACAACCCACAGAATAGGATAAACTATCTACAAACTACCCATCAGATAAGGGACCAATAACTAGAATTATAAGGAGATTCAACAACTTGATAGGAAAAAATCAAATAATCTGATTAAAAATGAGCAAAGGATCTGAATAGACATTTCTCAAAAGAAGACATACAAATGGCCAACAGATGTATGAAAAAAATGCTCAACATCATTAGTCATCAGAGAAATGCAAATCAAAACTGCAATGAAATATCATCTCACCCCAGTGAAAATGGCTTTCATCAAAAAGACAGACAATAATGAATGCTGGTGAGGACGTGGAGAAAGGGGAACCCTTCACAGTGTTGGTGGAAATGTAAATCAGTACAACCACTATGGAGAACAGTATGGAGGCTGCTCAGAAGACTGAAAATAGAACTACCCTGTGACCCAGTAATCTAACCACTGGGTATACATCCAAAGGAGGGGAAATCTGTATATCGAAAAGATATCTGCACTCCCATGTTTACTGCAGCAATATTCACAATAGCCATGATTTGGAATCCACCTAAGTGTCCACCCACAGATGAACGGAGAAAGAAACTGTGGTACACATACACAATGGAATATTATATAGCCACAGCAAAGAAGGAAGTCCCGCCATTTGGAACAACATGGATGGCACTGGAGAACGTTACGTTCAGTGAAAAAAGCCAAGTACAGAAAGACAAATCTTGCATTATCTCACTCATATGTGGGAGCTAAATATTGAAAACAACTGATCTCCTGGAGAGAGAGAGAGTAGAATGATGGTTACCAGAGGCTGGGATAGTGGGGTGGGGAAGATAAAGTGGGGATGGGTAATAGGTACAAAAATAGAATTAGTTAGATATAAGGAACAATATTTGATAGTTACAACCAAGTGACTACAGTCAACAATAAGTGAGGGCATACTTCTAAATAATAAAAAGGGTAGAATTGGAATAGTCATAACACAAAGAAATGTTAAATGCCTGAGGTGATAGATATCCCAATTACCTTGATTTGATTAATTCATATTGCATGCCTGTATCAAAACATCACATGCACCCTATAAAGATATACAACTATTATGTACCCATGATAATTAAAAATTTAAAAAGATACTGAATTACATAAAAAAATTACATGCAAAGTAATTAAAAGCAAGCAAGAATTACAGACCCCATATAAGAAATAGCCCCACACTGGACACATGACATTGTACACAAGCAGATGAGTAACCCTGGGCACTTGGTCTTTGCTATTAACGTGTTCTGCCTGATAGCTGCCTTCTTCAGCGCCAGTACTGAGGGACATCCTTCTTATTCTAACTTCCCACAAATGCTAAATCGCCCACAGGCTAGAGAGTAAACTAACAGACCTGTATGAATGTCTACATGACACAAAGAATCCTGTCTCTGTGCTTTCAAAGCATTACACACAAGATAAAGGACCGTATTTTAAGAGCTTGCCTGAAAAGAAACTCATTTAAAACAAAACACCTCACAAAACATTACTGCCCAAAGTTGTTATTCTTTCACATGTTTTGAGTAAGCCAAATGAAACAGTTCACTTTACATGTATAATTCAATATAATATGATTACTCTTGTTGAATACAACATCTTAAGCCATGGAACAGTGTTAGCGCCTGCCTTACCCTAATCTTGATATGATTTTAAATCAGGGACCTGTTGAGGGGGATGAGACTGGAGCAGCCTCAGGGCTGCACTTGATAGCCCCTTCCCTCCATGAGTCCTGAACACCCACCCCACCCACTGCAGTCTCCTCCCTTAATCCTTTCTGCGTGGTATGCTGAACTGGAGGTAGAGACCCGTGAAAGCGGAAAACCTCAGGGTGTTCATTACCAAGTGTGTTAGTTATTCATGTCTGCCAAGCAAGTTATGCTGAAGCTTGAGGGTTTGAACAGCACACATGTATTATGTCACATTTTCTGTGGGTGAGGAATCCAGGAGTGGCTTCCCTAGGTCTGTCTGCCCCAAGGTCTGTCGTAAGACTGCAGTTACGGTGTCGGCCAGGGCTACGGTCTCATCTGAAGGCTCTGTATGAGGATCCGCTCCCAACCTCACTCACTGGTTGTTGGCAGGACTCCGTTCCTCAGGCTGAGGGTCTCAGCCTCTCACTGCCTGTTGGCTGGAAGCCTGAGTCAGTTTCTTGCCAGACAGGATTCTCCTTAGGGAAACTTACAAGGAGATAGCTGGCTTCCCTCAGAGAGAAAGAAAGGGCATGCAAGACAGAGCCTCCCTCTCTTTGAAACCTAATCTCGGAAGTGTCATCCCATCACCTCTGTTATATTCTATTCATGTGAACCATGAGGTTCAGACCCACACAAGGAACAGGGTTCCACAAGGCCATGACTACCAGGAGGTGGGGCTCTTTAGGGGCCATCTGAGAGGCTGCCCACTGCACCAAGTTGTTGATCAACAGCTATTTGTTCCTTAAATAATGTCTTATTTGCTCAATTCCCAACCCATGGTTCTTTAGTGCTCTCTACCCTGTAGTAATTGTATTAGTATGAATGTTTTTACTTTTTTTGCTTTTATTTTTAATTTTTCTTTTTTAGAGACAGGAGTCTTGGTATGTTGCCAGGCTGTTCTCATACTCCCGGCCTCAAGCAGTCCTCCTGCCTCAGTTTCCTGAGTAGCTGGAATTACAGTGCTCTCTACGCTGTATTAATTGTATTAATATGAATGTTTGTACTTTCCTATTAGGCTCTAAGTTGACAGAGGACATGGGTAAGCAGCATGATTCAGTGGAAAGAAGAAATGCACTAGACTGGAAGGCTAGTGTCCTGTACAGGTACAGCCTATCAAATCAGCCAAACTTCCTAATTTTGACAGATACAGACGATATGAGATATACTGTACAGATGTACAGAGACATAGGAGATAATGTGGATAGACTTCTTCCCTCCACAATTACATGGTCAAGCTTCATTCATTGTTGTATCCTTCACTGTATCTGGAAGAACCCAACACGTAAGAGGCTTGGGAAGACATATTCCATGAATGTCGAAAGGCTGAAATAGGCTGAGGTGAGTAATTCCTAAAATTTAACTCTAATTTCAATTTTACTGGCCAAACTGACCATTCTTTGAGATTACTCTGAGTATCTTTTCTTAAATAACTGACTTCACTCTAGTGGCTGCTGTAGCTTAAAAATACAAAACACAAAAGATACTAATATGTCATAACACACCATCATCTGACAGCAATTGAAAGCAGTGAGTCGTGGTGGGCTCTGTAGCCAGCTGGCTCTACAACTTACCGTCTGCATAAGCAAAAGCATCTCAATTTCCTCATCTGCAAAATGGACCAAACAAGAAGAATGCCTACTCTATAGGGGTTCTTATAGATTACATAATAAAAATAAAATGCAGTGCCATGTACAACACAAACACTCCAAATGGTGGTTGTTAGTATTACCATGGCTCCTTTCACGTTCCTGTGTGGAAAATGTTTTATTACTATTTCCCCAACTCAGTATCTTGATTGAGAGGTTATAGACAAACTAGGCTGGAAATGTTCTTAGCAAAAAAGAAAAATGACAGTGTCAGTTGTACTGATAGTGACATGGGAGACTAAACAAGGACCCAAAGGGAAACCATCGACACTGGTTTTGGTTAAGGTATATGAAAAGAGAGGCAGAATCAGCAGAAACTTAAACACAAAATGAGTACAAATCAGCCTGTATTTACAGTTCATGCCCTCTTGTCACCGACAGAGTTAGAAAGAGTATAACGGCTTAGAAAAACCATCTTTACCCCATTTGGGATTCAGAAGCCACAAGAAGCTAGCTTTGCAAATTGCTGAGAAGCAAAGTCCTTTGTGTGAGCAAGAACTCATCCTAAGTAACAGGGATCAGAAACATCCTCTCATATAAAATGGTCCCAGGTTTGTCATCTTACCCTAGCCACGGGGAACCAAAATGTTCTAAGAGCTCTCTTTAAGGAACTGCAAGTAACCTGTCATTTAGACTTTAAAATCAGTTAATTTCTATTTCACTATATATTTCGGTGAAAAAACAAAAAAAATTTTCACCTTTGGGAGGGTAAGTAATCACTATGGATTTATCTGACAATATTTGTTATCTCTTTTGAAAATGTCTTATAAAGCATTTTGGGGTTCTAGAGATATATACACTCCCCCATCCAGAAGAGCTCACATTATAGTGAAGTGGGAAGATATATCAACAAATAGTTACACTATAATGTAAGTCCAAGGTAGAGCTTATAGGAATGAGAGACATAAAGAATTGGAGTTTGGAAAGAAAGAAGTAAAACCGTCATTATTATATGGGCAATGGGCACACTTACAACTTTGATTCAAACTGTACAAAAGCAAATTATGTAACCAAAACCTTTTTTACCCCCATAATATTCTGAAATTAAAAAAAAAAAAAAAGAATTGGAGTTGTCAGATGGAAAAGATCCTCAAAGAGACAGAATCTCTGAAAGCAAATGAGTAACAATAGGTGGTTTAAATCTTAATACCAAAACCTTCCATTCAGAGAGCTTCATTTGATTTGGACTGTGATACGTATACAGGAAGTATCTCTGCTTTGGATATCAGAGGAAATACGTGCATCCAATTTTGTTCTCTTCTGAAATTCCATTAAAACTATAATAAAGAGAGAATTTTGAAAAAGATAAACCCAGAAGGATTGGAAGAAAGAAGGGGAGATGACAGCAACAAGGTATGGAAGCTAGCAGTACCAAGTTAGTCACCCTTAAGACGATATTAATAAATGCATAGCGGTCACTGAGAAACCTGGGAACTAACCCTAACAGCAAAGGGTCTGGCAGCAGGGACCTGTCCAGCAGAGGGTAAAGAGAGGAGTGCTGGAAACAAGAAGCCAGTCAGGCCACCACATCCCCATTTCCTGAACAGCCTCCTCAATGCTGTCAGCTTGACTTTCTTAAGAAATTAAAACAGAGACCAGCAAGCACAGCTGTAGGACAGGCACTGAGCTGGAAACACAGGGACCGTGTGTGTGTTGAGCACAGAAGTCCCTCATCTCCAGCCTGCCCTCTTCCTTGACCTTGGGTACAGAACACCGCCAGAAATTGGAAGTCTACAAGGAATTTCATCAACCCAAGGAAAGAGCAAAACATAAAGTCATCGGTAAAAGCCCCACACATAACAGACACAGAAAACGCTACACTGAACTCAAAATCAAAAAAGCCTTATGTGAGGACTCATGGCTCCTCATTACCTTTGAGACTTTAAGCAAGAACAGACAGCCAAGGATCAAATCATCTACAGGGAACCTCTAGAGGGAATGTTAGAGACCAAAAAGCAAGAAAAAAAAATTTAGAAAGGCATAAAACTCTTCCTCCGCCTACAAAGTATCATCAGTACTGCTGTCTGCACATCCTTCTCTGCGCATCACTTCCTAATCCCACCGATGAAGCCTTTGCTCAGATGACCGAGTCTAAATCACCAGTGATTTGGATCTTGTGCAATCTACATGCACATTTCTCAGTCTTTGGCAGCATCTGACACAGTTATAAATTCTTTCCTTCTGAAACATGAACTTCATTTGACTTCCAGGACACCACTCTCTCTTCCCCTTCCTTCTACTTGCAATGTCCCCCATTCCTTAGTCTCCCTTGCCGA
Source organism: Microcebus murinus (assembly GCF_040939455.1). NCBI lineage: Eukaryota > Metazoa > Chordata > Mammalia > Primates > Cheirogaleidae > Microcebus > Microcebus murinus. Next base: position 47,422,935 of record NC_134122.1, on the reverse strand, counting down.
ACCCTTCTCTCTCCAGCCTCTTATTTTTGGAGTGTTCTAGGGCTCAACCCTGGCACCTCCTCTCATCTCTCTGTACACTCACTGCCTTGGTGGTCTCACCCAGTCTCATGGTGGTCTTGGGATACTGACACACTTTCATCACCAGCCTCCAACCCCCTCCTGAACCCCTAATTTATAGAATCAATTGCCTTCTCAGCATCAGCACATGCATGTCTAGCAGGTAGGTGCACTCGGCTCACACTCTCCCCTGTCTCGTGCACACTCCATCTGCCAGGTGCTCAGATGAGCCGTCCTGAACTCCTTTCTTTCCCTCACCTTCCACATCCAACTCATCATGAATCCTCTTGGTTCCATATTCCAAACCCATCCAGAATATGACTTTACTTCACCACCTCCACCATTACGCTCTGTCCTGACTATTGCCTGGGTCACTGCAACGCCCTCTTAATGGAAGAAAATGGTTCTAACAAACACAAAAACATGGTAACAGAAATAGAAAAACCCAACAGAAGGTTTGGAAAATAAATGTGAGAGAATTTCCCAAAAGCAGATAAGAAGAAAAAAAGTTAAGAAAAGTAGACCAATTCAGGAAGGCCAACAACCAAATAACAGTTGGAGGGGGAAAAATAAAGTTGACCAGTTCATGAGAGGAGATCTTAGGGGGTCAAGAAACAAAAAAAGAATTGCATGCTCTATCTGACTTTATATCTATCTTTATATCTGCCAGATATAAAGCAGTTGGTTCACACTCTAGCCTGGCCAACTGCCTAGCTCTCGTCAACTCCCTGTTCACAGAATTCACTGGGGACCTTGCCTCCTCCTCGCAAAGAGGCCCTTAAAAATTTTCAGGGACTCTGAAGCTAGAAGACAGACCACAACTTACAGACTTTTTTCAACTTACCTTCTCACATGAGCCTTTATCTAATAATAGGAATATATTCCCCTTCTTACCCGCCTAAATGTGTGCTTGTCTCTAGGTTTTAAAAAACAAAACAATACAATGGTGAGGAAAACTGTTGTAGGTGGATGAAGAACTGAAAAAGTGATTAACACAAACTGAGCTTCCACAGCTGGGGATAGCAGGAGGATTTTCACAAGGGATATCATCTGTATTATGGTGGAATTAAAGAGAAATAAGAGCTGAAGGTCAATATCTTTGAGTTTCTTGGGAAATAAAATGAAAAACACAGGATGAGGGTAAAAATGTCATCCATTCATGTTTGTTTATGACTCAATCCTGCCCCCAGCTTCAGAGATCGGCTACTGCAGGGAGTGAAGTGGCACCTAGTCAGGAGATAGCAAAGAAAGTAAATGAAATATGAATCAATTCTTGAGAATTACCCACTTGACAATACAGCAAAAAGGTTAGATATGTTTGAATCAGTTAAAAGCTGTTTTCAGCTGTAAGGAAGACAACACCTGATAAACAGTGACAAAGTTGAGATAAGTCAACATTGATTCAGGGGCTAAACAAAAGGTTAGGGCCAAAATTTTTTAAGGGATCTTTAAATGCCTTTTCCTAATGTGGAAAAACTTCTGCTAAGGCTCCATCCAGTCACTTTTATGTTACAGGCAAAATAAAGGAAGAAAAGGGAAAGAAACAAGAAAGAATATGCAATGCCTATGAATCATGAATATTTGGCAGACTCCTACTTATGTCTCATTTGCCAGATCAGTTTCCTATTGCTCACCTGGAATGAAAGGGAAGCTGGAAAGTGCAGTTCTTAATGTGGAAAAACTGAACATTATCTCTTAACAACATCACACTTTCAAGCTCTCGTCTGAGAAATCTCGGAAACAGAATCACTCCCGAACTACCACAACTCACAGTGGCCTCCCCTACCTCTCGATCCCTATTAATAAAAGTCATCTGATACACTTTAGATATTCCATTCCTTCTTTGGTACAGAAGCATGTGCGCTGTCTCTCCAAGATGATTTTTTAAAGCCCGATAGCAAGGACCTTGTCTTAGACATCATGAGATCATGCCAGAGTGCCTTGCGTATAGCAGACAACTAAAGAATTATACGACTTGGAAAGACAAAAGTCATCACTGAACCTTCAGAAAGAAGTCGTAATGGGTGACCTTAAGAGAAAGAGACAAGTCACACATTTGCCTTGTTGGCCCCATAAATCCACAGAGGCAAAAACACCTAAGAAAGCAAACGCCAAACGCAGACGTGGGCAAAAGTATCTGCTGCAAATGGCACTACAAGTATAAACAGCTACAGGATACTCAAGAGAGTATCCTGCAAAGTGCAAAGCGAAACAGACATTACTAGGGGAAGAAGCCTCCTTTTGCCTCCTCCACACCTACAACCTATGGTTTATGCAAATGGTCACTTTTTACTCATTCAGGAGTTTCTAGTATTACCTTAATTGTTCTGCTGAAAAGATATAAAAAGAAAAAAAAAAGAAGAAAGGTTGGTAGAAATGCCTAAACGTATTATCCCTAAATTTTTATGTGAAACTCAATAAAGCATAGAAACCTTTAGTAAGTGCATGTCACTGTGCAATTCGATGACAATGGAGTCAAGAATCGTATCCAGTGTTTCTTTATAAGGAAATACTGATGTGCTAATACCCAATTGAAAATCTGCACACCTGGGGAATTACTTTAAAAACTGTCAAAATGTATTACATAACAAAACTTTCCTAAAGATGCAGCCAACCAATTTTTTAAAACCTTGTTTGGTTTTCCTTGGCTTAGTTAAGTGAACATATCCAACAATTTATGAAAACTAACATTTCTTGGACAGAGAGAAAGACACTTGCTACCATATTCGCGTGTCATTTTATACTTGCTAAGAAGATGAAACACTATATTTGCATTCTTTCCACATCCCACCACCAAGCATGCCTGCGAGTTGAGTATGCACACAAACACACACATGCGTGGGAATCTTGCCAGAAGACGTGTTGCTAGGCTTTAACATACGTGTGAAACACACAAGCTCTTGAACAGTATTTCAATTAATTGTTAGAATCACCTAAAGGGCATAAGTTAAATGGAAAATATATCAACTGTATTCTTTTTTTGATTACACATTAAAATGGTGGCATTCATTCCTTATATTTGTATGACTCCTAAATTTTATTATTGGTCTTCTGATTCAAGTCCCCAGTTTAAACATCAACGTGTTTACTGAGAAGTTTTAATTTACTAAAATAATAACTCAAAAGTTGTAGTTTTCTCCCCAAATTATTTGAAACTTAAACCTTGTGCCTGGAGTTCAGACAGAACTGAACTAAAAATGTGGATTTGTGACTAACCAGCTGTGTGTCTCTTAGAGAGACTTGGTAAGCTCTTTGAGCCTCAGTTTGTTCATATGGGAAATAGTTATACCACTGATAATGTTACTGTCTCCTCAAATGGATTGTAAATATTAGAGGTAGTTCCTCTATTGAAAACATAGTACTTATCATAGCAGGCACTCAAAAATGAAAGGCTCTTAGTTCTCTCTAAATATCTGAATATCATATACACTTTCATAAAAGTAGGTATATTTGCTCTTATAAAGCAAAATTTAAGTTAGAAACAAGAGTGCATTCTTCATGTTACTGTTTGGACCTTAAAAATAAAAGAAGGGTAGCACATTAGAATCCCCTATCTGTATCCAGTTGGGCTAATTCCCAGCTGTACTGAGGCTGAACCAAAGTACATGAAGACCTGTTTAAAGAATGATGAGAAAACGGGTCATTTTCAAATCAGCAGGCCATGTATACATTTCTCTACAGTAAGAAATACACAATGTTGAAAATAACTTAGAAGTACTGCTCTAAAAAATGACAGTGAAATAATCACATTTGTCCTTTCCTTATTACATATAAATAAAAATTTGCTAATGATAGGACATTGAAAGGAACCATTTAACTACAAGATACATATGTACTCATTTCAGAAACATATTTTTAAATAACAGAAATTGATGCTATTGGGCATGGTGGCTTATGCCTATGATACTAGCACTTTGGAAGGCAGAGGTGGGATAATCACTTGAGGCTAGGAGTTATAGACCATCCTGAACAACATAGTGAGATACCATCTCTACGAAAGGGAGGGAGGGAGGGAGGGAGGGAGGGAGGGAGGGAGGGAGGGAGGGAGGGAGGGAGGGAGGAAGGAAGGAAGGAAGGAAGGAAGGAAGGAAGGAAGGAAGGAAGGAAGGAAGGAAGGAAGGAAGGAAGGAAGGAAAGAAAAATTAGGTGGGCATTGTGGCTCACACCTGTAGTCTCAGCTACTCGGGAGGCTGAGGCAGAAGGATCACTTGAGCCCAGGAGTTTAAGGTTGCTGTGAGCTATGATGGCATCACTATACTCTAGCCTGGGAAACAAAGCAAGACTTTGTCTTAATAAAAAGAAAGAAAGAAACTGATTAAATAATTATAAAACATTTGTATTTATCCACAAAGATGTCAGAATAGCTGCTTGAAAACATTACTTATTCACTAAGTGAATATTCATAGAGTTCTAACTCTGAGTGAGGTACCCTTCTCAGCCCTGCAGATAACAGTGTAAACCAGACAGCCATAGCTCCTGCCCTTGTAGGGTTTACACTTTATTAGCAAACAGTTAAAATGCTGTCTTCCCTAGACAGGAAGAAAATTGAATTTTATAGTGTTCTATAATTTAGAAATTGTTTTCATTTATACTATCTTTTCCTTCCAGGCAGTTTAACATGCTGAAGCTTCACTGTAAGAGGTACAGACAACGAAATGCTAGGATTCTATAGATTTTGTACTTCGGCTACATAAAGAAAGGCTTTCCTGTTGGAAAAAAATAAATCCAACACACAGTCCAACACTGGTACATCTCAAGCATACTTGCTTATACAAGGTTAACGACATAAGTTACTGATTAAGTCGGTGGACTTCATACACCTATGGGCCTGTTTATAAGAGCTGTACAAGTTAAATTGTTAGAGAACAAATGCATTTTGTTTGAGTCAGTATGTCGCCGTCTTGTCTAGGCAGGGGGAAAAAAAATGGATACCAAGACTGTAATCCTTTTGGAATAAAATCTTTAAATGCAAACATGATTGCTATTGTAGACTGTTTAATCTAGCGATATTGTATTTCATTTCTGTTTTTGGAGAGGTTTGTTGATTTGACCATACTGGGTACAACTCAATGCTTATCTCAACTGTTTAGATAAGATTTATTTGACTTTGGCAGGTGACAAAATCTAGGGTGTGGAATAAGGGAGGTAGAAAAAAAGACTGGCATGTTCCCAGATAGTGTTTATTTTAAGCATAGTGTATAGATGAGCAAAAAGTTTCAAACAACGCACTGTACTTCATGTAAAACATCCACTGTCTGTTGAATGTTTTCTGTAAACCAGCACTGCAAAATGTCCTTTATTGGGCATAACGGACTTCACCTTCTTGCTTAGGTAAACATTTACACTCTTGTAAAAGAAAGCTTAGTGAGTTCCCCTGGAAATAGGACCCAAACTCTGGGATCACATTTTGCCACTGTTTTCTAACACATGCTCTAAAACGAGAACAGTAATAAATTTTATTTTGAATGCAAGCATATATATTGCTCCATACGTCTAGAATCTATCAGAAATCTAGAATGCCTTATGCCAAAATAACTTTCATACCAATACTACTTTTATCAGTGTAATTCTACACAAATATGTCTCACCTTAAAAAAAAAAAAACCAAAAAGGAAAAGCTTGAATTTATAAACACAATGATTATAATCATGACTTTAAAGCAAAGAAAAAAAACATTTTTTAAAAATAATTCATCTACACATTCACTTAAATAGTCAACTTCTTTCATATATATACTGGCAGACATGTTGAGGTAGAGGAAGAAACTGAGAGGTTTAGTCACTAAAATTTTAAAAATTTATCAAAAATAAAAAAAATTATGATGTGTGATTGAGAAGGTTAGAGCTTATATACCAAGATTAGACATGTTATGGTAATGTCTTTCAGTGTACTACAGAGATGATCTTAATTAACTTGTGCTTTATGACTATTTTTCCAAAATATTGAAAAATATGAAAAATCTAACACCCACAAAATATTTTATCATGATCCCCTTGGAATAATTTCATGTTAATGTAAATCAACATGAAGTTAATATGTGCAAAAATCTGATTCATTGGTTTATCTGTATGTTGAGTCCTATTTTATTTGTTCAGTTAATGAAGGCTTTTCCTTTTTCTCGCTGGATGCATATATTCGTGTGTAAGAATTAATTTAAAGTCAGAGGATGAGGGATCAGTTAAATACAGGGAAAAGTTTCAAATATTAGGATTTCTCTGACAATGCTTTTAAGTGAATAAAAAGTTACTTCTAGGCATAAGACAAGCTTTTCACATATAAGATGGAATTGTCTCTGTTAAATTCTTTCACTCACATTTTTGAACTTTAATTAAACTTCCATAGGTGACAGGTCAATGCAAAGCTGGCTGCTGGAGGGAATTTCCCTCTTCCATCCATACTCCCTCACACTTTCCATTCTCCAGAGTTCAGTGACTACTACCCCCCGTTTAAGTGATGCCTTGACAAAGGCATCTATCAATTTTGCTTCTCCCAACCTCTTTCCTCCCTCATCACTTTAAATATGCAGTGACTTTCAGCATCCCTGCAACTGTGACACTCCACACATGTCGATTTAATTGACCAAGATGCATCTGTCCTCTTCTCATGGTGTTAGAAACTTCTTTTCAATTAAAGAAAACCATTGTTATCGTCAGAGCTTGCAGACATCCCTTGATCACTGGCAATGTGTGCAAATGGTAAAAACATAGAATGGATGGCCGGGCGCGGTGGCTCACGCTTGTAATCCTAGCACTCTGGGAGGCCGAGGCGGGCGGATTGCTCAAGGTCAGGAGTTCAAAACCAGCCTGAGCGAGACCCCGTCTCTACTATAAAAAAAAAATAGAAAGAAATCAATTGGCCAACTAATATATATATATAAAAAAAAAATTAGCCGGGCATGGTGGCTCGTGCCTGTAGTCCCAGCAACTCGGGAGGCTGAGGCAGCAGGATTGCTTGAGCCCAGGAGTTTGAGGTTGCTGTGAGCTAGGCTGACGCCACGGCACTCACACTAGCCTAGGCAAGAAAGCGAGACTCTGTCTCAAAAAAAAAAAACAAACAAACAAACAAAAAAAAAAAACACAGAATGGGCTTCGCTGTTCAGAAAAGCTTCAGGTGGAAGCCTTGGTTGGAGGAGAGGTTTAACCTACATCAGGATCCATGAACATTAAGTATAGATGTGCTCCGTTGTATACTACTACTTCTGAGTCTCTTCTCCCCACCTGACCAACTAGATCAGTTCAAGCTCATGTTGCTCTATGAATAGAGCAATAGAAGATTCCATCCAAGGAAATGAACTATAAATTCAGGAACTTTCTCCATAGTTCCATACCTCCCGGGGCTCCATGGACCAAGAACCTCTTTCTGCCATTACAGAAACCTGTTAATGTCTTTTCCTTCACTGTTCCTGTACCTAAATAATCCCATGAAAATCAAACCATTAAAAAGCAATGCAGACTTCAAATTTCACAATTCACACACATAAGGATTCTTTTGCATTTTTGTTTATTTAGTTTCAAAGTATACGGAGTCAATGTAAATATATCTGTGTCGGGGAAAATGGTTGCTAGTGGCTAAAATACTTTGCCAAAGCACTTAAAAATTTTAATCCCAGCTGAAATTATGATCCTCATTGTTCAAGAAGAAGCAATTTCCTATTAATAAATTTCTAGGAGAATATCACATCTCCTTCCGTTCCCCTTTCTTCTAAGCTGAGGAGATAGGAGAATAAGGATATTTGGCTACCACAAACCCACCCTGTCTTCCAAAATTCCTTTTTGGCACAGAATGAACAAGTTAAAATTGACACTAAAAGTTAACTCCCCAGACTTCATTCTGTTTCAACACTTTAAGCCTTTCATTAAGTATTCTGAAATTACTACTTAAGAGTATCACAGATGCTAAAAGAGTGATGTAATGTCTTCGTGACACCCAGACCTAGGGCTACGTGCAGGAGATGACAGGGCTAAAGCACTCCAAAGATCATGGCCAAGATAACAACTGACCCTCCACTGCTGACTCAAACTGCTCTGCCATAGTGGGACCAGGAGCCTCAAACACCTGTTTACATAGCTGTGAATTAAACTTTTAAAAGTGGGCACTTAACAATAAACAATATACGTGTACTGTAACAGGAATTAGGGATCACCAATGAATAAATTAAAAATAAATAATTCATCTCAAAAGTGCAAACTGTGCATTTTTGTAACTATTATATACATTTCGAACATTTCAAAAAATAGCAAAGCCTGTTAGGATTTAAATGAATATTGGGGTTTCATTTAACATGAACACAATATGCTTAAATTTATTACTTACCAAACATCTAAATATTTCAAAAGCCTTGACTCAGGTAAATAAGTAATGTTAGCAGACTCAGGTACTTAAAAGTTGGATGAGGCATAAGCTTGATAAGACACATCCTCTCCCTTTATTTATTTTTTTAAAAAAGGAGAAAGGCATAGCATGACTGCATTCAAATATAGCAGTCCAAAAGCATGGAAGCTAACAGGTCTAAAACACATTGATCATGCCAGATTTTAAAGTGGGAAAGTCTAAGAATTAAAAGAAATGTATCTGTTTTCAAAAGAAATAATTATATCAACTTAGATCCTACAAATAACTCAATTAGTATTCTCTTCCAAATGGCTACTAAGAAAAATTCTCAATGTTGGTATGCAACAGCCTACCAAAATGGCAATCAAATTTTCTGTTTACATTTAACTACTAGTTCTTTACCTATAAACATAAATATTTTAAATTTATCTTTACATGAATGTTAGCAAATCAAGAAAGCTGTTACTGTTTATGCTTTTTCAATAGAAGAAACATTTAATAAAACCAACTGTTCAATGAAAATAATTCAAATGCACAACCTGATTTTAAAACACCTTCTAATTATCTGCTCCAAAACTCAATTTCCCAGGTGAACTGGTGTCATATTTGATAAGCAAATGAGGAAATCTTGAGCATTCTGCCTCCTTTCCAGACAGAGCTACTAAAAATATATAATATACTCAATACAGAATACATCTCTCTCTGCCCTTCACTTTCCATTTGTTTTAATTCCTCACCCATCTATTAATAGAATACCCTATAAACAACAATATAGTAGATTCAAACAGGGTATAACCTCAAGGATGTTGTAAAAACTTACATGTTTGGGGAAAATTGAACAGCCCAGTGTAGCCTGTGCCATGAAGACCACAATGGCAAATGTGGTCTCGTTTGGAAAAGAAAGGAAAACAGTGACGCATACCCCAGTAAGCAATCGGTTCTTCCACTAACAATGTTCACTGTGCATTTTCCTTTTGCTTATTAGGTGCAACTAAGGGTTCACATGAGGATCTCAGATGACTGACTCATTTTAAGCACGTAATTATCCTCTACATGATCCCCAAGGTGGGGTCAAAGTTGTCTCTTGTCAGTCTCACCAAGACACACAATCCATTGGCCTCCTCCCCATTGTATTGTCCCTCACCTCTTTCCCTTATGTCCTAACACACATCAACAATGCACCCTGATTTATTCCTTTCCACACATGTACATCCTTGCATTCCTCTATGCCTCCCACAAAGTACCACACTCAAATGGCAAAAAAACCCCACACCTGTTAAGACCCCCTCTTTGCATAACTCTATGCCTGTGTCCCACACAGCTGAGCATCTCTGAGAGAAATACAAACCACCCTTAAGATCATGGCCACTGACCTCAAGAAGGCCCTTCATGGCTGGCCACCCATCATACTATACTTGCCTAGCCGGTCGTCACTCTGCCTCTCTGCTAAACAACTCTGTCTCCTGTCCCCTCTAATCTCCAACTCTTCCCTCAACGTCCTGACTCTCCGATGATGACCATGTTTCTTACTGCACTCAGCAAAGAGAAACAATTAAAAGAGAACTCCCACAAGCCCCTATCACCACTTCTGCCAACCTGGCCGCCTCTGTGCTTCACCTTCTTCTCCTTCTTGTGCTCCTGAGGATGAATGGCCTCTGCCCCATCTAAGGCCACCCTTGCCCTACTCAGGGACCTCACTCTGACAATCCCTCCCCTCTCTCCTATACACTCGATTCTTCCATTCCAAAGGGGTCATATGCATGGTTAACAAACATCCTATGCCTTCTCTCAGCTTCAGAATGCCCTTTCTTCACACCAGTTCCTCCCTGCCCAGTTACCACACCAGGTTCATGCTCCTCCTCTCGGCAGAGTGTGCACTTGAGTCTCCAAATCACTCTCTTTCCATTCTCTCCCAAGTGCGTGGGGTCTGGCCTTCACCACCACACCAAACTGCTCTTGCCGAGGTCCCTGATAGCCACCACCTGTCTTCACTGATCATTCCCTTTTCCTTGGAAATCGTTCTTCACTTGGTTTCAAGACAAAACACTCTCTTGGTTTGCCTCCTACCTCTCCGACAACTTCCTATTAGTCTCTGTTGGTTCGTTTTCCCTCTGCAAACTCTCAGTGCCAAACTCCAAGAGCTCAACACTTAGGTTTCTGTTCTTCCCCACCTACATTTACTCCCTTGACTTAAATAGCATCAAGATGCTGATGAATTCCATTCTGTATCACCAGCCTGAACCTCCTACTAAATCTGAAATTATGTTTCCAACTGTCCAACCCCGCTTCTCAGATGTTTAACAGGTATCTCAAATTTAACATGTCCCACATGGAATTACTGATCTACCCTCTCGAACCTGCTCTTTCTGCAGTTTTCCTCATCTCAGTATATGCAACTACAACCTTTCATCAACTCAGGCCAATAACCCTGGAGTCCTCTTTTTTTTCTTGCAGTCTACCTCAGCAAATCCTGTTGCTTCTACCCTCGGGACATGTTAACAATCTGACTGTCTCACCCATCCCCACTGCTACCCAGGCCACCAGCACCTGGCATCTGGGTTACTGTGATTATCTCTTCATGGCTCACTCCGCCTCCCTCCCCTGCCCTCTATCCTGTGCACGGCAGCAGCAGAGCATTCCTCGGAAGACCTAAATCAGACCAGTCTTTCCTCTGCCGAACCCCTCTATTAGTATTTCAACTTTCTTGGAGCAAAAGTCAAAGTTCTTAAAAAGCCACAAAGTCCATATACAGCCTGCCCCACCCCCAATTATTTATCCAAAACACATCTCCGACTTCCCAACTTCCCTCCTCCATGAGTACTCTTCAGGCACACTCAGCACCATGCCGGTCCTTTGATGTGCCAGGGCATTATTGCCTCAGGACCTTTGCACGTGACTGGTCCTTCTCCCCGGCCTGCTCTTGCCACAGATACGTATGGGGTTACTTGGTCTTCAGGCTTTCCCTGACTGCTCCCTCCCTCTCATTCTGGGCTCCCCGTTTCCATTTCCCTTCTTTTGTTTCTCCCACAGTAGTTATCAGCATTTGACATACCAAACATTCTTTTAATTACTTTTCCTCTACTGGAATGTAAGTTCTACACAGTCACAAATTTTTCTCTCTTTTTTTTTTTTTTCTTTTAAACAGAGTCTTGCCTCCCAGGCTAGAGTGCAGTTGTGGAATCTCAGCTCATTGCAGCCTCAAACTCCTGGACTCAAGAGATTCTCCACCTCAGTCTTCCAGATAGCTGGGATTGCACCACCCCACCTAGCTAATTTTTAATTTTTTTTTTTTTTTTTTTTTTTTGAGACAGGCACTATGTTGCCCAGGCTGGCCTTGAACTCCTGGCTTTAAGTGATCCTCCAGCCTCGACCTCTCAAAGTGCTGGGATTATAGGCATGAGCCACTGTGCCTGGCCAATTTTTGTCTCTTTGTCTTCATCTCTGCGTCCTACTGCCAGAAACGGAGCTTGGCACAAAGTTGGCAAACCGTTAATATTTGAGTGAATGAATGATGCAACTTTGGAAGACATCAAGGAAGGAAAGAAGGCAGTGGGAATGAATGAATGAATCATGGCCTCTTTGTTGTTAATGTCGATGCTGACATCTTTCTTTGTGGGAAGAATAGGAGCTAGTGAGTACAACAGCAAAATCGGTCATTCTAATACACCCTAACATTCCTAAGAAAGTCTTTTACTAAGGTGATCATAGCATTTGATTGAATGAATTTTTCGCCTTATCTCTCTAACTGGTACAGAAGTTGGTCATAGAGAGAGAGACCCTCCACTCTGTAGCTTTCTCTGGCAAAGCGCATTCGAGCGTCACCTGAACCACAGAACTAATGGTACAACAGGTAGTGATCATAGAAGGAATTCCAAAGGAAATCCTCTAGGATATCCACCAAATGACCTCTTTGTAGCCTGCACAGCAGTCTTTTCCTCTGTGTCTCTGTCCCCACTGCCCTCTCCCCTTAACCACCTGCCTCTCCTCCCACCCCCGCCATGCCCCACGCACACACCCAGTATAAATGTGTACTCTAGGCATACGGGACAACACTAGAGGGCTACACCTGTCAACTACAGCCTCTAGCCAGTAGACTGGTTTTATAGTTAAGAACCATGGAGGGGAAAAAATATCATGCACCATTTTTCCAGCGTAAACCACTGATGCAATCACTCCCACTGAGAGTTCTCAGGAAGGACAGCAGAGGTTCAGAGCACAGATCTGGATCCAGGCTGACTATGTTCAAACTGTGGCCCCACAGTTTGCTGATTAAGGTTCCTTTGGTACTCTATTCCTCAGTGTTTTCATACCAAAGATGCGGATAATAACATCACGTACCTCATATAGTTGTTGCAGGCCTTGATTGGTGGTGTTCACTATTATTATCAGCCATTGTCTATCTTTAAATTTGGGATCATAGAAAAATAGCATTCATGGGAATTTTTCAGATGATCTATGTTAATGTCTCACTCAATTCAGAGATTCTCTTTACAAGTGGATTCACAAGGACTTCATACTGTTTTGGACAATGGTAGAGAACACTGCTCTGAAGTTCCACCATTTCCTCATGTGAGCCTGTGGTAGCTCCAACAGGGGAAAACTCATTCCTTCACAATCTATCTTGGAAGTGACAAAGTTCATACAGGGAATTGGAAATTGTGCTTTTTATCTTTGTAGGCCTTTATGTGCAGCTTATTCTCTTAATCATACATACATAATAATTTGTTTTAAATGTTTAACTAATTTTAAAATGTATTCAGACATATTTGGCTCAAAGTGCTACCAAGGAAGTGGAAGTCTTGTAGTCATATGTGACCACGTAAGAAGATGCAAGATAGCAATCAGCATGACATATTACTGCAGCCGTGCCAAAAAGTAACATGCCATCACATGCCTGCAGTGTTTTAGCTCTTTTATCTGATGTCTCAGCACACTGAACTTAGGAGAATTGCTGTGACTGTATTTCTAGAACGCACCTCATAGGAAAAAGGACACATGTGGCTCAAGAATGGAAAAGTGGACAGAGCCAACCATTTCATCCTCTCCTCACCTCCAGTACTCTCAGATCCTCACTTCATCTGACGGGTAAAGAGGGCCAGAAAGCATCTTGAACATCACTACACTGGGATGCTGGAGAAGTGCTTGCCAAAACACACAGAATGCGACAGAAGCCAATTTTGAAATACAAACGTGACTCTAGTTATCAAAGGGGCCGCCCCACTCCCCAAAATAACAGTCCAAAGCCCAACCCTCTCAAGGATTATGCAAAAGGAATATTTTTTTTTTCCTAAAAACCACACCTTTAACACAAAGTAGCTCAAGGGCCAAAGTCAATGTGATTAATTATGGGCTCACACTATGTGCTCTGCACTCAGATTTGGGCTCTACCTCCACGTGTGCCCATGTGGTCCCGTGCAGTTCCATTAACAGCTGCCCAGTGACTGTGAGGAACAGATGCAGCATTAAGGGGGAACTGCCCTGAGCTGCAGTGGCCTGTCTCCTGGTTCACAGAGTCATCCTTCTAGTGTGGGGTCAGGAGGTTGGCAAAAATAAACATACAAACAAATACATTATACGTGATGCAGACAGTAAGTGCAAAGAAGGAAAAGATAACTACATCCAAAGCTCGCAGCTTCAATCCAACCCCAAATATTATGCTCCTTCTTCCCACAAAAGTATAACTGAAAAGTCCAACTGTTGAACAATCTCATAAAAATATAAGCTTAGTTCAACTCAGGGTTTTTGCTGAACCTGTAATGAAAGACTTATAATTCATTTAACCTTGATTTAATAATCTATGTGTGACTTCAAATGATATATGAGGTCTTTCTTTTATTTAAAAAAAACAACTCTAGGTAATGAACTTATAGTTTAAATTAAAACATAGCCTGATATTAAATTTCTGAAAGTAGGTTTTAATGAAAGTGTACTATCTCACATGCACTTTTCTCCACTACAAGGCTACAATTGATGAAAAGGTTACACAGGCTCACTGGAGCCCACTTTCTTCTCAAATTTCTAATTCTAAGTGACTTTACATTTCAATGAAAACCATTCACTAAACCTCCCAATAGCATTTACTACATTTTTAATGTCTCAATAAATATAATAAACAGGTCTTAAAATTCTATATCCCATGTGACGAAAACACTTAAAATAAAGGTAAAGAAAGGGCATGAAGCAATTTCTAGGCAAGCCTTATAAACTTGAGTTTCACAAAGAAACCAGACACTGAAAAACCTAGTGGGAAAAAAGCAACATTGCCCATGTTGAGCCCAATTTTTGGGAATATTACAAAAATAAACAATTGATTATAGATACACTTTCTTATGGTAATTAATAGGCAAGTGAAAAAGCTTGTGTCTCCAAGAATGAAACCAGACTCTATGAAAAGGGCCTGGAGTTTGTAATCTACAACGTGTTTGGTAGAAAATTTCATAAGAAAAACATTATTCAGTGGCAGCGCAGTGGGGTAAAAGAACTGCTAGTGTGTAAGCTATCCAAACACACGCAAACAGAGTCACCATAAAATGACCCTTTAACATTCTCAGGATTCAGAAAGGGTATTTCCAGACTTTTAAAGAAGTGTTCTTATACTTTATATATTTACTTATTTATTTATCATATCCATCACCTCCAAATATTTATCATTTCTGTGTGGTGAGAACATTTAAAATTCTCTTGTTTAGCTATTTTAGAATATACATTATTATTAACTATAGTCACCTTGCTGTGCGATAAAACACCAGAGCTTATTCCTCCTAAAATTTTGTACCCATTGACCAACATATCCCCTTTCCCATCCCTTCTCCCTGCCCGCATTCCCAGGCTCTGGTAACCACCAATTTGCTTTCTAATTTTATAACTTTGACTTTTTTAGATTTCACATATAAGGGAGATCACACGGTATTTGTCTCTCTGTGTCTTCTTATTTCACTTAACATAATGTTCCCTAAATTCATCCCCATTATCGCAAAATGACACAATTTCCTGGTTTGTTGAGGCTGAATAGTATTCCACTCTCTATATATTGTAATCCAATCATCCGTTGAGAGACATTTAGGTTCTTTCCATATTTGGGCTTTTGTGAACCTGAAACTATAAAACTATTAGAAGAAAACATAGGGGGAAACTCCATGGAAAAACTCCAATCATTGGGCAATGATTTCTTGGATCTGACCCCAAAAGCACAGGCAACAAAAGCAAAAATAGACAAATGGAATTGTATCAAACTAAAAAGCTTTTATACAACAACGGGAACAATAAATACAGTGAAGAGACAATCCACAGATTGGCAGAAAATATCTGCAAATCATACATCAGATAGGAGCTAATATCAAAATAGATGAACTCAAACTACTAAGTAACAAGAAAACAAATAACCCTATTAAAACATGGGTAAAGGATCTGAACAAACATTTCTCAAAAAAAACCCAACAACATATAAATGGCCAACAGAGATATTAAAAATGTGCAATATCTCTAATCATAAGAGAAATGTAAATTAAAACCACAGAGATACCACCTCACACCTATGAGATTGGCTATTATCAAAAAGAGGAGAGTGTTCTTAAACTTATTTCTAGCTATGAGTATAAAATATAACTGTCAGAAAAAATAAAAGGTCAAAGCAAGGAGTAAAAGCATCTATCTGTGTGTCTACTTAGATTCTACTCATGGCCCACACCAAGATTCATTTCCCCAACAAAGCCAAACTCCTTCCCACAGCTACCTTCAGAGGCCACCCAGAGCCAAGAGTGATGAACGTGGAATGTGGCTGACTCACAGTGCACAGAGACAATGTTTAAGAAACCACACAATTATGGGAGCTTTTCAAAGTTTCCAAAACAAGTTGCTCTCCTTGCAGATAAAATGTAGTCCAAAGACATACCCATGCTCAACTTCTAAGAGATGCTAATATAAATAATCCTCATATTTATCTCCATTCAGAAAACAGAAATGAGCACAGTCCAGTATTATTAATAAAAAGCATCTCAGTAACACTGACCAAAAACCCAGACAACATAACAATCAAATCTGCCTCAGATATGTTCCCCTTGAACTTAACTCCCATATTTTCCCCTCTCATCTCCCAACTCCATCAGAAATAACAGCTCCTGCATCCTACTCTCTCCTTTGTTCCATGGGCAAAGACTTACAGTAGAACCTGTTCAGAGTAAAGAAAGAAGGAATAAAACCTTTAAGTTCTCTCTTACTGGTTGCCCTAAGTTTCAAACACCTCCAAAACCTATAGACACAGCTCATTTCCTAAGAAATACAGGAAGTAGAGGACAACTAACTTTGGTTGAGTGTTTAATATTGGTGTGGGTGTGTTTGTTTACAGGTAAGAGCTCATTTAACAGCCCTCTTTTTTAAGGAGGAAACTGAGGAATAGATATATGAAATATCAAATATTTACCCAGGTTTACTAAGCTAGACGGTTGGCAGAGCTGGTATTTAAATCTGTCTCTGCCATAACAAAATACCATAGACTGGGTAAAGGACAGAGCTTTATTTTCTCAGAGCTCTGAAAGCTGGGAAATCTAAGATCAAGGTGCCAGAGATTCAGTTCCTGATGAGGGCTTTCTTCCTGTGATTTCATTTCACGTTGTGTGGACATCATAGAGTATATTTATATAAACCTGGATGGTATCACCTACTATACATCTAGGCTATACGGTATAGCTATATGGTATATCTCCTAGGCTATAAACCTGTATGACAAGTTACTGTACTGAATACTGCAGGCAATCTTAACAGTATTGTAAGTTGTATATGGAAACATACCTAAACATAGAAAAAGTAATGTGTTGCACTACAACGTCACCAGGTGATAGGAATTTTTCACCTCCATTATAATCTTATGGGACCATCATCATATATATGTGTTCTGTCATTGACCAAAATGTCATTATGAGACATATTTCATTTATCTTAGCTTGGTTCAATCAAGAACAAGCAATTCCATTAGTAATTTCCTTGAAAGTATTTTTTTCCTTATTTAATTCTCAGATATGAAAAAAATTCACAACCTCCTTTCTCTAAAGAACAGAGTCAATGCACAAACTGGGGAATCTGTATAGAAAGACACAATGCGATGAATAGTTTGCTAAATTTATATTTTCTAGTGTTCCAGTAACTCTAAAAAATGAAACAACTGGTGGCCAAAACGATTATGCCCTTTTGCTGGCTTTGTTTTTACGTATGTTGCATATTCTCATTTCATTAGGTAACACGTGCCCACGTTGGGTAACAAGCTTACACGATGCACAGAACAGAAAGCATTGAATTAGGAATCAACGAAACCGGATGCCTCTTCTGGCCCTATTGAGGTAAATAACTAGGCCGGCTTAATCTCTAAGCCTCCGTTCCCTCCACTATAAAATAGAAATTAACTCCCCTCCTCTGGACCATTTTATACAACTGTTAGTGATAATAGTAGAGGGGAGAAGGGAGAAAAAAGCAAAATTCAAGCCAACAGTTATTTTCATCTTTTCACATACCAATAAAAATATTTGATTATGAAAGATCTTAGAATATATATCCTGCTTACCAATAGCAATTCACTTTCTTGTACCTGCTACCTTAGGTAATTTATTCCTAGACAATTTTCAGGATGAGGCTTCTCATCTTTGAACCCTTTTGAGGAAAGTCAATGACAGATCAAAAGAATAGCAACATGACTCCGTTCCAGTGGGAAGTCATAACTAATACTGACATTTCACTGGAATTTCTGATTTAAACCTAAAAGCACGGGTATTGTCCTAGTAAGGTACTATTAACTATGAATTTTTAAATAAAGGGTGTTTAAGGAATCAATTATTAGGCTTAGAGACCAAAGAATAAGCACAATATCGTTGACTGTATAGACTGTATTTCTGACAGAATGCAAGGTTGTTTACATAATTATCTCATTCAAGACACATGATTTTCATAAATCATGTTTAAACAGGACAGAAATTTCAACAAGGACATAAGCTAGCATTCATTGCCCAGGGGCCCACAATTCCCGTTAGCTATAGATGGGGCAGATATAAACGACAAGAAGGAACCACAGCAGTTAATACCCGAGGGCTGGCCATTCCTGTGGGATACTGAAACTTACTTCGATGGGAGGAATCATTGAATATATTTATGTATTCCTTGTTATAATCTCTCTAATCTATTTTAATATATGTTTGCAGAGGGAATGTCATAGTATGTATGAGCCAGTTAAAGCTCCAACTTTATGCATAGTCAGTGGTCCTAATAATAACCTCAGGGATGGCGGTTACACACCCCGGCACTATGTAAGAAAGACCATACTCCAGAGGTAGTTAATGCAAGCTGCTCAGCTATCCCTATACAAATCAGCTAGGGAGGCTTATAATGAGCATACTATTGTCTGAAATGGGCTCTCATTGATGAAACTAAAACTATTCAGGATCTGTGGATTAGTTAAACCTCTTAGAGATATTCCACCTATACCCACTTCCATAGAGTATAAGAATCTAGTGGAGGCTAAAAGGTTGGATCTTTAAGGAGGCTGCCTGAGGCTTAGAACCTAAGCAATACTGGGTTGAGTCACTGGCTGAGTTGGGTTTCAAGTTGCCTGGTATATAGACTATAAGGAAAACGGATTCCTACCTCTACGATGTGTTTGCATCTGTCTGGAGTAAACCTTTTAGATAAGATCATGGTAAGAGCACCTATACGGACAGAGAGCTAGACAACTTCAAGTTCACAAAGCAGGTTTTTCAAACAGTTTTGTTTCTGCTGGTCAATACATAAATATCTGTGTATGAGGGAGGATTAGATCTGAAATTTGTTTCCGTTTCATCTGGCAGTAGGGTGACTATACTAATGTAACTATAAAATTTCCCCCACTTTACACTTGTTATGCAGGCATTATTATTAATAGTGTCACCTCCCACTCTCAAAGTATCCCAGGTATGCTGATAAATTACATGGATATCAGTTAATGAGATGTGAGGGAGCAGATAAAGCCAAGCCTTATGGCATTTGAAATTCTTTTGCACCTACTATTATCTACTAAAATGGACCTAAGGTCTGTGAATAGCATACTGACCCCTGAAATACGGGCCAAGTGTTGTATAAAAAATTTCAACCTATTTTCACAAAACTAAACCACTACTATAAAGCTATAGGATATTCACATAATACCAATTTATGGGAATAACAGACTAAATTATTTGAATCGATCCTTCCACTAACACCTAAAAATTTTGGATAAAATACATTTATAAAAATATCGTAAAGGCATCAAAGATCAGATGAAATAGTAAGGAATTACCATGCTAAACAAAAGGAAAGTGAACCCAGAGAACTGAGCTAGCTTACTAACTGTGTTTGCCCTGAGGGTATTTGTCTATGCCAATAAATCTGAATTTCTATTGACAGCTTCATGAGACCAGGGGCCAAATATCAAGCCCAGAGCTCATTCAACATCCAGATTATAGACCCTTCCCCCCATTAAACTGGGGCTCAAAGGGTTATACTAACTCAGGGAAACCCATCTATGCAGTGGATGAGCAGCTGGCACTGCCTAAAGGGACCCACAGAGCTTGATTTAAGGTAATCCTAAACTTATAATTCCCCTATACCTAGCACACCACACGCAAAAAAAAAAAAAAAAAAAAAAGAGCAAATCCTCTCTGGGAGGCACCTTCATCATAGACTTTAAATTATTCTAAACCACAGAGTGGCATTTTTCAGAGCTGTCATGTTATAACTGCTGGTCAGTTTAGAAATTACCAGATAGATTCACTAATGCACTCCAGCAGCTCAGGCCTTCACTGTAACTTTTACACACACAGAGGTTATTTGGGGGATGCCTCACTTATATTTGCCATATTAATAAACTGAGTCAAGAGCCTGTCCTCTCCTCTCCTCTCTGTCTTCTGCTGTATGCGCTGCTGAGGACTCTGCCTCTGCTGAGCCCATGTCCCTTCTAGGGGCTGCGCCGGGTGTGGCGCTCGGTGCATACGGTGGCAGGGCCACGGCTCGACCTTTGACACCTAGAACCCAAACCTTACATGCACTGATTCCTCTAACAGGGCAACTTTAAAATAGAAACATTACAAAGTAAATGCAACTCCAAAGGAAAGTTGAGAAGGAGAGAAAACGATTCCGGCTGCTCATAACCATATGACAGATACTTTGTTTTAGAGAAACCAATGCCAGTCGTAGGAAAGCACAGTCTCAGAGAAGCAGCGCATCTGAACGAAACTGAAAACAATCTGGACTGCTAAAGAGGCCGGGGTGCGAGCTCGGCGTGTTCCGTTAACGAGCTGCGAGATGCTGGGAGAGAAGCAGGACCGCCAACAGTACCCGGGTCGCTCTTGCACAGAATGCCACTGGAGGTCTGGGTAAATCCTGTGGCCACTTCTCTATCCAGAATCAATGATGTTTATGCTTCTGTGGATTTCTCAGTGGAGGCATGTCCCCAGAGAAGGCAAGTTTATTCTAGAGGCCGCGAGCGGTTCACACATGTAAATCATGGTCCCAGACAGTCCAGAGGCAGAACAGGATTTTATCTACAGAAAGGCACAACCACTCGCTTCTTTAGACTTGGAAGGCGCCCACCCCCTTTTTTGTTTTTTGTTTTTAGAAGACCACGTGCAGGGTTTCAAAGAGACTCAAGCAATCACTTCACGTCCTAATAGGATAAAGTTTATGCGTAATTCTGTATGACCCTTCAACTACTGACGTTCATGCCATGTTATTGTTAGGGTTGCATGTTAAGCGAGCAAATTTTCAATGAACTCACTGGCTTCACCACAGAACACAGATGTCAGGCGGACTCCTTTGTTCATAAGGTTCTCATTATTAACTCAACCCGAGCTGGATATTTGACTGAAGGAAAGGACCATATCATTATTTTCAGATTTCATTCTATGACTTAACAGGGCTACATCTGCCAGCTTTAGAAATACCCAGTCCTTCTTGGCGCCAGCCTTGGCGTTCTCTTCTATGACTACCACCCCAAACGTTTCAGCATGAGGAAGTCTCCCCACCATCAAAACAATTTAATAAAAACTTAAATTGTGATTAAGAGTTACTCATCAATTGACAGGGCATTCCAAGCCGGTGCTATTTATGAATTATTCCACACAATATTTTAAGCCTAACAAATAGAATCCACATTCACAAAGGGGTGAGTGAGAAAGCCAGTTGAATGCTTTCATGATTTATAAGGTCTGCGTTATACTTGAAACCATATTTCTTTAATAGGTAAACTGGCATTCCACTGGATAATTCAATCTGCTTTAAATCTATTCTAAGGTTCTGGGCAGCTTAAGGGACATTCTGAATATAAATTTAATTTCTCTCTTCACCTTCGGGTAATATCTCTCGGCGTAAATGTGATAGGAGGATATGGCATGGTAATGCCTGTCCACTGCAGAATAAAATCCAAGTATTAAAATACTGAATCTAAAGCCATTTAGAAAATGTTAAAAAAAATCACCCTAATTCCAAACATAAAAACTATTCTATACGCTTGGTTAAAGATGTAAGTTAAACCCACAACACGAAGGTCATGGTATCACTGCTTCCCTGTGTCATCCCACTGTCAATAACACTAGTGGGAAAAATAATTTGAAATTATCTTTTGTGGCTATTAGAAAAAACAATTCAGTCCGTCTGTGTGTAGACAAGCCCAGGGGTTTACACTATAGTTGTCCCAGATAACTGGAATAAGGGGGACCAGTTTTTCACCCTAGAAGGTTACATATGATGAATCTGCTTTAGGGACTCTCTTGGCATCTCACAGTATCTTAGAACAGGAGGACTAAGAGCACATCCCACGCCCCACCCAGTGCTCTAAAGACATCGGAAACAGTCATTCAGCCCCAATCACCTTCTCCATGTTAGAAGCAAAATAAAACTAATAGAGTATTTACGGTTGAAATCACAAGGTATCAGGGATTTGTTTTAAAGTACTTAAACAAAAAAAAAAAGTAAAGAAGATAGCTGTTAATAACATTGGCAAAATGTTGATAACTGCTGAAACTGGATGAAGAGTATATGGAAGGCTCATTAAATTCTTTCATTTCATATATTTGAAATTTTATATAATAAGTATTTTTAAAAGAAAACCATACTTATGAAGTTAAAAACACAGTTATTCAGCCTCTTGAAAAGTTTTGTTTTCATTTCATCACTAAACATGGCAATCTAGTTTACTAGTTGACATCTCTAATCACAAGAACATTCTTAAAACAACTGAAACATGCTTTCCTGTAACTCGCAGGCTGGTTGACGCTGATCTGATAGAGAACTTTAGGTTTACGACTTCTCCTTTATATTAGCTTATCAAACACTTGAGACTCAAGGCTCAATCTGTTTTTTTTCTCCTGAGGACTATCTTCTCCGGGTATTTGTCATGTCTGAAACGCCCCACTATCCGGCTCACACTAGTGTTTATCAATAACTCTTGCGTGTGGCATCCAGAAGTATACACTTCAGATATGATCTCAGTAGTTACAGAGCACAGTGGGACTAGGACTTCCTATAATATAGAAACTACATATTTATTAATACAGACTAAATAGATCTGCATTGGACTGGATGTGTCTTTCCCATAATCATATGTTACAATCCTAACCCCTAGTAAGATGGCATTAGGAGGTAGGATCTTGGGGAGGTTATTAGATCGTGAGGATGGAATTCTCATGAATGGGATTAGTGCCCTTATAAAAGAGACCCAAGAGAGCTGTTCTGCCACATGAGGTTACAAGAAGAAGATGGCAGTCTACAACTTGAAAGGAGCCCTCATCACAACCCAAACATGCCGGCACCCTTGTCTCAGATTTCCAGCCTCCAGAACTTTGAGAAATAAATTTCTGTCATCAATAAGCCATCCAGTCTGGAGTACTTTGTTATAGCAGCCTTAACTAAGATCATGTCACATGAGAATTAAGTTCTTAGCAAGGTATAGAAATATCAGACTAGCCAAGTAAATAGTAAACCTTTCTGAAACAATCATGGGAGAAAGTTTGGTAGCACTTACAGGAAATATACTAATCTCCATACACATAGAAATCCTAAATTTAAAATAATTTCACCATCAAACATCATAACCTTTAGCTTGAATTTTAATATTCAACGGATAAATTTTTATTTTTACACTTACCATGTTGTATGTCTTTCATGTCTAAATGAAGACTAGACATTAATATTCCAACTGCTTGCGATCTTTTGTTGCTTAATAACTTGACAACCTAATCAAGAAAGAAAGGAAAAAAGGAAAACATTAATTTAAATTCCAATATGCTTAATAACATATTCTTTAGAATCCTAAATAAAGAACAAATTAAAAGAAAACATCTGTGTCATTACTGAAAGTATTCAAAACCTTTTTTTTTAATGTTTGAAGAGAGAGCTTTTGAGTTTAATATCATAAATCTCCAAAATCAACCATTTTCCACCAGTATTCACCATCAGCCTGAAAGACATATTCTTTACCAGTCTTTTAAGAGCATGATCTATCAACAAGTAAAATTTCTAAGAGTGTAGGAAATAAGTCTGTAAGTAAGTTTCCGTAAAATATCAATTATATGTGATCATTTGCAGCCTCCGACATGGGAAGCGTTCTAGATCCTTAAAACGCAGGTCAACAATTGAAGGGAAAAATGAAAGTACACACAGAGAATCTGCTAAATCAGCTCAGTTGTATCAATATCACAAAATAGAAAATATGCTTTTATTGGGGTCATTTAGAAAGCTCACTGTTTACTGGCAGTTCTTGTCATCCTGCATCTGACCCACATTTTGTGGAGAACTTTCCAACTAGTTAATAGAGGGATACAAGCATCAAATTGAAAGGACTGCACCAGCTCCAATCTCAAGTCTGGGTGCCCAGCGAGTCTTGAAAAGTTAGTGCACACAATTCCAAGAGAAGATTTCCTAAAATAGAGGTAGGCAGACTGTTACAGAACAGGCGTGTTTTAACCATATTTTCCGGATAATAACACACCACCAAGAAATCCTGCTTATGAATCTCTTATCCCAGGTCCTGATCATGTGATTGGCAGCAATTTCTATTTACTCTCAGTGTTTTGTTTTAAATCTGCTTAGAAAAACACTGGGGGAAAAGGAAAGAAAAATGGTTATGGTCAAATTACCAGAAGTGACAGCTGCCTTAACAGCTATCACATTTGTTGACCTTGTCTTCCTTTTTGGTTTAAATTGGGTCAATCACAAAACTAATAAAATAATCATACCCAGCTGTCACACAAAGTCACAGAGTAAAACAATATTCCTAATAGCAATAACAGCATTCTTGGTTCCCCAGCAGCGATGGGGGTGGAGAATAGAACAAAACACTTTCATAAGGACCAACCACAAAAACCTCCCTGATCATTTCTACAAACCTCCCTGATAATTTCTACAAACCTCCCTGATCATTTCTGAAAGCCTCCGTGGTAAGAGACAAGCACTGCTTTCTAAAAAAAAAAAAAAAAATCTACATTTTTATTCTAAATTTGCTCTTTCAACATCTTATTAAATTTCACCTAGAAAAACTAGGTTAAAACTTGAATATTAATCCACTAGTACAGCAAAGTATTTATGTCAATAGCATTGCCATCTTCGGAGCTGAAAAACAGAAATTTAATATAAGAGAAGCAGAAGGTGTGTACTCTGTCCTGAAAACCATTTCTAACCTCAGATCAATGCAATCTGGGCCCATATTCTTGATATAACTGCTTTTTCTAAGGTTTCCTATCATCTTGTGGTCACATCTGAATGGTCACATTTGAATCCACACATAATTGGACCTCCCTATAGTGTTGGCATGTTGATCACATTTTATAGAAAGTCTCTACCCTAGGTCTCCTGCCAGTTCTTCTCGGTCCTTTTAAAGATGAATCGTTGTGATTTCAGCTTGAATATCTGGGTGCCCTGGAGTTCTGTTCTTTACACCTTGTTCTCTTCATTTTATAACCTATAGTATCTCCTGTATAGACACAAATGCTTGCATCTTCAACTTGGCAGTCTGCTACTTTCCTAAAAGTTATCTCCACTTAAACAGCCCACAGAGACCTCTATTCAACATGTCTAAAACCAAACTCTTATCAGTCCCAGACCAAAATCTCTAGCCAGCTTCTCCTCCTTTATTCTACATGTTAAGATAATGATACTTCAATTTCCCATCTACTAACCACAGTTAGAAATCTAGAAATCAGTCTACACACTCCTCCCTCCCATTTACCTGCACACTCTGCTGTGTTATAAAGCTCTGTCAAGTACAGATTCTCCTAATCTTTGGAAACCAACCCTCCTCCTCAACTCAATTGTCAACGCGTAGTTCTATATTATATCCTGCATGCATCAGTGCAAAAGATTTCTAACTGGTCTCCCCCAATCTAGTCCAGTGGTTCACAAAGTGGGCATCATCATCACCTGTGAATGTATTAAAAATGCAAGAAAAAAGTTGGGGAGGGAGGATCAAATGGCTGGCTAGAGGCATCCAGTACTCGCTTCCTCTACAAAGAAGAACAAAAATAGTGAGTAAATAATCACAGGACCAACCTCACCTAAGGAAAAGAGAACACTAGGATTCAAAAGAGGAGTGAAAGGGAAGACCTAAGGCAGGAAGGAGAGGGAAGCAAGGCAGCCTGCTCAGCCAGGATCAGCTGGGACCCCAGAGAGTTTCCCTACTGTGGGACAGGGGTGAGTGAGTGACCCCCCAGGGGTTCACATTCCCACCACAGACTCCTGCACCCTTAGCCCAGGGAGCACCCCTTGACCCACGCAGGCCCTGGGACTAACACAGGGAGCTGCCTGGGGACCACGTGACAGCACTGCTCTGGAGAGGGAGCTCACGCTTCATCCCATATATCCTCGGAGTCAGAAACAGCTACAGCAAGGAGCCATTTTGAGAAGCCAGCCCCGACCAGACGGCACCCTGCCCTGCGGCCCAACAGCCCCTCTGTCTCCACATGCACGGAGCTCCTGTGACATCCCCCATGCACAGCTGGCACCTCTGCTGGCTGCTGCCTCCAGGGCCAAACTACAAAGCCATTTGCCATGACCCTGCCATCCCTAGTAAGGCCATCACACATTTAAAAGTGCATGAAGACAAGCTACCCTGCTTGCAGCCACAACCTGGGGCCAAAGCACACCCTCCCCAGTCACCTGTTTATGGTTGCTATCACTAAAAGAAATCACTCCCTCCCCAGTAGCAGGGCCACGGGGCAGCTGCTACCGCCCTCAGTCCCAACCATTCTGCCAGGGGCCTGGAGACCACTCTTCCTCTGCCAACCATGGCCAGTGTCATACACACCAGCAAGGGGACTAAGGACAGGACTGCTCAGCTCAGCTCCACCACCCTCAGTCCCTGACCACACTGTCCAGAGACCTGGAGATCACCCTGCCCATCCATCACTATTGACAACTGAGCATTCTTTCTAGGGCCTGAGGACAACAAGCCTACGCAACCTGCTGGCACCCACCCACATGTGCCACGTACAGGCTCGGGGACTGGCCTGTCCAACACCAGTGTAGACCATATGGGAGCCAGAGGGGTGTCCCACCACTGCTACTACCATTGCCCACACCATACCTGCTGCCCAGGTGTCCAAGGACCCACTCACCTGGCCCACTGCTGCTACTGCTGGCACCCTAGGAAGCCACCTGGAAGTCCAAGAATGGGCCTGCCTTGACCTACTAACACTTATGCCAGTATACCCTAGGGCCAAAAGATAGGCATGCTCAGCCCACTGCTGCCACCACTGGTACCCCAAAACTGGCCAACCTGGAGTCCCCGTCCCCAGCAAAACTTCACCACAATCTCCACTAACAACTATGATTACAGCTGAAGAAATCATATGAAGACTATACTACTGCAGGCACCCAGAATCAAAACCAAAGTGTTGTACCCAAGGAATATCATAGATACATGATACATCTTCAGGAAAATCTATCAGAAACACATTCAAAAAAATAGAACAAGCAACTGTTACATGAAATACACAAATATCAATGTAAAGACACAAGAAATAGGAAAAAGCAAAGAAACAAGATACCTCCAAAGAAACACAATAATTTTCCAGTAATAGATTCCAATGAAAACTAACAACCAACCGATGTTTGACAAAGCAGACCAAGACATACACTGGAGAGGAGATTCCCCTATTCAATAAATGGTGCTGGAAAATTAGAAAGCTACATGCAGAAGAATGAAACTGGATCCCTACCTATCACCAGATATACCAATTAACACAAGATGGTTTAAAGACTTAAATGTGAGACCTGATACCATAAAACTTCTAGAAATGACTTAGGAAAAACTCTTCTGCATATTGGCCTAGGCAAAGAATTTATGGAATAAGACCTCAGAAGGAAATACAACAAAAACAAATAAAAGGACTTAAACTAAAAAGTTTCTGCACAGCAGAAGAAATAATCAACAGAGTAAACAGACAACCTTCAGAATGAGATAAAATATTTACAAACCATATATTCAACAAAGGACTAATATCCGGAATCTGTAAGGAACTCAAATCAGCAAGAAAAAAAAACAAAAACAAATAAACCCATTAGAAATTGGGCAAAGGACATGAACAAATATTTTTCAGAAGATATACAAAGGGCCAACAAACTTATGAAAAAATGTTCAACATCACAAATCATCAGGGAATTGCGAATTAAAAACACTATGAGATATTACCTTACCCCAGTCAGAATGGCCATCATTAAAAAGCCACAAAACAACAGACATGATGAAAAGGCAACGCTTATACACTGTTGGTAGTAATATAAATTAGTACAAACTCTATCGAGAACAATATGGCAATTTCTCAGAGAATTAAAAGTACATCTACTGTTTGACCCAGCAATCTCACTACTGGAGAACTGCCCACAGGAAAAGAAGTCATTTTGTAAAAGAGACACCTGCACTCATCTGTTTATTACAGTACAATTCACAATTGCAAAGATATGGAGTCAACCTTGGTGCCCATCTGGTGATGAGTGAATAAAGAAAATGTGCTAAACATATACCACAGAATACTACTCAGCCATGAAAAAGAATGAGATAATGTCTTTTGTGACAACTTGGATAGAACTGGAGGCCATTATTTTATGTGAAGTAAGCCAGGAACAAAAACCCAAATACTGCATGTTCTCATGTTTATAAGTGGGAGCTAAACAATGGGTGTGCATCGTTGTACAGAGTGACTTAACGGACAATGGAGACTCAGGAGGGGGAGTGCAGGAAGGGAGTTCAGGATGAAAAATTAACACAATGTACACTATTTAGGTGATGGATAAATTAAAAGCTTACACTTATCCACTACACAACTCACCCATGTAACAATACCACTTTTACCCCCTAAATGCATTTTTTGGGGAAACAAAAAGGAACCAAACAGAAATTCTGGAACTGAGAATTCACTGAATGAAATACAAAATGCATTCAAGAACTTCAATAATAGACTAGATCAAGCAGAAAAAAAGAATCGTAAAACTTCAAGGGACGTCCCCCGAAATAATCCAGTTAGATATAGATTTGAAATAAAAAATAAAAAAGAATGAACAAGAAAGACATGTGGGCCATAATAAAGAGGCCAAATATTCAATCTTCCAGTATCCCAGAAGGTAAAGCAGTGGAGGGGGGTGGACTGGGGGGCGGGAAGGGGTGGGCGGTGGAGGGGGGTGGATAGAAAGCCTATTTAATGAAATAATAGTTGAAAACTTTCTAAGCCTAGCAAGAGATTAAGACTTTCAGATACAGAAAGCTTGATGAGCCCCAACACAGAGCTGGGAAATAAATCTCTGGACCACCGTACCTCCCTGGGCACTGGCCTACCCAGATTTCTCCGTGAAAGAGAGAAATTAACTTTTCATCTTGTATTAGTCACTACAGAGGCAGCCAAACCCATATTTTAACTAATGCACCTACTAAGCATCAGGTATTATGCTAGACACTGGGGTAAATGCACAGAAGACCCAGAGGATGAAGAAACTGCTTGTCCTCTGCCAAACCAGCTCTATTTCAAAACTCCTGTATCTCAGTGATGCACATCCCCAGTCTGGGGAACCTTTTGACTCATTCTTCCTCCTCATTTCCCATCCCCAGCCACACATCAGCTTCACTGAGGCTTCCTTATCTTTCCTTCCTCTTTCACTGCCACAGCCCTGGTGCCAGTTCTTATCACCTCCTCCCAGAGATCTCTTATCATTCTGCCTCCAGGATCGCAATCCTGTCTCAGACCAGTGTTCTGTCCTGCCTTCCTCCTGTCACTCCCCGCTAGCAGATACTGAGTGGCTTCTTATACTTCTGTATTTTTCATTGTCAAAAGGGCAAACGCTGACTATTCACTGGAGAGGAATGTTCAAGTCTCCTTCCTCTGGGAGGCTTTTCCCGAACATTCCCCCTACCACCCACATGACTCTTATACGGGCTGACTTACGAGCCTCTCCTTTACTCTCAATAAGACTGTATACATTGGCCTAGGCGAAGAATTTATGAAGAAGACCCCAAAGGCAATCATAGCAACAACAAAATAAATAAATGAGACCTGATCAAATTAAAAAGCTTCTGCACAGCCAAAACAACTGTTAAGAGAGCAAACAGACAACCCACAGAATGGGAGAAAAATTTTGCAAGTTACACGTCTGATAAA
This sequence comes from Microcebus murinus, assembly GCF_040939455.1. NCBI lineage: Eukaryota > Metazoa > Chordata > Mammalia > Primates > Cheirogaleidae > Microcebus > Microcebus murinus. Next base: position 47,392,915 of record NC_134122.1, on the reverse strand, counting down.
AGGCTGATAACTAGAATTTATTTAGGACTCAGGAAAATCAGCAAGGAAAAATCAAACAGCCCTATCAAAAAGTGGGCAAAAGATATGAACAGAAATTTTGCAAAAGAAGACAGAATAATGGCCAACGAACATATGAAAAAATGCTCAACATCTCTAATCATCAGGGAAATGCAAATCAAAACTGCAATGAGATATCACTTATCTCCAGTAAGAATGGCCTTTATCAAAAAGTCCCCAAACAATAAATGCTGGAGTGGATGCAGAGAGATAGGAACACTCCTACACTGCTGGTGGGAGTGTGCAAACTAGTTCAACCTCTGTGGAAAGCAATATGGAGATACCTTAAAGCGATACAAGTAGATCTACCATTTGATCCAGCAATTCCACTACTGGGCATCTACCCCAAAAGATCAAACAACACTCTACAAAAAAGACACCTGCACTCAAATGTTTATAGCAGCACAATTCACAATTGCAAAGACGTGGAAACAACCCAAGTGCCCATCAATACATGAGTGGATTAATAAAATGTGGTATATGTATACCATGGAGTACTATTCAGCTTTAAGAAACAACAGTGATATAGCACATCTTGTATATTCCTGGATAGAGCTGGAGCCCATTCTACTAAGTGAAGTATCTCAAGAACGGAAAAACAAGCACCACATGTACTCCCCAGCAAATTGGTATTAACGGATCAACAACTAAGTGGACATATAGGAATAACATTTATCGAGTGTCAGGCAGGTGGGAGAAGGAAAGAGGGGATGGGTATATACAAACATAATAAGTGAGATGTGCAATGTTTGGGGGATGGTCAGGCTTGAAGCTCTGACTCGAGGGGGGGGGGCATGGGCAATATATGCAACCTTAACATTTGTACCCCCATAATATGCTGAAATAAAAAAAGACTGTATATTCTCCTACTGTGATATATACATGATAAAATAATGGTTGGGACAGTTTTCAATAAATATAAGCACCTCTTTAAAGACAATAGCATATCATCTACTCCAATACTCAGCACAATGATGGATGCATTGCAGGCACTCAATAAATATCTAAGGATTAAGTGAACCTTGTCTAGACTGCTATGCCCATTTTAGATGCCCCTCTGTAACCCTGGAAACATGGTTAGACAACCAACTATGGCTACACATCAGAATAACCTAGGTACCTTCTAAATAAAAGGTCCTGCTCTCCATTCTGAAAAGGCAATATTCTCTGGAGTATCCCTGGAATATGCATTTTATTAAAACACTACAGCTGATATTGATATAAAATTCAGAACCACTGAAAAGAAAGTATTCAAATAATGGCTGAGCTGCGATTCTACTACTAAACTCAGGAACGACATGATAGTAACGTATAAACTTGCCTCACAACCATGTCAAGACACAGTAGAAAGCTGATGTGAACTATATTTATTATGTCACAGCCAAAACCACACTTAAATTATTAATCAGTTAACAATGGTGTTTGTTAATTCAGAACTTTAAAAAAATGTATTTTATATATGTCACATGGAATGCTACTAATAGCTAATTAAGATGATCCATCAAAAGGCTCCACATTAAATATCCAATACAGATAACTCAAAGTTTTTTTGGAACTTCTTATAATCTAGTGACATCACATACTAAAAAAAGACACTACTGCTTTCGGTCTAAAAGCAGAGTCAAAACAAGAGTTTTGCTTCCTAATTCCTTGTTAGGGGAGCACATTGCTTTCTTTTGAAATGGCCTTGCTGGGAACTGGACATCAAATTAAAGGGATAAATGGCCAGATCCAATAAGGCAAATTCTTCTCTGAGTGGGGTAAGATAAGAACAGTCAACTATAGAGATTAAGTAAAGGTAAATTCCAAAGCAGAATTGTAAAATGTAAAAACTGCTGTTCCTCACAAAGACATTATTAGAGCACAGGGCAATATATCAAGAGGCATGCAATGCACTCAAGGAACAACAGCTGCAAAATGCAGGCAAGAACACTCTAATGAGCAGGAGAATATGAGCAAATAGGAAATAGGGAAACCAAACTGAACAAGAGACTTAACAATAGAAGGAAATGCAAAGACAGAACAATTCCCAGACTTGAGATTTCCAATGATTTGATCTGCATGAAGGGAGGAGATCTGTATTTCAGGCCACGCTCTTGGCCTAAATTAGCTGCTACATAATTTTGGACAAGTTCCTTAGCCTGAAGATCTCAATTTCCCTATTTGTAGAACACAGTTAATAATCCATCTGCAATAGTCCCATAACTTGAAACAAATACAGTAAAATGCAAAATATTTTCATAATATAAAACATCTTGCAGATGCCAGGAATTGGTGTTATATTTCATAATCCAACAACTAGCAGTTATATTTTATAATACTGTAAAAGCACGTGAGTTTATTCCAATAAGAGGAATACTACAAGGTGTTTATTCCTTATCACTTTCTATTAGTGATGAGGATAAACATCTTGAATTAAGAGAGAGAACACCACATACACTGGCCAACTCCCACCTCCTTGGGGCATTTACAAAGTGTTGTTTCTTTAAGAACTCTTTAGTCATACTGTTGCTCGTCCCACAACGTTGATTTAGATTTGATTTTCTTATTTTGGAAAGATAAATTCATCTAGATTTTTGACCCAGTGAGAATCATGAGCCAAGGGCCTTCTCTAAACCGCCTGATACTATTTCATGAAAACAGCAGACATCTTAAATCTTAACTAGTCCACACTCAAAAGTGAAGAATGCTACTATGGGATTTTGCAGAGCAAAAGGTTATCAGGCTTTTTTTTAGTGCACCCCCACAACCCAGGAGGACTGCAGTCTTATTTACACTACCACCTTGTCCTACTCAGATTAATGTTAAGCCTCGGGGCAGGGTGGCCGACCTCACAGGCATCCAGCAGCATTCCAAGGCCCTGCAGACCACAAGGCATTGACACTGACCATGCCCGAGAGTGATATCTCCAAACTATCTGGTTGGCACCAGACAATCCTCTCTGCCTGGGCAGCCTAGGCACAATCTCAGCAACAAAGCAGGCACCATGTGCTAATCGGTGAAATGCCAGTTGACACCTCTCCATGATTAGGAACATATAAGTCAACTCTGAAAATTTAGCAAAGCCTACTCAGGCAAGATTTGTCTGTTTCTTAACTTGGCCCTGGCTGTGTCTCTTGGTGTAGGTATCAGGCGATGGCATGGGGGAAAGCTACTTGCTTTGCCAGTCTTGCTTTTGAGTCTGAGTCACCCTAGGATGGAGACTGACAGCCGTGGAATTTGGCAAGGTTACCAATCTCCCAGTCTACACATCTCTCTCGCTTGGTTTCTTGTTCGTCTTAGATTTCAGTCTAGAGAGCTGTGTCTCTTGGTTTTTATATAATCTGGTTACTCTTCCTTCCTCAACTGAGTAGTATGTTTCAACCTCTCTTGACACCATCTTCTTGGTTCCTGCTTTTACTCTCATTTAGTCCATGATCCTAATACTGGCATCCTGGTTCCATATCCCAGGTTTTTCCAACTAACTAGAAGCAAGAAATTCAAGTATGTGCAAGTAAGTCTATAGGACATCTTCTAACCAAATAAAAACTACTATCCATCTGGCTCTCCATTGTTTCTTGATAACAATATCTCCCCTTTACCATCTTTTGCCAATCAGTATACCATTATAAATCATTGTTAAATCAGAAATCGAGTCAGACATAAGATATGCCATTAAAAAAACCAGCATGCTACAAAAGAGTGACATGGTAAAGTCTAAGACATGTGTTCTACTTGGTGTTAAGAAAGGTGCACTAAAATAAAGAGAATGACACCTACCTAGCCCACAAGATCAGCCACATTTATCAATGGTGAAATTCTTTTCTGAGAATGCAAGTAGTTAAAAAAAAAAAAACAAAAAAAGATACAGAGCCACAGGCTTGTTCTAAATAAAATCAAGTTGAATGGAGTAATTCCTAACAGTTTGATGTATATAACATATTCAAGTCACATCTACCAAAATAATAACTACTATAACATATTAATTCACAGAAGAAAGTGACGTTCAGTGTGGAGAATTGCCTAAAGACCCAAGACAAAGACAGGCAGGCTTGGATTTCCTCCACTTGGCTCAGTGTGGCTTCGAAGCTCATGTGCTTCCCTGCTCCAGGCTCTTTTAGCCATACACACACACACACACACACACACACACACACACACACACACACCTTATATATAACACAGTGCTAGATACAATGCAAGAATCCACTAACAAAAAACCAAGGGAACATCTTCTGCCTTTTGATATTTTTCTTTAAAGGAATAATTTTAAAAGAATTAGAAATTCAGTTCCTTACTTATATCAACTTCTTTCTTAGACAAACCTGAAGCATTTAAGATGACCTTGACAAAAAAAAAAAAAGCCCAAAGTGATACCAAACAGACTGATAAGGAAAAACAAATGGCATTTGGCCATATATGTTAATAAAATTTTTATTCTAATAGGTTGCATTTCCAAATTTCACATTTTATTTTAAAAAGCTACAGGAACACACAATAAAAAGTTTAAATAAATACCACTAGGCTCTTAAAATAAAATGCTTTTCTAATTTAAACCAACTATCATAAATCTCCATCCCTCTCTATTTTTCAAAGCAAAAGGAAATCATGCAGAGATGTTTAAACTCCTTGAATTTAAATCAATATACGATCTTCTCTTTTATATTCTTTGAACATAGCCTTGTGTCTCTCTAGCCAATTTTTGTCATGTAGAATTTATGCAAGACATAATTTGGCCCTTCACCATTTCAAATAGCTTGGTAATCGGAATGTTTCATCTATCTTACTGCATGCAAGCCTGCTGAGCTATGTTTTTTTCCTTCAGAATTCCCTCTAAAAATGTGCTTTTACATATGTGTTGTCCTACCTACAATTTTCATATTATGTTTTTAGCATTTAAAATTCAGTGGGAAGCATTACAGGCTAGCATTAAAACTGAAGTATCAAAAATCCATTAAACTATGAGTATAACATCTAAATGTTTCATGATATTGCCAAAAATATCTGTATATCAAATATGTGTCTACAAATACAGATATCAGCATCTCTCTTCGTATGCCAGCATTATCTCAATGGGAGATGTTAATTATCACAAAATATATGATTCTGATAAGATAATAAAGTTAGTGACAACCACAAAGGAATAAAAGACTACTATCAGGACCATTTGTACATTTGTTATTATCTTATGAAGACTATGCATTGAGAACATTATTTGGCACTGGCTTTATATTATTCTTTCCTGGAATCACTGCAAAAACACAATGAAGTAGGTACCTTTGCAGTCTGCATTTTCTAGCAGAAGTTCAAGGTCACACATCCATTAAGTGGCAGAACCAGGACATGAACCCAGGCAGTCTGGTTCCAAAGTCTACACACTTCACCACTATCCTGTACCACCTCTAAGCTTCAATACGGACAGGACACTCCTCCCAAGGAATTTCATACTCTATGCCTCATTTTCCCTACTATTTCCTTAATGTCCTGTGTTATCATACCCAATTAATATGGACAGTTAAAATACAAATAAGATACGTTTTTTTTTTTTAAATTGTTAGCTAAAAAAGCAAACTTTAGAGGATAACGCCCATCTGAACATCCTGCCTTACGTAGTACTTAATTTCAGGGAAATTATGAAAACCAGACAAATAAAAATCAAAATAGTTCCCTTCCTTTGTGGTTATAACAACAATAATAAAATGCCAGTGATAAGTTTAGATGAAAAGTTTGATAGGGAAAAAGTTTTTCAGGAAACAAATAACCACGTAGCGTACACAATTATTTAATAGACTAGCCTAATAAACTTTTAATGATTTAGCAATGGTTATTCAGTGTGTGAATTGTTCAGGCATCTGCTCCTCCCTGTGCTCTCTAGCCATTAGCATGATGCTTCTTTCTGGCCCTTCCATGGAGACAAGACTTGATTTCTGGCTCCATCTACAGAGTATGCTGGTGCTTTTAGCACTATGAAGAAACAAGGGTGAAAACTGCATTTGGTCTTGCCCCATAGAGCAAGACGTTTCCAGCTTTCTTACAAGTCTACAATCTATTTTTGGAAGTTATATACTGACTAAGCAACCGGGTTACATTCCAAAGACCTCCTAGAGTTTGGAAGTAAAAGTGAGATAAACATTGACATGTCAGCGAACTAATTTATGGTGCTCGTTTTTAGAGAATAAAAGTTTCAATATGTGATTTTAAGTCTTTCCAAAACCAACAGTCTACTTTCTGATGGTATCATTTTCAGGGAGCATACATTTAGCAATTTTCCTTTCTTCAACAATTCCATTTAAAGAAACTTATCATACTGTATTAAATAATTCTAGCATATCCTCATCTAACAATAGCCAAATGATTCATTATTCCTATCCCTGAAGATATCTTCAACTCTACTGTCCCAATCTCAAATTGGTGTTGTGCTATTCGATAAATAGTTCATCTAAAGTGGCTACTGTTTTAGAAATTTAAATCAATATTCTCCTCCCAAAGGTTTCATTCTAATGTCTGTTGCCACCAATTACTTTTACTTGCTCTTGAACATCATGTAAATGGAAACATATTGTTCACATTGGTTTTGTCTATAAAATCCATCAATGCTATTGAGCATAACAGTAGATTGTTACTTTTCATTGCTGTGTACTATTCCACTACATAGTTATACCACAATTTATTCTTCCATTCTAATATTTATAGATATTTTAGAAGGTTTTCAGTTTAGAGGTATTACAAATACTGCTACTATGTATATTCTTATATACATATTTTTATGTACATATGAACTCATTTCTTTTGGATATACACATATAGAAGCAAAACTACTCTAATGACTATTGGGTCATGGGTTATATGTATATATGTACTGAACTTTAGTATTTACTATCAAGTAGTTCACCAAAGTGGTTGTAGTTGTTTAGAACTTTGGTAGGCTAACTAAGGAAATGAACAAATAAAATTTCATATTTTTCAATAATTTTCTTAAAAATTTACAAACGTAGTTATGATTAAATTATCAAATATCTCAGAACAAAATCACAAAACTAAGTAAGCCACCCAGGAGCCTATAAACCAGTTAAATGTTTTGAAAAGCTGTTATAAGTGTCAATGGTTTCCAACAAACACATATCCACAGAAACATATACATGATGGGTTGATAGACTAAGTGAGGTATTCACCCAATAAGTTTTAATTCCTTTACCCAAGATCATGGGCAGAGCATTCAAAAGCAGTGGCTATAAAGATACACAGTGCTTAATACATTTCAAGTGTCTATAAATACAACCATAGAATAATTATCTAAGTTATGCTGTTCTAACTCCTATGTTTTCCTCAAATCAGTCCTTTCTTGTCAATAGTCATTGCCTTCATTTGAATTTCATTATCTTCCCCAGAACACTATAGTCAGTAGCATAACAGTGCTTGATTAAAAGTAACTTTGAATTATCCATAAGTATACAAGCATCCCTAGAAAATATTACAAGCAAATGTTTATTTCTGGGGTGTAGTTTTCCAGCCAGTTCATTCTGCTTAACACCTACAATCTGTGGGCAATATGTTCATAGAAGACAAATGAAGCCAGATTAGAATCCTAAGAAAGCAAATCATCTTTATAAAGATTCATTCAAAAATCAAATAAAAGCAATTTTAGAATAAGATGCTATTTGGGATTATGAAAGTTTGTTTCTCCCATCTCAGTGTCATCCTCAAGTTTACAGCAGCAAGAAGGCAAAGAAACTCAAGTATCCCCTGGAATTATACATGTATAACCCAATTCCGATCTCTCTCAAAGCCCAATCCTATTCCGCAATCTCCCTCCCCTCTCACGCTAGAGCATAAGCTCAGTGGTTGGCACAGTTAGTATTCAATAAATAGACATGGAGTGAATTAATGCCACATGGAACCTCTGGTTATTTTGCTAATCCTATGAAATTCCCTTATGTCACTACACCATGACTCAATCTGTGGGGAAGACATGTGTCCTATTCTGTGAGTAATTCCATCCCAAGATACAAAGGCCAGCTGGGGCATTTAATTAGCTCTAAAAATCCAAAAAAGGGAAAGATATTGAAAATGAATATTAATACACAAAATATATAATTGCAATTCTACGTGGTAGGGAACTGACAATACGGAAAAGACCCAGATGCATAAAAATCACACAGTCTGTGCAAAGCAGCAGGCTGGGAGCACCAGCAGCTGATATGCATAGCTGAGCTGAGACTGACCTGAACAATGAGTAGCTCTTATAAAAATCCCAGACCATTTTCTAAGCTGGTGGCAATTCATCTAACTATACATGTTAGTTATCTGTTCAAGAATCATCAACAGAGAGAGTCAGCAATCAAATAAACTTAGGAACAGAGAGATGTTACCCCAGTTTTCAAATCATTTTTTTGTTTTATGAGACAAGAGGTAGAAATATGGTCTAAGAATCCAAGATCTGAATCCTAGACTCTTCCATGACTGTTCTCAGGTGCAAAAGAGAAAAAAAAAAAAAAATCACATCCCTGCTGTCCTTAGCTACCATTGGTCAATGTCATACTGACTCTGCTGAAGACATGGAAAGGAAGGGCCAGTCAACTTTGTAAATGCACTTCCATGCAAAGTTAAACCCCAAGTAGCACACAAGAAGAAAATAAAATCACTGAAAGAAAGCCTTGGAAGAGTCAATTTATTATGTATAGGCTTTTCGAAAAGTCCAATTATTCAAAAACATATCATCTTTAAGGCTGATAGTGGATCAATGTCATGGGGTATTCCACTGTGTTAGGGGCTTGCAGTATGCAGTTAAAGTCTTGGCAAGAGTCACTGAAGCTAAAAGCTTCCATTCCAAGGAGAATGGACGGTGCTAATGAGAGAAAAATCCATTTCAGGTAATCACCTGAAAGGAAATCACCTGTCTACCATAGAACTGCGTGAATGCCAAGAGCTGAAGGCACACAAAACAGCCATAACTCTCAGCAGCACCTCATGCTTCAATTTTCACAGCAGATCACTCGTGGATTAAATTTGCTTGAGCATGAATCATAAACCCACATCCTTTATGTCTAATCCCACTACAAGCACAAGGTTATTATACACAACAACAGTCTCCTGGGGAAGGAAAAAACTCACACGTAATGGATATGAATTATCTAAGATATTAAAAATCTACAGACACTTAAAAAAGAAAATATATGAATAATCAGGAGTGACTGATGAGTAAGTTACCAGACTTCCTGGGTGGGATCCTTCCTACCAGGCCAACTTTGGATACTAGGTGGGAGAAGGAGAATGGATATGGATCCTAGTATTGATTGACTCCACCACCAGGGGCACAGGTAAAGCTTGAGGTTCATGCCCTTCACTGATGCGAGATTACACAATTAACAAATCAAAATCTGATCTAAATGAAAAGACCATCTTAAAAGAAAATGAGCATCAAGGCAATTTTAACTTCATCCAAAACTGATATGGTGGCCTAGAAGTCCTTGTATTTAATCACGCAAGGATGACATCCAGGTATTGCTTTTCAACGTGTGTGTGAGGATGCCCTGGGACTGAAAGGGGTCATTCTTGATTTATTGCAATATTCCACGCTTCCCTCCTTTTCCCCCTTTCCCATTTTTGAACTGGAAGCCCAAAAACTCTAAAGTAGAAGCAGGAAAGAGAATAATTTCAGTTTGTATAACTAGTTTTCTAAAACATGACTGGCAAAATAAGGTCGGGAAGCTAGCCTCTGATGAACAGAATAACTCCTGGTTTCTCCATAGCCTCATCTGAGTCAACATGATTCAACATGGTTTTCTAATTATAACTAATCTGTGGGAAGGCTGATACACTTTTTTTTTTCTTTTGGTGATGACAGAAAGTTTTTTATACCTCTCCTAAAGCACAAGTCATGTGATTATTGCCCAACATTGCAATTATGGCAAGCATGGTATATGTCTCTTTGTGGCAGAAAAGAAACAGACATGCAAACTCAGACTGGATTTGGGCTTAAAGAGACACACACAAATCAGCACCTTGACATGCAGTGCTCAGGTGCATTCCCCTTCCAACACCTATCTCCCTTTCCTGGAAGACCTCTACACTCTTGGTGTCTCCACCAGAAGTTCTGCCCAGTATGTAAAACCTCTTTGGCCCTTCTCACCTTTCTCTCCTCTTTCCAGGGTTCATTGGGGAGAAGGTTAAGAATCACGGCAAGGGTAGAGGGAATGAGTGTCCCCTCAGGGGGTTGTTAATGCAAAAAAAAAAATTTCAACAATTTGTTTCAATTTTTTTCTACCTTCGTGTTTCCCTGCTTTGTCCCCTTAGAAAAACCAGCTGGCACGAATGGGCTAAAGGAAAATCTGACTGGCATAGCTAAAAGGGAATGAACTGATTATCCTGGCTATTCATGAGTTAAAAATTCCCTATCAATAAAAAGAATCCAAGAAATAATGAATTCATGCACCGCAGCAATTCTATCCCTGCCCACATACCTTTCGTCCATCTGCACGGTGGACTCACATACACTCTGGACTTCAAAAGTAAGTGTGAAATATATAGACTATTGTTGCCAGTGGGTACCACCAATAGCTGGGATGAACCCACTGCCGAAGTTTCCGAATCACTGAAGTGGCCCACTCTGCTTGTCAACATGGGGAACGGATAACGTGCAACATTTGGCTTATCTGCCTGTGGCTTCTGGTACTTTTTATGAACAGAGAGAGGAAGGACAAAATAGTCTGGTTTTATCCTTTGTTAGTAAGGGAGTCGGTCCTATTCCTTGTATGATTACTGAGTTTTTCCAGAATAAGTAACATCTTTTCAGATGTCAACTTTTCTCTAAACCTTAGTATGAGTCTTCATAACAATAATATGTTACTTCCTCTAAATGGCTTTTGTGGTGTTAAATCAAAAAAAATCAATAAAATAATTTTAGTGAGAGAGATGGTTTTACAGGCTTTGAGAAGGAACCTAAAAGGAAGATGGACCCATACGTAGTAGCTTTCTAATAATTGGAATATATTAAGTGCCTGCAAAAGAGAATGAGTGAATAAAAAAAGAGTGTGGGCAATACATGAGATCCTGGAAATTCACAACAGCTTACGTTTTAAAAATACAATACAGGCCGGGCGTGGTGGCTCACGCCTGTAATCCTAGCACTTTGGGAGGCCGAGGCGGGCGGATTGCTCAAGGTCAGGAGTTCAAAACCAGCCTGAGCGAGACCCCGTCTCTACCAAAAATAGAAATAAATTAATTGACCAACTAAAAATATATATACAAAAAATTAGCCGGGCATGGTGGCGCATGCCTGTAGTCCCAGCTACTTGGGAGGCTGAGGCAGTAGGATCGCTGAGCCCCGGAGATTGAGGTTGCTGTGACGCCACGGCACTCACTCTAGCCTGGGCAACAAAGTGAGACTCTGTCTCAAAATAAAATAAAATAAAATAAAATAAAATAAAATAAAATAAAATAAAATAAAATAAAATAAAATAAAATAAAATAAAATAAAAATACAATACTGATGTGAGTAAACACACAGAAAAGACAAAATAAACAAGTGAGAAAAACAGCAAGCCCACAGTAAGAAGAATGAGAAAGGCAGTGAGGACATGAGAGATTCAACATAGTTCTGGGTGGCCCAGCGGGGGAAAATGTATAGTAGACTATTGTGAGGGAAGAATGATATGGTTATTAAAATTAGGGCAGTAAAATCTGTGAAACCATATTAGTAACCTCAAGAATGGCAAACATGACTTAGTAAGTTGGATTAAGAAAAAAAAAAAAGAGGGCGAACTAAAAACAAACAAATTACTGTTTGGTGTGAGTCATGTGTTATATGTTCATTCTAGAATTTTGCATGCAACACCGGTTGCCATACATGAAACACTGATTGCATCTCCAGAAGGATGTAGAGAAGAGTACAGATTCTCAAACAATCTAAAGTTTTAAGTGTAGTTAAGAGAGCTGTACTCCTTCCTCTTAGAAGCATTAGAAGTTGACATGACCTAGATTAAAAAAGAAAAAAAAAAGTTTGTAAGGATATGGGAAAAAATATTTTTCGGTAGGTTTTTAACTCCATCGCATCGCATGATCCCAAATAAGGAAGAAGAGTGAGCAAATGGAAGAGATTCAGCAGTATAAATGTTAAGATATTCATGGAAATGCAGAATACAGTTAATACCGTTTCCTGAAAAAGTGAAGAAAACATATGGAACATGTTACCAGGAAGGAAGCAAAGCAAGGAGGATAAATGATTTCAAGAAGAGCCTAGAAATGCTCTGGAGAACAGGGGAATATTTAAAAGGTAGAAACTCAGGAGGAGGCTAAAGAGCTGAAAAATGTGACAAGAGGACTTATTCCTAACCACTACTTCTGGCCCTTGAAGACTTTTGTTGAAATAACATAACACCAAAGAGGATCACCTTACATGAGGGCTTTACTCTGTTTCAGGTGGAAAATCTCTCCAGTAAACTGAATCTTAAGTTTGAAAATGCGAACCATTGAATCAATCGAAAACCTAATTATTATTTCAATTCATCACTGTAACCATTCCAAGTCCCCCACATATCAAGCCAGATTCAACATGTCAGGGTACCAAACTTCTGTGCCTTCAAATCTCTATTCAGAAACTGTGTTTCGGCCGGGCGCGGTGGCTCACGCCTGTAATCCTAGCTCTCTGGGAGGCCGAGGCGGGCGGATTGCTCAAGGTCAGGAGTTCAAAACCAGCCTGAGCAAGAGCGAGACCTCGTCTCTACTATAAATAGAAAGAAACTAATTGGCCAACTGATATATATATAAAAAATTAGCCGGGCATGGTGGCGCATGCCTGTAGTCCCAGCTACTCGGGAGGCTGAGACAGAAGGATCGCTCGAGCCCAGGAGATTGAGGTTGCTGTGAGCTAGGCTGACGCCACGGCAGGCACTCACTCTAGCCTAGGCAACAAAGCGAGACTCTGTCTCAAAAAAAAAAAAAAGAAACTGTGTTTCTCCTCCTACTTAAATCCACTATTCTAATGTAGCCAGTAGGATAATTTGCTTTGAAACTGTATGTTTTACACTAACACCTGTTTCCCTCCTGTTTAACTTTGTGCCACCAAAATATTCAGAAGAAACTGAATTCCTTCATCAGATTTTGAAATATAACCAAGATGGTTCATGCTTGATAGAAAAAAATGGGGAAATAATTTCTGATCATTTTTAAAGGAAAATATTTGTTATAGTCTTTTATTTGGCTGCTTTGCATAGTTTTATTTTTTTGGAAGACTTAATATAGAAGGAAAAGAGTCAAATTGAGGAGTTTTTTGTTTTGTTTCCTTTTTTTTTGGAATAGCTCTCTACCTACCTGCTTCATGTGTGGCAATATTCAAAAGGAAGCTGGCATTACTGCAATAGGAAAGTTCTTACTAACAAAAACTCAGCCAAGTCAGTCTGGCATCACCAAGGGAACACTGCAAACTACCTTTCAAAATAAAATAAGTTACTTTGTCTCTCCTTGCCAGTTCAAAGGTTGAAGATTAGCTGGAAGCCAGTTTTTAGGGAGTCTTGTGCCCATCTAGGCCATAAAAGAAAGGCTGATAACTTAAAGCACTCAGCTTCAAGTGGATCTCAGCTCAAATTCTAGCTTCTAGTGGTGCCTGAAGAACATGCTAGTTTCATTGTTTCGTCAGTGGAAAAGAGTAGGAGAAATTCCATCCTAATTATGAAAAGCTTTACTTATAACGGTAATTGATTTAAGTATATAAAACGTTACCAAAAGAGGCCACAAGTAAAAAACACCAACAACTTTACCGAAAAGCACTAAGAGGAAAACGTTATTTTGTACTAAGGGTTAACTAAATAGAAAGAGTGACCTATTAATGTTTTCTGAAGTTTTAATGATAACATTAGAATCCATGTGGAGAAATACACGAAACTATAATAAAGATCGTCATATAGATCAATTAAAGAGAAACTTTGTTTACATTCCCACTAATATACATCTCGAAACATAATGATTTTTAAGGCTAGCTGGGAAAAAAAAAAAAAAAACTAGAAAAAAATATGTCTGAATACTCTGCAAAGCTTTGGGTGACATCAGTTCTTTCTGTTCTCATTTCAACTTTATACTATTCTCACTTTTTTTTTTTTTTTTCATTGTTCTTTTTTGAGACGGAGTCGTCTCACTCTGTTGCCCGGGCTACAGTGCCATGGCATCAGCCTAGCTCACAGCAACCTCAAACTCCTGGGCTCAAATGATTCTCCTGCCTCAGCCTCCTGAGTAGCTGGGACTACAGGCATGCGCCACCATGCCCGGCTAATTTTTCTATATATTTTAAGTTTTCCAGCTAATTTCTTTCTATTTTTTTTTTTTTTTTTTTTTTAGTAGAGATGGGGTCTCGCTCTTGCTCAGGCTAGTTTTGAACTCCTGAACTCAAACGCTCTGCCTGCCTCAGCCTCCCAGAGTGCTAGGATTACAGGCGCCCGGCCTATTCTCATCTTTTTTCCCCCATAAACCTTTGGGTGGCAAGATTTATACGGTAGTTTCTTAAAGTGTTTTTCTCAAACTTGCTATTTTTAGACACTTTCATACTCTAAAATTTGTCAAGTATGGAGTAATAGCACAGGCATTTCATTCACTTTTAAACCTGGCACTACACATAATTGAATAGAATCACCAAACATAGTCATTTTGAGGCTAAACATATATAAACAGGACATTGATACTATAATTAGCAGAATATTAAGTCCTGACTCTTCTACAGAGGCACTAACTGTGTCACCAAGGAAACATTTTTTTGATCATATTGTGTATGTGCATGAAGGACAGGGGACACTGGTTACCAAGAGAACATCGAACATCATCTATCACTGCATATGGGGGGGAGCAGGAGAGAGAAAGGAGAGAAGGAGGGAGAGAGACAGGGAGACAGCAGAAGACCGCTGGCCAATTTTAACATATGCATTTAAATTTAGGTTCAATAATGCAAATCTCCTTTACCACACACATCTGTTCAATATGTAAGTTAAAAACACAGAGATCCTAAGATTTTGCTTTCAACCCTCTTTCCTACATGAGGACTTGACAGAAGAAAGAGTCTTCAAAACTTTCATCAAAACAGGCAATAAAAACACTTTGTAGTCAAATGTTAAACCAACAGCAGAGGTAACCTTCACAAACACAGAAAATCTACCCTCTGGGGGATGCTGGTAAGTGTGTCCAAAAGCATTTACTGCAAGGCTAGTAAGGTTTTCTAAAGGGACATTAATTACATTCCCAGAGCCCATACTGCCAAAAAGAAAAATCACAGTCCGTAGATCTTTAGTCTCTTCATCAAGAGCAAAGAGAAAAGATATAAATTTCTCCTTTAATAGACTATTGCCCATAAAGCTATATTGTTTTTTAAGTTAAAAAATGGTTTACATGTATTTTGAGGAAAAAAAAGTTTTTTGAGCTTGAAAAAAATATTACATAGCCAGAAAATTATTGTCTGAAATCTTGATTACTCCACTGACAGAACTGGACAGATCATCAAGCATAAAATCAATAATAAATCACTGGACTTAAAAAGGACTCTAGAATAAATGGACCTAACAGACATTTACAGAATATTCTACCAAAAAACTACTGAATATATACTCTTCTCATCAGCGCATGGGACATTCTCCAAGATTTATCATATCTTTGGATACAAATGTGTCTCATGAAATTTAAAAAAAAAAAAAAAGCAAAATCATGCTATGTATCTTCTCAGACCACAGTTGACTAAAACTAGACATCAATTCTAAGAGAAACACTCAAATCTACACAAAGTAATAGAAACCAATCAACCTGCTGCAGGATCAATGATGTAATTAAGATGGAAATCAAAAGATTACTCCAACTGAGTGTCAAATGGAACACAAGCTGTCAATATCTATGGGATACAGCAAAAGCAGTTCTCAGGGAAAAATTCATAGACTTAAGTGCATACATCAAAAAGACAAAAAGATCACAAATTAAAAACCCAATATCACATGCAAAAGAACTAGAAAAGAAAGAACAAACAAACCTAAATCCAACAAAGAAATGACAAAGCTCAGAGAAAAACGAAATGGAAACCAACAAAAAAATACAAAGAATAAATGAAACAAAAAGTTGGTTCTTTGAAAAGATAAACAGAATCTATAGACTTTTAGCTAGATTAACCAGAAATAGGAATTACTCAAGGAGAGCAAAAGGAGATATTACAATTAATACCACAGAAATACAAAATATTATCCATGAATACAATGAAAATCTCAATGTTCATAAGCTAAAAAATGTAGAGGAAATGGATAAATTCCAAGAAACACACAATCTCCTAAGACTTAATCAGGAAAAAATAAATATCCCAACTAAACCAACAACAGGCAGCAAGATTGAAACACTAATAAAAACAATCTCCCAACCAAAAAAAAAAAAAAAAGCCCCAGAATAGGTGGATTCATAGCTGAATTCCACCAGACTTACAAATAAAAACTGGTACCTATTCTAGAGAAATTATTCCATAAGATCAAGAAGGAGGGAACTCTCCCAAACTCATTCTATGATGCCAATATCAATCACCTTATACCAAAGCCAGAAAAGGGCACAACAAAAAAAGAAAACTATAGACCAATATCTCTTATGAACACAGATGCAAAAATCCTTAACAAAATACTAGCAAACCAAATTCAGCAGCACATCAAAATTATAATTCGCCACGATCAAGGGGGTTTCATTCCAGGTACACAAAGATGGTTCAACATATGAAATCAATTGACTAGGCATAGTGACTCACACCTATAATGCTAGCACTTTGGAAGGCCTAAGTAGGAGGATTGCTTGAGGCCAGGAGTTTGAGACCAGCAAGAGTGAGACGCTCCAAAAAAAAAAAAAAAAAAGCAGCCAGGTATGTTGGTATGTGCCAATAATCCCAGGTACTCAGGAGGCTGTGGCAGGAGGATCACTGGAGTCTAGAAGTGTGAAGTTGGAGTGATCTATGATGACACCACTGCACGCTAGTCGGGGCAATAGAGCAAGACCCTTACTCAAAAAAAAAAAAAAATGCAAATCAATAAATGTGATTCACCACATAAACAGAAGCAAAAACAAAGACCATATGATCATCTAAATAGATGCAGAAACAAAAATATTTGATAAAATCCAGCACCCTTTCATGATAAAAACCCTCAACAAACTAGGCATAGAAGGAACATGCCTAAAAATTATAAAAGCTATGTATGACAAACCCACAGCTGACATGATACTCAATGAGGAAAAGTTGAAAGCACTCCTCCTAAGAACTGGAACAAGAAAAGGGTGCCCACTGTCACCACTTCTATCGCCACTGTCACCACACCACCAACATAGTACTAAAATCCTAGCCAGAGCAATTAGGCAAGAGAAAGAATCAATTTGGAGCAATCAGGCATCCAAATTGGATTAGAGAAAAATCAAACTATCACTTTTCACTGAAGATATGATCTCGTATCTAGAAAATTCCAAAGACTTGTAGAATTGATAAATAAATTCAGCAAAGTCTCAGGTTATAAAAATCAATGTATACAAATCAGTATCATTTCTATATACTAGTAACAGTCAGGCTGAGAAACAAATCAAAGACTCAATACCATTCACAATAGCTAGAAAAAAAATAAAATACTTAGGGATATACTTAACCAAGGAGGTGAAAGAGCTCTATAAGGAAAACTATGAAACACTAATGAAAGAACTTACAGATGACACAAACAAATGAAAAAACATCTCATGCTCACGGATTGGTAGAATAACATTGTTAAAATGTCCGTATCATACTGCCCAACATGATTTACAGATTCAAAGCAATTCCCATCAAAATACCAATGTCATATTTCACAGGTCTAGAAAAAGTAATTCTATGCTTCATGTGGAACCAAAAAGAGCTCAAATAGCCAAAGCAATATTATGCAAAAAGAACAAATCTGTAGACATCACATTACCAGAGTTCAAGTTTTACTACAAGGCTATAGTAACCAAAACAGCATAGTACTAGCATGAACATAGAGACATAGAACAATGAAATAGAATAGAGAATCCAGATATAAAACTACCCACAACTAACTGCTTTTTGACAAAGAACACAGCAATATACACTGGGGAAAAGAAGCCCTATTCAATAAATGGTATTGGGAAAACTGGATAGCCACATGCAGAAAAATGAAACAGAATTCACCATATAAAAAATGAATACAAGATGGAAGAAAGACTTAAATGTAAGGCATGAAACCATAAAAATTCTAAGAGAAAAGGTAGGAAAAGCTCTTCTAGACACTAGCCTAGGCAGAGAATTTATGACTAAGACCCCAAAGGCAAATATAGCAACAACAAAAATAAATAAATGGGTCTTGAGTAAATGAAAAGGCTTTTGCACAGGAAAGGAAATAATTAACAGAGTAAACAGACAACCTACAAACTGGCAGAAAATATTCACAAACTGTACATCTGATAAAAGGCTAAATCCAGAATATACAAAGAACTCAAACCAGCAAGAAAAAACAAACAACCCTATTAAAAAGTGGGCAAAACACATGAACAGAACTTTTTCAAAAGAAAGACAAATAGCCAACAAACTTAAGAAAAAAATTTCAACATCACTAATTATCTGGAAAATGCACATTAAAACCACAATGAAATATTGCCTTCTTAATGCCCTATCATAATGGCCATTATTAAAATGTCAAAAAACAATAGATGCTGGCACAAAGGTGGAGAGAAAGGAACATTATACTTAGTTGGTGGGCCTGAAAATTAGTACAACCTCTATGGAAAACAGTATGAGATTCCTCAAAGAAATAAATATGGGCTTACCAATTGACCCAGCAATCCCACTACTGGGTATCTACCCAAATGAAAAAAAGTCATTCTATCAAAAGGACATCTGCACTCAAATGTTTATTGCAGCAAAATTCACAATTGCAAGGATGTAGAATCAATCTAAGTGCCCATTAACTCATGAGTGGATAAATGGATACACACACACACACACACACACACACACACACACACACACACCATGGAGTACCACTAATCCATCAAAAGGAATGAAATAATGTCTTTTGCAACTTGGATGGAACTAGAGACCATTATCCTAAGTGAAGGATCTCAGGAATAGAAAAACAAACACTATATGTGCTCTCTAGTAATTGGGAGCTAATTGATGGGTGGGCACAAAAAGATGTTAAAATCATTAAAAATCAGGAAAGGCATGGGAGGAAGAAGGGGAAGGGTAAAAGCCTACCTATCGGGTACAACGAACACTAATCAGGTGATATGCACACCACTAAAAGCCCTGACATAAACATTATAAATGGTATCCATGCAACAAATACATTTGTACTCCCTTAATATTTTGAAATCAAAAAATTTATTTTTGATCCCTCTAAATTTATGAAGCCTCGCTTTGTGGCCTAGAATTCTCTGTCACAGAGAATGTTCTATGTACATCTACCAAGTATGTATATTCTTCTGTGATCGGGTAGAGCATTCCATAGATGTGTTAGGACTATTTTGTTCACACTGCTGTTCCATTCTTCCATTTCCTTGTTGATCTTCTGCCTGTTCTACGTATTATTGAAAATGGACTGTTGAAGTCTCCGAATATTATTGTTGACTTCTCCCTTGAATTCTATTAGTTTTTGCTTCATGCACTTTGGGACTCTCTTGTTAGGTACATCAATGTTTATGACTTCAATATCTTCTTGTTAGTCCTTTCAATATGAGATGTCTCTCTTTATCTCTAGTAACATTCTTTAAAGTTTATTTTGTTGGCTACTAGTATAGCTACTCCAGCTCTTCCACGGTTGTTTAAAGTTGTTCTGTATTTTTTAAATCTATTATCCTGCCTCTCCCAGGGTGAAGCGACAGCCACAGATGGTTGTAGAGAGAGATGCTGTCTTCTTGGCTGCACATGTCGGGGGTAGAGCAGAGTTGGAGGTGGTCAGTGATGGAGACGGTTGTGGCTCAGCTGTTACAGGTTCTCACTACTCTTACTGAGCTTTGAGTAGATTTTCTTGAATGACCATTTCTCCATTTCCTGCATGCTCTTCAGACAATTTCCAGAAACTTAAAATGATTTTTTTGTGTGTTATAATTTCCACCAGTTAAATTGTTGTTTTGCTGGGAAGAAAAACAATACCAAGTTGCTTACTCTGTCTAGAAGGCCCACTTCCAAACAAAAGTAATCATTCAGGTGGAGCTCCAAGTTATAAATCAAGTAATTTTAAAGATTCACATATTAATGTTTGACAAAAAATGAAGGAGAAATGTTAGAAATCTTCCATGACAAACATATGTTTAAAAAAGAAAGAGCTTATATTCCAATTTAAATAATTGGGATGATTTAAATAATACTCTATCACCAGCCACCCCCAACTCTACTCTAACCCAAATATGTGCAGCCAAGAAGATGGCATCTCTCTCTTTCTACAACTCAGCCTGTGGCTATGGCTTTACTCTAGGAGAGGCAGGGTAATAGGTTTTAAAAAGACAGAACAACTTTAAACAACCACAAAAGAGCTGAAGTTAAAAAACACTAAAGACATAACTAACAATAATTTTTTTTTTAAGTCTTAAGCTTTTGGTCTCAAATAATCATAACCATTTTTCAGTATAGGTCACACTGAGTTAGGATGTGAATAATCAGACCAACGTCCCCAGTATCCCTTCTTGCAAGAAAAAGGTAGGAGCTGCCATAATTGTCACTATGCAAGTCAAATAAGGGATAAAATCCTCCTTTGCTCTGGGGTTGGTTATCCAAAGTCCTGTTGCTGTCCATGGTAAAGAAACATACATTCTGCTATTTCATACCATGAAAGCGAAATAAGCTTTCCGGCCAATTTATCTAAATTCAATTCTCACACTTATTTCTAATATGACAAACCTGAAGACATGCTAGGAGGATGAGAAGGAAACACATTCTGCTAAGGGAAAGGAATATAAACGATCCACATTTACATTCCTGAAACCCTCAGACAGGAGCGCACAGGAGAAGCCTGCTATAATGACGCCTGATTTACTGTGGTTTTAAATAAGCTGCAAGGAAACCTTTGCTCACGGTGCTAGTCTCAAAAATCACCCCTTAATCCTTTCTGCATATCTAAACCAAATAAATTCTTCAAGACCCACTTCAAGTCAGATCTCCTCTGTTCCAGGCTTTATCCCAAGTCCAGCCTACAAACTCCATTCAACTCCTGACCACCCACAGCTCCGACTGTGTCTCCCGTATACAGTGTGGAACCTAAAGGATTATTCAAGTATAGTCCCTTGAATTACTCCCTACTGTCTCTCCTGGGTTGTTCCATAATAAATTAGCCCTCCAGAGAGCCTCTGTGCCCTCTCTGGTATATTTAGCTCGTTTCCTCTGCTGTACTCCTGCTGAAATGAATAAACTCTGCCATCAGATCAAAAAAGGGTATAGCAGTGGAAGTTGTACTTTCAGTATTTAGCTTCTCCAGTGAAACTAAAGTAGGCTCACTCTTTTTAGTGGTCCAGTGCTGTCTGAAATAACAGCTCCACTCTAAACTGGTGATACTGAGAAAACGTTTTCCCATCATCTCCAAATAGAATTAAAAAAAAAAATTTTTAGAGATGGGGTCACATACTCCAGCCCGGGGTTGCCCAGGCTGGAGTGCAGTGGCTATTCACAGGCAGAGTAACAGTGCACTGCAGCCTCAAACTTCTGAACTCAAGCAATACTCTAGCCTCAGCCTCCTAAGTAGCTGGGACTTTGTACTCTTTTTTATGCTCTTTCTTCAATTCCTATGGATCACAGTAAACAGAATATCCCAGCCATGAAAAATCCACACCCCTTTCTTATACATCTAGTCCAACAGAATCTCAATACCATCATAGTATGTGAATATAAAGTCCAAAATAATTAACCTTCAGTGATGGATTTATGTTTTTTTTATAGCCATTTACTTAGAAGTATAAACATTATTATTATTATTTTTGGCTAAAAGAAAAATTAAAAATCAAGGTTTAGCATGGCTGCATTCTTTGAATTGATTGGGTATGCTCTACAAATAGTTATAGGAATAGCATCTTCAGAGAATAATAAATCTTTCAACATCTAAAACAAATCCAGATTCCACAAAACCTATGTTTGTCTAATTATAGCTTTGTATTTTGATGTGGTTTTCTATGTAAATACATTTTTAAGGCTTGCAATAGGAATGTATTCTATTAAAAGCAGATGTTAAAAGATACAAAGTACCAAATGTTTATTGTGTATCCCCGAAACAAATCTAAATTGTCTTATTATAAGATATTTGGTGTTTCAGACATTCTAGGTCTTCGGTCTGAAAGACAAATATAACTATTAAAATCAACCCAAACACACCCTTGCTACACTGAAACAATTAACACCCTTGCCAGCTATACAGGAAAAATTAACACCCTTACAAAAAACTAGATTTCTACTATTCAGATTATCATTCAGCCTATTCCCCTGTGAACACTGAAATTTATACTGATTATAAAACATTTTTTAAAATCTAAAGATAAACATTTGCAGTTATAAATAAAACTGAAGTGAAGATTTATAGATATATCTATCTAACCTCTTTCTGCTTTCCATAGCAGTGAATAATCCAGTGCCAGTCAATATCTGAAGTGTAGCACACACACTTCCCCGAATGCCCCAACATAGTAGGAAGAAGCCTTATTAATGGCAATTACTGTCTTCTGTATGAATGTTTGGAGGTATTAACCACGTACTCCCAAAGAAGAGCAGCTGAATAATGGATGCTTTTTTCCCCATCGTTTTTATAAATTTTTACAACATAAAAAAAAATGGCTTGTTTAGATGTTAAGTCATCAAGCACAATGGAAAGACTGAACACTACACTAAATGTCTAATTCCTTAAAGTTTAAATCTGTAATAAGTATGAATTCCAGTGAACACTTTTATTACCTCCCCTTATATAAAAAGTAGCAGATTTAATGATCTATTTTTCTAATCATATTTCCAGAGGCTGAAACTTAACAAACAACTATCATAAATAATGTTTCTCTCCCATTCTTTGGACAGAGCATTTTAATCTGGCGAACAGAAGAAACCCATGAAGAGATTCATTTGTGTTACACTAAATGGTTAAACAAATGTCAGTTACGTATTTTAAAAAATAACACAGATTGTGACAGGTACTAAGAACACTACTTGGGTGACAGGTGTACCTATAGCCAGGACTCAAGCATTGTAAAGATGATCCATGTAACCTGAAACATTTGTACCTCCATAATAATTTGAAATAAAATAGATGCAGATTCTTATTCACTCTTGTTAACTTCTTTGTGCAAATTTACATTGTGGGTAGCACGTTCCTTTACAGACCTTTTAAACATGCTTAGACATTATTTATGTAAGGCATATTTTACAAAGATGGTTCTTTTTGTGTCATGGGGTGAATAAAAAGTACCATCACTTGACATTTGGTGAGGTTTAACCACAGTGGCTGTCTGCTTCTAACCACTATTTATACGCCACACAAGCAAATGGCTCTAATTTTTACTGCTTACAGAAGCTTGTATGTCTAAAGCTCACATCACTCAGATAAACTTTTATTTAACTGGGCAAATGTCATGTTTGGTGGCATCACAGTTTATGGACTTGTCA
Organism: Microcebus murinus; assembly: GCF_040939455.1. Classification (NCBI taxonomy): domain Eukaryota; kingdom Metazoa; phylum Chordata; class Mammalia; order Primates; family Cheirogaleidae; genus Microcebus; species Microcebus murinus. The sequence continues at coordinate 47,369,280 of NC_134122.1, read as the reverse complement.
GAATCTGTTAGAAGATAGAAAAGGTTTTAAAAGTGTCTTCACATACAATTTTGTAAGTGTAATCGCAGTCATTTAAATATTGATCATACGTGAAAACCAATACTAATTCAAATTCTTTTTTAAAAGTATATATTCTGGCCTCCATATAAATAAAATACTGTACTTACACTCATATAAAATATTTCACATCTGTAACTATTACTTAATTAGGAAGAACAGAGGCTCTGGAGCCAGACAGCTAGAATTTGAACCTGAGCTCAGCCCCTTACCAGTTTGGGAACATTATTGAATTCCTCTATCTGGTAGGAATAAGAGGATTGAAGTGCTAAAAACAATAACTCATACATGCGAAATAACTGGCACTATATGACTTGTGCTTTCCATGGTTATTATTGTTGTTGTCATACTTACTACTACTATCATGTTTACCAAATTATGATAATAATTTTTTTTTTTTTGAGACAGAGTCTCACTCTGTTGCTTGGGCCAGAGTGCCATGGCATTAGCCCAGCTCACAGCAACCTCCAACTCCTGGGCTCAAGCGATCCTCCTGCCTCAGCCTCCCGAGTAACTGGGACTACAGGCACGCGCCACTATGCCCGGTTAATTTTTTCTATGTTCAGTTGCCTGGCTAATTATTTTTTCTATTTTTAGTAGAGATGGGATCTCATTCTTGCTCAGGCTGGTCTTAAAGCTCAAGCGATCCTCCCGCCTTGGCCTCCCAGAGTGCCAGGATTACAGGTGTGAGCCACTGTACCTGGCCCAAATTACATGTCCTTATGATTTCATCTGACACAGTATTAACCAGAAACTTTTTGTTTTGTTTTGTTTTGTTTTTCCTCAAGACAGGGTTTTTGAGACTCTGTCTCCCAGGATAGAGGGCTAGAGCATCATCATAGCTCACTGCAACCTCCAACTCCAGGGCTCAAGCCATCCTCCAGCCTCTTGAAGAGTAGCTGGGACTACAGGCACACAGCTAATTTTGTTATTTTTCGTACAGACAGGGTCTAGCTCTGCTCAGGCTGGTTTCGAACTCCTGGCCTCAAATGATGCTCCCACCTCAGCCTCCCAAAATACTAGGATTACAGGTGTGAGCCATAGTGCCCAGCCTAGAAACTTTTTTGAGGCAATCCTTGTTTTCAATATCATTCCAAAGTAAATTCACTCACTTTCATGCTCATAAACTTGGGTTAAGCTTAATTCAATCTTTATTTGAGCACCAAAGATCCTGAAGTGACTTAGGGCCATTATCAACATTCATAGTCACTGAATTACCCTGGAAATAGAGAAGAGATTGGACCAAATGCTTACTAGCTCTAGAGCCTTCCTTAAAAGCAGGCAAGTCTGCATGTGTGTCAATGCTCAAACATGGGCTTCATATGAGATTGCTTTTTCTTTCTTCCTCTTTAATCCTTAAGAGACAGAGTTGGTGTTATCATTGTTTTACGTTAGCATGTTAATTAACAATTCTGACTGTAGAAGTATCAAACTCATTTGGTTATGAAGAACTATGTTAAACTACCATCTGATAAACCTCCATATAACTTCTCAGCTGATCTCCGTACATGTAATACTTCAAAACCAAGAAGAACCAGTGAAGAAATCATCACAGAACAAACACGAATACACGTTCCATGAGAAAAACATAAAATGCTTTGTCCTAAATTCCTTGTAGAAAAGGGGATTTCGAATTACAAGATTTTCAACATTGCGATTAGTCTGAGTGTCCAGAGGAAATAACCCTCTTTCTCTTATGCCAAACGGCAGTGTGCCCAGCTGAGGAATCTTCTACTATCACACCAAAAATGTCTCTGCCCTGACAGTAAAAACAGCCCAGGCACCTCGTTAAATACCAGTGCATTCAACCACAGTCTTACTTTCAAGAAGACAGATCACAGAAAAATTAGTTGGCTATTTTTAAATATTTAAAGAAAAACAGAACTTCCAGCTTCCATTGTATATAAGAAGAATTGCTTGAAATACCTCCATAAACATATGCCACGGCATTAAAGGCTATTAATTTTACTGGAAATGAATTATGAGCTACCAAAATGTCTGCACATACAATCAGTATACATTTCCCATAAGAAGAAGAACTATCTGCATGCATCCTGAAAATATACTTTCCTTAAATAAAAATTTAAGTGTCCCAAGTAAATGGAAAGGATAGATTTTTCTTCCAAATACAATGAAGTTAAATGAAACTAAGTTTTTTCCCATAATATATCACTTTGCAGTGATTTTTCTCTAACAGACAAGGTAAAAAAAAAAATGCTTTTATCCCCCCAAAAACAGACCCAAAGTGCAGAGCTCAATACCAAGAGCCAAGCCAAGGAGTTGCTGAACAAGCTGATCAGAAGTCATGACGGAGACTGTTCCATGAACCCTGTTTGAAGGTGAAGGTCATCGGTAGCGTCACTAGCAATGAGTGCAAATGATGACAAAAGCTGGCAAAAGCTCTGGCCCACAGTTAATGAAGTGTCTTAGTGACAGAGCGAGGTGATTATGTTGAGATGATGCTCCACATAGAAGCAACTGTTTATATGCAAAGAGACCATGTCATGCCAACTTGTTCAATTTGAAGTTTTGATGATTTAGACACAAATCACATTTCAGTGAGCTACAAACTGAATACCACGTCAAATAGAGCATGAAATCCTATAGTCTCAGGCAACTGGGAGACATCTGCCTTATCTGTAGTTTCTTAGCAAATAAAAAGGTAGGGGGTGTTGGGATGTGGGGAAGGCATGGTTTGATTTTCTGAATATTTAGTCTCCGAACAAGAGATTCCCTGTGCCACATCTGCCCATTTTTCAAGTGACGATTCTAGCTGCCTGGCTCTCCTCAATGTCTGTACTCTCCAACCATACACCTTGCCCGGACAGCTTTTCCATCTCTGATACCGTCTGTGAGAAGAGATAGGGTGACTCGGACTCAGTGTGCTATAATGCAAATATACCATGGAAAAGGTTTTTAAGATATTTATCTCTGCCAGAGAAAATGTGGTTCTTTGTTTACCTTTAATCCTCTTAACACTGTCACCTTGGACTTATTGATTATTATTACAAGAATGATTTTCTGGTTTTGAATCAGTACTGGGCCTAATGGCTGATTTTTAAAAAGTCTTCTCCCTCTGTTGGCTGGTTTGTTAACTTAACAAATATTTATTCAGTGCCTACCATGTGCCAGGCACTGTCTCATTTACTATAGCTACTGACCTATGGTCACTAGCAACCAAGTGCTATGCAGTAGACGGTTCTGAGAAATTCGACTGCATAATGTTTGGATTTGCGTTATTCTGAGATTAATGAAATGCCCAGGGTGAGCTTGCCCACCCAGCCAACTGTGGGTTCCAGGAGTCTAGATGTTCCATTCAAATGTATCCCTTCCCGGCTGTATTTGGCAGTGCCCATCTGATGGGAACTGTCTGCTCTGAAATAAATATCAATGGTAACAGCTCGGGTCTAGCTATGACTTTGGGGTCAGAGGCAAAAATTCAAGGAATCACCCCATTCCTTGGCACTCATCTGAGCAGACTGGGCCAGAGAAACCCTGGAGACGCTGGCCTCATTTCCCCTCCTCTGCTCCCAAGACTGAGCTGTCTGCCATTTCTTTGCCCTCACGTCCTCTTTCCTACCACCCCTGTAAAAGTTAGGAAATGTAGCCAGTCCCCATTTCAGGGTAAAGGATGAGCACAATAGTCATTCCTTCTATCTGGAGCTCATTATTGTGGGGTTTTACTACAGCTTCCTGAATGACAGCCTTGAGAAATTTAAAACAACATCATTTTATGATCAAGTCCAATGGATAAATCAGTTGGAAGACGTGGCTGGAAAATGTTTTTCTCGAAATGCACCAGTCTTAACTTTTTCTTACTCAAGTGTCACCGGTTAGATGGAAGGATCTAACATGGAATGCAGAAGTGAGAAATGGAGACAAGATTTTCTTCCATATTTCAAGTACAACGTGACTATTTAGCTGGATTTTAATAGAGTGTGCTTTGGTTATAATGCAACAAAACACCAAACACATTATCGGTTACTAAGGATGGAACTTCTTGCCTACTTTTCTTTGCCCACTCTTTCCCTTCTTCCCACCCATACTAGCACTCAGATGGATTTAAATCAAGTGACAATTTACTTTCAGATAACTAGTTCTGGAAGGAAATTATGGCTGAGATTTTGGAAATATGTATTATGAAGTTACAAATGGAAGAGGGCATTATCACATAATGGACATGATTATTTGTTGTTCTATTTGGACTAGCGTTACTTAACCCCATGTTCTAATATTCTAACCTTTGCTATCTGTGTCAGGTCCGTGGAGGTTTTACACAGCCCAGAAACTATTCCAAAGTTTTTCTCCAATGAAAGTTCACACTTTATGCCAGAAATACCATCCAAATTCAGAAAGCACAAGAATACTCACTTGTTTAGCCTTCGTTTTTGAGATAGTATCAGAAATAGGTTTCTTTCTCTCCTTTACAGCAGTTTTAGAAAATAATTCCTCAAATTCATGACAATCTATGGATGGCTCTTCAATTTTTTCCCAAATAAGTGAAGCACTGGAGTCTCTAAAATTAAGCAAAGGAACAATGAAAGGGCCAAACTGAACTACACTGTGGAAAGCATAAACAGAAAGGGAGGGAATGAAGGCAGGAAAAAGGCTAACAGGAGGGAGGGAGGGAAAGGGAGAAAGATAAGGAGGATCTTTTCTTTAAGATCAGCATTTGTTCTATAAATTTAATGAGAACATTAAAATACCATCTGTATAGAATGAAACCTTTGCCTAGAAATAATTTTCAGGAATTCTCTTATTAAGTCACTGTATAAAAACATCCAAGGAAAACCTACCTCATGGGCTATGAAGACAAGAAATGCTTGATATCTCAAAATCCCAACTTTGCTTATTAACCTTGTAAATTATTCATGAGTTAAAAATATATTTTTCCAAGATATTAACAGCATCCTCCCTCCCCTCACCACCTCCCATCACCACATTGTAATTTGGCTTCTCTATGGCTACAGATTCATGTGGCACCACCTACCAAGAGGGTAAATGCATTTTCTAAAGAGCAAAACAACAACAAAAGAACTTCCTATCATGTATCTGGAGAAAAATGAATTCAGGGTACAGCTTAAAATGATTCATCGGCATATACAAGTGGCGTGGCAACTATACAGAGAATGAATTGCAAAGTTAGAAGTGGTCAGGATATATAGAGATTCTCGTCCCCTGATATGATTCAGTGAAGATAAAATTAATATAAGAAATGAGAACAAGCCTGGTAAATACCTTGTTTCTAAGTGCATGCTACATCACACAAAGAAAATTCAAGGAAGTTAGAACAAGAAAGGCCAGTAAGGTTTAAAATGCATTTTTTTCCCTCCCGCCAACACTTTCCAGAGCACTGCCTCAGTGCAGTGAACGCAGAGTATGGACTAGGCATGGATGAATAATATACCACTAGGGTAACTGGTGGAAAGTATTTTTTTTTCTTTTTTTGAGGAGATGGTCTTGTTCTGTTGCCCAAGCGGGAGTGCAGTGGCACAACCATAGCTCACCGCAGCCTCCAACTCCTGGGCTCAAGCGATCCTCCTGCCTCAGCCTCCCCAGTAAGCAGGGACTACAGGCATGCACCATTGCCCCCAGGAAAGTGTTCTTTTATGATGATCGTTCCCAAGTACGATCTCACGACTTCACATTATGTCCCCAGTCATCTACAGAGGTGCCATGAAATTCTCAAAACTAAATCATTTCACTCGTGGGTGTGTGTATTTTGCACAGTGTGTTTCTGAAGACAACATGCAACAGTAAAGCAAGGCTGTGACTTTTAAAGGATGTCATACTCGGGGGTCAGTCTGCCTACGAATTTGATTTACGTTTTTAAGCTGTTTGTCAGAAATGGAAATTTAAGTAGTGAAAGCAAAGGGTAGATTCTCACATGGAAAATAATCTAGCTAAAACTGCCTCTGCTTCTCTGCCCTCGCCTGTTTTCTACAGAGCATATAAGCATACTTTCAATCAGATTCAGACATGAGTAGAGACTTGCAACTAGGTAACAGAGCATGCATGCTAAGAAAAATAGATCCCTCTGTAAGATACACATCAGCAACTTTACAGATGGGTATAAGCACATCTTATGCCTTGATACATGTCATTTGTTTCACCACTTAGCTACGTAGGAAGAAAAACCTAAGATCTTAAAGGGCAAATTGATTCACTACGTATTTTACATCTGTAGGTATAAAAATCTGCAGAGAGTTTTAGAGCTATGCTTAAAAAGTACATGAAATTGTAATTTTTCCAAGAGTTTTAAGGTAAAATTCTCCCCTCGTATTGACAAACTGTGCAAAGACGAGCTCGCTGCCGCGTTACCTTTTACTGTGCAGCTGGATTCTTGTCCAATAAAGAGGCTTCATTGGGCGACAAGGCTCTATCGGCTGCTTCCTGCTCGCTTTCTCCTGACCCATCCCTAGTCCGAACAAGCCAGACGGCAGCGGAGGAGGAAGAAATCCACACACTTGCGGTGTCGATAAAGTGCTACTGCCAGCTTGGGCGGGGAGCGGGAGACCTGATCCGGGAAGCAGAGGGGGTGGCGGCGGGGGAGGGACAGGTGGACCGGGAGCAGGTAGAGTCCCCATACCTGGCAGAGGAGGGGGAGGAGGTATTCCTGCACCGGGAAGAGGAGGGGGAGGAGGTATTCCTACTCCAGGTAGAGGAGGAGGTGGGGGTATTCCTGTACCAGGCAGAGGTGGGGGAGGAGGTATCCCCACTCCAGGTAGAGGAGGGGGAGGAGGTATTCCCACTCCAGGTAGAGGTGGGGGAGGAGGTATTCCCACTCCAGGTAGAGGAGGGGGAGGGGGTATCCCCACTCCAGGAAGAGGGGGAGGAGGGGGTATTCCCACTCCAGGTAGAGGAGGAGGAGGGGGTATTCCCACTCCAGGTAGAGGAGGGGGAGGGGGTATCCCCACTCCAGGTAGAGGAGGGGGAGGGGGTATCCCCACTCCAGGAAGAGGAGGGGGAGGGGGTATTCCCACTCCAGGTAGAGGAGGGGGAGGGGGTATTCCTGTACCAGGCAGAGGTGGGGGAGGGGGTATCCCCACTCCGGGAAGAGGTGGGGGAGGGGGTATTCCTGTACCAGGTAGAGGGGGAGGAGGGGGTATTCCCACACCAGGTAGAGGGGGCGGAGGGGGTATCCCCACACCCGGAAGAGGAGGGGGAGGGGGTATTCCCACTCCAGGCAGAGGAGGGGGCGGGGGTATTCCTGTACCAGGAAGAGGAGGGGCAGGGGGTATTCCCGCTCCGGGAGGAGGAGGGGGCGGGGGTGGCAGCACGTCCAGACCCGGCAGAGGAGGAGGTGGGGGGATGGCTGCGCCGGGTAGCGCAGGCACTGTCGCGCCAGGGAGGGGGGCGGGCGGGGCAGGCGCCGTGCCCAGGCCGGGCATGGAGCTGGAGGACTCTGTGCAAGGCAGCGGTGGTGGGGACGGGACGTTATAGCTGTTTCCCGAGGAGGAGAAAACAGAGTGTTCGTGGCTGGTTTCAAACTCAGTACGGACAGGAGGACGGGACGGCTGCGCCCCCGGCTGTCCCTGACCGCCGGCCCACGGGAGGGGTGGAGGCGGCGGAGGCTGCGCCGCGCCCTGCACGGGCTGCTGGGCCTCGAGCTGGACCGATATTCTCCGTGGAGACACGATCAAAGAAATCTCCGAACAGAACTTCGCCTGGGGTCCGGGCGGCGAGGAGGCAGCGGCCACCTGCGGCAGCGCCAGGGTCCCGCCCTCCTCCGTGGGCGAAGTCTGCATGGACCTGGCCTGCAAAACCCTGTGAGGCCGGACATCATCTTCTCCTAACCTGAGAGCTTCGGAACGGGCGTCGTGCGAAGGTGCCACTCCATTCTCAGCCCCTGCACGGCCACCGGCCACCTCCACGTCCACGGCAGGGTACTGCTTCTCTAGCTCGGCTATCTTGGTCCTCAGGTCCTCGATGGTCTGCTCCAGCTGCTGAATGACTGTCGCCTGCCCCTCAGACTTCACGTCGGAAACTTCCTGGGGGGCAACGAGGACAGGCCGCAGGTAAATATGAAATAAGGAGAAACCCAGATGTCAGAAAAGAATTAGCAAAATCATATTTGTTTGTTGCAATACTTAAGATCCCTCCACAGAAACATACTGTTAACGTTTCTATGTGTCCCCCTCTCTTCCACTCTTGGATTTCAGTGATTTCATTGAGGACAAGTAGAGCACTGAGAACAGGGAACAAAATTCTGAGTGATCAACCAGTGCATTTCTAAGGCAGCTTTCTTCTCTCTTTCCCGCCTAGTGACATTTGCTCTTAGGATGTTGCTAGCACTGAACGAGTCTCCAGTAAGCATATCTGAAATATTTTTGACATCTGCACGGGCATGGTCATGTACCTTATAAGCATGTGCCATACCACTTATATCATGTTTACTAGAACTTTAACATCTTACCCAAGGCATTTCAAAAAGTGATAACTGATAGTTCTCTACCATTTATAGACAGCTGATAACAACTATCCCAATGCACGTATGGGTCACCCTCCTGTCTAAGTGGAGTCTTCCCTTCCGAAGACACACAATTGACTAGGAATCCATCAAGGAAAAAAAAAAAAAAGTTTGGGGGAGAAAGAAGGGGGAAGCCCTATGGGAAAATTAAATATAAATAAAAGATAAAAAGAGAGGATGGAAGGGGTGAAGAGAAAGGAAGAGGAAGTAGAAGAGAAGGGAGGACAAGATCCAGTCCTGTGAAAACTGCAGTGTCAAACGACTGCTCATACAGATGTGGATTTGCTCGCTCTAGGCTGGAAAGAAAGGGGGGTGGTGTGAGGCAGTTCTCATGCTGAGAACATTTCTTCACAGTGTTCTGGGGTTTTCAGAGAAGATCCCAATAGAGGCCACAGTGAAGAGCCCTAGGTCCACGTCCACACACATCTTCCCCACATGGGAGGCTGAAGCTGGTACTCCGAACCTGATTTTTATATGTAGTAGAAGAACAATTAAGAGGAAATATAAAGATGATATTAAATATAAAACTAAACTCCTATCCTGCTTACTACGATTAAACTGTGGATCCAAGAAAAGACTTCAGAAAGTAAAAACCAAACATTTTCTTTACTCTTTATTAAATCCAAAACAGACATCCAACCCATTTGCAATGGAAAAAAAATGCAGATGGACAAGACAGAAATGGGTATTTACTATAAATGAGGCATTTTTGGTAGTATGATATATGTGATAAAAATCTTCAGAGCTAGTTCCCCCTCTTCTGCCCCCATGGAGGAAGAAGGGGTATAAACCTAATGGTCTTAATCCCAACCCCTGTGATTTTTTCCCTGGAAACTCTATCTTTTACTACATTTAACTTGCTGAAGATCAATTATGACGTTTGCTGAGAGCTAAGGAGAACTATACCAAGTAGCCCCTACTGTGAAAGGAAACTGAAAAATAATTTACTTTCCAGTTAATAAAGGAATGAAATTTGAGAGGTACTTTATATATAAGTATAGGTATTCATATATATATATACACACACACACACACACACACCCATTTTAAGTCACTAATTTTCACCAGTGTCTACACAAAAGATGAGAGAATTGTAATGCACAATTTGGAAAATCATGCCATGTATTTCTAAGTAGTCCATGGTAAAAGAAATAACAATAATAAACAATTTTAATATCCTGTTTGGCCATTACACTTAATTCCACTTTCCAATCATGATGCTAGTAAGTACAAGAAGAAATCAAAAGCCAAAAAACTAGCAACCGAATTTCTCCTAATAAAAGTACAACTATTCAATATCCAATTTGTTATACTAAATTAATAAAATGTATAGATCATTGTCATTTTTCCATCATACTACTCTTAAAAGTGACCTTGAATCATTAGTATTTCTGGAGTTATCCTGGTACCTAAGTGGGGTTCCCATTTTTCCATAATGGTGATAACATAAAGAGGTTAGTTGGTGAATGACATGTAAGAAGTAGATTCTGGAAGAGTTTTCCAAAACTCAGTTTGTAAATGTGATTACCTAGGCCAGCTCTTTTTCACTATATATATATATATATATATATGAATACAGTGAAAACAGCATAAAAATTAAAGGACACTTTCAAAAACACACACTCACAATGAAAGTGATTGTAAGTCATACGACCTATCACAGTAGCAATTGTTATACCTCTTTCTACATGGATTTGTGCCCCCATATGTACACGCCGCCTAGTTCAACACAGCACCTAAAGTTAGTGATAACAGAAGTCATAGTACTAGTGACTGAGAAGATTCCTGGGCCTTTTTTAACCTTTCTAATTTACATGGCCAGGAAGGAAAAAGGTAAAAGGGGATCCTATTACACATGATAATTATAATTATCATGTAATTGTACCAGAAAAAAAAAAACACCTCTTAAGTGTAATCCACTTCAGAAATTTTCTTCAGTTACTTTGGATTGGCACTCCCAACCTCCACCCCCACCCTTTTATTTATAGAAATGGGAGGAAGAACTACATCTACAGACTCCTTTGGCAGGTAGGTCCATCCTTGCAGTCCTATGCAAGATTCAGTAAGCGGAATGAGGTGATAACCATATTCCTGTGTGTCTTGACTGTAATGTTATCAATTAAGATCGTAAAATGTTGAGCTTCTCCAACATCACTAATCATCAGGGAAATAAAAATTAAAACCACAATGAGATACCACCTTACCCTAGTCAGAATGGCCATTATTAAAAAAGTCAAAAAATAGATGGTGCAAATATAGTGAGAAGATATCATTGTAAAGATATAGAATCAACCTAAGTGCTCATCAACTGATGAGTAGATAAAGAAAATGTGGTATATATGCACCATGGAATACTACTCAGCCATAAAAAGGATGAAACAATGTCTTTTGCAGCAACTTGGATGGAACTGGAGATGGTGAAGTGAAGTGATGTAGGAATGGAAAACCAAGTGCTGCATGTTCTCACTAATAAGTGGGAGCTACGCTACAGGTATGCAGGGGCATACAGTGGTAAAATGGACATTGGAGACTTAGAAGGGGAGAGAATGGGAAGGATGATGGAAGAAACACTACCTATTGGGTACAAAGTACACTATTCGGTTGATGAGTACACTAAAAATCCAGACATAACTTCAATACAATTTATCCATGTAAACAAAAACCTCTTGTATTGCTAAATCTATCAAAATAAACATTTTTTAAAAAATTGTTTTAAACTTAGAGCTTCTCCTGAGCAACATCCCAATGTCCACACTCTAATTTGCAATGGTGGCCTCAAAAGTTTTAGCTCCTCTGGTAGACCAGTTCTCTATGATTCCTTTGCAAAGTTTCACCTTTAAATCTTTTAACCTTTCCAAAAATTAATTTTATGTGGCATACCTCTTTGTTTAATATACTTGCATAGTTTCTGGTTTCTGCAAAAAGCCTGACTGATAACCAGGTACTAATATTTCAGAATAAATTATGATAAAAATTTCTTTTTCCCTAAAAAAAGAAATTAAAAATTAAGCAACTATATCACCTTATTTCAAAACAAATTTATCAGATATGACAAGCATGCACAAATTCTTAGAATTAAATTATGTTCAATGTTAATTTTCTAACAAAAGTATATGCCATAATATATGACATCATGATATCTTTTATGAAAAGATGGTCCTTGTTGTAATCAATTACTATTCATGTGATTCAAGCTCTCCACCATCACCTTTCCTGACTTCAAGAAATCCTAACTTCTGCAAAATTAACAATTTCACCTTACATTGTATTTGCATCATGTGGTGGGAAACATCCAAAAATCATTGCTAAGCTCACCTTGCCAAAACAAAATCATGGTGGATAATAACAGATGGTCTGTATTAAAAGAGGAGGTATTTGGGATTGGATCTAATTTTATAAGTGATCAATTTATTAGTGTGTATTTTTCTGTTGTTTTATTTACTATTTTTTTAATTCCAGAATATTTCAGGGGGTACAAACGTTTTGGTTACATGAATTAATTTTATACAGCTTGAGTCAAAGTTATAAGTGTATCCATCACCCAGATAATGTGCATTGCACCTGTTAGGTGTAAATTAATCCATCCCCTCCTACCCACGGCTTGATTTCTGTTGAATTTTACTACCATATGTACACATGAGTGTTGATCATTTAGTTCCAGTTTAATGGTGAGTACATGTTGTGTTTGTTTTCCCATTCTTGCAATACTTCAATGTAGGCCCTTAGAATGGTCTCCAGTTTCATGCAGGTGGTTACAAAGGGTATTAGTGCACCATTTTTTTTTCCTGAGTAGTACTCCATGGTATACAGTTACCACATTGTATCAATCCACTTATGTACTGATGGGCACTTGGGTTGTTTCCACATCTTTGCAGTTGTGAATTGTTCTGCTATAAACATTTGAATGCAATTGTCTTTTTTTCCCCTTTGGGTAAATCCCCAGTGGTGGGATTGCTGGATCAAATGGTAGGTCTACTTTTAGTTCTTTGAGGTATCTCCATACTACCTTCCATAGAGGTTGGACTAGTTTGCAGTCCCAACAACAGTGTATAAGTGTACTTTTGTCTCTGCATTCACACCAGCATCTGTTGTTTTTGGGACTTTTTGATAAAAAGCCATTCTCACTATTTTCCTTATTCTTTAGACAAAGTGATAATTGAGAGCATTTAGATAATAAAAAGTTGAGACAATAAGGAACGGACATACTTCATAAGTTTCAAAGGCTTTCAAACATAAGATGCAATCCGAACTAGAACTAAGAAAGGGCAGAGAAAATAGTGAGAAGAGGACAAAACTCCAAAACCAAATCTTTTACAGCAGTGCTAGTCTTGGGTGCCAGAACAGTGGCAAAGTCAAGGAATTCATGAAGATGATAACAAAACAGACTGCAAAGACAAAAGTCTGAAATTTTTATAGAGAGAACTATATACAGATCATTTTTATAGAGAATATAGAAGAAAAGGGGTGAGAGGCTGCTTCTTACATTACACTCCCACCAAAGTGAGAACAAAAAGCCAATTGCTAGAATCTCCCCTACTTCGATGACCGTTCTTCACCTGCACCATAAAACCCTGGCCCTGAATCAGTGTTACAATCTTCCTTTTCCAACTCCAGGGAAGCAGAGCAATTAAGCTCATCTCAAACCTTAACTGACTGGCCTATAAAATAAGGCTGGCCATCCCCTATTACAGAGTAGCCAAATGTATGTAGGATTTGGGGTTCTGAATTTAGCTAAGAGTCTTCAAAGCATTTTATCTGGCATCTCTTATCCAGGGCTATCAGTCAAGGGCTGGCTGGCTCTCGGGGAGGACCAATTCATAAAGTCAGCTGGGACATTTTCTGCAGAGCTCTCTAGAGAAAGCTGTGCTGCTTGTCGGCAGTAAGAGCTGATTCCTGTTATGGGTTATATTCTTTTTGTTCAGGGATTTATAAAGAATTATATTAGTAAATATTAGTCATTATCAAGAAAAAAGTGTGTGTGTTCTCCAGCCATTTAAGCAAACATCCTACTCTCGGGACCCATACTAAGTGGACTGAAGATCTGCAGGGCCCACCCACTGACAAAGCCCAGATTTAATCTCTAAGAGACTGCCAGGCGCTCTCTTGTCCGTGGAAAGCCCTCAAGTTAGGAGTCTGTTCCCCTGTGGCCAGTGCCTGGAACTTAATCTTCCATCTCTTCAGAGTACAGCTAGAAGGAGGCCTATCACATTCTCAGGGGACTTGACAATGGAGAAATGCACTTTTCATTATCTTTAGACTTCTACACTTTTCAAAAAGACTCTCAGCATTTCCAGTAATTGTGCAACAGTTTACCCAATGCTGATAGGTTTTTTTTTTCCTATCAAAAACTTAAATACTTTCTTAAAAGAGAAAAGAAAAAAGTGATCTTGCCAATTTTGTACAGAACCTATATAATGGGTACATCCTTATAAATGAAGGGAAGATAAATCCACTTTCAGTCAAGACAATAAGTAATATACTTTATGTATCACCAATTTTGAGATTATGTATATTTAAAATAGTGTTTCAAAACCCTCCTAAATCATTACAAGTGATAGAGTCTGCCATCCACTTTGGCTCAACAATTATAAACAATAAGGCAGCCAAAATTCTTCCATTCCCGTATAATCTTATGTGTGGGTGGCGATGGTTAGTTCTTATAAATTGTTTGAACATTTGCATATCACAAAATACAAGTTTCTATTAAAAAATGAAATGTTCACCAAAAATATTTTTCCAAATACAAGATTATCTGATTCCCAGAAAAAGAAAACATGACTGTAACATTAATGCTACAACTGTCAAAAAGGAAGCCAAGATACACTCAAGTAAAGCTTTTGCTGAAAAGTTAATATGCTCATCTTTGGAACTTTATTATGTAAGCAGGATACTTTCAGAGCCTAGAATATAAAAAATGCTTAAGTAAGTTAACACTGTAATAATTTATTTGGAAATTGTAATAACAGATATGTAATTCATTTTCTACTATTCACAGATTTTTGAGTTCTGCTAAATTCTAAGGCGACATTACTAACAAGTTAGGATACCTCTGGACAGCTGTAAAATAGGAATTCTACTCTTCACAAAAGCTTATAAATTCTCTATTTTTCATGGTCTAAATTCTAAAACATTCTACGGTTTTGGAATAAACCGATGGCATTCCAGATCTACAGCAAGATCTTCTTCAATAATGAAACAGATAATGACTTTCTGAAATTGCAATACTTTGGAACTGGAGTGGATATGACAAATCGCTTCCAATTCCTTCACTGATGAAGGAGAAATGTGACAGGGACAAGTGAGGGATAACTTAGAAATCACAGTTGGCTGCATTACTTTTCACATCTCTGTAATGCAGTAGCTGATAAGTTGACGGGAAGGTTGAAGTAATCATCTGTAGTGAATAATCACAGTGGAAGTAGTAAACATTTGGGAAAGAGAGTCCAAAAGAAGGGAAATAAACAGGCAAGGGAACCTGCCATTTTTGTCCCCTCTCATGTCTTTGGAATTTTCTCTCTTGTTATTTGAGCTAGAGTTGTGGCAAGGTTCTGGACCATGCTCTAAAGCAATCTATTCCTTAATTGTCCCCAATAGTACAAGGGAGTAAAACACTATTATAGTTTCGCTTTTCTTTAATGATCTATGGATGTAAAGTATAGCTCGGTTTTTCACCTCCTAACCACTTTCCTTGCATTAACACCCAACAATTCTCAAATGTCATAAGAAAAGAAAACTTCCTAAAGAAGAAATCTTGAATAAAATCAAATGGAATGGATTAGGAATATTACCTAGAGTGGTAGAGCTGTCTTTTGACCCTGCCACTCTCATGGAATTATTTTTTTTGGTACTACTGATGTTCTCCTTATTGCCAAATACTAGAGCTATAACCCTGGCCTTTACAAAGAATCTGAGACTATTAATCACTCCTTCCTTCTCAAAACCCTCTCCTCTCTTGGCTACTATAATTTTATATTTTTTCTCTTCATTTCTTTTTCTCTGTTCCCTCCCCTGGATTTTTTTTTTTGAAGGGAGTAGAGACTTTGTCCTAGGCCCACAATCTTCTCTGTACTATGAAAGCTCATCAATTTTTACATCTTCAGTTTCTCATCTTTATACTGATAATTGTAAGTTTTTCTCTCTCATTAGTGCGTCACTTCATACAGTATCACTGTTTAGCTATCACTGCTATTTGATTACCCTACCCTTTTTCTTTTCTTTTCTTTTCTTTTTTTTTTTGAGACAGAGTCTCACTTTGTTGCGTAGGCTAGAGTGAGTGCCGTGGCGTCAGCCTAGCTCACAGCAGCCTCAATCTCCTGGGCTCAAGCGATCCTTCTGCCTCAGCCTCCCGAGTAGCTGGGACTACAGGCATGCACCATCATGCCCGGCTAATTTTATATATATATATTAGTTGGCCAATTAATTTCTTTCTATTTATAGTAGAGAAGGGGTCTCACTCTTGCTCAGGCTGGTTTTGAACTCCTGACCTTGAGCAATCCGCCCGCCTCGGCCTCCCAGAGTGCTAGGATTATAGGCGTGAGCCACCTCGCCTGGCCCCTACCCTTTTTCTTAAATTTAAAATGTATCTGAGGGCATAAGGAAAAGCCAAACCAAAGTGCTTTTCCTATTCTTTCATTCAACAATCAGTATCAAAGACTTCTATGACTCCAGTCATCAAACTGTGTGAGGATTTCTTCCCACCAGCAACCAATCAATCAGTGCTACAACAGACACTAGCTGGATATCCTCTAACTCAAATCAATTCTGACATTATCTACCTGGAGCTAGTATCATGTCCTATATGTTAAGGGCTCAGTCCCCAAGAGTATGCCCACTTTAGAGCTTAGTCCCAACTCCAGGCCTCCAGAAATTCTGACCAACTAGCAATAAATTGGGGTTCCCACCATTCCCTCCTCTGATTCAACTAATTTGTTACAGCAGTTCACAGAACTCAAGGGAATACTTACTTTTACAGGTTTATTTTAAAGGATATTACAAAGGATACAAATAAAGAGATGAAAATTGCAAAGTATGGGGGAAGGGGCATGGAGCTTCCATGCCCTCCTGGAGCCACCCCCCCCCCCCAAAAAAAGAACCTCTATATGTTCAGCTATCTGGAAGCTCTCTGAATCCTGTTAAGTTTTTATGGAGGCTTCATGACATAGGCATGGTTGATTAAATCATTGGCCATTGGTGATTGACTTAACCTTCAGCCCCTCTTCCCCTCCCTGGAGTTGAAAGTCCTAACCTTGGTCATTCTGGTGACCAGCCCAATCTGGAGCTACCCAGGGGCTGCCAGCTACCAGTAAACTCAGTAGCATACAAAAAAAAAAAAAAAAATTGCTATCACTTTGGAGATTGCAAGGATTTTAGGAGTTGTATGCCAATTTAATCTTATCCTCCAACAAAATATTCTCTCCCTGCCTTACAGTTTACCTAGGCTTGGTAACATCTTTCAATCATTTCTCTAATCCATTGTCTCTTAAACTTGATGTGCCCCAGAATCACCTAGAGGGCTTATTAAAACACAGATTACTGGGCCCCACCCCTAGAGTTTCCAATTCAGTAGATCCGGGTAGGGCCAGATAATTTGCATTTCTCACCAGTTCCCAGTGGAGGCTGAAGTTGTTGGTCCAGGGACCACACTTTGAGAACCACCGCCTAAGTCATATTCTAAACATGGTCACCAAATCCATCCTTTCACTCTTTGGTTGTTACTTTTCCTGCATCCCATCAGTACCTTGGTTGAGATTCCCATCACCTCACAACAGGGTTACTTCGAGAGTTTAACATCTAGTCCTTTGAACTGGCTCTATTCTCCCTCTTCCTATCAATGTTCTATTCCCTCACCAGGAAATGATTCCTTAAACATTAGCTCCTCATGGTACTTCCTTGCTCAAAAACTCACAGCTCCTAACTGCTGAGCATAAGACATTTTAAATTCTCTGCTTGGCTCATAAGATCTTTAATGGTCTATAAAATGTGGATACCCAATTACCCAACCCTGCCTATCACAAAGGAGTGTTGTGAGAATTAAATAAGATACAGTCAATTCTTATCATCCATAGCTTTGTTCTAGAAAGTCAATGCGAACACTGCATTAGTGAATATTGAACCATTACTCCTAGAAAAAATACAAGGTTAGAATCCTGCAAGCCCCTGGTCACATTTGTGTCAACTGATCAATATATAACCTTTTAAAAATGTATGTTTCTGTTGAAAGACACCTTATTCAGTATGTCATATTGATTCATTAACTGTGAATTGATGGCCAACAGCTCTGTCAGTCGTGGCTGAGTGAAGTTTATCTGACATGCGTTTCCACGGGAGGGCATGTCATGGGCTTCTTGTGCTTAGGAACGCCATACAGCACAGCGGCACTACGCTGGGGGCCATTTCAAACGGAGAAATCGCCAAGAAAAAGCACAGAAATGTGAAAAACATGGCACAAAACAGACCACAAAAAGGACGAGTGTTTATAGCACCAGAGCTGAGAGGAGGAGGTAGAACTTCGCCCTGTTCAACCTCACCTAGGAAAGTGCACAGGAAGTGACTCGAATCTCTCGCCACTTTGTGCGTGCTTGCAAACGACCATGAAAGCTCCACACGGCTGGGATTTGGTAGTTACAAATAAATTTTACCGAGCAGGCGAGTTTGCAAACACCGAATGCACGAATAATGAGGACCAACTATATTATGAAAGCAACTTTCAAAACCAGAGTATTCATCACATATAACAATAATAAAAATAATAGCAAACATTTTGAGTGCCAGGAGCTCTTCAAAGCATTTCGCGTAAATTAACGCATTTCAAGCCCACAAAAACTCCATAAGAAAGGAATTATCAGCATGCCCATTTTATACATGAGGAAACGAAGGCACACAGAGTGAAGCGCTTTTCCTACTTTCTGATGAAGATTCTCTCCCTGATCTAACCCTAGCCAGGCTCCTCTGAGCTCTCTTCTTGACTAAGCCTCAACCTTGGCCTCTAGACTTGGACAAACACTAACATATTTTCTAACAGCTCAAGGCTGTACCCCTAAGATAACCGTAGCCCCCCCCTAAAGTGCCTGCCTGAGAAAATTCAATACTATCAAAAAAAAGTTTACTGTTTATTTCAGCTAACACCTGAGGATTGGGCCCCCTGTGTCATAGTCTCTGGAACAGGAGAGAATCCTAACTGTGACAATTGCCACTTAACACACACAGCTGGCCCAGACTCATTTAACTGACAAACCCTTTGCAATTTTTCACTCCTGAGCCTCTGTTCACCCTCCACCCTATTCCTTTATTCTCCCTTTAAAATACTAAGTCACCTCTGCACAAATCAAAGTTGAGTTTAGTTCATGCTGGGCTCTTTCCTAGTGTAACGGTTACTACTGATAATAAAATCGGTCCTTGCCATTTTAACTAGTGGCTGACTGTGTTTATCTTTGACAGTTCCCGAGTTAAAAGTGGAATAACTGGGATTTGTGCCTAGGCAAACTGGTCCAAAGCCCAGATCCTCAACCCACTCTGATATGAATATAAGTGAATTTTCTACCACTCCCGAAATGCAGCCTCTGCTCTAGTCATGTGGTCTCCCACGTATCTATTCTTTCATCAGATATTTCTGGGCTTCCCCCAAATATCAGATACTATGTTAGCAATAGCCTATGAGGCAAGCATGATCCAACAACCCGCAGGGTAGGGACATCAAAAGGGGTCTCTAGATTGAGGCTTTGTGGGTGTGTCTAGGGAGAAGTTGAGTTTAGATTGAAAAATAGGAATTAAGCAGATTTAAAAAAAAAAGGAGTAGGAATTCAGAAGAAACACATATACAAATACAGATAGGAAGGCTTCTGAAGCTTGCAGAAAACTAGGCTATTGTTTAAGGCTGGAACAAGGCGAACATGTAGGAAATAGTGAGTGATAAGGCTAAAGACAGAGGGTGGTAAGGGAAAAACCCTGCATGTCAGACTCAGGAGTCTGAGCTTTTTCTCAAATGCTATGAGCAGTCACTGAATGAGTCTAAGCAGATATCAGACATAAGCAAATTTGGATTTGAGAAAGATAACTCCGGAGGGCATTGTGGAGGAGAGATTAGGAGGGATTAAGACTGGAAGTAGAGAGACCTGTCGTGGGGATATTGCAGTCCTCCAGATAAGATGGGGCCCTGGGCTACGGCGCTGTTGGGGTGCACACACACAGAGGCGGCCTAGGAGGCAGAGAGCAGAGCAGGGTCTGGGGGGGGGGAATGAGCCGAGCTACTTCTCCTGTCACCTGTACCGCTACGCAATTCCACAGTCCCCCACCCCCACGCCGTGTTCACTCCTACCGTTGTGCCTTTACTCTGTTCTGCAATCAAATGCTCTTCCTTCCACCTGTGCAAACTAAGGATTTGACCTACGCTTCACTTTCCCGAAGAAGCTGTCCTTAATTACTGTCTCTCAGCAATCTTCCCATTTCTTTACGTTCCGTAATACAGCATAACACTAAATATCTTGGCAGAATTACATCTTTACAAATCATTTCATGTATACAGAAGAGATTAATCCCTCTGACTTAGCTATCTGCTTCTTAATGCACAAGACTTCACCTTATAATTCTTTGTATTTCCTTCAATATCTACCACAAATATCCTGCACACAGTAGGTCAGTAGATGTTCACTAAAGGATAAGCCTCCTTTATAAGCAAAGAGTTTTATATCAGCTCAGTTATCCCATTAGATCAGCCGCTTGAACTGTTTGCCTTTCTCCACAGGTTGTTAATAATGGTGCACAAACTAGTTTTACACCATCTAAAACTCAATAGTGCAAAGATATAATAACTTCGTTCACCTCCAAGCCCTACTACCCCAGAGAAAAACAAGCTGTGACATCCAATTCTTTCTTCACATTCTCAAGTTCTAACTGCTTTCCAGATGGTGACTGGTTTTCATTCTTAAAACTGATAGAAGAGTTTCCTTTTTTTTTCAAAATTTCTACAGCTAAAATGTTTACATTTTTCTCACACTTCCTTAGAGTTTTCACAAAATAAAAATGTTCTTTCCAGAAAAAAAATCCTTTCTTCCCCTTAACATAGTATGGCAGACATCTTCCAAAACGTTACCCATTTTCATGTCAGCACCCCTCACAAGGGTATCCTCACTTCTCCTTCTGTCCTGAGCATCTCTCACCCATTCCAGACTCATATGGTCCGAGTATTTATTGGTCAAAGTGTTTGTGGAGCACCTAAGAACGATTAGACACTGAGGAAGACTTCAAGGATGACCAACCCATGGTTCCAGACCCCATGCATCTCTCTCCCTCTCCTTTAAGCCCTATTTTTCTTACTCTGCTTTATATTTTAGTTGTTCATGTGCCTTGTGCATTGTTTGGTTTCTAATTACCTAGTAAATTTATATTACTTTTTGTCTCAAGTGGAGAAGGACCTCACACTAAACAATGATATTTTTTTTCCTACACTTCCATATGTCGAATACATTCCACCCCACTTCAAATGTCATCTTCTTTTTGTGAGTCTCCATCATTATTTTTTCGCAGTTGCTTTCCCCCTACATGTGTCTTCTGATCTGACCAATGCTTCTTTTTGACTCTTCAAACTTTTCTGAGACAGTTGCGAATAATCTGTCAAGCACCGTCACCTAGGTACCCCCCACCCCGTTATTCACATTCACTCCTTTATTTGTTCCTAAAGATGTTTTTGAAACTAATAAATTGTACAGAGTGGTCACTGTATATAAAGCAGTAGAACAGATACTGTAAGGAAATCCAATGGAAAAAATATTGAATCTTCAAATAAATTTGCAATCGAATTGGGCATTGAGGAGGCCCAGTAGAGCTGATCAGAGCAGAATATTTTTCTGACACTTGAGAATACATTGGCATATAGTCCACACAACACATGGGGGAAGACAGTGCTGATATTGTTTAATTTCTTGTGATCTAGCACTTTTGTAATAGATGTCGGTATTGATAATTAATATTGTATGTGCAGAGACCCAACTTTCAATTGCTTAATATTATCAATTCTTACCCAAAGCTAGAGTTTTTAAAGATCCAAATTGTATTTTATTTACCTTTCAACTAGTCCATTTGCATTAGAAAGATGTCAAGGGTCATAGGAAAATCCTTCAAAAAATGTCATCTATAACTCCAGAAGCAAAAACTAAGTTAAAAACTGGGTGGACACCAGGTAAAGCACATTTCCATATGCCAATCTTTAATTTAGAAGCAAACATTTTTAGTTAAAATAATTGGCATCGAGCTATTTATATAGTATAGAGTATAAAAAGATTTACAGTTTAAATAGTATTTCAAATGCCAAAAGACAAAAAACAGAATCAAAAACAGTCCCATTTCAGTTTTATGACATAATTCTTTAGACGTACCAGATTTTCACTCGAAATTAAAATAATCAGTAAGTCTAAAGAATGTAGATTTGTTTTTGAACCTCCTAATTCCATAAGATCATCAATAAAAGCACTCAAGGAATAGCTATCACCCTTTCTTTAAGTGCCAACTGCATTTGCTTTAAGCATCAGACTCTCTGGCAACGCCAGCCTTTGACTCCTCTGAGTTGAGAAAAGGGCTTTATGAGTCATGTGTTTTTTCTAGGGATATTGAGATCTTAGAATTATTAACTACAGGGAGAAAGTAGAAGTCAAACTCATTCAATAAATTCCAATGCACTCAGATTGAGAGAGCAGGTGCCTGAACGCACATCTGAAGAAAAACTTAGAGGATGCTTTCCAACTCTGCTGCATGCCTCTGACTAAGCAGTCCTGGGATCTCGCCTTACGGCCTCAGAATCAGGCAGGCAGCACTGCGTGGACCAGAAAACTTCTTTCGTCCATCATTCATACAGAGCAAACTGGCTTAAAACTTCCTGGTTTCCTCCTGCAGCGATACTTCACAGAGATACAGAACTGCCATCTAGTGACTAAGAGGAAAAAGGCAAGGTAATTTACATGAAAAACTAAGATCGTGAGCTTTTTAAAAAAGTAATAAAGCACTAAGTTGGTAAAATTAACACAATTTGGGACAAAGTCCTAGGAAAACTTCAAATTGTGTAGGTAAACTAAAATATGAATGCTTATGTGCCTCTATAATGTAGCTTGACATCTGACTCTCATAAATGGTATAGTTTAAATATAATAGAATAACTTTCAAAATAAACTTCTCATCTCATCCATCTGACGATTTGGGCATGAGACAGCACCAAATAGCCATAAGGTGATTGCTAATGTAAAACTGTAAATGTTTATCACAGTAGAGGCATAAAATAAAACAGACCTACATTCAAATCGTGGCTTTACTCTTTATGGAGTTTGTGACCTTAGACAAGTTACTTTTAACTCCTATAAACATTTTCTTTACAGCTAAATGTGGATTATAATGGTTACTTTAAAGGACTATTGTAAGGATTGTATAAGGTGATGCAGTAAAAGAATAGGTGTGCAGTAGGTTGATAATTAATTCTAGCTTTTTGTATCCCTCCATGACCAATTACTTTTAGGCTCTTATAAAACGTACCCGCGTCATCTAAGAGAAGAACCACCCCATAAAATAAACTTACAGGGGGCCGAGAAAGATGGCCGAATAGAAAGCTCTAGCGATCATCCCTCCATAGGAACGTCACATTCAACAACTACCCACGCAGGCAAGCGCCTTCAGCAGAACTGAACACCAGGTGAGGGATCCTACTATGTGGTGCTCTGAAGAGGCAGAAAAGAATCCTGCGTTGCCTACACCACTCCTCCCTCATCCCCCAGCTGTGTCACACCCAGTGCAGAGAGACCTGGACACCCCTGGGAGGGAGAGCGAAGTGATTATAAGGGCTTTGCACCGAAACTCCGGGCCACCCTGGCACAGGGGAACAGAGTGCAGGGTAGAATTCTGCCGGTGCCCACAGCGGGAGCATTTAGACCAGCCTGACCAGAGGGAAATTCTCCACCTTGAAGCCTGAGTCCAAGATGGCCCCACCACCCGCAGAAAAAGAGCAGCCTGGGGCCTGGACTAAATTCCTAAGGCAGTGGGGCCATGAGGGCTGCAGCCCTCAGGCAATTGCTGTGGCTGTGCTGGCTCCAAGCCAGTGGACTTGGGGTGCACAAGACCCAGGGTGACACCAGCAGCTGCAGCCAAGCCAGTGCCTATGTCAGGCGTCCTCATACTATAGCCCACCGAGGATATTTATCCCTTTCCTGCCCGCTGGGTGTTTTTGCCACCACTGCCTGTCCTGCTTAGTAGCCAGCTCGTCCTGGGCCCACAGTGCGCATGTGTGGAATGTGCACCTCACTCTCCAACGGTCTGAGGGACAGTGAACTGGCCCCCTGTTTAAAACGTTTGAGGACCCCTGGCCTACGTTAACCCCTCCCCCAACTACAGGCAGTATGTCTTAGGAAGAGTCCTCTTCCACCTGGGGAAAGGAAAGGGAAGAGCTCAAGGGACTTTGGCAACTTGGGCACCAGCTCAGCCACAGTAAAATTAAGTACCAGGCCCTCGAGTCCGAGCCTTGGTGGCATTTCTGGACTCACCCTGGGCCAGATGGAAACATGCTGCCTTTGAAGGGTGGTCCCCGGAGGATTCTTCACAGGCTAACTACAGAGCCGTGTGGCTCTGAATAAACATCTGAGGTATCCAGGCATCAGTCACCACTGGTTTTAGGTGAGACTGGACTGGCTTCAGGTGTGACCTGGCACTGATTGCCACAAGGAAGTGCCCCTGTCATTCCTCCCCAACTTCAGCAGCCCAGCACAGAGAGTGAGAGATTTTGCCTGGTAATCCAGGGAATTCTCTTGTATCTTCCCAAGGTGGTATCAACAGGAGTCTGCAAGAGTCACAGCATTACTGGGTTTGGGGCACCCCCAGTGCTGATATAGCTGCAGTGACCAGAGACTTAGAACACAATGCTCAATCCCATTTGAGTATCTGGAAAGCCTTCACAAAAAGGAAGGGTCCAAACAAGGCCAAACTGTGAAGAATTAAATTAAATACCTAACTCTTCATGCCTGGACATCAATGAACATCAGCAAGCATCAAGAACATCCAGGAAGACATGACCTCACCAAACAAAATAAGGTACCATTGACAATCCCAGAGGGATGGAGACAGATGATCTTTTCAATAAAGAACTCAAAATAGCTGTCCTGAAGAAGGCCAATGAACTTCAAGACAACACAGAGAAGGAATTCAAAAGCCTATCAGAAATATTTAGCAAAGATATTGAAACAATAAAAAAATCAGGTAGAAATTCTAGAGCTTAAGAATTCAATTGGCAAACTGAGAAATACATCAGAGTCTCTCAACAGCAGAACTGACCAAGCAGAAGAAAGAATTAGTGAGCTTGAAGACAGCCTATTTGAAAATGCACAGTCAGAAGAGAAAAAAAGAATAAATAAGAATGAAGTACACCTACATGATCTAGAAAATAGCCTCAAAATAGCAAATCTAAGAGTTACTGGCCTTAAAGAGGAGGTAGAGAGGGATTGGGATAGAAAATTTATTCAAAGAAGAAATAACAGAGAACTTTCCAAATCTACAGAAAGATACCAATATTCAGGTACAAGAAGATCATACAATAGCAAGCAGATTTAACCTAAACAAGGCTACCTCAAAGCATTTAATAATAAAGTTCCCAAAGGTCAGAGATAAAGAAAAGGTCCTAAGGGAAGCAAAAAAAAAAGAAACAAAATAACATATAGAGGAGTTCTAATATGTCTGGCAGCAGACTTCCCAGTGGAAAGATTACAGACCAGGAGAGAGTGGCATAACATATTCAAAGTGCTGAAGAAAGAAAATCTTAAACCTAGAATATTATATCCTACAAAAATATCCTTCAAAAATGAATGAGAAATAAAGACTTTTCCAGACAAACAAAAGCTGAAGATACTGGTCTGGGCAAAGACTTCTTGAGTAAAACCCCAAAGCATAGGCAACCAAAACAAAATTAGACAAATGGGGTCACATCAAGATAAAAAACTTCGGCACAGCAAAGGAAACAATCTACAAAGGGAAGAGACAACCCACAGAATGGGAGAAAATATCTGCAAACTAACCATGACAAGGGATTAATAACTAGATTATACAAGGAACTCCAACAACTCAATAGGAAAAAAATCAAATAATCCAATGAAAAAATGGACAAAGGAACTGAACAGACATTTCTCCAAAGAAGACATGCAAATAGCCAACAGGTATATGAAACAATGCTCAACATCATTAGTCAGAGAGATGTAAATCAAAACTACAATGAGATATCATCTCACGCCAGTTGAAATGCTTTTTATCAAAAAGACAGGGAATAATGAATGCTGCCAAGGACGTAGAGAAAGGAGAACCCTCATAAACTGCTGGTGGGAATGTAAATTAGTGCAACCACTATGGAAAACAGTATGGAGCTTCCTCAAGAAACTGAAAATAGAACTACCATATGACACAACAATCCCACTGCTAGGTATATCCAAAGAATGGGAAGTCAGTATATTGAAAAGATATTGGCACCTTATTATAGCACTATTCATAATAGTGAAGATATGGAAGCAACCAAGTGTCCATCAACAGATGAATGGATAAAGAAATTGTGGTATATACACACAATGGACTATTATATAGTCCTGCCATTAAAAACAACATGAATAAAACTGGAGAACATTATGCTAAGTGATATAAGCCAAGCACAGAAAGACAAATTTCACGTGTTCTCACTCATATGTGGGAGATAAATATTAAAAACAACTGATCTCATGTAGACAGACGTAGAATGTTGGTTACCAGAGGCTGGGAAGTGTATGGGGGTGGGAGATAAATTGGGGATGATTAATGAGTGTGAAAATATAGTTACCTAGAATGAACTATATTCAATAGTACACCAAAGTGACTATAACCAACAATAAGTTAGGGTATACTTTAAAATAACTAAATGAGTGGAATTGGAATGTTCCTTACACAAAGAAATGTTAAACGCCTAAGGTGATGGATACTCCAGTTACCCTGATTTGGTTAATTCACACTGTATCCCGGTATCAAAACATCACATGTGCCTTTTAAAGATACAACTATTATGTACCCAAAATTAAAAATAAAACATTTTTTAAAAAGTTTAGTGTCACAAAACATTCTATTAAGAACTTGAAGAGACAATATAATTATAAGCCCTGGGTAAAGCAAACAAGAAAAATAAAATAAGCTTATGACAAAAAGTCAATGATTCCAAAGGTAAATGATATCATTGTTCAGTGCATAACCTCAATTGCTTCCAAAAATTGTTACCTCTCAATTTATTGTATTTCCTGATGCTTCACTGTCAACAAGGAAAGGAGGTGTGACATTTATTCAATCTATTTCACCCTTAAGTCTCCAAGCTTCTACATCAGGTGTTTTGAAATCACCAGTCCATTAAGTTTTCTGCATATTGCAATATATTTTACCATGGTTCATAACTTGAGAAAAACAGATAATCTCTCCATAATCTACACAAATGAACATATGTCTTGAAATATTATAGTGGTACAGGTTACTATATAGATAGACGTTGTACCTGGTTTACCACTGTTACTATTACAGAATATTTTTTGTCCAGGTTCTTTTCGTATAACAAATAATTCTTTCATATATGCCCTTGGTATAAGAATTTAGAAAAAGCTAATATATTCTTTAAGATCACAATTTAGCCATGCCTCCAACACAAGTCAAAAAAAATGGGAGGGTATTTGAGGACACAATTTTTCTTAATTATTGCTGACTTTACTATTCCTTTTTTTTTTTTTTTTTACCTCTATTGGTCTTCATCTCATTCACTACTGGCTAATCACTGCAGTTAATTAAGCAATTGTCAGCTGAGTCCACCATGCCCCTCTCCAAGTGCCTCCAGGTTGACGTAGGTCTCTTCTGACAAAAATAAGCTTAGAAAACTTGACTTTTATGACAATATCCTTAAGAGCAGCTGTACTTTTACAATAGCCAATCTAACTGTATTTTTGAAAGCTCCCATAGACTATAAAATTAAATTCTCAACCGATGTTATGCCCATATTTCTCCACCAGAGGGAGCACAACTTGCTATTTGATGCAGGACTTCTTTTTTTTTTTTTTTTTTTTTTTTGAGACAGAGTCTGTCTTTGTTGCCTAGGCTAGAGTGAGTGCCTTGGCGTCAGCCTAGCTCACAGCAACCTCAATCTCCTGGCTCAAGCAATCCTTCTGCCTCAGCCTCCCGAGTAGCTGGGACTACAGGCATGCGCCACCATGCCCGGCTAATTTTTTATATATATATATTAGTTGGCCAATTAATTTCTTTCTATTTTTATAGTAGAGACGGGGTCTTGCTCTTGTTCAGGCTGGTTTCGAACTCCTGACCTCGAGCAATCCGCCTGCCTCGGCCTCCCAGAGAGCTAGGATTACAGGCGTGAGCCACCACGCCCGGCCAGGACTTCTTTTTAAAAGGGAAGTTATTTTATGCTTTGAAGAGTTCTCAAAGATCACCAATTCTTTACTTTCACAGAGAAAAGTACTATGTCTTAGATAATCTATTATAAGTATGTTGTCACACGAACCCAAAATAGACTTAGGTGTAGAACCCAGGTATGACTCTCATTTTCTCCTAGACCACACTCAACATAAGCTTACTACTGATTGCCAATACTAAGTTATTGTCAAAAGCATGGTTGGGAGCATCAATACATTTAACAAGTAATTTTATATCCAAAATAGAAATTGCTACCCACAATTCCTCTTCCATATGAATGTTTCCTTTCTTGTTTGTTTTTTTTTTAATAAGAAGTCCATTTTAATACAAGAAAAAAAGACAAAATTTGGCTTCTTTAATATCAGAAAAAAAAATCCATGGAAATTAACTAACAAATGTTTCATCCACCAAAGCAAGTTAAGAATCTTATTTGATTTTAGAAAAGCTCTGACATTTTTTAAAGATCATATCCAGCCAGGCATGGTGGCTTACACTTATAATCCCAGCACTCTGTGAGGCCAAGGTGGGAGGATCACTTCAGGCCAGGAGTTCGAGACCAGCCTGGGCAACATAGTGAGACCCCATTTCTACCAAAAATATTTAAAATTAGCCAGGCATGGTGGTGCATGCCTGTAGTCACAGATACTCAGGAGGCTGAGGCAGGAGAATCACTTGGGCCTAGCAATTCAAGGCTGCCATGAGCTATAATCTTGCCACACACACAAATCATATCCATGGGACTATTTGCCCACCAGGTACAACTGAGCTGACTTCTCCCTGGAGTAGCCAGTTCCCTGTTGGAGCCAACTGTTGTTGGGCCCAACTCTTTGGCCAGATATGGAATGACACAGCTTCTGAAAAGCTTGTAGTCAGTTCCACTTCAAGACTGATTTTGTTTGCAAAATATAAATGGAAGAAAACATCCCCTTCTGCCTGACTGGATTCCCCTGCAGGCTCAGGAAAGCAAGGGCAATCTCGCCAGCTGGGTAGATGGGGAGATAAATCAGAGTCGGTCACAATTTCAAGATAAATAACGGAGACAGAGAGTCAACACCCCAGTCAGATCTTCTTACCTGCTGGATGGCATCTGAACCTTTTCTTGGAGTTTCCAAAACAGCAGATTGAGATTCTGGATTACAAAGGAAGCAGACAGTCAATATCTTAAAGAACAAGTTTTCCTATTTCCTCAGTCAGCAAATAAAACTTTCACTAAAATATACCTTTAACCATACATACCAAAAATATCCAGTCTCTCTTCCAATTATATTATTGGATTATTAGGATATGACTACCTTTCAGTATATATAACACATATAATGATGAACACTCATGTTATTAGTTATTTTAAAATATTGGAATAGTCCTATGCCCTTCTTTACACATCGACCACAATTATTTGTTTCAGTTGCTACGTTCTATATTGTGCCGGGAAGTCCCTAAGACTTTCACTTACTATTCACTAATCTAACATCTGTGCCATGGATCTTAAAGGATGTGGCCTCAAAAGTTGGATCTAACTATAATAAATTATCTTTGGATTTCACGGAGAGATGATGGGCACTGTCACCAAGAGGCACTGAATACGACTGGATCCTGAAGGAATTTTGCTCCTTTGGTCTTTGTACCTGGGATTCTACGAGACTGCAAATTCATCACGCTGGAAAACCTAAGGGATAAAACCAAGTCCTGGATTTTTTTTTACTTTAAGCTAGAGGGCACTTTCTAAGTGAAGCTTGCATACGAATTTAAAAACATAAAAATAAAAATGAAAAGGCCCTCAGGAATCCCAAGTGTTCCGTGGAGTTGAGTCTGGAAACCACTGATCTCGTCCATCTTCCACATTTTAGAGACGAGAAACCCAATGCCCATAGTGCAAACAGTTGGTGGCAAGGTGAAGACTAGAACTTATGTCTCCTGTCACATTCCCCCCACCCCCGACACTGGCCTGCAGACCAGACCCCGGACACAAGACACAGTAGCCACTCTTCATGGCCACCTCAACATCCCCAATTTAGCTGCATCGTAGCTGATGTGCACGACAATGCTACAGAAAAATAAGACGTGTGGTATTTAAACGGCAAAACATATTACTAAGCTACGATGAAAGTTTTTCACTTTATTCTGAGTCTCAGCCTCTCCCTGGGCCCACCGGCCTGGTTCCATCTGCTGTCATCCCTCACCTCTCTAACCGCCCTCTGTCCCCACCTACTCACGATGCTCTGCTGGCAGCTTACTGTGCTCTAAACACTGGTCGCACTTCTTCCACAGGGCCTCAGAGCCACAGCCAGCTGTTGCCTTTGCCCAGAATGATCACCCTTCCTCCTGCTACCTGCCTGCCCACCTTCTGGGCCCCTTCTCACGGGGCTTTGCCCCAGCCTCTCTGGGCATCTAAAGGAGCAGCTCCACCCCCACCCACTCCTCAGCACCCCTACACCCTGGCCTTACTTCCTCATTAACGTGGACCATCACACCACATGGCCCGTAATTCCCTTGCTTGTGTACTTATTTATACCTCTTACTCCACCAGAACATAAGCTCCATGAAAGCAAGGGTTTCTGTTGATTTTTCTCCCCTCTTGTAGCCTCAACATCTAGCTAACGCCTGGCACGTAGCAGGCGCTTAACATATCTGTTGAGTGATTACAGGAGTGAATGAAAGAATAAATGAGAGATCCACACAAAGATCAGACCATGAAAGTGGGTGCTACTATGCAAAGTGGGATATTCTGGGGAAGGAAAGAGGGAGTAATGATTTTAGGAGAGGCAATATAGATACTGCCTTGCCTTTAGCTACTTTCTAAACCTCAGCTAAGAGTGTATTTTTCAAAACAAAAATCATTGAGAAGTGCATGATGTAGTCCCTTACCAACAGATGTCAGAGTGGCAAGAGAATATAAACAAAGTAGCTTTAAAATACAACCATTTCCCCAAATACTGCATTTGATTGAGCTGATCAAAAAGGGATTCTTCTTTCTTACAGTGGCAATTCTCTACTCTGAACTGAACACCAGGGTTAGCCAAATTTGAATAAAGATCTTTAACAGCACAGCTAGTCAAAGAGTTAATATTAAAGCAAATCCAAACTCATTTTCTGAGATTTTTTTGTGTGTGTGTCACTTCCAAATCCTCCCAAACACAATAGACTCAAGACAAGCACTGACTTTGTACCAATGGAGGAAAACTTTCTCTTCCTCTTCTTTCTGATAGTGCCATAAGATTCCAAAGGATCTTCTGGTCATACACTAAGAATTCCTTACATTAAAAATGTTTCTCAGCTTTCTCTATAGTCCTTGACATGGTGACCGACCTGTCCCAAAGAGCAAACTTCTGGGATCTGATAATAAATAAGAACAAAGTGTAGTTTGGCAGAACAATGGACTTAGAAAACAATGTTTATTAGAACGATGTGTCAGTGAAATATTCTGGAAACCTACACCCGAACCTGCAGTTTCCCTCTTTCTAATTCAAAGCTTACCTGAACTGAATTCATTTTCCCAGCCCCATCACTACATATTTTATTTCCTTGAATTCATGTGTTAAAATATCTAAGAGAAGTTTAGATGTCAAAATGCTCTCTTCGAAATCCTAAGCTGGAACACAGGGGTTCTCGAGAGCCAAGATTTTAAGAGGAAAGAGATGCACAGAATAATGTTAATGCAAAATAAAGGGGAAATGCATGAGAACCACTAAGAGGAAAGAAAAATACAGGTTAAAGAGAAAAAATAATAGGGAATAAAAGAAAGCAAGAAAATAGAAGAAAGACGGTATAGGGAGGAGAAAATAAAGGGAAGCATGAGAAATGGCAAAGAGCTTCCTGCAGGGAGTGGCGAGATGTCAGCCTGCCGGGAGCAAATAAGGAAACTGGCCTCTCAGTGATGGCTCAAGACTAGAGTCCCTGGGCCTGTGGACCTGACAGATCAGGTTAGTTCCAACATTCACAGAGGTCCCCAAACACAGACTCCAATGCACTTTTTACCAACACTGTCCTCCTCCCAGGACTGGGGGCAGTTTCGAGAACCCAGAACCGCCCTAAACCCAGCTCCAGGACTGGCCAGCAGTCTGCATTAAACATTCATCAACTAGGATGGTTAATTAACCCTTTGCACTCGCTTGCTTTTTTTCTCTTGCTCCCACCAATGCTAACTGTGTAGAGTCACACTCCACATCTGAGTGCAAAGGGTTAAAAAGTGAGAGCACTCTCAAGGGTACACTTAGAACTGTCACCTCCTTCACTCATCCCTAAAATTAAGAAGCTAGAATTTAAAAAAAAAAAAAATCATTGTGAAGTAAAGAGAGAGAAAACATTTTCCTGATAAAACTTAAAATATAGCATTTTTTAAAGTTACCTCATAAAAATACTGAGCATACTCTAAAATTCTGGGCTCCCTACAATTCCAAATATGTTTCAGAAGAAATCTCTATATCATCATAAAATAAGTGTATCACTCATAAAATAAAGCATGCTTGAATGAGTTATATATTTGTAGAGAGAAGACAATAAGATAACGAGGAGATGCCTCTCTGTTAAGAATGGAAAAGAAATTAAATCACCCCCTTTAAAAAATATACACATTATGCCTCCTAAAAATGAATTAAGTGGCCTCTAGATAGTTTTACATTTTAAGTGAAAATTCAGTTATATAAAATTATTAAATTATAGCTTTTTTAATGGTATACATCAATTTGATTCAAATCTAGCCAATTTAGTTGAAAGATAATTCATTAAACTTTACTTAAATAGCAAGACTTATGATTGGCTGTCTAATAAATGGTAGGTGTTTTTCATTCTGATACACTATGTTCTTCCACAAATGAAGTTGGGGTTAAACACTTAAGTCTTCCTAAACGGGGCCAATCCTATGTTCTTCTTATTTGATTATTTAATAGTATAGTGGATCTGCCCCTGATAACCAAGAAAGTACATCCACACCCAGGCTTTGGCTCACTAAAGAGAAAATGCAGGCCAATTTTATAGTATACATACACACATATATATATATGCCTATATATGCCAAAAATGGAGAATTTATCTGTAGGAAACACAGTGGACCTATTCTAGTACATTGTATCTCTTGATCAAGTGAGAAGCTTGGAGAGAGAGAAAACACTATCAACTCTCTCTTGGCCCTTTATAGAATTTCTGTGCCACCTCAAATGAACATGTGTTAAATAAAGCATTTGCACAACACATAGAAATGAGTATTTGTAAACTCTGTATTTGGAATTAGATCACACAGAATCTCCATTCTTAGGCCATTAGAAACACTCTTTGGGATATTAGAGCCAGACAAGGAGTGCATCTCTGAATGACTGTTGTTTCCAAGCACATGGACACTTCTGGATGATCCAGAATTGTTCATATTCCCCTTTCTGCTTTGAACCCGAGGATAAATTTCCAATTATTTTTAAATACTTGAAGATCCCTATGAGATGCATTTTTCCGTGTCCTAACTTATCACAGCTTCATTTTATTCCATCCTAAAATCCTTTCAGTCTGATCTATATGCCTTTGTGATATTTTTGTACACCTTAGATATTTATAAGCTGCTCAAATCCTTTCTGGAACAAAGGTGGGTTATATCCATTCAGCTAGCACATAACCACATTCTTTTTAAGGATTTCTTACATAAAAGGTTTCCGCCATGTTTCTACCAGATCTTCCTCCATATGTTTTCTTCTAGGATTTTCTGTGCTCGAGTTGCCTTTCTAAATTCATCCTGTTCACTCTCTTGGCCATTCACATTTTCAAAGATAGCTAAGGAACTTGATTCTCCATAGATAAAACAACCAAAGCTCAAATCCCTATTCACATCTACACACCATGCTTCTGGTTCTTCCTGAAGTTGCAAACTCAAACTCATTATCTCTTTGATTTTGTGTAAGTCTACTGTATTAAAGCCCCTAAAATGGTCCATGAACTGTTTTGTTTTAGCACACACCCAAAACTTCCTCAAGTCCTGCATTCCTCTGCTAAGTAGATTTTTTTTATTTATTTAGACCTTTGCCAATAAGACCAAAAGGTCTTGAAATGCTGGAAGTCTATAAGACAGACATGTATGTATAAACAGATAAATGTATAATATTTAAATAATTCAAATGGCAGAGATATAAATAAAATGTCCTGGGACTCCAGAAAACAGAACAACTATAGATGGGTAGGTAGATGCACTGTGTGAGCAAAGGAAATGGAGAGAGAAGATAAAGATAAAACAAGATTTAAGGGAAAGGTTTTCTTCTTATCAGTTTCTGCTACCAACTGCTGGAGCACATTACTTCCTAACTTTTTTTTGCAACCAGGCTTATCCTTCCAGGAGGTTTTCTATAGACCTGAAAAGGTCAATTTTAACACCTTGGGCCCCTTTGCTGAGACAATACCAACTGCATAGGGAGATAGGAACAAAAGATTCCCAGGAATCTGCAGCCCTTCCACAACTCACAGGTTCACCTTGGCCTCAGCACTGCCAATGCATACGATGAAGGCTCAGTTCCTTCACCAATATGTGAAGATGGTGAAAAACCTCTTTCACAGGGAAAAATGAAAGTGAGATACATGAGAAAGGCAGAAGAGGGAGTACTACAAATCTGAATTAGCTGGATATGTGAATTAGTAACATGAACTGGAAACCAAAAAGTAAAAAAAAAAAAAAAAATCAATTTTCTAAGTTGAATCTGCAAGTCTTTTTCTTCGAAAAGAAAAAAAGTCGTCAAACTCGTTTACTTTAAAGTAAAATTGAAAGGGGCCACACGTTGCATATAGTGGTTTTAGCCATGATGTCACTACACTATACAATACAGTGTAGCCAGTTAAGTGCATTGCAAATAGCTTATTACTATTAATAATTGTATTATCAAAGCTTGTAATTGATATGAAACATGAGACTCTCGGCAAGGTTTTCCTTATAATATTGACATTCTTACTCTTACAATTGACCGTCCTACTAGAAGAGAGTGTGGTATGGCTGTCCAGGAATGAGACTGCCCCGTGGAAATGTCTTTCCAAAGGGATGTCATAGAGTCACAACAGGAAACATTTAGAAATCACCATTAGATCACTTTGGACAAAAGAATGCTCCAGGGCTTTAGGGTTTATAACAGGTCAACTAGAGGAAAAACAAGTCACTACGTTAAATTACTTTTTACTTACCTTCATCATCCTCTTCAAGAATGCATATTTTAAAAGGAGAAAAGTTAACACATTAAAAATTACTTCCTCTAGCATTTGGCAAGCTACATCAAATCATAAAGAAAAAAACTAGGTGACAAATTTCCTGGTATCAATTCCAGCTACCATCGTTTACCAAACTACAATTCAGATTACCACTTTCAATTATTAACTTTTAATCAGTGTTCTTCCAGTACATGTAACTAGTGACATAAAGTGTTTCAGAATATTTTTAGAGTACCCTAAAATTTTAGAATATAAGTGTTTCAGTTAGAGAAGTTGAAAAAGATACAGCAGGGAACAAAACACACGAAAGGATCACCCGGCTCTACAACGCAAAACCCAGGATATGAACTGTTAAAAGGGATCTCCATGTAATCAATTAATTCTACTGTATCTATACCTAGAGTATTTTGTACCAATAAATATTTTTTAACAAATAGAATGGTGCATATAATAATGGGATTAATAATTTAATAACTGTGTGCTTTTCCTTTTAAAACAAAAGTACTTTTACTCACTTGCTTTATTTTCAGGTGCTATGAAAGCCCTCATCTTTGAAGATCTTTGCTTTAGACCAAGACTCTGCCTTGGTCTTTGATCAACTGCTCTCTATAAGTGTTATGATAAACTAAGAGTCCCACATAGAACAACATTTCCTGGATCCTATCTCTCATTTGTTGTTCATTTTTGGGGGGAAAGCTCACCTAGTGAACAGTCGGCAGCATTTTAAAAGCACTGGACACTGAAGGAGGGAGATTCAAGGTCAAGTGTAGGCTCCCATTTAGTGCATTGGTAGAAGGAAAAAAGGCGTAAATACATCCCTCCAGAGGCTGGAATAAAAATAGGAGGCTAGGCTACCTTTGCTGGACTTCAGGAAGTAGCCTAGATAAAAACCTTTTACACTGTGGATCATTGTTTGTTTTGAAGGGAGTTCATGAGGAAGATAGCATGTAATAAAGATAATAATAATTATAATAGTAGTAAATATAGTGAGCCAGGGACTGCATTCTACATTCTAGTGCTTTACATAAACTCACATAATCCTCAAAATAGCCCTAGCAATAGATGCTAGGCTCATCACCATCTGACAGATAGGGAAACTGAGTACAGTAGCTAGGAAATTCGTCTAAGATCACAAAGCTCATAAGTGGCAGAGAACAAGCACCATGCTCTCATGTTATGCACTTTCACTATAAGTCCAAATTAAGTTTCTAATGACTATCTTCCTGTCTATGAGCCAATGAGAAAAAAACCTCAAAATTCTTAATCCTAGTATTTGTGCTACCATTTAGGAAAATCTGGTGGGGAGAGATCCATGAATAGCAATGCTGCCCTTTTATTTACTCTTCTCTCATGCATCAGAAAAGTCAATATTCAGTCTTGTTCAGTCCACCAAGGGAAGCTGGGAATTTATCACATCAAAATGAAGAAAAAACAAGGGATAAAGCAACCAAATCCCATAAGCGTTGTTACATACATACAACTCTCAATTCTGTATGAAATATATAAAGTGTTTTCCTAGAATTGGGCGTGGAGATCATCTGAACTCCTCCAAGTACAGCTGATGCTAATCTCATGCTGTCTTCCCTGCCAGTAATACAGAATACTTTAAGACAATGAAAGAAACAAAAACAGAAAAGAACCAAAAATTAAAATTAAAAAAGATCACATCTGAATGCTGTGCAATTACAAAAAAGGTCACTTAAAACTGAGATTTAATAAAACTTATGTCTATCTTGCCTCTCCTACTTATTCTCTGATGATAAAGAAAGGATTAAGAAAAGCACACACACAAAAACACAATGAGTGAAGAGATTCAGAGGGAAGTGGTAAGGTCACTCCTTTGAAGGCAAGAGACAGAATGTCTCCTCCTTGGGGCTCCTTGGTCCAAAGTGGATGTGAAGCTTCAGCCTACAGTGGTGGCCCCAGCTGGGTGCCTGGAGGCAGTGGCTCTCCAACTTCAGTACAGCAGCCATGATTGGAGAATGCCAGGGTTCTGTCCCTAAAATTCCAATTCAGCAGCCTTGAACACGGGGCATAAGAATCTTCAATTTAACAAGCCTCCAGTGCTGTAATTTTAATTGGGTTAGCTGAAGATTATACTCTAAAAAAATACTTAGAAGGGAAACCTAGACTCACTCACTACTCAGCAAGCAGTGCAAACATACATCATGTCACACACTTTCAGAACGTCCTCTGTCCTGCCGTCCTACCTGTTTCCATGGGTCTGTGTTCTTCTTCAGGAGGCTTAGATGGTGCCCATGCAGATGGAACCCGCCTGGGAAACTGTCCTTCAGAGTAATCCAGTGAGTGTGTGGGTTGACTAACTGCAGCCCAGGTGTAAAGCTGATCTTGCTGTATTAAAAAAAAAAAAATTTAAATGCTGAAAATTCAATTATGAAAAAAATAAGCCTTAACTAACTTATTGCAAAATCATTTCTATGAAAATCACTTGTATATGGCATTAAAACAGCATTTTATATATTCAAAGTAGATTTCTAAGATACACATTTCTTTCACAGAGTCATTTTTTTTTTTTTTGTAACCCTACCTGTCTCCACTTTTTTTCTATAGTAAAATCTAGTCTCTTTGGAGGGAGAGATGCTTCATAGGTCTGCAGGGAATTATAAGGTCAGATGATTCAATCAGAGAACTCCCTGAACTAGCATCTTAAATTCATTTGAATATGGTGTCCCTTTAAGAATTGTTTATACACCTGTGAAAATGTCAAAGGACAGGCTGTACTTGGGCACCAAAGGACAATAGCAGCTTCTGTACTTTCAACAGTGAAAGGCCCAGGAAACCCACTTATTTGGGGTCCAGGTTGGAAACTGTTTGGGAGAGAAACCATGAAAAAATAAATGAACCAAGAATAAAAGAACTAGGCAAGGATCTTCTGGCCAAGAGAAGCCTTGCCAGATACAAAACAACAGAATCCAGACAGACTGAGAAGGTGGCTTGTAACTATATCTAGAGCCAGGGGTCAAAGTATAATTCTCACAAACGAGGCCACTTCGAGGCCTATAACACCTTGGAAATCTGCTCATTAGGATTTCAGAATGACAAGTTCAACCGTTTTAGGATGCATATGTTCAATATATGCATGCCCTATATTTGTAGCATTTTCCTTACTCAGATATATTTCCCTAATATATTTGATCAACACAAAGTAAAGAGAAGAACAGTATGGTGGAGAAGAAAAACAAAAAACACACTGTCATCACCAAGTTGAGGCTAGAAAGTGAGTTAAACCAATAGACAGATGTTGCTATTTCTGTAATTTACTGAATAAATCCATAAAATAGTCTTCAACATCAATAGGATATAATGTATAGATCAGTTAGTTTAAGTTTTACATTTATGGATAGTCATTGCCCTAATTGAGAATTCAGATTCCCAGGGTGAGCTAGGATTGTATTACAAAGGGCCACATTGCAGACTCAGCTAAGCATTTCAGCTATTTATCTTTCAGCTATTTCTATCTTGATCAACACCAGAGGCTTAGCTATTTAGCATACTGAATATCAGAAAGAGCTTTTCATTGGTGAAATTAGTGGCTTATTTAATTAACATAATAAATGTTGGGCATGAGCTCTCTCATTGGAGAACCTGAAGGAATTCAATGCAAGTAGACTGGCTACAACATCAGAGAATTTACCCATGTTTGAAAAGGTTAAGACTCAGTCAAAGATGATGTCAAGGCATAATACCCCATCAGCATACATCCAACTACTAGTTTAGGAGGATGTCTCTTTGCCTGTTGCAAACAACTAGGCACAGAATCCTGCCTTCTTCGTTTCTGTATCATATGAAACTTTCATGCAGATGTGTTCAAGCACCTACCCAAGTAGCAAGCTGGACATGTTCTGACCTCTCGGGAGGACTCGTATGGGCTCTTGCACATGCTAATGTTGTGTGTTTAATAAATGTCTATGCTTTGGGCAGAATTTCATTTGAGATTTGCTTTCATCAAAACCCAGTAAACCCATAACATCATATACAAAAATTCAAAATGGATCGAAGACCTACAACTATGAAACTTTTAGAAGCAAGCATAGGGGAAAAGCTTCATGACACTGGTTTTGTCAATAAGTTCTTGAATATGACAAGGCACAAACAAGAAAAGTAAAAATCAATAAACTGGACTACATCAAAATTTAAAACTTTTATGCATAGGACATTATGCAAGGACATAATCAACAAAGTGAAAAGGCAACTTACAGAATGTGAGGAAATACTTGCATATCATATCTGTTAAGGGTTTACTATCCAGAACATATAATGGACTCCTACAACTCAACAAAAAATAACCTAATTTTAAAATGGGCAAAGGACTTGAATAGACTTATTCCAAAGAAAATGCACAAATGGCCAACAAGCACATGAAAAGATGCTCAATATCACCAATGATTATGGAAATGCAAATGAAACTATGAGATATCACCTTACATCCATTAGGATGGCTACTATAAAATAAAAAAAACAAACAGAAAATACATGCTAGCAAGAATGTAAAGAAATTGACACGTTTGTGCACTACTAATGGTAATATAATAGCATAGCTGCTATGGAACATATATAGCAGTTCTCAAAAAATTAATAATAGAATTACCATATGACCCAGCAATTGCACTTCTGGGTATATAGCCAACAGAATTGAAAACATGATCTTGAAAAGATATTTGTATACTCATATTCATAGCTCCATTGCTCACAACAGCCAAAAGATGTTATAACCCAAGTGTCCATCCATGAATGAATGGGTAAACAAAATATGATATATATATATATAACAGGATATTATTTAGACCTTGAGGAATAAACAGGAAATTCTGACACTGCTACAACGTGGATGAACCTTGACACACTATGTGAAATGAAACAAGCCAATTACAAAAAGACAACACTGTATGATTCCACTTATAATGAGGTAACTAGAATAGTCAAATTCATAGAGTTAGAAACTAGAATGGTGGTTTCCAGGGACTGAAGGGAAGGGTAATAGGGAGTTGTTGTAATTTAACTGGTACAGAGTATCTGTTTTACAAAATGAAAGTTTCTGGAGATTGATTGCACAACAATGCAAATATACTTAACAATGCTGAACTATACACCTAAAATGGTTAAGATGGCAAATGTATGTGTATTTTACCACAATTAAAAATTTAAAAATAAATTTTAAAAAAGCAGTAAAAATCACAAGGTTGTCAGGGAGTAGCTAAGCCTCACCTACTCAAGGGTTGTGCATGATTAAATTGATTTAGTTGAGTTCTTAACAGGTGACATGGATACAGCTGTGGCTCAAGAAAAGCAATGAAATGCACCTCCCACTCCACCATCCCTCACCCTCCAGTGAGTGGTGATGATATCTACGTTAACTACATTTAGGAACTTACCTACTCCACACAGCCACTGAAAATCTCCCCAAAAACCTATTTTAAATCTTTGCAGCCATTGCCTTCCTGACATTTTCCAGTACAGCAGAATCCATGGACATGCCTGTAACAGCATGGTTTTGCAAAGAGGACACAGAGGCTCAGCCTCTGAACCAGACAGACTTGGGGTTCTACCTCAGCACTACCACTTCTGTGAGCTGAAAGAAGTTAACTGAAAAACTTCTGCATCTCAGTTCCTCATGTGTAAACTATGACATGCAGCATGCTTAGCAAGTACAATACTTAGTAAATATGATGCTTAGTAATTACTATGGGGCTGTGTTCTCAGTTCTATTCCATTGGTCTATGTCTCTGTTCTTGTGCTGACATCATGCTGTTTTACTTGCTATAGCCTTGTAGGATAGCTTAAAGTCTGGTAAATGGATGCCTCCCAATTTGTTCATTTTTTTTTTTTTTTGAGACAGAGTCTCGCTTTGTTGCCTAGGCTAGAGTGAGTGCCATGGCATCAGCCTAGCTCACAGCAACCTCAAACTCCTGGGCTCAAGCGATCCTTCTGTCTCAGCCTCCCAAGTAGCTGGGACTACAGGCATGAGCCACCATGCCCAGCTAATTTTTTCTATATATATTAGTTGGCCAATTAGTTTCTTTCTATTTTTATAGTAGAGACGGGGTCTCGCTCTTGCTCAGGCTGGTTTCGAACTCCCGACCTCGAGCAATCACCCGCCTCAGCCTCCCAGAGAGCTAGGATTACAGGCGTGAGCCACCCCGCCCGGCCCAATTTGTTCATTTTGATTAAGATTGCTTTGGCTATATGGGTCTTCTCTGGCTCCATACAAAGCGTAGAATTATTTTTTCTAGATCTGTGAAAAATGATGTTATTTTAATAGGGATTGCATTGAATCTGTAGATCACTTTGGCTAGTATAGACATTTTAACAATGTTGATTCTGCGGACCCATGAGCATGGTATATTCTTCCATCTGTTTACTTCCTCTGCTATTTCCTTCCTCAGTGTCTCATAATTCTCCCTGTAGAGGTCTTTTACCTCCTTAAATATATTCCTGGGTATTTTATTTTCTTTACTGCTGTCGTGAAGGGTATCGAGTCTTTGATTTGGTTCTCAGTTTGACTGTTGTTGGTATATAGGAATGCTACTGATTTCTGTACATTGATTTTTGTAACCTGAGACTTTGCTGAATTTGTTTATCAATTCCAGTAGTCTCATGGCAGAATCTTTGGGGTTTTCTAGATATAAGATCATATTATCAGCCAAGAGTGATAGCTGCCTTTGATGTTTAGACTTCTAATCATCCTAGAAAGGTGTTTTATGTTTGTGAAACAATCATATCTTTTTCATATGATATGAAACTATCCAGTTGACTCCTTCCCATATATTTAAAAGGCTCCATGACATTACTTTTTAGTACTACCTTTCTCATTAATCAACCATTTATATAGCTGAAAGTCTGTTATGTGGTTCTCTCAATTCCGCTGTGTTTATGTATTATTAGAACATACTTGCACAAATATTAGAATGCTTAATTATTGTTGCATTATAAGTCTTGATATTTGAATTACTAAGTCTTTCCATGTTGTTTTTAAAGATTATCTTGCTTATTCTGGGCCCTTCCAATATAAATTTTGGAGCCAATGTGTCATATCACACTAAAGCACACACATGCACATGTACACACACACCCCTGGGTGTTGATTAGAATTGTATCAAATCTATCAGTTTGGAGAGATGCGAAATAACTGAGACTTCAAATCCATAAATACACACAGAGTCATCACACTTAAGTCATTTCCAGTTTTTCTCATTGAGGTTTGATAGGTTTCTGCATAGAGGCCACACACATATTTATTCAGTGTCTTCTTACATATTTGATTTTTTAATGCTGCTTGAAATGTATTATTTTTAAAGTATCAGTAAAAGTTTCTGTTTGCTGTTAGTGAATTGATTTTTGCAATACTGATTTTCTATTCAGTAACCATGTAGAACTTATTTCTAATAATCTAGAAATACATTTGAAATTTTTGTTTACAATCATGCATCATGTCATCAGGAATAATAGCAGTTTTATGTCTTCCCCAATTTTTTATTTGTTGATCTTCTAGGCTGAATGGAAATAATTGTCATATAGAAGACAGAGTGGTGACAGCAGCATTGTTTTCTCATTCCCAAACTTAAAAGGATAAACCTTCCACATTTCACCATCTAATGTTTTTATAACTGCCCTTTTATCAGACTAAGCAGGTTTCCTTCTATTCTAGTTTCCTAAGAGTTTGTGTCATGACTGCGTGCTATATCTTTTATCAAATGCTTTTCAGATTATCTCTGAGAATCATCATATACTTTCTCTCCTATATTCTGTTAACATGAAAAATTACATGTATTTAATTTTAAATGTTAATCCTATTTTACCTCCCTGGCATCAACCCAACTTGATTTTGATATACCATTTGATTTTCAAATGTTAAATCTGCCCTATATTCCTTTATATACATTGTTGGATTAAATTTGCAATGGTTTAAGAAATGTTTTATTTATTTCATCAGGGATACTAACTATAGTTTTCTAATGATTGTACCTAGTCCTGGTATCAGGGAAACTATGGCCTCATAAAATGATCTGGGCAGCATTCCTTCCTCCTCTGTTTTGTCATAGAACATCTGTTGTACACAACTAGTTTTATTTCTTCTTTAATGTTTGGTAAAGTTCACTATTGAAGTGCACATATACATATACACACATACCAGGGAGTACTACTCGGCCATAAAAAGGAATGAAATGGTGTCTTTTGTAGCAACGTGGATGGAATTGGAGACCATTATCCTAAGTCATCTTAAGTGAAGTATCTCAGGAATGGAGAAACAAATACCTCATGTATGTATTCTTTAATAACTGGGAGCTAATCAACGGGCACACAAGGGCACAAAGAGATGTAAATATCATTAGAAATCAAGAAGGAAGGATGGTGGGAAGAGAGGAGGGGTAAAAGAATTTATGAGAGTTCAAGAGAAAACAAAAATAAAAACATTTTTCTTTGTTTTTATTAATAAGCTTGTTTTATGGATAAAAAATTATATCTTAAAGGGTGGGGAGCAAACTGAAGACTAAAATACAATGTGTGTGTGCATATACATACATGAATGCTTGATTAAATTAAACAGCTTCTGCACAGCAGAAGAAATAATCAACAGAGTAAATAGACAATCTACAGATTGGGAGAAAATGTTAGCAACTGTACATCTGATAAACAGTTGTCTGTCTTTTGTCTGGTGCCTAACATTTTTGGCACCAGGGACTAGAGTGGCTGTAAATACAGATGAAGCTTCACTCACCCACTGCTCACCTCCTGCTGTGGAGCCCCCCAGTTCCTAAGTTTCATGGAAGATAAATTTTCCATGGATGGGTTGGGGGTGGGAGCAGCAGTCAAGCTCTGTGGCCAGATCTCATCCCTAACAGGCCATGGACCAGTACCAGTCTGTGGCCCAGATGGTTGGGGCCACAGCAGTAAAGAGCTAATATCCAGAATCTACAAAGAACTCAAGCAATCAGCAAGGAAAAAAACAAATGAAGCCCATTAATAAGTGGGCAAAAGACATGAACAGAAGTTTTTCAAAAGGAAGACAAACAGCCAACAAACTTAAGAAATGTTCAATATCCTTAATCATCAGGAAAGTACAAAGTAAAACCACA
This sequence comes from Microcebus murinus, assembly GCF_040939455.1. Taxonomy (NCBI): domain Eukaryota; kingdom Metazoa; phylum Chordata; class Mammalia; order Primates; family Cheirogaleidae; genus Microcebus; species Microcebus murinus. The sequence continues at coordinate 47,325,051 of NC_134122.1, read as the reverse complement.
ATGAGATATCACCTTATCCCTGTCAGAATGGCCATTATGAAAAAGTGGAAAAAAAAAAAAAAAACCAAAACAGTAGATGTTGGCATGGATGCAGAAAGAAAGGAATGCTTATATACTGTTGATGGGACTTCAGATTAGTACAGCCTCTATGGAAAACAGTATGGAGATTCCTCAAAGAAATATAGACTTACCATTTGACCCAGCAATCCCACTACTGAGTATCAACCCAAAGATAAAGAAGTAATTTCATCAAAAGGACGTCTGCACTTGAATGTTTATCACAGCACAGTTCACAATTGCCAAGATGTGGAATCAAGCTAAGTGCCATTAATTCATGAGTGGATAAAGAAAATACATATATATATACATATACACACATACCAGGGAGTACTACTCGGCCATAAAAAGGAATGAAATGGTGTCTTTTATAGCAACGTGGATGGAATTGGAGACCATTATCCTAAGTCATCTTAAGTGAAGTATCTCAGGAATGGAGAAACAAATACCTCATGTATTCTTTAATAACTGGGAGCTAATCAACGGGCACACAAGGGCACAAAGAGATGTAAATATCATTAGAAATCAAGAAGGAAGGATGGTAGGAAGAGAGGAGGGGTAAAATAATTTATGAGAGTTCAAGAGAAAACAAAAACATTCATACTGCCATGACTTAGGCTTTTATAAATTTAAAAATTATATTATACTATACATAGTATGTAAATTTTAACCCCCCCTCATAGCGAGTATTAATATTATTTGTAATTAGATGAAAGGCAATAAATGGCAATAAATGGAGCTGTCCACAATGGAATGGGATCTCCCCACACTCTGTCCTGAGCTGGTAATAACTTTGAAGGTGGTCTTTCTGACGTGGCTGCAACATTGTTTCAACTTGAAGATCCCATTAGCTTATTTCATTAGCCTTCTGCTTTGCACAGTCAGAACAAAGTAGCACCTGACTCTTAGATGGGTGGGGAATACCATTTTGAACTCCATAACCAAAAAAGAAAGATGTGAGAGTTCAGGTTTGTTAGGAATGCGGCTATTACAGTCCAAGAGAGAAGCCAAAAGAGTTAGAAATAAGAACAGAGAAAAAAAAAAGTGTTGAGCTTGGGAAAAAAAATGGAGAATATCTCCCAAATTACTAGAGGTCATCTGGAAGATATTAACACAATACTTTTATCTATAATGAGGTTATAGCAACTCACTTTATCCCCTAGAGTATCAGATGGAAGACAGATACAAAGAAAAGTTTCATGGGGTACATTCACAAAACCACATCAAAAGACAGCCTTTATTACTTTGCCATAGTTGGACAAACAGGCCAACTTTTTAAAATTTCTTGTAAGTCACTGACTTTATGGTATCACAAGAATATTCTATCATCAACTACAATGCAAATAACGAAAATCCCAGAATTACAGGAAACAAAACAAAGTAGTCAGGCTGGAGGGGAAACAATTTTTATAATGGCATGTCTCAAATCTTTTTTGTTGGCTCCGGATAAAAGAGTGTGTATAAATATTATGTAGAAGAGTAAGATTTAAGATACTTAAGAATGAATAACAAATAATAAACATCCAAACATGGTATTAATTAGCTCTATTCTTAAGTTACATCTGAATTGAAATACTTACATTAGCAATGTTCAGCCTGTCATTTCATCAACTAGAGACCTTATGAGAACATAGACAAAACAGGGGCTTGTAGTAAGGGGTTAGAAGAGAGTTAATTTTCGATCACTTAGGCACAGAACACAGGGCAGGTGCGCTTGGTCAGTAATGCACCGTCAAGAGAGGCTGGGTAGGACCTGGGCATCGCTGCTCATTAAGTGCGTTAGATTCTGGCATGGGGTAAGGAGATGCGGTTATGTGATTTTAAAAAAGTATTTGATCTATATTTAGAAGTTCATTTCCATTCCATTTGACATCTGAATTGTTAGCTGACCCTTGAAGAACAACAACAACAAAAAAAATAAAATCACTCAAGTCTAAATGTCTCTTTCCTAATCCTACATTAGGGAGGAAACATGTCCAACCAACCTAGTGGCATTGATAAGAATAAATTATAGAACATCAATAATGCTCTGAACATCACCCAGGGAGGTCAGTGGACTCACCCAAGGTCATAGCAAATTCAGAAAAAGAAAGCAAGGCTTTCCTACCTCCCAGTAAGCACACGAGCTTTCCTGTAATACACAGAGTTTATATTCTGAGGCGTTCAAATTTTTTTTTTAAAAAATCCAAGCTGAATTTAACACGGCATTCTGGCTAGATTAAATTTAAACATTTTAAACACCTTCTAGCACAATCCAGCTGAAATAAACAAATCAGAGAGGTAGGCTCTTGCAACAATTAGGGGAAACTTTTGGAGTTAAAAAAAATTAACTTTAAATCCTAGCCCCTACTCTTAATCTTCAACGAGTTAATTAATCTCCCTGAACTTCAATTTTCCTTCTGTGAAATGAAGATATGAGATAGCTTTTACGAATCATGGTACCTCAATATCTAGAAAGTGTTCAATAAATAGTACCTATTTTATTAATAGTTAATATTGCTTCTTTCCTTCATTCTGCCTTTTCCCCCTTCCTTCCTTCCCTTTCTATATAAAAAAATTAATGTTATAATCATTCACGAGTTTCACCTTTACATAACCCAGACATGAAGGCGATTTCTCTGTTATAATACTTCTGAAAACAGTGAAAATAAATCATTCAGTAAATGTGTGTACAACCATAACAAAAGTTATTATTTCTCTCAAGTGACTGCCATTTCAAGGAAAGCATTAAACTAACAATGACTAAGAAAGCACCATTTTAAGAAGCCACATACTCACATAGATTTCTTACTACCACACACACACACACCCCTTGGGAATCAGTTCTTGGGAATCATTAATGGTAAACAACTATTTATGCCAGGTAAACTGGTAAATGCCAAAGCTAAATGTTAAAGTTATAAACATTCCTACAGCTTCAGAAGATGGCCATACAAAGTATTAGCTATTAGCATAACATTGTAAACAATTTGTCATTAAATAACGTAAGCTGTTAGGTAGATCTATCATTTTATAAAATCAACAGTTAAATGCCTTTTATTACCAAAAAAATACCTTTTATCACCAAAGTTTTCTTGACATTCACTTCCTAGATTTCAGCAAGTACAATGAAATGAACTTAAAACTGAGTAATTCCATTGTTCTGCCACTCTTTGGAAAGCTTTCAAAACCTGCTCAATTAGCAAAGTAAACCTTTTGTTTGTTTCTAGATCTTATTTCTTTCCTTCTTTCTTCTTGTCTTCCTGTGTATTCTTCTTCAGGCAATTAACAAATTGTGTGTGTTAAACTAACATATCTCACTGCCTCAGCGATTCCTACTAACCTGCAGATGTTCAAATTCCATCTTCTTGGTGGAAACATTTTGCTTTATCTTTTCTGGAGACAGGTCCTGCCAGACCTTTCCTACTCTGCATGTGGCTTTCCCACTACAGAACTAGATGCTCTCTCTAACCATCTGAGGGCCAACCAGGACTTCCAGCCTGCCATCTCAGCCTGCTCTAATTCAGAGTTTGGAAATTGCAAAAAGAAAAAAGAAAAGAAAAAAAAAATCCATCCTCTGAAGCAAGTTCACAGTCTCTTCTTCAGAGACTAAGACCTGCCTCCCACACCACTTACTGGAGCCGGTTTCCTGACTCAGCTACTCCTCCTAGCACTTCCTTTGCAAATGCAGCATGAGCAACGTGGATGAATTAGATGGAAAGGCTTCTGTAGAGACTTATATCTTCCAAGCAAGTAATCGATAAATTTTAAGCATCCTAAAATAAACACCCATAAGCAGTGAATGGTTTGGAATTTAAACAAATGGTTTTTGATCTGCTTCAAAGTCAGCTAAACATTTCCCTCTGCATGAGGCTCTTTTCAGGGATACACAATAATAAAAATCTCAAGTTTTAGCCACTATTTAAAAAAAAAAAAAGGCATCTAATTGGTTTGGATATGCCAGTCTCCAGATAGACAGCTTTATTTTTTTTTAATGATGTAAAGAGTCCTTTTAGGGACTAACAAACTGCAGACTGTTCAAAAATTTTGGAAGTAGGAATTATTAAAAATCAATTCTCAATAAAGCATTACCCATCCAGTCTCCCAAACTAAGAAACCTTGATCTTTGACAACCCTGCACCTCCTAAATTCAGAAAGTCACCAAGAGCAATCATTTTCATCTCAGATGTGTCTCTAGACTCTGTTTCTTACTCATCCCAATCACTCTGGGCTCTCAGACTTAGTTTAAAATAATCTCTGACTCGGGCACCACATCCTGGCAGCTCATTGTCCACCACATAGAAAATCATCTTCCAAAGCACAGATGAGCATGTTCCTTCCTGCTACTAAAAATCTTTGAGGCCTGCAATGATTCTGAGATAGAACTGGGACTGCTGATGTGCACGGGAAGATGCCCTCAATGACAGCCATCGCCCATCCCTGTCCCCTCCAATCCTTCACAGTCACCCTTGTTTCTGCCACCAGGATTGCTCACCATTTCCTGGATGTGTCAGGATCTTTCAGAGCCTGATGCCTCTGATGCAAAAATCAGGGTTTTTTTTTTCCCCCTAAGAACAACTTATCTTTCCCACACTGCATACTCCTACTTAACCTTCAAGTACTAGTTCAACTACCATCTTTCTAGAGTGGGGCCTTCCTTCCCCTTAGCCTGGTGGATTTGATCGCTGCATGTCCTATGTTCCCACAGCACTTTGCACTATCTGCTGTATGCACCAGCATTTACTGGGTTTCAACTCAGTAAATTTCTCTCTCAAACGTTGTCCCTCTGCTCCCCATTTCTAACTAGAGCATAAATTCTCCTAAGACACAGATTGTGTATTATTAAGTGGGTAAGCCCCGTGGATATTAACACATATTGAATCCCCCACTACATATTAGCTTATCATGATCTGACAAAAAGTGCATGCAATTTAAACCAGGCAGCTTCTGGGTTTAATTCCTAGCTCCTTTTTTTTTCTAGAAACTGAGCAGCTGAAAGGACACGAGTGAGAGGCTATAGTGTTATTGGGGCTGATGACAAGGTTTTGAACCTGGGAGAGAATAAGAATAGTAATGCCACTCCAAGAAAGTGGGGCCACTTGATGACATTTTGCACAGGAGTCTGGTTTTAGATATGTTGAATCTTAAGAAGCCACTGGAGGTTTTCAGCAAGCAAATAGAGATGAAAATTAGAGCCTGCAGAAGTGACTGGAGTTGGCAGTCTATCTATAGGTCAGTGTGCATGCAGGTGCATGTGCATAAAGACAAAAAGGAGGGAAGGGGGGAGAAACCTAAGGACTTTACATTGGGAAATCTCTATATTTTTTGCAGCAGGAAAAAGAGGAAACAATAGCATTTTTCAGCAAGCCAAGTGAAGAGGAGTTTTCAGGAAGTATTCATTAATTGCCTCAAATCCCACCAGAGTAATGGAAGATGAATTCTCACAACTAAGGGAAACATAACGTATTTTCCAAAATATCTTAAATACCATGATGGGCTAGAAATTAGATAATAAGGAGTCAAAGATTAAAGTAGAAGCATATTCTCCAGAACTTTTGCAAGCAGAGGAAATCCACATAAGAGCAAGCTAAGGATGCTCCCAGAAAACTGCAGACTTCCTAGTAAAATTAGGAAAAGCATCCCAGCTCAGAGAGGGTGGAGGTGGATGGTTGCTGATGAGAAGAGTGGAAAGCATTTGAAACAGGAAGGGCCACCGGCAGGCAGCGATGGTGGAGAATGAAATGTCCACCAAGCTGTAAGCAGACAGCTCAGAGCCTCTGGAAAGTTCAGTGGATTTTGCCGCCATTTTTGTAACTCTCACCAATAATTGCTGACAGCTCTGAGTAAGGGAGGAGGACGTGATGAATAGCAAAGTAGACACTCTATAAGGTCAAAAGGCTGAGAAATGCTAAGATAATAGTGGGCTTCTCTCTGGTAGATCTGCTGAGTAGAGCAGCAAGGGTTCCAGAAATAGAATTTCCTGACCTGCTATTCTGGGCATGCTGTCTGTGCTTAATCCTGTAGCTCACACAAGAAGTAGGCACACGTGACAGGGCCATCGCGCTGAGGTTCCCCAGCAATTAAGAGAACAGCCCAGGAAGAGGAAAGCCTGATGTGGCATGAATCTACTACATGACGCTGTTGCTGGAACGAATTTGGAAATGGAGGCAAAGGGTCAAGCATATAGAACTCACCCTGCCCCCTCCACACACACCTCCCTTCTGGCACTGTGAGAGTAAAAGATCCCAAGGAAAGGCCTACTGTGGAATAAATTTCAAAAACTATGGTATTATAGAAGGAAACCAATTTTGAGTTAAGGTATCAAAAGAAAGGAATTTGGGGAGCTCAGAGTATCAAAAAGGACCCAGAGAAGAGCACAGGTTGAGAAGGGGCCTGCAGAGGGCAGAAGGTCAGAACTTCATTAGATGGAGGGCAGAATTATGTGTGGACTGTAAATGCCAGAGTACATGGCCATACCCACCCATAAGAAGGAATAAGAAGAGCTGTTAGCAGGGGTTAATTTAGAACAGTGAGACTTATTTTTAAAGTCCATTGGTTCCCGTGCTGTGCTACACAGGCAGTTCTGCTCAGTGAGAGGCTGAATTATGCTCATTGGTGATGCAGTCCTATAATTAGATGGCAACACCTCTCAAACTGAGGCTGGGGATGGGGGAGAGGACATCTAAGTCCTATAACAAAGATTTTCTTAAGCAAAATAAGAAACCGCATTCACAATTTCACGTGACTCCCCTCTCTCAGAATCCAGACTTCACACACACCAGAGCATACATTTTCTCAAAGGTGTTAGCTGAAGGTGAGGTTTACAACCTGCGTCAGGAAAATACACTCAAAGCAGAAGTAGCGCATACATTAAAAGCTGCCTGTTGGGTCTCTTTTCACAGAAAGAGAAGCTAAAATAAGGGCTTAGCCTTAAAATTTGTCACCAACCGCTTACAGCACAGGAAGCAAGCTGGAACTGAGATTAGATTTGTTATAAACTCTGCTACTTATAGACGAGGGTGCCTAGCTGGTGCTTAGAATGGGAATTGACTCAACACTTAGTGGAATATATTGCCATTATGGCTTCAGTTATTATTATCGCCATTTAAAAATAAGGTCTGCCTTCACAATGCAGTGCTTAGATCTACTGAGCTCAAATATAATTAAACAGAATAAAGCAGAGAATTTGAATGAAGCAGAGAATTTGAATGTGGCCATTTCTAAAGACCACATATTTAAACTAATGTAACAATTGGGATTTAGGAACCAACACATTTATCCATGCTATTATCCATGTATACTCCCATTGAGAAGACAGTTTGTTAACATACTTCTCATTTCTACTACACATTACTTATTTTCTGGAGCTAGGGACAAAGGAAGGGCTGTTAGAACCTTGTCCCTCTGCCTTTGAACATACTTGTGAAATGCTAACACATTTGTATTCACAGCCAGTAATGATTATTTGAAAATAGATTCAGAGACCTCTGCATAATAGGCACAATGGTTAAGAGCAGACATTTCAGAGCCTAACAGACCTAGATTTGAATCACCTTTGCTAATTATCATGACCAGTTTCCTTCTCACTGAAAATGAGCATAACAAAACTCCAAAGGGTGGTATAAGGATCAAATGCAGTATGTCAGACCCTTAGCAAAGTAAGAGCTCAAAACATGCCGACTACTGTTATTAAAAGAGTCATTAGAGATCAGTTTGCCTTTTACTAGTGATATCACACAGTCAAAGTTGGGAAACAAAATTAATTCTCATTACCTAGCTCCATAACTCTCTAGCTGGATTTTAGTCTCAGGTTATTATTAAATGTCAATGTGAACTTAAAGTCTTGATTTAGCAAAGTTGTAAGCAAAATCTGCCTTCCTTGTATCTTTTTCTTAGGCTTTTCTTGTGTATTTTACCTTGTAACAACTTTCCTCATGCTTACATTGTTTCTTGTTCATCACAAAAGGGAACATGGGGTGGGCTAATGTCTTTTTCATTAATAATCATTTTACCTGTGTACAGAAGGGACCAACCAGTTTCTGTGTACACTATTTGTTGACTATGTCTGCTGAATAGTGGACCTCAGGTTTTCATTTGCAATTCAGCAGGTCCATCAACATCCATGATCTTTATATCTTGATATAAACTCCTGTATAAAGTTTTACACAAATCCTTAAGGTGAAAAAAAATATTTTGCTGAGAGTTAATCATTCAGCTAAAGGAGATAATCCTTTAGCAAATTCAACTTAATTAAAAATCTGTTTTATCTAAAGAAGAAGGTATGTTATTTTTAACCTATCAAGAGACTTTAATAGAGTGACATTTCAGAAGAAGACAAAAAAATACTTTAACTGTATCAACATTAGTATTTATACATAGCAGATTACTTACACCAATGTTACTGTAGCCTTAACTATATCCGTATTTGTTTTCATCTGTGCTTGGGAAAAGAAATCCATAACTGCTGTTTTCTTGAGCAATAAACTCCCATTTCTCTCCAATTTTAAAAATTTACCTAACAAATTGATTTTTAAAATCAGAACTATTACAATTTTCCAGTGAAAATATTTTACAGTGTGAAATTGAAAATGTCTTCCAACTACTCTGTAAATTTGGAAATGAAGTAATATTCTGGGAATTCCCCTTGCATAATTTGAAATGCCCAGCAGAGGGCAGAGCTAAAGATTTGATGCCTGAATCCCTGCGCATGAATGAGAAGAAATTTCCAAAATGAGGCTGAGAGTTCTATTTTTGACTGAAATTTAGCATCTCAGTTGCTATATTTGCTGAGCTTAGAAACATGCCAAGAAGAAATGTCAACCTAATAATCTCTTCAGCAAAAATTGGGGAAATAAAAAAATCAACACTGCAATAATTTTTTTTTTTTTTTTTTAGATTCAAGGTCTCACTCTGTCACCAAGGCTTGATGGCTTGAGTACAGTGGCACAATCATAGTTCACTGCAGCCTTGAACTCCTGACCTAAAGCAATCCTCCTACCTCAGCCTCCAGAGTAACCAGGATTACAGGCTCAAGCCCCTATGCCCAGCAATAAAATAATTTAATGTAGTAGCAGTGCTGGAATTAGTAGAAAAAATGGAATAATGTAACATTACTAGTACCTTGTTCATTTTATGCATACAACTGAGGTATTATTAAATAATTTACAAATCAAATATCACATATACTTGGTATATGTGATAAAGGTAAAGAGAAAATATCTGTAAAGATAATATATAAAAAGTAATTTTATGTCTGTATGTGTGTTACATAGTAACTTCTTAATGTATAATGTGTGTCCTATAGACAAGATTACTGCAAAAGTTTTTCATACTTTTCTAGGGTTTTCTGAAACTTTGGTAAACAAAAATTATTTTATTCTCAGTATTATTTCTCAGTATTTATTCTCAATATTCTTTAAAGTTTCCTAAACTTTAGGTAACTTTAATGTTTCCTAATCCCTGGTATTTCAGAAAAAAAAAACATGCTGATAATTATATAAAGGAAGAAGCAAAAGGAAGAAAAATCCTGAGGATTAGGCCTATGGGTGCAGTATACATTGAATAAGAGTAAATATAATTTTTTTAAAGATAGAATTGTTATTTCATCTATGTTTCTAGATCTAAACATCTGCATTTTACATCTTAAAGTTTTTTGTCTTTTTTTTTTTTTTACAAATAAGAACTAAATTGTTAAACAAAATCCTTGTAAGAAATAAGAAGTCAAGTTAATTCCACTAAAGATTCTGTTAACCACATGGAAACCAACTCAATCTGTCTTTCAGCTGAGCAGTTTCTCAATTAAACGCAAGAAGTTAACCAAAGCCTTAATGAGCAATCCAGGGGAAATGTTCCGTCATTAAGCTTAGTTTTAGCACAGCACTCTCATCAGCTGAACTGGAACGCTTGAGAATTCAAAGGTAGGACCTCCTTTGAGCTAAGAGCAGCTTCCACATTGAAGTAGCAACTAATATTCACAGAACACACTTTCTAGAGCAAGGTTTCCCTATACTTGGCTGACCAAAAACCCATATTCCCAGAATCCACCCTCAGATCTAGTCAGACTTTCCACAAGTGGAGCCCAACAATCCGAATTTTAGAAAGCTCCCGGGTACCACAATAATACAGAAGAGAGTATCCTAAGATGAAGCTGCTGACCTAGCCAGGAAGTAGCTAATGGAGGCCCAGGTAAGCCAGAAAGAGGAGGCCAGGCACAGTGGCTCATGCCTGCAATCCTAGCACTTTGGGAGGATCGCTTGAGCCCGGGAGTTTGAGACCAGCCTGGGCATAAAGAGACCCCCATCTCTACCAAAAACAGAAAAATTAACTGGGCAAGGTGTCACACACCTGTAGTCCCAGCTACTCAAGAGGCCGAGACAGGAGGATCAGTTGAGCCCAGGAGTTTGAGGCTGCAGTGAGCTATGATAACAAAAATGCACTCCAGCCTGGGCAACAGAGTAAGATCCTGACTCCAAAAAAAAAAAGGTACGGTATCATCCTCAGGTTAAAACATCTCTAGAAATTGTAACAAGATTGGATTTGGTTTTTTTAAAAATCACTCTTTCATGGAGAAGGAACGGAAAAGAGTAAGAGCAGAACCGCAGAGACCAATTAGGAGACTGTTTATGGCTCGAGTCCAGGCATAAGACAAAGGTGGCTTGGACCAGGGTGATGGCAATAGAGGGGAAAAGGCCACAGATTGGCCAAAGAGGTTAGAGAAGGGCACAAGATGTGGAGTTGGCTTTCTTGGGTTAGGATTCCATCTTAATAAACAATGTGACCCTGGCCAAGTTGCTCACCCTAAGTCTCAGTTTTCACATCAGAAAATGGAAGTCAAATTCAATAAATTATTTAAATTAAAATTTGTTAGTTGAATTGATCACGTTAAAACACTTGGCAAAGTGCTTGCTTGGCCCTCAGTAAGTGATGAATCATGGCATAAAGAAACAAGAAACAAAAAGTCCCAATTTTCTTTGACTCTGTCCTCTATTTCTGCCACCTGAAGTGGGAGGAACCAAGGAGACCCACTTGGACTCACAAATCTGCATCCACCATGGGATCTAATTCCATCTTACCCAGAGGAGAACAGTATCCACCATTAGGTCTTCACAGCCTATCTCCAAATGAGTCTAAAATTCCCACTCTAGCAAAATAACATTTTGGAGGACATACCTGTAGCAGTTGTTAAGTGAGATGGCACAATAGTGATATCAGATTGGTGTCCACTAATTCAGGGGCAAATTCTTAAATATCAAGTCCAAATAACTTATACTGAAAGTGAATTTTTTTTTTCTTGCTAAATAGCAAGTCAGGCACTCTTCACTATACACTTGTTTTTTAAATCATTTGCAAAACAGCATACGTAGATCACTGTTGTTCAGTTGCATAGTTTATACCTGGGAAGGAGAGGGATTATAAGCATCAACAGATGGCACCCTCAGAGACCAGCTAATTCCGGCATGAGTCTCAGAAACTGTCTCCTGAGCGCCCCCTGTCTGCAGGGTATTGTGTCAAGTGCTGCAGTGTTCTGAGGTTCATGACGCAGGATTTCTGCCTCCGCCCCCTTGGCTTGGCTTCTGCTGCCAATCTATTTTGAATCTGAAAATTTCTTCATATTCCAGTAAATACTGTGTGCATTTTAAATATACTATTAAGACGAAATGCTTTTCTCCACCCCATCCTGTGATCCTGGGACTGTGGCTCTTCTCCATCCTTCTTCAGTAAACATAATCAAAATACAATCAATATTTACCAAAACCTACCCGGTACCTTGAGAAGCTCAGTATCAGAAAACAAGGATGACAACTAAGCCACAACATTCCTACCTACAGGCTTAAATGTGGGCTCTCTCCCAACTTCAGAGCTACTGGGACACTAACTTCTGATCCGCACCCTTTAGTCACTGATCAAAACCATCATCTTCTCAGACAGCTGCTTCCCCGATGAATCACTGACTCCAGGCTTTTCACATTGAGCATAATGGAAATTGGAATCTGAATTACCTGGTTCCAACTGCGGTTTGGTTTTAAGTAGCTGGTTTCCCAACCAGCTGAATGGCCCAACTCAACCACCTGACTTCTGAGGCTTTCTCTCCTGAGCCCCAGATACAAATAACCAATTGCTTTTTGCATATATGTAAGCAGATGCCCTCAAATTCGGTATGATCTAAATTGAACTATCTTTGCAACCTGTTCTTCATCTTGTATTTTACACACAGTAAACCACAGCACCCTGGACCCTATGGCTCAAGCCAGAAACCCGGACATATCCTCGTCTCTGCCCTCTCCCTCACCTTTATGCCATCAATCAAATCCCCAAGGCTTGTCATTTCTCCCTTCTAAAGCAGCAGTGCTTCTCAAAGTGTGGTCCCCGGACCGGCAGCATCTGCATCACCTGAGAACTCCTGCCCCATCCCAGACCTTCTGCATCACAAACTCTGGGAGTGGAGCCCAGTTATTTGTGTTTTAACAAATCCTTCAGGAGATTCTGACTCTCAAGAATTTGAGATTGGTATGAGTAACCACACTAATCTGCCCTTTTTTCATCCCAAGTTTCTTTTCCAAATACAAGTCATATTATTTTATTAATTATTATAGTCGCAAGCGAAGAAAGTTAAGATGTATAATTTGTTAAAGGAAAGCTGAATATTTTGTACTTGTGCAAGACCCTGAATATTTCGAAGTCTTTTAAAAGGAAAAAAAAATGTGTAACCAGGTATAACATTTTTTAAAAAACAAAAAGATCTTCTACTGCCTACCTGTTTCCGAGTTGAGGGCAATACATCCCTCTCTTGGATTGTTCCAACAGTCTCCTCAGAGTCTTCAGCCTCCAGACCACACCCACGGCACACCCCTCAGTCCGTACTTCACCAACGCCCAGAATGCTCTATTTTACTTTATTTTATTTTTATTTTATTTATTTAATTTTTATTTTTTTGCGACAGAGTCTCGCTCTGTCACCCTTAGCTATCAAGAGTTCAGTGGCATCATCCGAGCTCACAGCAACCTCAAACTCCTGGGCAGCTTCCCGAGTAGCTGGGACTGCAGGCACACAAGCTATGATGCCCAACCGACTTTTCTATTTTTAGTACAGATGGGGTCTTGCTTTTGCTCAGGCTGGCAACTCCTGAGCTCAAGTGATCCTCTTGCCCTCAGCCTCCCAGAGTGCTAAGATTATAGGCGTGAGCCACCGTGCCCAGCCCAGAGTGTTCTCTCTATTAAATAAAAATGGGAATCTGATCAGTCACACTCCTCCACCTAACACCCTCCAGTGGCTTCCTACTGCTCTCAGGTTTAAGGTCCAATTCCTAGACCTTTTTTTCTAGAAGCTTCACAAATGGCCCAGGGTACCATCCAGCATCATTTCTTAAGACGTCTCCTCTGCTCCCACTGTGACCCTAGCCTCCAGGCGTACTGACCACCCAAAACTCTTCTATCACCTCCCCTTAAATACTGTGCCACCGTGTCTGTTCACCCACTAGCCACTTTTGACAGTGAGCTACATAAGTACAGAAAGAGGATGCACATTTTTCATAGAAAAATTCCATAAACATTGTGGGACAGGCTAGTGACTACATAGGGTTAGAAATAGAAAGAAAAGTCAAATTCTCAGAATAAATTCATCTTTTATATGTTACCTGATTATAGACGATGGGTCAACTACAGCCTGCAAGCCAAAACTGGCCAGCTGCCTGCTTTTGTAAGCAAGTTTTCTTAGGAAACACGGCCATGCTTATCCACTGGGCATTGTCCATGGCTGCTTGTGCAGTGCAACAGCAGAGTTGAGTGGTTGTGACAGTCACTGTAAAATATTTACTAAGGCCTAAAATAGTTCCTATCTGGCCCTTCATAGGAAAACCTTGCCAACCCCTGATCTAGACAATAAAGATAATAAAAAGAGAATAAAGTTTTGTTCAGATTTCCAAAGTCCAGTAAAAATTGAAAAGAAAAAAAAAAAAAAAGCCCTCTAAGCTCCTAAACGGGATGATGTTTTCCCATTTGAAGGTGCCTTCACCTTGACATAGATTCCCAATTCTATACTTCTCCTGGCTCTTGGGATGAGGGAAAGGTCACAAGAAATACAAGTCACATCAACAGAACTAATTAATAGTCAATGCATATCCAAGAGCAGTATAAGAAAAGAAAATCTTCACAGAAAAGTTGGGCTGAGTCACCCATTTTAATAAAAGTCCATCACACAAACTCAAAATGAATTCTGAGTCACCCAACACTGTTTGCCAAATGGGTGATAAAAAGCACCGATTGTGAAAGCCAAAATGGATATCTAAGACAGCATAATCCTTTCAAGTGAGGAAAAACAAATTATAAAGAAGAAAGTATGTCATTGCCTTAAAAAAAAAGTGTGACTGCTACAAATGTGTTTTTTAAAAAATTCATCTTTCTAAGCTTCAATTAACTTTATGGTTAGTGAACATTCTAAAATCCAGAAAAGTATTGACTGGTAGCACTAGCTACCAGAAAACTTCATGGTGGGGGGAAGTAAGAATAATTACCATTACTACTTTTGCAACAATACTCTTGAATTGAGCATAATGGGAGGGGGAAAAATTACCTGTTTTGCCTTCTGAAATAAAATAAACACATATTAGAAATTTACTAAATCATATATATGATCAGAAATATAAAATAATCTCAAAATACATTTAAACATGATATTCTCAAAGTATGCTTTAAAATACATATAGCTTGAACAAGCCTGATGTGTTGGCATGCACTTGTAGTTCCAGGCACTCTGGAGGCTGAGGCAGGAGGATCACTTGAGCCCAGGAGTTTGAGTCCAGCCTGGGCAACATAGTGAGATCCTACTTCATTAAAAAAAAAATGCTTAAACACATACGTATAAAAACTTGAGTACTAATGACTACAGCATCCAGTCATAGAACCATTCATTGAGTGGGAACAGGACAAACTACCATAAATTGCAGAAACAAAAAGAAATGTGACAGAGTCCTTTTTAAAATGATAGAGTCCAGAGAAATAACAATATTTAAAATATGTATTAAAAGCCTTTGACTTCACAACGAACTATCTGACTACAAAGATGGTGAACATAATTTGACCCACCAAATAATCAATATTGTGGTAAAGAAAAATTATCAATACTGGGCAATTTTTTCTTAAACCATACAACAAGTATACAGATTTCAAAGAAAGAAATCAAGTTGGAACTTGTTAATACATAGCCACTTATTACATTCTTTATGAAATAAATCTATTTCATAATTTAAAATAAAATTGAATAAAAAGATGCCCGTTAGAGATAACTGAGAATAGTAAGCAGATCTCTTCCTGTTTATATCTATTGATGGTTCCTATGAATAATTTTACCTCATGGGAATTATCTAACCAATAAAATCAAACTTATTCCATGTGGTAGAGTTCCTTAAAAAAGAAGATCAATCCTGTGTATCAAACCAACCTCCAGCCCTTTTTGGTTCTTCTCTGTCTTAATTAATGAATTCAAGGTGAAGTAGAGGTCCTTATTCTTTGGTGAGGTGTAAAAGAAAGCAGAACCTTTCCTTCTTTCATGCCACATTATTTATAAAGGTTACAGACACTCACACATGTACTCACAGAGAGCTAAATAAGTAAGTCGTATGCCAGTATTTGAGTGTGATACTTCTACAGACAGAACCCGGGGAGGCACGGAGTCACTACAGAATGGCCATGAACATAACGCCAAGTGGGCATGACCAATTCACCTTCACAGTTACCTCCCCAAAGCTTTTCCTACTCCCTGCATTTCCTTTCTACGCCATCCAGAAAGATGTGAGGGAGTGTGGTCTGGGGAAAAAATGTGGTCATTACAGCAGCAAAATCAAGAGTAGCAAATGGATTAAGAAAACAGGATGGCAATAAGCCCAGAAGCAGAGATCCAATATGGAGTTAATTCCCAGACTAATTAACTCTGGAGCAAATCCGTATGCCATCCCAACTTCCATCTTCTCGCCCTTCAGCTGTTTATAAAATTATCAAATATAGGCTGAGCATGGTGGCTTACACCTGTAATCTCAGAACTTTTGGAGGCTGAGATGGGAGGGATCACTTGAGGCCAGGAGTTCGAGACCAGCCTGGGCAACATGGGGAGACTCCATCTCTAGAAAAAATTTTAAAATTAGCTAGGTGTGGTGTTACATACTTGTAGTCCCAGCTACTCATAGGTAACCCCTGATCATTCAAAATAACTCAGTTAATATATTCTCCAGGTGCTCTTCTCCTCAGCCACCAGGGCTTTCCTTACAGTTCTCTCTCCACAAAATCAAGGCATGTTAATATTTGTTGAATGGCTATGTCAGGTTCTACAATAAGAACTTGAAAGACAATAATTATAAAGAGTAATCACTAATAATCACCTGACACGATGTGCCAGACATTGTGCTAAATGCTTTATAAATAAATGTCACCTAATCTTCAAAACATGCCCAGAAGTAGACATTATGTATTACGCATGAAAAATTTAACATGATCTTGGGTAAATGTCCTAAGCTCTTAAGTAGGTGGAGGAAATGGAATTAGAATCCAGTCCAGGACCGGAGCCCACCTACTCCATCCATTCTGGGAGACCTGTCAGGTGAACACAGGGACATGGCATTACATGCAAATGGATTTGCTCCAGGGGACACCTTCACACAAAATTTAATTCTCATTTGGGCATGACATGTCACAAAGGACATCCATGCAATAGGTCCTTCTAGAGAGGAAATGCAGACTTAGATAGTTAGAAGGTGTCTCAGGTGTCTCAGAAGGTGACTGAGAGACAATGGCTTCTAATCCTGAACAGCAGCCTATGACCAAGTAGAACTTAACCAGGGAATAACAGTTGGGGCGGAAGCCCATGGAGCCCTGGGGGTGAGAGAAAGCGTGGTGGGTAGCACTTTGGCACAGTAAGCGTTTGGAGGAACAGAAAGGGAGTGAGCCATGAGATGCAGAAGTAGGACAGTGTTGAAAGGTAGGAGGAAGACCATGGAGGTCCAAATGATTTGGGCTTCATTCTGACAGAGAGATCATTAAAGGTTTTATGTAGAAAAATGATATGATCAGATGGACGTATATCACCGGGTTTCTCAACCTTGGCACTACTGACACCTTGTGCTGGATAGCTGTTGGGGGAAGCGGAGGACGTCCTGTGCATGGTAGAATGCCTGGCAGTGCCCTTGTCCTCTACCCACTAGATACCAGCCGCACCCCTCTCCCCACCGTGACAGGCAACCAAAAATGTCTTCAGTCATTGCCAAATGTGCCCTGGAGGGCAATATGACCAGGATCTGAAAAACCACTGGACTAGATTGAAGAAACCAGACTGGAGACCAGTAACTGGCAAACCCAAGAAGGTGAAGAGAAGAAGCCCAGTGTGATCATCCAAGCAAGTGAGGACCGAACCTGAAAGGTGATTTTCCTGATTCCCTCTCACATTATACAATACGGCCTTACAATGCAGCCCTCCATAATCATCTAGACAAAATTCCAAGTCTGCCTGTGCGAAACCTTCTCTACCTTTGAAGTCCATATGATCCAGTAGTGTCATCATTCTTCCCTCTTCATCAAGGACATCTACAGACCTTTTTGGTACAGCCTTCACTAGTCAAGGACTTTATATCATGTGGCCCTGTGTCTGCTTCTTAATACCAAATCATCCACAATCCTGTGGGAATTAAATCCCAGCCAACGCCCTGAGCCTCTCAATACTACGGACATGCGGCATTCCCTCCACCATGGGATGGACTTTGGAAGCAGTAGAACACCCCACCTCTGAAATCTCAAACACCAATATTCTTTTCCTCTGGCCACAACCTCCAACAAATCCATTCTCTCTGTATTCTCACTGCACCTGTCCATTCTTCACCATCCTTAAGAACTCCAATCTTTTGGTTCATCAACATTCTCTTAACTTATTATAATTATTTGCTTATCTTTTAGCATATAACCTATGGTCTATGCCAGCAATATCAGCTCCCTTGCCCTCTAGGAATTGCCACCATGATGTCCAAAACAATCACAAATTCTAGATGTCCAAAACAGAACTATCTTGCCTGAAACCTATTCCTTTTTTTAGTATTCTGACTCAGAGTACCTCAGAGATGCAAATCAGAAACCCAAAGAAATCATCAACTCCACTTCCCCACATCTGATCAAATGGCAAGTCTTATCGATTCTAAATCCTAAATATTCCTCGTATCTGTCTCTTTCCATTCCCACTACCTCTGTTTCAGTTTAGACACTTTTCTGATCACCCAGAAGCTAATTTTAATTCTCTTCAATCCATTCTCCATTCTGGGACCAGAGTGATATTTTATAAATGCCAACCGGTTTATGGCTTAACTACTCAAAATTATTCAAAGCATCCCCAGGGGGACATATATGTCTTTGTTTCCATGTTTGGCCTCCTTTCCATCCTTCATTCTCCCAATGTACACTCCAGAAATACTTACTAATAGTGCTCACATGAACCTCCCTGCTTTTATATGTGCTGCCCAGTATACAGACGTCTCCTTTTATGGCTCCTCTCTGCAGCAAACTCCTACTCATCCCTCAAGTCCCTCAAGTCTTGCCCCATGCATTATCTCCTGGACTACCAAGGAGAACCACTTAACCCGTCCCCTTTGCTCCTTCTACTGTACCTGTCTCCACTAGGACCCCAAACATGATTACAACCTGTGGTGACAGTTAACATACACAGGACACTTATCATATGCCCATGTTGTACAAAATGTTTATCTATATTGACACTTTCCTCTCACTCGGAAACTACTACATTATGCCCCATTTTACATAAGAAACAAACTTTGAGAAATTAAGCCATTTACCTAAGTTTTCACAGGAAATGGTAAATCCAGGATGGTTTGATTATAGAGTTCACTTCAGACGCTAAACTCCAATAATTTATCTGCACATTTTATGTCTTTAAAACAGACAATAATCCCGTTGGGAATAGAGGCTTTCTTTTCATCTTTGTGTCCCTAGGAAGGTAGGGGGCAGGGCAGAAGGGAAGAGTTGAAAAAAAAAAAACTTAAAACAGTTATAAGTTCCATTTATAACTATGGAAATCATAGTTAAATATCAAGAAGCCAATCTAATATAGAAGACAAAGTCAGTCTTCTTCAAAAAGAGTTGAAGGAATTCCATGAAATGGCAAGAATGAATTGAAAAATCAAAGATATTCAGAATATAGAGGGGAAAAGACACATTTCTTCTAAAAAAAAGACACATTTCTTCTCCCAAAATAAGAGGCAATGGGATACTTTTGAGCATGTGATTGTTTATTAAAAACACAGAACTCATTTGAACTTCACCCAAGGAAATCCTTATTTGAGTGGCCTGGGGGGTGTGATATTGGGATACTGGAATATTGAGAAGGAAACAAAGTCAGAGCACACTAAATACCTCTGCAGTGCAATATTTACACAGTGTACAGATGTCTTCCAACTTTTATAATGAACCTACAGATAAACCATTAACCTGAAAAGCACACCCTAAAGATACAAGTGTATCTGGCAGAAGCTGGGAGGTTGATGGGGCTCAAACTAGGCGGAGGCACTAACAGTCTAATTTTACAAGGTGGGTGGGGCAGCAAGAGATATTATCTAAAGTTGATGAACAACTGCAAAAAGTCATAAGCATATTTTTTAAAGTTCAAAAAATTATCATTAAATTGACACTAGAAATAGCAATATTAACTATATTGGAAGAAATGGGGAAGGACAACATAGGAGTATAACTGAGCTAAATCCTCACTGTGGGTGACAGTTAAAAGGCAAAGTCAAGAGCAGTGTCAATAAGGGAATCAGCAAACATAAAACACTGCAAGTCAACATGGCTAATATGAATTTTGATAAATAAAATCTTATATTTACTAATGACTTCTACATTGAGATTATAAAGATGTCTTCAAGGAAATGTAACTAAAATAATTCTAAAAGCTAGTCTGAAAAGTTATCGTTTTAATGCCACCTTTAAAAGAAAAAAATTTTGAGAGTTGATGCTGTACAAAAATATTTTAAAAATAAATATATGGCAAACTTTACATAGATGTATGTATATGAACGTATATGCTCTTAGAGCTGAAAGCTATGTCAAGGCTTTTTACTGCTTCTCAGAAAAGATTTGTGTGGGCTTGACTAAATAGCATCTAAGTATTCTTCCTGTTCTGAAAAAAAATGAACTCACATGCAAATAATCATTTCTGTTTGTTCACCTAAGTCGTCTTTCTGCCTATGGTGACAATGATTAGACTACATTCCATTAGTTTTCTGAGAGTGGCTGCTGCTGGTTTTGGTTAATGACTTGTCTTTCAACAGGTTCAAGATCTTGTTTCTTTTATTCCTTTTTAGCCTGAATTTCCATGTCTTCCTTGTCTTTAATTGTAGCTTCACTCACACGCTCACCCAAACCTATGTCCACTGACATACACACCAAGGAGCTTTTGCCCATCTTGCAAGCATGAAGAGCACCACATATTTTTAAAAAAATCAGCAGATCAGCTAAACCCAAACAAATCCAGCAGCCAAAAACATGCATCCAAAAATATCCCACTAGACAGACATGTAAGATAAATTCATAAAAGATTAAAGTTATAATCACATACCCCTGAAAAACACACTTGAGCCAAGTTAACTTGCTTGACTCCTGGTGATGGAAATGGATAATGTGATATCTGCCCTAGTTATGATTAAAGAAATCCTAGAAGAGTTTGTTAATGGGTAATCAACTATTATGTAAGATAAGTGTGGTTGGCTGGAAAACAGCTGCTGATGAATATGACCCAGAAAAGGGGATCTCATTATGAATAAAAGCAGGAGAAAAATGACTAGAAAAGGTTCCGGAAGGAAAAAAAGAAGTCTTTCCTTAGACCACAAGAAAACCCCATGATCTACAGCTTAACAATCTAATCTACTAAGCAGAAGCAGTAGCATTATCCCTGTGTTTTCTCTTACTAGCTTTGGAATAGGTCTAGCTTAGAATTTTATTTGAGACATAAACCCATTCCTCTCCCCCTAAAGGCAAAAAGTCAATACGAGGATATTATCAGAGAAAAAGAAATATGCCAATAGTTTGTGTGTCCCCAGATTAGTCATGGAAATGGAAAGAGATGATGCAACAACGTCATTAGGCCCATAAAGCAGCTCAATTTTTACTCTTGTCTCATAGAAGCCAGTTCTTTTGATGGCTGAAAAATTTTTAAGTATTATGACCCTCATTTTGATTGGCTAATGAAGTCAATGTCATTCTGCTCAGCAAAAGGCAAAAGCTAATGTTTGTCAGGAAATAACTAGTTACTAGTTTTCTAAGTAATTTGAATCTCCTTTCAGAAGAGTATAGAATGAGCACCAGTTCTGTCCTTAGAACATTATTCTTCTAAAATGGACCTGTGTTCTCCATCTCAGTAAATGGCACCACTCTCTACCCAGCTTCTTGAAATGAAGACATCGTCCTTGATTTCCTCTTGTTCCCTTGTCCCCTTGTCTGACCCACCAGAAGTCCCATCAGCCCCATCTCCAGAACCCATCCCAACCCATGGACCCTTCTCCACCTCCCTCACCACTGTCTCTCAGTCAGCCACTGTCATAGCCTACCTGGCCTTCCTGCATCTACTCCTGCCCTCCACTCTATTATTCAAAGACCAAGCTGGATGATCCACATGAAACAAAGCCAATGTGTTCCTCTGCTGCCTAAAACCTTCCACTTAAAAAAGAAATCCATATTCCTTCCATGGCTTTTAAGATCCTGCCTGTTCTGGCTCGTGAGATCTGTCTTGTCTTCATCTCACTAAGCTTCGGCTACACAGCCCCTGGGCTGTGCCTGTGTGGGTCACACTTGTGCCCTATGTACTTGCCCCTTGACAACTTGCCTGGAACAACCTTCCCTCCGACCTGGCCTCATGGGTCCCTAGAGATGATCCCTCTGCATTCGCAACCCGTTCACTCAATCGTATCATTCCACTTTTGCTTCATAGCACGTTCTAGAATCCGATAGAATTAACTTATGCTTTTTTTTTTTTTGTATCTGTCTCTCCCCACCCTGAATAGGATGTACATTTCAGGAGAACACATTCTCTTGCTCACTAACATCTCTCCCAGCCTAAGACATTAGCTGGCCTGTAGAATGCATTTGGTAAACATTTGCGAATGAGTGAACATGATCACTCAAAGCCATCCTTAGTCTTTGAAAGTTCTTGAAACCTTAATCAAGTTAAAATGGAAAAGAAAAACATGAAGTCTCTCTATATTTTCTATAGCACTCTACAAAGCAAAATGTTAGGCCCTAAACATGTTTAAAAATAGCATGGAACTAAAAACAGAAGGGCTGACTGAAGTAGGCTAATCCATCAACTGCATCAGTAAGAGCCCCAGATCAAAACTCTCCATTGCTCTAATTACACATGGAAATGGAGAAGGAAGGAGGAACAGGGGAGAGAGGTGAGAGGAGAGGGTGCTCTTAGGGAAGGGAACAAAGTCACAAAGTCCAGGCTAGGAAGAGTGCCAGCTATGAGCTTATTCCCACAGGCTGTTCTGTCTCGAAGCACAACTGACCTCAAGGGAATTGTTGGTTAGAAAAGCTCCCAACAGCTATTTTCTGGAAATCAGCAGAGAGACTAATTATCAGAAATTTCTCTCTCCATAGAGAAGCACGTTATTCCCCATCCCCCAGTGACACCTGTGGCTTCATAACCCCCTGTATTGTTACATTGTCACCACCTCAGGTTTTGAAGAAACTCCTGCACTGTGCATCCACTCAACACATTTAAGTATACGGAATAACATTTCTCATGAGAGTACCTTTAATTTCTTCTTTATTGTGTTCGGTTTGGCCATGTGCGGGGGAGAGTACGGAGACACTACACGGCCAACAAATAGAGTGAGGACAAAATGTAGTCACAACAAGTTCAAGGGAAGAAACTCCCCATCATGAGGAAATCCTGCACAAAACATGAAGGGATTTTACTTTTTTGTTGTTTGCTTTTCACTCTCTCTACCACACCCAGCTGCCCAAAATAACACGACTGGGAAGAGTTACTAGTCTCTACCGCGAGGGCAAGGAGAGAGGTATAAAAACCAACCAACCAGGTTAGTTGATTTAAAAAAAAATAATAGAGAAAGAGAGAAGTGAGATTACCCTATTCTTTTCAGCTTATTCCAATCCCACATTTATAGACCGACAAGACTGTTTACTTCTGGGTTTTAAGGGAGGAAAATGCAATTAATTTGGGAATAATTTTTAATCAAAAAGCCAGTGCTAGACATGGCTAGTGTTTGGCTTTGTCTTTACTATATATAGGTTTGCCAAACTGATAACATCTTCTAGAATGCAGCTGTACAGCACTCAACCTACCATCATCCTCACGTTCTATGTCTTCAATAACACAGACCTCTCAGAGAGGAGACAGGAGGAAAAAATTTAAATAATCCAATTCTTCCCATAGGAGAAAAAGACCTACCCTGGTCGTGATTAGCTGCCATGTCATTCAGAAAATTATCACAGGAAACAAATGTAAATCTCAAAAAGGAAGCTTTACAAGTCACACAGCACAACCTGGGGGATTTTCTTTCAAATGGGAAGTATCAAGAAGACCCCAGAATATTTTATGTGATTTGTTTGCCTGATACTGAAAAGAGATAGAAAAAGGCTGCAGGTTGTAACACGTAAAGAAGAGGAAGAAGAAAAACAGGCAAAAATAAACACTTTATTATGTACTATAACATCTTGACCTCTGCCAGGGTTCGTTTTCATTGTCTTTCAGAACTCATCACTATCTTGCTCCTTGAACAAGAAGGCTGACAAGAGAAGACAGTGCATTTGACAGCAATGGAGCAAATGCAATTAACCCATGCAGAGGAGAACCCATCACCCCCAGATACTCAGAAATCCTGAGCTCTGTACAAGTGAACCCACCAGACCCTCACTATTCTCACGAGAATTTCCTACATGAGAAGTCTCACATGTCTAGGTTTCAGATGCACGCTTATCACAACCAACGCCACACACAGGCACCGCATACCTGAGAAAGTTTAGCCACACCCTGGCTTGAAAAAGACAGCCCAGCTGTGCTGACACTCGTTAGGAGACACGGACATGCCTTTTGAATGACCGCTGGGCAGCACTGACCCTCTGGGCCAGCGGGAGCTGCAGACGGTGCTGCGTCCCGCCGGCCTCCAGCAGGTGCGTGGGTGAGGAACGCGCTGAAACCGCGTTCTAGGGCCCGTGGAAACCTGTGGCCCCGCTGGGATGAACACCTCTGCCCTGCCGAGCTGCTTCTGCAGGAATGTCTACGACCAGCAAAGTCAGAAATACTGACTTAGAGCCACTTTCAAATGATCAGTGATGGAAGCAGGCTAGAGAACTACCGAGTAGTCATCTGTTAGGAAAAGGAGGTTTGGCAACTATACTTAATACTCTAGTGCAAAAGAAAAAAAAAAAAAAACAAGTGTAGAAACAAAGTGAGCTTCCGAGTGGCCGAGAGGAGGAAGGCTTCGCATCACATGTTGGTTTTAAATTACAGGGTGACTGGGCAGAGGCCCATGGCAGCTGCTGTTTGGACGGCAAACGTGCCTCTCTCGGACAGCGGTGAATTCCCCTACTTACGTCGAACGAGGCTGAACTCGACTGGGCATTCTGATTACACGGTTCCCTGAAGCAGTCGCTAAAAGGCAGCAGAAGCCCCATGGCAATGATCCGGGAGCAAAACTTCTCCGCTTCCTCTGGCGGCCCGTTCTCCTGCTGGCTGAACAGCTTCTCCAACAGAGTTCGCCCTACGGATGAAACACAGTCATTAGAGGGAGATGGGGCACGTCCCCTGGCTCCCAGCTCTCCCAGAGGAGGGAGGCCTGGTAAACACTGCCAGGGAGCAACGCCGTTTCCAAGGCAACCGGCTGCACAGTGAGGCGCCTCTAAGCCTTGCAGAAGGCTCTGCAGTCAGTGGCCGGAGATGCCACACAGGAAAAGCACCCATCTGGTTTGCTCTCCTGGCCCCCAATACGTCCTGCCTCAAAAGAAAATGGGCCAAGTTATGGGTTGTACAGCTTCCATCTATCTAAGAAGTCCCCAACCTTTTTGAATAGTTTTTGTTGTTGGTTTGGCTTTGTTTGAGATGGTAGGATCTCACTATGTTGCCCAGGCTGGCCTCAAACTCCTGGGCTCACGTGATCCTCCTGCCTCAGCCCCCAGAGAAGCTGGAACAAGAGGCATGTGCCACCGCGCCCAGCTCCCTTTTGGGTTTAACTGGTAAATCCTCAGTTTTGGATTTAACTTTGGATGCAAAAGGTTAAAACCCTTTTGGATTTAATTACAGATGATTTTCTAAAGAAGCAGTTAGTAACCCAACACGCCACCATTTAGGCTCAGAAATGTCAGTGACTGATATTCACAGTCTCCGGCATAGCAATGGGGAGGGGACAGAAGATGAGGAGACAGGGAGACCGGCCAAGGGACCAACCCGTGAGAAGTGAACAGAGCTGTCTGGCAAAAATAGTCGCCCTGAAAAGAAAAGTGATAGAGAAACTCAAATTTTTCTGAGAAGTTCATTGGAAATATAACTCTAGGGTAGATCCATACATAAGTTTTTAATTATTTTCCCGAAAGAGAGGCACAATGAGAAGACACTGGCTGAGGCCCCGAGAGGACCTGGGTCTACCTAGTCCAGGGGTTCTCAGTCCTGGCTGTGCCTGAGTGTCACCTGGGAGAACAGCATTGTCAGCAGCAGGGCCCCAGCGCTGGGGTTTTATTGGTCACCATTTGGATCTACTGTTAGTCAGAGGTGACGGCCACGGGTACAGTCCCTAACCTATTTCTGACTCTACTTCGTCTCTAACCTTCAGAAATGTATGGAGCTTGTTTCCATGTTCATAACCAGTGGCACAAGAAATAGAAAATCTCTAGGGTTCCTTCCGGGGCCACAAGCGTTCCTCAGTTCTTGCCCTGTCACTGCTCCTCTGTCTAATTAGCAGATTCCTTCTTCAAATCTAGATCAACATCATTCATCCAGAAAAGCCCTCAGTGATGCCCTCCACCCTCTTTTGGAATCCTTCATAGCTCCTTTGTGCAATTAATTATTTTGATTAATTAATTAATTATTTGTGAAATCGTTTGTTTAACATCTCCTTCCCTCACTAAGACATAAACTCGCTGATGGCCGCCATCTATCTTGCAAACCTGACCACCTGCACATAAAAAGCATCCATAAATGTTTTTAGGATTTCCGCATGAATACAGTGAATGGTATGATTCTGTGACAGGTGCATTCACATCATGGTCAGAACTAGAAAAGAAATATAAGTCTATACCAGGGGTCCTCAAACTTTTTAAACAGGGAGCTAGTTCACTGTCCCTCAGAACGTTGGAGAGCTGGACTATGGTTTAAAAAACAACTATGAACAAATTCCTATGCACACTGCACACATCTTATTTTGCAATAAAAAAACAAACGGGCAAAAACACCTGCATGGGGCCCGCGGGCCGTAGTTTGAGGACGCCTGGTCTATACCATCAAACTATTTCTGGAAAGGGCTAAATAGTAAATGTCTCAGGCTTTGTGGGCCACATAAGGATTCCATTGCATATTTTTCACTGGTTTGGTTTGGTTTTGAACAACTTTGAAAATGTATAAACCATTCTTACCTCAGGGCTGCGCAAAACCAGGCCAGCTCTATACTTCAGTTACAACCACTAAATTTCAAACGTATAAATGTTCACTTCTATCAGGACACTAGTCACGAAATGTATTAATATATGCCTCCGTTTCTGTCTGTAAAACAAAACTAATCTCAAAATCTGCCTTTCGTATCTGAAGTGACAAAGCAGGGCAAAAAAAAAACCTCTCTATTTTCTCCATTCTTTCAAATCATTAGAGGATATTCTTTGGTCTCCCAGGAATTATTTGGGGAAAATAAAGGGTTTTTCCCCTAAAGAAATTCAGTTTACCGGCATCTAACTGGAACCTAGGAAACAAACGGCATCCCTCAATTCTCAAGTGAGTAATTATCATAACAGTATACCCATTGTATTCATCTTATGGGATGACTGGAAATAGTCCTAAAACTCATTAGTTCTTTCCCACCACTCAGATACTATGTAGGATTGAAAATAAGGGAAGCAGGAGCTTGCTTGTGTGTGAGTGAGCGTGATAGAATAAATGTGTTAAGTGCAAATCAAGCCAAAAAATCATCAAAGGGGTTCCAGAACAATGTGGAAGAGAGAGAGTATGACCTGCTGGAACTCCAGTTCTATGATGAGCAAATAACCCTAAATCCTTAATCCAGGGTTTCTCTACCACAACGCTGTTGACCTTGAACCACATATTTCTGGGTTAGGGGGGAGGGGGTTATCCTGTGCAGTTAGCAGCAACCCTGGCCATCGCCACTAGAGGGCAGTAGCACAACCACCCCACTTGCAGCTGTAACAGACAGAAATGTCCCCAGACGTTGCCAAATGTCCCCTGGGGAGCAAGATAACCCCAGGCTGTTGAGAACCCCTGTTCTAACCTCTCTAAAGGCAACTTCAGCTCCTTGCATTAAGGGCAATCTGACTGCCCCTGGAGGATCTCCTCCTCTTGTGATCCTCCGAGATGCAGGCATTTTATGTCAATTCCACACATTTGAGGGACAGGAAGTGGGTAACTCCCTAGATCCTCACAAACGCTTCCAAATGATTTGTTCTCCTGCAAAGCCATCCGCTCCTTTGAAAACTCTTGCCACCCGCTAGACTCCTACAGATCCCCGCTTTTCTGCCACCCACCAATCTCTAGTCATTCCTTCGCCCTGCCATTCACTAAATAGTCCACCTCTACGCCTATGGTCATTCTCAGTGACATTGACATCCATGTGGAGAGCAAACCAACAGGTAGGTGACTCATCTCAGACCCTGAGTCCTTGCCTCCAGCCAGCATTCCCCCCCACCCACCCATGGCACACCCTTGAATAGGTCACCATCAGGAACTGTACCACCTCCAGAGGGTCGATTTCAAAGATTACTACAAACCCTCCAGTGGCTTCCCGTCACCCTCAGAGTAAAATCGAACTCATCACCTCACACAGGAGCCCCCACCTCTCACCTCCCACCACTGTCCCTCCCTCTACTATTTTTTTTTTTTTTTTTTTTGAGACAGAGTCTCGCTTTGTTGCCCAGGCTAGAGTGAGTGCCGTGGCGTCAGCCTAGCTCACAGCAACCTCAAACTCCTGGGCTCAAGCAATCCTCCTGCCTCAGCCTCCCAAGTAGCTGGGACTACAGGCATGCGCCACAATGGCCGGTATATATTAGTATGTATTAGTTGGCCAATTAATTTCTTTCTATTTATAATAGAGACAGGGTCTTGTTCTTGCTCAGGTTGGTTTTGAACTCCTGGCCTCCCAGAGAGCTAGATCTCGCTCTACTCTTGCTCTTGCCCACAGGACTCCTCCTCCTCAAACACACCGAGTCACTATCGCCTTGGAGCCTTTCGCACCAGCACGCTCTCCCCCAGATGTCTCCATGACTCCCTCACTCCTCCATCTCACTCAGGTCCCTGCTCCACTGTCACTTCCGCTGAGAGAACTTCCTGACCGCCCTTTCTAAAACAGCACACCTGGTCTCTCTTGCTCCCGTCATGCGCCTTACCCTTCAGAGAGCTTAGCCCTGGAATTTATGCAAGTCTGTGGTCTGTATCCTACTCCTGGAATGTAGACTCCATTTATGCAGACTCTGATGTTGACCACCTTTTTACCCACGACCTCCAGGAGTGCCTGGCAAGGGGTGGATGGTCAATTAAGTTTTTGATCACCAGTGAATCAATCTATGGACAAATGCCTGAGTGGAACACCTAATTCTTGACCACTGCCTCCCATCCTTCAAGCCCTTACTCTGGAATCCTTCAAAAGCTCCATCCACCACACCTACTGTGAATCAGTCGCCCTTACCACTGCTGCGTGATCCGTCACCCGTGCCCCATCTCATCCCCTTCTTTACTGGCTTAAATACCCCCTCCCGTCACCATAATTAGGTACTTCAGTCCCCTAATCCCTCTCTCCCCCCAACCCACTTGTGTGATAAAACCACAACTTGTTTCAATCTGGCCATCCACTTTCTCTTTGGCTGCACCTGAGCAGCTGCGCGTTGCAAAAGAAATACACCCACGTGTTACCTGTTTTCATGTTATGCTCACAGCTGTCCACCTCAACGAAGCCCAACACTGATCTGCATTCTCATCTGAGCTTCCACTCTCCAAGAAAATTTTTATACAATCTCCTTCCCACCTGACCTGCTCTTTCCAGTGATGGCATGATCTTCTCAAATGACTTATTGAGAAAATGGAAGACTCTGAGACCAACTGCAAATATGCAAAATCGCCTGTACTGGTCTTCTCTGTCGTCTTCCTCACAGTGGAAAGGCTCTGTTACAAACGAGAACAAGTTCTTTTCCTCATGTTCTGGACTGAATTCTTTGTTACATGCATAGGATCTCACTTCTTTAACTATTCCTTGTCTCCAGATATGAACACCTCCCTCTTTACTGGACATTCCTAGGATCACACAAACATGCTTTAAGAAAACAAACCCTTCCTTGAGCCTGTATCATTCCCAGCTACTGTCCTAGTTCATGGCTTCCCTTCACATCAAGAGTACTAGCCGGGGGCAGGTATGGTGGCTCACGCCTATAATCCCAGCAACTTGGGGAGCTGAGGCAGAAAGAGTGCTTGAGGCCAGGAGTCTAAGACCAGCCTGGGAAACACAGCAAGACTCATTCTCTACAAAAAATAAGAAAAATTAGCCAGGCGTGGTGGCATGCACCTGTAGTCCCAGCAACTCAGGAGGCTAAAACAGAAGGATCGCTTGAGCATAGGAGCTCCCGGTTGCAGTGAGCTATGACTGTGTCACTGTACTCCAGCCTGGGTGACAGAGGGAGACCCTGTCTCAAAAAACAAAACAAAACTACTAGCTGGAATTACCTGTTTGCTACCTCTGCCCCCTCACTCCAGCTCAGCCTGCTCTAATTTGACTTCCATCTCTTCAAAACAACAGAAATTGGTGGCCAACAGGCTACCAATAACACTGTGTCTTCATCTTACTAAATTTCTTCATCTTTTAGAAAAAATGTTCACTGTTGACCAACTCCTACTCCTAAAAACACTTTCCTCTCATCTTCATGATACTCCCTTCTCCTATTTTCTCTAACTCGCTGGCCGTTTCCTCCCACGTCCCCTTTGCTGGTTTCTCTGCCCACGATGTCAACGTACGAGGGCTTGCTGGCTCATCCCATTCCTTATTCTCTCAACTCTTTCCATATTCTCTGCTGTAATCTTTCCCAGTCTGTAAAACCCCTTTCCTTGACACAGGATGAGGCTTTGTGGATTCATAAACCAACATAGTAGGGCGGAAGGGACTCCAGACCTGGACAGAACACACGGGGCAGCTCCCTGAAGACCCTGAAGACCATGTTGTAACAGCAGGAGGACTGAAGAAGAAGATGAGAATTCAAAGAACTGCCAAACTGGCAATGAGTTTGCCTTTTTTTCCCTTCAATATCCTTCAACCTGGACTTAAACCAGCCCAAAACTCAGAAGAAGGCATCAATAGGCCAAGGAAAGCCTTAAGGAGCAATTTGATAACGTGTGTCAGTGATCATTTAAAAATTCCACCCTTTTCTCAAGAAATTCAACTGTGTAAACTCTATTCCAGGTTTATATTCAGAGGCATATTGAAAGAGTGATGTATCACAGGATTATTGTGAAGATTAAATGAGATGATTTATGTCAAGTACTTAGCACAGTTGCTGGTACAGTAAGAAATGGATTACTCATAATAAAAAGTTTAAAAGAACCTAGAACCTAAAATGTCCAATAATAAAGACATAGTTTAAAAAGAAAAAGATAGTTTCATGCACATGATGGCTATTAAAACCATGTTATTACCGAAAGAATAATGACTTAGTTGATTTAAACATATTGAATATAATAAAAGAAATAAGAAAAATAAAACATTCGGCCGGGCACGGTGGCTCAAGCCTGTAATCCTAGCACTCTGGGAGGCCGAGGTGGGCGGATTGCTCGAGGTCAGGAGTTCGAAACCAGCCTGAGCAAGAGCAAGACCCCATCTCTACCATAAATAGAACGAAATTAATTGGCCAACTAATATATATATATATAAAATTAGCCGGGCATGGTGGCGCATGCCTGTAGTCCCAGCTACTCAGGAGGCTGAGGCAGAAGGATTGCTTGAGCCCAGGAGTTTGAGGTTGCTGTGAGCTAGGCTGATGCCACGGCACTCACTCTAGCCTGTGCAACAAAGTGAGACTCTGTCTCAAAAAAAAAAAAAATAAAATAAAACATTGGATATCCTTTGATAATGCTCAGGTACTCATCACCACTGATAATAGGGAACAGGAAATAATGAAGCATTTATCCTGCCTTTCCAGTATGCACTGTCCTTCAGGATAATAACACATACCTACTGAAAAAAAAACAAAAATTTGTAATACAAAAAAATTCCAGCCAAAAAGTGCAAAAGAAATAACAGAATCAGAAAATCACTTTGCAATCCCTGATGAAATAACAGGTTCCCTTAATGAATAGCAAGTGGGTGGAAAACCCATTAGAGAAAAGGTCAACTGAAACACTTGCACAGAAGGGATCAAGCTGTCACCTCCAAACTCAGGGATCATTCATAGCTTTAAAACAACTGAGAAACCCAGACACGGTGGGCCCCTGCTAGCGGGGATTATGAAGTACACAGCACCCCACATCGAATACTCATGCTAGTTCCCAAGCCCTGGGACAAAAGAATTGAGAATTGGGCATGAATTAAATCAGGTGTTAGATCATACCTGACCTCCATTCTAGGATATCAGAGAGTTCTGAAAATGGACTATTTTCCAGATAATGTTATATTAAATAACTAATTCTGTTTGCATTCAATATAAATAGATGGCATATTTTTAAAGTCCCTTTATGAGATACATACTGAAGTATTTGATATTAAAATAACATGAGGTCTAGGGTTTGTTTTAAATTTTTCCACCAAAAAGTAGGTGGCAAGGGTTAAGAGTGGAAGAAAGGGGTGGATGAAACTATTATGGCATTGGTAATATTGATGCTTACTGACAGGGACTGGTGGGTACATGGGACTTCATTGTTCTTCTGAGTGTATGTTCAACATTCATAATAAAATATCTTAAATCATGCTATTAAAACAATTTAATGACATAGAAAAATATTACACAAATATCATGAAAATGGAAAGTCCATCAAAATTGCAGTCCTTCAAGATTGCAAAGCTAAGCAAAGTGTTTTTCTGATTTTGCAAAAACCAGAGATATGAATCTGGTTATTAAAAAGTCAAATCATGATGGTGGGAACAAGAAAAGTTTTTTCGTATTTCTAGGACCCGCATTGTAGCCGGGCTATACTGAACTCCCTTTCTGTCCAAGGAATGTAATTTGACTAAGTCAGGGAGAGGATGGACACGTGAACTTCGGTTTCTCTTCCTGCAATTCATAATTAAGGATTTAATAAGGATGCACTCACTTGCTAAACAGGATGCCTTAAATCTAAACTGGAGAGAATGGGCTGGCTTGAAGGTTTCTAAACTCAACCGTACTTCTTGACTGTGCAAACTGGTTGGCTGGGACCAGAAACTAGAGACTCCCAGCTTCCCTCTGGCACTGCTTCCCCACCCTACAACCACACAGACATGAAGTTCAAGGTGTCCCCTAACTCCTGGTCTTCTCACTGTACTCCTTGGTCAAAACGCTGTTCACAGATGTGTGGATCACACCAACAAATAAAAATAATTGGTCCTAGAATAAGTGTCCAGCTACTCAATCTTCCATTCCAATTCATTTGCACTCATTTATTCAATCAACCATATCTACCGAGCTCTTACTCTTTGCAAAACAGGTCTAAGTCAATTCGTCAAAAACCTATCTGCTAAATGTATATAACTCAAAAACCACTGCCAGGCAGCAGCCATTTCACGGGAGGGGCTGGTGCCTGCTAGGAGGTCAGTCCCTAGGGTCAAGACCACAGGGGCAGCCAGGGAAACCCCTCAGGAGCACACGCTGTCCGAGGGTTATTTATCAGGGAAATACAAGTGGCATCATGTACAAAGGTAGAGCTAGGCCCCACCACCGCGTAGGGAATATGCCTGTCACAGCTGCCCTGACACTAAAACTTGAGAAAATTCTCGAAAGCTGATAAAATCATGTCTGTAGCACAGATTGCTATAAAATTTGTAAGCATATAAAAACTAGTTTCTGGTAAATTTATAGTTATATAAAGATAAGAGATGTGGAGAGGAGCAAAGTTTCTCAGGCTCTCTTTCTCCTCTCCTCCCTCCCTCCACTAAAATAAAAAAAGACTGGATAGGAGGGACAGTCTTTCTGTCCCTCAAATCCAGCCTCTAACATCATTGTCTTATTAATTAGGAATGCAGGCCCAGGGATGTTAGGTGTCTGGTCCAAGCGTACACTGTCTTCACCTAGGAAAGGCCCTACTCATGTATCACACATATTGTGTATCTAATGTACAGCCTGAAGAAATCTCAGAGGACACGCATGGATAATTCTTTTATTTTTATTTTTTATGGACTGGAGAGTGTTCGTTATTTTCTGCCCATTCTTTTCCATTGCAAACACAGGGACTCCATCACTAGACTTCACAAAATGCCTCCAGGTGAGGCACCTCCAAGCTCATGATGTAGCAATGAGCTTAAGCCATGGAAGCCACTGCCTGGGTGTCTAATCCTGATAATCCCATTAGACTAGCTATGGCCCTAGACAAGGAACTCAAGCTCTCTCTCTTAAGCCTGTTTCCCCATGTATAAACTAGAAATAATCATCCTCATTACCTCCTAGGATTGCTGTGAGAAATAAATAAGTTTTATAACAGACTAACAAAGTGCCCAATAAATGTTACCTACTATTATTTTTATCAAGATACACTTCAAACACTCTGCATTTGTGTTTGAAATACAAATAAAAATTCGGTTCAACTTAAAAGAAGGAAACCATAAGTTGGTCCTAAAAGCATTTGAAAAAGTATGATAATAAGCAAGGTAATTGCAAATTAAAATATCTTCAGCCACCACGTGTTTGTTTTGTTTTATTGTTTTGTTTACATTCAGTAGACTTTAACAACATGGTAATGTTTAACACCCTGCTCAACAGAATTCCTGACCTCAGTCAGAAAAAAAAAGTTTCCATTTTTTTTTTTACTATATTTATTAAATTCATGTTCAAACTAGTATTCATTCAATGACAGGGAACTTATTAACCATTAATGCTCTCCAATTATTTCTGCACTAATCCCCTCACCCCCAACCCAATATACTTCCACTCCATAGTTAATAAAAAGTAAAGCATGCGAAATCACCTTTGCAGTCACACACTAGCTACAAATCCTCCTCTTACCTTGAGAAGCAAAAATCACAAGGCAAGATAAACATAGAAACAGCAGTTGGGAGAAAGTCAGAGAACTATTTACCATCACAACAAATGCGGCAATCCCTCTTGCTCAATGAAGTAGTAAAACCATTTATCCCTGCACTAGAGTTCTATTGGGCCTGTGACCGATGACACTAAAAAGTAGGAAATCTTTTACTCGGACAGAAGAACTATACGCTGTGAAAGGCATTTTCACATCTACCGTCAGCTCTGGGAGGCACGCAGAGCAAGGATTTATCATCCACGATTTCAAAGAAACTCACTGAGGAATGAAAAGATTCTAGAATCTGCCCGAGGTCATAAGACCGGAAAGTGGCAATGCCAAAACTGGACGCACACTCTGCTCTCCTAATTTTTATTCTGGGGATCTTCTACTTCTGAGTCAGCCAGCAACTCTGGGAAAAGCTTCTGACCAACTTTCTGCATTAAGTTATAAAAGAAACAGACCAAGCAAGTCTGCACCCTGGAGGGGCTAACAGCCTAGTTACAATGACCAAAAGCCCAAGAAGGAACATTTTAAAAGCAATCTGTTTGGAACACACTGCCTTAATTAAACATCCCTAGTGGAACTGGGCAGGGGTGGGGGGCGCGATGGTAGGAGGAGCAAAGACAAGATATAACCAAGGTTCAAGGAGTCCATCATATGCCGAAGAATGACCTACGCCCATCAGAGGATATAATGAAGAAAACATGCTCCCTGCTCTTAACTAATAGTAATACAGCAAGATGATATTGGTGGTATACCCTTGTAGAAGAGATGCAAAGTCCAGGCTCCTAACTGGTGACAACATAGAACAGGACAGTCCCTGGCTCTTTCCCCATTTGCCTGAGACAATAAAGTGTCCAAATAGAAATAGAAACTTTTAATAAAGAAACCTCCTTGGAAACAACAGGAGTTTTTTTCCCCACTAGCCTTAATGATGTATGTAACTCTTCTGTTTTCATTGATCCCAAAGACTAACAATTTTTTGTCATTATTACTAATAGGATCAAATTACTCAGTGATAATCCATTGCTTTTAATCTTCAGTATTTCAGAGCCAGAAGAAATCTTACAGATCATTTAGCTCAAACCCTTAATTTCTCCTGTAAAGAAATCAAGACCAAATACTTGAGTAATTATGTCTAAGGTTATAGAAGGGGGAGGGCTAATTGTGGGTTTTGTGCTGAGTGTTATGTCCTATAATAACAATCACTTTCAATCATGTGTTTTAAACTTACGTTTTAACAGCCTGCAAATATGTCATTGATATTTTTTCCTTTTGTGTATTTTTTTAATAGTTGAAGGTTTCACAATAGTTGTTATATTTTAAAAGGTGTTAACATAGGTTTGTGCTTCTTCCAGGCCAATATATCTTATGCAAAATGAGAATTAAAACAGGTGTCTTGTCATGTTAAACTCTTCTCTGATTATATAGCTCAGACATACCTATCTGATAAACTTCCCCTGAAATCCCATATTATCTATCCATTGAAACAATAGGAGGAAAATAAGGTTGTTGACAAGTAAATATATAATTAGACATTAATGATAATTGCTAAAGTTTAGATGTCAGTGAATAGATAACACATATTATATATCTTACATACTGATGGCCTATATCAGCTAAATAAGAAAAAATCATAGAAAAGGAGGGCCAACTGCAATCAAACAGAAATTGACAAGTCTACTTTTGATCCAAAATGATGTTTTACAGTAAGAGAAAGACTGTTAGAAGGATAACTATCCAGGATTGTCTCAAAAACAGAAGACAAATACAAAGTCCAATGGCTGGGAAAAAGTCACAGAAATGAAGATAATGAACACTCTACGCCCATCTGCAGAGAAGATGACCACAGCTCACAAAGGGATTCAGACAGACATAAAGGAGGGTGAAACTCTTCTCACCCTGGAATAGTCAGAACTTACTGAACCTATGTACACCTCTGATTTATATACCCTGACAGGAGGAGCTCATCCTTAGTCCTCAACAGTAAGTGCCTACAATGTGTCCTCATAGTTGTTTTGAAGACATTCTATGTGGTGAACTGAGATGCCCATTTGATACATTTATGTTGACTCGACACTGAGAATATTGAGAAGGATAGTGAAAATAATGTGCTCCACATCAATTATAGCAAATACGTCGCACTAAGAGCATTCAGAAAGTGACTTTGGTATAGAGAGTTCTCTGATGATAGTCACTACACGGTCTATTAAAGTTTATATAAATTGGAAGCTCAATATTGGCTTCCATCAAGGTATTTTTTTTTTCTGAAAAAGAGAATAAAAGAAACTATCCAACTTCAATTAGCCAAAGGATGAAAATGACAAAACTAGAGAAATTTAATCTAATAAATCCAGTGAAATTGGCCAAGAAATATCACGGAACATATATGATATTGACTACCAACTACTTTTCCATACCTATTGTTACCAGTCTCCCAGTGGAGGTTCTTTCAGGTTCTTGGTGATCATGGGAAGAAAAGAATTTCAGGACGCACCACACGTAAGCCAAAGCAAGCAGCTTCTATTGAAAGCAAAAGTGAAAGCATGCTCTCAAGAGACAAAGAGCTGGCAGGCTCAAAAAGAGCAGCTGCCCCCAAAGGAAGGGGTCTTTGGTCTCTTGAAGACTCACTAATTAAGAGGAGGAATATTCGAGGCCAAGGGGTTGGCTTTTACTAAGAATTCATGTAGTAATTCCTAGAATTGGGTTCTCTCCCATTTTTATACTTTATATAGTTGTTTTGGAACTGTCATGGTGATTTCAAGGCTGGAGAAATTTTGAAACCACAATGTAAATGATACTGTAATTAGCCTAAGTTCATGTAAGGTGGCAGAGATAGCCGACAAGCCTGTTGAAGCCAGTTCTTACCTGTGGTTATCAGCCCCCCATGGTTAGACTTTAGTACCCATGGTGTCAGCCCCTGCACCCATACTCAGCCCTGTCTCCTAGTCTCCTACTCTGTAACATTTCCCCCCTGAAGAGCTTTGGGTGGTTGGAATCTTACAAGGGAGGCCGAGGGAAGATGATCTATCTTCTGAAGCTGCTTCCTGCTGGTATGGGACGCCGCCCCTGCCTGTGGGAACCCAAATCACTGACATCTTGTCCTCTGCTAATGGGACTGCGTGTCAGGGCATGGGACTGAAGCCACCTCACTGTGGTAGGAGGGATCTTCAGGGCCCTCAGGAAGGTCAAGTGGCTGTCAGTAGAAGGAACAAGCAGCCCAATCAAGGGGATTTGGATAGTCTCTTTCTTTATAGATCTGAAGAGGGACAGGGCAGAACCCTTGGAGTGCCGTGACATGTTGTGTGGCAGTCTGGACAACCTGAGAGACAAGAGATTTTAAAAGTTTAATAATGCAAGGAAAGAAAAGTAAAAACTATGGGGATTATAAAGGGTCCTAATCAGGACCACAGCAGGTGCCTAAAAGCAGTTCTTTAGGAAAGTAGTTCATTCCTATGTCAGAAGCCATGTCTGACTCTCACTTTTGATGGCTTCTATGGCAGTGGCCCCAATCTTTTTTGGCAACAGGGATACTGGGAGGAGCAGAGGGGCGGGGGGCAGAGCTCAGGTAGTGATGCAAGCCATGGGGAGCAGCAGCTGTAAATAGATGAAGCTCCCCTCCTCATTCACCCACGGCTCACCAACTGCTGTACAGCCCAGCTCCCCTTCTTAAGTTTCATGGAAGACAATTTTTCCATGGATGAGGATGGAGGAGCTCTGTGGCATTGTCCCTAACAGGCTGCAGACCGGTACCGGTCCATGGCCCATGGGTTGGGACCTTAGCTATGGTGTACTATAGCTTTCTAAGCTGGTTTCAAGACAGCCTGTAATAATTGAAGGATTTCAAAATGATGTTTAATGGGGGAATTGTTTGTTGTTAGTAATCTCTGTTCTTTCCAGAGTGGCATGGGCATGAAGGATGAGGAAGGTGTATTTGGAATCTGTGTAGATGCTAATTCTCTTTTACCTTCCCACTCTAAGGCTCTTATGAGAGCAACCCATTTGGCTTTTGGGGCAGAAGTGTTGGGGGGTAGAGGTCTCATTTTTAAGGCTGACTATAGTATATCCTTTCTTTCGGATGTCATCCAACATGAAGCTACTGCCATCTGTGTATTATTTTTCATGTGCATTGTTCAAGAGGGTGTCTTTTAAGTTTAGTCTGTTAGAATATGCTTGTTTTATAGTTTCTGTACAAGATCGTGTCAAGTCAGCAAGGGGTCCTGTGGGCATCATGATGACCAGCTTTAAACTTTGACACATCTTGAAACTGACTTCTTGGGAGCCCAATAGGAGGGCCTGGTGTTTGGTAAGGCATCCTCCTATTAGCCAATGGTGATGTTTTGTTTCCAAGCCCCCTTGCACCTGATGGGGAGTTCTGACCTCTAAGGACATCCCCAAGGTCAAGTTGGTGGTCTCTTTGCCCAATAGGGCTGTGGTCATATGGCTCTTAAGCATCCAGACCAAGCCATGGCCACAGAGTCCAGTGGCTTAAAGAAGTAGGCCAGGGGTCAAAGGTCGGGCCTCAGAGGTTGGGTGGAGCACACTCAGAGGGGTTTCCTGTCTTTTTGTGGTAAAGAGAATGAAAAGCCTATTTAGGTCAGGGATTTCCAACACTGGGGCAGATGTTAGAGACCCTTTAATGTTTTATAAGGCCTTTTGTTATTCTAGCCCCCAAGTCAATGGCTCTGGGTCAGGTCCTTTTAGAGTTTCATGTAAGGATTTTGGCATGACACTGAAGCTCGGAATCCAAATTCTACAAAATCCAGCCAGTCCCAAAAATGTCCTACGTTGTGTTCAGGTTTGTGGAGTACCAAGTTCTGAAATGGCCTCTTTTCTTTTTGTGGACAGGCAACGCTGTTCCGGGGTTAAAATGTATCCCAAGTACTCAACCTGTAGTAAGGATATTTGGGCTTTTGCTTTAGAGACACCATATCCTCTGTTGCCCAACAAGTTAAGAATCTGGACAGCATTGTTATCAGATGATTTTTTGGTGGGGTTGTAGATAAGAATATCATCTACATATTGAAGAATAGCCCCTTATGGAAGGAACAACCCTCCTGATTTCTTAGCCAGGGTGTTTCCAAAAAGGTGAGGACTATTTTTAAAACCCTGGGGAGAAGCATCCAGGTATACTGTTGTGAGAATCCAGTATTCAGATCCGTCCGTTCGAAAGCAAACAAAAATTGGGAGTGCCTGGAAGTAGGGGGATGCCAAAGAAAGCATCATTCAGGTCTCGGACAGTAGACCATTTAGATTCTCCTGGAACTTGAGTTGAAACAGAATATGGATTTGGACCTCCAAGTCAGATGGGCACAATAGCCTCAATGGCCCTTAGGTTTCAGCCTAGGCAGGACTCCTCATTAGGTTTTAAAACAGGCAAGATGGGAATATTGCAGGGGACTGGCAAGGCATTAACAGCCCATGGGCTAAAAATTTCTGTATTAAGGTCTTAAGTCTCCTTTGTGCCTCCTTCTTTAGAGGATATTGTTTTCTCCAAGGATAGAATAAGAGATTTTTCAAAGTGACTCTGATAAGAGTTGCCCCATAAGACTTTCCTGGAATCCCTTTATTCCAGACTTGGAGATCTACCCAGTCTAGGATCCTCTGGGGGATACTGGGACTGGAGTCAGGTTTTGAATGGCTTAAAGAGGCCAAGCAAAGGCCTTGGGCCACCACCTCAGGGCAGCCCCCAAAGCTAAAAGCAAGTCTCTGCCCAATAAAGCAGTAGGACACTCGGGCATAATCAAGGACTTGTGGGTAACTAAATGGTCTCCCCCTTGACAAGAAAAGGGTGGGGTAAGAGCCCTACATTTAGGGACTCTGTCAACCCCAACAGCGGGGCATTCTTCTGGAGAGACAGGCCCATCCTGAGAAGTTAAGACAGAGCAAGCAGCTCCCGTGTCTACTGGAAAGTTACAGGCTCACCTGTCACACCCAGGGCCACCCTCGGTTCCTCCCCTGGGATAGGGATGGTCCCGTTGGGAGTCACAGGGAAGTTTAGGCCCCATCAGTGTGCCACAGCCATCAGTGGGGAAGGGGACAGTCCCTCTTCCAATGCCCCTTCATTTTACACAGGGGACAGGGCTTGGCAGGAGGTGAATTGGGGTTGGGGCTCGTACAGCCAGGGCAGTCTTTGCTCCAGTGGCCATTCTTATCCCAGCAAAAACGTCCCTCATCGGATGATGGTCTTCCAGGGTGGTTCGGGTGGCCCTGAAGTGACAGGGGCCTGCCTATGACAGCTGCCAAGAGGCTGGCTTGTCTCCAGTCTGGAGTCCCATCGCGCTGTGGCTGTCCCTCCTGCTCTGTCCCGTCTCAGTTGTCGAACACACTGAAAGCAACATCCAGGAGAGTGTCGCGGGGAGTCTGGGGCCCAAGGGCAATTTTTGGAGTTTCTTTTCATGTCTGGGGCTGCCTGACTGCTGAAATGAGTCCCCAGCACTACAATTCTCTCAGGGTTGTTGGGTCTACATTAGTATGTTTGTGGATGGCATCATCCAGTCAAGCCTCACAAAGGTCATCAGGGCTGTGTCCCCTCTCCCACCTTATGTTTACGGCCGAGTGATGTACCTTTCCATTCCCTCTATGAGACACACGGCCATGTGGCCTCTGAGTCTCACTCCCTGCTGCCCCATTAGTAGCTCCCATTGGGATCGGACAGCAACAGGTGTCATTCCAAGGGGGTACTTGGAGAGGTCGGGCAGCACTTAAGGTGTCTGCAAAAGCTTGCGCCTGGGCCCTAATACACATTTTCTCCTCTAGGGGGCAACAGCGAGAACGAATTACATGAAGGTCTCTCCATGTGAAATCAGAGGAAAGGGTCAGGCTCTGAAATTCCTCAGTGCACTTTCCTGGGTCCTCAGGAAACTGGCCAAGGCTGGTCCAGCACTGTTTGAGGTCTGACACAGAAAAAGGAACATGTACTCTGGCGGTGGCCCCTTGGCCAGTGGCCACCTCCATAAAAGGTACGGGAGTGCAAGGCCCATGCTTAGGGCCAGGAAGTTGAGGCTATATTGGTGGGTGGTAGGATAGGGATTCAGGGACAGGGGCTGGAATTGCCTCAGTAGGTCCCAGTGCCTGTTTGGGAGGCTCCAAGGGGGCTCTAGTGTTTTCCGAAACAGGATCAGAAGAAGGTACACAGTTTAGGTCCTAAGACTTAGGAATATCTAGTTTTACATGGCGATGTGCTAGGGTGCAAGGTTTCATGCCTCTGGGTTTTCCCATAAGGCCATGAATGCCTGAACATGAGGGAATTTGGACCATTTTTTTCTATGAGTTGCAAAATAAGTCTATTTAGAGGATAGTAGTATAGTGTAGACTCCAGTTCAGGGGTCCTCAAACTTTTTAAACAGGGGGCCAGTTCGCTGTCCCTCAGACCGTTGGAGGGCCGTTGGAGAGTGCGGCGTGCATTCCACACATGCGCACTGTGGGCCCGGGACAAGTCGGCTGCTAAGCAGGACAGGCAGCGGCAGCAAAAACACCCGGTGGGCTGGATAAATGTCCTCGGTGGGCTGCACTCGGGCTGCATGTGGCCCGTGGGCCATAGTTTGAGGACGTCTGCTCCAGTTGACCAGCCAGGCCTCCCCCTCCCCCAGCTTATGTTGGGGCCAGGCAGTGTTATATAGGAATATGAGTTTCTTTCTTTGTATGCCATCTAATTTAAAGGGTGCCCAATTTTGGAGAATGCAGCTGAGGGAGGAGTCCCTTGGGATGGAGGGAGTATGGCCCATTTCTCTGGCTCTCTGGACAAGACCTTGATAAAAGGAAGAAGAAGGGGTTGCAATGGAGTCCCCCAGAGGCGTTTAGGGAAAGGAAAGGAAAAAAGGAAAGGATCATAAGAATCTTCCAGAAGCTCCTCGGGGGCTCACCGGCGTGTGGCTATGGGCATCCCCATCCTCTCCCCTGTGTGTTACCTGTCATGATGGCATCCATGGCCAGCTGTGTGGCCTTGGGGAGTCTGGGTGTCCCTGGACCCTCCTCCTTGCCTGGCAGCCATGGCCCTGGGGGAGGCCCTATCCCTGCCCCAACATCCACGAACCCAGGGACTACTGTGAGGAATTGTGCAGGTTTTTGAGGTATGGGCCATGTTCAATTATTAGTAGTCCTACGCTGGGGTGTATTTCCCTAGAACTCATATTTCTCAGGTTCCAAGACCTCTGATGATCCCACTATCCTCTTTCCCAGATCTGACGGAGCACCTTTAGCCCTGGCAAGGTAGTTAAAGGAAGCAGAGATTTTTGTGTCTAGAAACCTCTTCTTTTATCCTTTTATGTAACATTTGAGATCATAGAGCTTTTTCTCTGTCCCGGTGGAACTGACCTGCATACGGGTTTTATTATACGAAACCACATCTGGTTTTTGGCATTCGATCAAATGTCTGATCAGGAAAGACCACAGCCCGAGTTCCCTTTCCCTTGGGTCACCCTGTCTGTGCTCATAATCCTTCCACAGGAATCTAGCACAAACACAGCAAACAGAGGGAAGCTGGCTAACATAAGGGCAAGAGCGCAGTGGCTTCCTCGCCTTGCAAAGCTGCATATTAACCCGTAAGCGTCTTGTCCCCAGATAGGGGGACGCAGTACAGAGAAGTGAGAATGAAGTCTAGCAGCAGAGGCGAGGCACCAATTGCCATGGCTTAGGGAGTCAGTATCTGGACTCCTGCATGGTGCAGGGAAATCCCCCACCAGCTCCCTGGGCTGGTGTCACCCAGTGTCTGGCGACAGTTTGAATCTTCAAGGCCTGAGGAGTGACCCTCTGCCACCCCAGTTTGGGGGAGCTACCATCAGCCAGATGGAGCGAGGTTATGCACCTGTCACTCACCGAGAAACTGCGAAAGCGTGAGACACAAGAATGTGCTAACCTCGAAGTACAATATGGCAG
Organism: Microcebus murinus; assembly: GCF_040939455.1. Lineage (NCBI taxonomy): Eukaryota > Metazoa > Chordata > Mammalia > Primates > Cheirogaleidae > Microcebus > Microcebus murinus. The sequence goes on along the minus strand of NC_134122.1, from coordinate 47,281,737 downwards.
TCAAGTCAAAGCTTATGCACCATGTCCTGCCTGGATCGCCATGGAGATGTCACAGGCCCCTGACTGACGGTTCTTTTAGGTTCTTGGTGATCATCAGAAGGAAAGAATTCCAGGACCCACCACAGATGAGCAAAAGCAAGCAGCTTTTATTGAAAGCAAGAGTGAAAGTCTGCACTCTTCAAGAGAGAAAGAGCTGGCAGGCTGAAAAAGAGCAGCTGCCCCCAAAGGAAGGGGTCTTTGGGTTTCTAAAGTCTCACTAATTAAGGGGAGGAATTTTCAAGCCTTTGGGGTTGGTTTTTACTGAAAATTTGGGTAGTTATTCCTACAATTGGGTTCCCTCCCATTTTTATACTTTATATAGTTGTTTGGGAACACTGTCATGGAAATTTCAAGGGTAGAGAACTTTTAAAACCACTATGTAAATGATATTGTAATTAGCCAAAGTACATGCAAGGTGACCTAGATAGCTGACAAGCCTGTTGAAGCCGGTTCTTGTCTGTGGTTATCAGCCCCCATAGTTAGACTTGAATTCTTGCACCCAGTCTGCAAGCCCTTGCATCCTCTCCTAGTCTGGTATCCTAGTTAGCTTCTGCCTGTGAGTTGTTTATTTTAACACCTGCACCCACTTTGCAAGCCTCTGCATCCGGTCTCAGCTCTGTCTTCTAAGTCTTCTACTCTGACACCATGACACAGTATGGATTTTTTTTTTTGTTTTTGGTATTTATTTAAAAGATCTTGAAATAAATCAAGATTCAAAGGAAAATGTTATAGAAATGTCAGAGGAAAATGCTTTAAAATAAAAAAAAAATCTTAATTTTAACATCCATTAAGTTAAATCCATAAGAGCGAATCTAATAAATGGCAGTTTTCTAAAATACATTTAGCTGGGGAGTTTTCCATATTTAAAGCAGTATCAAAAAAAAAAAAAAAAAAAAAGAGAGAACAAACAAAATGAGTCACACAGACCATAGATGCTGCTCTGATTTTTCATGGCAAAGAACATCGACTCTTCTAGTGGAAAGGGACATCAGTGGCCATCAGGTTCAGTCTCTCCAAGGCTGTGACCACCCCCTTAGATCTTCACCCAGTCTGCTTTAGCATCTCCAGTAACTGAAATCATCACTTCTCTCAAGACCCCCATCCTGAGCCTGGACATTCTATCAAGCACAGCCTGCCTTACATTGACCAACTGCTAGCAAATCTAGCTCCTCCATCCCAAACACATCTCAGGCTTTGCATTTTTCCTTGTAGTCAATGGGGAACTACTGGAAAATTTGAAGACTAGTGTTAAAAAAAATCCTCCTGGAAATACGGGGATGAGTATTTAAAAATATATTTTCAAGGCAAATTTTAACAAGATGTAGTGACTGACTGGATATAGGAAGAAGGAAGGCAGGGCAGCTTGGCCGACTTGCAAAAACACTCCCAGATTTCCGGCTTAAGGAACTGGATGAAGGGTTGCATATGACGGTATTATCCTCCACCAAGAAAGAATCCACCAATATATAAAGGAGCAGGTTGAATTTGAAGGAAAGATAAGTTCAGTTTGAAACCGCTCTCAAATCCATATAAAGATTTTTAAAAGACAATATGAAATTTGCATTTTGAATTCACAAGAGAGATCTGAGCTAGACATTTGAATTTGGAGTTATCAACATACAGAGAAAGGCTTCCTCAGGGTGGATGTTCAGATGGACTACATATGAAGCCAGGGGGAAAGGAGCATTTAATTAATAAGGGTTAGGTGGACGAAGATAATATATATGAAGGTGTTTAAAAGACAGCCCAAAAGGCAGAAGGCAAACTAGGGAGAAGTATGGGATGGATACTCAGGGATGAGTGTTTTTCTGATTGGATAAAATATTATACAGTTGTTTAGATGATGCTTTTTTAAATACAGAGATTTTATTAATGTGGAATGTAAAATACAACCTACTAATTTTAAATGTTAGTAATGTTTCTGGATTTTAGGATTATGGCTCCCCAAAGAAATCATAGAACAACCACAAAAACTGATCATAAAGAATGCCAAAAAAGTCATAATAATTTCAAAAGAATTTACTCAATGTATACTATGTTATATGATTATGTTTCTATTATTTTTCTGTAAAAAAATAAAAGGACTTCCTCTAAAATCCCACATGACTATAAACTCTAGACATTACTAAATAAACTTCGGGTTTAAAAAAACATTCATAAGGGAACTCATACATTACTTACCACTGAAACTATTTCTTTATCCAAACAATAATCAACTAGAAATAAAACAAGAAGGTTTCCATTTCTATTAGTGATAAAAGCATATGAAGTATCCAGAAAGTAGCTCAAGAAAGGAAATACAAACCTTCTATGGAAGAAAGTTTAAACTCTATTAAAGGGACATAAAAGATGATCTGAATAAACAAAGAGCTCTTTCCCATTCTTGGAAAAGATGATATAAAAGTGACAATAGTCCTCAATTCAATCTATAAATTTAATAAAATCCCAAACACCATCAGGTTTTTTAGAGAAATTCTGACAACCTATTCTAAATTTATATGGAAGACTATAAGGTCCATGTTGATGGACTAAGTCAACTTTTAAAAATACTTCTCTTTGAGATCATCAGACATATTGCAAAGTCACATTTATAAGTCACAAGTACCATATGGTACTTGGCAAAGACAGAAAAACACACATAAAAGGAAAGAATAGAAACCTCAGAAACAGACTTATCTATATATGGGAATGACATAAAGGTGATATCAAAAATCAATGAGTAAAAGACTATTTAGTAGATGGTGCTGGAAAAACTGGCTTGCCATCTGGAGAAAAACAGAAACAGATCCCTACATTATACCATACACTCAGAAGGGCTTTAGAGCAAAGACTTAAATGTAAAAGGTGAAATGACAAAGTTAATAGACGACTATAGAAGACAGAATTTTTATAACTTAGGAAAAAGAGAATTTCTTAAGACAAAAATAGCACAAACCATAGGTTAAAAATAGATTTGATTATATCATAATTCAGTATTTCTGTTCAACCAAGGACGTTACAAATTTAAAAGAAAGTTAATTATCAGGGGACGATATTTGCAATATCTAAAACAGATTCTATATTTCAAGATTCAATGATTACATAGAACTAAAGCCACTCCAAATTGTTTAAATAGGAAGAGATTTACTAGTATTTTGTTTACAGAATCTTAGAAAGCCTGAAGAAAAAGGGTTTTAGAATCTTTTTAGAAATCATTCACAAAGCCATAGATAGGACCAGGCCACCAAAGAAGTGGCCATCTCTTCTATGATCTAAAGTCCTGGGCTCTAAAAGCACACTTCCCCTGCTAGGATCAGGGAGCCTCATCACTGGACGGGACCTCTGGGACCTCCAGAACTATGTTGTTCCTGCTACCAGCTACACCAGCTGCATGGATGAACCACGCCCCACCCTAGGCCTATGTAAAGCTAGTGCCTGGACTCTAGATCCCTGCTAACATTGCCCTGGAAGAATTAGACAGTTCTTCAGCTGTGCTTGCCAGTCGAAGAAACAAGGGAGGTCCATCTCTGGCCTCACCAAAGCCTTCCATATCTGGCACAAATTCAACAAACCTAAATCACATCTGAAACCCAACCTCTAAGAAACTCTGAAAAAAATGTAATTTTTAGATTTCTGGCCTTTAATGTATAGAAAGAAGACCAGAAGGAGGCTGAGTGACACTCCATCATATCTCTAACATTGGTAATAGAATATCTAGAATATGCAAAGAGCACCTGTGAATAAACAACAAAAATCAGGAAATCTAACAGAGAAATGTAAAAGGATATGAACAGGCAATTCACAGAAGGGTAAACTCAAATGGCTAAAAATTTTCTCAAAGGCATTAGTCATCAGATAAATACAGAGTAAAAAGAAAAACAAGATACCACTTTCCCTCTTGGATTAGCGGAAATTAGACAATGCTAATTCGCTGTGGTAATGGAGCGTAAACTAGGAAGACATTCTGGAAACTAATGACCTAGATAAATTCAGTAAACATTTATTTGATGACCTAGCAATCCCACTCCTGAATGTACATCCCAGAGAAATTCTCACATAGCATTCTGTACGGGAATATTCATCAGAGTGTTTTCTGTGGTGACCAAGTAGTACAGGAATCTAGATGTTCATTACCGTGAAAATGTTTAAATGAAATCCAGAGAATGCACCCAGAGCCACCACACTGCAACTCTAGGGGAACATGAAGCACATAAGAGACAAGGTGAACAGTGTCCCCTGGTGTTGCACAACCTGGCAGGCAGAACTTCCACCCTTGGGGATACTATAGAGCAGTATAGGGAGAAATAAACTGGATGGAAATTCACCCAGAAAACTTTGCACATCTTTTTTCCCAAAGGCAGCTGAGTTTTAGGGGGGGAAAAAGCAATAGCATGAGGTCTACAACTCAGAGTATTTGTATAAACTCATCATAAACAGAACTATCACATACTTTATTAAAATACCTACGATTTCAAGGCTGCCAAAGACATAAAAGCAGTTCTCTCTGTCTACACGAAGAATCAGAATGGGAAATGAAAACACAGAAATACAACAAGGACAAAATGAGTTTTGCAGGGACTAATGATGGGAGAGTGTCATGAACTGAGGAATATGACTAAATGGATTCTGTTTTTCTCTGAGGACTAGGGAGAGAGAGTGTCAACAATACCTAAAACTATCAGGGAGAATGTGAGAAGAATGACTGATGCACTTAGGACAAAGTGAGGAAAACAGAGACTGAAAAATGCGGGGGCAAAACTGCAGAGCATTCAATGTTAATACATATTAAAATATATCTAGTCTATTACCCATAATCTATATGTATAAGATATAATAATTTATATAAGATACAGAACGTATTGTCTATATTAACATATTTAATATATATGCATTAAAGAATTTATACTTTAGCCTCAAGGCAATAGGGAGGGGAACAATGAAATGTTTCTAAACTGGGACTAGCCTGTTCAAATTTGTATTTTAAATAGTTTACTCTCGTGCCTTGTGCAGAATGGAGTGGAGAAGAGCCAGGCTGTGGGCAAGAGGAGAACTACTGACAGGGATCTGAATTAGGAAGGGTACTGGTAATGGGAATAGAAATTAGAAGACATATTAAAGAGATATTTGGGAAAAGAATAGAGAAGATGGAAAGAATAATTGGGTGTGAAGCATGAGAAGGATGAAAGAATCAAGGAATATGGCAGGGCTAGACAGCAATCCCTTGACTGGGAGACCCAGGAAGAGAGAGTAGAGAGGATGGGGAAAATAATAAGTATAGTTTTAGACACAGTGAATATACTAGACCTGTGATGTCTAAGTGAGATGTGTTTGATGCCCAGAAGAGAGATAAGAACTGGAGGTAAAGATCTAGCAATCCACTGGTAACTGAAGTTGGGAATGAAGCCGAGAGGTACCTACAAAAGGAAATTGGGCACTCAACCTTAGAGGTTTAGCCTAAAGCTAAATCTAAAGCCACATGCCCACCCTTTATTATCCCTAAGTAGACGATATGAAAATGATCTATGAATTTAGAGTTAAATGAGTCTCCGTAGAGAAATAATCCAAGTCCCAGATTAAAGACTTCTGAAATCACCTTTTCACTTATATAACATTGTCGGCCCAGTCAAATGTCTCTCTACCTAAATCAGTGCAGTTCTTATCCAACCGCCTATGCCTATCCCCAAAATATTGAGCCTAACAGAGTCAACACACTTCTGGATTTTTCTAAAAATAGAAGAGAGCCAGATCAAACCCTATATCCTGAAAGAAGCTGCAAGGCTACCACCCAAACATTTTATACCCTCGAAGCCATTTAACCAAAATAGCACTGCAAGCACAGTAAGATATAATTGGCTTGTAGAAGAACATCTTGGTGAGTTGCAAAATGTAGCACTTCCCACAGAGAGCTCACATAACCTATCTTCTCCACACAGGCAAGTATTGGTTTACAGGGAAAAGAGGGACCAATTATCTACAAGAATATAAGTTTGAAAATGAGTTGCAAAAGATTGTCCCTATTGTTATCCCATTTCTTTTATCACACTTTTAAAAGATTTGTATCTTAATAATAAAGAGACCCATGGCTTAAAAAACTCTCCACAGAGTATTCTAATGCATTTATTTGTGACCCTGAAATAGTTCTGTTCTAGTCCATTTTCCTCTTACTAGGCTTAAACAAGCTATACTTCTTTAAGGCCAATAAAACTTTTTTTTTTTTTTTTACAAAAGTAAAATACCTAGGAACTTTCAAAACTTTTTACCCTTCTAATCTGTAAGAAATTTTTAATGTAAATGCAAATTTCTAAATGGAATACCATAGACTCACAAACATTATTTGAGTAAGCATATGGAACAGCAGGAAAAACTGAAAATATAACAAAAACCAATACATTAAAGTATATTGAAGTAAGAGAATTAATGGTACTGCTTTTATTGAGCAGTTTAATCTGTAAGGAAAAATGCAAAGCCTTTAATCCATCCAAGAATAGGAGACGACTCACACTGCAGATAATGAGTCTAGAAGGACTTGCTCAGTATATTTTGTGCCAATGTTAGAAAGACTCAATATACTCTACATCTTTGGGTCATACATTGCACAGCACAGCTTTCCCTTTCAAGTACTTTCATAAAACAGGATCGGCCACTGTACACAATAATCACTGCATCTGGGTTGGAAAATGCAAGGCCCTACATTCACATCAGATAATCACGGCCCAACCCATTTGAATCTCCTTTGGCATGAATCAAAAATTGGTCAAAACTATCAACGTCAAAATATTACTGCTCCCACCATCAACTATCACATACCCAAGGCATCGTTATTCCAATGGATCCTCCAGCACAGGGATTTTGTTCTGCTCCAACAATCAAGAAAAGCTCTAAATATGCAGATTTATCATTATTAGGCAGAAAAGGTACCCGCCAGACCCATCATTTCTACAGGATCGCAGTGTTGAAAGGGACCTGAAGGAAGACATTCCCAGCAAGGTTGCATTCATTCACATTCCCAACCTGGGAAACCAGGGTATTAGGAAGAAATTATTCCTCAGTGTCTTACAGGAAACCAGTGACAAAACTGAAAGGGGCAGTAGATTGAAAGACTTCTCAACATTCTCTCTTGCCCTAGTGCTGATAGTAGCTTACTGATAAACATTCTTTCCTCTCCTGTGTACCTAAAACAACCATGTCAATGATACAGAATTACTGTCCACTCATGTCCACTGTTAACTTCCGAGTACTGCAACAAAGAATCCTTCTGCATGAAGTGCAAAAAGAAACCTAAGTGAGTAGTATTTACCCATTTTAAGCATAATTTTAAAACACAATACAGGCTTGCTTTTCTCAAGAAGTTATTCTATGGCTCCTGAGAATAAGAGCACTATTTTCAGCCTGCTAGAGCTCTGGCATAACAATAATAAAGCTTCTAATGGATCCGTGGTACGCTAGAGCTTGACTAGATCACAGAAGAGTGGCGGCAATTTGCTCACACAATCGTCACATCCAAGCACATCTTTATAAAGGAGGAAGATATAAATTTTCCCTCTCTCTCCCCCATAGTGGAGCAGGTGCCAAAAGGATAATGCTTTTCTAGCACAGTTAACATCTTCTTTTTATTTTTTTTTTTTGAGACAGAGTCTCCGGTTAACATCTTCTTAAAGCATCCAGTAAACCATTATTATTTGTTCCTATAATTTTGTTGTTATAACTACGTTGTTCTATTAACTAAAATTGCAAATTGAGAAGTCATATTTTCTGTATATTTACAGTTTTAATATTAAAGGGCCTTGGAAAGTTTTCAGTCACTAAAATTATATCCAACAACCATCAAGTCACAGGCAGTACTTATTTGTTTCTTCCTAATGGTCCCTTAATGCTAAATTTCATTAACATCAGGTCATTACTTATAATACAAAAGCAGGAATAAACAGAGCAACAGAACTTTCTCTATTCCCTTTACCTCTTCTTTCATTACCAATAAAATTTATATTTGGAAGCTCAGTGTTACTGTAATATCATTACTATTTAAAAATGAACCCGCAGCAACAAGAATAAACGTTCTTCTCTCAACACAAGTTCTACACCAAAGTATCGTTCTACCTCCACCACTGATTCAATCACTCCTCAGTGGACCTAATTCATTTTGGCTGCTGAGAAAGGTTTGCAATTTTCCAGCTTAAATTCAACTAGTTCTTGTTGCCAACAGAAAGCCTGGACACCCAACTCATCTATATCACACGCCCACCTCCCAATGGAGACAAAATATTCACCAAGACCTCAGTGTATTCCTTGCCTATCACATTGACTGGCACACAACAAGGGGATAGGTATTTGTGGATGGATTAACTGAAGAGTAGACATTGAATGAATGGACGGAATCAGGTGAGCAGGCAAGGGGGAAGGAAAGCCAGAGGGAGGCGAGAAAGAAGACCAAAAGAATCCCTAAATCCAAGAAGCATATTTAATACGATATAGACATTAAGTACAAAGACAATGGGATGACAACCAGCAAGGTCTCTCTAGAAAATACACAGAGGAATCAGCCCTTTTCAAGATGCTAAATCAAAAGAGACAAATTATGTGTTCCAAGAGAGCAAAACTGAGACAAAGGCACAAAGGCAGGGAAAATGAAATGCAAGTTCACAGAACAGTAAACAGATCAGTTTGTCTAAAGTAGAGAGTTCATGAAGGAACTCGTAGGAGGGTAAAGCTGCAAAGTCAGTCAGTGGCAGCCAGATGCCATGCAGACATAAACACCGAGGGTGTCAACTGCTGCCTCCTCTTCCCCGACCGCCCCCCCAATCTCACAGCCACACTCCCATCATATGCTTTCCTTATCCAAACCCTTAAGAAAACCAAATTCTCTGATAAAGTGAGAAAAAAATGCTAACAATCATAGAAAATGAAAAAAAAGAAAGAAAGAAAAATAAAACATGATGCATTAAATAATTTTCAAAAAGAAAAGCCCTAGTAACTAGAAATATAAATTTTCAACTGGTATCTGGTCAATTCACATCTTGGCAAGTCTTTTTTATACAATTTCAGAGTTGTTTTGCTTTAAAAATAATTTGGTTTTAAACACTTGGAACAATGAAGTTTATTAAAATAATAAATCAGTTCAGGAGAGCAATTAGCACCAACTGAGTGCCTCTCCTGTACCAGGCAGAGTTGTAGGGGCTTTAAATACAGTAACTCATTTAATTTTAACATTATCAACTTGAAATTACTCCTCTACCTTCATAGATATGAGGAAAAACTACTTGAGAGTCACTTAGCTAAACAGCAAAGCTGGGGCGCAAATATACCTAGAATAATAGTAGTTAGAATAACTACTGCTACCATCACCCAACTGTATATTTTCTGCACCTTTTAAATAGGATCAGAAGGAAAAGCACTAAAAGTACCTGTTCCACTTCAAATACTCATGGCTTATATCCAAATGACTGAATGCACTTAAAAGTAGGCCAGTCCTCAACCCATAAAGCAGTCATTAAAAGCCATCACTGAAGCTACTGGGGTACTTGACTTCAATCCAAACCATAGTCCTAAAGAAACCATGAGAAAGGATGCTTCAGACCAATCTAAAATGATTTAAGAGCAGTGCTTCCTGTCCTAGCTTATGCGGCCAAATTCTGCTCTGATATATGGAACCGAGTAAGGCAGTATTTAGGGAAAAGGATATCATTCCTATAAACCCCTTTTCTTTTATAGTAAGACATAATATATCTCAGGGATAATTCTGACCTTCATTCGTTTATTAAACATTAATTGGACATCTGTACTCTGTCAGGTGCTACTACTAGAAATCATACCGCTCCTAGCCTTAAAAAATTCAGTGTAACAATTTAACAAGCCATATGAGAAAATGTGTAGTCCTAGAGTGGATCCTTCTTCTCTCCATTGATACAAAAAAAAATCAAGATAACCTTTAGAAAGGCCAAAATCAGGGTTACACAATCCAAGTTCTAAAGCTCACACACTTTATCAATTAGCTAGCTGTCTAAAAACTCACTGATCCACTTGATTTTATCTGATACAAGTTAACATCAGGTTTGATTTTCTATGGGCATATCATAAATGGGCCACTTACTAGCTTAATGCCCTTAGGCAAGATACCTCACTTGTCTGAGCCTTGGTTTGCTCATTGGAAAAATTAGTATAAACAGCTACACTTCAAGACTGTTATAAGGATTAGAGATAATTAAGTAATGAAGCAACACAGAGCCTGGCATTTAGTAGAAGTGCAATAAATATAGCTAATATCATAATCACGGGATTTACAAGCCAGCAACAAATTGATCAGAAAAATGAAATTACAAGGAATTGGGGGCCGAGTTGAGAATGATGATAGCTCTAAGAGTAAATAGCTGACAGCAAAGAAAGAGTCAAGAAACTATATAGACACAAAAACAGAAACTGCAAACTGAAGCCACCAACCTACACACTTCAATAGCTATTGAGGACATCACTAATGTTTTCATAAGATGTAAAAATGATGTTCCTGAAGATGATATTAAGCCATTTAAAACAGATTAAACTTTCATTCTATGTGTTTAAAAAAAGATAAGCACATAAGTGACTTTGGAAAGATTCCAATCAAAAGTGATTTAGCATCACAAATCTAACATGTTAGATATCTAAACTTTAATTACTGCAAAACTCTAGTACCAAGCTTCTATTATACTTAATGTGTCAAGGAACCTCTCAAATTTCAGAAGCATTTTTTTTTTTAACTAAACACTGAAAAAGATCTATTTCAAACAAATTAATTGTGAAATATTTAAATGCAATGGCCTAAGACATCATCGGTTTCTTAATAGCTAAAACAAGATAAAGTTTTATTCTCCCTTATAGCTAAATGTTTTTATATCTACCAGAGAGACACAAACATGCACCACGGAGATCCCTTTTCACTTGAATTTTCTCCCTACATTTGGAAGGCAGTAAAAAGCGAAAAACATCTGTTCCTTCCTACAGAGCTGACAACTCTCATTCTATGGTTTAAAAATAAAAGAACCTTATGGAAGCTTATAGATATAATGATCACCTGCTTCGGAGGCAGCTGGCAATTAATTGATTCAAATACATGCAAAATTAAGACCAAAAGAAACGATTCCCCAAGGACAATGCTAGTATTCCCCAACCCTCTGGTAATTTCCAAGACACCCATAAAAAACAGCAGAGGACAGTAAAGAATAAAATGTAATGCCAGATGACAAGACAAGAGTCAACAGCTGAGAAACAGAGGCCTGTGTCAGTCTGCATTCACTCTACCACCAGAAGAATAGTTTCCACGAGAGCTGCTTAGAGAAGATCTGGTTCACTCTGGCCAACAACCACCCTTCATCCAGCCCCCAAGGAAGGCCAGATGTTCAACCATTAAAAGAGAACACCTTATTAAAAACAGAAACTGGAAAACCTCATAAGTAAAGGCCCTAAGTCCTATAACAGTTTTAGAAACAGTTTTTATTCTACATATCATCTTAAAGCTCTGAACACCCAAACAGGAGTAATAAGCAAGGACATTCAGACTTGAATCAGTAGACTTAACTTCTATTTCTGGCTCTTCCTGTGAATGAATCACAGCATGACCTTGAGGAAGTTATTTCACCTCCTTCTCTACCTCCACTTCCCCACCAGTTATAATAAGGTTAGGTTAAACCTGCTGATTTTTTTTTTTCCTGAACATTGCCAAGTGAATGAGATAAATACATGGAAGCTGCTACACAAAACATTTATCTGCTGATCCCTGACCAGTTTTATTCAACCATCAAATACAAAGTGGGTGATATCCACATTAAAATGACTAACTCTGCACTTTTTCTCTGCCCATTAAAAAAATATATATATATGCCTAAAGATGTCAACAAAACCTAGATGCTTCTTGATCAGGAATCCTTTAAGAGTACCAAATTTCAAATTTGGAAATATTTAGCAAATTAAAATAAAATGCAAGTTTGAAGAAGACACTTTTTTTGGTTTTTTTGTTTTTTTTGAGACAGAGTCTCGCTTTCTTGCCTAGGCTAGAGTGAGTGCCGTGGCGTCAGCCTAGCTCACAGCAACCTCAAACTCCTGGGCTCAAGCAATCCTCCTGCCTCAGCCTCCCGAGTAGCTGGGACTACAGGCATGCACCACCATGCCCGGCTGATTTTTATATTATATATATTAGTTGGCCAATTAATTTCTTTCTATTTTTATGGTAGAGACGGGGTCTCGCTCAGGCTGGTTTTGAACTCCTGACCTTGAGCAATCCGCCCGCCTCGGCCTCCCAGAGTGCTGGGATTACAGGCGTGAGCCACCGCGCCCGGCCTAAGAAGACACTTTTTTTAAGACCAGAAAACAAACCTTCAACCTATTTAGAGTCCTGTGATTTTTCAGGACTCTATTCAATCCTCCTCTGTCAAGTCTTCTTTCCTCACCCCCTGCCAAGGAGATAAGCCAGCCACTGCATCCTTGATGCTCTCTGCACACTGTGCACTGTATTTATTTCATGTCACTTCTTCATTTTGTCAGTGAGCCCTAGAAAGGCAGAACCATGATTTAATGGTCTGTGTATTACCTACCATCCAGCATATTGCCTGGTACAATGTGGCTGGCACAATGTATGTATGAGATATATGTATATATGTATATATCTCACACACATATGTATATACACACATATATATCTACATGTGCATGTATATACAGATATGTGTATATACATATATATGCAAATATACGGATATTTGCTAAATGAATTAAATGAATAAATCTCCAAAGCCTTAAGCTACATTAAAATTATCAATCATTAATGTTAACGATTGATAATCTTAATGATGGTGAATTATTTTCAGTTTTAGAAAAATGTACAAATGTTAACTAAAGAGAAAATCCACAACTTCTCACCAACATTAAATTCACAAAACTTAACTCAAGAACTTTCCAATCTTCATCCATCAAAAATGTCTTTTTTTGCCGGGCGCGGTGGCTCACGCCTGTAATCCCAGCACTCTGGGAGGCCAAGGCGGGCGGATTGCTCAAGGTCAGGAGTTCAAAACCAGCCTGAGCAAGACCCCATCTCTACCATAAAAATAGAAAGAAATTAATTGGCCAACTAATATATATAATATAAAAATCAGCCGGGCATGGTGGCACATGCCTGTAGTCCCAGCTACTCGGGAGGCTGAGGCAGGAGGATCACTTGAGCCCAGGAGTTTGAGGTTGCTGTGAGCTAGGCTGACGCCACGGCACTCACTCTAGCCTAGGCAAGAAAGCGAGACTCTGTCTCAAAAAAAAAAAATGTTTTTTTTTGTTGTTGTTTCGCATGTTTCTTATAATTTATCTAGTGGGTATAAAAATACAGACATTCCTTTTAACTGAATCTATACAATAGAGAAGGGTGGAAATGAAGAAAAAAGAGCATGTGAAACGAATAGAAAAATCAACTTTTAAGTATACGATTCTACAATTGCCAAATAAAAGCCCATAGTTGAAAATAAAAATGTGGTCAATAAAAGTAGCTACCACATTAATAGCATTTAGCCAGCTAAAAAGTAGCTGTCCTCCCTGAGAAATTTCATGCAGGGTAATGTCTTATAGATAACCTATTTACTAAAATAATAGATTTTAAAATTTTCATATGGCACTTGAATATTTTAATCAAATATTTAACACAAACCTACCAACACTCACACAAGTTTTCTTTTTCTTCTTTCCTATTCATTAAACTCTAACACTCTATTGCATTCAATAATCAAAAGTAGATGTTAAGTAAATGGGAAACAAATAGAAGAAACTTTACCAGTGGGCTCTGAGGGGAAGGCCTTGGGACCTATAAGCCAGCAAGCAAGGATAAACTCATTCCACTGCTTGAGACTGACCACAGTAAACTGATCCTTTAGCTGTGCTTTGTGCTGCCTGAGTGTGAGAGTCTGTAACAAATGCTGTAAGCAGGAGAGGTTATCAGTTGGACCAGGTGTGCTTTTGACCTTCTCCATCGCCTTCACTACCTCCAAACGACAGCCTGTTCTGACTGGATCATGAAATGAAATGAAAATTATCCCTACTATTCCATTTATTTATTAATTTTCTAATAGTGCATATCAGATTTGCTTGTATCAGCGAACGGAAGTGACCACTTAATTTCGCTAAGTAGCAGAACCTGGACTGCTGCAAGATAGGAGCTACATATTACAGGTGCATGTCTACATTTACATACACATACATACACGTATGCATTAGAGCGGTCAGAGATCGCCTTTGGACAGTACTGGAATGAATGATTTGTGCCTCCAACCCTGACCCTCGCAAAAACACCATGAACCAGCTTATTCTTTCTGATGCTGTGGTGATGGGGAGGGAAAGAGAAGGATGGCTTAGCTAATAAGGCAAAAAAGTTGTTTTATCTGCTTGGCGTGACCCTGAGCATGGAGAACAGCAGATGTTCGGGCAAATAAATGGACAGAGCATCCTTTTCTTGAGATGACTTAGGTCGGACACAACTAAGTTGTTTCCTACAAGACCTTGTAAGAAAACAGAAAACCAACAAGCACACGTCCAAGGCACTTCGCCGAGGGGGTTAGGTGGGAAGAACAGGATTCCTTATGAAGAAGAGACCTGCCGCCACTAGCAGGTCAGAGCCTTTCAGAGCCCGAGGAGGGAGGGGGGCGGAAGGCCCTGATTGGCAGGCGACGTGCGACCTGGCGGCCAGGAGCCGGGTGCACTCACCTGTGAACACATTCTGGAAGCCATCTGCAGCCGCGGATGCCCCGGACGCCTTGGTGGCGGGTGCCGGGGACACCCCCCCGTCGCCGCCTCCCGCGGCCACTCCGCACTCCAGCAGGTGCGCGGAGCCTCCCGGCCGGGGCGAGCGGCCGCCCAGCTCCTCGGTCCAGTCCGCAGAGCGGCTCAGGCCGCCCGCGAGGCCGCCGTCCACCCGGTGCTTTTTGGCCGGGGCGGCCGCGGAGGCCAGGGCAGCTCTGGGCCCCCGACTCAGGGAGGGCTCCGGCCGCCTCTTGATGCTGGGGCTCTGGCTAGGGGACTGGGACGGGGAGT
Source organism: Microcebus murinus (assembly GCF_040939455.1). NCBI lineage: Eukaryota > Metazoa > Chordata > Mammalia > Primates > Cheirogaleidae > Microcebus > Microcebus murinus. The sequence continues at coordinate 47,266,686 of NC_134122.1, read as the reverse complement.
GATTGGGCGAGCTGAGCTGCCGAGTGGTGGTCTTGATGTAGCAGGGGGTGATGAGCGGGTAGGGCTTGAAACAGCGCGGGCTGGGCGCGGGGCTGCCGGGCAGGGAGGCGCCGGTGGGGGTGCCGGGCCCTCGCGCCCCCTCCCCCGGCTCCCCCTCCGGCCTCGGCGGCGGGGCCTCCTCTCCCACCACCCCGCCCCACTCCTCGCCCGGAGAGCCTCGGCGGGCATCCTCAAACGCATCCTCCTCGCCCTCCTCGTCCGTGTCCCCAGCCCTCCGCACCGGCGCCCCGGCCGCGCTCTCCCCGGGCCCGGCCTCGGGAAACGGGAAGGCCGTGGACGAGGGCGAGTCTCGGGCCCCCGCGAGGCCGGGCGCCTCGGAGGAGGGGAGGCCGCCCGGGGACCGCGGCCGCGCGGGCACGGGGGGCTCAGCGACCCGGCTCTCGGGCGGGTCGGAGAGCGCGGCCAGCGCCTGCTCCGCGTCCACACTGTCCCGGGCTCCCCCAGCCCCGCCGCTCGGCCCCCGCAGGAACTGGTCCAGGCCCAGGAAGGCCCCAGGCAGAGGGGAGGTGGCGGCGGGGGGCGCTGCGGGCTCCTCGGAGCCCTGGAGCCGCAGCTGCTGCTGCTGCTGCTGCAGGCGGATCGCCTGCTGGATGTCTGAAAGCAAATCCTCCTGCTCCGTGGCCGAGTGGAAGCTGTAGATGTCCGTGTCCGAACCCGAACTGGTCCTTTGTCCATCCTGCGCCCCCGCTGCAGTTTCCAAATCCTCGGCGACCGCCCGGCCGCCGACCCCCGCCTCGGCAGGCCGGGGACGCCCCGCGCGGGTCACCTCAAAAGGGTCCGCACACTCGGTGTCCGACAGGCCCGCCTCGTCCGCCGAGAGGCTGAGGTCGGGCGTCTTGGTGAGCAGGGAGTGAGCGCTGTCCAGCTCCCCGGTCTGCAGGGCCTGCGCGTCCAGCACATCCTCGCGGGAGCCCGCGGCGCCCTTCCCCTTGGACAGGTTCTTCCTGATCCGCAGGTTGGAGAACACCGAGGCTCTGGAGTCCGACTTGCTCTTCTTCTTGCCGGGCTCCCCGCCGCCGCCCCCGCCGCCCTTGCCGTGCTTGCCCAGCGCCTTCTTGCCCCCGCTCCCCTTCTTTGTGGCCTCCACGTCCCTGGGCCCCGGAGCATCCTCGGCGCCGCCGCCGCCGCCGCCTTCGTGCGAGGCATCACCTGCGCTCCTCTTCAGCTTCCCGTCCTGGTTCCCCATGGCGCCCTCCGGCCGCTTTGCCGCCGCCGCCGCCGCGCCCCGGGCACTCAGGCCATGCCGGCCCTCCTCGGCCCCGGGCGCGGGCCGCGGGCGTCTCCGGGCCGAGTCAGGCGGCGCGGCGCGCAGAGGCTGCGAGGGGAGGCCGACGCGCGCCCGGCCGGCCCGGCTCGCCTCCGCCGCCGCTTTGCAGAATGCGCGGCGGCCGCCCGCGCTGCGGCTGCTGCTGCTGCGGCTCGGGGCCGGCGGGGCGCGGACGTGCTCGGGGCGGCGCGCGGCGGCCGCCAATGGCTGCGCGGGACGCGGCGCGGGCCCGGCCCCCCGCGCGCCGCGCCCGCCCCCGCCCGGCCCCGCGCAGAACCTGCGCGCGAAAACCCTCTCCTCCAGCCTGGGCACTTGCACTTCCACCGTGCGGATCGGATGCATCGTCCCCGCCCGGACGGAGGAGGAGAACTCGTCAGGTGGAAGACGCACCGCGAACTTCACAGCTCCCGCACCTGCCACGAGAAAAGTGCAAGAAAAAAAGAAGCAAGTTTTACACGGGGGGAGCTGGAAAACGGAAGCCAAATAAATTCCAGTTCAGAAAGGGGCCGTCATATCACGGCCGCGTACGTAACCCCCTGCCTGCCTCTGCAAGGCTCTTCAGGAAATATTTGTCGGATGAATAGATTGTTCTGTTTCTTAAATAATTGGTCACCCCCCCCCAACACTGTTAATGCGATTGAACATATGGTTTACTACACATGCTGCTGCTTTTATGTTGCACACAGGCCCCGCGTGTCCGAGAGAGGACATTAGCTGTCATTTCCATAGTTGGTTTATGGAACTTTTTTTTTAAAGACAGAAAAAGGAGAGGTGGGGGAGGCAGAAAATACTGAGATTAGAGTTGATTAAAATGCTAATCTCCAAATTCTATGTGTTTTCCATATAAATTAAACAGCATTTGTATTCAAAAAGGGTGCCTATACTATAACTCCCAGGAGGTCAAACTCATCAATATTAAACATGTCACTATTGTGGCCGCCTATAAAAAGGGGGGGAAAAAACCAGAAAGGAAACACCCTTGGCACAAACACACAAAAATCAGATTTTATGCTATAAACCACCACTTTCCCAAGCAAACCCTTCCAGGCACAGTTTGTCCTGTGACGGAGTTTCTTAACACTTTGACCTCAATATTAGTATAAACACTTTCCCTCATTGTACATTTTGTGACCGTTTCAATTATTTATTTAAATAAATATTTTTAAAGTATTTAAAAAACATCATTGATATCTCAAGAAGCTTTGAGCAGTAAACCAAGATTAAAGTGACATTACTATTATAAATGTTACAAGTATTTAAGTTAGAAGTTCATTGTTAACCACTTTGAAAATATGGATAGCTATCCAACTTGTTAATATTTCTAAATAACCCAGAGGAGGGAACAGTACTACATATTATACAATGCAGTTTCAATGTGGCAAGCAAACGTGTGATATTCCTTTGCATATTATGAACCAACATTTTAAACCTTCCTCAATGATCCTTATCGAAAACAAAACAAACAAAACAAAAAGTTGGTCCTGTAAGTCTTTGATTACTAGTGTTTTTCAAACTATGTTTTTAAAAATAAATGTAACTTAAGGGCAGGTAGCCAGCTGTCCTTAGGTGGCCCTTTGGAGTACATGGTAAATCAACTTTAATAACTTTGCCAGGGTAATATCCCAGTCTTCAAGTGATTCCAGAGTAGTTGAAAAGCCTTTGTTTCCTCTTTCACAAGACTGCCCTTTTCTTTCTTCTAGAATCTAGGCTCCTCAGAGGGCACAATTTGCCTGTGGCTATTAGAATTTTCTGCTTCTTTGAGTGCTAAGGTACTTTTTGAATCTTGATTTTTGCTCTTTCTTTAACAGAACCTCTTTGATTCTGAACTACTGGTTTCCTTATTGTCTTCTGTGATAAATTCTAGAAGCACAGAAGACATAAAGGAGGGAGGGAGGGAGAATGGGAGGGAGGGAGAGAGCTGCTGATTTTCTTTCACATCTTTTGAATATGAAACAATAGGTGACAGTTGTGCAGCAGGTCACAGTTGGCAGAGCTTTATTGCGTGCAAAGGCTCATTTGAAACTCACAAGTCTGGGCATCAAATATAGATAAGTACTCTCAACTCAATAATAATTAATGCGTAAACTCAGGCTCAGAGAGGCTAAGAGATTTGTCCAGGGTCACATACCATCAGAGGCAATACTCGAACCTACAAATTTAGATCCCAAATTCTTTATAACAAACAACACCCATATAGTTTGCCTTTTGGGAACTGGCAAGGATATCACAAAGGCAAACTGCAAAGCTTTGCCAAAGCATTGTTTGGCATTTAGTAGGTATTTAGTAGTTCCAAAGATGCCTGGGGCATGGCCTAAGTTTAACATCATTTGGTCAAGTAAGAATATCATATCTGTGGTTGCAAATATGCATTTAAGAAATAATTAGAGATCCTACCTTGTGCCTGGCCATATCCTAGTTTCTATGATACAACACTGGCTGTAACCCCAAGACACTGGACAACCTCAGTGTCACTTAGCAGGTGACTTGATTATTGACCCCCAAATGGAAGAATAATAGCTAATGTTTATGGAAAAAAAATAATAATAATGATGATGTGACCAGCCCCTATAGTATTCAAGGATCTAACCTAGTGTAATTGTTAGAAAAGTCTTCGGTATTAGTATCCCAAATGGTCACAAAAACTGTTTATAAAATAAAATGTAGTGCTACCCATTTTCCAGCACAGAAAATTGGATATGGATTTTAAAAATAAAATGAGTAAAAGTAGGAGGGGAAAACTCATCTAAACAAACAAATATTGAACTCTAGTTAATAATATGTGTACTCGTATAGTTGGCTTAAATGCACTAATCTCTGCACCCTACTCTAAAATGCATCAAAAAATAAGATGATTTAACGTGTGCATGGACAGATACCTGATAAAGCAAATATAATAAAATGTTAATTATGTAATTTATGTGGTAGATATATGGGTGTTCACTAGGAAATTCTTTCAACTTTTTTATGTTTGAAAATTTTCAAGCTTAAATGAGGAAGTGGGTTATAAGAATATGTGAATTTTGTAGCTTTTTTGAAATTAAAATTATGAAATAATTAATAGCACTCAACAAACACTAAATGAATAATCCTCTGCCTCTTCACTGTTAACCTATTTGTCTGAATTCCATGTCATTTTTTTCTCTCTTCTTTCAGCTCTCTTCCTCCTCTGTTACTATCTTAATTGACTATAAAATATGCTGAAATGTTTTTGATACTTGCTTTTTGTTTTGTTTTTTTTAGTCTCTTTCTACTTAATCTTGGTGGCATGGTTTAGATTTTCTGACAGAACTACTAGTTGGCATTTTAATTATCCAGCTCATCCTTTTCTCTAGCAGGTAAGTGATTTTCCCTTTGAAAAGACAACTTTTCTGCCCTGGTGTCAATTACTAAGTTATTTCCTCCCAAAGCCACCTGGGTCCTGACTTTAATCCTGCCCCCGGGGCCCCTGAACCTACTCCCCAGAGAACAGCGTCCCCCAGTCAATTCCAACATGTCTCAAACTGAACCCATTTTCTGTTGCATATCTCCCTCCTTTATCTGTTCTTTCAATAAGAGCATCACAATCACTCCAACTGCCCAAACCAGAGTTGTTACTGATGCCTTCCTCTCCCTCAGTCCCCACAATGTACCCAGCCATTAAGACTTCTCTACTATTCCTCCTTCATGTCTCTCAAATCTACTCATGTCTCCCAGCTCAACTGCCACTTCTCTGGCCTCCCTTCTACCCTCACCTCCACCTCCCATCTGTTCTTGCCCATTGCCATCAATGCTTCTCACCTAGAGTGATGATTTTGCTGCTTAGGGAACATTTGAAAATGGAGACATTTTTGGTTGTCACAATGGGGGAGGGGAGGGTGATGCCACTGGCACCAGGTTGCTGCTAAACAGAATAGCTCCCATAAGCAAGAATGATTCCACTCCAAATGTCCCTAATACTGTGGTTGAGACACCTGCTTCATCACGACGCCTCTCACAGCTGACAGTCAATAAATGGCTACTGAATGAGTGAAAGAGGAAATCAAAATTATATTTCTCAATTAATCAATTGAGATCAATCACTAAACCAATCACTAAATCAGAAACTTGAAGGCAGAACCTAACAGAACTAATATGATTTGGTTTTTGTGTGTGTTTTTTTTTGGAGACAGAGTCTCACTCTGTTGCCCAGGCTAGAGTGCTGTGGCATCAGCCTAGCTCACAGCAACCTCAAATTCCTGGGCTCAAGCGATCCTCCTGCCTCAGCCTCCCAAGTAGCTGGGACTACAGGCATGCACCATCATGCCCGGCTAATTTTTTCTATATATTTTTAGTTGTCCAGCTAATGTCTTTCTATTTTTAGTAGAGAGGTGTCTCGCTCTTGCTCAGGCTGGTCTTGAACCCCTGACCTTCAGCAACCCTCTCACCTCGGTCTCCCAGAGTGCTAGGATTACAATGTGAGCCACCACGCCACGCCCAACAAATATGATTTTTAAACACTGTATCTATAGTACCAAATATCTTTTTTTTTTTTTTTCTTGAGACAGAGTCTCGCTTTGTTGCCCAGGCTAGAATGAGTGCTGTGGCATCAGCCTAGCTCACAGCAACCTCAAACTCCTGGGCTTAAGCAATCCTACTGCCTCAGCCTCCTGAGTAGCTGGGACTACAGGCATGTGCCACCATGCCCGGCTAATATTTTCTATATATATTAGTTGGCCAATTAATTTCTTTCTATTTATAGTAGAGAGGGGTCTCGCTCTTGCTCAGGCTGGTTTCAGACTTCTGACCTCGAGCAATCTGCCCGTCTCAGCCTCCCAGAGTGCTAGGATTACAGGTGTGAGCCACCGTGCCCGGCCCTATATTACCAAATATCTTAAATGGGGAATTAACTCTTCTCTAAAACATTCAAAATTCCATGACACTATGCAATCTGTATAAATATGCCAATTCCCCACTTGATAACACTATATAATAAGTCCTTGCTCTTACTAGAAATTTTCTGGTAACCAGGATGGAATTTCCAGAGCTCATTTTACAAGGGTGATTACATGCATCACAAACAAGCGGTTAAATACGTTTAAATTTTTATCACCAGTATTCATTTTATCCCCACTGCAGAACTTAAAAAATAAAGCATTTACAAAAATAGAAAAAGTAGAATATTACTTTCCCCAAGCGGTATAGAATGCACTACAGATTTGTTTGTGTGTTAGAAAAGTTAAAGGTAAAATAATTCTAGCTCACTTAAATTCTTCCCTGCTGCAAATGGAACATAAATGCCATTGTCTCCTAACCTCTGGAAAACTCATTAGATTTCTGAGAAAACTTCCCTTCTGGTTTGTAGGCGACCTTTAGTTTTCAGCACATTTTAGCCAAAAAGTTTTTGGATTATTTGTAACTGAGAAACAAAGGAAGACATGAAAACATTTATTTTGTTCTTGTATCACAGAAAAATTCCTACAAGGGTAAAGGGTTCTAGTATTGAGTCTCTAGATATACCCTTTGTAAGTAAAGACATACTATTTCTATCTGAAGGGGACCATTTGGGTTCTAAGTGAGTTGTCAAAACCATTCAGAATTCCCTATAGAAGGCCTTGTGAAAGTGACTCCACCCATAATGCACCTTGTTCGGTGGCAAGAAGTGGCAAAAAGCATCCTAAAGACAGAGCCAATAAGAAAGTAAGGTTGAGGAAGGCCATCTTTGGCTTTAGAGCAGAGCTCTGCACCAGAAATACTGTATAATGTGAGCCTCAGACACAATTTAAAATTTTCTAGTAGCCACATTAAAAAGGTAAAAAAGAAACACAAAAGTAACTTTAATAATATATTGTATTTAATCCAAAACATGCAAAGTATTTCAATTTGCAAAAATCAACACAAATCATCAATGAGATAATTTACATGCTTTTTTCCATACTAAGTCTTTAAGATCAGCACATATTTTACACTAACAGCAACATTTCAATTCCGACTGGCCACATTTCACTTGCTTGATAGAAACTAATGACTACTGTTTGGGACCCTACAACCTTAGCCTTAGATTTTTCAGAGCTTACTGAGCAACATTTAGAACCTGATCCAAACTGTTATGAGTTTTAAAACAGCATTATATATTTTGATGAACTTAAAATGTCATATATATATGTATAAAGAGCACTACATGTTTTCACATGCAGGCATAACATGTCATATTTAATAATAATACATTGTGGAAAAAATTTACAATCCTTTTTTTAGCCATTCAGTTTAATAGAGGTCTAATAGGAGCGAATTCTTGCCCTTGCCAGAGCTTTGCCACTACTGACATAAAGAATTCCTGGAACAGGAAGGACCATGGGAAGGAAAGGAGGGAACTTGATTCTGGTATAAGTATGGGCAAAAGAGGTGAAAGCATATTCCAGAGAACACTCTGACTTTGTCAATATTTTTTTCTGCCTAACTACTAAAATAAGTGCCACCTGCAAAAATTAGGCCAAAGACATGGATTTTCATCAAACTGAGAGTAACACCAATAGTAGCTTGCATGCACATGTGTTTTACCTAATAGATATTAGTTTGTCCATATTCTAATGCATGATATGGATGCTCTTAATATTGATTTAAATCACACGGTTCCCTAAAATCTTCACTATTTATATATATTTTTTAGAAAATGATTTCCCCTTGAAGTCTAACTATCAACACCTTTTCTTAGAATATAAAAGCTAATCTAATTATCACCATATGGAAAAAGACCAGCAACCGATGAAGCAGAAAATAAATGTTTTAATTTAGGGGCAATGGCTTACCTGTTCATGGTAAAACACGTGCCTTAATCCTTTGTGCTTCCACACAGAAATTAAGAGGAACTTGTTCTAATCAGAAAGGGATCCAAAGGAAGTCTTAAACGCACATCGCTCACTGCAGATCTTTCCAGGAAATTGCTCCCAGGTAACTCAGACTTCGCTAGAAAATGGCGTGTTGCTGTTTTTTTTCTGCAACTGAAAAAGGTAGCTTTCACCAGGAGGTGTGCATGAAGTTCGTTTTCCTCAGAAGGGCAGGAAAAGGCTAGTGGGATATTTGATTCTGCTCGCTTGTGTTGGAGCTTCAGCTCAGGGTGATCTCTGGGAAGTGGACGATTTTACTGTACATAACCTAACTAGTATTTCTCGTAATAGTGTAGAAACATCCGTCTCCAGAGTTTCAGGGAAAAGTGATTCCATTATTCACTTACTGGGATTAATTTATCAGTACCTATGACAACACTTTAAACACTTCCTCTCTCAGAGATTAGGAGGGCAGGATAAGAAAACTGATTTGGAAGTCTGCCTTTCCTCGCTCAGGGTAATGCATTAAAGATTGCTATAGCATCGTTAGTGCTTTAATGCTCATCTAGTCTTCTGGATGCTTCCTAGCCAAGGAAATATATTCTAGCCATTTCTTCCTCTGCCCCACCAAAGCTCCTGAACTTCATTTGAGGAAGATGTAAATACAAGATTTTAAAATGACAATAAAATAAAAAGAGTGGCTAAATATGTACTCTCCATTAAACTGGTACTATTCGATCAAAACTTATGTGCACAAATGGAAGTAACATTCATAGGATGTCAGGCAGGTGGGGGGGTGGGCAGAGGGGGTGGGTAAACTCATACCTAACAGGTGCAGTGCACACTGTTTGGGGGATGGGCATGCTTGGGCAATTTATGCCACCAAAGCATTAGGGCCCTTACAATACTCTGAAATAAAAAGAAAAAAAAAAAGTGGTTGAACAGTTGGATTGTTTTGTTTACAATTTAAAACGTCTCTTCTTTGGACATTTTAGAGTTGTTGACTCTGGGATCCTGGGGGAGAAAGGCCCAGGGTGTGCTAACTTGTCTCCACAGAGACAATAGCTCTATGGGCCTCGTGCAGTGATGGGTTAGAGAGCTTCCACCTCAATCAATCCCAGCTGTAGGGATTGAAGTGGGCAGGGTACAACTCAACCCCTCTGCGCTCACCAACCTGCTGGTCTGTAAGATGTGTTAGCTTCACTTCCACCAAGTGGCAGTTCCTTTCAGTATTTGAAGAACTTGAAAGGGGACTTAGAAGACACTACTTAAAGCCTGACCTCCTTGTTTTACCACTGATTTGGTCCATGATTCCTTTAGATTATTTAAGTGCTAAATACCATGCTAGCATGTGGTTCTATAGTGGTGATCAAAACACACTTGCTCCCTGACCTCAGGGAACTTGCAGTATAATAGTCCAGGGCCAAGACAGACAATGGACAAGACAATAAATAAGCACATCATTACGAATTGTGAGCAAGGATTTGGAGGTTAAGAATGGATGCTCTCAGAAAGGGAATAACCTACTTTAATGAGTGGGGTCAGAAGAAGCCTCTTGGAGAACCTGATATTCATGTTAAGAAAAAGAGGTGAGAAGGATTCCAGCAAGCAAAATGTGTGACAGATATCTGGGCAGAGGAAGAAGTGGGAATCAAAGTTAGGAAGCCAAGTAGTTTATTGATAAGAGCAAATGGTAAGGTAGTTCTGTGCCTCCGAATCTATTACCCTACTCTCACAGCATCAAAGATCCCGGGAAGTCTCTTAATATTTTATATTTCCATTCATCACCTATTTTCAATATAACAGAATGGAATATTAATTATTTAATACCTTTTAAGAACTATCTGATCCTTGCAACCATTTATGTAGCTAGGATATGAGGCAAGCAATGGTATGGAATATAGCAACAGAGGTGCATGGAATCACCCTGGGAGCAACTTCAAACTGAATAGGCAGGCTCCTCTTCCCTTAATCTCTGTGAGGTTCAATTTCCCCATTTGAAAAATAAGCATAATAGCAGCTACATCATAAGATCATTGCAAGGATATAGACGATGTATGCAAATGGCCTGGTGGATATTAGTTGCTCAATAAATGTGAAGCAGAGGAAATAAGAGGCAGTTATAGAACCCAAATATTTCCAGGGCTCTTATATCCAAGCCACCCTGGAAATGCAGAAAGGCAGAATTGTTAATTCACCCAAACCGAGGAAGCCTGCCAGGCGCGAGAAGCTAGACATTCTCAAGCTTTGTTGCTAAGTGTGAGGAACCGTTGCCTTGCCAGCAGAGACCCTCTACGGATGCCACCCTCAGATGCGTGCCAAGGGGTAAGCGTTTTTCTGATTGGTCCAGGATTTTCCTGCCCTTAAATGCTGATTTCACTACCACAGCCTCAGCCCACAGGGTAGGAAAGATCGAGCCCTGATTCAGTGCACCCAGCACCTCTAACCAGAAGGTTCCGGCTGAGCTCCGCCTTGAGTCCACTGTAGGGGAGGAATGCTCATCTAAGAATCCCCAAGTGTAACAAAGGGAAACATGAATCCATACTGGATACCCCCAAATCTGACTATCTCTGGCAGGTTCCTCAAAATACGTTTTCTGGGCATGATCTAGTAATAAAGATCAGTAATTTTAGTGAATGAATAAAGAAAATGTGTTGTATCTGTGCAGTGGAATACTATTTCTCAATGAAAAAAGATATTGATTGATACATGCTGCAACATGGATAAACCTCAAAGACATTATATTTTTTAAAAAAGACCATATCTCCCTATCTTCTATGATTCCATTTATATGAAATGCCAAGAAAAGGCAAATCTATAGAGACAGAAAGTAGACAAGTGGTTGCCCAGGGCTGGGGGTAGGAATGGAAAAGTGACTATAAATAGACATGAGTTTAATCTCGGGGGTTGGGGTGGAAATATTCTAAAATAAGATTGTGGTGATGGTTATGCAACTCTATAAATATACTAAAAATTACTAAATTAAAACAGGTGAATTTATGATTTGTACATTATACCTCCACAAAATCATTTATTAAAAAATATAATTTAAAAAAAATCAATAGTTCTCACTTTAAACCTCAGCTTAGAGGCAGTGATTTCCTGATGAGAAATGGCCTAAATCCTTTTACTTTGCAGCATTGGCCCGTGTGTCCAAATTCAGCTCACCTCTCGGGTCCAAAAGAAACCCAAAGTGGTTCCAGGGATGATTGTTCCAAGGCCATGAAGGGCAGGGTGGCTCAGGAATGAGCTTGTCTCCCTGGACAAGATGAGTGAGGAAAGGGCCTCTAGTCGGGATTTAATTGTCATGTTTTATTCACAGGAACTGGCCAGCTACTGTACACATTATAAATTTCAAATATCCCCAGGCCCCCAAACCTTAATTTTTCTTTTTAAAAAGAGATGAGCTAAAGAGAATAAAATGTTTTTTTTTTTTTTTAAATCGCTATGCTGCAAAAATGAACCAAAAATGTATTAACTGTCAGTGGGAGTGACAGGGGCCATCAAACATCTCAGTCTTCAGCCAGGAAGCTTTTCTTAATTAGTTATTTACCTCCCTTATTACTGGTCTGAAAGATACATTGGAAAGAAAATGGCAGAGTGGGAAACTAAATCAAACCTGAGATTTAACTGGTTTCTATTTCCCAGTTTGGTAATCAATGATTAATTACTTCTCCTATGTATAAATAGTCTGAGACAGGGAACATGTTCTTACAAGGAGCCCGAATCCACTCAAGATCCAGGTAAAAGGGTTTTCATCCAAGGACATGGTACATATGGGCATGGACCTCCATGGACAGCAAACGAAGGACCCTGGGCTCTATCCAGTGACTCAAACATCAGCAGACAGCTACTTTCTCTATCTCTGCTCTGTCTTTTCCTCTACCTCTCTCTTTGTATGTGCGATCTCCTGTTTTCTCTGTTTGCTAAACAGTATGCACATGGCCTGAAATGGCTGAGCAAGGCCAGGTTCTGCATAACTTTACACCTCAAGTACTCAGCAATGTTTGACTCATTCCAACTACAGACTGTGTCATCAATTTCAAGTGTCCACTCTGACCCAACCAGATGTGGCCAGCATAGGAGGGTCACAAGGTCTATCATGGTTACATAGGCCCACACTGGAAGGCAGAATGTCAGCTACCAAAGATACCAATATCCTAATCCCCAGCACCTGTAAATATTAATAGGTATGTTACCTGGCAGTGGGGAATTTAGGTTGCTAATCAGCTGGCCTTGAGATGGGCAGAGTAGCTTGGATTACCCAGGTTGGCTCAATGGAATCACAAGGGTCCTTATAAACGAAAGGGAGGCAGAAGAGTTTGAGTTAAAGATGTAAAGACAGAGGCCGGGTGCGGTGGCTCAGGCCTGTAATCCTACCACCCTGGGAGGCCTAGGAGGGCGGATCGCTCAAGGTCAGGAATTGAAAACCAGGTCTGAGCAAGAGTGAGACCCTGCCTCTACTAAAATTAGAAAGAAATTAATTGGCCAACTAAAAGTATATAGAAAAAATGATCCGGGCATGGTGGTGCATGCCTGTAGTCCCAGCTACTTGGGAGGCTGAGGTAGAAGGATTGCTTGAGCCCAGGAGTTTGAGGTTGCTGTGAGCTAGGCTGATGCCACACACTTTAGCCAGGGCAACAGAGTGAGACTCTGTCTCAAAAAAAAAAAAAAAAAAAGGATGTGAAGACAGAAGCAGAGGTCAGGGTGATATGAGGAAGGGGCCATGAGCCGAGGAATGCAGGTAGCCTACAATGGCTGGGAAAGACAAGGAAACAAATGTTCCCATAGAGCCTCCAGAAAGCACAGAGCCCTGCTGATACTTTGGTTTTAACACATCTGACCTCCAGATCTGTAAGGTGTGTTGTTTTAAACCACTAAGTTTGTGGTAATGTATTACAGCAGCATTAGAAAATCCAAAGAATGAATGTCTATGTTGAATGGATTATCCTCAGAAGGGCTTCAAATTTAGCCTTCAGGGCTTGCTCACTAGCAAACACAGGGAAATGTCCTATTAAGAGACTACTGGGGGCCAGGAGTGGTGGCTCCCGCCTTGATCCTAGCACTCTGGGAGGCCAAGGTGGCAGGATCACTTGAGCTCAAAAGTTCAAGACCAGCCTGAGCAAGAGTGAGATGAAACTGCATCTCTATTAAAAATAGAAGAAAAAAAAATCAGCCAGGTGTCGTGGCCTGTACCTGTAGTTCCAGCCACACGGGAGGCTGAGGCAGGAGGATCACTTAAACCCAAGAGTTTGAGGTTGCAGGAAGCTATGATGACACCACTGTACTCTAGCCAGGGCAACAGAGTAAGACTCTGTTTCCAAAGAAAAGAGAGAGACTATTGGGAAAAGGTGCTGGTATCTTGTTTTTCGTGTTGGGTATGAGAATCTTGACTGCAATTGTGAATTTGCAGTATAGCTAACAGATATCTATATAAAATCATACACAAAGTAGTTCATAGTTTGAGACATTCAAGTGATAACAAGATAGATTGAGACTAAGGAATCAGAACCACATCTAGTTTCCTTAACAATTAATTGAGAGAATGAATAACATATAGGCTTTGTTTTATTACAACTTTGGTCTACTCTACCTTGACATATGTAACTGTCTTTCTTAGTGAGTAAGCATCTTCTCAGTTTCAGGAAGATGCTAAATGTTTAGGAAAATCAAGATCATACAATTAATACTTTTATGTTAAAAACATTCACGAATTTCTTTCTTATGTGTAAAATAAGTTGTGTACTAGAACTTCAGCTTTGTAACTCTAAAATGAGAGATGGATCAATAGATTTAGATTTGTGATTTTAGTTGAAATCTTCCTGAGTTGGAATATTTATGTGAACATAAATTCCATTGTATTTATAAGTTCAATTTATTACATTTATAAGAATTACCTAGTATTCAGGGAAGTTTTGTTTATTAGGTCAAAATACTTTTGAAGGAAATGGAATTATTATATAAATGGAAATATTAAATTTGCAAATGCAGTTTAAAGGTTTAAAGACATAAAGATTATAAATGAGGCCAGACTTAGCATTAATAAGGGCTCTCTAGAAGTGACAGTGAACAATTTCTCAAAATAGAATAAGAATACTGTATTAGGTTAAGGACTTTAACACTTTAGGAAGATTTAGGATTTTTGAATTTGTGACTTTAATATGAACATTAATTTTTTTAAAATCTCAATAGACTTTTTGGTATATACAAAATTGCCTCTGATGCAAAATAAAACCAAACCCCTCATATTTGAGATCCTCTTTCAATTAATCTTTTAATCGATTAACCGTTCCTTCAATCTTTCAAAGTTTTTCTAGAATTGTATACATCAAAATTTACTTTTGGTTTTTTGTATTTGTCTCTCTTTTCTACCATCCAGTGAAATCCCAGACTACAGGGACATCATCTTATTTGTATTTGATTCTATAGTCTCTGGCATGGTGCCCTGGCATACAGTAGGTGCTCAATACATGCTGACTGTACACAATACAAAGTATCAGGGAAAAGAGAGAGCGCAGAGTGGCAAAAAGTCTCAAATTTATACTTATTCACTATCAAGTTAGCTGCATCAAAGCAAATTGTCTCACGTGCATGTCTCAGATGATCTGAAACATGATAACCATTTTGGTCAAGTCTCAAAATGCAAAAATCACATAACAGTTTATCTCTGTTTCCCATCCATTTATGCCAGTTAAATTCCACAGGAGTTCCTGTTGGCCTTTTATTTTTTTCAAGATTCAATAAGCTTTATTGATAAACATTACTTGATATAAAGTTAAAAACGAAGAGAGTGCCTACTACAAAAGAATTATGAGAAGGTTCTTGGCCATTTCATTTAAAAGTTAGTTATTTTCTAAAATAGAATATGGTATAATTAGTCCCTGAAAGCTACTAAGTAGCACATCTGATGCATAATCCTTAAGCAGCTACAGAAACTGATGTCAAATTCTGGAGTACACAAGCAGAGGACCAGATTTCTTCCCACGTGGCGTGGATAAGAGGCCAAACATCTGATGATGCACAAGCGAGTGATCCAATGGCAGATGTTCGGATTCCTCAGTCTTCTTTCAGAATTAATCTCTTCACCCCCTTTTTTGTTTAGGCTTGTCGAAGTTTTCTTCCTTTTGTGTGCCAAATGAAATTTTATAGAAGCCTCTTTTCTTTGGATTTTTCCTGCCTTACTCACCTGGATGGGGAAAGACAGATCACAGGCATGTCGATTTGGTTGTTTCAGGTGGTTCAGATATACTTGATGTTAATTTTACGTGGCAGAATATTCCCTGGGGGAATCATTTCAATGCCACAATGAGCAATGCTGTAGAAAAATCCATATGAATCTTCTAGCTCCTTGGTGACAGGGCATCCTTCACCAGGGTATGCATGCGGCTTGTCAAATATAATTGCTTTAATCCTGACCTGGATCCAAGATGGCCACATGTGCTTGAACTCTGGGGATAGGGGAGGGAGAAGAGAATGAGATGTTCCAGCGCTTGTGAGCCACTTTGTTATACCTTTCTGGCTTTTTGAAACAGCCCACATCAAGGAAACAAAGAGAAAGAGCCACGCTAAGGGGAGAAAGCTCTTCATTTCATCAAATCCTAAGCCAAAGTCCATTGGAGAAATAGGAAGTTGTCTCTGTTGGTCCTGTAATGGCGGCCACTTTCTACTTCCCATCCTTGAGTAACACCGATGCTTCTGAATTCATTGACACTAGATCTTGATTTCAAACATTAACTTTGTAAATTGAGAAGAATTTGGAAACAAAAACTTGAGCTTAAGGTCTGATTTTTTCATAAGCCTAATATAATGCACCACCTATTCAGCCTAGGCTGATCACTTGCCCTTTCTGAATATCCTTTTCCTTGGCAGGGAAAGAAAATATCAGTATCTTCGTTACAGCATTTCCGTGTTTATAAAATGCAAGAGTAATTCGTAAACTTGCAAGAACTACACAAATGAAAGTCATACGTGCTATATGTATGTCCATGATAACTATTTCTCTAATTTGTCTTGACAGTACCTTCTAGATCTTTCCTATTTTGAGCACGGTCTGTGGACTGACAGGACTGGCCTCACCTGGGAAATTGTTAAATATGCAGCATCTCAGTCCTCACCACCCCAAAACTACTGAATTAGGGGCTGCATTTTAACAAGGTGCCAGATCATTGCACATTATAGTTCAACAAGCACAGGCTACGTAGAACCGAAGATCTATTAATTTCTCATTGCTGTTGAACTAAGTCAACACAAACTTAGTGGCTTAAAATGCACAAAGGTATTATCTTACAGTTCTAGAGATCAGAAGTCCTAAAATCAAGGTGTCACAGGGCTGTGTTCTTTCTTGGGGCTCTAGGAAAGAATTCATGTCCTTACATTTTCTGGATTCTAAAGGCCACCTGCACTCCTTGGCTTGTGGTTCCTTCCTTCACTCTGATCACTGCTTTTGTCTTCAGATCTCCTTCTGCAACTTTGGCTTTTCTGCCTACATTTTCACTAATAAAGACCCTTTTGATTGCATTCAGTCTACCTAGACAAGCCAAGATAATCTTCCCACCTCAAGATCCTTCAACTTTACTCATTTCTGTAAAAGTCTTTTTCATCTTATAAAGTAACATGTTTACAGGTTCTGGGGATTAGATTATGGAGATCTTTGAGGGCTATTATTCTGTCTACCAAAGATACTTTGTGACTAAACATAGCTCAATTTCTCAGATACCCATTTCAAAATAATGATAGCTGAATGACATGCTCTCATTCATTCATTCACTATATCTTTAGCAAGCTGGCGCCTAAATGCTGTCCATAATTAATCTATGTTCTTTGTTTTCATTACCCTCTTCCATTCCCACCCCTTGCAAAACTCTACTTTTAATCTCAATAGGTAACTTAGCCTCCTATTTCACAGAGAAATTCATGAGCCACCAGGTGAGAATGTCCTCAACTTCTTAAGATTCTCTTTTTTCCCCCTATTTACTTATTCAGCAAATATACATTCTGTATCAAACTATGGACTAAGCACCGTTCTAAGTTTTCAGATAAAATGGTTCCAGTTGTCATGGAGTCGACATTCTAGTTGGGAAGAGATCAAAAGAGAAATAATTAGGAAAGTAGGAAAGGAAGAAGAGGAAGAGGAAATATCAGACAGTGGAAAATGCAATGCTGAGAATATATAATGGACTAGGTACCTACTTAAGAGAAGGTGGTCAAAGAAGCTTCTCTGAAGAAATGAAATTTAAGGTGGGATGTGAACACAAGAAGGAGCCTTCTATGAGAAGGTGGATGGTGGCACCCAGCAGAGGGGAGTGGAGAGGGGATAAGGAAGCTGGTAGTCACTGACCATTGAACGGTTCTGACTGCTCTGAGCCAATTGCTGCAGAGGTGGTGGCTTGGTTGGCGTCCTGGACTGGTTGCTGCAGAGGCTGTGGGTCAGAGTTCTATTGTCATATATGGTCTGGTCACTGTCTGCTTGTATATTACATCTCTCATAAAAATCTCTGATAACTTCAAAGACTGAGTAGCAAATCCCATTGCAAGTCAGGTTATTTTTACTTCTTTGCTTTCAACAGAATTGCAGGAAGGAATCTAGATCACTAAACACTTTTTGATGATAGGTCATTCTAGGCTATTTTGGAATATATCCTGGAAGGAGTTAAGAGAATTAAATAAAATTGCTTCAGTAAAACACCCTTTATTGCTTCCACTTATATGAACAAGGTAATACTTTAATAAAAAGAAAAATATGAATAGAGTTGATGCTGAAATTGACAATTTTTTAATATATAATATTCATCCACAGATACATGAACTACATTTTAAAAGCCCTATTTATCTCTGATAGGAGATATATTTCAAGACTATTTTATATTTTATGTTTAACAGTTATCAAGATTATAAAAATAGCTATATTGTTTTTATCAATTATATACTAAAATAATAACTAACTCTATTTCATTTGTATTTTTATGCAGATAAGTATGATAAATTGATTAACAGGATAAAATTATGTTGGGGAAAAGGTTATAAATGTTCAAGGAATGAAGGTAAAAGTTCTGTTAAAAAAAAGAGTTTGTTCATCTTTTTCAATGTGTGGCAGTGGGTACCAAATTGCAAATATATTTTCATTTCACTGAATGTATTTAAAAGACTCAATATTTTTTATTATGCCAGTGGAAATTACATACTTTGCAACTGTTTATACTTCTAGAGAAAACTTTTAGATGTCAAATTTAAAATGTGTGAATGGCACATATTTTTTCAAACATTTTTTTAGAGCACTAAGCAAAAGAGTTTGAAGACCTGTGTGCCAGGACATCGGTTTTCAATGCTCAGTGTTCAACTTAAGTGTGCGTAGAATCACTGGGAGAGCTTATTAAAATACAGATTGCTGGTGGCTGCCTCCAAAGTTTCTCATTCACTAGATCTGGGGTAAGACCCAAGAATATGCACTTTTATTTTTTTTTAATTTCAGGATATTATGGGGGTATAAACATTTTGGTTACATGTTATGACTTTGCCTCACCCAAGAGAGGATTGGAGGTGTGCCCTTCCCCTATACAATGCTCACCACATCCATTAGTTGTGAGTTTACCTACCCCCAGCTCCCCAACCCCCCGTGAATATTACTACCGTGTGAGGTGTGAGCACCTTAGTGTTGATCACTTAGTGCCAATTTGATGGCGAGTCCCTGTGGTGCTTATTCTTCCATTCTTGAGATACCTCACTTCGGAGGATGGGCTCAAGCTCTACCCAGGAAAATATAAGAGGTGCTAGATCACCATTGTTTTTTGTAATTGAGTAGTATTCCATTGTATTCATATACCAACGAATATGCATTTTTTACCAGCTCCCACATGCTGCTGCTGCTGCTCTGTACATTGAAAACTACTGCTCTGTCTTCTTTTAAAAAACTTCTATTCATGTCTTTTGTCCACTTTTTCATGGGGTTATTTGGTTTTTTGTTTTTTTTTTTTTTTGATGATTTGTTTGAGTTCTTTGTAGATTCTGGATGTTAGCCCTTTGTCAGATGTATGGATGGCGAATATTTTCTCCCATTCTGTAGGTTGGTTGTTTACTCTGTGTTGATTATGTCCTTTGCTGTGCAGAAGCTTTTTGATTTAATCAAGTCCCAATTATTTATTTTTGTTGCTGCTGTATTTGCCTTTAGGGCTTTAGCCACAAATTCTTTGCCTAGAAGAGTTTTTCCTATATTTTCTTCTAGAATTTTTATGATTTCATGCCTTATGCTCTAGAATTGTTAGCCTCCATTCAGTTGACTAAACTGAAAATGCAAATGTCTTTTTGACCCTCCTCTTTCTCCTACATCCATCACACTTAATCATCCAGCAAGTCTTTTCTATTTATTCTGCATGCCAAATAACACGCCAGTGCAGCCACTACGCTCCATCCCTTCCACCATTGGCCCCGAGCAGGGTCTCCTGATCTCACTGGGTGACTGCTGAGACCACTAAGACTCCCTTCCTTCCATTTCTCCACAGTGCAATAAAAGACTTTTCCAAAGCCCTGCCATGATGATGTCACACCCTGCTCAGAGCCTCCAGTTATCCCCAGTTATGCTCAAGATGCAAGAGCAAACAAACTTCTATGTCTCTTACGCTCTGCTCATCTTTAACCCTTCATTTTAGGATAGTACAGTTCTTCACTTTCCCACCTCCAACCCACGACACCACTGTTAGAAACTCCAAAAATATCGAGGGACTTATTATTAATATTTATTGTCCTTTTAATGGGCTCTCTAGTCTTTCTCACCTCTGGGGATGCCATTAATGTGATCTGGAAAACTTTCTCCTCTTCCACTCTTGTGTACTGTGCTAAGTCTCACCCTGCTTCAGATTGCAGATTAGAAGTCACTTCATCCAAGAGCTCATCCTGGACTTTTAATAACCAGCTCAAGTTCCTCCAAGTGTGTTCTCAGGACCCCTAAATTTGGCTTTAATGATTGCACCTATCACATGTTGGGGCTCAAAAACCAATACTCCAAAATACAGTGCTTTGACATGCTGAACTGAAGAATAGGCCTCAAGGTCTCTCTGATACCTGTCCCTACCCACCCACCTGCATCTCCTGTCTCTCAGTCTCTCCATCCTCCTTCTCTCCCAAAGCACAGGATGAAGTTGTTCTCTGAAGTTCCCTTATCTGCCAAAAGTCCAGACCCGCCAAAGAAGAAAACAATTACCTCTGGTCCCTTTCCTGAGTTTTCATTAACTGAACTTGGATCACAGAAAGAAAGACTGAAGTCTGTCAACACATACCAGGGCAAACTTTTATTTGCCCTGTGAGTCCCAGGCCATTCATTATATGTTCTCCAAGCCCTTTGAATTCTCCTAAAGATCATTTATTACCCCCCTAAAATCATCCACACTTCCCATCTCCCTTTCCCCTAAGATGTAACCATCTGTACCCTGTTGTGTGGTGGAGTAATCACTCTAATTTCCCCTGTGCATGCTAATAAATGTGTCTGCCATTTCCCCAATTTATCTGCCTTTTACCAGTTGGTTGTCACCAAACCTTCAGAGGATAAAGGGGAAGTTTTCCATTAATCCCCATGCATATTTTATGGTACTTGCCTATTTCCTTGTCTGTCACTATCCCACTAGATTTCAGTCCTCTGAAGACAAGGCAGTGTCTTGTTTACCATTGTATCTCTAGGACCCCACTCAGTGCCTGGCACGTAGTAGGTGTGCCTTCAATGGATTAACATACCTCGCATTTGCATGGGACTAATGTCAAATGAATAAGAAAGGTTAATATACTCTATGGTTCCTGGCTCTAGCAATTCCACATAAGAATGTGGCAGGAAGACAAAAACACAGAGAAAGAAAAGACAGTATGGTTAACTGTGACAGTATGGTTAAGGGTCTAGGTGCAGCAGAAGTTTAGTCTGGGCACAGTGGCTCACACCTGTAATCCCAGCACTTTGGGAGGCTGAGGTGAGAGGGTCGCTTTAGCCCTGGAGCTTGAGACCAGCCTGAGCAACATAGTGCAACCCCATCTCTACAAAAAATAAAAATAATTAGCCAGGCATGGTGGCACACTCCTGCGGGCCTAGCTACTCAGGAGGCTGAGGTAGGAGGATCACTTGAACCTGGGAGTTCAAGGCTGCAGTGAGCTATGATAGCTTGGGGGACAGAGCAAGACTCTGTCCCTTAAAACAAAGTGCAACAGAAGTTTAGAGAGAGGGGTCATCATACTTGATGGAATGATTGGAGGACACCAAATGATGAGGACCTTGAACCTTCACATTTCCTCTTCACTATTTTTACAGTTCAGGACAAAGGCTTGTTTTTTTTTTTTTTTTTTTTTTGAGCCCTTGGGCAAGGCTGTGAATGATTTATTTAGTGTCAATCTTTTCCCAGAGTGGAGCCATCATGAAAAGAGGGGGTTGGCAGCCTGCCCCATGACCTTCATTTGCAATGAGTCCACGGCTTATGATTTCTATTGATTAGTATTATTTTTGCATTTATTTATATCTGATCACAATGGATGTAGACAGATACAGAATTTCAGATTTTCAAAACTGCATAGAAGCCTTGTTGCATCAAGTAGATGACAAAGAGTGCCTCCACAAGCTAGTTTGGTAATTGCTCTAGTTGAAAAATATATATTAATAACAGTGTCTGCTTTCAAAGTGGTTTAAAGGCTTGTACTTTCATTCAAGTCATAAACTGTACAGAATGGAAGTGCTCAAGGATTCTAAGAATGAGATATTCTTATGTCTAGAATAAAGACAGTTTTAAAAAACCTTTTAGTATGTCAGCCTGGCACTTTTATTAAAAATTTCAAAATTTCTGATAGTAGTGGTTATTAAAACCCTACAGCAAAGATGTAAGTTTTCTGTGTGTGAAGAATAATTTTAATTCTATCCTCACTGTTCCATATGACTATCAGTCAATAGTGGCATTTCTGCTCATATGTTTGCTTTATTTACTTAAAAGTTGTGTGTGTTTATTTAATATACATTGACGCAGATTTCCTGATTATTCCTATTTAAAAAGAAGTAACCACTCGAATGTTTATAGCAGCACAGTTCACAGTCGCAAGAGTGTGGAAACAACCCAGGTGCCCATCAATACATGAATGGATTAATAAAATGTGGTATATATATATACCATGGAGTACTATTCAGCTTTAAGAAACAATGGTGATATATAGCACCTCTTGTATTTTCCCATTCTACTAAATGAAGTATCTCAAGAACGGAAAAATAAGCACCACATGTATTCACCAGCAAATTGGTATTAACTGATCAACACCTAAGTGAACATATAGGCAAAACATTTATTGAGTGTTGGGCAGGTGGGAGGGGGGAGGAGGAGATGGGTATATACAAACATAATGAGTGAGATGTGCAACGTTTGGGGGATGGTCACGCTTGCAGCTCTGACTTGAATGGGGAGGGGGGCATGGGCAATATACATAACCTTAACATTCGTACCCCCATAATATGCTGAAATAAAAAAATAAATAAAAAAGATTATTCTTAACAAAAATGTGCAAGACTGAAAATTTCAAAATTTAAATGACAAGCTATTGAAATAAAAGAGCAAAAAGTCTAATTTGGATTTTCTAGAAAAAAAAAAAAGAAGTAAGCAGAAAAAATTAAAGCACTAAATAAAACCTTTCAGGGAAGAAAAGTGAATTGCTACACACAGATTGGAACAGCCCCGAGTGTAACATGCAGGCAGAAAACAGGAACACTTACAGACTAGAAAGCTCTTCTGGGGAAATGATTTGAGGGAGTGCAGTAAGGAGGTTTATGAATGTTTGTGGGAGGCAGTTCCGAGCATAACGGTCAATAAAAAACAAGGGATGGAGTTTGGGAGTGGGCGAGGCAGACAAAGGGTGCAGTCAGAAGATGGGCTTGGGCAGAGTAGCCAGGGAGTGGTGTGTAGGAGGGTGGAGGGTCAGAAATGTACCCAGATGCCAACTGAATCAGATCTATATGAAGCAGCAGGATGCCAAGAAAAGAATGCAAATAAAAATGTGGCCCAAAGAAGGGTGAAATGTTTGGAGCAGGTGATCTCTAGCTAAAGAGGAAGGGGTAGAGAGGTGAACAGTGAGAATGAATGTGGGGAATGTGTCGCAGTACTTAAAATGCACAGAAAACAAAGTGCACGCATTGCTTTTGTAAGATAAATACTGTATATTCTTCAGAGAAAGTAGCTATAGGAGTGCAAGAGGAGCAGCCAGCTAATTTATGATGCCGAAGAAAAATCACAAAGTCTGCAAATGACAAACACAAGGATTATTTTTTCATGTCATTGGTAGGTTGGATAAGATGGAGGGAGTTACTAACAATTGAAAATAAACCATATCAAGAGAGAAAAAGGGTTTTGTTCAGATGAATAGGAGAAACAAGGTACCACATGCTAAGTAGTAATTTTAGAGTACATAAAATGTATTAATTAAACCAAAACTGTTAAAATTATAATTATTTCACATATCCGTGCAGCACGCATTTAGGTTTAACGAATACAGTAGAGGAATATTAAATATATTTTGGCATCAAAACAAAAAAGAGCCGGTTATAGTTAACTGAATGTGTCCTCCTATAAATTATAGCAGCGCAAATGAGCATCCTCTATAGCCTTGACTAAATGGTCATACGCAGATAACTCATGTTCAAAATCTCAAATGCAGCCACCTGAATGAATGAGCAGATAAGTAAATATTAGTTTCTTCCCTCAATTTATTTGCTTATGAGTAATGAGAATGAAAATATTGAATATGTTTGCATTTTTCTACCGTGCTTTATAAGGAAGTTAGTTTAAGAGCCTAGAGATTGAAAAACAAATATTGACTGGCTGCAGAGGTATTCTTCATTGGAAAATGTATGTTGTAATTTACAAAAAAGCATCTGAAGTTGTTTGTTTGTTTTACAACGCTGCGAAAGCTCACACTCAGCTGATAGAATATAAGTGTCATTTTCTGGCATTCTAGTGTGCTGATAACATTGGCAAATTTCGTGAGAATTGCTCGAATGAAACAAACTTTAAAATTACAGACAGATTATGGTGAATTCTTGCAGGCATTTTTTTAAAAGAGGGAACTAAGCGTTTGAAGTCCCTTCAGTTAGCTTTCCTCACAGGGGCTTAGCGGTTGCTATCTTTGTGTTACAGACGCAGATGCTGAAGCAAAACTCATGGTTAATGACCTTATTCAAGGTCACTGAATAAATCAGTCCTAGGGCTAGTCTTCTAACCACAGAGTCATTATAGGCAGCCTGTCTCCTGAGCCATGTTGCCATTAATTGACCCTTTAAATACTTCGAGTTTTCAAATCTGGTTTAAAAATTTAATGTGATGACACCATAAAAAAAGATCACACCCACACACACACAATTTATTTTGCAGCACCATTTAGTGCCAAGCAAAAACCTAGAAGCCTTCAGATCTCAGACAAACCCAGAAATGTGTAGAAATGTGATATTTGGCCAAGAGTGTGCTGGTGTTTTGAAAACTCTGGTTTTGTATTAGTTGACAACACTAAGAAATTAGGGATTTTGTGTTGCTGGCTTCCTGGCTTCTTTTTAAAAATGTAAAGATCTGGGTACATCGGCCTGTATTCTCACATAGTAAACACACCTTGGAGCTGGGAAGCCCGGCCCCTTTTAATGGACACAGTTCATCACCGTCTGTCTCCACCTGGCTTCTTCATGATTTACATTAAGTGCCCGGCCTCTGCAGGCAAGCGAGTTAGAGAAGCTTGGGGTAGAGGGATTTAACTATGTGACCAGATTAGAAATGTTCAGTAGCTTCCAGCCTATTTTCTGCTCTGTCGTTCAAAGCCTTAGTGATGGACCCTCAACTTATCTTTCTTTCTTAGTCCTCACTTCAATCTTTCTGTTTCCATTCCAACATAGGAAACTTCCTCTCAATATAAAGTACACTATTCTTCATCGAAAGTACTCATTGTGCCCTTAATACAACGTGTCCATGCTGGTGTTCATGGTCCCCCTGGTTTCCCTTGCTTAAAGGGCTTTCCCTGTCCCTCCAGCCCAGGGCAACTTCCTATGGGATTTATTATCAGCTCCAATATTTCTTCCTGAGTGCAGACTTGCTACCTCCATCCTTTCTGGAGTTCCTCATTTCCTCCTCTTTGATCTTCTATCATGGCACATAGTGATTCCCCACCTCCACACCACACTGTGTTTTGTGTTATTTGTAGCTCTAACCTCAGGATCTAAATTTCCATCTTCTTAATTGTCTGGGAGCAAAGTTGTGGTCAAGATCACTGACAGAGCAGTAGTTCATTCTGGGCATAGGCTGGGGTAGCCTTCATTTAGCTGGGGTAAATCCAAAGAATTTTTTGCAAAACAGACTCTTAAAGGGAACGTATATGTCCTTCCCGATTCTTGATTTTCCCTAAAAAGGGGATTCTGCCATGGGAATAGTAGAGTTGCTTGGTGTAAGACCCAATATCCTTTTCCAGACGGGGGATTCCAACAGGCAGCACCACTGTATCATTTGAATATTAAAAGGGGCACAGAGTTCTGGCTCAAGAGCCATCAACATTGCTTCCGGGCAATGTCACAATGTGCTGATCATGAGGAGTTAGGGGCCCTGCTTTAGCCCTCACTGAACCCAAAACCCAAATCAAAATGACGTGTCCAGCCGAAGCCTACCTTTACATTTTTACTGAAGTGGATTATGAGAAATTGAGGTGTTGTGTAGACAAGGTCCTGGTTAGTGTGCCCAGCTATAACTCAACCCAAAGCACTACAGAGGGAAGCTGTAACTGGCCCCATGGAAGCATTTCAATGACCTCCATATGTCTTTCTATAATTCTTGTCCTTAACTGACTACTTGGCCTTTTGAGTTGTTTCCCAGAAGTGGTGGATTTTCTGCAAGACAAAGGAGCTGAGATTCTGAAGGGCCCTGGGCAGACTTCCTGACACCCAGACTCGCCATCTCCCACAACCTGCCCCAATGCACCCACCCCCTTGTTAGTTACTCCACAACCTACCACAAGGCATGTGGGCTCTTCTTTAAAAGCCCATGACCTCCGTTAGTCGGAGAGATGGAGTTGAGGCACCTTCTCCTGTTCTCCCAACAAGACGTTTGTCATATTAAAAAGTCCTTTCTTCCTTAGCAATCTGAATAATTGAATTAGTGTGCAACAAACAACTACACCTACTACTGAAACCCCCTTGTGGTTTCGACCGCAAAGCCAGGTGTACAACCCATATTGCAAAGAAAAGCAACCTTCTTCCCTGCACACATCACCCCCCAAATTTAAGGAACAGCTATGCTCCTTCTCAAACTTTCCCATTTTGGGGTGCTGTATTTTGGTGTTTCCATGATCCCACTATTTCTGAGGAAGCACTGACTGCCAAGTAAAGCGGCAAGTGCAGCCCTCAGGGCTTCACTTCTCCAATTACAAAACACCATCCCCTTCTTGGAATATTCACCAGATACAGCATTTATTAGAAGGATGTCCCAGACCAGAAATTCACGGAATTACCATTATGCTAGAAGTACAACTGCATACTTGACCTTATAGCCAAGACTTATAACCAATGATCCTTTGAAAGGAGTATATTAGTTTCAGAATATAATTTTAGGATACTTTCTATTAATATGAAAAGCATCATAATATCCAATTAAAAATAGTTAAAACACATGTAGCAAAAATTCAAGAGAAAGAATTCTAGGGTTGGTTAAATCAGAAGTACAACTTCCATATCAAGGACTTAGGTGTATTCTATGTTCCCACTTGTCATTTTTTGACTTGTTCCTGTATGGTTTCAAGATGTTTGTTGTACTTCCAGAGATCAAATTAAGACAATGTCTTATTAAAACAAACAGTAATTTCTTTTCTTTTCTTTTTTTTTAACTAGGGAGAAAATTCATTCCAATAAGTCTCCCAGCAATCCCAAACCAGGTCACATTGGCCATGATTGGATCTCATGCTTAGCCCAAACTAGAAGAAAGACTGGGACTACAATATCTGTTATTATCAGACCTATGCTTATCCAGAATGGAGGATGGGAAGTGGATGTGGGTGGGGAGAAGGGGAGATGGCACTTTCAAGGTAGCCCACAATGCCCAACCATCCTCCAAGAATGCAAAGACTGAAATCAATGCCAAAGAATTGTTCCTTTGTTGCCTCCCAATGGACCACCTATGTTCTTGAGTCAGAATATTAAAAACCTTTCACTAACATCATTTAAATTAATTTCTAGTTTCTTATGTACTCTTATCCTGATCCAATTTCTGTCTAACTGCCAATATGAGATGCCACAGCCTGACTCCAGTCTTGCTTTTGTCTACCACTACTTGATGTTTGAACTAACTACTCTAGTGTTTGACTCTTTCTCACATGCTTTTAGCTTAGGCTTACATCTCTGGCTTCTACAACTCCAGATTACCTTAACAGGTGATTTAGTTGCTGGAGACCCCATAGGCAGCATTAGCTGCCTGACAAGAGCAGATGAACTTGGCCTGCCTTCCCATCCTCCACAGTGTCCTCATGGAGCATGCACTTTGTACAGCAAGACCCCAGTTGGGAAACATACAGTAGAATCAACCAGAAAACTTCCTCCCTTCTATTGCCACCAATGATAGGAATTAGGTAGATAATCTTCAGGGACAAAATGATTCCAAATGTTATAAAACAAGAAACTCACAATAATAGAAAACCAAACTGTTGTTCTTTTTCTACCCCTTCCCCCCAAATAAGAAGGCCCCATGTATTGTATGATTCTATTTATATTAATAAAATGTACTGAATAGGAAAATCCATAGAGGAGAAAGTAGATTAGTGGTTGCTGGGATAGGTTGGTTGGAAATGGGGAATGACTGCTCATGGGTACAAGTTTCTTTTGGAGTGTTGGAAATGTTCTAAAAATGGCTGTGGTGGTGTTTGCACAACTCTGTGAATATACTAAAACCTATTGAACACTATAAAAAGGTGAATTACGTAATATATGAATTCTATCTCACTAAAATGGTTTTTGTTAAAAAAAACTTATGTAAGACTTTTTTTGAAAGATCATTCATTGGATTCCAATGATATGATTGCAGCCTCATAACCACTTCCCTAGCCTGTGAATTCCTCACAAATTATAAAAGAAAAAAAATGAGAAGTTGCTGATTCTCTGGTGCTATGTAGGTATTTTTGCTCCTCGGTGTTCAAATCAAGAACTACGTATCACTTGCGGCAGTAGGAAAAGCAGAAGACATACTCTTACTTAGTTAGACGTTGTCTTGAGCAAAAATGCACGCAACATAGTCCTATGGATTTTTTGGTCATTGATGTGATTGCCATGATAAAAAAGTCTTTAAATTAACCCTCCTTTTCTGGGCTAAATCAATGGTTTTACATCATTATCACTGAAATATAATCATTAAGTGCTTAATTTGTCTCATATTAACAAACTCTGTACACTGAGTGTTTTTGCTTAATGACAAAACAGGAAAAATATCACTTTAATAAATGTTTGGGAAGCAGTTTTCCTGGAGTGGAAATGTTCTAGTCTAGTTTTTGTATCTAAACATCATGGTAATCTAACTCCAGGGAAATTTTTCTGTCTCTTCTCTAAGAAATACTACCACCTTCAATATGTAAAGGGAATGTGTTATTGCTAGAGATACTTGGATTCCCAGCAGCTTCCCAGACTCTTTTCAATAATCACCTTGGCTGAGCACCATTAGACATCTACACTTGCAGCTTCAAGCTTCAGAGCTTAAATTGTTCTTCTGATAGTTTTAACTGGCTCTGCAATACAATGAAAAATGCTAAATTTTCACTGTATAGAGCAGCTTCTTTAATTTTTTATATTCTCTATTAAATTATAATAATTCCAAATTATGTACTTATCATATGCATTGACACCAAATTTGGGGAGGAGAGACTATGAAGAGCAGCCTCGACTATTTTGCTTAATTTTATCTTTCTCAGAAACTCCCTAAACAATTAAAAATTTTAAATGAAAAAATAGGCTAAGACTTCAAAGCACAGCAAGAAAACCAAAAACAGACAAATGGGACTATATTAAATGAAAAAGCTTCTGTACAGAAAAGGAAATAATCAACAGAGTGAAGAGACAACCTATAGAATGGAAGAAAATATTTGCAAACAATTCATCTGATTAGGGACTATACTATCCAGAATATACAAGGAACTCTAACAATTCAACAGTAAAAAATCCAAATAATCCCACTAAAAAGAGCAAAGGACCTGAATAGACATTTTCCCAAAGAAGACATTCAGATGGCCAACAAATACATGAAAAAATGCTCCACATCACGAATAATCAGGGAAACGCAAATTAAAACCACAATGAGATATTATCTCTCCCTAGTTAAAAATGGCTATTATCAAAAAGACAAAAGATAACAAATGCTGGTAAGGATGCAGAGGAAAGGGAATTTTTATTCACAGTTAATGGGAAAGTAAATTAGTATAGCCATTATGGAAAGCAGTGTGAAGGTTTATCAAAAAATTAAAAATAGAACTACCATATGAGCCAGCAATCCCACTACTGAATATTTATCCAAAAAAAAGAAGGAAATCACTATATCAAAGTGATACCTCTGCACCCTCATGTTTATTGCAGCACTATTCATAATAGTTAAGGTATGGAATGAACCCAAATGTCCATTAACAGATGAATGAATAAAGAAAAAATTGGTATATACACAATTATTATTCAGCTATAAAAAGAATGTGGCCAGGCATGATGGTGGCTCGTGCCTTTAATCCTAAGTGTATTAGGAGGCCGAGGGGGGATAATTGCTTGAGGCCAAGAGTTAGACACCAGACTGGACAACATAGTGTGGCCTTGTCTCTATAAAGAATAAATAAATAAATAAATAAATACACCAAAAATACCTTCTTAAAAAAATGAAAGAAATTCTGTCATTCATAGCAACATGGATTAGATTGGAGGACATTACATTAAGCGAAATAAGTCAGACACAGAAAGATAAATATCACACATTCTTATTTATATGTGAGAGCTAAAAAATATTGATCTTATGGAAGTGGAGAGTAGAATTGTGGGTGTTAGAAGCTAGAAGGGTGGGGAGAGGGGATGACAGGGAGAGGTTGGTTAACAGATACAAAATTACAGCCAGTTAGAAGGAATGAGTTCCAGTGTTCTGCAGCAATGTAGGGTGAGTATAGCTAATTATAATTTATCGTGTATTTTCAAAAAACTAGAAGAGAGGATCTTGAATGTTCATGGCCAAAGAAAGGACAAGTGTTTGAGGGGATGGATATTCCAGTTTCCCTGACTTGATCACTACAGATTACGTGCATGTCTCGAAATATCACTCTCTATCCTATAAATATGTACACTCATTATGTGCCAACTAAAAATAAGAGGAAAACAATTAGATGTGTAAGATATGTAAAAGCAGTATTTAAAAGAAAAATAAAAGATATGAATAAAAGATATGAAAAAGAGATGGGGCAACACAAAGAAAATTAGATGTTAGGGAAAAGGCCAGCTAATTAAAGGAATTGGGAAATAAAAGCTCTTTAGATAAATCACAGATTATCAGAATCATAAACAAAGATGGGACAGAAATCTGTCATATTTGGAATGAAGAAACAAAGACCCAGTAAATGTAACAGCTTTCCGAAGTTAACAAGCCAAAATTTGACTTGTGATTAAGAAAATAATGCTCATTTTCATATTATCTCTTTGTCCAGTTTAATGCAGCCATTTCATCACACTTTTAGAGGAGATCATAGCCCAGGATGAGAGATCGGCAACCCCATAAGAGATCTTGAGCTACAGGCACCCAGCTAAGATTCATTCAGATTACTGACCCACAGAAATGGTGAGATAATACATGTCTATTGTATTAAATCCTAAATTTTGGAGTAATGCGTTACACAAATTCATTTCTAGGAGTTTATCCCAAGAAAATCAGAGAATTATTCAAAGATGTACGTGAAGTGATAGCCACCAAAGGTCGTTATAGTATAGACAAGTTGGAAATAACATGAACATCCAAAAATCGTGGCTTATTTAAAGCCAGGGCCTATTTCCATATTGGGTGACTGTAGCAGCTACACCCAAGGGTGGTGTGCCTCTGTGCCTACTCATGGGGTGTACACTGGTGTTCTATTTCCTCACCAATCAGGACTCCAGATTTCCAATGATTGATTCCAAAGCTTCACTTCTCGGCCTCAAAGACAAATGGAGGCTGGGCTTAGGAGAACATTTGCATACCTCACATTTGTTTGTTTTTCTGTTTATTTATTTATTTTAAGACAGAGTCTCACTCGGTCGCCCAGGCTAGAGTGCAGTGGTGTCATCATAGCTCACTGCAACCTCAAACTCCTGGGTTCAAGCGATTCTTCTGCCTCAGCCTCCTGAATAGCTGGGACTACAGGCTTTTGTCACCACACCTGGCTAATTTTTCTTTTTTTTTTTTTGTATTTTTTTGCTCTTGCTATGTTGCTCAGGCTGGTCTCACACTCCTGACCTCAAGCAATCCTCCTGCCTTGGACTCCCAAAGTGCTGGGATTACAGGCATGAGCCACTGTGCCCAGCTCATATCTCACATTTTAATTTAGATTTGTAATCATTCTATATCTTGTCACCTTCAATTTGATCATGGGCCATTGCCACTTTCCTAGAATATTCAGATATTTAATCTAATCAATCCAAGGACTATTGATTTCTAATGTTGAGAGTATAAAGATTTGTTATAGGAAGCTACATTTAGAATATTTTTACAGAGAGCTGTGTTTGTTTACTTTAGGTTTTTAAAAATATTTGTTATAGGAAGAGGAATTGCACACCAATCTTGTGATAGTTAACAATACTATGATTTCATCATCTTGTTAAAATAAAATCAATCAGAATGAAAAGTTATGTAGAGTTTCTTGGAGTGTTCCTTTTCTACTCTTTTTCTCTTTGCAAACCTTTTTTTTTTTGCCAAGGATAATAAACAAGTAGTTCTAATAGATCCATTTTAGAGCACAATTTAAAAGTTGTATACAAAACTGTTAACATTCCCTAAATACATCACACTATTTCTCTGTGCCTTTGCCCATGTTTCCCTCTCCTAAAATGATTTTAGCCTCCACCCCATCTCTGGCACCC
This sequence comes from Microcebus murinus, assembly GCF_040939455.1. Classification (NCBI taxonomy): domain Eukaryota; kingdom Metazoa; phylum Chordata; class Mammalia; order Primates; family Cheirogaleidae; genus Microcebus; species Microcebus murinus. The sequence goes on along the minus strand of NC_134122.1, from coordinate 47,234,495 downwards.
CCTCTGTGGTTGCTGATTTCCTACTTACCTGCCAAGACTCTGCTAATGCCACCTCCTGGGTGACATCTTCAAAGGCCCTTCCAAGAAAAGTTAATGTCCTTCTATTCCCTAGCACTTTGCCCAAATCTGTATCAAAGTACTTATTTCATTTTACTACAATTTCTTATTTATAACTTCTTCTGCCATTGTGGACTACTTGAGAGGTGCCATACCTTTTTCACTGTGACATTGTCATGTGTGTCCAGGAAGCAAGGGAAGCAGCGAGGGGGGAAAGTCTACGTGAGAGGCATTGAGGGGTAATGAGGAGTAATCAGGTAAACAACGTGGGGAAACATCCTCATTAGCATTTTGCTTTTTTCCATGCACACAGTAGTCTACCTGGAGAAAGACAGGAAAAAGAATAAGGAAAAAAGATCAGCCAGTTGGAATTGGGGGATGTGGGGCAATTAGAGGTAGAACTTCATGTTTAGTTTCATATTTTTTTAACATTCCACATTTAATTTATTTATATTCCTTTGAAAGATGATTCCTTTCCTTGCAGAAAATACCTGCATGTGACATATTTTAAATACATTCCATGTGGGCTCTAGTCATACCCTGAGACTCTCCCCAAAATCTTGACATAAAATATATTTCTTATTAAGAAAATTAGTGAATTATGTGCAAAGTTACCAGCCACTGGGTTATTAGTAGTAAATGAAATGCAATTCTGTGCTGAAAGATGTTTTTCTTTTCTAAGTCTTGATAACAAGACCACATTTTAGAAGGCTGCCATCCTCAAATAATTATCATAATACCTATGATATTGCCTAAGTTCATGCCAATTGCTATAACAAAATACTATAGAGTGAGTGGCTTGTAAACAACAGAAATTTATTTCTCATAGTTCTGAAGGTTGGGAAGTCTCAGATCAAGGTGTCAGCAGATTTGATGTCTCATGAGGGCCCGAATCTGAGTTCATCTCACTGTGTCCTCACATGGTGGAAGAACTGAAGAAGCTCTCTAAGGTTTGTTTTAAAGGACACTGATATCATTCACTTCACCTTCACGATCTCATCACCGAAAGGCTCCACTTCCAAATACCATCATGTTGGGGATTAGGCTTCAATATATGAATTTTGAGAAAATGCAAACATTCAGACCCTAGCAGATATTGACATCATTTATTGCTCCTGAGTTTCCAGACTGAATTAGCCTCAACTATGGTGGAGAGAGTTACTTAGATCAACTCAGCAGAGTTCTCCAAATTGGTCCTTATGTTTCCTTAATTTAAAAATCAAGAAGAGGGGCAAGATGGTGGCCAAGAAAAAACACCAGCCAGAGTGTCTCCAAAAGAAAGACAGATTTTAGAAGAAAGGGAAAAAAATACACAGGCAGACAAACATAGATCGGAAGAGGGCTAGAAGGAAGAGTACCTGAAACTACAGGAGACTACATGGGAAGAAGTTGTGGAGGAGAACTGGAAGGAGAAAGGCCCCCAAGAGGCTTGGAGACCAGTGACAAGGGTAGATAAAGCAGTTAAATTTCCCCTCCCTTGTGCCTCAGACTGCTGGTGGATTCCCGAGAGGTTGGAGAGATGTGCTGACACCAGCCCAGAAGCGGTCGCCTACAGTGAGTGGTGAGCCTCTTATGGACAGGACATCGGGCTCCCAGCTCCCTTGGAGCACCTCCTGGCCCACAGACCGAAGCTGGCTGACAGGTGCCACATTGTTTCATTTCCCCTTCTCCCTCCCTGCCTGCAGCAGCTGAGAGAGACAATTTAGCCTGAAAAATCTACAGGGAATGGGACCTTTCCTTTTGGGGACTGAGGAGTACTCAGACTGTGAGTACTCCCTGTCAGTACTCTCTATCTGCCAGCCCTCCCAGGTGCTGCTAGCCTGGTGACTCCAGGACATCGGGGCACATCCCGAGATGAACAGACATTGTTCTAGCTCAGACACACAATAGGTGACTTGGCAGGGTCACGGATTGATCTCCAGGGCCCAGAGGACAGCTCTGAAGACCAGATCCCCTACACCCAGGTCTCCATCACATTGCCCTGGGGCACAGAAGGGATATTTGTGAATCAACCTACTGAGGTGTGTGTGCCTTTAGGGGCAAATCAGTGTGATTGAGGGGCAACCCTCCTCCCACAGGAAGGCCATGCACTTAGCCCAGGCTGCGATCCTGGGCAGGGAACCTCCCAGGCTGCATCACAGACAGGGGAGATCCACTGGCTTTAGGTACTGCCTGCTGGCAGAGGACTGGGAGAAACTGTGGAATAGGGGAGGGTGGAAAGGAGTGAGGCCTGCTTCAGACTACAGATCTCAGACAACCCCAACCCCACATGCAGGCTTTTTGGCTGAGTAGGGCCATATCAGCCCCTCTCTGGCAGCTTTACCCAGAAGCATAAAACAGATTTTTGACCCCTGCTAACAGCATTTGTGGAGCTTTAAGGCAGGCTCACCCAGCCCAACTGTGCCCAGACTCACTCTCAGACCTTCCCTTACTGAGGTGGAGAATAAGAAGACACCTAGAAGTCCCAGGTCCCCACCCACCACCTGAGGCACTATGGTGCCTCTCCAGAGGAACAAGACCTGGTTACAGGACTCAAACAAAACACTGCAGCCTGCTCCTCGCAGCAAGCACCACCTACTGACAGGGAGATCATTCTGCATACCCTTTAAGTGCATCTACTGACTTGTCATAAAGGATATGATTGAATCTTACTCATATACACCACCTACTGGCTCAGAGACTAAATAGGGTGTGTCAATAGCCAAACAAAAATCTAAAGGTAAGAAGCAACAGCTGATCCAGATGGGAAGGAATTAGCTAAAGAACTGTGGAAATATGAAGAATCAGATAGAAAGCACACCTTCAAAGGGGAACACCAGCTCTCAAGCAATGGACATCAATGAAATTCAGAAGACTAAAATGACAGAAGAAGAATTTTGAACATGGCTTGTAAGAAAACTCAATGATATGCAAGAAAGAAATAGATAACCAACACAAAGAAACCATAAAAGAAATGCAGGACTAGGAAGAAAAATACACTAAAGAAATTGAAATATTAAAGAAAAATCAAAACAACTTCCTAGAAATGAAGAATTCATTCAATGAATTACAAGGCACAGTGGAAAGCCTCAAGAACAGGGTAGGTCAAACAGAAGAAAGATTCTCAGGGATTGAAAATAACTCATTTCAATTAAATAAATCAGTCACAGAGATAGAGCAGAGAAATTAGAGAAAATAACAAAGACTACAAGAAATATGGGATCATGTAAAGAGGCCTAATGTGAAAATCATACACATCCCTGAGGGGAAAGAAGAAAATTCACAAGGGTTGGATAAGCTATTTGAGGATATAATAGAGGAAAAATTCCCAGGCCTTCCTAGAAATGTAGACATCCAGGTACAAGAGGCTAAAAGATCTCCTGGGAGATTCATCAAAACAAGAAGACACCACAACACACAGTAATCAGACTGACCAAAATAACCACCAAAGAGGCCCTCCTATGAGCTGTAAAACGAAAGAAATAGGTAACCTACAAAGGAAAACCCATCCAAATAATGGAAGACTTCTCAACTGAAACCTTATAAGCATGAAGAGACTGGGGCCCCATTCTCACTCTTCTCAAACAGAATGATACCCAGACTAGAATCTTGTACCCCGCAAAAATAAGTTTTGTGTACAAAGGAGAAATAAAGACCTTCTCAGATAAACAAAGACTGAGGAAATTCATCAAGACAAGACCTGTCCTCCAGAAAGTACTCAAATCAGTATTCCACATGGATCAGCACAATAAAAACTCATGAATGTAAAAATCATCCAAAAGCTAAAGGTCAAAGGCCAGATATCAGAATGGCTCAAGAGAAAAAATCAAGCAACAAAGTTCAACTCAACAGGGTGAACAGAAATCTTCCTACTTATCAAATCTCTCAATAGATGTGAGTAGCTTGAACTGCCCACTAAAGAGACATACGTTGGCCAAATAGATAAATATACACAAGCCAAGTATCTTATCTCTTCAGGAAACACATCTAATCCACAAGGATCCATTCAGACTCCAACTGAAGGGATGAAAAACAATATTTTAAACAAATGGAAGCTAAAAGAAAGCTGGTATGGAAGTTCTGATTTCATATAACTTATTCTTCAAATCAACAAAGGTAATGAAAGACAAAAAGGGTCACTATATAATGGTGAAGGGTACAATTGAAAAAGAAGACATAGCAATTCTAAATATTTATGCACCTAACTCAGGTGCACCCAGATTCATAAAGCAAATCCTACTTGATCTAAACAAAATGATAAACAGCAACACCATAATACCCAGAGACTTCAACACCCCTCTGACAGAACAGGATAGATCCTCCACACAGAAAATGAACAAAGAAACAATGAACTTAAACAGAACCCTAGACCAAATGGGCTTGGCTGACGTTTACAGAACATTCTACCCTCAAACCACCGAATCAGCTCATGGGACATTCTCTAAGATTTACCATATCCTAGGCCACAAAGTATGTCTCAAAACATATAAAAAATAGAAATTATACCATACATCTTCTCATACCACAATGGAATAAAATTAGAAATCAACTCCAACAGAAACTCTCACCTCTACACAAAGTCATGGAAATCTTCTTACTTCTTAAATAATCTTCTGCTAAATGATTATTTCATTAATGAGGAAATCAAGATGGAAATAAAAAGATTCTTTGAACTAAATGACAAACGAGACACAAGTTATCAAAATCTGTGGGATACAGCTAAAGAAGTCCTGAGAAGAAAATTTATTTCCATAAATGCCTACATCCAAAAGACGAAAAGATCACAAATCAACAATCTGAAGAATTGTTTCAAAGAACTGGAAAAGGATTTGCAAACCAAGCCAAAACCCAGCAGAAGAAAAGAAATAACAAAGATCAGAGCAAAACTAAATGAAATTGCTAACAACAACAACAAAAACTATACAGAAGATTAATAAAACAGTTATTTCTTTCAAAAAATTAACAAAATTGACATGCCTCTAAGTAGATTAGAAAGAACTCTAATAAGCTCCATCAGGAATGAAAAAGGAGAAATTACAGCTGATTCCACAGAAATATAAAATATCATGTATGAATACTGTAAAAACCCCTGTGCACATAAATTGTAAAATGTGGAGAAAATGGACAAATTCTTAGAAACACACAGCCTCCCTAGGCTCAATCAGGAAGAAAGAGAATTCCTGAATGGACCAATATCAAGTACCAAAATTGAAACAGCAATAAAAAAAACCTTCCTAAAAAGAAAAGTCCTGGACCAGATAGTTTCAGACTCAAATTTTACCAGACCTACAAAGAACTGGTGCCTAGCCAGTAGAAATTATTCCACAGTATCGAGAAGGAAGAAATCCTCCCCACACATTTTATGAAACCAACATCACCCTGATACCAAAACCAAGAAAGGATGTAACAAGAAAAGAAAACTACAGACCAATATCCCTTATGAATATAGATACAAAAATTATCAACAAAATGCTAGCAAACCGAATTCAGGTGCATATCAAAAAACTAATCCATCACAACCAAATGAGCTTCATCCCGGAGATGCAGGGATGGTTCAACATATACAAATCTATAAATGTTATTCACCACATAAATAGAAGCAAAAACAAAGACCATATGATCCTCTCAATAGACACAGAAAAAGCATTCAACAAAATTCTACACCCTTTTATGATAAGAATGCTTAACAAAAGAGGCATAGACAGGACTTACCTCAAAATGGTACAAGCCATGTATGACTAACCCACAGCCAACATCAAACTGAATGGGGAAACATTGAAAACCTTCCCACTTAGAACTGGAACCAGACAAGGTTTCCCTTTATCACCTCTTCTATTCAACATACTGCTGGAAGTACTAGCCCGAGCAATCAGACAAGAGAAGGAAATCAAGGGCATGCAAATGGGGGCAGAAGAGGTCAAATTATCTCTCTTTGCTGACAATATGATCTTTTATCTAGAAAACCCCAAAGATTCTGCCATGAGACTACTGGAGTTGATAAACAAATTCAGCAAAGTCTCAGGTTACAAAATCAATGTAAATATATCAGTAGTATTCCTATATGTCAACAACAGTCAAAGTGAGATCCAAATCAAAGACTCAATACCCTTCACAAGAGCAACAAAGAAAATAAAATATGTAGGAATATATTTAACTAAGGAGGTAAAAGATCTCTACAGGGAGAACTACAAAACACCGAGGAAGGAAATATCAGAGGAAGTAAACAGGTGGAAAACCATGCCATGCTCATGGGTCAGAAGAGTCGATATTGTTAAAATGTCTATGTTAGCCAAAGTGATCTATAGATTCAATGCAATCCCTATTAAAATAGCATATTTTTCTCAGATCTAGAAAAATTTAATTCTACACTTCATATGGAACCAGAGAAGACCAAGTATAGCAAAAGCAATCTTAAGCAAAAAGAACAAATTGGGAGGCACCCATTTACCAGACTTTAAGCTATGCTACAAGGCTATAGTAACCAAAACAGCATGGTGTTGGCACAAGAACACACACAAACCAATGGAACAGAACTGAGAACCAGATATGAAACCATCCTCATATGGCCATCTGATCTTTGACAAAGCAGACAAATACATACACTAGGGGGGAAAAATCCCTTTTTAATAAATGGTGCTGGGAAAACTGGATAGCCACTTGTAGAAGGCTGAAGCAGGATCCACACCTTTCACTTCTCACAAAAATCAACTCACACTGGATAACAGACTTAAACCTAAGGTATGAAACTATTAGAATTCTAGAGGAAAATGTTGGAAACACTCTCCTAGACATCAGCGTAAGCAAAGAATTTATGAAGACCCCAAAGGCAATCATAGCAGCAACAAAAATAAATAAATGGTACATGATCAAACTAAAAAGTTTCTGCACAGCCAATGAAATAGTCATGAAAGCAAACAAACAACCTACAGAATGGGAGAAAATTTTCTCATCCTACACATCTGATAAGGAGCTGATAACTAGAATCTACTTAGAACTCATGAAACTCAGCAAGAAAAAAATCAAACAATCCTGTCAAAAAGTGGGCAAAGGACATGAACAGAAACTTTTTAAAAGAACGTAGACCAATGGCTAACAAACATATGAAAAATGCTCAACATCTCTAATCATCAGAGAAATGCAAATTAAAACCACAATGAGATATCACTTAGCTCCAGTGAGAATGGCCTTTATCAAAAAGTTCCAAAACAATAAATGTTGGCATGGTTACGGAGAGATAGGAACACTCATACACTGTTGGTGGGACTGGAAACTAGTACAACGTCTGTAAAAGCAATATGGAGATACCTCAAAGAGATACAAGTAGAACTACCATTTGATTTTGGGCATCTACCCAAAAGAACAGAAGACATTCTATAAAAAGACATTGGCACTAGAATGTTTATAGCAGCACAATTTACAATTGCAAAGATGTGGAAACAACTTAACTGCCCATCAATACATGAGTGGATTAATAAAATGTGGTATATGTATACCATGGAGTTCTACTCAGCCACAAAAAACAATGGTGATCTAGTGCCTCTTGTATTATCTTGGATAGAGTATGAACCCATTCTACTAAGCGAAGTATCCTAAGAATGGAAAAACTAGCACCACTTGTACTCACCATCAAATTGGTTTTAACTGATAAACACTTAAGTATACATATAGTAATAGCACTGATCGGGTGTTGGGCAAATAAGAGATGGGAGGAGGGGATGGATATATATATACCTAATTGGTGCAGTGTGCACAATCTGGGGGATGGACATGCTTGAAGCTTTCACTCAGGTGGGGCAAGGGCAATATACATAACCTTAACATTTGTACCCTCATAATATGCTGAAATAAAAAAGAAAAATAAAGAATTTATATTAAGTAAGAAAAAGTATACAAATAAAAAAAAGGAAAACCCTAAAGAATCTACCAAAGAATGGTTAGAAATCATAAAAAAAATTACTAAATTTGTAGGTTACCAAATCAACATATAAATATCATTTGAGTTTCTATACACTGACAATGAACTATCTGAAAAATAAATTAATAAAACTATCTCATTTACAATGGCACCATAAAGAATAAAATATTTAGGAATAAGTTTTACAAAGGAGGTGAAATATCTGAATATTATAAAACATTAACTGAATATTATAAAACTGAATATTATAAAACATTAACAACAAAAATTAAAGATACAAACAAATGGAAAGATACAACAGAATTATTATTCAATTCCATATTTCATGATACATTGACATAATTTACTGTTGTTCTTCATCCAGAAGAGCAGATCTTTCAAGCATCATCAGAGAAAGGGCAAAATTCACCAGGCATGCTCATTTCTCAGAAAAACATATATTTTAGGCACTCTCACCTTAAAATTAATTGTTCAATGAAAACACCACTACTAATTTAAAGCTATATTAAGCTTGACTTGTCCGTGCCATTATTGCTTTATGAATAAAATCCTGTCATTAACTTTAGCTCTGTAGAATCTAATATTCTGAAAGGCCTACCTTCTAATGGTGAAGCTCTTTAATATTCATAAATCTCATACTTGCAATTGACCAAGAGGAAAGTGAGCTTCAGAGACTGTCTGGGTCCAGCCATTCTGGCAGCCATTCTGGATGAAGGGCCTCTGAAGTCTCTGCTAGTGTCTGGGCAGGGCAGCAGAGCTGGCTTCCGGCTTTCAGTAATTGGTAAATAATATTACAGTGTGGGCTGCTCTGAGCCCAGCCCCGATGGTTTGAGAGCACTGCTTCTCAGAGAGGAACCAGGAGGCTAATCAGAACTGTCAGCGTAATTCCTCTCTGCTCAGTGTCAGAAAAGGGGACTTGTTTGTTTCAAATTATTGTGCTCAAGAAATTTTATTTTTGCGTTTTTTTTTAATTATTGTTATTTTTTATTTTAGCATACTACGGGGGTACAAGTGTTAAGGTTACTTATATTGCCCATGTCAAGAAATTTTATTTTGACATGGTTCACCACCAACAAAGGTGAACCTACAACTAGGAGAAAGGAACTCTCAAACATTATGAATTTGCTCAATTCTGATCAGTTCAGTTAACTTCTGATTAGATTCATAGAGAGGCTACTATTTTAAAAGCACTGGCTGGAAATCGGAAGACACCAAGTGCAAAAAGAGCTTGTCTATTTTCCCAAGGTCGGTTGGTGAAGGGGTTGGTGGCATTGGGCACACCACACCCCGTCTCTGGGCCCGGCTGCCCCACCTGTGAAAAGCAAGGATTTTAGCGTTTGAATTCTAAACTTCGATTTGTGTTAAAAAGTGATATTTACAAGGAAATAAATTACAGAATTTTCTTAATCTAGGCATTCTAAGAACGCAGAATAGGTTTTACCTTAAGTTCCATATTTTTAAATGATAGTGTCAAAAACATAAAAGAAAAGCATATATATATGGCCACAATGTTTAAATTATTTTATTGCCATTGGTATCAGAATATTGCAGTCTCTGTTTTTTTGCAATCTAGTTTTCTTATTCCAAGAAGGAGGACAATTAAATCACACGATGTTCTAGTATTTTTTCAGAAATTGGAAATTATTTTCTAGCAAAAATGGCATGAGATTCCTTTTCTTCCCTACATGTTTTTGGACATCAGAACCCCTATTGCCAGGTGAGGCTGCTGGAAGAGATGGGTGGAGAGGGGTCACGTTGGGTGGCATGGGCCCTAGGGTCAGCACGCTGGGGGAGTCTCCTCACTGGAGTTGGGATGAGACTGCAATCAAGGTCGAGTGCAGAGCCAGGAGCAGGTGATGGCAGCTGGGCCACAGTAGGGAGATCCAATGAGCTACCGAATGGGCTCAGAGGTGTTCCCTGAGACTTAGCATGAAGTACCACATGGGAGGATGATCAGAGAAGCCAAAGTGAGCAAGAGAAGTTAAAGGAGAGTGCTGATTCTGGAAAATACCTGGGACCCGGTGGATCTAGGCTGGGGTTGCCATGGGAAGACAATCAGGTTTAAAGAGCCCAGCAGCAGGTATGATGGCTCACACCTTAAATCCCTGAAATTTAGAAAGCTGAGGTGAGAGAATCTCTTGAGGCCAGGAATTCACAACCACCCCAGGCAACATAGTGAGACCTCATCTCTACCAAAAAATAAGAAAAATTACGTGGATGTGGGGGCACAGACTTGTAGTCCTAACTACTTGGGAGGCTGAGGCAGGAGGATCACTTGAGCCCAGGAGTTCAAGGCTGCCGTAAGTTATGATCTTGCCATTGAACTGCAGCCTAGGCTACAGAGCAAGACCCTGTCTCTAAAAAAATAAATAAAAAGGTTAAATTGTTTTAAAAATGAAGAGTCTGACAGGTTAACAAGCCTCGTGCTTATGGTGACTTCACATCCGGGCTGTTCTAAGAGAGTCCCAACTTCATATAGCGTTCAACAGCCTGTCAGATCTCGAGTCCCAAGTGCATTCACTGGGCAGTACTTGGAGCCTCTGCTTTGCCAAGTGCTGGGCTGGGGACCTGTGACACAGTCAGAACCAAGCGTAGACTCTACTCTCAGGTCACTGACTGTCTTATGTGGGTGACTAAGGATTACAATAGAGTATGTGGTACGCAGACTACCGTGTAATTATAATAATAATCTAATCTGTCCCTCAATTTGGTTACAACTGCTTTCCATTATTCTGACTTGATGCTCTTTTAGGATATAAAGGATTTTAGCAAAGTTCCCCAGAGGAGAAAACCACGGAATGCTTTGCCCATAGACAGGGTAGAAGAGCATGTGTCCCTGACCTCGGCTATACTAATCACGAGACCTCCCACTTGGACAGACTTGCACTGCGACCTCCTGCCAATCACCTGTATTATGTCCTCCCTTGTTTCTGTTACTTTTTCTCTCACCAGCAGACCGTTTGCTACCGAAAGATTCTCATCACAAAGAAGGAGAAATATTATATAGACAGATGTTTATAGATGGATGGATGGGGGTGGGAGGAAGACTCGTGGGATTGGACACATAATTTTACAAGTCTGCACGAGTCATCAAGGTGCATCTTCCGGTTAGTGGGTTGTCTTATATTCATTTATCGTGTGGGATTTTCATTCGCTTCCTAATTAAATTTGTAAACCTTTTGCAGTAATGCCCTAGAAAAGCAGTCATGCACTGCCCTCTCGTGGCCAATTGATAAAATGACATTAACGCTGCAGGATTCCAGGCTCCTGTCAGCAAAGGAAGTCAACCTTCAAACTTAGACTCCTTGGACCACAGGATTGTTAGACTATATCCAAATTCCATAAGAATCAATGCCTTGTAGAGGAAGGCATTGTTTCTCCATTTCATATTGTGAAAAAGAAGTCTCTTTACAAGTGCCATATTTCAGGGAATGCTTTTTGAGCACGAGTCAGGTCCTGGATTCCAGGGAAAGAAATAGAGACCAGGGGCCTGGCTGTGTGGCTCATGCCTGTGATCCCAGCACTCTGGGAGGCCGAGGCCAGCGGATCCTTTGAGTTCTGGAGTTCAAGACCAGCCTGAGTGAGACCCTGTCTCTAACAACAACAACAAAATAGAAAGAAATTAGCTAGACAATTTATATATATATATATATATATATATATATATTAGCCGGGCATGGTGGCGCATGCGTTTAGTCCTAGCTCCTTGGGAGGCTGAGGCAGTAGGATCGCTTGAGCCCAGGAGTTTGAGGTTGCTGTGAGCTAAGCTGATGCCACGGTACTCTAGCATGGGCAACAGAGTGAGACTCTGTCTTAAAAAAAAAAAAAAAAGAAAAAGAATTAAACAGTAGGGTAGGAAAGTATTGAGAATTACTGATCTACACACAGGTATCTCTGACTGGTTTAAAGAAAATAGCATATCAAATCAAAGCATATTGATGGAATCTTTCTGATTATATAAACAGTAAATATTGTATAAAATTTGAGAACTATTACCCAAAATATTTGCATACTTTCATCTAAATTTAGACATAGGGTTTTTCCAAAAATGGGATCATCCTATTTTCTCTGTTGCTTTTCTGACTTCATATGAGCCCTTATCCACACCATTGGATTATTTTGAAAATCTGATTTTAACCACTGCATCGTATTCCTTAATATATCAAGTCCATAAATTACATCCTACAGCTTCTGCTGTCATCTGCCTCCACCAACCAAATCTGATTTATCTCTAAAAGGGATATTCAATTACTACCATCTTTGGGCAGCTTCCCATTCTAGAATAATTGACTGGACTCCTGGAGCACTGCCATGTTATCCTTTCTTGTGTTAGGATAACAGGTTCTTTATACCATGTCTTGTCTCCTTCTATAGACTCAGAGCTTTTCCCAGGCCTGGTTGCTCCTCAGTTCATAACACAGTGCCTGGCATACAGTAGGCATTCAATAAAGATTTAAGAAGCACAATAAATACAAATGAGTTACTGTTGCAGAGATCTCCAGTTGTCCATCAAAATCCATTCTCCCTTTGGATACACAACTGGACTACATTTCCCAGACTCCCTTGCATTAGGTATGATCATGTGAGCAGTTCTGGCAAATGATGAAGAGTGGAACTGGTGTGAGCCACTTCCAGACCAGTCCTGTAAAATCCTCCCAGGGGCATTTTTTCATTATCCATGCAGATGGGGATGAGGTCTCAGGGGTCAAACTCAAAATAAAATATAGAGACAAATCTCTAAATGCAAACATTTCATCTTAGGAAGCAAGAATTCCAATTTGGTGAATACACTTAGTCTGTCTGGTCTTCGGTATGTCCGAAGGACAAAGAGAAGGCTTTGGAGGTTTTATAACAAAGAGATATGTTACATATTGCTTTGAAAATAAGTTCATTGGCACTGATGAAGTTTTGCAGAGATTTCAAGCTCTGATTGGTGAGTGATGGCAGCGTGTAACCCTAGTGTGAGATTCAAGGCAGGTCATTTCAGTAGCTATTAGATAAAACTGGTTTCAGGTTTCAACAGGCAGTTCCAGCTGTTAGGCTTGCAGAAAATTAGATCCTTGGAACAATGGTATGTGTCCCAAGTGCTTTATCACTCTGGCCTCTCTGTTTCAGTTGGGTGTGATAAGAGTGACCCAATTGTAAGATCAGCTTTCACACAGGATTGGTGAAGACACAAGACAGAAGAACTCTGGGTTCCTGAATGACCCGGGAGAGGAGTCCTGCCCCCCAACCTGAGCACCCAGCCAGCAAGGCCGGATGACACAAAATGCAGTGATATGCCACTGAAGTTTGGGGATTATTTGGAAGGCTATGGGGAGGGGGAGAGCAGGAAGCGACTGTTCTCAAGTGGTGGGACAGATGTCTCGGTATCCCAAGGTCAGGTTCTGTACCGCACTCCACATCCTTCTGTCCCTGTCATCTTCTCAACTATTGACAACATGACTTTTGTACTCAGGTCCACCTTTATCTGGTCTTGTGACATTTCATGATAGTGGTGTATGCACTGAAATCCCTGGGGGAAAAAAAAATAAAAAATAGAAAAATGGTAGCGATGCTAATCCTGAGTTTCCAGTTGCCTTTTCCAAGTTCTGGTCCTGGGAATCTTCCCTCCCTTCCAAATGTCCCATCATCACCCCAGGTTGTCTCCCACGGAGCTCCAGAGGCCGCCGGAGATTCCTGAGCAGAAGCGACGTTGCAGGCGGAGTGGCCGTTACTGGACACCATGGCAGACTAGTCACGTCCGTCCACTGCTGCGTGTGGCTTTAAGGCTGTTGCTGCAGTTGTTGCTTTTGCTTTGTTGTTGATGTGTGTGTGTGTGTGTGTGTGTGTGTGTGTGGTGGGGGGGTGAAGGGGGATTCACAGACATTTGCCTTGGGTAAAAGCTTTTGGGGACACATTTGACTTGATGTGGGAACCTCAGGTCATGTCCTCTGGGGTCTGCCCCGTCACTGGCTGTCCCTTCTCTCCAAGTTTGCTGGACTCGTTGGAGAAGAGCAGCTGTCACCTCTGCCCCTGGACCTCCTGTGCACGTGCCTCAGTGACACCAGGAACACTCCAGGGACACTGCCCTCCCAGATTGCCACCCTGGGCCTACGAGGTACCTGGGGGGGACCGGGAAGTGCTGTCCCCTGCCCTGGTCAGCACACCTGCCGCTATGAAAGGCCAAACTAGTTAGGACAATTCTCTCACCCTTTGAATTTCCCATGCTGACAGGAAATGGTATTTTTCCTTAAGCTGTGAGAATCACTATGCAGAAGGGTACACGAACACAAACCTACCTCTGAATGAGTTGCTACAAATGAACAAACTCCTACCTAGATCAACACCTGAAACCCATGTAGCTTCCAGAAGCTTCCCACCTGCCCCTTCCTGCTCATACCTCGCTCCCTGCACTGAGCAGTGACCACATCATATCTTCCTGATGATCCTTTACTTGTATTCCTGACAATTTTCTGCTTAGTGAACTCCCAGCAGGTCTGGTTTTAACCTGTAGCCTTATCACATCTGTTCTAAAGTACCTGCCTCTGTTCACTAAAAATTAGGGAATTAATAATTAGTGACGCATCCACCTCCGTTGCTCATAAGATGCACCATGGCGTGTTTGTCCATTCTAATGGTGATGGACATTGGGCTGTGCCCAGTTTGTGGTCCTTAGGCACAGGGGCTATGGCCACTCCTGTGCAGGTGTCTTGGGGCACAGGGGCCCACCTGCCTCTGGTGACACAAGCAGGAGTGGGATTCCAGAGTCCTGTGTTATGCTAATACAAGCCCTTTCGAGGTTAAAAAAATTGAAAAGCCAACCATGCAGATGACAAGATTCACATGAAGACAATGAAACAAAAATGAAGGTACACAAAGCATTGGCCATGTCGATTCAGGACTGTGTGTCACAGTCCCAAGCTCTGTGTTTCCCCCACTCCATTCCCCTTGCACATCCTGACCCGGGGCGGCAGGAGCAGGGGGCTGAGCAGGGGGACTGCCCGGCCTCATGGGGTCCAGGCTGCACGGCCATTTCATGGGGGAGATTCTTGTGCTTTGGACGCTCCAGAACCACAAGGTGGGGGTCTGGCCAGTGGGGGCCTGGGGAGGTGGGTGCTGGGAGGGGACAGTTCTGTGCATCATGTAGAATGTGTCCTAACCCTGGGGAGTCCCCGTGGAAGAGTCCCCAGAATCAGGGAAAGGGAGGAGAGGTGAGATGCTGGTTTTGTGGGAAGACAGAGGCCTAAGGGCGGGAGACCAGGGTGAGCTCTGGGCATAGGGTGGGATCTAGGGGTGCTCTAGAGAGAGCTAGAGCATCAGGGAAGAGAATCCCCTTGTTGGGGAATTGCCCCTTGCTGGGGCCAGGGAAGAGAATCCCCTTGTTATTTAGCTCACATTCCTCCTCCTCCTCCTCCTCCTCTCTCCCTCCTTTGCCCAAACCCTGCCTGTCCATCCCCCTCTGCCTCCCCTCCATCTCAGCATGGCGCATGGGGTGCTATGGTCTAAATGCCCAGGTCCCCCCAATTTCTCATGTTGAAATCCTAACCCCCAAGGTGATGGGAATATTAGTAGAAGGTGGGACCCCTGGAGAACAATTCGTTCATGAGGGCAGAGCCCTCTGGAATGGAACAAGTGTCCTCATAGAAGACCCCAGAGAGCTGCCTTCTAACATGTGGGGACACAGCGAGAAAGGGCCATCGATGAATCAGGAAAGGGGTCCTGGCCAGAGAACGAGCCTGCTGGTCCCTCTTGGTCCCCTCAGGATCCCACCTGGGAGAGAACAAATTTCTGTTGATCATGAGCCACCAGGTTCGTGGGGTTTTGTCACAGTAGCCCGAATGAGCTAGGATGGACCACAGGGACGGGCACAGTAGGCTCATACGTCACATTTTAATTTATTTTAAATAACTTTATTCTAGGTCAAAGAAAATGTTTTAACATAAAATAATAATGCTTTGTCTTTATGATAAATATAGGGTAAAATACGGAAAAGGGTACTGTATAGAAATAAATAAGGAAATCAAAATATTTATTCTGAATTATATCCATGTCAACGGTTGTAGCTTTTTTCAAGTGGGAATGCTACTTTTTGTGAAAAACTTTTAGTTTTCTCATAGTTCCAGCAGTACTTGGTATCTGGAAAAAAAAAAAAGAAAAGAAAAAGAAAAGAATCCAATGAGAGTCTGTGAGGTCTTGCTGGTGACTGAGTCAGGGGGCGGTGGCTGAGTAGGACAGACCCAGGCCACACTGGGCTCCTGGGGTAGGATGGGCTGAAGAGAACAGTGACAGCCACAGGGGAGACGAAAACCTTTCGTTGTAGTGCAGACAATATTCATGGGCTTGATATTAATGTGAGAAATGTCAATTTCAGGATTTGTTTTAAATATTCCAAAGAAAATACTAAATTCTGTTATGGGTAATAAGAAGAGATATCGTTTTCTGTACAGTGGATTTTGATGTAATGATTATTTCTTATTTGATCCTATATTCAAAGCACTTTGAGCAAGTGTGCTTTCAAGTAGATCCGCTCTAGGTCTAATCCATGTGTCCACCTGGTTTCTTCTCCATCCCCCCCCCCCCACGTTGCACACACAGCACTTTGCGGGGACACGAATTCCATCGTGGCTGCTGGATGCTCAGCCATCTCTGTGTAGGAGCCACACATCTGGCCGCTTGCACACCCATAACCTGAGGTCACAGTGGCCCCCTTGTCTGCTTTCCCTTTAGAAGCTGTTTGGAAAAACCCAAACCGTGTCCCTTCTCTGCTCTCACATCACACTCAACCATCATCACAGAGCACGGTTGTCACCAAATGTGGGGCGTGTCTCTGCACCACCAAGCAATCAGTCAGTTCTGCAGCAGACACCAGCTGTGTGTCCCTTAGTTCAATTCTGACTCTGTCTACCTGGATAATGAGGGCTCAGTCCCCAAACCACCCTCCCCTTAGACACCATTCGCAAGTCCCAGCCTCCAGGACTTCTCACTGACCGACTTCAAGTTGGGGTCCCACCACCCCGTCTTTTGTTTGCACCAACTTGCTAGAGGGTCTCCCAGAACTCAGGGAAACATGGTTACTGGTTATTAGAAAGGACATTACAAACAATGCAGATGAGGGATGCACAAGGTGGCCATAGGGGAGGGGCTCTGAATTCCACCCCACCCAGGGTGCAGCACCCTCTATGGGCCCCATGTGCAGATATACAGGAGCTCCCTGAGCCCTGTAGCTTGGGGTTTTATGGAGGCTTCATTATATAGGCATGATTGATTCAACCACTGGCCATTGACCATCAACTTAACCTTCAGCCCTTCTCCCCTTCCTGGAGAGGGAGGGTGGGGCTGAAAGTCGCAGCCCTGTGACCTTCGTCTCCCCCTTGGCCAGTCCCACCTGGAAGCTCCTAGGGGCTGCCAGCCCTTAGTCATCATTACCATAAAAAAGCCATTGCTCTGGCTGGAGATTCCAAGGATTTGAGGAGTCGTATGCCAGTAAAAGGGACAAAGACCAAAAACATCTTTCAAATATCTCAACCCCATATTAGAATCACCTGGGAGCCTTTCAAAATACTGATGCCCAAGCCACACCCCAGATCACTGAAGTGAGAATTTCAATCTGTGAGTTCAAGGCATCCATCGCAGTTAGAATCTCACCAGGTTGTCAGGATGGGCAGCGTGATTCAGAGACACTGACCGGACCACCCTGATTTCCCTTCATTCTCTTTTCTCCACATTTCTCTCAAGATTGGCTTCTTTTCCCCTTTGCCTGTGGATTCAAGGCTTCTTGCTGACAGTTTTAATTCCATCAGTCTCTGGTCAATGGGGCTGGCCTGAGGCATGTTGTCCTGTTTTCCTGTCTATCATCTGGGGTCTTCCTATTACAATGCTGCCCCGGAATCATATTTTTAAAAGTTAATTCATAAAATGCTCCCTTACTGCCTCTGGCATGAGGAGTCAAAGGAGTGGCATTTTGGACTCTTTCCTGGACTTGTAGCGATAGACATGGGAATGAAATGGACAGAGAGCAGATGGGTAAGCACCCTATGGTCTATGAGGGTTCATGTCCTGCCCTGTGTAACTACTTCTGCACTGATGTCACTTTAGGGTGCCTTGAGTGTCCTTCAGTTAGTGTCAGCTCAAATGAGTACACAACGTCTGGAGTCCCTGGAAACTCCACCCCACCACACAGCCCTGCACCTCTGGGGCTGAACACAAAGGTGACGAGGCCAGTGCAGGTCTCCTGCCTGTGACCCAGGTTCCAAATTACTTTTTGCAGTGAGCAAAAATGTGCCCACTTTCAACTGTTGTCATTCGCAGGCAGGAGGGAGCCAGAGCAGGGGCCGCTCCTGGGGAGCCACATGTTCCCAAGGGCGGAAACGAAGGAACAATCTCGAGTCCTCACTGCACATTCCAGGCACCCGCTAGCCTGGCAAAGTCACTGATCAACTTGACCACGAGACCAGACAGAGGTCACAGCAGCGGTTGGAGGGAACAAACGTGGCAGAGCAAGGGCAGTGGGAGAGGGGCTGTCGCCTGGCACAGAGAGCAGATGGGGCGCATGCGCGTGAGACCGCAGGTGGGGTTACCTCTGCACCTGCAGCCGAAGGCCTGGGAAACTGCAGGCGACTCTCCACTGGCTGAACAGCGACTTCCTCTCGCTCATCCTCGGTTTCAGGGGTCTCGGGCCAGCGAGCAGGGGAGAGACCGTCTGGGCCCGTGGGGGGAGTCTCAGCTGCACTCCTGGGAATCCAAGAAGGAAAAGACAGAGCAGAGGGAAGAGCAGAGACTTCAGTGACACGAGTTGCCAGGGCAGGAGTCTGGGATTCTCGTCCTGTGATGTGCACTGAGCACTCTCCAGCGCCCTCCCCATGGGGCCAGACTGGGGCTCCTGACCCGCCTCTCCTCCTGGACACCTGGGGCTTGCCAGGTGAGGGCATTGCCCGACAGAGGAGCCCCAGGCAGCCCCACAGGCCCCAGGAGGAGACGGAGGAGGGACAGAGAGCAAGGAGGGGGAGGACCCTGGGGGATAGGAATGGGGGCTGGGAGCTCTGTGTTAAGACAGTCTGAGCAGAAGTGGGTCCTTCTGAGCAGGAAACTGAGGACACGGCCCTGCCATGCGTGCAGGTGACGAACCAGATGGATGGTCACAGGGGAGACTGATTTGGACAGTTTGCAAAAAAAAGTTGCCCTTTATTTCATAAAAAAGGATTAAAGATGGGGAATAAAACCTGGATAAATCAAGAGACTGACCTGTGGGCCCAGGACAACATCGTTAAAAAATTGCATGTAAATAAATCACTATGTAAGTGACAAATCACTGAATTATATAAGGATTAGATATGACATAGTGATAGCTTTCATTGAATAATTGGGCCTCCCTGTCCCCGCCACCCCCAGCCCCGTGACAGCAACACCCAGTTTAGAGCCTCCTGTTTTCCCCTGTCCTTCCCTACCTGGGAACGGCAGCCGCGGGGGCGCAGAGTCAGCGCTGGCTGCGAGGCTCCCGGGCTGCAGGGTCGGCTGCACCTGGCTAAGCCACGGCCACGACCCCACTGCTGGCCCCGCTGCAGCTGCAGACACTCGGTCACCAGGGTGCCTGGCTGCAGCCTGGGGTTTGAAGCTGGCACCTGTGACACGCAGGGAGGCATGTCTCCACTCTGAGGCCCTTGGGGACAGGCCTCCTGTGTGGGAGCTAAGAGGAGAAGAGGCTTCAGTGGGAACAATGCTAGTGCTGTCTTTGCTGCGTCCTCCCAGGACAGCCACCTCTGATGTCCCTGCAGGTCAGTGAGACCACCCGGTGACCGTGCCACTCAGAAAGACTCGTGTCGAGTACACGAAGGAGATGCCACCTGTCGGGTGAGTGTCTGGGGACTCGGAGATGCCGGGGCCTAGGCTGTGCACCCCTGAAGTGGGAAATCTGCCACTGGAGCCCACAGGGCTTTGGTGGACAGACAGGGACACGCCCATATTCTGTTCCTATTAACACTAGTCTTTCATGTTAGAGAGAAGGTTCTAGAGAGGCTGTAGGGCATAGGATGGAGCTAGTGATCTGTTCCCATAGCAAGAAAGATCAGCAGAAGTAGAGCTGAAAGGACTGGGAATAGCATGCAAACGGGTGTTCAGCAGCTATAAATCATGCACCAAATGAAGGAAACTATCAAAGGTTTTGGAGCCTTGTCAATTTCCTGTTTGCAATATTTGACCCATACACACGTGAAATCCACTGCCACACAGAGGGTAGTAGCAGCCACAAGCAATGTAGAAGAGATGCCAGTCTCTTAGCGGAAATGCAGGGCCAGGGGATAGAAAAAAATCTCACCGCGTGGTGCTTCAGGGCAGCAGCAGTGACAGCCCCACCCCACCCCCGACTCCCCCAGTGGGGCCTGGGCAGGTCCCCATGGAGCTGCAGCTCCACCTGCAGAGTGGGGCCACTCAGGATGTGCAGGAGACACGAGGTGCCACACTCAGCAGCGAGCTCGGGCACATGCTGTGCACGTGCTGCAGAGACTGTGACCTGCCTGGGCACCTGCGGCCTGCACAGGGCAGTGGGGACAGGCTGGCAGGGACACAGCCAGGCGCTGGGAAGACGGCAAAGCTCCCAGACCCACCTCATCTCTGTGCAGGAAAATCTGCCCAAGCACCTGACAGGAACCAACAATGTCGCCTGTGTCAGCCTGCAGGGACATGGCTCAGCCTGCACAGAGGACCCAGCACGCAGCGCAGGGAGGCCACCGGAACGCCAGTGAGACTGACCTGCTTCATAAACAGGAGGACTCACCCGCTCCATCCGGAACAGAGCCGACCTCAGGCCCATCAGACAGGGAGGTGGCGCTTCTGGTTGGTTCCTGGCAGTCAGACAGGTCAGCACCAGGAGGGACGTCCTGCTCACTCAGGGCCTGTGACAGTCCGCAACTCCATGTGTCCTCCTGCAGCTCACTGAGGACACTGCTGAGAGGAAGAGCCAAAGATGGAGGCAGGAGGGACGAGACCCCTGAGCAGCCCTCGGGGTCTGACGGGAAGCAGGAGGGTGGGGTCCGATGGCATGTGGCTCCCCCTTCATAAAGAAGGCAGGACACCTCCTCCTCTGCCTTGGGCACATCTCGCTGTCTTGGGAATGGGGGGGGGGGAGAGAGAGAGAGAGACAGAGAGAGAGAGCACACATTAGTGCAAAGTGACTGACACGCTGAGGAGCTGATGAGGAAGGGTCACCAGATGCCCTGTCGGTACAGGCAGGACACACGGCACACAGGGACCCATGACACTGGGTCCACCCTGTGCACAGACCATGGTGAATTTCCCAGGCAGCAGTGCCGGGAACACAGGGCCTGAGGCACCACAGACTCCCTGAGATCCTGTGCGTTCTACGTCTCGCGTTTCAAAATTGTGCCATGGGAAGACCGTTTGGTCTGGTCACATTGCTTGCGAGGACATTCCTGTCACCGACCAAAGGCAACAGTGTGGACACTAGACATGCACACCTGCTGGTCACAGCCTCACACGGGAGAACACTCGATCTATCCACGGGCAGGATGCCCCTGACACTGGTGAGTTCCCTTGGTCACATTGAGCTACAAGAGCCACGAAAGAGACAGACCACGGGACAAGGAGGAGGACACTCTTGCTGCAGGCTCTGCCGGCTCCGGGCAGTGAATCGTCAGGACAACCAGCAGCCTCCGTTTCCCTCGATTATGAAATTTTGGAAACTTGGACCTCATGTTCTGTCATTTGGACACCACCGTGCCCTGCCATGTTGTACCTTTGCTTCTAGTCTCTGATAATTCAATATTACCTGGAGGCCAGTGATTCTAGATCTTCTTCCTCTTCCTCATCCTCATAGTGCTCTGCAAACAAATTCGGCAATGTGCAGACATTAAATATTTCCACCATTAAATATTTCCACATTTCCACCCTGACACACGCGTGGCCTATCTGGGCATGAGACAGACTGTCCGTGTGAGTTCAGGGAACCCTTGGAGAACCGCACCCATCTCGTCTGTTGACGTCAAAGCCGTGAGGAGGGGCCACATGTTGACCCATCCTGTCAAACGTGCTTGATATGGCAGGTCACTGTCATGGTGAGCTCTGACTTTATTGGGAAAAGCTAAAACACACTTGGGTCTCAAGATCGCTGGATACTTGCAAGGTTTCTTCTGGATTTCTCTAGCCATGTGCCCGGCTTTCTACAGGGAGGCTCAGGGCTCTATGTCCCTTTAGATGACTCACAGGGACACTGCTTTAACTAGATCAGCCCCAACATTTAGAGACTTTGTCCCCTCTGGACGTCCATCCCTGGGCACTCGCTGATCCGAGAGTCACAGCTACCAAGCGGCACATTACGTGAGCAGTTACAGATGAGGGAAGAGAAGTCCACGCAGGATAAATCCACCCTCGCCCACAGCTGTGACGGCCAGCGCTCAGCACTCAGGCAGGAGCTGGAGAGACTGTCACTCTAGTGCAGGGCTCGGTGCTCCCTAACACTCTGCCTCCTGCCCCTGAGGCCACATTCCACAGGGAGGACAGTGGCAGTTGGAAGGCCATGGCCTCACCCCAAGTGAGTTTCTCTTCTCTGTTCCCACCCAGGCCCTACTGAGCCTGACACAGCCACAGATTTGGAAATTTGGAAGCAAATTATGAAAGCAGGACTGCAGGGAAATGTATGCATAGAGGTTGAAGTCTCTCGAGACCCGGCACCTGGCAACAGCTCAGAGTCACCAGGGCTGTGGCCACCCACCTGGGCTGAGCGAGCGGGTGAGGCCCTCTGCCAGCCTGCGCCCCTCTGCCAGGTGCTCTCGCCCGCCCTGTCCCTGGGGGTCCTCAGGGTGCTCATGGGTGAGGAGGGCCTGGAGGTGCCCACTGAGGACGGAGGAAGCCTCTCTCCCTTTCCTCAACAGGTGGTGAAGCCAGGTCACCTCTCGCACCTGCACCTCAACGAGGAAGTCCAATTCACTAAGGCGGGACAAAAAGAGAAATGTAGAATTAGAAGTCAGGGAATGATAAGTCATTAGGGGTTGGGTAGTGATTTCATGGCAGCTATGCCTTTGAAGACTTCCAAAGAGAATTCTGGAACACTTTTGGCAACTCTGCACAATTTTTTCAGTGTGACCTCTGGAAGCCATCGCAGCTCCTGAGAACCTGTGGACTCCCAGGTTCGGAACTTTCTAGGCCTTCTCATATCAACACTGTGACACGACATGTTTGCTGCCTACTGACCTTCCTGCTGTGAAATTCCGGTAGAGACCTGAGATGCACTGAGTGGACAGCGAGGGTGACTCGCACCTGCCTGTCGGCTGCACATGGGGACCAGGTGGCCTCTGTGGGGACAGGGAGGCCCTGCCTGGCTCATTCCCCTCGGCTGAGACCAAACTCAAAGCTCCAGAAACTGAATCCACAGCCATGTTTAAGGGGCTACGTCACTGGCGGCTGAGAAAACGCAGTTGGAAAATCAGCAGTTTATATTTCCCCTGCGTCGTGTACGTGGCTACATTCCCCTTGGCTCTTTCTAGAACCCTCTGCAGACATTACCTGCTCTGGTCGTTCATTTGTGGCTCTTTTTCTTCTTCACCCTCCTCATCTGCAGGATTTTCTGCAAATTCAGAAATGTCCAGTGAGACATAACGTAGTTCTCTGTCACTCATCATAGACACAGTGGCCTGTCTGGGCTTGGGGACATCAATATCTATGTGTGATTTTAGGACACACTGAAAGGTCTTGTCTCTCTATCAAGAAGTGGCCTGGTTCAGTTTCATGACCCAGCACAAAAAGTCTCTTTGATCCCATGTGTCACTTTGTTGCATGTTCTGTCTAAAGTTGTGGGAAGGGTTAAACACCCCTTCTGTTCTCCAGGTCACCAGATGCTTGTCCAGGTTCCTCTGGTCTCTGCGTCTGTACCCGCCCTCCTGCCGCAAAGCTGGACCCAGCCCAGCTGTGTTCTAGAACCAACTCCTATCCCAAGTCCCTCTGTCCACCTGAGTCGGCTTCTGTGGCTTCATCCAGGAAAATTCTCTGCGTGCAAAAGGATTTCAGTGTAACCAACATTCCTGCCAGCAAGTTCCTCTACCCCACGGGCCTTACCCAGCCCACACACTGAGGGGCTTTTTACCCTGTCGGAATGCAGCTGTACATGTTCCCACTTTGCATCGCTACGGCTACCGTGCAAGGCTTGGCCACCGTTTTACAGAAGAAGAAGCAAAACTCCAAGAAGGAGAAACCAGATACTTGCTCCCGTGGAGTGAGGGGCGGCACTGGGGACACCGCCTGGGAAACTCTCCGTCCAGAACTTTCCACTCTAACAAGCTGCCTCCTGTCCTTCCACCCTGGCCTCCAGCCAGTGCCCTTGTCCCATCTTCCCAGCCAGGCAGTCCTGAGCTTGTCACGGCCCCAGATGTGACGTGAAAGGACAAGTGAGTGACCAGTGTCACCCGTGGAGGTTTGGAGTCTCTCCTGAGCCTGGGACTGTGTGTGATCAGGGCCTGTGTCCTCCTTGCCGGGGCTGATCGCACGGGTGAGACGCTCTGCCAGCCTGCGCCCCTCCGCCAGGCCCTCCTGGGAGTTGTCACTGTCCTCCTGTGTGAGGGGGTCCTCCAGGTGCTGAGTGAGGCAGGAGGAGGCATCTCTCCCTTCCCGGAACTTCCGGCGAAGCTGGGTCAGCTCTCGCGCCTGATCCTGAATTAGGACGCGGTACTTCCTAGGGCGGGTAGAAAAGAAAAGGTCAGAGTGGAAAGGGGGTAATGACAGGTGGGAAGGACTTTGAAAGAGATGCTGTGACTATCACCCCAGGCAGCTCTTCAACAGAATCCTGCAACACGTTTGCAGAATGCGCATCACTTTTTCTGACATTTCTGCACAGGCAGGTTTATATCTGGGGCATTGCATACCTAGTTGCTTTGCCTTCTTGATACGAACATTCTTTCCGTCTAGTTACTTTGCTTGCTTTGGAGAACCTGCCAGCAGGCTCGGCCCACAATGAAGAGGGCAGGGACACCTGCCTCCCTGATTTTAACCACAGGTCGTATTTGTTTGTGACTATGGAAACCATGAATGATGACACTTCACCGGGCTGACTCTACGTTACTCAACATGAGAACTTCATAGCAAGTGGCAGTCGACACAGGAACAGCAGGGACGACAGCACCATTCCTCATACAGACCCTTCCTGGTCAGCTGATGAGGCCACAGGAATACGCAGCAGATCTGTTTCCCTGCATCTCCAGATGAGATGCCCACACGCCGCCTTAGTCCCCACGAGGAGTCCTTGACTGTCAGACTCACCTGGGGACCGCTGGCTCTTGTCCTTCTTCATCCTTAGAATCGTGCAGGTTTTCTGCAAATGAATTAAGGTGACACAGTCACATGCCACGGTTTCTGCTTTGTACAGAGCAGACACAGGGATGCACATAGTCTCTGGGGGAAATAAAGATATTCTGAGAAGGACACTGCAGGGAACCCTAGATGTGTCCTGCAAGAAGGAGCTGGCCCTGCTTTCCTGAGCCACCGAACAGACGGTGCCTGCTATGACAGACCCTCAACGCGTGTGCACTGCTTACACCCGGGTAAGTAGCTGCACGTATTATTCATTTTCAAGATCACGGGGAACTTGCTCGCTGTGTTCTGGGGGTCACCTGTCCTGGTAGATCCCCTGTTTGCTGCGGATGGACATGAGAGTGTCCCTGACATTAGACTGAGGGATGCAACACACAAACTCTCACAAAGAAGAGTCTCGGGTCCTCCTTAGAGCCATGACCCTTGGCCATTCATAGAGGTGGGGACGTCAGAGCCTTCAGAGACCATCCCCCACCCAGGCAAGGCCAGGGAGGGGTTTATGTTCCAGTGCTCAGATGCAGCTTCGCAGGACAAGCCACTTGGAGGACAGGGACTAGAGCTCAGAGCCGAGGGACCCTGGGCACACCATCTCCATGGAAACTTACAGGGAAGACTGTCACCCTACTTGACGAGCTACAGGTGCCAAAGAAATACTGCTGAGAAATGAGAATTACCCAGAAGGGTAATTGAAGGAGAGAGGAGATATCTGAAGGAGAGAGGAGATATCTCATCATAAGGAGCATCTGTCTGAGGATTCCGTGCACGTAGAGCACAAGGGACAGAGTGGCCGGGACACCCCCACTCTCCCCACTATGGCCTGTCGTGGTGCCCACAGCCTGCATTTGCCACTGAGTGCCAGAGTGACACTCGTGTGCTCTAAGGACTAGGAAGAGTGCAGAGCTCCCCGACACCCCTAATGTCTGTGGTTACACTTCGGACTAGACTTTGGTCCCAGTGGAGGTGGCCTACGGGACGTGGCTGCAGAGAGTCATCTCTATACATCGACGGGTGGGCACAAAGCTATGGAGGCTGCCGGGGACACCCCTGGGGTCCTCCTCCTCGATATGGGAGGACTCACTCTCCATCTCCCAAGCAGCCCAGATGTCATCAGTCTCGAAAGCAGGACTGTCTGGAGCCCAGTGGGTATCAAAGAAGTCTTGGCCGCTGGCAAGGGACAAGTAGCAAGCATCCAGGGAACTCTGCCCCAGTTGGTCCACTGGGGCCTCCTCCCGCAGCTCCCTGCTGAGGGCAGAGGGGGAGGGGAGCACCCTATCAGCCAAGGAAGGATTGGACAATGCAGCATCTCAGCGGCTCCTGATTGGAGGCCTCAGGGAGAGGTCCCAGGAGGCCCAGGGGACATCCCTCCAGAGAGAAGGTAGGAAACCACTCTCCCCTAAGGCAGAACGGGGCTGGGAGGGCAGGTGTGGGTGGAGAGTGTAGCAGGTGCCCAGAGCACTGGCCACGTGACTCGCTGTCCGGGAAGGACAGTCCTCTCCCACTGCCTGGGGCCACTGTGACAAGCAGCACAGAAGGAGAATTGTCACACTTGCTATGGCTCTGCTGCAAGGTGGGTCCCCTCCACTTGTAGCAGGGCAGTGAATGGAGACCCCTAAGGCTGGGCTGATCGTCAGCATTGCAGGCCTTGATCCCTGCATACTGTGACCTCATGTGATTTTGCTCAGTCTAGTTACATTTCTTCTTATAAAATCCCTGGCAGATAACTAAGGCCACCCTTGCAAAAAAAAAAAAAATATGCACATCTCATCTTGGTTTTCCCCATGTGGGAAAGATCCATTGTTCTCCCTGAGTTCAGGAATATCTGTGATCAGTTCACCTCCAGTCTACCTGGCACTGGGTTACTAAAGCTGAGAAACCAATGGAAAATGGAAACCAGGGCAGAACCACCAAGAAAACAGCTGACACTGTAAAACTGCTCATTGCCGAATGAAGGAGACAGGTGTACTCGGCACACTCAGGCTGTCCTGGGTGTGGCCCTCGGATGTCCCAGGGCACCGACAGCCCTCGACTGCGAGTTACCTGCAGGGCATCGGCTCTGTTCCATCCTCCTCCTCGGCAGTGTTCTCATTTTGAACATTCTGCAATGACATTTAGAGAAGCCAGCCGTATCATCCAGTTCCTGCTTCACACGCCACACAAAGCCCTGTGCGATCCCGGGGATGTAAATGTTCTCTCGAGGAAAAAAGACGAGCACATTCTTCAGGGAACCCAGCTGGCGGCTTCCGCCTGTGCCTCCAGGGACGGGGCTGGGCCTGCTTTGCTGAGTCACCTGCTACGTCACCCTCCCATGCCCTCTGCCCCAGTTGGTGCAACAGTGAAATGTGTCGTCTTTGCCAGAGACTCGGGGAACGTGCGTAGCTGCCTTCAACGTGGTGTTCATGCTGCATTCAGCTGTCGCCTTATAGATACGGGGGCTGTCGCCGGTGGGATTGTGCACTGAGACCACACCGGGGGTGGAATGTACAGGACGGTGAGCACCGATGTCTGTGGGAAGGAGGATCTGGTGCCTCAGAGCCCAGGATCCTGCGCGGCTCACAGAGCTGGGAGGTGTCAGCACCCATGTGGATAGCGAGGACAACTCCAGCCGTGGTGGCCGGGACAGGTGCATCTGCTCTGGTACTCTGACGCACCCTTGGCAGGCGTCAGTGGAGTTGGAGGGGACAGAGGGATTGTGACTGGAATACAGGAACTGCGGTAGCAACGTCTCCACAGACACAGGCAAGACACCAACCCACTCGGACAGTCACTGATGCTTTTTTTTTTTTTAGCAATTACCAGCACCCTGCGGGACAGATCACACGTCCCCACATGAAGGATTGGGTAGCGCAGACCTTGCCGTGCACATGCATCAGCGATGGCTGCGAGTGGGTTACAGTTTCCTCAGTCTCC
Source organism: Microcebus murinus (assembly GCF_040939455.1). Classification (NCBI taxonomy): domain Eukaryota; kingdom Metazoa; phylum Chordata; class Mammalia; order Primates; family Cheirogaleidae; genus Microcebus; species Microcebus murinus. The sequence goes on along the minus strand of NC_134122.1, from coordinate 47,206,345 downwards.
CCACTCTGCTTAGCTGTGTGGTGCCCACCGTGACCTTGTCGTTGAGTCCCAGGGTGACGTGTGTGGCCTGGGATTGGGGCAAGCGCCCGGCTCCTTGACACTCCTAATGTCAGTGCCTAATGCCACCCTGATCCAAGCCAGCGTGCGTCTCCACGGCCTGTCGGCACCTCTCTCCCTGGACACAGGTGTGGGCACAGAGAATACGGAGGCCACCCGGGAGGACACTGGGACTTAGACACACTCGCCAGCTGTGTCCGGGAGGCGAGGGCTTCTCCCTACTCGGGCGGCGTGGCCGCTGGAGAGAGCGAGACGCTGCTCCCACGGTGAGGTCTGCGGGGTGGGATCGTCTCCTCCTCCTCCCGGCTGAGCCTGGGGGTGGGAGGAGAGAATATTAAGCCGAGAGACAGATCGAGATCGGGCAGCACGGCGTCCCCAGCCGGTCCTGAACAGGAGACAAAGGCGGAGGTCCCAGGGGCAGGGAGGCCACCCCTGGAAACAGGAAGAAGAAAACAGCCCTCCTAGGACTGCGGCTCAGGGGGGCTGCCATGGGGCACTGAGGAAGAGGCAGGTGCTCAGTGCACTGGCCACGTGGCATAGTGACGAGGAAGGACACGGCCGTCCCCTGCACGGGGCATCAGGACATGCGGCACAGGGGACCGTGACACTTGCTGCTGCTCCTGTGCATGTTAGTTCCACTCTACGCACCCCATTGCAGTGAATAAAAGCACTTGAGGCATCGTGGACTCTAAGAGATCTTGGCCCTTCTCGGCCTTGTTCTCTCAATACTGGGAAACGACGGGACATTTTTCCTTCTTCGTTTCTTGTCCCTCTATACGACTTGCAATGGAATCACTGCCAACAGCCTAAGGCCACCCTTGCAGACAGAAGCTGTGCCTCTCCCCCAGTTATCTCCCATGGGACAGGGAAGGGGTCACCCTGAGTGCAGGGACACCTGAGACTGGTTAGTTCATCTTGGGTCACTGGACTCCAGCTTCTTAAATTTGAGAACTTAGTAGGAAGTGGGCACAACTATAAAAACCACCAGGTCGACAGACACGTTCTCGCCAGGCAGGATGGGTGAGTAGATCTACTCAGGTCTCTCTGCTGTTCCCTGGAGCAGAGATCGCCAGGTGGCACCGTGTCACTCAGCCCATGACTGTCACACTCACCTGGGCTCCACGGGATCTTGTCCTTCCTCTTCTTTCTCATCACTTTGAGTTGCTACAAATACAGTCAGACAGGAGCAGTCACAACAGGTACTTGCCTCATGATCAACTCAGGGGCCTCAGGGGCCTATGTAATACATGGAGGAAAGTACTGTTGGTGTGAGAACAGTATTCTATGAAGAATATTCCAGGAGGCCTCAGGTTGTGTGTCTTCCTGTTCTGAACCTGCCATTGGAGCCCAGCAGGCACAGAGTCTACCTCTCGGACAATTTGGAGTGCATTCTCTTTATAATAGAGGACTCACTAGCTGCATCCAGCAAACAGAGGTCTCCCTGCTCATCAAACAGGATGGCACTGGTGCATGAGGGCTGGTTGGTATCAAACAGGTCATGGTAACTAGGAGAAGTCAGGTGGCCTTCATCTAATGGGTCCCACAGGACTCCATTCTCCTTCTCCTGGACCTCTCTTCTCAGCCTGGTGGAATAAAGAATAGGACCAAACCAAGAGGGATGGACACCAGATTCTAGGTGGTGCTGATTAGAGGCATGAAGGACTAGTCACAGGGGCCAAGGGGCTGTCCTTTTGAAGAGAGAGAAAACCATCCTCTTATGATGAAGGAAGAATGTGGGTGGCTCGAGGGCAGGAGTGAGAGAGGAGTAAGTGCTCAGTGCACTGGCCACATAAAGAGATGGTGAGGAAGGGGACACAACTGTCCCCTTTGGCACAGTGTTGGCAGGCAGCACACACAGATTGCCACACACTGGCTGAGCCTCATGTGTGGACAGTGTGGAATGTTCCCGCAGCAGCACAGTGAGCACAGGCTCCTGACACTGTAGGTTCAGGAGCTCTTGCACCTTCTAGGACTCCCTCTAGCCATACGGTGACATCATGGAAATATTTCAGTCTGCTCATATCCCTTGCTATAGATTCACTTCCAAAAATCGAAGGCCAACCACGCAGAAAGCAGATGAGCATCTTGTACTGAGTTCAGCCATGGGAAAGAGAACAGGTAGATTCTGTGATTGTAGAAATCCCTAAGACTGATTTGTTTTCCTTAGTTACTGGGAAGTACCTTGAAGACAGTAAACAACCTTGTTAATGGAAGCAGTTTTTCACTGGTTGCATGAATGTCATTAAAGAACAAGCAGTTTCAGGTCCCTTTGCTGTGAAATCTGTGGTTACTTTTCACATCTTGGCCAGTGCAATTGGGCTGGCCCATATTTTACCCACCCTCCCCCAGGTCCTGCTTATTCATTGCTACCTGGGGGCTGGTGCTTCTTCTTCTTTCTCATCCTCCTCATCTTGGTTTTCTGCATACAAACTCAGAAACGTCCAGTCAGACATTGAGTAGCTCCACATCAGCCCTACACACACAGTGGGCTATTGGGGAAGGGGGACATAAATACCAGTGCAGGACACTACAGGTTCACTGATGGAATTAGGCACATGTCTCATATTTCATATTTAAATTAATGGCTTGGCCTGTTTTTCTTATGTACCAGATACAGGTTGCCTGATCTGGTGCATTACCATCAGCTCTCAGTTGTGGAAACTGAAAATAAATGTTTAAAATCTCTTCTGTTTGACAGTTCACAATATACTTCTAACGCTGGCCTGGATTTCTACAACTGCAGCATTCATCCTTCTGTAAAGACTGTTTTCAAGCATGGTGGGAAAGTCCTCTAAAAAGTTAAAAAAATAACTATCTCTCTTTCCTGAAGACATCTGGAGGAATCTCAGTGTTTTGTCCAGCATGTCAGAATAATGGAAGTCATCACTCCTGTCCTCACAACAAGGAAAAACCTCAACAAATGAAACACCAACAGTTCTTGCATCTGTCAGAGCGTGGAGTGAAGAGGGTAGACTGCTCCTGCAAACACTGGAGGTGAGGACAAGTGAACACACACAACGGCCACCGTTAGAGCCGAACACCAGCACATACATCTAAAGGTGGACCGTTTCTATGGTAAGAAAACCTAAGGCATAATTGACTAATTGCTGGAGAACGAGTCTGCAGAAATATGAGAAATAAAACAAAAGGAGGTTGCACTCAAAGAAATGCCCAAATCTTTATGGGAGATGATAAAGATCCCAACCATTTTCTCATAGTGAAGATTAAAGAGGAACCTATTAATGCATCTGGAAAAGGGAGGGGTGCTGGTAGCTGCTTGAACAATACCAAGAGCATTCTGCCTTCCTCACAAATCCTACTCTCCAAACAAAGGATTTGACTAGAGCTTAACCACCTGGGGCTTTCCCAGACCTGACCAGGCCTGTGGGAAGGAGACTCTCCAAGCCCAGGTGCCTCTAAGCTTCTTCTTTCCCCCAAGAAGGAAGAGTGGAAGCAGATCTTGACTTGTGAAGGTCACAGTCCAGGGACTCAGGCTCACTGAAGACTGAGACCTGACCATGAGACTAGGGACTGCCACCCCTTCTTCCACGCCTCACCAGCTCATCTTTAGGGCTCCCATATAATGACAGAAAAATGCAGCCACAATAACTGTATATTTCCCTCCTTATTTAAGGAGCACTCTCTAGGGAAACCCAAGACAACAGAGGAGACAAGAAGAAGAACATTGGAGGAAATTACAGACTCTGTCACCTACAGCTACTGCAAACAGTAAACACAAACTAACCCCTGGTCAGCCAGACAGACAAACTCACACTACACAGCTGTTTACCTCAATTCCTTCTACGCAGAACATCATGTCTGACTTTCATTTGAAAATTAACATGTCAGAAGACAAACCACACAATTTGAATAGATGCATGAGAACCAGACTCAGGCATGGGATCTCTATGGAATATACAGATTAGGATTTTAAAAAATAAACTCTAACAGGGGATGGAGGCTGCCTCCTCACCCAAAGGCCACGATGCATCTGGAGGAAGGACAGAGTGGGAACACTGGGACGTCCACCCTGAGCATTCTGTCCTCTGCTCGGCCAGCTCTGATCCAGTCAAGGCCATAAATGTGATGTGCAAACCAGGACAGCCAGTTAAAGACCCACATGGTGAGTGGAGTGTCTTGTGAGCTGGCACCTGGGAGCAGCTCAGAGTCACGAGGCCTGGGGCCACCTTACCTGGGCTGAGCATGCGGGCGAGGTGCTCTGCCAGCCTGCGCCCCTCCGCCAGGTGCTCAGAGAGGCCCTGGCCCTGGCAGCTGTCCTTGGATGAGGAGGGCCCTCAGACGTTCCTTGAGGAGAAATGAGCCATCTCTCCCCTCTTTCAACGTCTGCCTCAGTTGGGCAAGCTCTCGGGCCTGCTGTTCAATGACCATATTGGCTTCCCTGTGGCATGAACAAAGGCAAATATTAACAGGCACAGTTGAACGATAGATTATATGGGTTTGGCAGACATTTCTGTGAAGACATCCCCAGGAAGCCTTCCAGGTACAATCCTGGCACATATTTGGTGACCTGCTTGTGGCAAAGAGAGAGAAGAATGTACAGGGGAAGCCTCCTCAGCATCAGAAAGTGTCCCCGTGAGATCCCTGACACTTTCTTCCTGTTGTCTCCTGTAAGAAGAGCCAGGTGTCTTCCTGAATCAGCTTCATAACGGTGTCCCTTCAGTTCCTCGCCTTGGCCAAGGCCTTTTCCACGTGGAAACGCACCCAGCACATTCTGCGGTGACTGGACACACAGCCACAGGAAGAAATGTGGCAGGGCCAGCCGGGCCAGGTGAAAGGATGACAGCCACAAGATGGCCAGGCCAAGGAGACAACGTTCTTTGGGTAAGAGAATCAGAAGCCACGTTCGGTCAGGAGGTGACTGTGATTCAGAGTAAATGGCATGGGGACTGTACAACATTTTAAAATTTTAATTGGATGAACGTAAGGGGTTCAAGTGCAAGGTCGTTACAGGGATATGTTGCATAGTGTTAGAGTTGGGATTTAGTGTTTTTATCACCTAAATGCACAGTTTGACTACACTCACTGCTGCTGCATTGGTCACTTTCCTTTGGTTAATTTTATGTTATGTGACTTTCAGCTTAATAATTTCTTGTTTGAAAGGAGAAACCATGGCTCTGAGGAACAACTGTAGCTTGGAATACATTATTAGTTTTGTTTTGTCTTGTTTTATTAATATCTGTGAAAAACGTGCCTGCCTCGTCAATTCCTGCCATTCTCCTGGCCCAGGTGAGCTCTCAGATGTCCCCGCTGAGCTGCCCACTTCAGAGACTCACACTTGCCACCTGCCTGCCCCGCACGCAGTCCCCTCACCTGGGCTTGTCCTCCAGGGTTGGCGTCCCGCCCGCTCCTCCTCCCGGAAATCCAGCCTCTCCCCCAGCACGGCCTCCAGGATGTCCCCACACTCCTCACACTCTGAGAAAAGACACACACGCCTGCCTCAGTGGGAAGCAGGACACGCTACTGTGGCCACTACACACGGGGAGGGAGGCAGGGCCCATCCCAGGGACAAAGTGTCCCCAGTACCAGGTTCTATGTGTGGATTTCTAGGACTTTAATTCTCAACCTCCCACCTCCATGGCATTGATAATCCCCTATTGGAAGATGAGGAAAGGGAAGCTCAAAGGCACAAAAAAGTTACTTGACAAAAATTGAACTGGGGTTTGAGAGAGTAGAGTTCACATCCCTCAAGGTCTGACTCTGATCAGGGGTCACATGACCAAGCCGTGCAGTCTGTGACGTAAATCGCTGCTTGGGCGTGACGCAGTGACTTCTGCACAGCTGGGAGGCCCCGAGGACCACAGGACTGGCGGTTCCCTCGTGCTGGGAATGTGAAGAACGCAGCAGCCTCTCCCAGATAAAAATCGTATCTGGATGCGCTTGGGTGAAATATCAGGCATTAGACCACAAGGACCTGAGAGAACATTCCACACACTAGTGAGACTTGGGTCAACTTGGAAGTCAGAGAACTGTGCACTCACAGTGGTTACTCTTGTCAGGCTCTGCTGTAAAAGCTATGCAAGAATTAATGAATGTTCATTACAACTCAAATTAATAGGTGCTGGGTTAGCACCGCATAAATGGAGGAGGAAACTGAGGCACAGAGACAACAAACAACTTGAATTGGCGCCCGAGACTTTTCCATGGTCCCTGCTGTACACACTGCACTGTGTGTACACATTTCCATTTGAGGAAATAGGTCTTCAGCCTTCTTCCATCTTCTTCCTCTTAACAATATTTCATGTGCTTATGATTAGATGGAAAGGTGTTAATAAAATACAGTTTGTTCTTCACTAGAACTCATCTCTTCACTTTCATAACAGGCTTCAATTTTTATTCTTCTCTTAATTTCTTTTGATTAAAAAAATACTTTTTGATTTATTGGAAAATACTTCATACGAGAAGGATGCAAATTCAGCCTCAGAGTTGCAAGATTCCCCCTGATCCTGCAGGTGTGCACCTGCCCCTGCTCCCAGGATCCCTCAGTCCCTTGAGCTTCTCTTCCTGTGCAGGACAAGGGCTGGCAGTGGCCAGGCGGACTAGGGTGGGGGTGGGGGCCCACCCCCCACACTGGTTTGCTTGTCACAGGGGCTGATGCTCTCCTCCCCCTCATCCCTTGTTCACACGTGGGCCAACATCTCTTAGCTCAGACTGTCACAGTCCACCCGCACCTGCTGGCCATCCTGTGTCTCTTAAAGTTCCCAGCTCAGGGGACACAGGGTGGGAAAGCTTCCCTGACATAGCCAGAGGCACCATCTACCTTCCTGCTAAGTTTCAAATGACTTTCTTGGACTCAAAGTAGAACCCGTGTCCCAGGAAGCAGAGCTTCCCTCCCACCAGGGTTGGCTCCCTGGATAGGGTCACTAAGGAATGTCACAACTGTCACTAGGAGCACTCTACTCTGGAAGCTCCATGAAGCAGGGGCTGTGTCCACCACCTTCCCCAGCGGACAGCTCAGTGCTTTCTTTCCTGTTGGGCCTTAACACAAGCTTGAATTGAATGGCAGCTCATCAGTCCCAGAAATTACAACAGTGACGTTATGTGACTGCAGGATTTGGTACAGTACAGAGGCTCCTAAGACAAACCAGGGTAGCTGGTGCCCAAACTCCCAGGCACTTCCTTGGCAGCTGCAGGAATAAATAACTCAGATTTTACCCCACATCCCACCCTACTCCTCACCTGGAATGGTGGCCAAACTCTTTGTGCCTCAGTTTCTCCATCCTCACAAAAATAAGGTTAAAATACCCTTTTTTCCCTTTCTAGGAATACAACCAGGGTGGAATTTATTTTGATAAAGGGAAGAGAAGCACCACGCCTAGAGACTTTATTTTCTCAGAGAGACACATAGGATCGTTCGTCACTGTGCGGACGCTGAACCGACAGAACTTACTGTATTTCTGCAGCCGGTTGGCCGGGAAGAAAGCCGTCGATTCTGAAATATTCAGCTTCTCCCTGAGGTCTCGAATCTGCTGTTTAGCCTCTGCCAGCCGGGAGCGCAGTTCCCTGGTGTTGTCCCGGACGTCCATCTCCGCCCCTGCCTGGACAGAGGGCAGAGAGACCCTGCCATGCTTCTGGCCGTGGCAGGAGAGGCACAGCCAGGGACCGGGGAGAAGACACCCAAACACGGGACGGGTGAAGAACAAATGAAATCAAACAGGTTTCATGGGGACTGAGGGAGGACCAACACTGTGCTTCTTAACTCACTGTTGGAAAACAGGATCCACACCCCACAGACCTCGACTGTCCTTCGCTTTGCAGTGGATCGGGTTCCAGATGGCAGAGCTCGGTGCCAAAGGCACTGCCCGCAGCTCAGACTCCCACCAAAGTGAGGGCGTGAGCTCAGCGCGCCGGATAACTGTCTGCGGTTGTCATAACAGAATCACGTGCAGGTGCATGGAATGTCAGGGGCCCCTGCTCCCCAGGTGCCTGGCCATGCCGCTACACGATCCAGGTGGCCTCGCCTAAAGGGGACACCATTGATGGGGACACCCCCTGAGCGGCCATGCTCCAGCATGGTGTAGACATGTGCTCACGCCCCAGACCCCTTCATTTCTCAGTAAATCTAAGCATCTTCCTCTTGTCCATTCTCGTGTCTATACAGAAATATCTAGGCAGAAACAGGTTCCCCACGAGTTTTATTTTCTTCATGGTTGGTAAGTAGTCACCCCACTATTTCTTCATCATTAAAACAAATCTCAGGACTTTTCCTAAATTAAAGAATGTCAAACGTTTGCAATATAAAAATGTAGATCTCCCATGACATTCTCTGTATCACCTCCCATCTCGCCAAATCCATTAGAAAGTCTAGAACAAAATGTAGTTTAGGACAATAAGTGAACAAACACTTAGTTTTTGCATATGGCTTCCGTCCTGTCTGAATATTCCTGCTGCATTCCAGGGTTACTTTGGCTCAGTCCTCTCACAGGGGGCTGTGTCTGTCCTTATATCTATGTCAAGTGTGACTTCCCACCACCTACGTCCTCCCCTCTGGGTGGGCTGCTTCGGGTTGTTATTTCATGTCACTGAAAGTTACCTTTCACACTTGTTGCTGATGGATTTCTTTCTACTCCCTTGTATTCTCTTTCCCAGCTTTCACAGTGACTACTCTAGCTTATGTGCAGCTGCTTGAATACACGAGTGACCGTCTGCATTGAAAAGACTTGTAAACCTCACGGCAGGTTTCACGTTTTTGGTCAGGTCACTCTCATTCTGCACAGGACAGGGATCCAGAGCACTTTTAAGGAACCTTGTCCCATAGATCTGTGTGTGTTGACCTGAAACCGCGGAGCTGTGGTTGAGTCCCACTAACCGAGCATGGAAAGGTCAAGGTCATGGTTCTGGGGTGATGAGGATCCATGGTGTCCACGTGTAATGTGGTTTAGAGACACAGCAGGTACGCTGAGGTGAGGAGGGGAGGCAGGCAGGGGAGAGGGACCCCTGAGCCACCTCCTCACGTTCTTGGCTTCCATCCACCCAGGTCTGGTGACCCTGAGATCTGGGAGACACCCATAGCCTGGGTCCCTGCAGTTTAGCTGATGGAGCTGCTTGAGTTGAGGGTGTAACTCCTGTCATCGTGGGCCCCTGGGCACTCATGTCAGAGTGAAGGAAGGAGGACTGCTCAGCCACTTTTGGAAGTGTCCGTCACAGCCTAAACCATCCCCACACTACGCTGTGGATGGTTTTGGTTTCAAGATGTCTGTTAAGCCTCAGTGCCCACTGGGTCCACATTTTCACCAAACTCATTTTTGGAAAAGATAATATTTCTGTTTCTCTAAGCAGCTCATTTACAGCTCCACAGCCTGCAGCCAGTGTATGTGCTATATGTTGGCCACTGTCGTAAGGTTCCAGTCTGGCTCATCCTGTGTCACCCCCATGGGACCCATGTCATTCCCTGGCCCTATAGGCAGAGCCATTTTTCTAGCTTATTTGCTGCATTATAGACCTTCTGACCTGGTGTAGAGGGCCACCATTTGGGAAAACTGGAGAATGTTTTTTCTCCGTAAGTCACCAGGGCTGTGTGTGACATGCCATCAAGTATCTCCCACCCACAGGACACTGATCCCAGCTCACCGATGTGTTCCCCAAAGATTCACTTTCTGAGCAGTTTCCTGACCTTTGTAGAGACCTATTGCCCAGCCAGACACCATCCAAGGTTGTCTAACACGCCACTGCGCTGCTTCTCTTCTTGTTGCTACAGTCTAAATCTGATCTGTCATATAAGCTACATGGAGAGGACCCACACTGAGGATGTGACACTCAACTGGGACATGGAGAGCTGGGACCCTCTCTGCAGGACGTTCTCCACAAGGTTTGGACATGGGTCAGGAGGGAGCATAAAGCCCAGGGCTGTCACTGCTCTTCATCATCATCTTCCTCATCAGCAGGGAGCCTGAGGGCTGAGCTGTTGATTTGCCACCTCCACACGGCCCTGGCTGAGTTCGAGCAGACAACTGTCAGCTCCTCCCAGTGGGGACCGGGGCTCCTGTCCTCTGCTCCCCAGCGTGGCGAGCACAGGGCGCTGCCCACAGGGACCCGTAACTGCCCTCGCTGAGCTCCACTAACTTAGCTCAACGGCCCTAGAGAGGGACAGATGTCGGATTTCACAGAAGGGGACAGGGTGGACACAGGGGTGAAACTAGGGGTGTGGGGGGGTCTCTGTGTCTCTGAGCACAATAGTCACGATGTGCCACAAGCACAGGAACACAGAAAGCGGCTCAGCCCCCGTGCCCTGCTTGTTCCCTGCAAACGTGGAACCTGCTTTATTCCCTCCGCAGTCGTTTTTGATGTGAGATCTGAGAATAAATCATGAGCTACTGGAATTCTAAAACTAGAGTTGTTATTTAATTAATTGTGATGTGACGGGAGATTGGGAAAGTGTGGAAAGCGTCTGACTGAGCGGCAGGAACGGGGGCCAGCGTCCCCTTTCTGCGGACTCACGCGTCCCACTAAACTTGCCTCATGGGGTCTCCGGGTGGCCACGACACAGCCAGCAGCTACTGGCGTCAGCAGGTTTCTCTGGAAACCTCCGCAGGCAGTGTTGACCTTGACACCACCTCGGGGGCAGATGTTGGTGGCGTCCTGGGAGGTCAGGAGGGTCGTGTCCCACAGAGGCCACCCAGCTGCTGGACACAAACAGAAGGGGACCAGGACAGCCACTGATTTCACCCCACGGCGCATGGGACCGTCCCTCACTGTCACCACACTTGTCACGACTCCCAGCCTAGGAGCCTGAGAGCTCGAACGCTGGGATACAGTGTCATTCGTCTCCGTGGTCTCGGTCCCCAGCTCGGGCCCAGCACTGCGGGGTCTCAGCAGTGGCATCGGTGACTGAGGAAAAGTGGTTTCTAACTCCAGCTGTCCCCTCTGCATGCCTTCCTCAAGTGACCTGTGGGGGACACTCTGCTTCCTGCCAGGGAGCTGCACATCTCCTGTAGAGAGAGACCCCTGCCCCACGATATCCACACCCGGGGACAGTCCCCTGTGGGGGTCTGATGGCACTGGGACTGCTCTCAGGAATTCCCTTCTGGTCGCCCCGTCATGGGGACAACGTGTCTGTGACCTCTCCACCCACTCCCTGGGTTGCCACAAGACCTTTCTCACCTGACGGGGCTGGAGAACAGGCCAGGTGTCACTACTTCATGTGCAGGGTCCCCTGTCCCTGGGTCGCTGGCCTAGAGCAGCGTGTCTAGCCCTTCTTCTGCAAAGCCCACCCTGACGTGGAGGTGCCCACTGCCAGGGCAGCCCCGAGGTGGAGGCTGCTGGGGCTGGGCAGGGTCTCAGGGTCACTTCCTGCCCCGTTGGAGTTGGTGCTTCCGTCAGTGTGGACCAGCTCTGAGTCCAGCTTGCGGGTGTCCATGGCCAGGTGCCCAGGGTCCCTGTGCCATGAGCTCCTCTCCCATCCCCACTGCTCAGCCCTGGCTGCCCCTTGAGGGTTTGGGTGATGACAGGCGTCCCTCGGTGACCCCTGATTTCTGAACCCAATTTGTCCTCATTCTCACCCTGCTCCACCATTACCGTGTCCTGGTTTGGGTCATTCTCATCCCCAAACCTGCTGGCTCTCCTCCTTCCATCTGCTCCCTCCGTGCTGAGTTCTCAGGGTGTGGCCTCAGCTCAGGGTCCTACAGGGGACACTCCCAGTAGGGACCAAGGTCAGGTAGCAGCTCCAGGTCCCAGGACACCTTTACCACACAGCTCAAGCCCCAGAGACTCAGACAAACCCAGCAGGAAGGTCCCTGGGACAGGGACAGTAGGATCCTTCACTTCCTGATGAGGAAACTGAGGCCCAGAAGGACTAAGATTGTTCCCAGCTCCCTTCGTGGATGACACTTGATGGCAGCAGGGCCACCTCACACGCCTGGGCCTTAGCTCTCCCTGCCCAAAGCTCCGAACTCTCCCACCAGGATCTCACAGCTCAACTTCCGGGATTTGGGATCCAACATGGATATTTCCACTGTTAAAACAAAATCTCAGCTGGGCTTGGTGGCTCATGCCTGTAATCCTAGCACTCTGGGATGCTGAGGCGGGAGGATCGCTCAAGGTCAGGAGTTCGAAACCACCTGGAGCAAGAGTGAGACCCTGTCTTTACTAAAAAAAAAATAGAAAGAAATTAATTGGCCAACTAAAAATATATAGAAAAAATTAGCCTGGCATGGTGTCACGTGCCTGTAGTCCCAGCTACTCCGGAGGCTGAGGCAGGAGGATTGCTTGAGCCCAGGAGTTTGAGGTTCCTGTGAGCTAGGCTGATGCCACGGCCCTCTAGCCTGGGCAACAGAGTGAGACACTGTAAAAAAAAAAATAACAGCAAAATCTCTGACGGCTCTTTCCTGGGACAGGTCTTTATCACAGTTCTATAGTTCTTAGTCCTGTGTTTTGTCTTTTTTTGTTCTTTAAGAAGAGGGTCTTCCTCTGTCACCGAGAGTGGAGTGCAGGGACGTGAACACAGCTCAAGGCAGCCACACACTCCTGGGCTCAAGGTATCCTCCTGCCTCAGCCTGTGAGTGGCTGTGACAGCAGGTGCACACCAGTACACAGAGCTCATTTATTATTATTATTATTGTTAATATTATTATTTGTAGAGATGCCGTGTCACTATGTTCTCCAGGCTGGTCTTGAACTCCTGGCCTCAAGACATCTTTACTCCTAGACCTCCCAATGTGCTGGAATTATAGGCAGGACCCACTATGCCTGACCTGGTTCTATTATTTACACTCAGTTTTCAATCAATGACTGGTCTAAGGCGACAAAGGAACACAACATATTAAGTTATATGTAACACACTCACAAAAGAAGTATATTTATGTGATTATCTATAAATCGTGTGTCTCTTCAGTAGGAAGATGATCTTCAGCAGACCAGGGACTCTGTCCGCCCTGGTGACGACATGTCCCCCAGTGTCTCCACGAACACCTGCTACAGAAAACAGCAAATACTGGTCAAGTGAATCATTACGTGTCACTAGGAATAATTCACTTTTACCAGAGATGTCTTATGCCAACACCGTCCCAACCAAATTCTACCCTGGGTCAAGTCAGAAGCAATAACAGCACAGCCTCTGCACAGGCAGTCTGAGATTTAAATGCAGTTTTACGAATGCCAGAGATGCTTTAAAGGTTAATTTGTCTGCCCTCCTCTAGGCTATAATCCTCATGTGAAAATAGGGCAGCTCTCACCACTAGGGTCTGGGATGATTAACTAGAATAACACGAAGCTGAAAGGCATCCCAAACCTTTCTAGACACAGAGCTAAAGAACATGCATACGAGTCACTGGGATACTTATTAAAAGTCGCTGGAGATAAGGCCCAAGAATCTATTTCAGGGAAATTTCCCTAGAGATTCTTACATAAGAAAAAAGGCCACCCTTAAACATACATCCTGAGAAAAGGTCCCCAGAGCTCTGGTGGCTACAGGAAGAACTCAGCTAGAGCAGGCCTCGTCCCATGTCCATGGTGGCCTTTCTTTGGGAACTGTCCCCCTGTCCACACAAGGTATCCCCTCTGGTAGGGAACACGAGCGGGAACCCTGCTTCCCCAGCCTGGCTTTAGCTCCTCCATTCCCCTTTAGGTTTCTCCCTCTGATTTAACTGCTGGCGAATCTCAGCTGTCATGTGGGGCATTGTTCTAGAAACATCCTTCTTATTTCATCCCCCTTGGAGATAGCTCGGGCAGAGACGGGTTCTGGTTCTCTGCAGCCCTGGGCTTTCTGCTAAGCCACCCAGGAGAGCTGAAAGCAATCAGGACTGGCAGAAGAAGTCAGGTCAGTACAGAGGGCCCAGAGGAGCCTGAGAGTACGAGGGCAGCCCCCATGGGAGACAGAACCATGCCATGGTCAACGTCAGACCAATGTGGGTGGGAAGCATGTCCCAAGCCATTAATGGGAGGGTGCTGCCTTCAGGATGAAGAGGAAGAAGCAATGAGTGTAAGAAGAAAGAAAAAGGTAATGATTCCAATGAAGATGAAATACTTGCAGAGTCAAGAGCCCAGAGACAAAGTCCCACGTCACAGAGGGTTTGTCCAGGCTTTAAACCTCACTCAAGCCACTCAAGCAACTGTTATTGCTGTTTAATTATAACCATCCTAGTGGTGTGGACCGGTGTCTCATTGTTGGTTTCGATACATTTCCCTAATATCTAATGCTGTCGATCATCTTTCATGTGCTTCTTTGGCATTCACGTATCTTCTTTGGAGAAATATCTGTACAAGTACTTGGCCCATTTTAGTTGGATGTTTGTGTTTATGTACTTGAGTTATAAAGGTTCATTATGTTTTTTTGGTACAAAATCCTTAATAGGTTTACCATTTGCCAGTATTTTCTGGCATCCTATGAGCTGTCTTTACCATCTCTTGTGAGTTTCTTTTGATGTACAGAAGTTTTTAATCTTCTTGGTTCCGAATTTATCTGTTTTTTTTTTTTCCTTTCTTCCTTTACTGCTAAAGTTTTTGGTGACATGTTTACAAAACTGTAAAAACCAAGGTCATCAAGATTTGCCCCTACATTTTCTTCTAATACTTTTAGTTTTAGTTCTTAAATTTGGCTGTTTTATTCATACTCAGTTAATTTTTAATATTTTGTTTGGTTAAGACCCAGCTTCACTGATTCATTCATAATTTTACATGTCTGCATTGTAAGGACATACATCTCCCAGTTAGTGGGATAACCTTAAAATTGCGTATGTATGAAATTTTCATCATTTCCAAATGATATTAAAGAATAATAGCAAATAAACAATAAAAAAAAGTTTCCCTAAGATAACAAAACTTGTTCTGAATGCTAGGCTTTAAAAGTATTGAAGTGGATCAATGTCATTGTCATAAGCAGTCCCACACTGCCCTCTGGTGGCTGCACAAGAAAATGGCACGAATACCGAGGGGCTCCCTTGTTCTGTTGGCAAAAGGGGAAGACATTCATACTTAGATATCCCCATATGCTTATTATTCTAGGCTCAAAACCAATTTCTGTATGATCTTTCCCTCTTCTAGAAAAATTCTTCGTTTTTTCATTTTACATTATAAAAAAGCAGGTGTCTTCCCAAGTGTAGAATTTCAGTGGGTATTTACTGAACACCTGAGTGAGACCCTGAATTTCAGGGTAGAAAACTGAGATGGGGTTGGGATCTCACAGGCCCAGCAGCAGCTGCAGGGAGGGATGTGCTGTGAATACATGGTCTGCATCACAGCTATGGATTGTATTAAGGAAAATAGTGCATCAAACCAAAGCACATGGCTGAAATCCTTCTGATTATAGAAACAATAACCATTTGAGGAAATTTGACACTACCACACCCAATGTATCTGCATACATTCTTCTAAATTTATATATGGAGTTTTTCCAACAATGGGATCATCCTGTATTGTCAGTTACTTTTTCACTTGTTATGAACACTTATCCATGCCATTTAGTGCTTTTCAAAATATGATTTTAATGTCTTCATATTATTCCTTAATATAACCTACAAATAAACTACATGAGTTGCCATTCCACTGTAGAAATTTAAGGCCAAGAACAGTTTTTGATTTTAACCCAAAACTTGCCTTTTAAATTTATTTTAATGAGAATTTTTCTGAAGAGGTAAAATTCTTATAAAAGTAAGATTTTTACAGTCCTCATTCCTTTCACTTTTGATACCATATTGTCATTTGCTTCTAAGGACCTTATGATTTTCTTAATACTTATGCATTTGATGCTGATTTTTTTTCACTCAGATAGCATTTTAAATTTCGTGTTTTAAAATGGTAAGAAAAAAATTGGGGAATAAAAATTACCTCACTATATTAAATTCTAAGTTATGTACTTGAAGGACCTTAGTTCATGTGCCCCATTATATGCGATTCTTCTAGTCTATCATGGTACCTCATTATGACTTTGTTATATTTTTTGAAATAAGAGTGATTTATATAGTATTGCATAATGGTAAGAACTTAGCTCTCTTCCAAGGCACGTTAGTTTTTAAATTTCTTTCCAGCTTTTTGAAGTATAATTGATGTAGCAATAAACTACCAAGATTTAAAGTGTACAGTTTCATGAGTCTTGACATATGTATATATCTATGAAAATATCACTGCACTTACGGCAACACACGTGTATCCATTACACCCCAAAGGTTTTTATGGCTTCTTTATAATCTGTTGTTGGTTTGAGGTACAGATACTTTTGTTTGTCTTTACAGATTTGTGCTCTGCCCAGGGAGAAGGTGGTCTATATGAGGAAGGAACCTCTTTACCCTGCTGCTCTGCATTGACAGGCATCCATAATAAAGGGTAGATCTAAAGGCAGATGTTAACATAGCCAGGAAAGAGAGTTACAAGGGCTGCTGCGGAGGAGACTGACTACACCCTGAAAGCTTACCCGATCTTGCGGGTCTGTGTTGGAGAAAGCTTGGGCAGCAGGCATGGGAGAGGGTCCTAGGGAGATGGACCAAGGAACAAAATAAATGTCTTCACTGGTCTGAATTCACTGATGCAAGTGTGCTCACTTTGGAATTGGGTCCATTGTACTGGCTTGACCATCTGATGGTGGTGTTGGTATCTGGCCTCTAGTGTGGCCTACAGTTAATGGGGCCAGAATGCTGGAATTTCTTGCCCTACTGCTGAGGAAGAGAGGAGGAGTGAGAATGCACAAGGCGGGAAGGCTGGAATGGATCCATGGTGTGCACTCTGCCCAGCCATCCCTCATCATGCCTGCTGAAGGAACCACAGCTCACTCCCTTCCTGGCAGCATTAAGAAGCACGTTGGTAAGGGGGGAGGCACCAGCGTCCTTGAAGAGCTCTGTGCGTGGCTGAACTTTATTGCTGCAGAGGACAGTAGGGGGCATGAAGAGTGGCAGGATCAGGTGGCTCAGTCATCAGAGACAAGGTGTGCGCAAGTCATGCAGACCAGACCAGAGCAGATGAGGAAGAGGAGACCAGACCTGGTGAGGAAGAGGGAGCCAGACTGGAGGATTAGGAGGAGGCCAGACAGGAAGAGGAGGAAACAGAAGAGGAGGAGGAGGTGAGACTGGACTAGGAAGAGGAGACCAGACCCAAAGAGGAAGAGGAGGCCAGATGGCACGAGAAAGACACCTCCTGGACACCTTGCACTGTGTATGGCCAGATCACTGAGGTGTAGCCAACGGGACGTGAGTGGCAGCGATGTGTGTCACTTCTGGGTTATGACTGTCAGATGTGGCCATGCCCGCTCTGTGCTCTCTGCCCCCATCTGCTGGCTGACATTCTGACAAAATGGAAGAAGTCTGTCTGAATGGCGTGTGGAAGAAAACTGCCTATCAGCGAGAAACACCACTGGTCAACACTATGGTGCTCACACAGTAGTAGTAATATTCTCCAGGAATTAGGGGGTTGGGGTGGGTGGTAAACTCACAACTAATGGATGCAGTGAGCATGGTGAGAATTGTAGAGGGGAAGGACATGCCTCTAATCCTCGCTTGGGTGAGGAAAAGACATAAAATGTAACCGAAATGTTTGTGTCCTCATAATATCCTGAAATAATAACAATAATAATAATAATTTAAAAAAACAATGAGAAACACCTGCTTGGAGTGTAGGTGAATGAGCAATAAACATCTGTTACATCAGGACACTGAGATGGGGTAGGGGTCTCTTGATTTTTGCAGCTGGTGTTCATGTAACTATTAATAATACAGATGTTGAGGTGAGTGATAGTCTATATCACTGATGTCATGACTTGTGATTTCCCCAGGTTAACTCTTCACTAGAGGTGGCTGAGATAAGTTGTTTCCTCCCACTCTCCACACTTTTCTTCTTCCATAGTAATAAAATGTTTGATTTTATCTGGGAGTATGATGGCTCAGAATAAATGTGGTGTGACATTTTCCAGTCTCCGCTGTGCATCATGGGTGTGGTCATGTGACTAAATTATGGCCAAGGGGCCAATGGAACAGGAGCATCATGTGCCTGATAATGAGATCCTTCCTTCAAAGATAGATGCTTTGTGCAACATGTCCTTTTCACCTTGGTTCTTTTCTTTATTCTGCTATTGGGAATGCAGATGCGATAGTTGGTGTGCTGGCTGCCATCCTGAATCATGACGTTGAGTGCCTCTAAGGTCAACAAAGTGGTAGGGCTAGAAGGAACCTGGACTATGAGGATTTCATGGCTTACCTACATTCAGAATTATATATGAGAGAAACAAACTTTGAGTGTAAAACACTCCTATTTTGGGGTCTTGGTTATGTGTACTTGCACTGAATTTTCATTCAAATACTTGGTTTTGAAGAGTAAGGAAATGTTTACCAGGCTCAAAAGCATTGAAAGGACACTATAAGAAGAACAATCTATATTTGCTTAACTCTCGTTGCCATACAGAGAAAAAAGTTGTTCACATTGCTCATCTTACAGTGACATTTTGAAGCGGACATAAATATCACACAGACAAAGGGCTGTTTTCTGCCCTGTCTCTCTCCCCTGGCTCCCCTCTGAGAGCTCCTTTGTCACCATTTCCATCTTCTGGGGCCCCAGGGGATGATCAGCCCCACAACTTTGCCTCTGGCCTTCAACCCTCCTTGAATGTGCCCCTGTTATTCCTTCTCCCTGAAATCGCTGGCTCCTCTCCTGATTTGGTATATTGCATCACTGTTTCCTAAGTTGATTTAAGGGTAGGTGGGACACCATTTATTACTAAGGATATTCATAAGTCTACCTTTCCTTCCTGAGACTTGTTGATCCACTCTTCTGGGCACTACCAGTTTCTCCCCAATGCTCCATGACCTGAGTCATTAAGGACAAGGAAGTTCACGCTCTGGTTCTTCAAACTCTGGCTGCACAGGGATTGCTTAGGGTACTTAAAAATACTGATATAGGGGTTTTGAGCCCAACAGATCTGTAAAATAATCTCTAGGTGGGTTCGGTGCTCAGCCAGCTCTGGGAACCCTAATTCTCTCCCGGCATTCCGGTGAGCTAGCATATGTGAGGAAGGCAAAGGGGTGTGAACACTGTTAATGGAAAAAAAGCCAAACTCCGTAAAATAATTTTAAAGAGATTTATTCTGAGCCAAATTTGAGGACCATGACCTGGAGCCACGGCCAAGAAGCCTTGAGCAAGTGGACTCGGTGTGGCTGGGTTACAGTTGGATTTTATTAGATTTCAGGGAGGCAGGGGTTACAGGTAAAGTCATAAATCAATACGTGGGAGGCATACATTAGTTTGGCCCATCTCAAAAGGTGCAGCCATCTCAAAGGTGCAGGGGGACTTACAAGTAAAGATTCTTTGAGTTGTAATTGGCTAAAGACAGGAAGCTTTGTCTAAAGGCTTGGAATGTTCCAAGATAAGGAGCTGTTAACCAGAGACAAGCCACTGGATATATGTTTGTTTTGTAAATTGAGGACCTGCAGATTTATCTTGCATACCCTTAGGCCTGCTAATGGGTTACAAAGGATGTCTCTAAGAAGGAGGGGGGCATGATAAGGCATCTCTGACCTCCCTCATGGTGACAAGCAATTTAGTTTTAGTATATCCTCTTGGCCAAGAGGGAGTCCATTCAGTCAGCCAGTGGGGGCTGAGTCTTAAGATTTTATTTTAGTTCACAATACTCATTGTAAATCTGGTCAGGTCACAAAGTTAGCCAAATAATTGATTGTTGACCTGAATTATGGAATCCTATGATGGTAAAGTTTTAAAATATAACTAGTGGGAAGACAGTAAAAGTTTATAGCAAAATCCTTCTCTTCTGCTTATTTTAGTTTTCCTATCTTCTTCTTTTGGATTTAAATATGACTCAATGAAAAGCCACAAAAGGAAAGGCTCTTTTGTCTTATACAAGTCTTAGATTTCAAGGGAGGGAAAAAAAAGAGAAGAGAGAGAGATGGAAATCAACATTTAATTTAATTGGATACTTTCTATTAATAATTCATTGTATTATATATTGATTACAAAATAGTGATTATCACTTCAATTCTAAATAAAAGGTGACCAAAGCTTGCAGTATTTTAACATGCATTTCTGAAAGACTTAGAATAGTCAAAATAATCTTAAAGAACTAAATTGAAGAATTGTATTATTTGATTTCAAGACTTACCAGAAAACTACAGTTATCAAAACGGTGCGGTATTGGCATTTCAATAGATGTATTGATCAAAGGAGCAGAAGAGAATCCAGACATAGATTCATACTTACATAGCAACTGTTTCTTGACAAAGACACAAAGACATTCAATGGTGGGAAGGGGAATTATAATTTAGGTGCTCTTTCGTGTGACTTTTTCTGTATCCCGTGATGTTTTTGAGATTCATGAATTTTATTGCATTTATCAATAGTTTGCTCTTTTATGGCTGAGGGGTGTTCTATGGTACAATTATCGCACATTTATATGCTTGGCTATTCTCCAATTGATGGATATTTGGGCTATTTCCTATTTGGAGCTGTTATGAATAAATAGGTTATGAACGTTCTGGTAAAAGTGTCTTTGTGGACATGTGTTTTATTTCTCTTGGATGAATACTCAGAATTGGAATTGTTGGATTATAAGGCAGGTATATGTTTATAAGAAACCACCAAAGTGATTGAATAATTTACACTCCCACAAGCTCTATATGAGAGTTCTTGTCATTTCACATCCTCACTGATGTTTGGTGTCGTTAGTCTTTAATTTTTAGCCCTTCTAATTTGTTTGTTGGTACTACATTATGGTTTTAATTTTGGTTTTCCTGATGGCTAATCGTGAGGAGCACTGTGTCCCTGTTTACTGACCTTTTGTAGTTTCCTTTGTGAAAGGTCTAAAACGATGTTTTTGAGACTCCTCAATTTCGTTGTGTTCATCAATAGCTTGTTTCTTTTCTTGCTGAGTAGTAATCTATTGTAGAAGTACACTACATATATATGTATTTTCTTTTGTGGCTGGTTTTGTCCTAGAAAGTTCTATACTTGAAAAGGTCAAACTGCTGCAGAGAAAGGAGTTATATGAGGCAATGTGACTTGAAGTCCTGAAGTTTAAACCAACATGCAATGCTTTTTGTCAGGTTAAAGAGAATAGAGTATAATTAAAGAGAAAGCGTGTCAATTCATAAACTTTGGAAAAATGGCTTAGGAGCAGTATTATAAGTTGAGTTCAAAAATATACATATAATACATTTATATAAATAGCGCAGTCCACTGCAGTGTCTAGAATGGAGAGAAACTCAATGAAGAGTCTTATTGATGCAATCATTTTTTAAGTGTTACAAGGAAAACTAAGATACCTATCAAAAAGATTTTAAAGACTGATGCAAGCATCATTTGTTTTGTGAGTCTTAGCTTACATGCTGACCAGCTCATCATGTTTTGGGGGTTGCCAGAGTCTCAGAGCCCATGCATGGTTCAGGTTTATGTTACTCATCTTTGGGCTACTCAGGTTCACACAGTCAGCATATGGGAACCATAAAATACTCCCCAGATCCGAATCAAAATATATAGCTTGTGGAAGCATTTGCATTTTTGGAGGGAGGGTTTTATTTTTTTCCTTCTACAGAATCTTCTGATTTCTCAAACATTTCCCATAGCTTACTGGCAAATGAGAGGTGTCAAAATAGGCAGAATAAAAACTTAGGGAGGGGTGGAGAGATGAGGATTGAAATCTCAGCAACGTCTCTCACTAGCTATCTGGCCTTAGAGAACTCTCTTTCCACTCTGTTTCAAGATTGCTAGTAATTCTACTCTTACAAACTGCGGCTAAAATACTCTTTAGAAACACAATGTTGAAGAACGTGGGAGAGTTTCCACAATCTGAGGCTCTTGTTCCAACATCATTCTCATCAATATCTTCCACATAATGGAAATGGAGTAGTCTTTGACAGACTATTACTATAAATGATGCTTGTGCCTTTTCATAACATGCAAGTTGTTGGTTAATTCTCATAAAGAATGGCAAGTTCCACTAAAATATGTGCATGACATCTTCGAGAAACAGAAGCAAAAATTATAATGAAGGGGCAGTAAGCAAAAATGCCCAAGAATGACTATAATTAGATCAAGGAACTTCTGTTTCCCCTAAAGAGCAGCTGGCTGCATTCTCTTTCTAACTCTACAAATGCTCTGGGCCATAGGATACCTTTTCAAAAAAGTGTTATATGTGTGTATATATATATACGTGTGTGATATGTATACACACATATATACTCAATAAAAGATGATGCATGCTCATTGCTTAATTTTTGTTAATTTTTATTTTTTTAAAAAATATGCCGGGTAGTTTAAAATATTATTATTAATTTTCACTAGAAATATATAGCTCCTATGAGAGACTAGATAACATCTATATCAAGGGTGAAATGTCTCATTTCAGTCAAAGAAAAAGTGAAATAATTGGAGCAAATATTTAAATCCACCGGTTGGTCATATTTTACACAATTTCTTCCCCACGTAACCATTTGCAAAAGAGAGTGGCAATCCCCCCTCTCCCAAAATCTATTTATCACCTCCCACCAAAGCACTTTTCATTTAAAAATCAACTCATACTCAGTTGATCTTTTCAACATTAAGATATATATTCTTATGATTTATTAATTTTCCACACTGCCAGCCAATGTTTGTTTCTATAGTTACGTTTTATATTGAATAAATGTATGTGAGAGATTAAGGAAGACTTTAACACAATAGGAAACTCCTCTGGTTTCAATATCAGTATGAGTTTCACGAAGAAGTATTATCTATTATCGGAGCATAGTGAGAAAAGCAGTTTCTTTTCTGGCCACCTACACTGAGCTAAGGGGTGACTAAGATAAGATAAAATGGCAACACAGAGGGGGGGGCTGGGCAATGCCCCAGGGAGCACGTGTGGAAATTGTAAATTGAAGACGATTTAATGACAGACAAACAAATTTGTGAGGGAGAGAAATATCAAAGAGATGAGATAAATAAAGATAAAGATACATTGGTAGCTGACAGAGAGAGAGAGCGAGCATGCATGCTCCTTGCTCTTGCAAGATGAAGTCAGGAATTTTTTGCACTAGAGACCATGGTTGGTTTCTATGGGACAGGCTGTGAAACAGCAAAATAGCCATAAAGTAGCCAAGCATGACATTCAGAAAAATGTCATGTCTTTTTTCCCAGAGGAACTTCAGTTTGTACTGACGCTTCTCATAATTTTAAAGTCAGAGCAATAAAATATGAAGCTTGATTTTTTTTTCCCCAGTGGGAAAACACTTTCTGGTGGGTTCAAAGGAAACAAAAACAGAACTCAAAGGAAAGAAGATAAGCATTTCTTTAAAAAGAAAAAAAACAAACAAGGAAAATGCCTCTTCCATGTATATATATATATATATATATATATATATATATATATATATATACAGATAAACATTTTTCTTCACATGCACTCTTGGAATTGTGGCTACCTGTGCAGATTCAGTTTACACGTGCATAACACAAACTTCTAAACAGACGATTAGAAGTGTTTTGCATTGTTATAGTACAATGATGGTTGTTGAAGAAAGTTCTGTTGTATGTAGAAAACAAATAGAAGTCAATGAAACTAACAGTCTGTTTCAGAATTATCCCTTCAATGAATTCTAACCTTTCATACAATAAAAAGCTGCTGCTGTATTATAGACCTCGGATTAAAATAAAGGCAAACGACATTCTTTGTTCAATAATAGTTTTATTTACTTATTTCACTGTTAAACTTGGGGGTAATAATTCACCACAAAGTTGCAGGCATCATTTTATAGTACAGACGATTGACTTTTTTTCAGGAGAAAAGAATGAAAAGGGTTTTGACACACCTGAAATGCCTACTGAGGAAGTGCTGGCCACGAGGTAATAAAAAAAAAAGGTAAAATTCAGTGCCTTTGGCAAAGATGTGGACACTGTTTTAGATGCGAGTATGATACATGCCCCTTGCTTACAAAGCAAATATACACCCATCTGTTTTTGGACAGCGGTTTCTCTACCTACCCAAGTGCATTTCTAAACAATTCTTAGACATTTCCCCAAAAGCTTCCTGTCAAGAGAAATCAGTGTGCTGATTTGCCAACGTGGAAGCCCACTTTAATGCAATGACCCTTCCGGTCTGTACCAGACTTGGTGACAGTCCCCATATGCAAAAGACAGAAAGACCTTGCTCAAAGTGTGGCCCTCACATAGCTCTAAGCAGAATCCCAGAGGAATTTTGTCTGAAGTGTTGTACATAGGAGGTTGCGAATGCCCGTGTACTGGAGGAAAATGACTAGAAAACGGAGCGTTTGTTTGATTGTTTACAGAACACGATAAAGAATTCTCTCCTAATAACTTTCCATGCCAAGCAAAACTACATGCAAGGATGTTTTAGACCAAGCTGCAGATCTTCACTTGCACAAACAGAAAACTTACGTTTATGAACTCTCCGGGCCCTCCTGATATTTCTCTTCCTAAGCCAAGCAACAAGGAGAGTCTCTCTTTGTTGACCAATCTAGCAAAAAAGTTTCTGAGTTCTTGGAATAAAATAAGAGAGTTTATGTTTTCTCTTCTGGACTCTTAAATTATTTATTCATTATCTCAAATCTATTTAAAATATTTCACCCTGTATTGCTCAGTGATATTTTATTAGATTGCCATCTTATTTACGAACCATTTTTCCTTTTCCAACTAAATAACTCTGACTGCAGCAGCATTGGACACTGATGGGCACTGAGTTTTGATAATATTTGTTATCTTAACTAATGGAGTGCTTATTAAATATTTGATGAAATTTATTGAATCCCTGCTGTTTACCAGATACCGTGATACTCGGGAGATAATCTTTTTAGTTTAAGATAGGGTTACTGGATTTTAATTTGGGTGAGGAAAGATTTACTAACACTTCCTTGCAGTTGAGAGTGTGGACCTCTTCTCCATTTACTTTTTTTGCAGACTGTCTTATGCAACTGAGACGTGAACATCCTTGGATCTCTGGGTGATTATTTGGGGCGGTCTTAGCCCAGGCCAGAGCAGTGGTGTCAGAACTCTGCGCTGAGTCTTTGTGGTTCTGCTAGAACAACCGCAGGCCTAGTGTTAGAGCAAAGCATTCGATGTCTCCTTCCACACATCCAAGTGCACTGTCTGTCTCTGTGCGTGGAGCTGTGGGTGCAATGTGTGTCTAACAATATACTAATACTTGCTCATTATTAAAACAAAACATTGTGCAGTTATTAATACACACTTATGCTGAGTATCGTCATTTTGTGGACTTGGTCTTCTTTATTCATTCTCACTATCTTAACATGAGCTTCTTCTCTCAGACAGTAACCTAACCCTAAAGCCAGAAAAAGGAAATGGAATTCTCCACTTCCGAAGAGCACTGGGTTACTACCCTTGAAGCCCATCTCTTAGGTCTGTAATACTTATTCACACAGCATTAATCCTGGTGGAGGCTGAATATTTAGAGCCATGGAAACAAAAGAAGAGAGAGCGTGACTTAAGTCTGTAGAAAGGAAGTAGTAGAACTGTCCTTGCACCTATTAATGCTGGAATTAATACTGTTTTAAACAAGTTTGTTGCACATTGCATTGCAGAAAAATGTTCTTTCAGAGGGGGTGGTAGAAGTAGGGTTGTTTAGACTGAAGAAAAGATAACTGTTGAGTGTTATATTCTATATAGTTTCAGTCCTTTTATGAGAAATACTATTGAAAAATCAAAACAAACACTTGGCTACCCAGAAACTCTATTTGTAAGGTTGCCAGACCTCAGCTGATGGTGCCAGGTTGGAGTGGTATTGGAAACAATACGACTCCGGATTGGCCAACGCATTTCAAGAGCTCCTTAGATTTTTGTTGTGTTGAAATCTAGTAAATAAATAACTTCATGGGCATATAAAATTGGAAACTTTCAGGCATTCACCAGGCATACCATTTTACATTTATCATGGTAGCTAGTGACCTCAGTTTTGACCTGCTTGCTATCCTGCTATCCCAGTTTTGACCTGTTTGAAAGCAAATTAGAGATACTTTGGTGCTGTTGCTTAGTTTGAGCATGAGGAGAGAACAGCGAAGGGACAGGTATGCCTGAGGACATAGACGGTGACAGCGTCTGGCCAAGAACTCAGTGTTCCTCATACCAGTACCAAATTCAATGCTTCTGTGATCATACTGTGCTTCCTGCACTTGTTCTCTGAAGCTCCCAGCGGCACACTGTCCGTTTCTCAGTGGCATGTCCCCACCTTTGAATCGTCCCTACTCAGAGGGTACAGGACACCCTCGGTGACCCCTGGGCCCCACTACAGTCTGCCTCAGGCTTCTCCACTGTGTCCCTCCTTGAGGCAGAGGCGAAGCTGCCGACCTCACAGCAGAGCTCTGCCTCCCGCTTCTCTGCCTCCCGCACAGAGGGGCTCCCGCCCCGCGCAGAGCTAGGGGACCTGCCCGTGTGCGCCACAGGAAGTGTGACAGAGAACGCCGACACGCCTTCCAGATCTTTAGCCACTGCAGCAGCTGATGTGTATGATTTTTTTTTCTGTCGGAGTCTAGAATTATTATATATCCTATATTAAAAATGGAACCTATGTAGAGAGTGGAGGCTGGGTTTAAGAGGCAGAGAGTGATTAGGAAAAGGAGATCAGAAAGGACCAGAGAGGCCACAGGGAGGTGATGGGCAATGGAGAGCAAAGTTGAGGGGAGTAGATGACCAGACAGCTCACTTCTTCTAACTGGCAAGGCCTGGAGAACAGAGATGTGTGTGCCTGTGACAGAGAGAGAGAGAGAGAGAGAGAGAGAGAGAGAGAGAGAGAGAGAGAGAGAGAGAGAGAGAGAGAGAGAGAGAGAGAGGTGCTCTCCACATGTGGTTTATTTTAGGCTTGAGCAATTCTTGATCAATTCTTATTCTTTCAATTAAAGTGGATAATGCCAAAATCTCTGCAAACCTTGTTCATATGCTATGAGATAATTTGATTCCCAGTTTTGGGGATAAAGACATCTTATGTAAATGCTGGATATCTCCTCTAATGACAAGCCCTTTGAGAAATGCATGTGTCACTGATGTCCAGTGATAAACACTCACGACATCTTCAATTATACTTCAAAATTCTTCATATTCTAAAGAATCTATTTTGCTTGTTCTCCTTCTCTGAAAACAACCCAAGAGTTGGACATACCTTTCCATAAACATTCAGCAGATAGTATTTAAAAGCAGGTTTCATCTATAAGAGGCTTAAAAACAATTCTATAATAAAACCAGTAGCAAAAAAGGGGATCTAGACTCTTGGATTTGTCTCTTTTCTGCCAATGTTGGCATCACAGAAGGACAAGGATCAGGACATAATGACGTTTAAGTAGAATTGTAATCAACCCTTGAAGTTCTGCCAAAGTTCAGGGTTGCTCCTTTTCTCACATTTAATTCTCTCTAGTTTTTTATTTTTATTTTTTTAATATATATAGGAAACAGCCCTTTTGGAAGGGAGACAGGATGAGAGTTTCCAAAAAAGATGGGAATTACTGAAGTATTGGGACACTTGAATAAGCATTCACACATTTATTAGTGCCAGGCCAACTTGAGTAATAAAATATAGGTGCAGTTGCTCACTAGACGTTTCACAGGTGGATAATACAACATTCTGTGGTTTGCTATACATGTCAGAAAATAGTCTCTGTTTTTCCTTGTTCTTTGGTTGAATGTGGGCCAAAAAAAATGATTCTCACAATTTTGCTGATTTGATTTTTTTTCCCCTTGGAATATGATTTCAAACACAATGGTGGAGGGTGGCTTTGTTCAGTTCCCATCAGGTGCGACTAAAGAGTGGTTTTAAACACTTAGGTTGAAGTGACAGTTGCCTTTTTATTACCTAGAGTTAGATACTTGCTGATGCCAACAGGACGACATTTTTCTTCTTAAGCCACATGAAAGCTCAATATATTCTATTCATTGCTCGAGTGGACTTTAAAGAACCACTTTCAAAGGACACCACGGCTGAAGACTGAAGAGTAATATTTATCAACATTAAATAAACACTTGGTGAAGTATCCATAAATATTTCTTCATATAAACATAACACGAAATTAAATAGTTCAGATACACAGACACAACTGAGTACACTTCCACTGTTGTCAAAGTCGTTTGTAAACACCAGCCCACACTGAACACAAAAGCAGCTTCTAACCCAGCTCTGGGTGCACGACACGGATGCCCTGTACAAAGGGAAGATTTCTTCGCGGCCCTCCCACCTCCCTCCCCTCCCGCTCCCCACACGGCCCCAGCAAAAGGAAAAGAGGGAACCCCAACAACTACAGCAGCAACAAGAAAGACAACGATGACAGCAGCACCCCAGCCCCTCCCCCAAATAAAACATTGAACGTTTTGGTCAATTCAAAAGATAATGCAAAACTATTTTTTTGCAAAGTGTAAGGAAACCAATTTGAAGCATTTCCTTTCGAAAGTGTCATTCTCTCTTTAGAGGACATGTAACTTAACTTCCTAAACCTTTACCTAGTCCTGGGGAAAGGTTATACAGTCATCGCCAGAAAGCACTGGCCATATAGCTAAGTAACAAAGGTGCAAGCCCTATTTTCTTTTAGAAGGTGCCAGGTAGCAAGAATTCAATTCACTGTTCTCCTTCATTCTTTGTCACATTTCTTTTTGCTCTGCCATATATATATATATATATATATATATATATATATATATATATTATATATTGCTGCATGAGACATTCAAAGGTGACACTACTATTGAGTTTCAAGCAGTTTAGATGGCAGAAATTTTGCTTTGACACATTCAGATCTGGATGATTAAATTCAAACATGTGGGTGTGGCTCATTCTTTTGAGCTCAGAGGGGCCCTGATTTAGCTCTGTTGAGAGAGATGCCAACAAAGGAGACTGCTGACACTCGAAGTCTGGCCAAGCCAGACCTGCCGGGAAGGCCTGGCTGCTCTCTACTCAATATTCTTCAAGGGTGGTTTGTGGAAAACAGCTCCAGTTTCAAAACCATTAAACTGGGCGTATTTCACTTTTAGGTTGTGTTAGGATCCTAGAGAACTTCAGTGACCAAAGTACTGAAAGTGTCTATTGCAGGAGTAATTGGCCAGTTCAGTGTTTCCCGTTATATTATATACAGTGTGTGCGTGCGTGCGGAACTCACACATATATATATATACTTATGTATTTTTATTTGTACGAAACTTGAACTGCACAAAACAATACTTTGCAAGAATCAAGAATCAAGTCCACAAATAGAGTTTAACAAACACACCAAAGAGAAGACAGGAAGCTCTATTGGGACAAGAAGATTTCAGCTTTGCAAGGTATGAAATAATTTCAGAACCGCAGATTCACTAGCTGCTGCGTTGCACGTGGGGTCTGGATCAACAACGCTGGAATCCTTGGGAACAACGTGGCAACTGGGCCAGCTACGCTCATCTGAGGTTCCAAAGCTAATGGGAATTAAAAGACCCAGGCTAATCAATTTGGGTGTATAATTGCTGTGAAGCAATATTTTTTTTCTTCTTTAAGAAAAAAAAAAAAACACTTAAAGTCTATTTCAGAATATATTTCTTTATATTCAGTAGTATGCTTTTTTTTTTTTGCTGAATTGGTATTTGACTTTTTATATTAAAATGGGTTTATTCAATGGATCAGTAAACAGGCAGCTTCTTTCAAATCTGGGTGATAGAAAACATTTTTATCATCACCAGGAATCACCCCCACCCTCACCTTCCTCCTCCTCCTCCTCCTCCTCCTAAGGTTTGTGGGTTGATGTGTGCGTTTTTGTCACTGCTATGGATAAACCTTCACCCTACAAGGCCTGCTCAGGCACGCGCTTGTGGAAAATGACCGACTGTCTTTGCTGGTACTGTTGCTTGCGCCTCTTTTTTTTGTCACACTGGCAAAGCAGCAGCATCTTGAAAGTGGTTCTGAATGTTTTGTTGCACAGGGCATAGCACACGGGGTTCACGGTGCTGTTGATGTAGCACAGCCAGTAGCCCAGATTCCAATAGGTTTTGGGGATGCAGCTGTCACAAAAAGTGTTCACCAGAACCATGATGTTGTAGGGGGTCCAGGTGACGATGAAGGCAAGCAAGATGGCGCTGAGGGTCTGGGCCGCCTTCTTCTCCTTGATGAGGGACATCCTTTTGCGCTTGGTGATCTGACTTCTGGTCTTCAGAGCAAACCTCTTGGCCAGCGTGGCTTCCTTGAAGGACAGAGGTAGAGTGGCCGCGGTCTTGCCCACTGAGGAGTTGATGTCAGAGGTCTTGGCTGTGTCCACGGCTGACTCTAGCTGGATGGGAAGCTTGGAGAAGCTTTTTGGGAAACTGCCTCCATCGTCCACGCTCTTCTGGGCCTGCAGCTTGCTGGCTTTCCTCTCCAAGTCCACCATGCCCAGCTCTTCCTCGGGCACCTGCAGGTTGTCTGAGGAGGGCAGTTTGGTGGAGTTGAGGATGGTGCTGTGCCCTGGAAGCTTGAGCACGATGGAGTAGATGGCTCTGGTCTCCGAGCCAATGTCCTCCTCGTCGGAGGAGGCGGAGTTTTCCAGGGAGGCGGCAGCGTCGTTGTTGTTCCAGCTGTCGCTGCTGCTGTGGTCTTGGTCCATCTGCTCGGCGCTGGGCTTCCAGCTCTTGGTTGTGAACCAGAAGTGGCAGCGGCCGTACTTCCTCCTGGCGGAGCGTTTCACGCTCTGCTGTTGCAGTTCGTAACTGCTGCAGCTTCGAGAACTGCCCGTGGGGTGGACAAAGTTTTCCGCCTCTGCTTCTGTCCCAGAGGCTTGCAGGCCGGCAAGCTCTTTGGTACGTTTTTCGGTTTCCTTATAGATCCTCCAGTACAAAATAGTCATAATGGTGACAGGCATATAAAAAGCAGCGATGGCCGTGCCAAAGGTAATGGTGGGCTCGCTGAGGAACTGAATGAAGCACTCCCCGGGGGGCACAGTCCTCTTCCCTACGAAGTACTGCCAGAACAGGATGGCAGGAGCCCACAGGACAAAGGAGATGACCCAAGCCAGACCGATCATCACACCGGCTCTCTTTGTTGTTCGTTTGGCTCGGTAGGTGAGTGGCCTCGTGATGGAAAAGTACCTGTCAAAGCTAATGACCAGGAGGTTCATGACGGAGGCATTGCTGGCCACATAGTCAATGGAAAGCCAGAGGTCACAGGCCAAGTTCCCCAAAGCCCATCGATTCATGATGATGTAGGTAGTAAACAGATTCATCGAAATGACACCTATAATCAGATCGGCACAAGCCAGGCTTAGCAGGAAGTAGTTGTTGACTGTCTTCAGCTGCTTGTTGACCTTAAATGATACTATCACTAGGATGTTGCCAATGATGGTCACCAGGGCCAGGATGCCCGTTAAGAACGCGATGAAGACCACCTGCCAGATGGTGTGACCTCCCAGAGGGTCATCGGCGGTGCCATTTGGGGAGGAGAAATTCCCAGCTGCTAGAGAAGCGTTGTAGCTGCCAAAATGAGTGGCTGTCCCTGGTGGCAGCCCTGCATCGGAGGGGCCGTGCAGCCAGGAAGAGCTGATGTTTGGAAACAAAGGCGAGGTTGTACTGTTATTGTGCAAGGTCATTGTGACTCTCTGACATAGTCTGGAGAAAAAAAGAGAGAAAAGATGGAGTTAGCAAAATTCTGCCTTCGTTTGTTTGTTCTTGGTGCTGCATATATTAAAAGACACGGAAGACCTATTATAGAACGCTGAATCTCAAAGAAGCCAAACATTTTTACATTCATTCTCTTATTTTAAAAGGGAGGACACTAGGGCAGGCACAGATTGACTTGTTGGAGACAGTATAATTAGTGGCATGCACTGAACGTTGTGCTTTTCTCTACATTTCTAAATATATTCCATGTAGTGCTGTTATCAAACAAAATCGCCCTTACTTCTCTTCTTTTGTAAAGGGGAAAACTAGTAGATGCTTATATGACACTTATTCAACACAGCTTTATCAAACTGCCACTTGATAAATTAACTTGATTTATTTGCATTTATTCATCTGGGCATTTTACCTATCTGAGGCTTCAGGTGTAAATAATTTTAAGGTGATACAAGCCATTTAAGCCTCCCTGGAATGAGCAATGCCAACCCAGACAAGGGGAGAAAATAAGTATAAATTAATTCACATTATATTTAAAACATGGATTGGGAAATATGTCATTCCTTCTAACAATCGGTAACATGACCACCTACAAGGCAGCGATCTTCTGCTTGACCGCACGAGCAAGAGCTTTTACCAGAATGTTTTGAATGGACCAAACCCGTTTTGAATTATTTCTAGTATTTAGATGTTTTTTTTTTTTTGAGACAGAGTCTCACTTTGTTGCCCAGGCTAGAGTGAGTGCCGTGGCGTCAGCCTAGCTCACAGCAACCTCAAACTCCTGGGCTCAAGCGATCCTTCTGTCTCAGCCTCCCAAGTAGCTGGGACTACAGGCATGCGCCACCATGCCCGGCTAATTTTTTCTATATATATTAGTTGGCCAATTAGTTTCTTTCTATTTATAGTAGAGACGGGGTCTCGCTCTTGCTCAGGCTGGTTTCGAACTCCTGACCTCGAGCAATCCGCCTGCCTCGGCCTCCCAGAGAGCTAGGATTACAGGCGTGAGCCACCGCGCCCGGCTAGTATTTAGATGTTTTAACTCCAATAATGAAAAAGTATTTTAGCACATAACACTTGTAAATTATTGCAACTTTGCAATTAGTGTTTTCGTACACTTGCTACCAAAGTATATAAACAACTAAGACTCATTACAATCAAGGTGTCACCAATAAGATCCCCATGGTGGTGTCGCCAGCCTTGGCTGTGACCTGTCCCATCCTCTCAGGACCTCCAGGGCTGTACAGGGACACCACTGGCTCAGGAATTCCCACATCACCAATGGTTGTGGACTAGACCCAGTAAATCATTCCTCAGTGAGTGTCATTTTATGAATTCAAAGTATGATCATCAAAGCAAAAATCTGTTGGGTACACTTCTGTTGTGTTTATGCTCTTGGTTAAAAAAAGTCTTCAACTCGGCCAGGCGTGGTGGCTCATGCCTGTAGTCTCAGCTACTTGGGAGGCTGAGGCAGGAGGATCGTTTAAGCCCAGCAGTTCAAGGCTGCAGTGAGCTATGATTGTGCCACTGCACTGCAGCCTGGCTAACAGAGTGAGACCCTGGATCTAAAAAAAAAAAGTCTTCAACTGTAAACTCTTACAAATAAATATATTTATATGCATGTATATCACAAGAGTCCTAAAGTCAAGCCTTGCAGTATTGCATGCCTAGGGTAAAGTGTCTCTCAAATGAGTGCAATCAGATTCAACAGAAACTTCTGGAAAGGCTTTCTGGTGTAGCGGAAAAGAATGTAGAGACAATAGGGCTTGGTTCCAATCTCAGTTTGACCACTTCCTGGAGGTGGGGTCTTCATGGATATTTTTTATTGGATATTGGGTATTGGATATTGTTTATTCTCTGAATCCCAGTTTCCTTATTGAAAAATGGGCATGACAATTTTCTGAAAAAATGGAATAAATTGTTGATAAATTCCTCCCAGAATTCAATCAAAAGTGATCAAAGAAGATTTGTTTCTCATCGACATATTTTAAGATACATAAAGTACCTTAGAACAGGGCCTGGCACATGGTAAGTGCTATGTGAGTATCTACCATTCCTATCTTATTATTCTTTTTACCGAACAATGAACTCACTTTGCTTTTGGCTGTGAGGATGCTCAGAGCTAAACTTAGTGCAATAATAAATGTCAAAAGAAAATATTTATTGGACATTTACTATGCGGTACACATTGTATCATATATACGATCTCATGTAATCCTTACAAATAATCACATTTTACAGGAAAGGGTGACACAGAGAATTAAGTAATTTGTTCAAGTATTTGAGCTAATGAAGAGGGGTTGAGGGATGGAGAGAGTCACAGGCAGACATTCGGAGCCCACAGCCACCATGTGTAGCTGTGATGTTATCCTGCCTCTCCACCAGCTCCTTCCAGTGTCCGGAACAACTAGCTCCTCCTAACTGGCTCAGAATCATTACATACCTCTTTAAAGTGGAATTGATGTGCATTTAAAAATGAATGAGATGTCCGTTGCCACGAAAAAGACTGGCAAAAATGCAAATGTTCTAAAACATCCAGTGTTGACAATAGTGTGAGGTTAGTTAATACCCATGGTTTTGGGGTTGCAATGGAAATTGGTCAATCATTTGAAAGGAAACTTGGCAGTATCTGTAAAAAATAAAAATGCTAAAATCCGTGATCTCAGAAGCTGTCTGACTCTGCACGTGTGTGTATAGTATGTGCATACATAATACCTACACAGTTAGAGAGAAACACGCTCACATGCACATATATACATACACGTGCCTATTCACTTTAATACTCCCTGAAATAATACAAAATTGCTAATAGTCTAAATATTCTAATATGATACTCGGTTACAGAGAATAGTTTAAATAATTCTGTATAATCTATCACTATTTTCCCATAGATGAAATCTCCCACACTACACTAATTTCTGATTTTAGCGAACTGGTGGGCTTTTTTCTCCTTTAATTCTTTTTACTTCTTTGAATTTAATTAAGTGATGTCAAAGCATCCTCATCTCTGGTCCCCGCTCACTGAGGGATGTCTGTTTGTGAAGTCTCACACGCTGTTTGGAGCACTCCATTACGTATGCGGTTTCTTCCACGGCGCATGTATAGAAGATCTGTCTGCTTGCTCTCTGTGCGCTCAGATCCTGGGCGTTTGCTGTGTTATTCCCATTGCACCTGAGACTAGGATGGATGAGGACAGGCAGCTCAGGACGATGCCCCGTCTCTGAGGTTAATATCTACTATCACTGCTGGTCTACCGGGCATCTCGGCTGCCTCCTGAATGCCCTGCACCCCACATGCTGATCAATGGCACTTTAATTCTTGTTAGATTACCCTTAATCACACATTTCTTGTTTCCCAGCCCCAGATCCTCCTAATTTCTTACATACTCTTTGACCAGCCTTTCTCTTACCAATGTCTCGTTCCCTCCCAAGATTCCTGGACGTAGCAGCTGAGTTTTCCTCGTCCACTGCTTGGGTGGTGTTGCAGGCTTTTGTGCAACCCTCCCTTTGCGACCCAAACCCTCTGAATCTCACAGAAACTTCTACAGCCCCTTTTAAAACTCCTATCCATTCAAACATTTTCTACGTCTCTGCTTTCATGCCCCACGGGAAACGATCATGTTCTGTGGCCTCATTTTCAGGTCTTACGCCATGCTGATTTTATTATAAATAAATATAATGCCCAATAATCCCATGCTTCATATCTGTTCTCTCTCTCTCTCTTTTTCTTTTTTGCTTGCTAAGGTCATGCAGTGGGTGTCTGTTATCTGTCTTCCCTTCTAAAATCTGTCCTTTTAGAAATTGCTTATATGCATTTCAGGACAGGCATTGATTACATGGTCTTGAGTTCTCTGCCACAGTAATGGACTTGAAGAAGACCCAAGCAGGAAGGCCAACTGGAGAATTGATATGGGTGCCGGAAAGAGAGAGAGTAATTCTCTTATCTTTGGGATTACTAGGTGCTGGTCACAGAGCTTTGTAAGGGAGAAGTAAGCAAACATAGAGGAAAGACACAGGGAAGGAAAGAGATGGGAAGGAATACGGGAAACAGAGACAACATGATGATAATGTTCTTTGAAACCTGGATTTAGCCACTCTCAAAGTCAACACCACCTCCTTGACCTTACTGGTTATGTGAGCCAACAAATTTCCTTCATTGCCTGGACTCCCTGAGACAGTGTCTGTCATATGCAACTAAAAGGTTCTTGATTAACATATTTTGTCTTTGTTGACATTGACACACGCTCACTGAAGCCACTGCCAGCTTTGGATTAAGATGATTGGTGCTGTAGAATTCAACAAGGCACAGCCTCTGCCCTCCACGAATCACCCCTAGATGAGAGATGGGACGTGAATAAAATCCTTTAAAAAGCACAAAGTTATTTAGTCAATACCAAATTGCTCCCTGTGAATAATCACATTACGTTTGTATGAATTCAATAGCAACTCAATTTGCTCAGTTGACCTATATTATCTAAGGATATAAGCAAGAATTGAGATTAGCCTAAAGTCAATATTTTTTTTTAGTCCATTTCATCCTGTGAGTCTGTAGAGCACCACACAATGAATAGTTTTCTAGTCCAATTGTGCTTTGTTGGAATATAGAAAACAAAAGAAACCAGAATTGAGGAAAGATACACATAGGTGAGTCTAGCACTCTATGTCATGTTCATTAAATACATGTCTGGATGCTTCTTGCCTAATCATTAGAAAACCTTTATATCACAAACTGTCAGGCAGGGGATCTTTGACCTGTATTTTCTGGCATATCTACCAACGGCCATCATTCTTCTTATAATTCAACACTAATTCAATATCTAATACCTTTTTGAAATTCTTGGAGATGTGTTTTTGCTTATTTTAAAAATGTTCCCTTCTTTTTCTGTCATATAATGGATATAGTTAAGGGCTGAGAAAAAAATTTAAAGCTATAAAGGGACCATTAAAGGGAATGACCTGTAGCAACTTGCTTACCTGTGTGGCACAACATCCAAAGGAAAATAGTTAATAAGTTAATAGTTAATAATAACCATGGCATTCCTGATGACCACCCTTGAGTTTCCTTCTAATAACTGCATATGTGAAAGCAACAAGAAATAAGTGAATAAGTGGTAGATGAACATATCTTTGAGGAAAAGAAAACCTTTTTTTTTTTTTTTTTTTTTTTTTTTGAGACAGAGTCTCGCTTTGTTGTCCAGGCTAGAGTGAGTGCCATGGCGTCAGCCTGGCTCACAGCAACCTCAAACTCCTGGGCTCCAGTGATCCTTCTGCCTCAGCCTCCCGAGTAGCTGGGACTACAGGCATGCACCACCATGCCCGGCTAATTTTTTATATATATATCAGTTGGCCAATTAATTTCTTCCTATTTATAGTAGAGACGGGGTCTCGCTCTTGCTCAGGCTGGTTTTGAACTCCTGACCTTGAGCAATCCGCCCGCCTCGGCCTCCCAAGAGCTAGGATTACAGGCGTGAGCCACAGCGCCCGGCCAAGAAAACCTTTTGAATGAGAAGCTGAAATTATCAATACGAGCAAAGCACATTACTAAAACCCAGTATGACTTGCAGCCATGAAGACAGAAATGTCTAGGAAATTGCAGGCACTCATCTGATGCTATGATGGAATGAGATACATCCATACCTCTTCTAATAATAAATATGATGTTCGCATCATCATTAATCATTTTTCATTAGAAGTCAGCAAAGCATAGTTGGAGAGCCATGGTCTCTGGAGCCTGGCTGATTTGGGTTTGGGTTCTGAGTTGGCCTAGAAGGTGTGTATGTACACTTAGCAAATTGCCCGACTACCCTGAGATCACGTATTTTTTAATCTATAAAACTAGAATTCTACCACCTACACTGTGGGTTATGGAAAGGATAAGAACATTATGGTATGGTAGGCTAATATTCTGAAGTATTAAAGGACATCCTCTCATTTCTCCCAATGCCGGCTTCTCATATCCTCAGGGTCGTGTTGTTACTGCAGAAATGCAGGGAGAAAGAAACCTGTGTGTGCTCAATTTTTGGTTTTGAAGTAGACTTTAAATAATCTGGTAGAGAGAAGGGCTTTAAAGGTAAGGTCTTTTGAACCGCAAACATTTGGTCCCGACTAATAAGAAAGATCTCCCCTTGTCCCACCCAGATGAAATAAGTTGATGCAAATACTACATTTAACAGTATCAAAAACACTGATTTAGCAACGTAACTGCTAGGTATCTACCCTCTAGAAAGTACCGCATATATAAATACACAAAGAGAAATGCGCAATGATGTTTACTTGAAACATTTGTTGTTATGACAAAAATGAGGGAAATGAGGCTGGGCGTGGTGGCTCATGCCTGTAATCCTAGCACTCTGGGAGGCCAAGGAAGGAGGATCACTTGAGCTCATGAGTTGGAGACCAGCCTGAGCGAGAGCGAGACCCGTCTCTACTAAAAATAGAAAAAAAAAAATAGCTGGGCAACTAAAAATAGGAAAAAAATTAGTTGGGCACGGTGGCTCATGCCTGTAGACCCAGGTACTCTGGAGGCTGAGGCAGAAGGATTGCTTGAGCCCAGGAGTTTGAGGTTGCTATGAGCAAGGCTGACGCCATGGCACTCTAGCCCAGGCAACAGAGCAAGACTCTGCCTCAAAACAAAAAACAAAAGCCCCAGGGAAATGTAAAAGACCTCTAATTTGAAATGGACAAGAAATATGGCCACACATAAAAGGGAATACTATGCAGCAGATAAAAGCAATCAACTTGATATATATATATATATATATATATATATATACACACACACATATATATATATATGTATATAAATTCTAAAATATATTGTTGAGTTAGAAAAGCACATTGTGGGATGACGCATATAACACGGTATCATTCAAGTAACAATAAAATACACACAACAATAGTGTCTCTCATATACAAAAGATAGTATGTGTCTTTAGATCTTTTATACTTATATAATTAAAATTATAAAAGGATCGAAAGATACAGGCAAATCATATATTAGCAGTTGACATTTTGGGGGAAGAAGATGATTAGTATTGAGGATGATGGATAAAGAGGACTTTGGCTTCATCTCTAATGTTCCAAATGGAAAAAAAAATCCAAAAGTTACCAAAGGCAGAGGGAAGTGGAGAAGAGAGTTAAAGGGGGTTAGATTCCAAAAAGGGCTTGGAATACTGCCCTTCATGCTGGTGTTGCTTTTAAATGGGGAGAGGGTGGGAGAAAAAAATGAGTCTGATAATGTTGGTGTTGCAAGACTCAAAGGAGATCTGGGCCTCACGCCCTCTCTGTGTGGTCCCCCCAGAGGTGACAACTGCTCAGAGTTCACTGGTGCACTGTGGCCAAAGCTCCAACCGCCTGAATGCACGTAGAAACGGATTCTTACTGCGTCCCACCGTCAGATGAGAACTCAGCTGGGCTGACACCTTGATTTCAGCTTTGTGGGACCCTGAACAGGCATCTTAGAGGTAAGCTGCTAAGTTCATGGTGACTTGGTATGCAGCATGGGGAGTCAAAATGCAGCTTTAAGTTAAGTAATACAAAAATAAAATTCCTGATCTTGCTCACCTGCATATGATGGACTGAAAATATTATGCACACTTTATACATAAATGCCTAATGGGTCACCTCACAGACAGTAAAGCCCAGTTCCCCTCTAGGTCATGGGTTTTCTCTCCTCCCTGCTGCGGGGGCGGCCCTACTTCCCTCTCATTCCCCAGAGGGGATGTTCACCACCTGCTGTGTCTCTGCAGGGGACACTGTGTCTTGTCCCCCAGCCCAGGTGAGGCTCACTCCTGGTCTCCTCGCCCTACTCATGTCAAGGCTGTGCCCAGCTTTATCTAGGAAGAGAGTGTCCCCATGTGGCCAGGAAACAAGATCCCTCCCATGCACCCATTTTTTTTGGATGACTGTACCTAAGACATTTCTTATAGCCTCCTCCCTGGCCCCTGCGCCACTGCACCAGCCTCCCTTCATTCAGAGGACCACGCTCTGGAGGGTCTAGCAATGTAGGGACTCACTGGTACACAGGATGGCATAGGAGAAACTGATGGGCAAGCCACGTGGGCTTCAGAAAAAGAATATCCAGAAATGTTTATTAGAAACAAAAACCACCTCATGTCTTACTTCAGGTTCACTTATTATTTCATGAGTCATACAAACTTCCTAAGAATCAGGGGTTCTGGGTGAGACCCAAATGAAACAATGGTAAACTTGGGCAAAGAGCCTTCAACTTAGGGCGCTTTGCCTGAGATGACAGTTTCATTTCTATGCTCCACGCTCCTCCCTCATTCTGACTCATCAGCTTGTGTTCTGGGGACTTATATTTTTGAGTCAAGGGAGTTCATATTCTGCGCTCATTGAACTCAATATCTCTCCGTGAGCCTTTCCTTTTCATGCTTAGGAAGAAGCAGGTGGTGGGAACAGAGACCCCAGCCAGCCTACTGACCTTGGCATTTCATAAATGATCCCAGGCAGGAGTTGTAGGTATTTAGCCAGAACGAGGGCAAAGGGTATGATCAGGCAGGAGCTCTGGGATCCAGCAGGTGGCTGGAGCTCCCCGCCTTCGCAATGGGTTGCTGGGCATTTGGGCAATGGGTTGCTGGGCATTACTGTCGTAGGGTTTCAGGCACCAGACCTCAGGCAAGAAGTGGGAAACTGAGCATGCTCCTACCAGTGGGTAACTTGAGCATCTTTGAGAGCACTCAGGGATTCTGGGAGGACGGCCCTATCCTTCCACGTGGGTTAGTTACATCTGTGTGTACATATCGGTGGGTTCTCAATTTCATCTCTAAGTGTAGTATATTTTTTTTTTTGACCATTTCCACTTCATT
The DNA here is from genome assembly GCF_040939455.1 of Microcebus murinus. Taxonomy (NCBI): domain Eukaryota; kingdom Metazoa; phylum Chordata; class Mammalia; order Primates; family Cheirogaleidae; genus Microcebus; species Microcebus murinus. The sequence continues at coordinate 47,165,991 of NC_134122.1, read as the reverse complement.
ACGTTTAGGAGCACATACACAATAGATCCTCTAAGTTCAAAATGCAAGGCAGCCAATTAGTGGGCCAACACAAGAATTAAAAAAAAAAAAGAAGATAAATTACACTGAATAGGACACATCAGAATACACACCACATAATGACAATAAATATTGTTTCATTAGAATTTTGCCTGACACACACACACATTTATTTTCATGCATATGGTTGTGATGGACATACAATGTATTTTGTGCTTAACAGTGTTCGAAAGCCACTGCAGCAAATATTTTGTCATCTTTTATTAAATTTAAAAGAAGAGGGTGAAATAAAAAAAATATGTGGACCAAAAACAAAGAATTTGAGAGTCCTGAGGTTTGGAGAAATTGAAGGTTAGTTCTGGAAAATTTACCACCTTCCCCTTGGTTATGGCAAAAAAAAAAAAAAAAATTCTGCGGTTACAAACCTGTAAAATATATAGGTAACTTTTCAAAATTAAAAAATTATGTAAAGATCCAATGAAAAAATACACGAGAAATTGCTCAGAGAAACAGAAAAGGCCAATAGATATGTGAGGCACTTTGGTTATAGTGAATTCCAAGGGGACGGACGTATTTTATTTCCTCTAAGCCATCCTGGTACATCTTCAAGAAAAACAAAGGAGGGCTCTCAATTTTTAAACCTCCTGATCTCATTAAATATGTGTAAATCTTTCTAGAAGTCTAAATTAATTCTACTTCTACCATTATCACATTTTTACTCATGACCAGAGAAAAAAACCCCCAAAATATCTTTGCCGTTACAGCCATACTGTTTTCTAAGAACCACTACTTAGTGTTTCACCCCTATTCGGAGTACAGTGTGCATTGTTTTCCAGGGCTCTCTGTTTTCTATCATAATTCATCACAGCATTCAACAGTTAAAGTGACTTTCCCCAAAGCTATCTCGGTCCGGTGGATGAAAATACCACGGCCGGCCACTAGATGACAAAACAGACTCACAGAACGACCTCTCTGCTAACAGGCGTCAAAGCAGCAGCGTGTTCCCCGAGCAGAGCCGGTGACCAGGAACTTCAGCTTAGCTCAGTCATGCAGTCCACGGAGGATATCAAACAAAAGTCAACAAAGCTTCGCCATCAAACGTGTCTTTAAAGGGAATCAGACTTGTGAACTTAGCTCTTGGTATTCATTTCAAGTTGCAAGAGGGAGAGATGTTACCTAATATGGAGCGATGGCTCTTGTTGTGAACAAAAAAAAAAAAAAAAAAAAAACATTTTTGAATGCCAAAACCGGAATAAAATTCCATTTGAAAAGGAGAAAGTTTGTTTTTTAAAAATTGATGCATCATGCTGCCTCCCTTGGTTGCTGCCTTTCATGGGTTTTTAATTTGATTTGACAACGAAAATGCAGGATGCTTGGAAAAGGACTTGTATCAGTACTGCTTTTGCGTAGCTGTCACCGCTGAAATAACACAGTTTTACCTCAAAAAGAAAAATTCACATTGGGCTGATGTTTATTTGCATTAGCACTCTCAAGCCTAATACCTTTTGTTATTAGATTTTGTAGAAAAATGGCATGAAGTAAAAAAAGAGACAGAGTTCTTTTTGAACATTTAGTAAGATACCTTCACCCAGAAAGGGACAGACACCCCTGTCTCTGGACTTATTCTTCTCTGAGAGAAAGAGGAAGGAGTGGGGCTGGAGTCTGTTCTGCAAATCTTTGTGATCTAAGGTTTACTTACTACTTATTCAACATTCAGAAGATGTATTTATTTTATTTGTTTTGAATGCCGTGCTTTTGTAATGGAGCATAAAGAAGGATGCTTTTAAAGCACTAGTCTAGCTAATGCAACTTTGGAAATAATTCTGATGAAAAATCTTCTAGCGAAAACAGTCATTTGGACTAAATATTTCTAAGATGTCAGTTTATGTACCGAGAGGACACCTGGTGAAGCAAGTTCTTTGGCTTAATATTTATGCTTTTATGATTAATTTAAGTTAGACTCGTGATGATTTTTTCCAAGGTCCATATTTATCGGAGTATTTATTTTTATGCCTGGACATGTTCCACACATCTGATTTCCTTTCAAACGCTCTATTAGCACGCCCCAATTCATAAGTGTAGATATGACTGTGTGTTTGCAAGAGTGCAGAAGTGATATGGAGGCTCCTATTAAACAGCCAACAGGCCCTGCCACGGCACATTAGGGTCAGGAAACGTGCCTGACTCTGCCACTTGGGCAAATCGCCTAAGCACTCTGATCTTGCTTCCTCATCTATAAAATGGGGATTATAATACCTGAGGATTAGATGGAAATTGTATAAAGCACCCAGTACTGCCTCTTCCATAGTAGTTTCTCAAAAATGGTAAAAATCAATTTAATCATTTTCTAGGATTGGTTGATTTGAGAGAATGGCCTTTTTCATGCCTAACAAGAGCTAACATTTGTATCGCATGAAGCAACAGTTGCCATCCCAGGGGGACTCTGGCCCTGGGGGGTATTTGGCATTGTCTGGAGCCTTTCCTCTTGTCACAAGTTGGGGAGAAAGCGCTGCTCGCATCTAGTGGGTAGATGCTAGGAATGCGGGTGAACACCCCACAAAGCCCAGCACAGCTCCCTGCAAAAACGTCCTTCTGCCCAGGATGTCCAAAGGGCTGAGTCTGAATCGCTTCTCAGCCTTTTGGCTAAGACCAAGTGTCCCATAGTGCCACTGTGGGGAAACCCTGGCGTATAGAGTGACAACGGAGATCCAGAAAAGTGTGGTAGCATTCTGTGTGTCAGGAAAGTCTGGAAAATGTCCCGGTACTTATACAAGAGGCAAAGTCTTTGTGTCTTCAAGAATCAGCTCCCACTTAGCTTCTCTCTGGAAGTGACACTCTGCACCACCCCAAGGACGCCTCTCACATGCATGGGTGCAGCTCTGTCACTGTGATTTCAGACAGCAGTGACGGCTGAGGGCCTTGGACTTGGGAAACGGTGCTTGCCCTGCAGGAGAGGGGCCACTTGTAGGCGATACCATCAACTAAACAAAATAGCTGCACTAGAGGGGGCAGGGTGGCTAATTAGCTTTGCCTGAGTCTGTAAGGAGGTAGCAAAGAAGGGGGTATTTTGTGAGTCTTGAAGAGCAGGATCCCAAGCTGTCAAACGGTAAAGACAGAGCACCGGCTTCCCGACAGGGAAGAACCTACACCAAGCTCACTCTCCAGTGCTCCTAATGCACCCACGGTTTTCCTGTGGCATTTCCCTCTGTCTCTCCCAGGACACTGATCTTGAACATTCCATCTTCTCCTACTCGGTGTTTTCCCTTGAGACCTGGCACAATTTCTTTTTTACCTCAGACCCAGAACTACTCTCTCCACTCTGCCTCTATGGAGAGGAACACAGCTACACTTGGGATGGGAGAACCACCAGTAATGGAGGCAAAATTCAAGGTCAAGGTAGAGATGGCAGGAGTGGAGGCTGCGTCTGATGGGTGGTACTGGAAGGGACGGAGCATCAGGAGCTGGAGGCTGAGAGGCCAATGTAGGGAAGGAAGGCTCCAGAACCTAACTTGGGCTTCCTCAAAACCACCTCAGATATGGTGGCGTTTGGAGGGGACTCGCCCAAGAAAATAACCAATTCGGTAGAATTCATTTCTCAGAACAGGAAGGAGGTGAACCTGGGCTGCTGCTGCGAACCTGCTTCAGCCTCTCGCAGTGCAGAGAAAGAGAAGTGACTTCTCAGATAAACACGTCACCTCTTCTAATGTCAGTCTGGTCATGGACACGAGGCAGCTAGAATTTTCTGAGGAAAACGAGCATCAGCTAATACAAAATAACCTTGTAATCTCTCTTTGCGGCCCCTTGAGTTTATTCCCAACAGCGCCCACTTAATACTTGTCACATACCCGAAGGTACTGCAAGGTCACGGGAGTTGCCAGCCACCTCCAGTCTGAGTCCCGGCTCGGCATTTAGGAGCCGTAGGACTTCAGGTTGGTTATTCAAGCTCTGGGATGCTCAGTGTCCACACCAGAAAAATTAAGAAGAATAATAATACCATACGGTTGTGAAGCGCTTCCACGAGATAACAGGCAGAGCCTCTGATGCAGCCGTCAGGAGGTGCTTTATAAATGGGAGTCTTCTCTTTGGCCTCCTGCACACACTGGCAGCTGAGGCCCCTGGGACACGCCAGCCAGGTGGCTGTGACAAGGTCTCCATCTGCACCTGTGCTCCTCCTTGCTTATGTCTTTGAAATATCCCTTCCTGTGCACATGCATTTCTATTTTACTATTAAGTTGTCGATCTCTTGAGGACAGTATCAAAAGCTTTTTTCCTTTTTCCTTTTTTTTTCAGTTTCCAAACCTGTCTCAGAATCACCTATCTGTAATTAAAATAAAGCAGCTCCTCGTAGATAAAATATTTAGTGGATCTATATTTGATGCATATGGTTTTGTTAATAATATTCGATTTTTCTTAGAAAATCAGACCAGGCTAGAAAAAGACAGTAACTTGGGATTCCTTTTAAGCAGGTGAGGGCAAAAAACCCCCGAGGAGCAGATTGAATTCGACTGCAGAAGAAGAGGCAGAAAGGGAGGAGGAGGCGATACAAAGAGGAAAACCCTCCCCGGGAATAGGATAAATGGGATGAGATACTTAGCAAAGAATCTTAAACAATGGCTAAGGTAGTAAAAATTATTCTGGGAGGACCAGAAACTATGGAAATGAAAACAAGACATCGGCCGGGTGCGGTGGCTCATGCCTGTAATCCTAGCACTCTGGGAGGCTGAGGCGGGTGGATTGCTCGACGTCAGGAGTTCGAGACCAGCCTGAGCAAGAGCAAGACCCCATCTCTACTATTAGTAGAAAGAAATTAATTGGCCAACTAATATATATAGAAAAAATTAGCCGGGCATGGTGGCGCATGCTTGTAGTCCCAGCTACTCGGGAGGCTGAGGCAGGAGGATCGCTTGAGTCCAGGAGTTTGAGGTTGCTGTGAGCTAGGCTGACGCCATGGCACTCACTCTAGCCTGGTCAACAAGTGAGACTCCGTCTCAAAAAACAAAACAACAAAAAGAACAAGACACCACAATTTTATTTGAATTTCTATTATTTTTTCAGGAATATGCTCCCTAAATTCTTTTTTTTAATGTTTATTTATTACCTCTGGATTACTTATTATACCTACTACAATGTAAATGCTATGCAAATAATTGTTATACTATATTTTAAAATTTATATTATTTTTCTAATTGGTGCATTGTTGAAAATATCTTTTCAAATAGTTTCTTTCCACAGTTGGCTTTTTAATTTCAGCATATTATGGGGGTACATGTGTTTAGGTTACGTAGAATGCCCTTGTCCCTCTCTTCCCCCCAAGTCAGAGCTTCAGGTGTGGCCATCCCCCAGACGGTGCTCATCGCATCACGGTGACCTCAGGGCACTGCAGGTCCAACCCCACTCATGCTTCTACTATTGCCACTGCTGCTGCTACTGGTCACATCTGTGCCTCAAGGAGCCAGGGGCGTTTCCAAGTGATATGCAAGTATTGGCTCATTTCATTCTCACAATAACTACAGGAGGTAGGAGCTGTTGTGATTTCCACTTTAAGTGTGAAGAATCGGATGTACCCAGTGGTTTAAAGACTTGTCGCAAGTCACCTGGCTGGTTGTCAGTGCAGAGGCAGGCTGGCTCCCAGGTCTGCTCCCAACCTCTGCCGTAGTAAGCAGGTCAGTTATGCACAAGCAAAATGTGCAGACAATACCCAAGCTTCTAAAGCAGAAACTCAGTCCTCTTGCCCTAGCCTCTCTCATTCCATGCGCTACAGGTAATCACTGCCAACAGTTTACTTACTAAGTAAATATTTGTTAGATGAATGGGTATGTTCTCCCAAAATTTACTCTTCTACAAAATTATATATGCATTTTTAAGCAATCACTATGTGCCAGGCATTGTTCACTGTATGTACAACACAGTCCTGTGAGTTGAATCAATTATTTAATCACCAGATGAGAAAATGGTGGCATAGAGAGGTTCAGAAACCAGGCCACTGTCACACAGCTCTTAGGATGTGGAGTTAAGTTTTGAAACAGGGCAGTCTGACCCAAAATTTTACTCCCAGCCACCCAATGTCTCTAGCTTGCTTTTTTTTTTTTTTCATTAAACAATATATTGTGGACACTTCCCCCCTTCAGTGCAAATAAATCTCTATGTCACACACACTTTAAAAAGAACTCAAAATATAAAGAGGGACTGTCCAGGATTCAGAAATTGGCACGTTATGTCCTTGGCTAAAATAGAATTTCCAGGGCAGGAAAGTGCATGAGACACTGTGTTTGCCGAAGACTCTTTTAAGTGAAATGTTGCAGAGCTCAGCACCAGTGAAGCCAATACAAATCTCCAAGATATTTCAAAAAAAAAAAAAAAAAAAGCTGGTTTCTAGATTCATTTTCCTCCCTTAGCTCTAGTACAACTTTAGTAAATAAAGCCCCATGTCTCATTTTGCCAGTGTTTAGAGGAGAGAGTCATCAACTATCTGGCTCCTTTCACAAAACTCTGTAGAAAATCAAATAAATGAATAAATATGAAAAGGATTCTGATGAAGTAGGAGACGGATCAAGAGCTTAAACAACTCTCTTCTTACAAAGCTAAACTCCAAGGGCATTTGCAGATTTCAATTTAAACATGAAATGTTAATTAGATCCTTTAAATTTGATATGCAAGTATAAAAAGATGATTATTTTAATGAAAGGACCACCTACCTATGAAATTGAAATGAGTACAGAAACTGTGAGAATCAAAATAAAACAATAATAAAATGTATATTTTGGCACAGGCTATTTAATTAAATAGTAGAAAACAATGATCTCTTGTTTTGAATTTCCTGAAAGCAAATGGAAACTAAAGCTCATATCACTATTAATTCTGGCTCTATGGGATTAAAAAACAAAGAGGTAAAGGAATAAAGTTGAACCAGTCAAACAAAACAGTATGAATCCTTATTCTAAAACCTGAAAGGAATAGGACTGAAAAAAATTAAATACTGAAAGAAAGTTTGAAATCAATGCAAACGGAAACATTTATTCAGATATAAAAGAAGAAATTATAACGAGGCTTATGAATAAAAACAAACAAAAAATAACTTCAGGTTAAATGTTGAGGTTTGGTGGCTGGAATTATTTTTAGAAGAGCCCATTAAATTACACCTCCTCTGGACGGTACAGCATTTGTCACCTGGGCTGTGCACAGAGACCTTGGCATAGAAGGTCTCTTGCATTGATAAGCTGGGATGTGTCATGTCTCCCCACCTGCCTTTAGGCTCGTTGAGAGCAAGGAATGGGCGCATATGCATATGCAGGCAATAAAGTGTCTGATTTGGAGCCGGATACACCAGACTGCAAACTGTCAGTGTACACACAGGTTACAGGGGCAGATGACTCTCTATGGCTTGTCTTTCTCTTTCTGGGGATATTATACAAGCAATGCATAATTGAGTGGCTGATATGGGATGAAGTCTCTATGGTAAATATTATTATTAACTGTATCATCCTGACAATAACACGTATCAAATACCTTATAGAATTAATATACCACAATGGAGTGGCCAACCTTCACGGAAGGAATTCTTTCTTGCAATTGCCAACTCCCAGATGCAAATGATTTTTAGAGTCTTTATGATGCTAGTGAAAGATTTCACATGTCCTACTGTATTAATATTGGAGATTGCACCGCACCATGCACATTGTAGAATTGTTGTACTGCAGGATGCACAATATAACTCATGCCATAAGCAACTTTATAATAGTTAGTATTGCCCACCATATATTGGGTACCTAGTATGTACCACTCCATATATGGCATATAGATTCATTAGATTAGATCTTTATGATAACTCTCCAAGGTAGATATTATTCTCAATATTTTATGTATGAGAAAACTGAGGCTCAGAGGGGTTAAGAAGAAACTTGCACAAGGGACATTTGACTAGTTAGGTAGCAGAGCTGGGATATGGACTCTAAAACTCAACTCTTCACTAAAACATACCCCCATTTCTTTAACCTCCATTATAGTGGGGTCCTCTTGTAGTTGGAGTTAGCCACTTGATTATTGTTTTTTTCATACATTGCCAGTTCTAGAATCAGTACAGATTTGATTCCTCTTTACTCTCTGATAGATAAACCAGGAAATCTATCCTAAGAGAATGAAACACTAAAGGCTCTTCCTAAATTTAAATTTATACTCCATAAGGTAAGCATTGTCTTTCTCTTACCACCTTCATGCTTGAAGTTATCCAACAAGACTGGAATTTAGAATTGGTTAAATCTCTTCTTCTTTTATTTCAATAGATGTAGGGTGTACAAGTTGAATTCCATTACATGTATATCTTGCATAGTGGTGAAGTCTGGGCTTTTACTGTACTCATCACCCCACTAGTGTACACAGTACCCATGATGAGGGTCCTAAGCCACAGGCTCAACCCATCCCAGCTGACTGGCTGAAACACCACCTCTCTTGAACCACTGAAAAAAAATGAATGGATCAACTTATAGCTACCAGCCAACTATGGAGATGACAAAGCACCTCCCTGTTGTCCATTGCTGGCTTAGCCTGCTTGTACCAGCCTGCAAAAGCCATTGCTAAGAGCCAAAAACTGAGGCGAATGGAGTGCTCTGAGCAGGCTTTAAATGGTAGAGGCAGCAACATAAAGATCACTGCATTCCTTCCTCCGACTCTAGCACCTTAGCAGACCTGGATGTAGGAGGCTATTGATGCAGCTTACTTGTTCAGGGAGGCCAATGAACACACTACTTGGCTTCTTGGAGAAGGCACTGGCAATTGCATCAAAACTGACGGAATGCCATGTGACCCTGCCTTATCAGTCTATTTCTCGGTTGCTATTCTTCCTGACATATGAGTGTTGGTGTCAGAATGCATTTATCTGCAAAGATAAACACCACAATAACCATTAAGACCACCACCTCAATGAGTAACCCTTTCAAACTACAAAAGCAGGCTATGACCAAAAGGGCCTTTTACAAAATTTATATTTCAATACATGCCAATCAGGGTCAGATACAGAGTTTGTGGAGACTGAAGCTCATACAATTTTGCTGTCCTCCCCTTTAATAGTAATAAAATAAATACAAAATTATGAATATAAAATGCTATCATTCCTCTCTTCCTCAGGGCCCCCTGTGAAGGGACTTGAAGTTTTAGCTTTATTAGCTTCTGATTTCAATACAAATCTAGATGAACTAGTTATGGTTGAGTACTGAGAATTTAATAAATTCTGTATACTGTATAACTAACGAAAGATATGTATATTCAAACACTTAGAAGTAGTGAAATTCTTCTCAAAAACATCTCAACAGATGCAAATAAAATTCTGGAAATTCTGATGCCATGAGAAAGGAAATTCAACTTGCCTAGGTGTACTGTATTCCAACAAATTAGGTTTTAAAGGTTTAATTAGCTTTTAAAATGGTTGAGAACTCATGAGTTACTACTGCATGCCATCAAATTATCACATTCGAGAAAGAGGTAAATAAGAAACAACGGTGATATAGCACATCTTATATTTTCCTGGTTAGAGCTGGAACCCATACTACTAAGTGAAGTATCTCAAGAATGGAAAAACAAGCACCAGATATATTCTCCAGCAAACTGGTATTAACTGAGTAGCACCTAAGTGGACACACAGGTGCTACAGTAATAGGGTATTGGGGAGGTGGGAGGGGGGAGGGGGGCGGGTATATACATACATAATGAGTGAGATGTGCACCATCTGGGGGATGGTCATGATGGAGACTCAGACTTTTGGGGGGTGGGGGGGAAATGGGCATTTATTGAAACCTTAAAATCTGTACCCCCATAATATGCCAAAATAAAAAAAAAATTAAAAAAAAATTTGGTAGAACATTAAAACAATTACAAAGAACACAAAAAAAAAAAGAAAAAAGAAAAAAGAGAAGGGTAGATTATCTGTGCTGGAAAGCTTGTGTCAAGGCACAACCTAAAGTAATACGGAGTCCCTTTGTAAACACAGGGAACACGAATGAATTGCGAATTTCGGGGGGAAACGGAGAACAATAAGGAGGAAGAGGTCACTCTGATAAAACCGCATGTAGCTCACATGGAAGCCCAGTAACGCTCTTTGGGACCTGGCTGGAATACAATTAGCATACGCTGTGACAAATGGCACCACCTCCAGCGGCAGGCAGGTGTCTACTGAGATTCCTGAAGGAATGTTAAGTTCAGCCAACTTAAAAATTCTTAATTAGAGATCTGGAAATGAATGCTAATGGAATTTTCACATATTAGATTTGCAACTATTGTAAGCACAGGCAGACACATGGAAATCGATGGGTCTGCCCACATTATACAATCTATTTAAAGAAAACCTCTGACCAGATGTTATGCTACCCGTGGCCACTGAAAATAGAAGACACATAGAAGAATTAAGTTTAAATTGATTCCAGGAAATATTTAAATAAGATATGATAATAAGACAGAAGAGCTGGCCCTCAGAAAATGTTTCCATGGGAACATCTATTTTTTTCTTCCCTGTGATAGTTTAAATTAGAATACACATCCATCAGGGGTGGAAACCCTCAGCGTACAAAATTGAAAGTAATGTCACTGGTCTTTAGCAGTGGCCGCTGCTGGCCACCCACGGCTCAAGATCTGCTTTTGTGCTGCCCACGACGGCAGCTAAGCACTTTCCTCTCTCGGTTCACCAGCGTTTCTATATGAAAGAAAATAAAATCAAGGCTCAGACTCCACCTCAACAAGCACCAGGAATCATTCGTTCTCATCCTCCTTGCTTTCTCGAAAATATCACCATCGCATGACTTTCGCTGCCTTGAAATAACGAAGTCGCTTATTAGACATTAGGGGAGCAGCTTATGTGGTACTCAATATTTTGACAAAATTTGGTTGATCATTTAGAAATGCATAGCTACAAGACTCTTCAGAAGCAGCTCCGAGAGCATTTCATCAGCATCCCCTCAGCAAGCTAGCGAGGAGTCAGAGAGGTTACTTTCCATTTGACAGATCCAACAAGGAGAATGACCTAGAAAAATGTTAGCCCGGTGCACTTGGATCATTAGCTATTTAACTTAGGGTCGCCTTTCACTCCATTAGAGTGGCCTAATAGGGACCTAAAGATTCCCTATGGGGCCTTTAAGCAGAAAGCTACTGCAGGTGTTGAGTTTAGGGAGGATTAATGGCTCAGTCAATATTTATGGAAAGCACTGAGCAGGGGTGCCCTGTTTGATTAAGACACAATGGGTTGCAGGAGTCCATACCACAGAAAGGCATTGTTTGGCATCAAAATTACCATGAAATAAACTTCTTTGCTGCAAAAAAAATATACTAAGGGCTTTAGCACAAAAACCTGTAGAGATTCTGCTCTAAGGGTATAAGAATGATCCCAAATAACTGCCAACAAGCCAACCAATAAATAAGATCACTACATATTAATACTTGACTGATAGGAGTTTTCTAGACCAGTGGTTCTCCAAGTATGGTCCCTGGAACCCCAGGATCACTCAATATCTGGTTACTTGTTTGACATGTCGATCTTTGGACCCCATTCCAGATCTCCTTATCTGCAATTCAGAGGGTGAGGCCTAGATAGCTGCGTTTTAATAAATCTTCTTTCCAGGTGATTCTGATGCATGCTAAAGTTTGAGAACCACTATCCTAGGTGACTGTCATGTACATGACAAAAATTGGGCCTATCTTTTTGCTGACCACGACAGTCAGCATAACATAAAACATGCCAAGTTTGGCTGTCCTCTTGCGAACAGAACTATTCCCAGACTTGAGCTGGTGTCTGTGGGTGTTTGCTGGGGTTCTCTTTTCATGTAATCGGTATGACTAGATTTCCTTTGGAACTTCAGGTCAGTGTGTTTTTTAACTGCCTTAGAAACATTTTCAGAGGAGAGATATACTTCCAATAATACTTCACAAAAAGATCAAAAGATTAGAGGTGGGGACAAATATGGATGTCAGAAGTGACACTGTAGACAGGAGACATTTCATTCTTAAGCCCCTTCACTTACACTTACATTTCTTTCATTTATTCATATGTTCAACAAATAAGAATTGATTGTGTATGCATTTGTTCAAAGTAATGGCTGAAGGCAAACACAGCACTAGACTGTGTGGGTGGAAAACACTAGGCCCAAAGGCACAAAAGTTACTTAATCTCTCCATGCCTCTTCATTCAAAATAATATAGAAGCAAATAAAACAAAACAACAAATAACAATCACCTACGCACTGAAGTGGCTCTGCCATTAATTGGCACATGATAATAGGGCAAGTAATTGTTCTCTGTAAGCCTCAGTGTTCTCATGGGAAAAGGAGTATGTTGAAGGTAGTGAGTTGTTCTCCAGCTATACCTTTGTAGACTCTGTGCTTCCAAATCCCTGAGTGCTTATGTTGATCTAGGACTTTACTAATGGTCCTATTCTTCTTATGCCCTGCAGGGGAAGAACCATAAAACTGTTGGAATTATGGGATGTGTGTGTGTGTGTCGGGGCAGTTTTTGTGCTGACAAGGTTTTCTTCCATCGGTGAAACCTGAGCTCAAACAACTTACTTTAAATCCTTATTCAAAGAGCCTGGGAAACAGATGGTTGAGTGTGAGTTCCAAGTCACTGGCTTGGGAAAGCATTCTGGGAAAATTGAGGCCTAGTCTGGAGATGTGGATTTCTTCTAATTGATTTAGGACTTGGGAAGCTTGGGTGAAAATTTGAGGACAAGGTGAGGCAATTCATGATTACTCATGTATATCTGTGGTTGGAGCCTCAATCGATGGGCCATTTTCTTTTATTCTCTCCCTGTTTCTTTCATTTCTTTTCCTTTCTTTTTCTTTTCTCCTCTTGCACTTTCTCTTGTTGGGCCAGTTGGTTGATGGGAGCTCTGGCAACTGGCACTAACTCCCTTCTAGTTCGGGTTATGTTCTTTGATTTGGCACCTGCCTGCCATCTTCCTTACTAAATATCTCACCCCTTCAGCCTTCTTCAGCAGAAAACTGGGGTTTCTGCTGTTTCTTCTTCGGAACGCACTGGAATACCATACAAATTAATAGCAACAAACAGATGTTTGAAATTCTCCATTACATTTCCATGATGCTCAGAAACAGGTTGAACCCTAAATATGTCCACAGTTGTTTTTATAACTGGGGTGGGGGAGGCTTTGACAGAAGCCAAGTGACCAGCCACACAGCTGGGGGTGAGTGTGGAGGGGTGTCCAGTTGACTGGCTTTGTTCTGGATTATCGAGCGCTTGCCTCCCCCCTCCTGCATTCATGGCTCCCGGCTTCTGCACGCTGGGCAGCGCCAGGCTGCGGCCTCACGTTTGGGGGACAGAACGGTGCCCTGCGCCTGGCCCAGCCAGTTCACCAGGGAGCCTGATTTTTAATTCGATGATTCATGGCTTCCTTGCCAGGGGAATATTCAGATTGAAAAAAAAGAAACCTAACAGATTTACGGCTGTCTTAATAAACACAAGCAATGCAAAACCGGTTTCTGAGCTCACACGTGGCTATAAACACCAAATTGATTAAACCTGGAAAGCGCAGCCCATTTCTGACGCCCTACGGGGGCTGTTCCGGCTGTGCCGTTTCAGGCGGGGCTCTGCAGGGTGGCCCAGCAGCAGCAGCAGCGTCACCTGGGAGCCTTGGAGCAATGCACATTCTCAGGCCTCAGCCCAGATCTGCTGAATCTGGAAATTCTGGGGGTGATGCCCAGCAATCAGCACTTAAACCAGCCCTCTGGGTGATCCTAGGCACACTGAAGTTGGAAAACTCCCGGCGTGCGGGAGTTTTTCGGATTCATTTTCTCTCCTGCATCTCTACATTGGCCACTCTCGATCTGGAAAGTCCTGGTTCACCTTCCAGGGTCATCTGGTCAACTCCAGTAAGACACAGCCTTCCTCCTTCCCTTCCTTCCCTTCCTCCTCGGGCGGAAGTAGCTGCCCCTGTCCCGCAGCTGCAGGGGGACCAGCACACACCCGCGCATGGCAACGACAAAACTGAACTGCATCTTCACTGCCCGATTCCCAGCTCCCTTAGCACCTGTGATCATCTCGGGGCAGAAGCTGGTCTTCATCACCCGCCTCTCCCTAATGCTTGGCAAACTGCCTGGCAGGGTCAGTGAAGGGATGGATATGGGGTGTGAGGGAGAAAGAAGAGATTTATTTATTTATTTATTTATTTATTTATTTATTTTTTTTTGAGACAGAGTCTCGCTTTGTTTTCCAGGCTAGAGTGAGTGCCGTGGCGTCAGCCTAGCTCACAGCAACCTCAAACTCCTGGGCTCAAGCGATCCTCCTGCCTCAGCCTCCCGAGTAGCTGGGACTACAGGCATGCGCCACCATGCCCGGCTAATTTTTTTATATATATATCAGTTGGCCAATTAATTTCTTTCTATTTATAGTAGAGACGGGGTCTCGCTCTTGCTCAGGCTGGTTTTGAACTCCTGACCTTGAGCAATCCGCCCGCCTCGGCCTCCCAAGAGCTAGGATTACAGGCGTGAGCCACAGCGCCCGGCCAGAAGAGATTTATTTTATTTTTTAAAAATATAACAATTCTAAAATACTGAGAAGATAGTCATTACTTTATATAATAATTTCTGAAAAAAGAAAAAAGTCTGGATTTTTTTTTTTTTTTTCGCTTCATGGGAAGAAGCATGAAGCAGTCATTTGACACCTGGCTTTGAATTCTCTCACAGAACTGTGTGGCTTTAGGAAATTTAATTCACCTCTCAGTCTCTTCATCTGTAAAATGGGGGTGTTGTCTTTCTGCAGCAATTTTGAAAGTTAAAAATAATGTACAGAAGTCTCTGATACACAGTAGGTGCTAATTAAATGGCAACTGATGCTATTATTTGCCAGTTAGAGTTTATTGCCTATGTAGTTAAAAGCAATTTATTTTATTCTCCCCCCCACCAAGGGAAAGAATCTTGCTATGTTGCCCAAGCTGGCCTCGAACTCCTGGACTTAAACGATCCTTCTGCCTCAGCCTCTCAAGTTAGCTGGGACTTTAGGCATGTACCACCATGCCAGCTTATTTTAGTTTTTAAAAAATAGTACTTTCCCCTAAAGTCCCCAACTTTCTATAGGATTTTAAAGAAAAATGCCTTGCTATTTCAAAACAAAAAGCTTTCAATCAGTGAAGGAATGATTCATTGGAATCTAAATTATCTGTGAGTACCTTTCACAGATTAAAATTGCAAGCAAATGCAATGACCTACAATGTGTGTGTAGGTCATATATGTGTTTTAGAGAGAGAAAGAAAGAGAGAGATTGAGACAGAGATAGGGCAATTTCAACATAAATTTGCTTTATTTTCTGTAAGCCCTTTCTAATGTAGCGATTTTTCAGACATTTTGCACTTGCTCTCTCTGTTGAAGATACCAACTATGATTCACGGAAGGTGAAAACAAAATGACATTTATGTCTTTTCCTGGGAGTTGTTCAATCGGCAGATGACTGCTTGCAAATGTGCCTGCTTTGTGGAAACTCTTTGGTGAACCTACAAGCTAAGCAGATAAAAGTAAGGGTCATGAAGGGAGTGCAGAATAAACTCTAGGGAGCTGATTGTGGCCATAACCCAAATATATATATATATATATAGCATACCCCAGATGCAGAGTCACCTCAATAAAAATCCCTCTGGCTTCTTAGTTTCTGCTGTTTAATCCTGCACTTCTGAAGCACATGATTGACGAGAACGGGTCAAATAGAATTCTCTCTCCCAGGGATGCATATCTGGGACGGAACAGCAGTCAGTAGGTCGCCTGATGGAGACTAGTCTCATGCTCAGTGGAGATAAACATTCAAGGATGTCGTTCCCCACTCACCGTGTATGCAGAGACACAGAGAGAGCTGGTCTGCAGAGGACATCGAGGCACAGCTGAAGACACAGAACTACTTGGGTCCCAATGGCTTCCCAAGTCCCAGTTAGGGCCCACCATAATGCTGGCTCTCATCTGGCCTGCAGGTTCCCTGAGCTACCTCGCTATCACGTCACCAGTTCTCCTTTTTGCTTGCACTACCTCCACCTGGTTTCTGAACCAGGTGATATCTACACGAGCCCTAAGTACTGCTGTGTCAGCAATAAATGCATACCGATATTTTAACATTTAGAAATGAGAACAATATTAAGGGTGTAGGCTCCTCATCTCTGTGTATAACTAGTTGTTGAGGTGTATAGGACGATCCCTTAAAATGAAGCCAGTTGTTCAAATAATTCCTATGGAATGTGCGAATACTACTAAGATCTAGCAGAGAGCTGAAAGTGAACAAATGAGCTGAACAAATGTCTCACTCTTCAGTTTTGAATAATAAACAACAGTGGAGGCCGGGCGCAGTGGCTCACGGCTATAATCCTAGCACTCTGGGAGGACCAGGTGGGAGGATCGCTCAAGGTCAGGAGTTCAAAACCAACCTGAGCAAGAGCAAGACCCTGTCTCTACTAAAAATAGAAAGAAATTAATGGGCCAACTAAAAATATATAGAGAAAATTAGCCAGGCATGGTGGCGCGTGCCTGTAGTCCCAGCTACCCGGGAGGCTGAGGCAGAAGGATTGCTTGAGCCCTGTGAGCTAGGCTGATGCCAAGGCACTCTAGCCCAGGCAACAAAATGAGACTCTGTAACAAAACAAAGCAAAACAAAACAAAACAAAACAAAAAAACAGCAGTGGAGTTATTCAGCATGTTACCAGGGGAAAGGTATGGAGATGCCCCCTTTCCACAATCCAAGGATTAAGATGTATCTCAGTTTGGGGAGTGCTATTTACTTCTTTTTCTACATTTCATAAAACTACCTCCCGAGGGGAGGACTGGGGTGGCAAAAAGTGCTCTGATTTGGGGATGGAGGAACAATTAAATGTAAGTTGCTGCCCTTTAATTCATTTCACACTGTCTTGAAAGAAACAACAGGAGAAACCATAAAAAATATTACACAGAAAAACATTAATTCTCAGTTAATTTTTAAGCAATTGCTACTCCTTTCCCCCAACATGCTGAAATCAAACATCAAGATTGGAAGAACAACAATTTGAGGCAAAATGAATGTAAAGCAATAATGCCTACACAATATCGTCTTAAGACGTAGCCAACGTTGTCAATAAAGACCTATTTCAGATAGGAGTCTACTGTTACAGGACTCCATGGAGCGGGGTATGCTGTGCATCTGTGGATCGAATCCTGCACACTGCCTTACTTTTGAAAGGCCTGTGAGCTGGCAATGGTTTTCATGTTTTTTAAAAGGTTGAGAATAAAATCAAAAGAATAACATTTTGTGACACGTGTCAAGCATATAAAATTCAATCTTCAGGGCCCATATATATCAAGTTTACTAGAGCACAGCAGAGCCCATTTGTCTGTGTGCTGTCTGCGGCTGTTTCTGCACTACAACAGAGTCCAACAAGTCGCAACCGAGGTCTTACAACCACAAAGCCTAAACTACTGACTCTCTGACCTTCTATAGAAAATCTCTACCAGCCTCTGCCACAGAATCTTGCTCCGCTCTTTGTAGCACTCGTCTGCTTTCCAGCCTTCTGAGTCCTGAGGGGCAGAAGTCACGCCTATAGTATCCGTGCTGCTTCTCTTCTGCTGCATGCAACACGAAGTTGACGTCAGCATACGAGCGCTGTCCGGAAAGTATCCAGCCATGCAGTGTGTTCTTGTTATAGTAACCATGGCTGGATACTTTCCGGACAGCCCTTGTATCATCTTTCAAATCATTGCATCCATCGTCAACAAATACCTTTCTGGCATTTTGCTGGTCACGGACAGATACAAAGACATAATAGACAGACTCTGCCTCTTGGTTTAAATTTAACTAGGGCCATTGAAGTGTGTGTATGGGTATGTGTGTTCTAAATGAATATACATATATATATATACACACACACACACACACACATATAAATGAGACTCACACAGTTCAAATCCATGTTGTTCAAGCGTCAACTGTATGTATGTTCCAAAACTAAAGTTGCAAGGAAGCTGCAAAGAAAGCCCACATGTAGTAAAGTTCAAACTGAGTTCAAACTGACTGAGTTCAAAACCAGTTCCATATATTAGTGCTGGTACCTTTGGCAAGTCACTTGTCCTCCTGAACCTAGTTCCTCAGCTATAAAATGGGGATAAAACCTACCTCTTTGGGTTCTTGTGAGGATAAAAAAGGATGATGTATATAAAATTCCTAGTCCGAGGCTGGGCACATGGTATGCACGAAATGAGAACTGAGAGCTCAGTAGGTCCCTTGGTGGGTAATGAGATGAGAGGAGGGGCTGGCTTGAAGGAGACGGTAACTGGGCTGGGCTGAAAAGAGCTAGGTCTGAGATCCCAGAGGAAGGCAGGGGTCAAGAGACGCATGTACATGCAGAGGAAAATGAGACAAGTGTGGCAGTAGCAGAGGGTTCATGGATGGGGAAAAGGGAGAAGGACTGTAGGGACAGAGAACAGCAAACTGGCCAGTGCCCGGCTTCAGAGTTTTGACTGTCACCTAAAAATAACAGAGACCTGCTAAATGTTTTCCAACAGGCAGTGACAGGTGCAAAGTAGTGTTTAGAAAGCTTCCCTTTGCATTATCATCTTCCCAGGATGGTGGACAGTCAGGATTTGCAAAACGACATGGGGATCCCATGAATAGTTGTGTTTCCCTGGCAATTCCTATATTGGGGTCATTTCAAAAGTATATTCTGGAGACTTTTTCCGGTCCCGGATTCTACATGCAGTGCAGGAAGGAAAAAAAAAATACAAACTGGAGGGTGGTTCTGCAAAACTTTTAAGCTGAACAAGAGAAACTTTGACTAAAACACTGTTTTTGTGCAGGTGGCTTTATGCTCTGAAGGATTCAGAGCCTGCTGATTTTTGAGGTCTGTTCATGACATCTCTCACAGCATGTATATTACTTGAAAAAACATACCCATAATGCTAAAAATACTCCACAGTCTAGCTTGACTGCAGGCTGTCAGAATGTTATATTCTGATTTTTATACTTCCTGCTGATATTTGGACATTTTCATGAGTATAATGTTTACCCTTATTTTGTTTTTCTTTATAAAAGTAGATTGCAGATGAATAAGGCTTAAGAAGGGCTGCCTCGGAAGGGATTTGTTTTATAACCCACCATTTCTCAGTTGTTCTGGATAAATGGTTTTGTTCATCTGTGAGCTGATTCCAGGTCGAGGCTGTCTTGCACAGGGGCGAGAAGTCCTGAACTTGGAATCAGCGCCACAGATAGAACCAGCAATCGACAGTAGTTCTCTTTGGGAAGAGTCTCACTTCTCAGGAGAGCTACTCCCTCTGCCTGGCCCAGCAGAGCCCCACACATCGGTTGGAGATAATTGGTGCCATGATTTGTCATAGAAGGTCTGGGCTGGAAGGTCGCTCTGGGACATGACAGTTCATCACCTCATTTTACAGAGATGAAAAGTGAGGCCTTTAGGGTTTCAATCTAAAACTAGAATGTAGCAATGTGACAAAGGTTAGTATTTTGACCACACTTTGCAGTCACCTTTCTGGACACATGAGTCTTGCCTTGACCTAGTGTTTAACAAGCAGCTCCAGGCGGAATACACAAGCTTCCCCTATGTAATGAACACCCTCGGATCCCAAAGAGACCAGTGACTAGGATGGAGGTGAGGTGTGTTGGCCACTTTAACCAAGTTTATCAGAACAACCACGGACTAATTATTTTTGTTTCTGTATTCAGAATTCAATGAACACAATTGTCCAAAATAATTAGCAGGAAGTAGAGAAGCTATGTGTAAATATGGACATATATGTGGATGCAAGAACGTTTTTCTCTCTCGGACCCAGTGTGCCCCTCGTATCTGGCCAATATTTGGGAATGCCACCTTTTATGTATGAGGAAAGGAAAAACTATTCTGGGTTAAGGCACTTATATAAGGTCTAAGGCCGCAATCATGAATGCTCTAGCATCCCTGTAGGCTGGATAGCTTGTGGAACCGTATCATATGAACAGTATGTACCTGTGCAAAATGGGATAACAGCGACATATTGCAAATGAATTAACCAACAAACAGCCGGAGGGAAGAAGAAACAGGCCACTAAGAATGTATTATGGTTGCAGTTCACTGCAGTGCTTACTTCCATTCAAACTGTACATAAAACATAGCACATAATATAATAACCCCATAGGCTGGTCTGTACTGCACCCCAGGCATCCTGCCGTCTTTCAGCCCAAGAAATCCTCTTTCTATGTAACATTATCTATTTAAATAAATTCCATTATAAAGCCAGCCTTCCGCTTTTCTTGACCATCTTCTCTCGCTAGCACGTTTGGAGTGATTGCACCGTCCTAACTTAGCAGCACCCGTGGGGACACGTCTCAAAGCAGAGACACCCCTCTGGGCCGGGGCAGGAAGGGCAGCACGCAATCAACGTGAGTCTGGGCAAAGCAAGACGTAAAGCACAAAATCGCCTCTGTAGTTTCTCATTTTTTTTTTTTTTTTAACTTTGCTCATTTGAAGTGCATCTAGCTTTCAGGTACGCCTCAGGCGAAACCTAATGAATGTCATTTGAGTCAAAAAGAGGATAAACACATGCCCAGCACCTGTGATCACTCACCTATTTAATGCACCAGTGAGAATGACTGAAAAGCAGGATCTCCTTAGACCAGTTCTGCTTTTGACAGATTTTAATATGAAGGACGGTGGCTAACGAACATTGCCAGCTCTTCTAGAAGCATGACCATGGATAGACCGAATGCCCAACACAGAACATAGAGGAGGCACTTTTTTTTTTCCCTTCTCGGAACACCAGGTGAAATTTTGGGGAAAAATCCCCAACGAACGAAAACAAACAAACAATCAAACCAACCCGCACTGCTCACCTCTGAGACTGAGCCACCTTGTCAGCTGATCCATTTTATGTTTGAATTGTTCGTCTGTCTAGCGCTCCCAGGAAGAGACGGTGTTGGATGTCTGGCACGTTGCTAACACTTAACAAACAACATTAATCCTTATCATATGACTTAACTGAAGGCCTGCACAGGAAACTACCGGACAAGGTTTCGTCTGTCCTTCCTGCCTGGAAGGGGTATTTCTACTTATTTGGACAACTGTCACCCACCTGGGAAATGGATGACTGCTCAGCTCTGGGCTCCTCACCTCTCTTAACTTCCCTATGTATACACACGTGACTGTACACAGATGTGACTTCTAGGTCTCTTTCCTTGTCGGCATTGCATACAAATGCCTATTCTTTCCCTCTTTAGATAATGAGCTCCTTGTGTGCAGAGACTGTGCCATTCACACATTCAGAACCCTCCCAGGGGCCCCTCACAGAATGTGCCTTAATCCTCCGTAGTTCAAGTCCCCAGAAGGACTCACCACCAAGAACTTCAGACCGGCCCCCAAACTTAAAGGACTCATGACAGTAGAAACAATAAGCGCAAAATGACCTGTTCTGGAGAGAAGACAGTGTACCCCAAGCCAAATATCGATGACTTGAATGTGACTCCAAGGGCTCATTCTTCTCTCAGACTCTTTTTTTCTTTCCTGATGCTGAAACCTCGGGCACTGTAACAATCGGATGATGAATGGCCCCGTAAATAAATATTTACCGAGGAGGCATAAAAAGAAATTCAGACACAGCCTCTCCCTCCAGGAGGTCCCAGTTTAGGCAAATGAAGACGTATGCACACGAAGAGACAATTCTTAAAAGAGGCAATAAATACTGCAATAGGTACAAACGAAAAGCTCTGGGGGTCGGAGGGAAGGAAGGCTTGGGGGTCAAAGGCTGGGCTCTGGAGTGTGCTCATCCAGGAGGGCGTGACCCACGACTCCAGGCTGAGCCAGGCCACAGGGGACTTTGCCGCCTGTGGCTGGTTCTGTAGCCCTGGCAGAGGCCACTTAAAGGCTTACTCTAAGGACTAAAGAAGCTGCAAGCCTCAGAGTGAAGAGAATTCCGTGCGCTCCCTAATTGCCTAATTATCATGTTCCAGGCTCCCAAGACTGTGCTTTGACTGTGGGTTCTTTTCCGATGGAGGGGTTAGAGCCTGGTGGGAAAGCGCTCTCAGCTCGTGCTCAGGGCTTTGGCTTGCCTTCTCTCTCTGTTTTAGCAAGGGCTCACGCAGATCCTCAGTTTTAACTCTGTCCTCCCCCCAAAGACTCCCTCGGCCTTCAGTTTGTATCCTGTGGCTCCTTTTGGTACATACCACTGGGGACCCTGCCCAGGGCCCTCCCCACCCCCACCTGCTGTGCTGGGGGGACTCGCAGCTGCTCCCCGTCTCCAGCTGGGGCCAACCCTGGGGTGTAGTCTAGGCTCTGGAGCTTTCCTGGGCTCAGGCAGAAGCCATGATCCAGCCAAGGCCCGCCCTTGCTGAGCTCTGAGAATGCGCCTCCAGTAATCCCAGCCCCAGGCTCTGCTTCGAGGGAACCTGACCTCGAAGTTTTTAAAACCTGATTTCTCAGGTGTCTTTATTTCACATGAGGCAAGTTATTATTACCCATCAGTTATCACTCTTGGAGCTGAGGCTCCAACACATGGTGTCACGTGGTCAGTAATGAATGTGACCTCTATCCGTACAAGCCGAGGCTCCATTCGCAGTATCCACCATACTTTCATGAGCTCATCTGCTCCCCCTGCAGGGCTGGGATCAGGCTACAGGATCTGGGGGGGCCTGTCCCTGATTCTGGGCTGCCTGTGTGAAAGCCAAGCCCCTGATGTATTCAGCGGGGCAGGGAGGGAGGCGCAGAGACGTGAGTACTTGTGGTGCTGGAGAACCGATCTGAGAACTCCCTGGGACTAGGTGGTGGACAGGCTTGGAGCTTTGGGTGAGAGAAGACAGCTTAAAATTGATAGCAAAGTGGCCTTTGTTTGGGGCTGTTTATTGTGAGATATTTATACCTACCTCAATTGTCATTAAAAGTCAGGGGCAGTGACTTACAGAGAGAGAGAGAGAGAAAGAGACCACGACAGTGATGGGACGAGCACCTTTGCGTGGTCCTGCGGTGCCAACCCGGCTACACCTTGTGAATGAGTTAATGACAGCTGGCAAATCGACATGCCCAGTGGAAATTTGCACTCACCTACCCTGATGCAGCATTATCATTTAAGGTCAGGAGAGGCCACTTTTGCCACCGCAGCTCCTTTCTGTTCTCTGAAAACACTCAGGGCTGTTGCTGAGCAATTTCTCCCCCACACAATAGTGCCTTCCTGTAAATGACTTCAGGGGTTTGCCTTTCCTGTTTCTTTACTGTGCGTGAAAGATACAGGAGGGAACGGTAATTAAACATTCGGAGCAGGGTGCCGTGGGCATGCCGGCAGGGGCTTTGGCCCCTCTTTTATGTTCTCCCATGGCTGAGCCACGACTGGCTAAACACAAGACAGGTGACAGCGAGCTCCTCCAAAGCGTATGTGAAATGACACCGATCACCAGGAGGAGTCTGGCGCCACATCACTTCCCGGGCCTGGGGACTTTGCAGTTACATAGTTAATCTAAGGCTACCCTTGGAGGCGGAAGATAAAGCAGGAGGCATTGTGTCATCTCTGCGCCGCAGTGGGCCATGGCCATAGAGCTGTAAGACCACACGGTGTTTCTCTGGGTATAGTCTTAGATGCGTCCATCGCATCATGGACCTGTACGTGACTTTTCATCGTCACTTACAAAATGCCCTGCTCCTAGTGGGTATATGCCTACATCCTACGAGCTGATTCGGTTTTCAAACACGCAGAACCATAATCTATGCCCAGCGAACGCTGGTTTTGTACCTGCAGGCTTTGCCACACTTAGCACAATCTTCATTGAACAACGATCCTCTCTAGCCTTAGTATCAGGGAAAGAGATTTATTTATTTATTCATTTATTTTATAATTGCATCTTGTCTTGAGCAAAGTCCCTCTGTGCTGTGGGTATCTGACTGAGGCTCTGGGTTTGAGCCCTGGGCTAGGAAAGATGGCTCTCTGGGCAAACGCTCCTGCCCTGGGGTTGGCTGCAGAAGCTGCAGGAGGCAGCCCAGTACCCCAGCACAGGGTATGGCCCCCACGTTCAGCAGATGCAGGGTGAGTGTGGTTCCACCATACACTAGCTGCGTGACCTCTGACAAAGCAGTTTTCATGGGTAAGCATCCATTTTTAATGAAGGCAGTCTATTTTATCAGATTGTTGATATCCAGTGGCAAGATGTATGTGATATCCTAAGTCAGAATTTACTAATTCCAGGTGCATGATAAATGGCATTTACTACTTTTCATAGATAATTTTCAAAAGAATGGCTAGTAATTTATTCATCTATTACCCAGTCAAGGGAATTTCCTTGCACACAAGTATTTAAAAACATGGGTTGAATGAATGAATATGCAGCAATATCATTTTTCCCCTTAAAACACTTTTGCATTTATTATCTAATGTAACAATAAATGTAAGGATGTGACCCTAAAATTGCCCAACTTAGTGCACTGTGTATTTCTTGCTTCTGAAACCTTGCCCTCCTGTTCATGCCCACTGTCACAATTCTAGTTTACAAAGACATTTAGAACTGAGTTTAATAATGTTCTTTAAGAGCATGGTCCCTGCAGCCAAGTGTCTTGTGAATCTAGGTTCCACCCTCCCTGGCTGTTCTTTGGGCAAGTTTTTTAAATCACTCCCAGCCTCAATTTCCCCCATCTGTAAAATGGGGACAATAGTAGAAGCCTCCTCATGTGACTGTTGGGAGGGTTAAGTCAGGGTCTCCATGTAACACCCTGAGAACAGAGTCTTGCAAGAGGCAAGTGCCCTTGCCCTGTCTATGCCTGCACACCTGGCTGCTCTGTCCCAGTATTGCTCTGGGTACAGGAACCGCAATGGGGACCAGCCCCAGTCTCTGCTCAAGGAGCTGACATTCCGTGCCTTTTCCTTTAAATTCATTCCTTCCCTCAGTAACAGGCTAGGCTTTGAATAGAGCAGGTCTGATCATTTCACTTCTTTAATGAAAAGTCTGTGATGGTCTTGCATTGTCTGCCAAGTATTAGGCAGCCTCCTCAGGTCTGGTACAAATGTCCTAAGAAATGCTGTCCAGCATTGCTCCCTTTGATCTTTCCTCTGCTCTCTCTCTGGTCACCCTTAAATTCTTGCTGACCCTGGAACATCCACAGCCACTCTGTTTTCCAGCTCCACCCCTCTGCTCTAGTGTTTCCATCTCTCCAATGGGAATGGCCACAGGGCTCCCCTCCGCCTCTTACCACTCCCCCAGGCGACGGGTCCCTCTAGGGAATTGGACTGGACCAGCCACTGAACTCCAAATTCCTGCCATACTCCCTGTGCCGCCATGGACTCCTCCTTTTATGCTGATTTTATGTCTCATTTACTTATTTATTAAAAAAGTAACACATTTCCTATGGTTCAAAATTCAAAAGCTACAAAGAAAAATGTTTCCCAGATGACATCCTTACCCCCTGGATGCCTTATGTTCTGCCCCACAGGCAACCAACGTTTCCAGTGCTTTGTGACTCCTTTTGGATATATATGGTGTATATACATGTTTAGATATCCCATTGTCTTCTTTTTACACAATTGGAGTGTTTTGTATACTATAGGCGTCATTCTCCGTTTTGCTTTCTTCTTGTCACAATATATCATGGAGAAGATCCCATGTCCCTTTGTAAGGAGGTTCCTTCCCTTTGTGACTGTGTTGCACTTCATTGTGCGGATGGACTGTAACTTAGTCAATGGTAGCCATTCAGTGGTTTCCATGTTTCTACTATTACAGTCAATGCTGGGGTGTATTTTCTTCATTCTGTACACACATAACACCTGTAACTCGCTGGTGAGAGGGAGTATGCATTTGTGATTGTGACAGATGACATGTGGATTTACACTCCCACCAGCCACATGCCAGTGCCAGGTCTTCTCTCTTGATAATATAACGTGTTACCATAGTTGTTAATTTCCTTCTAATCCAATAGGTAAAAAATGACATCTCAGGTTGTGTAATTTGTATATGACTCTATACCTAGAGAATCAAGGGAAAATCCCTCATTTTTCTAGTGTCTTGTCTGATTGCAGCCATTTCAGTAATAACGGGGATAGTGATTGTCTTTGCCTTATTCCTGATTTAATGGGAGGGCTTCTAGCCATTCCCCTTTAGGCTTGATAACTAGTTTGACAGCTAAGATATTACATTTCTATTTATACTTCTTTTTTTAGGTTTTTTTTTTTTTTTTTTTTCTTAGAGACAAGGGCTTGCTATGTTGTCCAGGCTGGACTCGAACTTCTGGACTCAAGCAATCCTCCTGCATCTGCCTCCCAGAGAGCTAAGACTACAGATGTGAGCCACCTAACCTGGGTGAGGTTTTTTTTTTTTTGGAGGCAGAGTCTTGCTCTGTTATCCAGGCTAGAGTGCCATCATGTCATCGTAGCTCACAGCAACCTCAAACTCCTGGGCTCAAGTGATCCTCCTGCCTCAGCCTCCCAAGTAGCTGGGACTACAGGTGCATGCCACAACACCCAGCTATTTTTTTCTGTTTTTTGTAGAGACAGGATATTGCTCTTGCTTAGGCTGGTCCTCCTGACCTCAAGCAATCCTCCAGCCTGGGCCTCCCAGAGTGCTAGGATTACAGGCGTGAGCCACCGTGCCTGGCCTATCCTTCAAATTTCTACTCCATCATCACTTCCTGAGGAAACCTTTCCTGATCCTTTAACAAGGTCAATCTCCCATTATAGGCTTTCATAGTGGCAAAACACTTGCCTTCAGAGCTTTGCCCAATTGCGATCTTATGTTTATTTGTGTGGTTACTGGACTCATAGTTCTCTTCTCATTTATGAGCCCCATCGCTTGTTTTTGTCCAACCTCGAATCCCTAGGGTATAGTAGAGAGCCTGAATTGTAGAATACACTCAATAGAGTATAATTGGATGTTAATAATAGACATTAATGGTAGGAAAGAAAAGCAACTCCTTAATTTTTAGTCCTGGTTCTCCTACTAAGTGACTTACAAGGTATTGGGGATTACATTTCTTTGATCTTTAGTTTTCTTATCCTATTAATATAAATAATGAGAATAGGACTCAAAGAATATTATAAGTACAAATAGTAGATACGTATGACTATAGGTGGTAGGGGTTAATTTAAAGGGTATTTGAAATGCTTCAGATTTCTTTGATGAACTATGTTACTGGTGTATTTGACACTAAGAATTTCAGCTGCACAGGCTGATTTCTCAATTCTACTCCATCAGTTGCTAGAGGTTGAGCATCCCTAATTGGAAATGCTCCAAACATGACATCACAAGTGGAAAATTCCACACATAAGTATTTAACACAAATTGTTTCATGCACAGTATTATTAAAATCTTGTATAAAGTGACTTTCAGGCTATGTGTATAAGGTGCATATAAAGCATAAATGAATTTCATGGTAGGCTTGGATCCCACCCCCAAGATATCTCACTATGTATATAAATATTCCAAAATCCCCCAAAACCCCAAACCTGGAACACTTCTAGACCCAATCATTTCAGATAAGGGATACTCAATCCATATATGTATATTTAGGAATAATTAATGGATGAAAAAAACATATTCATAATAATTTCCACTTTCAAAAAGATGTACACTTTTATACATGCTTGCTTTAAATGCAGAAATATAGGTATTTATACATTTTAATAATAATAATGTTTTTTGTATGGTACTTCTACAGTTTGCACTGAACTTTCATAGACATTATTATTATGGTCTCATTTTATAAATGAAATAACAGACTCATTTATGATTAAGTGAATCGCCTAAAGTCATAGATCTAGTAAAGGAAGTGCTGACATATGAACAGAGAGCCTCTGGTCTGAGTTTAGTATTCAGTGCCAACTCCCTGGGCAAACTCACATCACCTGCCAATTTTTTAGGCAGCTTCCTTCTCATTGTGTCTGCATATAATTTAGAGAAAAAGGGGCTTCCTTTCAAACAGGTGATTGTGAGGTTCTCTGGGCTGCACGTTGCAGCCTTTGAATCGTTTGAGGTTGAGTTTCAGCAGATTCCTGAAGGTCTTTTGGATCCCAACTGGGGACAGGTCGTCTCTCTCTCAAACTAGTGTTTTGACCAGATGCTATCAGCAATAATGACAAGCAAAATAGTTACTACCTTGGTAAGGTATTGAGTGCCTGCTCCATTTCAGATGCTGTTCTGGATCCATTTTTTTTTAAAAAATCCATTCATTGTATGTAGCTTTTATGACAATCCTGCAAAGTTAAGTATATTATATCCATTTTAAAGATCAAAGACATGGACTTGCCCAAGGCCACATTGCCTGGTAACAGAAACAAGAGCCCAAACCAAGTCTCTCTGGGTCTAAGTTCTTCCCAGTATAGCCCTGTCTCTTTAAGTCATACGAGAAGATCTAAGTACAAAAGAGAGAGAGTGATCTTAGACAAGGCATCTATCCAGCTAATATGCATTGTGCTGGCCACACCACTGTTCAGGCCAGAATCTTTTCTGATTGGTTAGGAAGCAAGCTACATCTGTTGGTACATATTTTTACTCTAACCCCAGATATTAAGTACGTAGTTAGGACCTTATTGATTGCTCATCAAACTTATTGACTGCCTTGTTGATTGCTGAATCAAACATTTCTGAAAAATTAGGTTGTATTAGTTTGCTGAAACATCCCTGCAAATTTCTTACATTTCTGGCTACTATGAATGGGCTCTAATAGACCAAATCTTTGAGTTATATGTAAATATTAAAGAATGAATAAAATAGTCACATTCTCACTCTTACTCGAAATTATGATTGGGTGTGAGAAAAAAAAAAAAAGGTGTAGATTTGCCCCATAGCAGTTCAAAGGAGTGGCTGAATTTGAGGTTCACCTCTGTGTCGTCATTGGCTAACAGAACAATGCAGGTCCTCAAACACGCTAGAATAATCCTGTCCTTCCAGGGGCTGCTTTGCTGAGAGCTGTCTTTTCCCTTCTTCTGCCTATGAGACTGAGGTATGCTAAAGGCAGAGGAGAAGAAGGGGAAGAAATTCTGCTGGGGAGCAGTAGTGGAGCAAGACTTGGTGCCACCTTCTTAATAGGTTGCACAGATCGACTATTTAAAATTCTCACTCCTTTCTCTGGTCCTTACTTGTGTTTCCCTGGAGCCATGTCCCCTTCCTTTCTTTACTTCACCCCCACGTGACATGCTATATATTTACTTTGTCACTGTTTGTCTTCTGCCTTGAGAATGTAAGCTCCAAAGGGAAGGTCCCCTCCTTTTTTTTTTTTTTTTTTGTAAATTTCTATTGCAAAGCTCCTAAAATAGTACCTGGCATATAACAGGTACAATACATAGTCATTGAATGAATGAACCGATGAATATATTAATAAGATAGGACTTCTTTCACGTTTACATACTAATAAAACCTTAAAAGCAGCTGTGATCTACCTTAAGAACAAATTCCCCATTATCAAATCAAAGGTCATGAAGTGGTTGTCCTACGTGTGGCATATTCTGGTATAATAGAATGGCCAGAAGAAACAACTTTCATATGCTTTGGGTATTCAGTTGTGAATGGAATAAAAATAATGATGATTTTATTTATCACAAATATCAATCAATGGTATGAGTAATAAGAAATGGAAGATATAGTGTTCTTTTCTATGCTTGTTCTCTTTGGTTTTTTTCTTATAACTCATATTTACTATTTGCAACGTACTATTCTACATGCTTTACATATAATAATATGTATTTTGAAATTAAATATTATATATTTGTATATATAAAACTTACAATGTCTGACACATGGCATGCACTACATAAATATTTATTTATTTTCAATCAATACTTATTTAAAAACAGCATAAGGTCAATCAATCCATAAAAAAGATGCCTAACCTCACTTGTTAATAGAAAAATGCAAGTCAAAAACCACAGTGAAATATACCACTTCATGCCTACTAGCTTAGCCATAATGGGAAGAAAAAATGAAAAGAAAAAAGAAAATAACAAATGTTGGGGAAGATGTGAAGAAATTAGAACCCTCAGGCACTGCTGGTGGGAATCTAAAATGGTGTAGCCACTTTGGAAAACAGTCTGGAAGTTCTTCAAATGGTTAAACATAGAATCATCATATGACCCAGCAATTCCACTCCTAGATATATACCCCTGAGAAATGGAAACATGTGTCTGAACGAAATCTGTACACAAATGTTCATACCAACATTATTTATAATAGCCAGGAGACAGAAACAACTCAAACATCCATCAACTGAAGAATGGACAAACAAAATGTGGTATTTGCATTCAATGGATTATTATTCAGCCATAAAATGGAACACACCGTGCCACGTGGGTGGATCTCAGAGAAATTACGCTAAGCAAAAGAAGCTGGACCCAGTGATCACATATTGTACAATTCCCTGTAAGAAACATCCACTATAAGTAATTCCATAGAGACAGAAAGCAGACCGGGGGGCTGGGTGGGAAAGAGGAAGTGACTGCTTAATGGGTATAGAGTTTTCCTTTTGGGGTGATGAAAATGGTTTGAAACTAGAAAGAGGTGATGGTTACCAGCACTGTGAATATATTTAAATGCCACTGAATTTTACACTTTAACATGGTTAGTGGTTCATTTTATGTCATGTAAATTTTACCTCAAAAACAAAAACAAACAAACACAAAAACCCAAAATTATATGAGGCAAGTATGATTATGATCTCAGTTTCTTTCAAATGAAAATACTAAGGCACGTATAGGTTAAGTAACTTGCTTCAGGTTTCACAGGAAGTTAGAAAAGCCAAAAGTTAGAAGAAAAGCCAACACAGGAATCCAGACAAGAGTCTGATTCAGAACACATCCTCAAACTACATACTAGAATTTCCCATATTATTCCTTTCTTCTCTTCTTTGATTTGATTCAAGTGACAACAAAAGCTGCGACCCAGCTCTGTAAGGGGAAGTGTGGAGAAGGAACGAGATGATCCCATATATACTCAGAGCGAGTGCATTCATGTGTATGATTAAAGAACAATGCCACTTGGTTCTGCAATATTGTGAAATCCCAACAAGGATGCCAGCTTGTGAGAGCTACTGAAGACTGCTCAATGGGTTTAATTGTTGAAACTTTCTCACTGTCTAATAAGTACGTCATTACGTGAATTAACTTCAAGTCATCTTGCTCTTTGGTAATCAGTAAGATTTACGATGACACCTAGCATGAACTATATAAGCTCTACTTTGTATACACATATTGATAGCCATATTACTAAAGTGTTAACCATTATTTATATATATCTATCTCAGTTCATTTCTTCTTTTTCTGAGGGATCACACCAGATAATGTCCAAAGGAAGTTCAAATCATGTTAGAACAGAAAATAAGATGTCTAAGGTTTCAGGCAGGTGGCGATAGGAGCAAAACATGACTAAAAACCTATGGATAATTGAACAAACTGTTGGCTGACAAATTATTTAACCTTTGTGAATGACAGAACCAGAAAATCTGGCTTTGACTCATTATTATTAGCCAGCTATCTTCTAGGTCTCTTCATGGACCTAGACAAGGTGAAACAATGACACTTTGAGAGATATACCAAATTACTCCAAGAGAACTCTGGCACCATTAAATGGTAAAAATTATTTAAAAATCTTTTAAATAAAAACAAATGATACACACCAGTTGAGTTTCCAGAGGCTCTTTTTGGAGTCTTTATATATACACATACACACACAAACACACATGCACACACACACACACACACACACACACACACACACACACAATTTTTGATTATTTTATACTTTTTCATGTTTTAAAGCAATAAACCTTATCTTTAGAGGAAAGACTATTATTTTGTTTATTCAGTGAAGTTACCATTATATAAATCGACTTGGGACAGGCTCCTTAGTTTTATATACTAAATATAAGAGATTCTGGTTCCAATGGAAATGTCAAAAAGTATTTTTATTCTGGCTCTTTCCCTGTGGGGTATGTGTTGTGACATTATAATTTTCCTTATAAATATTGGGAGCTGTGGATGAAATGTAAGTGTCTATTTTTTTTGTTTTAGCAACTTTCTGTATGTCTACTAACTTGCCAATCACTCATTTCTAACTGCATAACTTCTATCTGAATTTTAAGTCCCTTAAACATCCTCCTACCAAATCACCTAAGTTTTAAAGACACTCTTCAATGCTGCTTGTTTTCAGGAAGCTTTCTCCAGTCAAGTTTCTGCCATGAAGAATTGAAGTACTGACTGGCCATCTCAACTTTTAATTTAGTAAGTGATTCTTTACTATTAAAATGCTACAGAAAGTATGCTATTTGGGGATTCAGTTAAAATTTACCACTGAGCTGAGTTTTACCTACATTCTTTACCAAATACCACTGAAATAGATGTTAGCTTTTCTAGGAAGCATTCACTTATGATCCTAGCCAGTGGTATCCCTCTCCAACTCTTCCCCGTTTCTTCCTTCCTCTTCTCTCTCCTTACTTCCTTCATGCCATAAATCTTGACTGAAAATCATCCATGAGCTAGACACTGTGTCAGGCACTTTGCCAACTACTCCTGCCTTCATGGTTTCTAATCTTCCATGGCTTTTCATTGCCTTGCTGGTAGTGAATTCATACCATTTACACTACACAGAGTGTGTTGGGTTCAAGAACTCTTTCTGACTTGTGGTTGAAAGAGATGGACATGGGGACTTAGAGATGGGACAATTAGTACCAGGCTCAAGGGAGTAGTGGATGAATCCATAAAGAGAATAGAGAATATTGGATCTTTGCGGAGGCAAGTACAATGGGACTAGAGTTTGAGTAGCTTATAATATTTAAGATCACATTCTGAGAAACTGCCAAAAACCACAAAAACATAAAAATTTGTTAACATTGATATGCCTACTGAA
This sequence comes from Microcebus murinus, assembly GCF_040939455.1. Lineage (NCBI taxonomy): Eukaryota > Metazoa > Chordata > Mammalia > Primates > Cheirogaleidae > Microcebus > Microcebus murinus. The sequence continues at coordinate 47,133,198 of NC_134122.1, read as the reverse complement.
GTATTTAGGAGGAAATGTCTGCAACTCGCTTTGAAATGCATCAAATAAATACGAGGGCTTGTTAGATGGACAGAGGGACCGATATGTGATATTACAGTATTATCACAATGCTGATTACTGACTCTAAGAGGTGGGTTGATGGATGTCCACTATAACATTCTTCCAACTTTCCAGTATGTTTGAAAATTTGTATAATCAGAATTGGGAAAGAATGCAAGTTATAATGTAAAAAGGCAATAAAAAAAGAAATGTCCCCTTATTTTATCCGCTGATCAATATATAAGCAGACTGTGATCTATCAATAAAGCCGTTTGTGTGTGTGCATGTGTGTATGTTAGTGAAAAAAGGCCCATTGGTTAGTAACATCCATGAATGTTGACCAGGTTCAAAGGACATCCTGCTATATCGGGCTAAAATGCATTCATCTCACTTGTACTCTGCCTTGTCTATGCATAGTGAAGGAAATGCTTGTCTAATTGGGAGGGAGTGGTTTTGGAAATTGCAATTCATCTGAAGCTTAAATGAAAATAAGCATGAAATTGAGCTACGTAGTTTCTGAATGAATTTCACAATGAAGCTGTTGGATCAGAAATGATCAACTTTAAACCTGAAACCCCCTCTGTAATTTTTTGCTCAAATGCTAAGAAACGTTTTGGGGAATGTACCATGACTTTGTGATTATTTTGGCCATTACAAAGCCATTATTGGAAGGCCAACATTTATTCCATGGACACTCATCATTTATGTGGAAGTTGGTATTACTAAGACACTTCTAGCAAGGTGGGATATGCTGAAGAGTGTCTGAAACACTTAATGCATCTGGATCAATAAAACATATTTCAATTTGCGAAGTCAAGAGTGAAGGGCATTACCAGAAACAACTACATAATAAAGCTGTTAAATCACTGCCGACTTCATGAATGAAGTGACATCTGATTGATGCACAATGAAGGAAATACGTGACAAAGACTAGGAAATGGCTTTTATTCTTGAATCTGAGCAATGCAATTTGTAAAATGAAGCAATTAACTTTAAAATACCTTCCACCTATCTGAATTCTTTTGAGTTCACTCAGTATCCAGCTTTAAAAGAATGAAGGAACTATGCTAGTGCTTAAAGTAAATTTCCCATATTTTCACCTAGGAAAATATTCATGAAATTCCTAATTGCCATAGTGATTTAGGATGACCAGATAAGTACAATCTTTGGAAGTATATTTCTTCCCTGGAAATGATATAAGCAGAGAACTCATGAATCATGATGGATATGACTCCTTAGGTATGGAAGACAAGGGAACAGACATTTGGAAGTCACCAAATGTCTTCTCAGACTCTGTTTTCTGTGTAACATTTATTGTTTATTTATCATACCATTGTTAGTGATTAGTATTCCTTCTTTTTATATTCTTTTATATAATATATATATTATACATATAAATATATAAAAGAACATATTCTTTTATATAATATATATTATATATAGAAATATATATTTTTATATAAAAGAATATAAATATATAATATATATATATTTTTTTTGCAGGGGTAAAACACTTAGAATGCTATGATTTCTTACTGCTGGTCATTTGACTAGAAGACCACTTGCAAGCCCCCAGAGGAAGGGATGTTTCTTTGTTCACTGCTACATGCCTGTGCTGACAACAGTCCCTGGCACATAGGAGTTTAGTAAGTATTTGACAAATGAATGATGACATTAATGACTGGATATTACAAGCAAATCTGGAATTATTTCTTGTTCAGAGGGACTGAAGAATAAGATCATATTCTAAAAGCATAACCATTGTTTCTGACATAATCCTTGATCATTTCTTCATTTACGTTGCCTATTGTAGTCTATGTTTTATTATAAGTTTCCAAATTCTAGAGAACAATGAATTTACCTTAATCAGACATTTTTTAGCTTTCGCATCATGACTTATACCTTAAATAAAGTATCATATACACTCTCCTTAAAGCTGTGTAGGTAAATTCTTTAAAATGACTGAAAGCAAAGCAGTTGCTAATTTCTCCATCAAGGCAGGGCCCATATCAAAATTTGAAGCAAATCAGATCATATCCTTGCCCTTCCTTTTTTCAAGTCTTTCTTTCAAGATCTACTTCTAGTCCTCTGTACTATGGAAAAGGATTGAAACAAAGGTCAATATGATCAGTTTGAAAATTAAGTTTTTTATGGCTTAGAGGCAAGATGTAATTTCTTCCATTATCCCTTCTCCTTTTAACTTAATCTAATTTGATAAATATTGATTTTGTATTGAACCTTTGCATAGAGGAAGGAAGAAGAAGATACAGGTGAATTAGACATGTTTCCTGAAGATAAAGAGTTTGCAATCTATGTAGGGAGATACACACATGCTGGCTAGTTTTTATACAAGAAACAAAAGAGGTAAAAGGATATTCATTTATTTTATTTCTTTCAAATTTAAAATCAGTTAAATTCTACACAAAAAGGCAATGTTTTATAATGTTGGAACTTAGAGATATATTTAATTTATAAGAAAAAGTAATATTTTCATTTAATAACAAAAATAGCTGTTACCTACATTTGGCTAGAAATTGCATTTTTCAAGTCACTGACATACTATTGACATTGGGGAAAAAAAGAAAAAAAGTTTCAGTATGTTGAATTTACTTTACAAAACTTATGAGAGTTTAAAATTTAAAAAAATACATTTTTAAACAGAATCTACCATTAAATTTATTCTAAGAAAACTAGAAATTTATAATAAAATTATATTAAACTTCTAACTCTTTAGATATTAAAAAAATACTTTAGATATAAAAAAATACTTTTAGATATTAAAAAAATATTCATTTGGTCATAGAGATAATATTTAAATAAAATATGTATTTATAAATAAAAACTCATAGGATAAGACCAAAGTTTTATTGAGAGATAAATTTTTCATGATGAATGGTTTCCCTGTACTAAGAGAAACAAAGAAAATAAATATCTTAGCATTCGATTTAAGAAGGTGAAAAAAGAGCAAAGATAAAACCTCAAAAAATAGAAAGAAAAAAACAATAAAGTAAAATAATAAATTCACTTGAACACAGAAAACAAAAGTATAATAGTCTGTAAAACCATGACAGAATATATTAATTTTTTATGAGGGAGATTAAGGGAAAAAGATACAAGTAAAAATCACCATATCAATACATAAATTAGAATATACACAATGATGGATGAATTTTCTGTAGGAATACTGTCAAGTGTAAACCTTTTTCATTTTAAGTGAATGTCTTGAAAATATTTTATGTCATGAATTGAAAAGTGTTTGCTGAATAATCCTGGAGTATCTGAAGAATATTGATAGAATACAGGCAACTGGAAAGATTTAGGTTGGCTGCTCATAATCCAAAATTTTATGCACATTATTCATTCCCACACTATTCACTAAACAGTATATGGGCGTGGTGGGTCTGAACCCTGAGTCCAGAGACCTGGGTCTTGCTGCAAATGAAAAACTCCCTCTCTGGGAGGACATGGTATCACTTCTGTCTGACATTTTATTCAAAGAACATAGTAATTGAGGATTTGGAAAAAAACTGCCTGATTGTTACACACGGCACAAGCACATCACCATGACTTTTATAATGGAAGTGACTTTAGAATTTTCCAGAGGGGGCCACAGGCTCAAAGTTATAAATGACTAGACCAAGTGCACATCACAGTTAAGGGCACTGCCTAATTCCCTGTTTTATTCAAATTCATCAGACTGTCTTTTTTTCTTTACCTCCCTTTTATGAAACAAACATAGGTTTTATTTATTTTTTTTAGGTATTTTATTTTATCTTATTTTTTTATTTCGGCATATTACGGGGGTACAGATTTTAAGGTTTCAATAAATGCCCTTTCCCCCCTCCCCCCACAAGTCTGAGTCTCCAGCATGACCATCCCCCAGATGGTGCACATCTCACTCATTATGTATGTCAAACATAGGTTTAAAAAAAAACAAAAGCGTTTCCCAAAATACTCTAGCATGATTCCTTGCGGGAAACATTTCCTTTATACCCTTTCAACAAACCCAGTGTAAATAAGAATAGGGGAGAAAGTTCCTTGGAGTGGAATTGGAGCTGTTGATCACGTTTCTACTGATAAGGAAGGACAGTAAGGATGGCCGGGAAGAAGAAGATTATCTAGATCAGCACTTCTTAAGCTTCACAATGCCAGCAAATCATCCAGGGATTTTGTTAAAATCCAGACCCTGATCGAGCAGGTCTGGGGTGGGACGTGCCAGTCTGCATCTCTGGGCAGCTCCTCCCTGCCACTGCTGTTGGTCACTTTGAGAAGCCCAGGTCTACTAGATGGCAGGGAAGCCATTTGGAAGAAAGCCTTCCCTTTAGAAACTGCTTTTTATAGAAAGTTACCCCTAGAGGCAAGGAAACTATCCCTTTCTCATACTAGCTTTATGGAAAAGAAACAAACGAATAGTCACTAGGCAAGCAGATGGCTGCGACACTTTCTATAAATCAAGTTCTAGGCCACTGCTGAGAACAGCACATGCCGCTTCCATAAGTACATTTCGATGCTCCTGGGTCCCTAAGAAGGTGTCAAGTGTTGCTATTTATTTCCTATTTGAAAAGGGCTGTGGGTGTCTAATATGTTTCAGGAAGGGTTTTAATCAAACATGGCCAAATTTGGATTCTTAAAAACCTAATTTTCATTTGCCAGACAATTGCATTATATGAAATAGTTTCTTTTCAATGAGAGTGGGGAAAGTAAGAAGCTTAAGCCTCTTTTTCTAGGATTTTGCCTACTCCTGCCAGATAATATTGGAAGATGGCATAAAAACACTAAAAAAAGGTATTTTTTCTTAGCATTTTCAGGATCTTACAGAGTGATGAAAATTCCAACTTAAATAGCTAATTGTTTCTTAATGAAGACTTTTAAAACGCACTAGATTGCTGTCTTTAAATTTTCTTTAATTTCTGAGACCAAGGATTATATTTGCTACATTGCCATTACTCTTCAAAATGAAGTATTTTTCATTCATGCAATTCACTTCCTGTACTTCACCGGAAAGTAGTAAAAGTGAGTTTTCCTATCAATATTATTTTTCCTAAGCCAGGCCAGCTTTGGTTTATTCACTTTTTTTGGAGCTTCACTGTCTTTTGGGATAGAAGGCCTGAATCTTAGGGTTTCTAATAGACATAAAAATGTTGCCTATGCCATGGCCAGAACTTATTTTTCTCCTGCTTGATATAATATGTGGGGCAGCAGAACCACTCCATGTTACGACATTAAATGAATATCTTTTTATCTCTTACCAATGATAACATACAGCAAATAATATTGTTAGAAGCTGGCATATCCCATAATGGGAAACCTAGTCTCCATAAACCTACTGGTTATAACAGATTTCCCAGCAAATGACATGACATTTTTGAAAAGACTATACAGTTGACCCTTGACCAACACAGGTTTGAAGTGCATGGGTCCACTGACACTCGGATTCTCTCCCACCTCTGCCACCCCTGAGACAGCAAGACCAACTCCTCCTCTTCCTCCTCTTCCTCAGACTACTCAGTGTGAAGATGACGAGGATGAAGACCTTTATGGTGATCCACTTCCACTTAATGCATAGGAAATATACTTTCACCCACTTACAATTGTCTTAACATTTTCTTTCCTCTAGCTTGCTTTATTGTCAGAATATAGTATGCAATACATACATGCACAAAATGTGTGTTAATTGTTTACTAAAGGCTTCAGGTCAACAGTAGGCTATGAGTAGGTAAGTTTTTGGGAAGTCAAAAGTTATACATGGATTTGATTATTAGGGGGGTAAGTGCCCCTGACTCTCACATTGTTCAAGGGCCAAATGTGTATTAGGTATTTTTCCAGGAATTTAAACATATTTATATTTAAAAGGGTATGCCAAGTATAAAAAAGGGAGTAGACACATTTCAATAAGAAAACCAGGGTTCATCAGGTGAAGATAGCAATTTCACCCACAATTATATAAAATATTAACAAGAATAGTTAATATTTACTGGGAACTTACTAAGAGCATTTTTTGCAAATACCATATGAGGAAGCTACTGTTATTATCTTATTTTAAAGGCAAGGAAACTGAGGGAACAACTTGCCCAAAGTCTCACAGCTAGTAAAAGGAGAAGCCTCTTTGATCCAGTCAATATCAACCTGCTTCAAAAACTTATGTTTTTAACTACTAACTTAGAATAGGAGAAAAAATGTCAAAATATTTTAATAAGTTTTCTGGTCTTTTTCCACACAATGAATATCAATACAAATGTCTGCATTTTTTTATGTTTTATTTATCATCTGAATTTTATCATAGTATGTCTCAGGACAATTTTTCCAGTATTCAAAGAGATGAAGTCATCAATCTCTATATGCAGTCAGGATCTGAAGTTTGTTTTAGGACTTAATCCCAGGCGTGTAGTGCACCTATAATATAGCAAAAGCATCTGTAGATGGAAGAAGGTAGCTGTTGGTCTTATCTCTGTGCTACAATGAGACTTGAATCATCACCAGCAATGGAGACTGCCGGGACACCAAAGTAAATACGCAAAATCAGAATGGTATTCAGTGTCTTCCTCCATTGATGTGTCGGCTTTGCTAAAAACAGCCCCGATTTTGCCTGAATTGTAAACTAAGCAAATATAACTAGAGGATACATAGGGAACAGATGTTGATTTTTAAAAGACCATTTATCCATCATCACTTTTTTATATAATCAGCTGAAATGAGCATTCAATCCCTTTTCTTAAAATTGCTTAAAGTTCCATAAATTGTTAAAAAACCCATCTAAGCCTCAGAGATTCCAAGGTGAAAATGGAGTAATTTATTTTGAAAACTCTAACTCTACTGTAACTATAGTTTGGTAAAATTATTTGTAGATGGTCAAATTATTTTTAATCCTGTTGGACCAAGAATGTTCAGAACTGTGTTCTGTGCATGCCGTGGAAACACCATGACACATTTATACCAGAGTTAATGAGTCAAGCTGCCTTCTATCTATTCTTGATATAAACAATGGCATCCTGCGTTCTATCCTTGCCTTCTGCAATATTGAGGCGATTCGTTTGACTGAATTTCAATAAAGTCTGCTGGATTTTTTTGAGTTTATAACCAAAAATTACTAGATATCTACTAGGAGTAATAATTTTTGCTTTATGTCTGGATAAATGTTTGAGTCTCCAATAGCCAGTAACTACAGTAGTCCCAAGAATATAATTTTTGTTATAGGCCTTTCAGGAGAAAGCTTTTTTTTTTTCTTCTGAAATTTACTTTAAAAATGACATTGACACTACTAGCTATGTCAGAAAGAAAATTAACAAGGAAACAAATCACAGAATTATGGTATCCACAGGAGTCCTGGCCCAGAAAATGTCTATTAAATCATCGCTTAAAAAAAAAAAAAAAGTTGTAAGATTCACTTTAAAATCACTGACCTGAGATAAGCCTATCAAGATACCATTTCTTCTGTTTCTTCTTCAACAGCTGAAAACTGATCGGTGTATATTTTTAAAAATTTCCCACCTATCCCTCTATTGACAAATTACTTTATACCAAACATTTATTCTGTAAAATCAACACAACTTAAGATCAGTTTCCATAAAGGGAATCCTTAGCATTGATACTTCTTTGGAAAAGCAAAAATAATTAAAGTTAAAAAGAGCAAGCAAAGACCCATCTGGAAGTGTATGGCTGGCGGTGCTACATAAATATGTGTGATTGAAACTTTATCCTGTATCTGCAAAGCAGGCCAGAAGCTATTATATAATTTGGTATGCAAGACCTCAGCTCTCAGCTGTTTTGATATTGTTGTCCTTTAGATTTACTGAGTTGTGTTTTTTTAATGTCTCTTTAGGCAAAATTGTTTCAGGAATAAAATGATGACTTGCTCATTTACTGAACTCTAGCAACTTAAAAAAAATATTCTTAACACTGGTGCAAAGGATGGGTCCAAGTTCAGGTAACCAAATTACAGCTGTGCAGATGACAACGTATTAAAACAGGCCATACCGGAACCTGCTAAAGACACAGAACTGTTGGGCTGGAGATTGACACAGACTCAGCAGGGCTGGAGATTGGACTTTTCAAGAGAAGCCTGTAAATACTCTGATTTAAAAATATTGACAACTAATTATTAGAAAAAACAGAAACAAAGCAAAAAGCAAAACCTAGCAGGGTAAAAATCAAATGAAAGCAAAACAATACAATGTCAGTGGGTTTGAACTCCTAATTTGGTCCACAGGCACCCAGTTATTTATTTACTCCACACCTCAGGGAGGAAGCATTTCCTACAGTTTTCTGGTGTCTCTTTGTTAATTGGCTCTTGCAGATCATTGTGTCACTTCTTCGCACTGCTACTACATGGAGCTTAAGGGAAGATTTACTGTGGAATTGACGACAACCTTTTATCTGCAAATATGCCATTCAGCTCATATGTGTGATCCCTGCCATCTTTAAAATGGGCTAGTCCTTCAGAGGTAGATTAAATCCTGCCTGAATCCGGGGGCTGGAAAACATTTTAAGTTGTCTTCTATAGATGCACGCAGGTTTGCGTTGCATTCCACCTACCAAATTCTCTGGCCATCTTCTCCCCCCTCCCCTCTCTTTCTCCACCCACAATTACCACAATGGGCATCAGTGTCTGGGTTAGCAACCTGGGCCTTAAAGTCAGATGCATGGGGGTGACTCCCTGCTCTGCCACCACTCACCACGTAGCTCAGCATCAGATACTTAGTCTCTCTGCATCGCAGTATCCTTATCTGTAAAATGGGCTTGATAATAATAGAATCTACTTATTGGGGAGACTAAACAGAATAAAAAAATTAGAGTTTGCTCTATCCTAAACACCAGGTAAACATCAGCAAGGGCATTCATTTTATCAGTGTATGGCTCTAATTCTCAGAATTTGAGTGAAAATGTCATTCATTAGTCTTACTGATAACCTTCAGGGCCTAATCCATCAAGTTTCATCCTAAATGTAATCTTAGAGTGAACAGATGTTGTTTGATCCATGTGGAGAGGGGGTATACTACCACCCCCTCTATTCTAGATATTGTATTGCTTCTCCTGTAGTTTGGAATCACATCTGCCATAAAACAATAAATGCATCCTACTAATGATTCATAGTGTGTTCAATGAAAACATTAAATCCCTAAACCTTGATATTTTGCATCCACATACAGAACTTCATATTTTATACCTCCCAAGCCTAAGTAAAAAAGATAATCTGTAGATAGGAGGGGCTTGGGGAGATGTTGATCAAAAGATATCAAATTCTTCCTTGATAGGAGGAATAAGTTTAAGAGATCTATTGTACAACATGATGACTATAGTTTATAAAAATGTATTTGTATACTTGAAAATTGCTAAGAGAGTAAATTTTAAGTGTTCTTACTACAAAAAAAAATGAAACATATGTGAGGTAATGCATATGCTAATTAGCCTAATTTAGCCATTCCACGATGTATACATATTTCATACATTATATATAATACTCATATACAGTTTGGGAAAAAAGCTTGACAAATAATCTCCTCTAGATATAAATTGCCCGTCCAGGATTTGTTGAAAGGGAAGCTAAAACTAGCACCTTTAAGCCCTGGCTTTTAAAATTTTATTTGCTTTTCCCACTTTTTAAGGAAGGAATGGCATGCTACTTCTATGTATGTGGACAATGAAAGTTTTCTTAGCTGGAAACATGTGGAAATGCCATCTCAATCTTAACATCCTTTATTTTCTATCAGAGTACAGGTACTGGATTAATCTCAATTTTCGTATGGGATACCCCTTCTTTTTTATTGGTAGCTAAAACCTCTGCTGAATTCCTTCCTCTGCCTACATAAGACCATTGCTGAACCATTCATGCCTCCAGCTAATCTCCTATATCAAAGCAAATGATAAGTCCCAAGAGAAATGAGAATCCAACAGAGTTTATGATCTAAATAGATTAGGTAAGAAATGTCCATAAATAATTATAGTATGGGTCGGTGTGCCTCCCTGGGGGCTACAAAGGCACTATTGAAGGATGATGAGAGGAGGTGAGTCTCACATTCTGCATCCTGGAAGAATGCAGGAAGGGAAGGCGGAAGTTTGGTAAATGGCAGTGGGGAGTTTGATAATGAGTTCATGGGCAGGAGGATTAATAAGAGCAAAGCCACTAAGTCACCAAAGCATGGCCCTTGTTTGGGGGCAGTAAATTTATATTACCTGGAAAGTAAGGAATAAAAAGCCAAAAAAAAAAAAAAAAAAAAAAAGCAACAAAAGCAACTTGAAACAAGAAAGCCCCATAAGGGGTTTGTCCTTATTTTGTGTGCAGTGCGATCAGATCCACTGACATTTATGGGGGAGGTGAGCAAGATGACAACCACAAAACTTCAGGCTATGTGGTGAAGGACAGTCAAGATCGTGGGGTGTTTGGAAGTAGAAAGACCACTGAGGGCCTGGTGGCATAGTTGCAGGAATGATGAAGACCTGAATCCTGGATGGCAGCCACGGGAAGGGACATCTAAGAGCTCTTGAGGTATGGTGACATCATTTTAACAATTTTTTCAAATCTGCTGCTAGCTATCCTTTGTGTTTAAAATGTGTGTACCTGTGTGTGTGTGTGTGTGTGTGTGCGTGTGCGTGTGTGTGTGTGTGTGTGTGTGTGTGTATGTGGGTGAACCGATGATCCATCTAACTTGGAGGTTTTATGGAGACACTTGGATACCTGATGTCTCAAAGTGAATAAAATTTGGGGCAAAAAAGATGCCTATATGCTTCTGTACTCTTGTAATGTGTTCAGCAGCCCTCTCTCTTTCTTTTTGCCTTCAGCTCTCCCCATCCACCATCAATAAGAAAGAAAAATGTGGAATTTTAAATTCCATGTTATGCAATCACCATAGGACTTAGAGATGGATGACATGGATTCAAATTCTAGCTTTGTTAAACGTTGCATGGCACTGAATCAATCTTTCAATATCTCTGAATCCCATTAGCAAAATGAAGGGCAGCCCATTTCGATACCACCTGGAGATGATTTTCAAACTATCCAGGCCCAAGATTTTGATAATAGGTGCCCCCCCAACCCCCACCTGATGAGAACTCCTTGGAATGAATGAACTCCAAGTTTCCTTCCAGATGTAAAGTTTTATCATTTTATAATGTCATTTTGCACCATTTCCCCTTCAAGTCACGTCCTCATTCTTGCCTGCTTACTTCCAGTTTTCAATCATGAGAGATGGAGACAACTTTTCAGGGCTTTTGATAGTTTCAGAAGGCCTGAAAGACTGGCGCTGTCTTTCCATTGGGAAGGAAAATAGGAAACCAGTTATGCTGATGCTTTCAAAGCTGTTGTTGAAGAGTCACACACCGCTCACGAGGACAAGTGGAAAAGGAGGTAAGTCTAGTCACCTTCAGGGGCCTTGGCCAGCTGAATGTTGGAACCCAGTTTCTACCTTAATTGCCAATGGATTTAGGATACCAAGTCCCACTGCCTTTCTGTTGTCTAAGCGTATAGAGCTTCTTTTTGTGGCAGAAACCCAATTTGCGATGTGTGGGCCTAATGAAAAATAGCAAGTCAACAATTAATGAGCTTTACACCCTATTTTTCCTCCTCAGAGACAGCACTGGAAGTCGGTGAATCTGCACGCAATAAAATTCTACAGTGAATCCCACCAGGTCATTGGAAACGAACATAATTCTGCTTTACTAAAATGTAACATCAGGTTCAGACATGCCCCACCAAGTCCCACATTTCTTCTAAATTCATCTCCAGAGCATACTGACTCATGGTACATTCTGCAAGTTCTATCAAACTGTCACCCCAGGGCCATTATCTAACACATATTACACTGGTATTATTCAAGGACAGGCTGATTCCAGGAGAGAAATCAGAGTTAAGTGTATCACATTTGAAGTCATTCTCTGCCCTTCCAGGTCAGTGAAAGGCAACGTCACATGGCCTCACTAATTGTTGCTCACTACTACAGAAGATGCCACAGGTCAGTTTAACTTCGGAGAAGAGAGTCAGGGTGTCTTGAAGTCCAGTGTGGGTGGATGGCCTCTGAGCAATCTGCTCTGGTGGCTGGGCCTTTGTAAATGGCCTAAAATGACACTTTCTCAGTGTTGGCTGCTGCCCACACGTGCACCATGAATCAAGGGACAATCAGTTCATACGCCAGGGTGACAGCAATGAATATTCATCACAAAGAAATGGAACACAAAGTAACTGTGCTCAATATTCTGAATACCATCCTACAAATCAAAACTCTCCTGGAAATGCTGAAGAGAAAACACCAGGGTGGCTCTTTTCTTATTTTAATTGACAACAGGAAGAATACATGAATGTGAAAATGGTATTTCTATTGTCCTAAAGATTTTGTTTGATGTGACTTTTAAAATCAGATCTTTAAAACATTTTGTTTTCTCTTTATCTCAGAATAAGGGCCAGTTTTGTCCAGGAACAATTCTACGATCTTGCTGTAGATCAATGGTACCCACTACCGATGCCTAAGCCTTTTTCTCCAGGGCAGTAGACTACATTTTGACACTAATGGTCATTTACTTGTTCACAGAATTGAATTCGTTCGTATATTATGTGTCACTTCCCTCCAGATATCAGTTTAGGAGTTCAACTGGAATTGCAGAACCAGATTGCTTCTTTGGGCATGATTAAGAATACAAAATCAATGCTGTGTGACGTATGTTGAGAGCTTCGGGCCACTAATCAGCTCTTAAATGAGTTACGGGGCATAGAAATCAGGTTAATGGGGTTAATGCTCAAATTTTCACAGTGTTCTAAGGTAATTGACTTCTTAATATATTTAATGAGACATAAAAAAATGTCCACCACCAAAGCAAAACTATATAATTCTAAATGCACACATAATGTATAGGTGAATGTATAGACAACTTTCTGGAAGGAGATTTGCTCCAAATCGATGAGTGTGTTTCCCTCTGGGGAGGAGAGTGAGATTGAGTACTGGTCAAGAGGGATGTTTATTCCATCTTTCTCCTGTTCACAGTTTTCAGAGTAAGAATGTATTCATGCATTATTATTGAAATGAAAAAGAAATAAATTTATAAAAATTTTCATTAATAACTTAGAAACTGATGCCTTGGTGGATTGCACTCTATACCAGGGAATGGGGCTTCTCCTTGCAGGCTAGGACAGCCTCACCTGTGGCTCTATCCCTTTCCTCTGCCTTCACTTCTACTCCAGCTCTGAGAGCTTTATGCAAAGGACTGCTCCCCTCCACCCCTACTTGAATGTAATATCGAACTTCCCAAAGATTTACTGTACTCGTTGGTCTCTTTATACACCACTCTACCCTTGCCTCTCTCTCTGTTTAAAGGATGGCTATGAATAAATGGACCCCTAGGAAGTTCTTACCATTGACCTTGAATGTTTTAAAACATTGAAACAGAGCGATAAGTGGTAAAGTTGCTCTTAAGCATTATATTCTGACTTGGATAGTGCGTCCCAAAAGCCAAACAGAGATTTGTCCCAGTTAAACTTAAAAAAATGTGGTTGATTAATATGTAGAACTACTGGAGTGAATTATATCTCCTAAAGTGAATACACTGTATTACAACACATGGTTTAATCATCTCTAACATCTTCAAGGGTGATGTAGATGTCATGGAAGTATAAGGGGCTTTGAATTAAGAGCCACAAAACCTAGCTGCGTTTCAGTGTCAGCATGATTTGGGGCAAATTAATAAGCACTGATAATCTCATTTTCCAGAGCAAATAATAACACTTACCTAGTCTATCTTATGGAGTTATTTGGAGAAACAAGCATTTTAAAAATTCCCCAAAAAGCCAATCAAATTGAATGGAATATTTATTTTGCATCATTCTGTATATTTGAGTATGAATATGATACTCCCTTCTTTTTACCTGCCTCATAGAAAATCTGTCCCCATCCAAGCTTTAATTTTCTAGAAGACATGATGCTTTGTTTGACATTTTGCTTAATCTAATTTGAATTTTCTTGATTATTCCCTGAGTACAAAAGCATATCTAGCTGCATTTTTCTGAAGTGTCAATTTCCCAGGAAAGAGTTTTACATTTCTGCGATAAGAGATCTCTTCTTTACCTATTATAAGGCTTTGCACATAAAAGGGCCCATCATATTTTACGACTTGTGCTAGCAGTACAATGAGAACGATTTTCTGGGGACCCTGTCATATCGTGGGAAGTTCCTGAGTCCAAAAGGAGAAGATGCCAAGTCTGCTTGATCACTTACCAGCTATGTGACCACATGACAATCACCAAACCTCTGTGAGCATGGGTCTCACTGCCTATAGAAAGGGATAAAACCTCGGAGGCTTGTGGTGAGGGACAAATGAGATCACCTGCATTCAAAATTGGCATGGAAATTTTAAAGAGTTTTACGAACATCAAGAGGAGCGATGAAAGAAGGACTGTATTCCCCATGTGTTCTGTTTGCCAATTACAGCCACTGGGATACCTGTATAGTGTAGATTTCTTCAAAACAGCATGGTAACAGATGGTGTTTGCAGTGTAGGTTGGAATCTTTAATCCCAAACATTTGTCTCTGATCAAATCACTCCTTTTGGCCTAAATACCTTCCACGGAGCTCCATAGTCTAGAATTAAGTCGAAGCTCTGTTGCCTGGTATTGTCTGACTCTAAGCTACTTTTTCAGTTTTATATCCCATACTTCCACTTACAGACGCCATTCTTTGGTTAAAATAAACTGTTTCCCATTCATTAACCACTTCGGTACAAGCATTGACTATAGTGGACAGCCACAGATGAACACGCACAGCGACTTTAGCTGACAGTCGAAGGTGTACAGCCGAGCGTTGACTTTAGCGTTAATAACAAAACTTCTACAACAGTACTCTGAATCGAGGCAATACAACCCTTGTACTGCATCAGAAAATCTCATGCCTTTTAGAGAAAGACATTTTCCAGCACCTTACAATAGTGATAAAACAAAAAGGAACAATCCATTAAGAAGATGTATTGTATGCTCAAAAAATAATAAAAGGCGTAGTACTAGATACTATTGTAAACAATGTAATGTTGGCCTATGTGTAGCCCCATGCTTTGAAATGTATCATACCAACGAATAAAATTTATGGTAATATTCAAAAAGTTGCCTTGTTTCTTTATGATATGAATGAAATAAAACTATAATTTTGAATTGACTTTTCTAATTTTTCATTTCTCAAAATAAAATTGTGAACATTTAAAAATAACGTAATGAAAACCTGTATGTATATGTTACCTATTCTGATTTACATGACAAGTAAAGCTGCCTGTAAAGTAAAACAAGCTTTCAGTGCTTTAAAGCTTTCTTCATCACACAAGAGCAAAACGGACTCGTTGTCAATGCACAGCACAAACTATTGTGCGGACTGTGAGTGCCGGCTGTGGGCAAGGGTTCTCGGCCAGTGGACTCCATACCGAAGTGGTTAAATATTCTCTGGCGTTTCCTACCTCACTGTTTATCCACTGCTTAGAATGTTCTCTCCCAGTTGTACACCTCATGGCCTTTAAGACTCAGTCCAAACACCACTTCCTTCATGATCTTTCTCTGGGTCCTACATTCTGAAGGTCTCTCTCTCTCTCTCTCTCTCTCTCTCTCTCTCTCTCTCTCTCTCTCTCTCTCTCTCTCTCTCTCTCTCTCGTCTTTAAAATTCCACAGAGTGTTGTCATTTTACTATCTCTACCTTTTAGTAGCGTTATCTATGCATATAATTTATCTTTCTAATTGCACTGTACCCTCTTGAGGGTAGAACTCTGTTTCAACTTCAAAGTAGCTATAGTTTGGCCCAATACGTTGCACTTAAAAAAAAAGACTGAGTGAATGTGTAATGAATGAATGGATAAGAAAGACTACACTCAGTAGATACAGATAGGAGAATATCAAAAGGAGACCCCTAACTCCAACTCTTCTTAGGAGATTGGGGATTTGAAATAAACACATAAGATCAGCAATCTATGAAATCTGGAAGGAGGAATGTCTACTAATGATGATGTAATTGTGTAGTTAAGTACTTAAGTGCAAAGATATTTTGCTGGCATTACCAAATTCACTACTATCATACAGTTTTCTCTACTTCACCTTAAGTTCTGTGGGGGCTAACTTAAAACTTATGCAACATATTGTAACCACTGAGTTTATTGAACAGATTGGTTGCAAAAGTCAGGGTTTCTAGCTTACTAAGGATAGCAGGGCTGAGAGTGGGAAATGGTGGGGACTGACCCCCACTCCAGGGTCCTTCCCAGCTCAGAACTAATCAGTAATGTCAGGAACAGGAAGATATGGAGACAACTGGGGTTTGATGACTTCCATATCTTCATTCTAATATTGCAATTCTAGAATCTTGGATATTTCTCTGGCTTTTTTGATCCATCATTAAGGATGTCTTAAAGGTATCATTTTATTGGCTCTGAACAGAGTCTTCCAAAGGCAAGCATGGGAATGAAAGAAAAGTAAGATGTGTTCTCTGTGCCTCATGCATCCTGAGAAATGACAGATTCTCAAAAATCGTGGATTAACCAGCATTTCTGTGGATGATCCACGAAGCACAAAACTAAAGGGTTACATTTTTCCTTCTTATAACCCTGTTTATTATGCATTTCTGACAGCAGGAAATGGTGCTGACTGTGTTGCCCAGAGATTCTCTAGACTGCCTCCCCCCACCATCCATCTTATACTTAAAGGAATCTTCCTTTAGGTACTGATTCCTGCACACACTGACAGTGGCCTAGGAGTCCCAAGAGGGTCTGCTGTCAGGTGCAAAAGAACTTTGAGGGTTGTGTACGGGGTTGATGGAATGACTCTGGCTTCCATACTCCTAGCAGAGCACGGTGTTATCAAAGGACAGAAGGCCTCCTGTTGCAGCTCCCTAAGCAAGAAAAATGGAATAGAAATAACATAATTCCAGGGCTTCTTATATTTTTATCAATTGAATTATATTTATATTCTGCTTGTTAAAAAAAAAGGACAAAGAGAAAGATTTGATAGGGTTCCATTCAGCAAACCCTGTGCCAGGCTCAGATGCTTGGTTATGTAACAGAATGGAGAAAAGCACACACCTCCTCTAAAGCTACACCCTTTCTTGGTCTGAGGATAAGATTTTGTTTTTGAGGCAGCTATGAGAGAGAGGAAGATAACCACGTGCAAATCCTGATGTTTTGTTAAGTGTTCCTGTTTCTCATTTGTGCACTGCTGGCTGGGGAATTGGTCACCAAGCTTCTCAATATGAAGCCAACATGCCCCTCAGTTAAAACTCAAGGTCACGCCAGGTGATTGGCTGGAATCTGTAGCCAGCTGCATCCATAAAATACCACCCATGCCTGTGCACACATGGCATGGACCTATTTCTTCTCTTATTAATATATTTCATCAACTCAGAAGAAGTGGCATGGACATAACTCAATTTTGGCAATTTGGATCCTTGGAGCTTATTAGTTTGATGTGGAGTCTCCCACTTCTTCTTTCCTTCAATTTCTTAAAACCTGAACTATAGTAATTGATGTCTATATTTACCGATCCTTCTGAATTAGCGGGCTTCTAAGTTTTTGACTGTGTCCTACAGAAATAAATACATTCTCCATTGTGACCCAGTACACATGCATACACACTCAACTAAGAATAAATTTCATGCAAGAATACCCTCACTCCATGGGAGGTACTCTGATGTTTTCTGTTCGTTACTATTCTAAATAAATACAAATGCTCTTTCTGATGCACTAAGTTGATTCATGACTTGAAATTTGAAAATCACTGTTTGAAACTCTAAGGTTGAAAACCAACTTTGATGAGTCTTTTAGACTGCATTTACACATAGAAGAAAGTCAATAAATCCTATTAAATAAATAGTTTCTTTCCAAGTAAAAAGAATACTCTTGTAGACAGCGTTGTCCAAAAAGGACTTATGATTTCCTCCACTGTGTTGCAGAGAACAGAGCGGGCGTTTGTCAGTTGCTTATTGAAGGACTACGGAAACCTACAAAAGACTCATGCTTTAATGTCTTCATTGAAGGAAGGAATAAGAAAGGGGAAAAGAAAAAAGAAGGAGAGGCAGATCCAGCTCTGTTCATCTTCAAACAAAAGGTACAGGAACGTCCTGGCACAGAGAATCTGGAAAGACTGAAGGTCTGCCTAGTCTCATGTTGGCCGGCAAGAATTCGTGTGATTTATATTGCATCATTGCTAGACAAAACACTGCTAAGGGGAGAACCATATTTAAGTCACAATGGCAATTTAAGGTAGAAATCACTTCTCCCTGCAAGTCTAGCCCCATTACCTGAATCTTCAGCCAATTGGCCCTCTACATCTCCAAGTAGTGAAAATGAACTAATTAGCCTAGAACTAAAGCTTGCTCATATATCCATTTCCATTTCCTCTAGCACTGTCTTTAGACATACAACTGAGGGTAAGTAAGCATTAAACTAAATATATTTATTTTAAGGACATTTCCTAGCCGGATGCGGTGGTGCATGCCTGTAATCCTAGCACTCTGGGAGGCCCAGGCAGGAGGACTGCTTGAGCCCAAGAGTTTGAGGTTGCAGTGAGCTATGATGACACTCCTGCACTCTAGCCTGGGTGACAGAGTAAGATTCTGTCAAAAAAAAAGAGTCTTACTCTTTTTAAGAGTCTTACTCTTGTCAAAAAAAAAAAAAAAAAAAAGGAACATTTCCCTAAGAGAATTTGTTTAATGTACTCAGTGTCACTGAGAGGTTTATCTGCATTGGGTGTGGGGCTAGACAATGGGGCAGAAAGAGAAGTGAATCCTGGACAGCTCTCAGTCTAGCTGGGGAGGCGGCCACGTACACAGCAGGCTATGTCACTGTAGCGCAAGTGTTGTTGTGCCGCAGGGCTCAGCAAAGAGCCATGGATACGCAGAACGACAGCCACGCCACTCTTTCTGCCCTCCGGGAGATGACCTTTGAGCAGAGCTTTGAAGACTGTGCGGGAGTCATTACAAGAGGAAACACAGAGGACATTCCAGTTAGCGGGACTACAGGAACCTGGCTGTCCCGGAGCTATCTTAGGGACTGCATAGTGGGCAGGTGTTTTCGTTGCTTCACGGTCTATCATGCAAGTGGAACAAGAATACGTTGATATTATAATAAGTTGAGGAGACACAGTTATGGTAGGGAGCTGGGTATTTATTGGGCATTTAAACATGTACTACTTTGTTTTTTCCCTAATTGTCGAGTGTGTGTAAAATCCTGTCCTCCCTACTGTGTGCATAGCATGGAATTATACAGCCAGAAGGGGACTCGGGTTATTTATCCCCAAACCACTAATTTTATACACGAAGAAACAGAAGCATAAGTCATTTGGTTAAAAGGGTCTTTTCCCAGGGATTGGAGAGAACTCAGCCTATTTGCATATAGATAGAAAGCAATCTTCCTGCTGCTGTTGTATAGACTGGCTCTCAGTCAAAAAGAAAAACAGCTCACTGTTTATTTAAATCCAGCAGGAAGGAAGCCCGAGAGCACTTACTTGGTTGTGCCCGATAATCTCGCTATTCAGGACACAGAGGAACGTGGTGTAAAGGTAGCTTTGCTTTGGACACCGTCCAAGGGAAGTGAGCTACAGAAGTTCCAGACGGACTTGGCAAGGAGGCAGTGTTGTGCCCAAAGTAATCACAAGCCGGAGCCTCTAAGTCCCACCAGAGCATCTGCTACACTCAGGTGTGAACAGCACGCACTGAAGGTCGTCCCCTCCTCCCCCTCCTCGGGGATTGAAAAGAAAAAGTTCTCTTCAGTGAGCGTGCAGGAATTTCTCTGCTGGTAACAATGAGGCTGCAGGTAGAGGCCAAATCCCACGAAGACCCTGAGTCTGGGAGTATCAGGCTCCTTTGATACGTTCTGTTTCCACCTCCACCGGGATGCAGCGTAAAGCCCACGGGATGACACGTGACCCAGGAGGAGGCTCTGAGAAGGCACCGCCTGGAAGAGTCTGAAAAACTCTCTTCCTCTCACCGGGCTCTTTCGTTCAGGTGGGCATCTCCTGATGTCCAGGGACATCAAGCTTGAGCCTTGACCCGACCACTGTCACCCTAGGCATAGGACACAGCCAGGTGTCTTTGCATGAGCAATCAAGAGGCTTGCTGAGAAAGATCCCGTCCTGAGAGAGTAGCAGGGGTCCTCAAATGTTTTAAACAGGTGGCCAGTTCACTGTCCCTAAGCCCACTGGAGAGTGCGGTGCACATTCCACACATGCGCACTGTGGGCCCCGGATGAGTGGGCTGCCAAGCAGGACAGGCAGCATCGGCAAAAACACCTGGCGGGCAGGATGAATGTCCTCAGTGGGCTGCATGTGGCCCGCGGGCTGCAGTTTGAGGACCCCTCAGTAAAGGGTTGAGATAAATAAGCGCGTTATAAGGAAAAAAACCTCACTTCAGAATGGAATAACCAAGTCATTTTAACCTCTGTCCAGCCCTGGCCCAGCCCTACAACACTGGAGGGAGAGCACCGAATTGAGTCAATGCGGAATTGCAATTTCAGTCAAATGTACGTGAGGACTGAGATTCGAGGCTCTGTCACTTATAGAAGGTGCACAGTGGGCCCAGGGGCGGTGTCCCTACTGCTAGGGAAGGCTTGGGGGGGGGCCTTCTTGGCGTGTTCGGGGAAGGACGAATGCGGTGGGGGGGGGGGGCCCACATTTCTAAGAGTGAAGACAAATGCTAAGGATTTTGCCAATGGAAAAAAAAAAAACCTCATTCAAAATCAAACAAAGTAGCCACGGAATTCCAGACGGGCTTAATGGCAGCGCCAGACTCCAATTTGCTTTCTGCACACCGTGGCAGCTTTTTTTCTCAGTTTGACAAAATTATAAACGGAAAACAAAAATATGACAAAAGGTAATTGGCTGGCAACGAACCCGTGGAGAAGCACGATTTCCTCCAGAAACCAGGGGGTGGCGGGACAAGGGACAGACCACACTGGCTCACGTGCAGCCGTTTTGCTCGAGTGATTTCACCATAAAGCATTCGGTGACAGGTTCTGTCCTAGACCACAAGCAGGTACAGTTAATTATTCTCCTCATTTCCATAAAGGTCATAAGCAAAAAGCGAGCGTGACAACTGAGGCAAAAGTGTAATGGTCTTTTCAGTAAATACACAGAGGAAGCAGATCACATTCGGAATGCTAATGCCCATTCGCCTGTTGGGCTAGATGCTTCTAGAAGCTTTACTGCTTGATTCCTGATAAAATACATAAATACTGCCTTTAATCTACAGACCTCCTGATTTCATGGCCAGGGCACCGGGCGGATTATGATCCCGAATGCTGTGGGCGAAGCGTCCTCCCCTTCCAGGGCGCAGGTCTGTGTCCGGGCCAGGCACCTGCAGGCCTTGTGTTTGCAGCCGAACCTCTGACTTCATTTCCAGATAATGGATATTTGCCAGACTAACTCTGAAATGATAAATGGTTCCCTTCCTTGGGACTCTCAACAGTTCCATCCGTCTCTTGGATATTCTTTCTATAACCGGAGATGAAATTGTGGAAGATGAGTTCTCATTTTTCTGCTTATGTCTCTTACAATGGCCAGGACCTTTCCCACGATAGGGTCTGGAATAGAAATATATTCTTTAAAAAAAATAACATCCAAAGAAAAATGGTGCCTTTCAGTATCCTGATAGCGCGTTCTTTCTGTTGATCAAGAGGGTATTGATTTAGAACTTGGAGGGGAGGGCTGTGAGGATGGACCAGCGGCCAGGGGTGGAAGGACTTCCTTCTCCTGTTCCCCCAGGCCCAAGGGAGTGAGCCCCAAGATCTTCCACAGGTGCTCCCCCCCCCCTTTCAAACAAACCGATCGCAGGCAGCCAAATGATTATGGACGGAATGAACATCCCAGAAAGCATCTCATTTAATATCTTCCGCTTAAGAGTTGAGAAAATGCAGAGGCGAAATAATTGTGCAGAACCCCCTGGCTGGTTAGGTTGCATGGGGTTGGCCCTGTGTCCTGACTCCCTGGTCCGCACTGTTGCTTTTAAGCAATGCTGCTTTTATCTCTCAGTGACATGTGACAAAGCAGTAAATAACGCACTGTTGTACAGCGCTGCCATTTCTTAAATGTGATTTTAAAATGCAAAGCCCACATAAAAAAAAAAAAAAAAGCCCAAACACAAAGAAAGACAATTTTGAAAATCTCCTCATGAAATGAATAGGGGAATTTTCTTTCCACCCCTTAGCCAATTGGTACTAAATGTTCTGAAATTAGGACTGAGGCACCACCAAGTGAAAATACGCTTGTTTCAGAGTGGCAAGAGGCTGCAGGGATCTTGGGTAGGAGCCTGGCAGTGCCACAGCTCAGAGACGTCTCTGGCCCCCTTTGCTCACAGAAGCAGTGCCGCCATATATATGGCCTTGTCTTCCGGTAAGCAACGCTCAGCCATGCGTGGTCCACAGACACGCTGCATTCCTGAATCTTGGGGGCAGCATGTTAAATTTCACAAACACTGCTTTAAGTCACACACATTTTGACTGAGGGTATAGAAGTAAAGAAGGCAGCATGTTTTCCCGCGCTTTGCATACGTTACGTCTTTTAATCCTAATGATAACCTGGAGAAGTACGTATCTTAATCTTTATTCCAGAGATGGATGAACAGAAGCTCAGAAAGAATTCTCCCTCTCCGCCCCCCCATATATGCAGCCAATAAATGAGCACCACAGGATTAATTGAGTTCTTTTCTGATTTGGAAAATCCATGGTGCTTAAAAAGGCACATTTCGCAAACAGTCCATCTTAAATTACAGTTCCAAGACATGGGTATCACTTTATCATTAAAAATAATTCCTTGAAAGAAATGCAGAGATTTAAAATATCAGACATTTTTCAAATTCTTTAAAAGTCAAAGTAGGTACAGAATTTCAGCAGGGAGACGGAATAATAATCATATAGAACCCCTGTTTAGTGTTTCTGTGTGTCAGGCAATGTTCCAAGTGCTTATTAGACTAAATCCACATAGCAATCCCATGAGGGAGCTACTATTGTTATTCCCATCTCAGAAATGGGGAAAGAGAGCACAGAGAGGTTGAACAATTTGCTTAAGGTCACACAGTAAGTGGCAGAGCTGGGCTTCACACAGCTCTTTCTTCTGGCTCCAGAGACCCTTTTTAAACCACTCAGCTGTTCTCTCTTTCCCAGCCTTCCTCAACCTGCAGACTGTGTGAGTCAAACAGTTTTTAGTAAGGCTGTTACAAGAAGAAACACCAAAGACTGATTTACTAAAATTAACCTGAAAATACATGCTTTATAAATATGGAAAGTGAAATACAGTAATGGATAGCAGGTGTTTTAGAACCCTAAAATTTCTGGAAGAATTGTTGACCTCAGTGGAAACTAAGCTAATCAACATGATAAATTCTAAAATTTCTTTCTTTCTTTTTTTTTTCAAAAAAGAAAAAAAAAAATCACCAAGTCCCTGCAGGCAATTAAACTAGTTCCTTCCCAGTGCCCGTGGGCTGTAGCACTTGGGAAGGCCTTTGACCAAATGGGTACCAGGTTATAGTTCTGGTAGGAGAAGCACAGACTCGCAAAGCTAGCACTTTTTCTTACTTTATAATTGAAGAAACGGAGGCTCAGAGAAACCAAGATTCCCACTGTTGGAATTAGAACTGTTAAGTCTACACGTATCTATAGTTAAACAATCCCGTTTGGCACAGAGACTCATTAACTTCACTCTACCTTAAGCACAAAGAGATGGAAAAAAACAAAACAAAACAATAATAAAACCAAAAGCAAGCTGACATAAAGGACATTTCGAGAAAGCACGTGTCTGCACACCTGCTGCAGCAGATCACATAGGGCTATGTCCCCAAAATCTACCGCCCTTAGTACATGGCCTCCGTCAGCAGATCCCTCTGACTCTACTTCAAATATGCCCATAATCTTAGTTCAAGCCATGATCGTGATCACTCCTGCTAGAGTCTCCTAAGTGTTCTTCTTCGTTCATCTTGGACCTCCTCCCATCTACTATGCACACAGCAGTCAGGGGGACACTTCTAAAAACATAAGTCAGATCACATCATTGCTCAACATGAAGTCCCTCCAATATCTTCCCATTTATTTAGAGCAAAATTCAAATCCATATTATATCTCCAAGCTACCTGCCTGACCTTCTCTCATCCCACTCTCCGCTTCCCTCTGCTCTCTGGCCACACCATGTCTGTGCTGTTCCCCGATTCTCCAAACATGCTCCCACCTCAGGCTTTTGCACCTCCTGTCCTCTCTTCCGTGACCTGGTCCCTTCCCAGAGAGCACCATCATTTCAAGCAGTTCTTTGCTTTAAATGTCATTTAAATGTCACTGCATCAGAGAGTCCATCCCTGCATATACTACATAAGCCATCTTATTCATGTTCTGCCCTCTGTAACCATTCTTAGCCATGGTAGTTATTGTCCCATAACATCATGTGTATGTGTGTGTGCATATGTGTATGTGTATTTACACGTGTGTGTATATCTATGTGTGTATGTATATATATGACAACTGTCTGGAAAGTATTCAGCCATTGTTAATATAATAAGAACAGTTACATGGTTGGATACTTTCTGAACAGCCTTCATATGTATGTGTAACTATGTGTGCATGTATCTTATGTGTGTATATATACCTGTTTATCTGTATGTGTCTACATATGTATGTATCTATATGCCTATGTGTTTCTTTTTGTGCATATGTGTCTATGTATATGTATTTGTATCTCTGTGTGTATTTATATGTGTGTATGTATGTATATATAAGTGTGTATGTATATATATATGTATAAGTGTGTATGTGTATATATATTTATTTTTCCTAATAGGAATATAAGCTCAAAGAGGGGTCATATTTACCATTTCATTTGTGTTTAATTCACTATTGCATCCCTTGTGTTCAGAACATAATAGATGTTCAATAAAAATGTGTTGAATGAGAAATGAATAATTTATGATCATAACAGTGAATCTGAAACAAATAAAGAAAGTTAAATTATCTTTCATGTATTGAAAAAAACAGAAAGAATTATATGGTGCACTTTATAATAATTTTTTAATTTAAAATGTTAAAATTATTCTAGTGTTTAATACTTAGTGCTGTAAAAATCTTTGCAGTTCAGTATGACTTACTGACTCAAATTTATGAAAGGGTGAGCTTTTACCATTAGGTGGAACTATGTTGAATTTCTTTTATTGGGTTAAATTTGTACTTAAAATTTTTTTTATTCTCCATGTATATGATGGCTATAGGTTCATCCAGTCACGTAGCAAAAATAATAGAAGGTAATATTTATTGAGATGTGCTATTTCCAGGCCTTGGTCTAAACCTTTTACCCATCCTAAGTCATTTACTCCTCAAAAAGCCTCTAAAGTAGGAACTAGTGTCACGTCCAATTGCCAATGAGGAAACAGAGATACGCAGAGTTAAAAGATCCTAATTGAGGTCACACAGCTAATCAGCAGTGGAGCCGGAACACAAAAGGCAGTCTGTCCATTCTTCTATTCAGTCGCCCATTGTTCAATTTAAAAAACACCTCCTGTGTATCTATAAGGCACCAGGAACTGATTTAAGTAACACGGATACACAATAATGATGTAATCTCTATCATCACGACGATCAGGGCAAGGGACAGAGGAGTGGACCGGATGTCAGGACGCCCAAGAGACCAGCTCCACCTGGCCAGCTGGGAACCTGCAATATCTTACTGAGCAAGGAGTCGGTCCCTTCCCCCACTTTTAATCCCTGTTTTAAGGGTGGAGTCATTAAGCATCATAGAATGATCCAAGTGCTTTGTTTTTCTTCTCTAGAGTCTTCTACTGAAGCCATAAAGAAAGGGATTATTTCAGTAATAAGTTGCCTAAGCTTTCATGTTTGGTTCTGTGGGTGGCCTTGAATTTGTAACTTTGCAGCGTGCCACTCTTGTTGCACTTCATCCAGGTTTTTCTTGACATCTGAAGAGGCAGTATCTCTAGGGAGTATATTTTTGTGTTTCTCCATATGTTGCTTTTTGTCTCCTCACACAGATTGCCAATAAGACTTGTGAGTTCCACCACAGGCCAGATCTGCAACTTATGTTTAGTATTGGCCTGGAAAGAAATATATTATTATTATTTCCATTGGTTCCTGTCTTTCCCTCTATTGTAGAAATGAGATTTTTCTTGCATTTTTCCTCAACAGATTGATGTACTTCCTCCATCCTACTTTGTCCACTTTTCTTATATTGCTCACAGGTTTCCTTCATTCATGATCCGCACCTGCTTCCACCATTTGTCAAAAATCTATTTAACAAATTGCCCTCCAGCCAGGGGTGGGGAACTGCGGACTTAAGGCCACATGTGGGCTTCTAGGTCCCTCAGTGTGGCCTTTTGACTGAATCCAAATTTTACAGAACAAATTTGTTTTGCTGCTGAAGAACCTTCTCTTTTCTCTTTCTCTCTCTCTTAAGTGTTATTTGCAGTTGTATTTGAGTAAGTCTACTTAGCGTGTTTGTTAATTGTATGTTTTTAGTGTTTAGACAACATAACAAATGACAATGAGGATCATAAGATAGATAACCAAAGGCAGGGTCCCTCAAATTTCTTACAAATGAATGGGGTGGGGGAATG
The DNA here is from genome assembly GCF_040939455.1 of Microcebus murinus. Lineage (NCBI taxonomy): Eukaryota > Metazoa > Chordata > Mammalia > Primates > Cheirogaleidae > Microcebus > Microcebus murinus. The sequence continues at coordinate 47,106,628 of NC_134122.1, read as the reverse complement.
AATATATATAAATTTTTTAAAATTTTGGTAAAATACACATAACATAAATTTGCCATCTTAACCATTTTTAAGTGTACCGTCCACTGGCATTAAGTACATTCACACTGTTGTGCAGCCATCACCACCAGCCATCTCCATGAACTTTTTTCATCTTGCAAAACTGAAACTCTGTACCCACTAAACAATAACTCCCCATTCCTCCCTACCTCCGGCTCTTGGCAACCACCATTCTACTCTCTGTCTTTATGAATTGGCCTGCTCTAGGTACCCCATATGAATGGAATCATATGGTGTTTGTCCTTCTGTGACTGACTTATTTCATTTAGCATAATGTCCTAAAGCAGTGGTCTCCAACTGTTTTGGCACCAGGGACCGGATTCCCGGAAGACAATTTTTCCATAAACCAGGGGGTGGCTTTGGGATGATTCAACTTCATTACATTTATTAGGTAGTCCAACCTCCGCTAACAATAATCTGTATTCGTAGCCACTCCCCAACTTCACTGCCTCAGCTCCACCTCAAGTCATCGGGCATTAGATCCACTCAAGGAGCTACTGCCTAGCTCCCTCGCACACCCAGTTTTCAATACAGCTCACGCTCCTATGAGAATCCAATGTTGACACTGATCTGACAGGAGGCGGAGCTTATGCGGTGATGCAAATGATGGGGAGCAGCTGTGAATACCGATGAAGCTTCACTCACCTCCTGCTGTGTAGCCTGGTTCCTAACAAGCCACGGACACAGGTACTGGTCCACGGGCTGGGAGTCCGGGACCACAGTCCTAAAGGTTCATCTATGTTATAGCATGTATCAGAATTTACAAATTCTTTTTTTAAGGCTGAGCAATATTCCATTGTATGTGTATACCATGTTTTGTTTATCCATTCATCCACTGATGGACACTTAGGATGTGTTCACCTTTTGGCTATTGTGAATAATGCTGCTATGAATGTGGGTGTACAAATATCTATTCAGAGCACGAGTAATTTTAAAGGCTCAAAGTCACAGAAATGACAATAACATACATACACCATGAAAACTCACAGCCATACACAAGTTCTTAGGGTGTCATGGGAAGCAGTGAAGTCAAATGAGAACTTCGTGGAATAGTTGAGTGGCACTTCCAAGGTGGCAAGCGATAAGATTTGACAGTGAAGAAAGAGGGAGGTACTTGCCATATTTGTATTGTGCACAGAACGAATGTAAAAATCGAGAAATGAGTGATGTCGAAGGTAGAGCAGGGATGGGACATTTTCTAGGCTAGAACGGATAATATTGGCCTAAATAAATGAGGAGAATTCTAGTCAATTGATAGAAAACATTAACGGCCATGCTTTTACTGTTTTCACAGGGCAACCACTGCAATGAAGAAAGTGTTTTCAGCACTATGAAGGCATTCGCCGGCCTGCGTGTCCTGTGAGGGGGGCCTGGAGAAGCTCGCCCAGCCCTCCCCGTACCCCTGTGCTGATCACAGCCCTTGCACTGGGAGGTGCTCAGTAAATATATGGCAGATACAGGAATGAATGAACCCACTGCGAAGGATGATTGTCACTGATGAAGACAGGCTAAAGCTGAGAAAGCTGGAGTTGCAGGTTTTGTCTGAAGGCATTGGGCTGGAATATCTGTAAGTAGTCATAAAGTCATTAGGTCTGAAACACGTGAAGAAGGAAGGCTCTGTCAGACTAAATGCTGGAACTTTTTGGTTAGGATTTTTTTGTTTCTATCTATTGTCAATACAAAAATGCATTTGTTCATTCCAAGTTACTTTATTTGTTTTCTCACGCTACCTTGCTTAAGAGTCCAAAGTTATTTTAACTTTTTATAACTGATGGGTGTTTTAATAGGTGTTAATTTTTCCCCCTCTGCCCTAGATGTGTTCTTAATCACTACTTTTCGTTTACAAGACTTACTTGTAGGCAATATTTTCTCATTAAGATACTCATAATTCTGAGGGTACAAGAACACAAATGTGATCCTAATTAATAGATACTCTAATTGTTTTGTTTTGTTTTTCTTAGACTGTCTTTATCTCTTACAGGAGAAAAGAATCAATACATTCATTGATTATCTTTTGCTTATCTACAAATAACAGAGGTTTTTATCATTTGCACCTAACTTTGTGATTATTTGTATGCCAGCAATAAATGGAATTCTATCGGCACGGTGCAAGTATTGAATGTTGGGATTTGAGGGGCCTATGCATTAAGCAAGGGTATGAGTCTACATTTCCACATTGAAATACCTCAGCTGAAAGACCCAACAGTCCACCTTGTGTAATCTTTCGTCCTCCGTGGAAGATTACACTGTATTTGCTGACTATTGTTCTCTGCAATGTCTAATTATCAGCATGGCATCTTCAGTGACAAAATTGTGAAGTTTTTCTATTCTGAGACTCAGGATACAAAACGAATGGATATACTTTAGAGAACAAAGATGCGTGATGCGATGGCATGAGCTGGAGTGAAACGAGGCCTCGCCGGGGTGGGGGGGCTGAGGGGACCCCCGCAGGCTGGCGTTCTGTGCCTGGTAGCAGATGGCCACACACATGCTGCGGAGCTACGGGCACAGGCGCACGATGGACCTCGCGGCTACTTTCGACAGTTATTATTCAGGAGCCATTTTCTTTAGGTGTTTGTGAAAGGTCAGTGTCTGATCTAATTCCACCCACAGTCACACAGTTATAGTTTCCTTGACTGCATTTGTCACTGTTTTAGCATCATTTGACATTCTGTTTGCTTGCCAGTTTTCTCGTCAATTCTTTTTGGAAAACTATTTTTCCCCCCCCGGAGGTTTGTCATTTTACTTAAAAAAGAAATCACAAAAGGGTCTTCTATGTTCTTGAGTTGTCCACTTTTTTGGCCTCTCCTATTGTGAAAAATCTCACATAAACCACTTCCTGATGAGAAAAATAATTTATTTAATCTTTACCATATGTTTATAATTATTTTCTGATTTTGTGTCTGAAAGACGACCCCAATGCATTAGTAACTTATCAAACTGAGAATGGTCTAGAGAATCAATTATAATATATATGATATGGTTTGGATATTTGGCCCCTCCAAATCTCATGTTGAAATTTGATCCCCAGTGTTGGAAGTGGGGCCTGCTGGGAGGTGTCCGGTCATGTGGCATGTCCCACAATGGCTTGGTGCCTTCCTCATGGTAATGAGTGAGTTCTCACTCTCTTAGCTCCCTCAAGACCTGACTATTAAAAGGAGCTTGGAACCTCCCTGCCCTCTCTCTTGCTCCCTATCCTGCCACATGACATGCCACCTCCCCTTTACCTTCTGCCATGAGTGGAAGCTTCCCGAAGCCCGTACTGGAAGCAGATGCTGGCACCATGCTTCTTGTAGAGCATGCAGAACTGTGAGCCAAGTAAACCTCTTTTCTTTATAAACTACCTGGCCTCAGGTCTTCCTTCATAGAAATGCAATATGCACGAAGACAACATCTTTTCCATGACACAGACTTGAGGCTGAGAGGCAAGGGAGCAGGGACAAAGGCATTAGGGTCCCTAGGCTGGAAAAACAACACACAGGAAATTAGTGAAAGCTGGGCTTGGCCTCAGGCATGTCCTAATCAGCCTCCCTGGATCAAGGTTGGAAGAATTTATCATAATCGACTTGTTAACTATTTAGGGCACATTAGAGACCATCTTGCTTAAGGAGCAAGGCCTGACCACATGGTACCTGGGAGTCAGTTCTAGTTCTGTGATTCCACAGGCTGCTGGTTTTTACATTCCTAGTTGAATGTGATGCAAATGTCATTGACCCCCAGCCTCAGTTTCCTGAGGGATATTATCTCATCTGCCTCCCTCATTGAGTTTTCTTCACGATGTCATGATATAGTGTAGCATACAGTGCTTTGAAGTTCATAAAATACCATATAAAATTAGAGCTATTAAGTTATGTACAAGGATTATTCACTCACTGGAATAAATCTGTGATAAACTTTCAACCATTGGTTTATAATATTTCAGCCTTGAACTCCTGAGGACTTGGTGGAATAATTTTTTATGATTTCTGACATTAACTTCTTTGTTATCGTTCTTTCTTTCTTTTCTAGTCTACTTCTTTGCCACTTTATAACTATGGGGAAACTATAATTGTTGGATTTGCTTCTCCATGCATGTCCTTTATATTTTCCCTCCCATAACATTACTACTAAAAGTATCTATGTGACTTGGGAAATGGTGCAAATATTGCAAATTGTGCAGGCTCCTCAAAGACATAACTTAACGGAAAGCCCTTTTTCATGTCTCATTCACAAGCAATGGTGTCCATACCACAAATTTAAATTCTATTGATTAATTATATTGTTTGCCTTGCATGTTAGGGTAAACATGGGGTTAGATAATAAGAATTTCTGTGCTTACTAGGGTTATGATAATTTATTTAAATATAGCAATAAAATTTCCTTTCTGGACTGATATCTGGGTCTCACTCTACATTTTTCAATCCAGGTCAGTATTTTTTCTAGTTGTAAAAGATATTTGAAGAAGTACTGATTTGGTTCATGCAGAATAGCGATTCTTTAATAAGCTCACATTCTGTGCTAGATAAATCATTGACATCACTGCAGACCTATCTTTGGATGTTCTGGTTCAACAAATGCACAGTCCCTGGAAAGTAGAAAGTGCGTCTGCAACTTGTGGTACTCAATTTAGCTATCTTTTTTGCCAGTTCTTCCTCCTTGTTTTAGAAACACAAATAAAAGTTACAAGATCCTCGTTGGGAATCCCAGCATTCAGAACCAAGTATGGGTTTTGGTTACAAAAGAGCAATGGTTGCTAATTATTATTTAATTGTGTTGATTTGGCTGCTCTAATTTTTGAAAGATATTATATTCCAGTGGATTAGCTTTCCATCCAGAAGTACTTCCATTAATGCTTCTCTATTAGCTTCTGAATGCTCAAAGCACAGTTTGAGAAAAATATTATAATATATTGATACGATTTAAAAATTCTGTCCCAGCTAAACTTACAACTTCAACAAAGTATTTTCAGATCTGACCACTTTATTTTTATTTATTTATTTATTTTTGAGACAGAGTCTCGCTTTGTTGCCCAGGCTAGAGTGAGTGCCGTGGCGTCAGCCTAGCTCACAGCAACCTCAAACTCCTGGGCTCGAGTGATCCTCCTGCCTCAGCCTCCTGGGTAGCTGGGACTACAGGCATGCGCCACCATGCCCGGCTAATTTTTTTTTTTTTATATATATATATATCAGTTGGCCAATTAATTTCTTTCTATTTATAGTAGAGACGGGGTCTCGCTCTTGCTCAGGCTGGTTTTGAACTCCTGACCTTGAGCAATCCGCCCGCCTCGGCCTCCCAAGAGCTAGGATTACAGGCGTGAGCCACAGCACCCGGCCTGATCTGACCACTTTATATTCCAGAAGGTGTGAGTGTGCATGGCTCATTCCAGCGCCTGGGAGACTGGTGCTCCCAGGGACCACGTGCACCGGGTTCCTATTTCCCACCCCGCACTGGTGAGTGCATGTCCCACTGGAAAAAATTAGGGGGAATATCCTGATTATGGATGTGACTGAAGAGTCACTTCAAGACCAGCAACCATGTTGATGTAAAACGCAGGGAGGCTTCGTTTTGCCCTGTTTCTAGGAGGCAGCTCAGATCTACATCAGTTGCTAAAGTGGGTTAACTGGGGCAGACATCCCTAATGCCATTTCTCTCTCAGATGAAACAGAGATCTATATTTATGTGGCTGATTATGGCCTGTAGCGATAGTATCATTGAAAGTGTTGGTCACCTTCATCCTGAATGATGGAAACACCGTAAAGTGTGAATAAGGCACTTGGGATTTTAAAATCAACCGGATGGCCACCAAAGCCATTAAATCAGAACATGTGGTTCTTTCTGCCGTCCTCCTCTTTGGATGACCCGAAGGCAAATCATAAGACGATGATAAGCCCACATAAATCATGATGGGTATGATTTTCCTAGTCTGACTCCTGTTTGTCAACGTAAGAGAAAGATGAGCAAGAAGAGAAGAAACCTCACTCAATGCCTTCGTTGTGTGAGTCCCTAATGAACAATATGTAAATCTAAATACTATCATTTTTTAAATTTATTTTATTGTACATAATAGATGTACATATTTTCAGGATTCATTCATATAATGACCACTTTCTGGGTAGTAATTTATGAAACTGTTTAAACAAGTATATAGTTTTTCTGTTATTTTTCCTAGAATGCAGAACAGTAAGAGCCTAATATTTGGCCATTTTGTTGTCCTGAAGACCAGCACTGCATATTCCTGATGTTGGGGCTCACAAACCAATGCCCTAAAATACGGCACTTTGTACAATCTGAACTAAGAAAAGAAGCCTCAAGGTCTCTCTGACCTTCTCCCCTCACACACACGAAGATTCCCAAAGCAAAGGATAAATTGTACTTTGAGGTTCCCTTCTCTGCCTAAAATCTGGAGAAAATAATTACCTCCTGTCTGTTCCTTGAATTTTTATTAATCAAACTCATATTGTGGGAAGGGAGACTAACATCTTTTAACAAACCTGGACAGACTTTCGTCACAAACCATTGACTGCTCCGTGGGCCCAACAGACTTTGTTCCAGGCTATTGCATGTTCTTCAAGCCCACTGAATCCCTCCACCCAAATCATCTGCTATCTCCGTAAAATCATCCCTACTTCTCTCTCTCCCTTCCCCTGAGAAGTAGGGAGTGTGAGCCTCTGTCTCTCGTTGGGATATCGGGCAGTCCCTCTGTGACTGTCCCCGTGCATGCAATCAATCAATAGTAATAGATTTATAAAGCCTTTTCTCTTATGAATCTGTCTCATTGTGAGCTGATTTTTCAGTGAGCCTTCTGAGGGCGAAAAATGTCGCCCCTCGGCCCCAACACTGCCTACAGGTCTTTCTGGCTTGTGGATTTAGAAACAGGGCATGCTCTCTCGCTCCCGTCCTCACTGCCCGGGGAGCAGTGAGGCATCCGCTGGACAGGCTGTGTCTGGAAATCTCGGTCAGCGAATGGAGCCAGGAGCAGGGCCACACTGTCGGGGAGAGGGACTTTGAGGGCAGTCAGCCACACAGCCTCTTCTCCTATGAAACCGGAAGGTGACTGGCAGGAAGCAAGCTCCCCAGACTGCTCTAGTCTGCTCTGTGCTCCGACCCTCACCACAAACACCACCTTCTCCGAATGACCCTGTTTGATTCCTCGGCCGCATACATCTGTGCTCATGGTGACAGTGCTTTTCTGATATTCTTACCACATGAGCCTCTTCAATGAGCATTTCTGCACAGAAAATACTTCCCTCAGCCCGTCGTGTGCCATTATCCAATCCTTCCTTACAGGATTTTATACATGTATTGGGCTGCTTTGACCAAATTTCCCTGATTGTTTAAATACATGTGCAGCTCAGTGAGCCCTTTTGCTGGACACTGACAGAGAGTGACAGAGAACTGAGGGCAGAGGCAGGCTGGGCTGGAAGGGACTGCAGACCCCCACTTTTCTCCCTTCAAAGGGGCAGCAGGCCCCAAGGTGATTCCTGATCTCCAGAAATAACAGAAACTTAAACATGTGGAAAGTGCTGATCCAACCCCTTCATGGGCATGGATGAATGAACTGCCTTCTGCCTGACCAAGGACCTCCTGGAAGGCACCTAAGATCCCCACCTGAGACTGCGGGATCCATGCATATCGGCTCGTTTACTTGGGGTGACATCAGCTGGAGAGAGGACAGGGTAGGGGTGCAAGCAGGGTGAGGCTGAGCCCTTAAGGGGCACAACTGTATCTGCTTGTGGGAGCTTCAGGCAGGAAGGAGCCCGGGTCAGCAGCTAAGGACATAAAGGTGATGATTGACTCATGTTAAATAGAGTTTATGGGAGACCATTTTTTTTAACAGATAAGATCTCACTCTGTCCCCCAGGCTGGAGTGCAGTGACACAATCATAGTCCACTGCTGCTTTTAACTCCTGGGCTCAAGCGATCCCCCTGCCTCAGTTTCCCGAGTAGCTGGGACTACAGGCATGGGCCTCCTACAGTCTGAGCCAAGGGAGGTTGTTGTTTGGAACCAGCCCCCTGCACTAAGGCCCCGCAGACCAGACCAAACCAGCTTGGACTCACTTGTGCCAAGTGCCACATAATCAAACTGACCTTTGACATAGGACAGTTTTCCAAACAACAGGGGGATTCACAGCAGCCCATCAGAAGGGGCCCAGTGTGCCTGGGCCTGCATGATTAGCACATCCCCTCTATTTTAACCCTATTAGCAAAATCACTTTGAAACGACCCATCCACTTTTTGTTCCCCGTTTCTGCTTTTTCAGCCCTTTTCTGCCTATAAAGCCAACTCTCTCTACTCGGCTCAGTGGGGCATCCGTTCTGGTTTAGAGAATGAGGTGCTGTCTACTTCTAGAGTTGCAAATAAAAGCCAACGAGTTCTTGAAACTAAGTTTGGTGTAATTTTGTCTCTTGACACACAAAAACACGGGCATCACTAGGACAGGGCATGCTCTCGGGAGCACGAAGGGCCACAGCCATGGGAGGCCGGCATGAGGAGAAGCAGGGCTGTGGAGCTCTCGGTCAATGGGCTGCTTCCGAGCAGAAGCCCAGGATGGGGCAGAGGCACCCACGGGAGTCAACGAATGGAAACCCAGGAGGTGCCAGGGCAGGGAGGGAGCACAGGAAAGGAAAGGGCAGATGTCGCTGTGCCCCTGTGATGTGTATTAGGGACTGAAGCGTGTCCCCTCACATTCATAGATTGGTGCACTCACCCCTTGTGCACCCGTATTTGGAGACAGGGCCTTCAAGGAGATGATTGTGATTAAGGTCAAATGAGGTTGCGGGGTGGAGCCGTAATCTAGCAGGATGGGTGTTCTTTAAAAGGGGAGCAAGAGACACCAGAACTCTCCCGTGGTGTGACACAGAGGAAAGCCCGTGGGACCCAGTCCTGGACTTACCCCCTCCAGAACGGTGAGAAGTGAACGCTCACTGTTCAAGCCACACGGTCTGTGGTATTTTGTTGCGGCAGCCCAAGTGGACTAAGACAATGTGCTAAATACCATATGTGTTATTAGCTCATCTGATTCTCCAAACCTCCGAGTAAGGCAGGCTTTATTATCTCCATTTCCTAGATGTAGAAACAGGTTCAAAAACCAAAGTCATTTCTCTAAAGTCTCACGGCCAGTAAGTGCTTCCTAACATTCGAGCAGGAGGGTGGGGTGTGATGGGGCAGGCTGGGAAGGGGTGGGTAGAGATGCAGGAGCTCGTTAACTGGATGGAATCACAGTTCCCTGAATCTGCAAAGGCAGATTTCTTTCTAAAGGTCTGAGCTTAGAGATCTGTATGTGTGTGTGTGTGTGTGTGTGTGTGTGTGGGAGGGGGCAGGGGGGAAAAGGGGGCAGGGATAGTGGGTTTTTGGAAGGAAGAAATGGGGGTGCTTGCTGCACGTGTGTGCCTGTAAATTTGGGGTGGAGGCACTGGCCGGGAAGAGGTGGGGGAAAGTCAAGGCTAAAGGCAGAGGAAGGCAAAGGCGGTGCCCCCAGTAGCCCGTGGGAAGCTTCCACATGCCTTTGAGGGACCGCAGGAGGGCCCAGGCACCCATGGAGCTCTGGTCTTTGGCAATCTCAGTGGGGCTGGGTTCCATCTTGAAGATATAAACAGTTCTGGGAGCGAGGCAATTAGTGAATGTGACTCATATCAAACTGATCATAAAACCTTGGTTGGGAAAGGAACAGTAAGAAGAGAAAGACAGCTCTGCAGATCACTCAGGACAGGGTGCTTGAAGGAAGAGCTAGCCTGGATTTGGACAGGTCTTCAGGCTTGCACAGCGTGCTGCAACACCACTCCCTGGGCACCCAGGGCTCCAGGGCAGCCCGGGAGCCTTCAGTGTCTGGTCTTGCTGTTCCCACAGCGCAGTGGTGGACGTTCCTGTCCATGCGGAGGGTGACAGGCATAGTAGACCCACAGAAGGCATGTCTATGTGTCTATGTCCAAATATTGTGCAGAGCTTTGGGCAGACACCAGCTCACAGCACCTCGCCTGTGCTCCGGGAGGCAATATCATCCCTAGTTCACAGAAAACGACTGAGGCACAGAGAGGCTGCCTACTGTCTCTGTGGTCACACCAGCAGCAAAGAGCTTAGGCAGGCTTTGAGCCCAGGCGACCCACTAGATTATGCCACTTAGAGGCTTCCTGAAGAAATCCATCTCGCTCTGTTCTTCCTCGACCAGGAGAAGGGCAGGCAGGCCTCGCGGGGGAGCCTACTTCTGAGCTTGGTACCTGGAGGTCTGGGGCTGAATCCTTTCCTCTTCCGCCTGTGCCTCAGTTTGCCTTGCTTTAAACCGTGTCACTCACCCTAAAAGATCTGACTTTTAGACTCTGCGAGGATTAGTGGGGGAACGCTCAGAAGTTATTAATATGGCTCCTCAGGAAAACAGGATTACATGGATTAAAAAAAGAAAAGGAAAAAAAAAATAAAAAGGAGCAGCCGAGTGGAGTAGTAAAGCAGGACTGTATTAGGAAAGACCGTGCCTTTGAAGCAAGACAAACACATTCCCTCGGCCTGAATCAGCCGCAGGGGAAGGGCTGTAGCAGACATCAATCACCCAGCGCCGCCTTCTCTGCATTCTGGATGCTTCTCTGCAGCTCAGAGGCTCTGCCAACTATAGACCATCTAGATGGCATCAACCGGTGGGTGGTGAATCCTCTGGATGCGTGACAATCGGGAACAGGGTGTGAAGGCACTAAGTTGACATGGAAGCCTGTCCTCCCCCCACCCCCCATGAGAAAGTTTTAGCAAAAGAAAAAAAAAAGACAAACTAGATAGAAACATATTTATATCTGATGAACTACAGTGACTCCAGAGATACCATCTATCTAATTTGTCATTGAGATAAAAGTGCAGCACTGATTTTGCTGAAGTGCTGTCATTGTACATCAGTCACCAGGAGAGGAGTCAGTTAAGAGTGAAGTTTAAAGATGCATCAAACCTGGACCTACGGTGTAGCACTACACACCACAGGCACCGTGTGCCCCTAGATCAAATTCAGGTCCCAAGATGAAAATATCTTCCTCGTCCTCCCAAAGTCAGTTTACTTCTGCTCAATGTTTAAGTTTCATTTTATTTTGCATTTGATTTGACTGCCTACAGGCCAAATTAGACCTCCCCTGTGGCAGATGTTCTGGTATTTTCTTTATGCTTGGGTCTAGGAATTCACCTCTTTCAACTTTCCAAATTAGTTTTTGCAAGATGTTAGCTTTCTGAAGGATTGTACTACGTTCTTCGTTTTAATTACTGTAACTTCCAAAATGAGCATAATAGCATTCAAATGAGGATATGGATTTATGCATAGTTTATGGAACCAGAGAAAAAGGCAGGGGAGATCTTAAAAAGTTTTCGGCAATCCTCTTCATTTTGCAAATAAAGAAACTTGAAAAGGAAAAAACTCCATAAAACAAAGTAATGTGAGTTTAAAAGCCTAGTTCAAAGTTACATACTTCCTTTAGTGGGTGAGTCATGAGAATGGGTACATTCTGAGTGGCTATGAATGTACAGAGGAAAGTGTAGATAAATAAGCATTGCTACATTCAATATTATTTACAAATCCCTTTCAACCGGCTTTGACTGTCAAAATTTACTTCATCTCTACCTCCTGCTAACATTATAAAGTGCGGAAAGTGCATTTAAAAAGATCAGTGGATAGTTTGCCGGAGGAAAGAGAGAGAAACGTAAATGGCAAAGGAACAGGGGAAATCAGCAGGTGCTGCAATCCTGTCCCTACCTCTGAGGCTGACCGTGAGTCACCCTAAGTAGCCACTTTCCTGGCTGAAACACAGTGTATCGTTTATGGAACTTCTGTGGACCATGTTTCTGACTAGCGCAGTCACTAATCACGTGCCTCATCCTGGGAAAACTGAATCAGCATAGAAGGCAGTCTCACTGGTCTCCATGACGCTGAACAGGCAGGTCCATGTGGTAGGTACCACAGAAAAAAAGGAGAACAGGTGCGTTTCCTGGGTTGGGAGCTGGGGTGGCAGAGGCAGCTCTGGTTGCCTCTGAAATGCACCTTACATTCATCTCTAGCCCCAGGCAGCTTCAATGTGACTCACAACCATTTCTCTTAAGTGTGACTAAGCGTTAAAGCAGCCAACACCGTAAGCAGAGGAGGTGGGATTTGCTGAGAAATTCATCAAACGCACCGTGCAGTGCCTTTCTTAAAACCAAAATTGTCTCCCATGAGCACGACCTACAACCTATGCAATGCCTGTGAATTTACGATTTTGAAAGACAGAGAGAGAGAATGCACACTAAACGTCTCACTTGAACTTAACAATTTGACTTCTAGTCCAAGGACATCTAAAATTTATTATAACCTATCACTTAAATTTGGACTTAAATAGCCAAAAATATTCCAAATTGGCCTTCTGAGATTATTTCCTCATCAGTTTTTTTTAAGCAATAACTTTCACATGATTATTATGAAATTTGGGTGTGAATAAAAAGAGAGGGCTTTGACAATATAGTAAGGCAGTCTACAACTCTAAGTTTGCTGGTACCATCACTTCATTTTGTTGGAATTTCCCAAAGTCTTTCCGTTTTGGACAAGACCGGGGGAGTAGAAGATAGGTATTTGCTGAGGCAGCTGAGAAAGGTAAATATTTGCAAAAAATTAATTCATGAAGAAACAAGTGTTTTGGTCAAACAAATGTTTGAAATGCTGGTCAGTCCAAATTAGTTTTTCTCTCTCTTTTTTTCAGTATGAGTTTTAACTTCTTAGAACCACTAATATAGGACATGAAACTATGTGACCTTGGGCACTTAACTTAGCCCTATGGGCCTTGGTTTCATTTGTAAAATAAAATACTTTGTACTTGCAGGCTGTTGGATTGGAAATTGAGCAGTGTGCTTGGCACAGCAGAGGTAGACAACAAACCCGTGGGGCTACATCATTATTTTCACTTTTATGATGAGTTGACGCTTTGCTCATTATGATCATACAGTTGGAAACAGATATATGTTTTGCAGTTGTAGAAAAATGCAATTAGTTGCTAGCTAAGTCAGCCTTCCAGACCTCTATACAAATTGACTTTAAGTAAAATCTATGAAAATTTAAGCCATACTACACGGCACTCCTATTATAGTTTGCAGTTAATTATGCAGAAACCCTCTAATTTCCTTTACTTATGTCTTATTTTAAGTAACCCTTTGAGTTGCCCTAACTCGGTGGGTAGGGGTCTCTTTCTCATTATTATCTAATGCCACCATTGTCCAAATGGTGTTAGGTACCTCACTCGGGACACACTAAATCCTCTATACAAATGACCAAATTAATATCTTCCTCGGCCCCACCATCTGAGAAATGTTTAACGATATAGTCTCTCTGTAGTTTCTGGGAAGCCCTGCTATTACAACTTATTAGTAACAAATACATGTTTATAGCAATATTCTCCAGTTGGTAAAGGAAGTTCAGGTAAAAAGTGATTAAGGTTCAGGGAATTCCTCCAAGTTTTGGCATTAGTTCCGGGTGTGCCTCGGTGGCATCCAGGCTCTGGCTGTTTAGCAATCACCCACACCACTGGACTGCCCTTCCCATTGCTGGTGGTTCATCACACTGGTAGGGCTAGATCATCCTTCCTCTGTGTGAAGTGATGGTTTCCATGCAACTAGATACTATAATAGATTACAGCGTGACTCCACTCCAGGGGACAGAAACCCTTCCCCAGGATGGTGGCAATCAGCCAGCTCATGCAGGATTGAAACTGAATCAGGCTTTGGTCCCTGTGCCGAGCCCAGGCTCTGCATTGCCGAGGTACCAGGCATGGTTTCAGGCTCAAGCATGAAGCCTAAGTGTGCTCCATACACAGTAGAAGTCCAAAGATCTGAGAAATGAACTGAAAAATTGTGCAAAAGTACAACTGCAAAGAGACTAACTAGTATTATTATAAAATGTGGCCAAATTTTTTTTTTAGCATAAACCATGAATCTTAAATAGTATTTAAAAGAAGTAAAGAAGTAAACAACCTAAATGGAGACCCCTGTCCACTACAGTTTGTGACACCCCCACTGTATCTTATATGTGCTTCCTCCCTGGAACCAACAGATTATTTTGTTAGGAGAATAGGAGCCATTTTTCAATATTTTTTTGAATTCTAGGGGTTAAAAAAGAACTCAACAGAGCCTCTTGATATGCTTTTGTTAAACAGATGAATAAATGCATAAATAGATGTGAATTAAAAACTGATCTGTGCCTACACTCTGTTCCATGTTGCTTACCTGCAAAATCGACCCCTCATTTTGGTCGCCTCCTCGCACTGTGGCAGTTTTTGCTGCTATACATTCTGTCTCTTTTATTTTGTTAAAACATCCTTACACAGTGGTGCTTAAACTCATATTGGAACAGTTCCTTCTTCCCCTAGAAACTTCCCCTGGAGAAACGTTAAATATTAGGTGGCCTGGTGGCACGCACAGAATATGCAAAGCGTGAGTCACCGTGCAGGTCTCACTCCGGTGTGTTCTGCTCTAACTCCTGAAGGTTAGGCACGGAGGGAACTAGCACATGCTAGACGGAGACTTTGGTTTGTAAGCGTCCTTGTTCTATTTTGGTAAACTGTACTAGGGAAAGCAAGGTATCAAAGGTGTCAGATTGTGTCAAAGGCGTCTGAGAATAGCTGGCGCAATAGAGTTTGACGAGGAGACGGGTGGGGGAGGGAATGTGCGGTTCTGGAAGGGCTGGGCTGCAGCGGCCACAGTGCGGAGGCTGAGGCTGCCGTGAAGGGCTTTAGGAAACAGCCGGGAGCCTGCAGTGCGGGAGTGACAAGATCAAAGTGGCTGGCAAGGAAGATAATTTTCACAGCGGTCTTGGATGGCCTGAGCGGGAGACAAGGGGTCTTGCAGGCAGCATGTCAGCACGCTATCTGGTGCCAATTGTGCCGCCACACCATAAGCGCTAAAATCAATCTAATCACTGAATACTTAGGAAACACCAAAGGGGAGAACCTCACTGTATTGCTCTGCTCTCAGTTTCTAGAGCGTTCTCAACGATGCCTTAAAAGGTTATCTGGACTTGGAGTAAAATCACCGCAAATTCAAATTCATGAACTGTTTACATTCATAACTGCTTTAATATATATATATATATTTAGTTTGATTATGAATATAAAAGATGTGAAGGTGGTTCTTTGTTCTTAGAGGCAAAACGTAGGGTGATGCCTAGGATTTCTCTGGAGGCTGTAGCTCAGTTAGAAGCTATATTCACAGGTACAGGTGTGCTTGGCAGTGAACTTTACACTTATGGACGGCCACTTTCAGAAAGGTTAGCAGGGTATACTATGGCGTGTGAATGAATGGTCAAATGAGGACACTTACTTCACTTAGCCTCAGACGGTTGATAAGCAGGTGGCCGTGTTTAATCACGACTAAATTGTTCAGCCCCATTTGTTAGCTCTCACTAACAAATGATCAAGGTGCCTTTGGCTTTGGCCAACGGCACACTGATAATAATTGTAATTACTCTGAAATTTTAGCATTTGTCACTCGGCCTTCGATGATAGCTATTGGGAAATGCAACCTCCAGTAAATCCCGGGGAAATAACATTTGGGACAAGTGGCATGGTTTTAAATTCTGGAATCCTAACCACATGATTTGGAAATCCTCCCTTCTCCCACCCAGTCCTCCAGGCTGTTCCCTTGGATGATCTGGGAATGAGTACTCCTGGGAGAGCATTTTCTCTCATCTCACAGCAGGAAGTATCGTTATCCTGACTGGCCTTGCCGTCCTTATCTTCCAGAACCACGGTCTGGAACCCCTGCACTGTGGACCAGTACCTGTGCATGGCCTCTTAGGAACCGGGCTGCAGAGCAGGAGGTGAGCAGCAGGTGAAGCTTCATCTGCATTTATAGCCACTCCCCGTGGCTCCCATCATCGCCTGAGCTCCGCCCCCTGTCACATCTGCAGTGTCATTAGCTGCGGGAAAACAAGCTCAGGGCTCTCACTGATTCTGCATTGTGGTGAGTTATATAATTATTTCATTCTATATTACAATGTAATAATAATGGAAATAAAGTGCATAATACATCTCATGTGCTTGAATTATCCCCAAACCATACCCATGGCCTCCCTGGGGCTGTGGAAAAATTGTCTTCCATGAAACTGGTCCCCGGTGCCCAAAAGGTTGGAGACCACTGCTTCAGAAGACAAGCAGCACAGTCCCCTCAGCCCCGGGGAATCTATAGGCTGTGACTTTAGCCCCCCTGTGTCTTCGGGTTCTTTCTGCAACAGAGCTACAGCGGGATGACAAAGCATGCCCTCAAGTTTTCCAGCACTCCTTTAATTGCCTGGGGAATCCAGAGCAGCAAGGATCCCTTTTTGGTGAGGATTACCTCACAGCTGGCGTTTCATCACAGCCCCAGGGATTGCAAGAGGATATGTGGACGCACAGTCATCGCATGCTGGCAGCTGCAGCACACAAATCAGCGCACGTCCCCCAGGCCCGCGGCTTGGCACAGGCTGATCAGCACAATAACAACGGTGGCCGCATTCCACACGTGGGCCTCCTGTGAGCTCACTGAACCTCAAGGCAGATGGGGAGCCTTGCCAGTCAGTCCCAAGATCAAAAATGGCAATGGCCATGAACACCTGCTCCTTAGCTGAGCAGACACTGCCTGCTGCCTTCGCCTTTACTGAGTGGCTCTGCTACCCAGGTGCGGAAAAGAGCATGGCTTCCAAATCTTCTCATGTCATCAGTCAACTCAGGTGAAAGGGAAAAAGGAACGTCTGGCGAAGCAAAAAGGAAAACAACAGTGATAAAAGGTGGGCATAAGCTTCACTCCTTCTGCCCACTTAGTCGCTTATGTCACTCAGTGTGGGGGGACAGACTGAAAGCAAGGAGGGAGGGCGGAACACACGCTGGCTTCAGAGCTGTAATGCTACCGGTTCGGAAGCTGATCTAAGACATTTGGATTAAAAATGGACTTTAGAGTTAAAGACCCCTGACCCAGTCCTTGATGGCATGAGGAAATTATCAAGTCACCAGCTTTCTCCCTTTTGTAAAGATTAACTGGGAACCTCGTAAGACTTTACCAGTAGCAAAAAAGGCAGTATTATAAATAAGTCTTTTTAATAACTGCATGACCAGTACATCAACACAAGCAGTCATCTACGATGGGTTATATAAAAGAATGCTGATTTGATGCTTATAATCAGTGGTGCAATTTCTAGGAAATGCAAATATTTGGGGTGACTATTTGAAAGGCGATTGTGTAAAGTCTAGGAAAAGTCTAACTAAGGTTATGGATAAAACCAGTGGTTCAGCCTGGCTTTTTCTTCATGATCCACTTCTAGTTGCACGAAACAGGAGGGATGGCAGTCTTGTCATGCTCGATTAATCAGTACTTAACAGACATGGCAAAGACTATCGCTAGGCACTTTTGAGGTGACAAAGAAGAGAGTCTCCTCTTTATTCCTTTCGATTTGATCTATTGCTATGACTAGAAAAGATCACCTGTACAGGACTGAAAAGACACGCAGCATGTAATTAAGGCAGCATGAGGCTGTCCCCTTGCACAGCACGACTCTAGGGCAAATTCTATTTGTCTCCCTTTGTTCAAATGTCTAGCATGAGTCCCCACCTTCCCTGTTGCAGATTAATCCTGCCCATAAAATAACCTAGCATTTTATTGAGTGATATCAGAGCCATACTCATTTACCTTGCCTGAAGGTCACGTAGGAGAAGAAACAAAAGAGAGAATTGCAATTCCTTTCTGCTCTTTGGGACTTTGGGGCTGGACAGATTAGGGTCAAAACTACTGGTTTCTCAAAGTGGGAAATAGCAAATGATTATTCATAAAGAATTCAAAGGAATTTTGCAATATGTTTCTTTAAAAGACTTCATTTTTATATAAAGTAATGAATATTCATTGCAGAATAGCCGGAAAACAGAGGGAGGAAAAGAATAATGAGGTAATCATAATGACTCACGATGCAGTCACCAACCAGCAAGTACTTTTATCATTCTGGTGTATTCCAGCGTTTCAGGATATGTATGAGTTTGTGTAAAGCAAAAACTTCAATTACATGTATTCCCAATGTCTTACAGCACATTTGCTTCTCTTACGTAGACTAAAAGGTATGAATTAGATATTTTATTTGATGGAGCTGATGAGCTTAAATACAGCAGAGATCAAAGATGAAATGAGGAAAGCCAGAAAAACATTTCACTTAAATATTTGACTGCAATGCATGATTACTAAGCCAAAGAGAAACTATTTATCTGCCCTGAGAATGTTATTTAAATCCCAAGCCCATTCATGCTAAACAGAGGCAACATTTTCCATTCACTTCTCCAAGGCTTCTCTTCTCCTGGAAGTAACCCCCCTTCAGCACTCCTATTTATGGGCTTAATGCCCACAATTAAGAAGGACAAGTTTAGAAGGTGGTCATTGCCAAAATGATGATATTTGAATGGTAGGTTCACTTTTAAACAAGGTGATTTTTTTTTTTATTTTGTGCCAGTCTATAAACATTACTCTTGCCATAAAACTATAAACTAAACTCCACTAATAAAAAGGCCAGAAGAATTATTTACAATGATGTATTAAGGAGTTTGAGCCACTTTTCTTTTTCTAAAGAAGTAAAAAGAAACTGCATTTTTAAACACTGAACGGCACATAATCTCCTACCTAAATAAGACTTTGGGTTTCTTTCTTGTGTTTTCATTGTGTTAATGACTAAAGCCTGCAGAACAATGTATTTCTCAAATTCTCATATTTTGCATTTGGATGCAAACATCCAATTCTAACCTTAAATAAAGAAATTATATTAATGGGAATTTTCATTATCATCACCATCAAAATTCAGGTGGAGCCACCAGTATATAGAGAATTCTACAGCCAGGAGCAGCCTATGGAATGGTGGCAGGCGCTAGTCTCGAAACAGAATATTCCTTTCTTTGGGGTTCTTCTGTGAGCAAGTTTATTATTTTCATGTCTTGAATGGTAATGGAAGCACCCCTAATATTGCCAGATACTCTGTAATTCTAGCTCTTTTTTCAGCATTTCTCTTTCCTGGCCAGCACTGCCTATTCCGAACAAATAAAGGAAATTAAAAACGGTAAATTTTATGTGGTTTTTTTTTTTTTTTTTTCAGAAGGGAAGATAGCATGTGGATGTGTGTTTATTTTCTATGACATGTGCATTTGTAAAAGTGAACACAGTAATGTTCCATTTCCCAGAGGAAGCCCTGCCAGGGCAGCTCGTGCCCACACTCATTGCTGCCACGTGACCTGCAGCTATGCAGGCCACGAGTCCTGAGCCCTAAGGCATCTGGCCCACTAATTCACTTACTGCTCTCAGTTTAATTCCTGCATCAATCCTATTCTCTTGCTAAGCACGCCCATCTGCTCTCAGTGGACACAACAATGATAATCTCTGGGTGTCCACAGATGTGTGTGTGTGTGTGTGTGTGTGTGTGTGTGTGTGTGTGTGTGTGTGTGTATGGGCCCTATAACTCCACCCCATTGGATACTGTGGGTCTGCTTAACACTTGCAAGTACAAGTGGTTTTAGAAGTGAAAAAGGCCAAAGCAATTTCAAGCAGGCAGTCGGGACGCTGGGAGATCAGACACTCTGGGGTTTTCAGTGGTTGCTCAAAGCTAGGCAAAAGCTGCCACTGAATTGGAAGCTGACAGCTGAGGGCTCATTATGACATCTCAGAACCTCTCTCAGGGATGTGCAGACAGGAGCGGGGTCGGGGTTTTATGTGGAGCTGTGCCAAAGGTGTCTGAGCAGGCTGGGTTCCCCCACAGCCTAGGGGAATCAAAAGCTTTCAAAACACAGAAGTGAGCCCCGGGATATATATATCTATATATACACATTTTTTAAAAAAAAAAATGTGGCAGCGAAATAGCAATTATGAAGATGCTGGGAAGAAACAGAGTGAAAGCAAACCTCTTTAGAATTAACCAATAAGGGAAATCAAGTGCTTTGAAGTTAGTATGGTTAATGATAATAAAAATAATGATGCTAATTATAATCTTCCTTGGAAACTGTTTTATACTTCATGAAGCATTTTAAAATATGCTAGTTCATTTAGTTCTTACAATAAAATGATGAGATATATGGCACTAGTATTCCCATTATTTAAAAAAGTAACAAAGGGATACACACACACACACATACACACACACACATATATATATATATACACACCCACAGCACCCCTCACAGACACCCCCATCTCCCTCCCATCACTGCCCCAAACTTCGGAGAGCTCAGCTGGAGCAGAGGCTTTAAAAGCAGGGAGGAGTCAGTTCTTGTCATTTTTTCCCCTCTCCTAGCTGTTTCTGTTGTCCCCTCCTCCCCCTTTTCTTCTCCTAATTCTCTACTTGTCTACCCATAATACCTAAGTTTATGAGCTTCTTGAAATCAGTATCAGCAGATACTTCTGGATAGATTTGCAGCAAAAGAAATTTATTTGCTAAGTGGACATACATCAGTAAATGGTCCTGAATGAAATGGTATAAATATTTGTCAAATTTCGCTGCAGGCCTATGAGTTATCGTTCATAATTAAGCATGCCGTGTCTTCTGTTGTATACCAGGAGCCAGATAAGCTGTGCTGGACCAGCAGCTTTGCCAGGGACTCGCTGTACGAACCACCCCGAATCTCATCCATTCAAAGGACATGACACCATCCTCTCTTGCAGGGATGAAAGGAGGCGCCAAGTGCAAAACATGTAGCCCAGTGTGTCATGAAGCATAGAAGGCTTCAACATAGGGTAACTATGACTCTTGTCATTTCCACTTAGGTTAGAGCTAAAAGGGAAATAGTGTAAGAGGGGAGGAAACGGGCAAAGGATGATTTCACAATTGTGAAAGAATAGGAGGTAGAAATGAGCTAATGATCTTTGGGAAGAATGCACAGGGTGTAAAAAGGAACAATAACACAGGGAAGTGACAAAGGAGAACATTTCCCAGAGAAGAAAAGAGCTTGCACAATCACAGCCAGGAGGAAAGAAATTACGGGAAAAACGTATAAGCACAAAGTAACACAGAGAGAAAAGAATCAATGTGAGAGGCGAGGGAAGACGATTTTGAAGAATGATAACTCTCCTGCTGCCTCAGCACCAGTTAGGAAGGAGAAACTGCATTTAGCTCATGCAAGGTTGCAGGATTTGGGGACGAAGTTGCGCGTGCCCCATGGACCGATGTGACTGCACGGGAAACATTCTGTGGAGCGCAGAGTCATCCTCGGCTTGTTTCTCTTTGAAACCCAACTTCATAGCAAACTCCCTTAAAAACGAATGGCAGTTCTGACCCAAACGAAGGCAAGACTTGCAGTGATAATAAGGGGTGGGTGGAACCTCCACTGCAGCTCAAAGGCCCTGCGATTTCCCAGAGAGAGTGTAGGACAGAAAACACGCAGAATGAGCAACTTGCACAGTGTGGTCCGTCGTGAATAAAGAGACGCAATAAACAACATTTGAGGCTGCAAAAGGATGAATCGAGGGAAAGAAGTCAATTTCCCCTGAAAGTAATGACATCTCATTTTTCACTCCTGAGTTTTATCCAGCTTCTACTTCATAATATGCTTCCTCTTTCCTGTACCATGGCTCTTGGAAATATCTCGAAAGACTGTCGATTTTGTAAAGCTACCTTCCGCTGGATTTTCACGGTAAAATCGTAAAGCTGTCATCACTAAGGAGAGATAAAAGCTCCCTGCGCGGGGGAATGCCGCCTCTGTCTCATGACCACAATGCCTGCTGCTCCTGGAGGGTATCAGTCCTCTGAGAGCCACGGTTTAAAAGGCAAATGGGTTTGTCTGGCAATGCTTGCAAGCCTTAGAAAGGCGGTTCTGCAAGAGTGAGTTGGTGGCCTGTTTTTCTGCTTCTCTGCAATGTGGCACATGCTCCTAGCCTGCCTGCATCATTTGATTTGATTTACCCTGATCAAATCTCCTGCCTTCCAGACTCGATTTTAGTAGCTAAGACTATAAAATTCATATTAAGAAAAAAAAAACCAAACAAACTGATCTTCAAGAATTTAATCTATGATTAAACTTGAAACCATCAGATCTTTGACGACCAGTGAGGATGAGTAGAGAGACCAGCATTTTCATGAAATTCAAGCCTCCTTGTATCAGCTGCATCTGTCAAAAACAAAAACATTCCCTAGGACTCTTGCCTAACATAGTATGACAACATACTTTCCTGGGAAATGCACATCTTTTAAGAAGGATTCGGTAAACCCACTTATGGTTTTGAAGGGAGTGCAATGTTGGAGCTGCTTGCCCTTGTATTTTTTAAGTACTTATTTAAAAAAAAATGTTCCCACCATATCCAAGCCAGTAAATGATATCAAGATATGCTTGATCAATAAAAGAAATTCTCCTGCAGGGTGTACTCTAAGGGAAGTGGTCTCTCAGGGTGTTGCCACGTGTCTGGCTT
Organism: Microcebus murinus; assembly: GCF_040939455.1. Lineage (NCBI taxonomy): Eukaryota > Metazoa > Chordata > Mammalia > Primates > Cheirogaleidae > Microcebus > Microcebus murinus. The sequence goes on along the minus strand of NC_134122.1, from coordinate 47,084,218 downwards.
TTGTGTTGTAATAATGGGCTATCCAAGTGGCCTGGCAATGGAGTCTCACCCTTCCCAACACTGGGAAGAAGGTGAGACATGTGGCTGTTTCCTAACGTCCTTGTTCATTAAGAAAATACAGCTTTCCACCCTGTTGCCCTAGGAGGGACGTCTCCAAAAGTATTTCATAGTGATCTGAGAGGAATTTAATGTGCTATCCATCTAAGGCATATTTCTATTTTGAAAAGAACGGGAAGAATATGGCAAGGGTTAGCATGGAGGACAGATTGCATATGGTAGATTTTAGTGTTGACTAGACGAGAGATTTCCCTGTGGGGCAGCTTCCTTGAAGCTGTCAATCAAATCTCAGATTAAGATGTAGAAATGCCTACACCTGCCACTTACATGGAAAGGGGACCCTATGACCCTCTCCTTCTTTCCCTCCCACACGCTGTGTACTGCTTTGCTGCTGCTGCCAGGCAACACAGGGCATCGAGAAGCCTTCTCGTGGGATCTTCTGCGAATCACTCTCGGAGCAGGGTGGGGGTGGGGGCTTGAACTGCCTTATGTGGTGTTTTCAGCTCCTGCTGTATTTCCTGATAATGAACTGTGTTAAGCTGAACATATTCTCAGCGACTGATATGAAATAATATACAAAGTGATGTGATTTGTGGCGTTCAGATAATATTTTTTCTGTAGCATATGCTTACTGGCAATTAGCTTGAAGGAGAGAGATGTAAAACTTCCGAGGCTCTGCCTACCCCGGGGTCTGGCAGTGTCAGCTTGTATCATCTCAAAGCCGGTGGGCGTCATCCAAGCCCAAATCCCTACAAAGCCCCACTTAATAGAAACGATCCAGAATTCCTCATTTTCGCCAATGTCAGGGATTCATCATAGGGAAGAGAGGAGAATTAAGTCTATTTCATAGAACAGAGGCCCTTAATGCATAAGAGAAATTGGCCTGTCGCTGAGACTGCTGCTATTGATGCAAATGCTGTGGGCCGCTGGGTACACCTGTAGGCAGTAGGCATGTCTGTCCTTGTCCCTGGGTGAGTTCAGTGCATATTTGGTATCACAAACATCAAAGTAGTAGTATCACAAGCCTATAAAAACACAATGGAAGATTTGTCTGGAAAGCTTCTAGAACATTGAGTTGAATTGCATAGAAGTAGAGAATTCATGTTTTATAACCCTCCTGGTACTACTCTTATTAATTCCATTTGTGTAAGGAAGGAAACCCATTAACTGTTCACCTAGTAATGCAATTCATGAAAGCTCATTATAGACACCATTCGCCTTCAACTCTGATGGCTGCTTGGCAGGAGAAGTACACATTTGTGAGAAAGTATTGACTTTTCTATGAGCCTAGAACCATGGCTCAGTTACTGAACAGAAAACACAGTTAATCTGCTTACTGTTATCATGAAAGAAACAAGGAAGGAGTACATGTTGGTACGTTTCTGTAATTTTCAAAAACACTCTTTGGAAACACCAGGTGTTGCCAAATTGCATGAACCGGCTTTATCTCCGTGGAAAATGGTGCCATCTTATAAACCGAGCCCCAGACACGAGTGAGAGAGTCTGGTTCTAGCACCGGCTGTACCTGCTTCAGAAAGCCCTAAATCTCTGTGGTTGACAGCAGGGACTTTAATATCAGGTGTGTGTTCTGGGGCAAGCTACTCCGCTGCTCTGAGCCTCAGTTTCCTCAGGTCCAAAGTGGGACCAACAACAATATGTACTTCAAAGCCTGCTGTGAATAGTTGATGTAGTCGTGTATATATTTTGCACCATGCCTGGATTTTAGTAAGAGCCCAATAAATGTCTGCTGTTGTCATCAATATTAAAATTTTGCTAATTAGCTATTTAAACCTCCCTGGGTTCCCCATTTTCTCATCAGGACTAGATTTGTGCTTCTGAAATTTTCCTCTAAAGCGCCCCTAACAGCAGATAAGGAACGCGTTCCCCGGCGGCCAACTTGAGGTGTAACCTGAAAGGAGAAACCTCAACTCAAAAAAAAAAAAAATCCCTTACATATATCTTACATTTTTTTTTTTACAATTTACATTTTTCTTACATTTCTCAATCAAATTTTGAATTCTGCTTCATAATAGATATTTAACTATTTTTTTTACAAACATCGTTTAAATGACCTTCAGTTGTATTTGCCACTGTAGGAAGATGAGCTACGATCATCCTGTGACTCTGGCCGCCCACAGTGGGGACAGACCCCACCGGAGGAACACTCTACTCCGGATCCTTGTCACTCAAAGTATGGTCCGCAGACCAGCATTCCTGCATCCCTTGGAATTTCTGAGAGAGGCAGAGTCGCAGACCTCACCCAGACCCATAGGATCGATCAGAACTGCTCTGGGTGATCAAATCGCCCCAGCTGATTCATATGCATGTTAAAGTTGAGAACCATGAACGAGTGAGCTCCAAGTAACTTCCAGAGCCAACCTGCTTTGATTGGGTAATACGGGGAAATCGGCAAACACTCACTGAGCACCTAAAGGGAGCCTGGCACTGTGATGGCTGACGTGAGGATACACAGATGGAAATGACATCTTCCCTTCTTTTGAGGGTTTTCTAGCCGGGAACAAGGGAGCAGCAGTGACCTGGCTCCATGGAAACCTGCCATCTGCTCCATGAGAACTTTTCTCAGCTGTTCTTATTGTGACTGTCCACCTTTAAAGACAACTGAACACAAAGACTGATGATCTCAACCTGGATTGCTCAGAACAGTGAGGAAACTTCTCTCTTCCTTATATCCCCTTCCCCGCACCCCTACCTATCTGCAGCCCTATTAATGAATTCTTCAGTGTTCTCATCTGTCATGTTTATGTTCCTGCATATATCATCAGTGTAGGGAAAAACAAAAACAGAAACCAAAAAACCCCACATGATATGAAGAAGAAACAAATATCTATTTTAACAGACTGATAACAGTTTTGCTAAGGCAACCCTTACGGTGCATAATGAGTTAAGTCTGTGGCTTGCAGACACCTGTTTACAGTCTAAGCTTCCGACGTGCTCTCATTTGGCTCTGTTGCTCATAATTCACGGGTTCATTGAGAGTCACAAGTGAATGAATGCTTTCAGCTATTTTATAGAGCCCTCCTTCCCCCCCCGCAAGACAGGGCTGTGTCGAGTTGTGAACGTTTGACGCTGTGCAGAGTGACATTTTCACCTGAAGACGATGGGATCTGTACCGAAAGACTGTCAAGGCAGAAAAAGCAAAACAGTCAGTGGAAGACTAGTCTGACTGTCCTGTCTACAGTCTACAAGGTGGAACTGTGTCACTAAAAGTGGCAATGGTGGTAAAGTGTGATCTGTTAACATAGGCGCATTGGAGAAGAGGAAGAAGAGGATAGGAAGTTGAGAGACTCCGCGGGGAGCCGCCCAGTTCTTCTGAGCCTCAGCACATGGAAGGAGAGGAGAACGCTCCATCCTGCCCTTTAGAAGCAAAGATCCCTCAACTCTTGCACCGCTCCCTCTTTCATGGCATTTACGATGCCTTGATCCTTTTTCTGCCTAATTCCATGAACATATTGTCACACCAGCCACCTCTCTTTCCCACATGCTCAGTTTCCAGCCTGTTCCATCCAACTCACACTACTCCCCATCCTTTAAGTTGCTCTCTTGAAGTCTACCAGTGACCTTGTAAGTTCCAAGTCTAGTGGCCGTCTGGAAAGTCTTCTACTAAGGGTTTACTTCCATGTCTGAAACCGTTTTTTCTCTTTTAACATTCTCTCTTACATTGGCACCTCGTGTGTTATGATTTTCAACATATCTGGTCTTCTCTTCTGTGTTTCCTTAAATGGCTTGATCTTTTTACCCTGCCTATGAAACACGGCCACTACCCAAAGTCCAGTCCTTGCATTTATCTATTTCCTAGATAGCCACTCAGACAGCTTCAAACAACACTTCACTGCAAATGTCTCGAAGATACACTTATAGAAATCTGAGTTTTCCCCCAGGATCACTAAGTAAAGCTTCTACTGCCTTCCTGATGTTTGCACATGATTGACGATCCTTCCACTTGCCTGGATCGGACCGTAAGGACTCCCCACCATCCCTAGCTGAGCACAAGTCCTGTCTGTACCAGGAAGCCTTCAAGGACTTCTAAGCCAAGAGCAACCTCTCTCTCTTTTCATGTGTGCCAAGTGAGAGCTGCAAGACTTTGCTCTTTGGTATTTCACAGAGCCATTTTTCTCCCTGAGACCGTGCAGCATGGAGCAGTTTCATGTTGTGCAGAGTGGCATTTCTGCCTTGCATTATCCTCTCATTTAGCACATATTTAAAGAGTGTCTACTGTGTTCCAGACACTGTTCTATGTGCTAGGAAGAGAGGAACCGGGAAAAAAAGAGTTTGCCATCAGGTAACTTATACTCTGGATTGGGACGGGGGGCTCACTAATATACAGTTGACCCTTGAATGACACGGGACTTAGGGGTGCTGATCCCCCCTACAATCAGAAATCCATTATAACTTTTGAACTCCCCAAAACTAACTGCTAATAGCCTGATGTTGACTGAAAGCCTTGCCAATTTATATATATTTTGTATGTTATATGTACTACATACCGTATTCTCAAAATAAGCAAGCAAAAGAAAATGCTATTAAGAAAATCATAAGAGAAAATATATTTACTATTCATTAAGTGGAAGTGGATCATCTTAAATGTCTTTTTTTTTTTTGAGACAGAGTCTTGAGTTGTCACCCAGGTCTAAGTGCAGTGGTGTCATCGTAGCTCACAGCAACCTCAAACTCCTGGGCTCAAGGGATCCTCCTGTCTCAGCCTCCTGAGTAGCTGGGTCTACAGGCATGTGCCACCACACCTGACTAATTCTTTTCCTATTTTTAGTTGCCCAGCTATTTTTTTTTTTTTTTCTATTTCTAGTAGAGATAGGGTCTTGCTCTTGCTCAGGCTAGTCTTGAATTCCTGAGCTCAAACAATCCTCCAGCCTGGGCCTCCCAGAGTGCTAGGATTACAAGTGTGAGCCACCATGCCCTGCCTATCATAAATGTGTCCTCATCATCTTCTTGTTAAGTAGGCTGAGGAAGAGGAGGAAGAGAAGGGGTTAGCCTTGCTGTCTCAGGGGTGGCAGAGGCAGAAGAAAATCCATGTATAAGTGGACCTGTGCAGTTCAAATCCATGTCATTCAAGGGTCAACTGTATATATAACACATACCTCTTGTATACGTATTTGTGTGTTTATGTGTGTATGGCAGTAATAAATACTATGAAGAAAAATTTAAAAAATGTAAATGGGAAAGAAAAAATGTGTTCTTAGAGGAGGGCTATTTATTTAGGGTTGTCTAGGAAGCTCTCCCTAATAGGCTCATCTTGAACAGGGATCCAGAGAGTGAGAAAGCAAGTCATGAAGACAACTGCAGGAAAAGCATTTCAGTTGCCGAGACAGGATTGTACGGGACATGGTGGCGAAGCCGGCACGGGCCAGGTAGTGAGGGAAGAGGACGGTGGTAGGAGATGACCTTGGAGAAGCAGCAAGTGTCAGGATGTGGTTTACCTTTCACAAGAATTGCTCTGGCTGCCGCGTTGAGCACAGGCTGGAGGGACGCGCGTGCTCAGAGATGGAAGTGGGAGAGTGGGGAGCCGATCAGAACAGTCGGGGCAGAGCTGACGGTGAGCTGGACTGGGAGGCAGGTGTGGAGTGGGAACCACTGATCAGATAGTATGCAGTTTTGAAAAACATAGAGCCAACAGCGGCAGGAGGGAAGGAGAGAAACAAGGATGATGCCCAGATTTTAGACCTGAGCAACTGGAAAAAAGCAGGTGTCAAAGATGGAAGGAGGCATAGGGTTACGGCTGTGAGAATGTGGGATTTGGTTTTGGACATTTACAGTTTGACGTGTATTCAGTATGAAGCACGTGAGTGAAGAATCAAGAGGGCAATGGATTAAACATGCCCTGGTTGCCTCACTCTCAGACGACCACTGCACCGGAAATACAGCTTTTAAAACACTTCGTAGCAAAAGGAAATAAACCCCACGGGGAACGAACAAACGAGGCAGATCACACAAACAGCTAGGTTCTCTTTTGCATACTACACACCAGAACTAGGCATCCACCATATAAAGTCATTTCTATTATATATTTGAATTATTCCTTTAACTGGGTCTACTTTCATATTTTTAAAAGACTATTTTGGAGCAATTGAGACCTTTTGTCTTACTCTTGATGCAAAAAAAAATATCATAGTGTTAGGTGAAATGAAATAATCGTATAGCTGATGAATTATGTTTATGTTTTTTGCAAACAATAGTGGAGAAAAAGTGTCCTGTAGAAAGCCTCTGAGAAGGGCTCAGCCACATGCTGGGATCGTGGACATGTGCCTAAGCATACACCCTCGAGAGCCTAAGGACATAACTAACTGCATCCAAATGTCCATGGAGCCCACACAACTGATTTCCAGTTTCCATTGATCATTGACGAAACAGTTGATAAATTACACTGAAACTGTGCCAATCTGAAAGGACCGTTCGTGCTGTATGCTCATTCCATGAGATCTGTCTCTCCCAAAGTGTTGTGATTTTTCTCTCCCCTGTGCACACAGATAAAGATCTATTTTCCATTTCCCTGTTTTCTCTGCGACTGCCCTCCATTTCACTCCATCGTTTGTCTGTCTGTTTTCTTTCTTCAACCGTAATGGAAAAGATGGCCTTACAAAGGCCAAAGGAAAATATAAAAATTCTAGTACCTACATGGACCCGTGCAATCCTGGATTCTCTTCTAAGAAGACGGGCTGCCATCCAGGTATGTATTTAATACATATTTTTTCAAGGCAGTCATAGTACCAAATGTCCTAGAATGAACTATAATAGCAATAGGATTTTCAACATTTTGCATTTCTTTGATGAACTTAAAAATATGCTTAGCCAGAAGACTCCAAGAAATTTGTTCCCCATGCCAGAATGTAAATGTCACTGAACACAGTCAATGTAAAAATATCAGCATAAACTCCCCTTACACTTTATCCCTGTGGAGATGATGGTTTATTTATACTCAGCTCAGACTAAGATGAATTGGTCAGATCCAATGTGCTGCCAGCTTGGTAAATGAAAAAAAAAATTCAGTTATTTCAAAACTCGATCCCTCCAAATAAAAAAAAAAATCATCTGTTCATGTAAACACAAGGATGATCAACTTTAAATACAAATTATGAATCTTTTTGGTGTTTTCCTAATTTTGAGGTGACAATAAATCCATCAAGAAGTACGTTTATCACAGATTCATAAAGCACTTTATAGGAAGATGATAACAAATGAGGAAGAGAGAAGCCTTCATCTTTATTCTGAAATGGGGGGCTGTCCCTGCCAGTCTCCAATCGGTGTGTATTTGAACAGTTAACAGGGACTGAAGCCAATTTACACACCATGGAGGAAATCTGTTTCACAAAAGATTAATCAGAAAACTTCCTGAGACACTGAGGTGCTAACTCACAGCATAAGGGGTTGGAATGATGAGTAATTATACAAGTCACTTGCAATGCAATTGGGGAGCAAAACTTACAGTGACATTAGTTGAACGCATATATCTTCTTGGAGGCTCTTGAGAAAAACAACTTTTAAGGACCATCAATAATATCCTGTAAATCCACCTTCATTAAGGTGCATTAATAAAATTTCTTTTAAAGATCATCAATAAAAATATCCATTATTGCCCACCTACTTTTTATGCCAGTTCATTTTTAAAATGCCACTCAACAAATCAAAGTCACAGGATGTTAGTAAGTTACCAACAGAGAAGCTAATACTTTCTTACTTTCAGTTAAAAAAAAATGGTTACTGCATAAAATGTATTTATTTGCTTTTCACATAAAAAGCAAAATATTTATTAAAGGTACTTCTACCCTCTTAAAAATAACCAATATAAGAAGATTGTGAAGATTGGTTAGTTCACATGTGTGAGTTAATTAATGGATTAATGATCTATTCTCATGCATGAATCATGATATAAGCATTTGGGGAAATTATCCAATATCTGATATTTACAGAGATGTGATGACAAATTAAATACTGTTATCTGGCCAACATAAGGGCTATTCTGTTGTTTACAAGACCTATTAAGTTTATTGATATGATCAGAAACACCTTGAAAATATGTAATGAAGCGAAGAGTGATGGGAGGGAGGTATATCAATGTAAAATCAATTACTTAATGTCTGAAGTGGCTTAATATGTTGTAAAACTTGCAAATTAATAAACAGAAACACCACTCCTTGTTCAGAAGGTGGTAATTAAAAGCACAGAGTTAGATCTGAATTTGTATAGCCCAACGCCCACGTTTTACTGGTGAGAAAATAAAAACAGAGAAATGATGTATGAAGAGCCCAGCTGCCAGTAATTAAAACAAAATGCAGGATGCACATAACAGATTCTTGGTTACCACTCCTCTTGCTCTAATGTCTGGAATCTTGCATGTTAATGAATCATCCATTTGAGCTATGCGATGATCAGACAATAGATCTAACACGAATTATGGGGCAGCCCAAGGAAAAAAGACCAAAAAAAGGAACAAGCTAGTTAGTAAGTGGGAGCAGCAGAGCAAGACTGAATTCTAAGGTGTTTGCTTTACTCGTGAGGTTTTCCCTAACCACGTACATGCCATCATTAGAAAAAATAGCGTATCATTTATTACCCTGTGTTCTCTGTACTGTCTCCAGTAGGAAATGTGAGAGCTAATACCTGGCATATCATTTATTTTCCTGTAATCCCTAGACTTTCCATTGAAAAATATTTGCTCTGCGGAAAATATGAATTTTCTGACCTAAACAATTTAAAGCGGGTCATGTGGGGGGAAAGTAGATATTTCATTTCCAAGTCCACATTTGCTCTCACTTCTAACACAGAAGGCTGTGATCAAGTCAGAATTCCCTAAATTCCTCAAAAAACTAAGGAGATATGACAATTTCCCATTTATGGTGCTCTGCTTAATCCTAGCAGATGAAATATTTTCATGCCTAAAAGCTCAAAATAGAAGAGTACCTACAGCTCCACTCCATGACTCCTAATCTGGTATCTTTTAATTCTTCTGCCTGGGCAGTTAGAAAATATTTTGAATGTTTCTAGCAATTGCTTTCCTCAACTTTGTGATCTTATTGTTTACCATCAGTTTTCAAAAAGTCCCTAATGTTGGTTGACATGCTCCTTCTCGTTATTTTATGGAATTATGATAACTGGGTTGAGAATCAGAGTGGTGATTTCCATCTAAGGGGTGGCCACTGGTCCTGTCAGGACCCTCCCTGACAACTTCATCCCAGGGGATGATGACAGGGTCATTGTGATGTTACTTCATCACACTTCCCGAGGCACACTAAATCCCCTCCTCTTGAAACAAAAGTTAACATATAAATATATAATCCTAAAGTAATCCCTGGAGAATTAAGAAACGGGTATTATAATACAATACCTTTGAGAATGGCTATTCATTTGGAAAGGCTGAACAAGAAGATAGCAGTGTTTTACTGAAGCTCTATAATTCATATCATTCTAATATTGAGCCAAGTGCAAGTATGTGACAAATGATGAGAAATGATTCAAGTATACTTGTAGTGTTTCTGGAAAAATAACTATGAGGCAAGTCAAACTCTCCATCTAGCAGCAAAGATCTTCCAGGAATTTCAGGATTTGGCATCCTGCGGAGACTTGTATTATAAAAGATAATAATTTTCTATTTAATGGCTTGTGTAACTAGGCCATTCACAAAAAAAGATGAAGTGCTTGCTGTAAAATGCAAATCACAAGTGTGTCATTCAGGCATATAATTTACTGAAGACACCAGCAACACCATAATTTGATGAACAAACCTCAGTCCTGGGGTCCAAGGCTTAGAATTTAAATTTCATTCTGTGGCCTACTATTTGAATAACCTTGGCAAGAACCACTTAGCCTCTCTGAGCTTTGAACTTTTCAATCTTTAAAATCTATTCAAGTCCTAGTGTACTATAAATTTGTTTGAACACATTTTATTTTTAACAAATTACTATCAATGAAAGCAGAATAATGAATTTGGGAGTCATCTTTTTCTTTTTCTTTTTTAAATAGAGAACGGGGGGGGGGGGGTCTCGCTCTGGCTGGTTTTGAACTCTTGAGCTCTAGCCATCCTCCCACCTCAGCCTTCCAGAGTGCTAGGATCACAGGCGTGAGCCACCCTGCCCTGCCCAGAAGTCATCTTTTTATAATTTGTTGAGTATGAGAAAAAAATTCAAAATGATGTCATTACTTTGTCAACATTAAAATGCATGCTCACACTGAACATGTTTTTTTTTTTTTTGACTTGGACCTACATAAAAGAAAGTAAATGACTTTTGTCTCTGTCGACTCTAAGCCCTTGCCCAGAGCCTGGCAGACAGCCTTTCTTTCTTTCTATCTTTCTTTCTTTTTTTTTTCTTTGAGGACCTCCTTTATTTACACAGACTGTAACTGATAGACAGCTGTAGATTGCAAGATGGTAAAACTGACCAGCACACAGGTGCATGGAGGGCAGTAAAACTCAATGGAAACCAACCAGGGGGCAGAGGAGCAGGGGTGCAGGGGGAGCAGGGGATGGGCGAAAACCTACCTAACTCGAACAACGAGCATTATCTGGGTGACATGCATATTTATCACCCTGACTCCAGCGTTATAAAAGCAACTGGTGTCACCAAAAGCATTTGTACGGCTGCAGACAGGCTTTCTTTATCTGAGGGATGAACATTAATTCCACATCCCAGAAGGCTTTTGATGAACAGACAGCAAGCTCTCAGAGCGCTGGGACTTCTGCTCATCATTGTTTCCCTGGTCTCTGGCACTATGACAAGTCACATAATAGGTACTTAATAACACATAAATAAACAAACAAATACATATCACAGTTTTTCCTCCTCCATAATCCGGGCAGTGAAAGCCAGAAAGTAAGAAAAGCCACAGAAAGAATTAGGATTAGCCTTGATGCCCCAGCGACCAAGGACTCAGAGAGGGAAGCTGGAAGACCAGCACTGTGTCCTGCACGGCAGTGAGACACACCAGGGGACAAGGAGGAAACCGATTCTGCATCTCAACCTGTCCGAGTGCCTCTTTTTCTCACATAACCAGAACTCAATGGACTCTTCTTCTTTTTAAACCAGTATTTAGAGGAGGATTTATAAGAATGCAGATATTTGTAGACACACACATTATTGGAGGGCTTGTACCTGCTAACCTACCCACTGTGGTTCTGGTGGCCATATGCCCTGTCACTTTCTCATCTTCACAGCTAAATCCACAGATGTTCAAGACTGTGTCTTAACACAACTCAGTGAGGAACTGTTTTCTCCTGTCCTACCATCTTACTGTCTGTGCCTAACGAAATAGCTCTCTTTCTCTCCCTCTCTTTTTTTCCCCCAAACTCTCTAAACCAGCAGAGATTATACTAAGCCCTCTTGGGTTTGTGATTTAGGGTGGCAGGGAAAATGTATCACTGTCTCACACATCAAAAAAGAAAACTGATTAGAAAAGCAGAAATGCCCATAGTGGCATTTCTACAGCCACTACACATGCAGAGACAACCAGACCTACTCACTGTTCCCAATTCTCCCTGCTCAGCAAATCCTTTAATGATATTACTGAAACTGTTCAACATGCCCCTTTTAAAGAAATTGCTATTGATCTTGACAATCTGTGGGATGTCCTGTTTTTCCCCCCTTCCCTTCAGGACAGACCCCTGTAGATATTTTCATATTTTTTGGTGGGATTTTGCCAGGAAAAAAAAATACAAAAACAAGTCTCCATTGTTTATCTGTGAATGATTTCATTGCACATTTTCTTCTTAATAGTTACAGATTTACACACTGAGTGCAATTATAGAGATGAGACTTTATCCTACAATTGACTGCAATGTCAACAAAGCTGTATTTTGAGGTATAAGCTCTGATGTCAACAAAGCTATATTTTGAGGCACAACCTCCTTGCTGTATTGCGTTCGTGCTCTAGGAAGTTAATGTGACTCAGGAACTAATGTTCTGAGCAAGAGGTCAGGAAACTTCTCTTCTTCCACTTTTCGGTCTGCTAACAGCTTTGTGAGTGTCTCTGCTTAGATTTCCACAATTGCCAGGCCACAGAAAGGAGGCTGATCTTAAGTAATACTCAAAAGACGAATGAGGAATTTGCAAAATGGAACTAACTTCACATCCATCCAGTGTGGCTAGGAAGGTGGTGTTCTGCTTAGTAATAGTAAAAGTATATGCCTATTTTATGTTGCTTACATACTGTGCAGTGGCACGGTCAGTCCTCACCAAATTACTTTTCTTTTCCTTTGGGGCATATAATTAGATGACATTTTCCAGCCTCTTTTGTGATTAGGCATGATCTGAGTGCTGACCAGTGGGACATTGTAGAAATCATGTGCACCACTTCAAGCCTGGCCCTAAACACCTTCCAATGACCAATCTCACATGCTCTTTTCCTCTTCCAAATGGCCGCTATGAAGACACCCTTAAGGTGATCTTGGAAACCATGTTTGAACATGGTGGAGTTGGAGGACGGATTTTTCCTCAAATCACTCAGAGAAGAGATACCTGACCAGGAAGACCCAAAGCGGACTCTTCCATAAGTGAATATAAGATAATGTTGTCCTGATCTACTGAGTTTTTGATTAAGGACATCAACTAGAATTACTATAATTAATACACATTCAATATCTTTTCAAAGAATTAAAATGGAATAAATTATACTTTACAATTGAATTCACTTTATTTTTTCTTTGTTGATTTAACATGTATTGCAGTCTTTCTCAGGGTTATCATTTGAAACACGAATTCCCTTGAAAGGAGCCATCAGAGTAGGCCTGGAGGAGATTTGACGGAAATCTGTTCACCATAATATAAATGATACCATTTATCTAAATGGTATCTAAATACAATGGAATCTAAATACAAAATGTAAAAAAAAAAAGTCTAGTTGTTGAATCTCAGTGGTTGTGTATTAAAATACTTGCCCTAACTGACACTCAGGGGAAGAAAAACACTTAACTATTTTATCTAAGAACTACAGTGAAATAACAACTACTCATATTAACAACGTACTTTAAATACATATGCACACACACATAAAATATTTTGTGTTTAATCCCCAAGTACACATTGAGATACATAGAATTAACGTTACATGTTAGAAAATTGAGGGTAAGATGTGCTAAGACATTATTTACCTAAGATCAGAGAACTTGCAAATGACAGAGCTGTAATTTGAATTTGGTTGTGCTGATTATCATGTTAATTCTCATGAAAAGAGGAGTCTGAGCTAGTTGTTCCCACTTCTGAGCATGGGCCAACATGATCCCTACAATCCCTGTCTGCTTGTCCGTCTGTCTGTTTCACTCCGCTGAACTCTCCTAAGGTCGCAAGGACCTCTGACTCACTGATACTGTTTCCATCCTTATTTTCCCTCTCTCAAGAAGGCAGGTTATCGATCTTTCCTGCCACTGGAAACTCTTGTTTTGGTTTTTGAGACATGATTCTCTCCTGGTTTCTTCTCTCCTTGAAGGCTCCTTTCAGGCTTCTGCACGGCCTCTGCGAAATCCTTACTACCGAGGCTCTGCCCTCTGCCCTCCTGACTCCTCACTCCAGCTGGGGTGGCTTGACCCAAACTGCCTGCTCCACAGCTTCACCAGCCACCCAAAGGCGGAACGGTCCTTCAAAGCAGATATTCCAGATAAGGCTCTTCAGCTGCTAGGTGGATACCAAGATTTGATGACTTTGGCATTTCAGACTCCAGAAATCCAAAATCAGACTCACCATCTTTCCTTTCCAGTCAGGTCTCCTCCCATCCTCTGTCCGAGTCGGTGTCATTCATCTATTTATGAAAGCCAACGTTATGGGCGAGGTGCCGGATTTGAATGTTCCCCGCATGCTACCCCTGGTTTACTGCAATCACTCACTAATTATTAGTCTTCCTGACTCCTGTCTGGCCCCTCTGCAAAACATTTTACATTAAAGCCATGGTAGTCTTTCTAAAATATAATTCTTACCATTGAATTAGCTTGTACAAGGTCCCGCCATGGCTTCCTGTATCTTCGAACTCCCTGGTTTAGGTACAAGATTTTCCAACACCTGACATTCCTCTCCAATCTTCTCTTCCACTCTGTTCACTGGGTTCTTACCTTTCCTTCCATTATGCACATGATTCCTTAAAGCTGGTTGACTCTACAGTGTTGTCTCTTTTGCCTCAAAAGCCCTATTCCTTTTGCTTTCTGTGTGACATCCTGTATTAGCACCCCCCACTGTGGGAAGGCCTCCCTGCCCTTGGCACCCTGCAATCTGTAGTGGGCATTCCTCCGGGCCCACTGACCAGAGAACACATCTGTTGTAACAACCATCATAAGGCACTGTCTTCCTGCTTGAACTGCTTAGACAAAGCTCATCTCTGAGTAGCAGTTTAGCTAAGAGATTAAACACAGAGATTTGCAAGCTAGACTACACAGGTTCCTTTCCTACTACTCAATAGCTGTGTGGCCCTGGGCAAATTGCTTGTCCCCTCTGGTCTCAGTTTCCTTATCTATAAAATAGGACTAATGACAGTATCTATCTCATAGTAATTCTGGGAGGATTTAAATGAGAAAATACACGCAAGTGCTTAGAATGGCACTTGATACTTAGTAATTTATGATTTGCCTTTAACACAGTAGATAGAAAATATTAATATAATGAATTATACACAGCTGAAGGAGTCAGTGCTGTTATGATTTGTTTTAAAAATACATTTAAATCACACTGCATCTTGATGAATATCCAGTCTTCTTGAAATTAAATGGATATCAGGAAAACTCTATATAGGCTAATACTATTGTAGGGGAAATAGAAAAAATAGATAAAATGTGTAGTTGATGAACCCCTAAATGTGTAGTTTACTCAATCAAGTAATCTGAGACAATATGTTTAAAATATTATACTGGTCAATATCATGAAAACACTTGAACCTACTTCCCTAAGGACAGTTATACACATATGTGCAAACATGTACACACACATACACACATGACAGGATGTTATATACATACATATATATATATATATATATATATATATGTATGAGAGAGAGAGAGAGAATTTTACACAAAGAAAATATTTCCATTCCTTTCCTTATGAAAGGCTCCTCAGTCCCAAAGCAGAAAGGATTTGCAAACTAAACCTTTCTAGGAGATTAAAATAAAAACCAAAGCCTATTAATGGCAGCTGCTTCCACTAGTCAGTATAATTCTCATTTTCTCCCTGAAGAAACTAACCTTTGTCAATCTTAGATGATATCTGTGAATTTAGAAGAAGTGGCCCAAGGCAAAAATAAGGTGAGAAATCTACAAAGCATCAACAGAGATAATAAGAAACTAGATAGGCATTAGGAAATTCTCTTATTTCAGAAAGAGATTCTGTTACTGAAATAAGAGAGATGAGTAGGGAAAACATGGGGAAGGGGAAATTAAAGGGAGCAAAGAAGTCAATGAAATTGTAACAGATATAAACAAACCATCTATGTGGTCTCTATGCATGCAGACAGAAAGCTAGGGGTTTAAACGATTTATTTTTCTATTTTAAAATCTTCAAATGTTCATCTCAACTAAATTCCAAAATCGATTTAAAACAATGCAGGCTTTGTAACTCACAATTTAACTTTAAAAAGTCACACAACTAGGTTTTACATGTCTCCCATCTCCATAAATTTCAACCAATCTACATAAATAAAATACTCCTTAATTAAGTGACAGGGAGTTTTTCTATAATCGTGGACCAGAGGATGCTAGACTTGAACTGCTTGGCCTTACAGAGGAACAATCATACTACAGAGGTTGGAAGGCTTCCCTCTGCCTCCCTGGTTCTATTTGTGCCAAGACCCTCAAATTGTGCAGAAGGAGCTACGAGCCTTGCTGAGAGGTTGCACAGCTGGCACGCGGGCAGTGGAAATATTGCCAAGTCAGCAAACTGACAGATGGCAAATTGGAAGGAGAGCAAGGGATCTGAGGAGACAATGGAAATGCTAGACAACTGTAGGATACAATGTGGATTGGTTTTAATTAACAATTTGGTATGCAAATCTTGCAAGAAATAAAAGAGTTTGAAAAGGCAAAACTAGAATCACTGAAAAATAAAGCTGGAAGGGACATCAGAGATCATTAGTTCTCCTCCTCCCCAGAATTTATCAAGGGAGGAGAGAAATTTAGAGAGTCTCAAATAATTTCTATTAGCTTTGTTGCTATTAAGTTAATTGTCACTACAAATATAAAGAAATAAAAATGAGCACACAAAAACCACAAGGAAAGGAAGGAAGAACGTTAGAAAAGGAATAAAAGAAGGTAAAATAAAAACTTATTTTTCTGGTTTGAAATCTAACAGATAAGATATTGCTTATAATAATAATAGTAACAATGTATTGATGAGTATTGATGATTATAACCAATATATATGTAAAATGAATGACAGCAATGATATAAGGGACAGGAGAGAGAAATTTGGAATACTATGGTATTACATACAAGGTACTCATACTACTCATGAAGTAGGATAGTGCTATTTGAAAGGGGACTTGGATTAGTTGTAAATGTGTTGCAAAGTCTAGGGCAACCACCACAAAAAAGTTAAAAAGAAAGAAGTATAACTGATATGCCAAGAAAGAAGAGAAAATGGAATCATATTAAGATGCTCAATTAAAACCACAGACAACAGAAAAAGAATGGAAGGCAGAAATAGGAACAAATAACTAGGGCAACATATAGAAAAAAACATGCTAATATGAATCAACAAAAAGCAGGAGTACTCATATTAATATCAGACAGAGCGGACTTGAGAGCAAGAAAAGTTATCTGGGACAAAGAACAGCATTGTGCAACCATAAAGGAGTCAGTTCTTCAAGAGGACACAACAATGCACCTAACAACATAGTGTCAACATATATGAGGCAAAAATTTATAGAACTGCAAGGAGAAACAAATGACTCCAGTATTATAATTGGAGACTTTGACATCTGCTTATGAGTAACATAATAGAAAGATCCAGCATGCAGAAAATCAGTAAGAACATAGTTGAACTCAAAAATACCATCAATATAATGGACATCTGTAGACTACTTCATACAATAACAGAGTACACAGTCTTCTCAAGCTCACATGAAACATTCTCCAAGATCGACCACATTCTGGGCCATAAAACATATCTTAACAAATTTAAGAAAATATAAATTATCCAATGCATGCTCTCAGACCACAATGGAATTAAACTATTAATAGAAAACAATCAGAAATATAGCTGAAAAATCCCCCAAATAAATGGAGATTAAACAACTTACTTCTAAATAACACATGGGTCAAAGAAGAAATCTCAAGATAACTTTAAAAATATTTTTAACTATATGAAAATGAAACACTTTATAAAAATTTGTGGGATGTAGCAAAAGGGCTTAAAGGGAAATTTATAATAGCGAATGCATATATTAAGAAAGAAATATTTAAAATCTGTAATATAAGCTTCTACTTTATTTTAAGTAAAAAAAAAGAAGAGTAAATTAAATCCAAAGTAAGCAGAAAAAAAGGAATAATAAAAAATAGAGTGTATATCAATGATATTGGAAACAGGAAATTGGTAGAGAACATCAATAAAATCAAAAGCTGGTTCTTTGAAAAGATCAATAATACCAATAAGCCTCTAGCTAGGCTAAGAAAAAAAAGAGAGAAGATTCAAATTTCTGCTATCAGAAATGAAAGAGAAGACATAGCTACAGATAATATGAACATTAAATGGATAATCAAGGAATATTATGAACTATGAACAAATCTTTCTCATAAATTTGGTGATCTAGATGAACTGGATCAATTTCTTCAAAGTCACAGTCTGCAAAAACTCACACTAGAAGAAATAGGTGATCTGATTAGGCCTATATCTATTAAAGAAATTGAATAAATAACTAATAACTTTCCAAAACAGAAAGCATGAGGTGCAGATGGATTCACTCATGAATTCTACCAAACATTTAAAGCAAATATTACAGCAGTTTTCTATAGTCCTTTTTAGTAGATAGAAGCAGAGGGAATACTAACTCATTCTATGAAGCCAACATTGCGCTAATACCACAACCAGACAAAGACATTACAAGAAAAGAAAACTATAGACCAATATCTTTCATGACCATAGATATGAAAATCCTCAACAAGATATCAGAAAACCAAATGTAACAGTGTGTAAAAGGAATATATACCACAATCAAGTGGGATTTATCCCAGGTATACTAGGCTGATTCAATATTTGAAAATTCATTAATGTAATACATCATGTCAACACAGTAAGATAAAAAATACTATGATCATATCAATAGATATAGAAAAAGCATTTGACAAAATTCAATATCCATTCATTATACAAACTCTCAGTAAAATAGGGAGAGAGGGGAACTTCCTCAATTTGATAAAATGAATATCATAAAAAACCTGTAACTAATATCATAAAAAACGTGTAACTAATATCATACTTACTGGTGAGAAACTAGAAGGTTTACCACTAAAATCATGAACAAGGCAATGATGTTTCTCCCTTCTCATCACTGCTTTTCAACATAATATTGGAAGTACCAACTAATGCAATTAGATAGGAAAAGGGAATAAAAGGGATACAGATTAAGAAGAAAGAAATAAAACTGTATTTGCTCACAGATGACATGCTCATCTATGCGCAAAATCCAAAAGAACCCACAAAAAATCCCCCAAAACAACACAAAACACCACAAAAACCCAAAACTTCTGAGACTAAGAATTGAGTTTAGAAAGATTGCAGGATGCAAGGTTAATGTATAAAATCAATCACTTTCCTATACCAGCAATGAATACGTGGAATTTGAAATTCAAAACACAATATCACTTATATTAGTACCCCCAAATGAAATACTTCGATATAAATCTAACAAAATATGTGCAATACCTACATGAGGTGAACTACACAACTCTGATGCTAGATATCAAAGAAGAACTAAATAAATGGAGAGATATTTCATGTTCATGGATAGGAAGAAGCCATATTGTCAAGATGGCAGTTCTTCCCAACTCATTGTCTATAGATTCAACACAATAACAATTAAAATCCCAGAAAGTTATTTTTGTGTATATGGACAAACTGATTCTGAAGTTTATAAGAAGAGGCAAAAGATCTAGACTAGCCAACACAATATTGGAGAAAAACAAAAGCAGAGGACTGATACTACTTGAATTCAAGACTCACTAAAAGTTACAGTATTCGAGACAGTGTGGTATTGGTGAAACAAGTGAAAAATAAACCAATGGAACAGAATAGACAATGCAAAAATAGGCCCACATAAATACAGTCAGCTGATATTTGACAAAGGAGTAAAAGCAACATAATGGGGTGAAGATAGTTTTTTCTACAGATGGTGCTGGAACAACAGGTTGTCCACAAGCAAAAAATAAATCTAGACATAGACCTCATACCCTTCACAAAAAATTAACGTAAAATGGGTCACAGACCAAAATGTAAAACATAAAATTTTAAGATTCCTAGAAGATAACTATAAGATTTTAAGATTCCTAGAAGAAAGAAGGGGAAAATCTAGATGACCTTGTGTTTGGTGATGACTTTTTTGGTGAATGGTTCCCAAAGTAACCATTCATTAAAGAAAGAATTGATAAGCTGGACTTCACTACAATTTAAAATTTCTGTTTTGTGAGTATACTGTCAAGAGAATGAGAAGACAAGCCTCAGTCTAGGAGACGATATTTGTAAAACACACAGCTGTAAAAGCACTGATACCCAAATATACAAAGAACTCTTACAATTCAACAATAGGAAATCAAAGAATCTGGTTAAAAAATGGACAAAAGACATAAACAGACTCTTCACCAAATAAGATACACAAATGGTAAATAAGCACATGAAAAGATTCAACAATCAACATAAAATGTCCCTAGGGAAATGCGAATTAAAACAACAATTGAAACACCCCTGCACTCCAATTAGAATGGCAAAAATCCAAATCACAGAGAACACCAAATACTGGCAAGTATATGGAGCAACAGAAACTCTCATTTATTGCTAGTGGGAACGCAAAATGGTACTGTTGCTTTGAGATACTGTTTGGCAGTTTCTTATAAAACTAAACATATTCTTACCATACAATCTGGCAATCACACTACTTGGTATTTATTCAAAGGAGCTGAAAACTTATGTCCACACAAAAACCTACACATGAATATTTATAGCAGCTTTATTCATAATTGCCAAAACTTGAAAGCAACCAAGATGTCTTTCAGTAGGTGAATGGATAAATAAACTGTGGTACATCCAGCCAATGGAATATTGTTCAGAGCTAGAGAGAGATGAGCTATCAAGCCATGAAAAGACATGGAAGAACTTTAAATGCATATTACCAAGTGGAGGAAGCCAATGTGAAAAGGCTGCATACTGTATGGTTCCAAGTACAAGACATTCTGGAAAGGGCCAAACTACAGAGACAGTAAAAGGGCCAGTGGTTACCAGAGGTTGGGGGACAGGGAGGAATAAACAGGCAAAGCACAGAGGATTTTTAGGTGAAATATTCTGTATGATACTGCAATGGTGCCATTGTATATTTGTCCAAATGCCCAGAACATACAACACGAGGAGTGAACCCTCACATAAACTAGGAACTTTGGGCAAAAATGATGTACAACAACTGTACCACTGTAGTAAGCAGATTAGTGTAAACATAAGGATAGAAAAGCTGTCTACTTATCCTTCTGACCAGTGACAGAAAAAATATTGGTAGAATACCTTTTCTTGAAGGAACAATAATGGAAATGGAATCGCAATCAGAGATCTCACCTTCCTGAAACTACAAGTTTTAAGGATCGGACTTTATATGGTCATTGCAAGTGTTTATAATCAGAGAAGAAAAAAGCTGGACAAAAAAGGCCAAAATGAATAGGACCTGGCAACCCCTATAATTGTGGCTTTAAAGAGAGGAATTACAGGACTGCACATGGGTAATGTCCAAGTCATTTCTGAATCAAATCCAAATCCCCTAGCTGCTTATCAGGAAAATACTATATGTGAACTAACAGATTCACAATCATCTACCTCACAGTACAGGTCGTGGGTTCCTATGACTGCCCTACAAGAATCCTATAAACTTGCTGGAGAAGGGCCAGAGAGAGGCAGTAGGAATGACCCAGGTCAGAAGGGGGTTGTTCAATTTGTATAAATTCTTGTCTGCCCAGATAAATGTTGGGGACGGAGCT
Source organism: Microcebus murinus (assembly GCF_040939455.1). Lineage (NCBI taxonomy): Eukaryota > Metazoa > Chordata > Mammalia > Primates > Cheirogaleidae > Microcebus > Microcebus murinus. The sequence continues at coordinate 47,062,995 of NC_134122.1, read as the reverse complement.
GATGAAAGTCTGTATCATATAAAGGGCACAGGTAAGGTAAACACAGACGCTGTTAAAACCAGGGTTTGGGGAGAGGGCTGTAGATAATGATGCTTTGGAGATTTCAGAAGTAAATTTAGGACAAATAACAGTACTATTTAATCAGCACAGAGTATACATTGGTTACTCATTACTTCAAGAATTGGTAAAGGTTGAAAATATAAAGAACTGCAAAAGATGCCTTGCATAATTTTAACTCTAACAGTTCAATTTTATGTTTTGAGACTATATACTTTTGAGTTTAGGGATAAACTTGATGTGCTGTCAAGCCTACTGCTGGAGTAGACCGTCCAAGGTCACCTAGCACTGCGTTTCTCATAGTCCCCTGAGGAAAAGAAACTGGCCAAAGGCATATTATATAGGTGACAAGAAATACGACTCTCCAACTATTTGGAGGATTCAAATTTTTGGCTATTATACTAATATCTTACATAGAACCTAGAATGCGGTGAGCTCTCTGTGAACATTCCTTTCTTTGTTTTTTATGCACTTAATTTGCATCAAAATAGCATAAAGAATATGGTCAAATAATAGGAGAAAGCTGGGTTCAATCACCTGTGTGTACCAACTGTCCCCCTAATTCTCTAAACAAAAACTTTGTGCCTTGTCCAAATTTGGGACCTAATGTTTATATACTTAAATGTCATAGAGTTAATTTTTTATCTCCCAGAATTCTTCACTGCAATTCAGGCAGTTATTACTATCCCACCCCAAACCGCAGTTTCCAGAACAAACTTTCATAGAATAATGTGTAATTATTTACAACTTTTTAAATAGTCACTGAGCTAATTCAACATCCATCTTATTGCCATATTAAGCAATCCATGTTTTCAATCACAGTACCTTGAGAAACTTTGTCAGGTGTTCTTTGGAAATCAAGAGGGACTGACCTACAGCAATGCTTTCCCTTTCTAGTCTGTTCTATCATAGATGATGATGCTGGCTTGGCTTGACTTTCTTTTAGTGGGCTCTTGTTTATTCCTGGAGACGTCTTCTACTTTCTTATTGTTTACAACCATCTGTTAACAACCTTTTCCAGCATATAACCTTTTCTAGAATAACAGAATGTGTTAACACAGAATAGACAATCAAAATTCCTTGGCTGAAGGAATTATTGCTCTAGCTCATGAATGAAGGATATGCTAGATTATACAATTTATAATCATTAACTAATGTAATCCTTATATCAACCTTAGAAGACATTTATTATTATTCTCATTTCACAGAAGAGAAAACTGAGGCACAAAGCTGATAACTTGTATATTGATAACTCTAGAGTATAGAGTTGATAACTCTATATTCAAGCCCAGGAAGTCTGGCTCCAGAATCTCTGCTTTTAGCCACTGGACTATGCTCCTATGAAAGTAATAGGAGGAATGTACACGGAGACCAAATCATCATTTGTTTAATGGAGAAGACAATACAAAGAAATAATTAAGGACATATATAAACAAGCACAAACAAAAGCAGGGATTCCCCAAACCCATCAGATTTCTCTTATTATAAAACATGTAAGACTTTTAGTCTAGAAATAGCTACGAGAGCTACAACCTCTTATCAAAAATGTTACAATATTGCACTATAGGCAAATCAATCTTTCCTGGCAATTTTCCTTCTCATAACTGAATCTCATTCAGTAAAGGTGAGAACCCGCACTGAACAGCAAACTTTTCTGTTCTTCCTGTCATCACTAGCATTACTCTTAAGCCTCGGCCTCCTTCCCTTCAAATTCTGCCCTAAGACAGGCTGTTTCTCCTCTCCATTTCCCTGATTATATGATGACTGGTGCAATACCCCACATGCTAGTTTGTCCCATAACATGATGCTCTTCTACAATTACTATTTTACAGCACCTTGTGCTTTCTTCCACTAGGCAGTCTAAGCTGGAATCTTGATCAAACTCCCTACAGGCATTGCCATAATGACACGCCACTCAGGGAAAACAGCAACTGCTACCTGGTGCTGAGATTTTGGAAGTTCTTAAAAGTATAAGTTAAAGCTGAATTGTACTTTCTGTTTAAGAAGACTTGAGGCCACATCTTTATCTTTATTATGAAAGATAATATATTAATATGTTTTTAAACCTTTTTCATGGCAAAATTGTTTTAGGTAAGGTTTTCAAAACTGAAAAATTCCTCCCATCTGGATAGGATCTTGAACATGCTCATAGAAAATTCTGTCTCTTAAAAAAGCTGCATGTATTAAATATAAAAGGAGAACCTAGAGTTTCTAAAAAAAAAACTTTTCAGAGAGTAAGCCCTAATTGTGCAAGGCTGCAGCTCGAATAATCTTGAAGAAGTGGCATGTGTTCAAGCTTCAACAGCTTCTTCCATAGTAAGCATAAAAGTGTAACCTGATTACGGATGTGGATGCCAAAGATAAAATCATTGCTTGACACTTTAGTAATTCCCAAAACTGATCTGAATTCTTTTTTAAAACTTACCTAAAGAAGTAAAATGAACTTGTTTTTATCCATGACCCTAAGTCTGATCAGACAAGAGAGGCTATCAGATAAGGGGAGAATATCAAATGGCACTTATTGGGACAAAGTTTTCATTCAGTGGAGTCTCCAAAAAGACTGAATTTATATAAAGAATACATGGTAGGTCTTTTGCTTTATTGATTTATTTTTCCAGATCCTTTGTTTCCAGAGAGCTTGATTCTCCTATGACAAGAAAGGCTCCAAAACTATTGCACACTAAAGTTTGAAGAAGTTATTTCCCCTTCCCCAAATCATTCCCTCTCTGCGTCCCAGAGCAGCTGTCAGAAAGTATCTGATGGTGATAAACAGGCTCCTTTTCCTCTGCGAAGGGAAAACCTTCCTGGTCTTTTTTTATTAGTAGAAATAATGACAAGTTATAGATCAGATAATTCTTGTTTCTAAACTGAAGGACTTCCCCCATATCTTTCTATGATCCAGTGTGACCTCAGGTTTTGGAGAAAGCTGCCGGAAGGAAAGGATAGTTAACATTATTCTGAAACATGATGCAATCCCTCAGACTCATTATTTTATTTAATGAAATGCCTGTCATTGTTGATAAAAAAAAAATTGATTCGATGAAAACTATGGCATCCAAAAACTTCAGCCTCAAAAGAAATTTCATTCTGCATTGGTTCCTAAATTAAATTTTCTTTTTCTACATCCTGATTGTACAAATCTTTCTTTCCTTTCCCCACCTTGAAAGACTAATTGGCTTTCGTGACTAAGCAACACAGGAACTGCTGTATGTTGTGAGCATCTCATTCCTCTCTAATAAACACATGGCCTAGGTATTCCTATTCTATTCAAATACAGTAAAAGCACCTGATTTATAGCTGACCTAATGACAAGTGTAAAAAAAGGAGAAGTGTACCAGTGGACTTGAATAGACACTGAAACTCAAGAACACAGCAGAATCAACCAAGTTTAGTCCCTGCACCCAGACCAACAAGGAAGGGTCCTGGTGCTAATAGCGTGCTGACCATGTGGCACACGTGTGCTAGGATTTAGGTTAGTCTGCCAAGGTAGCCTAACCTCCTCCCAATAGTTCCATAAGAGGTGGTATTTTCTCATATTTTGTAGATAGAAAAAAACATCCAGAGAATTTAAGTAATTATCTCAGGTTCCCATAGTTGGTAAATAGAAGAACATAGAAGAACTAAAATCTTCCTGTCTAACCTCAGATTTTATGATTTTTTTTCTTAGTATCTCTCAATTGAATCACCTACCCATCTGACAACGGCTAAGCAATACTGGAGCAGACAAGTCTCTGCTCACCAAAGGAAGACACTTTTTCCTTCCTTTTTCCATTCTAACAAAAATCCCTATGCATGGAGGTAACAGGGAGAGACTTTTTTAATTAAGGAGGGCTGTGCTCATCCTCACAAGCCTAAGGATTAAACCATGTTTGATTTCAACTAGTTATCTTCATCTTGCTTCCCCTGGCTAGTGACTGACAGCTCACTGGCCACGTGTGAGGGGCAATGGGCTTTAAGCCTGCTAGTAAGGACTCCCCTTTCAGAATTAAAAGACAAAGCAGAGAGAGTCTTTTGATCCTTTACTTTCATTTCGGCCTGAAACATGGCTGTGATTCCCGGTGAAGTAGGTACCCTGCAACCACAAGGAAACAAAACTGGGGATGAAAGCCAACATGCTAAGAAACAGCAAAATAAAGATGGAAAGAGCTTGTTCTCCAAATGCCAGTGTTAAGCAGTTAATTCAATATCAGCAACTGACTTTTTCTAGACCTCTCCATATTTGAGATAAGTAACCATGTAGTTATTTAAGCCATTCTTAATAAGATATTCTACTGCTTGGAGCTGAATACATTTATTATGAATAGAGTCATAAAGTCAACATCTTAGAATAAATAGAAGGTGTGGTTTGACAATGTAAAAAGCTTTTGTTTGTGTTGGCTACTTAGTTCAGGGGGTCCCCAACCTATGGTGATTTGTATAATTATTTCATTAGATAGTACAATGTAATCATAGAAATAAAGTTCACAATAAATGTTACAGACTTGAATCACTCTGCAATCATCCTCCCTGTCTCCCAGGCCACGGAAAAATTGTCTTCCACGAAACAGTCCCTTGTGCCAAAAAGGTGGGGGGCCACTGACTTTAAATGATGCTGAAAATGCTTGCAACTCTTTAGCCATAAAGCAGACCCGAATATGCACTCCCCGCTTACAGATCATTAGTGTAACCCTTTTCTAGATTGGGATGTTTAAATATCGCTACCATATGAATCTATGTTGTAGACGTTCCCAAACATTTTAACTTTCAGTGTAAAATATCTCCTATCATATCGCTAAGAATCTCAAAATATTTCCTTAACTAGAAGTCTTCATCTGCATAGATTTAATGAGTGTTTACTGAGTGCTAAGCTCTGTGCTGAGTGTGAGGATTCAGAAATGACAAGACAACATCTTTGCTTGAAGAAACTCAGTGTGATCATGGAGATGGAAGAGGAAAATAAGTATACATTAAAATAAAATGTTCAGAGCAACTTCTGCCTTTAAGGGACAGGAAAGACATGAGAGAGGAGGGGACATCTGGCTGGGGCTGTGGAGTATGAGTAAGAGTTTGTTGGGAGGGAAAACAGGGCAAAAGCCATTCAGAGAAACACATGGTAGCGGGAAGGAGGAGTCATAGAAAGGCATGTATCCTGGGAGCAGGACACTTTGCAGGCAGGGCAGCAAAACAGGACACAGAGCAGGGCGGACTGTGTACAGCCTTAGATGTCCTGACAAACTGCTTAGAGTTTAGCCTGTAGACAATGCAGAACAACAGAAGGTCTTTAAACATTGGATACTTTAATGTTTTCCTGCAATATAAATATAATACACAACCATGTAAAAATTTAAATAATAAGTATACACATATAAATGGAAACTTCCTTTGCCCTCACATCTACCCTATCTCAGGGAAAGCTCCTAGTAACATTCGCTGTGTATTCTTCTGGGTTTTTCTTTTTTATGCATGCGGTATCATCTATTTTATCTCCTTTTTATTTCTCTGTTTGTCCCTATCTTCTGTCTACTTATCTATCTTTTTAACAAAGATAGAGACATTACAGATGGTTCCATTTTTTTTTGTAACCATGTAAATAAACACAGGATATTTTTGTGATATACTGTTTGATCTAAGAATATATTGTGAATATAATATATTGTCCACACATACACATTTACCACATTGTTCTTAATATCTGCATAGTAATCCTGAACAAGGCTTGACAATTCATAGGCCTAGGGACCAAATCTGGCACACTCCTGTTTTTGGTTAAAAAAAAAAAAAAGAAAAAGACAAAAAGAAAAAAAAAAAGTTTTATCGGAGCACAAACACACCCATTGGTGTATGCATTGTCTACAGCTGCTTTCTTGATCTCAGGGCAGAGCTGAGTAATTATGATAGAGACCATACAGCCTGCAAACCCCGAAATGTTACTGTCCACCCCTTTATGGAAAAAGTTAAATGACCCTTGATCCATACTTTGTACACACCAGAATAAATTTCATCATTTCTGTATTGATGGACATTTAGGTCACCCAGTTGTTTTGTCACAAATAGGGCTGCAATGAGCATCTTGGTACATCTTTGTGCTTGCAACGTAGTATTTCTGTAGGAGAGTTTGCTAGCAGTGGCTTTGCTGTATGAACAGATTTTCATTCTTTTTTTCTTTTTTTTTTTAAGGAGAGAATTCTGGTGGCAGAGTGGAGAGAAGGCTGGAGCTACGAGTCTCATTAGGGGACTATTCCTATAATCCACACTAGAGAAGAGGAAAGCCCTAAGGTGGGAATGGGAGAGGTGTTAGAATCAAAGAGATATTTAAGATGAAATACTGAGAATGACACATGGGATTAAATGAAAGAGGAGGGGGAGGGTGGTAAAAAATGCTTCTGAGATTAGAAGGTTGGGAAACTCATCCACTGAAAAGATTAGCATCATCTGAAATGTGAAACCAAGGAATAATATTTTACTTGAATGTCACTTTTAAGATAATTGATGTAAAACTCATGTGAGTAGTTCATTCACTGTGTGGTAAGCAGGTTTGTGAACAAAGGTCTGTGGTTTCTTTTATAAATGTCAATTATTTTAAGTCCACGTGGCTGTCATCATCCTGTGGTCCCTCCACTCTCCTGGACATGGCAAACCTTCCCTAGTCACCCAAGTAGCCATCTTCCGTGCAGTCCTTTCCCTTACCTCCTCGTAACTGCAGACTACATTCCGAACATGGCAAAGATCCTTGAGTCCTTAAAACCATGATTCCTGAAATGTTTATCCGGGCTTCCAGCTTGCTTCGGAACCGCATTTTTATAAGGAGGCAAATATTTCCTGTCTATATCCTCACACCGCAAGTTAAACCAATTTTCACATTTAACTAAAATTATGTCTTTCACTTCACCAATTTTCACAAAGAAATAAATTTGCCATGCCACGGGCATTACTGATTAAGCCGAGATGAGCAGAGGGCGGTGAAGTCAAATGAAATCTGCAAACACAAACACCGTCTAGGCCCACTCACTCATTTTGGAGCCCGTTCAGATCTAGGGCTCCACACACCTACACGATCCCATGAATTTCGCGAGCGACAACACATGGCTGAAATGAGAGCTAATAAATCTGAAAATGCCATAGGTCAGCTGTACTCTCCAAGCGCTGCAAAATTTTCCACAGTGTGTGTTCAACATATTTTGATATAGAGCTTTTGTGAGTATGAAACTCAAGTGCTCTAAAATCTAAATAGTACTAGAAAAATGAGGTAATACCATTACATGGAGCTTTTTTTTTGTTTGTTTTCTTTTTGCAGTTTTTAAGAGGGAAGATGCCCTTGTTACAGACAGAATTTGGCTAAAAAGAAGGTTAAGTATGGCCCTAAAAGGGAAAGGCTAGCTCCCAACAAATGATTCTGAGCCTGAGGCAAAATAGCAGTGGCGGTACTGAGTGATCGGGAAGAAGAAATACAGCAACAAAGCTGATAGCAGAATGTCCTGACCCCTTTTGGAACACGGTGCTTATACAACTGTTCTACATCCTGAATAGGTCAGTAGTCATATTGCCAAAATCCACATTTTAAAGCAAAGAACATATTGGGGCACTTTGTCTATGAGAACCAGCAACTTTGATACTGAAGTTCTTAGATAACTCTGGGGCCAAGTCTTATAGGTTTGACATAACAATAACATCAATGACTTTGCCTGAGACCTTTGAGATCAGATCCAGGGAAATGCTGGTTAGGACAGATCAAAGTCGTATTAGGCCAGCCCTGGGCACAGCAGTGCTTCCCTACTTAGCCACTGCCTACCCTTGTTCTCCCCACCCTGGGAGGAAAAAGCAACATTCCCATCCCCATCCCTTTCCTTAGAGAGCAACTGAATTAAAGAAATTCATGGCATAGATGTGCAAAATCATGCAGAACATATTCTGATGAAAAAAAAAAATCACTACCATTCTAGACTGGCCCCCCAGGAGAAGTAAGGCAAAGAAGAGACTTACAAGATGAGAAAAGGTTAAATCTGGAAAAGGTTCTCAGGCCTCTACACCCCCCCATGAGCAGTCACTGCAGTGTCTAAAGATTTCAATAAAATATCAGATAAGAAAGAAAAGGAGAATTCCAAATTATTAACAAGTGTTGAGAATTCACAATTCCTCCCTCTATTGCTTTGCAGCATGTTTATTTGACCTGTATTTATAATTTACTTAATTATGCCCTGCAATTAATTTTTTACATGTTTATTTTCCCCAGGTTGAGCTCTTCCTAAAGGCACAAGTCCTGAATTATTCATTTTTCCATCACATATTCACCCCACTGCTTTCCAACTGCAGTATCTACCTGGCATCTATCAGACACAAAAGCAGCTGTATAATTTTACTCTACCTGGCTGCTTTCTTTATTTCTGTGATTTCCCCCACAAAGTCCTATCTCTAAACAGTCAACTTGATGCAGTTCAATGCTTCCAAAGTAAATGATAATCCTGAGACATGCTTTAGAAGAAGAGATTTATACTGCCAAACAGATTTGAAAAATTGGGTATACTTTATGCTCCTTTTGGACAATCACAATTCATATTAACAGATTAAAGGCTCTGAGAAGACTTGGAATGAAGAGATCACTTTTTTTGTTTGAATCCTTTGTATTGACACACTGTGGAATTACTGTGCGTTGCAACTTTGCTATTTGAAATATGGCTCATGGACCAGTAGCACTGACATCACCTGGGGCTAGTCAGAAATGCAGGATCTCAGGTGCCCTTCCAGCCCTGTTGAACCAGAGCCTGATCTTTAACAAGATGCCCAGGTGAGTCACATGCCCATCAATGTAGAAAACACCTGAGGAAACTTTGGTGTAGAGGAAAAGGCTTTAGCTTGGGAACCACCTGATTCCATCAATTACAAAGTATGTGATATTCTGGGAGAAAACATGTATCTTGCATGGTCATTGTAAAGATTAAATAGGTAATATACTTAAATAGCCTGGCATATAATAAATACTAAATAAATTATGGCAACTTATATTATGGTCATTATTCATGCTGCACATATACTTCATTTATTATATATTATATAATTATAATTATTCATTTGAACTGATCAACAGAATTGATTTTTTAATGGTATTGATTCTAGAAGGTTAGTATAATTAATGTATACTTCAGTCAAGAGAAAATTTTATAACCCCCAAAGTTCCTTTTCACTTCCCTTTCAAAGGAGCTGTTTTTACTGTAGGGAATCTATATTTTTAGAGGAATAGGAAGATGTTTTATGCAAGCCTGAGATGTTTCTTTTCTGATTGCCTCCCTTCTTTCCTCTGGAGCAAAAAAAAGAAGACTCAGAATTGGAATTTAAGTCTCACGCCTGAAAGTTTAGATTCCTGAGGACCACACCTTTTATGCTATTAAATTAATACCCTAATATTCAATTAGCGATTCAACTTCAGTTTATCTTAGGCATGTATAAACAATATCCATTTAAAAAAAAATCACACCAGCCTGATTTTCATATTTCATTTAACAGAGATTTACTGAGATATTATCAGAAAGAAAAATATACAAAAGACAGTTGGGGAAGAGGAGAAGCTAAATGAGGAAAAAATATGATTAGCAAGCAAATATCCTTTCTGTCTACATTTTCTATTTTTACTACATAATTTATTATGTATCCTGTGTACTCCGTATTTTGTACCAACAAATGCTTTAAATGGCCTGAACACATTCCACTTTTTCTTAGAATTTTAAGTAAATAAAATTCCTAGAAATGTGTTTCAATCTCTCTACATATAATCTCTCTATATTATATGCTTATGTATTATGTCTCTTATATAAGTATTATAATAACAAGCTCAGAAGGTCCTTTCACAATTACCTCTCTTTAAATATTATAATATTTCCTTAGAGGTAGAAGGGACACACAGTATGTTTCTTAATAGGATATTTCAGAGACCTGGGAAGATTAAGGAACTCACTAAGGGATGTACAGTGTTTTGCAGGCAAAGCCAGGATAAGAACTCAGGGTGTTGTTGTCGTTTTGCATTCTATTCCTTTGCAAAACCTGCTATGGTATCAACATTAAGTCTTCTGAAAGTTTTGGTTCTGAAGTGTGGTTGTCTGCATGTTCTTCAAGTAGCAAAGCTAGTTGGAAGCTTGACTGCCTGTCTTACGTAGAAACCATTTCCCCTCCACCTGGACAGGAGCATGAGTCTGATCTTGACTCTAGGAGCATCCATGTACTTTGTACTTTGATCCCTAGAGTACATTCAGTATCCCAAAGAGAAAACCTTATGAGAGGAAAGGCCAGGAATTTTGTGAAGTCTTTACAACTTGCTATGTATGCTTAATAAATACCAAGTAAAAACAAAAATGCTGTTAAGAGTTTACTTCTTCCTAAAGCTGAAGAGGGTAATATTTTAAACTTCTTTATTTGCAGTATTGGCAGTCTATATTCATTATGCCTAAAGGACTCTTGTTATCCATACGTGCAAGTCTGGGTGACACAGTGTGCTGTGATGCATGGATGTTTTCCCTCCATTTCATTCTCCCCATATGGTGTCATATCCATTTATGGTAATCCCACATTTGATGATAGGCTCTCAGGGTTGCAGTTACTTATACATACCATTTTTCTTCCTATTTATTTGTCCCATTTCTAGCATTTATTTTTGTTAAGAAAATGCTCATTCATTTTATTTAACTTATGTCACTGCCAATTTGATGTTCTCCCCAGTTTGATCATACAAATGCATGTTGCATACATTGACTGCTCAAGGGCCTTTTTAACATGTCCATATATTCTTAACTGCAACCCAACCCATAGGAGTAAGACGTTGTGCTTTTTCCCTACAATGCCATTATTTTTGTGTAAGGAAAGAAGTAGGCTTTCATTTTTATTACCGATTAGATATAAGCAACAACCGAGAAATTCAACTACTAGGCTTTTTTTCCTAAAAATGTGTTGAGTTTATTTCTGTCAAATGTCACCGACTGTCAAAATAAAGTCTGCATAGGTTCCTTGTCTGCTGCTATAAACAATTAGCATTACAAATGCCATAACTAGAAAATAATAAAGCATTAACCGGACGTGACCCTGCACAGGCCTTACCGCCCTAGAGCTGAGTGCATAAGTAGCCGGTGAGGTATAGGGACAAGTGGCAAAGGACCCCGGCGTTTCCTAGGAGGAAACAGAGGGCAGCAGACAGGGCAGGGACAGATTTCCAGGCTGCTTGAGTAGACAGAGATCTGCAAAGAGGTTTGCTGCTTTCCCCGTAAAAAAATCAACATTTATCACAAAAAGACTAGTGCCTTCTGGAACCATCTGGTTAAGGTACCCTGTGACTGTACAGTCTGCTCTTCTCTAAGATGAGGAATCTCCAAGGTCTCTTTCATTTTCGGATTTCTGTCAATCTACGACTCTAGATGGGCCAAGGAATGTTCTTTTCTGGTGTACCCTGAGTTGTACGGAAAAAGGCAGGGCCTTTGGAGAGTCATGTTATTTCAACTTCAGTGGTGGCCAGTCGACTGTGTGACTAACTTCCTTCACATGATCACACTGGCTATCCAACAATAGGCGATTTCTGGCTCATTGAACCACATTCTCGTGAATAGTAACCCTGCGGGAGATGTCTTTACCTGTTCCGAATTTGTCAAGCCAAAAGATAAATCTGACGAGAAGTGGCTAGAGAATAGCCTCTTTTTGTGAAAATGACTGTGTTGAGTTAATGTAGCCGAATTTATCAACTCATTTTCCTATAGTGGGACATAGATTTACATGTTCACATAATTGTTTTCTGTTACAGAAGAAACCGCACTAAGCATCTGTATGTACACACAGAAAGGAGATAAAGCGATTCAGAGAAGCGAGGGGGTGGGGGGTTTGCCCAGCAGCTATGTAAAACTCCTTTGGATTTCTGCAAACCCCTCCTGCACTTCATCACCTTGCCTACGCCCGAGTCTCACGCCCAACACACAGTCCGAGCGGCTGATCTGCCCTGTAGAACACACCAAGGAAGGCAGAACAAGTCAGGTGAAAACTTACTCAACGTTCACCCATCGTGTGGCTTCTATGCTAATTCTTTGCTCTTTTCCTTCTGTTCTAATGGAATTATTCTTCATGCTAAGAATAATTCTCCTAATTAGCATCCATTTAACACTTTCTGCCCAAATTTTTAACATCCACTTCAAGGATCCCTATAAACTTACAACTCTTAAAGAGGCACACAAAGCAACATAAAATGGACACATGGATGGTGGTGGCACAGTAACATAATTACTAATTCCTGTATAATAGGGTAGAAGTTGGCAGATCATCAGTCTATGATATTAATGCCCACCTCACCTCTCAAAGATTTAAAGAGATAGAAGCTTCACTGAGGGCACAGGTCATAGATTGTCTTTCATATTCCCAGTGCCAGAACATGCAAAATAATTAGTAAGGATTTTTTTTTCCTGAATGTTGCCTGAATTCATGGGAGTTCGCTGCAGTACTTTTTTAGGGGGGACAGGTCTCTAGACCACAAACAATAATATTCACTGCCTCCCATTTCAAAGAATTCTCAAAGCACTGCTACATATAGTCATGCATTTGGGATTACTATTTGTTCTACATAGCATTACAGAGACCTCTATGTCTGTCTAGGCTATGTTGTGAATTAGCTACATGACTTAAAAGATTTGAGTTCGTTTCTCTGGGATTGCTCAATTTTATCATCTGTGAAATGGCAATAATATGTCACAGAATAGCTGTGAGGTTTTAAATGATGTTATGTATTCATGATACACTGAAAAGTCAGGAGTTATTTAAATGTTAGGCGTTCTTTTGTATGCCTCAAATCAGTTAGTGTAGTACCCATTGAAAATCTATGACTGCTAATAACCTTTGTCACATTTTTCATTTGCAGACTTCCAACAGTAAGGCTACTGCTTTTGTTTCAGTTTAAGGCAGTGGTTGTTCTTTTTTTATTTGCATGCTTTCTTTGTTACAACATGATAATTTTCTGTATATGCACCTTGTTCTCCCAGAAAAATAAAAAAGCAAACAGGGAAAAAGGGAATAAGGTTTCTTCATGCGCTCCATGTGCAGCATTTTAATAGCTTTTTTTTCTTAAAACCCTTTATTTTCTAATGCTCTTAAAATTAAAATGAACCTAAAAAATGCCACAGAATTTTATAAGAGTGTTATAATTTTGACTATAAAACGATATTTATTTTTGCCATTCTTACACTGCATCTTAGAACAACAGGAAATTTCACTTTTGACTCATTTCCAACTTGTGATTCACAATGGCTCCTACAATCTTACTTGGATCCAACCATTCCTATCATGACATGTGGCTTAGTTTCCTTCTAAAATTTAACACCTTGTAGTTTCATTTACTGTATTTGTGATCTGCTTGCCAAGGACACAATCTTGTATTTTGAGATCATGATTTTCTGTGGATTTTGGTATCGCCTACAAATTTAATGAGCATGCTATTATTACTCCCTCAATTTTGTCACTGGCAAAATTGTAGAGAAAGAATATAGGAGGGGCACGGAGTGAAAGCAAAGACAGGCATATGTATTTAATTTATCTGCAATGTTAAACACAGGGTCCATTCTCACATGGTAATTAATGTGAACATATTAAATGCCCTTTGAGCTTCATAATTAATTCAACTGACCTTTATTAAAGACCATCTACGTACCACACACTTTGTTCTGTGTAATGGGGGATCTTAAAAAGGGTGTGTCACAGAGCCTTGTTCTCAGGAAGCTTACAACACAGTGACAGGCGGCTCGCAGACCTCGAGGACAAACGCAACATAGAACACAGATGTCCTGTAATGATGCTAGGAGAAGGGAAGAGCTGCAAAACTGCAGATGAAGTCACAATCTTTTGGTTCTTCTGGACAGAAAGGGGATTCACAGACTTTCATCAGGGATGTGATGGTTGAACTAGGATTAAAGGATAAGTTAACAGGAAGTCTGCTTCCTGTCACGACAGAGTAAGAGAAACTGGATTTACCCTCCAGCCTCAACTACACAAGTGGCTAAGATACATGAAACAAAGGTTTTCAGACACTGAGAACAGGCAGTGCAGGACAGAGATCTCCAAGAGAAAGGAACCAAAGGAAGTGAACTCTACGATCCCCCCAGGCTACTGCCTGGAGAGAGGGCCAGGCTGCAGTGCAGGGAAGGGAGCCCAGGGTTTCAATGAATCCACAAGACCAAATTGGGAATTCCAGGAGACTAAAGCAGCTAGAGTTGGCAGGGCAGACTGTCAAGGAGAAGAGAGCTGCAAAGAGAGAAAGAGTTCTAGAAATGTGTCAGCTATAACTGATCAGGGCAAGTGTGTGAAGAATCTGCACGAGTCCAGGGACAGGACCACTGGGAAGGAGCTGCCAGAACAATGTGCACAGCACGCAGCCGAGATGTAGTTTGTATTTCAACCAGCCAGCGTGGAAAGACCTCCCAACACGTGGGACGTCCAGTTGAGCACTCTGCAGGGTACTGCCTCAGTAGTAGTGCCAGGGTAGCCTTACCCTAAGGCCCTTTTTTGGTCCCTCTTAACATAGCTTAAAAGAAAGCCTCAAAAAGATTGAATTATTTCCAACTTGAATGGAACAAAGATACAGAACAAAGATAGGACATTTTAGAGGAATACAGAAAATTCAGTACCAGGTGATCTACTCAATATATCTGACATCCAATCAAATAGTCTTTAGATACGTAAACAAAACAGAAACATGCAATTCATAATGATAAGAAAAATCAGTGAATATAGATGGACCAAGACATGACATAGATGATATCTTTAGTAGACAAGGACATTAACAGAGCTCACACACACACACACACACACAAACACACACACACACACACACACACACACACACAGATACACAATCTGTCTATGTTCAAGAAGGTAAAGCAAAGCATGAACATGATAAGGAGAATCATTCAAGACATAAAAAGAACTAATCCAACTTCTAGAGATAAGATATACAAGTGCATTTTTTTAAAAAAATGCACTATCTGATATTAATAGCATATTTGAAACTGCAGGGGAAAAGATTAGTGAGATATAGAGCTATTAACTATCTAAAGGAAACCAGAGAGAAAAAAGACCAGAAAAATATAACAAAGCATCATCGAGCAGCAGGACAACATGCGACAGCCAAATATTTAGACAATTGGAATCTCAGAGGTACTAGAGAGGAATAGGGGAGGGGAAAGGGAAACAGAGAAAATATTTCAAGAAACAGCATCTGAAAAATTTTCCAAATCTGATGAAAACGATAAGCCCCCATATTCAAGAAGCTCGACAAATACCAAGCACAAGAAACATGAAGAAAACTACACCAAGGAGCATCATAATCCAACTGCTTAAAACCGGTGAGAAAGATAAAATCGTAAAAGCAGCCAGAGAAAATACACAAATCAAGTACAGGGGCATAAAGGTAAGAATAACAGCTGAAATCTGGCGAGAGCTAATGCAAACCGCACGTGAACAGAGCAACAGCTTCAAAGGACTCAGAGAAACGAAATAACCAATCCACCTAGAATTCAGAGCCAGAGAAAATATCTTGAGAATATGAAAATGAAATAAGAGAAGAGGCACCTCATGGGGAGACAGTGTCAGAAAAGGTGTGTCAGAGGGAAAAGGCCCAGTGAGTTCAGGAAGAGACAGGAAAGGAACCCGGGTGGTAGCAGATGGAGACGTGAGCAGGCTCTGGGTTGGAAAGGCAGGTTAGCAGCCGATCAAAGAGGCTCTGGACTGTCACGCTACAATAAAGAAACCATTTTCTGCCCCCAAGGCAAAGTGGAGTTTTCAGTGATGATTTTAAAATGGAATGGCAGGATACACAGTATTTTAGAAACCTTGTTCTGAATGAAGAATGGAAAACACAATGGGGAGGCAAAGTTTGGAGGGACATATAATTATAAAATTATTGTAAGTAAAAGTATTCAACATAAATATATCAATAGAACTTAAAGGACACCTCTTTGAAGTAGATTATACATGACCAACTAAGCCTCTATAGGTGCAATCAAAAATAATGTTCTTGCTCCTTAATTAACTAAATACTCAGAATTTTAGTGTCATACAAAGAGCTGGGGCTGCTCTCGTTTGCCCTGTCACTTCCTGACTGCAAAAAATGGACAAAACAAGGCATGACCACACCTGGTTTTCAGAGCCAAAAATCTCTGCATTTTGCAGTGTAATTAAAAATAAATTTAAAGTAACAATATGAATATTTTTGCTAATTACTTTTATATGGAGACTTAAGAGTACATTTAGATACTGAAAAAGACATGATCAGTTCTGCTTCATCTTAAGCAGTAAAAGGGCTAGAGAATACCACAGTTTAATTCTCCAGTCCCTTGTTTTGTGGTTGCATGGCCAAGGTTTATTTGGCATACCCAAAACCCTGTTATTTACTTTGCTGCTGCTCCTTTCTTTTAAAGTATGAGGGCCACCCATATTCATCCTCACTTCCACTTTGATAAATTAATATGAAATGAAATCGCAGGTAAAATTAAACAGATAATATATTAAAGAGTTTGTTCCAAAATAACATATTTTTTATAGAGATAAAATTTAGCCAGAGGTGTGTATGCATATATTTTAAAATATGAGTTTCCTCTCTGCTAAAGCTCGAAGACTTTCTAGGTAAGCCTCTTAAACTAAACAGAGAGTTCAGGGGGAAAAATGTTCAAGTTCTGATTGGTCCTTCACCCCTGCTTTTGTGATTTCAGTATGGAGCCTTTGAATAAATTTGAATGCTTGACTCCAAACACTAAGGAAAAACCTACAAATTTAAGCATCAAGTACCTGATCGTAAGATAGTCTATATATATTGCTGATTCTCTGACATCTCAGAAAAGATGCCTTCAGCTTTGCACCTCCTGACAGCAGGTCTTACATAGTAAGATGCAGGAGAATTAGAAATGGCACCACTATCTCACTTTCATTTTCATGTCAGCCCAAGCTTTACTATGTGAATATCTACAAAACAAAGTTATACACTTCTGAAATTCGTCAGTAGCTGCAGTAATTTACCAAAAAAAAAAACACAACTGACTCTGTACACTAAGAGTTTCCTAAGGGTAAAGAAAAACCATAGAACCATACAATAAGAAGTAATCCTTCCTTTGAAAAACTGCTTAAATAGACAAGCCAATTTAAAGCAGAATTGCTTTTAATAAACAAGCTGGTTCTGAAAAACTGTGAACGCTCCAACATTTAACAATTTCAGTTAACTCGAATTATGAAGCATGAAGACAACTCCTAAAATGTTGGATAAATTTGGAATCATTTACATATGTGCTATTAATACTCTCATATTACAATACAACTGCCAACAATTTTCATGTAAATGTGCTGCTCCTACAATATAATTACAATCATTACATAGCACCTTGTTTGTTGGGGTGGGGAGGAGAACATGTTATCTACCATCCACTGACTCACTCCACTTGGATTTAGGAAGATTTGCTAATGCAAGAAGAGAGCAGGATACTGCAGGGAACATGAAGATGGACACAATGTATCTTCTGCCTATCACTTAGTACACAGGTATTAAACATACTGGATATAAAAGATATGAAAGGATATTCCTTTATCCTAATTAATATTTTGAGACATTTCTTTAAAGTTTCAAGAGCTATAATCCTTTGAAAGTATTTTATTAAGTCAAAGAAGGCTTTTCCCCACCCTCACTCACCCTTAGTGGGAGACAGATTAAACCTGGATATTTGTTATTCATATTGGGATATTTTTATGATGTAGTCAGAGCCCGAAGTTACATAGGTGACAAGCAAAGAAAGGGTTCCTCTGATATATATTATTCTTGGTTATAATGGCCAAAGAGACCGGGGAGTTTCAGTCATCCATGCTAAGTGCTCGAGAGTTGTGTAAGATATTCACTGTTAAAAGAAATATCAATAGTTGTTATTTATACAACAAACTGGGAAGATCTAGCACTACTGTATTGGACAGTACCAGGAATTACTTAATTGTACAAATCAACTTTGATTTCTTAACCTCAGATAAGATGCTTGCAGTTGACTGACTGTGTCTAACCTAGAGTCACTCAGAAAGAGTGAGTTACATTTAAATATCTTCATACCACTGGGATTAAGTGCTTAAGTCACTGCTGCCTTATTAAGGTACCTGCTTCCTTTTGTCTATTTCATGAGATGGGCAAACAGAATACATTAACATTCAACATTCATTTACCAAATGTTTATTGAGCATTAAAGTAAGGAAAGCACAGGATTAAAATGGATTGCTTATATTGAACTTCAACATTACACAGCCACTGGCAAGAACATGAAAAATACTTGCACAGCTGCCACTTGGTTATTCTTAATAAAGATATCATTTCTGTAGTTATTTTAAAATAGGTTGTATATACCGAATGGAGATGTAATATACACTCATTAATAAGACGGGATACGATAAAAAATGTATGTCAGCAGTTGATCTTTCAGTATTTCACTCCTTGATTTAACAACTAAATGAAGTTTGGGATAAATAGTCATTTGAAGCTATTTCATAGACTAAAGGAGATTAAAAAAAATTGCAACAATGCTAAAACTTTGTCTTGAAACTCTCAAAGTTCTTTACAAACAATATTCATAACATCATTGTGTGAGAGAAAAATGGTAATTTTATTGTCAAATGAGAAATTTAAGGCTGCAGCAAGATGTGTGTTCTATTTTAGATTCCATTAAATAGACTATGAATAATTATAAAACTCTGATGATTAGAAGTCACTTGTCAGATGCGTAAAAACTCAAATGATAACCTGCATCTTAGAATATCCTCCTAAGCCAAATATAAACAGTCTAAAAATTTACCTCTGCACAAAATTGTTATGCAAAACCTTGTGTAAAAGTCTTATGTGAAACTGTTATATAGAAAACTCAGAAATAAATAAGATAATAAGAGGCAGCATGGAGTAAGGAGAACAGTTTACCCAAGCTTTCAGCTCTGGGCATCAAAATTTAACTGCAACTCTATGGTTCTGTAAGTCAAAACTTTATACAGAAAACAGGTCAGCTTTTCCTCCCTACCAGTTTTTGCATATATAGCATCCAGTTCATTCTGTTTCTGAGTTTTTTTTATATAATATTTTCACATAATAATTTCACATAATGTTTCGCACAATTTTGAACAGAGGTAAATTTTTAGACTGTTTACATTTGGCTTACAAGGGAATTCTAAGATGCAGGTTACCATTTCAGTTTGTAAGCATTTGACAATTAAGGCATTGTTTATCATTATCATTTCAGCAGCTATTATATTTTTCTCCCTTATCAGACATTGGATATTAGAACCTAAGTGGTCCCATATTTACAAACATTTCAGGGCCACGTATTTGAAGATATCAACATTGATAATTCCCTCCCCGAAATAAACTGATAGACAGAAGCCTACTCTATAAATACAAATGCAATTATATTAATCTGAGTTATTAATAAAGAGATCATAATCTGCTAGGAAAGCTTTAATTATTATGTCGTAGAGATTTTTCATTTTGGTAGCATTGGGTTTCAGTCCAATCCCGCAGTCCTCTTTATTCATAACAGTGCAGACTGAAGCAGAGAAGCTCCCTGCATCCACTGCAACACGCGTTGACAAGTTTCAGCTATATGCATGAACTGCCTTGATCATACGCACTGCTGAGACACTGAGTCCTGATGGATCCAAATGCACATGAGAGAATCAAATGAACTCGAGCCTGGATTAAGAAGTCTGTAGGTCAGAGGGACACACATTCTAGCCAACTACACAGTTTCTTTCTTGCTTTCACTATTCGCAGCTTTCAAAGGTAGATTTCTGAGTTTCACACACGTCTCCCTCCTTGATCTGGTTTTACTAGGGAATAAGATATTCCAAATAAGTCATTTTTCCCCCAGACAATTATAGCCCAGTCTTATAATTATCCCAACTTTAAAACATTCAGAACTCGAGGGGATCCTTGTAAAATGTGCTACAAACTTCGTGACTGCCTACAGTACAGTTATGACAATCGTCAACGGCTCCATCTACATGGGAAGCCGCAGTGCTTCAGGAACTGCCTAGGTGTCAGACCTCTCTAACACAGCAACCTGCTCCCAGACTCTCACGGCCTGGGCACGTCTTTATTATTTTCAGTAGCTTTTTTCTGTACCTTTTCCTTGCTAGGTTATAGGCAGTCTCCTTCTGTGGCCAACCTGAACTATACAAATCTCTGGCTGTTCACTTTCGGTTGGGAGCTAGAAAACCATATCACCAAGCCTCTTAGAATTATATGTAAATTAAAAATAAATAAACTTTGAGGAGAACCTGAAGGTTTCCCATTTTTGGCATGAAAATCAGGAATTTTGTGGCTCGGGCTTGCTATGTCCTAGATATTTGAGGTTCACGGATATGTCACTTCCTGATAAGTGAGGTTTTATTGTGCTGCTGAAATAAAACACAATGGTTTACAAAATTCAGCTGGGGGCTGCCTGACATACCAAAGGTAAATAAAACCTTCCAGAATGTTGATCACTACATGCCTGGTAGTTTTAGAGAGATTTCCTTAAAAAAAATAAAATAAATAAAACAAACAAACCAAAACAGGAGGATAGAATCCTCTGGAATCTTTAACCTGGGTAATAAAAAAGCATTGATAAGGACAAGGTTTAGATTTAGTTTTAAGAGAACAAAGAAAGGATAAAGCTCATTAGAATTAAAAAGAATTTTACCTCAATAAAGTAGGAGGAAATCTCTTGTAAGCTTTGATGGAACAGAAAAGTCTCTTAATCCGGTTCATAATTCTCTTAAGACAGGATAGGACAGTCTTGGGTCTGTACATTTAAAATTCATTAAGGATCTTAGCACGAGAATTAGATTGGGCATGTTTTTCCCCACAATCAGACAAATTATGCAAGAAAATCTTCCACCTCCTTCTGCCTCTATCAGCCTCTGGAGTATTAGCTCATAACTCTTGGATTTGAATGATGTTTTATTCTTCTTCACTGTCCTCGTAAGAACTGAAAATGTCCTGATATCATTCCCAATGCCACCTGGAAGGTGGTACTGCCCCCAGTGCAGTGCTACTTTAGAAACTGTGCTTAAACATCTATGGAAGCAACCACTACCACCGCCCCAACAAAAGCATTCAGGTTAAAATAAGGCCAGCACTGATAGAAAGCCCATTAAATAGTTGCTGCGTCAATATGCAAAAGGTGTTTGGGTTCTAAATTATCTGATCACACGGGACACAAATATTTATGCTTTGTAATTGTGGTCATCAGATACATTTCCTCTGACCCAGCCTCTGCAATCGAAAGATGTTTGCCTGGAGCCTCTCTTAACACCATCTGCACATGACTGTATTTGCCTCTAAACTATAAGCTCCATTAGGGCAGGGTCCTTGTCCCTCTTGGTTGTCACTGTAACCACAGTGCTAAGCACAGCATCTGGCATAAGTAAGCACCAAAATAACAAGCAAATGAAGGAACATAGCAAAGCCTCTACCTGCCATTTAAGATACCTATAATCAAACAGCAATGAGCTCTATTACATGTGATTGACGATATTCGAATGGTCAGCAGAGGAAATGATTTACTTGTATTGAGTTGCTTTTCTTACTCTGTCTAAAACCATCTTATAAAAATTCTCTTGGCAAATATTGACTGTTACCTTTGTAACAACTATGGTCATTTATTAAATGACATCTTCCCAAACTATGGCTTGCTTACATAACCAGGATTCAGCTGAGGCCTCTCTCAGGTTCTTCTGCATTCATTCATTCATTCATTCATTCATTCATTCATTCATTCATTCATTCATTCATTCATTCATTCAATAAAACATGAGCACTTACTCTCTGTATCTATTTGGCATCCCTCTAGATCCTGGGGCTGTATGCTGGTGCACAAGGTGACAGAACTCCTCCTGCCTTCAGAGAGTTATAACGACATGTCTATATTTTTGACCAGAAGTCATTCTAGGTGTTAATCTCTTTGGGAGGGGTTTATATGCTCCCTCCAGCAGATTTCAGAAAGTCTATAAATTATTCTAATCTATCTTTGCAGTCTTGCCCTCCACCTGAAGTATATTATCAAAGTAGTTCTTTCAAACAAATACTGTGCTGCCCAAAACAGGCATTAAAAAATCATTGCCTACCCTCTTCTATGTAAAACTGGCATCATTAAACTATTCTGTTTTTTTTAACATGTTTGAATGCACAGACTTGGCAGTTTTTTGTCGTAACGTGCCTTAACATTATTCGCATTTGAAAATGAAAAACAAAAAATAAATCCCACATGGTACTTATCCTATATTTTTGTTTCCTATAATTTTTCAACTGGGGAAGACATTTAACCAAGATGTTATCTTGCTAACAAGACAGTATTATTTCACTCTATAACACCAAGAACTGAAGCCATTTTATAAGCTGTTTATTCCCACTCACTCATCTAATAAAAGAAAAACCACATAACTATAAACTGTAGACAGGCTTGGCTCATAAACTCAAAGGCAGGCAATTTCCTTAAGACCTGTGTGTGCTCTTGCAATTTCTCTTAGAAGATTAATGGCTCAAGGGGGAAAAAAAAATCCTTCTATTCTTCTATAGAAAGAGAACAGAGGCTGGACATATGGCTGCATAGCTACATTCTTTTTCCCAGCTGCCCTTGCAATTGGGAATAGCTTTGTGACTATTTTTTCCCCAGTGCAATCCGAGCAGACCTGACAGGTGCTACTTCCATGCCTGGCCACAAATCTCCCACATTTGTCGCTCCATATTCTTTTGACCTTCCCATGTACTGGCATGATGCTAATCAGAACGATCTCGAAAAAGACGACATGATGTAGAACTCACTGACCCAGAACACCTGTTGAAGAGCATTAAGTGAATGGTACATAAATATTCCTTGAGCCACTGAAATATGAGAGATCTTTTGTGAGAGCAGCTTATAACTAATACATCGCCTAACTAATACAGCACCTGACAAAGTCTGCAGCATATGAATTCTATTTTATGTCTTCTCACATACCTTTAAGATAATGTTAATATTTTTATAGCTTCTATTTTTTAAATGCTTGGTTTGTGTTACACCCTATATTAGGCCTTTTTCCTGAATCCTATTACATATTCACCACAAATCCTGTCCGGTGGATCATAGTGTTGTACCTATTTTGTAGAAGAGAAAATTGATCCACTTGGTGGATCTGAGATGAGAGTTTCAGTCTGTCTGACTGAATGCCTATGCTCTTTGTTCTGAACTGATAATTCTTTATTTCTCTGGAGTTGCACTATCTACTTATATAATTTAACAGTAGCAAAGAGGCCCAGTATCTAAAAGAAATGATGTTATAAGTAAAAATATCTTAATAAAAAGAATCCTAACAATATATATTTTATTTAGAAGACCAATGCCCACTTGTTCTTATCTCAACAGTGCTAGTCTGTTTGAGATGACTGATATAGACTGCAAATTTATATTGCAAAAATTAAACTGCACAAATTTATAGGGTGGTTGGCACCTTTAGCTCAGAAACCTTGCCCTTGTTTTCTCCTAGAACAACACAAAGGATGCATGTAGGAAGTGACAATGAGTATCACTTCAGTGAACATCCCCTCAAGGGATAATCAAGTTATTTCATGCATCTTAATATTAGCAGAAAACTCCAAAGGAATCCCTTAATCCTTTGTTAAGGACACAAAGAAAGGATACATCAGGAGATAATTTATATTAAAAGATAAACTTTAGACAAATTACATTTAAAAGAGTTTAACTGAGCAAAGAAAGATGTTTGAATCAGGCAGCGCCCTGAACTAGAATAGGTTCAGAGAGACTCTGGCATCGTATGGTCAGAGGGGATTTACGGACAGAAAAAGAAAAGTGATGTACAAAAAACAGAAGTGAGGTACAGAAACAAGGGCACTAGTTGCAGCTTGGTGTTTTGTTTGCCTTATCTGAACACTTCTTTGAACAGCTGACCGCTTTGATTGACCAAAAGTTGGTGACTGGTACAAGAGTAAGTAGGTTACAGTCTATTTATAAATCCAGTTAGGTTTCAGTTCACTATGTATGGAGAAACCTTTAGGCCAAACATAGATGTGTAAGAGGGCAGATTTAGGCTAAACTTAATTTAACACTGGTAAAGAGAATATTTTGGGATGGCAGCAATATAAATTCCTTGGATGGGAAGTCCTCTCATCAAAATGGAATTAGAAGAGTTCACCAAATGATGGAAGAAACACAAGCTGTCAAAGGAAGAAACTTCTAAATAAATTGCAAAAATACATTGGATTATAATAATACATATCACCGGAGACATCCTAGAGTATTTGTTCACCATAGGTTCTGAATGATTTTTTTTTTCCATTTTGTTATTATAGCCTTTCATGTGCTTTTTTTCCAAGTGCTTTTGTATCTCTTTGTCTATCATTTTCCCATTTATCTTCCTGCACACAGTCACTAAATCCTCTGGCAGTCAGTCCATCAAGGACATTACCACTGTCCTGCTGAGTTACAGGTGCACAGATAAAGTTATGTACACATCAGAATGGTAGGAAACGGGTATTCAGAAGGCAGTGGGAAGAAGAGATATCCTGGAATGGACAATATTTAAGATAAAACTTGGTGTAATAGGACAAGTATTACACCCATTAATAAAAATTCAATCTATAAGTAATTATTTCTTTTTTTTTTTTTTTTTTTGAGACAGAGTCTCGCTTTGTTGTCCAGGCTAGAGTGAGTGCCGTGGCGTCAGCCTAGCTCACAGCAACCTCAAACTCCTGGGCTCCAGTGATCCTTCTGCCTCAGCCTCCCGAGTAGCTGGGACTACAGGCATGCGCCACCATGCCCGGCTAATTTTTTATATATATATATCAGTTGGCCAATTAATTTCTTTCTATTTATAGTAGAGACGGGGTCTCGCTCTTGCTCAGGCTGGTTTTGAACTCCTGACCTTGAGCAATCCGCCCGCCTCGGCCTCCCAAGAGCTAGGATTACAGGCGTGAGCCACAGCGCCCGGCCAATATAAGTAATTATTTCTTAAACAGCAACCATGAAGTATCCTAAGCTGAGACTCAAGCCATTCACACAGCTCCTTATGATTCAACTACTGCCTTATCATTTGGCCAGGTAACTTCTTCAGTATTCTACATGGACTATTTTGGCATTTGAGGTCAAGATGTCCCACGTAAGTTTTAATTTGTTCACAACAGAAACTCGTGTTTAACCAAAGACAGTAATTCTGGTTAGTACCTAAGCTGCCCTTGTACAAACGTGCTTCCAGCTCCCTGAAGCTCAAATGCTCACGCAATACACAAAGCTACCCTGCAAACTTCTTGCTGAGCACTTCAGAGTCTAAAGTGATAATGACAACACTTCTGCTCTCCTCCTTTAGGATTTATCCTAAAGTCAAGTTCAGCCAAGCACAAGCGTGAACAAAAATCAGTCTCCCAAAAGAACACGAAAAAGAAAAAAAGGATTCCATTTAAATTCACTACTGCAAACATGTCAAGGGTTAAATAGGGTAAGATGTGACCACCAGTAATGACTCCTCTTTCTTTACCAAATAGTGCCTAACCTAAACCAGGCAGGCACTGAGGGCCCTAGTTCACAAATGCAAGTCTGTGTTTGGCATTCTGCACTGGTGAGAAGCACAGTTTTCGATGCTGGTTCGGTGCCCAGGTTTTCCCTGGCTGCACCTTTACTGAGTGTCTCATATTGATGTCCATTCAGCACCTGATTCCACACGGCCACCAGGATGGTGCTGGTGTTCCGCAGAAGTCATTTTTCCCTCAATAAAGCTAACTGCTCAATACCATGGTCAAGTTATCTCAGCCCTGTGTAAATCTAGAGAAGTGCTAACTTATAAAGTAGAAAGTACATCAGAATATGCATAAACCTCCTTCGTGTTCTGTAAATTATTCCTTGTTTAATGCAGTTGGTGTTTAAAGGCTAATTGTATTCATCAAATGAATTAAATCCATCCATTTTGAACTAATCGCATATTCCCTGATCATTCCTTCCTTCCTTCCTTCCTAACACTGAGGTCACAATGAAGCAAGATATATGCAAATGGATTCTAGTTAATAACTTCACAGTTTAAATTTTTCTGACCTAAAAATTGACTTCAGTGCAGAACTTACTACTCAGCTGTCCAGACATTACATTAACTAAAACACAAAGTATATAGAAAAATTCTATGGAATGAAAAAGAGTAAAGGATTTATCCTTTTCCAGAATAGTGGCTGAGCAAAGTCCACCATGGAGTGGTGGTGATGGGGAATTGATCAGGCTAAGAATTAGAAAAAAAAAAAAAAATGCCAATAAAACTCTGTCCTCACAAGAAGAGAGAATTGACGTTTAGAAAACCAAAATAAAACAAAAAATGAATGTGACTCTGAAAATGAGAACTAATGATAAAAAAGCATTCAACATCAATTAGTGCATATGATAGGCATATGGATTCTTTCTTCTTGAGTGGTGGTTTAAAATAACCGAGAAGTTGGTAATCCAGTACAATTTTGCAGGTCAGTGAAATGTATAGGTGTCTATTTAAACTATAAGACCTTTTCCTTACTCCTTTTTTTTCCATTGTGTTACTTTAAACATCCATGTTCCTAGTAGAACATTATTCTACTTATAAAATTGTTTGAAAACATGGTTCTAATACTTGTAAAATGCAGAACAAGCCACGTATTCTCAAAGTAAGAATTATGTGCCCTGTGTTTTCTTAAATTGCTTTTTGTGCTTGATTGACAATAGGAATTTGATTTAAAAAACAAAAACAGAGGAACAAGAATGTTTTTAATGGGAAAAAATGAAAGCAGCCCTTGCATTTCTGAAGTTTCTTGTTTGTTCCCAGGTTTCTAATCAGAATCCCCTATAAAGCGTTAAAACGTACAAACTTCCTGGAATCCTGAAGGGCAGTTCCTTGCATTTTAAACGGTTCTTTGGGTCATTCTGATGCACAACTCTGGTTGAATTTACTGCAAACTTACACTGAACAACTGATCCAAAAAGGCAGGGACTTGGGATTCCTAACCAGCTCCCAGAACAGTGCCTGGCAGATAGAAGGTGCTCAATAAATATTTGTGCAATGAATGATATTTACTGAGTTCTTTGAAATGGAAATAATACTAGAAACCAGTCCAATTACATGTGGGAAAAATGAAATAATTCATATTTTTTTACAGGATACAAGAGTCAACTTTAACTTTTCTTTCAATTCCATCAATTATTCACCAGACTTAACCAAATATCTTGTTGACGGATTGAAATATTTGGAGTTATAAAGGCAAATCTCTAGTAAGGCTTTTAAGTCTGGCAAAAAGAAATATCCTTATTTCTGAAGACACAAAGACACAGAGAAGAAGCTGAACAAACAGGCCTTGCTAAATTCCCCTTGGCTTATCACCAGTAGATTATGCCCTTTGTCCTCCAATCGTATTTCTCCACGTCTGTCTTCATCAAACCTAAGTATAAAAATACATGGATTTTACCTGTATCTTTGGATATTCATTTCTGAAAAGTTCCTGTGTCACATAAAATTTATACCAAATAAATTTGTATGCTTTTCTCCTGTTAATGTGTATTTTGTTATGGACACCTCAAGCCATGAACATAGCAAGGGGAAAGAATATTTCTTTTCCCCATAGGGCTTACAGAACACACACAAAGAGCTGAGAAGAGCAATATATGAATACACCAGGAAAAAAGAAAATCAGGGAATGATAAGATTAAGCTGAGGGTATAATTTTTAAAAATAACAATGCTTTATTTAACTAAATTTAACCTTCACCCTCACCTCAGTGCACCTTTATAAAAATATCTTCAATGTCAACTTCCTTGGTAGTCAGTGGTACCTCAGAGCAAACTAGAATATCTTGCCAACATTCCAAACTTCCAGCTTTGAAAACTGATAAACAATAGTAAGGAAAAAAAAAAAAAAAAGAAACGATATTTCCTCAAATATTAGGGAAAGCACTTCACAGTATTATTTTTAAGCAATTTCTAGTT
Source organism: Microcebus murinus (assembly GCF_040939455.1). Taxonomy (NCBI): domain Eukaryota; kingdom Metazoa; phylum Chordata; class Mammalia; order Primates; family Cheirogaleidae; genus Microcebus; species Microcebus murinus. The sequence goes on along the minus strand of NC_134122.1, from coordinate 47,034,982 downwards.
GTTGTACTAAAAGACAATAATAGTTTTCTTAACTTCAGTTTTAACCTCGAAAATTCTTGGACTAGAGAACATCCTATTCCTTTGTATTGTTTCCGCCCCAACAGGAAGTAGAATGTTGTTTGACAGAAAGTGACTTTGCTGCTGGCCACGGTGGCTCACACCTGTAATCCTAGCACTCTGGGAGGCCGAGGCGGGCGGATTGCTCATGGTAAGGAGCTCGAAACCAACCTGAGCAAGAGCGAGACCCCGTCTCTACTATAAATAGAAAGAAATTAATTGGCCAACTAATATATATATATATTATATATAATATATATATATATATAATCAGCCGGGCATGGTGGCACATGCCTGTAGTCCCAGCTGCTCGGGAGGCTGAGGCAGAAGGATTGCTTGACCCCAGGAGTTTGAGGTTGCTGTGAGCTAGGCTGACTCCATGGTACTCACTCTAGCCTGGGCAACAAAGTGAGACTATATCTCAAAAAAAAAAAAAAAATCCCTAATGAATATAGATGCAAAAATTTTCAACAAAATCTTAGCTAACCGAATCCAGACACTTATCAAAAAAATAATCCACCACGACCAAGTGGGCTTCATCCCAGGGATGCAGGGATGGTTCAACATACGTAAATCTATAAATGCAATTCACCACATAAACAGAAGCAAAAACAAAGACCACATGATTCTTTCAATAGATGCAGAAAAAGCTTTTGACAAAATTCAACACCCTTTCATGATACGAACACTTCAGAAAATAGGCATAGAAGGGACATACCTAAAAATGATACAAGCCATATATGACAGACCCATAGCCAACATCATACTGAATGGAGAAAAATTGAAACCATTCCCACTTAGAATTGGAACCAGACAAGGCTTCCCACTATCTCCACTTCTGTTCAACATAGTACTGGAAGTCTTGGCTACAGCAATCAGACAGGAAAATGGAATCAAAGGTATCCAAATAGGGGCAGAAGAGATCAAACTTTCACTGTTTGCTGATGATATGATATTGTATCTAGAAAACCCCAAAGATTCAACCAAGAAACTCCTGGAACTGATCAATGAATTTAGTAAAGTCTCAGGATACAAAATCAATACACAGAAATCAGAGGCATTCATATACGCCAACAACAATCTAATTGAGAACCAAATCAAAGACTCAATTCCCTTCACAATAGCAACAAAGAAATTAAAGTACCTAGGAATATACTTAACCAAGGACGTAAAAGACCTCTACAGGGAGAACTATGAAACACTGAGGAAGGAAATAGCAGAGGATGTAAACAGATGGAAATCCATACCATGCTCGTGGATCGGCAGACTCAATATCATCAAAATGTCTATACTACCCAAACTGATCTACAGATTCAATGCAATACCTATTAAAATCCCATCAGCATTCTTCACAGATATAGAAAAAATAATTTTACGCTTCGTATGGAACCAAAGAAGACCCCAAATATCAAGAGCAATTCTAGGCAACAAAAACAAAATGAGAGGCATTAATATGCCAGATATCAAACTATACTACAAAGCTGTAGTAATTAAAACAATATGGTATTGGCACAAAAACAGGAATATTGACCAGTGGAACAGATGTGAGAATCCTGATATAAAACCATCCTCATATAGCCATCTAATCTTTGACAAAGCAGACAAAAACATACGCTGGGGAAAAGAATCCCTCTTCAATATATGGTGCTGGGAAAACTGGATAGCCACCTGTAGAAGGTTAAAACAGGACCCACACCTTTCACCTCTCACAAAAACCAACTCATGCTGGATAACAGACTTAAACCTAAGGTATGAAACTATTAGAACTCTAGAGGAAAAAGTTGGAAACACTCTCCTAGACATTGGCCTGGGCAAAGAGTTTATGAAGAAGTCCCCAAAGGCAATCACAGCAGCAACAAAAATAAATAAATGGACATGATCAAACTACAAAGCTTCTGCACAGCCAAAGAAATAGTCATGAAAGTAAACAGACAACCTACAGAATGGGAGAAAATTTTTGTATCCTATGCATCCGATAAGGGACTGATAACTAGAATATACTTAGAACTCATGAAAATCAGGAAGAAAAAATCAAATAACCCCATTAAAAAGTGGGCAAAGGATTTGAACAGAAATTTTTCTAAAGAAGAAAGAAGAATGGCCAACAAACATATGAAGAAATGCTCAACATCTCTAATCATCAGGGAAATGCAAATCAAAACCACAATGAGATATCACTTAACCCCAGTGAGAATGGCCTTTATCAAAAAATCTCCAAACAATAAATGCTGGCGTGGTTGCGGAGAGAGAGGAACACTCCTACACTGCTGGTGGGACTGCAAACTAGTTCAACCTCTGTGGAAAGCAATATGGAGATACCTTAAAGCGATACAAGTGAATATACCATTTGATCCAGCAATCCCATTGCTGGGCATCTACCCAAATGATCCAATGACACTCTACAAAAAAGACACCTGCACTCGAATGTTTATAGCAGCACAATTCATAATTGCAAGGCTGTGGAAACAGCCCAAGTGCCCATCAATCCAAGAATGGATTAATAAAATGTGGTATATGTATACCATGGAGTACTATTCAGCTCTAAGAAACAACGGTGATATAGCACATCTTATATTTTCCTGGTTAGAGCTGGAACCCATACTACTAAGTGAAGTATCCCAAGAATGGAAAAACAAGCACCAGATATATTCTCCAGCAAACTGGTATTAACTGAGTAGCACCTAAGTGGACACATAGGTACTACAGTAATAGGGTATTGGGCAGGTGGGAGGGGGGCGGGGGGCGGGTATATACATACATAATGAGTGAGATGTGCACCATCTGGGGGATGGTCATGATAGAGATTCAGACTTTTGGGGGGAAGGGGGAAATGGGCATTTATTGAAACCTTAAAATCTGTACCCCCATCATATGCCGAAAAAAAAAAAAAAAAAAAAAAAGAATGACTTTGCAAGAGACACCTAAATATTTCACAGCAGGCTAACTCTTTCTGCTACAACTAACCCATTGTGCTCCACCCCTTTGGGAATATGTCCCATCTGAATGTATCCCACTCTTCTGACTCCAAAGCTAGCACATTTATTCCATCAATGCCCAGAGAAAGGTGAAGCTCCATCCAAACACACATCTCCCTGGGCAACTCTCCCATGTAAAGCATCTCATGTTCCTTCCTTAAGCAGCAGGACAAAGAGCAAAGTCAACTGGCCTTTGGATGTGTAGCACCCACCAGCCAGCAGAGTGTAAGAACAGTCTGAATGTATCAATATCTTTAGAAAACATTTGATTGCTAAAGAAAATAGACACTACGTCTTCTAATATCATTTTCAGTATTTTTCCTGAGATGACTCGGATATGCCCCATTTTTTCTGTGCAGTCTTTAAGACTAGCAAAAAAAAAAAAAAAAAAAAAAGAAATCCTGCAGCATGTGACTGAGGCTCTCTGGGTGTATAATATGATGCTGAGCTCTTCAGAATAATACAACAGCCCAGCATTATGGCATTATAGCTGAGCTGGCTGTTTTCCAGACTGTGTGGGGAACCTCAGCATTCACCATCTTCATTCAGCGTGAATCCTATAATATCTTGTGCACAAAGGGAGTGTCTTGCCTAAAAGTGAATGTGATTTAGCTTGCCTGACGAAAGCTTGGAAACAGTTATGTGATGTTATGGTGAAAGACTGTTACAGTTGGCTTTGATTGGTATGGTTCTGAAAGAGAGAAGCTTTCAGATTTTTTTTTTCTTAGATAAAAAAAGGGCAATACAAGTACAAGTTCTGAACTCCTATTAATAGTCCCTGCAAGCACAGCAGCAAAGCCCAGTGCACACTTGTTTTCAAGTGCTTCTGAAATGACAGGGAGCTTTCAAACAGAACTGGGCAATGCATTTTTCCAATGCCGATGCGAGCCGGGGCTGCTGTGCCCTGTCAAATCTGTAGTATTGAAAAGCCCAACTGGGCACCTACTTGCTACAATGTTCCTGGCTGTTCTCCACCCATCATGTCCTCAGAATCTGCTCAGAGCAGCAAGTCTATTCTTAGGAGCTTCCTGTAGTGAATATTAACAAAACGATTGAAATCTACCGAAACAGGTAGGGGTGATGTAGGCGAGGGTGGTGCAAAAATCTTCCAGGAGCAACCTTAGAAGAGACGTTACGTGTTCTGTGCTTTAGCAGTGACCGAGACATCTAGCTCACCAATAAGCCTTGAATGAAGGTGGCCATAGGTGGATGGATATTTTGCAACCCTTTTCTAATGGCTACATGACTCTTTGAATAATATCTGGTATTTACAAAGGCACTTTTCTTTTAATTTCAAAATATAAAGGGGGTACAAATGTTTTAGGTTACATGGATCATTCTGTAATGCTTGAGTCCTGGCTATAGGTGTGCCCATCACCCAGATAATGTTCATAATACCCATCAGGTTGATTTATACCCCTGGCCTTACCCCCTCTTCCCTCTGGTTGCTCTCCACTGAGCTGTACTTCCTTCTGTGCACTTGTGTGTTCATCGGTTAACTCCATCGGTTAACTCTACTAAAAGTAGACCTACCATTCTATCTAGCAATTCCACTACTGGGTATTTATCCAAAGGAAAAGAAGTCATTTTATCAAAAAGACACCTGCACTTGAATGTTTATTGCAGCACAATTCACAGTTGCAAAGATGTGGAATCAACCCAAGTGCCCATAGACAACTAATGATTTTAAGTGGACCCAGGCATATCATTTTAATTATGTATATTTTAGTGTAACATATTAGAGAAATAATTTGCATGAGGAAAATGTAGGTATTATGTCAATATACAGTTACTTGAACAGAAGTTAGTTTTGGGGAAAAATACCTAAAATGAACCAATAACAATAAACTATTTAAAAATACTTCTGCAGTAGCAGTAATTCTATGCAAATATAAATGTGTTATATAAATGTATTCACACGTTTTCAGCAAGACTGAACTTTCATGCATAACTAAATTGGGAACGGCGAATCAATTTCTATGATTACCCAATGGAATATTTTAAATGGATTCCAAGTTGCAGCCATTTTTGTATGCAATTTCTTTACCAGTTACTTTATTGTACTTTATATTTAAGGAAACAAAACATTAATACCAGTGCTGCCAATGCAATGCTTGGAATGTGAATTTTATTGGCATCATTTTTTATGGAACTAACATCAGCAAGATCAACAATTAATCTTGGAAAAATTTCAAAACCAAAAAATCTGAAATGGAGTTTCAAAACTAAGATATAAAGTAAAATCTGCAGCATTCTGTATTAATATGACAGATGCATTCAACATCTTACATCCTAAAATAAGTCCTTTGTTCCCACAGCAAAAGCTACAAATACACCAATGTCCTCACATATAATGCATGTGAAGCTGGTGTCATTTGTTTTAGGGAAGTATTAAGGTGGAGATGGAGTTAAATAATGATGTATCAAGTCTTACATTATTATTATTGTTAATATTATTATATTAATATTATTATTATTAACCTTATTCTTCAGCTAATAGTAATAAAAGAGGCTGTTTATTAGGAGAGATGGTAGGGTTCAAATCCTGAGTCTATCCATCTAGCTTGTGGGCAGCTTATTTCTTTTCTATACCACTAGGTCCTCCTATCTGCCTATAATTCCACCCTACTCATAGAGTTTTGTGAAGATTAAGGGTGTTAATATTTATAAAGCACTTAGAGCTACATATGGTACATAAGAAAAATACGGTCTACACCAGCTGCTATTATTGAGTCCAGAGCATAATGACATTAGGTTTGGTTTGATTCTCCTTGCTCTCCAGGTTCAAATCTCATATGGGGTTGGGGGGAGGTATTCAAGCTGGGAATCAAGTTGTCATTCATTTTTTTCAAAGCGTCTGCAGAAAGATTCCTTATTGAGGAAGAGGATGACCAGAAAACATCATGGCACATACATGTATCTCCAAGGAAAACCCTCCTGCACGTGGTCTCAGTTGCTGAATTATTTCAGCATAGCCGCTTTCCGATGTGTTTGGGTTCCCATAAATTGTACAATAATGTTAATTTGTCAGCATTCTTCTCTCGGGAGGAGAGCATTTTTCTCTAGGTGACACATTCTCAAGGACAAAAGAAGGAAAAGTAATTGAACCAAAATCAGCCCTCAAGGGCCAATGATCAAATACCGTACTACAGATGGTCAGAAAAAGAAATGTGACAGCAACTTATACCTCCAACCAAAATACTGCTTCATTTATTATTTTTTGTTTTTATTCATCACTTTGATTCCAAAGTAATGAATCCATGTTTGGGAAACAAAAGTTTGACGGTGATCTATTTTGACAAAAACATTCAAAACTCTTCCATGATTTACAATTTGGCTTATCAAGTTTAAAAGAATAATAAACACAGGAAAAAAAGTTGTCTCTCATTTAAAAGTTACCAGGTACATGAAACATCTGCAGCTGCAGCAGACAGTATCAGAAGCAGGTGCTGAACATGATTATTTGGGAGGACAGGTAATGGGCACAGGCAATGTGCTCTGAATAGCCTATTTATGCATCAAGAAAACCAGCATCATCTATAATGTGGTGACAGAAACTATTTTATTTTTGCTTTGAAAGAAGACCTATGCTGCATAAGTTAAGTTAACTTCAGTCACATCATACTGATCTCACCATGATCTCACCAGGGTGGCATTAGAGATGATAAACTAATGTTGCCCTGATTTTATAATAAAGTTTCTGTTTATGTCTCTGAGCACACATATTCAGTCTATTTTCTCCCCCACCAAAATAGGCAAATCAAAAGTATGGTAATTCTTTTCCTGTTCTAACATAACTACTGTTTTGGAACAAATGCAAATGCCCTATATTTCAAATGAATACGGAATATTCTATGTAATACGGAACAGGAAAAAATTTTTTTTCACTTTTAAATAATGGAAAATTTCCAACATACACAAATGTAGAGATATATTATAATGAATTCTGTCACCCAGTTTCAATACTTGTCAACATATGGCAATCTAATTTCATTTAAGTTCCCACCTACTTTTCTCTATCTTGGGTTCTTTTGAAGCAAAGCCCAGATATCTCATCATTTTGTCTACATACTCACCAGTATGTGTCCCTAAAAGATACTTTAAAAAATATACAGCCACTATACTAATGCCACAGCTTAAAAAATAACAAAAATTCTCCAATCCTTACTAATAACATTTCTCCATACCATGCATGTTATTTTATGGTTGGTTTATTCAAATCAGGATCAAAATAGGGTCCAAATATCACACATTGAATTGTTTGGTCTTAACCTGTTAATTCCCAACCCTCTCCCTTTTTTTTCACTTTGTTGAAAAACCTGATTTATTTTTCCTGTGCAAGTTTCTCATCAGCTTTTCTGCTTATGGTTTTGGCAATGATGGATGGTAACTGCCCAGGTTCATTATTTCATTTACAGGTTAAAAAGTGTAGACTCTTCTTCAGTTATAAACCAGAATTCTTCTAAAAAGATAACATTTCCCTCATCAATAACTTGCTATAGCTTAAGGTACAGTTTCCAAAAGAGAAGCTAGAAAAAAAAATCTTCATTTTTTCCTTTTATTTGCCAGTTTTCAGAATGTTGAGTTGTGTCCCACCCCCTTAGCATTCTCCAAAAGTTAATAATTTTCTTTTATTAGTATTAGAAATCCAAGGGATTGTAACACACAATGTATTTCAATTAACCATGAATATTCTTTTTGATTTTCAAATTCTGCCACTGTTCACTAGTGACAGTTCATTCAAGTTGGCTCTGAGTCATTTCAACATGACCCCAGGAGTCCCTGGCTTCTTAGTTGTCTGGTGCAAAAAGATACCCCACACTCACCCTGCATGCTTCCTTTCCCAGACCTGGAGTCTGTCATTTCTCTAAGAATTATTTCCTCTAAATGGTAAGTGATTGTTAAAGGCCAAAATCTGAATGCTTTAAGTGCTCATTGCTATTAGGCTGGTTGCCTTTCACGAATAAAAGTTTTGCTTTATAGAGCTAGAGATGGAGGTAATAGTAATGTCATGGAAAAAATTAACTGACAATGGACTAGCACCTTCTACATTTTGTAAAAGTGTGGAAAGTCTCCCGGATGCAATCATTTCTATCATTGGGAAAAAATGCTTAAATAAAAATAAAATTTGGATTGACAGCATCTTGAATCAAGTTTAATATCTTACGCTAAGGAGCATAAAAGAGAACATACTTTATATTAAATTGAATTAAAAGAAATAAGATATGTAAAAAGATCTAGGAATGACTGACCTATTATAGATGCTTAATAAGTGTTTATTCCCTTTCCCTTCCTTTCTTTTTTCTCCACATAAGGAAAATGTAGTGAAACCAAACATAAGTCAATGTTGGAGTTTACTTCAACTCAATTTCCGATTTAATCCTAAGCCTTCAATTTTATTTCAAAATTTTTTGCTCTAAAAATAAATAGAAATGTGCTTTGTGATAAAGGAATGGTACCTATGTATGCATCTACAGAGCAAAATTAGCACTTATTAATAGTCTCTAACTTATGACTACCTAACTTAAAAATGACTAAATAATTACCATCATGAAATATTTCTCAGATGCTTACTATATGTCAGGCAGGTATAAACCTACAAATAGCCACTTGCTCACTGTTAGTGGGACTTCTTTTGTCTTAATTCTCTCTTTTGTTCATAAGTCTTTAAATTAGCTGGGGAAAGCTCTGGAGTCTTCATTTCGGATTTTCTCTTGCATCCTTCTTGCCCCCGGGGCCTCTTCCTACTATGCAAACTTCAGGGAGCTGCCCAGATGCTGGCTCTGCACCCATCTCCACTTTGGCTGAAGGCCGGTGAACACAGTAGGTGGCAAGGTTTGGGGTTAGAGGCCATTGAGAGGTTTGTAAATCAAGCAGGTCAGAAGAATTTGGTCAACCTAATTAAATGGCCAAGAAACAGAAGACAAAAGGATAAGATGCCATAAAAATCTTTATTGAATAAAATGGCATTTAGGCAATGGTGACGTATGGAAGGAAAATACCGTCACTTGTAGGAATGTAAGCAATCTTAAAATGACATTTGGTTCTCTTTTTGGATAAAATTAGCCCAACTAAACAAGCAGAATGAGATATTAAGTATGATTAATACTTATCTAATTGTTATATGTTTGTTATGTTTGAATCACTGAACTTTATCATTACATGGGGAGACCGCAGAACAGTGCAGATCTAAAGCAAACTGTGTCCTAGAGTTGTGTATCTGATCAGTTTCTAGATCCAGAGATTCTTCTGAGTTCGAACTAAAGGTAAGAGTTGCTAAATAATTCTGTTTGGACCTTTATTACATTTACTCTTTATAATTTAGAAACAATCCTCATGAAGTAGTTTAATGTGTATTTTAAAATGTAAAACACAAGCACATATGGCTAAATACTGGTTAATTTTTCAGTTTTTGGACTATCATTTCTCTGCCAAAACCATCAAGGCCAGAAGTAAAGATGTTTCAGTGTTTTTGAGGAAACAATCTTAATGGCTATATATAGCTCATAAATCATTGGCAATAGATGCGTTTTGAATCTGAACCAAAATTAAAATGTTCTAAGTTATCCGACTGCTGCCAGATAATTAAAAGGGGAAGATTTGTAGAAGAAAATGTTCGCAGTTTCCATATACATTCACATTCACTCCACTCTGTCCTCCCTCTCGGCTCCTCCCTCCTTTCCCCTGTCTTGTTCTCGCTCACGTGCAAACATGCACACAGATTATCACTTTACTCAATGGCACATAAAAACTGTGACAGAATCAATCACTGAATTATTCAGTTATGAACAGATCATCAACTAGGATCTTCCTTAATCTCAATTTTAAATAAGACTGTGTGTATTACGGTAGCCAATCCTCCCTTGCAGTGTAACACCTCTGCTCCTGTTCAGCCTGGCTGTGTTCTCACCCTGTACCCACTGTCTGGGTGCCCGCACGCAGTCAGACCCATAGATTCCCCTGGCATCTCTATACTGATGACTCCCGAACCTCTATTTTTAGCCCCTTCATCTTTCTTACCAAACAGATGTGCACACTCATCTGTTCACTGGCTATCTACACTTGATGGTCCACAGTCCATAAAGCTCAAAACCTTAAACTAAATTTATCAACACCCTCCTTCCCCCACTTCCCCTCCTTTTTGCCCTCTTGCACAAAAAAAAATGACACCACTGTTTTCTAACCACCTAAGTCCAAAACTTAAAGTTACATTTTTTTTTCTCATTCTTCATCCTCTGCATTCAGTTGACGCCCATCCTATCAATTCTACTCAGTTAACTTTGGCGAAACCCACTCCCTTCACTTTCCTCCCTGGTGTTCCTGCCCTAGTGCAGCTTTCATCGATCCTCGCTCAGACCACTGCAATGGATCCCAAATTATTTCTCTTTCTACTAGTCTTTCCCAACACCCAGTTAGCCTCTATGCTACTGACAGAGTTATAATTCTAAGATAGGAATCTTTCAATTGTGCCCCCGCACAGTCAAAACCACGTGCAAGTTGTGCTGCTCACAATCTCTCCTACAGATTCTGCACCCACAGTTTGCTCATGCAACCCAAGCTTGCAGTTCCCAGAACGTGGCACGTTCTCTTACAATCAGTTTCTCTGAACAGACTGTTCCCTCTAAAAGAATGCCCATTCTCTCCCTATTGGCCTAACGTGAACTTGAACTTCAAGATTCAGATAAACTTTAAATCTCTGATAAGACTGATAATGGCCTTTTAGAAGTCTTCTGTCTCCCACTTCTGTGAGTTAGAAACCCTATTTCTGTCTTCCCATAGCCTTCCTACAGACCTTCACGACAGGATCACATGAAGTGTAGCAGATGTAGTTCTACCTCCTCTATCAAACTGTAAGGGTGGAGACCATGCCTTTCATGTTGCATCCCCCATATCTAAAACACTGGTTTTCAAAATTTTTGATCTCAAGTCTTCTTTACACTATTAAAATTATTGAGTACACCAAAGAGCTTTTGTTTATGGGGCTACATATATTATACATACACACACACATATTTCAATATATATCATATTGAAATTTAAAACTGAGAATTAAAAAAAAACAATTTAAAAATAGTATTAAGCCAATCATATTTAAAAACTATATATTTTTGTTGATGAGTGTCTTTGTTCTCAGACAAATATTTATTGATAAAATTTGTATAGTTTTATATCTGTGCAAATTGGATTCATATTGGGCTTAATAAAAGACAGGTACAGGTGTCTTTGCTTCTGAATTCAATCTGTTATGGGATATATTCTTCGGTTGATACATATGAAGGAAATCCAGCTTTGTACAGATATATAGTTGGAAGGAGAGGAGTATTTTAGTAGTCTTTTCAGATATTTGTGGATATTTTACTTTGAAAATATACCCAAACTTGACCTTAATAGTTTCTTAAATATGAAATGCAATGTGGAATCTATAACCATATCTATAAAGTTTCATAATATGTTATATTAAAACCTATTGTATTTTGCATGAATTCTTTACCCATGTATAATTTTGTATCATGCATTTTTTAAAACATTTGTTCACTGAGTTATGCAGCTATTCCAAATTTTGTCACATTCATTATATGATACAAAAAAAGCACATTAATTAATATTATCACCAATCTCATCAGAAAACTGTAACTACTATGAAGCTGTCAAGCTCACTGTGCTGAACAAAGTTTTTCCAAAATTTCAATTTTGATTAAAATCTCAAATTTTATCATTGGTAATAAGTACTGTCAACTGTTTTCCTTGTAGTGACAGCTGACTTTATTCATTTTTGAGAAAATGTCTGCAAAATACCCAAGTATGAATAACCAGAGTGTGTCCTTCTTTCAAGTACAAATGGTGTTCCATGAAAAAGGTAGTTAGTTTGGCTTATATTTGAAATAAGGCCCCAAGTTTTTTTCCGCAAGCAACCATCATGTTTCAATAAGAAGCAAAAATGTATGCCTACTTCACACTGTGCAAACAGAATATTAAAAAGATGTGTACTGAAATATTAATATGTAACAAAGTTAATTTTTTTTTTACTCCTTTGTCATGAACACTCTTAAGTGAAATCCAAGTGAGCAAGGCTTAGTTGAGAATATAATGACTAGTACAGTTTTCTGTCACTGCCTCGAATTGCACTAAAGTACCAGCAATTTTGCTTACTATTGCTTTTACACTATCAGTACAAATGCTAACACAGTAAGTTCATATCCTTCTAGGTATTATAATGAAGAGTTTTGACCTCTTGTACTCCCTGAAAGGGTCTTACAAAAACACACAGGTTCCGCACACCACGCTTAGAGAACTGCTGATCTAGACAATTCCTAAAATACAACAGACACCCGAAACCTTCTGAGTGAAGGGCTGAATGAATGAATTCAGGTTGGTTTCATCTACAGCAATAATGAAAGTGCTTTTGATGGTTCAAAGGATATATATGTGAATGTATATGTGTGCACACACAGTGGAACCTTGTCTTCTTGATAAAAAGATGTAGTAGACCCTTTTAGTCAGTTAGAATGAAAAACAGATTTTGTGCCAAAAATTTCATTCTGATTTTGGGCTACACTAACCTTATTTTATTTACTGCACCACCTTCAGCTTCAAGTGAATATCATCATGTTTTTGCTTCATGTTATAGAGAATTAATGATATTATGATTGTTTGAAAAGCAACTTATTTATATAATACTTAACTGAACTACCATCATAAATTATAAAACATGAGACAAAGATTCAAAGATTTAAAAGACTCAACCCAACTAAGCAGGGATGTTAATGGATGGACATGATGTCTTCTAGAAGATTTATTCATTATATCTACATTACTTTCCTTTATCAGAGAGTCGGTCACATCATAGGTATGTCTTAATGTTACATAAAACAGAAACTCAGAATTTTTGCCAGAACCCCTAAGGTCTCATTATCTTATATCTCAATGTCATTAGAATGGGATATAACCCTGAAAACTAATGTTCAATTTGGCTTGTATCTGTGGGGTGTCATGAAGTGTGTATATGTGAAGAGGTGAGCATAGGCCGGGGGCGGTGGCTCACACCTGTAATCCTAGCACTTTGGGAGGCTGAGGCAGGATTGGTTGAGCATAGGAGTTCGGGATCAGCCTGAGCAATGTAGCAAGATCCTCTCTCTACAAAAAATAAAAATAAAAAATTAACCACTATTGTAGACAGGCACCTGCAGTCTCAGCTACTCAGGAGGCTGAGGCAGGAGGATCGCTTGAGCTCAGAAGTTTGAGGTTGCTGTGAGCTATGATGACACCACTGCATTCTTGCCAGGGTGATAGAGCAAGACTTTGTTTCAGGAAAAAAAAAGAGGGAAGCATAGCATTTGCTCCACTTACAAAAATCCTTATCCACATTGAGCAGAAAGCTAGGTAACTCTCTAATTCTGCCAAATTGTGTAAAAAGGAACTAGATTATGTAAATTAACTTGGCTGGGTATCCCTTCTTGAAGAAAAGTATTTATTGTCCTTTACTCTCACAGAGTGACAAGTGTAATCTTGGCAAAGTTCAACAAGGAAACGTCAAGGGCAGCAAGAATTTCAGAACAATTTGTAAGTACAGTTGGTGTAAAGTGCTTAAGGTGCCCTTGTCCCAAGACTGTCAAATTGTGAAGGTACAAACTAAACAGATGCGGGGTGGTTAGCTGTCCATTCCAGGGAACACACGTGGAAAAACTGTCTGTCAGTGGAGCAAGTTTGCAAATACACGATATGTGAGACTTGCCATTGGTCTTAATGAAGCATGCATAATTCAGGGCTGAAAGCAAATGGTGAGGTCGTTTTTTTGTTGTTGTTGTTGTTTGTTTTTGTTTTCTTTTCCTTTTGTAACACTTCTCTCATGTTCTCTTAAAAAAGTCATTATGACCCTTGCTGATCTGTGGAGGCAGAATGCCCAATTAAATTACTTTCATTATAGAAGCACATACAGCCAAATACTTTTTATAGCCCACGATTCCAAACCTGTAATAAGCATCAAGGAAAAGTAGCACAAAAGCTTTTTAAAATTATATACACTTTCAAACAATTGGTCCTACCAAAAAAGGTCAGAGAGAATGCCTCACTGTGGAAGGTTCAATTGGCAAAGGAATTATGAAACTGACATTTTGAAATGAGAAAACATTTTAATATTCATCCTTTTGGGATCAGGGGAAGGCAACTCAGAATAACAATTATATCCAAATAGAAGATGAGGACCTTCCAGGAAGAATTACCTTCAAAGCAGGCTACAGCCCTCCACTGAAGCATCGCATTAATACATGATAATAACTTACATTTGCTGAGCACTGACTATATGCCAAGTACATCGTTAGTGCTTGATTTGAATTTTTTTTTCATTTGATCCAATAATAACTCTATGGGATGAGTACTATTATTATCCCTAAAGTACAGATGAGAAAACTGCAGCTCACAGCTTAAATAACTTGTGTAAATTTATTGAGGGAGTAAGTGGTAGACCCCATATCCAAAGGCAGGGCTGCTAACTACAGCGCCCACCCTCCCATGGGTACAGCAGCCTTCCAGAACATCTGTAATTCTCTACTGTGTCATTATTAATTATCTATCAGGCACTGCTAGATGCTGGGATTATAATAATAAATAAAGTGTTCTTATTTATTCACAAATGCAAAGTCTTATCAGCACACCATATCTTGGAGTTGGTTCAGTGAGACAGTTAGTGCCATGTCTAATTTCACAGAGGGAAAAATAAAACAGGGATTGCACAGGATTTTACAATCAATGGAAAACAGAATTACTGCTCATTGATTTCACCTAAGCGTTTTGTATACTAGGTATGTCTTCCAGAGAATCAGGAAAGTAATTGTTGAAGCCATAAAAGTCAGTTCTCATCCCCCAAAAACCTGGTACAATCACCTGATAGATGTTTTTAGATACAGGACTTATCTTTATACTTTAACTCAACCATAAGGCAAATGGTAATAATATTTTTTGAAAGGTAAATCAGGATTAGTGAAAATATAAGAAGCTTGGGGGGCAGGGGAAATCTAAATGACCATTAAATGTGGTCTGGTTTTGTAATCTATGGTGTATTAACTCCATGGGATATTATGACTTTTTTAAATACAAAAGTTCAGTACCAATATGAACGCTATTTTAGTACATAGTGAAAACATAATATTAACTCACAATGCACCCAAATTACTTATTAATATAATTAAATTTAGACAAAAAAGAATAAGAAGAGCACATGACCTACAATATGCTTTACCACAGGTCAATACACTTTTCACTAAAGGGCTTTAAGGGTTCCAAAGGCTATTTTACAAATGCAACTACTCAACTCTGCTATTATAGTGCAAAAAGCAGTCATAGACAACATATAAATGAATGGGCATGACTGTGTTCCAATAAACTTTATTTACAAAAACAGGGAGTGGGCCAGGTTTTCCCTGGGTATTGTGGTTTACTGACCTCTGTACTAGAATATATCAGTAAGAGGGGCCGGACATGGTGGCTCACACCTGTAATCCAGCACTCTGGGAGGCCGAGGCAGGTGGATCATCTGAACTCAGAAGTTCAAGATAAGACTGAGCAAGAGTGAGACCCCATCTCTACTAAAAAAGAAAAAAAATAGAAAGAAATTAGCTGGACAACTAAAAATATATGGAAAAAAGTAGCCAGGCATAGTGGCACATGCCTGTAGTCCCAGCTACTCTGGAGGCTGAGGCAGTAGGATTGCTTGAATCCAGAAGTTTGAGGTTTCTATGAGCTAGGCTGGTGCCATGGCACTCTAGCCCAGGCAACAGAGTGAGTCTGTGCCTCAAATAAATAAATAAGTAGAATATATAAATATGAGGGAGTTTAAAGATACTTTTACTAATGTTTTTAGTACTATTTTATAATACTGTTTAATAAATTTTTAAAAAGGAAAATTCTGTGTATCTCTATAATCAAGTTACACATTTGCTCACTTGAATTCAAGCCATTGGTCATTATTTTTACACAATCTACTTTACTTTCTGGAAATAGTTTGCAAATTCCAGAGAAGACTTCGTGGCAAGAAGTCTTTATAAAGTATTTAGCAAGACAGCAAAACTCTAATTACTGTTGGTTAAACAATTGAAAATTCAAGACCCAGCCATCAATCTATCAACAGGAATTTAGATATCAGTGACAGAGTATTTTTCCCTGCTCTAAGATACTTGTAAGACAGTCACCCTGCTGTCAAGCAGTTTAAAATCTAATAAATGAAGCAATAATATCCTATTTATTTATGCAATGAGACAATTGGTATAAAAAGCAAGAGCAGCCATAGAAACAGCAGGCATGTCCAATAACTAGAAACAAAAATATTAATCTATCATGCTGCATATGGTGGAATTACTCAAGTAGGTAATAATATCTTCACTGCATCCATTTTCAGTCGAAGTATATTCAATCTCAGTTTATATGTGTATATTTCTACCTGATATGTTTACTCATCGATTTTATAATAGTTGGGAAACAAATGATCAATAATCCAGTGATTTCAGGTTTTTATTAGTCTCCCAAGCTTTAACTTAATCTTTACAATGGTAGAAAAAGGACATAATCGTTTGGTAAAGTATACTAGCAATATACTAACACAAAAGAGAAAGGCACTGGCATTATTCTCCAGACAATGATAAAGCTACAATTTTTTCTAATAGAAAAATAATTTTAAAGCAATCCTTTACTAAGTACCTCCCTAAGTGTAGAATAGGTTGTTGGAGGAAATTAGATTGAAGAGGAAGCAGCAGCTCAATCGAGAAGGCATCCTACTGAGGTGCTTTGCCACATAAGGCACCGTTAAAAGAATGTAGAAGAGAGAGCACGATTAAGAACATTTAGATGGCAAAACCATCAGGCCTTACCATTTGGCTAGATGCGGGGGACAGGGAACAGAGAGTAGGCAACAAGAATTTCTAGCTCAGACAACTCATAAAAGGCTGAAATATGACCAACAGATGCATCACTGGATCGGAGGGAAGAAAATTAATTGGAGGGAGATATTGGTGAGGTATATTTGGAATATCTACGTGAAGAGAATACCAGATTAGTGAATCATTATCGTAAACTTTTTCCTATTTTAACATTAGCATTTATTGAATGTGTTCTACGCACTAGGCACTGTGCTAAGAACTTTACGTGTATAATCTCACTGAATCCTCACAACAGCCCTACTTGACAAATGCATTTTTCACGTGAGGGAAGTTAAGTGAGGTTCAATAATTTTTCCATTGCACAAATGAATTCAATGGCAAATCCTGGATTTGAACTCATTAATTCCTAATTCTAAAATGGACCCTTAACCCCTACCATGTATAGTGATAAAGTGAAAATACAGCTCAATCTGAAGAATACTGCAAAAAAACTATTGCTTTGCCAGCGTTAGCCCGACAGGTGTACTGTTTGGGCTTTGCCATCTGTCTGCTCACAAATGACTTAATAGAGGGTAATACTCTTATTTCACTTCACTAAGAGCTCAAGAAGTATTTCTGTAAATTTGGGAGGTTTATAAGGACTGGGATATGTTCATGCCCTCCTAAGCCACCATTCTTGCCAAGTTGACATTGGTCCAGCATCTACAACATGGCCAAAAAAGGGAAGGCTTATGGCTTTGGGCCAATATTGATTCAAATAGAGACAAGGGGGCAGATTTGTGGGTTTTCAACCATTTTTTAGCATAACAGAGGTTGTAACAGCTTGGCTTCAGCGACTATCAGCTCAGGGCCAAAATATACCCATTCATAAAATAGAATTTGTTTCCCTACTTCTTGTGGTGAAAGCCCCTGGATTTTTGGCAGGCTCTTCAACCTGGCACTCAGTTGGATTGGTGCTGCCAGGATGCAAACTGCTACTGGCCTCTACCCCAGGCTTCATCTTTAAGTTCTAGAATCAGTGGAGGCTACAGAAGAGGAGGGCCTCCAAACCGTATCAAGCCCCGGGCCAGTTATGATGACCCATGCCACGGCAACTCCCGATCTAGTTCTTAGAAACGTCCTGCACAATTTGACCCAAAGAATGGGGATTGTATTTAACCACCTTCCATCCTGCAAGCGGTTGGTGTGGTGAGACAGAGCATAGGAAGCAGTAAGCAGTCTGGCACACAGGGATCGTACAGTATATGACAGAAATTATTATCAGTTACAGTAGCATAGTTTAATAATAGCCATATGGGAGCTTCATAGACATTTGCCTAAGTGTCAAATTTGCCAGGTTCATATTGATCTATTATTTATTTTAAAGATAAAGTCAAAAACAGCAGTCCAAAATAAGGCACAATCTAGTTCTGTTCATATGATCTCTATTATAGATAAAACAAATGACTGACCTTTCAAAGGAAAATACTGACATTAGCATTTTAAAAATTAAAGCTATAATTCATTATACTTTAGAATACATTTATTTTTCCTTTATTTTATCCTCATAATAGAGTATTTACAGAAATTATTTAGGCATGATTTTATGCTTACTGAACAGAACTGTTTCTTGCATTTAGCATTTCTGGCAAGTAACTGAGACCTGATGTCTGGTAGATAGCTTTAAAAAATGGAAGTAGTTACCTCTTTTCCGTGAAAGCAGATTCAGAAATCACTGACATTCCAACTCAACAGTATTTCTCATCTTACACAGAGGAAATCAGAAATAGAAAGCAGAGGATACTGAGTGAATTCATGTCTCTATTGACTCCAAATGCTAATTTAGATACAACACATTCTTCAACAAAAAATTGTATTTTAATCAAAACAAATTAATATAGTAATGACACAATCAACAAATCCTAGTTTGACCTTTATTTCCCTTTTAATTTTTTACATTCTCTAATTGATATATGCTCGTATCTACCCTGGGGAATATGCTCAAACTTAATAAACCAAGATAAAAGAAATATGATATTCAATAAAGTACAATCGTGTTTATGAATATTCTTATAATAAATGCATAGTTCATCCAGACAAGAAAAAAATTCTGTTTAATGATCATCATAAATGCCCCTCTTGAATATTACTTAGCTCTAAATGAAATGTATTACTTGTATGAAGTTCTACTTAATACCTTAAGAAGATTCCTAATTCCAATACATTTGCACTGCAGAGAATGTGTTTGTTTTGCTCAGTGTGCTTAATGGATAATAATGCAATGAAGAAAAATTAAGACTAAAAGACGTTAAATAACAACCAAAGCCACAACTCCAGTGAGCAATGACATTAATGCTAGAATCTAAGTCTTCAAAGTTTGTTATTTGTGTCCTTTTACTATTAAACTGCAAGAGGAAAGATTTTGTAAGCTGGTAAAAATAATACTATGGAGGGGTGGGAGACAACAATAACATCTGTTCGTGCGACTGAGTACACGTGAGTGAGTGGGGGGTAATGTATGCCACTGGGCACCAAGAAACGTGTGTCAGGTTCTTTAGGCCTTTGTTAGCTATCAGTCAACCTGACTGAAACAAAGATACATTTCACAGGAGTCGAAGAAAATTGGTTTCAGTCGATCCTTTAGCATTTTCCAAGTGACTGCATCGTTATAAATCACCTGACAAAATCAAGTAGTTACACTGCTACACAGACTTTGGCTAGAACATTAAAGAAATTGAATGATTTATGGAGGAGAAGATCAAATAAGCTGAATATATCTAAATGCTTGTCCCTTGAACCAAAAGCTGAATGTGAACTGGCAAATTAATTATTTTTCTTTTTCTTCTGGGATTTCATGGTCTCTAATGCCTTTTGTCATTGGGACAAATTTTGCCTATTTGTAAGGTGCATCTTAAAAAAGAAACTTCACTGTGCTGCTGCTAACCTTTCATGTCAGGTCTGTCTCCCTCTACTCATCTTGTATAACATTTGTATTGTTTTTGTTTGTTTGTTTGTTTGTATCTTTCTTCAATTGTTTCATGAGTACATTTTTTGTGAAATGTATCTTTGTTTCAGTCAGGTTGACTCAATAGCTAACATAATACACCTGAGTGCATACAATCCCCAACTAGATTATATATTACTACTTCACACTTGTTTCCTACTTCCGATGCTGTAAAAAGATAAACCTATTGGTTATTGCATGATGAATTTTCAATGTAGGAGCCATTTCAATGACATGTTCTTCATTTGGACTGACAATATATAAGAGATATTTTTCAGTCCTTTTCAATCTTTTAGGAGGCCACTTCTTCTGTACTTCATTAAAATATAAACTTGAACTTTGACTTACTTTTAGCTTGAGACCTTGTATTCCCTATCAACGAAATGTGTTTATATCATTCATGAGACACATGTTCTTTATTATGTCTTAGAAACCCTGGAAACATTAATGGTTGCTCAATAGGTTTAATGTCATGCCTATAATTTAAACATGTTTCATTCTATTTGATCCTATCATACCTGGATTCCAATCTAACTATCTATATCTAAACTGGGAGGAAAAGTGATTCCTATTGTAAGGTGAACTGGGGAAGGACATTTGTTTCACATCTGTCAAGATCTCATCTTCTCTATTGAGCTCTCTCTCTACAGAGAATTTCACTCAAAGAATTAGATAAGTAATCTTTGGTCATGTCAGCTTTAAGGAACTAATACCCGCTGGGTTTTCTGAGAAATAAGTATCATTATGTCGCATACAGTTTGGGCTTTTGACACATTTCCAGTCCTTTAATTGAGCACTTATTTGACTAGATCACTGGAATAAAATTAAGGTTATTCAAAATTTTGCAATATACAATTCTCATATCATAATAATTTATGGAGATCCTTGCTCAAATAAATATATGTTCCTTTCAAATCAATTTCAGGTGAGTGCAAATTAAGCAAAAATAAATTTCAAAATGCATCTTGCCTCTCAACAAAATACTCCCTGCCACAGTTGTTCAAACAAGAAGTTTTTATTCATGGAGAAAAAAAGTGCATTTAAATCAACATATGGAGCTAACACTTGTTTTTATTTTAATTATATTCAGGAGATGACCACTTAGCTGAAACATGCAGAGACCGAACAATACTCATGATTTTCAACATGAATTACAGTTCTTAAGACTTTGTCTTCTCTTTAAAGCATTCCTGTTAATGCACTGTACATTAAAAACTCTGGAGAATAGGTTAACAGAAAATCTAAAAAAAGAAAAGAAAAAAAAAAAACACATTCCCAAATCTTTACAGATAAAACTCCTTAAAGCTTGAGATTAAGCATTTGAAAATATCAGCAGCATTTTAAAAATATGTTTACACTTAGCTTTTTGTTCATTTGCTAACTGTCTCAACGTGGAAAGGCTGGAGCTGAGTGGCATGAGAGCACTGCCGTCTCATTTTAATAACCCAAGCTTAATTTTTAATACATCTTTTAATCCTATTTTTTCTTAACTGTTTGGATTTTTCTTGAGGGGAGGATACTACTTTTTCTCTGAATAAATGGCAAAATCATTAACTTACCACTAACTATAAGAACATGATATAAACTGTATAAGCAAATAAAATAGGGCAAAGTTTTTAATTTTAGCAAAACTTATGCTCATACTCTACATATTCTGAATTATTCTCATTGGAACAACACGCAATATCTCAAAATGTTGCTGCAACATGACTCATTAGTTTGTAGTATACTCGGCATGTTAAATCCTTTTCCCTGAACCATTATGAGTAGAGATACAGATATAACACAGTTTGCAAGTCTTAGCTTTGCTCCTCACATTTAATGCTATCATAGGTCTCCTGCAGGAGAAATTTTAGCGCCGAGTCCCTAGCTCAGTGCTTAACAATCCTGCCGATCCTTGGGTTGGAACAAAGCTTTCGGAAGCAATTAACTGCTCTTGCCATCTCAGGTGCCAATCACACACACACACACACACACACAATGTCCCTTTATTTGTGGAAATACACACAGATCTATTCTGCATGCGCTCAGACCACAACACAAATATCACCTCTTTCCCACAGGCAGCAGGAAGGATGTGGTTTGAAGGACACAGTTGCTTCATCTGAATGTTCAGTTGTTCAAAAGACTTCTTGTTTCTACCCTGAGTTGCTGCTCTACTAATCACGTTTAAGAAGATGCAACCAGTCCGTGCCCAAAATCCCACTTTCATTTATCTAAAACTGGCATTCAAGTAGATCATGCAGTTTTTTCTTGGCCCCTTACCTTCAATGGACACATGCTGAAAGTGTGCTCATAATCAAAAGACATATCCGTGAGCTGAAGACCCAGTAATTCCTTAGGTATACAAGTCAGCCGCAACAATACGGTACTAAAATCTCCAGATGAAATGATCAGAATTACCCAGTGGCTTGACACAATCAGCTTACTTTTGAGTCTAATCCGGGGATAAATACACAGAAAGCTCCAAGCAGTGGAAACTGTAAACATTGTAGAACTGCCCCCTGAAACTGTAATACTGCCAGGAAAACAAATATTTGCTGAATTGGAAGGTGCTATCTTGGTTTTACCTGAATGCAAATGAAAGCTAAATAATCACAAGCTACTGTTTAAAATGGAAAAGTATAGCACACAGTATAGGGGACTAATTCCACCAACACCATCACCTCCACCCCACATAAAGCCCCCAACTATATACTCGGAACAATCAAACCATCAAAGCTGATTTCTAATGTCACATATTCTGCATTTCTGGAGCTCACCCATGTCTTCATTATTTCATGAACACTCATGGTCTACCTGTGAACCCCTAATCTACAGCCTCACATACTTTACATTTCCCCTCTATTCTTGAGTCCCCCGTTCCTAGGGTGTTAATAGACAATTTCTTTTTCCAGTCTAGCATCTTGTACCTTCCTGGAGCCCTAACTAAACTCAGAATTCCTAAGCTTCTAAGTTTTTCAACTTTGTAAATTCAAAGTCTTTTTTTGGGACTTACCATAGAAAAAGATGTATTGTTAGTTGCCAGTGGCTTCTTCAGCTTTGCATACAATGTCTATGTCTCTTTATGACTCCCCTGCAAAGTTACTAGTTTATGAGAACCTATAATTTAAGAAGAGAGCTTTGGCAAGGGGGTAGGTAAATTGCTACTGGTGGTGCCTTCTGAATTATTCCCTTGTGCTTTCCCTACGTCTCATTTTTACTCATCAGTTTCACTATGTGTGATCCATGACGTTCCTTACAACTATGCAAACAAGCATCAAGAGAAAGAAGAATGGAAATTTGATGAAAATATTTTATCGGTAACACTCAACTAGAAATATCACCTCGGAGAAAGTGTACACAACTCCATGTACCAGGTGGAATATGACTCCCGACCCAGGAAATTATATAAACGTCTGCATCTCCTTCCCCAATTAGAAACAAATAGCTCTGGAAATGTCTGTGCCCTGGTCCTTCAGAAGTCTATATCTGACTTTAAGATGCCAGGAAAATTTCACCTTGTGTCATGCTTCACGCTGAGAGGTTTGTGTAGCTCTTGTGTAAACGTTGGTCTCTGAGACACATTCCATACTGAATTTATTTCAAATTCCAAACTGAGTTTATTCCATTTCACTCACTTAAAATTCCAGTTGTGATTGGAAAATATACACTTCATTTACCTTCTGTGCAGTGTTCAATGAACCGCTTGTCGTGTTTCACCCTCGTAGGTTGCATTTCAATCCTCAGTGTGTCTATGTATCAGTTGATTAGAGCTTTGCTATTATTTGTAAGGGATGTTATAACACACACTGTCATCTTTATTGGCATTTTTTGATACTGTAACACGAGTATTCTGGCAAAATAATATGGTGGTGGCTATTCTTTCCCTACACCTATACCATTTACTTGTCAGTAAACAAAATCATGTTTTCAATGAAGCAGAAATACAGAAAACTCAACTTTCCTATCCTGTTGCACCTTATGCTACTCTCTATAAACTGACATGGCACAAAATGAGGTCACTTGATGAAGTGCTGTAGTAAAACAAATATGACTGCCATTTAGCTACAGCAGGACATGCCACTCGAGGACATTGTCTTGAGGACTGTCAGTTCTAGAGGAGGAAGGATAAAACCCAAGTAAGGGAGCCAGCTCTTTCTTTCAGTATGGGTGAATTTCCTGGACAATGTTTAAGCCAGAAATGACAGGAAGGATGAAAAAGCAAGCCATACCTTAAAAAGGCAACCCCACCCCAAATTTATGCCACAAGAAGACTTTATCATGTAGGTTAATGCCCAGATATGAGGAAATGTTCATTCCAATCCCTAACCAATTCATAACAACCAACAACCACATTAGTCATTATCTACTAACATAAACATTTTCCAATGATGATGGAATTGTATGTTAAAAAAACCATTAATATTTCAATTTCTGCTAAAGGAATGGTCCCCACTTCCCTCTGTGACACTGTTAATGTCCACCATGGCTCTTGTTATTCAACAGGCTCTGTTATATGTGCTTTTGGTACCAGCCTAAGAAAGTCAACACAACTGGTTGCTTTCAAAGCCAGTTTAACCACCCAAGGCTACTTCCTCTGCCAGGGTACAGTTTTAACACACCCATAAGCCGTATTCGCGATCCCAATCTTTTGCAGTTGAGAAATGAATCCAAAAATACTATCTGAGAAGCTCACATTTCAACTTGGATCTTATACGTGAACTTTTCCTGTTTTGGAAGATACGCTCACAGTACCTCTTCTCATGCAAAAATCAAAAGTGATTAAGAATACCTATGTTTTTCTGGCACTGAAACATTTCAATTATTGTCCCTTA
Source organism: Microcebus murinus (assembly GCF_040939455.1). Taxonomy (NCBI): domain Eukaryota; kingdom Metazoa; phylum Chordata; class Mammalia; order Primates; family Cheirogaleidae; genus Microcebus; species Microcebus murinus. The sequence continues at coordinate 47,010,282 of NC_134122.1, read as the reverse complement.
AAATGTCATCCCATCACCATCTTCTAGAATATATATTCTTCAGATACACTTGTATGGATGGTTAAAATCAAAGCAAACTAATAAATCTAAACCAAACCAAACACACACGCACACACAAATAATCCAAAACCTTCTTGTATATTCTTATCCTCAGAGAGAACTACATTCTCCTCTCCACTGTAGCTGCATTTGGGATCTTTCCTGCATTTTTCAATATTTTCTAAAGTTCAGGTTCTTTGCTTCTTCCCCCTCCTTCTCTACCTTTCCCTCTTCCTTGTATTCTTTTAATCCCTTTATCTCAGGATATACTTGTTAGTTTTCTTCATTACTAACTTAAAAATATTATTTCTTCACTACCTGCAGAAAAGGCTTTGCTCTGACACCCACACTGCTCAGCTTTATACTTCATTTCTCCCTATGAGTGGCTACCATCCCATTGAGACCTCCTACTTTAACAAAAACTGTGGTACATGGTTTAAAGTCTTAATGTCCAACCCCAAATCATGTATGACTTCAATGTCTTTTGGAATAATTGCCCAAAATCCTGCTTTCTGGTGCCCTGATTACTCATTGTGATAGTCTTAACTTCCACTCGGTTTCAGACAGTCACATCCATGGAGACCCAAAACTCTACTACCGCTGTACTTGTTCACTCTGTGATACTATTCTCTAACCAGAATCTTGTATCTTTTCAGCTCTCTCAACTTATTTCAACCACATCTGTTTTATTAATACAACCTCACTCAGACCTCAAATCCCTTAAAAGTAGCATTTTCTTTACTTCTAAAAGCTCCTTTTGGCTCTACTTTTTTCTCTCTTTTTAACTTAGACATCACAGCCTATCACTTCAAACATCCTCTTGGCAATACCTACTGCTCCCCTGAATTCTTGTCATCCCCATGCCTTCAATATTTCAACCCATGAACAATGCAATCCTATACTTGTGCTGGTAAGTTCTGGATAAATCCATGAGACTGCAGATTGGTGCTAGTGCAAAGCCCAGTTTTCAACATCATTGGGACCTCAATACTGTCCAACTTTCCTTCCACATCTCCTTGTCCTTAAAACTTTAACTGTTCCTTCCAACCCAACATTGTGTACCAACCGCCACTTCTTCACTCTCAGCAAAGCCCTCATGTCCTAATTTACAGGTAAAGTAGCCTATGAAGTGAAAATTAATTCAATTTCCTTTCCTCTGTATAAATTTATTCCAACCTAATTCTTTGCCACCCAACTCAGTAGAAGAGGCATCTTTTCTCTTATTCAATGCTAATCTTTCTACCTTTGTTCTGGATCCTATCTTCCCCACCTTAATCTGCTCTGATAGTTGTCCCAATTCTAACACAAACTTCAACCTGTCCCACTCCATTGGCATCTATGCAGTGACATGCTGGGGCTGGTAGCTGACTCCAGATATCTCTTCTCAAATCTGTATCCAGTAACATCACCTTGACACCCTCACTTTAGCCATGATGAGAATATTTACACCACAGTCATCTGCAAAAGCTACATATCGGAGCTTTTATTAATATTACCCCTCAACCCCAACCTGTTTTGTCAGAATACCACTGCCTGCTCAAAACAAAACAACAACACTCACAAAAATTCTTGCATGTAGCCTTCTTCCTCTTTTAGTTATGTTGCCCTCTATTTTTACTTTTATGTTCTAACTACTTAAAAAACGCAGTGTGTACTCAGTCAATCATTTGCTCCTAACCAATCTAAATCCGCCTTCAATCCTTACCAGTTCCTCAATGAAGCTGATATTTCCAAGGTAATCAGTAACCTCCTAGTTGATAAATCGAATGGATACTTTTCAGGTTTTGCTAACTTAATCTGTGGTATTTGGTTCTGCTGGCCACTCCCTTTTTACAATTCTCTCTTGCCCTGGCTTTAGGACATCATCATTGCCTGAATTTCCCCCTTACCTCGCTGGTCATTTCTTCTCGGGGTCTTCTCCGGGACTTTTCACTTGCCTGCTTGCCTCTTACTAAGTTCTTTCCCTGTGTTTTTCTCTTTCCCATGTATGCAATACCTTACACATTTAACATGTTAGTGGCTTAAGTAAGTATTAGCAAACTACTGGCAAAACCTTGATAGCTCTCAAAGCCCTCTCTTTCTCACTTCTCTTCCACGCGTTGTAGCTACCTTCATACAGCTGTCCGTTCAGGCGGCTCAAGACAGCAGGCATCTCAAACCCCACACTCACCAAACTTCGCCTCCTTCCTTGTCACCTCCCCTCCCCTGGTTCTCCTGCCTCTCAATCTATTCTCCACAGATTGGCTCAGCTGGTATTTTCCAAGTCCAATTCTAATCATATCACTTCTGGCTGAAAGCACTTGAGTCTCTTCCCTACCTTTTGAGCTACTTCTGCAGCCTCGTTTCCTGCAAGGCTTTCCTGCCTGCTGTGCTGTGTGCTTGTGCAAATTCTGTCTTTTCTGTTCCCTCCCAAGCCTGTGCGCAAGCTCCCTTCCCCAGGGCCTTGGCACAAGCTGTGTCCTGCCTCTGCTCATGTCTTCATCTAGGTGTTTCTGATTGATCTTTCTGATCTCAGCTCAAAAAGTTTTCCCTGGGCATCTTGACCAGCTCAAATCCCCTGATTGTGAGTCCTCAGAGCACTCTACACCTCCACCTCTTATGTAAAGCATTATGAGATACAGCATCAGAGGTTCAGCTTTACATTTGTAAAATTAGTGATATCTGTTTCTTCCTTTAGACAGGGAGCTTCATGTGGGCCAAGATTGTCCATTCTTGCTCACCATTCCACACCCAGGAACTTAAGTCACGCTAGCTATGCTTGTCCTGTGAATATTACTGAATGAATGCAGATCTTGGAAATTTCCCAAAGTTCCAGAATTGGGAGACGGGTAAAAGACTAGATTTCCTGTGGGCAAGCAGAAAGCAGTTCTAGGTCAGCAAATTAAGGCCTTGAACGAGACATCTCCTGATTTTGTAAGCACTGCTGGTTAGCTGTACACAGATGAGCTACCCAAATGAGATCAGAGAACTCTAAAGAGCAAGGCTTAAAACCTTAAAGAGCTACATATATTTCTCTGGTTTTATGTATTGTCTCTCATAAAGAATATCATAGAACATCCTTATATATGTTCCTTTATAAGGAACATATATAACATCATCCTTCATAAAGAATATCATAAAACATCTTTATATATGTTTAAATAGGGTGACCACATAATTTATTATCCAAACTGCTGCATGTTTGTCCATGAAAGGGAGTGATATTAATAATTATGTCAGGACAACACAGGTAAACTGCAGAGGTCTCTGGCAAACTGGGATACAGGGTCACTCTAGCTTTGGCTGACATAACAGAACAAAACAGGTAAATGCGAAATTCTCTGGCCATGTAGAACTATGAGGGGAGCTATAGAATAAGCAAACCCGTCATAGAGGAGGGTTTCGTATAACATGGTGTTAGTGTTTGTGCAAACTGTGGAATAAATAATGCATCTTCAATAATGCAGAATGTATGATGAAATTATAGTTGCGTTAATCATTCCACATTTTCTTTGGAGCTTATTCCAAAGAAACAAGCTTTCATTTTATTCCCCGCAACACACCTACCTTAATTCCTCAAAAAGCCTCTATTGAGCAATGGGCCAGGCACAGTTGTGATGTGAAGGAAGAACAAGATGTGAACCATCCCTAGAGAATGCCCAGTTTAATAACAGGGCAAATAGTTTCACCCATATTGACAGATGAAGCACCTGACACCTGGAACTCAGAAATGACTTGGCGAAGGCTGTGCATGCAGTCAATTGTGTGGTTGTAGCTGTAATTCAGATCCCTGATTTCCAGTTCAAAGTTCCGTTCCTTTTTTCTAAGCTGCCTCCCAAAACAGAGATAACACACTTAAATGTATTTTATGCTCTTGTCTGCTACTGAGCAGAAATGTCATGAAGTACGTTTACACAATCTTTGCAGAAGCAGACTGTGCCCGGGCTCGGCGGGCAGAATTTGTGTTGCTTGTGCAGACTTCCTTTTTAGGTACTGGGTTCTGGCCCTGGGACAAGGATTTGAAAGGGATTTAGAAGGCCAAACACATCTCCGATTGGCTTGTCATTGTATCATACCTATGTTTAAATCCTGGGTAATTAAAAGGCCAAAAATACGTCCTTTTACTTTATGGTCAAATTCCATTTCAGAGGAGTAATGAAATAGTCCAGATATTGTCAGCCTCCCCCCAGGGAATAACAGATCATCTCTACTATACAAAATGTGGGTATTTGTTTATGATGAAATGTTTTATCTTATCACTGGAGGCATTCTCATTTATTAGTGCTTTGGGGTTTACAAAATACAGTCTCTACGAAATAGGTTTATTACTATTCTCAGGTCCTTAAAGGAAATACTTTCTGAGATTGCAATTAGAGTGTTAGGGGAAATGTGTCATTATGCTTATATTCTCTTAAACGCTGGCAGGAGGCACTTGTTAAAATGTACGGTATTTTCAGTAGTCAGAAATATCTCAATTTACAAAGATCTCTAGTTTCTCATTCATTCCACCTATGTAGTTCTATTACTATAAGATCCTAATAATAAAGGTAAATTTTGATATTTTCAGTTTTCAAAAAATGGCACTTCACTTATTTTACAGAAATATTTCCTAAGTAAGAGATGACTTTCACACAATCCTTTCCCCTCTTTGACTTGAAGAGAATTCTGTAAAGGACAAAAGGAAAGTCAAAATAGCTCACAAATCAATTAAGTCATTCAAATCACAGTCAAGGATAACTAAAATAGAAGATTTCTAAAGTTACCTGAAATTGGTTGGGGACCAAGGTAACTAAGACCAGTATAGTCAATAAAAGTATTTTTCAAACAACTACAGAATTATTGATCCAACGCTCATGACAAATATGGATAAGATGTGTGTCTGAGATGAAAAACAAATTTTCTTTTTGGGTAGTGTGACAGTTTTTCTTAAAGGGAAAGCTTTCTTTGTTGGGAACCTTTCTGAATAAGCTTGCTATGAGGATAGAATCTGAGCTCATATGGAGCCTAAGCCTGGGGAAGGATCTCTGGGGAAAGATCTGGCTACAGCTTTAAAGAAACAAAAGGAAATGGAGAGAGACAGAGGAAGGGCAGCAGCGGACTGAAGATCTGATGGAAGGAGATCTGTTGTTTTGTAATCTCCTTCTCAGATCCCCTTTCTAGAATTTGATGAGTTTAATTAATGATTTATTGTTAATAATGATTTGTCATTATTTACTGCTATTTAATATTAATATATTTTATTATAATTTAATAATTTATTAAATCATTGGGCAACAAGACTGACTGGTGGGTCTGGGTGCTTGACCATTATTGAGATTCTTGAAGACAGGAGTGTAGACACTGTGGATGGAACAGAAATCAACTTGAGTAATGTTCAAGACTCGGTGGGAAGAGAACTCTGAACTCTAAGAAGATGCAAAGTAGGATGAGGATTAATAAAGTGAATAAAGGCTACCTGATCTCAGAGGAGCAAAAAAAAAAAAAAACTCCAACTTGTCTTCAGAGTTACAGATACAATCCATGCATGATCCCCAAACCTCACAGTGGGGAGGAAGAGACACATGGGCAGGCGATTCATAAGTTCTAAAACTTCTACTGCCTGCCACTGTAGCTGCATCTGAACAAGATCATGGGGCTCCCAAGGCCTCACTTACCCTACTTGGGAACTCACAGAGGCATCATAGGGGAGATGTCATTTTTGCTACATCTTGCAGAATGAGCAGGAGTGGTCCGACAGTTTTGGAAACTCAGGACAGTATCCTTTCCAATTGCCTCACATGGGGTGGGATACGACTGGAGCACAGGAAGACTGCAGAATTACCTTTAGTAAGCAGCTCATGATACAATGAGATTTCATTGCCAAATAGCAACTGATATCCTTTTAAATTTAAACACTGTAGACATTGTTTGGAATTGTGATATCAATTTTCAAACACTTAGGCTTTAAAGATAAAATAAAACAAGGTAGGTAGATTTGCTATCAAGTAATCTTTGTCGAAAATGAAAAATTTTGATCTACCATTGATTATCTCTTTAAACTAATTTGGAATTTAACAACTCAAGTAGAACTTCACAACTTAAAAGAAATGGTAAGAAATTGCCTCATAGGTTAGAGAACTCTCAAGAGCCTGTCCCTGACAACAGTATTTCCAAAAGCAGCTAATGACAACAAGTTAAAGGGATTTGTAAACCCCCTTCAGCAGCTCAATGTCTATATGAGTTCATTCATTCATTCATTCATTTCTTTCAACAAATATGGAGCCCCTATTATATAGGAAGGATGTTCTAGCTGAAGACATAAGGGTGAATTAGACAAAGTCATTGATCAAAAGGAACCTTATTTTAGTGGAGGGCACAAAATTGCAACTAAATTTGTATAGCAACATGAGCTACTTTAATGAAAAAAATAAAGCACGGCATGTAGGTAAAAGTCATTGTCAGAGTATGGCTTTTTTAAAGTTTTTAAGTATGAAATGTCCAACTTCCTTAAGTACTAAATTTGACAGTTGATATCTCTGACATTTTACTTTGACACTTCTTGTTTTCTTTTTGCTGTGAAGGTACATCCTCATTCTTTCAAACGCATGGTTTGACTTGTGATTATCTTTCAATTTTTTTTTTTTTAGAGTAAATTTTGTGAAACCATGGATAAGTAAAAAGTTTGTGTTATTTTAGAATATGAGTTCCCTCGAGGAAGCAGTGATGTGCAGACAGCTTGAAATATCAATGAAGTGTTTGGGAAGGATGTGGCTGATGAACGCACAGTGTGTCGATGGTTTGAGAAGTTCTGTTCTGGTGATTTTAATCTTGAAAATGAGCCATGTGGGTGACCTGAGACCAAGGTGCATAATGATGAGCTGAAACCTGGAGTGGAAGCGAATCCATCTCAACCAATGTGTGAATTAGCAGCAAGGTTTGACATTACTATTCCAACAGCACTGGACAATTTGAAACAAATTGGCAAAGTGAAGAATCTTGATAGATGGGTGTCACATGAATTAAATGAGCATCAGAAGAGACACACTTGAAGCTCTGAGTTGGGTGGGGCAAAGGCAATATATGTATCCTAAACATTTGTACCCCCATAATATGCTGAAATAAAAAAGATTAAAAAAAAAACAGAAGAGAAATCGTCTCAAAGCTTGCTTTTCTTTGCTGTCATGACAGAAAGGTGAATCATTTCTACATAGTATTGTTATGTGTAATGAAAAATGGATTCTTTTTGACTATCACAAGCGTTCAACACGATGCTTGGATAAAGATAAAGTGCCGAAACACAGTCCAAAACCTAATGCTCATCAGAAAAAGCTAATGGTGTCTGTGTGGTGGTCCAGAGCTAGTATTATCCACTACAGCTTCATGAAACCTGGTCAATACATTACAGCAGATGTCTACCGCAACCAATTGGACTAAATGATGAGGATACATATGATAAAGCAGCTGAGATTGGTCAATAGAGACAGGCCAGTCCTCTTGCAAGACAATGCTTGACCACATGTTGCACAAGCAACGCTGGTCAAACTACTGGGATGGACTCGGAAACTCTCTATCACCCACTGTATTCACCAGACCTTGCATCAACTGACGACCACTTCTTCCAGGCTGTGGACCACTTCTTGCAAGGAAAAACATTCAATTCTCAACAAGCTGTAAAAAAAAAAAAAAAATGCCTGTAGCAATTTCATTGCCATTTGCTCTCCAGGCATATTTGCTGCTGGCATAAGCAAGCTACCGTTAAGATGGCAAAACTGTGTTGATAGTTTAGGCCCACACTTTGGTTAATTGTACTGATGCTTGTTTGAGATATACTAAACTACACTTTCATTCAAAATCGGACATTTCATATTTAATGGCCTGATAGCTATGGTGGTCAGTAAAAGCTGCTTCAAGGTGGACGTATTTGAGCCAAAACCTCTGCTCGCCAGGAGGCAGTCTGAAAAAGCATCCTGGACACAAAGAAACAAAGACCTAGGATGGAAACAAGCTTCATGTGCCCAAGAAACTTCAAGAAGGTCAATATGACTGAGTGCTAAAACCTTTGAGTGCTAAATACCAAACATAGTTGCAGAAAAATAAAAAGTAAGAGGAAGCATTATATTTTTAAAGGTATGCAAATAACTTGTAGGACCAGATAGAAAAGAATATGGTTTAGGAAATATAATTGGGCTTAACACCTCTTTTCTTTTCTTTTGTTGTTTTTCTTTTCTTTTCCCACTGGGGGAGAGGGTAGAAGACTATTTATATTGCCAACAAAATGAAGGTTTTCATCCCCCAAACATATCAAACAACTCAGCATAGGCTAATTACATTTCTCTGAGTTAAGAAATAAAATGGGATCCTAAGGAAGATTAATTAATTTTTAGTATTAGTGACTGGTTGTGAGGAGAGGAAAATATAAATTTGAAACTTCTGTTTCATCCATTAAAGAATCATCAGAGAGTACCATGAAACCTACAGATTCCAAGCACCAAATAAAATCATTAAAACCAAATAAAACAGAAATTTAATCGACATATATTTCTGTCTGACTTATTATGTGCTCGGCATTGTTCAGGAAGCAGGCATAACATAGTAACCTTGGCAAAGAAAGTCCCTTTATGGATGGAGTTTGTATTTTTATGTGGTTAGGCACACAAATGAACACATGGAATTATGGGATAAAAGTTAGTGAATAGCCATACAGCAAAAAACAAAGGAGGGTGAGGGGTTGAGAGAGCACGGAAGCTGGAAGTTGGGGGGTCTTCTCTTAGGTAGGATGAGGAAACATGAGAGACCACGAAGGGTTTTGAGCAGAGGAGTGCGTTATAAAATACACTGCAGCTGCAGTGCTAGGGGTAGGCTGAAGAGTGTCCTTGCAAAAGCAAGGAGAAAAACTGTAATTATCTTGCAATCCTCTAGGTAAGAGCTAATGTGAGTTTGGACCAGAGTAAATGGTGAGAATTTGTTCAATTCTAGGTACAGCTGATGAGAGTGCCAATGAACTCAATGTGGAACAGGAAAGAAAAAGGAGACTGAAGGATGGCTCCAAGGTATTGGCCTGAAACACTGTATGCTGTTGTCATTTAGCAAAATGGGAAGACCATATATAAATGGCTTCATCTAAAAATTAAGGTGTTATTACACAGATTCAATTATCCTGCGGGCCACATCCTCTCCCACGTTGCAGAGTTAATATATTCAGTTATTGCCACGGCTCACCTATTAGGAATTAAGTGCATATTTTTTCTTAATGAAATATTCCACAGTATTTGTTTATCAATTTAGAGACAGATCAAAAGAAAGAGTAAAAATAATATTCATAAATGAACTTAATGCCTACCATAGTCTAGAAGATCGTTTCAAGGCCAAGAATACCCAATACTTTTCTATATTAAGTTATCTCAAGGTACGTTTATTTTCAATCCATGCTTAAGTTTAGCCACAGAGTCAGGGATAAAGTAGGATAAGTGAAGGTATTTAATTACTGTTTTCTTTTCCAGATCCTCAACAGAATAATTGCTGACAAACTGTTGCCCAGAAAATGTCTATTGGAATTATTGAGTACAAAAACATACAAAAGCAGTGAAAAAAAGGAGGATGTTTTATTTACATCCTATTTCAAAACCAACGTTTTCATCCTATTATATGTCTTTGCAGGCCTAGTTTCATGTATTTGCATAAAAAATTTAAAATTGTTCCTTAAGTTTTCTTCTAACAAACACTGCTATATTCCTTTGAAAGCATAGATTTTATTCAACTCCCAAACGGGTATCTCATTATTCACAACATTCAGGTTTGCAAAATGACTGAAGGAAACTTTATCCAAACAATAGTTACCAGTTTTGCTAACAACTATCACAGACCCGTAACAGCCATGGGTTTTTCCAAACAGACCTTCTGGTTTCTTTTTTATGGTCCAGCTATTTTCTTTTCAACTCACGAATAAAATAGCAAGGCAGTCCGAGCACAAGCACACGTTTAAATCTATGGGAAGAAATACCTGGAATCCTTTGGTTATCAAAATTAAAATTCACATCCATAATAATGAAAGGGATATGCAGCACTTATTGTGTACTTTATATAGTTTATTTCATCTAATCCTTCAAATAGCATATGACACATTCATCTCTACTTACATAGCATGTTAACCAAAGTGTGCAGGATTAGTTCATTTGTCCACAGTTACCAGAAAATTATTTGTGCAGCTTATGAATAAGGCTGTCTGAAAGATTTCAAACTCTGTGCTCCTCCCACCCCAAATATTGCCTTCACTTTTTCCACGAAAGTTGAAAAAATATCATTCTGCTCTTCATATTTTCCTGGGAATTATTTGTGTTAAGAAATTCAGTTTGTTGTCTGTAGCACATTGGCACGTCTATGCCTGTACCATCGGGAAGGTACCAGTGGCCGTGCCTGTGTGTTTGTGTGTACCTGCAAATAGGCGTGAAACCTGGGGGGAGGGCAGAGAAGGAGCACATTTTTTTTTCTAGATGTTAAGTTTCAAGAAGTTAGTGGAAATCCCTCCAGGTTCTGCTCCAGAGCTAGCAAATTCTACCCCTGCTAAATCCCCAGAAGACAGCTAATCTCACCCAGCAGACAGTGTTTGACAACAGGGCTGTAGGTACTTGAATAAATGGGGGCCTGGTCTGTGTGTCCAGCCCTGGGATGTCCCAGCCATGTTCAGGGACTTTTCCATCTCTTGGAAGTTGAAGGAAAGGTAAAATTTTCCTTCCATCTCTTAATTATAAATTATTTATAAAAATCTTTAAAATTACTTAGAATAAGAAATGTAATAATAATAATAATAACTGAATTTGGCTGGCATGGTGGCTCATGCCAATAATCTCATCTCTTTGGGAGGCCGAGGTGTAGGAGGATCACTTGAGCCCAGGAGTTCAAGACTGCAATGAGCTATGATCGTGCCACTGCACTCCAGCCAGGGTGACCCTGTCTCTAAAAAAAGTAACAAACAGAAAAATCACAAAATCTTACTTCCTAAAGAAATATAAATTATATTAAAATGTATTTTTATTATAAGTCCTGTTTATTATATTTTATTATATACAATATTTATTATTTATTCACATTTATTATAATTACTTATATCATAAATTATTTGTGATTTATATATAATTATAACATATAAAGTATATCATAATCAATGTAATAATTTTAATAATAATTTGAAATAAATAACCTTCCATCCAAATACCTCACTTCAGACATATAATATTCTGACTATTCTTTTAGCTTCATTTTCATCTATCTCTATTATTTATTTCACAACTTTGCATCCCAGTTGTATATAAAAGCATATTTAGGATCCCAAGGTGATTTTATCCCTGTGTACATATTGGCCACAGAGCTCCATTGCCTAGAATAATGTCTATATTCCTTATTTTGAACCTCAAGGCCACTCAATAAATATACTGAATCTGTCTTCCAGCCTAAATGTTGTTTCTCTTCTTTACATACTCTTACAGGTTGATTTGTGCTTGCTCCCCCACCCCCCAAATAAGTTGATATCCTAACCTCCAATATTTCCAACTGTGACCTTATTTAGGGACAGCATCTTTATAGAGATAATGAAGTTCAAATGAAGTCATTAGGGTGGGCCCTAATCGAGTGTGACTGGTATCTTCATAAAAGTGGGACATTTGGACATAGCGACATATCCCGAACACCATATGAAGATGAAGGCAGAGACTGGACTACTGCATCTAGAGTCAAGCAACTTCAAAGATTACCGGCAGCCACCAGAAGCCAGGAGGCAGACATGGAATAGATTCTCCTCCCAGCCCTCGGAAGAAACCAACCCTGCTGACACCTTGATCTTGGACCTCCAGCCTCCAGGACAGTGAGACAATAAATTTTTATTGTTTAAGACACTCAAGTCTGTGCTACTTTGTTACAGCTGCCCTGGCAAACTAACGCACACACAGCAGAATGGCATTTTTCAGTATTTATGAGAAAAGCGAAGGCAGTGTACAGTAAGAGAGGGCATTGTGAGTACTACTGTACTCAGAGATTACTGTACTCATGGTTGGCTTTTTCCAACCACGTTCCATACTTTTTCTTTTCTAAATTTATTTGGAGTGGCTTTCGTTTTCACGTATGTCTACAGAATTTCCTATTATCATATAGCCCAAAGACGTCTTCTATGTAAATTCTTCTGCCGTATCCTTAGCTAGAGTAAATTTGTTTCTTTTAAGCTCCCTCTAACTTTATTTATATCTTTATTATAAAGATTCATCTATCCTCCCTTGCATTGTTAATTATATACACAACTTATCTGCCTGAAATAGTTAAGCCACGACCCCAGGGAGAAGGGCTAACTTCTCCTCCTTCTGGTATTGCTCATGCTGCTGATCACACTGCCCTGCACAGAGAAGGCCTTAATATTGATTTCATTGTGTAAATTGCACAAGAGGGGCCTGGCTACTTGGGAGAGGGTTTTTGTGAACTGTGTTCCTGCTTCCGTGATGAGAAGCTTAAATAAACTTTTATTTGTTTATTCTCTTCTCAACGTTCTTTGAGGTTATATATCTTCTTCCTGGATCTGGTTGAGGTTGATCACATTTTCCTTTTTTTTTTGATCGCCAATACAAAACATTAAATCCCAATTCTGCCAAAAATTCTTCTTTGATTAATTCACTAATACTTACTAATTCACAAGTATTTACCATTTCCACAGCCAGCTCTTTCTTGTCTGTATATTCCACACTTTGCAGCTGGCCACGATGCAGCTCCACTTTATTACTGTATGTGTGTTGGATTCAGATATTTCTGCTATTTTTGACTCAATTATCCTAAATGTTCTTTGTGCAAAAACCATAGCCAATATAGAATATTTGCAAAAAGGGGGCATTTCAAAAACTTTCCCAAACAACACTTCTTTAAAATGAGCATAGCTGGGAAAAGCCTATTTGCACCTTTCTAAAAAGCCTGAAGGATAAATGTGTATCACCTTTCCCAAAGAACTACTTCTCCAAAGTTATTCTACTTCTTCCCAATTGAAACATCAAATTGGATGCAAAAATTAGATATGCCTGCATGAATTACTAAATAAAACCTGTGTTCCTATCGTCCTTTCATTCAGGATGTTTTCTGATTATTCTTTTGTTGCAGTTATGATTTACATGTCTGTTTCCACCACTAGATTCTGAATCCAAAACCTGACAGGCAGTGAGCGTTCACTTAGCTGTGCTGGTGGTATCAGTCCTTTGCATATGCAAATGATTCTGAAGAGTAGGGAATCAAACACAAACTTCAAGAGGATTCACCAGTTCTTACAGGATGATATTAATATTACCACTTTAATGATATTTTGCAATTTGTATCATAATTTGATTAAATAATTTTTAGCCTAAAGCTTTGAGAACAGATTATCTCAAAATTAATAGTTTGAATTTAATGCTTATGTTATCATCTAGCCAAAGCAAGAGGACTTTGCTTGCTTTAACTGGGAAAATAGGGCATATGTTTTGGGGTAAGAAGAGAAAATGAGATTGTCAGGTAACAGTCATCAATCAACCGTTTGTCTCTAGGAATTTTTAAAAAATTTATATGGTAGTCATTTCTCACATTTTTCCTCAAAAAAAAAGGAAAATCAGATTAATAAACATTAATCTTTTTATGATTTCCTTTACATGACACCTCCCAAATATGACTGGAAATTGGAATGGACTCACATTTTGCATTTTGTTTATAAGCCCAGCGATAGTGAAAGCTATTAAATAAGTCATCCAGCTCAAAGGATTTCAGTGTTTTGGAATTTGCAATCTCCCGACAATTTAGGAACTTCCCTTGATACCTGAGGAAGGAGAAACTGATGTAAACTTGCAAGAGAACTGAGCAAAAAAGAGTTTCCCAGGAGAGTAAATGCATGGCTTATTCATGTTGCTCTTTCTATAGATCATCAAGCCCACTGCCATGCATAGTTAGGGACATGGCCCATATAATTCTGGGTGGTGACACAACTTTGTGTTAATCATAACAATACTTGATATAGGAGACAAGATAACAGTCTGTGGGATTTTGAAGTAGTTAAAACTTTTATCAATTTGCATATGGCATCTATTAAAGATTATAAGTGTTGCCGAAATAAATACATTATAAATCAGGACACACAAAAATGTCACCTGTAACAAGCTACTTTCTTTGAATGGGAATTCAGGTCTCCACAGAAATACATAACTAAACAGATTAAATTTGAGTCTTAAGATCTTACCATATAGCAAAATGAGGTGAATTTTATTTTTGTAAATGTTAGACATTGACTTAATATACAAGACAGAAACTTTCTGTAAACTATTATAATACTAAAATTTTTTATTTTGCATTGCTCTTATGAAACTAAAGTGAATTAAAAAAAAAAGAACTCAAAGGAGAAAAGGAAAAGGTTTACTTTTCTAGACTTATATTGAAAACACATGAAATATGCTGTGAATGCTGGTGTATGAAAGTTAGCTCAGAGTAGCACCCAGGGAAAGATTATTTGGCAAAAGGTAGAATTTGTGTGAAGAGTTTTAAAAATAAGAAGTAACTATAGTGCCCTCCCTTGATATGAATTTCAGAATTTAATATAAGACAGCCATGTTTTGGGGGCAGGTAGGCAGCTCTTCAGAAATACTGTTTAGAAGAGCTAGGCATAAATTAATTATCCCAAATGTTGCCCTCAACCTGAAATTCCAAGATCAGAGACTAATTTAAGCACTACCTTCCTTCAAAAGGTAAATATATCAACCAAAGAGCAATGTTTACCAAGCATCAACCATTCGTTTAATGGTATTTTGGGAAAAGTGGTTTATACCAAAGCATTAAATGAAATTACCACTCATCAAGGAAATTTTCCTCCAGCCAGAGGGAAAAACATAACCCAACTGGAACTGTTCAGGAAGTGTTAGTAGAATAATTATTTTCTGTATGTAAGGAGCTGATGTGCGCTGATTAATGTGGACAAAAATAAATAAGTTACATAGAGGAAAGAGGTTTAAATCTGGCCCTTAGAGAGTAGACAAGCTTTGGATAGTTGATAAGGAGAACGAAGAATATTCCAGGTGGAAGAAAGAGCATGAGCAAGGAATTGGGTGAGAATTAGCAAACATGGTGAAGGTTGCAGGGGTCTAGGCTTCATGGAACACAAGATGGGTTGGGAAGGGATGAGATGACTGAGGCCACGCACTCTACAGAGAGGTATTTGCATTTCTCATTGGGATCTATTGAAAGATCAGGAGCAGAAAAGACACGATAAATGTGATATTTTAGGAAAATGATAAGGCAATGTTATGCAAGATGAATTCAAAGTTAGAGATAAGACCCAGCTAGCTGAGCTAGGTAATTACTGGGAAAACTCTAGCCCTAATTTGATGAGGGACAGCTCTCAATCACGAGAAAGAAGAGAACTTGACAGTCACTCTATGGACAAACTTTGCATGCCTTGGCCCCAAGTCTTGGGGAAAGATGAAAGATTCAAAGAGAACGGAGTGTGGAGGACCCAGAAGGAAAGGGGACCCAGTACTTCAGTCTGTTCTTGTTCACCAGTTTATCAGGACGTGACAGAGACAGAAAGCTTTCTGCAAAACACACAATCCTGCAAAGGACTGACAGAACAAGGACGCAAAAGGTCCTCAAAAGTCTGCCTTGTTGGACTGACTTTAGACAGATGATGCTGAGTGGAAACACCTACAAAGTCTTAGGCTTAGGTTAAAAAAAAATTAATCACAAAAGCAAAAGCTAGCAGACAAAATGACTCAGCTGGATTGTCAAACAGTGGGAAAAAAGTCTTAAAAACTTTAGTTATTATTAATTATTGAGGAGACAATTGAAGAGTCAATAAAAGTCAAGTGTGTGAATGGCTGATAAAAAAGTCAAATTGGTTTTAACCCATTAATGTAAGGTAGCTATTGTAGAGTAGGAGGATGACAGCTCTTCTCCAAGCCATTCACAGCATCGTGCTCAGTGAAGGGAGCTGCCCTTTTTGTCGTAACCTGAAATGCCTCCCAAAGTTGGCAGAGACCTTAGCTGAGTAAAAACTTCTGGGAGTAAGAAAATAGGAAGGAGTGTGCCAAACTAAAAGAATAAAGCTCCTTATATCTTTCTTTCTTTTTTTTTTTTTCTCATCCCAAACTCAAGAACCAAGAACTAGGCTGCAGGCTATGGGTGTCTGATTTCTGCTCTAATAAGAACATGCCCACAGTGTACGGCATTGTGAATGTGACATATCTCACAAGGGACAGAGGATGAACTGATAACAAATTTACCTAGGGAAAGGCTTGTTTGGTAGCTCTTTTCAACTTTCTGAAGGGTTATCAGGCGAAATTAGATTTGTTCCTTCTGATTCTTCCAGAGGTAGCACCAGTATCAATGGGTAGAAGTTGCAGAGTTGGGGACTTGCTCTTTGGGGCAATTTCCAACAGTCAGAGAGGGATATCACTCAATTAGACTGACTTGTGAGATAGCGAGTTCCTTATCACTGAATGTGCTCATGCTGAGGTTGAATGAACACTTGCTGATGATGTTCTAGAGGGAATAACATATGTTATATGGGATGTTAGATTAATAGATCCTTTCTTAAAGCTAAGATTCTAACATTATATAACGTCCAGGTCTCAAGAAAGGGAGAATGGAAGAGAACACTGGTGTACCCTAACAGAAAGGTATACAAGTTGATGAGGAAAGAGTCCTGTAGCTATTATCTTGTATTTCTTTTATGAGGACATGTTCATTAGATATCAACTTTCTCACGTAAAAAAAAAAATGAACTAAAAATCTAATGGCATAAGGATCCAGGATTCTTTCTCCTTCCAGAATGAAGGAAAATATAATCCTACTACATAGAATGAAAACTAAGAATAGGAAAAAGGAAAGAAAATGGAAAGTAAACCCAAATTTCTTCCCTATTTTCCTAAGGTTAGTATCAAATGTAGTTGTGATATTCTAACTAATACTAAGAGAATTTTGGTCATGTTTTCATGTTCAATGTTGTTAGGTGGATGATATATGTTTTTTATATTCCCTTTGGGTATGCAGTTTGGTGCAACCAATTTATAAATCTTTAGCAAATGTTCTTATGTTTAATCAAGTAATTCCATTTCTGAGAATCTGCACAAAGGAAGTAATGTGGAATATATAAAAAACTTTATGCACAAATATATTACATTTATATTAATGTTATAAATAATCAGAAACGAACAATATATTATATATCCACTTGTCTTAGTCTGCCCAGATTACTATAACAAAATACCACAGACTGAGTGACTTAAACAACAGAAATGTGTATCTCACAGTTTGGAAGCTGGGCAGTCCAAGATGAAGGTACTAGCCTATTCAGTTCCTGATGAGAGTGCTCTTCACTTGGTTTGTAGACAGATACCTTCTCAATGCACTTTCACATGACCTCTTCTTTGTGCAAGTGCACTGGGAGATAAAGAAAGTGACAGCAAGCTCTCTGGTGTCTCTTCTTACAACGGCACTAATCCCCCTGGACCAGGGCCCCACACTCACGACCTCCTCTAACTCTAATTACTTCCCAAAAGCCCCATCTCCAAATAGTTCAACATATGAATTTTGGGGAGACACAATTCAGTCCATAATATGACTCAGTAATGAGTTTTACAAAACTATGTAATAAAGCAGAACATACTTTTAATACATTAAATAAAAAGAATACAGAAACTGCCTATGCAATATTATTAAAATCATGGTAAGAATATCTTGGGCATAAAAAAAAAAGATTTCAAAGAAAAATACAAATAGTTAACTGTTGCTGGCTTAGTATAAGACTATGACTGGTTTTAATTTTTTTTTTCTTTGTATAACTTATTATTTTCCAGGTTTTAATAAACTAGCAACTTTAAAACTGTGTTAGAAGAATTAGGTTTGTGAGAAAATGCGTATAAATCAACTCATCAAAAAGAACTGATGGACAGTCTATTCTACTACTTCCATAGTACAAAAGTTGGCTCTGCAGGCTAACAGAGACACAGACAGCCAGTGCCTTGGCCACCTAGAGGGACAACTCCCATATACCACAGTCAGAGCTCAAAGGACACATGGCTGACCATCGGTAATTGTTTATTGAACTCAGTGCTTCCACACTAAGATAGTGGCTGAATACCTCTGGCAGCAATGGGAAAATCAGTGTAGTAGTGTAGTTTATTGAACTCAGTGCTTCCGCACTAAGATAGTGGCTAAATACCACTGGCAGCAATGGGAAAATCAGTGTAGTCCCCCCCTAAGCAAGGGCAAAGGGCATGTGTTCCAGTTAATTTGCCTTTTTATTCAGCAGAATTAACTTTTGCTAAGTGTGTATATACTTGACTGGAAGTATGTTTTATTTATCGCATTTGAAATACTATATACTGCTGATCAACTTAATAGCTTTATGGTCTTATGTATTTTACTTCTTCCCCAAAAGAGAAATGCAATTGATATACACTTTACTCTTTGTTGATAAAGTATTAAGTTGAATTCCAGAAAGTCAGGAGAGCAGATAGACATGTTCCTGACCCTTGTGAGGTCCACAACGATAAGTTAAATTATTGCAGCATCTAAAGAACAAATCTGCTTTTAAACTTTTAAGCTATTTTTTCTATGTGCTATTCAAGTCCCATAATATTTCCTTTGAGACTGATGACTTAGGAATAATGATCTTTGAGGAGGAAATAGGAGAGTGATTTCACAAGATTTGAAATAATCTATTCTTAATTATGTAGTAATGTCAAGTATAGACATCATAGTGTTCATAGGACCTCTTGTGGTGCACCGTTGTACAAAATAATTACCTCTTAATGCCTGTTTTTAGAAAATGAATTTGACAAACTTGGCCTGTCATTTCTTTCCCAGAATCTCTTTCTTTTAATTGCCTGTACGTATGAATAATTACCCAGTTCTGACTACACGAAACTGGGGCTGTCAAATTTAGTCACCCTTTTCCTCTAGTTTTCTCTGCTGCTAGTTCTCTCGCACCATTCTCCGTACTTGGATGCCACAGGTATGAAGGAAGTGATTAACGGAATTAAGCTACCTTTATTTTCTTCTTCTTCTTGTTCTTCTTTTTTTTTTTTTTTTGAAGGAAAGGACTGGAAAGTGGTTTATATGTGTTCCTCCTGACTCATTTCCCACTATACATGAGGGTATTGCTGCAAGAAAGCTTTGGAAACATTTCTGCCAAATACTATGAGGGCAATGGTGAAATCGGTGTAATTCTACCCTAAGCAAAGGCACAGGTTTTAGTGGTTCAGCCTTTGAACAGGGCAGTAATTCTCACTCCTTGTTAAAACTACCCTGGTTTTAAAAGTCTGTTGCTTCCCTTCCTCTTAACACTTCTCATGAACTTCTTCCCCTCACGTTTCTGCTTCTGTTCTTAGGGACTAGTTTCTGTGCAACCCAAACCCATCCCCTTTCTAGCCTTGTCATCTGTTTACCTTGATCTGCCCTGAAATCAATTTTGCTCAAATACTTTTCCTTCTGAAACAGGCTAAACAGTGATTTTTATCTTGGCAGTTAGCTGCCAGCTGGTTTCTGTTTTCTTATTGAAGCTTCTCTGTCTATTATGAGCTTTTGTAGCAAATATGCATTATTTAGTTCATAGAAAAACTAAATAGCATAAAAACTAAAAGATCATACATTTTTTCTCCTTTAC
Organism: Microcebus murinus; assembly: GCF_040939455.1. Taxonomy (NCBI): domain Eukaryota; kingdom Metazoa; phylum Chordata; class Mammalia; order Primates; family Cheirogaleidae; genus Microcebus; species Microcebus murinus. The sequence goes on along the minus strand of NC_134122.1, from coordinate 46,990,637 downwards.
ACACATAATACTCCGAGTATATACAAATGCCACATACAGAAATGTGCCAGTGTGCTGCTGAATATGTATATTTTAAAATAAGGCAATATTAATTGTTTATTTTATGCTAACTACCCGCCAGGCTCTTCTATAATCGCCTTACATGTATTTTCTTATCCAAAATGCTGTACTTGGGTCCTGAAAAGTGGGTTTTTTTTTGTAAGTCTCATTTTGAAGATGAAGAAAGATGAAGAAACTGAAACTCACGCATTTATGAAGGATCTTGCCCAAAATCACCAGGCAGGTAAAAGTGACAGGTGAGATATGAATCCTAGGAGGACAATTGTGTCTGTGTTTCAACCAAGGCACCTACACCGTTGCTCTGAGGACAGCTCGCGTTTTCACAGTATTTTAAAGCTTACAAAAGACAGCGCACTTACATTTTTGATATAAGATTTCCAGACTAGCCATATGGCGGGTATCATTATTTATATTAATATTTTAATGCTGCATAAACTGGATTTAGAGAAGTTAAGCATCCTACCCAAGGCCAGGCATTTCACAAACAGCAAAGTTAGGGCCAGATATCACTTCTTCTGGCTGTTAAGTCCAAACATATACTTTTTACTATTTTACTTGATAAAAATGTAATGATCTCGGTATTGTAAATAATGGTCTTAAGAGAGAATATAACAGTGTATACCTGGAAAGTGTAGAGAAGATGTTTAATTTAGAGGTAATGTATACATATAATCATATATTATAATGCCTATAGAGGTAATTCATTCCTTGGGGGAAAAAAGGAATCAAGATAAAGGATTTTGAAGTAGTTAGGGAATGTGAATTATGCAAATTCTCTAGCATAATCCCCAAACAAGTGAAGTTAAATAACTGTATAAGTCTAGTTCAAAAATCCAATTATAGAACAGCAAACCAGAAATACTTCAAAGATAAATAAATTTTTTTCTCTGGTTCTTAAAAATAATTTCTAAAATAAGTTTCCTTTTCTTTTCATTTCCTCTAAATAGCGCTCCTCTAAAGGGAAAAAAAATCAGTTCATATAACTGTAATCATAGTTTTAAAAGTTCTGAGAGCATAAGTTTGGATTTTTATCACTGTGGCTTGTAACATGAACCTCAGCTTTTTTTTGTTTTCTAGGGAATGACTGTAGCTGAGCACAGAGAGCAGAGGATAATGATTTTAGTCCCTGGCTCCTCAAGATCTACCAGATTTCTTATAAAAGTGAAGCAAAATAAATATACAAGCAATATGAATATGCCAACATATCAAAGCAGTAAACTAAATCATACTAAGTAATAATGATCTATAAAATACTATTTAATTGGTTAGTACTTTGTATAATAAGATACTATACAAAAAAATAAGATGGTAAAATACTAAAAAAAACTTTATACAGAAAAAAATTTCCACAATTAAAAGAGAAATATGTTTTAATAATCAACTCCAACTTTACCTGAATCATCATATCTATAGTATTTTTTGTGTGTAGAATATGTCAATGAAAAATAAATACATAACTCTAAAAGGTAATAAAAAGACATTAATGAAAATGAAAGTGGAATTTTTATTAAAACTACCTATACATATTTATTAATATAAAATGACATATACTGATTTTTTACATTGAAAATGCAGATAAAAATTAGTGTGGTAACAGTAGGATGTTAAGTTTGTCTTAAAATATAAAAGATGACTCAGAATTTTTCTTCAATTTTATTTTCACATGCTCATTAATGTGCAAGAGAATGGAACATTTTAATCCCTTTGATTTTTAAGCTCAGATTCTCAAAGTAAAAAACAAAATATTTTTAAATCAGAGGGAGGAAAATCTATTCTGCCACCAACTAGCAAAACATTATTAACTCACCATCATGCAAGAATGCATTCACTTTCCACATGCACTTTTTACCAAATAAAAATGTCAAAGACCTTTTCTTATTTCTTGGAATGTTAAACCTCGTTTGGAAGATTCAGAACTTAGAGGGTCCTTTTACACAAGGCCACCGTATAGAAGCTGGAACACAATCATATGGCCCATATTGCTGAAATTCCCAGAACTTAAGACAAATGATTTGCGCCTACTATTTTTGACCCAGGCAAACCCCCATGAGCCATGATAGAAAGTGAGGCAGAAGAGGATCTTGTATTCATTATGTGATTTCATACCTAAAAATGACGTAAAGTTGTCTTCATTGCAACTGTAAGTTTTTAGGTTCATCTTGATCTAATTCTTTATGAATAGCACAAGTTTGAGAGGTAAAGAAGCTGATGGGTAAGAGAGTCTTCAATTGCCAACCACAAGACAGACTTCAATTATTTTTGATATATGTAAATCTTCTCTACATTATATATTTCTCAATGTTGATTTTTTTTTGTCTTTAATTCTCTTGGACTCTATGGATACCTAATGGTCTGAAACCAGACTATTAGACAGCATAAAGCTCAGTATATCTCAACGCACAGTATCTAATATATGAACCATTGTTACCTGAAAAGGGATTGGAAATCTTTCAGAAATAGGGTGCCTTTCTGTCATTCACATACTGGCAGAGGCTGACCCATCTTTTATTCATAATGGAAAAACAAGCCCCATCAGGTATGAAATGAATGGAAACTCTTGACGTCTATCTCCTAATCTAATATCAAAGCATTAAACAAGTCCAAATGAAAGGGTATTCTTACACTTCCCTCGTACATCACAGCCCGTCCCTGTTTCCATTCTAATGAGAAACAAAATGTGAGCTTTCCTGAGGCCTCTCACATCACCCTCATCTGGTCCTGACTATGCTGAGTTTTCCTGCCTCTCACTTCTATAGAGGTAATTATGAGGAAAGGCATCTCCCATTTCTAAGGTTTTCTTTAATTAAACTAACTCAAGACTAATGAGATTATGGCCGTCAAGGAGCAAACTTGTGTGTGAGTCTGCTTTAGCTGCCATTAAGAAATGCCACTGAATGCCTTAAACAACAGACATTTATTTTTCATAGGTCTGGAGTCTGGGAAATCCAAGATCAAGGTTCTGGCCAATTTGGCTCCTGGTGAAGGCTCTCTTCCTGCCTTTTAGGAGGCCGCCTTCTCAAATGGCTTTTCCCATGGAGAGAGAGAGAGAGAGAGAGAGAGAGAGAGAGAGAGAGAGAGAGAGAGAGAGAGAGAGAGAGAGAGAGAGAGAGAGAGAATGAGAGAGAGAGAGAGAGAAAACCCACCCATACAGCTTCATTTAACCTTTATTGCCTCCTAAAAGCCCTATCTCCAAAAACAGTCACATTGGGGGTCAGGGCTTTAATGTAGAAATTTTGGAGGTTTCAAAATTCAGCTCATAAAACTCTGAAAAGTCAAAGAACTATTACAACCTTGTAAACAAAAAGGAGATGGAAAAATTCCGTTTTGAACTGGATAGCCATAATTGTTTAGCGAGCCAGAGGCAACACTCACAGCCCTTTTCCTACAAAGCTGTGTGAGGAACACAGGGAGGGAGCACAGGTGTTTGTGCACACAGAGGATCTGACTTCTTACGCCCAAACGCACTAACATGTGTGTTTCTGAAGTACCTGAATAGAATGCACAGAAACTGTTGGAAGGTCAATATAAGGTCAGAATGTACAAAGACAGCTGCACCCGAATGTTTACGGCAGCACAATTCACTATTGCACGGTCATGGAAACTACCCAAGTGCCCGTCAGTTCATGAGTGGATAACTAAAATGTGGTATATGCTCACAATGGAATATTACTCAATCCTAAGAAACGACAGTGAGCTAGCACGGTTTATGCTATCCTGGATTAAGCTCAAGCCTGTAATACAAAGCGAGACGACACAAGATCTGGGAAAGGGGCTACACATCTACTCGTCATCAAATTGGTACTGATTGACTAAAACTACCGTGCTCAAAAAATGGTAGTGTTCAATGGGGATTTGGGGGGAGGGTGAGACCCACATTTTAAGGATGTGGCGAACATTGTTGGGGGGAAGGGATTACCTCTATCCCTTTTTAGGGAGAGATAAAGATATACATTGTAACCAAAATGTCTGAGGAAAAAATCTGTAATCGGGAGGTGGGCAGGGGGAAGGGGGGAGGAGGGGAAGGGTATGCACTTACACAGTGGGTGCAGTGCACACCACCTGGAGGCTGGACACACTAGAAGCTCTGGCATAGCGGGGTGGGGGAGGGGGGCAGGGGCAAGATATGTAACCCTAACAGTATGTGTACTCCCATAATATGAAGTAATAAAAAATTAATTAATTAATTAAAAAAAAGGATGTACTCGAGCCAAAACAAACAGATGAAAATGTATCTTCTCCTCAGCCCAATTCTTTGAACAATTAAATGTCACCATATTCTTTAGTTCCCACTCCTGTTACTTCCCCAAGTTTGACTGGCAAGAAACCATTTCCTTCCTCCATTTTAACACCCTCAGGTCTGTAGTTGCTTTCTGCTTCGTCCCTTACAGAAAGAGCCAAACAGGACTCTCATCTTCGCTCAAGTAGGTATGCATGAGTTTAAAGAGCATTTAATGTCTTGTTGGCAGGCACTTCAATTCTCATAACTTTTCCTGCCTTTTCCTCTGTTATTCTTTTTTGTGATTATCCTGAAAACCTTCTTCAAATTCTCTTGAGTTATGGAACCAACATACTCCTTCGAGTCCCATCAATATTGAGTCTCACTGCAGGATTACCTTGTGGTCCCCTCCATGCTAGTTCTAAAAATAGCTGACAAAATTTCAAAATAGTGAGACACAACAGTTCCTTCCTGAACCTCAGCTGCTATCTTGCATCCCAGGAGAGTTCACTTCTCAAAATTTTATCTAACCACAGATCTTCAATTGTTTCTTATACGGAAATCTTCTCTGAGTAGAGTTTAAATTCCCAGGTGTTGATGCTTGGACCTTAATGCTCTTAAACTCCACATATACTCTGCCCCACAGAAAAGCCTGGTCTACACATATGCACAATTCTCAGGAAGTGGGAGCACCATCCACAGGACCAAAAAATCAAAAGACACATACCCCAAATTATCACCCCGCTCCACTCATACCAGCCTCCAAATATTTATCTGGAAGATATTACTGTTTTATCTAAGACACCTAAAAGCAACAGCACCTTTTTAGATTCAAGAGAAGGAACCTGGAGCAGATTCCAGGAAAGAAGTCTAGAAGGAACCTACATCAGATACCGATGGCATTTAAAATTGCTAATTCATTTTGAGATCATTGCCTCCTCTGGGGTCTCTAGCCTCAGGCTCCCTGTCAAAACACTGAAATAAATACTTTGATTTCATTACTTCACAATAGATCTTTCCAGATGCTTAGTCTGTAGGGGAAATCCTCTAATGGCATGCCTTACTGGGCTTGTAAGCCCTAAGTCTAAAGTAGACATCCTATTTCACATCAAAATATGGAGAGAAAGATTTCATCCACTATTTATACACATATCCGAATTAGACAGCATTAACATAACTTAAGAAAAAAAGGTTAATTACCCATAAAATATTTAGAGTTCATTTAAAATTGTGACTATTTTCTCCCTAGGAACAATATTTAAAACTTAAAATGTATGGATTACTATATGATAAGATACCCGGGTGGACATGAGGGACGCAGCTTAATGTCATTCTAATCAGTCTTCAGATAATTACTTAGTAGTTACTCACTCAAGTTGACAATTTGTTAAAACTAAACTGAATACATAAACTGTATTATCTATGTCTCTTGGCCAAATGATGAATAGCTTGTAGCCTCTGACCTGTAGGATATTTTCTTTTTCTTTTTTTTGTAAGAATCAGGAAAATGTTCTAACAACATGTTGAGTGAGGTAAAATTTTCTGAGCAAACACAAAAAGCATATCCATAACATTTAAAAAATTACTCCTAACACTAAACCTTTGAAAGTTCTTTGTTGCACTTACCAATACCTCGCTTCATAAGTCTCATTGGCTCCTACAGGTTTAAAATGAAAACCAACTGCTTCCTGGAAACCTCAGGTTTGCCCTTCAAGCCGGTCACTGCCCGGCTCCCGCGCTGTGACCTTGGAGGACTTGTTACCTGAATGGGACTGTCTCCTGGCTTCTCCAACCCCAGAGCGGATTCCTGCGGCAGAGCTGAGTGAGGGCTCAGCTTGTGACAGCTCCCATCCGAGCCTGGCAAATTGTCCTGAGTGATGCTAGTTCTGCAGCTTCCTTGGTCCCGCCTAAAGACCATTAGCTAACCAGAGGGTTCTGCTTTCTGCTCCCCTCAGCTGGGGTCCAAACATCCCTAGTACTTCAACCTCAAATATTTTGCTGTTTCTCCTTAACCCTCTGGATTCCTGTCTTCCTGGATCACCACACACACACACACACACACACACACACACACACACACACACACACACGTACAGCATTTTGTTACGAGGAGACAAATTAGAAATAAATATATGCTTTCAAATTTTCAGCCACTACATGTCACACAGACATTCTGAATTTTTTGGAATATTAACAAAAAGTGCAACCCTATGCAGCTCTTTTAAATGATGATCTTTTCTCAAGCAAACAATCATTTATTGTGAATTTCCATATTAGGCGTAATTTTTGAGGAATACAGTCCTATTTTTGAGTGACTTTTTTTTCTTAAGATGATAAAGTAGTTTTACATGAAATATGCTCAATTTATGTCCATGTACCCTCCTCCTTTGTCTCTGGTGATTATTTTGCCTAGCTGGGATTAATTTAGAAATTTCAAGTATTATATCTCCAAAAACTTGCTTTCATATTTTAGTTGGATAAATAAACTGAAATGTGAATAAAAGGGATTCTGGGTGGTATGACAGAAAGGAAATGTACTGGCTTTGAAGAAAAAGAAAACTCCACCCAATTTCCCTTTCTCTCTGAGAGTCAGGACCTATGGACTCAGAAACATGGGCAGTATGTCTAGGGTTCCTGTCCCTTCTCACTCTACCTACTTTTTTCTGGACAATCTCAGCCCTCCGTAGGCTTTGAATCAGCATATAATAACATGAAATATTTTTAAATCTTCCTTCATCTAGCAACTCCTGACTGAAATCCTTACTCTGGCTGAACACTCTATATTTACTTGTGCATTACTGTGCTTTCTATTTCCCCTACTAGAAAATAACTCTGTAAAGGCACAGACTTCTCTGTTTTATTTGCTGCCATAGCCTCAGTGCCTACAAGGACGTTTGGGCCACAGTGTGCAGTCAATAAATATCCCAGTGTCAAGACCTCTCGGAGAGAGGAAGTGTGCTCTTTGAAGACATAGTGCAAAGTTGTCGAAATAAAGGAATTCTCTCCTACAAAATAGGTATACTATACTTGGGGCACAATTTTATGTTTGTTTTCTAATGGGCAGCATTATCAAACATCTAATTCATAAGCACTGTAATTTGCAAATCTTTTCATTCTTATTAAAAACACATTCTAGAGAAATCCACTTTTTTGATTCTTTCTTGTGCAAATAAATGTTTACATAGCCTACACCCGAATGTAAATCTTTCTGTGCACAGAGAGGTGCTCAAAGCTAAGGCAGTGACTGCTCCATTTTCTCCTGCATCTTAAGTCTTGTGACATTTCAATATAGAATTTATCCCTGAAAAAAAAACTCTCATTCTGTATTTTTCAACAAAAAAATTAGTAACATTCAAACAAATCACACTGTCACTCTAATTGCTATGAAAAACTCTCATAGAATGGACTGGAAGGCTTTACGCTATTTTTAAACAAATATAGTAGTAATATATATAAAAAAGTTGCATCTTTTAATTATTATCTTGAACTTATTAGTCTTTAGATCTTTGAATAGCAATTTTTAATTCTGACTTGATGAGTGATGCATTTACCAAATATGACAATTAAAGTGATAGATTCTTTCACTCTGATATCAAAAATAAATAGAATAAATATGATTTCAGTGCAAGTGTAACTATATTAAGAGTACACAGTGATTTAAAGAGCTTTAGAAAAACCTATATTATTGAAAGTAATGTTCTTTGAGTATCATTCCTTTTTCACTCCCTAACACACATTCCTCAAAAGTACCACTGTCAATACTTTGTTACCTGAATTTGATATATGCTATATAAAACAAAACAAATAAAACCCTACAATTATATGAGCTTTCTCTTAATTTAGTACATATCAGCAAACTTTTATATTGTTGCAATGAGTCTTAAGAAAAAGATTAATTTTTAAAAAATACCGTGTTGAATAAACAAAGTCCAATGGTTTATAAACAAGAACAATAAAAGAAAAATCTAAGGAAAAATTGAAGTAACTAGAATTTTAGACTAAATGTAGAAAAGAGAACATAGTTACAATAAAAAGAATGTCAAAGGCATACATTCTTTCCAAAACATTAGTGGAAACATATTATTTTTAAAAAACAATGCTTTTCTTAAAACTTAATTCTCAGTTATTCGAGTTCATCCATTTACTTTGTCAGTTATTAAACAAGCATGCATTAAGTGTCCAGACTAGGCACTACCTTAAGTTCTGAGAATGTAAAAACAAGTGATATGTGATTCTTGCTCCTTGGCTGGGAGATCAACACGTCCTCAGCAAAAACACTACTCTCTGCCACGCTCGTGTGGTTCAAGGATTCTACAGAACTTTAAATACTAAAATCGCTAAATTGTCATCATTTTCTTTAAATGCATTATATTACTACCTAGTATTTCTGGAATGTTTACTATGTTTCGGGCACGCCAGGAGCTGTCAGGCTGCTAGCAGCAGTGGCAGGTTAAGATACACTCACTCTCGTATTTCAAAGATGCATGACCAGGAGACACTGGCTAATCTCTGCACACTGCTTTTTCTTTCCTTCCCTCTGTTTACATAAAATTCAACTATTAAGGTCTCTATGAGGTCTACACTAAAATCACCGTTCTTTGAACTCTTACCATATCCACGTGTAGAGCAAGACCTCTAACTAACTCCCTCATTTCACTGAATCCTCTCAATAGTCCATAAGGGGCGCTCTCTTATCCTCCCTGGCAGAATGGGCAAGCAGAGGCTGAGTCAGGAAACAGGAATTCAAAATTTACATTTTAATCCAGGACTTGAACCAGGGCTGCCTGACCCTAAGCTCATGCCAATAACCGTTAACACTATCTATTTACTATATGGAAGTACTTTTAAACTATAAACACATGAACATGCAGTATTATTAGTCCTAGAGAAAGATGGACATGTGTACAAATTAATATGCATAATGTGTTAGTGGCCTTCGACAATCTTAGCATTAAAATATACAGTATCTAAAATATTAAATATTGCATTGATGACAGTTTGAATAAAGTTCAAAAGAAGTCATTATGGCAGGGCATGGTGACCCGCGCCTGTAATCCTAGCACTTTGGGAGGCTGAGGCAGCAGGATCACTCAAGGTCAGGAGTTCAAAACCAGCCTGAGCAAGAGCGAGACCCCATCTCTACTAAAAATAGAAAGAAATTAGCTGGACAACTAAAAATATATGGCAAAAATTAGCCAGGCATAGTGGCACATGCCTATAGTCTCAGCCACTCAGGAGGCTGAGGCAGAAGGATTGCTTAAGCCCAGGAGCTAGCATGATGCCATGGCACTCTAGCCCAGGCAACAGAGTAAGACTCTGTCTCAAAAAAAAAAAAAAAAAAAAAATCATTAAAACTTTGTTGAAAATCTATGTGCTAAAATGTTTTGGAAAAAAAAGACAATGCTTTTAAGTTAATGGGAGATATATATATATATATATATATATATATATATATATATATATATATAGTCATTCTACAAATAGATAAATGAAAAAAACCTTACAATATATTAAAAGAAAATGTTACCAAAACTATCAAAACTTTCATTTTTTTTCTGACTGGAAACTACCTTAAAAGCAGAGAGTTTGGTGTATTGATATGAAGCACCCAGTATGGCATGACACATTAATAGCAGTAGAATCTGACAGTGGTAAGAATATACAGTCATGTGTCGCTTAACATTGGAGATACGTGTCAGTGGACGATTTCACTGTTATGGAACATCATAGAGTGTACTTATGCAAACCTAGATGGTAAAACCTACTACAGACCTAGACTACATGCTATTGCCTATTGCTCCTAGGCTACAAACATGTGCAGCATGTTACTGCACTGAATACTGTCCCCAGTTATAACACAAGATTAAGTATTTGTGTATCTAAACATATATAAACATAAAGAAGGTCCGGTGAAAATATGGAATTATAATCTTATGGGACCACCATTGTATATGTGTCCATATGTGCTCAATTCATTTTTTTTTTCTCATGAGAAAACCAATGAAACGCCCTTTAATGGGAACTGAGGGGACAATATGATATTCAAGAAGTACTTGCTTTGTAGTAGATATTCATTTATTCCTCACCACAATCCTGGGAAGAAAATGTTACTATTTTGACTTTTACAGATGAAGAAACCAAAGTTCAGAGAAGTTAAATATCTTTCCTCAAATTACAGAGCCACTCAGATCCTGGCTGGAGTTCTGTCACTGGTAGAACTGAGATATAGGTAGTTGCAGAGGAAGACAGAGCCACTAAACAAGCACCACATATACTCACCAGCAAACTGGTATTAACTGAGCAGCACCTAAGTGAACACATAGGTACTATAGTAATAGGGTATTGGGCAGGGGGGAGGGGGGAGGGGGGCGGGTATATACATACATAATGAGTGAAATGTGTACCATCTGGGGGATGGTCATGCTGGAAACTCAGACTTGTGGGGGGATGGGGGGGAAGGGCATTTATTGAAACCTTAAAATCTGTACCTCCATAATATGCTGAAAAAAAAAAAAGAATTGAAAAAAAATATGCAATCAACCTTGACATTTGTTACAATCTAAATGCCCTGTGGCATCTGCCCTATAGAATCAGAGAAGCTAGGTGGAGACTTTAAATTCTGGCGAAATGGTAACTGGGGCTAGAGCAAGAGAGGATACAGAAGAAGACATAAAGGAGATTTTTTTCTCCTTTTAAACACATGTCTCTTTTTGCTCAACTGCAAAGGCATCCCCTGTCTTACCTCTTCCTCTTCAGTCTCCGGTCTCACTCTCTCCACTGTCCCTATCTCAGAATACTCTCATCCACTCTCCAACTACCTTCCTTTCTAACTCACTTTTGTATCCTTTCACCAGTTGCCCAATATTATCCTCAGGGCAATCACTGAGACATGTTGGTCTGGATAATTCTTAGTTGAGGGGGGCTGTCCAGTGCAGCGTAGGCAGTCTGTACCATCCCTGGCCTCTGCCCACTACAGTCCTCCCAACTGTGACAACCAGCTATGGCCCCAGACATGGCCCAGTGTCCCCTGGGAAGCAAAATGACTGGCTGAGAACAGCTGGTTTAGAAAGTAAGAGTTTTGCATTTGGAAAGAAAAAATACTCCTGGTTGCCATGGCTTATCCTTAGAACTTAGATGGGGAATTACTCACGATACGGTTTTCTGTAACTCACTCTTTTTCTATAAAGTGAAGATGATATCCAAGTTAAATATGGGAAAAGTTCTTGATTTTAGAATACTTCTAATGAAATTTATAATTAATCATTATTAATATTCTGATAAAGAATATTGTTTGAAAAATCCCTCCCATGTGGGAATAGGATTTGGGAATCCTAAATATAAGAATTACTTACTCTCTGAGGCACAGCATATTGTTACACTAAGAAATGTAATTTAATTTCAAAGCGAAATTTCACAACTGCTGAGAAAAATTATTTTATGTGTGAATAGCTTATATTACTGTTGATAAGACCATCCCATTGATTTTCTTTCTGAAATTCAAAATGGAAACAAAGTAAAGCATAGCACCTTTAACTGGGTTTGTGTTCTGCCAAGAAAAGTCAGAGATTTAACAGAAAAATAGACAGAGGCATGGGAAAGATCCAAATTCTTCCTACAGAGTTTATTTAGGCAATATATTACCTGACAGGGCAACATTAGAAACTATTCAATTGTTCACAAGTGCACCTGTTTCAAGACTAGTGTTTACAGCAATGCTGTTGTACCTTATCTCTTAATGTTTATTCATATGATTCTAGCAAAGTTGTTAAGGACAAGAGTGGCAGAAAGAAAAAAAAAAGGCTTTAAAGATGGAAATACTGGGAAGAAGATGAGAGAAATAGGCAGCTATGCCTTAATAAAAACAAGATGAGCTACTAACAAAAATATTAGCTTTTTTGGTCTTTTGACTTTGTCTAAATCTTTCAAAAATGATGTCTACCTCTCTACTTCAATAGAGCATATCAGATATGATACGATCATTATTTTCATTGCTCATTACTTCCTATACCTAGTTCAGTGGTTAAGTCAGTTCCTAGCTTTGGTATGATTTCATCTGCTGGTTTAAAATAAAAATGCATTTGAATTATTCATTTACTCATTCCACAAATACTTACTGAAATATGGTCTAAGCATGGAGGATGTTGGAAGAATACATCTTTTGCTCCAAAATAATCACCCTCAAAGGTCAATACATTGGTCAACAGGTGCAAAGTTAGGTAGGTAGGAGAAATAAGTTCTGGTGTTCTATTACACAGTAGGGCGACTATGGTTAACAATATTGCATGTGAGTTCTGTCTGGAAAGTATCCAGCCATTGTGAATATGGACAGCTTTTGTATATCAATATAGCTAGAGGAGGGAATTTTGAATATTCCCGTCACGAAAAAAAATGATAAATGTATGACATGATAAGTATGCTAAATACTCTGCTTTGATTTTTACACAATGTATACATGTATCAAAGTATCACATTGTACCCATAAATATGCACAATTATGTGTCAATTCAAAACAAAAACAAAAGTCAACAAAAGATGCCAGAAAATGACAATTATAAGAAAGTTTGTTTTGATATAATAGTAAATAATCATTAACAAAGATGCATATATTTGAGCCATTTGATGTATTAATATAAAATAATACAAATCTTCACAATCCATTCAATATTACCAAGTATCCATATTGTGTTTTCTGTAAAATAAATAGAGAATATGTTTATATTTTATATTAGTCTGTTTAATGAATCCTAGCCAATTTTATGCCAGTTTTATGGAATCTCTCTGATTAAAGGGAGTTAATAGCAAATTAAACAAGTAGTAGAAAATGCAAGATGAAGTACACTTAAACCAAGGTTAATTTCAGACTCTATTAGATGCCCCCCCCACAAAAAAAGTTCTTCCATGTGGTGGCAATATGGTGGATTTTACAAAGATTTTAATCTTCCTTTATCCTAAACCCAGACACTCAGGGATATAAGGAATTTCGGGGAAAAATGACTTTACATTATTTGAAAAGCTTTGCCTGTACTAATATATAACTCTAACAAGTAAGGGACATCTCTGCCTGAATCCTTTCAAAGAAATTCCTAAAATGGCATGAAAAGAATCTGTGACCTCATTATAGCTCTGTTCACCGCAGAGAAAAATTATACACAAGGCCAGTCCATCTTGATCCCTAAAGGAAACACAAAGGCACCAGGATAGTAAGCATTGTTCTGTGATGTGTCTCTAGGGTGCTCAGTACGTACGTGTTTGTGTGTCTCTCTGTATTTTGGTCCCCTTTTTTTAACCCAAAATAAATACTTAAGAAAAAGCTCAAAGGTCAACTGTTTTCTAAAATTCAGAATAGCTTTGCACAAGCATATTATTTGGGTAAATTAGGTCCCCAAACACACTTTACCTTTGCTGATGAAAATAATTTAGGGTAAAGAAGGTAGTTTTATGCCTCACACATTAATTTAATACCTAGGTAACTGAGTTTATAATATCTTCATTGGTCTCAATTAAGTGAATGTCATACCCACATTATTTGTCAACATTAAACACAGGACCTTGAACTTTTTTTCTACTCTAAATTGTGAAACATTGATGATTTTATATTGAAGACAAACGTTGACACCAGTATGAAATAAAATTCAATTGCATCATGCACCGAGGGTGTGATGTGGACCCAAGTTTCCACTCACCTTCAGTGTGGTTTGAATTTATTGATTTCTTTTAAAATCCTTATTAAAATAGCATCAATATAAAAAAGCACCTCCAAGGGTGCCTTTTCTGAAGAAACTTTCTTTCTTGACACCCTACCTTCTTCCCTACTAATGGGAAATGCAAAGTCTACCATACTGGGGTGGTTAAGAGTCTAAATGAAAGATGTGAATAGCTGAAACAATGGTTTCTCAGGAGGGGGAAAAAAATCTCCACTGCAGTTCAAATAAATAACTGGACTTCCATTATTCATTAACGAAAAGGAAAGTCACCTACATGTCTGAGCAACAGGAGAAAAGACCCCAGAATGTTCCTAAAGGAGGAATATTCAGCAAACATTGTAGGCGCCATATTGTAACACACACCATTGTGCTCCTGAAATAAGGTGGGATCAGGGCACTGACTGGGCAGTGATTTGTATGAGAGGTCAGGGATCCTTATGGCCTGTGGGTCACAAACTGGAGGACCAAGCAGAAGGGACTGTCAGATTAAGCAACAGGCCAGATGTGAGAATCGACTAAAATCGCCTTGTTATCTTCTGGTACACCTTTGATACTCTTTCTTCCATTTGCTCCTGAAATTGAATGTCTCGTGACTCCATCCTTCAACAAAGCCTGAACCCAGATTCTTTATTCAACCAATGTCTAAATGATCACCTTCAATTTTTGCATTATTACTGTTCTTACTGAAAAGGTGTAAGAAGGAACTGACTAGATATTTTTCTATAAGCACAGTGACTCTGGCTGTTGGGTGGGGAATCGATTGAATAGGACGAGAACAGAAATGAGAAGATAAGAGCATCATGGGAGATGGGTGACAGGAAGACGTGGTGACTGTGACTTGGACTAGGGTGATGTTTTGACATAAAGAGAAATGAAGATATTAGAGTACATTCTTTTGTGGCTGCACAAAAGAATTGTTGGGGGAGCTTTGCAAAAAATTCTGCAGCCTGAGCTCCACCCTCAGGTGTTGACTTAATTTTCTGGGGAGACGCCTGAGCACCAGCATCTTTTCACAGTGAGAGCCCAGTCCTACTGGCTATGGAGGGCTTGATGGGTTAGGTGTGGAGAGGTCAAGAAGAGGGAAGTATCTTGTATGGCAACTAGATTTCTGGCCATTTACAGAGAAAAAGAAGACTGGGAGCCCAGATTTTCATGTGAACTGTCCTGATTTTTATTTGGCAATTTTTAAAACAACATAAATATCAGTTTTGTGCAGGCCAAAATAACTATAAAATAAACTAAAATGGATCTGACATGTAGGTGATTAGTTGCAACTTGTGCCTTAAATCAGAGCGGTTAAACTCTAATTATGGATTTTGGACTCTTACAGAATGTACTGGTGAAACTCTTTGAAGAACCTTAGAAACACATCCATTAGCCACTTGACACCTCACTAAGAATAAAGGTTACTTGATTTACTTGGGGCATTGCATTTTTGGGTTAATTTATTTACTCTCCTTCTTTCCTTTCTTCCTTTCCTCCCTCCTTCCTGGCTTCCTCCTTTTCAGATTTAAATAGCACTCTTCCTAAGGAAGTACAAAAACATTCCCAAGGTCATTGTTAAGTAATTAGAGTTAGGTCTTGAATTCACAGCTGATTAATTCTCAAGCCTATGCTATATCCCAAGCTCAGTTTTCAGATTTTTTTTTTTTTTGGCATATGGAAGGAGGAACAGAGGAGTCTTTATATATAGTATTCCTTTTGAAAACACAATTTATATAGATAAGGCACTTTTCTAAGTATAATAAAGTATCCCTTAGTCACAGCATACAATATATACAAACACACACACGTATTATGTAATAATAGGTATAGTGATATGTCTATGTCTGTATCTCTATTTATCTGTTTATCTATCGTTTGTCTGTTTCATGTACTCACACAGTACTCATTCAAGTAAGTCTGAATTGGACAGACTCAAGAGCTAGAAGGCTTATATATTGTGAGAATATAATTTGAGAATATTTGTTTCGAGAGGATTCATTAAACAATATTGTCAAATAGTGTATTTTTATTTTTATGTAATATTTATATCATTATATACCAAGGGAATAACTGTCACAAAATCTGAGAGATCAAGCAATCATTGATTAACTCATGTGTGTAGTCATTTAGCCTACAATTTAGTTACTTACTTTTCTCTAAGCCTGAACTAATTTTGGGGGGGGGGAGGTGAAAGAGGTGATATTTTTTCTGTTAGAATTTTTAACATAGCTACTACATTTATATAAATGCCAGAGTACAAATTTTATTTCATATATCTGATTTCCATAGAGCAGCAGATAAATCATACTATTTTCAGATTCATATGAGCATACAATTTCCCCCCTGTCTTAAAATGGCTATGTTCTTAATTTGAGTTTATCACAAAACAAAGAAAATGAAGTGGTCTTCAGGAGTTTTACACACATATTTTTAAGTAGAAAAGACAAAGGTCATCTCTGACACATGAGTTTAAGTCTTTAGAACAGATTCCATTCTTGGTAGTCAGCTGGAATAGATATACATCCATAGTTATGATTCAAAATGGGGGGGGGTAAGCATATATTGGAAGTTTTACATACCTGTTCCAGGTAGGATCATCAAACCAATCTAATGTATCAAAGACTGTGCTGTTTGTTGAACTTTCCTTGTAGGAGGAAGCCAGGTGCTATGCCACCACAAAAGCTGAAAAATCAAACAAATAAGGAAAGGGTAAATAAATCTAAAGCAAGATAAGAGAATAAGTAGGATACTCAGATCACTAAATTGTGAGATGGGATATTAATTAAATGACAGATTTCAAAAATGGAGATTTATCCCAGCATTTTCCATACATGCTTCATTAAGACATCCTTTTAGTCTACATCTGTTAGCATCCTGCTGAATGAGTGATCCACAACAGTTACTGGGGAAATGACCCACTTGTGTGACCTACCTTCCCACACTGATGCCACATTGTGTGGTCTATGTCTTTTGGTCACATACTCTCAGTTTGAAACTTGCCATAATTAACAGTATTTTATAAGTTTTCCCCCCAAATACATATACATAACATACATATATTCATATTACATATAAATTACAAGGCCATATGCCAGTGCCTTGATTTTGGACTTCCCAGCCTTCAGAACTGTGAGCCAATAAATTGCTGCTAATTATAAATAACCCAGTCTGTGTCACTTTGTTATAGCCACACAAAACAGAGACACTGCTAAGCGTGAGCTTCCCCCACAAGTTTTATAGCAAATAATTTAAGAAACACTCACTTTACCAATTCAGCTTGTTATTTCATGGCAACAAGTATTTGACATTCACTCATCATTTCAGTCAATATTTACTGAGCAAATAATCTGAAGCAGGTATTGGGTTAGGAAAAGAAAAAAAGATAGGGCTTGGTTCCCGTCCTCCAAAAGCCAAGTTTTGTCACGTGGGAGAGGCCAAGTTGGAGCAGATCACCCCAATACAGGGCATGGGGAGCTAAATAACTGCCAGTCCAGAGAAGATACAGGGCAAGATGGTGATGCCACAGAGAAGAGGGCCTTTAAGTTGAGTTTGAATGCTACATAGGAGAGGGAGAGTGAAAGACAGACAAACACAGGAAGATGGGGGCAAGGAGGAAGGAGAAAGAGATTCAGGCAGCATGGTCCAGTGCAAGAAGCTGAGGCAACATGGGATGTTCTGAAAGCTGCATTAATGGGACTCACCACTGCTACAAATGACATGGCAAAACATCCTTTTACAGATTTAAATTATTGCAAATCAGCCTTACAGCACAGATAAAAGCACAAACCCCAAGAATTTCACAGAACTTGAAGCTCTTTCCAAAATCCTGTAAGCACATTATCTTATTTTGGCTTCACAATCTTTCTCCCAGGTGGGACAGTGTGACCTTAGCCGTACCATGTGTCAGGGGAAACTGAAGTTAAGGAACATGCCCAAGGCCACAGAGTGATGTGCAGACTGGGACTAGAGGCTGAAATTTGGGGGCCAGTCCTCCTCCTGCCACAAGGAGAGATATGATGCCAAGATCCTTGAAAAAGTACATGGGGCACAATGAGGAATGGGGTGTGGACATTATAGTCACTGTCCTATTTCATGACAGCAAGTGCTTTGCTGCTGTGTGCTACAAGGGGACTGGGCACAAGGGGACTGTTCCCACTCTCACCCTTCCTGTTTCCAGTTTGATGAATGGAAACATGTGGCAGAAACACAAGATGGTGATTAGGTCCACATTTTTCCACCCTGTCAGTTTCAATAATAGAGCTTTGTACAGCCTTACCGTGGACATATCTGGCTACTGTGTACTGACCAGCAACTATAGAAAACTTAGTAAATCTGTCTGAATCCAGCTGTGAGTCTCAAATTTTCCTGCAGCCTTAATTATTACATAATAATAATTATGTAATAATTATTACATAAACCTTATAGTTTCTGCCTCTGAAGTGCTTTAGATTTTAGCAACTTTACTGGTGCAATTTTGATGCGCATAAGTCAGACTGCCTTGTCTATCAGATGCCAAAGGAGGCTGGTACTCATTTGTTTTGTGGGAAGTGGGGACGGTGGCCATGGACACAGCACAAAGCAGACTTTCCCTGCAAAAATGAAGAAACCTTGTCAATGACACATCCAAGAGAAGACTCATGTAAGGATAAAACAATCTAAAGGAGCTCTTGGAATTCTCCAGAGGATGCAAAATACAGTTGCTGGAGCTGGGAAGACTGCAGAGGATTTTCTCCTTTTCTACTTCCCTCTCTTCCTTTATTTTTCCTTTAAACTGGTGACATGGACCTACGTAGAATGCTTCTTGCTCAGTTCAATTTCTTGTCATGAAGGTGAGAGACTAGAAGATCTTTTGGTAGCCTCCAAATTGCCTTGCCTTATGAAAGAGGTATTTTCAATGCTTTTCCAATTGAGAAACTGTTTACTTGTTACAGGCTTTCCAATACCTTGTAACATAGTAGAAATCACTTTGACTTTAAAGAAGAGTGATTGCTTAAAAAGGCAGCTCCAACTACAAATTCTCTCAAGATAGAAACCAATTTCCAGGCCACAATGAGCAATAATGCTTAGAAAATGGACACCAGGTACGAGACAAAGTCCAAAAGGTGGCACCATTCCTATACATGATGATCTTGCAATGGATGCTTTTGTCTTGCAATTTCTCAACGAACTACACTTGTTACCACAAGAAGTAAGCTTACTGTTCTTGGATAGGATGTAGCAGATAAAAGGTTAACTAAGGTATTGCCTGAAACCAAATCAAAGAAGCAGCAAAACAAATAAAATAAATCTCAGAAACCCAATGGGGGAAAACTTGGATAAGGCTACACACAGCATGCTAGAATGAGCAATTTTTGGAAAAATGTTTATTTTGAGGATGTTTCCCATTTGGTTGTGTGAACACTTGGGGAAATTCATGAGGTCAACAGATCTGACTTTAGTGATTGCAATCTAAGTCAGCACTTGCTGCACAGAGATCAGATCTCTAGAGAACACTGGCAATTGTCCCCTACGGAAATAAATTCTGAGAAAGCAGGATCTAGAAAACTTTGTACCAAAAGAACCTGAATGGGTAACCCATGCACGAAGTTGGGAGTTGGAGGGTTGGTAGATGAAACTAGAGAGGCAAAGACAGAGGGGCGAAGTGATAGTTTCCCATGGTCAGTAACATAGCAGGCATTGATTAAATCACCAAATCATTTATACAATCTTGTGAAATAGATATCACTGTTAACCAATTTACCAGTGAAGAAACTATGTTTTTTTCAGAGCCAAATCCACTTAACATAGAACAGGAAATGGCTCAAGTTGAGATTTGAACCTATGCTTGTCTGATATGTGTTATTTCTCTAATTAAGGCACACTAATTCACAAACAGTGAGCAGTATATGCTTTTTATCTCAATAACAATCAAGAAAATAAATTCAAATCAAAACGAAAATGACATGGATTACATTAACTACAATTGTAAATAACAGAATAAAAATGAAGATGAGACTATTGGAAAATGAACTAATAAATTCATATTTCTGGTGGCATTATAGATGTGTACAGCCCATTGAATCACCAATCTGATTCATACCTGTATTGTCCTTAAATATATTCATATCCTTAGACCTAATAATCCCACTCATAAATTATCCCAAGGGAATTATTCAAATTTGGAAAATGGCATATTTTAAAAGAATGATCCTCATAGCATTCCATGTTGCATATCCTTTATTCAAAAATGCTAGAGACCAGAAGAAGTTCAGATTTCAGAGTTTTCAGAGTCTGGAATATGGAATATTTGTACTGGTTTAGCATCCCTGATCTGAAAACCTGAAATCTGAAATACTCCACCAAAAATTTCCTTTGAGCATCATGCCAGTTGCTCAAAAAGTTTCAGATTTCAGAGCATTTCAGATTTCAGATTTTCAGATTAGGGATATGCAATCTGTATTTATAATAGCTAATAATAGAATATATTTGTTTATACACAGGTAAGAATTTAAGAAAATGTTGGTATATTAATTTCATAGTATATCAGGTAGCCATTAAAGTAATATAATAAGTAGCAATATGGATAATGATAATAAAAGCAGAATATAAAATTGTATGTTCTGATTATAAATATATATATAAAATATATATATGACTAACTAACAGGGTGGTCAGAAAAAAGAAATTAGCTGTACTAGAGCAGACCAATTATAATGTATTAAAAATTGCACCCATTCTCCCAATATAATAGTAAACTATATTCATTTTTAAAAATAAACATTGAATAAAGATAAAGACACAGAAATATTAAAAAAAAACCCACACTTGATATATGTAGGGTATGTGTTTACATGGTTAAATAATTTCTAGCATATACAATGTTGTTTTGTTATATCATTAACTATTTGATAGTAGAGACAGGGGGAAGGTGATACACTTAGTATATATAAACACATATGCACAGAATGATGACAATCCATTTCTTATAATAACAGTTCACGAAAAAATAAGATTACAATAACAGGAAAATCTGTTGACAGTATTGCTATTGTATTTGATTTTATTTTTTTGTGTATGAAAGAAAGTTTATTGAATTAGAAAACAAGGGAAGGCTTGATATGGCTAAGAAAATTGGCCTTGGAGCTGTCATTTTGTCCACCCAGCAGGGTGTATGGGACTCGTGACATTTTTTTGTTTTTGTTTCCATCCTTGTTCTGTGCAGGCTGGGAAGTGACGATGCCCGTTTTGAGGTGAGCATGGCCAACGACAGTTGCAAAGTGCACCGTTTCGATCCCAGCGTCAAGTGGGCTCATGTTCTGGAGGGTCAGCGCCTTTGGTATCACCGTTTGTCCATCGACTGGCGGGACCCCAATCCAGCTGTTGCCACCCCAAAACCCACATAGCAACTCCGGAAAACTGGGAAGCATTTTGAATGAATTTGGTCATCATAAGGTGAGATTTTTCATTTGATTTCATACTTAGATAAAGTGAACAAACCCACAAACTTTTTTAAAAATGCAAACCAAGGATAACAACATTGGCATTGGATAGTTGACGGTCCAGTTTTAATCTTACTAATCACTCAAAATTATTTATGGAGTCAACTCTGTAAACATAAAGATTTGGCAAAGATATGAATATTTAAATTGATTTGGAGATTTTGGTTATTGTTGAGTAATGCTGAAGTCCTGGCCAACACTGAGCAAGAAGACTGAGAAACTTACTTCTGGCATAGGCTGAAGAATACCATTTCTGTTTGGCAATTATTTAAAATTTTCAGAAAGAGCAAACTACTTATGTTGACCTCTAACACAAAAAGGAATCAGAGCCAGGTTTATGTTTGTAAGAGATTGCTTGTGCATTGTTTCTCACTGTTATAACATATGTCTCATGTTTATCACTATTTTGCACCTCTAGGTTCTTAAAGCTCGGAAAATATGTGTAGCTTTGATAAAAATCTACTTTATAAAATTGAATGAACATTATGTATTTCATATAATGATGTCAAAGAATGTCAAATCTCTATAAACATTTTATTGCGAATGGACAGCAAAAATGGAACTGAATCTTTGCACTGTGTTCCTTGAAAGCAATTTTTAGTGTAGTATACCCAAACGAATTGCATTCTGTTGGCAGATACTAGAGTTCTCCTCAAAATGGCTGCGTGAACAGCAGTCTCTTCCACTCTGCATTACAGATTTCACCTGCTCAGATTCTCTCCACCCCATTCCTATCCCTTCTCTGGGGGAGGAGGGAGCTAAAGAAAGTGGCTGAGCTGCAGAATCCCCCACTCCTTCATGCTCCGCCTTAAGGCATGAGGCCATGTCCCCAGCAGGGTGTCCTCTATCTCTGGGAAGCCATCCCTTCTTTGGTCTTTGGCTGAGTAGGAAGAAGGTGCATTTGAAGAAACACAAACTAAGTTTTGGCTGCTTGCTTCTGTCTCCTGTAGGAATAGGGGTGAGCTAGCGAGTGTTCACCACCCAACTCACACACTGCCCTATCCACATCTCTCTAGTCTTGCTGTCATGCCTGGTTTTAGGCAGTAAATTCCCAGCATCTACAGCTCCAAAATATCTCCTATCTTTAGACATGAGATGAGGGTGGGGAAAGTGCATTGCCCACCCCCTGGACTAATAGTTCTTGGAAAACAAAGCGACTCCCTAAGTTTACAAATCCTACAGATCATTAGAAATTCACAAACCCTTGCCCTATTCTCTGAATTATGTTTATACAAGCCTGTATAAAAATGCAACACAAAATTAAATGTAATTCAGGCACTGTTCAATTTCTTTTGAATAAGTTAGCCTATCTTTTAGCCTTCCTCTCACACTTTTTTTTTCCTGTGTGTGTGTGCATGCATGTGTGTGTAGTGGAAAGAAAAAGGCGAGGTTTAAGTGAACTCAGGAACAGATAAAAGAGTCTGTGTATATCTCGAGATTTTGAATATCTTCTCTGACCTATGGCGCTGGACTCCTTATCCATCTGGGTGCCCCTGGCCCTGCTGACATTTATAGTGAGGTTCACCACTTGCATGCATGCCATCAGCATTTCACTGACCTATTGAGGTTAGGTAGACATCTCTTAAACTCAGCTTCATCTTGCCTCCGGCTGACAATGAGGCCTTTTCCGAGGTCTGGCTGTGATGTCCATGCAGCCCTGGAGTGCTGCAGCCTTCAGGGCAGGGCTGCCTTCACCCCTGTGATGGCATCCCTTCCTCACTGCCAAGTCCCCCAGCTATCCCAGGGTCCTATCTATGCCACGCCAGAACTTAAATTCCAAGGCTTTCCTCTGACTGACCAGGCTGAACGCCCAAGTTCACTACGATGTTGGTAGAGCGATACATGTGAAATATTAATAGCTCCCTGTCCTGGAGCATACTTCACTTTCACTAATATACCTCTCCATTCTCTGGGATAAAACTCCAAGTTGGGAAAGCTGGGAGGCACAATCTAGACTACCTCATCTTTGTCCTTTTCAGTCATTCTTGTTCTGCAGAATTCCCCAAACTCAGCAAGGGGGCTTGTTTTTCCTTTTCTGCCTTAGTGTCATATTTTATTAGCACCAGAGAGTGAGCCAAACAGTTTTCTTCTATACAATATGCCTTGGCCCATGATTTTTAAAAATCCGGAAAATTCTTTCTCAAAAACTAACCTAAATTTCCACTTACAGGTATGACAGAGTAAGAACTATGACCTACTTCCCTCCTACCTCCTCAACAAAACAAAACAAAAAAGAAAAAAAGTCTCTAGAAAACCATACAAAATATATGAAATAACTGCTTTCAAGAATAAGGCTGTGACAAATGAGAGAAGGGAAACCTACACCTGGCTTTTTATTTTGGAGAAACTTCTGGATAGCGTGCAGAAAAAGAAGAACCCAAGCTGAATTTGGTTGCTTCACTGATTTGAAGAAATGGTGATCAGAGTTTGAGGTGTCCAGTTATCCTATGGTTAAGATGCTCAAATTAATTATTAGGGAAATGCAAATTAAAGCCACAGTGAGATACTATCACGTAGCCATGAAAATAGCTAAAAGCAGACCAGCTGACTATAACTATGTTGACAGTGATGTGGAACAACTAGAATGCTCATACACTGCTGGTGGGAATGTAAAATGGTACAACCACTTTGGAAAACACACAGTGGAAGTTTATTATATAGCTAAACATGTACTTTATAGATAGCTGAGCAATTATACTCTTAGCTATTTAGCCAAGAGACATTAAAAATATATGACTACACAGAAACTTGTACATGCATGTTGTTCATAGCATCTTTATTCATAATCACCCCAAACTGGAAAAAACCCAATTGTCCATCAGATGGAATGGAGGAGCAAATCATGATACTGTCTTGGAATCAAATTTTTAAAATGTGATTAAAAAGGATGAACTAATGATATTCACAATATCATGTAAAAATTTCAAAAATATGCTGTGTCAAAGAAGCTGGACAGAAAAATTCTTATATGATGCCATTTTTATAAAACTCTAGAAAAAAATCATATAATCTATAGGGCAGAAAGCAGAACAAAAGTTGTCTGGGGCTTGGGTGGGCGTAGAGTGTATGTAAATTAACTAGGAAAGGATATAAGAAAACTTTTTCTGATGATGGAAATGCATTATGGATTGACTTAGTGGTAATAACATGGTAGATACGTTTCTCTAGTCTCATTCAACTATACACTTACAATGAGTGTTTGCTGTTGCATATGCATTATACTTCAATACAGTTGACTAAAATAAAACCTTTCCTGGCTTCTTATTGTTTTATAGTGTCAGAGCTGCTCTCTTAAAATCTAACATTTTAGTTTTAAAAGTCATGTATTAAGGCATGAATTTTGGTATATTCAGAAATATTTTTGTCTTGCATTTGTTTTCAAATAACCAGGTGTTTGTGGGAAAGGGGTTCCACATGGGAGAAACAAATTGGTCAATTATTATTAATTACTGAAACTGAGTGAAAGGTACAGAGGGTTCAGTATATTATTCTCTCTTCGTTTTGAATATGTTTGTAACTTTTTATTTAAAAAGTTTCTAAAATATAGTGGATTGTATTTTTTAAATTAAAATATTTTAGTAGTAGTATATTAGACTTAGGTGTCTATTTTAACTTCCTCCTGTCCACACTATTATCCCTTGATCATGTGTAAAATCTATCTGGCTCTGTCTTGTTTTTTCTATGCCCAAACTAAATTTAGTTTTTTCTTTTTATCTCTTAGTCAAAAGGGCCTTTTATATTAGAATCAACTTGGGTGACATGTACAGGTCAAGACCTGACCTATTTGAGGAAAATTAGTTAAATCTATGAGTCTGGTTCTTTATTTTAAATAATAATGAATTTCTATGCTCTTAAAATTTTCATCCAGCAAAGTACTAAAAAAAAAAAAAAAAGAAAGAAAGAAAAAAAGTAAAACCTGGCCTGCCGAGATAAGCCCCTTTAGGAACGAATGAAACAACAACATGTAAAGAAACACCACTTTGTTAATTGAGCGAATAATAAGTTGCCTCAATAAGCTGTCTGAAACAAACAGAACAAAGAAACCAATTCAACACAATGAAGACAAAGAACAGGAGAGTTATAAAACATATAAAAAGGAAAGGACATTGGACTTAATTATTTTCACCCTACCTTTCCCTTTTAAGGCATTAGAATTCTTGCCTAACTTCAGGGAAAGTTGGCTCCCAGCTCACAGTCACATGAGTAGGGTTTGTGTCCAAGCACCGAGCCTATCTATTCCTGACTGGGCACCAAGTGTCCACAAGCTCCACACTGACAGACTGAAGCTCAGGGTGAAGTCAGTCAGGACAGAAATTGATCACGGATGTAGAAGACAGTTTTCAACTATGTAAGGGAGGGATGCCCTTTAAAGAAATTAATGTCCCTTTCGGTTTCTTAGCGCTGTATCAAATGGAATATGGCATTTCCCCCTGATCCTATTATCCCTACAACTACTTGTTCTTTCTCTGCAAAAGACCCCAAACTGCCTTTCTAATGAGCAGGACTAGACAAAAACAGGAACCAAAAAACCACGTCTTAATGAAGACCAAAGAACCTGAGCTTCTGCAATCCAACTCTGATGTGATAAATTGGAATTCTGTTCTCCAGAAACAAACACATGATGGATGAGCTGAGAATTCTTTTTATTGTTAACCTAGAACAGTAAAGCACCAGAATGTTTAAGCCCTACCCAGGCTGTAGAGAGGCAATGCAAAATTCTATTGCTGTAGAACTCTATTTCTTCTCTAGACACATTCTTTTACACTTTAACTATTTTTACATTTTATTTTTTTTTTTTTTTGAGACAGAGTCTCGCTTTGTTGCCCAGGCTAGAGTGAGTGCCGTGGCGTCAGCCTAGCTCACAGCAACCTCAAACTCCTGGGCTCGAGTGATCCTTCTGCCTCAGCCTCCCGGGTAGCTGGGACTACAGGCATGCGCCACCATGCCCGGCTAATTTTTTGTATATATATCAGTTGGCCAATTAATTTCTTTCTATTTATAGTAGAGACGGGGTCTCGCTCTTGCTCAGGCTGGTTTTGAACTCCTGACCTTGAGCAATCCGCCCGCCTCGGCCTCCCAAGAGCTAGGATTACAGGCGTGAGCCACAGCGCCCGGCCGATATTTTTACATTTTAAATATGGTTTCTTGTACTTTACCCCAAGGGCAATGCAGTGTCATTGGCATGCTTTGAGTAGGAAAATAAAGTGATAGAGACAGTCTTTATATAAAAGGTATTTGAAAGCAATGCTCAGACAAGACATAAAGGGCAAGGGACTCAAGAGGTGGGGGCCAAATCAAATTTTAAAAGTGTGTTTGACCTTAAGTGATGAAGAAAGAACATTTCCAAGTAGTGGTAAACTCTCAATAAAATTAGGTGACATGGAGTCTGCACAGATTCCCAAATATCAAAGCAATGCAACACAAAACACCTACTGCATATTGCTTTTAGTTGTAGAAGCAACACAAAAGAGTTTGTGATAGTTACAAAGGTACAAGTGTACACAGAAGGATAAGTTCAATTCTCACCAGGAGTGGGAAGATAAGGGAAGACAAGACAGAGAAAGCTGATTTGTGTTGGATACTAGAGAGCGGGGTAGGGTTTTGACATGAAGACTTTGAAGACAAGGGGATTCAGACACAGAGAAATACAGGAACACACCCGGAACCCTGCAGCACAGAACTATCCAGGCATATACACTTATGGGAGGTGGCGTATGCAAAGGTGAGGGGCATTTTTTGAGAAAAGCACTGCTCCCCTTTGGGCTTCAGTGTCTTCCTGGAGTTCTAAATTTTCGTGGTTTGGATTCACACTGAAGACCTGTCAAAAAATTGAGTGACAATCAGAGTGTAAGTGATAGGGCTGAGGTCATGTGATCATGGGAACCAGTTACAGTGTGGGGCCGGGAAGACGGATGAGCCCTTAGGGGACACCTGCAAGGGTCACAGCACACAGCCACCGACACGTAGGCAGAGCTAGAGGTGACATGCAAGGGACATTTAACTAGACTTCTCAACTGGATGGACAGAAAAGAAAATGGAGATTATTCACATATTTGTATAATGCCAAGGGACCAGAGGAATAGTAATTCTTGAAAGAGTAAAAGAAAAAGGAAAGTGTCTTTGTGGCGTGATACAGGTGTATAAATTTTAGGCAAGATAATAGTAAATGAGTCTGGGTTTTAGGGATGCTGAGTTTGGTGAGAGGGTGGCTCTATATCTTCACTGATATAAACAATCAGTGACACAGAAATTAAGCCTTGAAGAGATCATTTCAAGATGGAAATATACAGATGACCAGCTGCATAACAGCAACAAGAGAGATTTGAGAGGAGAGGTGCAGAATAGGAAGAAAAGAGAATGTGTCTAATGGGAGAGGCAGAGAACTCACTCTCAGGAAATAATAACGATTTCTTTCAGGTGGCAGGAGTTGGAAAAGAAAAATCTAGCCCCAAACCTAAGAAATAACAGAAGAAGGTGGAAGAACACAGGATTCTGAGATATGACTGATGGCGACGCCAAGAAATACGTAACAACTGTCTCAAATTCTAAGAAGTTTCCAAGGAGATGAACCAGGGGGAAAAAAAGTAGCTTAGGTTCAAAAGGAGAAGGGTCCACTGATAACCTTTAAGACAGTGTCTGGGGACAACTAAGGGGGAGGTGCAAAGCGGCGTTGAGTGCAGGATGAGAAGGACCAGAGGGAAACGCACTCAAAGCTGAGAAGCCGGAGCTCCAGGAGGCAGGACAAGGTCTGGGGACTGGAGGAGACAGAGCCCGCACACAGGGGCACTTGGTGTCGTGGATGAGTCAAAGGAGACAAGGAGGTGAGGTCAGGAAGAATGGGTTAATTCGTTAAGAAAAAAGTTCAATTTTTAATGTTGGAAATGCCAGGGTGAGAAGTCAGGCTTAAAGGACCAACTGAGAGGGAGAATGGAGAGGCCAGGTGGAAAAAGGGAATGTCCCAGCAGAAGGGACATCTGTTCCCCAGAGATAGGAGGCGTGAGGAGAAGACGCGGGCACAGGTGGACCTGTCCCAGGTTCTGGGGTGCAGACGTGTGGGCCTCTAGGTTTCTCCCAGGAGCAGGTGATGGGTCATCCAAGAGAACACTGGTTTGAGGGCAGGGTTTAGAATTTGGGTCAGGAAGGGAGACTGGACTTTTGGCAAAGCCACTGCAAAGCGGCGACTGAGACGTTGTGAAAGGTAGACTGGAAGTGTGTGGAGAAGATAAGAAAACCTACGTTGATAATGGGCCTGGTCCACAAAGCTTCTAGATTTTTCCAGGAATGACTGGCAACACTGAAACATGAGAAGAGAAACCCTTCCGGGGGTCACAAGAGAGCTCAGGGAGGACAGAAGGCGTGAGAGAAGCTAGAGTCTCAGAGAGGGTGGTACCCAGGGAGGCTGGACAAGTCCCTGGTACGGCCAGAAGGGGACTCCCTGTCTCAACAGGAGACTGACTATGAGGAAGAAATGGGGCCCAGAATCCATGAGAAGAGAGTCACAAGATGGCGGCAGGTGGGGGGGGAGAAATAAAATAAACTTTCAAAACTGTACAGGCCATTCTTACAAAGAGACAAGGGAACTTTTCTACATTTCACAGAATAGAAAATGAAAAGGTTTGGAAAGTAAGTATTTTGGATATATATATATATGTATAAATAGAAGGCCCCATTAGTTCTAGGATGAAAGACCAGTCTGCCTGTAACTTTTATGCGAAATCACAAAGAACAAGGCCACGTACAAGCAGAAAATCTAAAAACACTTTCGATACTATTGAATCAGTGACAAATCAAAGACGGAACGGAAGCTGGTTTCCTTCCCAGGCTATGCACATGCACTGAGAGAGCTGAATCTAACAGGACGACTTGCACGGAGGTGTCACTTTCTGCCCGGAAGAACTTGATGTAAATATTTGCAGGCAAAGAGGGTTCTTAGATGCTGCATTCTGATCTCATAAAAATAGTTTTTGAGATAAAGACTAAATTAGAATTTTGGTAATTTTTACTTCTCCGTGGGGGCCAGAAGGAAGACCCAGAGGATAAATTTCAGTATCACATTTGTGAAACTTTGGTTTTATGAAGAAAAAAAAATTAACATTTGTTTTCTTCAAAAAGTTGTTTTGATATTAAAAAAAAAAACAAAAAAACCAAGATTTTATCCTACTGGTCCCCTAACCTGGTGAAACCATCAGAATTTCCCAGAGATTTCTTTAAAGGAGCAGATTGCTGGGTTCAGGAGGCCTGCAGTAAGGCCTAGAAATCTGTATTTTTTAAAGTCTCTAAAGGAATACTGAAAAGTGGTAAGGACATACTATAATTAACAAAGTCAAAATAAATATGCTTAGATTTGCACTGCACAAAATTTAAGAGTACATTAGCATTTTTCAACTCCAGCCTCAGATATAAGACTAGCTTGTTTCATTTGGGAATCAAATATGCAAAGCTTTAGTTTTAGTTGTTCTGCCTTAGAAATACAAATAGGTCTAAAAATAATTGCACAGCACACTAAAATTAATTTCCTGTGTATAGTCTTCCCTTCTCTTACGATTGCAGCCCTCCTGACTATTATGGCATTGAAATGTGATGAGGTCTTCGGTGTGTCTGTCACAGGAAGCGCTCACCTTTCCCTCTTCCAGGGATGTGGGGCAAGAGAAAGAAATGGGAGTGTGTGATGTGAAGGACAGGGATCCAGGAGGTTAGCAAACTGTCGACAAAATCCAGGTGTTAACTCTTTCGAGTTACCTGAGAAGATAAAAGCTGGTAAGTTAGCTGAGGTCAAAGTCAAAGCTTTCGTGGTGATCTGCGAATACAGGGAGTCGGGCAGACAATGTGCAAAACAGAGAGAGCGAAAAAGCAAGGAGCCACCAGAGCACACAGTGGGTGACACACACCCCCTCTGCCCTGGCGTCAGAGCTGCCCCAGCACCAGGACAACACTGCCTACCGCCTAACACCTTCTGCCTCCCAAACCAACAAATGTACCCGAGAGATTAAAAAATAATAAGAAGAAAATAAATAAAAACCAACCAACCAATAACAACAAAAAAACCCAAATCACCAAATGAACACTACTGCCTTTATTAATGGCAATTGTAAAAAAAAAACAAACAAAAAAAAACTAATTAACTTGAGTTCGTCAATAATGAGACTTGTATTTAGTGAGTACCCATCCTGAAGGCTGGCTGGGGCACAATTGTGGGAACCAAATAAACATACTTTCTATATTCATGGGTTATTTCGAGAATTTCCTATGTATCGGGGCTGATATTGTTTTTAAGCTACAATTCAGTTGTGCTACACTCAAAAGCAAAATCAAGATACTCCCAATATTTTACCAAAACTTGAATAGGGCACTATCAGTAACCCAATCAAGAACATTGCAAAATGTCCTGACAAAAAGCATTTTGTCATCTATATCGTTTAAGTTAATTTTATTTCCCAGGGTTAAAAGCTTTCATAAAATATCCTACAGAGATCATGTACAATCATTTTAGAGAAAAGACTGCACCAATCTCATTTCATAGCCATTAAAGCCCATGGATGAAAGACTGCTCCTACTTCTGCAAGGCAGGTCTACAATCATTGCTAGACCACATGGCTTTTCAATCAGCTGGCAAGTAGGCGTTGTATATTTGCAACACTCTCTAAAACAGTGGCTTCCAAAGATTTTGACTTCTTTTCCACAGTAAAATATATTTTTTTTGAATATTCCTTGTGTGCACATATATTTATTATATGTATTTTATATTGTAAGCCAGTGCACCCATACACATGCACACATACACACAGAAACATACAGAAACACACACACACACAGGTATCTAAAAGTATCTAAAACTGAAACAGATGTTTCCTGAAACAATATTTATTCTCACAGTGCACAGTGTGCTTAGATACAATCTATTCTATTCTATTTTTTAATTAGTAGACTTTATTCTTTAAGTGTGGTTTCAGGTTTGCAGAAAAGTAGGACGGAACTATAAAGCACACCCATAAACTTTTTCTCCTCCCTTCCTACCATCTGGCACAGTTTCTCTCATTATTAACATCTTGCATTCATGTAATACATTGGTTATAATTAACAAACCAATACTCAATTATTATTATCAACTGAAGTGCATAGTCTACATTAGAGTTTACTCTTTGTGTTGTGCACTCTATGAATTTTGACAAATGTATAATGACATGTATCCACCATTGCAGTCTCTACCAATAGTTTCACTGTCCTAAAAATATGCTATGTTCCACCTATCCATCCCTCTCTCTCCCCAACCCCTGGCAACCCCTGATCCTGTCTACTGTCTCCATAGTTGTACTGTTTCTAGAATGTTATATGGTTGGAATCATACAAT
Source organism: Microcebus murinus (assembly GCF_040939455.1). Taxonomy (NCBI): domain Eukaryota; kingdom Metazoa; phylum Chordata; class Mammalia; order Primates; family Cheirogaleidae; genus Microcebus; species Microcebus murinus. The sequence goes on along the minus strand of NC_134122.1, from coordinate 46,958,846 downwards.
ATGTAGCCTTTTCAGATTGGGTTCTTTCACTTACAAATATGCATTTAAAGTTCTTCCATGTCTTTACATGGCTTGATAGCTCATTCTCTCTGTTACTGGATGTATTCCATAGTATGGACATGCCACAGTTTTATTATTTCTTTCTATTTTATTAAATAATTAGAGTATGAACATGGTAAACTGATTTCAGAACCTATTCATATCCATAATTTGGAAAATATTACCTAAAATATATTGTTAGGTGTTTGCTAAACTACAAAAGAGAAGAAAACTTGGTCCATACCACATGTGTGAGATTTTTAAAAACAAAGGGGTAATAACAAAACAAAAGTTAACAACAAAATAAAACAACAGTAGAAGAGATATAACAAAATAGCAGTTCCTTAGCATTGTCGAGGACTAAGAAGAACTGGTTAAGTTCCGGGATGAAACTCTTTACAAACATTTCTGTCACTTGGTGATCATAAGAACCGGGCAAGTTATTTTATATGCCTCAGTTTCCTCATAGGTAAAAGTTATAAAATAGTAACTTTTATCTCACTAGATTCTTATGAGAAGTAAATGAAATCATGGACACATGCTAAGAAGAGTATCTGACATATAGTAAATTTTCAACAAATATTAATATGTTATTATCATTATTACTAACTACTCGATGCTTCATGCTTGTCTGGAATCTCTTAAGACCACAATAAATATCTTTTAAAAGACTGAAAGACTGTAATTTTCACAGGTTTATTTGGTCTGAGAAGCTTCTTAGAAGAGCCAAGACATGAGCCTTGAAGAATGTGTGTCATTTCGTAAGTGCAGAGTAGAAGCAGGATGTAGGAGGATGAGGGGACAGCAAAATACTAGGCTGAAAAGTACACACACAAAAGTAGCATTTGGGGGATAGTGAACAATTTGGTTAAAGAAGAGAGTTAGAAGTGAGGAATGAGAACCTTACCCTGGGCTGCCTTTTAGAGATCACTGATGATCTTTGCAAATGACAGACATTTGAACCTCTTTTTTAATGGGCATGAAAGCAAGACCTCAGTTACCTATGCAGAAAGAATAACGTTTTAATGACTTCAGGCATCCACTGCATGTAATGTGTTAACTTCTCTTCCACTCGTGTTGGAACGGTACTAGTCATGTACCATCCTTGGGAGAATAGACTAGATATACTCAAATGGTTTTGTGTGTTCTGTGGTTCAGATGATGAACTCTAAACGGGAATGTTTACCTGTTGTCCAACAGGGTAGGCACTTGCTCTGTGTGACTGTTTCCAGTATAAATTTGAAACAGAGAATGAAAATTTCCTTTACTCAGGTTATGCTAGTTACATTTCAAGTGCTCAATAACCACAAGTACTTAGTGGCTACTGCACTGGACAGCACAGATGTAGGACATTTCTGTCACCATAGAAAGTTCTCTTGTGGGGGTTGGGCATGTGCAGAGATAGAGACGCACCTGTGAAAGGGAGGGATGGGATGGGAGCTGGAGGTGACAGACAGAGAGGGGAAGGGGAAGTAGAGTTCATACCAAAAGAGAAAAGACTGTCAGGTCCTTACTGAGAGGGGACGGCTCCAGACAAGAGGAAGATATGACAGTTATTAGAAATATCGGGAACAACTGAGGTAGCAAGACCCCGGGCAAAAGAAACTACTGGCAGAGAAGGGGCTGATGTACAGGTGAAGAAGAATTTCTTTCTCCCCAGAAACATAAGGAGCAGAGAGCATGTGCAAACACAGAGAATGTGAAGGAAGATGTAAGAACTCATACCTGTGAACCCTGGGTGAGAGGAAAAACAACCATGGAGAGTAAAGAAGTTAGACTGGACCACTGTTTTCACAAAGTGGGCATGGAAGAAATGCACTTACTAAAAATCAATCAGTAAAATTATTCTGAAGAAGCTCTGAGAGGATGGTCTTGAAGGTATACAGATGCTTTTTATGACTTTGCAACTTTTAGGGGCCAACATCTTTTTTAATTTGTATAGTCATTGATCAGTCAATTATTATTATTTATTGGGTCCCAATATACCAGGTATTCTAAGCAAGCATATGATCAAGATGGAAAACTTGCACTTACAGAAAGGACCTTGAGGACAATATAACCGAGTGCTAAATTACAGGGTACAATTTTGAAATGTTATCTTACATTAGGTATAGCCAGCCCCCAGCCTCATGTTGTGACTCGTGGCTCTTGTGCCTTTTGTAGACATCACAAATCAATCCTGATTCCTTCTGGTTGAGGCCAAAGAAGCCCTGAGATGCTTTCCAACACAGCACCCACCATTCAACCTACTAGTAAGTATGAGACATACAAAGTATTTGTATATCTTGTATAAGTAATACTAGAATTACATTGTCATTCACACAGAGGAAGCCCATGGTAATGCTACAGATCTATTTTGATAAATTCGCTTTATTGCTTGAAGCCCAAAAGTCAATCAGCACTCAGATTAAAAAACTAGTCTCAAATTTATTAGATATTAAACACTGAGTGTCAGGAACTTTTCCTATTTGAGAGATAGAACCACCACAAAAGCAAATTATAAGTGTCAAATTAAAATTAACAAGAAGGGGCACAGAACAGACTGCTTTAAAATAGCCCCAATAAAGTATATTCCATTGTTCTCAGATTTTTAAAGAAATTCTACAATAACATAGCTGTCATAGTGAAAAAAAAAAAAGATTAAACATTGCAATGTCTCTCCAAAGAATAGTAAAGGAATGATGTAGATATATTAATTATATAAGGGACAAATGAAACCCACAAAGTAATCAAGGGCTTTAGAGACAGATGATGTTATTATGTGATTGTGTTTTATTTTAAAAGGTAACATACCAATGTGAACGTTTTCTGAAGTTCAGTGATTTGCCTGTCCATATTTCAAATTATAATTCAAAATGGTATTAAAGTGGTTTTATCATGAGATTTAGTAGCTAAAATATATTTCTGACTGAAGAAAAAAGATGTCAGTGAATAAAGAGGCAATTAAGGGAAAAAGAGCTTCTCAAAGGCCTGTGGTCACCCCAACCATGGGAAGTAGTTCCTACGAGCTGGTGATTTTCCTGTTTCGAGTCATCAGGGTGCATCTCTGCTGGGCCTACCTTGATAGCCCTGCTTCTTGAAGCCAGGCTCTGCAGGGGAAAGAAACTGATAGGGTTGTTGATTGTACCTTGGTATCTCTAAATTGACCTAAACATTGCAAACTGAGTGCAAGAATATTGAGTATTGTTTCCATTTTCCTCAACATGCTTATGTAAAACTGGATCATTCTACAATGGCAGTGATGTAAAGAGAGCATTAGGACACTTCAAGTATTCCAGTTCCTCTTCATGCTCCACTGTAAAATGGGTATCTCCAAAATAGTTCTATGCAATATAATGTCATTAGATAGAATTTTATTAGATTTGAAATATTATATACATATACAGATATACATGTTGGTTCAAATGCAGCTGTTGGCTTTTCTTGGGAAGGGTCCATGTTTATTCTAAGATTAGGTCCTTTCTACCAGTATAGTGTTATACAATATCCTTCCCTTTTTTCTTAAAAAGGCTGACAACAAAGATTAGTTAGTTGCTTTTCAATGGCCTTCATTTTCAAAACCAATAGTTCATAATTTTGTATCAGACCCTAAATGATTTTGAAATCCAAATATTTGAAAAACATTGATATATGAGAAAGTAACTTTTTAATACAAATAATCAGCATGTATTTCAAGGAATATATATATATATTTTGTAAATAAAACACAGAAGTTATAAAAGTAAAGTATAATAACTCTGATTATAAAAATATTTTTAATAGACCGGTAAGGTGGCTCATGCCTGTAATCCTAGCACTCTGGGAGGCCAAGGCGGGCAGATTGCTTGAGCTCAGGAGTTTGAGACCAGCCTGAGCAAGAGCAAGACCCCGTTTCTACTAAAAATAGAAATATGAGTCTCTAGTAAAAATAAAAAACCCAGCCGGGCTTCGTGGGGTGCATTGTAGTCCCAGCTACTTGGGAGGCTGAGGCAGAAGGACCCCTTGAGCCCAGAAGTTGGAAGTTGCAGTGAGCTACGAAGATGCCACTACACTCAACCAAGGGGGACAGAGTGAGACTCTGTTTCAACAACAACAAATAAGGAAACAGAAAAATATTTTAATAATATCTTTTTTAACTCTAATATAAGTAGTATTGTTCATTATGAAGAATGTAAAAAAAATAAATAAAAATCATTAATATTCCCAACACTAAAATTTTTATGTCAGTTCTTTTTCTTTGCGTTTTCTTAATATTTATTTTTACCAAAAGAGCAATCAACTGACATTAAGTCGATTGCTTATTACATATTACTTGGGAAGTCGTTAGACAGACTGTCCGTACACAGGAAGCATTTCAAGATTACAGTAACATTATGCCTGATTGTGCAGGACAATGAACCAACTTTAGAGAAAAAAAGTCATGTGGACACCAAAGTTTGATTAAAAGTGGGATGAAGGCAGCTAATCCTTGGCGTAAAGAATTACGCTAGGGGAGAGAGCTGCCGCAAAGCCACAGGCACAAGGACATCCAAAACATGTTTAATTTTGGACTCTGTGAAGGTATGTTGAAACCAGGGAGCTCCAAAAGCAGGGATACATGGAAGTAAGATGATCTCCCATTCAACAGATGGAAAAAAACCCTAACTCAGCCAACAGTCCAGGAGGTCAAAGAAGAGACTAAAGTTTCTGATGCAGTTTTGAGCTCTATTGTTAGGTCTTGCAAGTTTTTGTAAGAAATGAGAAACAGTTTGACTTTAATTTGCTTGGCCTTTTGGCCTGCAAAAATACTAAGGCAGGCTGACATTTCGGCTACAAATTTTGCAGCTGTGTAATCACTGGGGTCTGGGAGACCTTACTATACTTGGTTCATCTCTTGAATTCCTTTTGAGATCAAGACAATAGAACTTATAATTAGCAAACTACCATAAGTCTTTGAGTATGACACATGAATAGAACTCTTCCTTTTTCTCTTTCCCTGAACAGGAACATAAAAATAGAACAAGTAACTAGTGTATTTGCACTTCTAATCACATCAACTTTTAAAAAATATATAGCTAAAGACGAAATTTGGCAAGAACAATGTCCAGTAGGGGGTGATTATTTTTATTTTCCTATAGTATCGAAGCTTCTTGTTGACATGAAAAAGTCAATGTGAATCTATCATAAAGGTATTTTTTTTCCAAATTGCTGTCCTTTCCTTTACATTCCCAGTATTACAAATCCACCTCAGGGCCTTATTATTTTTCCTGGGGAAAATATGCTGTTCTGAGATGAGGATCTCCAATATAAGTTACACAAGTTCCAAATGCGGGTTTCATTCATTCATTTATTCATTCATTGTTGTCCAACACCTAGTAGGCACTAGGTACTGAGCTAAGTTTGCTCTCACTATCCTTATGTTCCATTTGAAAGATAAAGACACTCGACTTTATGCATATATATGTGCATATATATTTACACACATATGTTTTAATACCCCATTTTATGTTATTTGTGTGATACTACAAAACATATTATTTTATTTAATTGAATAAATATATTTTACTTTGTTTTAACGTTGTTTAGAGCATTGGTTCAGATGCTATGATATAATGTGGTAATTAATGTCACTTCCCAATATAAAATCTCATTACAGTCAGTCAGTCTCTGCAGATGTTAGTTCTCAAATGTGCCCATGCACACACAAAATCTCCCCTCACCTTTAGTGAAGTCAAAATGAATCTAGTTTTTTTAAATATATCAGCTTCCAATGAAATGCTGGTCCCTGGCCACACCATCAGTCTTTAATTGGCTTCCATTCTTTTATAAATTAAATTTAAAATTTTGCCTCTATATCACAAATCACTTTTTCTCTCTGAATCTTCTTTAGAAAGTCAACAATTTCTGTGGCACCCTCCCTGACACTCACTCATACTTCTTTTTCCCCCTTTACACTTATTTGCAAAGTGCTAAGAATTTCGAGTGCAATTTCTTTTTTCTTTTTTTTTATTTGCACAACAATCATGTCCAGCAAGGTGCTTTATTTGCTCTCATTTTGCAGAAAGAAACTGAGATTTAGAGAGGTGAAATAATAACCCCTAACATTGCCAGGCACAACATAAATGTAAGCAGGTTTGACTCTATGAATTTTACAGTGTTCTCATTCATGCTCAGCCCACCTGGGAGAAGGATTGTTTTATAGTTTTTGTGTTACGGAAGAGGCGCCCAGGCAGGAAGGACTTTGTCCCTTGACCCAGACTTACATGTCAGTTGCTGACAGAGCTGGAGTCCCAGATCAGGGGCCTGGGCTCCTGATCACAGTCTCACAGCTGGAAGGAAGGCGGCTGGGCCAACGCACAGAAGGCTGTCCGCAAACAAAGCCCCTGCGCTCAGTACTATGCACTCAGCTTGCTTTCTTCAGAGCCATCCTCCTAAATCCAAAGGACTTTTAAAACTCTTTACCTAATGTGAATTCAATGGAGCACAGGACCACAGTGCCCCACTGCCCAGTCCCGTGTAGGTGGGAAAGGAAGTAATAATCTGAGCACCACTTCCTTTTCCGATCATTGTTATCTATTTGTGCACCAGCATCTGTGCCCATGAGCTGTGCCTCCCTCCTTGCACCTGCCCACGGCCAACCCATCTTGCATGACCTTTGCTCTTGCGATGGCCCCCTTTCTCAGCCATCATCAGTTTCTCCTTCCTTCCTCAACTATTTCCATCATTGCACCAACAGGCTTTAGTATCTCCTAGCTTCAGAAAGCCCTCACTTGGCCCCAGGTCCCACCTCTTCCATCTGAAACACAACCACTGGCATACAACTTTGCTGCTTCTTTTAAAGATCGAGTTTGCTTATGAAGTCATCTGTGTCACCTGCCTCCACTTCCTCAGTTTTAATTCTGCTTAAAACCCTGTGTCAAATCAGACTTACATTTTTCTACTGTTTTAGCCTGTCTGGGCTATTATAACAAAATACCATAAACTGGATAGTTTATACACAACAGAAATTCATTGCTCACAGTTCTGGGGGCCGGGCAGTCCAATATCAAGATACCAGCAGGCTGGGAGTCTTTCTGGCTCATAGACGGTGCCCTTTCATTGAGTATTCACATGGGAGAAGGGCAAACAAGCTCCCTTGGGCCTCTTTTCCAGGGGCACTAATCCCTCATAACCTCCCAAAGGCCCCATCTCCTCACACTATCACCTTGAGGATTAGGATTCTAACATATGAATTTTGGGGAGACATAAACATTCAGACCACTGCGTAGATTGCAAACATTTCTATAACAAATATTGTCTACTGTTGTAATAAAAATATATTAAAATATGCAGATATAATACAGTATTATGTATGGCACTAGATAGACACACATACAGATGTGTGCGTATGTGTACACTATAGCTAAAAAATACTGTGACTCAATAAAACTGTATTTATAGATGTGGAAGTTACTATCTCTAATCCTATGCATCTCTGATTTATGTGTCAGTCATGTCCATTCCTCACTCGAGACTGAAACTCTCTCTTCTTGTGAATCTTCGTACAGAAGATTTTACACAGATACAAACGTCACCAAGTCAGCATGAGCTCTTCTGTCCTGCCAGCAGCCCTGCGTCAGCCCCTTGCACACCAGGCCACTATGAGCAATCTACCAACTGGCATGCAGCTTTTCCTCACGTCTTTGCTTTACCCAAAGCTCAGCTTATCTTTCATACTGCCACAATCCCTTTTGCACTGCCCTATTCAGACTTCCCCTTCTTCAGTTACCAGACCCGGACAGAGGGGCAAGAGCACTAGGGCTGGCTCCACTGAGGGCCCTTTCTAGAGGTACAACTGGTATACCCTACTGCTTATTCTCTTCCACTGCCCACGCTCTGCTCTTATACTTCCACTAGAAACCACCTAAAGATAAACAGGGTGGCCTCTACCATCAAACAGTACCTTTGTCTGAGAGGCGGATAAAGATGAGCACACGATGGCAATGTAGAGGGTGCACTCTAAGATAATGGCTCTCTAGGGACACAGTGGGTAAATTAATTTAGATTTGGGAAAAAGGAGGCAGGAAGATGTATCCTGGATACATTTTGGAGCAACAGTGGAAATTATCAAAGCTAAGTCATGATCTAGTAGGAGGGAGAGGCACTGTTGAGTTTGGGGGTGGACAGGGTGAAGCAGGCATCCTAGAGCAGAGGTACAGAAACTCTGGCCTTCTAAGTCCTTAAGTGCAGCCTTTCGATTGAACCCAAATTTCACAAAACAAAACCTTTTATTTTTACTAATACATTTTTGCTCATTTTTTATATTTTTATTTTATTTTAAAAATGAACATATTTAAAATACCAAAGAATAAAATAAGTTTCAACAAAATAATCCTCCCAGGTTGACCAGCACAATTAGAACATTAATAAACCATAAGGGCTAAACTGATGGCTGCTATGCTCACGATTTAGTCCTAACTTCCCCCACCTGACTGATGCCACTACTGCATGATGCTAGTTGGTGAGTTCATGGGGGTCAAGTACCCCAGTCTGTTATCAGCTTTGGACAACGGTGCACTGTGTTTCCATTTGAAGTGGAATTTGTGAATAGTTGCACAGCTCGACAGTATTTTTTAATTTTGTCTTTTTAACACTCCATCATCTCATAAAAGACCAAGACAATGCTGAAGGAAGAAAACAGATTTTTTAAATGAGAATTGGGGATTACAATATTATCTTGTTTCTGCTAAAGATAAAATGATTTGCTTGCTTTGTGACACTGCGATATCAACATTAAAGAAATTCAACGCTCATCAGCAATATAACACTCATAAGGACCACAAATATTTTAAATTAGACGGAGAAGTGTGAAAGGTTGTATTGTAGAAATTAAAAGATGAAAATTAAAAGGAAATAAACTTCTTTCAAGCAGCACTAAGACCTGGAAATAATGCCACTGAAGCAACTTATAAAGTAGCTTAGAGACTTGGGGAAGAAGGGAAGCCTTTCACGGATGTAGAAATTGGGAAAGAATACATTGTCGAAGTTGTAGGATGCTTAGATCCCGATAACATTTCAAAGTAAAAACAACTGCCTCTTTCAAGGAGAACCATAACTGATTGGCAGCATGAATTAGCCTTCAACTTGACAGAACGACTCCATGCAGTACTTCAAAAGGAAAATATATATTATTTGAACACTTTAGATGAATCAACTGATACTGAATCAGTGCAGGTTTTATACTTCATTCGGGTCATAACAGAAGATTTTCTTCGCTACGAAGAAGTTACTCACTTTGGGCACTCTTAAAAACAGAACACAGGAAATGATATCTTGAACAACTTTTAAGATAAATCTCGTGACGTTGGACTGAATTTGGTCAATTTAGTGAGTGGTATATACAGACAGATAGGGCACCTTCCATGACAGGAAAACATGAAGAGTTTATTGCACAGATGAAAAAAAGTATCAACATATCCAGATGCTTTCATTTCTTTTTCATTGTATCCTGCAACAGCAAAATCTCTATGCTAAAGCTACTATTTTAAGTGACATTTTGCAACAAGTTATAAGTATTGTTAACTATATTCAGCCAAATGCAACATGGCATCATCAGTTTTGTAATATACTAAAGTTGAAGGATGAAGTATTCAGGGTGTATTTGTGGTATCATTCGAAAGTGGGTTGGCTACCAAAGGGACAGGTGTTAGCCAAAATTTTCTCTCCGTGAGAACAGACAGTTACATTTTATTAAGAGCAGAATCAGCAATGTTAATTATTGAAAGAAGATTTTTATAGGAATGTAGCATTTCTGTGTGATATCATGTCAAATCAAAATCGCTTGAATATTTCTTTGCAAAGTAAAACTAAATCTATATATGATATTTGGAAAAAAAAATCCAAGCATTGTGAAAAAAATCTATCCCTTTTCAAAACACTTCTTATATAAAAGGAAATTTCAGGTGAACATTTTCCCAGTTAGCAAAGGTCACTGATGAGTAGCATGATATATGTGAATCATTTGACGAATATGCAGCTGTTACAGACATATTGATTAGAGAATATAATGAAAGCTTCACTGACTTTGAGAATCATGACATCACACTGAAATTTTCATTTCAGCCTCACCTAGTGGATATCACCAAGGCACCTAAAGAACTACAGATGGAATGGGTTGAGTTCCCAGTAGATGACATTTTAAAGTCATTGTTTGATGCTAAGAAAAATCCCATTGAAATCTGGAAAAATGCATTAGAATACCCACGCCTTCGGCAACATGCCCTAAAAAAAATGCTTTCTTGCTTTTCCACCAGTTATTGCTGCAAATCTACATTCTCCTACCTAACCCAACTCAAGATGTTCTTAAGGTCACAAATGACTGATATGCATCTAGAGGATCAACTGAAACTGCAGACCTCCATGCTGCAATCCAATTAGTCAAACACTTTCTAACAAAGAGTTAGGTAACTTTAAAATTAATTAGTTTTCATTGCTTGAAATTATTAAGTACATAGTAGTTAGAGTTTTACAAAATAATGTACATTTTTAAGTATATCTAATTGAAGTCTCTTGAATGCAGCCTTATTTGATTATAGCGAAATTAATGTGGCCTTCCAAGGTAAAAAGGTTCCCCACCCCTGCTCGAGAGGGTCTTTCTTGAAGGGTAAAGAGCAGGCTTGAGGTGAGAAAATGGTGAGAAATGAACCTCAAAAATTAAGCAAAATATAACATGCCAAGGAGTTTTTTTGTTTGTTTGTTTGTTTTTGCCTTTTTCTTTTTCCTTTTAACCCTTTGCACTTGGATGTCAAGTGTGGATAATGTCGAGTGGATAATGAGAAAAAAAGCAAGTGAGTGCAAAGGGTTAAGTAAATGGGGAGTCTGATTATTCCAAACAGTGAAATAGTTAATGTTTATTGAGGGCTTACATTGTGCCAGTTACTATTTTTACAACATTCCTGTGAGGCAGGCACTATTATTTTTTCCATTTTATAGATAAGAAAACTGAGAGGCATAGAAGCCAGGAATGCTGAGCCAGCTAGGAAGTGACTCAATTTGAATTATGATTAGATTTCCATTTCAGAAAGGTTAAAGGGATGTTTTCTGTGTGGGTGTTGCACCTGTTTGACGCACAGAGGGCTAGGATGGAGGTATGGAGAAGCAGGGAGAATCACAGCTCAGTTTTGCCTTCCTGATTTGGGTATAAGGTAAAAACCCCTTTGGAATTGTCCAGTTGGGGATATGGATGTGGACTAGAGAAAAATGTCTAGGGTGAGGCACAGATCTGAGTCATTGGACTAAAGGTCACAGTTTAAGCCTGAAAGTTACATAAGAAGGAAAAAATTCTGAACAAAACTTTGGGGGACTGGGAGAGGGATTCTCACTTTAGTAGTAGACAGGGAAAAAAAAGCAACAGAAATAAAAGTAAAGAAAAAAATAGAAAGAAACTGATGAGAGGAAAGGAGTACAAGGAGATTCAAGGAGAGGGATGGTTCTTGGAATCCAAGGAAAGAGAGAATTTCTAAAAGATCAGCAGTAGCAAAATTTGCTGAGAAGTCAAGAAAGCTAGGGACCAAAAGTTCTTGGGGTTTATTAACTAGAAGATCTTTACTCATTTTGGCAACTTCAGGTGGGGCGAGGTGGTGGGATCTGAGGTCAAACCGCAGTGGTTTGAGGAGTGAAGGGAAGAGGACAAAATGAGCTGCAGGAGTGAGGTCGCCCAAGGTCATGGGAAGAGAAGGTGGGTGAGGCTGAAGTCCAAGGGGAACCTAGGGGGTGGTGCTGTTCATTTTTCTTTTTACTATTCAAACCTATTTGCATTTATATATGAAAGACAAATAATCAAAAGAACTAAAAAGTATGAAGACACAAAAGAGGGCAATACAAAACTGATGTAGGAAGGAAGAAATGAGATCCGCACTTCTTCATGGTGTCTGCTGCATCCATCCTTTCCTAACTCACCCTGCTGCCAGTTCTTGTTTAGTCTTGAATCTCTTCTTTCCCCATAAAAGTGATCTATGTGCATATCTCCCCACTTTCTATTTCCATAAATTGTTGCCCAGTTCATTATCCTCATGGTATTCCTCACTCAAAACTCTTTCAGTGGTAGTCTGTTAGTTTTAAGATAAAATCCAAGCTCTTTAAAGTATACAAAGTCCTTCTCTTGCTGGCCTTACTTGCCTTTTCCCATCCTGACAGCCCTCTCACCCACATCCACACACATCACAACCCTGAAGCTGTCACTTGCGTTCTACTTCTTACCTATGACTTCTTGCAGTGCCCTCTGGTTTCTTTCTGCCTATATAAATCCTGCTCTTTCTCAAGTCCCATAAAATGCCACCCTTCTTATAGAAGGGTATCCCCATGCCCCTGAAACCATATGATAATATTACCTTTTATTCCGTCTTTGCATACCAATTAACACATCATTTTCATAAACGTTTTTCAAAAGCACGTATATGTGCCTATCACTGTGAAAAGCATCCAAACATGCTAACCATAAACACCATGACAACTTGGTTACATCAGTTACGTTTGGTGTCATATTTAACACTCATAGCATTTTTAAAACATGTATAGCTTGTCATCGAAACTGGATTGCAAGCTCTTCAAAGATAGAAGCTATTTACTAAAGCTTTAGTATAGATCATTCAAAATTTCTGTCTCAGGAACATAAGCAGGAATTGAATAACTAGTTTGCTGAAAGGACATGTCAAAATTGGATAGGGTTTGTAGCCTCAGAATAAGAAACAGTGTAAAATTGAATTTTTTTGTTTTTGGCTATGGTACACTGGAATGTAAATATTACACATATACACAATACAGCCTTTTCCTCTGATCACATTATAATCTCTCTTTTTCAATGCATTCTTCTATGTGCTCTGAATTTATTTCTTCTTATACTTGCATGCAGGCTGCATGTTGTTTGGTGCAAAAGTTGTGCCTTTGATTTTCAAGTCCATTTCTAAAAATCATCCATTGTAATTCTAAGTGCTTTCTCATTTCTCTTGGAATGTAATTTAATTTCTTCATGTTATGGAACTATGTCAAAAACCCTGTTTCAGTTAAAAAAGTACCACCTACAAACTCCAGACCTGTATTTTATGAAAGTAAACCTCTATATTATTTCACCTGATTACTCCTGGTTTTCTATGGCTGTTCTTTCATTGAAATGCTTTATAGTCATTCCATAAGATTTATTTTACTTTTGATGTCCATATTCTGATGCTGTTTTTATTTTTGTTGTAAACACTATCTGTAATACGGTTTGATAATTGAACCAACTTATTTTGATTTTTTTGCGTTGTATTTGCTTTGTGTATAGCATAACATAGGCATTTTTTTCTCAAATGTTTCTTTTACTTAAAAATACTATTATTTTCTGCTTTATTTTTTTGTTCCTGGTTTGAATTTTATTTTCCTTATAGTCCAAATGTTCCTCTGAGAATTTAAGCATAGTTTCTTTAAAATGAAATGTTTTCATGTGGCTCATCTCTGGAAGGTTTAATTTTGCTTTTTAATCTGAGCTCATATGATGTATTACAATATCTATAGAGGACTACTGCATTTTCTATCTCCACCTAATGTTCTTTTTTGTCCTGGTATACAAGAGAGACAAAAATACTCAGACCCCAGCAGCTGGCAGAGCCTGGGTTGGGGTGCTGGGTCTCAGGTCTAGACAGGCTACAAACACGTTGGGGACACTTGGAACCTGCCTCTCTTCTATGATACTCTGAGTGCAGCTGAGGTGGGCTCTGCCACCCAGATGTCAAGTTCATTACCCAGCCCCAGAGTGAGCCGCCGCCCATCATGGACAGGGGGCTGGTGAGCTGATGGAGGAACGAGAGGTTCAGTTTGTCAAGGATCATGGCGAACATTCGCGAAGAGTAAGGGGCGGGGAGGCCAGGCTTGGGGGTCCAGGCTTCATACAACCAGGTCCCCGGAATTCCACTCCCAAAGCTCACAGTCTGCTCACGCCCAGGGCATAGAGTGATCTCTTCACCAAATGCACTCCCCTTATGCACCTGGGACCCAAATATGTGGCCAAGGGGCAGGCATGACCCAGGGGAGAGAAGCCCTTTGGACTTTCAGGCTGAGGGTGAAAACCCTAGGGGCACAGGACAGAGCCAGAGGAGGGAAAAGGGTGTGCTCCTGGAACCTCCAATTGTACTGTAGTTTCTAGTCCTGCAGACGTTAGGGTCAAGTCCACTTCTGTCCACTTGCAGCTGATATACCCCTTTTGGGGGATCCAAGCCATGTGTAGGGTGGGGGCCATAAGTGAATATATGCTTGCCAGAAATTTTTGAAATAACTGACACTATAAAGTTAGGTTGGACTCCAAAATCATTTGCCTCATCCCACAAAGTTTCAACATTGCATTTATCAATGAAAGAAAGTAATGGCTGTTAGACTCTTTAAATATAATTCCAGTTACAGGAAACTCCTAAATGGCTAAAATAATAAAATAAATTTCCACATTTTCTATTATCTGTTCTTACAAAGCATCACACAGATAGTGACTATGAAGGCTTTGATGAGACCGTTAATCAAGTCACTAATTCCTTTTTTTTGGTATTTTTAAAAAATCGACATATAATAGTTGTATACCAGACACTATTTCTAATATAATATCTTATAATAAAGACTTACATGTTAATTGATGCTTCTCATCAAAACATTTGAAAATATTTTATTTGGAAACTCTTTATAAATTCAATAGTGTTCTTCCTAATACTTTTTATTTTCTCTTCATTTAATACCAAAAATAGGTACTGAGTTTTTTCCCCCCCAAAAGCTCCAGATAGATATCCAAAATCCTATCCAATTTACCCACATACCATACAAATATTGACATTTTTATGGGTACAGTAAAGTGAAAAGGGTGAGAGGTAGGTATTCAGTTCAACAGAGTTCCATAAGAAAAGCTGAAGTACTCAGGACAGGAAGGGTTGGGGAAAATATTCTCTTATATTGTATATACTGTGTTTTTGGATCACACATATCTACTATTTCTGATTTTTATTAGACATATATCCTTTAATAAAGTGGGTGCCCTTCCTTTGTACAATTTTAAACACAGATTTTTCTCTTGAACAGATCAGCTTCAAAAAATTTTTTTACCATTTTCCTAACATATAATTATCATCTTCCAAAGACCCAAAAGTGCTGTCAATGTGACTGAGATCAGAATGTAAATATTTTATAAACAGCTGTCAAATCTCAATGGCAGAAAACAAAAAGCCCCCCAATTGCTGTCATCTAACCAGGAGGCCACATCATTTAATTGACAGATAAGACATTTTCCTAGTTTCCATTTTTCTTGTCAGCATTTTTAATACATTAGCACGGTGTGCCACTCTGGAGAGTCTCTATGACAATTTACTTGAAGATGGAACAAACTCTGAAATGCTCTAAGGGAGACGGCTAGCAAAGTAACCGCATTCTGTTTCATGGAGCATTTTTTCACACTCATTGTATCGGGAATGTCTGTTACCAACATGACTAAATACTGGCACCAAGGGAATATTATCATGCTCATAAAACAAAGGGGCAAATATTTGCGCCTAGCAGTTCAATAATTTATTATTTCATTATTTCAGGTCTTCATTCAACAAACATTTCTTATTGTGAATGTGCCAAGCTAAGCCAATAAATAAATGTATGTACAATCCAAAGAACTGAGCCCTGTCACCTGTCACTACAGATCAGAAATGTCACCGAGTAAAGACGCTCAAAGTGATTCTGCCCAAGGAGTTACTGCTATCTTCTGTTTAGACCACTGTTGGTCCCTCTGTTCTTCTCCCCAGATTGTTTTTTCATTTTTTCCTCTTTTTCTTTTCCATCTAAGCAATAGATATGTTGGGGACATCTAGATTAAATTGCTTAATTTCTTTGGGGATATTTAACCTAGGCCATTTTCTGATTCTACATGCACTTATTCAATAAATATTTAGTGAGCATCTTGCAGGGAACAGTTATCATTATAGGCATGGTGGTTTGGGCAGTGAATAAAACAGACAAGGACCGGCCCTCGTGGAGCTTAGATCATTATTATGGTGAGAGATAAACAACAAATTACAAACACATGTGACAGAATTCTTTGCGTGTTGTCTAAATCCCTTAAGCCAATATAGGTAAGTATTTTGTCAATAAGGGGGTATTTAAATATGACTTAAAAAAATAAAACTCCCAATTTTTAAAGGGAATTAAACCTGAGTGCCTGGGACAAGGGTCATTTAGAGAGAGAGAGATTAGGGGAGGTCACAGAAGCTGGGATCTGAAAGGCTGGGCCCTGTGGTAGCAAGGGGCAGGGACAGAGCACTGCAAGCCAAAGGACTCTGTGCCAGGGCCCTGAGGGGAAAGAACAGAGAGAAACATTCAAGAAACAAAGACAGGGAGGCTGGCGTTTAGGAAGCAAGGGAGAAACTGCACCAGCAGAAACCAGATCGTATCAGATTCGTAAGTCATGGTAATAAATTTGGGTTTTATTCTCAACGTAGGGGAAGGAGCTGAAGGGTTTTGAGCAAGTATTAAATAGGAGATTAACAAGATGTGATCGAGGTTTCCCAAAAGCAGACACTGGTTGTGAACAGAATGTATGACAAAATTCACCTCCAAAACCGCAATTCCTTGTGCACCAATATTTTGGTGTGTCGAGCCAGGTGACCACCAGAAAGCTAACACCATTGTCCAGGCAAGACAGGATGATGACTTGGAGTAGAGTTGAAGCAAAAGACACAAGAGATTCAGGATGTCTTTAGAAGAAAGTCAAGGACAAGGAAAACACCTGATAACTCTTAGGTTCGATGGGAAGACAAAAAAAAAAATTGTGACTTTGGTACATATGAGAGCAAGTCCCTGCATTAGCAAAGGAGACCCAAGGAGGTAAGCTATTATTGTGTACTAACAACATATCAGAGTATCTTACACTCTCAATTTACAAGTAAGGAGCAAAAGCCCAGAGAGATTAAAAGGCTTTATTTTTATTTTTATTTTTTTTAAGCCACAGAATAGCTGGGCTACCCCCTGCAATCCCGCGGTCTCATTTTCCAGCCCAGGGATTTTTCCATTATCCAACACCTCTGTCCCCAGACTCAGCTCAGCGCCTTACTCAATGACTTCCTCTGCAAAGGAATTTCATTGTATAATTTATCTTCTACTTGCGTTGTTTTTTTGCTGAACCAAATAAGCATGAGTGAATTAATGGAGATGGTTAGGAGAATACTTAATATTAGGAACACAGGTTAAAAGCTGAGTTGGGGTGGCCATACTTACACCATTAGTTCTAAACTCCTATTTCAAAAGAACAAATCACAAACAAAAATGCTCTGAATTAATATTTCCTTCCCTACTTTTCACAAGCAATTCCAATTCAACCTGATTTCCCCAAACAAGAGGTTTCTCTTTTCTTATTTATTTTTTGTCACGTAGGAATACCCCTAGTTTACTTAGTTTTATAATGGATAATCTAATGGAAATTATTGAAGGGTACTGTACTCAAAAGGTTGGTGAATTGACAATCTGCAGGGCCTAACTATAAAATGTAATCAGTGACAGCACAGGCTCCTGGCACCATCCTGTCAGGACCAGCGTTGAAGCAGCCACAGACAGGGAAAGGTACCTGGCGGGTCCAAGATCAAACCTCACCCCGCCACTATCATAGGACAAAGTTCTTAACATCTCAGAGGTTCCGTTTCCTCATATATAAAATGGGGATAAAAATACTCTCCCTGATAGTCCTACTGTGAAGATTAAGTAAACTATGGTAGCACATCTAACACGATGCCCAGATATGAAGGCTGTTGAATCGCTAAATCCACATTTGGCCCAGAGTGTCAAAAAATTTATCAAGCTTACCTAAGTTAGGGTGTGTGTGTGTGTGGGTCTCATGCAACAAGACATCTGGCCAGAACTAGAGCTCATCTTATCTTCCTGCCCCAGTATCCCTGACTGTGGCTTCTGTCTTTGTGATTTCAAGATAGGAATATGGGATAGGAACAAAGGAAAACATTCCCAAAGAATTCTCCTCTTAAAGGTCTGCTCTTGTCATTCAGGAAGGGAAGTGCTTCCCAGGGCCCAGGACTGGGAGCTCACTGGCTAGCGCTGGGTCACATGGCCACAGTTAAAGAGTCCAGGAAGATGAGCATTTTTAATCTGGGCACTTTGCTGTCCTTCACAACATCAGGATTTTGTTAGGGAGGAAGAAAGGGTGAATGGATTTGGGGTGGGATATCAGCAGTGTTTGCTGAATAGAGAAAGCATTATTAATGATAACAGTTAAAAAGGATTGAGCATTTTCACAATGTGGCTGTTTATGTTCACAGATTTTGCACAGCATTCTGAATAAAGGGAACATAAATCAAGGATAATTCTTAAGCTTCCAAGAATTAGGCAAGCTATAAGGTCCAATGTATATATGCTAGGAATTCAAACATTTTTCATTATTTCGAAATCCCACATTATTACTAAGATAAAAATGAGCTTTTGAAATAAAGTTAACTGATTTCAAATCTGAATAAACACGCCTTTCTATTATAATTTTGAATTTGGTGAGCAAATGAACACTAGCTAGCTTTATTAAGTCACAAAAATTGAGCATGACTGACAGTAGCAATTATAAATTGTATCGAAACATCCCAATTTATAAATTTGTATTCCTCATGAATCTGTTCTCATAGATCAGGCCATCAATCTCTTTTTTTAAGCAACGAACTCAACTAGAAAAAGCATCGTACCTTACTGTACCTTACATGACCTTAGCTGAAGTTCTGAATGTCATCTATTTGGCCACTAATCGGAACACAAGTGCTAGAATAAAACAAGAAAATGGGGCTAACAAATAACCAAGACCCGGGAAAGGGAATGTCATAGTTTAAACAAAACTTTTGAATTGGAAGTGACTTTATAGATCATGGTGCCTAACCTCCTAACATAACTGATGAGGACACAGAGGGTCAGAGAAGTTAAGGTACCTGTCACTCACAAAAGAAATGTATCTATTGACTTTCTCATTCTGTAGCCCCATGCCTCATGCCTGCCTAACCTCCAGTTACAAGGAAGGGACACAGAGTGAGAAGAAGTGGAGAAAACAAAAGAAGTTGCTCATCCCTTAAATTTATACATAAGTGATGGTTGCTTTCTTCTTTTAGCCAATTGGTTAATACTGTCTACCTTCAAAGGGAAATCATGAGAATGATCTCTGAGAAGTTCCAGTTTGCTACCATCTCCCAGACATCATTCAAAAAAAAAAAAATATATATATATATATATACACACACAATGATTTTATGATCAGCGCCTTCTCACACAAGGGATAGAATGAAATCTCAGTAAAAACCTCCTAACTCCAGTTCAAATGCTGAAATACACTTTTTTTTGAAGTGTACAGAGCCTGACATCTAGGCCAGAACCTTAGGGAAGCATCTCTTTCAGAGGCTGACCTAGAGAAATAAAAAGAGGTGCCATGGTCCACTGGGGAGCAAAGGAAGCATGTCATTGTGAAGGATGTCACTGAGTTCAGAGGGTCACAAAGGAATGAACCCTCTGAACTCAGCAGAGTGTCTTGGAAGAACTTGAGGGTGAGAACTCCTGATAAGATGTTACTGAATGTTTTTAAAGGGAAGAAGACTTTGCAGTTTCTTCAGACTGGTGAAGGTGACGCCACACGAGCAGAGGACCTAGAAGAGACTGCAAAATGACACGCAGAGAGATCCCAGAGGTGCACGCACAGGGATTTTCCTCAGCAAGGAGGAATGGACTCTTGCCTCTGCAAGCGTGGTCTGAGACAAGATCAGCGCAAAGAGGGAGAGCAAACATTGAGAGAGTTTTTTTTTTTTTTATCACAATCAGACATGCAATTAATAATTTTAAAATAGATTTGTATTTTGCATGTCTTTTTAAAAAAAGTATTAATATGCAAAGGCCTCTTTTTCATCCTTCATCAGTTTGAGAAGCACTGCTATCCCAGAGAGCATCGGCGCTTTGATGCCCTGTTCTCGCCTTCCTCCTCTCTTCGGGGCCTCTCCCTCTTCTATTGCTTGAAATGCTGCAACTGTCAATCAAGGGACCTTCTCCTACCTTTCGGCAAAGGCGGGCACATTACCCAGGCAACACTTCTCAGACTCCTCCCCTCCTTGGACCCCCAGTTGAGGAGTGTCTAATGGAAGGAAGGGCTGGAGCTGATAATTCCTTGAGATGGATTCACTTTATACAAAAGGAAACTGAGACTGAGGGGATAAGTGGCCACAAGGTCAGAACTTGAATTCATTTCTATCTCTTTCCACTAATTACCTTTCTCCTCTTTTAGATACGAGCACATGCTCAGGAAATAGTATCTGTATACTTGAAGATTCAAGAGCAAATTCAACCATATCAACAGTCGCATTCTAGAGGGAGTGATGGATAAGTCGCGAAACAATACTTTGGTGGGAGGATATAATCATTTCTCTCTCTTGTCTTTAACAAAGGGATATTTTCTGCCATTTAGAGCATGCTGATGAGCACAGAATTCATTTTTCACTGCTAATATCCTTGTAGAATCTAACGACTCAAAGGATAAGTACTCTGTTAATTCCATTTAATCATATGCCAGTCCTCTCAAAGCAACCCACTGTCTTGCACATAATAGTTGCTCAGTAAGTATCTGTTGTATGCATTTTATCATTAAAAGTAATAAATATCCAAAATACACTTGCAAATTTTAATTTACGATTTGGAGTCCCAACACGCCTATGTGTTAAGATTGAGATCATTTTAAATAAGTGATTACATATCTCTTAATAATGAAAAATTAAGTAGCACCATTAATGTTAAAATAAAAATAAACACTACTTAATCATTAAAGTGGCTGGTAATGTAAATGTTTTATTCACTAAATGAAAAGGGAAACAATTAATGAGGTTGAACATTCTGAAGTATCTCTGACAAAGTTTCTCCAGTATCAGATTCAGCACAAGATTCGGTCTGAAAAACAGCAAAGGAACTGGCTTTTGGCTTAGCTTCAAATTCATTCTATTGCAAATTAATTGCACATCACATCCATTTAGGGGTGAGCTTCAAATCTCCAAGTACAGATGGCAGGCTTCTCCAAACCCCACTAAATATAGTTCAAAAGGTTATATAATCAAAATATGATTGGCAATTCCAGAGATTACTGTCATAATCATATAGTTAGCCAAAAAAAGAGGAAAACAAAGCTAGAGACAGAATAATAATTATGGAAGGTCAGATGAGAGGATTCTTTCAATAGGCCAACAAAACATTTCTCTGATTTAGGATATATATATAGAAAAAGGTAGTATTATTTTGTTGACCTCTTTAAAGTGGTACTTGGAGATAATGTGGGTTTGGTTCGAGACCACCACAATAAAGGGAATAGTACAAAAAGCAAGTCACACAGATTGTTTTGGTTTCTCAGTGCATATAAAGTTACGTTTGCACTATACTGTAGTCTGTTAAGTGTGCAACAGCATTATGCTTAAAAAACAATGAACATATCCTAATTAAAAATGCCTTATTGCTAAAAAGATGCTGATGGTCATCTGAACCTTCAGTGAGCTGTAATCTTTTTGCTAGTGGAGGGTCATTTCTTGATGTTGGTGGCTGTCAACTGATCAGGGTGGTCTTTGCTGAAGGTTGGGGTGGACGGAGTGGCTGTGGCAATTTCTTAAAATAAGACAAGAGTGAAGTCTGCCACAGCAATTCTTTGATGAAAGATTCCTCCGTAGCATGTGATGCTATTTGATAGCACTTTATCCAAGGTAGAAATTCTTTCAAAGTTGGAGTAAATCCTGTCAAACCCTGCTGCTACTACTTTAGTTTATGTAATATTCTAAATAATCTGTGGTCATTTTAACAATGTTCACAGCATCTTCACCAGGAGTAAATTCCATCTCAAGAAACCACTTTCTTTGCTCATCTATAAGAAGCAACACCACATCCATTAGTTTCATAATGAGGTTGCAGTAATCTTCAGACTCAACTTCTAATTCTAGTTCTCTTGCTATTTCCATCACATCTGAAGTTACTTTCTCCACTGAAGTCTTGAACCAATAAAACTCATCCACGAGGGTTGGAATCCACTTCTTCCAAACTCCTGTTAATGTTGATATTTTTAAATCTTCCCATGAAACGTGAATTTTCCTAATGGCATCTAGAACGGTGAATCTTTTCCAGAAAGTTTTCAATTGATTTTGCCCAGATCCCTCAAAGGAATCACTATCTGTGGCAGCTACAGCTTTGTGAAATGTACTCCTCAAATAATAAGACTAGAAAGTCAACATAACTCATTGGTTCATGGATGTTCTGCTAGCAGGCATGGAAACAACATTAATCTCTTCATGCATTTCCATCAGAACTCTTGGGTGACCAGGTACATTGTTAATAAGAAGTAATATTTTGAAGAAAAGTCTTCTTTTCTGAGCAGTAGGTCTCAATAGTGGGCTTAAAATATTCACTAAACCATGCTGTAAACAGATATATCGTCACTCAGCCTTTGTTGTTCCATCTGTAGAGCATGGGCAGAGTAGATTTAGCATAACTCTTAAGGGTCCTAGGATTTTCAAAATAATGCATGAGTATTAGCTTCGACTTAAAGTCACCAGCTGCATTCACCCCTATGAAGATAGTCAGTCTGTCCCTTGAAGCTTCAAAGCCAGGCATTGACTTCTCTTCTCGAGCTATGAAAGTCTAAGACAGCATCTTCCTCCAATGAAACATGGTTTCATCTACATTGAAAATCTGTTGTTTAGTGTAGCCACCTTCATTTAATGATCTCAGCAAGATCACCTGGATAGCTTGCTGCAGCTTTTACATCAGCATTTGCTGTTTCACCTTGTGCCTTTATGGTATGGAAATGGCTCCTTTCCTTAAACCTCATGAACCAGCCTCTGCCCATTTCAAACTTTTCTTCTGTAGCTTCCTCACTTGTCTCAGCCTTCATAGGCTTGCAAAGAGTTAGAGACTTACTCTGAATTAAGCTTTGGTATTGAGGAATGTTGAGGCTGGTTTAATCTTCTGTCCAGATCACTGAAACTTTCTCCATATCCTAACAGGTTGTTCTGCCTTGTTATCATTTGTGTGTTCACTGGACTAGCACCTTCACTTTCCTTTAAAAACTTTTCCTTTGCATTCACAACTTAGCTAAGTGTTTGGCACAAGAAGCCTAGCTTCTGGCCTATCTCAGCTTTTGACATGCCTTCCTTACTAAGCTTAATCGTTGCTAGCTTTTGATTGAAAAATGTGACTTGTTCTTTTACTTGAACACTTAGAGGAATTGTAGGGTTATTAATTGGCCTAATTTCAATATTGTTGTGTTTCAGGAAATAGGGAGGCTCGAGAACAGGGAGAAAGATGGAGAAATGCCTGGTCAGTGGAGCAGTCAGAACACATACAACATTTATCAATTCAGTCCTCTTATATGGGCATAGCTTATGGTGCCCCAAAACAATTACAATAGTAACATGAAAGATCACTGATCACAGGCTACCATGTCAGATATAGTAATATTAATAATAATAATGTTTGAAATACTGCAAGAATTATCAAAACGTGACACAAAGTCAGCACACGGTGTTGGAAAAATGGCTCCAATAGACTTGTTGACACAGGGTTCCCCAAACTTTCAATTTGTAAAAAATGTAGTATTTGTGAAGTGCAATCAAGTGAAGCACAATAAAACAAGATACCTATTTCCTGTAGTGTAACCCTACCACTCATATTACTATGCATATGCCCTTCTCAGTAAACAATATAACATGTATTTCCTATCCATCCATATGGATCTAACTCAAACTTTGCAAGAGATAGTAAATCTACCTCAGCATGGATGTGCTATAATTTATTTCATCCTTTTACTATTTATAGAATTATGGTTGCTTATTTTTTCCTATTATAAACAATGTAGCAATAATAATCCTTTTATATATGTAGTTATATATTCCTAAAACTATGATTTATGGGTCACAGAGCATTTCCATTTTAACTTTTAGTAGATACTGCCAGATTACTTATCAAAAATGTTGTATCCAAAGCACTTTTACCCCCATAATACTATGAAATAATAAAAAAAAATGATTCTAGCAATTTTGTTTACCCTTTCCTCACCATAATTCTTCCTATCTATTAATGTATCTATTTCTATCTGTATATGTACCTATCTATGTATCTAATTTTTGACAAGAAAAACAATGTTCTCAGAGGTCTTTCTTTATTATCTACTGGGCCACAGAGAGTCTTGCATCCCTGCAGACTGTAAATAATCTTTGGCCAATGTTCCAGTGCTGTGGCACAAGAGAGAAATGACCCTTGGAAAATGTATTTTGGGAAAACAACAGTAATGATTATTCAGAGAAAGAATTTTAAAAGGTTTTGTCTCATATTGTGTTGAAACTACTAAACACTCCATTTGGTTAAGTTGCTCTACGTAGAAAACACATCCTGAGCTAAAAGTCAATGTTATTATTTTTCCCATAAAACTGTAATTTTAAAAATGTCTAACCCACCAAATGGTTTCCTGCAATCTTTAAAAGTTCAAAAAAAAAAATCTATAACAAAGGAAAACGTCCAGTTTTGAAGTTCCTTGATTTTTAAAACAATATTATATTTTTAAAATGCCATTTTTATCCAGAGATGGCTCAGTCCAAATACTTGGAAATGTTAATCACCCTTTTCCTTCTGGTAACCTTTCAGCAGTTTGAACTCAGGTGGCTTATACTTATGGTCCTTAAGTCCCAGCCTCTCCTCCCTCCCCACCTTTTTAAGTCACAACATGGACATGAAAGCCAAGAATGAGGATCTTTGGTCAAACCAGTGGTATAGAGAGCCACCAAACAACAGTGTGTACAGGGGTTCAAAGAAGTGATTTTAAAGAGAAAAAAGTGTTCCACTGCATATATGTACCACAATTTCTTTATCCATTCTTCTGTTGACGGACACTTAGGTTGATTCCAAATCTTGGCTACTGTGAGTAGTGCTGCAATAAACGGGAGTGCAGATATCTTTTTGATACACTGACTTCCCATCCCTTGGATATATACCCAGCAGTGGGATTGCTGGGTCATATGGTAGTTCTATTTTCAGTTTTTTGAGGAACCTCCATACTGCTTTAGTCACAAAAAAAGAATGACATCCTGCCCTTTGAAATGACATGGATAAAACTGGAGAACATTATGCTAAGTGAAATAAGCTAAGCACAGAAAGACAAATCTCACATGTTCTCACTCATATGTGGGAGCTAAATATTAATCTCATGGAGAGATTGATCTCATGGAGACAGAGAGTAGAATGACAGTTACCAGAGGCTGGGCAGGGTGGCAGTTGAGGGAAAACAAAATGGGGCAGGGTAATAGGTGCAAAAATGTAGTTAGATAGAATGAACAATATTTGATAGCACAACAAAGTGACTATAATCAATAATAAGTTCGGATATACTTTAACTAAAAGAGTGGGATTGGAATGTTCCTAACACAAAGGCATGTTCAATGCCTAAGGTAATGGATACCCCCAATTACCCAGATTTGATTAATTCACATTGCATGCCTGCATCAAAACATCGCTTGTGCCCTATAAAGATATACAACTCTTATATATCTATAATAATTAAAGAAAACAATGGACCTGAAATTTAGATTTTTTTATAAAGATAGTTCCAGTAGGAACCAGAGAAAGACCCACCAGTCCCCAATCTTTCTGACACCAAGGACGGGTTTTGTGGAAGACAGTTTTTTAACGGCATCACTGCCTGGGGTCCCCTGCAGATCATCAGGCCTTGCATTCTCACAGGGAGCATGCAGTCTGGATCCCTCTCAAGTGTGGTTTGCAGTGAGTGGGGTTCATGCTGCCCTGAGGGTCTGATGCGGATGCTGATCTGACGAGGGATGGGGCCGGTCATGATGGAGCAATGGGGAGCAGCTGTGGGTGCAGGTGGGGCTTGTCCATAGCTGGCCTGTGTGTGGCCAGGTCCTGACTGGGCTGTGGACAGGTGCCCTCTGCGGGGGTTGGGGACTACAGCCTTAAAGGACCACTAGTGAAATTTGCAATCCAGAATCTCTCCTTTGTAATTGAGGAGCCATTATCGTCAATTACACTTTGAAACTGATTAGACTGTAAGAATTAGTAACAATGTTGATGTAGTTAAAAAGAGTGATTAGGGTGTTGGGGGGGGCGGTAGACTCACAACTGAGGCACGTGGTGAGCATTGCAGAGGGGAAGGGCATGCCTCTAACCCTTGCTAGGGAGAGGCAAAGATTTAAAATGTAACCAAAATGCTTATACTCTCATAATTTCCTGAAATAAACAAAATTAAAAAAAAAAAAAAAGAATTTGAAAAAAAAAAAAAAAAAGAAAAAGCTCTGCAGGCAGATATATTCTTAAAAATAAAAACAAAGCAATGCAGGAATAGTTTGCTCCATGTCTAGGATCTGGTTGTTTGGAGCGTATCTGATTCTTTTTCACTTTTCACACTACTGGCAGGAGGTCTTCATGGTGCATCTTTAGCAGAGGCTGAGTGTGAACTTTGGGCAGTCCTGACTTAGTGCCTTAGTTTTCTCACCCACAGCCTGAAGTTAAAAACCATCCATTTATTCCCATGTGACACTAAAAAAAAAAAAAATCCATTTACATTGGAAGAATGATACAGTAACTATACCTTGAAGAAAATAAAAGGAAGGGAAATATGACATCTAAATATCAACGTACCATCTTTTTAAGTGATGTGAATGTACATCATCATTTTTTCCCTAAGATTCTTTTTTCCAAGTTTTGTTTATTGTTTTTGTATTGTTTTTTTTAAAGGGGCACGTATTACATTCTAATGAAAAAGTGACTTGAAAACGAAACTCCTACAAGATGAGGCCTGAGCTCCTATGCATGGTAGACAGGAGCAGACTAAGCTCTGTCAGCCTCTCTAAACTTCAGCTCCACACTCCCCCTCTGGACTTCTAGCATCTTCCGTGGCTTACCACTCTGCTTATAATTAAAAGTTATTCCTACTGATTTATTCATGTGTCTCTCTCTTTCGCAGGATGGTAAGGACTGCATGCCCCAAATATGCCCTACATCCACATTGCTACCCAGATAGACAAACGGTTAAGACCAGAAGAAATTCGTAAAAATGTGACACTGGGTACATTTTTAACTATAGCACAACTCTGAGTATACCACAACTAAGCCGAACTCCTTAGGAACACAGCTGATAAAAAGAAAAAGAAAAAAAAAACAAAGAAACTGCAGGCAGAGATTTATAAATGCTTCTAAAAAGCAGGATGCTTAGTGATACTATTATGAAACAATAATAGTGTAAGGGCATAAAAGGGTCTGTCACAAGCTATTCAATCTAGACAAAAAAAAGAACCTCCAGTGTAACACTACAGTGGCGATTTTATCTATAGATTGTTACCAATTGTGAGTGTTGGCGGGGGCAAGGAGATGGCAATTAATATTAAAACTCTACATCATGTATGGTATGTTTTATGTAATTATGCACATAAGCAACTGTATATACTTGAATGCCACATTATAGGCTCAAAATGGTTTTCAACACTTCATCCTCTTTACAAATGTTAAGTCTTGCTGTTTATTATAAAGAGCCAATGGTACTGTCTGGTTTCTAATTGATGAGTGACCAAGAGGATAGTATTTAGAGTAGGCAAAATCAAGCAATCACAAGATACTTCACAGATTTTTACAACATTTCCTAGATGTCCCAAGAGCTCCACAATATTCAAAAAAGGGATTCATTGTTCAAATAAGTTTGGGACATATTGACTTAAATACTATGTAACATTATCTTTACAATGGGATTACTCAGAAATGTTAAAACTGATATGTGCATTGTGAATTTCCTAAAGGCAGATACATTCTGATTCTTGCTTTTCCCAATCTGTTTGGGCATGTGAGGTTTTCTTGGGGGAGCTATGGTAAAGGCTGCATCACACAAACAGCTCAGGTTTATTCTCTACTTCCGTACCGGAAAAAATATCTATTCTATGGAGTCTAGCCTAGCTGGAAAATGAATTTGCTCTTGAGTTTGGGTAAGTATTTACCCACACTTCATAGACTCTATACCATCATGAAAAATACATTTTCCTTTCTAAAAAGAAAATACCACATGTTGCAGTACACAACAAAAACTCATCGATGTGACATACATTAAAAATCTGATAACATTATTTAGAAATACATATTTTCAAATACCACATTTTGAAATGCAACCATGACATTCTTAGACATACTCTTGAAAATATAATGAGCTCCTAAAACTGTATTTAGCTAAAATTTCAACCTCTTAAATATTTGGAAAGGTCAATTTTGATGTGATGAAGTATAATTTTGGCAATTCCTATTGTACAGCTGTTCCCAGGAAATATAACACTGCTGGTGCTGTAAACAACATATTTGATCAGATTCCCTTGAGTATTTCTTGTTCAAAATCTTTCAGAAAATGCTCAGATGCCCTGGGTTAGTGTAGCTTTTTCCTGCTGGCTTAAGCAATACCTTTGATTAGTAAATGGTTAACACACACTGCTCAACAGCAGCCTGCCTGGAGCCCAGTATACCCTAGATCCATGGAGAAAATGCACAGAGAAAGGAGCACCTTAAAAGGAAACCTTCGATTAAAAATTACATTTTTAAACAATAGTTGCACGGTATTTCCTCTATATTATATTAAGTGGCGGGGGGGGGAGCCCAAACAACTTAGATATAAACTTGTGTGCACAACATATCCACAATCGTATAAACACGAATATATACACAAAATAGTCTTTAAAAGATGTACAGAAAATTTAGGCCTAACCAAATGAGTTTGCTGAGTGAGCAAGTCAAAAAATAAATTACTGGCAATTTTGTATAGTTCAACTTGCAGATCAAAATGTTAATAGTGGTTTTAACTTGGGAATTGACAATAATTTTTAGTTATTTATTTATTTATTTAGGTGCTTTCACTTTTTTCCAAACTGTTCACAATGAGCATTCGTTGGTTTTTAAGTAACGCTTTTTTTTTTTTAAAGAAGAAATACAGAGGCAAAAACATGTTGCGAGATTAGATTGGTTATTGGAGAGAAAGATAAGAAACAGAAGGAAGGCTCCAGGCTCTGGTTTAGGAAGCATTTTCAAAAGTTGTATACAGAATGCAACATCTCACTATAAACGTGGCATGTAAGAAAAGGTCCTAGCAGACCATAACTTCAGGAAGAAACACCTGCTGCATTAAGTTTAAAAGAACCGTCTTCCTTTTGAGATCAAGTCGTGGGGCAGAAGGGTGTACCATCAACTGCACCAGGGATGAGGCACTATCGTAACGGAGATATTTGTATTATTCACGTAGTATCATTTTTCTTTCTCGCTTAAGATATTTTCACGCTTTTTAATTTGTGAGTACTCAGATTAAAATCCTGCACATAGCTATCACAGTTGTGTAAGTTGTATATTGCCTGTGTGTGGCTGAACAATCAATGCATTCTAATCACCTCACTTGGTCTTTCCAAAACAGAAGCACACGGGGAGATTCCTGCAGTCCCAGTGGCAGTTGATCAAAGAAGTGTCACTTTTCCCACTTGGTGGAGGCCCCAGTGTTGGACCAGGGGAGGAGTTTTTTCTCCTAATTCATAGCTGATAACATAGAAGTATCTGTGTCTTCCCTTAGAAAAGTCCGCCTGGATCTTAGATTTCAGCGACTCTCAATTTTTGTAAAATAGAGGTGCCTACCTCACACAATTTTTTGAGAGTATGAAATAAAATAGCATATGTAAAGTGTATAGCAAACTTTGGACACATAAAAAGTGTTCAGTAACCGAATGTTACTATTATTATTTAATGAGGAAGTGCCCAAAGTGTGGCAGCAATAGCAGGCCCTCGCCTCACATGTCTTTTTTTCTTCAGGGTATCTGCCCCAGCTGTAAGCTCCATGCCTGGCTTATCTGAAAGGCTCCTTGCATTTTATCTGAGTTTAATACCTTTGCATTTCATTTTCCTCTTTAAAATTCCATTAATCCAACTGTATCTGAAATAGTCGTTACTTTGAAAGGTATTTCCTGAATTTTGGGCAATTAGACACTCATCTTGGGATTTAAAATTACACTAAATGTAAGTGCATCTGCAACTTACAAAGTCATTTCCACCTTTGTGTGAATTAAAACACACTACTGGCCAGGTGCAGTGGCTCACACCTGTAATCCCAGCACTCTGGGAAGCCAACGTGGACGGATCTCTTGAGGCAAAGAGTTCGAGACCAGCCAAGGCAACACAGGTAGAACTCATCCTTACAAAAAAATATTAAAAATTAAATTAGCCAGGTGTAGCGGCATGTGCCTACAGTCCCAGTGACGAGGGAGGCTGAAGCAGGAGGATGGCTTGAGCCCAAGAGTTTGAGGCCTGTGCCACTGTACTCCAGTTTGGGCAACAGAGTGAGACTCTGTCTCTAAAAAAAAAAAAAAAAAAAAAAGGAAAAAAAACAGAAAAAAGTCCACACTGCTATTATTTAACCACATACAATATCAGCCATCCTGAGAGAAAAACATCTTTTGTTGGATAAGGTAAAAGCTAGTTTCTTACTATCTAAAAGGAGGCATGAATCATTGGGAATCTGAGGTACAAGGAAAGAAAGGATTAAGGAATTTAAGTCCAGGGTTTCTTTCTTCAGGGCTCAGTATAAACTTATTTTGTAAATAAGCATAGAAATTCCAACGAGCATTTCCACGTCTTCCAGCATAACCTGACAGTCACTGTCCCACATCACACACATAATGTAACGAACCCTTAAACTTGAATTTTCATTTAAAATTTCATAGTATATGTAACATTGCTCTTTTGTATCTTTAGGTTATTCATCCTCATAATGTTCTCCAACTTCTGTTCCAATGTGTTTAGTCCTAAGGGATCAATATGATTGTGAATGTTTTCAAAATAGGCAGCCACTGCCCCGGGTTCTGCATTTCCGCACAAGTCAGACTCTCTGACAGATTCACTTCTTTTTTTTTTTTTTTTTTTTTTTTGAGACAGAGTCTCGCTTTGTTGCCCAGGCTAGAGTGAGTGCCATGGCGTCAGCCTAGCTCACAGCAACCTCAAACTCCTGGCTCCAGCGATCCTTCTGTCTCAGCCTCCCGAGTAGCTGGGACTACAGGCATGTGCCACCATGCCCGGCTAATTTTTTACATATATATATCAGTTGGCCAATTAATTTCTTTCTATTTATAGTAGAGACGGGGTCTCGCTCTTGCTCAGGCTGGTTTTGAACTCCTGACCTTGAGCAATCCGCCCGCCTCGGCCTCCCAAGAGCTAGGATTACAGGCGTGAGCCACCGCGCCCGGCCTAGATTCACTTCTTGATAAATCTGACTAATCACCCTGCGTCACAAAACTTGGCCTTCAAGAGAGCACAGGTGGGATACACGGATATTTGAACGATCTTGTTCTTTTCTTTTTTTTTCTTAAATGCGAGGCGGTATCCTTCTTCACTATTGTTGTCAACACTTTACGTCTCTGAGTAGTGAGGGGAGTTATGTGCACACATGTGAGAGAAAAGGACAGAGATACAGGGAAAGAGAAACAGAGTGAGGCGGCATGAGACAGTAACAACCACGCAGGAGCAGAAAGACACTGTCAGGGAGGAAAGACAGAGACAGGCACACAGATATACACGTACTCAATGGCAGATATTTTTTCTTCTTCTCCCAAAGTATTTAGCTTACAGCTCCTTTGCTTTCATTCCCCTGTATCTGCTACTTTCGTCATCTAACATTACTCCACTTGAGCCCGAACCCCTTAGGCTTCTACTTTTTGTGTGTGTTGGTGGGGGCTGACTGTGAATTCTGCTTTTTTATGTTGTATTTGCGATTGGGAGACATTTCAAATACATATGCTATGTGATCATTGTTTTTCTATAACTACAAACCCTATATTTAAATATGCATAGAGATGTAACATTGTCTTAATTCTCTTTTTTTTTTTTTTAAAAAATTACATAATTTCTTGCTCTGAAATTACTTGTTCTGCTCTAAGCTACTGGTCATTCGTGAGAGATAATCTCGAATGAGGCAGAAACAGCCTTAAGGGTGACTGAACGTTTGGTCTTTGCTTGTGCACACCCTGGGCACAGTATGTTCTTGGCAGAGCGAAACTCTGGGCTTCCGCTCTCTGCTCCCTGCTTAGGTTCTCCTAGGAGTGCTGAGAGAGCCACATGGAAAATGATGAAAGGACATCCCAAATCATATCTGCCTATATTGGGATAGAGTTTTCAGCACCATTCTCCTAATCTTGAGTTTATATCCAAGAAAGAAAAATAGCATACATCTCTGGTGCTTGCTTAATCCAGGCAGTGTCCATGAATTACCCCATGAAAGCCTCCTGGTAATTCTGTATATGGCAAAGGGAGTGTTATTATCTTCCCTGTAATCAAGAAGGGGAAAACTAAGGTCTGGAAAAGTTAAGGAGCTCCCTCAAGATGGCCCAGTTAGCGAGCAGCACTGTCACAGCTGAGTCTGGGTCGTGCGGCTAGACTGCCGGAGCTCCTGACCACTGCGCTCTTCTGCTCAGCTGCTCGGTGAGTCGGTCCCACCTCACTCTACAAGGACACTCACAGTTGGGGGTAAGCTCCTCTGAGAACTAGGCATGATGGTCATCCTTTTAGGGGCATGCCTGCAGGGAATGGGAAAAGAAATCCTGGAGAAGAACAAAACTAGAAACTCACTGCTGCTGGGAGTGCTGGCGCGCCACCCTGTCCAAGTCGACATTTCTCAGTGCTTAGTGAAGAGTGAGGTTGGCAAGCAGTGAGGAACAGGCCGGTGTCTGTTTATCTGTGGGTTTGATTGCTTTTCCTTATCTGTCTGAAGAGGAGAACACACAATTTACAGAACAGAGAAAAAGATGTTTTCTGATTTAAGGAAAAGTTTTAAATCATAAAGAGGACCTTCCCAAACTCAAAAAGTCTTGAAATCCTTGGTTTATAAAAGTGACTATTCAATAAACAAAAGCGTGCACTAAAGCCATATGCAAATTAATAAAATTACCTACTAAAAACTAAACAAATGCTGGTTAATGTTATGTGATATTGTGTCTTATGACATACCAATTAAAATAAAAATTAAAGACTGGGCACGGTGGCTCATACCTGTAATACAAGTACTCTGGGAGCCTGAGACAGAAGGATTGCTTGAGCTCAGGAGTTCAAAACCAGCCTGAGAAAGAGTGAGACTTCGTCTCTACTAAAATATGAAAGAAATTATCTGGACAACTAAAAATATATTGAAAGAATTAGCCAGGCATGGTTGTGCATGCCTGTAGTCTCAGCTACTCGGGAGGCTGAGGCAGAAGGATTGCTGAAGCCTGGGAGTTTGAGGTTTGAGGTTGCTGTGAGCTAGGCTGATGCCACGGCACTCTAACCCGGGTAACAGAACAAGACTCTGTCTCAAAAAATATATATATAAATTAAAAATCGGGCACATGTCTATGGAGAGAAAGGAACACTTATACACTGCTGGTGGGACTGCAAACTAGTACAACCCCTATGGAAAGTAGTATGGAGATACCTCAAAAAACTAAAAGTAGAGCTACCATTTGATTCAGCAATCCCACTACAAGGTATTTACCCATTGGAAAAAAAGACATTTTATAAAAAAGACACTTGCACTCGAATGTTTATTGCAGCAAAATTCACAATTGTAAAGATGTGGAAACAACCCAAGCGCCCATGAATTCATGAGTGGCTTAATAAAATGTAGTATATATATACACCACGGAGTACTACTCAGCCATAAAAAAAATGGTAAACTAATACCTTTTGTAACAACCTGGATATTATGTAACCAAAATGTTTGTACCCCATAATATCCTGAAATTTTAAAAAAGTAAAACTATATGCAACTTAGAATACATGAAATGTATTATTAAAAAAAAAAATTGGCACATGCCATTAAGAGTCTTCCTTCCAAGAATCTTAGAGTAGTAGAAATTGTGTTTTTTCCTTTGGCATACTGAAATAATGAGATCGAAATAAGGCATGGTGTTTCCAACCCTGTCTTTAAGCGGACAGAGATACTGACTGCCAAGGTAATGAGGAGATGATAAAGACAGAGAGTCAGATTACGGAGCAACAGGGCAACCTTAGCACCGCAGCTCTGCGACCCTGTCTGTAGTTAAGTCATTTTGTCAATAAGTCTACGTGTATAAATTCATCTACACAAAGTATAATCTTATGTATTGTACTTAGAATTATTAAAATCTATTACATTTTTTTTCTTAACTTCATTTTTTATCACCATCACTTACATCACCACCCACAATCTTAATTCAAACCCACTGATGATAAGTTTTCAGTGTATTTGTCTGCATTTGCCATATTAAAGCTCCAATGCAATAATTCCATTGCTCAGAAAGAAAAGACTCAAATTAAATTTTTTCTTAGATGCAAAAAACCATGTCACTTGCAAACCTTAGATTTGGCCAGTGTTTAATGGAGTGTCTATTCAATACTCTGCCTTTGAAAGTCACGCTGTCAAAATGAGCATATCAGAGTGTATCACATTTAATGTGTATAATGGATGAGAACTCAGTTTATAATTTTTAGATTTTTTCCAGAAGCTTAAATATATTTTCTTTCATCTTGTTAGATTCATTTTGTCAATGTTATTGCTTGGAAAGGGAAATAAAGCTAAATTCAAATTTATTTATTTGATTTGTAAAAAGCTTCATTGGAGGGAAAAAATTAAGGCATGGTTTGTAATCTGCTGTTAAAAAAAGTCATTACTATTTAGGTTTTAAAAAAAATTTGAGCCTTTCAGAGAGGTACAGAGAATGTGCATACTGGAGTCAGACAGCCTTGGTGTGAACCCTAGCTTTTCCACTTACTGACAACCTTGGGCAAGTGCCTTTCCTTTCTAAGTTTTCTCATTTTTAAATGGGATCACAATACACACAAGCTGTTGTGAGGACCAAATTGTTCAATGCATGCAAAGGGCTTAGAACAATGCCTTGTAAATAAAAGTGCTATCTACTTTCAGCAATTATTGTAAACTACATAAAGCTACAATGTTTTATAAATATATCACAGATTAGGAAGAGCATTAGAGAGAATTCAAAACCATGATGTGAGAAATGGGAAAGTAATATGCCATTAAAAATAAATTATAGTTATGATCATCTCAATATAAGGAATATATCTCAGTATCATAAAAGCTATATATGACAAACCCACAGCCAGCATCATACTGAATGGGGAAAAGTTTTAAGCATTACCACTAAGAACTGGAATAGGACAAGGGTGCCACTGTCTCCACTTCTACTCAAGATAGTGCTGGAAGTCCTAGCCAGGGCAATTAGGCAAGAGTAAGAAACAAAGGGTGTCAACATTGAGAAAGAAGAGGTCAAACTATCACTTTTCACTGATGATATTATCTTGTTCCTAGAAAACTCCAACAATTCCCTTAAGAGACTCTTAGAATTGATAAATAAATTCAGCAACATCTCAGGATATAAAATCAATGTACAAAAATCAGCAGCATTTCTATATAGCAATAACAGTCAAGCTGAGAGTCAAATCGAAGACTCCATACCATTCACAATAGCTCCAAAGAAAATAAATACCTAGGATTATTCCTAACCAAGGAGGTAAAGGATCTCTACAAGGAGAACTACAAAACACTGAAGGAAGGAATTACAGGTGACCCAAACAAATGGAAAAACAGATCCTACTCATGGATTGGGAGAATTAACATTGCTAAAATGTCCATACTACCTGAAGTGATTTATAGATTCAATGCAGTCCCCATCAAAATACCAATGGTATATTTCACAGTTCTAGAAAAAATAATTCCATGCTTTGTTTAGAACTAAAAAAAATTAAAAGGCCAAAAAGCCAAAGCTATTCTGTAGATATTTGTTAGGTCTATTTGATTTAGAGTTTGGTTTAAGTCCATTGTTTATTTATTTTCTGCTTTGTTGATTTGTCAAGCTCTGATAGTGGGGTGTTGAGGTCGTGGCAATTACTATGGTGCTATATATTTCTTTGCTTAGCTCTAGTAAAATTTGCTTTATGTATCTGGGAGCTCCTGTGTTGGGTGCATACATATGTAGAATTGTTATGTTTTCTTGTTGAATTGCTCCCTTTACCATTATATAATGACCACCTTTGTCTTTCTTTACTAATGTTGATTTAAAGTCAATTTTATCTGATATGAGAATGGCTACACCTCCTTTCTTTTGATTTCCATTTGCATGGAATATTTTTTTTCCATTCCTTCACCTTGAATCTGTGTGTATCCTTGTGGTTTATATGTGTTTCCTGCTGACAGCAGATACCTGGGTGGTTTTTTTTTAAATCCATTTCAGTCAACATATATCTTTTGAGAGGAGCAATCCATCAGTTAACATTAATCGATAGCACTGACAGGTGGGACACTGGTTTGTTCATCTCGTTGTGTATTTCTTTATTGCTTTGTTTTACCTCTTGACCTCTTGTTGTTTTATAAGAGTTGTGGGTTTGGATTTTTTTTTTTTTTTAGGCGATTTTACTGGTGGGTATCTGTTATGCTGATTTGTGAATAATACTGTTCTGAATATTTGTAGTAGGCAGGTCTAGTCATGGCAAATTCCTTCAGTGTTTGCTTGTCTGAAAAATACTTAATTTCTCCATCAATTGTGAAATTTAGTTTTGCAGGGTATGAAATTCTAGGCTGGCAGTTGTTCTGCTTAAGTCGATTGAAGATGGAGCCCCAATCTCTTCTGGCTTGTAAGGTTTTAGCTCAGAAGTCTACATTTAGTCTTTATAGGTTATTTGATGCTTTTGTCTTGCTGCTTGCATAATTTTCTCCTTTAACTTTGACCAGGTAGACTACGAGGTGTCTTAGAGATGACTTATTTGCTATGAATTTTCCCAGTGTTCAATGTCCATTTTTTATCTGTATGTCTGAGTTTCTGGCAATATCAGGGAAGTTTTCCTCAATAATTTCTTCAAATAGCTTTTCCATGCTTTTAGCTCTTTCTTCTTCTCAGGGATACCTATAACTCAAATGTTTGTTCACTTCACATAGTCCCATATCTCAATCAGTCATTATTAGAATTTTTTATATTCATCTCTGCCTCTTTGAGTGACTGGGTTATCTTGAGAGCCCTGTCTTCAAGCTCTGAGATTGTTTCTTCTCCTTGGTTTAGTCTGTTTTTAAAGCTTTCTTCTGTGTTATGAAATTCTAGAAATGGCTCTTTCATTTTTTTTTAAGTTCTATTATATCCTTTCTTATGTTGTCTAGCTCTCTAGTGACTTTTTCATTTTTTATTGATTTGCTGAAATATATTTTTTACTTCTATTTGTTGGTTTTTAACTTTCCCTTCAGTTGCATTCATCTTACTTGCCATGCATATTCTGAATTCCATTTCTGTCATTTCAGCTGTTTGAGATCCTCACTGATACCCTCTTTTACTTTTTCCTCTTCCTTCTCTGTTTCACAATTTTCCTCCATGAGGTACCCGGCAGGCTCTGGTATTTCTTCCTCTACCCTACATCTGAGCTGTGTCCTTTATCCCCTCTCCTTTACCTGAAATACTTCCTTCCCTCTGGGATGGTCCTGTAAGTGAAGCCTCTAGTCAGCCATCTTGCCCCTTATTATGTTGCTCTTGTTGATGACATCACTTACATGCATACACATACATCAACACTTCAAATTGCACACTTTAATATGTACAGTGTATAGTACATCAATTAGGCCTCAATAAAGCTGAAAAACAATAAATCAACTATAAGTTTCAATTTTCAGAATCATGCAACTTATGCAAACAGAAAATAAAGAAAAAAACGGGGCTCTGCACAAAAAATGATTTCCGATTCAATTGCTATATACATGTTTAATCTATTTGTGAAGTTAAAATTCTTCTTAGAGCAAACATTATGTCTAATAGTTTTATATTTGGAAACTTTTGCTCAATATTGCTACTTTTTCCCTAGTATTAAGTAATGGAATTCATAAATGTTGACCTTCATTAATGTCCCTGTGTGTGCTGCAGGATTAGCAGTACCATTGTCATTCTACTTCATTTTCAAGGTGGTGCTCATAGATACGAAATGTTCTAAAACACAGAACTATCAAGGTTTATTGTTTCGTGGTTTTGGCAACTGTAGCTACGGCACTTCCTTGTATGTGAAAGCATTCATGGTGCTTATTTTAGGACACACACAAAAATCAAAATAGATGGAAATATCTAAGAGGAAATATCTTTGCAAGCAAGAATTTTGTCAGAAAGGCTCTTTTTAGAAACTCTAATTTATTAAAACCAAGTTCATTTAAACAATAAGTATGTGGGAAACATTTTCTAAAGCAAAGCAACCTTTGAACAACAAGGCAGCCATATGTGATAAGCAGACAAAGACTCAGATGGCAGAATACTTGGACTATATCCTACATCCATCATGATGCATGTTCAGAAATTTCAGCAAGTGAGAAAGGAATTTGATTCATTTATAGCTAAATGACTTAAAAATAAAATTAGACATAAACTTTAAAATTGTACTATAACAAAAATTATATTTAACATTGGAGATGAGTGTAATTTATTATATTTATTATAATAAAGTGGAACCCATGAAAATAAAGATACTTAGAACCTCATAAAGTATGAAAACAGCTTTGCTATTATAATAAGTACTTGGGCATTTCTTCCAGTACAAAGACACCTTCGTTTTAAAGTATATAAACTCCTAAGAAGCAACAAATTAGTTGCCTAATGTAAAGTTTCTCTAATTCTAAACAGAAAGCAAAGAATGCACACTTATTTTGCAGAAAGAAGAACACAGACTATAACATAAAACATTTTTAAATATTCAGTAGAAGCAATAAAGCAAGCCTTGTACTTCTGAAGCATTACAGCCACTTGCAGTGCAAAAACACTTCCAATAAATCTCAGGCAAGTTAGGCTTAGGATACTTTTTCAGGTCAAGTAAATTAATTTGTGACACACACACACATACACGTATAATAGAATGGCTGATTTAAATTAAGCCTGTTTCAGTTTTAGCTTTCCATTTTAATGGCATTCCAGTGAGATAAATTAAATACAAAAAAATACTTTCCTGTGAGAAGGAAAGAGCTGAGTCAGGATTTTTTTTTAATTTGCAAACATTGCAAATTACTGAAGAAACTGACCCTATCACTAATTTCAGTCTCATATGTACTTTTTTATTCCTCGGGGACATAAAAGCAAAAAAAAAAAAAATCCAGGCAGCTTCCAAAATAAGAAACAGTTGTTCCAACAAGATGCTTTTGCATTTGTTAAAGGAAATTTGACAACTCTTTTTTTTTCAACATAAAAAGAAAACTTACCATTTTTTTGTGTGGTTACCATATGCTAGGCATTATTCTAAGCACCTTAAATGTATTAACTCATCTCTCACAACAATCTTGGCAGATACTACTATTATTCTCCTTGTACAGATGAGATAGAGGCATGGAGTGATTAGGTAATTTACCCCAGGAAAAGCATACAGATAAACTTTCATGAACACTGCTCTGACATGGAAACATTTTTCATTGCTTTAAGTTTTAAAAGATCACATATTTTTCACCTAAATGAGCCCTCAGCAGCAAGAGGGAAGCAAGGTCACGTGGGTGAGAATGTGAATCCAGAACTCTTCTACAGAGGGTGGAAAGAGAGTGTAGACAGGGGACTCCAGTGTTGGGTGCTTCCTGGCTTACGTGATGGTAACATTTTTAGATGCCTTATGAGAAATTGTGGTGCAAAGAAGAGACAATACAGAGGCTTACATTTGACTTGAAACTTAATTTTCAACTCATTAAAGTCACATATAAAAACCATGGCTCCCTTAGGCTTTTTACTTGGTCTACACCATCTTATCAACCTGGTCATTTCAACAGTCAATCTGCAGTAATCGGTCTCAAGGTTTCAGCCCTCTGGGTCCCTTTACACTTTTAAAAATTAATGAGATCCTGGCCGGGCGCGGTGGCTCACGCCTGTAATCCTAGCTCTCTGGGAGGCCGGGGCGGGCGGATTGCTCGAGGTCAGGAGTTCGAAACCAGCCTGAGCAAGAGCGAGACCCCGTCTCTACTATAAATAGAAAGAAATTAATTGGCCAACTAATATATATATACAAAAAATTAGCCGGGCATGGTGGGGAATGCCTGTAGTCCCAGCTACTTGGGAGGCTGAGGCAGGAAGATTGCTTGAGCCAGGAGTTTGAGGTTGCTGTGAGCTAGACTGACGCCACGGCACTCACTCTAGCCTGGGCAATAAAGTGAGACTCTGTCTCAAAAAAAAATTAGTGAGATCCCTACAGTGCTTTCTTTTATGCAGATTAAACTTATCAATATATACCGTACTAGAAATTACAACTAGAAATTCGTGCAAAATATTTACTTAACTCACTTGAATTAAAAATAATAAATCCACAACAAAATTAACATAATTAAACATAAAAAATATCTTTTTATAAAAAAAGTACTATATTAAAAAAAAAAAAAACATGTAGTGAA
This sequence comes from Microcebus murinus, assembly GCF_040939455.1. Classification (NCBI taxonomy): domain Eukaryota; kingdom Metazoa; phylum Chordata; class Mammalia; order Primates; family Cheirogaleidae; genus Microcebus; species Microcebus murinus. Next base: position 46,918,408 of record NC_134122.1, on the reverse strand, counting down.
AAAGTGGCATGATTTACATTTTTGCAAAACTCTTTCACATCTGGCTTAATAGGCCACAGCTGGATTCTCTTCTCTGCCTGTGCATGGTCTGTTGCAATATCACACTTCCTGAATCCTCTGGGCAAGTCCACTGCACACTGAGAGAGGAAGGGTGACAAGGCAAGTAGTCTCTTAGCAGCACTGTGAAAATAGTTTTGACCATGGGAGACCCTGAAAGGACCTGGGGAGCCCCCAAGGTCCCAAGGGCACACTTTGGAAACTGATCCTAGTGAGACTTTGAATGATGTTTATTATCAGTTGATATGGGTAATTCTTTTTAAGCGTTATACACGCCTGAACAGAAAACTTTCTTAAGCTCTACAGCAATTCTCAAAACAGTGAATACATTGACTTTATAAATGCCATCAACCTTAAGTTATCTAGAATATTCTAGTGGAGAACACAAACTTAGTGAGATTTTTTTACTCAAAATTCCAACTTTAAATGGATGTTATGATTATACATTTTAACTTGGAATTATCAGCATAACTCTAATAGGACAAATTCTCTTAAAATTACATCTGTAAATTATCAAATAGGAACAGATTCTCCCCTAAAACAAAAATATTAATATTATGGTCTTGTTTCTTTTAAACATTTATATAAAGTAATGTGTCACTTAATGACAATGATACAGCCTGAGACATGTATCCTTAGGCAATTTTGTCATTGTACAAACATTTACATAAACCTGGATGGTATAGCCCACTACACACCTAGGCTATATGGAATAGCCTATTGTCCCTGGGCTACAGATCTGTACAGCATCTTACTGTGTGAATACTGTAGACAACTGTAACACAATGGTAAGTATGTGTGAATCTAAGCAGAGAAAAACTACAGCAGAAATACAATATTATAATCTTATGGGACCTCCATCATACATACTGTTCATAGCTGACCAGAACATCAGTACGTGGCACAAGACTACATTTAAGATGTTATCTAGCTAACTGAATTTTGGTTCATGTGATCCTTTTTGCTAAAAAAAAAAAAAAAAAAAAAGGTGTAATTTCAGTCCTTAAATGACTTCATGAGATATATAATACATTCTAACTTCATAAAAGTAATGTCAAATATAATTTGTCTATTAAAATTTTAGTCACTAACTAGTGCCTTTTGATTGGCAGTAAAGAAACCTTCAATGAAATGATCCCAAATAATCACTGATTAAGAAAGTAAAAATAAATTAAACTCACTCTGTAATTAAACAACTAGGAAACGCCGTAGACAGTCTTTAAAAAAGTGGAGAAGTTTTAAAATATCAGTTGACATTCCTCTTTCTTCCACAGTACCACTTCAGAAGAAAACTATCTGCAGGACTAGCAAATCCCTGGATTAAGGGAACAATGAAAGTATCTAAAAATTCTCATGCTGGAATGTGTCAGATGGCATCTGCGCTGAGATCTATTCCTCTTGGATTATTTTAAGCCACAGAAAATGATGCTAGCCTCTGGAGATGCAGGGTCCGTCACTTCATTAGAAGGCAGGTGCCACCTGACACATTGAGCATACAGGGCAAACGGAGCCAGTGGAGATTCGCTTGGCTCTCGACATAAATCTCAGAGACTAAGTATATCGTTAGACATACTGTCAAAGATTATAGATGCTCTTTCCATTTCTTAATAATTTCAGTCCTAAGCTGAAAGCAGTGAGAATGTGTTCAAGAATCCATGTAGCTTAAGAAGTATAAGAGTGGAACAGACAAAACATAGGAAGGAACAAAAATCATGGTATTCAGAGAAAACTTTATTATTTCTGGATTGCTTTTGTTGGTGGAAAAAAAAAAATCCAGCCTCAGTTTTCCCAGGTAAGCTAGGGGTTTTCCAATCCATTTAAAGTTTTACTAAATTTCCAACTTAATAAGTGCTATTTCTTAAAGTGTAAATAATTACCTTTAACTTATAGAACACAAAGACACAGACATGAATTGTCTAATCAATCATCTGAATCTCAAACTTTACAACAGAGATGTTTAATTAAAAGAAAAAGGGTTTAACAAGGGAAGAAATGTTTTAAAATGTATTTTGATTTTTAAATTTATATTTTATGCATTGTCTTCTTTCTACTGACACATACCTGAGTACTTTGTGGTTCCTATCCAAGTTCATCTTCTACTGCATGGCTAAAACATCATAATACTACCAAAGAAAATCAAATCAAATTTGGGGCATAATCTACTATCACCAAATAGTAGACTATTTGAAGTAGCAAATGACTAAGTTACAGAAAATTATTTATAGTTATAATCTTTTCTCTAAATAGAACTTAATACAAAACTATTTAATTTTTATGGTGAAATTTATCATATCTATAAACTGTCTATAATATGTGCGTGTACATATATTTAAAAGAACAATAAAATAAACGCCCATGCACTCAGGACTTAGCATAGAAATACATTTGAAGACCCCTGTGAACCCCTCATGCATCAGTCATGTAAGGCTAGTTTTCATGGAATCTTTTCTTGGGTAAAGCAGAGGGTTAGTTTTTTAGATGTAGATAGGAAAAAAAAAACAACAAAACACCACCAGAAACCTTGGCTATAAAAACAGTGAAACCCAGCTTACCAGCTTTGACTATACATGCTGGCTTAGTTTCAGAACAAACATCCTTCCTAAGGCAAGGAAAGACTGAAAAACCATGGCCAGGCGAGAACGCGGGGATGAGCAGTGTATAATTAGCATAATTAGCACGTGCCTTCTTTGTCCAAGGCAACAGAATCTGTGACCCTGGCCTACCATTGAATGGTAAAAGTGATAACATCTGCTCAGAAAAACTTAGATATCCCTAAAACAATTGCTTTATTATTGATTCTTGCTTTATGTATCTATCTATTCCAAAAATCTAACTTGTCTATGTGCTAACTTTTAATTTATAAGGATTTCTTACCAAAAAAAAAAAAAGCGATAAAAAATAAGAAGTATTCTACTTCTAAAAGATGTTATCCTATTGTGCTAAGGGACTGACAAAGACTACCATGGAGGGCATTATGCTATGTGAAAGTAAGTCAGCCACAAAAAGACAAATGCTGTATGATTCCACTTATATGGGGTATTCAGAGCAGGGATCCCCATCATTTTTGGAAGTCTCATAGAAGACAATTTTTCCATGGACAGGGGAAGAAGGGAGTCAGAGCTCTGGTGGTGATGTGAGCGACGGGAAGTAGCTGTGAATACAAACCAAACCTCACTCACTTGCCCGCTGCTCGCCTCCTGCTGTGCACCCCAGTTCCTAAGAAGCCACAGACTGGTACCTGTCCACAGCCTGGAGGTGGGGACCACAGATCCAGAGTAGTCAGATACTTAGAACAGAAAGTAGAACGGTGGTTGCCAGAGGAGGAATTGAGGAAATCAGTTTAAAGGGTAAACAGTGTCAAGTCTGCAAGATGAATGTACTTATTAACATTACTGAACTGTAAGCTTAGAAATGGTTAAAATGGTAAATTTTATGTTAAGTGTTTCAAAATGAGCACTAAAAACATGAGTTTAAGTGATTTCTATGTTTTCTCTTAAATTCCATCATGTATATATGGAATACTCATTTGCACCTAAAAATAAAATGATTATTGTTACAAAAATAATTTTAAAAGGATTCTATACTGTAAATTTTAAATAGAAAATTTAATGAAAATTTATGCAACAAAATTTTCGATGCTTCAATGCTGGATGAATATTACTTACACTATCATTGCAAATAACTCTACAAAATTTTTTATAGATGTTTAGTAAAGTGCTTCTTGTCTTATATGGGGACTGCCTCCAACAAGCTTCATAAATAATGGCTTGTACATTGAACTTATTAATAATTCAACAAATATGTATTAGTCACCTAGTATTTGCCTGTTATTTAAACTGCTACATTTAATTGACACTTTTATTTTATTAAATTTAGGATGGGCTTTTCAGGTCACATAGATAATCTATGTTCCCCCAATTAAATGGACCACTAATGAAAATATCATTAGTTCAGCATCTCACACTCCCAGTTATTTTCTTTTCAAACCAAAATTCATGATCTTAAATGGATACTTCGCCTCTAACAATACCTACAGTTGTCCAGGTTTGTTACTGTAATGGATTTTTATTGTAAAATGATAATCTTAAAGTCAGAAGTGGGTCCTCTAAAAATACAATTTTAGAAAACAAGATCCATGTATTGACATCGTGGGCATTTGTAAAGTAACGAGATTGGCTCTAACCTCACTCCCATTCCTTTTCCATTTTATTACTCAATAAGCTTTGCCAGATTTTCACGCATATTGACATTTCCTTTAAGAAAATACAGTTCAAAAACCACTTCCAACACAGGGGACCAGTCCGGTCAAAAAATCATTTGCTTGTTTTATGGACCAGGAAATAACCCAACACCGCCATTACTCATGTCCCCATCTCTCATGTCCCATGCCTCTCTCAAACCTGCCATGGATCACCAAGCAGCATAGACCTCAGCAAATGAACTGGGGAAGATACAGGGGTTGTTAGTGGAGGGTGCAGGAACTGGCTGAAAGCAATGTTCCAGCCTGGGGTTCACTCCCTTAGGATAATCAATACCTTTCTTGAAATGTGAAGACCCACTTAAGAAGTTACATAATCCTCCTCTCCATTGGACTCTTGTAAATACTATCTCAAATGAGAATGATGATTCCTGCCACCTATCACTGAGCTTTAAAATTACTCCCTTCCCCACATTCTTTAAATCAATGAGCTTAAAAATTTGCTCAGAGACTGATGAAAAATTAAACACGGTGAACAGAAAGAGAGGAATAAGGAAAGGAAGAATGCATGGAAAGAAGGGAGGGAGGGAGGGAGGGCAGGAGGAAGGAAGGAAGGAAGGAAGGAAGGAAGGAAGGAAGGAAGGAAGGAAGGAAGGAAGGAAGGAAGGAAGGAAGGAAGGAAGGAAGGAATTTGCATTTGCAGTTTAATATCTTCTGTGGAGAAAAGCCATCCATTTGCAACAAAAGTCATCTTTGTTTCCATTCTTTTTCCAGGAGATTAGTCTGAGTAACACAGTCTGAAAAAATATCCATCGATTCACATGTTAGTATGCATCAAGAGAGGTGCACACAGAGTGTAGCCCAAATCCCAGTCTCTCCACAGCTGGAGTGCAGGCCTGTCCCTACGGATTCGGATTTTTAACCACTTAGACTTAACCAGTTCCACCCCATGAAGGGGCAAGAAAAGTCTAGGGAGGCAGTGGATGTTGAAAGAAACTATATGCCACGGACTCTTTCATCCTCAGAGTGGAGGAAGTCACTGCAAGGTTCTAAGTAGGTGGGTGACATCAGACTTACAATTAGTAGTCCATTCTGCATAAGAACATGCAGGTAGGGCTGGAGAAGTGTGGCACTAAAGACAGAATGACCAGTTAAGAGGTGCATCAGTCTCAGTGCTGGTGGGGAACAGGCTGGCATACTCACAGGGTTTAACTGAAGACACCATAGAGAAGCAGCTATTTGCAGAGGTGTTCACAGAGTCTAGAGGACCATGAAGTAAAGGTGAAGCACCCAGGAACTAGCAGCAATGAAAGGATGTTACCAGCCAACAGCAGAAAGAGGCAGGGAGAGAACAATGTTCTTGGAGCCTGGTGAGAAGTGGGGAGCTCCCTAGGGGAGCTGTGCTTCTCGAGGAAGGCAGCTAAAGCCAGAACCACAGGGACCCAACCTTTCTTCTGCTGCCCAAACTCCGCCAGGGCCTCCCATGGATCTCACACAAGCAGAAGAACCCACATTGGGGTCAGCCTTCCAGAGTAGGGTGCAGGATGGGGATGGACAGAGAATCTACCAGGGTGGCCCGCAAAGATTAACCATCTAAATGGCTACCAATACAGTCACAGAAGAGATGAACCAAAGGAGCGGAGGTGAGGATGGAGCAGAAGGGGCAGACACTAGAGAGTTTTTGTGAGTTAAAAGAAACATGACTCAGTTATGAATTGGATGTGAAGGGGGAAAAGGGGAGCATTCAGAGATGACTTTGAGATGTCTGGGTTTGGTGGTAGATGGCACTGCTTTTAATCAGAAGAAGAAATATACAAAATATACACTGAAATGCAAGTTTAGGAGCAAATCAGTTCTTGTGTGTGTGTGTCATAGGTGAGAGTTGGTGGGACAGCCAACTGGGCATATACAGACAGTCCTTCACTTACAATGGTTCAACACTATTTTTGACTATGCTGGTGTAAAAGGGGTATGTATTCAGGAGAAACCAAACTTTGAGGACCCACACAACCATTCTGGTTTTCATTTTCAGTACAGTATTCAATAAATTACATGAGATATTCAACAATTTATTATAAGATAGACTTTGTGTTAGATGTCTTTGCCCAGCTGTAGGCTTATATAGGTGATCTGAGCACAATGAAGGTAGGGTAGGCCAATCTGTGATGTACGGTAGGTTGGGTGTATTAATCGCATTTTCAACTTAGGATCTTTTCAGCTTCTGGTGGGTTTATTGGGGTGTAAGCCCCTTATAAGTCGAGAAGCATTTGTACTGTAAGTTACGGGGTACAGGTCTTTCACTCCTTCAGTGGTATGGTGGGAGATAAACTTTGGGTATAATCAGTAAATGGACAGAAGTTAAAGCCAAGGGGAAAAGGTGAATCCCTTAGATCCAGTGTCAGAAAAGAACAGCGGAGGATTTAGGAGCAGCCTTGCAGAACATTAACTTTTAAGGATGGAATAAAGGAATAAAATGCACCAGGAGCCTGCAAAAAAAAAAAAAAAATACTGACAATTGATGAGAAGTAGCAGAAACTACAGAAGGAGAGAGCACCTGGGGGAGAAAATTAAACTAGGGAAGGATGGAGAAGTCCCCCATGGATCTGGTGGTGAACTGGTCATTGTTAAGCCTAGAATGAGCAGTGCTACTGGGCAGTGAAGGAGCATACGTGCTGCGGTTGACAGAGCTGGACACAGGAAATAAAGAAGCAAAGAAAGCAAAAGGCCTTTATGCTTTTAAGAAGCTTCCTAGCGAAGGGAACGTGTGGAGTGGGGCAATGTCTACGGCAGAAGGCAGGACTGAGCAAGGAATCTCTTTAACCCAGGAGAGAAATAAGGTCCCCAAAGAGTTATCACAGGCAGAGGGAACAGCTAGGAATGGGTGAGGGAAGAGCCAACACCTGAGTGCACGGGACGCAAATGTTTGGGTGGCTGATTGGGAAGCGGAGGCTGCTCATGCTTGCCCAGTGGACAGCAGCATGGGGTAGGGGTGAGGCGAGAGAAGACACGGGATGTCCACACAATCTTGCCTACTCTGATTTCACAGCCCATATCCCCAAATCTGGAAAAAAAAAACACTCTTAATTTTGGAAAAGAGAGAGAAGGAGAAAAAGGAAGGGGGAAAGGCAAAGAGCGTTTTGGATGCACTCAAAGTTTAAATATTTGAACTGTTTTCCCCAAACAAGTCAGGGGCCGCTTGTCTCTGCTCTGAATTATCCAGGACCTCTTTTTCAAACCCTATTTGTTTCTTATGCTTCATCAGGAACCTTTACTCAAGCAACCTCTACCATTTCAGGCTTGGATAAAAGCAAACTCAGTTCAACATCCCTTCCATCAGAACGCAATTATAAAGGCATTTACGTCCCGCATTATATTAAGACAAAGTTGCAAGCTCAGGCTTAGAATTAGGATCCCCATGAGCCTTCGTCCAGCAGCCTTTTCATTACACCAATTTTACAAGACCATAAACATGATGGGTACGAATTCATCTCAGGGCACATTCGAGAAGCAAGGGAGCCAAAGAATAACACACTTCTTGGTTTCTCTGGGTCAACACAGATCCCACTCTAAGCTCCTCTGCTGGGCTGGCAGGGAAATCTAAACAATAATAATAACATAACAATAACAATAACAATCCTGATAATGACTGAGGCCTTTCCAAGATCCCAGGGTCTTACACAGGACAGAAGCAAAAAGGAGGTCCTTGCCACCCCCACCCCCCGCCCCGGGCACTCACCTGCCAGCAGTACACGCCAGTGTGGCCCCCAGAGCCCCAGGCCCTGTGCTGTGTTGTTTATGTGCTAGGCGTAAGCCATAGGAATTAATTTTACAACTAAAAATTGCACGTCTAAGTCGAGCCTCACTGGAACTTCACCCAAAATCTTGCCTTGTCCCCGGGCAATGCCACCGATTTGCACATGGGACTCCTGTTCTCAGAGACTCAGCTGTCAGAGAGGTTTTTTGGGAGAAAAGAGGACTCTGACATTTTTTTTTTCTCTCTTCTTATTCAGTAGCAAAATCCTATCAATAAGTTTAGGCTTTTACAGAAGATAGGAAATGCTGTTGATTGGAAAATAAAAATTAAAAAAAAAAAGAGGTAAGGAATACTAAAGCATTTTAATGTTTTAAATATTTTAGTATTTAGTATTTTATGCTTGAAGTGGGGTAAAGGGAGCGTAGGGGTAATAAGCACAAGTTAATATTGTAATCATCTGGCTGGATTTTAATAAGAGATGAAAGAATAAATAAAATATATAATTAGAAACGATTCATGATGAGAAAGCTAACTGCAGATATTGCATTAAAAAATATTCACTAAATCAGAAACTTCGGAAACCGGAGTTTTTACTGCGGTTTGCCTTCGTATATTGGACAAGATCTCTCAGCATGTGCTACAGGTTAGCTTCTGATGACTGTGCTGCCACACACCATTTTAGCACTCAGAAATAAACTTCTCTCTTGATAAAGCCATTGAAAAGAAAATAAAGGTGCAATTTTTTTTATAGCACAAAAAAAATAAAAACAGGCTGGAATCACTAGAGGGCAGAGAACGCATCTTATACCTTCTTGTATCTCCAAGCACCCAGCTCACAGGAAATGTCCTCAAATGCATTTTGATGATGATGATAATAAAATGCTAGGATGAGTTAAAAGGGGAATATTCCCAAGAACATAAGTTGAAGTGATTTATAACAGAACTTTTATCCATAAAGTCTTTTGGCTTATTTTATTTTATATGCTTAATTGTGTTTATTGTATTTCACTTTTTATTTTGACTCTTCTGTTTAAATGATGTGCTATTTGGAAAATCACAGAAAAGTTATTTTCTTTGTGAAAAGTTAACTTCTTGCTCTCAGATTTCTGTCCTCCCCAATCCTCCTTTCTATAGACACACATAGGAAAATGAAGCTTGTTTTGCTTTCTGTGCCCTGATCTTCTTAAAAAATTGTGGTCACTTGTGCAACACCTACACGATTATATAGTAGTTGTATATATGTACCAATACTCAGAGAAAAATCCACTTTTCTGCCCCCTTATTCATTACCTATCAGCCTATTTTAAAATCATGTGGGTCCCAGAGATGACATCTGTTTCCTCAGGATGTATTTCATATTCTGGAAACTGAAATACACATTGCTGCAAGAATGCACCCTTCTCAAAGCATGATGATTGAAACTGGAGTTCATTCCCTGAGTTTAAACAAATCCGTTAATTTATGAAGTAAACTTAAAATTTATCAGCTAATACGCTTACCTCTAAAATACACTTTGATCCATCAAAAAAAAAAAAAGAGCAGCATTGTTTGTAGCTATTTTTAAAATTTGTCATATTCATCAGTTAGTAAAAACAATGGGTTGGGTTTTTGTTTTGTTTCTTTTAGCTAAAAATTTTTTGTAACAATAGAGACTCTGGTTCTCCTCCTAGCAACTCTCCTCCACAGATGAGCTGCTGACTGTTTCTCCTTTTGTACTTGCATCTCTCCTTCCACTTAAAAAATTAAATAAAACTTTTAGGGACATATGGCTTTTCTTCCACCTCCATGTTTCAAATTTACTTCAAGACACCTACACAGAGTTGGAGGTTTCTAAAGTGTCAACAGCTGAAATGTCCCAGGAGCTGCAAATGCCTTTCATGTAAAGAGTCAGAGATGGAAAATTACTAGTTTTAAAGAATGAAAAAGAAGACAGCCTTACGAGTGGTTATCTCAACATTGATTTATTTCGGAGACTTAAAACGTTCTAATGAAAATCAAGAGATGGAACAAACATTAAATATAAAATTGTTTAAACATTAAATTTTAAAAAAAGCATCCAGGTAAAATACACTTCAAAGTAGATTTTTCTTTTGCTTTAATTAAAAATATGAAGCATGAACTAACCAATGATTCTTACTATAAAGTCATTATGCCATTCAGGCAAGGGTCTGTCTCTTAAAAATAATGTATTATTAAAAAAAAAAAATGGGCCGGGCGCGGTGGCTCACGCCTGTAATCCTAGCACTTTGGGAGGCCGAGGCGGGCGGATCGCTCAAGGTCAGGAGTTCGAAACCAGCCTGAGCGAGACCCCGTCTCTACCAAAAATAGAAAGAAATTAATTGACCAACTAAAAATATATATACAAAAAATTAGCCGGGCATGGTGGCTCGTGCCTGTAGTCCCAGCTACTCGGGAGGCTGAGGCAGTAGGATCACTGAGCCCAGGAGATTGAGGTTGCTGTGAGCCAGGCTGACGCCATGGCACTCACTCTAGCCTGGGCAATAAAGTGAGACTCTGTCTCAAAAAAAAAAAAAAAAAAAATGAACCAGTGTAACTTGGTATTCAAAAGTATGGGATCATCTGTAAAATGAAAGAAATGAAAAATAAAATAAAAAAAACCAGACCTATATTTAGGCACTGATGTTTAAATCGGGATATATTTCTCCAGGTATACAATCCAATTTTCAACAACACTGGAGCTAATTTTGCCATTTTAGAGTGAAATGGTTAAAGTAAGTTTGACTTGTTTGTCTAAAGAAAATTCTAATCTCTTCCACCCAAATGAATAAATACTGAATATAGTCCCAAGATTACTTACAAATCTCACAGGCTTGGCGAATTGGGTAATTGAAAGAGAAGTTACAAAATGCTCTTTTATAACACAAAGAAAGTAAGCAAACCTCTTGGAAATACATGGTTTTCAAATACTTAAATAAATCCTAGGATTTTGTGCTTTATAAAAATAAAGCATAGATAAATGACTTTAAAAGAACAGGTCTAGATGAGTATGTCAATACCTTAAGACATGGAAAATATTTCAAAGACATATTCTCCTTTCAGTTACTCAAAATAATACTACATTCATCTCTTGGAATCCATCAGGGACTGGTTCCAGGACCCCCCAAGGATACCAAAATCCAGGCATGAGCAAGTCTCTGATATATAATGGCATAGTATTTGCATATAACCTATGTATATCTCCCCATATACTATAAATCCTCTCAGGATTCACCTATAATACTTATTACAATGTAAACGTCATGTAAATAATTGTTATACTGTATTGTTTAGGTAATAATGATAAGGAAAAAAGTCTGCACATGCTCAGTATAGACATAGGATTTTTGCAAATATTTTGATGCACAGTTGGTTGAATCATTGGATGCAGAACCCACGGATACAAAGGGCCTACTATATTACTTTTCTTAAAAGACTTTCTTTTAATGGTATATTCTAGAAGTTTTCTCCATGCCACTGGAATTTTAGCTATTAAAAATGAAACAGTGAGAGATCAAACTGTGAAATGGCCCTAAATGTGTCTGAAATTGTACTTTCTCAAAAGTTTGAAACAGTGAAGACAATTGTACAAACAGACTTTGAACTAAAATGAGCATTTTTTTTTTGCCAATGACAAATGCACTGCATAACAATAAATTCACAGGTTTTAGACTAGAACCTATATACCAGTACAACAATACCACTGCTATATTCACAATAAGGATATTCTTGTATGGATACAAACTGTGCTTCTTGTAAACATAAACATCTTGCAAAATGTATTCTTTGCCAGTGCATCTTGCATCTCGTGATACCACATATAGAAAATCTAACCCATTTGGGGAAAAGCTTTGTTGCTGCCACTTTTAGCTTCCTAACAAAAGTCAACAAACTCCCAAGTAGTACAACTGTGCTTATCAAATTTGTCTGGCTTTAGAAATGCAGTTTGGTACCCTTGCTGGTAATCAAATGAGTCACTTAAAAAGTACTTCACTTCTGATTTCCAAATGTTAAAACTAAGAAACGTTAATTTGTGTCACAACACAGAAAACAGAAATAATCTATGCCTAGTAAAATAATGTAGACATTAGAAGGGAGAAAAAGCTTCTCTACTTATACTTTTTTTTAGCACTTTCTAATATATGACATGCCTGAAGATAATTATTAATATAGCTTAAAAGGGAGGAAAAATATGTTAACGGTATGGAAAGTAACTAAGAGCACAATTAAAGTGGTAATATAGAGCAATGAATGATGAACTTGCTTTTCAGTGGATTTGAACATTAGGGTTTAATTACAATTCTGAAGATTTACTTACAATTTAATGGCAACTGATTTTGAGTAAGGGTAATAGGTGCTAAGGATTGCTTTTGGACAAGCTTGTAATCAGCTATGGTGACATGTCAGGTACATTAAGGACTTCTGCTCTCCTTGGGCCTGAATGAAGATCTCCCATCAGTGGCTGCTTTGTTTAACTTGGTAGCTCACTGACAGTCTGACACTGTATCCTCAAGTTGAGAAATGTTACCCTGCTGGACTACTCACAGTTCATCTTTCAACTCAAATATCTCATTGTGTGCTTCTGGAGAAACTCTTATTAGGAAATGTCTCTGTTCTCTAGGATGAGGTTACAAATAGGCAATAAGGTGAAAATTGCTACTTTCTGTTTATTAGTGGATTCATAAGTATACACTTTCAGAGAAATCTGTAAGAAAAAAAAAGAGAAAATAAAGCAAAAATCCAGCCATTTGTTTTTGGAAACGGAGACGGAAAAAACTGGGGATCAATTGCTGAAAGTAGTATAGCCATTATATTTTTTAATACAGTTAATATAGTTTTCTGGCAGTGTGAACTCAATATTGAATTATAACAGTCTACTACACAGATCACAGAATTGATCTCAGTCAAATGAAATAAATATTTTGAGTTTTCTTGTTTTTTGTTTTTGTAAAGAATGGTCTAAAGTAAGAAATAAATCAAGTGAATCCAATTACTATTTTGGTTCAAAGCTCAGATTGTGAAAACCAAAGAAGCAATCAGGGCCTCAAGTACCTGATTAAAAGATCATTTAAAACAAAACAAAATAAAACAAAAATAAGACAAAACCTCACAGTTTTTGAAGAGAAAAAAAAAAAAAAAAGCAGGGCTACTCTAGGTAAAGAATAAATCTTGGTTTTAAGGTCAATCATGGTGGATCACAGCATGTTTTTAAAAATTACAAGGTCCCAAGTTTCTAGACTAGATATATTTTTGAGGGACAAAGCAAAAACCACTTCATTACAATGAAGTTTTCAGAGAGTAAAATTCATTTTTAAATACAGCTATGCCACAATAATGTCTAGGACACTAAGGGAATGCATTGATGTCCTGTAACAGGGACTCTCTCTATTTTTAATGAAGACACGGTGAGAAGGCCTAATTCAAATGAATAAGCTCCACATACAGAAAGAAATTTACCTTGCCAGAAAGAAAATAAAAGACTGGAACTCTGGAACCACGGGACCATTTGTTCTGCCAGCTCAGAGCTCTCGTGCAGGGATTCAAGGCTTAAGAGTGACCAATGACGAAAGAGTGACTTACCAATCAAGGCCTTTGAACTTTTACTTGCCTGGCCTGAGCCAGGCAACTGTCTCTTGTATCTCTCTTAAGAACATGGAAATGACGCCTCTCTTCCTTATAAAAATAAGCAAAGTGCTATCATTTTTTTAGGACATAAAATTTGTAGCAGGTTTCAGCTACTTACATAAAACTTCAAAACTGTGTTACTCTATTACATTCTCCAATGCAGGGCCCAATAACATGCTTGTTAGGGACTCAATTACTCTGAAATTTCAGCTGACAGCCCATCCATTTACTTAAGCAGTTATGAAAACTCCAATTCGGAATATTAGTTCAGAGTAATCCTGTTTCTTCCTCCCCCCCCCACCCCCCAAGAAAAGACTGCATGCATGGTGAATTCTGCTATAGCCTTGACTTTAAAATGAAAAGAAATAACACTTTCTAAGTAGTCATTTTAAGTCATTGTTTTAGCATGTTGAGATGGCATGACCAGATTCTTTCAGCTCAGCTGTGAACTGCATATAAGAGACAAAAGAACAGGGTAGGATGATGATAGCTATAGGTGAGACAATTAAGTATGTAAGCCTTGTCTATGGTGCTAGGATGTGTCAGAAAAGCAGAGGCAAAGGACAATGAGAGGGTAAAGGAAACCAGAGCTTTCTACCTGGGTGGATGCTACGCCAATATGGCTAGTAATGGAAGTATTGCAGGGAAAGAAGCTTGTCTGGGGAGGGAAGCCCAGTGCAACTTTACAGAAGGGGCACTGCCACCAACTATAATGAAGAAGATTGAAAAGATGCTCAACAGTTGGTCCAAACTAGTGATCAAGATGAGTCCAGGGCTAGCCCAGAGATGTAAGTTTGAATGTTCTCTTCATAAGAAGCTTTCAGGCTTTTGCATAACGTTCCATGTGACACACATGACCAAACTTATTACTTTTCATATGTGTTTTAACCAGCTCTCAGCATAATAAGCACAATACTTACTGTGACGTGGCGACTGTTTCAATTATGCCAACTTAGATCAAGAAATGGAGTTAGGTTTTTAGCAACCACATCCTACAATGGGCTTATAATTGAGTTTGCAGCCACCCACAATTCTCAGACCTTTTTTTTTTTTTTTTTTTTTTTTTACCCCATTTAAATCAGTGCTTCTCTTGTCTTTTATCCGTATGATAACTTTTTAAATTTAAATATAGGATTTTATGTTTATTCCCATTATATTTAATCTTTTTGGGTTTGATCCAGCAATTCAGCCTGCCAAAAATTCAGATTGCTAAATAAGGGATACCAATCAGTTGCTTTATATCTTCCCTGGAGAAATGAAGGAGCTTCAAGTTTAAGATGCATCATGAAGAATTTGGATAAAATGTAAAGAATTTCCTAAAAAGAGGGTCAGAAAAGCTGGAATAGCTATAGGGGAAATTTGCGATCTCTATTTTCTTTTAATTATTAAAGACTTTTTAAAAAAATTCTAAGTTTCAGCTTATTCAAAAATGGTTAAAATAATCTTAGGAAACTTTTATACCTACCTCAAGGAGAACTGGCTATTTTAAAATTAATGATGCTTAAAATGTTTTTTTTTTAATAAAAATAAAAGCACCTCTATTATTTTATATTTATCACAAAGAGTTTACGGCATTGGAATATACATAATCTTATTTTTAAAGTCATGCATTTACTGGGGACTTACATAGTGCTCCAGATACATAGTAAGAATTATATAGTTTTATGTAATTTCCACAAATGTGCTTTGTTTTATACCCGTAAAACATATTATCTTTTGCTTATCTGTTCTCTCCTTCTGGTAGACTGTAAAGTCTTTGAGGACAGAAATCATGTCTTTTTGGTCTTTATATCACCACATATACAATGAGCATTTAACAACTATTATGTACCAATAATAAATTAATAATAACTAACTAAATAAAATATAATTAATGATTCTAAAAATATTTTTATAAAAAATAAAAAGCATTTCTATTATTTTATACTGATCACTAAGGCATTTGAATACACATAATCTTGTTTCTAAAATCACGTATTTATTGGAGACTAATATATTGCTTCAGAAGCATAGTCAGAAATACACAGTTTTATGTAATTTCCAAGCACTAATATGGGACTTTTTTGCACGAACAATGCTTGCAATTTTCACTTTAAATTATCTTTGGCAGAAAGACGTCTACACAGGTAGGAGGCTGTTTCACTCAGTTGAGTGATTTAGTAGATATTAAATTTGGATTACTCATTGTAATAGTACAGTGACTATTGATGAGAATTAATGCTTTTTCAGTTCTCACTTATAAGGATGCTTCGATAACTCACTAAGATAACAGTTTTGGTTTCTTGTAACATCTACAGGTCTAAGATGGATTTGTGAGGAGATTTTCTTTTCTACAAAGTGGACTGTGCATTTGAGAAATATCACATCCATGTATATATGTGTATTCATCCACCACTCTGAATATCCAAAGCCTGTGCAGTTTTTTTTTTTTTATAAATGGTAACGCTCTCCAGAAACACAAGCTGTGACTGTTATTAGCAACATTTCCCCAAGCTTGTGCACCCTGCCCAGTGGCATTTTGGTTCCTTTTGTCAACAGAACAGGACATGAGGGCACAAGACAATTTAAAAAATATTTTTCCAAGTGCCTCATTGGTCTTTCATTTCCTTTTAATTTTCAAAATCATCTTACAGTTACAGGAGTAAGAGGACTATATACTGAATCACTGGTGAATAACATCTGAAAATGTGAAATGAAAAGGACAACTGAACGTTTCTATAGACAGTTTGATTATGGCCACATATTGAATTAGTGAGCATGGATTCAGTCAATAATTACTTGTTGAGCTTCTCCTACATGCCATCCACCGTGCCACATAATGGAAGTCCACGGATTCTTTGTTAACAAAATAAAAATACCTCCATACAATAGAGAGGCACTTTTGGATGCATTACCTCATCTCTAACACAATACACAGTCAACTGGACAGAGTGAAGGCTGATCAATATTCTAAACAAGAGTTTCATAAATACTGTCCCTAGATTTATCTACTCACAGGGAGCTGCAGGAGATGGTATTTTAACTAGCAAATGAAACAATCTGCATATATGCTTAAATCAAGTTTGTTTAAAATTAGCAAATGGAATAATGTATTCAAAAGTTTTTATGCAGTATTTGCCTGGGATTTAAAATATGCTACATGCTTTGAATTAAGAGAGCAGAGATGTGTAGCCCATCTATTGGTCTGATCAGATGTTTAAAAACCTAATTTCAGAAAGCTCTGTACTTAAATAACTTCAAAAGAAAATGAAATCAGAAGGCATACACTTATTTACTGGTCTAATAAAAGTATCATTAGCATATGTGGGAAAACCAGAGTGGTTAAATAAGATCTGTAAAATTTAAGTAAATATGAAGCTTCTTTTTTTGCTTAGCAAATGAGAAAGTTTCTTTATATCTCAGTCCGAGAAAATGTTTCTCTTGTCCAGAGAATGCTTAGTGACGATGGCTTTAATTCCTGAATTAAGCCCTGGAAAAATGACTGTGTTGCTGCTTAGGGGTTAAGAGAAACTGAGAGGGGAAGGAGTGCAGGGCAGAGAGACAGGCAGACACATAGAAAAATGAAATGAAGACTATTAAGTGACTACAGCTAACTTAAATAGTCTTGCCACCTGTGAACTATCTCTCACTGCAGTTGGTTTACAATTTCCCCTCATACCGCAGGGGCAGCCCTTTGCTTCCTCATGTTCCTGCCTCAACTTGTAAATGAATAAATTTCTTGATGAGAAGAAAAGTCCTTTCTGGTTGGGGCGGGGGAAAGATGGATTCTCTTTCTACCTTTGTCACTCTTGTCACCATATTCTTCATCCAAAGGAAAAAAGCTGCAGGAAGGTGACTGGGAAGAGGCTGGCCTCTTGCATGACAGAGGGCTTAGTCATCCTCCAACAGGAAACAGGCACCATGTCACTGTCTCTCTGTGGATGACAGCGGATCTCCAGAAAGCCACCAGAACCCTCCTCGCTGCCCTGTTCAGCACAGGGAGGTGAGGCTGAAGACCCATTTGCCAGAGGGTGGCCAGGAAGGTCACCGTGGCGTGATTGTGGCTTGCCTGTGACAGAATGCGTGAGGGAGAGCTGAGGTCAACCTCCCCCTCGTGATGGAAGTGGACCTGCCCCCAGCTTCTTTGTAAGCCTGGGAAGGATGGGCTTGAGGGAAGGTACGGGCTTGAGGAGTTAGCAGGAGCCCAGATGTCTCCACCAGCCATGGTTTCAAATCCAACTTTACCAGAAAGACCTGGATTTTCAAAGATGCCAACATCCATCAGAAATAAAGCTAAAATTTCAACCTTCCTTTTTCTCTATATTTCTATCAGACAGAATCTAGGAGGAAGAGGCAAAAAAAAAAAAAAAATAGCACCCCAAACTTCCAGTATCAACGCTAGAACTGGCTGTAGCTCAGGAAACAACACTTAAAGTGCAGAAAATAATTATAACTTACTCGGAAAATTTAAAGAGCTTCACAGCACTTTTTCCCTAAGTGTCAAAATTGTAAGTTTCCCGCAGGAATAAGGAGGAAGTGTGCAACATATCTGCTTTCTAACAACTCAAAATATAAAATAAAAAGAACTGAAATATTTCTAAAAGAACAGCTGAATACTTTACAAATAAATTAATAGGGAATGTAAAGTATAATCTCCTTGAGATGTGGAAAAATGGGAAGGGGATTATTTTCTGTCCTCTAGTTTTGGTTCCAAGAAGTATCTCAAACTTTATTTCTGTCTATGCTTTGATTCATGAGTATTCAAAGCCCTGACATTTGCTTTGAGAAATTTCCATGCTGCAAAAAAATAGGCTGCAATCCAAGCTCACCTCCACAATTTTCACATAAAGGCCTTTATAGCTTACACGGGCCACAGATATGTTTTAATAGCCTTTGGTGTCATTCCAGAGCTAAAATCCACAAAAAGACAGTAACAAAAAAACACCTATATAACTTTCAGTCGGTTTTGACTCGGTTTGGCCTCAGACATTGTTTTATAAAGAATCTAAGCATCTTTAACACATCAGTTCACAGATATCAGAGGTCACTGGGCCTGTCTGCTTCCACAGGGAGAGCAAAAGTGGGGAGAGGTTGAGGTAGGAGGATAGCTTGAAGCCAGGCGTTCAAGGGCGGCCTGGACAATATCATAAGACCCTGTCTCTACAGAAAAAAAATTAAATTAAAAATTAGCTAAGTGTGATGGTATATGCCTGTAGTCCTAGCTACTTGGGAGGCCGAGGCAGTAGGACTGCTTGAGCCCAGGAGTTTGAGGCTGCAGTGAGCTGTGAGTGCTCCACTGCACTCTAGTCTGGGCGACAGAGCAAGACCTGCCTCTTAAAATAAAACGAGAGAAAGAAATTATTCTTTCAGAGAGACAGCATGGAGGATTAGAAAGTGGATGAACTGCCAATACATCAAGATTTTAATCATGATTTATTAGTTAAGTTCCCCTAGGCAAGGGTACTTTACTGGGACAAAGTATTCTCATCTCTAAAATGGGAATGATAAATAAAAGCAGCATTGCTG
Organism: Microcebus murinus; assembly: GCF_040939455.1. Classification (NCBI taxonomy): domain Eukaryota; kingdom Metazoa; phylum Chordata; class Mammalia; order Primates; family Cheirogaleidae; genus Microcebus; species Microcebus murinus. Next base: position 46,899,272 of record NC_134122.1, on the reverse strand, counting down.
GGGAATTATTTTTTTAATTGAACAAAGTACTAGGGAAATTATTAGGGCAAATTAATGTCTAGTTCTTTTTCTTTCTCTTTGTATGCTTTGCAAAATTTGATATAAGAGGGATACTATATTTTACAAACCAAGTTAATCCTTATACGATCATTTAAAATTCATATTTTATCTTTCTGCTTAAAGTACAATGACTTATTGAAATACAAATGTCTACTGACTTTTATAACATCCAGTCTGAGAAGGAGAGTAGTAATATATCTGCTAAACATTTATCCCCACATCGAACTGTTATGGTTAGATATAGCTACACTGGATCAACTCAGCTCAGAATTCACTCTTGGATAATGCTTTGGAGGGAATGGCTCATGGTTAACCTTTATGACAAAATGATCAAAGGGGAGGTGTTTCTCCTACCCATCTCTAATCCATGAAAGGTTACAGACCATTCTGTTTCACGCATATATCACACCTTTACTCACTTTCATTTTAGTCATTTCCTTTAATCTTAGATCTAACTGCTCAAAATCTTCACCTACTGACTTCAGTTTAAACATCTCTCAGCTCACATCCATCAGAGACACATTTCTCTCTTGACTAACTGGCTGAGTTCCATAAAGGCACTGAACACCTGCTTTTTCTCCAAGATAACTCATAAGAGAACTTATAATCACAAGAGAAAGAAAGGATAACCACTATTATTCCAATGTAGTTTCCAGATTATTATCCTCCTTTTAGTATGAAAAGTTCCTCAACTATATTTGCATATGAATATGTGGCTGAAAGTACATATAGACATATATATAAATATATATATACACACACACACATATTATTTGTGATATCACCTTAGAACCATTTATGTAATTTTGCAAGTTTTAATTGTTGCATGAAGAACCGTTGCCTCTTTAATAGTTGTACGTCATGAGCCTATTTGAGTAACTCTGATCAGAACCTACTTCGGAAACTCACAACATTTATTTGACTTTAGGATGATAATATTGATATCTCAGTGAACATGAATTTGAAGTGTTAATGAGCTTCATGAGCAGCAAGAACTTACAATTTACATGCTGCTGGCCAACACAATGTTCACACAACCAACAGACGTTTTTCAAACTGGCTTTTGAATGTGATTATGAGAAACACATTCTGAGTTTAGGGGAGAAGATGTCACCATACTTGGCGCTTGGTGAGGGGCTAAATCTGCACACTAATGAGAAATTCTCTAATCCCAAATCTCCCTGGCTCTATTTCTCACCCCAGGATTTTATACACTCTCATGAGCTCCCAGAGAACTCATCTGTTATGTCATAGTTTTTGTTTTTATAGTCAATTTAATGTTTACTGTTCTCCTACCTCTCTTCTTTTCTTACATTTGCTCTTAAATACACTTCTCAAATATTTGAATTTAGTTTAACAAAGCTATAAAATAATGCTTATTTTTAACACATCTCAAGAGCCCAAGAGTTTGTAGACTAATCATCTCTTTGTGATCTCAGCCCTCTCGGAAGAAATTATTCCAATCAAATCTGAGAAAAAGACAACCTTGCTGTGACATTCTGGTGCAGAGCATGGGCTGGGAGGAGGTGACAAGTTCTGGAGCCAGGAGGCTCCAGCTGGCAAGGGGCAAAGCAGATCTTTCCTGTCCCTCAAGGCTTAATCTAACAGAGTCATGAGGTTGCAGTCTGTGGTGTGTTCACTGGCCAGCAGGGTAGGATAGAACGCATAATTTAAAGCATTTTTTTCTAAATAGTCACAAGATTTTTGCAAAACTTCCCCAGCTAGAGTAAATAAAAATGAATCATTAGTAATCATTCTGACAATAAAAATGTGCTGGGTGATAAAAAAATAAAACAAAGGCCTTGTATGGTGACTACAGTGATGACTTTATGCTGTCATGATGCCAAATGAAGGAAATTAGATAAATCTTACATTTCTGTTCAGAAAAGTGAGTGAGAAGGAGGAGGAAAGGGAGAGGAAAGCAAGTCAGAACTGGTATTAAAGAACTTTCCAAGCAGTTCTTAGTGAAGTAAGTTCTTATTAAGTAAGTTCTTAATAAGTAAGTTCTTAGTGAAGTAAGTTCTTAATCAGTAAGAGTAAATTCTCAGAACAAGTATCCCAGTACTAAGTTGACCTACCTCCCCATAGCTCTTTGTGTGACATGCTACCTTCACAACTAAATTTTCTAAAACTCAAAGACATGGATTGTGCCTTATAGCTCTCAAAAACAGCACAGTGCCAACCACAGCAGAGACATTTGTTATTTCTTAAATGAATGAATTCTTCCTTTTGTGTCTAGCATTTAGTAAGCACTTAACATCTTTTTGAGACTGATGATATGTTTGACCATATCCATGTTTCATAAACTCAGTGAGTCACTTATAATTAAGTTATCTACAAACACATATGCATATTTAATACAAAATACACAAATAGTATTAACATACTGCCTTCCCATATGGTTCATTCATACATGAGACCCGCCTACACAGTATTTTCCTCTTCTAAGGAAAACAGATATTAAACCATCCATTGCTCTGAAGTATTGGGAGTATCATGAGGGACGTTCACGTGGTCCAGAGTGAGGAGAGCCTCACTGAATGGGTGACAGGAAAGATGCTAGCCAGTGCAGTGAGCCAGCTCGTGTTGACAGCATGGGTCTGAGTGTGTGCACTCATCAGAGAAACAGAAAGAAACACAGGCTGGCAGTGGGGAAGGGGAGTGGCTTATCGGACTCTGGAGAGCTCACGGGGACCATGTCAGAAAGTGTCTCCCAAACCAAATCAAAGCCATTGGACTTGGTCTTAATGGAAGATGTGGAAACACACTGAGTGAACTCTCAGCCTGATCCCCCGTGGCTTTTGGAAATTTCACACTAGTCGCTGTGCGAAGAATGGATTCTGCAGGGGAGAATAGTGGCATAGGTAAGTGGCTAGCGAGGGTGCTGTTTCAGTATCCAGGTGAGAGGCAAAGGTGCCACGGATGAGGCTGGTGTCACTGGAGAGACACATCTAAGAGGGTGGGGGAAAACACCATGCTCGGTTTGGGAGGTTTTGTATTGGAGATGCCTGCAGCACACAAGAGGCGACATGCCGTGAAACGGTAGATGTGCTATTCTGGAGCCCAGAAGGTCTGCGCTAACCAGGGAAATCCTCTGACAGCCATGAGCATACTGGCTGCAAACCAAAGCCACCTTGTGCATGGTCTCTCGGGGACACTGTGTCTTGTGAGATTTACCACCTGAGTGAGCTGTTTATTTACAGGAAGAACACTGAGTTAATGATAAAATAATTCTCAAAAGGCAAGTACAATAGGCATATGTATTTTGCACAAAAAAATCATTCTTTTTTTACACAAGATAATGATTCTTTTTTACATGACATAATAATATATGTTAAAATAAATATTTTTAGCAGACAAAGTAAGCCTGCTTCTTTTCTAAATGTGCGGTGTAAGACCAGCACAAGTGAAAAATTCACAAAGGTTAGCAGGTTGGCATAATTTGTATGATCTGATAGGATCTTAAGTTCATAGTACATGAAAAGTTGGTTTTACTTAGTATATAACTTAGCTTCACTATGTTCTCTTACAAGAAATTAAAAGTTTCAGTTATTTAAATGGCATGTATTTGCAGAGTGCTTAGGTAAAAAAAATCCTACAAATATTGGGTATTTTCCAAGTATTTTTTTACATTATTGTCACAGTATGGCAGTGATGAAAAAAGCTAAAAAGAAAGATGTCACGAGTTATTTATAGCAGCTGTCCCCAACCTTTTTGGCATCAGGGAGCAGTGTCATGGAAGACAATTTTTCCATGAACCGGGGTGGAGGGAGAATGGTTTGGGGATGGTTCAAGCGCATTACATTTATGGTGCATTTTATTTCTGTTATTATTACATTGTAATATATATTGAAATAATTACACAACTCACCATAATGCAGAACCAATGGGAGCCCTGAGCTTGTTTTTCTGCAATGAATGCCACTGTTGATCTGACAGGAGGCGGGACAGGCGGTGATGTGAGCGATGAGGAGCAGCTGTAAATACAGATGAAGCTTCACCTGCTGCCCACCCACCACTCACCTCCTGCCGTGCCACCTGGTTCCTTAACAGGCCACAGGCCAGCAGTGGTACTGCGCCATGGCCAGGAGTTGGGGACCGCGAATTTACAGAACTTGTAGTGCACTACTCTGTATTATAGTTAAAAGCAAGAAAATTTCTTTCCTGATTTCTATTCAGAATAGCAAAGTGGCGAGTGGTGAGCCACACAGGCTTTGGAGTCAGGCAACCCAGGTTCAAATCCTGGCTTTCCCCCTTCCTTGATAAGTGGCATTGTAGAGAAAATGTGATTAAAACATTAGCATGGTGCTGGATACCTGTAAACCGCTACAAACAGAGTTGATCACAGTAAATGGCATTCAGTTACTGATTTGGTTTTAATCATGTCAGTACACAAAAGGTGACAAGCACAAGGAGTTTAGCTTTGCAGGTCCTCAATTATAAATGTTTGCCGATGGAAACCTTGTAAAGCATTTTGAACACACGTACACAGACACACACACACACATACATGTACACACAGAGGCAAGTCTCAGCAAGACTTTCTTCCTCCCTAAGAAGAAAGACCAATGATGTCAGACAGGCCTGTATTTGAATCCTAACTTTGTCACTTAGCTGTGTGACCTTAAACACGATCTAAGCTTTGATTTCCTGACCTGACAAAGGACAGGAATATCTACTTCATAAGGTTGTTTTAAGATGTAAAGGAAATAACTTTTCCATAATAAGTCTTCAGCAAATGCCTCTTTCTTCTCCCCCTTTGTATTATTAATAGTTATTCAGAAAACAAAGCCATGCTTGTAAGAGCACAGGTTCCGCAGTAGTACTATATGGCTCGTTGCCTACCGTTCTACCCAGAAATCCCAAATTAAAATGAACATCAAGGGTTGTCACGAGAGGGTTAGAAAAAAGTGACAAAATGAACATTTTGAGTATCTTGAGGTTTGTTTAAAGGGCAATGTACATAGGCCACTGCCACATGCTCTGAGTAAGATCCAAAGTGTATACATTTGGGTAGTCAAAAACCCGAGAGGTAAAGAATGCCCTGCCAAAGGTGGAGAGATGTGAAATCTGAAAAAACAAGCAGAAGGAGCACTTCTGCTCAAAACCTCTGCACGTTAAAGTAACATAAGATTTCATAGATCCTTAACACATGTATAATGAATTTTATATATACACACATTGTATATATATATAGTATACACAGATATATGTGTATAGGTGTGTGTACACACATATGTGTGTGTATATGTGTGTGTGCATATATATATATATACACATACATATACATATATATATATATATATAAATAAATTGGGCAAAGTAGTCAGTGGCACACCTAAAATCACATACAAGTGAGAGGGGGCATGGTTGATACTATGAGACTAGGTCTGGATGTCAGATCAGAAACACTCAATTGTACTATTAGTTTTGATAAATCCTAGACAACCACAAATCAGTCACTTGACAGTTTTTTCTTTTGTTGAGTGAGAATCACAGTGACTTTCCAGCAAGGCATAAACAGTTGCTAAACTCTTTGCCAGAAACAGAAGATTATATAAATAGTTGAAAAGTGTGAACAGTAGGGAGGCATTTTAGTTTCTTTCTTTGTTAGGTAATAGCATATTCATAATTCGATTAAAAGAGAAGAAAATGTGGAAACTGATAATAATACTCAGTTGAATATGTTTGGTCAATTTTGTTTTTCAATTTATGATGTGTGTGTGTGTGTCTGTCTGTCTGTGTGTGTGTGTTTTCCACACAGGGCAGAAAGGTATCAAGAGACTGGGGAAATATGAGGGGAAAAGTAATATCACCTTTGTACTTACGAATTCTCTTAGTGACAAAGAAAAGTAAAAGTCAGTCAGAATTAATGTGGATACATAAGGTGCTCATCAGTGGATTCATATGGTACTAAGATACGGACAAAAGCCACATAAATGATGACAGCTAAGTGAAGAGGTAGACTAGCATAGTAGTTAAGAATATTGAAGCCAGATTGTCTGAGTTCAAATCTCAACTGAGACATCTATGAGTTGTAGGGCCTTGGGAAAATTATTTAACTTCTCTGTGCTACAGCTTCCTCCTCTGTACAATAGTGATAGTAATACCTACCTCACAGTGTGTATGTGAAGATTAATTAATCATCAGTTAATATGTATGTACAAAATACATAGAGCAACGCCTGCCACACAGTGAGTACTAAGTGTTAACTATTATTAAGGACTCATGACATTGTAAAAAGTCTAAAATACAAAATCAGCTGAAGTACACCAAAATTATTAAAGGCAATAAAATTGGAGGGGGGGGGAAGGAAGCCTACATTTACTGCTTTTTATTTACAAAGGCAGTAATGGAATTATGCTATTGGATTAAAAAGAGAAAGTGAAAACTTGCCAACTTTTAATATATTTTTGTCATCTCTGTCAAGAAGAATGAGCTTCTAGTGAATGTGAAAATTGCTAAGGTGAGATCTAAATCCTAATTATGTGAATGCAGGGATTACACAAAGGCTACTCTAAGTGAATTCCAGTATTCTGACTTCAGGTCAATTGCCTTTATAGGTACTGAAATAATCCACAAGTGAAAATCTTTAGCTATGGCTGGCAACCTCTGAAACATAATATAAAACAAGAGTTCCTAAAATTCTGGAAAATGGCACGTGCTGCTCCAGTGGTTTGAAAGCCATTTCAAAACATTGAGATCAGTATGTTTGATATTCCAGAAGTTTTTGCTAATGGATTAGCACAGCAATGGGCATCATGAAGAAAAACTAGGGAATCCCTAGGAACAGTATGGGTTTAACAAAACCAATATATATCAAACTGATTTCATTTTTTTCTTTGGTACAGTTGGTAGATTGGTCATCAAGGAAAATATGGAATATAATAAAACCAGAGGTTGAACAGAAACTTTTCTAAAGAAGACAGAAGAATGGCCAACAAACATATGAAAAAATGCTCAACATCTCTAATCATCAGGGAAATGCAAATCAAAACCACAATGAGATATCACTTAACCCCAGTGAGAATGGGCTTTATCAAAAAGTCTCCAAACAATAAATGCTGGCGTGGTTGCGGAGAGAGAGGAACACTCCTACACTGCTGGTGGGACTGCAAACTAGTTCAACCTCTGTGGAAAGCAATATGGAGATACCTTAAAGCGATACAAGTGATTCTACCATTTGATCCAGCAATCCCATTGCTGGGCATCTACCCAAAAGATCCAATGACACTCTACAAAAAAGACACCTGCACTCGAATGTTTATAGCTGCACAATTCATAATTGCAAGGCTGTGGACACAGCCCAAGTGCCCATCAATCCAAGAATGGATTAATAAAATGTGGTATATGTATACCATGGAGTACTATTCAGCTCTAAGAAACAATGGTGATATAGCACATCTTATATTTTCCTGGTTAGAGCTGGAACCCATACTACTAAGTGAAGTATCCCAAGAATGGAAAAACAAGCACGACATATACTCACCAGCAAACTGGTATTAACTGAGTAGCACCTAAGTGGACACATAGGTACTACAGTAATAGGGTATTGGGGAGGGGGGAGGGGGGAGGGGGCGGGTATATACATACATAACGAGTGACATGTGCACCATCTGAGGGATGGTCATGCTGGAGACTCAGACTTTTGGGGGGAGGGGGGGAAATGGGCATTTATTGAAACCTTAAAATCTGTACCCCCATAATATGCCGAAATAAAAAAAAAAAACAGAGGTAAACAAGGCATTTAACAAGGTCTGTTATGGTATCTTTTCATTCATTCACTTCATCATTCATTCAACGAATATTTATTAAGTGCCAAAATTATGCCAGAATACAGTCTATTTCCTTTATTTGAGATAAGTGGTGAAACATTCATGCTAATAAATCTAGTAATAGACACAGAGATATTTTAAATGTAAAGTTAATAGGACCTAGTAATTTAATAGCATGGGGATGAGGAAGTCTGGGGTTGCTGCAAATTTCTGAACTTGGGCAATTGTGGATATTAGTGGCTCTCAATGGTCTATCAGTATATGCTGATCTGGTGCAGAAGAGTCCCCTGGGGAGGAAGTTACAACTGTGCATTCCCCAGTGGGAGACGTGCAGATTCTGGGTCAGGGGATTGGATAAGGTCCTCGTGATTTTTTAGTATAAAATCTTCTTCACATGGTTCTGATATTCATGAAAGCTTGGGAAATGCTGAAAAGATCATAACTAAGGAAGGGCATAACTCAGGATAAGAAGATTCATTTTTTTTAAATCGAACACATCATGACCTATACATTCTGGCTAATCAGGTCATTCTCAAAATAGTCACAAAAGACGTTATATACTAATGCCAAAGACTATCATTTGACCAGAACGTGATAATGTACTGCTTTTGGAATTTCTTTCAGATTCTGCAGAGTAAGCTTTTGAAGATTTTTTGAGCTTTCTTTGTTGACCATGATAGTACATTTTGACCTTTATTTGATTTTTGGAAAAAGTTCAGTTATTCAGAGCTAACTAAGATAATAAATAAGATGCCATAAGCTTTCTGAATAAAGTGATGTCACTGAAATATATGTAGTATATCTCTGTAAAACTCAGTAAATAACACTGCTGGGTGCTAAAATATGAAATATAATATATAAAATAAATATAGAAATACACACAAATATTTCTTGGACAATTAACTGCAAAGCCACAAGACACAGATTCATGAATTTATTTAATATAACTGCACACATAGATGGAGCTGTAAGTTACCACAACATAGCAAAGGCCTAACTGACCTTCTATAGAGACAATCATCTCTGTGATCTGGCTCTAGAACTCTCGTGAACCTACACCTTATTAAAAAAAAATTATTTCCTTGGTTCACTGTAGACATCTAAAATCAAACCAATAGTATTCCATTTCTGAGGCTTACAGCATTGACCATCACAAAAATTCACACACTCTTGGGAAGAATGCCATAGCAAACTCTCACGGATATATTAATGTCTTTATATTAATAAATCCATCGTTTCCTTTATGAACAGGGTTTTGCTAGAAGTGTAATGATTCCAATGAGGGGTCAGAATGTCTGTGATGAGCATTTTAGAGGATGGCAATGACAAGGGAAGTGAGGATGTTGCAAACAGGGCTTGCTCCTACAGGAAAATGCGTGGCTTGGGCATATGGAAACAGCAGCCAACACATAAATCTGACAGGAAGCAAGGTTTGGAAACATGTTTAGGATGTTATGTTCAAATCTGACTGATTTTATGCAGAATCCTGTGACGGAATAGGTGCCCGTGAGAAGTTATTAAGCAGTCTGTGCTCTGAAGCAACCATTATTCTGAAATCCAAGTGCATGTTGCTAACAACTGTAAGAGCTTACACAACCAATCATTCTGCAGCTGCCAGGCAGACCAGGGATCATACACGGCAGTGGGACATGCCACTGTCGTTCGGGCCCCATGCATGAGAGGATCGTGTGTCAATCCCAACCGAGCTGGTCGTACACGTTTACTCCACCGTTGCCTCAGATATGAAAACTGTACTCATTATGTATTTTCTCTGAACAGCTTGTTTTCCAGTATTTTTTCCAATGGGTTTGAACAAATAAAGAAGCACTTCTCATAGCATAACCTTATCCATGAATAAACACCAGAAGGAAGGAAGGGAGGGAAGGAAGGAGGGAGGGAGGGAAAGGAAAGGAAAGAAAAAAGTAGACAGCATAGGAACAGAATAAACCTAGGAAGAAATCCATTGGAGACCTCTGGATTCCAGCCCTTTACAAATTCTAGAGAAGCAATCACAAACAAATGAAGTGTATAATACTTCATTTTTAACCTAAAGACTTCAAATGGTCCGGAAAATTCTGAACTGATTATGAAAGTCATTTGTTTTTCTTTTCAGAAATACTTTTACATGGAGAAGTATGTAGCCTAGCTTTAAAGCTAACCTTTACTGAGAAGGGTCATGCTTGCATGTGTTCGTATGCACAATACGTGCTTTTCAGAGGAGATGTTGGGCTCCTTGCTGTGATGAAACATCTGCAGTCCACGGTAGCTGTGCAGAAATGGTAAAATTTCATATTCACTCATCATTAAATGGTTCCTCCATTAATTCTCTCATCCTCACTTTAAGAGTCATTGCAACGATTTCTAATGTCACTTTCTGAATAATCTCATGTACATCCTATATCCATTATAATTTCATTTACAAGTGCCATTAACTATGATCTCTGCTGGTGGAGAGGTCAGGAAAACGTAGTGTTTATTGGTTCTAGCCTCTCAGGATGAATGGATAAACAAAATGTGGAGTCCACATACAATGGGATATTATTCAGCCTTAATAAGGAAGGGAATTCTGACACATGGAGGAACCCTGAAGACATTCTGCTAAGTGAAATCAGCCAGTCACAAAAGGACAATTACTGTATGATTCCCCTACCTAGAGTAGTCAAGCTTATAGAAACAGAAAGTAGAACAGTGGTAACCGTGGGGGGGGAGGTGGTGGAGAAATGGAGAGTTATTGCTTAATGGGTATGGTGTTTCAATTTTGCAAGATGACAAAGTTCTGAATATTGGTTGTAAACAATGTACGTGTACTTAACACTACTAAGCTGTACACTTAAAAATGAGTACGATATTTTTTATCGTAATAAATAAATATAAAAGTTCAATAAATTAAGAAAAGGACACAGCCCTGTGGGAATGCAAACATGTCCTCATGTCCCAGGCCCTGCTCAGGCCTAACTGATGACCGCCCATGGCCCTCAGTGACTAAAGCTGCCTGTGCTGGCATGGACGCCTTCCTGGCTCCTTCAGGGTCCTCTCTGGCCCTGATATTCCACAGTTTCCCAGCCTTTATGGAGTCGTACTTTGGCACAGAACCCAAACGACTGGCTCAACCTAGGAGAAAACATGAACCGTTTGAATTCAGAAACACTGTAAGCCAAAGAAAATACTCCAGTTCCTGCTCTGGGATTCTTGTAAGATATTAAAAATAGAATAAAATAAAATATTAATTAATTTGTGTTGTCCCTAGGCTTTCCTAGGACTTGCAGTTTCTCCCTCTTCATTCACAATAGACTGATGACTTTGGTCGGCTGAAGGTATAAGGAATATCCCTGAAAGGCTGCCTTCTATACTGTTGATGACATTAAAGTCAAATCATCAATTGAGTAAGACTAATACTTCCATTCAGCGAATAATTCTGAATGCCTAATATACGGCACACAGTGTTCTAGATCAAAATAATAATAAGTATAATAATAAGAAGAAGATGAAAATTATTTTCCTCATTGAACATGATATATGGTAGAAGGAATAAGACAATAAATACTAAACCCAATATAAAAGTAAATTATAAAGAAGGCCCCAGAGTGATCACTACATGGCAAAAAAGAGTAAGTCAAGTAAACCAACAGTGAAGGGCAGTGGCTGGGACGTGGTAGCCAGGAAGGAGGACGTGTTGCTCAGTTAAGTAGGGTAGTCTAGGTAGGCCTGGCAAGGGAGGTGAGATTCCATCAAAGACTTGAAGGAATTGAGAACGCTGGCCAGTGCATATCTGAGAGAAGAGTGCTCCAAGCCCAGAGCTGGAGCAAAGGCTCCAAGATAAAAAAGCTTGTAAGACATGAGCCAGGGCCAGCAAGTGCAGTGGCAGCTGGAGAGAAGTGAGTGACAGAAAGGAGGAGGGGAGGAGACCAGATGTGAAATGGACATCCAAACCTGGCCTGGCCTTCGGACCTGTAAGGACATTGGCTTTTCCTCTGAGTAACATGGGAAGCCACACAGGGATTTGGGCAGAGAAGTAACACTCTCTGGCTTAGTTTTTTACAAGCATCATTTTGGCAGCTCTGCTGAGAATAAGCTAAAATGGGGAAAGAAATAGAGACAAATATCTCTTTTCCTTACCAAAAACTAGTTGTATTCAGATAGAAGACTAAGCTTTGATTGTTCGGGTACCTTTGAGTGGACCCCTTTTAGATAAGATGATATTAAGGTCGTCCTGGTACATAGCAAAGAGCACTAGACCAGGGCAGACAAGAGACCAGATCCAGCCTCCACCACTTAACTAACTAACTAAATATATCAATAAGTAACTTGCTAATGTGTGATGGGGGCCTTTTGTGGAAGACGAGGTCCAGAATGATAAAGCTAAAGGAAAACGGGTTATATGAAAACCATGGGTTCAGAAACGAGAAATTTAAAAGGACAAGATTTATACATATACAAAATTCTCTGAGCAAAAACCCAGTGAAATATTTTAAAGAGAAGAGAAGAGTTGACTATAGAGTGAAGAGATTTGCCCTGGGACCTGAGATGAGCTAAAGATCTCGGCCAGAATACATACACACAGGCAGAGAACTATAGGATATTTTAAAAACATTGTGCGCACCTGTATTGCATTGTTTCAGGAGACTATGTACATTCAGGACCATTTTTTAAATATAGGCTATGCACCTTTACTATAACTTTGTTCTTATCCCAATAACTCCCATGTAGTAAAATCATTAAATGACTTTAGCAATTAGTTTGGAAAGAATGTGGCTTAAGGAAGAAAATTTCTCAGGACATACCAGGAGAGCCAAAGGTCAAGGCTTTGGCCCTGGGATGTATCAATGTTAAATTAATCAAAGTAACTTTCTACAGAGAGTCTTTTTTGGACTACATTTCAATATAATATTACTCAGCATCTTCATCTATTTGATTATCTTCACCCAGAGACACTCAGTAAAACTGCCTGGATAGCAAATTGCTATAGCAATGGAAAGGCAGAAGCAGGGATGAGAGGTGAAAATGGGAAGGTGACAGCCAAACTTAGGGATGTGGGAAGCATTGTGGGGGGAAGGGCATACCTCTAACCCTTCTTAGGGAGAGGCAAAGATATACAAGGTAACCAAAATGTAAAAAAAAAACAAAACAATTTTTATCAGGTGGAGGGCAGGTGGGAGGGGGGAGGAGGAGAAGGGTGTATACTTACATAATGGGTACGGTACACACCACCTGGGGGCTGAACACGCTTGAAGCTCTGGCACGTGGAGGGGAGGGGTGGCAGGGACAATATATGTAACCCTAACAATATTTGTATCCCCATAATATGATGAAATAAAAGGGAAAAAAAAAGTTGGGAAACACTGGCACTGAATGGTAGGAAGAAAAAGAAAGCCAGAAAAGAAGACACCCTCGTGATGGAAAGAGATGTTAAGTTAAAGAGAAGATACGGAAGCCATCGGTGCTAGAGGTGCCCACAGGAGTACCAAAGTCAGGTCAAACCCTCCAATGCCCAAGAATCCCTGGAAGCTTAGGGAAATATAGAAGGATATTCAACTAAATGAAGAAGGTGAGAAAATTTTATTAGAAGTGAAAGCAAAATTCTAAGAAGGATATAAATAATCATAGACAAGGAAGGGCTAGATATAAAGTATAGAAGTTTGTTTTTCTCTCTACTTTGACGTGTTTTGTGAAATACTTAATAACATGATTGTATTTTTTCTCTGAAATGAAAATCATCACTTCAAAAGAAATTTGAAATGATGGGTATATGAGGTCTGTCCAGAAAGTATCCAGCCATGTAATATGAAAAACACCATTCTTGTCATATTAACAATGCTTTCTGGACAGACCTCATATGTATGAATCCTAGATCACATTCCTTAAGAGCTGGCATTTACTGTCACTATTTACTTAACTATTTTGACTAAGGGAACATTATTACGTCAAAATTATGTATAAAAAACCAGTAATCCTTGGAAGCCAGGATATGATATGGTAAGTACCGAATGGAAGCAGAAACCATCATTTTAATAAACGGGTTTATAAATTCAACAACACATCCAAAAAATAATCCAACAGGACCACGTTGTCTTCACCCCAGGGATGCAAGGATGGTTCAACATATGTAAATTAATAAACATGATTCACCACATAAACAAAAGCAAAAACAAGGACCATATGATCATCTCAATAGATACAGAATATGCATTCAACAAAATCCAGCACATTTTCAAGATACAAACCCTCAACAAACTAAGCGTAGAAGGAAAATATCTCAGAATTTTCATACATGACAAACCCACAGCCAACATCATACTGAATGGGGAAAAGTTGAAGGCATTCCAAGAACTGGAATAAGACAAGGATGCCCACTGTCACCACTCCTATTCACCATAGTGCTAGAATTCCTAGCTAGGGCAATCAGGCAAGAGAAGAATATTAAAAGTATCCAAATTGGGAAAGAGGAGGTCAAACTATCACTCTTCACTGCCCATATGATCTTATATCTAGAAAACCCCAAAGATTCCACCAAGAGTCTCCTAGAATTGATAAATAAATTCAGCGAAGTCTCAGGATACAAAATCAATGTACATAACTCAGTAGCATTTCTATATACTAATAACAGTCAAGCTGAGAGTCAAAGAAAAGACTCAATACCATTCACAAGAGTTACAAAGGAAATAAAATACCTAGGAGTATACTTAACCAAGGAGGGGAAAGATCTCTATAATAACTATGAAACTCTGAGGAAAGAAATTGCAGAAAGTACAAACAAATTGAAAAACAGATCATGCTCTTGGATAAGCAGAATCAACATTGTTAAAATTGCCATACTACCCAAAGTGATTTACAGATTCAATGCAATCCCTATCAAATTATCAAAGTCATACTTCATGGATCTAGAAAATATAATTCTATGTTTTGTTTAAAGCCAGAAAAAAGCTTTAATAGCCAAAGCAATCTTAAGCAAAAAGAACAAATCGGGAGGAATCACACCATCAGGCTTCAAACTATAATACACGGCTATAGTAACCAAAACAACTTTGTATTGGTACAAAAACAGAGACATACCAAAGGAACAGAACAGAGAATCCAGATATAAAACCATCTACCTAAAACTAACTGATCTTTGACAAAGCAGACAATAATGTACACTGGGGAAAAGAATCCCTATTCAATAAATGGTGCTGGGAAAATTGGATAGCCACATACAGAACATTGAAACAGGATCCATATTCCTCACCACTCACAAAAATTAATTCAAGATGGATAAAAGACTTAGATCTAAGGCATGAAACAATAAGAATTCTAGAGGATCATGTAGGAAAAAATCTTCTAAATATTGGCCTAGGCAAAGAATTTATGACTTAAGACCCCAACGGCAATCATGGCAATAACAAAAATAAATGGGATTTGATTAAACTAAAAAGCTTCTGCACAGCTAAGAAAACAATCAATAGAGGAAATAAACAACCTACAGAATGGGAGAAAATATTCACAAGTTACACATCTGATAAAGGGCTAATAACCAGAATTTACAAAGAACTCAAGCAAATCAGCAAGAAAAAATAAATAACCATATTAAAAAGTGGGCAAAAGACATGAACAGAAGCTTCTCAAAAGAAGAAAGGGAAATGGCCAATGAACATACGAAAAAATTCCCAATGTCACTAATCATCAGGGAAATGCAAATTTAAACCACAATGAGATATCCTCTTATCCTAGTCAGATGGCTTTTATTAGAAAATTCAAGAAAAATAGATGGTGGCATGGATGCAGAGAGAAAGGAAGACTTATACCATGTTGGTGGGACTGTAAATTAGTATAACCTCTATGGAAAATAGTATGCAGATTCCTCAAAGAACTAAAAGTAGACTTACCATTTGATTTAGCTATCCCACTATTGGGTTTTTACCCAAAGGAAGAAAAGACTTTTCATCAAAAAATATCTGCACTAGAATGTTTATTGTAGCACAATTCACAATTGCAAAGATGTAGAATCAACCCAATTACTCATCAATTCATGAGTGGACTAATAAAATGTGGTTATATATATACCATGGAGTGCTGCTCAGCCATAAAAAAAGATGGATTAATGCCTTTTGTAATAATATGGATGAAACTAGAGACCATTCTCCTAAGTGAAGTATCTCAAGAATGGAAAAACAAATACCTCATATACTCATTATTATCAAATTGGAAGCAACTGATAAGCACACATGTGCACAGAGGGAAATAAAACTCAACGAGAATCAACTGGGCAGAGGTGGGAGGTGGAAAAAAACCTACCTAATGCATACTATGAACATTATTTTGGTGACGGGCACATCTACAGCCAAGATTCAAGTATCACAAAAGTAATCCATGTATCCTATAACTCTTGTACTCCCTTAATATTTGAAATAAATAAATAAAACATTTTTACCCCCTTAATAATTTGAAATAAACTGATTTTAAAAAGAGCAATGGAGACAAATACAAATTTATGAATTTGCTCGTTGTTAATGATTATTAATTGTGATGGACTTTGGCTGGAAAACATGTACATTATCCTGAAACATGTACATTATATGAAACTAAAAAATCTCATTTAACATGACCTTCATCAATATCACATTTCTAACAAGAATTTGCAGACAGACAGTCTAGAATTGGTGACTCAAGCTTCAGTTTCAGGCAGAAAAGTAGTAATATCTATTATCTACTTCAGTGCCTGAAGACTAGGACTACATTTGTAAAACCTTTTACATGGAAATCTCTTCTCCATTTCATCAAGGTGGTCCAGAAATTCTTCTGCAGTCACTGGGTCAACCCTTGGGCCTCAAAGTCATTACGGGTAAAGGAATATCTCCTTCTATTAATAACATCTGCATCTGGATTCCCCTGCACATGTGTAAGTCCTAGCTTAAAATTTTCACGAGTTTATGGTGGCAAAATGGCTAAAAATACAGCTTTTGGCTAGATCCAAGATAAAATGGGAAACGCTATAACTTTCCAATAGTATGTCAATAAGAGTTATTTAGACATTATATGTAAATTACTTAGCATAGCCTCTAGCATATGGTAATTTTATAATTAAATGGTAGCAGACAGGATATACTGGCAGAGCCAATGCTTGGGAAAGAAGTCAGTCCTACTCCACGAAGTATTGACCAGTACAGGGAGGTTTAATTCTAGTAGAAAGAAGAAAATGTTCACCTGTCTATTTACATTTACAAGTTAGCACAAAGGTACCTTCTAAGAGAAAAGGAAATGGGGCTCCAACTGCTTGCATTCAAAGTTGGACACACTGGGGACGTCTCTGGTGGGCTGGGATTGTGCTGAAAGGGCAGGAGAGAGCAATGAAGTGCAGGGGACAAACACCTCTGTGACAGCAAGAGATGGCCAAAGCAGTGCTAGACAATGTCAAATGCTGTAGGAGCCATGGTGGATATTATTCCACTATGGGGAAAAGGGACAGTTAGTGGCAACTCTGTTTTGACCCAGCCATCCTAAAAAAGGCTGGTGTCCACAGTGGTTCCTTAAGGCATGAATGAGGACGTGTCTCCAAGACTACCCTACACCAAATGACCTGGGCTCCAAGGCGTTCTGTAACTGCACAGTCATGCACCTCAGTGTGAATCTTAACTCACTGAAAGTGTCGGACAGTCAGTGTGCCTTTGCAATCTGGAGGCTCCTGTCCTCTAGTTCTGAGAAGTGTTTTTGCACTGTTTCCTTGTTAAAATTTTTCCCTGCCATTTTCCCTGCACTCACTTTCTGGAATGCTTCTGTTAGAGGCGTCTCCCCGCATGGCTGGTGATCCTTGACTGTCTGTTCTTAATTATATATGCAAGGCCCTAACAAGCTGATTTGGAAGGTGTGGCACATAGGTGGGGTTTGTCCACTTTATGGCAAGGAGATCTCAGGCCTGGTCACCTGTTTAACTGGAGGCCCCTTAATTGTCATTATCCTTAGGTCATTTCTCTGGGTAGATTCAATGTATCCAAAGAAAGATCCCCCACGTTGCTACTACAGCCAGCCTTTGACATCTAGTGCTGGGCAGGGAAGGAGGCTGGGAGCAGGGGTCTCCAAGTTCACTCTGCAGACTTTCATCTAAACCCTGTGTTTAACCCAGCACCTGCTCCTCTTCCCATTTCCCTAGAATCATCAGTTTCTTCTAGTATCAGTGAAGATGGAATCTGAGCTTACTTTTTGTTTGCCAATGATTCTCTAGATGAGAGAGGAATGGAAACCGCTTTACTCCATCTCAAAGCTAGTGGTTCAGATCACCTACATAAGCATGCCCCATGCACTATGGTGACCTTTCAGTTACTTCTCTTGGGAATTTTTTTAAACACTAAACTGCCTCACATTTTCAAGCAAACTAGATGATTTGAGGGACCATCCCGTACCATTTCATCACTTTTATTTGGAAAGCGCCATCAGCTGTCAATTATTTAAAAACAATGGACATAATCAATGTTCAGCTGCAAGCAAATAAAACTGATCTGCTAGCTTTAGTGTAGATCTGACTATATCGACAAACTGTCCATTCAGAAACCACTATGTTCCTGTTGATGTTAGTAACAAACAGGAAAAAAATAAAAGGAAGAGATTTCCGTAACTTGCACAGCTCTACTCCCTCCCCTGGCGAGAGCAGGAACTTCTGACCTTTCCATTTTAGGAGCATCACCCCAACCTTGCTTTGTTTTGTTGGTTTTTTTAAAACATAAAACATAAATGTCCCTTTTGATTTCCTTGGAAGGGAATGGGTAGCCAACTTTAGAATAATCTTCAGGATTCAGTTAAGCCAGTAAAATAATACACGGTGGGGGAAATCACGTATTTGCAGATATCATATTAAAATTCAAATCTCTTGGGCCTTAAGTCAGCTGCATAGCAGCTGTTGCTCTGTGTACCCCCATTCTGGATATTTGGGGGCACGATTCCCCACTATGGGGAGACCCCTGACTCAGCCTTGCCACCCAATTCTAAGATACCATATTAGGAAACTGCCTCGCCACTGATAATAAACCAACATTTCCTGCTTCAGCTTTATTAGTAATGGGAGTGATGCTTTCTTCTTCCATCTCTCAATAATTTATTCTTATTTATTATTGGATGTAAACTTCATAGTAGGAAGAAAAGTGGAACTTCTTAAACCCTATCATATGACTACTTTCCAAAGCATATATTTTGTAAACTGATTGACATAACCTATTGCCAATACATAAATGTATTTCCTAATCATTTGCATTTTCATAGTATTTAAATTTCTCTTAGTTTACAATAATTACAAAGGCCCTTTTGACAGTTCTCCTTTGCGACCATCTGAGACATTATATGATGAGTTGATGGGCCTGATTTGGGAAATGAGTCCCTCGGTGTCATAAAAAGACCATTAGGAGACCTGTCTTTAATGCTCTTGAAATCTTTATCTGTCAGTGCACCTAATAACTGTTTACCATTTTAAAAAATAATCTTTTGAAGTATCTACTTTTATATCCATAACTTTAAGAAAGCAAACAGAGTTAAGGAACTTTCTTAGTGTCATGTAGCTAATAGGTGGTATCAGGAATAGTATATTTACATATGAGTGTATGCACACATCACATATATGTTTAAATATATTAGATAATGTGCTTGTAAATATTAACCGAAAATACTGTACTTTTTCTCCTTTAATTTTGGTCTTGTACAGCCTTTCTCCTTCAGCGAAGGGCAGAAAATGGATAAAACTTGAATTGGGAGGCATTAATATGCCAGATATCAAACTATACTACAAAGCTGTAGTAATTAAAACAATCTGGTACTGGCACAAAAATAGGATTATTGACCAGTGGAACAGATGTGAGAATCTTGATATAAAACCATCCTCATATAGCCATCTAATCTTTGACAAAGTAGACAAAAACATACACTGGGGAAAAGAATCCCTTTTCAATAAATGGTGCTGGGAAAACTGGATAGCCACTTGTAGAAGGTTAAAACAGGACCCACACTTTTCACCTCTCACAAAAATCAACTCACGCTGGATAACAGACTTAAATCTCAGGTGTGAAACCATTAGAATTCTAGAGGAAAATGTTGGAAACACTCTCCTAGACATCGGCCTAGGCAAAGAGTTTATGAAGAAATCCCCAAAGGCAATCAAAGCAGCAACAAAAATAAATAAATGGCACATGATGAAACTACAAAGCTTCTGCACAGCCAAAGAAACAGTCATGAAAGTAAACAGACAACCTACAGAATGGGAGAAAATTTTTGCATCCTACGTATCCGATAAAGGGCTGATAACTAGAATATACTTAGAACTCACGAAAATCAGCAAGAAAAAATCAAATAACCCTATTAAAAAGTGGGCAAAGGACTTGAAAAGAAACTTTTCTAAAGAAGACAGAAGAATGGCCAACAAACATATGAAAAAATGCTCAACATCCCTAATCATCAGGGAAATGCAAATCAAAACTACAATGAGATATCACTTAACCCCAGTGAGAATGGCCTTTATCAAAAAGTCTCCAAATAACAAATGCTGGCGTGGATGTGGAGAGAGAGGAACACTCCTACACTGCTGGTGGGACTGCAAACTAGTTCAACCTCTGTGGAAAGCAATATGGAGATACCTTAAAGCGATACAAGTGAATCTACCATTTGATCCAGCAATCCCACTGCTGGGCATCTACCCAAATGATCCAATGACACTCTACAAAAAAGACACCTGCACTCGAATGTTCATAGCAGCACAAGTCATAATCGCAAGGCTGTGGAAACAGCCCAAGTGCCCATCAATTCAAGAATGGATTAATAAAATGTGGTATATGTATACCATGGAGTACTATTCAGCTCTAAGAAACAACGGTGATATAGCACATCTTATATTTTCCTGGTTAGAGCTGGAACCCATATTACTAAGTGAAGTATCCCAAGAATGGAAAAACAAGCACCAGATATATTCTCCAGCAAACTGGTATTAACTGAGTAGCACCTAAGTGGACACATAGGTACTACAGTAATAGAGTATTGGGGAGGGGGGGGAGGAGGGCAGGTATATACATACATAACGAGTGATAGGTGCACCATCTGAGGGATGGTCATGCTGGAGACTCAGACTTGTGGGGGGAGGGGGGGAAGGGCATTTATTGAAACTTTAAAATCTGTACCCCCATAATATGCCGAAATAAAAAACAAAACAAAACAAAACAAAAAAAAACCTTGATTATCTTTAGCAAGAGACACTGAGATCTTTAGCAAGAGATACTGAGATCCAGATTATGTAAAGAGAAAGGGCTTGCTGAATTCCAGTCACTGTCTTTTACTTTAACAAGCAGGTGGATTCAGAGTCCAGAGTTCTCCTGGTGAGTAGAGACCTTGTCCCTAGTCATCCTAGGGGACTACTTATCAGGCATGCATCCAGAAGAAGCATAGGATCTAGAAAAAGCTACCCTTTTATGGGTCCTGGGGCATGGACAGTGGAAGCAGCGAGGAAGCTGAGGAAAGGAGAGAGAAGGAAAGGAGGCTAAGGGTGAGAGGTGTATGTTCTAGTTCTCCTTCTATCCACACCGTCCATGGGATGGGAAGGTAGATGGCTGAGGAGAGGATATCACCAGACGAAGCTGGGCTTTGGTTCCACTTCCCCACTTAGGACCCTGGAGAGAGGCTATCACACCAGCCTGGGGTGCAGCTGCCGCATGAACGCAAACCTGGCTGTCCAGCACAGCTGGGTGAGGGACAACTTGCGACCGGCGTTTCCTGGTCCTCCCTCAGTTGCTATGAGGTGAAGACAGGTTCTGAAGTGGCTAATGGATTGCCTTAGAGAGCAGCCAGAGCAGGCCGTCAGAGAAGGAGGAAGGGGCCGCAAGAGAGCCCAGTAGGAGCCAAATGGGACAAAGTGTAGATAGAGCCACTAAGGCCCAGACAGAACCCACCAGCAGGAGTCAAGGAGAGGCGGAGGCTGCCAGGGAAAACACCAGTCTCTGACCATGCCAAAACAGAGCAGCCTCTGTGTTTCCGCGAAGCCAGGTTCCATTCTCAAACACCAACAAGGCAAGTGGAGGGTGGGGGAAGACAGCATCCTGGAGCCTGAGGAGACAGCCAGAAAGCCCTCCCGCCCAGGCTTATAACTCACATGCTCCACAACATAATGGAGCCACATACTCACCTCCACGCACAGATGCAACTCAACTCATGGAGGAGGGAAGGTGGCTTGAAGCCAATCACTTCCTCTACAGAAAGAGCAGTATCTAAGGCTCTGTTTAAATTATTGCTTTAAGAAAAATTCTACAGATTTTTAGCTAAAACCAGTAGGTTAGAGTCAAAATAAATGTTATGTTTTTGTGTACATATCTACTGCATTGTATTGAGAAAGAATCCATCTGTTGTTTTGAGAAATAATGTATCTATTGGATTGAGAAAGAGAATTTTAACTGCATCATACAGGATTTTATCAAGCTGTTTTTGAAATGAGAAAGCAAGTGCCTAAAGAGAGCTTACCAGTTATTTTTTGTTTTGTTTTGTTTTGAGAGAGGGTCTCACTCTGTTGCTCAGGCTGGATTTGAACTCCTGGGCTCACATGATCCTTCTCGCTCAGCCTTCTAAGTAAGTAGCTGGGATTACAGGCACCCAGTTCACCAGTTTTAATGAGGTTATAGACAGGTTAAATAGCCCCTAACAGTAATTTTTAAATATTTTTTAATAGGGTAGTTACATTTTTGTTCATTGTTGGGAAAGGAAAATCATACAATTTTATTAATTTTATATTCTTGAGATGCTTATGAAATCTATATCCATGATTTCATACTCCATTCAAGCACTCAAATGCAATGATGATTTTCCTAAAATAAGCTCTTCCTATCATTACAAAATAAAGATCCAGATCTGGTTAATTTAACTCTCTGCTAAGTTAGTAAATTTCTATGGAGGATTTAGGAATTTAGTATTGAAAATACATTGGCATTCAGACACATCATATCTATTGTGGTCAATGAAAGGAATTGTATTTGTAACCAGAAGAAAGCCGTGTTTTATTGGATTATCTCGATCTGGTAGCACTGGCGGATCTAAAACTCAATACTGAATTGTAAACATTTCTTCATGAAAGTTAAGGGATAGAATCCGCTTCAAAATTCCCTCCAAGGTTAATTTTCTAAGAGAACTCTTCATGTCTCTTAGGGAATTAATGTCCTCTAGCATTTGACAGCAATTTAGGATAAAAAATAAATAGTTAACCTGGGTCCAAATGATTCTCAAAAGGGAAAAACATATAGAAGAGCTTGAATGAAAGGAACTGAAATTAGACTGAACAACTCTGAATCAAAAGGTATAATGTGTTTTAATAACTACAATGTCTCTTTCCATTAGCAGGTATAATTGCTGCCACTTAAGGAACTAATATGCCTTTTCTACCTCCTATTACTATGATAAATTGCTAGTGGAATGCATTCCAAAGTGAGTAATGTCTTGCTGGACATTGGTAATTCACTTAAAACTGGTTAACATAATAACAGATACAATGACATAATCTCCGGATTCACATTAATATCTATAGCTTGGTCTACTCTTTCAGACGTGCTGTTGAATCAAAATTAAAGATGCTTGGAATGAAAACAGTGTTTTGCCTATGTGATGTTTTAACATATATCATTTTCTCTGTTGGAAATGTTATAATACAAGACCAGATCAGAGCTGTTATTTTATCTTCTTAATTTCTTTACTGTGTTAACAAATTACCTGAACATGAAGAAAGTTATCACCAGAAAACAAAGCAAAACTAACAGGAGAGAGTTATTCACCTAATTGTGAAAATTTTAAAAGTCTACTAGTAAGTATTCCACTCTGCTTCCACAAGTGCCATTTAAGTAAAATGTACCCAGAAAATTTGATAAAAGAAATAGATTTTTACTAAAACATTTAAAAATTATTTTCTACACCATTTAGAACAACAAGTTTCATAGTTAAGACCTCAGGAAATGGAACCAGCTAAAGTATCCGGGGTAAATAGTAATTGGAGCACAAAGCTATTATTTTCACCCCAAATACCATCTATCCTGCACCATAACAGTCGTGGAAGCTTTGATTAGTTTTATTTAACTCTAGTTAACACCTACATTCCCATTATGTCCCATATTCCCATATGGTCCTTAAACTCCATTAGATTTAAAGCTACTTGAGAACAGGATACTACATGTTGCAGTATGTCGTAGCATGAATAATGGTCGTAATCATTAAAACCCCTCCAGGATCTTAATCCCTGGAATCTGTCAATGTTACTTTATTTGGAAAAGTGTCTTTGCAGATGAGACTAAATTAAGAACTTTGAGATGAGGAGATTAGCCTAAATTATCCATATGGAGCCTGTAACTGTAACTGTATTCTCATAAAATATCTGAACACCATAGAGGAGAAGATGGAGGCAGATTTTGGAGGGATGAAGCCAGAGCCCAGGAATCCTGGCAGTACCAGAGCTGGAAGTGGTAAGGAACGGATTCTCTCCTGGAACCTCCAGGGAGAGTGTAGCCCTGTTAACAACTTGACTTTGAATTTCTGTCCTCCAGAACTATGAGGAAAAACTTTCTGCCATTATAAACCACCAAGTTCATGGTTCTTTGTTGCAGCAGCAATAGGAAACTAATAGATAGCATTTTATTTCTTTTCCCTCCAGATTCAAATAAAATTTAGAATCAAGGAAAATCTTATATGAATAGAGGTACAGCTTTTAAAAATTGTCTTCACATACTTTTTGCCTAGCTGTGTCTCCTTAATGGCTCTGGAGTAAAATAAAGGCAAAAAGTCCAATCATAATTGCATTTTATTACCTAAAAAATATAGTCAGTTGCGGTGGTTAGCATACATGATTCTTTAAAAACCATGAGACTGGAAAATGGTTTTAAATACATAGGTAATATTTTGAATGGAATAAGGAATTAATTTCTCTGTATCACTTAGGAAAATGGCTTTTTTTTTTCTTTGTGGAATTTATAAACAGATGACATTTAATACCTTGAGATGATGAAAAGATTAAATAAAAAGATAATTCTGCCCATAGATAATTAACTGTACTAAAATATTTTTCCAGGTTTCCTCTGGATAAATTCTTAAATTACACGATTTAAGTATGTTTCCTTTGTCAATTCCAGTTCTTGTATCTTTTGGAGATTTCACATCACATTTATACCAGTTCTTACGTTTTCTTATTTGGAACAATTAAATGTAATTTTATTAAATGTGATCTATGTTCTTCACATTAGGCTTTCTGATTATTTTTTCAATGCTTAGATGAAATCTTCAGTACTCTGTAACATTAATTCTAAGTGTTGAGTTCAATAGAGTATACTTTTTCTGAATGACACATAAGCAGGTGTGTTTCCTCATCTTTATTCTATTAAAAATTCTTCATTCTACAATAACTGCTAAGCAATTAAAATTAGAAATATATGCACTGGCTCATTAAAGACTCTGAAATGGCTAAGAATTGAGCTTCTAAAAACCATTTTTTGGTATTAAATTTTTACAGAAATCTGGTGCAGGAAACTCAGCATGCATTTTGAACCATTTCCTGTCCTTATTCCAGTGTTCATGAAAAAGAGGAACTCTTTAGATAAACCAGCTGCTGGAGTTCCTAGAATAGTAAATTACTCTAACACTCCTATTTGATGTGATCCTGCCACACTCTTTTTGCCTAGCAGGATTTCCTCATTTTTCACAACTATTTGTTTCCACCCTAAATTACCTTCCTACAAATAGCCCCTTGTCAGATGTGTACTAAGCTCTCTGCAGAGTTACCGTAAATAAAGAGGACCTTCCTCCAGTTTTTTATACTCACCCCTCTTTAATTAAAGTCATAAAACACACATTTTTTTTGTTGAAATTGTGCCTTCTTCCCCTGAAATAGATCATGGCTATAGTATACACACACACAAATCTAGATTCTGTGAATCCATTTGGAAATATTCTTGATTACTGAATTTTTGTTAAATCTTTTAGATTTAAAAATTGCAACAATAAAAAGATAATTCTTATATTTGGCGAACTGGCAGAAAGGTAATTCAAGGCTCTTTTACTTTTCTTTAGCTTAAGCCACTCTTACATTTTCCTACGCTCCCAAATATTGGTCATTTTAGTGACATTCTGATTAATCATTATTAAGTTAGCTATCTTGGGAAATTCTATGCCCACTCTGAGCTGACCTCATCACCCTGACTTGGGGTAAGTCATTTCTGTGATGATCTACTTATTCTTAGAAACAAATATTAATAAATTTTGATTAAATAAGAGAGAAAATTTGCACCTGGATGTATCTCTTGGTGATCTCTTTCCTTGTTGATCTATATCAACTTTGAAATAAAGGAAACATCACCATTCTTGAGAAGGCAGTGAAAATTCGGAAGGAAGAGTATCTCAGTGCAAGAGCATCTCAGCGTATGAGGAGGAAAAGAGTTGGTTTGGCAATTATGTGGGAAAGAGGAGGAGGATGATAGGAGATGAAGGGGGAACACTGAGCAAGTTGTGGTCACACGGGGCCCTGCCAGCCCTGGAAGAGAATATGCATTTTATTCAGGTATTGTAAAAGCCCTTGTAGGATTTTAAGCAAAGGAGTGACATCATAGGATTTTTGGTTGTAAAAGATCACACAACTTCTCTGCAGAGAATTGATTAAGGATGGCACGAGAGTGATCGTGGGGAGAGGAGATGAGAGGTTCCTGCCTGCAGTGGTTCCAGGCAAGACTAAATGAACCAGATGGTACCTGGAAAGTCAGAAAGAAAGCAGATGTGGGAGGTGTTCTGAAGACTGATTCAACTGACTGAGGAATTGAATGTGGGGAAAGAGGGAAAGGAGAAAAATAAAGCGTAGGTTTTTGCCTATATCTCCTAGGGAAGGAATGATCCCTGGAGAAAGGAGATGAGACAGGAGGGGGAGAAACAAGTTATGGGGTGGTGTGGGAAAACCTACAGTTCTGTTTTAGATACATTAATTTAGAGCTACTCCTTAGGCATTCAAGTAAAGATGCCAACCTTGTGTGGAGAGTCTGATCTTCAGAGATCAGGTCTGGAGCTGCCATATGGGGGACAATGGCCTCAGACACTGTCAAAGATTTATATGCAAGGATGTTAAAACAAAATAACAAAAACGTTGCAATACAGAATGAGAGAAAAGAAACTAAGTGGTCACTTATACCAGATAAATAAATATGGTACATCCCCACAATACAATGATACGTATTCCTTGAACTGTACTTTATAATAATCTTTAGAGGAATGAAAAATTTAAATATGCTGTTATGCGGTTGAGTGGTATGAGTGATGTGATCCCACATTTGTGCAAAAATATGTAAATTTCAGAAGTCTAGAGTTATGAAAATATCTGTGAGTTATTTTAGAGTTTTTAAGTGGTAAGATTATAGGTGTTTTGTATTATTTTTGTCTTTTTTGTATTTTCAAGATTAGGAAATATGGAAAAATTAATCACCATAAATACAAATATCATTATAAAGATCAGTCTATGAGTTACAATAAAACAATTCAAAGCACTAAAGAAAGACTTAGCAAAAATGGTTTAACAATATTTCATTTCCTATAAGTATTGTAAAGTTATTAACTAAGAATATGAAACTATTGATATATTATCTAATTAATTTACTTAAACAATGACACTTTAAAATATCTATTTAGCAAACAAAAATTTCTAAGTATTTTTACCTGTGCTTTACCCACATAAATTTTTTTGTACCAGAAAATTTTGTATATCAAAATGCTATACTTTATCATTTGTACCTTTTATTAGGAATAAGTGGTTTGTAGTTAGTCCATCCATCATTCTTAAATTTACTTCAATAAGTGCAATGTGACATCCCCTGCTGTCAATCCCAAAGTAAATGGGCTGTGGTCGTATATGTATTGTTTCCCCTTTAAAGGCTGATGTGGATGACACACTGGAAATGATCAATTGTGTGAGGCCTGATCCCTACAATGACATAAAGGGGAATATCTTGGACAAGGCATGCCATAGTCATTGGTATAATGTTCTACAGATCTGGAGTTACGGAATTAGTGCAATATATTTCCTTAACAAGCATAGATGCTCATCGTCACCAAATGAAATGTAGCAACTGAATCAATTCAGGTGCAAAACATGTTGGTTAGCTTCTCCAAACTAACAATAAATGTCTTATTTTCAAGGTTAAACCAATCATTGTGCTCTCTCTCTTGAAATTCTTCCTTTTACTGAAATCATATGAGAGACATGTTACATTTTAAAAATAAGCCCCTCAGAATTTGGGGCTAGAAATTTGACGTTGTGGTTAAACTGTCAGTCGTTGGCATTCTACTAAGCTGTCTATAATGAAGCAATTAGGGAAAATGTGTTTCATATGATCAAGGTTAAGCTGTAACGCAAGATTCCATTAGAGCATAATTTTAAGAGATACACTCTTATTAGACACATAAATTGGTGAACCCAAGAAATACAATCATGATGCAGGCTCGGGGCACCGATTGGTTACCAATGGCTTTCTACAGACAATGAATAATGGAGACACATTGCTTTGTCGTATGACCTTTTCACGTGTTATAAAGCTCATAGACTTAGGGAAAAAGGAAGTCAAAGGAAAAGTGACAGGAGATGGCTGTTGTGCAAATGATTTTATGTTACACTTATTACAAGTCTAGCAAGAGTTAATATCAGTGGAATAGTGGGAACAAGGAGATATGGAAGGCCCTGTTGGTGGAGCAGGACTGGTAGAGGCCCTAGATGTTTCTGGGCACGGTCCATATTTATCGAGCATACTCGAGGTGTCCCACACTGTGAAAGTTTGTACCTAGGGTTACAAAAGAAAATCACCCATGCACATGTGAGAGGACCTCAGAGTCGTTTTAGGGACAGGAGGATAAACACATACAGAGTGAGTGATTTCAGTTTCATTTACTGAAAAATTAGTAAATAAAGCAAAGGAGCTGACTCGGGTGACTCAGTATTCTTACTTAAGGCAAACACTTTTGACTAATATGTCAAAGAATGAGTAGACATTTTCCAGGCAGAGAAGGGGGAAGCATTCTAGGCAAGGGGAACATGGCCTAGTCCTAGGACCCACTAACACAAAACAGCTGGAAGTGTTTGATCGTGGAGGATGCTGACCAAGTCCCAATGTTAGGTGCGTGCCAGGGTATGGCTGGATATGAGTTTGGAGAATTTCTTGAAATCAGTTATCACAGACAGGGCTTCTGATTCCCAAGCAAAACGTGTCTAGATTTAATCTCAAGGCAAAGAGCATGTAGATATGGGAGGCATTTACACAGAGAGTAAACTACTCAGATGTGTGTTACAAAGGAACTCCAATGGCAAGGACACGAGGGACCAGAAAGAAGTAATGTTGGAGTCAGATCATTAAAAAGTTTATTGCTCCCATCCAAGTACTAACCAAGCCCGACCCTGCTTATTAGCTTCCGAGATCAGAAGACATCGGGCTCGTTCAGGGTGGTATGGCCGTAGACTACATAATGAGTGAGATGTGCACCATCTGGGGGATGGTCATGCTGGAGACTCAGACTTGTGGGGGGAGGGGGGAAGGGCATTTATTGAAACCTTAAAATTTGTACCCCCATAATATGCCGAAATAAAAAAAAAATTGTTGCTATAGTCCAGGTATAAAAACACAGGGCCAAATAGCAGTCAAGGCAAGGTAAAGAAGAGGACAGTTTTTTTTTTTTGTTTTTTTTTAAATTATTTTTTTTATTTTGGTATATTATGGGGGTACAGATTTTAAGGTTTCAATAAATGCCCATTTCCCCCCCTCCCCCTAAAAGTCTGAGTCTCCATCATGACCATCCCCCAGATGGTGCACATCTCACTCACTATGTATGTATATACCCGCCCCCCTCCCCCCTCCCACCTGCCCAATACCCTATTACTGTAGCACCTATGTGTCCACTTAGGTGCTACTCAGTTAATACCAGTTTGCTGGAGAATATATCTGGTGCTTGTTTTTCCATTCTTGGGATACTTCACTTAGTAGTATGGGTTCCAGCTCTAACCAGGAAAATATAAGGTGTGCTATATCACCATTGTTTCTTAGAGCTGCATAGTACTCCATGGTGTACATATACCACATTTTATTAATCCATTCTTTGATGGGCACTTGGGCTGTTTCCACAGCCTTGCAATTATGAATTGTGCTGCTATAAACATTCGAGTGCAGGTGTCTTTTTTGTAGAGTGTCACTGGATCATTTGGGTAGATGCCCAGCAATGGGATTGCTGGATCAAATGGTAGATTCGCTTGTATCGCTTTAAGGTATCTCCATATTGCTTTCCACAGAGGTTGAACTAGTTTGCAGTCCCACCAGCAGTGTAGGAGTGTTCCTCTCTCTCCGCAACCACGCCAGCATTTATTGTTTGGAGATTTTTTGATAAAGGCCATTCTCACTGGGGTTAAGTGATATCTCATTGTGGTTTTGATTTGCATTTCCCTGATGATTAGAGATGTTGAGCATTTCTTCATATGTTTGTTGGCCATTCTTCTGTCTTCTTTAGAAAAATTTCTGTTCAAGTCCTTTGCCCACTTTTTAATGGGGTTATTTGATTTTTTCTTCCTAATTTTCGTGAGTTCTAAGTATATTCTAGTTATCAGTCCCTTATCGGATGCATAGGATGCAAAAATTTTCTCCCATTCTGTAGGTTGTCTGTTTACTTTCATGACTATTTCTTTGGCTGTGCAGAAGCTTTGTAGTTTGATCATGTCCCATTTATTTATTTTTGTTGCTGCTGTGATTGCCTTTGGGGTCTTCTTCATAAACTCTTTGCCCAGGCCGATGTCTAGGAGAGTGTTTCCAACTTTTTCCTCTAGAGTTCTAATAGTTTCATATCTTAGGTTTAAGTCTGTTATCCAGCGTGAGTTGGTTTTTGTGAGAGGTGAAAGGTGTGGGTCCTGTTTTAGCCTTCTACAGACAGTTTTAAAGGAGGTTTGAATAACACTGACGGAGAATTCAGATATAAGGATTAGTTTTGTTCCGCAGCCAGCAGAACAGAGAAACACGGGTGTCAGAAGCAGGACAACTGGGTCACCTTGATCATATTCCCAGGCAAAAAAGAGAATCAGAGCAAAGGAAGATAACTCCCTCCCCTGCTTAAGTAGGCTTTACCCTACTCAGCACAGCCCTGGAGGGTCTCTTAGCCCCGGGCATAAATGAAAGAATGAGATTAAAGTCCATGATCCAGTTACTTAAAAAAAATCTTTCATTAATATATCCTAAGCTTGTAACTGATGTCCCCCCAAAATAAACAAATACAAGCATCACTCCATTCAATTCAATTTGATTCAATTCAACTAACATTTACTTCCTCCCCCCTATGTGCCCTGCCTTTGTGTTAATCTCCCTGGGTGAGTTCATAATAAAAGCTGAAATAAACAATTTGGAACTCTTTATAAATCATGCTTTTTCCTTGCCATAGTTTCTTACCATTTCTATCTTGCAACTTATTTTATGTGCCTCCACCATGTGGAAGCTGTGGATTTATTCTCAGCTTATGGAGGCCTCTGACATTCAATAATCTGTTTAATGTTGTTTAATATGCTTAGTATTAAGAGTCTTAGACACTGAAATGGAGCTCTAATTGCTTCACTTTTAGAGTGCTACACTTTGTAGGCTGTTAGTACTTACAGTACGAACCCAACGATTCTTTGTCAACAATTTCCACTTTGGCAGAGATTTCTTTTATATTTGTTCTCTATGGAAGTAGTGGGAAAAAGAAAAAGTTAACATTAAGATACTATTTGCATTTCTCCACCTCAATACTGTGTCGCCCCGTTGCCAAAAAGCCATCAGATGTTATCATTTGACTACACTATTTTTTTAAATCTCCATATTTTTAAAGATCTAAATTAAAACATGAATTATCAGGAATGACTCTAAAATCCTTTGTGACTCATCTGTGTATTCAGCACTGATTTTTACATCAATGGCATGAAAGCTGAATAATCGTGACTTGGGAAAGCCATCAAAATCATGTATTCAGAGAACCTAAAAAGTAGGCAAGTGTTCAAACTTCAATCTGTGCTTCATGGAAAGAAAAGGAAATATTTTTAAAAGTACATGCCTAGTTATGTTTCTCACTTGCCTCAAGAGGCATGGGCTACTTTGTCCATTATTGCAGAGTTTGAGCCCTACTTACTGGCTGACTTTAATAAAGAATTCATTATATTGTATCCAACAATCACTAAAAATGATTGATTTACTTTCCAGTTGGAAAACTGGCCCAGCACAGTGCATGACTGACACTTTGTTTTTCCGGTTTTTGAATTGTTCCTTTGTCACAAGCTCTTAAGTGCAAATCCCATATTGCATTTCTAATTAAGTAATGTATATAAATCAGTGGCTCTAGTTCCGAAATCAACTTCCATGTGATTAGATAATACAACCTCAATACTTTTGTGTTCCTCCACCGTTCAGCACAGAGAGGACTTAAACTTTGATCAAAGAACAAAAAAAAAAAAAAAAAAATTGAGAGTGCTTCTCTACCTTTGGTGAAACAGTGACTGATAATTTTTTTTTTCCCCTTTAGGTCTCACAGTGTTCAGGTTTTCTGCCCACCCCTCACTTCCATATCCACTCCCTTCAGGACCATCTGATGATGTTGTACAAAATATTCGTGAGGATTTCTCACTTAGATTCTACAACACCTCCACGTACTTTTAGAATGAATAAAGAAAATAAAATCAGAAACGTGAACCATTTGAAAGCCAAGACGCAAAGATTTTATCACAAAATTCATTTTTTAGAAATGATCAAAATACAATATTTTGGTGAATAAGAATGTCAAACTTTGTAGCCTAAAACTGTGTTTTCTAAAATAAATAAATAAATAAATAAAAACTGTGCTTTAGAAAAGTTGAACCCAGGCATGGTTTTTACTATTAAAAAGGAGTTGTTTTTGTTTAAAATAAATGTCTTACTATTTGTATATACATATATTTAATGTTTTCTCTTTCTACACACATTCTACCCCCTTCCTTTCCACATACTCTAGCCCCTGATCTCATCCATTATGGCCATCTAGAAACGCAAATTCTGTGAGGACAGGGGCTTTGTCTATTGTTCATAGCCCCTGGGTCTACCACTTAATAGAGGGTCAATAAATATTTGCTGAATGAATACATGGAATGAATACCTGAGTTCTCTGGCTTCCAATGTTCAAACTAAACTAATTTAAAACATGACTTTCTTTTCAGATATTTTAATCCCTTCAAATTTCAAATGATTTCAAAATATTATAATTATTTTCTTTATTTAAAAAGCAGGTGTTTAATCAACTTCTTCAAAAATAGCTCTGCTTCTTAGGTTTATTTGTCCCTACATTAATATTTTCCTTGTCTGGGTAAATGGCACAGTCAAGCACACATCTAAAGGGCCAGTAAAACATGTGTAATATATGTCCATCCTAGAGATGAGCAAAATAGGGGGTCAATCAAAAAAATGCATTTCAACTGATTGAGTTGAAAAGACAGAGTTAATATGATAGCCTTTGGGGTGTGGGGGAAGGGCCTGGGGTAGAGGAAGCACTTGCTTAGACCAAGAATCTCAGTCTTCACTGTATGGAATCAATCAATTACATGACATTCCTGCTCATTTCACGGCATTTACACCAATTATTAAAGTGAAAGAAATAAGACATAAGAAAAGTACGTTAAATGAAGACATTGTTTGACCTCTATGGATAAAATGCTCAATCTTAAAAACGGCTAATGCTTTCTCCTGAAGGATTCCTATTGTATCCACTACTGAGGATGCATCTCATGCAGATGCAGATTCTCATTTTTATGTATCTGGGCTGCTGCAACAGCATAGAAAGGGAAATCTTTCATCATAAGTTTAGAAGCTATTTATTCTCCAGAATACTAGATAAGCAAAGGGTTAATCAGAAGCATATTATAGTCTCAAAATTAATTTTAGTCCAAAAATAAGACTAGTGTTCTATTCGCACATATAAAAGCATTTATATGTCGTCTTACAGTGGTGAGACTGACTTCTTTACATGGTACTTGGAAATCAGTGTTACAAGTGTAGGTTATCTACATATGTAAATGAGCAGTGGACACCACATAGTGTCCATCTCCTTGCTTGTACACAGAAGATAACAGTGAGCTCCTTGCAGAGTCGTTGTGAAGACTAAAGGACAATGTGGCGAGGAACTCCACTGTACAGGTTCAATAAACGGAAGCCACTGTTATTATTTCATGTCAACACACAACTGTAAGTCTTTTAGCTAAAAAGAATGTAAGAAAATAGTTGCCAAGACATTTTAATCTTCAAGTACATAAAACAGAGACTTAAAAAGTTATCAGTAAACAATTTGGTCTTTTGTCAAGTATTATCTTTGGAAATATTTTTTTTTAAAAAAACTTCATTCAAGAATGCATTATAGTTCTACCTGCTTGAGCATATCGAACAAAGTTTAATAATGTGATAACGCCTACATTACTCCTTTGTATTTCTGCTTACACAACTGGATGGATATTCTTGACATATGATTTATTCAAACATCACTTCTTTTTGCTGGATGCATGTCAATCTAAAATAGCTCATACAGTGAAAACTGAAGTAGCCTGTCAGCCTGTTTTCCTCTCTTAAAAATGTCTTTATTAGCTTAATGCTTTCCAATTGCTCATCTACAGCCATCTGTGAAAGCTGAGTTGCTCAAGAAAATTTGTGCTTCTTATAACTCTAGCTCTGTAGCCCATATTGACTTCACTGCATATAACTGGCATAAACTAACCAACAAAGATGCGTGCCCAGTGTTAAAACACTGTTTTAGTAAACTTAGTGGTCTTTCATTTTATAAGAAACCTGTACAATGGTACAATTTCAGTTATAATGGTACAATGCAAGAATAAACATTTAAATTAAACAATTTAAAGTCCTGCTCTGAGTGAAATACAGCTACTCATTTATTGATATGGAGGGATTTTTTTGTTTGGTTTTGGTCAGGTTGTTTTTCACACTGCTTTTAAACAAATAGCTCAAACCAAGAAGTTTGAGTACGCTTAACAGCTGGACATAATGACTTACACCTGTAATCCCAGCACTTTGGGAGGCTGAGGTAGGAGGCTAGCTTCAGGCCAGGAGTTTGAGGCAATAGAGCAAAACCTGGTGAGAAAGAAGGAAAGGAAAAGGAAAGGAAAGGGGAAAGGAAAGGGGAAAGGAAAGGGGAAAAGGAAAGGGGAAAAGGAAAGGGGAAAAGGAAAGGGGAAAAGGAAAGGGGAAAAGGAAAGGGGAAAAGGAAAGGGGAAAAGGAAAGGGGAAAAGGAAAGGGGAAAAGGAAAGGGGAAAAGGAAAGGGGAAAAGGAAAGGGGAAAAGGGAAGGGGAAAAGGGAAGGGAAGGGAAGGGAAGGGAAGGGAAGGGAAGGGAAGGGAAGGGAAGGGAAGGGAAGGGAAGGGAAGGGAAGGGAAGGGAAGGGAAGGGAAGGGAAGGGAAGGGAAGGGAAGGGAAGGGAAGGGAAGGGAAGGGAAGGAAAGGAAAGGAAAGGAAAGGAGGAATACACTTACACACATTTTCCACCTTTCCCAAATCAGATTAATGGTAGGAACCTTCCTTGGATATAAGAAATATATGTACAGAGAGAGTATATATATGCGTACTTTATATTTATGTGTATACACATACACATATATATACACACACATAAATATATGCTTTCATATGTATACTTTTTTAATAGCTTATTATGAATTCAAGTCCGGGGTGTTGAAAAAAAGTATTCAAAATGAATACAATAATTATTATGATAAAATAAAACCTAAAGCACTATTTTAAAACTTTTTTCTTACTAACTCATATAGAGGAAGACATTCCACCCTCAGTTAACACGAGATCAGATAATGCCTCATCATTGTTGAAATGCTGTTCTAAAAATAAAGTATTTGAGCCCACCCAGAGACTAAATAAATAAATAAATAAATAAAATGCTTAACAATAAACTAAAAAGGTTGTTAGTAGAGTCAGATATACATGTTTAAAACTCCTGTTATTTTTTGCTAAAAAGGCTTAAAATGATAGAAACATCATGGTAGGTTAAAAGTTGCCAGTTTTCATTTTTCTATTTATGCCTTTTAGAGATTTATATTACTAACAATTTTAAGAGACTATACGTTTTAAAGGACAGTCCACAGAAATCTTTGTACCATGACGAATGTAATTATTTTCTGTTTAATCTAAGGACGGAAGATGCTATTAATCCTTTCAATCATTAATTGAATTGGTAACTATCTGTTGAGTTCTGGACACTGGAGAAACAAGAACGAGTAAGATTAGGACTGCCCTCCACACGCCGACAGCAATGGGATAGATGGTTGTGTCAAACAATCACTGCAAAAGAAGTGAGCATGGTCTATAAAGAGGCATGCGCATAGCACAGAGGGGAAGAAAAGGAAGGGAACTGTCAATTTTAAGAGGAGGACTGAAGGAGTTTTCAAGGATGACAGAGCAGATAAACTGAGTCTGGAAGGGAGAACAGGCATTTGATTGATGGACAGAATGTGAAACACGAGCGGGCCCATGAGGTCATCTTTGCAGGCAGGTAAGGGGGGTGCTTGTAGGTGGACCTTGGTCAGCAAAGAGGCAGAGAAGATCTGCAGCAGACACAAGAAACAGGGCCATGTCCACCTTTCTGAGGCATTGACAGCTCACTGTGTCCACTTCTAGTCATTCTTCAGCAGGCCCTCGCCTTAAGGGACCCATCTTCTGCTTGGCCTGCAATACAGCCTACTCATGCCCAACTCCACTCCTAGGCTTTCATGCTTCCCCCTACCATGATTATGTTATGCATAAAGTTGAAGCTAACTGTACCTTCTTAAAACCCTGCTGACAAAGATTTCATCCATCTTCTGCCTCCAAATTATATGAGACTTCAGGTCTGAAAACCCCATTCTTTGCCAGATGCTATGTTAAGCCAACCTTAAAAAAAGCTGTATGGAGTATGTCATAATTATTCCCATTTCATTTCTCAGAAACTGAGTTTCTTGAACTACTCTAAATTCCTCAATTAGTTAATAAATGACTTTGGATCTAGGGCTTTCTGATTCTAAAATCTGTGCTTATCATGATAATTCCATACTCCCAAGAGAACTAAATGGTAACTTACTATCACACAGTGATCCTAAACACTTGACCATATTGACTCATGTAAGCCACATGGCAACCCTACGTAATAAAGGTATGATCTCTTGTTACTAGCCTCATTTTGCAAATGCACAAACTAAGGCACAGAGAGGTTAAATAACTTGCTCAACTTCCTAAAGCTAAAAAATGATGGAACTGGGTTGCAGCCTCAGGCAGTATGACTGTAGACCCTGCATACTTAGGCACCATGCTACAATATCAGCAAGCAAATATGTCACTTATCATTAGTATTTTCATTTAATTTATATGCACACATTTTGTTTACATAATAGACCACTGCTCTTACAGTGAAAATCATATCTAATTTCCGGAAAAGAATTTGCAAACCATTTTCATTGCACGGGCTTGGTTATATAACTTGTTTAAATTTAGTGGAAAAGTCTTTTTCTCCATATTACTGAATACATTTGTTAGGATTACACTCTCAGCCTTTCATTTTAAATAGGCTAGCTGTAATGTGCTAGCTGGAAAAACTGGTCATATGAAATCTTAAAAGGATTTTAGTAAACAAAGGTATTAAATAGTAATATCTGATCAGACTCCCGCACTGTTTCCTTAGTATTCTGAAATTAAGGTATACATAAAAAATATCTAACGTATCTTTGTCCTCCAAATGTAAATACCTAATAAATAAAATCTAATAAGGGAGTAGATATTCCGGATGGCAGAAACAGAAATTCATTATGGTCAGTGGGGATTGGTGTGTGCATGTTTATGTCAGAGACATGTTTTCTCATATTTCATTTAAACATAATTTTTTAAAATACAGAGAATTACTTTGGGTCATAAATGAAAATTAATGATTATTTTATTATTTATCTCTTAGGTGAAGAACATGCAAAATTTTAGAGTGCATTAACCAATTTGGAAAGAAAATTATGGTCACAACTTTTTCCAACTCTATTTGTACCATTAGTAAACCACAGATAATACCATTTATTTTATATAGTGTTCTACAGTTAGTTAATAATTTCACCTTCATTACCTCATTTGGCTTTCAAAGTAATCTTATAATGAATTAGGTAAACCAGAAATTATTCCTTTAATTTTTCAGATGAGGAAACTGATGCGTAGAGATTAAGAGACTAGTCGGATGACAAATGTTGAGGCTGAAACTAAAAATCTGAGTATAATTCTCATTCCATGACCCCATGCATATCATAAATGGATTATCAATATGATAAAGCTATAAGTGGAAACACATACAAAATTACAATAAAATTAAACTGCCTCAAAATAGAAACAAGATAAAATGTTTAGGCTTACACTGCTTCTAGATATATTTAATATTTAAGAACCAGATATACTGAAACTTGACAGTCACTTTTTTTATTCCCTTAAAGGAGAGGTAAAATTCCATATTTCTAAATTCTGCCTATTTAGAAACACATGTATACTACCATACTAATATATATGATAATAGATGTTTTATCAGGGTCCTTTATTTAACAATTGGTTGATATAGACTGATGAAATCTAGCCATATTTCATGCCAGCAACATGAATACATGTATGTTATACATTTTTTCATTATCATTATAAAAGTACGTTCTCTGTTGAAAATCTCGCATCTAACCATGTGAATGATATTGAAATAAAAAATACCTACCAATGAAGAGCCTGGGTGTTGTACATCATGTTGGGGATGGATACAGTTTATTCAATCCACAGTCCACGCAGCAACCCCTCACCAAAATATGTACCATCACTGTTCATATCTAAACAGACACACAAGATGACAAAATCAGCCAGTTAATATTATTTCACATAATGTACACAATAGCATCTTTCCAATCTGTAGCATAATACTAACAATAATATTAACGGAGATCTGACAAGCAACCCAATGAAAAGACTGTTTTCTGCACAATGTGAAGTACAGCCATTGGAACATGCTGCACTTAAAGTATTGATGAATGGTAAACAATAAAGGTTCAGCCTGATTAAGAAGTAAATTTATTAATAGCAGTACATGGGCATAATGTTTCTGGGTAAGCCACAAGTATATCAGTAAGAAACAAATCAGGTAAAAAACCAACTTACTCTCCGATATGGATATTTTTTAGCGCCTAGGTGCTGAGCGGTACACTATGTCTGCATATGACATTTCATTTAGTCTTCACAACAAAGCTGTGACATGGTCATCTCCCTTCACAAAGTTTAACAGTCGGAGAAGTAAAGCAGCTGACCTAGGACCCTGCACCCCACAGAACATGCTGCTTCACTATATCATGTAGCAAGTATAGTGCACATCTTTCTTCCTATTACTGTCCTATAACATGAGCAAGAAATATCAAGAATATTACATAAAGATATATCTCATTGGTTCTATGTCTCCCCTGTAGTTTTCTAAATGACAACCATTGTATTCTACTCATCTTTGTATGTCAAGACAGATGTGAAGTGAGATCTCACTTTGGGATATAGTGCCTGGCACCCATAAACATTTGCTAAGTAAACGAATGAATGAACAGCAACAACAAAAGTAGGCACTGGCATCTATTTTTTGTCTTGATTCACACTTTTGTTTTGTCAATCCTTTAATTTTCTTGCCAAAGCTATCTTCCTGTTTGCAACACAATCTCAAGAAGAAAAAATAGAAAGAATAATCTGAAAAATCATCTGAATGAAGTTCAAACATGTTCATTCCAAAACTTACACTCCAGTTAGTAGTCAGCTTAATTTAGTTCAATTAAAGCATTTCCTCAAAAACAGAAAAAAAGGTTAAATAATAAGAAAATTTTCCAGACAAACAAGAAATCCAGCTTTTGCCTCTAGATAAGATATAGGCTTGTTAGGGGGACCTATACATCTTCCCTATTCCCAGAGAACAAAGGGAAACACTGCACCAATATACAAGAAAACTGAAATTGTCAGTCTATAGGTAAAAATGGCGTGATCACAATGACTAAGAAAAGCTGCTCTGGATTAGAAATGCTGTACTGAAACAACCAGCTTGGAAATCCTAATGGTCAGATCTCAATTTACCCTGCAGGAAAAGCAGTACCACAGCAAGCTGCCCAGAGCCAGGGTGAGCTAACTCCAGCCCTGCTGCTGGTTTTTGTTTAGCCTGTGAGCTAAGAATGGCTTTTACATTTTTAAATGTTTGAAGCAAATTAAAAGAATTGTGTGAATTATTTGAAATTCAAATATCAAAGCCTATAAATAAAGTTTTATTGGAACACAGCCACAGCCATTCATTTGCATATTATCTCTGGCTGCTTTCATGTTACCATGGCAGAGTTAAGTAGTTGTAACAGAAACTGTATGACCAATGAAGCCTAAAACATATACTATCTGACCCTTTAGAGAAACCATTTGCTGATTTCTAATCTAGAGATTTCTTCAATCTCTATTTGGAGGAGATTTTATTAGAGGAAGGGGGTACTTGAGGGCAGATTGGAAGTAGAGATTGGTCATTCCTCTCCCTACAGAGGACCATGAGCCCAGGGCAATGGCATAAATGGCAGCACTGAGTAAGGCAGGGTATTTCTCTAGGGATAGCAGGGTGTTCCCTGAGGGAGCCACCAGAAAGGAGGTCAGACTCAGTCACACTTTGTGTCTTGCACACAGGCTGATCCAATGAGGTTGGAGAGAGACAGCTGGTCACTAGGACACAGTTCTCCTGAAGGAAATCTCAGGGCTCTGACTCCCTCCAAACAGTTGCCAACCTTCAAAGTGGCAGATAACTTAGACAACCAGCCCTCCTGTTGAAGGTCTGAGAAAAATGATGATAAGAGCAAACAGAAAAGCTCTAAGCAGGTTAAAACTCAGCCCCATTGAAGGGCAAAGAGTGAGCCATAACAAGGATGCATAAATGAGTGAAAATGCAAACACAAGAAAGCATAAAAGCTCTAAAAAAGAATCTGCTACATAACATGACTTCTATGGACAGCAAGTGGTCACTTTTGAGAAACACTGAAGCAAGTGAAAATAAATTTCATAGAACATCTGCTTTCTACTCTCAGTAAAATTTGAGACAAAAGAAAATAAAGCTCCAAAGATTTATCTTCGAGCAGAGGAGTTAATTAAGCCCAAATAAAAGAGAAGACACCTAAGTGGTTTCCCTTTTAATTGTATCCTAGAGGCGAAGAGAAGATGGGTTTTGGCTGGAAGACTTGGCTCTGAACATCAATTCCAATATATTCTTGCTGCTTGACCTTGGACAGTTTACCTCATATTCAAAGCCTCAATTCCATCACTTCTAAAATAAGGTTATTGTGAGAGTCGAGAAACAAAATATGCATGGAATGTCTAGCATACCCCCTGCCATATGGGAGGTACACAATGTTTGCCACTTTCTCATCTTCTTTCAGATCTGGCCCCAGCTAACTTTCTCCCCCTTCCTTTCTAACACTAAAACTCATCTACCTTGATTATTAAAACTATAGGAAAATGGTTGCCAAACATGCAGGTCTCTCCTATGCCCCATTTTTGACTTTGCACCTCCTATTTTCTCTGGGTAGGCTGTATCTTTTAACTTTGGGCTCTTCTCTATGTAACTGTTAAGCTAGTATTTACTTGAAAAAAAAATAATTTATCTCAGAGGCAAATTCCAAACCATCCTTAGTCCCTTAAGCATAAATACACAGCCATAACATTTTAGGCATAAATGGATTGATATCACTCATATTAATATCTATTTACATTCTGTCTTCCCCAGGAGGCTATACTTCAGTCATCCTGACTGATACGATATAATATCAAGATGACTAATTGTAGTCTCTTGCGGAAGACAGACATATTTAAAAACATGCACACACATACATATAACTGCGTATCCACTGGCCTAGCCGTGGAGATTACACAAGGGTCTTCTGACCCTTGTTGAACAGATGGCACTTCCTTCATGACAGGTACAACTGGAGTACAAGAGTGACTTCAGGCAGGACGCAGTGGCTCACGCCTGTAATCCTAGCATTCTGGGAGGCCGAGGCGGGCGGATTGCTTGAGGTCAGGAGTTCAAAACCAGTCTGAGCAAGAGCGAGAACCTGTCTCTACTATAAATAGAAAGAAACTAATTGCTCAACTAATATATATATAGAAAAATTAGCTGGGCATGGTGGCGCATGCCTGTAGTCCCAGTTAATCGGGAGGCTGAGGCAGGAGGATCACTTGAGCCCAGGGGTTTGAGGTTGCTGTGAGCTAGGCTGATGCCACGGCACTCGCTCTAGCCTGGGCAACAAAGTGAGACTCTGTCTCAATCAATCAATCAATAAATAAATAAATAAATAAAGTGACTCTGGAATGGCTGGGTGCACAATAGATTCTAATATTTGTTGAGAGAAAGAAATGAAGAATGAAAAAATAAAGGAAGAGTTATGGAAAAGTAACCTTGGTGAGAAAGTGGCATATAAAAACTGAACACTTAGAATACTGATGGTGGCACTGACCATTTGATTATCTTGGAGAGCCATCTGAAAATACCCACACATTATGTAAATCTCTCCATTTTACAGATGTGGTTAAATCAAGTTAAGTTAGTTCCCAGTAACAATCATTTCTCATTTCTTGAGCATCTACTATGTGCCAGACTCAGTGGAAGGTACAACCGCTAAATCAGCTATTATTTGTATTTGTTCAGAGAAAGATGTTGAAGGTAAAGAAAAAAATAAGGATTTTTTTTCTTGACTAAAGTCACACAGACAGTAGGAGCTTAAGTACAATAAGTCCTCACTTGATGTCATCAATAAGTTCTTAGAAGCTGTGACTTTAAGCAAAACAACATACAATTAAATCAATTTTACCATAGCTTAATTGATAAAAACAAGAGGTAAGTTGCCAGCAGTCATAGCGCCAGTTGGTTCAATCAAGGAATAAATGTTTGCAAATCAAAAATTATCAGGAGTACCTCTGACCTCCATGAAGTTCAAAAACCAACAATCACCAATATGGCGGCCCCCTGAGCACTTTCATACCATGTGGTTTATTGTGCATTTGTATGATTATCGTACACTTGATGAATTTTTATTTTATAATAATTTGTATTCATTCCTTCATTCCTTTTCCAACCCACTTGTTCTAGCTTGGGGTTGCTGGTGGCTGGAAGCCCATCCTAGCAGCTCTGGACACCAGGCAGGAACCAGCCCTGGACAGGACGCCATCATGGCAGGGCATTCCGGTATGCAAGCACATGTGTGCACACACACTCACACTGGGACAATTTGGGCACTCCAATTAACCTCACTTCCACATCTTTGGGATGTGAGAGGAAACCGGAGGACCTAGAGAAAATCCAAGCAGACATGGGAAGAACATGCAAACTCCACATAGACTGTGGCCCTGGCCAGGCACAGTTGTTGTATTTTTTTCTCATCAATATTGTAACAAAAAGATGTTGAATAAAATGACATTATTCAAGGACCTGCTGCATATCGAATTCTAAAGTATAGGCATTTCCACATAACAAACTCAGGTGGCTTTCTACTTGGTTAAAATATGCTTTTAATAGAATATTTATTGCATAAACAGTCAATAAATAAATGGTAGCTGTTGTTACTGCTATTATTAACACCATAACCCAACAACATGGAAACAGTTTAACATGATGGCATGTTGAACTGTTAAATTTATAAAATGTTATTGCTATAAGTATGGAAGTTATGCTGACATAAGGAAATGTATATAAAAATGCAGAATATAAAATGGTATGTATGGGCTAACTATAATTAAGGACAATATTGTGTATGGTAGATAAATAAAAATTAGAAGACAATATGATGAAAATAATGAGACTGTGTGATTATACGTAACTTTTTTGAAGTTCCTCAATTTCTTTGAGAGAGTGCAAATTTGGTTGAATTAAAATTTATGTTAAAAAACACACAATGCGCATAAATCTCTGAAAATGGTGGTAACATCCCATTCTCCAGCTTAAAATGTCATTTCTTCTTTGAAGAAGATAATAAATTACTGTTATTTTAGTAAAAGCTGTTTGTCTATTTATTTTACTATTGAGAATGGAAACATTTAGAGGCAGATTTTTTTTCAAACAGCATTACCGAAGTGAAGTTTTCTTTAAAATGGAGTCAAATGTCTTCATGTGGCACGTGACTGTATATAAATATATGTGAGGGGGGAGGGAGCAAAGGAACAGGGTGGGGGAGACAGAGAGAGAGAGAGACAGAGACAGAGACAGAGAGGAGAGAAAGACATTTTAGCAGAACCACGACAATAGTGACAAAAGTTATTACTAAAAGAGTAAAGGATATTTCACAAGAGCGACAGCTGAGACTCAAAAACATCTTTGTGCTCAGCTGTGGAAGGCTAGCCCCGCTGGGGGGTACCTAGCTCAGAGCTCTTCTTAACTCAGCCTTTCATGTGAAGGGAGTTCTACCCAGTGTCACTAGCTCACAAACCAACTGATGTCCTCTTATTCTCATTGCATTATAACAGAACAAAAGCACAAAGAAATTGAAAGAATTCTGTGTAATCAAAGCATCTTCTAACAAAGAAGGTACAGAAAAGTGACCTTGATTATATAGCGATGGAACTTAATCATCAAGGAATCCGAAGCAGGTCCTCGTGTGCGAGGGGGTGGTCTTTCTTCCCCATCACCACCCTGCCCAGAGTTTTACATCTGATAGATCCCTGTCTCAGGCACACTAAGGGTTGGGTAGGCCTGGGGCAAATGGTGATATTCTGGATAAAAATACACATTGTAGCAAGATTTTCCTTAATTGAAAGAGTTCCATAAAAAGTATTTGTTCTCTCTTTGTTAGGATCCTAAGGTAGGAAATAATAAATCAAAGGGAAAGACAGCTTTGATGGAAACGGTTCAGGCATAAAGGAAAGTAAGAGGTAGATGTCTAAGTTTGTTTTAAATTGCTGCTGGGTAGGTTTATGTGTGTGTTTACATTTGTAATGAGGCAACTGTCACTTCGTATTTATACTTATTGGCTATTAAACTTTAAAGACCAGTTGTACTGAAAATTAACTTCTATGTTTATTCTACATTTGCTATGCTGGT
Source organism: Microcebus murinus (assembly GCF_040939455.1). Lineage (NCBI taxonomy): Eukaryota > Metazoa > Chordata > Mammalia > Primates > Cheirogaleidae > Microcebus > Microcebus murinus. The sequence continues at coordinate 46,854,344 of NC_134122.1, read as the reverse complement.
GTTGTAATTACTCTTTTCTATTAAGTTTCAGTAGGGACAGTCAAATTAGCTAGACTAAAATCGGTGGATTTTTTTTTTCATATGTAATTTACAAAATAGAGACAGCAGTTTCAAAATCTATTTAAATTTTAAATCTAGCTCCAACATTATCTAATTGTGTTGAAACATCGCTTTGGCAGGCAGTGGGTAAAGGGCTCTCTCATGAATCAGAACTGTCATAATGGTACAGATAAATGGTCAAGGTGTTTGATCGAGGGGCGAGGTGTAGTTTTGCTAATGCAGAGAGGAGGTTCAAAGTTAGGCAAAAGGCTGACATGGAGAAAGAGAAAAGCAGTTTCTATTGGCATCTTCCGGGAGGGAGGAAAAAGGAAAATAATAACTTTTAGGAAGACTCTCGTCATACTTTGTAATTGCATAGAAGATGAGAACTATGTAAATTATAGGAAGGTATACATGGAAAACCTTCCCAAAAGGCTAAGCCACAATCTTATTATTTTAGCCATTATGTGCTCCTGCTTTTCTCTTTTTTCTTTTTCTTTCTTCTCCTCCTCCTCCTCCCCCTTTTCTTCCTTTTTTTCTCTTTTTTCTTCTCATCCTTTTCAGCAGAAGCAATATCATAAATAACATTGCTCATGTGCCTGCCCGCATGCCCAAGCACTTTGAGGAGTGATTTGCATGCATGTATTTTTCCTTTTCACAATCTTCCAACATCATTGTTGTTCTCTGTGTTTCAGAAAAGCTGAGGTTCATATAGATTGAATTTCAAAGCCAAACAGTGAGTGGGCAAAGACAGAAATCAAACCCTAATCAGATTCTTTTATTAATAAAAGAATGGTTCTCAGGAGTAGAACTCTGTAAATGCAGAACTCAGTGGAACATCATAGACCCTGAGCGTGCAAGAAATTAGGATGAAGAGGGGTGGGAGTTGGGAACTGAATTAAGTTACTCAGCAGAACAAAATTCCATATCCGAAAGCTACTCAACTAAATGGTCTTTTATGAAGAGGCAATAGAATAAATGTTAAGGGAACAAATGGAATTAATTTCAAAACCGTAATGTTAAGAGGGACAATTATTAGAAATGATGTACCAGTAAACTTACAGGTGGTAAAAAGAAGAACAATTGTTTCTAGACCAGGCGATAGCTCCATTGGAGGAGTGGTTAAGGGGATATTTCTTTAACAAACTGCAACAAAATTGATAGTCAACCTATGAATGCCTCAGGCATCTGAAATATTCTAGGGATCCAGAGATGGAGCCCAAGGAAGGAAAACTTAAAAGTCAATTTTGAAACCAAAGAAAGAAAAGAAAACCAAATATAATTATCAGTTCAAGACCAAATAGAACCACTCCTGGCATGCTGAAGCTTTCTATCAGAATACATCAACATTGGCAAAATATTCATTTAGATTGGAATGGAAATGGCTCCCTTACCATCTCTTCTAAACAGTCCATTAGGATGCATGATAATTTTCAAGTATTCAAAAAGCTAGTGCATTCTGAAACCTGAAACGACCTTGGTTTTCCTGAAAGCACAGAAAGAAGGAAGGCAGCCAAAAGAACATAGAAAACATTAAGACCGGAGTTTTGCTGTTTTACACTACCAGTCTGGGTATGTAGATGGCTAGCTTCATGAAAGTCTTTGGATACTTTTCCTAGTTTTGTCCCGCAAGGACGTGAGTTATGTCTCAGAAATCAAAGAGTTACTCCAGGTGGGTACAGCAAATTTTAAACAGATGATAGTTTACTGATATCTTGAGTACAGAGATGTCTTGGGTATTTTTTTGGAGTTAGAATATTTACAAATTTAACAAATATTCCTTAGTCTCTCGAACTGATAACACTTCCTTTAATGTCAGGGTAGAGTCAAAGACAACTGCAGTAAGCATTCCAAGGATGATGATGGTTATGTTTTCTATGTCAGCAGAGATTGTATGCCATTGGAGGAGGATGACTTTAGCCAAGACAATACAAATAACCATGTCCTCTATCTAGAACTTGTTGCTCCTCAAGACACTGTCTATTTTGGGAACTGGAAAACCAAAGTCAAGTTTAGAATTTGGGTAATCAGTCCCACAGAAGCAAACCTGAAACCACAAAATAACCCATATAAATCTAGTGTTATTCCTACATACTTGATTCTGACTGCAGAATGGAATTGGTGGCAACAGATTTAAGATGCCTACCCAGACTTGGAAATGCAATGCCACCATGGGGCCCATTAAATAGTGCACTTCCAGGAGTTCAAGGCATAGCAGTGAACTATGATCATACCAGTCTTGGCAACAGAGCAAGACCCTGTCTCTGAAAGAATAAATAAAATAAAATAAATGATAATAATAACTTTAAAAACCACTGTTCTTGCACTTTCCCAGCCAGCTTGCAGTTGGAAAGCTAGGCACATTGTTAGTCTAGTCATACCTACCATATTTAACCTGCGCAGGCTAAGCTACATTCAAGGTCTAGTTCGAGGCCAAACTGCCACGTTCAGTATCCAACAGCTCAGCTTAATGGCCTCCTTGGCATGCCCTTGTCTTTCTTCAAGTCTCACATGTGGCCCTGCCCATCCACAGCCACTGACCTCCATGAAGTTGACTCCTTGATCCCAGGCATCAAGCTTTAGAATTCTTAACAGTAGCTCAGGTCAGAAATGTGTTGAGAGAGATTCCCAAAGCAGAAATAAATCTAGGGATGAAGGGGGAAACATCTCCCCTGTGGAACAGGTTTCTTAGGCCTAACCAAAAATCAAGGGCAGCACAGGAGCCTGAAGAATTTGTTGACAAGAGCGTGAAAGCATTTTCACAGCCCAGAGCCCACACTCAATGGGGGTCTGGGTGCTAAGACACCCAGGGCCCAAAGGACAAAAAGGAAATGGAAAGGATTTGAAATATATTAGACAGGAAATCAAGGTTTCTTACATAAAGTGGTGACTGGAGCTCCAGTCGAAGTTCAGATATGAGGAGCTCACCACTGCAGAGAGAGGAGACAACACACGTGGAGGAGCGCTTTTTGCACCAGGTATAATAAGTAGATGATATGGGTAGTAACTTCGTGTTTGGTTTTTTTTAGACAGAGTCTTGCTCTGTTGCCCAGGCTAGAGTGCCACGGCATCAGTATAGCTCACAGCAACCTCAAATTCCTGGGCTCAAGCGATCCTTCTGCCTCAGCCTCCAGAGTAGCTGGGACCACAGGCATGCGCCACCATGCCCGGCTAATTTTTTCTCTATATATATATTAGTTGGCCAATTAATTTCTTTATATTTATAGTAGATATGGGGTATTGCTCTTGCTCAGGCTGGTTTCTAACTCCTGACCTCGAGCAATCCTCCTGCCTCGGCCTCCCAGAGTGCTAGGATTACAGGAGTGAGCCACCATGCCCTGCCAGTAGTAACTTTTTATCAGAGGATTTTTCTCTCATTGAGTTTAAGTTCACAGTATGTGGATTCAGGGTCACTGGCACTGATTGATTTGTACTCTAGTGAATCCCAAGTTTCTCTCTGTCCATCCTCCTTCACTCAGCAAATACTGAGTGCTGAATTAATTCCACTTCTGAGCTTCTGATAAAAGTACACTTATTTGGTGGAAGAACGTTGTAGGAACAGACCAGGCTGCAAATGCTGAAAGTCCCATCTAAAAGGTAAGCTGCCCAAGAACAGGGACTCTTTCCCACAGCTGCAGCTATAGCATTAGCACAGTGGCTGGCATGCAGTAGACTATTTTTTAATGGATAACTTTTCTTATAAGAAAGATAGCATCTTCAAAATCAGTTTTTACTCAAGCTTAGCAGCTCCTAGCAGTGGTACAGTACCCTTTATTTAATGATAGCCTTACTTAAATCACAGTTAGATTATTATTTTTATTATTCACTACTGTTGTTGAGGGTCTCCCCATGAACTAGGTAAAAATGCTAAATGTTGCAAATATGAACTATATCATTTAATCCTCATCACAACCTTGAAAATATAAAATAGCTTCATTTTATAGATAAGGACACTGATAATTCAAACTTAGGTTGGGTTTTGCCTAATTTCATTCCCTTTCCTCTGTACAATAATTTACGTTTTTATGTGTCTTCTGTTTCAGAAAATGTCCTTGAAATCAGAAATAATTTTCTGATTTAAATAATTTTTTGATTTAATAATTTCTGAAACCAGAAATAAGGTGAATATCTGGAAGTGAGATGTGGCTGCTAATTCTGGGATGAGCATGTAGTTATAGGTAGGATATTAACCAAGCCAGTGATCCATTTCCCAGGCTATTAAATGGGATTAGTCCCACCAGCTTCAGCAAGTTAAATGAACAAAGTAAGGCAATATTTCTGTGAAAATGCTCTGAAAATTAAATATGCATAGGTGCAAATTAGTATTTATGCTCTTGTAAAATGAACACTTTCATTCCAACACTCATGTAATGATGAGGAGAGGAAGCAGGAGACGTCCCCAAATCTAGCAAGGTCTGTGGAGTAGGGACGTTAAAGGTGGCAGCCAGATTAGCCCGACCGATGATGCAGTGTTTTACAATCATGGGAAGTTTGGCTTAGTTAATGGGAGCCTTATGTTGTATGTTTCATTATCATGTCCACATACAAATGGAGGAACAGAAGGAATAGAATGCTTTTCTTTTCTACAAAAGGAAAACTTGAAGTAATTTGGCCTTTTTTTTTTCCTTAAAGGGGAATAAGAGTGCTTCAAAATGTATTATTTATTGCCAGCCGAGTGCTATGGAGAGCTAAAGGATGTTTCAGAATTATTCAATTTAAGATTTTCATTAAAGGGTCATTTTGCAAAAATCGAGAAGTGTTTTTTTTTTTTTTTATGCAACAAATGAATTAGAGTGAAGAGCACTTAAAACACATACATAATATTTTAGCTGAATCTGCCTCAGTCCCTTTTGTTCTCATTTCTTTAGAGGAAGTCATGTATAAATTTACAGCAAAGATTAAACTTCACCAAATAGTCTTTTCCTTAATTACTTTTTCCCCCATATTCTCAATTACATTCATACTACTTAATCTTCTAGTTTTCATTACACTGTGCTATTTTTTTTAGTATTTTAATGTTTAACTTTATCAAGTAAAGTGAAACTCCTACATATCCTGTCTGAAAAATTCTCCGACTTAGAAACCCATTTTAAGGACATTCTTTTCTATATGTTGAAGTACATAGTTCTTTAGAAGTACATTTTCTTTAGAAAATAACCAAGTATATGATATTGTACAACACTTCATAACTCTATTTTAAGTAGACTTACAGAAATTGGTACTTTCTACCATTCTATGAGTCCTGACACGATCAAACTATAAAATTTATGCTTAATACCTAAATAAATCATTGGTGCTTACAAAAGGTTCCTGTGTACATAAAATCATTGGCCATAATTTTAAGAATTTATTTTTAGACTCTCAATTCTGTTCCCTTGTTTTATGTATTCATCCTTATGCCAATATCACAATGCCTTGATTACTATGGGTCTATATTAAGTTCTAAAATCAAGAAGTTTAAGTCCTCTACCTTTGTTCTTTTTCAAAACAGCTTGGTAATTTTGGGTCCCATGAATTTCCATTTAAATTTTTGGGTCAGCTAGTCAATTTCTGCAAAAGAGCCTAATAATAATCTCTAACAAATGTTTTCAATTTGTCTATTTTGTTCATGTGCTTTCAAGATTTCCTCTTTTTCTTTCAACAGTTTGATTATATGTGTCTAGGCATAAATCTCTTTGTGTATATCTGACTTGTAGTTGGTTGAGCTTCTTGAATATGCAGACTGATATTTCTCATAAAACTTGGGAAATTCTGGCCATTATTTCTGAAAATATTTTTTCTGTCTTGTCTGTCTGTCTTCTTCTGGAACTCCCATACATTGAATATGCTTACTGCTGTGCCACAGTCCTTGAGGCTCTATTCAGTTTCCTTCATTCTTTCTGTTTTTCATGGATAATTCCTATTCATCAATATTCAATTTCATGGAGTCTCTCTTCTGCCATCTCAACTCTATTATGGAGCTCCTCTAGTTAATTTTCATTTGATTCTTTTATATAATTTCTATCTCTTTATGAATATTCTCCATTTGGTAAGCAATGACTTTTACACTTTATTTAAGCAGAGTCTCCTTTAGTTCTTTGGTCATACTTACCATAGCTCTCCAGTGAAATCCACTGCACTTTGCACACAGAAGTATACAAAGTTGGGCCATGCACTATTTCTATTCATTGCTTCTTTTTCTTTAGTACGAGTCACACTCCAAAAGTCCCATTTTCCTTAATTAATAATTTTAATTATTAATTTAATTTTTATAGACACACAGCCTTGAGCTGCTTGCTTTTTTTTTAATGTCAACATAAACTTTAATGGATGAAGCAATGTAGCTAAAATGTATCATATTAGTTTCAGTTCACTTGTTGGGATAGAAAGCTAAATCTGAGGAGATGAGAAATTGGTAGCTGATTCAATAGTGCAGTTAATTAATTTGATCTACGCTTGGAGAAGTTTCTTGTCAAAAGTAGCAAAAGACATGATAGAGTTTGAGAAGCTGGGGAGTCAGTTCGAAGAAAAAGTTTGTTTGTCAATTAAAAGTGTTTTTAATAGAATAAAAGGGTTAATACTAGCACCTCAAGCCAGAACTGAACCTGTGTAGAGCAACATTTGAAGAGAAACAGCTGTTTGTTTGATGTAAAAATGAATGATAAATGAACAACATAGAAAAGTAGATATTTAACCAAGAAAAGTAACAGATATCATATATGTTAATCTATCAATTATTTGGGTTCAAAATGAAAAACTTTTGAAATCAGAACTTCACATATTCCCTTCTGAGACTATCATGTGCTGTAGTATATCAACTCTGCAAACAAAGCAGGACTTGCATGCATTTCTCCGGCAGAGATTTTTTATATCTTATTTTCTTTCTTGAGAGGCAACCATTGCTGAAACACTCTATCAAGTGTTGGAAAAAGCCATCCATGGATTAAGAAGTAAATGGGAGGTGAAGGAAGGATCTAACAAATATAGGCTCCTCTTTTCAGTCTAAAGGAGAAGAGGAATCTCCATATTAATTTATTTGGTTATTCTAGAAAACATTATTTTGATTGCCTCTATCCCTAAATGAAATCAATCTTTCATTCCCATGTCTAACCTCTGCTGCTCCAGGATCTGCAGGATCTACTAGAAATGAAGAATACCAGGTCCACTATCCAGCCCTGCTTTGGCCTTTAGTAATAGCTGGATTACTAAAATCCACAGGGGAGCACCTTATTTACCCTGCCTCTGTCATGCCCTGCACTTGCAGACAGATGGCCACAAGTCCAGTGCAGAACATAAGAGAGGCTCCATGGAAAGCATTTATCCTCTTGTCAGGAGAGACACGCAAGCAAGATTTGGGAGGTCTCTCAGTAATCGACACTTTACATACTCTCTGTGCAACAGCAGGAATCAGGTACTAATAAGACACAATCTAAAAACTTGCTATGTCCCATCACACAAAGAGGTCTATCTATGTGTGAGCTTGCAGGCAAGGACAGCTGTGACTTGCCATCATCTCAGTATAAGAAAAAGAAACTAGTGATGTGAAAAGAGTTTTCTGCCCACCTAAATGCATAAATCCATTTACTCAAACCTATTAGATAACGATGGTTGCTGACATTTACTAAAAGCTTTCTATGCTAATCAGTTTTATGTTTTCTCTTGATCCTCATATCAGCCATATAAGGCTCATCATTTTAGAGATGGAGGAGTTAAGTAACTTGCATGAGCTCACAGGTTTCCATTCTGGGCTTAGCACTTTGCAAAATATGGAAATACAAAATATATGTCATCATGCACGCCCTCATAGAAAGCAACCATGTGATGTGAGAAAAATATTTTAAGAAGTTGTAGTACAACAAGATGGTAAGGAAATATAGTTAATATTTTAAAAATGCTTGCTATATAATATGCAGTTAAATATTTTATATTCATTATCTCCTTTAATTTTCATAAGCCTCTGATACAGATTCTTTGATTACCTTTATTTTTGTAGGTGAGGAAGCCGAGGCTCACAGATGTCAATTAAACCATCAAAAGTTACTAGCTATCAAGAGATGAACGCTGTGATCGAGATATTTACCAAGTGCTGTAAGAACACAGAGAAAAGGCAATTAACTGACGTGGGAGCTCAGTTAAGGCTTCACACAGAATTGTTTGACATCCGAACTGAGGCTTGAAAATTGTGAGTGGGAGTTCACCTTGAAGGAGAGAGCAACATTCTCAAACCCAAGGAACAGTACGTAGCAAAACCGGCAGTTGTCACAGATCTGGGAACACTCAATTGGTCAGCGGTGCTCAAGGAAAAGGCAGATGGCAATGGCAGAGAGTGGCAACACAGAGCTATAAATGGAATGCGGACGAGATTTTTTAAGGCCTTGTTTTTTAAAGAAATACAGTTTTCACACTACATGGTCAACGGCTCAGGCCCTGGGAATTCAACAATTCTAGGCTTGAATCCTTTAGCACTGTCATTTATTAACCATGTTACCTTGGTCAAGAAACTATCCAATCCATTGCTTCTTCGTCTGAAAAACGGGCATAAATATAATAACTATGTTGTAGGCTGTTAGCATTAAACAGCATTTGTGAAAGACTTAATATGTTATGTAGATACAAAAAGGATCCCATGAAAGTGAATTATTCTCATCATTATTAATATGGTTATCACCACGGATAAGGCAGACTTGGTTTGCAGCTGGTGGAAAATAAAATGTAAAAAAGAAAAAAGTCTGATAAGTGAAAAAGAGCTCTTTTTCCCTGATGCTGGAATTAGTCTTACCCAATGCGGCTCCGGTCCCCAAACCCCTGCTCCCCGCCTGCAGCCTGTAAGGACCAGGCTGCAGAGCTCTATCACCCCCGGCCCCGGGGGTGGAAAAATTGTCTTCCATGAAGCTTGGGGGGTGGGTGCTGCACAGCAGGAGGTGAGCAGCCTCCCCATAGCTCGCATCACCGCCTGAGCTCCACCCCTCACTCCCACTCCTAACCCCAGTCCGTGGAAAACCAATCTTCCATGAAACTGGTCCTTGCTGCCAAAAAGGCTGGGGATCGCTGCTACAGCATCGACATGAGGCGCATTCACTTGCACTGAATAGCCTTAAAGACTCTAGAGCAAGGCTGGGTGCCATGGTGGCTCACGCCTGTAATCCTAACACTCTGGGAGGCCGAGGTGGGCAGATCGCTCAAGGTCGGGAGTTCGAGACCAGCCTGAGCAAGAGCAAGACCCTGTCTCTACTAAAAATAGAAAGACATTAATTGAACGACTAATATATATATAGAAAAAATTAGCCAGGCATGGTGGTGCATGCCTGCAGTCCCAGCTACTCGGGAGGCTGAGGCAGGAGGATTGCTTGAGCCCAGGAGTTTGAGGTTGCTGTGAGCTAGGCTGATGTCACAAAACTCTAGCCCAGGCAACAGAGTGAGACTCTGTCTCAAAAAAAAAAAAAAAAAAAAAGAAGAAGAAGAAGAAGAAACTAGAGCAGTGCTGTGCTTGCTGAGGGTGGAAGATAGATGTCTTTGTGACTAAAGCTATGGAAAGACCAACCCAGCCAGGGGCTTCCAGCAAATACTGATGCCCAGGCCAGCACTGGTATTCACAGAGGTCAGACCAAGTGGGCTGGTGTGCCCAAGTTGCTGATCAAAACACTGAGATGAAGTGGGGTTGCTGTGCCTCTTGATTAACATATAAAAATGTCAGTTATTTGGCCGGGGTGGTGGCTCACGCCTGTGGTTATAGTACTCTGGGAGGTTGAGGTGGGAGGACTGCTTGAGTTTGCAAGTTCGAGACCAGCCTGAGAAAGAGCGAGACCCTGTCTCTACCAAAAATAGAAAAATTAGCTGAGTCTTCATAGCGTGCACCTGTAGTCCCAGCTACTCAGGAGGCTGAGGCAGGAGGATCGCTTCAGGCCCAGGAGTTTGAGGTTGCTGTGAGCTATGATAAGGCCACTGCACTCTACACTCTGGCTCTGGGGGGGTTGGGGGGGAGCTGGGGTGAGACTGTCTCCAAAGGAAAAAAATAGTCAGTTATTCATTGACAGTTCAACCTCAGCTACAATTTGGAGGTTCAGAAAGAAAGATTTAGTTCCACAGAGAAAAGGATCAGAAACACACACACACACAAAAGTAAGTGGTGAGGTACTAATCTAGACTAGATACAAGACAGGTTAGGTCAGGCGATCTTTCTTAGGGGCATTTCAGTATGGAAAGACTGAGACAGGCAAGGGTGTAGGCAACAGGGGAAGATTCAGGGTCAAGGCAGGGTTTGTTTTAACACACTAGGTGCGAGTAAGGCTGGCAACACAGCTTAATTCTGATTACCCCCTATGATGGAGCTCAGACCGCTTCCCTCCTTCCAATTCCCCTTCAAACCCAGTTGTAACTCCATGATCGGTCTAAACCAGTGGTTCTCAAACCTGGTTGCCTGGGGGCATCATTTGAGCTTTAAAATGTACTGACGCCTGAGTTCCACTGGAACTGGGGTGTCCTGGTTTCTAAAAGTTCCCTGAGTTGATGGTAAGCAACATGCAGCCAAGGTGGGGAACCACTGGGGTAGGCAATGTGTTGTGAACTGCATTCTCATCTCCTGCCTGTTTGCCATTGTTCCAAATAACAACAAAACAGAAAATTGTCCTGTAGAAAAATGCGTCACTATGAGAACAATTAGAGAACTGCAGATTCAATCTACCTTAAGGCATTAAAGAAATTTAAGCTGTCATACAAGATAGTGGGTGAGGGGAAGGTGAAGTGGTATATACACATATATTGCCAGTCCATTCATTTATTTTCTCTAAAGAACAATCTGGAAATATGTCATAATTTGTATTGTTCAGCTTCAGTTGAACTTTTGGATTAAATTCCAAATAAACAGCTTAATCTGTATGTAGGTGTTCATATTATATATGATTTAAAGTTCAAAGGAAATTTAAAAAGAGAGAAAAAGAAAACCAAAATGTTTAGCAATATAATAACTGATACTCAAATCAGGATACAGCAATGTGATATCAAATGCTAGGTAAGTAATAGTTATATGGAATATTTTAATACATGGAAAATTTGTATAACAAAAATGAAGCAAAACACAGAATAATATATTCTGGTTAGTACTTTGCAAAGGATATTCTAACAGATTGGAATGCTTGAACTTGCTCTTTTTTTCACTTTACCAAAACCCAATATATTCTTTAAAATTCTTAATGTATCCAAGTATTAAAATGGGAGATAATTAGATTCTCTTTAAATGATAGATTTAAGAAAAATCAAAGAGTAGTGGCTAAAAGCAATCTTTCTTGATCAGGTCTTCTGAACTCAGCCAGGCTACAGGGCAAAACAGTGAAATACACTTAACTTTTATCATTTTCTTTCTTTAAACTTCTTACTTTTGTTTAATTGCCTAATTTTATTTATTTTTGTTGTTAAGGTAAGACATGATTCATCCTGATTACAATTTAAAAATGAAAAGCAACCTGGTTTTCATGCTCAGTAAATTCCAGTTTCTGGAGTTCACTGGTATTTAACAGAAGAACCTCTACAATAACAATTTTCCTAATTGAATTTATCCAATTTTACCTGAGTTTATAGTTAACCAACCTTGAAAATGGATTTGGCAACATATAATTGATTGATCTGTCCATATTTTCAAAAACATACCACTCAACAGACATACAGAACAATTTCTCCAGGATGATAACTTAAGTATTACAAAACGGAGAATTGGTAACTTAGATAAAATGCCAGATTGCTGCAAAGAACAAAGAACTCACTTCTTGAGATAAAAATATATGCTGTCAGTAAAATTTGTACTTATTTAGAAAACCACACAAAGCCTGTTTCTCAAAAACTTAAAAAGACAAATAATATGAGATATTGATGTGTATATGTATAATTATCAGACCTGTAGGAATCTAGAATTAACAGAGGTGGGGCTATCTGAGTTTGCAAAAGTATTACAAAGGTGGGATGCATGTTTAATGGGTTTAATACTTAAAAGCTGAGAAAAGTGGCTGTAACTCTTACAAGAAGACCATAACTCAGGGTCTCCTGGCTGTCAGTTTCACCCTATAGATCCTATTTCCTAATGAGCTTAATGGATTTATGTACTCTGTGTGGTTTCTCATCATGAATATTCCAATCATTAATGTATTCCTGTATTTTTTTAATTTCCTGATCTCACTACTCCATTTCTGACTGTAAGTAACCTCACAAAAATCTAAACAAAAATATTTTATCTGATGCCATCACACTCTTTGTCCCATTAATTTCATTTTTATCTCCTTTCACTATAGCTGTATTTTCAGTCTTAATGAAACACATGTTCCAACAAACATGCAGTAGTTGCTCACTGATTGTTATTGGGTGCCTCTGTGGCACACTTTTTGTTCCTGGTTCTGTTTTGATCATGAAAATAGACTAAAATCAGAAATTGGGAATTATCATATGACAATAACAGAGAGACATCAAATGGAAATTAAAAGAAAAAAACATTTTCACACCCTGGGCACAATGGATTCAGATGTTATTTTTATCTTAAATAACATCTGTCATTCTGATTATTTGCATTCATCAGCTTATCTATAATTTTTAAGTGGTATTTTCATTTGTAAAACATCACTGCTGTGAAATTATGTTCCTATATTGCGGTGCTAGCACGTAGGCTAGTGGTCTGTGAGCCAGTTGCCTTGTTTAGACTTAGGTTAGTTAATCTATAATATGTAAATAGTAGGTATCAAGATTTTTGAGATAATGTAAAAAGGTATCATGGTGTTCTCTGACTTAACACATTCAAAATAATTATATCTTGTATATTGTGAGTAGTCAATAAATTGCCATATATATGCATATATATAAGACATACATTCTGTATGCATGTTCATATTAGCATATGTTAGCTACATATGCAATCAAGTCTGTGTTTGTCATTTTGTTCCTTTTTCACTGCTGTTTCTCAGGCGGGTTACACAGGTGGGAGGAGTCCACACAATACCACACACAGGGGGCTAGATTAATTCTCCCCTCCACTGAATAAGGATGCCTGATCTTAAGAGGACAGGGCTGGAGCCTTCCTGGGCTCGGGGGTTCACAATGGACACCCAAGGGGTAGTAACACTGTACACTGAAAAAGGATTTTGCCAGTTCTAAAAAGCACAAATTTTTGATAGCCCACTACTTTTCTGCTATTTGGCCTTTGCGGAAGGACTTACACAAACAATGTATGAACTTTTGTAGGGGAATGTTTACAAACATTAAGGCCACATATTCTTGGAAGGAGAAAGTAGATTCAAAGCCTAAAGACACCTATCTGAAGTATGTCTCTACCTCCTGATTTTCAGCAGCCCAGAAAGCCCATGTTTCCGCATGCATAAAAGCAAAACATGCAATGAACATGTATGTTCAACCAGTGTCTGCTACCTACTGCTGCATAAAATCATCACCCCAAAACAGAGTGGCTTAAAACAATTTAATCATTTATTATCCATCATGGTTTCATTTAGACAGGAATTTAGGAAAGGTTTGGCTGAGTAGGTCTAGTTTATGGTCTTTCATGTAGTTGTACTTATATGTCGGCTAGACTTGGAGGATCTGCTAAGGGCTTAACAAGAACTGGGTCATCAGTTTCCCAAAAGGCTCACTCACATGCTGGCAAGTTGGTACCAGCTGGTGTCCAAGATCTTCAACCTCTCTCCATATGGTCTTCTAGCTCTATAGGGTTTCTTCAAATTCCTCGTGACATGGTACCTCCCCAGTTGCAAGCAACCCAAGAAAGTAAGTGGACTCCACAAAGCCTTTTGTGACATGGCCTGAAAGTGACACACCACTGTGCTCTATTGGATGAAGCAGTTACAACAGTGGACCCATATTCGAGAAAAGAAAACATAAACCCATCTTTTGACAGAGGTGTTTCTATGTCACAGTGTAAGAAGAGCACTATGGCTGAAAAAACAATACGCAGTCTTCTCTTGGTATCCTGGGAAGATTGGTGCCAGGAGCTCCACAGATACCAAAATCCTCAGATGTTCAACCCTTTATATAAAATGGCATGGAATTTGCATATAACATATGCATATCCTCATATATACTTTAAATCATCTCTAGATTACTTACAATACCTAATACAATGTAAATGCTATGTAAATATATGTTATACTGTATTGGTTTTTTATTTGTGTTATTTTTACTGCTGTATTGTTATTTTTTATTGTTTCTCCCCCAATATAGTTGATCTGTGGTTAATTGAATCCACAGATATAGAAGGCCAACTATCCCTGCCATGTGCACAATCAATGTCCAAAAAGTGCACTGAAATTCCATGCCTTTCTATAAAACTAGTGCGTTGAAGAAATCTTTTGACAACTTAGCAGAATTCAGATGGTATAGTATTTTAGCATCAGAAATCACCTCAAATATTTGGCGAAAAACAAGAAATGCATATTTATATTCATTCTAATTATGGGAAAGCATTATCATTAGGTCAGCACTTGAGAATGTCGGAGAATTTGGTGGGGCACAAATGTTCAGTGAACAGTTCTGGAAGGAAGCTACCTTCCAGGAGGATGAAGAAAACCCATTTCCTTCTTCTGTACTCAGAGACTGAGTGTCTTCACAAAGCCACTATGGCCCTCTGACTCTAGTGGAGCCGTAACTCTACAGCTATAATAGCCAGGAAAATAGTTCCTTTTGTCTGTTATAAGGAAGGTAGGAACAGGGCAACATTAGCCCGACAGTGACCATCTGTCCACTGCTGGAGAGCCTGAAACTGGTCTATGCACTGACAACTACAAAGGAGGATCTTTAGTCTTTGCCTGAGAATTGAAGTCTAGGTTTGTTGCTGTAGCTGGAAGTAAAGATAAAAGACTTCTGGATGCTGCCAAGGAAATGTGGGAGGACCATCTAATCCAATTCATTTTAATATAAACCTGCATAATAAAATATATTCTAAAAGATTTCCTTTACATGTCTATTTTTGCACTCTCACTGCCAATCCTGATTCCTTCGGGTTCATATTAGGTCAAATCTCTGTTTTTTTTTTCTGTGCTTTATAATTACATAACTCCAAAAAACCAAGATTTTTATCAGGATACATTTGAAACCCTTCATACATTTGCACTAACGGTGTAATGTGTATGTACAAAACACCTTGAATTGAAGTTGCCTTTGGAAAGTCAACAAATGCCTCAGCAAATACATCAAAGCTTTCCTAAAACAGAGTCAATATTGGATCTGCCTAAGACAGCTTACTTCTGCAAGAGCTAAAAGGACCTGGTTAGGATGCTATTTTAGTTGTAAGTTTCACTTAAATTATGACACACATGCTATAATTGTTAAATACTGGAATACTTATAACCATGAGCCCTTTCTTATCACCAAATATTCCCGATTTCAACTTAAATTTTTGTATTCATTTCTTGGGCACAAGAATACTAGTACATCGTGAGGGTTAAACAGATAATTTTTCCTCAGCAATAACTGAGCACATTTAGAGTTAAACATTTGTTATTTGACACATAAAACAATACATATTGAACTTTAGGAAGAGGTAAGTGAAACAATGAGAACTAGTTTTTAACCACATGAAAATGGCAAAGCAAGTTCAAATGGTAACAGGTGAGAATAATTCTCTTGTAGATAAAATATTTGAGAAGTCAAAACAAATTTGATTAACATTGAATATTATCTGCTAACAACTGTTTAGAGTCATTTCAAGATAGGTCTTGTTTTGATGATAAAAAGAATATTTTTTGCCTACTTTAACCCAACTTATGAACTGTTTTACTTATGAATAACTAAAAATTGAAGTGTCAAACACAGAAAATCATTTCTCTTGTATCAAATAAAGAATCAAAAAAAATTGGCAAGTTAATTTTGGTATATCTTAAAGCATACAGAAGAGGCTATATTTGGTATGACTGCCTCATAAAGAATGCTTGATTTCAACTACAATATTTAATCTTGGAATTTTAGTTTAAATTTAGAATTTTAGTTTAGTTTCCTACAGAGGAAAATCTGTATAAATTTCTATTTGTCCAGAAAATTGTGCACAACATGCTAAATTTTTATATTATTTACACTGAAGAAATTACATTCAAATTATCCCTAAATTATACCCTTAAACTAAATTTATATCTAAACATATGTCAATTTTTGTAGCTAATCCTGAGTACAGGGGAATAAGATATACCAATCTTACTATAATTGTTAGATAGTGATATCCGAAATGTGAAAGAGGTAAAGCTGAGAAAAAACCAGAGACTATTTACCTAGTATATAGTTGGGAAATGGAAATAAAATGCTATTTCTTCTTTGAACCTGTCCACAGGTGATTTGCAAAATTTTAAAAAGTGCCAATTCAAACAAAAATAGATGTTTATGACTTTTCAAAGGCAAGTCGAAATTTCTGACTCAAATACCATTAGTCCACCATTCTGTGGTCATAAAAGCCTTTGTATCAGATACGGACTGGAATAAATGCAGGAGGAACAGGAATGGGACAGGGTTAGCAGCCCAGCCACTGTCCCTGTCCTTTAGACAAGGAGATTCATCTTGAACTATGGCACACTTTCCCCTCCTAAGTACTGATGTATAGATTTTCCCATGATGTCCCTAAATCATTTTATTGTCTTAATCGGAGTAATAAGTTAATTTCTCACAAGATTTTAATTTAACTTACAAGTTAACTTCCTGCCAATGGCCTCTGCCTTTTTTTCTCCCAAACTTCCAAGTGCCAAAAATTTCATATCTATAGAAAATCTGTATGGTCTTAACCCAGGTGGACAAATTATCCACATGTGGCCACATTTGCTTTCTCCATCTCCCAGCAGGAGCATCTTGTGGGGCGTGTCTTTTGAGGACCTTGGTTTGACAGATCATAAAATCATAATTCCACTGAAACTAATAATCTAGCCTCCTACTCATATTATGTATCCAGTCCAGTTGTGAAGTTGAGAATGATTCAGGTTGGGTGGCAGTGGGGTTAAATGAAGACTGGACTTCAGATCAAACCCACATTCATCTGATTCTCTTTCATGAAGGGATGGAAGCCTTCAGTTGCATTCCCTACTCCCCTGCATTTATTTAATGAGTTGATTACTCTGCTTATTACAGATAGCCTGCAAAATTTATTTGGCTATTTAGTCTTCCCTCATGCTCTTTAAAAAGCAATTAAATTAAAATGTGTGGAAATTGTGTTTATCTCATCAGATACACTGATTATTTATCCCTGCTTTACCATACTTAATTTTAAAGTAGAATATACAAGACAGAGAAATTGTCCTTCTTAAAATGTGTCCTTCAAAAACGCTCATTCCTAAAGATAAAAGTCGTCTCTGGGGTGTAGAGGGAGGATTTGATTTCCGATGGTAAAAATTTTCTTAACTCCATGACTCTTCTAGAAAGTCTGAAAGATACTCTTGGCCTGGCTGCCATTAAAATCAGCTGGTAATTGAGTACCTCAGATATTACATATGTTTTACTAAATTCTGAATCATCTTTACAAGGTATATGATGTTGATAATAAATTCATGTTGTTAATTTGTTTATGATCTAAATGAAAAACACTGCAATGGCAAGTAATGTAAAATAAGTGGAAAGTGAGGTTTTGGGGCCAAAGAAAATTTTAACTCTTGCTTACTCACTTAGCTGTGTGAATGTGGGCAAGTTATTTAACTCCTCTTTATCTCAGTTTTCACATCTGTTGAGGAAAATAACCAATCCCAACCCAACTGTCAAGGTTTCATAGGAGTAATGCAGTCAGTGATAAAAAACAACTAGCACTTTCCAAGCACTTACTACGGGCCAAGATCTACATATATTGCCTCCTTTAATCCACCCAGAAGTCCTGTAAGGTGGTTGTACTAGTTTTCCCCATTTCAGAGGGAAGGAACTAAAGCTTCAAGAGATTATGGAACTTCTACCAACTCATACAGCTAGCAGGAAAAGATCTGGCATTAATCATATTCTTTGATATAAAAGTATCAAAATCTTTGATATGGGAATAGGAGCTCAAAAAATACCTAAAGGCAGATCGAATACCATTAATATTTATTAAAGATATCTTTTGTGCAAGGCACCTTCACATGCAGTATCTACTCTAATTCTCACAGCAGCCTTGGTAGGTAAGTAGGATGCCCATTTTGCAGATAAGCTGTAGGTCAGAGCTTTTAAGTAATATTTTCAAGGTTGCAGAACCTACTTGTAAACCTCTTAACATATGCAGCCATTATCCTTTATTTAATATTTGATTATTGTTTGCAATGTTCTTCCTGCTGGGAATGCCCCTCTGTTCATACTGCAAATTCTCTCACATCTTAGCTAATGAAGAGAAGGCTAGATATATCACAGTGGAAGGACCAGCCTACAAAAGGTTGTTGGAAATATGCTCTAAGCTTTCTGAAAATCCAGTCAAAAAATAAAAAAAGGGAAAAAGCAGTGAGTTATCCAGCTCTTGATAACTATTAAAAGGAAGATTACCAGGGGTAAGATGTCCTACCATCATTCCATTCAACTACTAGGCCAAAGGCCAGCAGAGTCTTAATTTCATAGGCCATGCTCGTAAGAAGTTCAGAGGCTTTCACTGACATTTTATCTTAATAAACATAAAATACAGTGAATTTTAGAAATCTAACTAGTAATTAAGGGTACTATACTCTTATTTACTATGAAGTGAATAAATCTCAATTATTTTGTACCATCTTGGCAAAATGATGACAGAGTTCAGCACATTCCAGAACATTTTATCCATTTAAGATGTGGATTTCTGCCTGCCTCAAAATGTAATGCAAGGAGTTAAATGCATTGCCACTTCTCATTTCTCACAGTAATTGTTTGTCTGCAATGCATTTGAAGCCATGCAGCACACTCTTGGAAAAAATAAATAAGTTAAAGTCCAGAGAAACAATTCCCTCTTTGTTTATTGCAGAAAAATGAGTTTGCAACAGACATAGATCTTCTTGAAGTATAAATATTGTGGAATTCTTTAAGCTAAGGTAATATATTCCACCAACAGCACCCTTATCCTAGAATTAAAAAAAAAAAAAAAAAAGAAAACATGTGAACAATTGCAAATTATCCAGGATGTCCTACTAAAGTTATAAATACGTGATATATCTACTGATTACTTAATATGACCTTCAAAATTTAATTAATGCCTTTTTGTAAAGTCAATATAACATTTATAATCCACATCTAGTCTTCTCGCATTATTGGGGAAAAATTTTTATTTATTAGTTTATTAAGAATCTTAAAGAACTTTAGATTTGAATATTTGGTTTGTTTTTAGGGAAATATATATATATATTAATCAAATAAACACATTTTTGATATTAAAAATATGACCTGTGAATATACATACTGATAGAGAAAATAAGGATATCTTGATACACAATTTAGTAATATACTTATATTTTTGTTATTTCTATAAATATATTTGACAAAGGAAAATACTGTCAGTTCTCAAATTGTCAATAGGCTAATTTAATCTTCATTTTGGGTGGTGACATTTGAGTATAGAGGATTATATGATGAATTGGGAGAGTTCTTCAAATTTCAAAATTTTATTTCTGCCATGGTATAACTCCAATAATGAAATATCTGTCTGCAAGTTTTCTTTTAGATCAAGGTCGGCAGTCAATAGTCAGAATGGGAGGACAGAATTAAGTCATGCATATAAAACACACTTAAATTCTATACATGGAAAATGCTTAAACCCAGGAAGCTTAAAAAAGGCACTTCATGAGAAATTAGAAGCTTTATCATTAAGATTGGAAACAAGGATGTCCCTTCTAACCATTTAGCAAGGTTAAAAGAAATGTTAATATACAAAAGTTAATTGCTTTCCCTCTGTACCATTAATGAATAAGTGGAATTTGAAACTTAACAATACAATACTATTTACATTAGCATTCTAAAAAATGAAAGACAAGTATAAACCAAAAATATGTGCAATATCTACATGAGAAAACTATAATTCTACAGTGAAAGAAATCAAAGAAGAACTAAATAGGGAGATATTTCATGTATATGGATAGGAAGACTTAATATTGTCAAGATGTCAGTTCTTCCCAACTTGATCTACAGATTCAATGTAATCTCAATTAAAAGCCCAGCAAAATATTTTATGATGCTGACAAACCTATTGACAAATTTGATCCTAAAGTTTATATGGAGAGGCAAAAGATTCAGAAAAGTTAATTTAATATTGAAGGAGGACAAAGTTGGAGCACTGACACTATCTGACTTCAAAGCTTACTATAAAACTACAGTATTCAAGATGATGTGATATTGGTGAAAGAACAGATAAACTGATCAAAAGAACAGAATAAATAGTACATAAATAAACACACATAAATATAGCAACTGATCTTTGAAAAAGGCAACACAATAGAGCAAAGACAGTATTTTCGGTGCTAGAACAAACAGCCAGACATTTACATGCAAAAAAAATAAAAATAAAAATAATTTGGACACAGATCTTACAACCTTCACAAAAATTAATTCAAAATGAATCATGGACGTAAGTATAAAATTTAAAACTATATAATTCCTAGAAGATAACATTGGAGAATTTCTAGATGAACCTGGGTATAGCAATTACTTTTTAAAACATCAAAGGCATGATCCGTGAAACAAACAATTGATAAATTGGATTTCATTATAATTAAAAATGTCTGCTCTATGAAAGACACTGTCAAGAGAGAGAAAAGATGAGCCACAGACTGGAATAAAATATTTGCAAGACACATATCTGATAAAGGGCTGTTAATCCAAAATATACAAAGAACTCTTAAAATTCAACAACAAGAAAACAAGTTACAAAACTAAAATACAGGCCAAAACCTGACCAGACTCCTGATCAAAGAATATATACAGATGGTATGTAAGCATGAAAAGATACTCAACATAATGTATCATTAAGAAACTGAAAATTAAAGCAACAATGAGATTATACACCAACTATGGCCAGTGGCCAAAATTCAAAACACTAAAATCACCAAATGCTGGTGAGGGTGTGAAGCAATGGAAAACTCTCACTCATCGCTGAAGGGAACGCAAATGGTTCAGCCACTGTGGAAGAACACCTTAGAACATCAAAAGCATGATCCATGAAAGAAACATGGATTCCAAGTATCTGACATTCTGGAAAAGACAAAACTATGGAGACAGTATTAATTGGGGGGGGGGGGGCAGGCACAGAGGATTTTTAGGGCTGTGAAACTATTCTCCATTGCACCATAATGGTGGGTACATATAATTATACATTTACCAAAACTTATAGAAGGTGCAACACCAAGAACCTATGGATTTGAGGTGATAACGATGTGTGAATACAGGTTCATCACTTGTAACAACAGCATCACGGTGGTGTTGACTGTCGACAGTGGGAGAGGCTGTGCCTATGGGGGTGGAGGGGCCACATGAGAGCTCCGTACTTCCAATCAATTTTCCTGTGAACCTAAAATTGCTTTAAAAAATAAAATCTAATTTTACAAAGAGTAGTGCCTCACATGTGAGCTGTTCTTTCCAGCACAATTACTAACAGCATTATTATTTTCGTTCACGAAACAAACTCTAGTTGAGCAAAGTAAACAACATGCTTGCTCCAGAAGACTGTTAGAGATCTGATATCAGGAAGTGTGTTTCCAAACTGAATTTCCAGTGCCTAAAACAGTGTCTGCCCAACTGTCATAAATATTTGTTAAATGACCAACTGACTTGTCATATTCATTAGTTGTATCTTAAATAATAGCAAAATGACTTAAAAAAAGATAATTTATTGAAAAGTTGAGAATTTTTGTGAATGTAATTTACAGAATTTTTTTATTTCTAATTGTTAGAAAATTTGTAGAAAATAGAAAAAGACAATGAATAAATAAATCAAAAAATATTATTTTGAAAATAAAGACAAAATCAAAATCGATAGATCTAAGCTAATTTGATGAAGACCCTTTCCCCCTCTAAAAAAAAGATCAAGTTAAGATGGTAAAAATTTAGTGGTGTGCCCTTATTGCTATTTTCTACTATATTTTCAAAATACCCATGAAAACATCAAAAAATATATCACTGGAAAATAAGTTGGTATTAAACTAACTTAAAAACCTGGAATTTTGTTGTCAGAAATATGACCCATACTGTAAAAGCCCCTTATACCATGAAACACCTATCAAAGCTGGGGAGGTGGGGTGTGGGGCATGAGAACATGTACCTTTCAAAAATGCATGCCTGGCTTGCCTCAACACGAAGACAGGTATATCACTGGATCCGAGGAGAGGAGGAGAGAGAGTGAAGGTAACGCTGATGGCCAGTAGTTAAGCAGGCCCCAAACCCACAGATACCCTGGGCTATCTGCCTCTCTGCTCATTCAATAGTCTTGATTCTAATAGTTTTTCAAGGAAAGAGATTAAGCCATAAACCCACACAAGATATGGATTTGGAATTGAAGCCTTTACATAAAGACAGATGTCTTAGAGGGTTGTACCATCAAGAAAATAGGGCACCAGAGAAATAATGTCCACCAACAAAGGAATAGAAAGAAAGAAGAATAATTGAGAGAGGAGGGAGGGAGGGAGGGAGGGAGGGAGGGAGGGAGGGAGGGAGGGAAGGAAGGAAGGAAGGAAGGAAGGAAGGAAGGAAGGAAGGAAGGAAGGAAGGAAGGAAGGAAGGAAGGAAGGAAGGAAGGAAGGAAGGAAGGAAGGAAGGAAGGAAGGAAGGAAGGAAGGAAGGAAGGAAGGAAGGAGAGAGAGAAAAGGAAGGAGGGAGAGAGAGATGGAGGGAGAAAAAATAACTACGACTTTTCAAAGAGAATAACCAGGCTGAGTATCCCTAAAAACACTCCAAAGATCTTGGCAAACATCAGTGGAGTCAACAAAGGAGAATGAGAAAGGGGGTCAGAGAAAGAGTCCTGAGGCCCAGGACTTTGCAGCCTCACAGGCTTTCCCTTGTAGCCACTTCTCTAGGAGATCTCTTAAATAAACTAGGCATTCATCAGGTACAATTTGTTTAACTGAATTTAAACACTAGAGCCATCAGCCAGACTCAAATGGTTCTCACATTTCTCTGACCACTCACTCTCTTGACTGCCAGCCCTGAATTCTACTTGCAGCTTAAGACCTGTTCTGGGCTTTCCAATTTTTACATCAAAGTCTGGCTGTCTAAGAGTGCACTGGGATTTCCACGAAAGCCACACCCCAGCTGGGCCACCCACTTTCTGCATTCCTATCTCTCTTTCAACCCATCATCCTGTCCACCCACCCACCCACCCAGTCAGCCTTTCACCTTTCACACTGGTTTCCTCCATCCAGTTGCCATGCCAACAAACTTGTCTAAACCTTCATCTAGTAGAATCTCCTTCCTTCTTTTTCATCTTATTCCTCCAATCCACAGACTCATCATAACCAATTAATATTCCTACAGTGTTCCTCTCTATAAATAAGTGAATTTAAAATGAACTTGCAATAAAATTCACAGTGCTCACTCATTATAATTTCAATTACCATATAAAAAGCTTATTTTGCTTTCTGGATCTATTCATTTGGCAATGGGAGGATTTTATCTTTTGCATTTTTCCTCTTAATTTCCCATGAAACATGTTTCATTTCAGTCAAGAAGTAAATCTGAAAGTAAGTATCAATCTGTACTTCATGGAATTAAACTTAATAAAAATAAAGATTTGATTTGTTATATGACAGTCAAAAAAATCTCCAAACTTTTTCTAATACAATCTGGTCCTACTCCCAAACTAACTGAGTATAATTTAAAATGGAATATACGTAGCTAATCTTTTTAGAAATTTATTTTTAAGGTGAAAAATAGCCATATAAATCAGATTTGCTACTTTTATTTTTCAATGCTTAAAAATACTTAATCTCACAGGAGGAAAATGAACACTTACTTTCAGTTACACAGTAACAAAGTTACAACAGAAAATTA
This sequence comes from Microcebus murinus, assembly GCF_040939455.1. Lineage (NCBI taxonomy): Eukaryota > Metazoa > Chordata > Mammalia > Primates > Cheirogaleidae > Microcebus > Microcebus murinus. The sequence goes on along the minus strand of NC_134122.1, from coordinate 46,830,416 downwards.
TGAATCTTAGCTTTATAAGGCCTTGATTGTAAGTGTAACTATAAGATCGCCACTACAAGAAAACTACAAACAGTAGCCAATAACTGCATAGCCATAGATAATTTACTTAATGTGTAATTCATTTTTAAAAGATATTATTGGTAGAATTGGAAAGTTATATCCACAGTTCTAGCTGGTCTTCATACTTGTTAATAAAATAAAACAACATGCAAACAATTTGATTAATAACTTTGCAATTCCTTGCCTTAAAGCGCATAAATATAACCATGTACCATGTAACGTTCCTCATTTGTGAAGGTTTTTCAATTCTTTGTATCTTGCACGTTAGCATTTGGGTTCATTCCACTTCTCTTATAGAGATGTTTCTTTCTTAAATATTCTATTTCTAACTTTGTTGCTGTAGTCTCATTTTGTTCTTTTGGAGTATTCTATCTCACTCTTAATGGTTCAACATCTATTCTGTATCTGTTAGGACATTTTCAACTGCAGGTAAGACAAAACTACACTCAGGCTAGCTGATTTTTTTTGTCACATTACAAGATGTCTAAGGGATTAGTATGGGCTCCAGGCACATTCCAATCCGGCAATGTTACCAAAGGATGTAGATTCTCCCCATGTGTTAGCTGTGCCATTAACTTCTCTGTGATGGTCTCAAGACAGCATTTTCATGTCCCCACATCCAGAGGCAGGAACAATATCTTTCCATTTCTCCTTCTGATGAACAAGAACACTTTGCAGAAGCCCCCACCTGATTCCGCTCATGTCTTACAGACCTGGACTACTGTATATACTCTCTTCCATACCAGTATTGGTAGAGAAAATATGGTCATCTTGTTTGGTTTAAACTAATAATCTGGAAATAGGATAGAATGTGGGCAAATCAACCTCAATGACAATTACAGCTTCTTCTGTGATATATCAGAATGCTTACGCCAGAGTAAATTGCTTTTGCATCTTAAAACTTTTAAAATTGTTGACTAAGAAGATAAAACTCAGCACACACACAATTCCTAAGCAAAATTAATGCTTAGAAAGACACATACAAATATTTTTATGTACTGAATTTAGTCCAAAATATGTGAAAAAATATTTAGTACTATTTTTATAGACATTACAGTAACATAAACAAAATCTGGAAGAGCATCTCATTCTTCAAAACTGATTCTCTCTGCCACCTATAGTATTATATCAACAATTCCATGTTAATAGGTATGTTTCACATGATCCCAAAAGCTCGTGAGTTTCTTGGCTGGAGTAATCACATGGAAATCAACTCCAGCTGCACCTTGAGGGAAACGCTTGCAAATATTTTATATATTTTTTTTTCCGGAGTAACAGGCATGGATGCTGTTGGATGGAAATCCTAGGATAATTTCCTCTTTCTAGAAATGAAAACAGCATATAACTGGGTATTCCCATTGATGAAATTTATTAAAATAATCCCAAGATCATAATAACATCTATAATTATTCAAGAGTTTAAAAAAATGTCCTTGCTATAATGTATCCCAGAAGGGAGTGTAACAGGAAAGAATATTTCCCAGAAAATAATGTTAATCGAATATATTCACTCTCTGCCTGCACTTTTTCACAGAATGGTTTAGCTAAATCAAGAGACTAAAATACTAGCTCTTGATTCTGAAGACCTTGTGCTTGGAGCCAAAGTGACAAATTCCTTATCACTCTAATACCTACTTCAGATGGTCAATAAGTGTCTGTTAGGCTGGAGACATTTTACACAGTGTGAGTTGGAGACCTAGTCTTTTCACTGTATATCCAGTGTACTTATTTGAAACAGTTTCTTTTGACATAAATTCCTGCTTTTTCTAGTCTTCCCCACTGCGTGCAATTCAGGTAAAGCTGATGTTTTTTCCCACATATTCTAAGCCATCATTGTCCAATACACAGCTGAGCCATAAACCTTAAGAGTGTATCGTTCTATCGATGAAACCAAAATAGAAAGACTAAGTGCCTTATCCCATTTCACAACATAACTAGTCAGAGATAGATCTGGGATTGGAGCAGCGCTCATTTGATATTTGATTCATGACTCAGTTAATCAATAATTATATGTTGAACACCCACTATGTCAAAAGCACTTTGCTAATAATCTCTAGGGCAGATTTCATAAGAATGTGCACACTGGAATTATAAATAAGAGGTTATTGGTGATTATGCTTGAGGCGGAATCGTAAGTATAGAAACCGGACATACATGAGTGGAGGAAGAGAATACAGACCAAAGACATATCATCACTTTTACCTCAAACCTTAGAAAAGAGTATCATGAATATTAAATTGCAAACAACAAAACCAAAATAATTAAAGCATGACCAAAAAAGTTAGTGATGCAGTTCAAAGAAAAAAAAAAAAGGATTCCTTTATGTTCATATGTGGTACTTAAACACATTATTTACATTTTAATGAGAACTTTCTGACATTCATGATAATTTACCTAAATTCCAGAAAATATTAGGGTACACAGTTTGAGGTCCCAAATTCCATTGTACAGAACTGCTCAACCTTATAATTGCCCTTCATATTCAACTATTAACTAATCTTAAATGGAAAATGTGTAGCTTCACCTATTTTTCTGAAATCTAACTTTGGAGAGCTGATCTAACTGGTTTTTTTTCTTTTTCTTTTCTTTTCTTTTCTTTTTTTTTTTTTTGGAATATAAATTTAAATATAATTACTAGTCATTTCCAAAGACTCCCAGATTTAAAGAAGAAGCTTATCTGGTGTCACCTTCTCTGTGAACTCTTCCTCCATCTCTCCACTCAGAATTAATATTTTCTGCGTTAGGCTCCATAGCATTTTGCTTGAAATAATCACTGCATCCTGCCTGGCATTTTTATCAGTCATATACCAAGGAGATTTTCTCCAATTGTGTCTTCCATTATCATTCGAATCTCTGTTTTTCTCACAAGCACAAAGCTCACATTTTCAGGAACTCCTTTATAAATTATGGGGATATCCTCCTCGCATCTTAAGCCCCACAAGTTCAAAACAGAATTTATCTTTTTCACTCTCATGCCTGTTCTTTAACGGTCCAACAAGCACAGCTGTGCTTGACATACAAAAGTAAATGAGCCCAATTCCATGAGTTTTAGTCTATTCATATAAACAGGGCCATAAACATATCATTGAAAATATACACAGTAAGCACCTGGCCCATTTAAAGGTGACCTCTTTACATTTTCACCACCCTCATTGTCATCATCACAAACAGTTATTGAGTACTTACTATGTCTCAGCCACCCTTCTATATGTAAATTCCACTAATTTCTCACAAGGGTAGAGGTAAGTACTAGTATGAGACCCACTTTTAAAGCTGAAGAAACCCAGGCTAAAAGAGATCAAGAATTGTCTTAAAATACAGAGCTGACAGTGAAGCTTTTGGTTATGATTAAACTCTCATTTAATTTATTAATATCATCAATTATATTCCAGTATACATATTAAATTCATATTAATAATGCAACAGTAAATAAAAATATGTTATGAAATAAAAATTATACATAAAATTATATAAATCATAGAATATAGATCACACATGATTATTAATATATACTAATATAATTAATTAATAAAATAAAAAGTAGGTATTCTTAAACTCCATTATAATGTGGAGTTATTAAGGAATAGAAATCCTTTATTTTATTCATAGCCATGCAGGGCTGAGTGGGGCATTTTATTCTAGTCATTCCCCAGTGTGCCCTTCTACCTTGCAAGACTATATGATCCAAGCCATGGTTGAACCTCAATTCAAACACTTCTCAAGTGTCTTTCACTTGCTTGGCACTGAGGAGGTTATTAAGAAAAAGGCTCCTGACTGCAAGTATCTTTACATTTACTAGACAAGGAGGACCTATAGATAATAGAGCATGCTAAACGCTAAATAAAATAGATATACCACAGAGGAGTTGAAGATCAAGCAAAATATACCCAAGGTGTCATTGTATATAGTAACTTGTAAATGCCCAGAACCTAGAACTATTTAAAATTTTATTGGCTCTCTGTTCTTTAAAAGGACAAGAATGGAAAGATACATTTTTACATGAAACTCTTAGAAATCAGTTTACATACAAAATCACATCTGGCTTTGTCAGACACCTACAATTCAGCTCATGATGTTAAGGTGATGTCCATTATAGCATTGTCCATTGTAATGGACATCACCTTAACATCATGAGCTGAAATGTTAATCATTCATTAATCGGTCAGAGAGACAGTTTTCCTGTAAGCTCTCAGAAAGTCTCTACTTAGGAATTATGTTTCCCTGTTTTGCTTATTAATAAAGCAAAGTTGTGGTCTTTTGCAGATCCAACTGTCCCCTAGAAAACTTAAGATTATACACAAAAAAGAGATGTAAGATTCATTAGGTAGAAACTTAATCTTATCTAAATCAAATTAACTTTTTATGGAATAAACTATTTCTTGTAATTTACTGTTGTAATTACTAAGTAACCTTAAAAAATAAACACAGTGATTACAAAACCCAAGAATGCATGTGACTAATAATCACATTTAATATGTTAGGTATTTTAAAATCTATAAATCATACCCATCTTTACAATTTGAATTCTTACTGTTCACGGTAAAAACTTGACACTTGCAAGATTTTTCTTTTAGTTCTACCAGGCAAATGCCTTGATATGTACTTACATATGATTAATCAAAAGCCAAATAAGGCAAATACATAACTCCCCAAGTGAACAATCCTCTATGTCCACATTTTGCTAATAGTTTCCATCACTGGGACCTCAGTCTAGCTCCATTTGCAGTGCTAGGTCCCATTCAGTCAGTACTCATGGCTCTACCCATGCCAGTCGGTAAATTACTAAGTTAATAAAAAATAATTATTATTATTAAGGGTATACATCAGTAAATAAATAGCTGCTGATTGACTTGAGTATTGCAATTGCTTCCTTGTTGCCCAAATGTCTCTGGCTCATATCCTGAGACACCACAGAAGTTTCCCCTGGAGAGCCGATGAGTGACAAGGTGGGATCCCTGCTCCAGCCCGCTGGCCGTGTTTGTTCTGATTGGCTGCTGCCTGTCCCATTCCAGTTGTTTAAATGATCTGCCTATCACCCATACTCAGTTTCTTCTTCTGATCTTCCTAAAACATTGCCAACCGCCTCAATCCATGCCAGATGTCATCACCCTTAGTCTCTCCTGGCTTTACACTTCCATTTACCTGTCTCCTGATACCTCTGTGAAATAGAGAGGCAGGAAAGAAAAGGAAGCACAAAAAATGAGTATCTGTAAATGCCTCAACCTTTCATTATTCTTTCAAGACAGTAACTTCTAGATGAGGAAAGGAAGACCTCGGAACAGACGCTGTGATCTACCACAATTCAAGCAAAGCAAAGCAGCAGAATATTCGATGAGGCCTGTACGTAATATGCGAATTTTTAAAAAGACTGCAAGCAGAGACTACAAGAATTTTTTTTCCCCATTGGAATAAAAGCTATTCTATGAGTAAGTGACTGTCACAGTGCATTCAGATACGAAGAGTGGAACATTGAACAATGTCTAAGTGTACCTCAATACAAGGATGATTAAAAAAGAGGACCTGGGACCTGACAAAGATATCATTTCATTTTATCTTACTTGAAGAAAGAATTTCTTGAAGGAGAATGAGATGGGTTAAAATTCTGAACGATACAAATATTTTTGGTAAGTTGTTTAGGTGCCATATACGTATATATCCACATATATTCAATATTAAGTTAACTGTCTATTCAAGTGCACATAGTGTGAATTCAATTGGGCTAAACTACTGGTTTCATAACTAATACACCGTTTGTATTTAAGAAATTCATATTTGATATTATTAAAAAGCAGTACTTGGACTAGCTAATTTCAACTGATGATAAATAATACTCAGGTATGAATTTTAATTCCTCCTTATGTATACCTGCAAATAGGGGATTTTAGTTCTGTACTCAGTAGGAGCATAGTAACTAAATATAAAACTCTTACTGTTATCAGCCTTACTCCTTCTGAAATCCCTACTGTGTGTTTGCCAGTCTATCTAATATGTTTTAAAGCTATTCTTTCAAAACAGTTTTCAAGAAACTATAAATAAACTTCCATCTTGTAAATATGTGATAAGAACAACTTCCCACAGATGAATTTAGCTGAGATATTTTTAGTACAGGATGGATAGAATTTTTTTTTAACTCATCTGATAGGGTTTTGATAAAAAGTGGCAACCTGTCAAGTAAGGCCTGGTCTATTGTATTTAGTTCTGCAACAAAACACATAGTTCTCCAGATAGTAAACTAAGATCTTCCAGATGAATCCTGTAGATCTGACTGAGAAATTTTATTAGTCAATTTGTGTGAATCTACATGAAAGGTAATATCAGCCATGAATAACTTCACCAGTTGTAGATTTCTAACATTTAAGTATTAAAAGAAACAATTCCAAAGAGTCTTTTGCTCTTAGTATTATTTTTTTCCTTGTAAAATCCTTCGCTGTCAAAATACTAAGTCTGTGTTCTAGTTTGGGTTCAGCTACTGTCTCAAACTGTAAAAGGTTACTGATATTTTTGAACCTCAGTTTCTTCACCTCAAGAAGGGGCTTGCAAATGCTGAGTACTCAGGACTACTACATTTCTCAAACAATGTATTACTGAGGTTCTGAGGAGACTCAATAAATACTACCAGTCTTCTCAGATGAATTTTGGACAAATGAAGAATAAGAAAAAGAATCAGGCGGGCGCAGTAGCTCATGCCTGTAATCCCAACACTTTGGGAGGCTGAGGCAGGAGGCAGGAGGATCCCTTGAGTCCAGGAGCTAAAGACCAGCCTGGGCAATACAGTGAGACGCTGTATCATTAACAAAAAAATTATTTTTACTAAAAAAGAATCAGTATATGGAGGACTTTATCAAGTTGAGTAGTACTGATAAAAGTTGGTCTGAGGAACGGGTAGACTGAAGCAAACTTTACCCACTTTTTTGCAGGGGACCAAGCAGGTCCCCTCTGCCAGGGAAAGGGTTTACACCTAAGTTCACATCCTGGCCCAGGGCATCAAAGGGCCCCTCTCTGCAGACAGAGAAAAGGGAGCATCCATCCCTAAGCAGAATATGCCGTGCTGTTCTGCCAACATTTCTTATCAGCTAAGTCACTCCTCCCCAGGGCGAGTGTGGGTGCGGGAGACTAAGGGGGTGCAGTGCGTCCAGGCATGTTCGAGCCAAAATCTCTCCCAGGAAATCAGGAATGGGGAAGAAACATTTTCCTTTGACAAATTAAACTCTGATTCCTGCCATATCCACTATGAGGAAGGAGGTTCAGGGTTTAGGGCAGATTGGTGGGCAAATCTTATTTATGCAAAGCAGTCTTCTGAAGAACTTCAAAATAACATCACAAGGAGTATCACAGATCACTAACTGAAAGAAAACATCAGGTAGAAGAGCAGATTTTACGGTGTTGACAGGAGGTAGTCAGTTTGGCACTGGTGAAGTCAGGTTTTAGGAAAGAGCAAAGAGTGCTCTGTGAAAATGTCACACGGTGGCAAATACAGGGATGGAGAGAGCTTGAGGCTAAAACCCTAAGTAGGGAAACCTCACAGGTGACACAGCATATTCTAGGAGGCAGGGAGCTCTAATGTTTCTCCTCCCACGAAGGTTCTCTACGATCAATGAAGCTCAAGTGGAATAAGGACACCTCAAAGGTACCGGAAGTTGGGTTTAATATCTGGCAAAATCCACCTATCATAGAAAGAAAAGGGTCCTAAGAGAGAAGGTGGGGAAAGTTTTCAAAGGGGAAGAGCAAGACTTTGATGAGGAAGTACTGAGTTCACTAGGGTAGGTAGTTATCTGCTGACTTCTTGGGAATGAAAAGCAATATAGCTGGGTGGCTGGAAACATAGAGGCTGCCAGGGCTCTAGTTTTCATTCTGCACTTACTAGCTATGTTTACTTCCACACATTATTCAACATCTCAGTATCTTTGAGGGTCAGATTCCTCATTGCCAAAATGTATCCAGTTACAGGTTTTACCTCATAAGGCCACTGTGCGGATTAAATACATTTATACACATCACACACTTGGATGAGTGCCTGCCCACAGTTAGGAGTGTGTGAGTGTTAGCTAGTATTTGTTGTTGTAGTATTTGCTTCACAGCAACTGCTCTGCACTCCACCCTTTAAAATCAGAGGATTTCAAATGCAAGCCTTATACTTACTTTTTCTTAAAATAATTGGGAGATCAGGCCAACACTGTATGTTCTCCATGCTTGAGACTGACAACTGGGAGATCAGCAGGCTGCTCCTTGAGATGGTTTGGCTTCCCGGTGTGCAACTGCCACCCCCCAACCGATGCCTTCCCAATATGGAGGCCAAGTGTCATTTGCAATCTATCATTGAGCTTGAATTTTTCTTTTTCTTTAGTAGACACTCTGTTCTACTAATGAATGGGAGAATGTTCAGCAAAAATCAACTTCCTTTCAAGACTGTCATAAATACAGGCATGTGCTACATTCCTCCACCCAACAACATGGGACAGATGAAAGTGTAGATTTACACAAATGTATGAACTGGAGTTTGCTTAGACTTCCTGTTATGTGAGAAGGCTTTATTTTACGGAAGCCTTTGTTATAAGATCCCTCTTGATTTTTACCTTTGCTTTCTCAGAAGACAGAAGCCTGAGGATACGAGCTTCTCACTGGGTCCATACTGCACCACTGGCTCTTGCCTCTGCCTGTGTAGGATGCCAGCCCCCATACCATGTCCATCCTGCTCCTGTTTCAAGGCCCAGCTTGCTTTCCTTCTAATAAGTGTGTTCTACATGTTGTAGTTACATCCTAAAAACATTTTAAATTAAAGATCTTTGGGAGATCTGGAGGGGATGTTTCAAAGCTGAAAAGACTACACATTTATTTTGTTAATAGCATTATGTTTTTCAACAAAGTCCATTGTGGTTAAATTACTATTTTCCTTCCTGTACAAAATAAGCATCCGAGAGAAAGGTACTTAAATTAATAACTGTGTTAGAAGGAAACAACAGTATCCTTGTGTATAATCCACATTTGCTGTGATACCAAATCATCATTTTAGCCACTTTAAGGACACACAAAAGGTGAGGGTAACAATTTACTCACAAAGTGGTTAAGTAGGGAGGGAAGAGTCATGATTTGTCTCCGCTTTATTAATACCCCCACTTTCTGTTTACTTAGACTCTGTCTCTGAGGTGCTCAAATAATTTTTCAGACAGTATCCAATTAATCTCTAGCTACGTAGGTGGCAGCATTTCAGATTAAATTATCTCTCAGTCACTTCCTCATTAAAAAAAGAAAAAAAGATGTCAAGCATATGACAAAGCATCTTGTCAAAATGATTTCGCAGTTGAAGAAGGCTTGCAAAAGAAGAGCAGCACATCACTCCCATTTGCTCCTGCAAATCCTCTCTTTGGAGGGACAACCATCTTAGGCTACTTACGTTCAATCTTACTGGGAAGAACAACAGTGAATAGTCTCTTCCAGGATTGTACACAGGAAATGGAAAATCAAAACTGGGAACCCAAGCAGGGTATGATTCCTTAATTTTACAGAAGCCACAGAAAGGCAGTTTGGCATTACAATGACAGCTTATGGCAATGAAAGCTTCTTAACAGCTTTGGGAGAGGAACTCCAGTCTCCTACTGGACAGCATTCCCGAACTTCATCTTAGTAAATCTGTATTTAACACTCCCCCGTACAATGAAGGTTAGAATAATTAGAATGTAGAAAATGTTGCAAAGCATGTAAAGCAATTTTTTTCAAAAGCTTTAACAATCCATTAATGATACCATGTTAATACTAGCATCCTCGAAAGATTCCCTTTCCCTTTGGAATTTAATTTCAGAGGGCAGTGAACCCAAAAGAAAGAGTGACCCTAAAAAGATTTATGTGAATCAAATAGCACCTTTTACAGATGTGATTCTGCAATCAGCAGCAGATAGCACAGTGACTTTCAGAGGCCATGAGAGAGTGACACTTGGGAATTAGAGGAATACAAAAAATGTTAACATGAAAAAATTCCCGAGGAATTTAGTTTTATGAAAACAAAAATAAAATAGTTGCCTATGTTTTTATATCATGTTATTCATTCAATCATTTGACAAATATTTACTGAGAGTCTACTAATTTCCAACCACTAAGTTAGGCACTGCCCATAACAGATGATTATGAAAGCTGTGAAACAAAACTAAATGAAATGTACAGCCAAGTGGGGAGCAGAGACACCCTACCCACTGCAACTCAGTGTAATAAGAGAGTTGGACAGTTCAGAGTTATACAGAAGCAACCTAGGTATGGAATGTCAGAGAAGGCTCCCTGGAGGCAGTGACATTTGATCTCAGATACTAACAGTAGGGATTAGACAGGTGAGCCGGAGTTGGTGAGTGGGTATTCTCAGCAATAAGGTTGTCTTGTTTTTGCTGATAAACGAAACAATAGCTCAACCAGAGTATGTGGATTTGCAAGCTCAGTCCTGTTCCTTTGCAGAGTAGAAACTTGAAAACTATCTTTTCTGGCTTCCAGTCCTGTGAGTGCTTTTGTCCCCTAAAGGGCCACGGTGTTACCCGTCAGAGTTGCACGTCCATGTGGATAGAGGTTCTAAAAAAAGTCATGCAAAAAAAGAGAAATGATATATTCAACAGTAGTGTGAGAAAATGCTTGTTCTATGAGTAAGCAGAGTGGCTTGCAAAAACACATGGGTGTCACTGGCCTGTTATTGCCATACCCAAGGTAGTGGCAGAAGTGACACCAGAGGAGAGAGAAGTGAAAAACAAAGAAGTTGGGCAAGAACACAAGCAAGGCTGGCTGGGAGAGAATGAAAGAAGAAAAATGAAAACAAAAAAGAAAAAGAGAGAGTCTTTGCAATGGAAGAAAGGACTGCCTTCAAAACTAGCTTCAAAGAAAGAACTCCTGGCCAGATTAACCTTCCTAAAGTTACATTATGTTTGAGGTACATCTTGCTCAAAACCCATCAATGACTCCCCCCTCCACTCCACAATATGGTACCATTTACCTTCCAAGCTCATTATTTCCCCCCAAAACCTTCTATTATGCCAACGCATATCTACACTTTGATGCCTCCCCATGTATGTGGATATCATTCTTGCTACCTATAGAGATATACCTTGTATTTCAACCCCCAAAATACTACCACTGCAATCAGTATCTGTTCAAATATCACCACCTACATTATGTTTTATTCTGAGCCCTCCTACTTATTTCTGTGTTTGTTTCTTGTATCAATATCCAATGAAATTTCACTCTTCAACAGCAACATCCTTTTCACTGAAAGTTCCACCAATACTAGTGCTTATATACCAGGGCATTTTGCAGGTACAAAGCAAAGAAAAAAACAATATGTCCGCTATCCCAATAAGCTTATGCTGTGACTCTTCCATTCTAGTACAGTGAAATGAGCAAAGATACGATCTATTTATTTTAAACTAAGCTTTTTAAAATGAAAAAAAGAGTCCTAGTATATGGAAAAATTTAAACAGTGCCAATACCAAATGAAGTAAAAAAAAAAAAAAAAAAAAAAGTACAGTAAAAAAGCCTTAACTGCCAAGTTCTAAAATACTGCTTCCAAAATTCAAAATCTATTAGCAGTTTGAAAGTATTATTAGGAGATATTCTCTATGTGTATATCTGTGCATGTTTGTGCATAAAAGCATACATATATACAGATATACATATGGAAACACACAGGTTACTGTACTGGCTTGGACTTTTTCCACTCAAAATTAAGTATCATGAATATTGTTCCAGGTCATCACACTTAGATCTACCCCATCCTATTTAACAGCTGTAATATTCCATTGAATGGAAACAGCATAATTTATTAAACAGTGTCCTATAGATAGAATCAAGTTATTGTCTGTCTTATGTTCCTACAAATAATGTTAAACCCCACACATGCATTTTGGAGTACAAGGGAACAAAGGGCTAAAATTCTTACTCTGCAACTTAGTGGCTGCAGGACATTGGGGACGTTATTTCACTCATCCGAGCCTCAGTTTCTTATTCTATAAAACTAGGGCTGTTGTAGGATTACCTGAGTTACAATGGACAGAGTACATTTCCTGGCACACAGGAGGCACTTCATAAATTATATGCCTTATTTTTCTAGGACTGTGTTAAGTATTATGCAAGATACTGCTCCTGTGCTATGTATCTCACAGGACACCGTTACGTATAAGCTTTGAACAGAGCTTTAAAGATAAACAAATATATGTACATAAACACACACACCCACACACACAGGAAAAGAGTCCTTTTTTTTACCTACATAATTACACTTTTTGTTTTGTCCATTTTTTTTCTATGGATTGGATCTTTCACCTGGTATCATTTCCTCTCAGTCTAAATCACTTTTTTCAGTATTTCAGTTAGTGCAAGTTGGCTGTTGACAAATTGTCTTAGCCTTTGTCTGCCTGAAAATGTCTTATGTAATCCTTATGTTTCAAAGGCTATTTTTTCCTCGAGGTAGAATTCTAGGCTGACACACAGTCACGCATGACAACATTTTGGTCAACTATGACCGTGTGTGTGACAGGGGTGCCTCGAGATTACAACGGAACTGAACAACTCCTATTGCCTAGTGACGTGATGGCCGTTGTACCATCATAGCACAGTTGTTTCATTTTATTTTTTTTAATATAAATTTAGTGTAGCCTAAATGTACAGTAGGGTACAAGAATGTCCTAGGCCTCCACATTCACTCACCACTCACTCACTGACTCACCCAGAGCAACTTCTAGTCCTGCATGCTCCATTCATGGTTAAGTGCCCTATACTGGTATACCATTTTTTATCTTTATACTGTAATTTTACTGCATCTTTTCTATGTTTATATATGTTTCAATACACAGATACTTAACATTGTGTTACAATTGTCTACTATACAGAACGTCCTCTGGGTTTCTTCCCTGTATCTGTGTGTCTCAAATCTCCCTCTCCTTCCTCTTATACGGACGCTGTCACTGGAGTTAGGGCCCACCCTAATCCCGGATGATCTCATCTCAAGGTCTTCAATTACATCTGCAAAACCCCTATGTACAAATAAAGTCACATTCACAGGTACTGGAGGTTAGGACTTTAACATACCTTTTGGGGAGCACTGTTCATTCCACTACAGAGTGAGTGACACAGATAGGGCTCAGTGAGTAACACGTGAGGGTCACCAAAGACCTGGACCTTCACCTGAGACTCGAGCCAGTTCAAGGGAAGGGATGCGCACCGTATGGAAACAGGTGGTTGGTGTTTTGGAAAGGAGGCTGTCAAAGGAATACTCTGAGAACGTGCTCAAGTTTTATATCTAAAACATATCCCCAAGTTAGTTAATGTCCAGGTTGAAGATTTTCACATAATAGTAATGATTATTAAAATAATGCTTTTTCCTTCAAACACTTGTTAAGAAACTTCAATGTGCTAGATGCTGAGTATAGCAAGATGATTCATATACAGACCTTAAAGAGCTTACAGTCTAATAGGCAGAGATATATAAAATATCTCTATAATAAACATAATATAATTATATTGCAATATAATAAATTGCACAAACATTGTATCATTTGATCTTCTACAACAATTCTATCAAATAAACTAGTTTTAGAAGAGGAGACTCTGAGACCTAAATTGAATAAATAATCCAGATTTTCTTGCTGGATAAACGTGAATGGGAGACTGACACTCAGGACTTTTGACTCCTCGTATAATTTATATTGCTCTTTGCCTTGTACCTTTTATATTAATTAATGACCTTATGAATTTTGGCTTCCATAATGCTAGTGTGGTTTTTCCTTCTGTAGGAACATATTAGTCTCTTGGTATTATTTACTAATAATGGTTTGCTAGTGAATTCATTGGACTGTATGGAATTATCTCCTGCTGCATTTGGACTTACAGTCCTATCTTTCCTAATTTGGCTAAGAGATTGGCTTTATGGGGCCTCATAGTAGATACTTGAGTTCAAGGTCATGCTGAATCCTTGTAATGGCTTTAGTACATGAGAACATCAAAATTAATCATTTAAGGCATATTATGACACTAAATTCAAAGAGAAAATTGCAGGAATAGCATCCAATTTTCACTGTTTTAAATTTCAATATGTCAAATGCTAAACAGTAAAACAGTATTGTCCTAAATACTTAAGTGCACCATCTAAAGCAAAGAATTTAAAGACCTGACTGCTGTTTCTAAGAGCTAACAAAAAGTCCTCCCAAAATAGCGAATTTCATTTATATAGGATTGGCAACCATCGCCCTCATTTTGCCAAAAAACAGAATGCCAAACATTAACTTCAGCAACTTTAATTTTCGAAGAGAGAAAAATTATACTTTAAAATAAGTACATACTGAGTCATTATTCATAGAAAAAAATATATATTTACCATCATAATGGTAAAAACACATTCCAAGAATAAAGGCACATGAGGACTTCTCTATTTTTCCCCAAAATTCAGAAGCTTCCAAGAAAACTAAGTAATAACCTTATCACTTGATACAGCTTATTTCCCTTATCAATAACACAAGGAATCATGGCCACTTTTTTCACAAGCAGTAATGAGAGTCTATTGAGCTCAATGACATTTTCACTCTGGGGACAACAGGAGTGAGTCAGAGTGGAGAGAGGCAGATATATCTTTACGCCTTTCACAAGGATATCAAAGCCCATTCCATTACTAAGACAAAGTTTTGGAGCTTTTTAAAGAAAAAAATGTAAGGGGCCATGTGCTTTTAGCATAATTCCATCTGTTTTACCACTCAGAACTCTTTAACACCCTCAGACTCCGAAGAGACAAATGATCACATTTTGTCATTTTTTTCTTCTTGGAATAAAGTTGGGAGGGGGTGGGGAAAATTGGTGGAGAAAATGATGAATTCTATTTTAAGGAAAACACTCTGGGAAATACAGAAAATAAAAGTGATTCAACCCCCTAAGCAAGAGAAGAGCATGACGTTAACCATAACTTGCTTTAACCCAAGATTCAAATTATCTTATCAAAATGTATGTGCTATTCAGTGTTAGCATGATAGCTGTGTACTTTAAAATAAAGCCAATAAGTAAAGCTCATGGAATATGTCCAGTACCACAGCCATAATCTACCCAGTTCTTTTTTTTTTTTTTTTGAGACAGAGTCTCACTTTGTTGCCCAGGCTAGAGTGAGTGCCGTGGCGTCAGCCTAGCTCACAGCAACCTCAAACTCCTGGGCTCGAGTGATCCTCCTGCCTCAGCCTCCCGGGTAGCTGGGACTACAGGCATGCGCCACCATGCCCGGCTAATTTTTTATATATATATCAGTTGGCCAATTAATTTCTTTCTATTTATAGTAGAGACGGGGTCTCGCTCTTGCTCAGGCTGGTTTTGAACTCCTGACCTTGAGCAATCCGCCCGCCTCGGCCTCCCAAGAGCTAGGATTACAGGCGTGAGCCACAGCGCCCGGCCTACCCAGTTCTTTTTTTAATGTCAGTATATCTCTTACTCAAGAACTAAAGGCATTTGAACCAAACAACCTGCATTCATTCATTCATGATTGAACCTGTTCATCTAAGGGAATTTAACACAAATGTACTTTTTTAAAAGAAACACAAGCACTCCTTTTTATGGTATGCATTCTGTTTGATGTCCCTATGGATGGAATTCTTAAAGTGATGGGATAACTTTCTTAATTGCTAAGTATACTGTTTGTTGAAATAAAAATATAAGGCTGGGCATGATGTCTCATGCTTGCAATTCCAGCACTTTGGGAGGTTGAGGCAGGAGGATAGTTTGAGGCCAGGTGTTCAAGACTAGCTTGGGCAACATAGAAAGATCTGTCCCTATAAGAAAGTTTTTTAAAACACACCTGTAGTGCCAGCTATTTGGGAGGCTGAGGCAGGAGAATAATTTGAGCCCGAGAATTCGGGGCTATAGTGAGCTATGATCATGCCACTGCACTCCAGCCTGGGCAACAGAGTGACACTCAGTCTTTAAATTAAAAAAAAAAAAGAGAGAGGGGAGGGGAGGGGAGGGGAGGGGAGGGGAGGGGAGGGGAGGGGAGGGGAGGGGAGGGGAGGGGAGGGGAGGGGAGGGGAGGGGAGGGGAGGGGAGGGGAGGGGAGGGGAGGGGAGGGGAGGAGAGGAGAGGAGAGGAGAGGAGAGGAGAGGAGAGGAGAGGAGAGGAGAGGAGAGGAGAGGAGAGGAGAGGAGAGGAGAGGAGAGGAGAGGAGAGGAGAGAAGAGAAGAGAAGAGAAGAGAAGAGAAGAGAAGAGAAGAGAAGAGAAGAGAAGAGAAGAGAAGAGAAGAGAAGAGAAGAGAAGAGAAGAGAAGAGAAGAGAAGATCCAGAGAAAAGATCAATAAATTTAATCACCCATTTAAAGAGGGCAACAAAACACTTCTTAATATTTTAAAAAATGTATTACTCTTTCTCCAAGGTTACAGTACCTTTAAGAGAGACTAGAAAAGGCACGAGGATAGGTGTCTGAAGATCTGAACTGTACTCCTAGTTCTGCACTTAATTATATAACTATGGGAGATGGATTGAAATCTCTCAGGCCCAGTTTCCTCACTTTTCTAATATAGATAAAATACCATCCTCCTATCTGTATTATGGGATTTTTATGAACCCAAATAAGTTTAATAGAGAGGTAATTTATAATTTAAAATGTTAAATATTACATAATAAGTAACTGAAAATGAAGAACCTTCTTTTTGGAAATATAATCGACCCCAAATAACATGGATTTGGGGGCACTGACCCACCTGCAGAGTGAAAAATCCACACGTAACTTTTGCCTCCCAAAAAGCTGAACTACTAATAGCCTACTGTTGAATGGAAGTCTTACCGATAACAGAGTCGATTAACCCATATTTTATGTGTTATACGTATGATATACTGTATTCTTACAATAAAGTAAGATAGAGAAAAGAAAATGTTACTGAGAAAATTATAAGGAAGAGAAAACATGTTTACTATTCATTAAGAGGAAGTGGATTGTTACAAAGGTCATCCTCTTCTTCACATTGAGTAGGCTGAGGAGGAGGAGGAGGGGTTGATCTTGCTGTTTCAGGGGTGGCAGAGGTGGAAGAGGTAGAGGAGCTGGGAAGGGAAGGCAGGGGAGGCAAGCTCACTTGGTGCAACTGTCATTGAAAGGAATCTGCATATATGTGGACCCACAAGTACAAACCCGTTTGTTGTTCACCGAGAAGCTGTGTATATCAGCCGTCAGACTCGAAGGATTGGAATTACTCAGTATGATGAGGCATTATATCTGAATCTAAGTTACCCGCCCAGCAATGTGGCCATGAAAGATACAGAAGTGTAGAAAGTTGACTCCTAGCCTTACATACCTCCCGTTTAATAGTCTGGCTGTGGAAGAGAAAACAAGCACGATGTCACAGGTGGCAAACAAAGGGGAGACTGCCACATAGGGAGACTGAAGTGCAAGCTGCGGTCAATACCACATTTACATCTTTCTGAACTATATGTTTGGCTTTGGCAAAGAACACTTGGCCTATCAAGGGATATTAAAACCCTTGCCCTGTCATTCAAGACTCTTTACTCCTTGTTGGGAGGGTGGGAGGGGGGAGGAGGGGAGGCGTATATACAACCACAACGAGTAAGATGTGCAACATTTGGTGGATGGACACGCTTGAAGCTCTTACTCTGGGGGGGGAGGGGGCATGGGCA
The DNA here is from genome assembly GCF_040939455.1 of Microcebus murinus. Taxonomy (NCBI): domain Eukaryota; kingdom Metazoa; phylum Chordata; class Mammalia; order Primates; family Cheirogaleidae; genus Microcebus; species Microcebus murinus. The sequence goes on along the minus strand of NC_134122.1, from coordinate 46,812,740 downwards.
ATATATGTAACCTTAACACTTGTACCCCCATAATACGCTAAAATAAAAAAATTTAAAAAAAACATTTTATCATGTTTGCTTCAGATATTTTTTGAGGCATACCTTATGCACAATAAAGTATATAAATCTTAAAAAAAAAAAAAAGACTCTTTACTCCTATTTCATCCTTGCAACTTCAGTTGAATTTTTCTTTATATATATCCTGGGCTGTAGTCAGAATGAGCAACCCATTGGCTTACGTCATTTCCAGATTTTCGCTTTTCCTTATGCTATCCCATAAACTTGGAAATCTCTGTTTGTTACCTCACTCACCTCCAGAGAGCACAGAGCATAAGCTCTCTGTGAAATGAGAGACCTTATACAGCTCTGTAATATCAGCAACTAGCACAGTGCCAGACTGGCATATCATGGGTGCTTAACATCGATTTGCTCATTGTATAAATAAAATTTAGAAAACATCTCATCTCTGTTTTATTTTTTAATATTGTGATTAAACATTTGCACAGAAAATTGTGTAGGCACCTAAAGAAACTGAATTAGATTTTAGGAGAATAAATCAAATTTAGAGGCATCCATTTGGAATTCTGCACGGAGAAACTCTGACTCATCTCTCTTTTATCTGTGCATTCTGCACATTTCAGGAACTTGCAAGGTTGCAGTAGACATTAATTGTGCCTGTTCTTTTAGGAAGCACAGGTACACATATACACACATAACTTTAGGATAGTTTAGGCCTCAGGATTTTGAACTTTATAACAATTCAACTATATCATAAAAAATATTTATGCATGTCCTTCAAATAGAGGCATATTTGCACATAAATTACAAACATGTATTACATATTATCATGTATTACTGTGATATAAATGATGTACTAAATAGTAATTTTAAATTATGTAACAAAAACACATAGCATTGCATATTATGATACTTACTTGCTATGCCCAAATAGATCATTTGTTACATCTTATTTTGGAGACCATTGCTTTAGGGAAAGTCTCAAATAAAAACATAAGTTAGAGTCAGAAATCATTACAGTCCTTTCTTTAACAAAAAGTAACGGGACTATCTCAGAGTAGTCAGAATTTTTACAGGGTGGCTCAGGGCATCAACAATGAGAGCTCCAGGAGAAAGAAAACAGAAGCTGCTGGTATTTTAAGGCCCAGAACTAGAAATTGGCCCAGTGTCCTTCCTGCTATATGTGTTGGTCAGAGCACTCCAGAGCCTGCCCATATGCAAGGGCAGGGGACACAGAAATCACTTCTCAGTGGGAGGAATGTCAAATAATTTGTGGCAGTGTTTAATCCACCATGCCGAGAAACAAAAGCAAAACTGCAAGTATGCTTATATCATTGCAGAGTAAAGTGGTATATGACTTTGGGGCTGAAACAGAAGGCGTTCCAGATAAGGGGGAAAATGTCCCCATGGAAATGAAGCCTAGAAAGCGTTCACAGCAGTGGGAAGTAAAGTTAACCATAGGAAGAGGCAAAGCCAGACAGAAATAGAGAACGCATGCCCATGATAAGTGGGAAAATATGACATATTGGTTTTTAGATTCTAATTGTAAGGGCAGATAGGCGATAGCTAAACTTTAATTTGCTGAGAAGATCATCGTGAAAGTAATATTTAAGCAAGATGAATACTGCATGATTTTACTTATATGGAGTATCTAAATTAGTCAAATTTATAGAATCAAATGGTGGTAGCCAGGGGCGGGAGGTAGGGAGAAATGAGCAGGCACTAACCAATGAACATGAAGTCTCAGTTAAGTGAGCTGCGTGAGTTCCAGTTATCTGTTATACCACATGGTAGCTATAGTCAACAAGGATATTTTATAAAAAAAGAAAAGAAAAAGGAACAAGACTAGAAAAATACCTAAATGTTAACAGTTAATAATTTTCACCTAATGATGGGATTATGAGCTGTATTTTTTTCTTGACATACTCCTATAGTTATAGAACCTTTGAAAAGTGTATTGAATGAATAATCAGGAAAAAAATAAATACAGCAGTGACAGTTTAGAACGGAGAGACCTTGGACTCCAAAAATCTCAGCTAGGGGGCTTCAGTTCCAGCATGGAATGAGACAGCGGCAATGCACAGTTCACATAGAAAAAGGGTAAAGGAATCAAGATACAATATTGTCATGAAAGTTGTTCAGACCTCACCAGGACAATGTATGAAAATTAGATTATATGTAGCAAAAAGCAGTCTGACCTTGGCTGGAAAAGAATGCCTTATATAATTGGAAAACTAATCCAATCAGCTATTATTAATATTTATTCATTCATTCACTCACTATCAGTATCTATTATATACCAAACTCTGTGCAAGATGCTTGGTATTATTTCATCTCATCATCAAAACTATCATCAAAGGAGGTGTGACTATCACTCATTTTGTTACCTATGTTTGTTCAATTAATTAGTTACACATAGTCTAGTTGAATATAAAAACGCAGCCATGTATTTTAACTACATAAGGTAAACTGCCTTTTCTGTGAATTAGGACTCATAAATTTCCCCCTCATGTATTTGCTGAACTGGTTATCAAAAAATTAATTTTGTCAAACTGAACTAGGAGAAATGTAATGCCAAACATCCAAAATTGATCATATCAAATGTCTGAACTAAAAAAGTACTTTTGCCTCACACTGTGGAATTTTAAAATTCTGTGCTAATATAATGTGAAATAGCAAGAAAAAAGCTGCAAAAATAGCTGTTAAGTAAACTTGAGATACGAATCTAAAACCTCACAAAATTATTGGTAGCTTCAAACACTCTGTAGGTACAAAAAGTTAACCCAAGACTTTATTTTGCATAGTTATCTCTTTTAGAGCTTTTTCTGAGTAGTTTAATATCAATCATCTATTTTGATATCCTAATCTGCCAGAAAAGTAATTGACTTCTAGTCAAATTATTTTCACACATACCCTACAAGCAGCTGTAAAAGTATGAACATACAATATGAAATGATATTTTTTATATCCCTGGATTCATTAGATTATAAAAACAAAACAAAGAAGTATTTATAGTCTGGCACAAGAATAACAATACAAAAAAGTTGTTTGGCTTTTTTTATGAGTATAAAGTTTATAAAGAATTACAACTTTTGAAGCAAATCAACTTTGAGTAACTAAAACTAGTTCCTGGTAATGTGACAAACCTAGTATAACCCAGGGTACATTTTCTATTTACCTGTTTATATAACAAAAAGGTAAACGCATCTGCTCAGATACAACTGCTTGTGGGAAAATAAAACGAATGCATCCTCAGTTTTCGAATTTAGTAAACGTTCCCATATCACCACAATTCCCACTTTAAGCAAAATCAGCATTTAGACATTTTACATTTCGGAAAAAGACAAAAAAAAAGTTCACATTTATCAGTTAAATTGAAGCAGAAAACAGAAACCCAACCCATTAAGTACATTAAACATAATTTTTAAAAAATTAATATGTCTACTCTGCTGAGAGAAGAAGTGGCATTTCCTGAGGGTGGAGAGGCCAGAGGACAGGTACATTGGAACGTAATTTTTTTTTCCCATAGATTTACTTACATATATATTTTTAAATGGGAGTGGACTGCAAATGCTGACCAAGCTAGTAGAATGAAAGCAGAATGTAACCAACCTAGATGTCGCCAGAGGATACAGGAGGAGATGGCACGTGCTGGCCTCTTGGCAGTGCCGGGAGACAGGCAGCAAAGGGGGAATGAAGACGGTACTAGTAACCTTCCTTGGGGAAAGGGCATGCATTTGCATGTTCTGGGTGAAATTACATTGTGAATCAACCAGAAATACCACGCAAAGAGCTCATCCTGTCAAGGGAATCACATTAATTTGTGTATATATGAGATAAGCACATTCTCTAAGTTTGCTTGTGTACAATGTGCATGAAACGTACACAAAAGAGAAGGAAAATAGATGTAAAGAAATCACGACAGTATAAAGGAATCCAATCCTCCCACAATGTACTTTATGAAAAAAAAACTTTTTTGTATTTACTATTAGCATCGCAGATGATAGTCATTACTTCACACAATGCCTCTTTATTGAGAACTACGGAAAGTTCTCTCTGCAGCACAGGAATAAATATACCTCTTCTAAGAATCCTTTCTAACCCAAAGGACACTGCATTTTACTTTGTATTCTCCTTTTTTGTATTGATAGCTGAAAGACTATAATCCCATTTGCTTTCCATCACTTCTAAGTATGCACAAATTAATGGTATTAACTCACTGTCAGCTTCTGCTAAGTTTTATATAATTATTTCCCTTATCTGCTTTCATATCGTCCTTTAATTTTATTAGCTTGTACTTTATGTAGTTTTGAAAATCACCTTAAATTTTTTTTGGAAATTTTTTTTTTTATTTAAAGGAATTATGGTAGGTTAAGGAAGGATGTTTTCCTTTAATACAAGGATGGATGATATAGACTAACAGAAGAGAATTGCCCAAAGCAAGTATAAAAAGAAAAAAAAAAAGACAACGTAAAACAGGATCTCAGGTTAAAAGCAACCCATTAGTTTCATTGGTTACAGATCATTCTGGGATAGGGTTTGGCAGCAAGTCTATCTCCTGATATGAGGACATTTCTTTAGCATTAACCATAGATAAGGAGCTCAGGTTGATGAAGGAGAGAGGTCTATTCTTAATACCCCGGATCATTTTAGCAATAAGTGGCAATCCTTAAACTAGACTGAAAATAAAATAGGAGTGGAAGCCCATACTCAAAGAGAGAAGAGAGAAGTACCAAGAACATTATGCAGATCCACTTCTTCTTCCCTGATCCTTTTTTGTTGTTGTTTTACCTTTCCATTTTCCCCCTTACTTACTCCCTACACTTTCTTACAAGCAAAGGGATAAACATCCAACCTGTCTCCTTCTCCAGGAACATTCCCTGTTCAGAACCCGCTCTGGAGCAAGACTGTGTGTTTGAATCCCAACTCCACCACTTTCTAGCCATGTGACTTTGGGCAAGTCATATAACTTGTGTCTTGATTTCTTCATCTGTACCTTCCTCATAAGGCTGTTTGGAGAGTTAAATTAAATGAGTTACTGTGTGTAAAGGCCCTCAATAGAGCTTGATGCACACTTACTGCTAGATACTTACTTATTCGATAAAAATGGGTACTTTGAATGTTGACATCTTTAAGAAGACAGCTAGCTTATTTCAAAATGCATTTGCATTACATTTTCAGGAATATTTTGAAGTACTTTTAATAAGAATTTTCTAGAGAAAATATTGGAGGTTACTTCACCAACATAATTTCTGCTTTACAGAATTGCTAGACAAAACTATCAACTGTCTACCTCAGAGTATTAGCCATCCCCTCCCTCCAAAAAAAAACTCTCTAAAAACTAAAATGAAAACATAAATATTACTGCATGTTGCTTTCATTTGCATATAATTATCAATCTTAATCAAAGATGCGTAGCATTGAGTGGAACTCACTTATACCCTTAAAACCATTCCTCTTAAAAACTGGTGTTTAAATCAAAATAAGGATTCTAAGGATAAGATAGATGAACCTGGAAAGTAAGTGAAATATAAAATGATAATTATTATTATTATTATCATCAATATTCGTGGGAAGATTCTATTATACAGGATACAGGAAAATTTAAGAAGATTAAATACATTCTTACAGACACCTTTAAAGCAATATATTTTCAGCCATATTTTACTGAAATCTAAGTGGATAATGTAGCAAAACTGTATAAAATGATTTTTGTATGCTCGTTATTTTTTGGTTTTCATTATGACTATTGTTTGTAATTATCTGATGTAGAAAAGACTCAATCTTGTGTAACAAAATTTTAAGAAAAGATAGTTGATTTTTTCCTTTAGATTTGGAAGGACTCCAGATTGTAGATGATGGTTGACCTTCATCCTACTTCTTTGGAAATATCATTCCCACACCTCTGACCACTGGCCCATGTTACAAAATCCTGTGTCCACATCTCCCCTCAGTCAAAAGAAACTCTGAAACCTTGACCACTTGGGGGAGAAAAACAGTTAATGTTGGGAAAAGATCTCTAACTACAGTGAAAACAATTCTTTTAAAGAGACCCCCCACACACAGCCTTGTTCAACATAATACACCATTTCTGTACAAAGGGCATAAATAATTCCTGTACATCTAAGGTGCAACTAGCCGGAGTTGCACTCCTCTGGTGCTTCTCCTATTTCTTCTTCCTGCATTCAGATGAGCACAGCCTTATTTCAAATTTTTGAGTCTGTCGTCATTATCTTCACAATAATACCAAATGATTTCTTAATCTGTCCGATGAGGACCTTATAGAAAAAATAAATTAATACAGGCTAAAAAGAAACTTTTTTTTTCCAATCAAGGATTTACCACGTTTGAAAATTCCTTCAAAATGCATTCAAGAAACAACCACTTTGGATTGTATATGTATGAAATTTTATGAATTTAGACAAAATAAGCCTTATTATCTTAGTTACTCTGCTTTGTTTTATCTATATTATCTTCATCCTACATTGACTTTACATATACTAAGCACTGAAATTTATCATTTTAGTACTAAGATAATAGGGACTTCTGTTTTGAAATAAGCAATACGTTTCTTTTATCTGAAGCTTGCTTTATCTATTAGTTAAAACCACACTACCATCAGGACTAATATAGCCCTGATCATCATTGAGCTCTGTTGCCCAGACAGACACCTACCATATCCCTAACCCCAGCAGCCGGTCATCTTAAAAATATGGGCTTTTATATCCAGTGGCTTGAGTATGCCTGGATTATAACAACAGTGATAATTTGTTCACTGTAAAGTGCATAATCGATGGACACAGTTTATGGTAACCTTGGTCACCTTAAAAACAAGATCTTCTTCTCAGTTTTATTTTCCTCCATAGCATTTACCACCACCTAACATACTACATATTCTACTCTTTTCTTACGTATTTTCTTGTACTATATATTCTATTTTCTTTTTTTCTTCTCTCAACTATAATGTAAGCTCCTTGAGCACAAGGTTTATTTTTGAGCTACAAATCTTCAGCTGTCACTGTGGCATGTACTTCCCTGGACAGCACAAGCACAGCGTAACTGAAATGTAACTGATACCCACAAAATTTATACTTTGCCAAGGGAACCATTTCTATCACTGGCAGAAGAAGTGATGAAGTAGTTTCACAAATCACTCCGTTTGGGTCCACATTATAAGCCATATTCAACTCCATCCTTTAATTTAGTTTATAATCTCCCCAAGCTATTTCACTTTTTCTCGTCTCCTTTATGAGCACCCTCAAGCGGTTAATAATTTTATGGTGAGCATTTTTCACAGGGAAACAATAGTACCAAACATTGTATCACTTCTTGATTAGTTAACTGAGCATCTCTGAGGCACCGGCATCTTGGCCTTGGTCTAGACAGGGATTAATAACTTGCTTCCTTTTATACACCCCAAAGCCCTCAAAATTTATTTTTGTCCCTCAGAAATATGAAAGCTTAACGCACTTCATGGAACTATGCTTTTGCTTGCAAATAGGCAAAACCTCAAACTGAAAATCTACATCACAAGACAAGGCCCTGACTTTGTACTTGATAGATCTCTGACACCATTTATTCTATGCTTTACATTAAATTGAAGGACACAACTGGAGCTCGCAAAACAAGGCTAGTCAGCTCAAATGGAAGCAATACATACAGCACTACCTGGTTATTTCTGGAGAAGAGTATAAAATGCATAGATAACACAAGGTTATTCAAAAATTATAATCCCAGTAAAAACCGCTACCATTTTAGGGTGCTTAACATAATGCCAAGCATCATACTGAGAGGTATATATGTGTTCTCTCATTAAACCCTCAGTTTCAGTCTTTGGTTCTATTATTATTCCCAGTTTACAGTTGAGAAAACTGAGGCTTAAAAAGTTAAGTAACCTGCCTGTGGTCATATAAAGTAAGGGCGAAGTGGGGAGCTCAATCTAGATCCCAGTGACTTTGCTCGCTTGGCCTGAGAAAGGATGACACACGGCAAAGATGCGTCCAGCTAAGGACTTCCGGGAATCAACAGCAGCAAGCTATTTAGTCTGCGGCCCGCTCTCAGAACTGGGGTGGGGGAGACCGAAGACACCAGACCACAAAGTGGAGAGATGCACATCTACCAGTAGACGGTGAACAAGTCAGAAGTAGGCAAACTGTCAAATGCTGTTCCTGTGGAAAAGGGGTATTTTTACCTTTTACGGATTGGTCAGGAAGGTGGCCACCATGGTTTCTGCTCAGAGCGTTCTTCAGTGGGGCCTGCTGTAGGAAGGGCAATCTCCTGACAGCCCCCAGCTCTGTACTTTTCCATGCATTACCACATGCACACCAGGCCGGCCGCACTCCCCTGCACCAGCCCCAACCCTCTCATGCCCCACCCTGGCTACTCCCAGCCCACGATCACCGACGGCAGGGTACTTGGGTCAGGCTATTCCTGTCCAACACTTTGGCTTGGAGCCTTCCAATGACGTAATAAGAAATATGTACAGTTATGCTTTGCTTAATGCCAAGGACACATTCTGAGAACTGAGGGGTAGGGAACCTGTGGCCTTGGGGCCACAGGTAGCCTTCTGGATCCTCGAGTGTGGCCTTCTGACCGAACCCGAGTTTATCAAAGGGATTTGTTCTGTTACCGTACTGGATACTGTAGGCAACTGTGACACAACAGTAAGTATCTGTGTATCTAAACATACCCAAAGATACAGTAAAAATGTGATATAGAAGATAAAACTTGGCACATCTGTATCAGGCAATTACTATCACTCTGGAGCTTACACAACTGGGAGTTGCTCTGGGTGAGCCAGTGAGTGAGTGGTGAGTGAAAGTGAAGGCCAGGACACTACTGTACACTACTGTAAGACTTTATAAACACTGCACACTTAGGCTATGTTAAATTTATAAAAATATTTTTCTTTTTTCAATAATAAATTAACCTTAGCTCATTGTAACATTTTTACTTTATAAACTTTTAAATTTTTTTTTTAACTTTCTGACTCTTCTGTAGTAACACTTGGCTTAAAACACAATGACATTGTACAGATGTAGAAAAATGTTTTCTTTATGTTCTTATTCTATAAGCCTTTTTTCTATTTGTAAATTAGAAAATTTGCAAATGCTGTTTTATTTGTAGCTACTTTTTCAGCTTTTTTGCTAAAAGCTAAGACACAAGCACACACATTAGCCTGGCCCTACATAGCGTTAGGAGCATCAATACCACTGTCTTCCACCCCACATCTTGTCCCACTGGAAGGTCTTCAAGGGCATTAACAGGCATGGAGTTGCCATCTCTGATGATAACAATGCCTTCTTCAGCAACACCTCCTGAAGGACCTGCCTGAGGCTGTTTTATAGTTAACTTTTTTTTAGTAAGTAGAAGGAGTACACTCTAATAGCAATTAGGAAGCAGTATAGTAAATACATAACCCAGTAAGATAATTATTTATCATTATGAATTATTATGTACTGTACATAATTGTATGTACTATACTTTTATATGACAAGCAGTGCAATAGGTCTGTTTACACTGGCATCAACATAAACAAGGGAGTAATGCGTTGCACTACTACATTACCACGGCTCTGTCACTAGGCTATACAATCTTATGGGACCACTGTAGTGTATGTGGCCTGCAGCTGATGAAAATGTCATTATGCTGTGCATGACTGTATTTGGTCTCTGCCCCTCTTTCATGGCACACAGCTCCTAAAGCTCTTGGGATCTCCAAAGCTCTGTCTTTTTGTAGGCTAATGAGATGACTGGTAGCTTGAGGCTCCCTGGGTAGCTTCATCATTGGGCTTGTTGCAGGGGAATCAAGTACACGATCAGAGGGTTGGAACTTTCAGCCCCACCCCTCTGGGGAGGTGGAGGATGGAGGGCACTGAAGGTAGACATGATCACCAATGGCCAATGATTTCATCAATCATAATGAAGCTTCCATAAAAACCCAGAAGAAAGAGATTCAGAGAATGTCCAGGTGCAGGGAGGATCACCTGCCTGGACAGGGCTTGGAAATTCTGCACCCCTTCCCCTACAACTTGCCCTGTGCACCTCTTCCATCTGGCTGTTCATTTGGATCCTTGTATAATAAACAGGTAAACATGAGCAAAGCATTTTCCTGAGCTCTGTCTGCCATTCTAACAAATGATCGTCTGAAAAAGAGGGTCATGGAAACCCCCAATCTATACCTGCCAGACATTCTAGAGGTGGGGACTTGCTATTGACACCTGAACGGGGTGGCGATTGTGCCAGACTAAGCCCTTAACCTGTGGAATCTGACTCTACCTGCAGGTAGATAGTGTCAGAATTGAGTTGAATTGTAGGACACCCAATTGGTGTTCTCTGAAGACCTGCTTGGTGTTTGGGAAAAAAAACCAACACATTGTGGTGATGAGAAGTGTGTTGAGTGTTGGGAGTACAGTAGGATAAAGCAGTTTGTTAGTTTATTATTTTTTTCCTACTATTATCCACTTCCCATCAACCCGGGGCTAAGACTTTCTCCCAACTGCATGGCAATGTGCGGCTCTCGCATCCTAATCATCCCTTCACAGGTGGGAGTGGTTTTCCTTCTCCTTTATCCTTTCACATGCATGTCCCCCTGCAAACCCCATAAATCTCTTATACATCTCACCTTGGGGCCTGCTTCTCAACTGACACAGTCAGATTTGCTTGTGAGAATAATAACACTTTTAGAATCTTTGCAGTGTCCAAGATTATCTAATAGAATGCATAATTAATGTCTTGTCTAGTAGAATGCATAATTTATATCTATGTGCATCCTTTTGTTTTTAATAGCTAAACTTGTTCATTCATTTTGGCACATATCCATGTTCATTGTGGGGAAATACAAGTAGGAAATATCTTGTTTCTAAAAAGGCATAAAAGGTGTTTGTACAACAATTTCGTGCACAACTGTACAAAGATGTAGCAGCTAATGCTATTTGAAACAAAAGCATAGATGTTATTTATAAATTTAGATGAAACCACATTTAAAAAATTAATCTTTGTCTGAAAATAGGCATTTTAACTTAGCTTTTGCTACTATAACACACTGAACAGCAGCACATCCATTTTTACTTATTATTCTGAATTAGCTATGCTTTCACATTGATAAACATAGTAAGGTAGGAATAAAAGAGGAAAAGTCTAAAATTTTTCTCCTCATTTCTCAGAAGTAAAGTTGAAATATAATGGAGAGGTTAAATTATCTTCATGACAGCATATTGAGCTTGAAGTTTTAAGGGCTTCTGAGCTAATTCTCTTTCCTCCAAGTCTGCTTTATCATCCCCCAGCGTTTAATTAGAAGCAAGCCTAAATAAAGAAAGAGTATGTTTCATCTTTTTAACTTTCATTGCTTTCTGGAATAGGAATGACTTTCTTTTTAAATATAACTGTCAGATATTAATCTAGAGTTCTGCCACAATTTATACTCCCTTTGGGTAATGAATTTGACATATCCATTAATTCTTTGTTTGCAGATGTCAAGCGATAGACTCTGATTGATACTACATTGTAACACTAAGCTTACATCTTGGTAAAACCTGTTGGTTAGTTACAGCGAAAACTGGTATTGGAAGTACTGGAACATATTTAGTAGCTCAGTGGTTCTTTAGGGAAAGATTTTTAAAACAGGAAACCACCCTTAAAATCTGGGCTTAATGAAGTAATTCATTCCTAGAATTCCTGAGGTCTTTTTCTTACTAGAGTCTCAATTTCCTGTAACTGTCATTGGCCACTTATTGTAAATATCCATGGTTGGGTAATGAGACTAATTGTTAACTGCTTAATAATAAACAATATGAACTTTTTAAAGACACGAATTACAACTGCCTTCTATTATAGGGTCAGTGATTTTTGTTACATTGGTGGGACTCTAAATCAAAGCTAAAATAATCAAATATATGGATTCACAACTATTTCACATGTGGACCTTTTTTCTTTCATGTAGCCTAAATGAGGGTCCAATACAGATTATTTGAATTATAACAATGAATATCAGCTTATATTATGAGAATGGTGTTTATCCATTTCTCATATTATGATATGATAATATATATGATAAGGATAAAGAACATTTTTTTAAAGGATGCACACAATATTTTATGGGTGGTATAATTAAGCAACAATGTAGTATAATGTAAGAACAAATATAGGGGTAGCACAGTCTGTTTAAATTGCATATTTTCTTTAATTTCAAAATATATTACATTTTAATCAGCTTAATAGTAACTATTTAAAAATATAATAAAAGTTATTCTAAAATAGAATATTCAATTTAAAACACAATAGAATCTATGGAAATAACATCAAATATATTATGTGTATGCACATTTTGAATTACTTTATGCATATAGTTTGCATTCAATGATACTTAACTGTAGAATGTATTTTTTAATTTTTTTATTATTTTTTGGATGGGCACTTTCCTATTGGTTATCAAGTTAAATTTATTAAAAAGATATTATTGAAGTTTGAAATCCTTATTCGGTGGAAAACCTGATTAAAGGAAAAAAATATGTTCCAGGCACTGTTTCAAGTGCTCTACATGTTTCATCTGCATGACACCTGTGAAATGAGTACTATTATTATCCCTGGTACACCAGTGAGGAAACTGAGGCACAAGCACTGAAGTGGCCCCACCGTGCCAAGCCAGGATCTGAATCCAACTTCTCAGCTCCAGAACCTCTGTTCTCAACACGCTAACGTGCCAGCCTGCCAAATTCTTGATCTGATTGATCTCTTCTTCCCTAAATACTCATTCTTCGCAATACTCTCGGTATTGTCTGATAAAATTTATAAATTTAATTCTGCAGAATTATAAAAGACAGGCTGTTTCATTTCACTTCAAATTCAAACTTCTGTGGTGTGCTTCGTTGATTCACTGAGTATTTATTAGGCCTATAACAGACAATGCTCAAATGTAAAACTGATATTGTGCCTTGAACACTGGTTTTATATGTTAGTTCATTACTACAATACACAAATGTTCTATTTTATAAGTAATACCTCAATACTTATTTGAGAAAAATGATTTAAAAATTTAAGGAAAGATACCTAATCATATGAAGATAAATTATTAACATCTTATAGTTCTACATGATACAAACTGAATATAAAACCAATGTAGGCATTTACAAGCCTGAGTCACCTGAGATTTGTATAACAACTAGCATGGGCCCCTCATGCATTGCCAGGAAAGTTTATATGCTTTTTTTGTAAAGATGTTTTTAAAGCTAGAGTAATTAATTTTTTAAAAAGTTTTCTAAAATACTCAAAATCACAAGTAGAATAAATACAAACTGACTTTTTATAACCATATTTATTCTGTATACAGATAACACTGTGTAGGAGAGAACATCTCCTATCTGGGCCAGATGAAAGCCAGTCCTAAAATTAACATATTGTAATCCCAGGATTGTTTTAATGATGTGGCAGAAATGGCAAAATTTCATGTTTTTTAATACCATCAACAACCAAGAAGCAATTTATAAAAAAAATACGATAACTAGTGACAAGCTAGAAATCTCTAATTTGATCTACAAATTTTAACACAGCCATATTTTTCATGGAAGCCTCCCTAGGTTTAAAAATGAGTAAGATATAGCTCTTGCCAAGCTGGAGTTTGTAGTCTAGTGGCCGAGAGAGATGAGTAAATAAATCATTAAAATATACTGCGATGAGTCCTGCCCTTGCAGGAAAAGCACAGTGAAAATGGCACTACTGCATAGCATTGGCAAAAGTGCTAAACGATGCAATTTCTCTAGGGGCCCATTTGGCAGTATATTTCAAAAGTATGAAAAATGTGCATACCCAGGAATTCTTCTAGGAATTGTTCCTGCAGAAATAGTTCTAGATGCACCAAAGAATTATTTATAAGGATATTTTCATGCTTTGCCTATAAAAGCAAAATATTTTAAATAGCCTTGATAGCCAACAAAGAAGGAACTATTGCATTAACTATGTTCTATGTCTGTGATGGACTATAAGATCTATAAAGATTTGAAACAGATTTATTTCAGATCTATAAAGATCTGAAAATCACGTTTTCTAAGACTATTTAAAGATGAAAAATGGACAAGATCTAATGGTAAGTGGAAAGGAGAATATAAAAGTATGCAAATCAGTTCCCAAGTTGGTTTTGTTGTTGTTATTGCTTGTTCTTTGGAGGGGAAAGATGGATTTGTATAAAATAAAATTGAAAGGAACTACAGTAAAACACTACTGATATTTATCCCTACTGATATTTATCATAGATTTATGGTTGGTATTTATTTTTACCTTTCTATTCCTATAATTTTCTACAATGTATTTTTGTTACTTTTATAATCAGTTAATAATGTTTTTAAAACAAAAGAAGAGATAACTAAAAATGCTTTGGAGAAAACTTTAGAATAAAGGGAGCATTTGAGATGGGCCACAGAAGGATGACAAGACTCTTACAGGAGGAGGAGGGTCAAAAAGTATTCTTGACAACATGCACAAAAGCGGAGCCTTGAGATGCTGAAGACAAGTGAGATCTATTTGGCTGCAGGAAAAGGGCACAAGATGTATAACTTGCAAAGGTTCCTATATTATTAACCAGCCCAGGACACTCATATTTCTTACATAATTCTAAGTTAACAGAATTTGAGAGCCTGAACTAAGCCCCCAATAATTCACATTGCTTAAGCCCCCAATAATTCACATTGCTTAAGGCTGATTTACAAAAGACACATTTCTTGAGCATTTCTTACATTTTTATTAGCCATCTACCTAACATGTAGCTAAACAGGGACTGGAATTTAGGTTTTCTTATTCTAAACGCATGGCTCTTTCCACTCCACTTTGCAATAATGCCTCTGTATGTTATAATTTTACACACACACACACACACACACACCCCTTAGAAAGTGACAATTCATCCTAAATAGAAAGCTGGTTAAAATGGAGTCTAGTTTAGTAAATACTGTAATTAACTAATTTTTTTCTTATCTTAGTAGCATCTATTCTACTTAATACAAAAGAGAATTTGGAATCAGCTGCAAATTTCACCCTCCCCCACTTTTAGGTACTCAACTTACTTACAGGATGGAGTATGTCGCACACCCTTCTACTTTTAAAGTCTTCTGCAAGCTCATACAACGACCTTTATATTCACCTTGTTTGCAAGTTTAATGTGTGTTACATCATATTGTTCAGGTTTTTGTCCAGCAATTTTCTTTTGTTCTTTTTCTAAATGATCGGCTAAAACACTTTTTTCTTTAAGAAGACCTAGTTGATTACTGCACTATTAAAAACCTAAATAGGGTTAAAAATGCTAAAATCATAGTAATAATTTGTCTGGGGTTTGACCAGATACACTAAATTGAGCTGTCATAAGCCTTCTTAATTTATTTGCACAGCAGAATTGTAAATGCAGCAGAAAACAGCTTACTGTAATGTAAACAGAGCTTTCCATGTACTGCGCACAGGACAAGTTTATTTAATGTAATATATTACACTCACCCATCATTGCTACCTTTCAGTTTATACTTTTATGGTAACAAACGGTTATAATAAACAGAGCCGTTGTGTTAAAATCAAATAGAAGGCTAGGTATTCATTCTCTAGCTGAAAAAAATCTGATATTCCTCAACTTTATACTTTGTAATACTAAAGACACTCAAACCACAGGATTTTCACACCAGAACAGTCCTCAGTTCCTAATATTGATGTATGAAGAGTTTTGGCCTAAACTTTTTATACTTAGCTCACCATCTAGTATCTGTTTTCATGGTTTAGCTGATTTGTAACCCGATTCAAAAAAAAAAAACTATGTGGCTGGAATAAAACTATTTGGGTGCTTTATAGTAGTAAAGATTATTACAAACAATTCTGTCTTCTTTTAAAATCATCTTGTAACTACACGAATATTTCAGTCAAAACGAGAGAAATCTGTTAAAATAGCATTTTGAATGTTATAAGGAACTATTTAATTTTTAGACAACTTAGGGAATTTCTCACACAAGGTAAAACTGGGTTCAGACCTGTTACAAACTTGATTTAGTGCACGTTTTAAAAAATCAGTCATCTTTACCCAAACTTCATAATAAATGTTACATGTTTTTCCTCAATACTTGGCACAATCCTTCACTAAATTTGAGAAATACTTTAATGAAATATATTCTGACTCCATCCTTACATATTAATGATTTGCCAAGCACATGCTACTCTATACAAACTATTTTTAATTAAAGTGAATAATTTAAGTAATCAGTTACAAAAATTTCTAAAGTTTCCAATCCAGACTGTGGAATATATAGACTATTGCATCCGCTTTCAGAACCGACAGTGGAATAGACAGACACCTGATGGGTGTCACCAGATTTAGAAAAGACATGCTAGTTGAGCATTTATTATGCTTTCATTGTTGTTGTTATTTTTATTTTCTAAACATTTTCACATGGTGTCTTGTTTAATCCCCCCAAATTACTTTATAAATTACTGTCTTTAGTTTAAAAAATGAGGACATTGAGGCTTAAGAGAATTTGAATAATTTGCCCAAGATCATGTAACAGTGAAATGGTAGAACCCATACCGGAATCCACGTCTGTCTAACTTTCTAGCCTGAAGTGCATGTTTTGTCAAGCACAAAGTGTCAGATTGGGTTTACACCCAGCAACGTGGCTGGGATGAATCTGGAGCTGAATGATAACACACGAAACCTAGCCCCCAAAATCAAGAACTTATTAAAAGGGACTTGGATGCCAAGACAAATACTAATTTATAGTGTCAATTCCAATGATGCCTTCTTGATAAATGTATGCCAACTTTAAGTCTCTCCTTTCCTATATGGACCAAAAGCTCCTGCTCTAATATTAAGCATTTATGATTTTTGGTTGTTTGTGTTTTCCTGGCACCCAGATTCTTTCGAAGAAAAAAAAAATACGTGCAATTATTTTTTCTCCAGAACTTTGCTTTCTCCCACCCTCTCTCTCCCCAAATTCTTGTGATATTATGAGAAATGTACATAGAAACTAACTTGTATGAGCTACTTTTACTTAATCCTCTCTTTCTATATCTTTTTTATAAAGATTCTTAAGATTTTTCTAAAATAATATTTTTAATATTGAGCAGTCATGAACCCCTGTTACGTTCTCTTTAAAGAAAAATACATTGCCAACTCTAACTTATAAAAATACATTGCCAACTCTAACTTATAAATTATACAGAAAAAAATCAAAGTAAAATAATTTAGTGAATATTTTAAAATGCTAATCAAATTTAAGTTGGTGATGAAACTGATTGCATGCATACATGCTCATGAATTAGATTCTAATTAAATAATATTTATAAAGTATAGAAAAACTGAAAGAAAAAAGTTACTTAAAGACTTGCTACCCAAAGGTGACCACTGAAAACAAAACAAAAATCCTCTTTTTCTGAATATCATTATATTAATGACATTTTACATACATAATTTTTGCATCTTGCTTTCTTTCTTTCTTTCTTTTTTTTTTTTTGAGACAGAGTCTCACTTTGTTGCCCAGACTAGAATGAGTGCTGTGGCGTCAGCCTAGCTCACAGCAACCTCAATCTCCTGGGCTCAAGCGATCCTCCTGCCTCAGCCTCCCGAGTAGCTGGGACTACAGGCATGTGCCACCATGCCCGGCTAATTTTTTCTATATATATTAGTTGGCCAATTAATTTCTTTCTATTTTTATAGTAGAGACGGGGTCTTGCTCTTGCTCAGGCTGGTTTCAAACTCCTGACCTTGAGCAATCTGCCCGCCTGGACCTCCCAGAGTGCTAGGATTACAGGCTTGAGCCACCGCACCTGGCCTGCTTTATTTCTTTGATATTACTTTGTGAACAATTTCCATGCTGCTAAATAAAATTACTAACATCCTTCTAAATGTTCCTATAGAACCACTGTTTACACCTACCCACTGCCCACTTCTAAATGGGTATTTTGGTTGCTCCAATTTGCTCCTACTTTAAATAGTGCTAAAATGGCAATGCACATTGCCTTACCCATACTTAATATTATTTCAGAAGAACAGGCCCTCAAATATAAACTTACACATTGCCAAGTTATTTTCTTCAACACACTGTACTATTGATACTACCATTGGTGGTACATGAGCTAGCCTGTTTCACTGCAAATTGACAAACACTGAAAATGTCAGAAAATTGTGTCTTATTTACCAAGTGAAAAGTTCACTCATGTTGGTTTTAATTGACATTTCTCTGATTACTGTTTAAGTTGTAGTGTTTTTGTTCTTATTTAGACATTTCATTACTATCAATATCTGGTAAATGATTGTTCACCTACATTGATCATTAATCTATGGGGTGCTTATTGATTTCTTAAGAGTTCAATTGATAACCATTATATACTAAAAACCGTTTTACTTTATTTTGCTACAAATTATATTCACAGTTTATTTGACTCCAAATTTGATTTCCTATTCGCTTAAGAATGGTAAATAATGCATTTCTTTGTTATTACTTCTGTTTTGAAGGTTTAGAAAGTACACACCATTTAAAATGTCTGATAATTAACTCAATCTTCTTCTTCTTTTCTTCTTCTTCTTCTCCTTCTTCTTCTTCGTCTTTTTTTTTTTTTTTAATGAATCAGTACCCTCTGTAGTTGGCAGCTTTGCCTTCCTCTCCCACCAGATTGTTCCTTAATGACAGACAGTGTTGTTCATCTCTGGATTCCCTGGTGTCTAATAAATAGCACTCACATTTACTGGCTTTATGAATGGGTGGATGGATGATGAAGGTAGTAATATAGTAACAGCTAATGTTATTTGACCTCTTATTAAGCACTATTCCTAAAACAGTGTTCTAATCACTTTTATAAACATTAACTCATTGATGCACTACATTTTTTATTGTTAACCGCCTTTATATAACAATCTTGGCAAGAGTCAGAAATCCACTTCCTAAGGCCTGCTTTTTTAATGAAGGGGCTTTAGGCAATTTTCAAACTTCTACCCCACATCTTAGAGGATGGCTGCACTGTCTACCAGCAATTATAAAACAGAAGTATCTGAAAAGTTCTATGAAACATTAACGGCATCTTCCATCCACTCCATTTCCTGTGAGTCCTGAAACATGTCTGCCATATAGCTGATCACTCCCTATTAAGTTCCCTGTGTCTTTTTCCCTTCATCAATAAGAAGAAAATAATAATAGAATCTACCTCATGAGGGTGCTATAAAGGGTAAATGGGAAAGTACTTAGGGTAATGCCTGACACCTGGTCAGAGTTCAAAAACCCTCAGCCATTATTATCAACATCATTATTATATTAGACCAGTTAGCATCATCCATGTATTATTCATTCTTTCTCCTCTGCCAAGCTAGACAAGTTTCTGGAAAAAATTATTTCATAGCTGCATGGTTCAACTTCCCCAATTTTCACATATTCTTCCACGTTACAACTGGATTACTACTCATTAATATAGTTTCTCCAATGTCAATGATCTCCTTGTCACCAAATCCAATGGTCTCCCGCACAAAAGGAAATCATCACCGATCACATCAAACCTGCTCATCCCTCTATTTTCCCTGTCACTACTGTCATAGTCCTCAGGACCGCTTGTGTTCTTTCTCTTGCCGCCTGCCCTGACTGGCAAATAATCATCAGATCCAGTCCTTCTACTGTAGGGACATTCTCCTTTTCCTCTCTACGCTCTTGGTTCATGCCATTTCTCTGGGCCACTAAGAAACATACAATATTCTCTGGTCTTTTTTATTTGTTTAGTTTCTTCATCTCATACCTTTTATATACTTTTGTCAGAGTTGTTATTCTGATTATATCATCCAATTCCCACCCCCCTCTCCCGCCCTAAATTCCCTCCATTCCTTTCTGTTCATACTTGGCCTCTCTCCTTGACAAAGTCCTACCCATCTTCCAGATCCCAGCTCCTCTGGCAGGGCCTCAAATGGTCTTTCCTCTTCCCTCCAGCACGAATTAATTGCTTCCTCTTTTATAAATAATCCCTAGTATTTTATATACTCTTCAATTTATTCACAACATTCTTCTTTATTACAGTTGTGTATGATATATCTGTCTCTCCTATCATATCGTAAAATATCTTGTTTATCTTCGTGTGACCCACGGTGCCCAGTAGAGTATGTGTGTTATTTAACTCTTTCAGACCTTTACATTTTCTTCTTTTTTAAGAGAGGAAGCAATTTAAAATATATAGACACAGTTGAAATATAGTGGCCTTTCATATGTTCCCTGGCACATAGCAACTGCGTGACTCTTACGGAAAGACCCAGAGCCAGGCCAGGCTAAGGTGCTTTATGCATCAGCAAAGCCGAATCCTAACAACTAAGCGGAGAGGTTCTGGAAAGACCCGAGATGACATATCGCATGCCTGGCCAGCTGTGCGGCTCCAGTACTCAAAAATCACAGCTGCAATTGTTAAAAGCAAACATCTCACAAGCATTAACTAAGACAATAAATGCAGAAGGACTCTGAAAACCTTAAACTATGAAAACATGTTTCACACAAATGAGCCCAAGTGATATAATTGGGAGAAGGAAGATCTCAATGAAAGCTTGTGGAATTGAATCCTCTTTCACTTCTTTCAAATTCTCTCTGATGAATGAGGTTTCACTCAACTATTCTGAGGATATCTAGCCTTTGAGGAGTTAAAATATTATACTGACTAATGCTAAAATGAAGAAAAGTATTTTCCTTAAGATTTTCATTTCCTAAGCGTTTCTTCAGATTCTTCATTAAAGTAAGCACTTTCCGACAAAATACTCTGGATTTATTATACACAGCTTTCAATGTCAAAGGCACCTCAAACAGCCGGAAAAATCTTATCCTAGCAGCAGTTTTTCTTCACAGACACTTTGATGTGATCTCTGCAATTCCAACTTCATCTGTGCTTACATAAATGTGGTCCAGTTTTGACGTTCTCATAATTATTTATTTAGAGGAATTGATATCCATTTTATGTTCATGACAGCACAAAGAGAAACTTTCCTTAGAAAAGTTCAGAAAACCAAAGTAAGAAATACTTATTTTAATACCATATCGGGAGACTTATAATCAAAGACAAATCATAATATCATCAGATTATTCTCAGGCACACATGACTATCGCATAAATGACTTTCATCCTCTATGAACACCAAAAGCTGTAATCACACATGAAAGGAGTAAAAGATCGTAAACTTACTTCAAATATTTCCATATGAGAACAATTACCTCACACTTTTGTAATTCACTGTGAAATAAAATAAGCTTTGTTATCGCGCTACAAATTAAATACATAAAACCATCAGGCAGTAACACTTTGGGCAAGCAAATAAAAATGTTGAGGATAGGTGGATCTATTAAATTAAAATTGGTATTTTATCCTTAGTTATAAATACATTTATTGAAATTTCAGACTTAATTAAATTGCTTGTTATTGTTCCTTCTACCCTGCAACCCAAAGACACGTGGGTAGTGACAACTAATGTACCCACTGTCGGAAAGAGAAAGGCTCAGTACTGAGAATTCGCCAGAAAAGTACCTCTTAGTATGAGATAAGCATTTTGTCTCTCCTAGCAAATCTTTTGACTATCTGAGAATTTGTAAATATCTGCCACTTCTAGACCCCTTGTAAACTCAAAAATAAAACTTGTGTCATAAATTTAACCAACTTTGTAAAATGCCCTGCTTATTTTTTTCCTTCTCTAATCATAATGAAAGAGTGAGAGCATGCTCTCTCAGAGCAACTTCAAAGGGACCCATCCAAATTCCCTATTTATGCTTCAAATTCCCATTGGCAGAGTAAAGATTTTTGAACATGAAAAGAAAAAAAAAAGTTTTCTCTACCTATGCATGCATCAAGAACTAACATGTATTTATTTATTATTATTATTTTTAAAAATTTCAGAATATTACGGGGGTGCAAATACTTGGGTTACATATATTGTCTTTGCACCACACTGGTCAGACCTACTAGCATGCCAGACCCCCAGACATCACGCACTGCACCCACAGGTGTGAATTTACCCATCCCTTCCTTCCTCCCCCCTCCCACCTGCCCAACACTCTATGAATGTTACTTCCATAAGTAACGTAAGTATTGACCAATTAGTACCAAGTTAATGGTGAGTATATGTGGTGCTTGTTTTTCCCTTCTGGTGATATTTCACTTCAAAGAATGGGCTCCAGCTCCAGCCAGGATAATACAAGAGGTGCTAGTTCACCTTTGTTTCTAAAGAACTAACATGTATTTGAACTGCCTTTAATGCCCCATGACAACCAGTCTTGGACAACCTGATATTGAACCATAAGCATTTGAGAAAACATGCACATTATATACATTTTGAAAATTAATACATGGGCTATCCCTTTTTTAGGTAGACAATGAAATTGAAATAACATTGGACGCTGAAAACAGAAATGATATATTTGGAGTTTTATCTTAATTTCTCTTAAACATTGATTTGCTATCAAAGATTTTAAAATCTTTCATCTGTGCTTGGAAAAGTGAGAAAATAGTTCAGCTGATGAGCAGTGTACGGATTCTCACACACACAAACATCTGTATAACAAATTGGTCATGGCAAGAATTGAAGGAGAGTTTTGTTTCATATAAAATTATTAGCTACAACTATAAAAAGTAAGCAACAGTATTAACCACCTAGGAAAGCCTTTCCCAGTCTCCCCGAAAGGACTTCTTTGAAAGAATTTTCATTGTTTTATTTTATCATGGGTCGGAAACAACATTTACATGTCTACGGACCGTTTCCAAATCTGCTGACAGCTGGTTTTGTCCATACTTTGCTACGTTTGAACAAAGCCAGTCTACTGGTTGGCAGACAGATGTGCCAACTATAAATCTGTTAATTCCTGGACCCTCCACTTGTAGATACAATTCTGCTCAAATTTGGAGAAATACCGCAGCTCTGAGAGAGAAATGAAGCAATGGAAATGCCAACTCACCCTCTGACTTTTTATAGGGACAAGAGATTTTAAAAACATTTTATTAATAGTAGATACTGATGAAAGGTACAATTGTCTAAGACCTTACTTAGAACAGCACAGAAAAGCATGAGAACCAGCTCCAATTTAGGTAACAACTGTGTTACTTAATTTTTTATTTTTTCTTACTTTTGCTTAACTCATACAGGAACCAACAGCTCTAGTAATTTTTCCAATTATGTATGTTCCTTCCCATTTTTTTTTTCCTTTTCAGATTTATCAGCAAATAGTGATGTGTACTGAAAATAACAGTCAATAGTTTTGGGAAACTTTACAAACTCTTCCACTAGTTAATAATCACAATCAGGAAAATCAGTTTTTTGCTTATTTTTCCACTTCTGCCCTCAGTATGCTGGTTTATGGATTTAACTGTCAACACTAAGAGTACTAAGCAATCAAAAGACTGTCAAAGTGAAACACCATGCAAAGTAAAGTGTGACATACAAACAGAATAAACGTAAATTCAGTCACCCCAGGGAGATCGAGCTGTTTATAGAGTTTAACCATGAAGATGCTCAAGTTAATGTTGCAGGTTTCCAGACAAGGATTAAGTTAAGAAATAATTTTATTAGTTACAATTTTGGGGTTGTACCATTTTAGCTTTATTATAAAGGATACATTTGTTAATTGGTGGAAGAACAACAGAGCACTGAGCCCAGTTCTCTAACAAAAAGTAATTCACTCGACCGATGTTGAGTATCTACTGTGAGACAGGATACTTTAAGAGAGACCAAAATAAACATCATTTTAATGATAAATATGCTCTATATTCCTCTAAATTCCAAACTGGAACAAATGAACACTTGCATATAGAGTCAGCCCTGCCCTTAATTCTCCTAAATGGGATAACGTGCATATTACACAAGACCAGCAGCTCAGTCTCCAGACTGCATTTTCTGGTCTCTTGTCTTCTTTTTGCTTTTCTTTGTGACTCACTTCCAAGACCTACCTTCTGTACTTTTGGCTTATATATAAAGTTATCAGGCTCATGCCCCCAAATTACTGTCCCCATAGAGAGGTTCTTAAACTTCCTTATATCAACCATCTTATTTGCACACAAATTACTTCCTATAATCTAATAACGTGACGCTGCGCCCTAAAAAAAAGGCACGATGCCTGCCTGTTCCTCCCTACTGAACCTTCTCTGTCCCGACAGCCCCACCCCGTGTCCTGACATGTCCAGTCTAC
The DNA here is from genome assembly GCF_040939455.1 of Microcebus murinus. Taxonomy (NCBI): domain Eukaryota; kingdom Metazoa; phylum Chordata; class Mammalia; order Primates; family Cheirogaleidae; genus Microcebus; species Microcebus murinus. The sequence continues at coordinate 46,788,578 of NC_134122.1, read as the reverse complement.
ATCACTCAGGTGTTAAGGTGCAATGACCACAATAAATCACAATAAACCAACAAGAGCTAAATTTAAAGGAGCTTTAATAACTTGTACTTAATGATCAATTTTTAGTATTAATAGTATGTTGTTTCATTACATTCTCCATTATTCTTGGAAAAACTAACAAATAATTAGGATCTGTGCAATAAGCCCTTTCTTATCCTTCTTTGACCCAATTTCAATCCCTCACTTTCATTACCCTTACCTAGTCCCTGGTGCTGCCAAATAGCAGTCCAAAGTGCTGACTCCAGCCCCTCGTATACCTGTCCTCAAAAATACCATGAATTCTATTAGTGCCTCCCTTTCTTCCATTCCGTTTACATTGTCCCATGTAGGACTAAATATAGAATCTAAGACATGCTAGTGTGATTACTATTATTGTAAGCAGAGCTATTCAGATTTAGGTGTCCGGGGACAGTTACTATCTTGACCTCACCACATAGGATAGATATTCCAGGGTTTCCAATACTACACAAACTTAAGGAGCATGTTTCAAAACATGCTCCTTAAAAAAACAGGTATTTTTCCTGACCACTCTCTAGAGGCCTTCAGAGAAACTGCTGGTCAACTCAAAGCACAGTGTGCCTTTTCAGTACCTGCCACTACATGACCTGAGCTATAGATTTGCAAACTAAGTTAGCCGAGAGAAGACACTGCAGCAACTATTTGAGAAATTAGATATGAAGTTAGGTCTACCTTATACAGCTATCTGGGAGAGAGGTTATTATGTTCACGAAGGAAACTTCAGTTTGGATTGTACTTTGAGTCCATATGAAACATTTCTTTTGTCTCCAGAGTCCCTAAGACATCTTAATTTGGTTTTTTATTCTTTCATAACAGGTATACATTTGGGCAACGTTTTGCTTATGTAATATGACAATTCTGGAACAGGTTTCAGAAGCACATCACTACTGAAAAATAGTGCACTGAAAAATAGCTGTGTTTTTCTTAGGTTGGACACATAATCATAAAGCCTCAATGCTCTTTAAAAGGCATTTACATCTTTATTTATTTATTTTTTTATTTTTTAAAGGCTGGTCAAGTGAAGCAGCGGGAGTGGAGAAGGAACAAAGGAATCTGTAACTGATTGTGATCAATTAGTTGTAAACACCACTGCACTCAGACCAGCTGGGATTCATACCTTTATAAAAGTAAGCATCATCTCCTCTAACAGATAGATCTTTTAAAGCCTTTGTAGCCCGTGAAATTTTCCCAAATCTCAAAAATAATGGCACAACAGTCCCGTTAAGTTCAAAGTAACAATAGTTCTCACTGTGACTCCATATCACAAGGATAATCTACAGGAAGGAAATTATATGACAAGCTGTGGTGTTATCAAAGCAAAATATAGAAAGGGACTTCGTCAGGGTCAACATGTCAAGATAAAGCAGAGAAATGTCAAATAGACATGCTCATGCCCTATTTAACTTTACTAGTTAATTTTATCAAGTGTAACTCCATTTTCAGTTGGATGTGGGTTTGAAATCAAACACTGAGCTATCTTTGCATGAATGTCTGTGTATGTGCATGTGTGTGTGTCAAAATTATCACTGTTTATAGATAACATTTAAGTTCTATATCCCAATACTTTAGCTATAGCTTTAGGGAACAAATCTTTCTTAATTATTAAGAAAGATTTTTCCTAGGGTGGAAATAAGTATAAATGTACTTAAAATATAAGGAAGGATCATTTAAGGTGAGAATATTAGTATTACTGTTTCATTATGTCTTAAAATGTAATGTGGTTATGGCTGAAGGAGAAATTCAGTGAACAAGAAATCATTAATGAGCTTTATTTTTTTTAAGACTAGTCAAGTATATTAGTGAGAAGGGGGGGAAGAGTAGAACAAGGAGTTCAATCTGTAACTCACCGTAAACAATCCAGTGAGATAATTCACTACCTTTGGACCAGCCGATGAACTTTAAATCATATGGTTTGGGGCTGGGCACTGTGGTTCATGACTATAATCCTAGCACTTTGGGAGGCTGAGGTAAGAGGATTGCTTGAGGCCAGAGTTTGAAATCAGCCTGCACCAAAAGTGAGACCCCGTCTACACAAAAAATAGGAAAAATAGCCACATGTGGTGGTGCATGCCTATAGTCCTAGCTACTTGGGAGGCTGAGACAGGAGGATCAATTGAGCCCAGGAGTTTGAGGTTGCAGTGAGCTATGATGATGCCACTGCACTCTAGCCAGAGTGACAGACGGAGACCCTGTGTCAAAAAAAAAAAAAAAGAATTCTATGCTCTTATCTGCCTTTCTATTCTAGACAACCTTTAGCGTGTGATTCCTCCATTCCCTATAACCATTATCCCAGGAAAGATCACAGTCACCCACTAGGCAAAGCATTGGGAACATAATAAGGCCTCAGAAATTTGCAAGAAGAATTCAAAAGTGCTTGTGGGGTATTTTTTGTTTTGTTTTGTTTTATCTTTTCAATGACATCTGGTGTCAGATTTCAGACTCATATTCCGAGTTGTTTTGGTGAACCTTTTGGCCTCTCATCATTACTGTGCCCATTTCCCTCTTCCTGTCCTTCAACAGTGCGCACAGCCCCAGTAAGCAAGCCTTTCTTGCCATCACAACCCCCGAATTCACCAATACCACTGAGGGAGCAGCCCCTTTCCCAGAGGAGTCAGTGGCAGAATTTCAAAGCTCTGAAAGAAACAACAATGGCATCAAGAAATATTTAACTGGAATAAAACAATTAAAAATTTTCATTACCCACTAGATTGTAAACAGCATAGGGTCACTTATTTCTGACAAAAGAGTTGCTGCATGAGATATGGTAAGGTACCACAGGCTTAGTGAGCCATTCATCTGCTGGCCTCGGACTGGAAATCTCATTGGAGGACACTTCATTGGGAGCATCCTTAATGATGAGGTCAAACAAAAGATGGGTACACAAAAGCATAAGTCCTGATAAAGAAGGAATGATAGCATTAATCTAGTTAGGGTTTTATCCGGGAGGGGTGCTGAGGAAAAGAACAGGGCACGAAGATAAAACCCTGCATGGGCATGTTTGCCCTGGAAGAGGTAGCTGTCAGTCACCCTGAGGTTTTGGAATGCAAAGCATTTGAAGGTAGGAGGTTACAAGAAACACCATTCAGAAAAAGTATCTGAGCACGGTTGGTTAATGAATGCGAGAGAAATTCATAAAGCTTCCCCACTTTCAATCAAGATAAGGGCAAGAGACTATCCCCTGGCTGTTTCCACCAGGTTGGTGAGGTAGATGAACGAATACAGCAGGAGCTACAAAGGGGCAAATAAAACTTGTGTTATCTCCGGACTGCACACATACGCGCTGCCACCATGGAAATGCTAAGGTGGTAGGTGACGCCAGACCGCTCATTTTGTAATGGTCTAGTAGGACACTCAGCCCTCTCCACTTACAGGACAGCAGGCATCCACCCTTCAGTCCCTGCTCCGCAACGCTTGGCACTAGCTGGATACCTCCAGATTCCAAGCAGGTTATATTCCTTCAACTCCCCAGCTCAGAAACGACTTGACTGGCCCAAAGTGGTACCTTTTCAACTAAATGTTTACAATCTGCTGGAAAACTTCGGGAAAAGTCTCCATAAAGAAACTTTACACCTTTTAAAGTACTAAACTAAATAGCAGTAAGGTTTGTCTCCCTTTCTTATGTGCCCCACACACATGCACAAGTACATTTATACAGACACAAATTCATTTTTAAAATATTTGTCTCATAATCCAATATTAAAGTATCTTCTAAAACTATTTTTAAAAATACACATATCTTTAATTCTTAAGAGAAAAATGTAATCCTCCTAATAATGCCTTATCTATAGCCCTAACAGTGCATACTATTACACTATGGAAAGGAAAGAAAAAAAAAGTAGCATAAAATACTTTTCCAGGAAAATCAAATGTTCAAATTTGAGTTCAAAATTAAATCTTTAATTTTACAAATTAAATTTATAAACATGGTAGAATTCACTACCACTAGGACACTCTTTCTGTAAAGCATAGGAAACACTGAGTATATTTTTATAAGTATGGACACTTACCAAAAAGAAGCATAAAACTTCCAAATGCCAAGCCTGCGTCACATCTTGATTTGGAGGAAAAGCTGCAAGCCCAGGCATGCATTCACTTCTTTATTCAGTATTTCCTTGGGATAACATCAAGTGACAATCCCCCCAATGGTAGTGGGAGAGTTTTTTTTACTGCACTCTTAAAAGCAGCATTACTAACTAGTCTTTCTAAAACTTCTGAAAAATGACATAACTTCATATAATCTTCTTTACTACAAGTTTTCTTAAATATTTATCAATAGAAAGAAAATGGGAACAATGCTGACATCCATAGGCAGCTGATTCTTACAATGAAGTTATGAAGCAATTGGCTGCATGAGAAGAAAAGAACCTCTCGAGGACTTCTGCAGGTGGCCTGCTTCCCTTTCCATAAGCCAGTGATTTGGAAATCTCAAATTCCCAACCAGAACGCCCATTATCGTTTCCTTTCAGAGAAATTACAATCCCCCCGATTTAATCTCAATTCTTTCTGTCCCTTTTTCCTTGATTCTTCTGCGCTGTCTCTTTCTCACTCTCTAGTAAATATTATATGCTAGAACATAAATTCATGTATGCAGGGATTTTTGTCTTGCAAGTACTTAAATGTCTGGTGCATAGTAGGTGCCCAATAAATATTTATTGAATCGAATTGAATATGCCCATCACTGGGAAGAGAGTGATAAATAAGACACAGTTCCTGCTCTCAAGGCAGCCACTATGTGAGGAAACCAGCAAGGTTATCATGTAAACATATGCCTCAATTATAGAAGGCATGTACAAAATGTTCTTGGAAGACCAACAGCCAGCACAGCAACACCACTCCTATATAGATAGAGTGTCTTGGGAAATATCCTAGGGAAGATGTTTATCTTGAGTTATGAAAGAGGTGTAGGCATTAGTTAAACAAATGAGGCAAGAAAGGGCCTTTCAGGTAGAAGCAAACAGGACATGTAAAGACATGGAGTAGGAGATCAAAACCCATTGCCTGGGGGACTACAGAGAGACTTGCTGAGAGATGAGGGTACAGAAGTCACCAGGCATAAGGGCAAAAGTGTAACTGAGGGAAACCTTCTAAGAATTTCCAACGAGACAGTAATCTGATCTAGATTGTGAGCCTCAAAAGAGAGTTCTGAGGTCGTGGGAAGGACTGCGGCCAGATTAAGGATTAATTGCATTTGTTTAGGCAAAAAAATGAGAAAAGCCTGAACTAAGGCAATAAAGGTGCTTTGGAAGCAAAGGGAGTGAATAAAAGAGCTATTTAAGGAGGCAGACTTGGCCTGGCTGAATGACTGTTTAGAAGGAGGCAGTCAGAGCAAAACAGGGGTATTTAGGCTCCATGTGAGTTTTTCCAATGGGGCCACTGAGGCTCTCTGAAACCAAAGATAATGAATAGGAGCGTATACTTTATAGTCTTAATATTAAGAATTTAACATCTAATATGAGAATACTATCCTATTCTTAAAATAGGGTAGCAATATTTTTAAAAATATATAGGTTCTGCTATTTGGGGAGCAGTCAGCGTGGGTCATGAGTTTGACCTTGGGATTTAGGGTATCTGATGGAGAGATGTGGCGGGATAGCTGGAAATACAGGTAAACAGGCTGAGCTGGATGGAAACCACGTGAGGTTATGGCTGAAGTCATGGTGGATAAAGTCAACACTCGGGATAAGCTATCCCAGAGAGACAGAGAGAGAGAGAGAATAAAAGAAAGGACAGAATGCAATAAATAACTGTTGAATTAATGAGAGGACCAAAAACACCATCCTGGAAAATCTCGGTATTCAAAAATAAAATAAAAGAGCCTATGGGAAGAAGCTCAGAAAGTGATACTTGTGTGTTATTTAATAGACCCTTATGATTTTTAGATAGAAAATGCATTAGACTGAATGGTTTCTCTTTCGATTTTGAAGTACCAAAGAAAGCTCAATCTTCTCTGTAAATTACATTAGTAAACAATACCGTCATTGTCTTTTGTAAATTCCTCCATCTTGCTAGTTATCACAATGCATTTTTATATAATGAACATCAAAGCTAACCTTTCAAAGCAAACAAAGTAGATGTCCTAGCATAGCACTTATAAATGACACATTTGGGAGTCAGTGTAAACTCAGAGCAGTTCACGTTTGCAAAAGCAACACTGCTCACAATATACCTACAGAGCTTTCCCCATTTACTCTCCATGTAACAAATAGCAACAGCACACTGGCAACTAATTAGGTAAGATTAGACACAAATGAAACCCAGATGACTGAAGAGGAGGATCAATATATTTCAATATAAATAGAAAATATGGATTAATTTTCCAATTTATCATGTCAAATCAGCAGGAGCACAGGCTGTCTGATCCAATGCCCCTGAGAAGTCATCAACGAATAACAAGATGTTCCCCAGGATTTTACCAGGCAAAAAGCAAAACGCTTATAGAAATGACTGAGTAGGTAATCACCAAATAAGACCATTTCTACATGGGATTTTGAATTTGAGCCGCTCACCTGTCTTCCTCCTCTGCCCCATCTAGAACCCTGGTGACAGTCATCATCTGCAATCCATCTTAGAGCGACACATTGCGCCTTCACTTCTACTCTCAGATCCAATCCTTCCAGGATGAGGGAGCTGGTCTTAAAGGAAAAAGTGTATTGAGTTATCGACACCTGGGAAGCCTGGGTTCCTAATCTACACCTACAGGCAGGGCCTTGCTGAGGTTTATTTAGTTATTTATTCGTTTATTTTAGCGACAGGGTCTTGTTCTGTCATCCAGGCTGGAGTGGGGTGGAGCCATCATAGCTGCCTGCAACCTCAAATTCCTGCCTCAGCTTCCCAAGTAGATGGGATTACAGGCGCATGTCACCATGCCTGGCTAATTTTTTTATTTTTCAGTTTGCTTTTTTTTTATTATTTTTGTAGAGACAGGGGTCTCCCTATGTTGCTAAGGGTGGTCTCAAACTCCTGGTCTTGAGTGATCCTCCAACTTAGGCCTCCCAAAGTGCCGTGATTACAGGTGTGAGACCCCACACCTCACCTTGCTGGGGTTTTAAAACCTGTCATAATTATGGTTTTAGGACTCTAGCAGATTGACCCTAAACAGAAGATTCCTTGAGTTTGGGGGAAAGAATCTGGATCCAGTAATATGGAAATGGGACTAGTTTAGGATTAGAGTCCAGAAGTTTAGTTAATTAGCATTTCAGATTCCCTAAGGTAGAGAAAGGGTACCCTTGTCAGTCTAATTTCTTCAAAGGGTAGCAAGCACCATTCTTTACTACTTTGTATCTCTCCTAGTCTTCATAAGCACTAATTGAATAAAATTCTTTGTGAAGTACAGAGCATGGGAAAGGTGGGAATCTCCAGGAACTTACACTGATAGTTTTTCTGTTCAAAAAGCAATGTCTGAACTTGAACGCTGGGTTTATTTTTGTTCCAACCTCAGTCCATACTTAGTAAATTTTAGGGATAAAATTTATTTCCTTGTTAGGGAAAAGGCTGTTGTGTCATGTAGAGCCACTGAACCTTGTTAATTTCATTATTTGGTATGCCTAGTTGTATCCTCAGGCATTTTAATTGCTATTTTATAGCCTTTAAAAAACTTTTTCCTGAAAATGAAAATCAATTAAGTAGATTCGATCATCTGTGGAGGATGGATAGAACAAAAAAAACTGTTATGTAATCCTTACGAACCTTATAAATTTATTTTAAGTGGAAAATAAAGAAGTTCACACAGACCTATTATGTTAATTAATTTTACTTCTAATATACACCACAGCATTTTATAGGCATAGTAGATGCCCATAAATATTTCATAAACAAGTGAGTAAATGAATGAATTTCATTAGATTTTTCAATGTGTAGGGATTATGAAAGTCCTACTCTCTCATTCACAGTGGCGTCTGGTTCTGAGTATAACATTGTATGGATCAGAGGCAGAGATTGGTTTAAAAGAAATCCTGATGTCCATTAAAAGTAACAGATGTCATGATTTTCAATATAACATCAATACACTGAAAATGCTTTTATACTATTGACTTGATATTGAAAGTAACAGATCTCCTTAGGTATTGTTCTCCTCTCATACTCTGAAAAATCCTGTCTCACAGTAAATTCACCTACTATAGAAAAATCAATGTACTAGGCAACATTCCAATGCAAATAAAAATGCTAAAAAGAAAACAGCAAAAAGCTAAACTCCAATCAGGCTGTTGAGTTATATAGATATTAATACATATTTTCCCCATATATATGTTTACATATATACAAATATATACACATGCACATGTGATGTCTGCATATATATATATATATATATATATATGGTCTGTGTGTGTATGTACACACACATATATATCAGGAAGAGGAAAAAGAAAACTGTGATTTTAGGTATGGAAACTGCTTTTTAAAATTAGGTCTACCAAGTTTAATGCTTAGGCAGTTATCTATACCAATGTTCAATTGTCACATGAAAACCATACCTAGTCTCTTGTAAATTTCATACCTATTTTGAACAGATTAATAATTTTTAAATGTTTATTAAACTATATGCATTTTGGACATCTATTTAATCTGAAATCAAGTGTAAAAATTTTTTAAATATGTAGTCATAAATTTCACTTATATTTATACAGCACAAAAATATTTAAAAGACTAGGTGTTTATTTACTTAGTCAAATGGTTTTACACAATTTGAGCATTTATTTCATTTAATTTTAATCCAACACTTAATAAATTTAAGATGCATAAAGATGGTAGAATTCATCTGTAGGAAGTTTGGGAAAACATAAATGAATTACCATTGAGACATTAGTGGAGGAAAAACTCCCAAAAATGAAGATGGGCAAAAATGTCAACAGAAGGGAGAAAATAATTAAATGTAAAGAAAAGAAAAATGCAATCAGGCTAACCAAATAAAAATACCAGGCATGAAAAATCAACACATTGTCATCAGTGTAAAAGAGCAAAGCACAGAAAATATGTGCCTCACACATGAGCTTTTCACTGTAAAATACTGAGGAAAATGCTGTGAAATACATTCAATGAGCACAGGTTAATAGCAATTCCATACTGGTTTGATAGCATATGTTACACCAGGTATGACTATTAGATCACAGGCTAGCTCTTCTGATATAGTTGGAAGTATAGTATTATAGTAAATCATGGTTAAATTGAAATGAATCACAGATAATTACTTAAGGATCATGTATTAAAACCTTACTTGCCAGATTCAATTAATATTCAATTCAATAAGTATTTGTCGTCTTAAACTTTGTACTCAGGGCTAATGGGTTTTAAGTCACTTTGTTAACTTCCCTCTTACCCAGAACTATCACTATTTACATTCCAGCAGGCTTAATGATAAAAACCACTAGATTTGCTCAGGCGAAGGAGTTTTCAATCATGAAAAAGCTGAAAAAAATAGAATTCTATTTATTCCAAGGCAAGTTTAAGAATCAGTAATACTACATATTCCTTAAATGGCATCAAGATACAGCTCAAATCTTTTGCTCTTGGACCTAGTAATTTGATTTCAGGAAATCCAAAAATTTCTTGTGGAAATAACCGAAAACTCAGTAGAAAAAATTCTGGGTACCAAGACCTCATATGTATATTTATAAAAATGAAAAATGTCAATCAACATAAATACTCAGTGACAGGGCAAGAGCTAAGAAGACCATCTTAAATCTTTTAGGTAGGCTGTTATTCAGCCACCAAAAATGCTTATAAAGTAATATGGAGATTGCCCACCACATAAAGCTAACAAGGAAACACCATACACAAATAGGTATATAATATGCAGAAAAATGCACATAAGTATAAAAGTCTGGAAAGAAATTTATCTAAGTGATAGATATGAGTATGTTAGGATGTTAACAATTCTGTTGTAGTTGTTTGGTTAACGAAGTTAAATTTTGTAATGGAAAAAAAACTAAGAAGGAAAATGTCACTTTTACTGATCTTTGGTAAGATATCAAGCATTATAAGATGAAACCATTTTCCCTTTCGAGTATTCCCATGACTAAATTTTATTGCATCTATTTTTTATTTCATTTCATTCAACAAACATGTATGGAATGTGTGTTATGTACTGTCCCCTGCCCTATATGCATTTCACTCATACTCCAAAGTGCTGTTCCCCTGACATTCCCTATTAAATACAAAGACTATCTTTTTCCTGTAAAGTATCTCCTATGCTATGATTTCTGACTCCTTGTCACTTCATAGCCTGGTCCTGTCTTGCCCTCTGAAATATCTATTCACTGCACCAGACCAAGACTGGCGTTGCTAATCATTTATGTAAAACAGTCCGCCACCATTTCTGAAACAGAAAATACTGAATCTCTTGCTCTTGCATCTGCTACTGTCAGACCCCAAGAGGACTGCAGAAAGAAGCAGGCTCCTCCCATGACCCTTGCCATCTGCCTCCCTTCCTTGGATAATGTTATGGTGGACTGAAGTTGATGATGGTCCATCTCCTCTCATAAACCTTTCAGAGCTTGTGCTTATAGAGACAGGGTCAGAGACCGGGCAGGAGATGCAGGGACTGAGGTGGAGTCCACGATTTGGGGTGGCAGACTTTCTCCCCTCCTCTTCATGTGCGATGCAAGAATGATGACAATGAGTTTTACAAACCTGTTCCTGTGGCTTCCACCAATTTAATAACGTCATGTGCAAATCATAATACAATATAAAAATAATCACCAAGGACCCTACATGGCTAATTTGCTGGGCACTCTTTGGATTTGTATGATTAGATTTTTATCTTGCATGTGTGAAATTGCTGATTGTTTCCTCTTTCTTAGAACATCCTCTTCTCTTTCAGCAAAACCATTCACTCCTGGTTTTCGTCTAGTCTTTCTGGATGCCACTTCTCGAGCTCCTCCTTCCACCCATCTCTTACAGGTTGGTGCTTCTCAAGGTTCCATCTTGTCTCAGTCTCTTAAGATTGTCATCTCATTGGTCATTTTCCACTTGCCATTCCAAGGCCACTATCCCACTATCCGCCTTTCTCTACCCGGCTCTGGGACCAAGGAGGATGGCCTCTGTGGAGCCTCAGAGCATTTCCTTGCCCTTTGGTTTCATGATGGATTTGGCCAATGAGCGGCCAAAGATCAGAGTGTAGGAACAGAGGGAGATCATAACGTGCACTGCCCAGAGCCCTCTCCTGCTAGGCCACAGTGGGCAGTGCCTGAGTTCCTCTCTCCTACAGCCACATAAAGGATTCAACTTCTGCTTCCCCACATGATGGTAAACATTCCTTCCACTCAACCGTCCAGGCCTAGGAGTGGAAACGGCTCTCTGTGGTTGCTAGTGCCACTGGGTTTCATCATCTCAGTTGGTTTTTCCAAATTCTGCCCACAACTTTTACGAGTAGTCTTATCATCAAATTCTCCTTAATTACCTCATTTGAGTGTGACATCTGCTTCCTGCTGGGATCCTGCCTAACACTCCCGCTTACTCTCACTGAGTTTTAATTACTGCCATATGATAATGACTTTAAATCACTATGGCCCAATCTCTTTCCAATTTTCAAACACGAATTGCTAACCTCCTTCTGAATATTCTCAGACAACTCCAGGTTCTTATGCCCCAAGTGGAGCTCACCTCCTTCACTCACCTCTGCCTGTCCCACCCACACCCCCTTCACCCATTTCTCAGCCTGTATTTAGAAAACAGACAACCATCCACTCGCCTGACAACCTAGAAAATTGCCAATTATCCCCATTCCTTACTGTCTCTCACCTGTTGTCACGTTCTTTTGGTTCTACCTCCTATATAATTCTTAAATGTGTTTTCCCCTCTCCATCAGCATGGCCTGTACTTGAGTTCAGAATCCATCCTCATTTTGTTCTACAGGAACCTCTGTTGTTGTCTCTCACCAAGGCTGTATCCAACTTGAGGAAAGAAACTACCATCTGCTATATACGCCAGTGAGTGCACTGGCTGAATGAGCAACTGAATGAATTAAATGTAAAATGAAGGTGAAAATAACAGAATTGCACTTTTTCTGTAGGTCTTACAAATAGCTCTAGTCACTTCAACCCACATACACACACATGCATGTACACGCGCGCGCGCACACACACACATACACACATGTTCAAGAGCTAATTTAACCCATTTAACCCACTAAGCTTAGTTTGTTTTGTTCTGTTTTGTTTTGTTTTCCCAGGGGCGGAGGAGGGAACTGAAAGCAATGATGAGCTAGAAAATAATTAATGACTGGCTTCAGCAGAGGAGAGCCAAAGCCCTGATTTGTAGCTTCTGCCAATTTCCATGGTGAAAATATTCCCATTATTTCTTACAAGAAAGTCAACACTCATGAATGTGGCCTACAAGGCCCTACGTGAGCTGGCCCCACTGGCTTCTTCCATCGAACATCCCACCACCCACCCTCCTCCCCACTGTCCATGGATTCCTTTTAGGCTGTCGAGTGGAGTCTGCACACACTACGTCTCTTGGTAGGAATGCTCTCGCCTGATTTTGTATAGACTCTGTCTTCCATGACTAGGTCAGGCTGTCTCAGAGCACCCTGGAGCTCTCCTCTGTGGCATTTATCACAGTTACAAATGCGTACTTTCTCTTATGCTATTTGATTAATGCTCCACTCTCTTGCTAGTCTGTACGTCCCAGAGGGAGAGGCTATATCTGTTTTTACTCAAGTGCTTGGCACAAAATAGCTGCTTCATAGGTGTTTGCTGAATGAATGAACAAAATGCCATGTTCATTTCAGTCCCCACGTCTTTAAAGATTGCTCCCATTCCTGAAGTGACCTCACACCCCTGCAACCCCACCACAAATGCAAATCTGTTATGCTATTTCTTTCCATGCCTGGCTCAAAACCCATTGTTTTACTCAACAAATATATATATTTTTTTTAATTATAATGTTCCATATCCTGTGCTAGGGACAAAGACTATATGGGTACATAGGATCTTAGCAGCTTCCACGAAGAATGCCTGTTCCAGCCAGGAGGATACCCTACTAGTTGTCATTCTGTATGCCAGGAGCACTTACAGAGGTACACAACATTGGAGAAATAAATTAGTAAAGAAAGCCTCACAAAGCAATTGGCTTAGATTTTTAGGACTTTCTTCTTTAATGGTTTCCTATTTCTTAGAAAAAATTGTGATGATAGTATGTATTTATTTTAAACCTACTACTTATTGGGCTTCTACTCTACACCAGTCACTCTGATTGAGGCTTTTTGTAAACTGCTAATTTAATCCTACCTCAGAATCTTTTCTGACTTGAAATTTTAGCAACACAGATTTATAATAAAATTCCACCTAAACATATAATGCATGGTTGTTATTTAAATTGTTTCACTTAATGTCTTAGCTTCCCAAAATACTGCTCAAAAGCTGTAATCTGATATTGTATGTTTTTTGCATTCCCCACTCTGCGTCCTTTTCCATAGTGCTGTGCTAGACACAAACAAAGTGGTTAATAGATACCTTTGGATAAATGGAATCCAGGTGGTCTTTGAGTACACGTGGTAGAGAGTTTCTACTCCAATCGAAGTGTTCCACAAACAAGTTATCATCATCCTGAAAGTTTTAACTTCTTAATTGCATATGATTTTCTTTTAAATGCAAAAATATGAGGATCAACACTGCACACCTGCTGTACATATTTTTTTAATGCATGTCCTTAAAAAGACTGAGAAAAAAATGAGAAAGAAAATAAACTTTCTTTAGAATTTCAATCTATGTCCTATGGATTCCCTAGAGACAGACAGCGTGCAGGTGCCTCTGCCATGCTTTACTTCCTTGAGTCTCAGCCACAGCCTCATGACATTGAAATTGACATTGCCATCTCCAAACGATGGATAAGAAAGCAAGGATCAGACAAACTTCATGAAACCTGTACAAGACCAAACAAGACTGGCACCCAGAACATCTGGTCTTTGAAGCCCATCCTCTAATCTCGTATTTCCTTCTATGCAAAACTCCCCAGTGAATTGTTTTATATGATCGCTGCTTTCATGTGCTAGATGGATCTTATTCTTATCAAAGTGCTTCATAAACAAGTAATGATTTTTATAAAAATTTATCTTCTTAAATGCATGAGATTGTCTTATAAACATAAAAATGGGAGGCTTGGCATAGTAAAACTGCAATCCGCATTTTTCCAGTGCTTGCTCTGAAGGCACAAATTAAAATAGGGAAAGGACAAAACATAAAGTAAAAGTAAAAACTACTTATTGACATCCCAGACACTCTCTGAATACATAAACTTGGACAGCCACTCTCTAAAGATTTAAAGGTCTAGAACATTAAGTTACTGCACAGAATAAAACTCTGAAACCTCAGCTGGAATGTGAGCAACAGGAAAAATGTAGTATATGCCCAAATATTGTAAATTCAAAGCTTCCTTATGGTATTGCTTATTCTTGAATTAAGTAAAAGTATTTTGTAATAAGCTAAACTCACCCCCTCCCCTTTTCTTTGCCATAATCAGTAGGCTGTTTCTTGCATCATTTATTATCTCTCGGCTAAGGTGTCCCATGACCCTCGTTTTCCTGTAATGTTATCTGTTATAACTTTAATGGTGACATCATCTTAGGAGGATAATTGCATCTGAGTGCCTTACAATTATTGAATTTTGCACATTCCACAGTGTAATATAAATTATAACCCTCATTCTCAACAAGTTAAAAAAAAAAAAAAGATTTGAGCATCTTCTTTAGCCCAATAAAAAAATCTGGCATCAGTATGATGTGGTTTGGCAAAGAAGACTAGAGACTGTAAAACTAGCCTAATATAGAGAAATGGAGAGATAAAGAGTACATTAGAGATGACGGATTCCACAGCATAAGTTTCACACTGATGGCTGGAATTTCTGAATAAAAGGTTAACACTTAATATTTCCTAAACCATGTTATGGAGGTCAAATCAAGAGTGATAGATCAGTTAATATCTTTACAGAGTAAAGCAGTTATTTTTATAAACAAAAGTCACACTTGCAGAACATACATATTAATAAAAATGGTATATAAAAATAGTTTTAAAAACCAACAGTATTTACTGAGTATTTTAAAAGGGAATTTAATTTTTAAATATAATTGAATGATAAATATTTATTAGCAAAAATGATATGTATGCTTATAAAATCAAATGGAAATGTATACCCCCCCAAGTCATTTTACTCTACTGAAAAGGTCAATGTCCCCAAATAAAAGAACTTAAAACATTATGGCATTTCGTACAAGGGAATCAGAAAATGAAATGGGCAAATGAGGTTCACTACTTATCACTAATGATGCCATATTTCCAAAATAACTGCATATACAACCTGAAAATTAAAAAGTGAAAGAATTTTTCACAAGCATTTTGAACATAGAGCATAACTTGCCATTTTATGACAGCCCAATGTATAGTATATCTTTTAAATATATAATAAATGTTTGATGAATAATTAAAGAAAGGTAGGTTCAGTCTTTAATATTACTATTTATTCACTTTTTCACAAAACTAACTGCCTAGCTTGCCACCTATTTTAGAGGTTTTATGCACTCTTTATAGCCTCCTTTGGCATTTTTCTCCATTAAAAACAAAAATTCTTAAGTAAAATGAAATAACTTACAAGAGATTAAATAAAGTTATGAAATGACCACCAGACCTACAGGTTAAATATGAGAAGAGTGACAGATTTGCATCTGCCCTGGTGTGTCACTGTTTTAATTCATCGTATGCTTACAAAAGTTTAATTTCCTTTTTTTCCCCCCTTAAAACTAATGATATATTGAGGTCAAAGGTACATTTAAACTTTGGACCATCAGGATCAAATTTATGGAAATACAAAAACTGGAAAAGTAGGCATACATTTCTCAGAGGATTTACACTGAAATCAATACCTATCTATTAGTCTTAAAAGATAGAGGCTATTTTTAATAATCTTACTCAGAATGAGGAAAATCTGGAAAAAACCTCCCAAGATTTCTTTTTACGAAACTCCTTTTTAGGTAAAAATGTAAATGTTCCTTAAAGTGTGTCGACACTATTAAGTTTACAAAAACTTAAGGAATGTCTAGCTCAGTGGCTCTCAACCCTACTATGAATCAGAATCCACCGAGGAACTTTCAGATCGATTGAATCAAAATCTCCCAGGTGGAGTCAGGGCATCTGACTTTCTCAGAAGCTCCGTAAGGGGGTTGGGCACTCCAGTGATGAGCCTATTCATTCAGCACGTACCCTCTGGTGCATACGCTGAATGTATTCCTAGGTGAATGTATTCCTATGTGTCTACCACTAAGGCATCGAGACAGCAAAGACGCAGAAACATTAAGTCCTCGTCTTTAAGGAGGGGAAACAGTCGGGTACAATAAAGCAGGGTGAGTGTTAAGATAAAGTACATAACAGAGGAATTTGGAGTAATGAAAAGGAAGCCCAAAAGCAGATGGGGCTAGGAGAGACAGATCAAGTCTCCATAAAGAGAAGCCTTCTAACTCTCCTCCTTAATGGCCCTGGCTAGGACCTCGCTTTAAACCATGTTAGAACTTTCCCTGTGATATGGAGCATACCAGTCTAATTACTAAATTGAATCTGTGTGTGTGACCGGAAGACCAGAAACTCACTGGACAGCTGACTTTTCACACAGGGGCAGGGAAATGATCAGTCTTACTAAGAGGTCAACATGAGAGGATAGAAGGAAGATATAAATAAAATGGCTTTAAACTGGCGCCACACAAGTTGTGCTTGTTCAGATCAATGGTTCCGTAGATAAGCTATTGCAAAATAAGGCCACGAAGAATGATGCAATACACAGGGAAAAAGCTGAAGATATTTTCATTTTGATCTTTATATGCAATAAATTGCTCTTCAATCACATTGTGATGGGTGCATGCTGACATTGCTAACATTTAATTTTACTAAATGCGGGAATATATGAACAAAATGGGCCACCAAATCCCCAAGTGTAAGAGCTTTAATCAAACACAATCTGATTCTTCTTTCTAATTATTATCCTTTAAAATAACAGGTGGATGTACTAAATATCCTTATATGCTCTTTTCCTGTGATGTCCTAACATCGGAATGTAGATCCAACTGTATATACTGTCGCAAACTGAAAGAAAAATCCAAATGTCAAGACAAGTTCTATCGCCACGTGATTAAAGATATGAAAAGCAGAACGCTTCCATCGCGTCTCTTCCAAAATGGTTAATCTGTAAGAAAGGTTGCGTGGGAACCCTCGCCACTAAAATGACCGTAATAAGTAGACTGTACTTACAAAAATCCTGTTGAGTGCTGGACAGCTAAGGTCAGAGCAAGTCAAATCATCAAATTGATTGAGGTGATACTATGGATGATGGAAAGAAGGAATAGATGTGTCTGCCTTCAAAAAGAGACATAGTAACATAGAGATTCACAATATAAGAACCTTTAGACAAGAATATGGCTATTAGTCTTGCTTTCACTCTCTTCCCTCCTACTTTAACTCTGTGTTTCAGACGCACTGGGTTCTTCCCCATCCCCCACCCCTAAATGTGCCTACCAGGGCATCTCAGGACGTCCTCTGTAAACAGTCCCTCTGCTTCTGAGAGCTTGCAGATCCTTCAAGGTCTATTTCAAATGACATGCTCATGGTTAATACACACTGGATTTTCTCTTTCCTTCCAATGAGGCCCCATCCTCTTACTAGAATGAGGTCACCAAGAGTGCCTAGCCATTGGGTGAAGTGGCAGCAAGGGAACCAACCACTCAAATGACTGATGAACGTGGGCACTGCTTTCCTTCCCAGGAGTTACTCTTTGTCCCACTGCAATATCAACAGCCCTTAGGCATTTTCCCCGAAACACAATTTGAGGGCAAAAAGAATACATTCAAACTTTCAGTTCCCTTGGTTTTCTAAGAAGCAAACAGATTTTAAGGAACCGTGCTGTTAATAATGAAAAACGTCAAGGTTTTCAAGAAATTAAAAAGATAACTACAAAAAAAAATTCTCCCCCAAATATGAAAATTGATGGAATCAAAATCACAAAATGCTTCTATGACACAGGTTACAGCCCAAGTAATAGAACACTTTGTGTGCACAGTGTCATGGACCACACACACCGCTGCTGATCCCTTAAGGTGAACGCTGGAAGCTGACTGCCTACCAGTTAGATGTGAGCCTCAGAAATCTTCTGTTTGCTTCCCCATGCAATATTTTTTTTTAATTAAAAAATGTATAAAGCACATCTAAACATTGCTAAAAAGTTATGTTAAAAACTTCATTTTAAGCATCTCGTAGAAATACAGATCTGGCAGCAGAGGGTGGGCATCCTTTGTGGTATTTTTAAGGCAGGCTCAGAGTCAGCAATGCGTGGCCTGCCGCAGGGCAAGCCGCCAGAGCCCCATCCCAGGGGGTCCCAGTGCATCAGCAAGGCCACTGCCTCTCTGCTGCAGGCACTTCTGGTTCAACTCCTGAATGCATGCACGTTTCAGCAAACCGTTATGAAACATTGAGTTAATAGAGCGGTCATTGCAGTCTAGGAAATCTGACACTCAGCTTCATTTCTTATCAAGATGTATTGGCATCTTATCTTACATACTTTCATCTTATCTTGCATAGTTTTATCTCAGAAGCAAATGTTTGGTGATGTTGTATACACAAATTCCACTGAAAAGGGAAAAAAATCTGTTAGAATTGGTTATCTGCTATCAAATAGTTACAACAAAATTTATGACCTGGGCTATTTTTTTTCTTTCATTGTGTTCATTTGTCTAGGACAAAAAGACAAATCTTTTGCTCTACTTTACAAATTGTCTTTAGTTAACAGGGAAACCTATGGAACTCAGAATTAATAAATTAATTCTCAATGTCTAAAATTTTATATTCGGAATAATTTAAAATATGTTTTTAATAGTTAAATCTAACTTCTAACACTAAATCAGAGTCTAAAGATATATACATATGCAGATGTAAAATGTTATGAGAAAAAGCAAAAAATAAAAGAAATTGATTTTAATTTCTCAATATCACCTACTAACTTAAAAACACAATTTATGATGACTATTTAGGATAATAAACATTATCACCATGCACCTATAATT
This sequence comes from Microcebus murinus, assembly GCF_040939455.1. Lineage (NCBI taxonomy): Eukaryota > Metazoa > Chordata > Mammalia > Primates > Cheirogaleidae > Microcebus > Microcebus murinus. The sequence continues at coordinate 46,769,485 of NC_134122.1, read as the reverse complement.
CACTGTTCATCATGAAGTTAGCCTTTCATCAGCTTCTTTGACAATCTGCTGAAATAAAAGATATGCCACCTGGCCACAGGATACAGCAATTCATAAGGGCATGTCAGAATAACTCCTTAAAGAACCAAATGGAACAAGCTCAAAGTTTACCCAGAAGCATAGACCACTTATTCTAAAATATACCATAGTATATATTCCTATGCTATCATGATGTCTATGAATTTCATTTCATGAAGTTTTTCTCCATTCACACATTTTTTTCTTTTAAAAACAGCATGTGTGAGCAATGCATATTCACAGCTGAAATTGTTTTCTTCACATCTTAGAAAGATGATGAAAAGTTCACTTGCATCTTCCTCCCCTAAACTCAGAAGCAGATGGTAAGGCTGATTGCAAAATCACCTAGTCGGTCTGTTGCTAGGTAGCCTCTGATACCATGAGATGCTGTCATTTTCAGGCCTTTTTTATTCATCCTACAAATGGACCCCCGAATTCTCTAGACTTTATAGATTATCCTTCTTGATCCATGAAATTGCCAAGCAATTTTTGCTACCACGTTCCTCCCTGCTGGTTCTCCCACCACTGTCCTCATCAACAATGTCGTGACACACTATTTCATTTTCCTTTTCTGTCCATCTTCATACTTATTGAGAGAGTCGAGGTAACTTACTAGCTGGCAGGGATTTGGGCTTCCAAACCATATTCATTGCTAATCTATTTGGAGAAGAGGAGAGTTATATATAAACCCTTCCTGAAATTTTCCTTGCCTCCCAACCATGGAATGAATCTGAATTCTAAGAACATATTTCTGGTTAAATCTTATCATTTAAACCCTTTCATCTTGACTTAAAAATGAACAGTTCTTGAAATCATTTTCTGAAAAGAAGGAAAATATTAATTGGCAGCAAAAAAAGAAGAAAATAATTCACAACTTTTACTGATATCTCATAGTCATTAGTATACAGACCAATATGTTTTCATCGGAAAGAAGATACAAGTATATTTCATTCTAGTTCATGTTGCTGAATATTATCCTTCAGAACAATAAGATTCAATACAAAGGGAATGGAATGCCTATCAGAAACTCTACTATTCATTCCTGAGAACACTAATATTGTTCTATAGAGAAAATCTCTCTTTTCTCAAGGGGGAAAAATCCTCTACTTTACTAGATAAGACACCCTGCTACAGTAGTTCCTATATTGATAACTTATTGTTTGAATCTAAACTTTAGGGGAAAATCAGTGATCAAACCTGATAAAAATTAGTCCACAAAACTAAGTTACCATTTAATAAAAACCAACCTATAATCATTGGAAAATCTTATGAAATATGGTATGTAAGATTTTATTTTTTTAATAGATTTTAGAATTCATATCAGATTTGGTTTCCCCACAATACTTAATTCTGTTCCTGAAGAGCCTCTTTTATTTATCTTAACAGGTGAGATAAATAAAAGAAGTGAGGCACAATGGCAGGATCCGCTAGCACATATGTATATTTAAGCTCTGCTTTTCTTCCCTTAATTTTTATCTACTTGGGAAATTTATGCCAAACATAGGAATTAAGGATTTCTATATGTCACTGCTTATACTAACAATTCGTTATTTACATAAGACCACTGACTCAGTACCTACATTACATACAGAACATTATTCTCAGTGCATTGGATGATCCTACTTAGATGAATGAACTAACAAATAATTAGAATCATGTTATAAGTCTAACTTTAAAATTGTTTTTTCTCCCGCCAAGCTATTGTTTAAACAATCACCTTGGTCCTTCTTGCTGTAGCTAATTTGCTAATGAAAATTTATTATCCTGGGTGTGTCACAGAAATAAAAATAAAGAATTACACTTTAGATATATTTAGTTGTTCCCTATCTGAATTTGGGTTTCTTAGTTGTTAACAACTTTATATTTTCCTCCAGTTCCTTTTATTTTCCTACTTTTTATATTTCTTTCTGGCCTTAATTTTTCTTAATTTAATGAGTTGTTGATATTATAAGAAAAGCAGAGCTGTTCAGATACAGATCATGCCTAATCATTTTTGTAAATACTAATACTGATATTTTTACCAATCGATTACTTTATATGAAAGAGTAAAACTATGGTTTTCCACAAACTAGTAGTATTTTCAATACTAACCACATGTTCCTTAAGGACAGGGGCTTCCAAGAAACTGACCAAAATACTTTGCATAAAATACATATTCAATTTCTGCTCTATACATTTCATTAATTCTCCTTATTTTCAGCTGGTTTTAATTTAAGGCACTCTATGAAATCACGTGTGCTTTCTATGCTAAACTAGCTTTTGAAAAAGTATGTTATCTGATCTAAAATATTTTGTTTTGTTCCAGATTTCCTACTACCTGCTTTAGGACAAACATAAGGGAGAGGCTGATGTTTGTTTAATGTCATATAACACAGACAAATTGGAAATATTGGAGAATGGTTTGTTCCAAATACCATCAAACTGCTGTAAACACTTGCCTTAGGCAGACACAACCTAAATGAATATTCAAAATTGCTTAGGTTTATTGAAATTAACTGGGGAAGAAATTAACAACTTTTTTTTTTAAAGTAGGCCACTTGTAGCATTCAGTGTAGAAGGATCCTTTTCATTGAAGTTAAAGACAAGCATTTAACTGTCATCAAAGCGTGTGGGCTCAATGCAAAATTAATTGTGAATAGAAAGAAAGCAAAGGAGTAAATGAAAAAAAGAGCAGAGCAGTGACAAGGCGTGCCAATGCCCCAACATCCAGACACAAACACGTTTAGATTCTTAGCTCTACAGACAGCACCTGCTCCTAATGGCAACCTGGGGGTTGCTCCTAAAACTACCATGGATGTGCCACAAATGGCAAGAGCCTAGCATAGTTTAAAATTCAAATTCTTTTCATCAGGAACCTTGATTTCTTTTCAACAAACACCTTACCCTTGGGTTTATATTATTTTGATATTATCTATATGATTTAAAATTATATTATCAACATGATTTTAAAAACCAAAGCACGCATTAACGATGACAACAGAAAAACAATCTGACATTTAGTTCTTTATTTAAAAAATATGTATATGTAAATGTGTGCATCCTTCACACTCTAAAACTATACTAACTTTAAAGTAACATCTAAATCCTATTAACCTTGACTCTTTCCCTTTAATTAAATTAACTAAATAATCTTGATAAGTGAGTTCTCCATTTTAACATAGCCACTCTCTCATTATTTCACATCCCATAGTTTTGTTTAAAATAACATTGAAGGAGTTAACAGAAGCTCATAAAATCTAAGACACTACTAAAAGACACCAATACATAATTTAAATACAGAGTTTGGTCCACTCCTACCTTCATGGAAAATGAGCTTATCTTGCCAGGCACAGAGCGTAGAAAGGTATGGACAGCAGTAGTAAACTAACAAGCCCTGGTTAGATTGGAAACAATTGTCCTTCTCTCCTTCAAGTGATTATCGGCTCTGATTTATCCTTGAAAGAAGTCTGCAGTATAGGGGACCATTAATAATAATTCTAATAATTACGATTATATAATCATCCTGCAAGGTCTTAACTTATTCCACAGTAACCTACCACTCTACTCATATTATCCAATAGAAACATTCCTATGAGGTAGATAAGATAATAAGAGAAATATAAATAGCAATAAATACAGTATATATAATAGCAATAATACCTTTTTTGGGTTTTTACTATGTGCCAAGTTCTACTGCGCTTACACATGTACTCCTTTAACCTTCTTGATGGCCAGCAGAGGCAGGTATAATAATTTTCCTTCATTCTGAAGATAATGAAACTGAGGAACTCTGAAGAAAAGGTACAATGGCGGGGGGAGTAGACTAAAGGAAATCCCAAGACTACAGCTGTATGGCAGGCTTGGAGAGCACATAGTGCTCACTGGGGTGAAGGTTGGATAGCCTATGGAGAAAGGAAGAGACGAAGGAAGGAAGCAAGGGAAGAAAAGGAACACTAGATCTTTAGCAATGGACACCAACCAAAATCAAAATATTGAAATGACAGATAAAGAATTCCAAATATGGATTTATAAGTTCAATGAAATAGAAGAGAAAATGGAAAACCAACATAAAGAAACCACAAAAAAATTCAAGAAATAAATAAAAAATTCACTAAAGAAATTGAATTATTTAAAAAAAAAACAAATAGAAATTCTGGAAATGAAAAATTCATTCAAGGAAATACAAAACACAGTGGAAAATCTTAAGAATAGACTAGACCATGTAGAAGAAAGAATCTCAGAACTTGAAGACAACACCTTCAAATTAAACAAATCAGTCAAAGATAAAGAACAGAGAATTAAGAAGAAGGAACAAAGCTGAGAAGAGATATGGGATTATGTAAAGAGGCAAATATAAGAATAACATACATCCCTGAGAGTGAAGAAGAAATCATTTTTTAATCTGTAAACACACCTAGCACTGGGCCTGTCCCACAGGAGATCCCAGTACATTTTATTTTTTCTCCTTTCCATCTCCAAACCTAATAATAACTGTATGAACCAAAACTAAAGTAATACAAAAGCTTAAAAACCCATTAGTGACACTGGAATGCAACAACGGTGTAAATCATATTTAAAAACAAAACAGAGTGGACAGATCTAGGCAGGACTTTATCTTGACTGTACTTCAGTGATGAAAACAGGCAGATTCTCCAGCTGGAACACAGCAAGTTTAAGGATGCCCATAGCAATGAGGCTGAGAAAAGCAGTTAGAAGCTGGAAGATAAATAAAACCATGCTTATGTATTATTATTTTGCCTTAGAAAAATATATTGATCTTTTGGACTTCTCAGAAACCAAGTATTAAGGGGCAGGTTAGTAGATGTTTTAACGGAAATCCTTCTTTAGGGACAGCAGGCGAGTCAGCTCTGTGGCCAGGTCTGGAAGGACTAGAGGTTCTCAATGGAGAGTTGATGGAGGAAATGTGTGGAGAAGGGACTTTGTTTAAACCAAGGTGCAGCACTTCTCAGGGGAAGAATGCACATGGAAATTGCAGGACTTCGAGGTGTGAGGGGGTAGGGAATCAATGCTCTCCCACCTCAGCCAGAACACTCTGATGGCAGGATGTGTCTTCTGCCCTGGTAAATGACTGATGCATGCATTGTACAGAGATGACATCATCCCCTAGGGCATGAAAATGGGTTCTTAGAGAGTGAAAAACACTTAAGATTTTGCAATGGTTTCTGACACCCCCTAAGTGGCCTTATTATTTGAACAGATATACAGAATATGTATGGCATGAAAATTTCATGATCTGGAGACATGATTAGGAAAAAAGTCTGAAAAGCTCCTTAGTGGGATGATAATAAAAAATATCCAGTTACGAAATACTGGCTTAAGAGAAAATGTAAGAGGAAATATTATGGTTGGAAAAGTGTGGACTGTAAATTGATAAAAATTGAAAAGGCACTCACAATTCTGAGAGCATGAGAGCATTTTATAATTAAAAACCATTTTTTAAATTGATAATGGAAATCTCAATACCATACATCAAAATATTCTTAAAAATGATGGAAAAGAAAAATTTGATATCCTCACAGCAAAATTGCTCTAGTTTCTGTATCATGGATTTTATTTTAACCAAAGATATTCTGTATTCAGGGAATTCCTTATTACCAACCCCAAACATCTCATTACCTTTTAGAGATATAAGTGAAGCTCACAAAAATCCCAAATCCAATTTGACCATGAACTTCCATGTTATTCTAGTAAAATAACCATCCTAAATTTTTAAATACCTGTTTAGAAGTCACACATGTACATGGATGATTTTCTGCTTCAATTCAGAACCCAAAGTTTTCACGTAGATATGGGAGATGGGAAAAATTCAGGCCCAGCTGAAGTCTGTTCAGGCCCTGTCAAAATAGTTTGTAACCTTGATTGTGTGTGTGGGATTTGGTGGCCTCAGTTTTAAAGAAACAATGTCTCTAGCGCGTATCTTCTACCCCACCAACTTCAGATTGAAATTTACAGTTCTAGACTCACCATAATGCTCGTGTCAGTATCCTTCAAATTGGATTATTTATTATATTATAATATTTTTAAAGCTATTTCTCAACAGCAAGAAAATTACCCGATCCATCTAAGTCCCACTAAACTGAAGCACCCAGAGGGCAAGATCCTGTCTTCCTTCCTCCTCACTCTCTCTCCAATATGGAGCAGCATCCTGGCATTGGCATCTGCTCAATAAATATTTGATGAATGAAAAAAAATAAAAGAATACAGTACCTTCAAGTTTGTTTAGCAATATTTCAAGACTTAGATTTTAAAGTTGAAAATTTTAATAAAATATACCATTTAGTTATTTTAAAGAGCCTCAGACTAATTGAATCACTAGAAATCATATTAATCATATTCTAGAAACCAGCCAAGTAATATAAAAAACTAAGTGTCTTGTGACACATCAAAAGCATCCTGGGCCAACATACTTTTGATTACTATCACATTTTACATAGTGGCACATAATATTAATAGCTACTCAACTATTGATTTCCTAAGGTATGCCACTGAAATCCAAATTCAGAAGAGCCCTGCTTCATCTTTCTCTTCCATTTTATGACCTAAGGAATTCCTTTACTTCCTTTTTAATGCATATGCTCATCATAAGCAAGTGAGCATTTCCACAAATTTTTTTTGAAAAATTTGAAATTACCAAGTCCACTCTCTCTTATTTATTTCTAATAGAAAAATAGCATTATTGGAAACAAAGCTAGGAATACTCATGTAAATCTGATTGAATGTGCTAATTTATGTCATTGTTCTTCCAGTGTACCATGTTATAACTTATTGTAAATAACAATATTAGTGGTGATTTTAATGTGAATGTCCAAAAGAAAAGGCCCTGGGTGAAAACAATATAAGACTGGGTTTGTCAGTTGTCCTTTCTGCAATTAAAAAAAAAAAAGTGACCTTGAGTATTCATTTATTCAGATGGAATTGTTTAAAAGCCTATCTTGGGCCAGACAGTGTTCTAGGAACTAGAGATTTAGCAACTTAAAAAACATATCTGTTAAGTCCTTAGTCTCATAGAGCTCATAGTGTAGTGGGTGTTTGCAGTGGGTGTTAAGAGACAATAAGTGAAAAAATAAATATATTATGATGTCAGGCAGTGGCAGATGCTATGAAGAAAAGGACAGCAGATTTAGGAGATGGTGAATGATGGAAGTGATGCACGCTACTTAGATGAAGTGATCACAAAATGTAGCCTGATCAGATGGCATTTGAGGACAGCTCTAAAATAAGTAACGAAGCAAGCTGTATAGATTTCCGGAAAATGAGTGTTCCAAACAGATATAATAGTAAATGCAAAGGTTCTGAGGTGGAGTGTTCTTGGTATACATAAGAAACAGCAAGAAGTTTTCACTTGTAAGGCAAGTTTTTCCTGAATCTTCCACCTTGCATCTATCTCCACCTATTTAAATTTAAAGCTCCCCATTAGTTGAATTTAGGCCAGCTTTTGGTTCTCTAATGGTGACATTAATGGTGATGACAATCCTGGTCTACACATGTGACTTGCCCAATCTAAATTTGGTTTATACTTCATTTTCTTTGCACTTTTCTAACTCATGGTAGATCGAGTGAAGGAATCAGGCTGAAAGGAATTTGGTCCTTTAAAGTATCTCTCTCAAGGGAAATCCCTTAAAGGAAGAAATTCCTGGTAACTCTCCAAAATGATTTGGCTTCCCCACCCTCTGAATCCTAAGAATGACTTGGCTCAGATAACTCTCTTTTACAAGTTGACATATTTGTAGATTATAAACACACATCTAGGGTCAAGATTTTGCTATGAGTTTTTTTATAGCCTTCCTGCACCTAGCTGCCTTATAATGATATTGTCCAAGCTGCTTAGGAAGTCAACATCAGCATCTATAATTGGTGTGGGCTTTGCAGAAATTTATAGTGTCAGTGGGAACTATTTTATAGCTCAGTCTGGTTTGGATTTGGAAAGTACACAATATGGCACCCTGAGTCTTCCGTCTTAGACATGCGGAGTTAGTTATTTATTTGCTGAAAAGAGGATGGGTATACTCCCCATTAGTTGAATTTAGGCCAGCTTTTGGTTCTCTAATGGTGACATTAATGGTGATGACAATCCTGGTCTACACATGTGACTTGCCCAATCTAAATTTGGTTTATACTTCATTTTCTTTGCACTTTTCTAACTCATGGTAGATAGAGTGAAGGAATCAGGCTGAAAGGATCTAGTTTATTTTTTCTTCTGTCATCACAGGAAAATGAAACTTTTGTTTCTCACACACCTGGAAAAGTAGCATACTCCCTGGAGCCACCAGTGCAGTAATCTATATCTCAGTTTGCAAAGCCTAATTTAACTTTTCCATATAAACAAGACACTGGTCAAAGTATACTGGGAGGTCCCTGTTTATCTTCAAAAATTCATGTGACTTTAAAAGAGACTTCTTTCTTGTCCTCCACATGAAAAGGAAAAGAGCACGTAGCCAAATTGAAAAGTAAGTGCCAGGGAGTAAAGAATGGTCTTATTTAAAACATGGAGTTCATGGGACATAACAGCAACTCCTAACTCCTACTCGGGTAAAATTATTATTATTATTATTTTTACATCAAGTGTCATCTTTTTGTTGTTGTTTGGTTTTTTATATATATTTTTTTTATTTTTTTAATTTCAGAATATTACAGGGGTACAAATGTTTTGTTACATGGATTGCTTTTGTAATGCTTGAGTCAGCATTGTAAGTGTGTCCATCACCCAGATACTGTACATTGTACCCTTTAGGTATGATTTCACTCATCTCCTCCACCCACTCCAACCCGCATGATTTCCTTTGAGTTTTACTTCCATCTGTGCATGTGAGTGCTGATCAGTTAGTTCCAATATAATAGTGAGCACATGAGGTGTTTGTTTTTCCATTCTTGCAATAATTCACTTAGGGGAATGGTCTCCAGTTCCATCCAGACTGTTGCAAAAAGTATTAATTCTTTTTGTTTGTTTGAACCTTTCAAAACCTGACCCACTCATTGGACACACAAGTACAGGTGTCTGCCATCTAGTGGCAAAAATCAGTATCAGCACTCTAATTTTTCTAGAAAACGGTCAATATTTTTTTTTTTGAGAAAAAATTAATCTAAGCCTTATCTTTAAGAAGAAAGGCCTAGGGAAGGCCACACATCTAATTGGCCATACTATGCTAATACACTCATCTTCTCTGATCTTGACACCAGGTGAGGGCAGGCCTGCTTAGAAATCCCCTTAGACTGTACCAGTCCAGACTCGGAGGATTTTCAAGAGGATATAAATCCTTAAGGGCGCAGCATCTTGTCCTGCTTATCATCCCTTTATCCCTAGCACTTAGAACCCTGTGTGATACAATTCAGGAACTTAATAAATTTAGTGAGCAAGTGAATAATCAACAGAAGGGCTGGAAATAGACCACACTGTAGGTCACCTGGCTCCAGGGGCTTTGCTATCACAGGAATTTTGGAAATTCTAAGAAACAGAGGGACTGTTAATTTTTTGGGTTTTTTTTAAGTTAATATACTACTTTACATTTAATTTGTGAAAAATCATTAATTGTATGTCATTTTTTTTAATATTTACTCATTTATAGAAGACCTTTATAAAATATCTTTTAATGGATGGGCAAAATCAATCTACGTTCATTTGTTAGAATGTTCATGATGATCAAACTAGTATGCACACAGGCATCAGTTCTAGACTATTTGTATTTGCTTTTTCCTGCTGTTCATATCAATAATATATGTGATGTACTTGCTCAGAAATGTAACCCCTAAATATAGCATTATACACATGCAAAAATATGGTTTGTTTATGATAGCTCCCTGATATAACTCAAGAAACAAACAAAAAAATGCTAAGAACTGCCTAAATTTGAAATAACAGTTTCTGTCTTTACAACACCTTATGAACAATATTAACCATATTTTTTTCCCAAAAAAATATATTTAGATACAGTAGGATACATTTGATGGAAGCAGCTTCATCTTAATTCTCCAATTGAGATCTGAGTTCTTGTTCCATTATGTTTCGGTTCCAGTGGGAAAGAGCACTCTACCCTTTGGAAGCCTGAGAGACACCCCAAATAGAATATGAATCATCTTACTAGATAGAACAGCCTAAGATAATGTACCCCTTTCTCATCCAAGCTATTAATCTATTCAGGAAAAAAAAAGAAAATGTTTCTTTCTCTCTCCCTCTCTCTCTCTTTCCTCCTCCCTCTCTATGAATTTGTGGGTCTTAAAATTTAGCAAACAGAAGTATCATCCAAGGTACAGTATTTATTTAAAATGCAAATTGACGAATGCTGTTTCCATTCTGATTAAGCTGGTCTGGTTTCAATCTCCAAGACTGCATTTTTAGCAGCCATCCCACATGATTTTAGTGCATATCATCCTCAGCCACGGTTTTGGAAACATCACCCAAAATCCCTGTGATGGAAACCTTTCCAGTGGTTGCCAAACTGGCTACTTGATGTAGCTGATGAACAACCAATAATGACTATTTGAAAAACACTAGCAGTTAAAAATTTTCTGGTGAGAACCATAATTTGGAGGATGTTGTCTAAAAAAAAAAAGACCACACCTGTTAACATGTGAGGGTCACCAGCACAACCATTATATCTACACTGGCAATGCTTCAGGCAAGTAAAGTTCTTAATCTCATCTGGGAAAGTTCTAATATGTTCTACATAACACTCATCCAGAACTGATTACTCTTTACAAATGTATAAAGTATTTTGTTATTATCAAGATACACTGAAAGCTTCTAAATCTCAGATTTCTTTTTCTCTCCAAAATGCACAGTAACAGTGAACTCACTCAACAAAAAAAACTTAATGAAAGTCTATTGTGTGTCAAGCAGGCCCTTGGGATGTATCAGTGAATAAGACATAAAAATGTCTGCCTACAGAGGGCCCTAAAGCATCCTTTAATTTAGTGAGATTCTACAAGATATAAAGTCCTGGGGATAGAGAAACAAGTGATAGGTGGCTCCTAGCGACAAGTTCGCAATCTGAAGAAAAAGATCATTAGTTACATAATTTATTCTAACGCAAACAAGTATGGCAAATGTTATGACAGGTATGAGTACGTCACCCCAAAAGAGTGTGGGAATCAAAATGATGTACATCGGCCTCCCCATATTGGCGGGTTCCACATCCATGGATTCAACCAACCCTGGATCAAAAATATTCGATAAAAAATTGCACAGAGTTCCAAAAACCTAACCTTGAATTTATCCCTTTCCCGGTACTAGGCTGAATCCACTCTAATGAAGTGCTATGCAGGCGTTGTATTAGGCATCACAAGTAATTTAGAGACGATTTTAAGTGTATGGGAGACTGAGCATAGGTTGTATGCAAGTACTATGCCGTTTTATAGAAGGGACTTGAGCATCCTCAGTTTGTGGTCTCTGCCAGGGGGGTCCTGGCACCAATCCTCCATGATACTGAGGGATGGCCGTATTTTCGGGAATGCAGGCCTCCTAATATTTGGAGAATTGCCACAGCCAAGCCAGGGACAGCAAACTGCAGGAAGTATGGAGCCTTCATGGAAATCCGGAGGCAGGAGAACAGAGGCACAGCCAAGGAACGTCAAGCAGGCTGATGTGGCCACAATGGCAGGCAGAGGGAGGAAGGAGAGACCGAAATGAAAGTTATGTAGAGGTGACACTGTATATCTCATTATAGAACAAGTAAAATCCAAAAGACCCTGGAAATGGGAGGCATGTTAGAGGCTATCAAAGCTGTGCAAGGGGGAGATGATGGGAAAACCTGTACCAAGAAAGTAGTAGTGGGAACAGGAGGGAAGTAATTAATGAGATATGGCTCAGGAAAATCCAACAGGATTTAGAAACAACATATAAAGAGTGAAGGTATAAAGGAAATAAAAAATTGATCCCCAGTGACTTAGCATGGAAGTACACAGAAACTTAGGCTAGGAGTCTAGAGAGATTCAGGCTTATTAATTTTGTGGCCTTGAGTGTAGCATTTAACTTTTTGGGATCTCAATTTCCTCAAATATAAAATAAGAGACCCAAATTAGCTAATCTCAAATACTACTTTAAAGTCTGCATCTGATCATATTACAAAGGACTTATATACAAGGCAAAGGAAGAGGGACTGATGATGAGGGCTGAAAAGGAGCAATCCAAGTTGAAGAAAGCATGAGAAGTGAGCATCTTATGTACCAAGGAATGAGGGAGAACCAAAGTAGGAGAATGAGTGGAAAGGCTGTGCAGAGAGCACGCTGCAGTTTTAACTTCGGCACTGAGTGTGTTAATGCATAATTGTAGGTGGTCATTTCCACAGAATGATAAGAGGACCACATTTCATAGGATTGCAAAAACAAAGTAGAAAGAAATGGAAGCAGAAAAACAGAGTCAGAGGGAAGAGCACTTTGAAATCAGGAGAAGACAAAACACAGAATGGTAACTTGAAAAATTTCAAGACTAGGAGAAGGTGCTTTAAGCAAAGTCAAATATGCCATAGTCAGAGGAAAGTATCTTACAGAGAGGAAAGCATGGAAATTGCAAGTGGGTGGTGGAAGTTATGAGGGTACAATAGGAAAGTGCTATTGGGCACCGATTTCTGTTCATGCTGAAGCTGGAGAAAGGCCCCACACTGTTTCACCTGGCACAGCCTTCTGACCGAGGGACCAGTTTCTTTATTCAGCTTGGTCTGGTCTTTAAGGCCTGACCATGCCAATCAGTATTTCACCAATGGTTCAAAAAGGGCTAGGTCTGTCCCTAAGACTGTGGAAATATTTCAGTCCCTCCCAGAATCTACTTCCTGATTTTATCTTCAAGCCTAGACCTCTGGATTGTTCTTTTCTTTGCCTGCTTCCCTGCTTCTGATAAGAAAGGCATGCATGTATATTACATAAAAGCCAAGATAGTAAGGCCTGGGTTCATTCGACATTATTAGGTATTTAAGCACGGAAAAATTTCTTAACCTCAGTATGTTTCAGTTTCCTTTTCTGTATATATATACAGAGATAGACAGACAGATGGATAATAACAGTCTCTATTTAAAGAGGGCTGTTGACTGCATGGTACTGGCACAAAAACAGACACACGGACCAACAGAACAGAACAGAGAGCCCAGAAATAAATCCATGCATTTACGGTCAACTGATCTCCAACAAAGGTGCCAAGAACACACAATGCAGAAAGGACAGTCTCTTCAATAAATGCTGTTGGGAAACCTGGATATCCACATGCAGAAAAATGAAATTGGACCCTTATCTCACACCAAATACAAAAATTCAAATCAAAATGAATTAAAGACACATTTAAGCCCTGAAACTATGAAACTACTGTAAGAAAACACTGGGGGGAATGCGTGAGGACACTGGCCCAGGCAAAGACTTTTTGGGTAAAACCTCAAAAAGCAACAATAGACAAATGGGATTACATCAAACTAAAAAGCTTCTGCACAGCCAAGGAAACAATCAAGAGAGTGAAGGGACAACCTGTAGAATGGGAGAAAATATTTGCAAAGTACACATCTGATAAGGGGTTAATATCAAAATATATAAGGAACTCAAACAGCTCAATAGCAAGAAAACAAATAGCTCAATTAAAAACTGAGCAAAGGACATGAAGACATTTCTCAAAAGAAGTCATTCAAATGGAACACTCCTACACTGCTGGTGGGACTGCAAACTAGTTCAACCTCTGTGGAAAACAATATGGAGATACCTTAAAGCAATACAAGTAGATCTACCATTTGATCCAGTAATCCCATTACTCTGCATCTACCCAAAAGATCAAATGAAACTCTACAAAAAAGACACCTGCAATCGAATGTTTATAGCAGCACAATTCACAATTGCAAAGTTGTGGAAACAACACAAGTGCCCATCAATTCATGAGTGGATTAATAAAATGTGGTATATGTATACCATGGAGTTCTATTCAGCTCTAAGAAACAATGGTGATATAGCACCTCTTGTATTTTCCTGGATAGAGCTAGAACCCATACTACTAAGTGAAGTTTCCCAAGAATGGAAAAACAAGCACCACATATACTCACCAGCAAATTGGTATTAACTGATCAGCACCTAAGTGGACACATAGGAATTACATTAATTGGGTATTGAGCAGGTGGGAGGGGAGAGAAGGGGATGGGTATATACACACATAATGAGTGAGATGTGCACCGTCTGGGGGATGGTCATACTTGAAGCTCAGACTTGTGGGGGGAGGGGAAGAAAGGGCATTATTTGAAGCCTTAAAATAAAATGTGTACCCCCATAATATGCCGAAATTAAAAAAAAATATGAAAAAATGCACATCACTAATTATCAGGGAAGTGCAAATTAAAACCACAATAATGTATTATAATAAATCGCCTCATACCTGTTAAAATGACTATTATAAAAAAGATGAAAGATAAACCAGTGTAGGCAAGGATGTAGAGAAAAGGGAACCCTTGCACACTGTTTGTAGGAATGTAAATTAGTATAGCTGTTATGTGTAAAGGTTCCTTAAAAATTAAAAATAGAATTATCCTTTGGTGCAGCATTCCCACTACTGGGTATTTATCCAAAAGAATTAAAATCAGTTTGTCAAAGAGATATCTGCACTCCTATGTTTATTGCAGCACTATTCATAATAGCCAAGATATGGACTCAACCTAAGTATTCATCAACGGATGAATGGATAAAGAAAATGTGGTACACTTACACCATGTAATGCTATTCAGCCTTAAAAAAAACAAGGAAATTCTCCATTTGTGACAACATAGATGGACCTGGAGAACATTCTGTTAAGTGAAATAAGCCAGGCACAAAAAAACTAATACTGCATGTTCTCATTTATATGTGAAATCTAAAATACTAGAACTTATAGAAGCAAAAGGTAGAATGGTAAGTACCAGGGGCTGGGGGAGTGGTTGGGAAGATGTTGATCAAGGGTGTGAAGTTTCAGTTAGATAGGATGAATAAGTGTGGGAGATCTATTTTGCAGCACAGTGATTATGGTTAATAATAATAACCACTTGATGCTGCGTGTGGTTGCTCATGCCTGTAATCCCAGCACTTTGGGAGGCTGAGTCGGTAGAACTGCTTAAGGCCAGGAGTTCGAGATCAGCCTG
Source organism: Microcebus murinus (assembly GCF_040939455.1). Lineage (NCBI taxonomy): Eukaryota > Metazoa > Chordata > Mammalia > Primates > Cheirogaleidae > Microcebus > Microcebus murinus. Next base: position 46,754,360 of record NC_134122.1, on the reverse strand, counting down.
GGCAATATTGCAAGACCCCTATCTCCAAAAGAAAAAAAAAATTAAAAAACAGAGTTGTTGCTTCAGTGATGTATTATCTGAAAATAATGAATCCTTATAAATTATCAGAATTCACCATTATAATCATCATCATCATCACCATCATTACTTTTTCTTGCTTCAGGATATCCTACATTGACTTAAAAATTGCTTCCTTTGCCCATGGTGGTTGCTGGCATTTTCAGACCTCCAAAGATTTGTCTCTTTTGATTCACTTTTAAAGTACGTACTTACTTTTTTTTCTTACCTTAATATTTGAGCATATTTTCATAGGTATCATTTTAGACTGTATATTTCTAAATTATATCCTGCCCACTTCCCAAATAGAATCTGAGAGAGATTATATTAATACTGAAAGTTAAAAAAAAATACTAGAAATAAAAAAGAAGTAATATACTGAAAAACCCAAGCAAAACTGGCTATCATGATTGAATGTCATTTTTAGATTGGAATTTCCCAGTAGCCACTGCAAACTAAAAATAAAGATGGATTAATTTTATTAGCAGGTAATTGCTTGCATTATTCCCAAAGAGGTTCAATTTTCACTTGTACTAAATTCTAAAAGAAATATATAATACCATAAGGAAGACATAGTAACTAAACCATGGACAAGTTTTCAAGGGTTTGAAAGAATATGTAGAAATATTCTTCAGATAATTTCCCTAACCCAGACTGCAGAAGTCTCATACTGTTTCAAAGCTGTAGCCCTTCATTATCTACTGTAAGTTTCTTCTCCCTAAGACACAAACTGTTTTGCTGACAACTCCAGTTTCCTCAAACATAATCCTGCCTTCCCTCCACTCAGGAAAATGGTCTTCCAGAGTTTCACCACAGAACTGATTGTTTTAAAAATGAGAAATACGGCAGCAGTAACAAACATTCGTTATTATTAAGAGTTATCCCTCCCAAATTCCAAGAGAAATATTGATTTTCCCTTTTATAGGGATTTTCCTCCCAACAAATAGCTTATATTGTACCCTCAGTTATTGGCATTCTAAACCATAGCTCATATGATGTTTTATTTTTGTTTTTCATACTGCTTCTCCGTAAATTGTAGTTTTACTAAATATATGAAAATGCTTTGTTAGATCTTTCTTAAAAATTTTCTGTTTTTATTCCAAGTGTACATTCATTCACAAAACAAAAAGTAATACTCCTAAATATTAAAAAGTTATAGATAAATATGCACACATTCAGAATTCAAAATTCTGAATTTAAAGAATTCTTTTCACATTCTAGAGAATGTGAAAGCTCACATTTCAACAGACAATCCAGCAATCTAAGAGTGTATGACATTAAACATGATGGTTTTAATCTAGCGTCAAATATGAATGATCACTCCTCTCCATCAGTCCATCACTCAACGTTAGCCGGAAGGGTTCACAATAGCTTGGGCCTTTTAGAGCAGTATCTGTGCCTTACTCTTATAAATACAAAGTGTCTAGCACAATCCAAGGAGCAGACAAACTGCTGAATAAAGACATGCTTAACTGATCAGAAATTCAAAGCAAACATATTTCTACATTGCTAGACCATTTTAAGCAGATTGATTTTATGCAGTTAAATCAGTCAATCATTTGGAATAAGTTGCAGATTTTAAAAAGAGGAAGGTAGATTTACATTTGAAGTCAAGTTGCAAAAGTCTAATATTGTACCAGTTTTGTACAGAGTCAATGTTAGGATGTGTATAGAAAAATATCAGAGGATTATGCATTAATTTGTTAACCATATTTGGGGAAGCATTGGGTCATGGTGGACTTTTACTTTTGATATTACATATTTCTGTAATGTTTGGATTTTGTATCATACATAATACTATAGTGAGACAACCAGCACAAACACTGTATTTACATATTTTACATGTGGATGTGCATTTTGAGCATTTATGGAGAAGACTCTGTACTAGGTAACTGAGGACACTCAAAGACAAATGAAATATGGCATCTTCAAGAATTTCATAGGTAGGTACTTGAAACAATTTTTGTATACATGCACATATACACACTAAAAAAAAAAAAACAAGAGGGAATATAATCAGTGATAAAACTGAGATTCTGATAAAGTACTAGAAGATTAATTCATAGGGAGAAGTGTCATTTCAAGCAGTCCCTGACAAACTGCCAAAATTCAGACCCCTGAAGATGTGTACCTGCATCAGCAAGTACTCAGGGGGAAGTGAAGGGTGACCTTGAGACTGGAGACTGAATTTAAAAGGTATATCCAAGTCATGGAACAGGATAAGACCACCGAAAAACATTTAGTCATTATTCAATAGGAAATGGAAGGAGATGTCAAGGAAAGTGTTTAAGGGTAAGAGAAAAACTATCAGATTTGGTCTTCAATATGAGTAATCTGGGAATGGTGGCTCGTGCTGGTAATCCTAACACTCTGGGAGGCTGAGGCGAGAGGATCGTTTGAGGCCAAGACTTTAAGACCAGCCTGAGCAAGAGTGAGACCCTGCCTCTACAAAAGCCAGAAAAATTAGCCGTGCACCTCTAGTCCCAGCTCCTTGAAAGGCTGAGGCTGGAGGATCACTGGAGCCCAGGAGTTTGAGGATGCAGTGCACAATCATGACACCACTGTACTCTAACCCAGTCAATGGAGCAAGACCTTGTCTCAAAAATAATGATAATAATGATAATCTGTCTAAAATGTATTAAAAGACCAGAATATATTCTACAAGATCGTCTGGGAAGCTCAGTGCAGTTCAAAAATTCAAATTTAATAATTTATGCATTACCATTAATACACACATGTTCCTATGTTAAGACAAAGAGAAAAGTTTAAAGGTATAACTCTAGGCCTTTCTTCTCAGTGTAGACTGAGCCTAAATGAGCACCGTCTACACCCCCTGGGAGCTTGTTAGAAATGCAAACTCTTAGGCCCCACCGCGGTCCTCACAAATCAGAATCTACATTTTTCCCAAGATCCCTATGTGATTTGGAAGCACATAAAATTGGGAACAGCAATGAATTAAGGTGTTGATAGCAGGAAAAAAAAAAAAAGTAGCCAAGAAGTTTGAGATCTTAGTTGGTTGAATTATTAGAATTTGTTGCCTAGCTAAATGTGGGAGGCAAGGGAAGAGAATAAATCAAGATTACTTGATTTATTCAGAAAGTTTGAGCTGTAGGATGGTCATGCTATTCATAGACATAGCAACCCCAGGAGGGGAACAGGATGAGAAAGAAGCAGGGGAAGGCTGCACTACCCAGCAGGCGCACGGAAGTGCTCCCCGGCGAAGCCAGGGCGGGCTTGGAGACAGCAAATGAGTGTGGCCCACACGGAAAGGCTATTTGAAACCGTGAAAACAGATGACATCATAAAAGGAGAGGCAAGGGAGAAAAAGCACGGGAGTCAACCGAGGAGAAACTGCTGGAGAGACCTACATTAGGCAGAAGATGAAGGTGGGGAAATCGGAAGGAGAGAAAAAGAACCAGAGCAGAAGAAAGCCAGGGAGGTGTAATGTTCTGCAAATTAGGGAGTATAAAAGTGTTGCAAAGAGATTAAAGAGGATAGCCAAGAAAAGGGCTACTCCTTTTGTGACTAAGAAAGACGTTACAAAGCACTTTTGGAAACGTGGTCGCTGTGCACCTCCTGAGGATGGAAGTCAGAAGCCCAAAGTTCAGCACCAGCGAATAGTGAGGTTTAGGAGAGTGTGGATGATACCCACTGTGTGTAAATCAGACAGCTACGAAAGAACGTGACAGTTTAAGAGTGGCACATAAAGACCAGGGTGAATTGACTTTGAACTGTTCCACTTTAAAGGGTTTCTTATGGAAGAAAGATCAGAAGTGTTCCCATCCTAATTCTCAGTATTAGGGAAGCAAACAGGCACAGTGAGTAAGAATTAGATTTTTTGGCTCAGAAAAAAAAAGATCTGCCTCTCACTGCTCTCCGGGAATGGAACAGGCTGCGTGTGAGTGTTAATTTCTGAAAGCGCGCAAGACCGCACAGTTGGAAGAACACCCATAGGGAGTCGCAAAGTAGAAAAGTTGTTCATTGATGGTCTGGGTGGTGGCCCCCCAAAAGAGATGGCCACCCCTCCTGGTGATCCCCAGTGTCTACAGGATTACCGTATGTGGCAAAAGATGTGATGAATTTAAGGCTTTTGAGAGGAGGTGCTTATCCTGGATTTCCGGGTGGGCCCTAAATGCCATCACAGAAGAGGAGACACACAGAAAGAAGAGGGGGAGGCAATGTGACCACAGAAGCAGAGACTGGAGTGATATGGTCACAAGTCAAGGAGTGCAGACAGTCACCAGAAGCTCAAGGAAGCCAAGAAGGAGTCTCCCCTAGAATCTTGGGAGGGAGCATGGTTTTGCCAACACCTTGATTTCAAACTTTCTTGCCTCTGGAATTATGAGAGAATAAATTTCTGTTGTTTTAAGCTCTAGGAAATGAAAACAACATCTAAAATCCCTTCCAACTCAAATGTGTTGAGCCACTCCCATCTCGTGTTGATCGTATCCTTCTGGAAGGCAGAGCCCTAGACCAGCAGCCCCCAACCTTTTTGGCACCAAGGACCATTTTCACCAAAGACAATTTTTCCATGGGCCTTGGTCAGGGGATGGTTCCGGGATGATTCAAGCACATTACATTTATTGTGCAGTCAAACCTCTCTGCTAATCTCTATTTGCAGCCACTCCGGAGCGCTAGCATCACCACCTCAGCTCCACTTCAGATCATCTGGCAAATTCTCACAAGGAGTGTGCAACCTAGATCCCTCCCATGGCCAGTTTACAGTAAAGTTTGGGCTCCTATGAGAAGGAGGTGGGAGTTTATGCCATGGTACAAGTGATGGGGGACAGCTGTAAATACAGATGAAGCTTCACCTCCTACTGTGCAGCCCAGTTCCTAACAGGCCACGGACAGGTAATGGTCCATGGCCTGGGGTTTGGGGACTGCGGCGCTAGACTCACCCACCCTGTGTATCCAAAGCAGACTATCCATGGTGCCTGGCACATAAGATAACAATGAAACGAAAGAATTATAAGAGAGATATACACCCATGTGTATATGTGATAAGCACAGACAGATTAGATAAAGAGATTGATAGGTAATTGAGAGATAGAGTGATTTCCTCATTCTATTCAAACAAGTATATGTTAAAATTTACTTATCATATACTCTCATGAAGTTAACTTCTTTCAAGAGAATGAAAGTAAATACTACCTAGGTTATCCTTGAGTGTCAAATTTAATGTTAAAGATAGTAAGTACTACCACGTTTCAGAGGAGAGAGACATGACTTGTAGTTGCTTAGTCAGATAGGTTTTTGGTTTCAAATATTCAAATAAATCAAGTGATTTAAAATAACTTATTTTACTTCAGGGAAAGCAAAGTGATAGCTGCATTCAAGGAAAGCTGTAAAAGTCTGTCTGGTCCTTGGATGATGGGAAAGACATGGGGTGAGGAGAGAGGAGGACTTCATATAAAGAAACAACATGGCCAGTCCAGTTTCCTTTCAGCTCTCCCCTAACACAACATACTATACGTGGTGTGTGTTACTGTGCACGTGAGAAGCCACAGGCAAAAACAGGACAGGATGATCATAGTATCATCTGGTGAATGAGAACTTCTTTTCCATGTAAATGGTTTGAGGGATGTACACATAACAAAAATTGTGCTTTTTAGACTCTTTTGCACTAAAAGTTGAAAATCACAAAAATCACTGGGTTTGATAACACTTCTAAATGAATATGCATATAATCATCAAATATATTGTTGATTTGAAACCAAGAACCCAATACTTGAAATGTATATGGATGTTTTCTAAAGACATGGAGTCTTGCTGTGTTGCCCAGGCTGGAGCACAGTGGCTATTCACATGGGGAACTATACACACAGCAGCCTGGAATGCCTGGTCTCAAGCAATCCTTCTGCCTTAGCCTCTTGCAGAGTTGGGACTACAGGTGCATGCCACTGTGGCCAGCAGAAATTGGTATAGATTCACAGCCTGTGAAATACAACTGGACTGGGGTCTAATACAGGTGAGAGCAAGCTTGATGGGACTTCAAACGGCTGTGGGCAAGTACTGCCCTACGGTGAGCAGTAACCAGCTTTCTCTTCTGTCCGGATCCCACAGGCAATTCCGGTGGGGAAAAATGTACTCCAAAGTGACAAGTTTAAAAATGTACACAAAGGCTGTCAGCAGATCCCTATTCCTATAGCTCTGTGACAGGATATTTTTATATGAATCTAATTCCAGGCCATTGCTACCTGTGATAAATGAGAAGGCTTCCATAGAAGAGCATCAGAACACCTCACAGTCATAAATGCAGGGTTCCCTGAGGTAGACATCTGGGAGAACCTCTATCTGGGTACCCTCTCCAAAAAAGGCTGAAAATATCTTGGTTTAAACTCACCTGAATTTTACTGGAACAGCAGCAGTTGGAGGATATCCTGCCTAAACCAGGATGCCTATATTAGCACCACTTCCTGGCCTAGAAGTGAGTGACTGAAGGTAGACTATAGCATGGCTCAGCCACTATGCCGGATTTCAAGGAAAACACGGGGACAGGAAATAGGGTAGGACTAGACTAGAACAAATGACCTCAGGAAGGATTAATTCCATAGTGGATAGTCAGCAACTCAAATTACAGCGGCCAGGAGGCGTGTAGAGAACTGAGATTTGATCCTGCCAACAATGACAGACAAGGCAAATGTATTTGTCAAGTGGAACTTGGCAGTACCAGTCTCTGGGCAGAAATGATACGCTGCCAGGAGGGTGGCTGTGCCTTAGGTCCCAGGGTTGTCCACACTGGGATTGAATCAGAGGCTGAGAATAGAAAAAATGGGGTCTTGCTCCTGCAAAGAAGTTCTTGGCAAGGGTATGGCTAATTGTCAAGGTCATAGCTAAAGTCTTTCCAGGTAAGACATTAAGCCCCGTACTAAAAACGCACACTGAAAACACAAGAGAAGCCTAATCCTTTGAAATGGCAAATATCAGAGGAGTTAGAGACACTGAAGTTAGGGGGCATGGAAACTACCAGAGCTCGCTAGGGTTAGTGCAGACTCCCCTCCTCTGTGCCCTGCACTGGTTGTAGAGTCAGAAAGGCCAGGCCCCTGAGTCCCATGCAGAGCAGGGACTGGAAGGCAAGAGCTCAACGCCCATAGAACATCCGCCAGCTACTATATGTCTAATTGTACTGGGGTTTTTTTCCCATTGTTTTTCTCAAAGTGTTCACGTTTTAGTTGGGTTCCGGATAAGCTGATGACACGACTGGATGAAAAGATGGCAGTGGTTCAGAATACTCCTTCTGTTGACTTCCTGTCGTCACTAGTGGCCCCTGGGCCTGTGTCAATGTGGGAGGCCACAGCCTCAGCAGCGAAGTCTAAAGAAGGTGCACTTCAGCCAGCGTCCTTGCCTTCAGCATGGTATGAGCAGGAAGTCACAACAGGTGGGAGAATGCAAACCACCAGCCTTAAGGGGTGAGCCTGCCAGAAGCCGGGGAATCTGCAAGCTGCCAAAACTTCTGGACAAAAAGGCACACACAGCAGCCAATGCCTGAGCCAGCCGGCGACTACCTACGAGCGCTCAGTGCTCTCTGTCAAGGAGTACTGAGGTGGTGGCGGGTCCCAGTCACATGCTGCATTTCATAGTGTTTTAGTGTTTGTTCACAAAGCACTTCCACAAGTATTGGATCCTCAAAACCACCCCAGGAGGTGGACAGAGCAGCTACTATTGTCTCCATGTGTGTGCAGGGGAGAGAAATTCCTAAGAAGGCCATACAGTTTTCATATAAGCTGCATTGTAGTTTCATATTTTCAATTGCTTCACTAAACCAAAATTATTTCTCTATTTGAAGACAAAGCTAATGCAGATCTATACTGCCCAGGATTAGGGAAGGTAGCAGTCTAACACAGCCCTCCAGCTGCTGAGTTCACCACTGACAGGGGGAACCTTTATACCTGCACATCCTGTCCATGGAGAGCGGATTTTGGATAAAAAAATCTCCTTTGCATTTGATCTGAACAAGGGCCTCTTCCTTCATGGAGAACACAGAGCTCAGCAGACACCAGAAATTAACTTCTAATGTGACTGACTTTGCCTCCTGTCAAATTCATTAGAGTATCTCTTCATAAAATCAAAACTTTCCATGGAGGTTGAAATTCTCTTCCAAAGTCCTATCAGGCTAACAAACCAGGACAGGGCTTCTACCGGTCTCAATGAACTTTATAGATGAAAATCTGTGCAGCACTTCAGTGGTATCACATCTAGGAAGACTATGCATTCAATGATTAAGAATGAGGCACACTGTATCATGCTGATTGAATTTTAAAAATAAACATGTGAGATATTTGATTACTTTCTTATTGGCCCCATGTATACCTTTGTAAATAACCTTCTCCTAGGAAAATATATTTTAAATTCACAAACATATTATATAAAGGAAAAAATTTCCAGTTATCCACAGATCTTTTAGAATCACATTGTGAAAATAATGCTATTAGTCATAATATATTATGATATGCATTAAGTGAAGGACAGGTGCATCTCTCTGCATACTGATTAGAGTCTCTGTCTTCACATGAGTCACAGTGCATTCATCTCCTGGCTAAAGTGCCACCACAGCTGTTTTCAATATAAACTTCCCCACCCGCAAACAAGACCCAGGCCATTTAGGAGTAAGCAACTAATTCAGCCAATGTTAACAACGTTAAGCAAGACCAATATGTTGGCTCAAGAAATAATAGGACACGTTAGGTAAAAATCTGAAAAAAAAAAGTATTACTTTATAATATATAAATACACAAAACAACTTTGTTTTTAATCATATACTTTAACTTTCTATTCAGTTTACTAGCGTGGATCCGAGATATTCTATTTCTGCCAATTTCATATTTTTTCTATGCTCACTTTCAACAGGTTGCCCACAAATAAAGGCTAACATATCATTAGAAGTTCATACTTTTACTTAGTCTAGCTTAAAATAACAAATTTTCTCTGTGTAAGAAAATAAATCATTTGTCTTTATAAGGAAAAAAATGAGAAGGTACACTCTAAGGAACTTTTACGCATGCCTAAATAACATTCAGAAATAAATAATGCTTTTGAAGTGACATTTTACTCCCCTCCCAGAAATAAAAATAGGATAGTGAATATTCATAGATTTTTTCTAAACTTTAAAGGAAAGTTTCCTAAATAAGCTTAAACGTAGGTTTAATACAGAACTACTTTTATTATAACACTTTTTCTTTCTCTAAATCTTCACCAATTCCATGCTTGCTCCTTTTCCCAATTTACACTTTTCCCTTACAGTAATTTTCCCTGCAAAGGATTTATAGCCAAAGACATTTTTAAAGTCGACTTTTTATCTCATTTTCTTTTTCAACTAACAAGTCCATGTGCATAATTATCCACTGTTATTTAAAAAACAGTATTCCAACACTACTATTTTCATGTTAAATATGCTTTCATAGCACCCTCCCCCAGCCTACAGAACGCATCTGAATCAGATCTGCAATGTAATCTTTTTTTAAATTAATAATTTAAGCTAAAGTTATATTTCCATATGGAAACCACTGCAAAAATAACGTGTTTTCTAGCCCAATAATTGCTAATTATGTATTAGGGTAATTTAGATTGGTCATGTAAACAAAATCTAAAGACAGGTTATTCAGTGGTATGATGTAACCTACATTTCTGTGGCACGCTGGAATGCACACAGCCTGGGAGCAGCAGGCATGTTCCATGCACATGCATACTTAGAAATATCAGCTCCTACAAGAGGGTGCGTCCAACACCGTCAAAAAGACCTTAATTTTTTTTTTTTTTTTATTACTATGCTGCCACCACAATCCTGGCCACATGCATGTGTTTGCTCTAGGTTTAGCATTCCTCTTTCGGAACTGTATATATTTATGCAGGGTCTCTCTCTTAAGTACATACACAGGCATTGTTTTAAACACGGGAAATAGTGATGAGTAGTAGTTCATGCAATAATACAGTGATCTCACAACATAAAATTATTTAGACGACGTAATCGTTAAACCCACTTTAAAAAGATTATTTTTTTCAAATAGTAGCCTACACAGAAGCCCAAAATGGGCGGGGGGGGAGGGGGAGGTTATCCGTCTTCTTGGTACTCATAAGAGGGCAAGAGAGAAAGGAAAGGTCTGTGCAAAGGGTACTGTGAAATAACCAGTGTCCTTAACACAATCTCTTTGACAAATACATTTCCGTCCCACAAAGAGCGGTGCTCTCTCCCTGCAGATACGGACACCGGCAGGGATCGTCTAGGGGACCTACCCTTACAGCCTCTGGACAGGTTCAAACGACACGTGCAGACACACGACGGTTTGCATTTTTTAAATCTGTCCATATGGATGCAGCTGCCCAACCCCTGCTTCCTCTCTACCACTTCCAACCTGCGTGCAAAGAGAGTCGCACGACACGCACAAGCGTGCGGAATCGGATCACAATTCCGGCAAGCACACGGCGAAGTAGGCAAGCGGATTCCGCTGCTGAAGTCAACTGTCCCCCCTCCGCCCCGCCTTTTTAAAAGCACGCAGAAACCTACCCCGCCGTAAGAGGCTGTGCCGGGTAAGGGCTTCAAATAGGAGACCCTATGCGGTCCGGCGGCCGCTACCCCGCCAAGTGTAGACTCTCCGTGGGTCAGTGGAGACGCGCACCAGGCTACGCGCCTTCGCCTAAGTGTTAAGCAAAGTGCCAGATTTGCCTATGTGCCCCCCGAAGTGCGATCCGGACGGGCGGCCTCGCTGCGAGGTTGGCGGGGGTCTAGGCATGGAACGGGAGAGGGGAGCACACACGCACAGCACACGCGCGCGCTCACACACACGCACAACACACACAGACACACACACCGAGCCCAGCAGCTCTGCTAGCTCGGACACTTGGCGCTTCCAGTCGGGCATTTGGGGAAGAGAGAACGGAGCAGGAGAGGAGAGCAGGGTGGGGCGACTCCGGCTCTCTCCCGGCCACCGCGGGCACGATTCTGGTCGCCTTCCCAGCACTTGGGTGCCACCCGGCCACCCGCCACCCGCAGCCCCAGAGCTCCAACCCCGCGCCAGATCGCGCCCTCGAGATTCAAATCCCCCTCCCGCCCCCCGAACCCAGCGGCCGGCCTCTCTCGCCCCTCCCCAGCCCTTCTTTCAACTCCCGAAGCAAAGACGTCCCCTACCCGCGCTGAAAACTTTTTCCTCCTTTTCGCCAACGAGAGGCGAGGCGAGAAACCAGGTCAAGCAGCTGCCGCCACCCGCTCTGCCCAGCGCCCGGGCGGCGGGCGCCGCGCTCACCTGGCAGCGGAGCTCCAGGTGGCCGTCCCACGCCGGTCTCGCGCGCCTCCCCGACGCGCGGGGGCCGTCCGGGCCCCTGTCCCTTCGCGGCCCGCCGCTCGCGCGCGCGCCCAGGGAGCCGCTGTCCTTAGGCTCGCGCGCCCCTGCCCGCAGCCGCCCCGCGGTCCATCGCCCGTCTTCCCAGAAGCGCTGCCGCCGCCGGCGGGCCGAGCAGGAGGGGAGCGGGTCCGCGTGGCGCCGCCGCGCCCGCCTGTGCGCTCCGGTCCGGGAGCGCTCCGCCCGCGGGCAGCCGGGCCGCGTCACATGCCGCCTCCGGGCGCGCCGGCACCTGCCCCAGCCGCGGCGTCGGGCTCGGCAGTGCCGCCCCCCGGCCCGGCCCGGCCCGGCGTCCCGGGCGCCCTCTCTGCCCACGCCCTTTTTCCGCCTTCTCCGCCTCACTTTTCGGCTTCTTCGCGTCTCCTTCTTTATCTTGTATTCCCTCTCCCCCAAGGCTGACAGAAGGCGCTCCGAGGGGGAGGAGGGTCTTTTCCTCCTCACGAACTCTTCTCTGCCTGGTGGTGGCGGTCGTGGCTACTGCTGGCCGCTCCTCCTTCCCCTCCTCCTCGCGTTCCTCCTCCTCCTCCTCCTCTTCCTCCTCCTCCTCCTCCTCCTCGGGCTGCGAGCGCGGGTGTAACGCGCCCGCCGCCTGCTTGAGACCCAAACCTGCGCGGCTTCTGAGCATGCCCCGTGCGCCCGCCGGCGCCCCGCTCGCCCCCCGCGTGCCCGCCCGCCGCGTCCTCGGGGGTGGGCTCGCCGACGGGCGCAGAGAGCCTCACCCACCCAGCGCGGCCTCGCCTGCTCCCAAATCGTGTCCCCCGGGCTCCAAGGGTGGATCGTGCTGGTCAGTCAGTTTGGCTGCGTTCTCTTTTAAATCGATTCCCTTGGACTGCTTAGAAGGGCTGCAAGGAAGTCGATTCCTTGGACACAACTTATTGATGAATGAACCCCCAGCTCAGTCACAGTGCAGGACTCAGTGGGAACCCTTTCCCCGAGGAACAGTTTGATGCATCTACTTTTTGACATGTGGTGAGAATCTCTGTAGGTAGAGCAGACCGGTAGAGGACGTCTTGGCTTTTCCTGCCCAGGGCGTTTATATCTTAGGAGAAAATGAGATGAGCATCCATGAAAAAAGACACAGGGGTGCACACCCCCCCACACACACGCACACACACTTTTTAAATTAGAAAATAAAATAGAAAGGTATAATTTTGCTAGCCAGGCTTTTAAAGCTCATATATAACTCTAGAGGGATGAGAGAGAGAATTGCTTACTACATACTACTGTCAGCTAACTAAATAAGGAAAACGTGGAGAGATAATCAAATATCAAAGTTGCAAAGATAAAAGGAGGCTGCACCATAACGCTCTGGAGGTTTTTCTCAAAATCATGTAACAAAACAGGCTAGGAGAATCCCACAAGAAAGGACAAACATCCTAGTTGTAACTCTTGGGGGAAAAAAACAGAAAGAAGGAAGAAGAAAGAAGAATGAAGAGAGAGGGAAGGAAGGAGGGAGGGAAAGAAGGAAGAAAGAAAACAAATGAAAGAAGAAAAATGTACAAAGTATGAAATGAAACTTTAAACAATATTAAAGGCACCAAAGTGATTTTAATTTTAACTGGAACAAGAAAATAAACAGGAACAGATAGAGTTTTTTGAAAATATAAGTGATGTTAAGAGCTTAGAAAAGCGTAAGTATACAAATTCCTTCCTAAGTCTATATTCTCTTTTGGGTAGAGCAATCTTTAGGAGAGAAAAGACTATACATTGCTTAGAAAGAATTGAAGTCATAATAGGAAAAGAGCTAGTGAGAAAGTATGTGGCTACTTAAATTAATTTAAATATCCAGGCTAAAGTTAACTGTATACTGGAATGATAATGTCTGTTAGCAGCTATCTTGTTGGGATACTTCTCAGAAGGAAATGTAATAGTTGCCTTCATATATTTCTCTAATTTTCAAAACAAACATTCTAACAAGTATTTTATCCCCATTTAATAATGGAGAAAGGCAAGGATTTACAGGAATAAGTGAATTGTTCATTATACAACTAGGAAGAGGAACATGAATTCAAATTTAACATATCGTTCCCATTACATAGAATTGCTATTTGCCTGTAGGAACCGGAATACCATTGATAATGTTTGGCAAATCCATAAAGAACAGATAGGGACCAGAAGAATGGTCAAATAGAGATTATCTCGTTTTTTTTTTTTTAAGCCAAAAGGTATATTCTGATATGTATTCTGATATGTGATTAAGTTTGAGACTGTGCTCTGGCAATATTCTAGAGAAGATCTTGAAATGTATCATTTGTGAGCAGTAAGAAAAGAAAAGGAAACAACTACAATTTGGTGAAAGTATTGTACCAGACTATATTTCTTTCTCTTTATAAATAGCCACTAAACTCATACATAGGGTATTTCCTGACTCTAACCAACCTTCTCATTATTTTTATGGACAAGATAAATGTAGATCGCCTGTTTGTATTGAACAAATTACAAACCAACGGTTTGGACAGAGTTGCCCCAAGTTTCTTGGTACATGGATTCATGCTGGGTTTGCTAAGGAAGGTACTTGGTTCTGACCTCAGTGCCCTATTGTTCACCAGATTTATCAAATTATGTTTCAGAGGAAAATATAAAAAGGATACTTAGTGGATTTGAAAATGAACCAAAGTAGGGGTAGGGCTAATTTGGAAGAGTTCGAAAATCAGAAACCAAAATGTACTTACCTTTGGATGTTAGTCTAAAACAAAGGAAATCAAACTAGAGCCGGAATAAGTTTTGAAATCCTGCATGTTAGCTTTCCTTTTTTTAAAAACACACACAGATGATAAGCATAGAATTTATTAAATTATTTATTTATTTATTTATTGAGACAAGATGAGGTCTCACTCTGTCACCTGCACCACAGGCTAAAGTACAGTGGTGTCATCATAGCTCACTGCAACCTTGAACTCCTGGGCTCAAGCATTCCTCCTCCCTCAGCGTCCCAAGTAGTTGGGACTACAGGTTTGCACCACCATGCCTGGCTTCTTTTTTAATTTTTTGCAGAGATGGGATTTTGCTCTTGCTCAGGCTAGTCTTGAACTCCTGGCCTCAAGAGATCCTCCCACCTTGGCTTCCCAAAGTGCTAGGAATACAGGTGTGAGGCACCGCACCTGGCCAGGATTTATTCAATTATTAAATGAGACTTTGGTATGAGCAAGACAGATAGCTAATAGTACTCTTACCCTTCCATCATAAAATAGCTATAAAACCTGGAAAAACTGTATAAAACAACAGAATTTTGTTATCAACAGCAGCCAAGATAGGGCTATAATTTGAGGTGATTAGAGTCACATGGGGTGAGCCCATTCCCACTGATTATTTTCTTAGGGGACTTTTTTCCAGCATAAGTACTGGGATGTTGACACCAAGCAGAGAACTGTAGCATCACTGGGAGAGGATGACTCAAGAGCCTGCAGCTGTAAAGGTAACTGAGATTATGAGGGTCGAACACAGTGACAGAGGGGTAGGCACAGAGAGGCAGTCCCAGAAGTCGTGTGGCAATCCCCCTCAGTTACTTGGCTGATCTGCGAGGCTGCATGTGCTCAGGGCATGATTCTGCAGGCCTGATACCAAGAGTGCGGTGGCTGACAGGCTGAAATTTGAGTAGAGGTTCTTGAGATCACACAATTCTGAGAAGTTGGAGTCTGGGTCCAGCCAGTCTGGAAAGACTTTGGTGAACACCATAAAAGTTCAGTGGAGATCCCCTGACTGATAATCCTTACATGTAATGATGATGACCTAAGAGAAAGAATAACCCAAAATAGACTTGTCCTACCGAAACAAAACCCAGGCTTTTGCAGGATTCAGGCAAGCCACCAATGATTTAACAACCTGCTAGAACGTGACCCAAAGTTCGTGAGAGGAAGAAAATATAAGCTAGAGTCTCTACAAATGTAGCACACAATCAAAACTCACCAGACATGCAAAACAGCAGAAAAAGAGTAACTGGTAACCAGAAAAATATACCAGGAAATGATCCAGATTTTAGAATTAGTAGATAAGGACTTTTAAGTAACCATAATTAATAAGTTATATAAGCTATCCTGGAAGTGAGAAAAATGAGTGAAAAGACAGAGCATTTCAGCAGAATATTGGACTGTATGAAAACCAATCAAGTGCATTTTGCTGAACTGCTGAATCAAGAAGTAGATAAGTTTTAAAGCTACCTGGACACAGCAGAAGATAAGTCCCTCGATGGAAAATATCCCAAAACAGCAGAAAGAAAGGACAGAGAGGATCAGAAGCAATATTTGAAGAAATAATGGCCAAGAACTTTCCATATCTGATGAAAGATATCAGCTGTGGAATTCAAGAAGCTCAGTGAATCCTAAACAAAGAAAACTCCAACTAGGTCTGTGAGAGTCAAAATTCTGAAAAGTGAAGGTAAAGAAAAAAATTAAAAAATAGCCAGGGGTGAAATAAACATCATTTTTGGGGACATAATGTAAATGAACATTGACTTGAACAGAAAAATAATGAAAGGAAGAAGATAATAGGCATATTTCGGGTACAGAAAGAAAAGGAAGGAAGGAAGGAAGGAAGGAAGGAAGGAAGGAAGGAAGGAAGGGAGGGAGGGAGGGAGGGAGGGAGGGAGGGAGGGAGGGAGGGAGGCTGTCAAAGAAGAATTCTGTGCCCACTGAAAGTAATTTAAATATGAAGATGGAAAAAGATACACTCAAGCTGACAAAAACTGAGAGAATTCACTGTCACTTGACCATAATCTACTGAAGAATATTCTTCAAGCTGAAGGAAAATGATCTTGGATTGATTCACAATAGTGTAAACAAGAATGAACAGCTCCAGGATAAGTAAATGCATGAGAATGTACAAAATACTGCTTAAGTTATAAATAATAAGAATATTTATGGAGCATATACTATTAATATTTATTGAAGTAAAATCTTAACAATAAGGTGAAAAGGGATAAATATAAGATGCTTGCATTTTATGATGATTTAAGGTAATAGTATTAAGGATGATTTTTTTTGTGTGTGTGTAACTAATGCAAAAATTATACCAAAAGTACGACAAGAAAAAGTAATGCCTAAAATTAAATTAAATTATAAACCATACTTCATTGATGTAAAAGAAGTCAGGAAAGGAAGAATTAATGAACAAAGAACAAATGGGGCAAACAGAAATAGTAACAAGATGGTAAACTTAAACCTCAGCAGTACAACTACTTACATTAAATATAAAAGACCATTTAATAGACAAATATTAGATACAAAACACTAAGTTTGGAGAACGCAAACTTAAATGACACCTAATTCCTGCTCTCTCAAAAATGGGGACACCTGGCTTGTCTAAAGTTCATGTAATAACTTGAGGTTAATTGTTAGAAAATTTGTACAACTTTCTTCTCCTTAAGGGAAAAAAGTAGTAAACTGATTAGGTGATAATTCCTTGGAACTCTGTTTTTCCACAGAATCTTCTTGATTCTTCTGAGTTAATCCACTAGATTTTAAGGGATGAGAACTAAGGATACAATGATTGAGAGCATTTATTCTTTCATGCATATCCTTACTCATTCATTTACTTTAATGGACTTATTTAACTTTGCTAAATGTCAGGTACTAGGCATGCTCTAGTCGAACAATAGTTATAGGATGCAGTTCTTTTTAGAAGACTCAGAGGATGTGAATGGTTCCTTTGAACTTTTGAAGAAAAAGTAACAAGTTATTTAGGTCTAGAGGAAGCCTCAAGGGCACATTAAAAGAGACCTAGCTGTGGGGCAAAGGCAATATATGTAACCTAAACATTTGTACCCCAGTAATATGCTTAAATTAAAAAAATATATAAGAGAGAGTCCTCGCTTAACCTTTATGAAGCATACATTTGGCCTAAGAAATGGTGAGATTTTTATCTCTGGCAATATTTTGATATAGAATAATAATAACAATCACTTTTAACCTTATGTTTTTGCTAGGTAAGGAGCTATGCACTTTGTATTTATTTTAACAACTACCTTATCAGGAAATTCATATTGGTGCCCTTTTATAAATGGGGAAATTGGACAAGTGACAGGGCAAAATCCAAACACAGCTGACAATTTCCGTCTTTTAGATGATGATTTCTAAAGAATATTGCCACCGGGATTCTTACAGTGTTGGAGGATACATATGACCTCTAAGATCTTTTCCAACTCAAAGATGTTGCATGTAGAGTGGACCCTAGTTTCTGAAACCCGCAGTTTATACAATTTGGTGAGTTTTCTTCAGGAGTAGATAACATGCATTTATGAATATTAACATAGATGCAAAACCTGAGAAGGGTGTTCTTACAACTATGAGGCTCTGAAGTTTGAGTTAGTCACTTCCCAGTTAATTATCTCCTGCCTGTTTGTCATGAATGTCTTTCCTAGGGAGCTGATAATGACAGGTTCCTCAGACCTAGGCTTTCTCCCCACTGCTCTGAATTCTACACTTGAACAGTGTCATCCACAGTCAAGGCTACAACTGGATGATGAAAAATTCACCAACACCCATATTTCCTTCTCCTCTCCATTTCCAAACCTATTTCGTCTGAATGCTTTGTTACCAGGTGAATCACCGTCTTTCCAGTTCATTACAGAGCAGTCCCAATTCCTTGGACTCAACTCTCCATGCCTTCAATAAGTCATTAATTACCATTTAATTCACTCCCTAACATTTTCCCAAACTTGTAAATAGATTGCAGATTAAAACTCAGAAAGGTTATGGGAGATACCAAGATGAAGAAAAAATTTAAAGCAAGAAAATGATCTCTAATTTAGTAATAGAGGCAATGTCATTTCTAGGAACAATATGATAATATTGTGTTTAACATTTATATGTAAACTTTTAATACTTTAAATATTTTCATTTTTATTATTTTAATCTCTAATGTCACTAACTCATTTTAGAGGGGAGGGGAAAAAAGACTAAAATAGGCATGGATGTCTTGTTAAATGTGACAGAAGTGAATAAATGGCAGAAGTGGGAATCATACTCAGTTTTCCATTACCCTTGAAATCACGCAGAGATGATTTCTGCTTACAAATAAAACTAGCCCAATGAGGAGAACAGCTGTTCTTAGGTAAAAATAAAACAAAAACAAAAACCCTTTATTCTCTATATTATGAATCAAATTTCTCCTCTCACATAATTGTTTTAAGCTATGTAAATTTAAAATTTTAAAACATGTGTCTCATTTACTTTGAATTATCTGTGGTATAATTTTGACTCAAGAATTTCCCTCTTGCCATCCTACAAAATTTGGAGTTCTTGTGCTCTGGGGAACATGTGCCCAGGAACACAAAGTAATTATAAGAGTTGCTAAGGAAAGAAGCAATAATTTAGAGATTGAATGTATTTGTAAAAATAATACATAATGAATTAAAAAGGCATATATATATTACTCTTGATTATCTGTTGAATTATTAATACTTATAATTGAGAACTTAATTACAAATCATTAAATACATTGGCTGATGCTTCCAGAGCTATTAACCATATGGATTATACTAAAATGACCCCATCGTCTTTTCTAGACAGTGTGAGAGTGCATTTTGACTTGTAACATAAACTTCTTTTATGGTGTCAGTCTCGATCTATAAAACTTTCATTGGGTTTTGAATTTTAGAGCTTCCTTTCCTCCTTCTCTTCCTCCTCCTTCTTTTTGCTCCAAGACATTTTGAGGTTCTGAATTACCTTCCTGCTTCCCTCCTTCCTTCCTTTTTTCCTACTTTTCCTTTCTTCCTTTCCTCCCTCTTTCTGCTCTGGCAGTCCATATCCATAAATCAACAGTCCTCCTTCCCAATATTTAATAACTACTTAGCAGCAATTTTTAGTTCCACATATGTGTCTGAGACCAAGCATTTTATTTACCTAGCATAGTGCCTCCTTAGGAGGTCATTTTATTAATTGCTCAATTGCATTTACTCAAGTGTTCTAAACAACTGACACTTCTCTTCTGAGATTTGGGGGAAGATTCATCTAGCTACTCTCCCAACTTCTATACTTGATCGAATCCTCCCCAGAGCAGATAGAATAATATTTTGAAGTCTTTTGGTAATATAATTCTTATCTTTCCACTCTCTGGGATAGGAGAATCCTTTAAAACAGATTCCTAGATAAGCCTTCTAAAGCCTTTTAAGTTTTAGTCTCTGCTTATCTATTCATATTCATTTTATTTCAATTGCCATCCCCTTTCTTAGGGAATTCTCACCAACTCTCCCCTCTCCTAAAATGCCCTTAACTTGATTTCTCACCTAGCTAACTATTTTTCCTACTTGAGATCTCAGCTTAAAAGTCACTTTCTCACAGGAACTCCTTAGACTAGACTGGTTTCCTATATGCCCAGTACTCTTTCTTTTGAAAAATCTTATGCTTAGATTCTGATGTTCCTGTAGACTGTAGCCCTACAGAGATAAGTACCTCATTGCTTTTCTCATTACTGTATCCATATGAGTACCATGATTTTGTTCTTTGTAAGGACAATCTTGCTTATCCTTAATTCTTTATATTTCCACATGAATTTTACAAGCAGTTGTCATTTTCCACTAAAAATCAACTGGGATGTTCATGGGGATCACATTCCATCCATAGATTAATTTGGGAAGAACTGACATCTTTATACTATTGAGACTTGCAGTCCGTGAATATAATTTATCTGATTATTAATTTAAATATTCTTTAATTTCTCAAAATGGTGATAAGTTCCTATAGGGCATAGATGAACTTAATCTACTCTATCTTGATTTAATTTGACAGTCAGTTTCTTCAGCCTTGGAGGAAATTGCACAATTTTTAGTTTGTCATGACTTCCAAGGTTTAGTCTTAAAAGGCTCCAGCTGAATGCCTAGGGTGGTTACAAGGGAACCTACCTCTTCACTTGGCCAGCCCTGAAACTCAATTTTTGTTTTCCCATGAATAGGATTGCTCAAAAATCTTCTCTGCAAACCTAATCCTTTAGTCCTCGCATGAGACTTGGCTGTTTGGTCTCTTGGCTCAGGGAGATAAATGTCTCTAGGGGAAAGGTAGTGCATCATGTCAAACTCACCCAGATGTTCGCTTCTCTTCTCTTTCATGTTAGTCCCTGTATCTAGGTTGCTTTGACAACATCTTTGCTTTAAAAAAAATTATTTATAAATTTTAGTTCTTGAAAAAGTTGATTTGATTCATTTATGGAAGTCTATAACAGGGTTAGGCTTGAAGGTTATGTATTTAGCAAGTCCAAAAGCATTATAAATTAAGAGTTATAATTATGCAGGGATGACTAAAAACATAGCTGTGGCAATACTTGTCAGTGATAATGGTGATGTTTTACCTTCTAATCTGGTCAGGTCAATTTCTTGATGCATACCTGAGTTTCCCATCCCATCCCTATATGTGTACTTTTAGAGTTAAATTTAACACATATATGATAAGGCCTCAATATTAATATCAAAATTAAATAAGATAGAGGCTTATATATCCCACCCATAAAAAATACCTAAAAGTATGATAAGGCCACAGTTATCAGGGAGGCATGTTCCTTCTAGCTTTCTGCTTCAGCACCTTTAATTTCTAGCTTTTATCCATCCTCCATAGGCTCTGTGATGGCTGCTGGTGTTCCTGTAATGACATCTATGTTTCAAACAAGGAAAAGAGGGGAGTGGCAAGAAGGAAAAGTAAAAGGGCTTATCTCTAGCCTGGGATGGTCCACTTTAAGGCTAAAAGATACATCAAGTAACTTCCCCCTTCCATCTCATTGACAATTCTATGTGCAAAGCAGGCTATGAAATGTGGTGCTTTGTTCAGAATGTAATCTGAATTTTGTAAATAAGAAAGACAGAGAAAATGCATATCTGATAAAAAAAAAAAAGAAAAACACTAACAATCTCTGCTTCATTTCCTCTTTGTTGTTAGGATGAATATATCACATATTTTGAAGCATTACTTCCTAATTCATCCTTTTATAATTCTACTGCAATCTACCTTTCTGCCCATATAATCTTATTTATAAAATGGAGTTACTTATATAACTGATCACATACTAAATACATATACTTATACTATCCTAAACAAACCCCATCCAAGACAGGATTAAACGTAGTTGAAGAACATAAAGGAATAGTAGGTACTAATTGCTTTTGTTCTTTTCTAAAGTGTAGGCTCTTTAAAGGTACAAAATAAGTTTTATTCATTTACATACTTCCAAAACTTAGTCAAAATGTTATCTTCTAATGAAATATGGAAGCAATCGAAGTAAGTCATAATAAATAAATAATAATACAAATTAATTGAGAAAGAGTGAAAATTTTTTCTAGACTCTAAGAGTTGTGGAGTTTTCACTGATTGATAGTAGCAACCTGACTTAAAACATTGTTAGTTGGTTTTTAGGCCTGTATCTGTGTCTTTTGCAAAGCAATGGGCATGCATTTTAACAAAAGTAGTTTTTAGTAAGGCTATATGGCTACCTCTATTTTGTATGCATTTATTGCATGCCAAAATCATACTTCCTTCAAACCAAAGATAAAACAAAGTACACAAACAAATGAAATTAATCCCTTATCTCTGAATTCTCTGAGCTTGGTAAAGGCATACTGCTTCAAGATTCACAAGCACTGTTGGTATTAGAAGTCACCTCACCTCATTCTTTCAAATTGACTCAAGTTTTTTCTTTAACTTCTTTTAAGTCTGGTATACTTTTAAGTTATTGCTAAGGAGATTTAGGTGTTAAATCTTTACCTTCAACCAGCTGTTCATTTCTCAATATCTCTCTCTCTTTCCTTTTTCTAAAATCTATAACCAGCTCAGTTTTTGTTTTTTTTTTTTTTATGGTCTACTCAACCACAAACTCATTATGATGTCAGTCACTATCCAATTTTCAGAATATGTTTTATTTGGGATGTCTTCATGTTATTCAATGCTGTATTTTTTCCACTTTTAAGACTGAGGAATGAATGAGGTCACTGGGGAATAAAAATTACCACACATATTGATTTCTTGATATAAAACTTGGACCAATTGTAGTAGGTGAATTTTCAGAGTTATTCCTACTAAAAAGTTATTATTGTTTCTAATTTTACTTTAACGGACAGTAACTGGCTGAGTGGAAAGAATTTGAAGCAGATCTCAGAATTCATTCATTCACTGGACAAATGTTTGTTGAATGTCAGTTGCACCAGGCCCTATTTCTAGACATGCTAAGATGAACACAGAATTTCTGCCAAAAGAGAGAATGAGGAAGAGAGGCGGAAAGGAAAGGGAAGGACAGAGATTGTGGGGGGGTTGGTGGGAAGAGAGACAGAGACAAAGACAGACACAGAGAGAGAAAACACAAGACTAGATAAGAAGTTAGGCTCTATCTTACACAGATGAGTTCAAATCTCATATATCTGTACTAACAACTGGTTAAGTTATTTAATTAAACTCTTTAAGTCTTAGTTTCTAACTTGTCCTCTAAAAATAGGGACCTCTGGTTCAAAGGAATGTTTTGAGGAGCAATTGATTGCAAAGTTATTATAACAATACCTGAGACACATTAGATATTAGGAATAGAAAGAATTTAAATTCATCTGGAGAAAATTGATTATGATTTCATATCATAAACTGACAATTACTAGAGTGACTTCGATCAAACCGTGATGTTTTGGGAGTACTGACAATGGCTTCTGGATCCAGCAGGAGTGACTGTGGTGTGGTTGTGGTGGTGAGTGTGGCATCAAGGGGTGGTTAACTCCTATTCTGAATCTGAATACATAAGTAGAAGTCACATAGAAAACGGGAGAAAGTGCATTCCAGGCAGGAAGGACAATGGGAATGACAACATGGCAGCAATATGTAACATGGTGTGTGTGCAGAGAACTCAAAGCTGCTGTATAGAGCAGAGTATTTGCAGCAGAAAGCAAATGTGGACGTTTGTTAACAAGATCTGTAAGGTTAGACTTTGGAAGATTTTGTGTCTGGATTGCCACGAGAATGTGTTTACGTTTCATCTTGTAGTTAAGAGTGCCATAAAAGGATTTTCAGCTGAAGAGTGAAATGGACAGCCATTGTGTGGCTTGAAGTGGAATTGCATGGCAGCAAAGGAGTTTCTTAGGAGGCTGTTTTGTAAGATAAGCAAGAAATCAAGAAGAACTGATGCAAGGCCATAACTCCAGGTGATTCATGGGCGAATGTGGGTGATGACATTTAAAACAGAGGCCATTAGTGCTTGAGCATCACTTTAGTTGAGTGAAGATGGTGAGTTTTTAATTTGTCAACAAAACAAGTACAGCAACAAATTTTCTTTGGAAAATGGATATGGAGATGCCTATGAAGTATTTAGAAATAAAACTCTGAAGATTACAGTGAATTTCATGCTAAGGACATACATCCATACATCGATGGGGGTCCCTAGACAGCTGGGTTCCTGAGAGTCAAGGAGAATATTTGGGAAGATTGTTCTCCAATGTGTCAGTGGAACTCTGGGAAATCATCACTGTTCAGAAATCAGAACAGAAAGGAGAGACCACACCAAAGGAAGACAAGGATCTCTTAGAGTGCTATAGAAGCTGGAACTGGAAGACTGCAGTGTCACAAAACCAGTGGAGTAAAAGAACTCAAGTAGCGTGAGTTATCACAAGTATCACATGCACGAGAGACTACTGGTAAAATAAGGATTAAAAACTTTTTTTTTGCATTTGTTAATTCATTGAAGCTATTTCTCAGTGACAGGGTTTGGAAACCAAGTTGTAATGGGTTAAGAAATAGGAAAGCTAAGGTACAAAAATTTTTAATAGGTTCATTGAGCAATGATTGACATACAATGAAGTGAACATGTTTAAAGTGTATAATTTGATAAGTTCTGACTTGTGTGAATGTGTGTGTGTGTGTGTGTGTGTGTGTGTTTATGACACCATAATCATGATTAAGGTAATGAACTTATCTATCTTCTCAAAAGTTTCTTCCCGGTCCTTTTGTAACTCTTCCCTTCTCTTCTGTCTGGTCTGCCACTGCCAAGCAACAACTGATCTGCTTTCTATCACTAGAAATTAGTGTGTATTTTCTAGAAATGTATATGAATGGAATTATACAGTATGTACTCTCTTTTGGGCCTGGCTTCCTTCATTCAGCGTGATATTTTGGGATTTATGCATACTTTATTTATTTTTTTTTAATATATTAAAAGGTCATGAATTATGCATACTTTAGTATGTATCTGTAGTTAATTCCTTTTTGTAGTAGTACTGAGTAGCACAGTTTGTTTAGCTGCTTACT
The DNA here is from genome assembly GCF_040939455.1 of Microcebus murinus. Taxonomy (NCBI): domain Eukaryota; kingdom Metazoa; phylum Chordata; class Mammalia; order Primates; family Cheirogaleidae; genus Microcebus; species Microcebus murinus. Next base: position 46,729,771 of record NC_134122.1, on the reverse strand, counting down.
TGTTGGTGGACATTTGGGCTTGGACTATTATGTACAAATATTCTATGAACATTTCTGGACAAGTCTTCTTATGGATATATACTTTCATTTCTCTCACTGCCCCGGTGTGGAATTATCTGCTAGTACAAAAAGTGTATGTTTAACATTTTGAGAAGCTGCCAAACTGTGCTGTTTTACATTTTGACTGGCAGTGGATAAGAATTCCAGTCTCTCCACCTCCTCGCCAACACTTGATATGGTTAGTCATTTTAGTTTTAGCCATTCTAATAGGTGTGTAGTGATATTTGATGATGATTTTAATTTGCATGTCCATAATAACTATTGATGGTGAGCATGTTTCGTGTGCCTATTTGTCATTAGCATATCTTTGGTGAAGTGCCAGTTCCATTCTTCGCCCATTTTTAACTATTATTTTATTACTGAGTGCATGTGTATTTACATATGCATCTCACCAGAGAGTTTCTTTATCATTTAGAGAGTTACGTATATATCAGGATTCCTTTATTTTAACACTGTAACCAGAACATTCTTGGGTAGGAGAGAGGAATTCTGATGGAGAATTTCTTAGAGCAAAGCATGTGATCAAAGGAATGTTGCGGCAATGAGTACAGCTAGTGTTACAGCTCTTGACCGGGGAAAGAATTGAGTAGCACATGAAGAGTCGGAGAACAGCCTTTATTCTTCCACAGCAGGCTCAGCTCAGCACACCTAGTGCTACAGCTCTCTTCCTGTCTTCTGATCTTTTGCCCCCCCTCTCCTTGTTCTCCTCCTGCTTTTATACCCTTGGTAGGGCTCAAAAAGCGTCCAATCAACTACAAGCTTTAACATCCAATCATCAACAAGTTTGAACATCCAATCAGCAACAAGTTTTAACATTCAATCAGCAACAAGCGTCAACATCCAATCAGCAACAAGCTTTAACATCCAATCAGCAACGAGCTTTAACATCTGGCCGGATGACTCACGATAGGGCCAGGGCAGGCCCAGCGCAACGGCCTGCCCTGGTGGAGGGGGCAAGTAGCCATGTCTGCTGCCTGACATTTTCCACATCAGGAATAGATGGTGGGGTTGGTTGAAAGGAGCTGGCATAATTGTCTTCCATGACCAGAGAAGGGAAGGCAAAGGAAAGCATTGACATAGAAGCATAAATGGCTAAAGAGAACTCATATGAAGCATCTCACTGTTCTCAATTCATTCTAAGAAGGGGCCTTTGCTCGCTCCATGGCCTGGTACAGATGGGAAGAAGTCTCTGCCAGTGAAATCGAGTTTCATAGTTCAAGACATGGTGCTCCTCTAACAGAGATAGCTCTAACACATCCTGGGGAGAAAGCCACAGGCTAAAACTTTTTAGAGAACCAGACAAGAGAGGTTTCGGGACAATAAGCAGGAATTTGGGAAAGCTTTGGGAAACTTTGCTGTGTGTATAATTCTGTAGTACATCTTCTAGGGAATGCACTATAGATGCCTACTATTCTTCAATGCTTTTGAAGCGAAAATTGTGTTTCTTTTGAATGCAAAGCTTTCGTAGGAGACTAATGTTATGCTAAAATTTACATGCACATGCACACACTTTGTAGGTAGTGGCGTGGATATGGTGAGAAATCACGCATAATGGCTAAGCAAAACTCACAGGAGGTGGCGGATAAATAGTCACTGAGGGGTGGAGCATGGCGTCTGAATAATACGTGTATGAAGAGTAGTAAAGAATGGGGAGCTCTGGGAAAGTCATTATGGAGATGAGCAAAGAAACTGAGAAAAGATGAAGCGACATTTTTACATGCTGTTCTGAAGTCCCAGCTAAGTTTTAACACTGCAAGATTTTTAGGCCATTATTTTAGCAACCCTCAGCTTTCAGGGTGTAGGAGCTAGGATTACAGTATTAAATGTTCTGGGCCCGGATCATGGAAGCCTAAGAAACAGGCTGGGCAGGAAAGGAAGAAAGGCAAGGAAAGGTGAGAGTTCTGAGGGTATATGCTGCTGATGCCACAGTGGCTGGGAATTCCACTCAACTTTATCCTTCCATGTGGCTTTGTCAAGGAGTTACCCAATAAACCCAATCTTCCCATTACTTTTATCACCATTATTACCAACTATCGGTATGCCAATATTGGTATATTGTAAATTTCGGAACGAGTACTACACAGCACATCTGTGCAGTATGCTAGGGGTCTATAAAAATAACCAAGACCCTACTGATGACATTCCTAATATTACACTTCATTTTACAGACTTTCAAAGTCTTTTATATCTTCAAATAGTCTTAGCACGTCAATATTTCCTAATTAAATAACTTCTAGTATTCCTTATAATTAAGATGCTTTTGACTGCTATTTCCCCGTTGTTACCTTGCATTGTCTAATTCTTCTGTGAATGATGTTTCCAGCTTATATTTCATTTGCCTTAGTAAAATAAGATACCTATGGTGACAAGAAAATATTTAAAGAAATCAGTTCTGGTGCCCTATAAAATGGCAACTGTTTGAAATCCTGTCATATATTCCCTCATCATTTTGTAGATGTTAGAGCTTCTTGTTCTTTTCCTATATTTATAGTTGACTCTCCTTCTTAGTAGTTCACTTACCTTTTCCCAGTATTATTACATCCCTGGGATATGAAAATAGGTTTAATTGCTTCATTAACCCACATCTTTTGTGCTTGCAAGGAATGGGGCTTCTAGCCAAATATCTTTACCACTCCAGTCATTTATTAATGGACCAATAAAACATACCCTAAAGTGCCTTCCTGCTCTAATAGAAATCGTAGCAGACATTTAGGTGGGAGTTTTCATTCTGTGATATTCAAAGCACATGGCAGATTTCTGCAGTCAAACTTACTGAATTTATGAATAGCAGAGTATCAATTGATTGATTGAGCAAGGAAAGGTATTGATTTTCGAAATACAAAATTCAAAGGGAGTGGCTACATGAGAAAAAGGAAAAACATCTTAAAACACCTATGCTTTCTCTGATGCTACAAGACAATGGTCTCTGTCATGCAGGAAAATTTTGGATGGAAACAAAATTACCAAAGTGTGCTCTGAAGGGGGCAGTGGTAGGTTTATAAGATAGAAGGAAAGACAAGAAAGTTAAAGAGTGAGTTTGTGAGGGAAAACGAAGTGGAAGAATATAGGGAGCAAAATGAATGTTTCTGTTGGGCATTGTGCCACTTTGAACCCCACCCTACGCATTGTGAAAGGTTACATGTCAGGAGCAAAAAATAATCTCTGCATTTGTTCAGCTGGTATAGGCTGAAATCCTAAATATTAGGAGTCATCAACTCTGAAGGTCCAAAGACTATAATATCCCTTTTTATCCAGTTTTACCTGATAGGCAATTAATTTTCACCCTTATAATTCATGGACAAGAATAACAAAGTTGACATTTAAATTTCATATTTAGACACGGTTTAGGAATCCCAATGCACCAACAATATGCTTCATAATTAACAGGGGACATCTATCTTGTAGGTTGAATATATGACACAGGAATAGTTTAGAGATGTCAGAAGAAAGAGAAACATTTCTATTTTACTCAGCAAATAGATGAAAAGTGTAAGAGTTCTGGGAGGCCGAGGCAGGTGGGTCACTCAAGGTCAGGAGTTCGAAACCAGCCTGAGCAAAAGCAAGACCTCTTCTCTACCAAAAATAGAAAGAAATTAATTGCCCAACTAAAAATATATATAGAAAAAAAAAGTAGCCGGGCATGGTGGCACATGCCTATAGTCCCAGGTACTCGGAGGCTGAGGCAGAAGGATCGCTTGAGCCCAGGAGTTTGAGGTTGCTGTGAGCTAGGCTGATGCCATGTCACTCTAGCCAGGACAACAGAGTGAGAAGCTGTCTTGGAAAAAACAAAGAGAAAAGTGTAAGAGTTAAATATAAAATCCATATTACATTATTCTTTCTTAAAAGAAAGAATTACCTCTGTGAGGTAATTAGTAAACAATATCATACATTCTGTTGAAATTAATACAAGTTAAATTTTATTACTGAGTAGAAAACAAACTCATACGAGTTTTTAAGATGAAGGAGAAGGTTTTGAAGAAATCACATGCTGTGGTTAGATACTTTGAGCTATATGGCCAGTCCCCCCTCCCAAAATACAAATACATTTTCCTCTATCTTAGGGGGAATTTGGTGGATAAGTTTGAGCTTCACTGCTATAAGAGAACAGGTTGTAGAAGTGTCCTAATAGGACTCTGACAGCCAGTTTGTAATTATCAAATCACTGATAAATCTAGTTAATACTATTTGAAAAGTAAGTTATGAGAAAAAAATGGGAGAATGAACCATTTATTGCAACAAAGCAGCTTTAGTTACTCCTTCCATATAATGGCCTCTAATAAAGCTTGTATAATCACCTGCTGTGAACAGGAATTTCCTTTCAGCATGTCTAGAGTCAGAACAAAAGAACTATTTTACTTTCTCCTTTTAACATCTTCTATCAAAGCCAGTCCTCAGTAGAGCTGAATTGACAACCAGTTATGTGAAAGGTGGGAAGATTTGGAAAGTGCAGTAAAGCCTTCCTGTCTCCCGAAGTTCCAACTACCCCTGAGTCACCCCCCTGCTTTTTGGGTAGACACTTCCTCACCACCAAAGAACATCAGGTGACTTGTAGGGAGAAGGTCACTGTCATTCATGTGTGCTACCTAAGAGGGTTGTGTAAGACAGGGGAAAGAACCTGAGGCCAGCATGGGATTTGTGGGCTTGTCTTTCTTAGTACATTTCCTATTAACATGGTTTGCTTTGTTGCATTCTTTAGAAACAGATAGAACCTGCTATTTATGTAAATTAAATATATATATATATAGTTACAGCAAACCGGACTGGGAAACAAACCGAGAGCCACACGAGAGTATTGCAAAACAGGCTTTTATTGCAAAACAGGCTTTTATTGCAAAACAGGCTTTTATTACACCGGCAGGCTCGGAGGGGTCTTGCCTCCAAATTCTGAGCAAAATGGGGTCTAAGCATGGTGGCTTTTATATGTTACAGAAACAAATGTTTACGAAGTCTGCACAAGCTCGAGGTCTAGTCAAGTGTTACTCTATAGTCTGCACAAGCTCAAAGTCTAGTTACCTGTTACTCTATAGTTACAAAGTCATGCTGTTTTGCAGCTATGCACAAGATTGAAATACAGTCAAAAGTCCCTCTTTAGTTGTATGCAGTTTTGCTACTATTAGGAAGGGAGTGGAAAAATACTCCCTTATAATATAAAGCCATGGACTACTGAGGCACTAAGAACTGTATGGAGGGAAAACATTTAAACTTAAAGTGCTTTTTTTATTCTCCCACTCAAAACAGCAATCAACACAGTAGACTTCTGTGACCAAGTGTGGGAGGTTTCTCTCTACCACCAAGCAAGCAGTCGGTTCTGCAGTGGACACCAACTGGGTGTCCTCCAATTCAATTCTGGTGCTATCTACTTGGAGGCGGCATCAGATCCAATAGAGTGAGGGCTCAGTCCCTAAGACTGTCCCCTGCTCCCTAAGACATCAGTTGCCAGTCTAGGCCTCTGGAACCTCTGACTGATAGACTTCTAATTGGGGTTCCCATGTCCCCCTCTTTGGGTTCAATTAACTTGCTAGAGTGGTTCACAGAACTCAGGGAACAACTTATGTTTACCAGTTTATTATAAAGAATATTACAAAGCATGCAGATGAAGAGATATGTAGGGCAAGGTCTAGGGGAGGGGGCACAGAGCTTCCATGCCCTCCTTGGGTGCACGACCCTCCAGTAGCCTCCATAGTGTTCAGCTTTCTGGAAGCCCTACCAACCCTGTCCTTTGGGTTTTATGGAGGCTTCATTAGGTAGGCCTAATGATTGATTAAACCATTGGCCACTGGTGATTAACTTCAGCTACCAATCTACTCATTAGTATACAAGAAGATATCACTTTGGATATTTTAAGAATTTTAAGAGTGGTATGCTAGAAAACAGGGTTAAAGACCAAATATATATTTTTATGTTGGGGCAATTTTTGAGGCAGTTTTTTAAGAATCTTGATTGTTAAAAAGAACTTCATTGTTAAAACTGAATGTAAGCAGTTTCTGGCATAAGATGGCAACTTAGCAAAGTTTCTGCTCCAGCCAAAAAGCAGAAAAACACTGTTTTCATCTGTTATTAAATTAGGATATATCTCTATGATTTTGAATCAAAATGTATGATGATGAAAAGAAGTAGAAATAATATTGAATAAATTACTTCACGAGGTAGAGAAAGTTCAAATATCCATGTCCATATACAGATATAGGTATATATCTATCTACAAATGGAGTTATCAGTGAGAAGAAAGCTGATTTGTTCTTTAGAGTAATAGAAAGACTTATGAAGCTGAGGCACCATGAGTATAAGAAGGAGTGTGTTTGGAGGTGGGGCATATGCTTGGGGTAATTTGGAAGTTTGTGTAAAAGCGGTGAGATGCTTAAGACATACCTCTATCTCACCAGCAATCCGGCTTATACACTGGATCAAGACTTTGAGGGGTCTTTCTCTAGAAACAACCATTCCAGAGAGGAAACTTGGATTCTGCCATTTATTGATGTCCAAAGGCCACCTGTGCATCTCCAAGTGAAATCTCCCAGTCAGAACACTCTGCCATTCACACAGAGCTTAAAAGCAAACTTTACCTACAAATAAATAGCTAAGCATCTCAAAACTTTTTGAGAAAAGCCCCTAGCATGAAAGTGAGAAGCCAACAGCAATAAATAAGAAGCTCAGAAAAAACAGAGGTACTGCTGAAAGCAAAGGAAACTTCAAAGAAATTGTAATTAATCTACTCAAGAGATGTAAGAGAAGATGTTGGACCCATTAAAGAAGAGCATAATGCTATGAAGAAGGAATTGAGATCAAAGTAAGAGCTCTAGGAAATTAAAAACATCATACCAAAATATTTTTAAACAAAAGCAAGAAGTTTGGGGTGCTAAAGTTAGGGAAAACAACTACAAAATAGAACGTACATGCAAACATATGGATTGTAAGAAAGAAAGTTGTAATTGTTTCAGAAACAATCCAGGCAAGGCCCAAATAATAAGAATTTCAGAATGTGAGAAAGTAGACTTTGGCGAGGAGGAAATAATTGAAGAAATAATAAAGAAAAATTCACCAAAACTGGGGACAGGACTCTCCATATTGAAGTGAATCAGTGATTGTTCAGAGTGATAAATTAAACAAAAGACTTAAACTAGTCACATTTTTAAAGAGAGTTTTAAATATCAGATCATAAACGTTCCTAGAGCAAAAGGACAGATATTACACAAAGGATCACAGCTTAAAGGGGTGTGGAAGTTTTCCATAATGACATTTTAAGGTAGAAGGCAAAGGATGGATGAATTTAAAACTGTCTCCAAATGTTACTAATTTCAGGGGTCTAGCTCAGTAGCAAAGCATTTGACTGCACAAATGTTATAAATAGTTAGGATATGAGATTTACAGAGAGAGAGAGAGAGAGAGAGAGAGACTGACTTTGAGGTCTGAATCCCAGTCCAATTAATTTACTCTAGAACCTTGTGTCTACAGTTATCCTTTGTCTCTATTACATCATTTTTCTCCTGCTTTACTGCATAATTCTCTTTAACACACAGATAAGCTCTAATAGGTCTTAATTTAAAAAAAAAATTACAGACATCATGTCTCCAGCTCCTATTCCTTTTATCTGCCCATCTTTACAACGGATCTTAAAAGATTTGCTAAGTTCTTTTTGTTTCTTTCTAATCCGATTAGCTCCCATTTACTCTTCCATATACTTTAGTTGGACTTGCATTCTTACCACCATAACAAACTGTTCTTATCAACGTTACTATCTCCATATGGCCAGATGTAATGGCCAATCCTCTGTTCACATCTTCCTTGCCTACTGAACAGGATTTCACAGAATGAACCTCTCTCTGTTCTTTGAAATAAGCTATTTGTTTGGCTTCTGAGACACTACCGTGCACTTACTTTCTGCAACTAACTGGGTCCTCTTCCTTTATCTACTCCTTCTCCTCTACATGACTTCTCTATTGAAGAGTCTACTTGGATATCTGACAGGAATCTCAAAATATTTCCAAAACAGAGCTCTTGTTTCTCTCTCTCTCAAGCCCATTGCAACCCCATTCTTCTCCATCCCATTAAATAGCACCACAACCACCCATTTACTCATGGTAATAACTAGGAATCATCTCCTTTTTCTTATAGTTCAACCTTCAGAATACATTCTGAAACTACCCTCTTTTCACCATCTTTATTTATAATATCCTGGTCTAAGCTACCGTCAATATTCATATGCTTGGCTTTTCTGTTACCATCCTTATCTTTTCCCTACACAGCATCAGTATAATATAATCAAAGGGTGAATCATATTGTAACACCTCCTCATAATCTTTTAAATACTTCTCATTCTACTTAAAACAAACTGAGACTTCTAGCCATGAAATATGAGGCTCTATATTGGTGGGTCCTTAAAAATACAATGTAGGCCACATATGTAATTTAAAATTTTCTACTAACTACTTTAAGAAAAAGGAAAACAAGTGAATTAATAGCAAAAATATTTTAAACTTATTCCAATGTATCCCCAAATTGCCACTTCAATATATAATCAATATAAAAATTATTGAGGTATACTGTATTCTTTTTTATACTATATTGTCAAAATCCGGTATATATTTGTGTCTTATACCTACAGTGTATCTCTATTCAGATTGGCTTGATTTCAAGTGCTCAGTAGCTACACATGGCTCTTGGCTCCCATATTGGAACCACAACTCTATGTGGCTTAGTCTTAATTACTTCTCCCATCTCAGCTATCAATCTCCATATCCTTGCTCATATTCAAGTCAAAATAATCCTCCTTCTATTCTTCAAATATGTTAGGCTCATTCCCACTCTAGGCTTTTGCATAGGCAGTCCCTCTATGTGGATTTTGGTTCCCCAAAGCATCTCAGAAGAGGTTCCTTCTTGTCATTCACATATCAGCTCAAATGCTACCTTCTCCCAAAGGTCTCCCCTTACCCTCCAATCTAAAGTAGCACTTCTGCAGGATATCTTAGTCCTATTAATCATGTTTAACATTTTCATAGAATTTACATGTTTCATTTTTATTTAAACAACTGTGCCACTATAATGCTATCTTGAGTATAGGAACCTTATGTAGCTTGTTCACAGAGCTTAGAACAGTTCCTGGACTATTTTCTGAATGGCTGGCTGAATGAATAAATGAATGAATGAAGGGATAGACATTACAATGCTAACAGTGGTAATGCAAAGAGCAGAATTCAGTCCATTGCATTCTCTAAGTTTGCTGTGACAAACGCATATTACTTTGGCATTAAAAAAAACACAAAGGTTTAGTAATAAGTTAAAAAAAATTGTGAAACCACTGGATGCTAGACTGTGTGGAAAATTAGCAGTAGCAAAAAGAGTGTCACCTCACTGGTGAAGTGAATGTAATTCCCTCCAAATAAGAGATTTAGCTGCATTGCAGTATACATTCGATGGAATGTTCTAACATTTGATGCTGAACTGACCACGCGTATTGTTTATCTCAGAGGTTGTAATGGATAAATATTGCTTATTATTTGACTCTAGTATTTTTGGCATTTGGCCCAGGGCCAAATTATAATGCTCATATGACATGTACCTTGCATAGCAAATCTCTTTAGGTGGCATAGTAGAAAATACATAAGGGATACAAAAGAGCCCTTTTGCCTTAACCCTAACTCTGAAGCTGAGCATGGTGAAGTCACAAGTGCTTGATTCTCTCAGGAAAATAGGTGTCATTTTCTAGTCTCAATCTTGGAAAATTCTTGAGAGTGCACATTCTCAGTGTGGTACCCTGTGAACCTGCATTTCTAAAAATTCATTCCAGGAGATTCTCCTGCCCTTAGTTGTAGAGCACTGCCTAAAGTCAATGATCCGTTCTCTTTTACAAAGCAAGTTCTCCTGAGGAGAATAAAGTGAGCTGCTGTGAGCTACTAGCCATTTAGAGGATGAGATTTTAGGCCCTTTCTAACTGGCAGCCTACTGAAAGCAGAGTTAAAAGAGAAAAGGGTAAAGATGTTTGCAGAGTTCAAGAGCTTCCCAGAGAGAGAGTCTGTTGTAATGGAATTCTCTGAGCTGCCAGGGCTCAGCTAGCATAAGAAGAAGGGGCATGACCAGTCTGCAAGCAGATGGAAAGGTATCTAAGAAAAGCAGTGCCCACTGCACAATTTTGTCAAAATGTACAATTGCATTGGGAAGGAAAAAACCCTATATATAAACACACACTCAAATTCAAAGAATGAAGAAAAATATTAGTACTTTGGAGCATAGACATAAAAGTAGCACAATCCCTAGCTCCCCCCCTGTTAAAGGTTCATTTTAGAGATTTACAAAGCTGAGATGCGGCAAGATGAATCGTTTGGCAAGAAGCTCCAGCAGCTATCAGTGCTGAGAAATGAAGCCTGCATCAGGGCTCTTAAGGACTCTGAGTCACCTGGCTATTAGCCTAAAGTGAAATCAAGCAAGTATTCTATCTTTTCTTTCCCCATAAGCTTTAGGTTTAGCGAGCTAGTTTACACCTACGGCAGATGAATCATCTTTCTAAATGACCCTGCTAAACCATACGCAGTTAATTATAAAGATTTTAGTGCTATGTTGTGTGAGAGGGTTGCAGATTACTATTGCCTGACCACATCCCCAATAAAACCTTACACTGTCATCAGACCACAAATAAAAGAGTGGATTCTTCATTCCCCATAGCTGTAGAGAAGGGAAAAGTGGTAAGACTCTCATAGTAGGAAGTAACTCTGCTCCAGTCCGTCACGTCTGAGTCCTCCCTGTACACAGCTAACCCAGAGCCCCATCCGGGTCTCTTCTGTCTTTAAGCATTTGTATCTTTGTGGATGACTGTGTGATTGTGTCCATGGAAATAGAGCAAACCTCTTGTTACAAAGTCAATAAATCTAACACCAGGAACAGAGAATTACATGGAGGAAAATACAGATTTGTGTGGCCAGATGATTTTAAGGGTAAATTATTCTCGTAAATTATACGTTCATTGTCAAGAGAGATGAGCAAGCCAACCAAAGACATGTAAACAGTGTCTTCAGCATTTGCCCCAGAATAAAAATAATTCTCTTTTTCCATTTCAGAGGGAATAAAAGTTATTAGACTGTGGGCTGTTCAATGTCACATACCTTAAAGTTCTCACTAGCTTGAGGAAGAAAGTGACATCTGTGTTTTAAAAATATTGCTGGTCAGAAATTTATCCCCTCCCCAAGAATTCACATTAAATATATCAAATTTGCAATTATTTCATTTTATATTTATCAAAATATTCTGTGGCATGAACTTAATGGGGGGACAAAAACCCTTTCTATGCCATTTCCTATTCAAGAAGCATTTTAACCTGACTTTAACACATGTACTTAAAAAGGCTTTTAATGCAGAAAAATGTAAGCTTTTTTTTCCCATTTAGCTATAGTCTAAACATCCATGTAGAATTTTAATAGCAAGCACAAACATACTTAATTGTGGGAAGGGAATGTATGAAATTATAGGCCAATAAAGCCAATTTCAGGTTACTTATGTGAAAAGAAGCAAAATAAAATACATTAAAATTCTAATATTTTACTTGACATAGAACAAAATGCAAACTGTAGAGCTTTTCTTCCAGAGAAGTTTAATTTTTTTAAGTAACCCAAAATTTATTTTAACTGAATTTTTGTCATTTCCTTATTACATGTTTTGCAACAAAGCTCAGAACAGAACTAAATGAAATGGAAACCAAATAGCAATACAAATGATCCACAAAAAAGAAAATTGGTTCTTTGAAAAGATTACATGTTTTACAGAAAAGAATGTGTATCAATGTGAAAAAAATTTAAGAATACAGAGACAAAGAGAAAAATTCCTCTTAATTCATCAACTAAATGGCTACATAATATTCCATTGTTTGATGTAGAGTTTATTTGACCAAACCCCTAAGTACTGGATATTTCTTCTCCAACTTCAGTCTTTATAATCAACATTTATATGAATAGATAATTATTTAATTGATAGTAAAAGTAAACACATTTTCATATAGTTACTACCTATTTATATTTCTTATCTATTAATTCATTTACTCCTTAGCCTTTTTTAAAAATACTTGTGATATTTTTTTTAACTTCAGATGCATTGTGTTGAGCTATAGAACATTATTATCATTGGTTTCTGAAAAGTCCAGTCCTGTTTTGTTACCTCGTTTTATGTTTATATTTGTTTATACACTCCATTTCCCACATTCCGTTTCTCATCTCTTTTTCCAAGAGGAAATAGTCTAAAGTACTTGTGCGAAATTTATTTTGCTAAAAACAGAAGCTGTAGATATCACCTAATCCTTTTCACACATTTGGTCCAATGTATCAATCCAATTCATTGAATAGAAATTTCTCTTCACACAGAATTAAAATGGTAAACTCATTTCATGCTCAGCTCTATTTTGATCTGGACTTACTGTTTAATTTCATTACTTATTTTATTAGACATATCCAGTGCTTTTCAATAAATACAGAATTACTATATGGTTTATTGTTGGGTTTATCAGGATAACTTTATTTCTTATTTTAAAGTTTAGAATCAATATCTGCTTCTTGTTTTAAAAAATGAAAATACAGTATATAAAGAGAAGTTAATATTCTCCTCCTTCTCCTTAGAATTTCTTACTTCCCGTGGGTTACAATTTGTTAACATTTTCATGTCTATTCTTCAGTAAATTTTCCTGTCTTATATAGAAATATCTTTTTTTTCTATTTTTAAAAGAAACGGGATCCTAAAATACACATTATTCTACAACTTGCCTTTTTTCACTTTATAATATATCATAGATATATTTTAAATTTCTTATAAAAAGCCTTTTATCAGTTATGGCAAAGTTAGTAAAACCATTAAATGAACCTTTCTACAACACCATTAACTAAACTACAGACTTTATTTTCACTAATTTCCTACTAATGTCCTTTTGTTATTGCTGGTTGTTCCACGATCCTATCCAAAATTCCAGATTAAGTTTAATTGTTATGTTTCCTCAGTTTCCTACAACCTGTGACAATTTTACGTTCTTCCTTATCTGTTATGACCCTGACTCTTATTTAAGAATACAGATCAGTTATTTTGCAAAATGTCTTTCAGTCTGAGTTGGTCTGATTACATTGAGATTACACATTTTTGGCAAGAAAATCATAGAATTGATGTTTCTTTCTTGGTGCTGCCTATCAGGAGCTATGCGATGTCAATAGGTCTTATTATTAGTGATGTTAAATTTGGTCATTTGGTGAAGATGCTGTCTGAGTAAGGTGTTTTTACTAGCCAGGTTTCTGCACTGTAATGTTACTGTATTTCCTTATGGAATTACGAATACATCTGTACCTTGGAGAGTTACTTTTGTCAGTGCAAACATCTATTTTCCCATAAACTCATTTTCACATCTATCAGTTGATCTTGCCTACATAAATTACTACTGTGGTGGTCTAATTTTTTCAATTTCCTTCATTCCTTTCACATTTAATAGTCATAATTTTTATACAAGTAAGAGTTGTCTCTTCTCATTTATTCTATCATTTGTTTATATCACTATGGGTTCCTAGATATTTTACTTTATAGATTATTCTATAGAATATATATGTTATTAATTTCAATGCACACCATTTTATTACATAGATATATTGGCAGAGTCATCATACTATGACCCACTTCTAAACCAATGTCTGTGTGTGTATATGTATATGTGCGTAAGCGCTTCTATATCTATAGAATATATTATGTCTTATTTTATGGCTCAAACTGTCTCATCCTTGACCATTGGCCATTTTAGGTCAACTGCTATGTCTTTTAGACATGTCCTCATCATTTTCTCCCCAACATTATCATACTCTCCGGCACCACGGGATGCTCCAAGTTCATCAGATACTTTCCATGTCCTAGTTCAATGACCAACCCTTTCTCTAAGCAGCCCTGGTTCCTTTCATAGGAGGCTGTTACTTAACAACCAAGATCTGAATAGCATTCTATTGTGTATGTTTGTCAAATTTTCTTTATCTATTCATCCGTTGATGGACACTTAGGTCATTTCCGTATCTTGGATATTGTGAATAATGCTGTAATAAACATGACAGTGCAGGTATTCCTTTGATATATCGATTTCAATTTTTTTTGGCCATACCAGAAGTGGGATTACTGGATCATATGGTAATTCTATTTTTAGTTTATTAAGAAAACTTCATACCATTATCCATTAGGTCTGTACTAAATTACATTCCCACCAACAATATATATAAGACTTTCCTTTTGACCATATCCTCTACCACACTTGTTATCTTTTTGGTAAAAGCAGTTCTTACAGATGGGAAGTGATAGCTCATAGTTTTAATTTTCATTTCCCCAACAATCAGCCGCTAATGCTGAGAACTTTTTCCTGTATCTATTGGCCATTTTTTCTATTTTGTCTTTTTTTGAGAAATGTCTGTTCGGGTCTTCTGCCCATTTTTCAATCAGGTTATTTTGTTTTTTGTTTGTTTTTCTTTCTTTTATTTTTAAAATTTGTTTGTTTTGCTATTTAGCTGTTGGGTGTTTCCTATATATTTTGGATATCAATCCCCTATTAGATACATAGTTTGCAAATATTTTCTCTCACTCTGTGAGTTGTCTCTTCACTTCGTAATTGTTTTCTTGGCTGTGCAGAATATTTTAAGTTTGATTCCATCCCATTTATCTATTTTTGCTTTTGTTGCCTTCATTTTCAGTATCAGATAAAAAAAATCATTGCCCACACCAATGTTGTGGGGTTTCCCCCTGTGTTTTTTTTCTAGTAGTTTTACAAAAGGGGGAAGTCCTATCTTCTGCAACAACAGGGATGAATCTAGAGGACATTATGCTAAGTAAAATAAGCCAGGCAAAAAAGACAAAAACCACATGATTTCACTTATTTGTGGAAACTAATAAAGCTGGACTCATTGAAGTAGAGAGAGAACTATGGTTATCAGAGGCTGTGGGTAGAGTGGGGAGGGATGGTATGGAGAGTTTTTGATAAAAGGGTATAAAGTTTGAGATAGACAGGAAGAAGAGTTTTTGTGATTTATTGCTTACCAGGGTGACTATAGTCAATGACAATGGATCATATATTTCAAAATATCAAAAAGAATAAAAGTCAAATGTCTCACCATAGAAAAAGATAGGTAAGTGAGGTAATGGATATGTTAAGTAGCTTGATTTAATCATGTCACATTGTATACCTAGATCAATACATCACATGGTACCCCATAAATATATACAACAATGATTTGTCATTACAAAATTAAAATTAAAATAAAATACCAAAGATCCAGTATGGTAAGAAACTTTCAAGTTAAGGCCATAATTACCCATGACTGTGAAATTTCCAGACCATGTATGTGATCATAAATAGTTGAAATTGAGAGGGACTGAATGGGGCTGGGATATATAAGAGGAGGTTAAGAAGAAATTTGCAACACAGTGAAAAAAAATGCTGAGACATCTAGGCCATTACAAATATCCGGGTGAAACACAAAACTATGGAGAAAGCAAAAAGATCAACAGTGGGGTGGGGGTGGGGAATGAATAGGTGGAGCACTAGGGACGTTATAGGGCAGTGAAACTACTCTGTGTGACACTGTGATGATGGATACGTGACATTATATATTTGTCAATACCCATAGAATGTATGACACCAATAATGAGCCCTAATGTCAACTATGGCCTTCAGATGATAATTATGTGTCAATATTGGCTTATCAACTTTAACAAATGTACCACACTAACAAAAGGTGCTAACAAGAGGGGAAACTATTTGAGGGGAGAGGGAGAGGATATAAGGGACTTCTGTGCTAGTTGTTAGCCAAAACTGTAAACCTAAAAAATGCTGTAAGAAAGTATATTAGTCAAAAGCAAAAACCAAACCAAACAAGAGCAAAAAAAAAAAAAAAAAACAAGATTTGGGCACTAAGGTGCGATCATTGCTAATAGGATGTCATTGTATGTGTCATGCATACATACATAATATATACATATTCTTGTACATATTTTCTAGCTTTTTCCACTGAAGGGACCTAGAAACAATAACTAATAGAAATACATGCATATACATATACACATCTAGAGCTATGTGTGTATATACAGTTTTATTTATATATATACACACACATTCATACATTCATATATATAGATGTACCTAGATATTCTTTTGAAGTTTACAGTTTAAAGCTTAGGGATAAACTAGATAGTTCTAAATTTCTCTAAAGGCAGTTAGTCTTCAAGTATATGATGCATTTGAATACACATTTTTTTTTAAGTTGTGGAAGTCTCTTTTTTAATCACATGCCTTTTAATTAGACCTGAACCAATTTAATCAAATTCATTGGAACAGATATTAACAAAATACTTATTTCCATTTTGTGTCCTCCAATTTTCCATTCCTATGACAAAAAAAAATGAAATTGTTAACTGATTTGGGGAATTTATTCTTGATAAACTTTTCAGGGTGTTGACTATTGAATTGCTGCAAAATTGTTAAGTTCACAATGAAAAGGGCTCAAAACCCGTGAAGACAGTGCAGACTCAATGTCATTATTCCACATCCTTTTCAACTGAAGTCTCCTTGAAGGAGTTTCATAGGCGGCATCAGTCAGAGTTACTCGATACCCTATTTAAAGAAATCAGCTTTCAGTGAATTAAGAGAATTTCTCTGTGTTCGTGTGTCTCTCTGTGTGTGTGTTTGTGTGTGTACGTGTGGTGGCTCAAAGATCCAGATATAAAAACAAGAAGGAATAAAAGATAAGATAAACTTCCATTCTGGCATGTTTACAAAGTATTTATATTATTTTATTTTATTACTTAACAAACACCTCCTCTAAGGATTATTAAATATTGATTCATTTAATTAATCTCTTGATGGCGTCACTTTTCCGTTGGGGACTGAATGCAGCCGTAGCTCTCCGGCACCACATCTCATCTATGGCTACATCAGGCCCCTGGTTCAGCCACTCCAGGTTCAGCCACTCTTCAATGCATTTCCTCATCTAGCTCCCTCTACATGTCCAGAGCCTACGACCTGCCTCTCATCCTTCAGGCCCCAGCTCAAATGTCAAATTCCTTCATGAAATTTTCCTTAACTCTCTAGACAATTATTTACTCTCCCGATCCCCTACTGCTTTGTAGTTTTCTGTATTCTAATACTTACAATTTCATTTCTCCATGATATTCTGGAGTCTGGGATCCCTCAAATCAGAACCTGCACCTTAGTCATGTTTAAGTCTTCGGTGCTACACCCGAGGTCATTGAATAAATGCTACAATTGTTGAGCAAAGCCTGAATTCTTATGGGGCTGGAATGAAGGGAGAGCCAGGAGACAGAGGTTCCTGAACACTTGATGGTTGGCCTTTTACTCCATCCTTAATTTTGGGTGAAGATTAAGGCATTTTACTTTATCCCTCATCCCTTCACCTCCACCCGTTAGCCTAGGAAGAATGTCACTCTGCTTCCTAGCGACTGAGTCCTGTGCCACATTAAATGCTGAGTGCATGGTCCATGCAGATTCTTCCTCCCGTCACCTTCTGTAATGGTGACTCTGTAAGAAGTGCTTCAGTGTGGAAGCGGATTGGAAGCCAATGGGCCCATCTCTCTCCCTTCTTCTGTATACCTGTCCAGGCAGTAAGAGTATCAGTGATCAACATGGGTATTTCTCTCTCTCTCTCTCTCTCTCTCCATTTTCTCTTCTCCAAAATGGCAACTGGACACAGGAGGAAAAAAATGGTAAAATACCAGGCTGGACACCTAAAACAAGGTTGATTGGCACCATCTAAATTGGTGTAGCAGCATCCATGAGTGTAAACTGGAACCCTTTCTCTGCAATGCTAGCTCTGGGAAGAGGGAGGCAGATACTTCAAGTGCAGCCATTGGGATCTGGAGAGGTATGGGCTGCAGGCTTGGGAAGAAAACAACAGATGATTTCAGACACATTTATGACACACACACACACACACACAGGCTCTCTCTCTCTCTCTCTCTCTCTCTCTCTCTCTCTCTCTCTCTCTCTCACTTTTAAATGCATATGTCTCAAAGTTTTGCCCTGGAAACACCTTTATTCTAATTACTCAAGGTGTTTTCATAAATCAGTAGCCTTTGGGAAGGGGGATAAAAGGGATCAGGCACCACCATTTTTTAAAACATGACCCATAGATAATTCTCATACATATGTAAGTCTGAAAAGTGTTGCTGTCTAGTCTCCCACTTGGCATTTCTTAAACTGCAAACTGCAGTTCTTAGATCACCTTAAATATTTGTGAAAAAATACTCCCTTTCTCCTAGGTGGGTTGAGTTTTTATAACTTTAACCTGCTACTTCCTGTTGAAAAGTGTTTTTATGAGATTTTTCTATTTCTGCAACAGTATACTGGGTTTTCCCTTAACTTATCCAGTTTGGGAAACAAAAGTGGTGGTGGGGAGCTTGCCCAAAGTCATAGTGACAAAGTGAATTTCTTTTCTTTATTCTGACTCACTCCCTTTAAAAAAAAAGTAATTATATTATTTTATTGATTTTGCAAAATTCTTTTGGCTAGGATTTAGATTTCTTTTTTTTTTTTCTTGAAGCTATTCATATCACCAACGGCATGGGAAGTGGGGGAAATGGTTTCTGTAAACACTATGTCAGGAGAGTAATCAACCAACACCTTATTTTTAACATTCTAATTCATCAAGGGACAAGAATGAAGTCTTACTTGCATTTTCTCTGTACACTGCATAGTGATTGTCATATAATTTATTAGCAATAGTGTCAATAGAGTCTGATAAGACAAATGAATGTGATACCGGGCAAACCCAGGTATTAATTTATATTGCAAAAAGCATTAAACATTTTATTTTTAATAATTAAATGATGTTTGACTTTTTTTAGACCACACAACTACAACTGCATTAAATACTAAACACACACACACTTTTTTTCAAGGCAGAGAACCTTTGTTTAAGTTTCCAGGAATTAAACTCTAGGGTTATGAAAAAGTGTTCCTTTTCCTCTCAATCAGGAAGACAGTAAATCGAAAATCATTTGGAGATCATGCTCCCAGAGAGCCGGGGGCCCTATAGCGTCATTGCTCTTGATAATGCAATTATGGCAGGTGGCGAGTCGGGTAATTCTCCCAGAGCTTTGGAGAGCTCCACAGCTACAAAGAGATGGAGGGCAAGAGAGAGAGAGAGATTTCCAAGGAAGTGTGTTTGAGAGCCGCTGGTTCTATCGCTGTGTAGATAAACACCTTTCTACATTATTACTATGTGTAATCATTAACATGTAGGTATAAACTCTCCAGTTCTTCACACCTCACTCAGTTTGGAGCTCAGGGAGACTGGAATTAGCTCTCTCTTTTCTGTCTACCAATCTTTGCCTAGGGAACAGCTGTGCTTTGTCTTTTAGAACTTGTATATCTTTCTCTCCATTGACTCTTCTCAGACATCAAAACTGCTGAAATAACTTCGACCTAAAAGAAACAAGAAAAAACAAACAAACAAGCTGACCCATCTTCCCATCATGTTGCTGCCTCCTCTGGCATTGATCAATTTCTTTTCTTTCTTCCCACCATGAAATTACTGATAAGAGGAGAGCATATTTTTAGCCCTGGGGAAGCCCCTCCCATTTTCTTCTGAATCTTTCATTTTTTTAAAAATTTTTTCAATCTTTTGTTACCCTACTGTTCATTTGGAAACTTGTCTTAAAAAGGTGTCATATCCACTGCCTCTTTCTGAGCTTATGACGTGTGGTCTATAGTATTGGGGTAGATCGTTACCATGACGGCACCTGATGACTCATGCTTCTCTCCACTCTGGCATTTGTGTGATCCTCCTACATTCCCTGTGGGCTTGGCCAATGGGACGAGTAGTGCCAGTAGACACTTGCGAAGGACTTGCTAAAGCTAGGTTGTTCTCTGGTGCAGCTCTTGCAACATTACAAAACTAAACACAATAAAACAACTTTAAGCTAGTATCCCGGAAGTTGAGTGCAAGGAGGGAGAGGCCCCAGTCATCCCAGCTGTCCTGGCTGAGGACATGAGTGAGCAGTGGACAATCCTTCCCAACTGAGCCCAGCCCTAAGTGCCAACACACAGAATCATGAGCAAAGAAGCAGCTGTTATTTCAAGCCATTAAGTTTGGGGACTGTTCTATTTTCCGGACTAGATAACATAGTTTCCTTAGATTCCATTTCATGTGATTTCAGCCCCCTGGTTCTTTCTCTTACTCTTCCAGTGATGTCTATTTCTTCTCTCTCTTTTTTTTTCCCTCTCTTTAAATATAGTAAGAAGTAGGATGTATTAATATTAACGTTAGTGAGGTTAGGTCACAAAGCAGAAATAGAAAGAACATCAGTACCCAGGAAGTTCTGATCTATTCCTGCCACCTCCATGGAAAAGTGCAAATGATCAATGGCTTTTAGTAAGGAAACCACTCTTCTTTGATTCCTAAGCTTGTAATCAGAATGGCAGTTGTCATTATCTGTAGGTTGTTTATAAAAACGTAGACATCCCCAATGTTCTTTAGGAAGAAATTACAAAGGTTTTAATGTATCATCTATGTGAATTATTGATACTCTATACTGTAACCAGAAAAAAGGGATCATTTGGTCTCTGATTTCCCATATCTATTTTGCATCATTTGTTGTTACTAAAGTTACAAATATACTTTGTGCATAATGAAAGGTTATTTATGTAGCCACAATGAGTCACTATATAGCACACTTAATTACTTACACAATTTTGCTTATGGCTATTTATGTGCAATAGTAAAATCCAGCACTTTGTATATTAAATAATGCTTTAGTGTGAACATATACTTGACCATCAGGCTACATAATTAAAAAGAAAGAATGTTTCATTCCACTGAGAGTGCCATGTTCTGACTTTAGTAAAATCAGATGACAAAACTAAGTAATATTCTTGCAGGCAGACCGGCCTATATATTTTTTCAGATATTCAATGAAGTTAGATTCCTTTGTAAGCATAGGGTCTTCTTGGTGGTCATTCCATTTAGAATTTCTTCCTGAAATTATTTTACACTGGGTTTAAGATATGGAAGGACCACTTTTTAGCTAGCTCACACAAAAATATTCCATGATCATCATAAAAGTATTTAGTGCAGCATGGTACACTCATGTCTTTAGCATTTTCCTTAGTTTAGTAAGTACTGACAACATTTTTGAGTTACTCCAGTAAGAGAAGTGTTTATTAAATTACAGAATGTAAAAATGTTTAGGGTAATACAGAGTCATTACTTATGTCATTTTTGTTAATATCTTCCTACATGCAGGTTAACAGAACATGTTTTAGCTAGTATTCTATAAGGAAGAATAAATCCAGCAATTTTTAAAAATGCCACTGAGCCGGGTGCGGTGGCTCACACCTGTAATCCTAGCACTCTGGGAGGCCGAGGCTGGCGGATTGCTCGAGGTCAGGAGTTCAAAACCAGCCTGAGCAAGAGCAAGACCCTGTCTCTACTATAAATAGAAAGAAATTAATTGGCCAACTAATATATATAGAAAAAATTAGCCAGGCATGATGGCGCATGCCTGAAGTCCCAGCTACTCGGGAGGCTGAGGCAGGAGGATTGCTTGAGCCCAGGAGTTTGAGGTTGCTGTGAGCTAGGCTGATGCCACGGCACTCACTCTAGCCTGGGCAACAAAGTGAGACTCTGTCTCAAAAAAAAAAAAAAAAAATGCCACTGAATGGAAAATGTATTTAATTTCAAATGGGTTCTAGTGATTTAATTGGGGGAGGGTATATGGGGGCAGGGGATTTCAAGGAATTTTCAGTGACTTGCACATAAAATCATTTAGGGAGAACTAGCTTGATAGCATTCATCATAAATCAAAAATAATGCAAATTCTATTTAGCATAGAATATTATTTCACCTAATCAGAATTAAATGAATGGGGGTGTGTTTATTTCTCAGTCCTCTGAACTTCAACCCTTAAAAGTTTTTGGTTCCCCTTTATTTCCTCCAACAAAAGTCAACCTTAAAAAAATTAAACAATGTAGTCCACAAGGCTTAGACTGGTCACCCATCAAGGTCTGCCCCTATCATCTGTGACTATTATACTAAACATGTGACTCTCATTTTCATTGAAATTCTTCCTTGGTAGAGTTGCTTTTTTCCTCTATTGCAGCCTTGGTTTAAATAACTTCATTTCTCTAGAATCATTTTTTGTAGCTATTTTTACTTATCTACTTGTTTTCTTTGTCCAATATCAATAGAAATAGTTGGACGTGACACTAGAAATGAAGCTTACATTGGCCAATTGCATAATTTTTTCTTTCTTTAGATTTGAAATAGCTTAGGCCAAGAACACAAACTAGAAAATATATTTGGGAGCCCTTGAATTCTAAATGAGCCCTTGAATGAGTGATGACCAATATGAATTATTGGTATTTAATCAGAAAGAAAGTCTAAATTAAAAACATGTCAAACATTCTACTAAAAATGCAAACAGGTTTGAATTAAATTGTCATATTTCCCAAATTATGGAGGAGCTATTCTATTGATTGTATTAGAAAGTCCACAGAAACAAAACCTGAAGAATGAAGTATTTACAAAAGTTCTCACAACCACACATTTTGCAATTGCTTTTAAATTTATTTTCTGGTTTTGAAACATTTATAAGAAATCAAAACGTATTAGAACCCTCATAATGTTACAAAACACTCCCGATCACTTCTTCCCTGTCTAAAATAAATAGTAGCAGATTAATTTAGAATGCCAGCTTAAGAGTTAATTATACTTCTGTGAAGGTGAAAAGTATAATTTTCAGGCCTTTGAATACTAATATTTGTCTGAAGTTACTCATTGCAGGCTAAGCAGTGGTTATTTTAGATTCTGAGCCCTAGTGCCTGGTTTACCTTCTGGCTGTACTATGTAGTTGGGTGATGTTACTCACCCCCTCAGTTTTTTTATGAACTGTGAGTATCAAATACATCAACACTACAGAGTAGAGACCACTGCCCAGAACACAGTAGGGGTTACAAAACGTATGATACTGTCATTTTTATCATTTTTCTCTAATGATTTTGAGATTAACTTTTGTAAGTGGTAAACTAGAAATAGTAGCTTATCAACACCTTTGAATTAAGATTCTCGTTTTGGGGGAAAGGAATAGAGAAGCGAAGGTCTGGATTGCTGATATGATCTGGTAGGTTTCTAGTGGATCAGAAAGGGCTAACATAGAGTTACATCTCTATTAAATTGAAAAATGGCATTTCCTTATGTGATCACATAAAGGTTGAAGGCTTCAGTAACAGTTACACAAAGTACAGAAGGAAGCCAATTTCTACAAACAAAACCACGCATGACAAAGAATGTGCCACTTGTTTTGTTTTCGTTGCCATTTTGGATGGAAAAGAAGTGTAGTTTCAATTATATATTATATTCTGCTCTGTAACAAAGACTGATTAGTTAATCAGTAGAGAAAGTAATGAAAGAAGGCAGACTTTAGATTAATTATAGGGAAAGGAGACTTTTAATTCAATTTTCTTATGTAATTAAAGAGATATGAAAGTATTTAAGCTAGAAAATTCAAGTCACAGTTCTCACTGAAATGTACATCATTTAAAACATCAAGAGTTATGTAGAAATTTACTTTACTCTTGAGATTTTCACTCCAACTCTGTACATATATATTTGGTCTATATATGAAGTGAATCTTGTTAGTCTTCAAGAATTTAGATCCCTGTTATCAATGATGATCATATAAACTTGCCATCTTTCATATTTAAAGATGAACTGAACCATTTTATAAGAAATGACATTTGGGTTGATATTCTAGCAATGTAAATGAATTTGAGTTTGTGAAAATACATTCTATAGTTCAATATTTTTCTTAACCAGTAATAGAAATATCAGTTATTCTAGTTGATCTAAGAGCTCACATTTGGAAAGCATACTCAATGAGGCTCTGCTAGCCCACCATTTAGTGACTGAGTGACCCCCAAGAGTCTTTGACATTATTAAAAGTATAATAGTAAATTTTTTTACTCAGTTTTTCCATTTTTTACTCAGTTTTTCCATTTCAATTGTGATATTTGATTATAAAAATTTTGCTGCAATTATTATACAACCAGAATTCTTTATTTTTTGTCTTCTAAGAAATGTTTTCTCTATTAACTTAAAAATCTCTTGAAACCATGCTCAAAGAGTACTGGAATCTCTCTTTGAGACCATTTTAGAAACAGCATTATCTTTGGCGAAAATTCTACTTAAGTCCTTGAGTTGTCAGCTCTGTTCTCAGAGGGTAAAATTCATGGTATAATTTGCGATTTTTTTTTTCATTTTACTTTAGCTTTTGAGTTTTAGCTACAGAGGTGGGTTTATACTTCAGGAAGGAGCCTTTGATTCTTATAATTTCTTTAATTGTAAATTGTTTTTTTATAGACTATGAATCTCAGTGCATTGGTGAAAAATTCATCAGCATCTTTTCTTATGCTGTCAATCATATAATGTCTTCTTCTTTTTTTTTTTTTTTGAGTGGCATTCGCTACTAGTAGAAGCAGATTTGCCCAGAAAACCCCCTGAATCTGCAAAAGGAAAAATGTGTATTGTGAAATGAGTGTTATTTTGGTTGCTCATTTGTCCCTATTGGATATGAAATTTGACATGTTCTATAATTTACCTTTCTTATTCTCTAATTTATTTTGTTCATCAAAAGATAAAACAATTCCAATGCTCTGAAACACAGTCTTGATTACTTAAAGTTGCTCCATTTTTGCTTCAATGCCCTACATTTATGAGGTTATAATGAATTCCTATGTGGGAAGTAGGAGCCCATTTATTCAAGAATTATTTATAAAACATTATTCAGTAATTATTTATTAAATACCCTCAAAGCAAAACATCATTTAATGTGCATCTAGAAGGACCCTTAGAGATCTTTAAGTCCTAATCCTTCATTGTTTAGATGAGTATTTTTAAAGCCAATAGATTGGACTGGGTGGAGTGGATCATGCCTGTAATCCTAGCAGTCTGAGAGGATCGTTTGAGCTCAGGAGTTCGAGCCCAGCCTCAACAAGAGCGAGACCCCATCTTTACTAAAAAAAAATAGAAAGAAATTAGCTGGACAACTAAAAGTATATATATATAAAAATATTATCCGGGCATGGTGGCACATGCCTGTAGTCCCAGCAACTCGGGAGGCTGAGGCAGTAGGATTGCTTGAGCCCAGGAGTTTGAGGTTGCTGTGAGCTAGGCTGATACCACGGCACTCTAGCCTGGGTAACATAGTGAGACTCTGTCTCAAAAAAAAAAAAAAAAAAAAAAAAGCCAATAGGTTGAAGTGACTTCCCCAGAGCCCTACAAATATCTCTTTAGTTAGAACAAAAGCAAAACAATAAATACACGGCAAAGGAAAGGACAGACAGCAGACCATTTATACACATATTTTCCCTATTTGTTTTTAGACTCCACAACCAAAACTTGCAAAAGATTTCCACCCTAATGTTCCCTGCCAGTCAGCTTTGCTATCATCAAATTAATGCATGTGTCTATAATTTGACCTTGACCTGTATCAATGCTTAATATTGAGGCTGTTTGCTTGGTCTTTGCTTACAAATCCTAAGGCTCTCCAACTCTGTGGTGAGGTATCCAAGGAGCTGAAGTGAACTCACAGTAGGGTTTCATATTTTTGCTCAAGTTTAGCTCCACCTAGAATGTCATCTGTATCTATTTCCTATTTATTTGTAAGGGCTCAATTCAGGCCTAGGTAACCAATCTCTCTTATTCTTTTAATATCAGCATTTACTGTAAATGCTTCTCATGGTTTGGTGAGCAAAAAAATAGGACTGCATCCAACAGACTTAGTTTTGAAATTTGGTTCTATCTCTTCTAGTAATAGAACTTTAGGCAGATTACATAACTCTTCAAGCTTGTTTCTCAAATGCATTATAGGAATATAAAGGTGTTTTTTTTTAAAGTTAGATATGAGGATTGAACAATATAATATTTTTTTTTTTTTTTTTTTTGAGACAGAGTCTCACTTTGTTGCCTAGGCTAGAGTGAGTGCCGTGGCGTCAGCCTAGCTCACAGCAACCTCAGACTCCTGGGCTCAAGCGATCCTCCTGCCTCAGCCTCCTAAGTAGCTGGGACTACAGGCATGCGCCACCATGCCCGGCTAATTTTTTCTATATATATTAGTTGGCCAATTAGTTTCTTTCTATTTATAGTAGAGACGGGGTCTCGCTCTTGCTCAGGCTGGTTTTGAACTCCCGACCTCGAGCAATCCGCCCGCCTCGGCCTCCCAGAGAGCTAGGATTACAGGCGTGAGCCACCGCGCCCGGCCAAGAACAATATAATATTTTAAAAACACCTAGGACTGCCTTTCACATGGTAGGCAGACTGAAAATAAAAACTGCCATCTTCTATTACTACTATCTTGTATTATTAGTTATCTTTTTCTTTGTATGAATGCATTATCTCCAAATTTGACCTTAAAATTCATAAGGGTTTTAAAATTTTCTGTTTCTTCCCTATTTGAAGCTGGGGAATTGGATATTAGAAACTTTCAGTTAATGTTTGGGATGGGAATAGAATATTGTTTCTAATTTTAGTAGTTCTATTAAATTTTTTCACTTTTACTATGAACAGACATTCACACAAGCATCACTTGGTTGCCCAGCTAAAAATATTATTTTATGAATATGTGTATTCAGGAAAAATTTCAAGTATGTCATTTTTATTTCGAGGTGAATTACAGTTACAGAGAATTCGTAGAGTCATAATGACTGCATTTTCACTGCAGTTCTGGTATCAACGACAGTCCTGGCAACAATCTACATAGCTTTGGATAACATTACACCAGTATTTTGCCAACCCTCTGAAATGTGCATAAGCCCTGTTGCTCCTCCTTCCCCTCACATCCATGAGAGAATGTGAAAATTATTAATTCTGCGCAAAAGTATTTGAGTCTTGAATGAAAAGACATCTGAGCCAGTATCTAAAGCACATCAGTTTCAGATTGTTGAATGCCAGGAATGTGCATCATTTGTTCTATTCCTAAATTGACAGAATTGAGTAGGTTTTTATTTTTTTTTTTAATTTCATAGCTGAAAATCAGCCAATATTGGGACATCTACTATTGTTATGTATTAAATCTAGCCTTCAGAATAAAACTTTGTTTCCTGCCCACTTTGTTCTCTTTCACATCTTTCCCCCCACATTTTGCATAAGAGTCCTAGGTCAGATGCAGGCTTGTGGTCTCTTCTGATTTTGAAAGCAGAAAGTACGAATGTTTATATAGTACTGGAGAAATGATTCAAGGATGTTTTACTTGCTTCCTCTGTTATTCACAAGGAAAGATGGTCTACTCAGCTGGAAACTGATTTGACATCTTCAATTTTAAACAAGTTGCATTTCAAATATATGGCAAAAGGCCGGGCGTGGTGGCTCACACCTGTAATCCTAGCACTCTGGGAGGCCAAGGCGGGCGGATTGCTCAAGGTCAGGAGTTCAAAACCAGCCTGAGCAAGAGCGAGACCCCGTCTCTACTATAAATAGAAAAAAATTAATTGGCCAACTAATATATATAGAAAAAATGAGCCAGACATAGTGGCGCATGCCTGTAGTCCCAGCTACTCGGGAGGCTGAGGCAGAAGGATGGTTGAGGTTGCTGTGAGCTAAGCTGACGCCATGGCACTCACTCTAGCCCGGGCAACAGAGTGAGACTCTGTCTCAAAAAAAAAAAAAAAAAAAAAAAAAATATATATATATGGCAAAAACAATCACCTAGAGTGTGATACTTTACTAAATGAAGAAAACTCGTAATCTGTGTATCTTGCGAAATAATCAGTATGCTTCTAAAAGTAGTATCAGGTTTTAGAATGTAAAAACCAACAGTATTTTAATTTCATCGAGATAGGCAAAAAGATATGAGTATATAAGATATTGTCTTTTCCTCTCTCTCTGTCTCTCTTTCTCTCTCGTCCCCCTCTCTCTCCTCATAACAACCCTGAAATGTAAATATTATATAATTTTCATGACAGGAATATTGAATCTCATAAAGGTGGGGTGATACATTTCATGGTCTTGGATCTTATTAGTGACAAACTTGGCATTTCAATTTAATCTTCTGATAATAGATTCAATTCCTATACTACATCATGATTACTAAGAATCTTGAAACTGTTTTGTCATTCTCTTGCTAATCACTCATACACCATTTTTTTTTGTGTGTGTGAGAGTTATGTTAAACTGTTTTGAAAGCCATCTTGTGTTCTACAAATATATTATCCACTGTGCTTACTTTTCCCATTCTATGTTACATGTGCAATGTATGTCTCAGGGGGCTAAGGCATTTCGAACTTCCCTGGTCACCAAAAACAGATATCTAAATTTATTTAAAAAGTATTTAATCACCTTTTATCATGAAACACTGAACTTGGCACAGTAGTAATGGTAATTGCATCATAAACTATTCTGAAATATATATACTTGACTATAAGCATGGTAATAATCTCTCTTTGGCATCTTTTCATTAATGCTCAGTTCAAATCTGGACTGCATTTAGAAGCAAGGTCTTCATCCTTAGTTTTCTTATCTTCTTTTACAAGTTTCTTTGGTATATGTTTTTCCATAGTGCATGTCACATCATAACTTATAGCTTAATTTCTCACTTACACTGTGCAATCCTTGGGGGCAGAGTTCAGTCTTGTTAATTCTCCACCATCAACGGTATTTAATATAACATTTGGCATAGAATAGATGTCCATGAATGTTTATTGAAACAAACAGATTTTTTTTCTATTATAACTTGTTTCTCAGAGAAGTGAAATTTCCAAGACCATTGGTCTGAAATTCATCTCGGTCCCATTTACTCTAATAGAGTCCCATTAATTATCTAAATTATGTTTCTTGATTTAAAAATACTGATGTGATCATTTCAAGAAAGCCAGTGGAGAAAACTGGGCCCACATTATTCTGTCCTGGGTGCCGTGGCTCAGACAGAGCAGTGGTAACTGCTTTCTCTCCTGGGTCTTTCTGGGTTCAGCATGTGCTGAACAATCCTATACCCACTTTGAGTTTTCACATTTCCCTTGTTCTCACTACTGGCAAATACAAAAAAAAACCAAAAAAACAAAAACCAAATTAATTTTTTGGGGTCACAATTTCTTTTTCAAAATCAAATATATTCATGGGTGTGATGTATATAAATCTGTGGTTCTCAAACCCCAGGCCACGGACCGGCTGTTAGAGACCAGACCCACCCCAATCAATGCTCCCACCTCTTCCGTGGAAAAATTGTGTTCCATAAAAATTATCTTCCATGAAACTTCAGAAGTGGCTTGCGCACTGCAAGAGATGAACAGCCAGGGGGAGAAGCTTAATCTGTACCTACAACTGCTCTCCATCTCCCAATCGCTGGCATCACTGCCTGAGCTCCACCTCCTCGACCACCTTCGGTGGAAACACTGTCTTCCATGAAGCCAGTCCCAGGTGCCAGAAAGGTTGGGGACCACTTTGAGGATCAGTTTGAGAAGGCAATGGATTCTAGTGGAAAAAAATGATTCTATGCTAATTTTATAACAAGTTCAGGATAAATCAGAAATGAAAGTATAGAGAAGAAAAAAAAAATTCCTAAAAAAAAAAACCTATCAACTCTTGATTTACCTGTGTGTTTATACACACAAACACATAGACACACATCAACAGCACATATTTTGTTATTCACATAATTAAAATTCATTTCAAATATTTGAACTCAGATTTTATCAGGTGAGATGGTACTTTTTGCACAAATAAAAATGTAAGATATTTATGCACTCAAGATTTCTGAGGCCTTGATTTTTAATTTTTCCACTTGTATATTCACAGTGTAGAACAAATTGTCTACTGTGAATGGATGAATTTACCCAGTGTGTATGACAAGACCAAAGCACCACTATATTGTCCAATAAGTCACAAGCTAATACCAATATGATTTGTAATATATTGGAAATGTTGACTCATCTCACAATATTGAGGAGTTCCCTGCTACTTATTTTATTGTCATATTAGGTTTAAGCTTGGTCTCTGAGATAAAAGAATTTTGAATTGGATTGTATATCTCCACTGCTCCCCATGGGCTTACAGAGCTGGTGACTATTAATCTGTGAATTTTTTCTGAGATTCTTGACTATGCTCAACAACAAGCTAAAGCTTGGGCTTCACAGACAAATTGATTTGGGGCTTTTTAGCTCTCACACCATAAATTTGGGTTAATCACCAAATCTCTTAGAGCCTTGTTTTGGACGATAAAATTTGAATAATAACAATTTGTCTAGTTTTAGACAGGACTATTGCCAAGATATATGACACACTCGATAGGTGATTGACAAATGATAGGAACAAAAGACATGAAATTTCTCCTGGGATGCCTTTAGGGTATTGAAAATGTTCACTCACCCATATGGAACATTTAGCAAACCATACCTGACGATCTCTAGATGAATCCTAAGGTGTGAACTCTAAGCTCTTATCAACTATAGTTTTCTATAATTTGCTGACCATTAATTGAATAGGATTTCATGAAGAGTGAAATGATTGAACACAAGGATCAGTTTGAGAAGGTTTCATGGAGGAAGGCTTTTCATATAGGCAATATTTTATATAGCTAAGGGAAATTGTAGAGAATTTCAGGAAATTGTACAGAATTTCTGTAGAGCAAAACTACAGAGGTAGAAACAAACATGGGATGTTCTCCAAACATTTAGGGAATTAGTTTTAGAAATGCAGAGACTGAAAGGAAGTAGTAGAAGAAATACTTGACAAGTATGCTGGGGCCAGATTAAAAAAGATAATGAAAGATAATAATAATTAATTTCAATATCTCAAACAACATGCAGTTAGTCAAGTTTTTGGAAGAGCTGAGTACCAGGATACAAACAATATTTAATGAAAATTAAGACATATAGAATACAATATAGTTAAAGAAGAGATCCAGGGGTGAATAAAGTAATCAATGATGAGGCCACTGGAGAGGAAAACATAGAGAAAAGAAAGAGGAAGTGTTTGATTTGCTCATATTGATTTGAGAAAAGCAGTGGAACATTTAAGTGAAAATAGATAGTAGGAAAGATAAGAGATAGAGATTCCAGTGGTAACTGAATGTTTTAGAGCTAAATGTTATCCTAAAGGGAACTACTGACAAATGGAAAAAAAAAAAGAGTTCCTGAGAAGATGAGGAACTAGCCTGGAAATTGGGGCCAAGGGTCCTTCCCAAATCCCTGTGTGATATCATTGCCATCAAAATGACATCTTACCAGTGAGAATGAGTGAACTTCCCCAACAAAGGTCATCAAGAGAATGAGGCCAAATGAAGGTCATCAAGAGAATGAAGCCAAAGTCTTGCCTATTTGGAATGCAAATGTTTACAGAGAAGAGGAAAATAAGTCAGCAAAAAATACAAAGGGAAGACCAGAAGGAAGACACAAAATTAGCATATTGTAGTTCATGGAAATTGAGGGAGGAAGACATTTTGTGGAGAAGGTGATGTTCAACTGGTTCAGGGATTGAGGAGAAGGGTAAGAAGAAGCCACTGACTTTGGCAATGAAAAATAAATGGGGACGTTTAAGGTCAGTAGTGGGAGCAGGCACCTGATTGAAAGAGATTATGAGAGAACAAGGAAAGAGATAAAGTTACTGAACATTTTTAAAAAAGTTTGAAAAAAGAAGAGTAGAATGAGATCAGTTACTTTTTTCAGAATAAAATAATTTTAAATAAATTTGAAGCTGGAGGGGAAAAAAAAGGAACTAAGTCAGTGAGAGAATTATGTTAGCCAAATAACTAAGAGAGCTGTGGGAATGGAGCACTCAAGGATGGGGAAGATCATCTTAAAAGGCACAAGTTAGCTTTAGCCAAGCAGAGGGTAATTCATTTCAAGACTGAGGGAGGGATAGAAAGATATGTATGGTTACCCAAGTGCAAGTGTTAAAATAGAAATGAAGATTAAAAGTGAATGCACATATAAAATATGTTGGCTTGTTTATTGGTTTCCTGGTTGGTTAGTTTTGGGTAAATGTCAAAATCACAGGCCAGGCGCGGTGGCTCACGCCTGTAATCCTAGCTCTCTGGGAGGCCCAGGCGGGCGGATTGCTCGAGGTCAGGAGTTCGAAACCAGCCTGAGCAAGAGCGAGACCCTGTCTCTACTAAAAATAGAAAGAAATTAATTGGCCAACTAATATATATAGAAAAAATTAGCCGGGCATGGTGGCGAATGCCTGTAGTCCCTGCTACTTGGGAGGCTGAGGCAGGAGGATGGCTTGAGCCAGAAATTTGAGGTTGCTGTGAGCTAGGCTGACGCCACGGCATTCTCTCTAGCCTGGGCAACAAAGCGAGACTCTGTCTCAAAAAAAAAAAAAAAAAAAAGTCAAAATCACTTATACGAGATGCAGTGATGAGAAGGGGTGAGTTCTTACTCCAACAAGAGTAGAATGTCCTCAGAAGTAGGTTTATGGAGGGTTGAATTAAAAAAATTAAAAAAGGTATTGCATTAGTTAGGACAAAACAACACAGTGGCTAACAGTGCCTTAAAATGTTTTAATATCTCCCATTACAAGGAGTGCAAAGGTAGGTGGTTCCAATATTTGCTCAGCACCTCAGTGGTATCCAAATAGTGAGTCAGCTTCTGTCCATTTCTCTTGGCTTCTCCCTCATGCCCCTGTTGCCATATCTTCTTAGGACAAAAACAAAATCTAGAAGGAAGAGGTAGTGAAAAGAAAATGTTTCCTGATGATTTTATTTTCATCGTTTCTCAAAATGTTTCCAAGGTATGCCATCCCTCATCACCAACAGCCTTTCCCTTTATATCTCAGTTGCCTAGAGTGTATTACAA
This sequence comes from Microcebus murinus, assembly GCF_040939455.1. Classification (NCBI taxonomy): domain Eukaryota; kingdom Metazoa; phylum Chordata; class Mammalia; order Primates; family Cheirogaleidae; genus Microcebus; species Microcebus murinus. The sequence goes on along the minus strand of NC_134122.1, from coordinate 46,696,929 downwards.
ACCTCCTATACATAAAATGTAAGGTATTTATGTCCAGGATTCAAATGGAATGGTGAAATTACCAAGAAAGAAGTGAGAAATAGTTTACAAGGAGGCCAAGAACTATGTCCATCACATGTGCTACCAGGCAGTGGGCCAGTCTACCACCCATGTGCTCTTTGTAGAGATAATGGACAAAAAGAGGGTAGTCTGGAAGTCAGAAGCAATAAGCCCATCATGCATCTGTTGAACCTATTTGATGGGAAAACAAAACATCTTAATGAGTCACACAGAGTTGACGTCTGGTATGGGAGTTTCTTTGTTTATTTTATTTTATTTTTTTACAATTCACCCAGAACAAATCATAGTGTCTGAAAGGAAGAAGTCCCAGGAACATATGTTTTGAATGAGCCAATAGCGATAACATGGGCAAAAGAGAACTGGCTTAGAGGAGCACAGCACATAAGGACATAGGACAATAAAGACTGAGTAAACTGCAAAAAGAATGAAGTCACTGTGGATGAAGGTAGTGGCAGGGACAAAGATTGGAGCAAATAAGAGATAGGCAAGGACTTTAGAAGGTGCACGTGAAGTAAGTTTGTGCATGTGCACAGGACTAGGCCCAAACTTGGGCTGCATCTTCTTCCATAAATGGTCTATCACCAAAGAAATGGGATGGAGAAAAAATCAGGCAGGGTGTTTTCCCAAAGTTAAGAGTTCACAGGCCTGGTGAACAGGTGGCAAGGGATCTCTCGATTACCTGCCAGAGCGACATAGAGTTACTGATCTGCCAGACATAGTTTATGAGCTGCACCAGGTCCACTTGGTCTTGTCTGTCTCTGCAAAGCTCAGCATTGATTCCTGGGCAGAGTGGTCCCAATCAACAGTCAATGCTGGTTCTGTGGTCACAAATCTCAGTCCCTTCCCCAATAGGATATTGCTGTTCTTTACTCAGTTTCCAAATCTAGGTCAGTTCACAAACTTAGAGAACATTGATTGAAAAGGGAGCGTAGGGAAATACACCACTCAGAAAGGACCCAGCAAAACCACTGCTAATATGCTTGGTCAACATTTCCCGTTCTTTCTCCAGAGGAAGCCAAAACCATTGGCTAGGGCAGAAATGCATTGGGAAAAGGAGGATTCCAGAGCTTTTCAAGGACTGTTAGTTTAAGATTTGAGCTTACACTTATACCTGGAAACAGAATATGCTGTTATTATCCTCCTTTTTTAAAAGTAGGTGATAAATGGGCTTTCAGCCAAGTCCAACAACCTTTAGTGGGTTCAATTGGTCCATGAATATACCCTCTGGGCTTAGCACTGAACATATAATTTAGGTAGATAACATAATGATCTTTTGGTTGTAGTATTATACAGTTCCATGACCAGGTTTTGCCAGAGATATCAGTGGGAAGTCCCCCAAACTGCTTGATTTCTGGCCAATGCAGTAAACCAGCGGCAATACCATATCCCAGGAGAATTGCAGAGATTAGTAAGTACCCACCATAAAAGGCTTAGGTTATATTTCATTGGGTATCTGGGCAAAGACATCCAGCCACCAAATCTAAACTAGCTGGTAGAGTATTTTGTATGACCAGAAAGCACATTTCGCTCTTTGAATAGGAAGGATTAAATTACTGGAGTCTCTAGTGGAGATAAGATCCAGTTCTGGAATTTTCAAGGCTATAAGAACATACAACAGGAAAGGAGGTTGCTCCTAGAGAAGAACAAGAACTTAGAGAACAGGCAGGGTTCTGTAATATATAATGCCAAATTATGAAGCTATGCTGTTTGGAGGCTAATAGGAAGAGAAGGTCAAATCACATTAATGAAATGGATTATAGAATTTTGCAATGACAAAATCTTATGGATCACCAACATAGATGTTGAAATCATTGGGGAAAACAGTGATATTCACTTGTGTTTTCATCAGATATTTTAGTGCTAGATGCATACAATTCATCATAAAATGATATATCACTTGAGGAGGAATATAGTAAAAAATATTTGAATGTACTACAGCATATCTTAGTGTTATGATTCAGTCAACTGTTTTGACCCTCCCATTATTAATCACTCTTATTATGTCATCATTCCTTTATACATTGTTTACTCTTCTTTATATACTACTTGCATGTTTTTAAAAGAAACAACATAAAAATGCAAGTTGTAACAACAGACACCTAGGTCAGGAAAAGTAATTAGACAAATGCAAAATTTTTACTGTATTATTCTGTTCTTGGGTTTAATGCTGAGTAGCAGGCCAAAACAGTGGCCCTCAAAAAGATATGTCCACATTCTGCCCCCTGGAACCTGTAAATATTATCTTATTTGGAAAAAGGGTCTTTGCAGATAAAATTAAACTAAGCATTTTGGGATGTAGCTATCATCTGGGATTATCTGGGTGAGCCCTACACCCAGTGACATTTGTCCTTAGAAGAGATACTCAAACGGAGAAGGCAGTGTGACCACAAAGCAGAAATTGGTGTGATGTGCTCACAAGCTCAGGAATGCTGACAGTTGTCAGAAGCTGCAAGAAGCAAAAAGATTATTCTCCAATAGCATCTTGGGAGGGATCCCAGCCCTGCCAGCACCTTGACTTGGGACCTCCAGCCTCCATAATGGGAGAGATACATTTCTGTTGTTTTAAGCTACCGGATTTGCGATAATTTGTTATGGCAGCCCCAGGAAATTAACACACCCTGTACATGGCCTGAGATGTACAAAGGATAGTAGATCAGATTCAAGGAATAGATTGAGAATTAGAGAAAATGATAAAATTTCAGCAGAATGAAATTTTTATCCTAGACTCAGTTCCAAATAAGGAGAGAACTAAAATTGTTTATTTATTTATCAAGTATAAGGCATTTGTATGTTTTCTTACTTCAACCTTTAAGCAATCCTCTGGGAGTTATTTAGCATAATTCCCATTTTGCAGGTGCAGAAACTGAGCCTTCGACAGTGGCTTTTATTCATAAGTGGTAGACATGACATTCAAACCTAAGTCCATCTGCCTGTCTGCAAAGCCTATGTTGTCACTTTTCCATATTATTGTCCTATAAGGGGGCAATAAACAAATGGGGGAGTGATTAAGATCATACAAGAGATTTACATAGAGTGTAGGTTTATGAGGATTCTGCCCTAGTCAAGATAAACTGCTCCTATTGTGCTGTTGAAAACTAAAAACTCAGGACAACATAAAGATTGGAGGTTAGGGCTAGAGATATTGCTAAATATCATAGCAATTGGTGATTGGCTTCTTTTCCTCAATATGACATAGTAATTATGAATTTCATCCATGTTATTGTGTGTATAAGTTTTTTTTTTTCAAAAAACACTTCATTTCAAATATACAGAAAAGTTGCAAGACTCGTTCAAAGAATTCATGTCTACTAGTCACCTATGTTCTTAGCTGTCATTATTTTACCACATTTGCTTTTTTTTTTCTTTCTGAAGCCTTTGAGATAAGTTGTACATTTTAATGTTCCTTTACCCCTAAATACTTCATGTTTATTTTCCTCACACTGTATCTTCTTACAGAGTAACAGGGCAATTATCAGTCAGTAAATCAACATTGATAATAATACTAACATCTAATGCAGATACTTATTAAAAATCTCACCAATTGTCCCAGTATTTTCCTTCACAGGAAAAAAAAAAAAAAGGAGCGTGGTTTTGGTTCAGGATCCAATCCAGGATCAAGTCCAGTATTATTTTTACTTTCCAGGTTTCCTCAGGATCATTTAATTAGGAAGAGTCCCTCAGTCTTACTTTGTCTTTTATAACCTTGACATTTTGAAGAGTACAGGCATTGTATAATGTCCTTCAATTTGAGTTTGATATTTCCTCATTATTGGATTCAGTCTATGCATTTTAGGGAGTTATTATTCTGCCTGCCACACAGCAGTTAAAAATAAGTAAGGAATGGAAGAAATTATATATATATATATACACACACTATATATATACATATATATGATTAACTATATTGAATATAGTATAGTGAATCATATGTATACACACACACACACACACGTACACATATTCAATCCTACAGACCTCATGGGTTTGGGCAGAAGGCATGCAGAGGCTTATAGGATGACCTGGCCTAGAAAGAAGGTTCTCCAGGGGAAGTTAGCTAGACCACTGTTAGAGGAAGGTATACTTTAAAAATGGGTTTTAAGTGGACATACAGGAATAACATTTATCGGCATCCGGCAGGCAGGAGGGGAGAGGAGGGGATGGGTATATACATAATGAGTGTGGTGTGCACAGCCTGGGGGATGGACATGCTTGAAGCTCTGACTCTGGAGGGGAAGGAGGAGGAAGGGCAGTATATGTAACCTAAACATTTGTACCCCCATAATATGCTGAAATAAAAAAAAATGGGTTTTGAGAAAGACAAACATCAGTTTCAACTACAAAAATTTTAAAGGAATAGTTTAGACCCCATGCTAATCCATCTAGAGATGTAGTTAGGAGGAAGGGTCAGTTGAAGTCCTTAGTCCCAGTACACTGTCGGGTATAACAGACAGCATCAGGAATGGGAAATGGGCATGCACCTTTTGACAGTGCTAGTACCAGTGGGTATCTATGATGCGGATTGGTAATCAGAACAGAAGTGCACTTTGTAAGCTGGGTACAGGCATTAAATCCAGAGGGCAGGCCTTTAGTTGAGTAAGCACTTAGGTGCCTGTGCATACGTACCAGGTTTAGAGCAGGGACACTGTATCTAGACATCATTTGAAGGAAGGTAAGACTATGATGCTTAAGTGTCTTCACAGGATTGGTGCTTAATTGCTTGAGGTCTAGAATGGGCTGTGTTTTCCCATTCAGGTTTCCAGTAATCACAATGGTGCAACATTGGGAAAGTCATAACGTAATAATCAATAAATACACCCAATATTAACCAACTTTTGTTTGTCAGTGTACTTAACCTTTGAAAAAAGCTTTGTAAAATTAATAATAAACTATTTTTAGAACAGTTTTAGGTTCATAGCAAAACTAAACAAAAAGCACAGAGATATCCTACATACCCCATCCCTACACAAACAGGACTTCCCTCACTATAGACATTCCTCACCAGACTGGTAAATTTGTCACAATCAGTGAACATACGTTGACCCATCATGATGACCCAAAGTCCATAGTTTACACAAGGGCTCACTCTTGGTGTTGTACATTCTTCAGGTTTTGACGCATATGTAATGACATGTCTCCACCATTGTGTATCGTGCAGAGTAGTTTCATTAGACATCTCTGTGCTCTACCTACTCATTTATCCTTGCCTATTAACCCCAGACAACCATTAATCTTTCTACTGCCTCCATAGTTTTGCCTTCTCCAGAATATAATATAGAATGTTGGAATAATAATTTTTTCAATTTTTTAGACTGTCTGCTTTGACTTAGGGATATGTATTTAAGTTTCCTCTGTGTTTTTTCATGGCTTGATAGTGCTGAATAATATTCGATTGTCTGGATATTTATTTTTCCACTCACCTATGGAAGGGCATCTTGGTTGCTTCCAAGTTTTGGCAATAAATCTGCTCTGTACATATATGTGCAGGTTTTTATGTAGATATAAGTTTTCAATTCATTTAGGTAAATACCAAGGAGTATGATCACTGGATTTTATGGTCAGAGTCTGTTTAGCTTCATAAAAAACTGGCAAATGGTCTTCCAAAGTGGCCTTGTGATAATATATTTGCATTCCCACTAGAAATGAATGAGAGTTCCTGTTGCTCCACAACCTCACCAGCATTTGGTGTTGTCAGTGTTTGGGATTTTGGCCATTTTAATAGGTGTATAGTACTATCGCATTATTGTTTCACTTTTCAATTACTTGATGACATATGATGCTGAACATCTTTTAATAGGCTTACTTTCCCGGTAAATCTTCTTTGATGAGGTGCCTGTTCTGGTTTTCTGCCTATTTTCCTATTGGATTGTTCTTTTTTTATATTGTTGAGTTTTAAGAGTTCATTGTACCATTTGGATTACAGTCTTGTATCAGATGTGTCTTCTGCAAATATTTTCCCTCAGTTTGTCTTCTTTTTTCATTCCCCTGACAGTGTCTTTCACAGGGCAGCAGTTTTTAGTTTTAATGAAGTTCAGCTTATCAATTATTTCTTTCATAGATTATACTTTTGGTGTTGAATCTAAAAGGTCATCAACATATCTAAAGTCATCTAGGGTTTCTCCTGTGTTATCTTCTAGTAGTTTTATAGTTTTGTATTTTACATTTTTGTTTGCAATCCATTTTGAATTAATTTTTGTGAAGGGTATAAGGTCTGTGTCTAGGTTCTTTTTTTTTTTTTGGCATGTAGGTGTCTAGTTGTTCTAGCACTATTTTTGAGAAGACTATCTTTGCTCCATTGTATTGCCTTTACTACTTTGTCAAAAGTCAGTTGACTATATTTACATGGCTTTATTTCTGGGCTGTTTAATTCTATTTTTAAACCATTTATCTGTTCTTTTGCTAATAATACACCGCCTTGGTTACTATAGCTGTAGTAAGTCTTGAAGTCAGGGAGTGCCAGTTCCTTGACCTTGTTCGTTTTCAATACTAAATAGGCTCTTCTGGGTCCTGCCTGCCTCAGAGATTGGCCAACGACAATAGCAGCAGGAGACAAAAGGACCACACAAACCCCATTTGCAGCATTTCCCCTAAAGGGAGGACAAGCATATAAGCCTACACCCCCTTTTCCTTTTCTACCTGCAGCCACCATGGGGGAAAAGGGAAAATGACACAAGGAGCCTATGAAAAGAGAAGTTAAAAACAGGAGGTGAAGACCTGACCCGGGAGGAAGCAAGGTGCAGCGCATAGCGACAGGAAGGATAATACTCGCATGTCACTGAATATTTACCCAAAGGAAACTAAGTTTTAAACTAAAAGTGAGAAGAATACCTGGAAATGTCATGATTTTGTTAATCCTTGACCACTGAGGAGGAACGGGGGCTTGAGAAAGGAAATCAAATTCATATCAAAACAAAGTTTTGTTTTGTTTTGTGCAAACATTTGATTTTACTGTCTAATTCCTTCCTGTTAACAATTGCACTTAGGCGGCACTTCAATATTCAGAGCACTTTCCCATGGAACCAGCAAGCTTTCGCTCCTGTGACTTGACAACATGAACAGTGATCTATGAATCTCATAATCATAGCTCATCATATCATTTTAACCTGACAATAACCTAAATGGAGAAGGATGGCATTACTGTTTCTTAGTATGAATAAATAGCTTCAGAGATATTGTGACTTCTGACATACAGGCCAGTGATTATTCTAAAGATCTGTGATAATTAGCCCCCATGTCAGAATTCTCAAGGCTTGGTTCAGGGATCCCCTGCATTAGAACTGCTTGAAATATTTGTTAAAAGTGTAGATTTTTAGCCCCGCATCTGATCTATGAAATCAAAATACATGGAAGTGAAGCCTAGGAAAATAACACGGGCACAATATCCCCAGGTTATTTAATGTTCACTAAAATCCGAGAATTACTGTAGACCACATTGCTTCTCCAGCTAATGTATGTAGCATCCTGAAATGGCCTGAGTGTTTAGTTGTAAATAGGGCTTAAAAGGTATCTATCAACTTCTATTTCTGACCTTTGCTCATTAAGGATGCATTTAAGAAACCTTTTCCTTTTGCCTCACAAACAAACACATTAAAAAAAATTAGAATCCTAGATCTCAACTGTAAGAGGTTGCAATTGAATCTTTCATAATCTAAAATGCTACAGCTGACTTCTTTGACCCATGCAGACAGAGAAGTAAGTCCCTGGAATGCAGAATGTGCCAAAAGCCTTTCCCTCTACTTCTCGGGTAATTAGTTTTCCAGGGGGTTATTCTGAGCCTCCTTTTCTCTTTAGCTTCAGACCTGTAAACCATCCCATAGCTGGCAGTGAATAGTTTCGTGCTTATTTACTGTGTCTATGAGCTGCTGCTATTTATTCAGATGTGTGAGTGAGTGGGTGATTTGAGCCCTGTTTCACTTGTTTTTACTGATATTTCTTCATTTGCAAGTCAAAAAAAATTGTAAATACCTTAAGAAAATAAAAGAAAAGGGAATATTATAATACATGAACCTGTGTGTATTTATTTTAAAAAGCACAGGGGTATCCCTGTCCTGTGCAGAGAGGGGTATGCAGCTGGGCTTTAGAAGGGGCTAGAATATGAATGCTATGAGAGGCTAAGACTTTTGCAGGCTCTTTTTTCTTGGATGCATATGGTTGCTTTACCATTTCTTCTCTTTCCACGCTGATGTTATTCTTCTTATTTTGTGGTATATGCCTGCTTCTGTAAGCACGTGGATGTCTCACAGCTCTGAATTCTAGAAATAAATCCTTACTTTTAGCTACATGTAGAGATATCCCAAATCCAAATTCCTGGTGGGATATCCTGATCAACCCAGCTTGAGTCAGAGGAACATTCCCATCTGCTCAGCTACGGCTAATGATCATGGTCCCACTACCAACAGGGGACCAGGCGCCCATTCCTGAGAAGTAGAACGGTTCTCAGAGGAACACAGCCACTCTGGGCTGTCAGATCCAAAGGTGCTTGGGTTGTCACTTTGCTTATTTATTCTCTCTGTGTCTGTCTCTCTTTGAATCCAAAGCTGGTCTTCTCTAACAGCATCCAATTAGCTTTTGAACAACCTTCAGTGCACCTCGTCACTCACTAACCTGAGATGTTCTAAAGGGAGTCCAGTTTCTGCATTCAAAGTCTCTGCCATTGGGTCACTCTGAACAAGTCCACAGTGTCTTCATGACGGCCATACCTTTTCTCATGTGGCTCAAAATGATCAACTTTCATGTCACATCTTATGAACAAAGTGATGAAGTTTAACTATCTCCAACAAACAATATGCAAAATTCACCAAAATAAATCTGGCCTGAAAATAAGAGAACAATGAAAGCCCTACTAGAACACTCTATGTCGTTCACAGTGCAGAACATATATTCTACCTCCTACTTCAAGTTTTTGATTAGATGCCATCTGCTCAGAGAAGCTACTCTGACTTTTTTATTTCAAATTGCAGTTCCTCCCTGAATCCTACCCTACTTCATAATCCTTATCCGCCTCACCTGCTTTGTTTTCTTCATAGCATTTCTTCTTCTAACACATTATATAATTTGCTTATTTCTTCCGCTGTTTGCCTGTCTTAACCTCACTAGAAAAATGCAGGAATTTTTGTCTTATATATTAACTGATTTATCTCCAGAGCTTTGAGCAGTGCCTAAAACCTAAAGGATGCTCAGGAGCTGCTTGTTGCATTAATGCACTAATTGGAGAATAATAAATGACTGGACAAGTGTTTTGTTTATGGAGACACTTCTATGGTATTCGAATGAGATCCATTAGTCAATGCATCTTCCCATTGTAGACTCTGTGTGACAGGGAATTTATCCTTCCCAGTGTTCTTCATGGCTGGCCCTGAGAGGGACATTTCTTAGCAGATCACATCAAGTTGGTGCTAGCATCCTCTGTACCTGGGCCAGGGTATTGTTTGAAGAGTTGGGACTGCTAGATGTATTAGTTTGGATCAAGTATGAAATACTCTTCTTCTGGCTTGGGGTGTGTTTCTCTGCCACATTTTCATGGTTTGTTTTCCTAGGACTCTGCTTGTCATGTTCATTGTTCTATTCCAGTACCTTGAATAGTGCCTAGTCAGTAGTAGGTGCTCAAATGCTGAATGAATTTTTTTTATTTCAGCATATTATGGGGATACAAAGGTTTAGGTTATGTATATTGCCCTTGACTGCCACCCCGACTCAGAGCTTCAAGCGTGTCCATCCCCCAGACAGTGCACACCGCGCTCATTATGTGTGTATACACCCATCCCCTCCTTCCCCTCCCATCTCCCCGGCTCCTGATGAATGTTATTGCTATATGTGCACTTAGGTGTTGATCGGTTAAAACCAATTTGATGATGAGTACATATGGTGCTTATTTTTCCACTGAATGAATTTTTGAATTCTTGAATGAATGCCACGTTATCTTTTCTCTTACCAGTTACCCTCCAAATATTAGGAATCTTGTGAGTTGAGAAACTCAGTGTGATGTAGCCCTGTATTACTGGGATTTAAAAACATTATATGTGAAATTTACCACATATTTCTCCTTAAACATAGCCAAATCATTTCACTCTTGCTGCCTCCATTTCTAATGCATATGTACATTTATTATTCCTTTGCAATTTGTCATTCATTTCTAATAGCTCCTGAGAGTTCTCTCAGATGCCACCAAATGACCTCTTTATTGGACTCCATGTGAGGGATTTCTCCTTCTCAGAGGTAGATCTCTGTTTGTTTTTGTTTTATCAGCCTGGTACCTATTTACCCTCCTCTTTGTAAACAACTTAATCTTTCTCTAGGGAACCATGTGTTCCCATTTTCAATCATGACACTTTAGATGGAGTTGATGAGTTTCACCCCTGAATTCAGACATCAGTAGGAGGCTTTAGTCTCATCAATTGGAAACCCACTAGCTGTATTTAATGCTCTTGAGATGCACAGCCACCTCACTCGGGCCAGTGTGAATCAGGGCCTGATGCTCTCAAGAGTGCTGGGGAAGAGAAGATGTTTCTTTCCACTAGCTTTGAACACGACAAGATGTGGGCCTGGGGCTACCAGTTCCCATGCTGGAATCGTGTTGTGCTCAAGGATAAAATCGATATTTGGACAAGAACAAAGCTGAAAATCGAGAGAGACCGGAACCTGACAACACTTACTGAGTTCCTGAATTTTCAGTTACATGATCTAAAATATTTTTCTCTAAGTTAGCTTGGATTGGGTTTTCTATCTGTAAAGAATACCTAGCATAGCTTCTTTACTATTTTAAGATTCAATATCTTATCATCTCATACAACCTTTGGTTTAGTCCTATGCTAAATCCATTCTACCTGACCTCCCTCCCAAACTTTACTCTTTCTTTACCACCACTGCCCCTAATGGGTTGTAAACTCTTACTTCTGTAGGGGAAAACCGACCTTCATCATCGAGGATATCCTCCTTGTGGGAACATTTACCTCCCTTAACTTACAAAATAGAAATATCTTGCCATGCTCTTAGTCTTTTGCCAGCCATTCTCTCTATATATATTTTCTTCCTCTTTTCCTTTTTCTTCCCTGAAGTTTGTTCACTGCTGATGCTCCAACTATCATATCTCTTATTTCTACTTATAAATAAAATTAATAATTTCTAAATTTAAATTTGTTTTCTCCCAAGCCTGCTTCCGTTGCTGTTTTCTACTAATAATTATATGGAAAATTTCAAGAAGAAAATAAACCAGAAATGTAGAGTGAAACTGTCCAGCATACACTTGATCCATGAACAAAAAGGGTTTGAACTGCACAAGTCCACTTACACACAGATTTTCTTCTGCCTCTGCCACCCCTGAGACAAAAAGACCAACTCCTCCTCCTCCTCTTCCTCCTCCTCCTCCTCCTCAATCTACTTAAGGTGAAGATGACAAACATGAAGAGCTTTGTTATGATTTTACTTCCACTTAATGATTTAAGTAAATATAATTTAAGTAATTATATTAAGTAAACATATTTTGTCCTTATGATTTTCTTAGTAGTATGCTCTTTTTTCTAAATTACTTTATTGTAAGAATACAATATATAATACATATATAAACTATGTGTTAATTGACTTTATGTTATTGGTCTATAGAGTAGGCTATTAGTAGTTATTTTGGCAGGGAGTCAAAAATTATACTCATGAGCCAGGTGCAGTGGTGCATACCTATAGTCCCAGCTACTTGGGAGGTTAAGATCAGAGGATTGCTTGAGCCCAGGAGTTCAAGGCCAGCCTAAACAACATAGCAAGATCCTATCTTAAAAAAAAATGGTTATACACAGAGTTTTGACTGTGTGGGTGGTTGGCACCCTTAAGCCCCACGTTTTTCAAGAAGAGTCAACCATATTTCTATGTCCTATAAGTTAGGAGAAGTGAGTGTTTCAAGAGGAGGCATTCTCAGTCTTGAAACTTTCAGTATACAGGTTCAAAAATTTGGAGCATTTTTGATTCACCAGTCTCTCTTCCACTCTGTGTTCTATTAGTTCTACCATTTTTTAAATGTCTTTCCCCTTGCTCCTGGATCAAGTTGGCATATGTAACCTAATCATTAGCCATACTGACAATTGAAGGATGAACAAGCCCACTGAGATAGTAGGAGCTAAACAGAAAAGCAAGAAGAGACACTGCCCAGTGCTAATCCAGAATTTTCCAATAGTTCCATATGAATAGAATGTAGAAAAAATTAGGATTATTTTTCCTGAAAAATTGGGGTGAGATAGCATATAGAGAGAAATAAATTGGGGAATGACTCCAAGTTGACTTGGGATTTCCAATGGGATTTTTCCCTTGAATGTCAAAGCCCTAGAAGTCAAAAGAATTTGCCAATCTTATGGGGCTGTAGGGTTGTTGTAACTAGGTTAGAATCCCATTAGAGACCCTAGAGTGGCTGGCTGTTTTATGATCCACTGAAGGAGAGAAACAAAGGTAGACATATCCCTCACAGCTACATTAGGGCCAAAAGGAGGAAATGTGAAAATGCTCCTCTTTAATGATCATAGTAATAATAATAGTAACATTAATATATTATTGGCAACATTTTTACATTTTAATTTATCCCATTTTCAACCATTACTCTTTCTCAAACCAAGTTTTATTGGTGTTATTTTATTTTATTTTTTTACTTAAATCCTAGCAGTGATTATCCATTCTCTTTGAAGAACAAATAGCTTCCTTAATTGACAGTCAATACCTTCTACAATTAGATCTTGGTTCACCGTCCAGCCTTCTATTGCATTATTTTCCTATGGTTTCATCAAAATAGGTGGCTTCCTAGTAAGTTCTTGTGCCATGTGCTTTCCTCACTTTGCTCATGTTCTTTGCCTGGGATTCTAAATTGTAATCTCAAGTGTGAAAGTCCAAAGACTCTCCAGCTCAAATATATTCCGGAAGAATGTTCTTTACATCACCCGTTTAGAAGTTATTATCTTTTCCTCGTCTGTACTCAGAGTATGCATTATTTGAAGGCTTGACAGCACAGCACAGCACTGCACTTATATATGTAACTTATTTTCCATAATAGATTCATCGAGGTTTGGGACTCTATGTATATACTTTGTGTACCACAGAGTCCCAGAGTCAGTGCTTTGCATGCAGCAGATACCCAATAAATATTTGAAGATAAGAAACAAAAAATAAGAAAGACTATACTTTAAAGATAACAAAAAAACCCACAAATGTAGCAGCCACTGTAGATATAAGATATAAAATTCAGTGTCAAGTTTGCTTTTGTCAGATCGGCACATGACGGTTTTCAATAGAAAAAGTAGGAAGAGGAAGGGTCATTTTCATTAATATTTGCAATAACTCATTATCAATAGTCTACCGAGAGGCAGTGGGCATATCATAAGATCATTTGCAGCACTGTGATGCCCTACAGAGTAGAAATTGCTATAGTGAGAAGTCAGTAAGTGTGTGTGGCAGCTGTGTTTCATAGTTAAATAATCTATTTTTACAAAAGGAATTATTTAAAAATGTGAGAAAGCGTTTGCTTGCAGAAATCAGTATCTAAAAAAAGATTATTCTCAAAAACATCCTTCCTTTTGTCACTCTTAGAAAAACAAAAAGACCACTTAAAATAAATAAAATGTCATCCAACTTCCCCTCCAATATGCATAGCAGTTAAAAAAAAATCTAAGAACACATGTTGCATCTAGCTGGAGCCAAATTGAACCAAATGCAAATGGGAGTGCCTTCCTAATAAACCCTTTGCAGTGGACTCACAATAAAATGTTGACATATCCTTCGACATAACAAAAATGTTAGGAGCCACCATAAGTGCCAACTTCAGAGTGTGACCACATGGGCGGAGAGAGAGAAACTTTTTGAGAGTGCCAATACAAACTTCCAGTTCTGTGGTGGCAGCTAATTGGATGCAATTGCTCTTGTGGTATTGGTAACTGAGCTACAAAAGTAGGTCATATAGCACTTTGATTTCTTTCTTGGGATCTATCAGCCTGAGGGCTTTGCTTCCCTTGAACACAAAAAGAAGGGAAATGATCAACGTGGACATCTGAACAAATATGCACTATTTGCAGAGCAGGGTGGTTTCCAGAGCTGATCCCTTCCCTGATTCGGCATATCAATTATTTGTCTTCTTCTGCCACCTCTTACGTAAACTCAAAGCTGTGCCATGCCTTGCTGATTTACTCTGATAAGGTTTCACTGCCTGACATTAACAGCCGGGCGCATGACCTTGGGTAATTCATTCACATAGTATCAGTATCAGACATAGTGCGCATTAACTGGAAACATTAAATTAGAAAATCAAGTCCTCAAATATGAATATACACATTCCAAAAAGTTCAGGAACATTGGTGATTCAGACTAATCAGTTCAAAAGGAAGAAATGGGTCTGCATTATGTGCAGGTGTAAGGAATTTGGCTTATTTCTATGTATACTATAATTTATGATGTATCTAAAAATTAGAAGTAGAAGTGATCCTTACAAATCAAAACCGAAATTAGAAGTAGAAGTGATTCTTAGAAATCAAAACCAAAATCTCACATAATTCCAAACTACTGTCTTCATGACGTATTTTATGTTTTCCTTCACAAAAGCAAATCTGTTGCCAGTGTGGTCAGATAGACTCGTTAGACTCATCAAATGTTAGGAAAAAGATTTAGGCAAGACTATAAATAATAATCACCACCACTGACAGAACACAAAGTGTAGTATTGATTTAATAATAACAAAGATTTAGAGCCAGAAATTTTTAGCTGGAGGGAAAGTTTAACATTATATATTAGCATACTAATCATATAGGAGAGAAAGCAGTTATTGGAAGAGCCTGGACTAATATACAAATATTGGTTCTCTTTAAAACATTGTCCTATTTTGATTTCTATTTTATTTTAATATAGAAGGTAGTCCATGGGAAGTTGCAATGAAGACATACGGCTTGCTCTGTGGTGCAAATAAATGCATAAGATAACACAGGGAAAGCACATTGCCTCTCACTGTAGGTGTGTAATAAAAGTTTGTTGAATTAATATGATAAATGATTAATCTTAAACTACACTTTGGTTATACCCTTCATAACATGAATGTCCAATATCTCATAAAACAGCCTTTCAGCAGAAATTATTCTACTGACAACTTGATTTAAAGCAATAGAGATATAGAGTCAGTATTTCATGAATGCCCTCACTTCTAGAAATGTAGTCATTGTTGATTTAGCACAGCACGGATTATTTATATTTTAAAAGGTCACCTCTTCCTCCTCTGCCACCATAGCTAGCATTAGAGAGAGGTTCATTGAGGAACTCACACTTAAAAAAATAAGCATATAAAAATAAAATATTAGTGGAGGGTATTTCTTAGTGTTTTTAGTTTGTTGGAGGTAATTGTACTAATAGGGCATTTAAAATTATTCAAAGCATAAGGCACTAGAGTGATACTATTTTGGACTTAGTGTTCCTAAATATTTTTAATTGTGTTATGAAATCAATAGCTAAACCTTTTGCATAGTGACTTTTTGGGGATTTGGAAGGCCATTTCATTCCCCAAGAATTTTTTGTCAACGAAGTATTCTCATGTTCCCAGCCCCATTCCCTTATTCATCAAGTGATATTGCAGTCAGGTAGGCCTGTGGGCTTGGGCAGTGCCTAGTGGCTCTCCCACTCTGTGACCCCTAACAAAACCTTCTTGGTTTTTGCCCTATGCCTGTTTAACCTTCCATTGATCATCTGGCCTTAGCCATAAATTTCTGTCATTTCTTCACTGAAGTTTTCTACATCATAGACAGGTCTTATTGACAAGGTGGAGTTGAGCAAGCATGCAATTATCTGGGTAATTTAAGTCACCACCATGCTTTGTCTCTATTAGGGGGACCATTGACTTGCTGGAAAGTCAATAGCGAAGGGATGATTAACTTGCAATCACTCATGCAATTCAAGTCAAAGCAATGATTTTGCTTGAATTATCCAGATAATTGCTTCAAATCTAGATTTCACTTTGCTAAGTGAAATATAACCTTGGGAAGTATGGTTTAGGGCAGCAAGTAGCCTGAGGGATCCCAACTCATCATAACTCAGCCACTTTAACCTCTGTAGTTGCCCTTAGTTGAGAGCAGAAAGAGGGAACGAATGACATTGCATCTTCTGCACTCTTTAGTCTATAATTAAACTGACAATGTCATGATTCTCTCAGGTTCAGAAGCAAGTTGTCCACCCAAATTTCCTAAAGAAAGAGAGAATTTAATTTCCAAATTCCCATGGGATGGGGCTGACCTGAGAAGCTGCACCTAAAGGGTAGATCCTCTTTGCTCTCTTCCTCTTAGAACCCTCCTGGAAGGTCACTCAGGGGAACTTGTCATCTGTCAGCATGATTATTCTTGATCCTACTCTTTGTCTTTAGCTTGCATGAGTCTTGGAATGGCTGCGTCTGCTCTTAATCTGCCTTAAGATCATTTAGCTCAGATAATCATTTCAATCTCACAGTTTCCAATTTTTAAACTCTCAAGACAGTTTGGTTGATGATTGGTTCTGCTGATTTTTTTCAAGGCAGATGGTATGTGGGAGCTTCTCATGGACCAGGTGACTACTGCTAAGCTTGGGTCAGACCTGCAGATTCACATGGAACCGAAGCTTTCTTTGCATGCCCATCTGCAGTGGTATAGCAAATGGATTCTCTTAGAAGTGTGTATTGTGGGCAATGATTTATTTCTATAAGACAGAGTGCTATCAAAATATCAAAGTAGCTAAATGGGTGCCTTAAGGGCATTGCTAATAAGTCACTAAGTTCAGTTAGGGCTTTTTGTTTCTTTCTTTCTTTCTTTTTTTTTTTTTTTTTTTTTTTGAGACAGTCTTTCTCTGTCACCCCAGCTAGAGTTCAGTGGCATCATCATAGCTCAAAGCAACCTCAAATTCCTGGGCCCAGAATATCCTCCTGCCTCAGCCTCCTGAGTCGCTGGGATTACAGGTATGTGCCACCATGCCTGACTGTTTTTTTCTATTTTTTAGTAGAGATTGAGGTCTCACTCTTGCTCAGACTAGTCTCGAACTCCTGAGCTCAGCAATCTTCTCACCTCGGCCTCCCAGAGTGCTAGGATTACAGGTGTGAGCCACGATGCCCAACCCAATTAGTATTTTTCTTCTTCACATGATGGTGTATAAATAATGATGTATAAACATCACAAATAGCAAACATTATCATGAATAAACATAGTGCTCTGGAGACTAACACGTGTCATCTGCAAACATCCATTGAGTGCCCATTATATTCCAGGCACTAGTGCTTGGACTACAGCAGTGAATAAGATGCCATATTCCATGGAGTTAATTTATAGTGGGAGAGACATGCTATAAGTAAATACACAAATTCCATCACCTCTTTTTTTTTAACATCCAGAAAAAATTCTAGCTTCATCCTAACCACAAATAAGTATCCATCTTGATTATTATTTCCCTTCCTCCTCCTCCCCTTTCTCCTCCTCTCTCACTGTTGCCCAGGTAGAGTGCAGTGGCATCATCATAGCTCACTGCAATGTTATACTACTGGGCTCAAGCCATCCTCCTGCCTCAGCCTCCCAAGTAGCTGCGACTACAGGCGCACACACCTCTACATCAATTACTTCTTAATTCTTTGCTATAAAATGGAAATAGCATGTTCTTTATACATGTTCTGATTCTTGTTAATATCAATCACAATGTTTAGAGAAGTGTTGTAAGATACTGGGCTATAAGGACAATGGACACCTTCCAGCTTCTGTTTACTGCTTCTTTGCTAACCGCAAGGCATTATGAGTACATTATGGGATGCAGAGGAAAAAGACAAAGAACGCGGAAACCGGAGTCTCTCAGCTAGGACCTGGAACAGGTTAGAGCCTATCAGGGGCAGGATGAAGTAAGAATCACTGTGGGGGCGGATGCATAACCACTGTGTAAATAACTGAGTTATAAAAAGGGGACTAACACACAAAGGAGGGTCCCTGCCCATAGAAGAGGCCACTGTGCTAGCACTCTGGGGGCTCGGACCCTAGCTCGAGCTAGACAATAAAACTCCTTTTGATAATTACAGCCTCGGTGACTCTGTCTCTCTGTCCTGTGGCCTTGTGAGTCTCAAATATAACAGTGTCTTGTAAACAATAGTAACACTAGTTAATAATGATTCATACTAATATAATAATATCTGATAATATTTAAGTAGGACTTCATTCTTCACAAAGAATATATTATGATTTCATGTAAGCCTCTTGATGAGAAGATGAAGGAGATATTATTGTTCTTCCCATTTTATAGCAAAGAATTAATTCTTTGCTCATATTATAATTATAATTTCCTGCTCATAACTACTTATCCTTTTTGCTTTTGCAGTTTTGTCTTCCTGATATCATCTTCACCACCACCAAATTATGATTGTGTCTCTCATTTTCTTTCAAATTAGCTTAATACTCACTTTTTACATTAATTTCATGAGACTCTCACCCATCCTTTTTTTGGTACCCATATTTCACTGAGTTCCATTTGTACCAAATTGATTTTATGCTTGATTCAACAAATACTTTTGAAGAATTACTATGTGGTGAAAATTATTATCCTGCTCTTTATACATGTTCTGATTCTTGTTAATAGCAATCACAATGTTTAGAGAAATGTCTTGTAAACAAAAGTAACACTAGTTAGTAATAATTCATACTAATATAATAATATCCCACAATATTTAAGTAGTACTTCATTCTTCACAAAGAATATATTTTTTTTTTCTTTTTTTTTTTTTTGAGACAGAGTCTCACTTTGTTGCCCAGGCTAGAGTGAGTGCCATGGCGTCAGCCTAGCTCACAGCAACCTCAAACTCCTGGGCTCAAGCGATCCTGCTGCCTCAGCCTCCCGAGTAGCTGGGACCACAGGCATGCGCCACCATGCTCGGCTAATTTTTTCTATATATATTAGTTGGCCAATTAATTTCTTTCTATTTATAGTAGAGACGAGGTCTTGCTCTTGCTCAGGCTGGTTTCGAACTCCTGACCTCGAGCAATCCGCCCGCCTCGGCCTCCCAGAGAGCTAGGATTACAGGCGTGAGCCACCGCGCCCGGCCACAAAGAATATATTATGATGTCATGTAAGCCTCTTGATGAGAAGATGAGGGAGATATTATTGTTCTTTCCATTTTATAGGCATTTATATTTAATATCTATTATGGCACCTGCTCAAGGAAATAAAGAGGATATAGAGAAAGGTAGAAAAACAGCATCTAGTCCCATTGGCTTATAATTTGAAATAATATTTACATTTAATTAGATAGAAAATGAGAACAGACCAAAGGTGCGGTTGAGAAGCAATTAAAGGTTCAGTGGAGTGTTTTATATGAGCAAACACTGTTAACTGTGAGAACAAGAAACAAGATTTCCAACAGTGTCTTCATACAGCACCATTGCAGTTGTTTGGAAGTGTATGTTAATTACACTCCCAGTCATTATTTTGTTGTTTTATTTAAATATAAAAATGGAATTGAAATGCTGCCAAAAGCGGGATTATACCCTTTATTATTTAATGTCAGAATACAGACTTGTTTACTGGTAAGAATGAGCATCCCTGCTACATAAGATGACCAGGATTGTTAACAAGTCAAGAATAAAAATGAATGACTCGATTCTCTTCTATATAAAACATTCCCAAGTAAAGCAACAAAAAGGTACATAAAAGTACAAACCACAGGGATTTTTGCTTTTTCTTTCTCTCTTTGTCACGGTAACAAGCACTGTTGTGTGTGGTCACTTCCAAAGAGAATTTAGTTTACTTTGTCAACTCAAAAAAATTTCTTCCTCACTGTGAAAAATCACATTGTGAAAATCACAGGAAGGAGCCCAAGTGGATTCCTTCATCCTCAATATTAAGGAATTATCTAAAATGTACTTGGACGTCTTGTGGCCAGGAATTACTGCCTTTGTTCAGGGCAAGTTTCTTTAGGCTAATATGTTTCCTTTCTTGATTTTGAAGAGCAACCAGGAAACAAGCTGTGCAACTTTAAACAAGTCATCTAATTTCTCAGTCCTTAATTGCCACGGCTAGGAAATGAGATAGTTGAACTATATGATCTCTATTCTTAACTTCTAATTTAAAAGTTCTGTTAGTCCATGGCATGCATAATAAACTCGTTATAATACTCTGCCTGACCGGTAACATGTGGTGTTCTTTTGCAAAGTTTTGTTCTTGTCAGTCTTTTGTCCATGAGCAATCTCTCGCAGTCTCAAGTATTTAAAAGGTGTTCTTCTGCAAAGTTTGTTCTTGTCAGTCTTTTGTCCATGAGCAATTTCTTGCTGTCTCAAGGATTTAATTACCACATAAGTATTGAGCTCTCAAACATAGAGCTACAGCCCATCATTCTCCAAAATGTGTTTGTGGAGAGATAGTGTTTCTCAAGATATTAATAGTAATTCAACCAAAAAATAGTTCCATTGGAAATAATTTTAGGATTCTGCTTACTCAATCTTCCACTTGGAGATAAACAAGGCACCCAAAGCATATTAAGTACTTTGAAAAAATTTGTGCAATACAGAAAGCTGCTTAAGCCAATGTTTTCAAGATTCCTTGGGGTTCTAGCAGGTGTCTTCATTTACCTATCTTCTCTTGAACCCCATAAATCCTTAATAATCACAGTATTTAGACCTCCTAGTGCTTGGATAAGCCATCTTGAGTTAGGCTCCTTGCATGTTCATGTTTGCCCATGCTTCAGTGGAAGACTAAGTACTCATGTTTTTATTTCTCAAACTGCAAATGCTTTTTTTCCCATTTATATTTTCTGCAGTGAAAAAATCTTCTCACTATAAGTCAATCTACCTGATCAAAATCTGGATGATTACCCAAGTCAAACCAATAGAAAAAAAAAAAAAAGAAAGAAAGAAAGCTTCAGCATGAGCAATTTATTTTGCCTATTGAACAAATGCTGTAATATTTATGATTTTCCCACAGTACTTCAATGGTAGTAAACAGAGACGGTGATGGTAGTTTGAAATGTTTAATTTTAATTCTTATTGTGGAATTGATTGTTGGGATGTGAAAACTTTTAAAGAACAGGTATCTCCAATGAGATTTGAAATTTATAAGATAGTGTTCCTAAAGTCACCTCACAAAGACTCATTTTAGTCCATATAAGGAAGTAGTTGGATAATATTATTTTATGGAATCCAAGCATGCAAAATAAACTTCCTTATGACTGATCCTCTCATAGAATAATAAATTCTCTTGTATATATTAGAATGAAGTTGGTGAATACTGTACTTTTTGTGTACACATTTATCTTAGGGTTTATTTAGAATTTATTCTAAGCCTAGAGTGACTTAAACTTCACTGTTCACCTGTGAACTGTATTATTAAACAAGGTCATTCTTATCACATGTCACAATTGCAGCTTACCTTAGTTAATTGTTAATAGCCCAGACTCGTGGCTTTCGGTAACCGAGTTATCAGGTCAGTATCATGTGGGACAGTTATTTGAAGTGAAACTAATTCCTTATTGTCTTTATTCTAAGCATTTAACAATGCTTAGAATTTGGGAGAAGATAAAATGCATAAATTTAATTATGCACGTGACATAATTACTTAATTATGTCATGAAAATGTCTTTTTTCTTAGGAAGATAATTGAGGTCTTAGAAAGCAGGGTTAGATCTTCAAGTATTATTCACAATCAAAACTCTCCATCACATTCTATGGCTAAAACTTTGATTTAGCTCTAAGGTACTATTTTAAACAGGAGAGTCTGTTATTCTGTTAGAGGTTCTGTGGTTCTTTAATCTTTTCAAAGAGTGAATTTTCTATAGAGAGAAAGATTCAGGGAAACAAATAACAGATGTCTATGTAAGTTCGTTAGCCACAGTGAGCCATTTAACAATTTTTATTATTTTTAAATAAATAAACTTCTGCCAGTTTTAACCCAAGTCCCAAGGCAAGTTTAACATTCAAGGCTAATTTGACCAGAGGAAATATTTTATGGACTGGCATCAAGCATACTAACAGCAACAGGAAAAGAAGACAAATGTATCTGTCAAGTAAAAACCATGGTGATTATAAATCCTGATTTCTTTCCCCCTCCCCAAATGTATACTTAAATAATAAAACTTATTTAGAAAATAGGGTGAGATCTTACAATTTTTAAAATACTCAGAGGAAGATGATTTTCCTCAACGTGAATCACTGTACAAAGGCAGAATTATCCATATAAAATTGTGGAATTGTTTATTTAAAAAATTTATAAAATGGCCAAACATTTCTTTGGAGGTTAAAAACCAAAACTGTATAAAGAAAGAATATTATTAATATATCAACAGAGAATGTATATTAGGCTTTGGACATTTCTGATTTACTCTCTTTAGACTCTCAATATTCTTTTCTCCAGTCATAACATACCAGACATAAGATTTTCTCAATTGATATTCACTGATATTAAGTGTCGATTGATAACCACTCTTCTAGTATAGTCTGGCCTCAAGGAAAGGGCTACCTTCCTGCTGAGAAAGCATTTTCCTGTCAGTCATCTGGAGGTGTTCCTGGTGGGGTGCAAGGGAGAGAACTGTGCCAGCACAAAGGTAAAGCAGATCTCCAGATTTTTGGCTAGAGTCTGAATTGTGTCCATTTTGCCAACATAAGAGGAAGCTCTGATGTTTCATTGATAAACTCCAAAAATTTGTGCATGACCCTCTGCTCAGGTTGGACAACTACCGGATCTCTTAGTTACATTAAACAAAGCATTCAAGGTCATGGAAGATCCAAGCTGGATTTTTTAGTCCAGTCTCTTCATTTTACGATGGAAACACTGGGGCCCAGAGAGGTCACATGACCCGGGAGGAGCTGTCACAGCAGATAAGTGTCAGCTAATAGTTTCATCCCATTGGACTCCAAGTACACTACCTGGCATGCTTTCTTTTTTGAGATATTCACTCCCAAAACATTGAGTTTTTACAATGAATAGAACACTGAATTTCAACTCTGAAAATACACCTAATAAATGAAACCAGTGGAGGTATTCCACAAATTCAATAAGAAACAATAGTTATACAAAAGAAGTAGAGGTAGGTGGAAGGTTTATCCCATACATTTTAACACCATTGAAAGTTAATCTACATAATTTATGACAAATTGACATGAATAATGAAAGCCAGAAGGAATGAAGGAAATGATAAATAATCTTGGCAATTATTTTAGTTTATCTTGTATTTACTTGCTGTTTGGGTTATTTTTAAATAAGAATTTCTAAGAATGCATTCATAAAGTAAGCCAGAGGCTTTGAAAACCTCAACTCCACTTTGGCTTAGACCCTCATCACTGTGATGATTTTATGGTGATCTCTATTGATATTTAAGAACTGATATTTAAGAATTTAGTGCAAAATTCTTAAAAGTATCCTTTATTCATTGTATTTAGACATAGGTCTAGATGGAACGACATTCCTCTTACGGATTACTGGCATTGGTCTATAAGAAATAAATTTAAGAGACCCACAGACTATTATTACCGCTTTGAGACTCTAGGTGTCTACCACTGAATTAGCTCAAACTGGTAGAACACCAGGAACCTGTGGGTGTGTTCTGTAGGCCACCCTGAATGCCTACCTACTCAAAAATGTCTTCTCCAAGTTGCACGTCTATACAAGGAGGACCAAGAACTTCTTGGGAAACGGAGGTCCAATTCGGGCTGAAATGACAAATTTCTCCAGGAATAGAAAATATGCTCCCAGAACAAGGCTTTGTAACAAAAGCTCCTCTCTAAAATGCGTCCCAAGAATGAAAACAGAGAGGGCGCATCTCGCTTCCTGGGTATAGAAAATTACCCTCCAAGTATCTATTTTCCATCAAGCTCTTCCCAGAGCGTGTGATAGAAAGAAAACTAGAAAGGGAAGCTGTACAGTCAGGTTCAGAAGTAGCCAACTCAGTAATCAGAGCAGGGATGCGCCACAACTGCGTGGCCCACTGTCACTCAGGCTCGAGATGACCTGAGTCTACAGTTGTCATCAGTTTGTTTAGCACTCTAAATTCACGGGATATAAATATAGAGTGGCTTTCTTTATCTCCCATGATTGCTTTCCACTAGATTCTGTTTACTCTCTTTCTTGCCCCTTCATGACACCTTGGAAAGATGTTGAAAGTTTTTAGTCCCATGAGCAAAACTCACTGCTGTTGAGAACTGCAATCTCAAACTTGATTCTAACATCCTCCCACCACAGGATAGCACCCACTTGGAGGAGAAGGGCATGCTCCATCTTCCTATTTCTGAGGCACCTGCTCTCAGTCCTCCCTCTTCCAGCCATATTTCTCAGATATGTTGGAACTAGGAGAAAAGAGGGAAGAAAGAAACATGGCTTTATTGAATTGGCTGCTATCAGAGCCCTCACCATGATGATGGCTGTGGGCTGTGGCTTCTTGGTCTGGCTCATGCTAATCTGCTGTCAGCTCTTTCTTGGAGGCAAGTGTTTAGGGTGCTGGCTCACTCGTGGGCCACTTTTCAAAGTTCTCAGCCCCCTCATCTCCTGCCACGCTGCACTGCTCTCTGATGTGGGTGATTCAGCTCTGGCTTGACTGTGCTTCCTCAAGTACTTTTCCACTCCCCAGCCCTTGCCTCTCGGGTACCTGCACGGTGGCTCGAGACTGTCAACTTGCCTACCAGCTTGTGGGGACAGAGATGGCTTCAAGACCGCCACCTCGTTTTGTCCTGCTGTCCCTCTTCAGTACCATATCCGTAAAGTGTGATGTTTTTACAGGGAAATGAGACACCAGGTCCCTCTTCTGGAAGGCACCTTTAAATTGTACGAAGAGTTCTTGGAGCCACACTGACTTGGCTTCAGAGAGCAGTGGGCACAACTCTCCTTTCCTCTCCTATTTGCCTTTTCTGAGATGTCTTGGTGACTTCTTTCCTTCTCCCAAGGTCTCAGCCTTATTTCAAATTGCTCTGCAGGGGTGACACCAAGTTTAACATGGCTTGTTCCCTCTTCTCTAAGTAAGCTTTTAATGCATCTAGTTATGATTTGGGGAAGCTGTCTTTAGAATGTGGGGTTGTTTAATACTTCTTTAGACTCAGCTTTGGGTGTCTTAAGCTTTGATTAACTATTCTTTTTTTTTTTTTTTTTTTTTGAGACACAGTCTCACTTTGTTGCCCAGGCTAGAGTGAGTGCCATGGAGTCAGCCTAGCTCACAGCAACCTCAAACTCCTGGGCTCAAGGGATCCTACTGCCTCAGCCTCCCGAGTAGCTGGGACTGCAGGCATGCACCACCATGCCCAGCTAATTTTTTCTATATATATTAGTTGGCCAATTAATTTCTTGCTATTTATAGTAGAGACGGGGTCTTGCTCTTGCTCCGGTTGGTTTCGAACTCCTGAGCTCAAATGATCCGCCTGCCTCGGCCTCCCAGAGAGCTAGGATTACAGGCGTGAGTGATTATTCTTAATAGTAAGAATTCCTGAGCATCAGGCAAAGAAACATGTAGCATCTCACTGCATAGAGTAAGTTTCAATCAATCCTACTAATGCTAGAATTGATATAAAGTAAATTGAAATTTGAATGCTAGAATTTCTAGAAAAGAAAGGCTTAAGAGTTACATTCTGGTTTAAACTAGGAAGGGCTTGGGATTTGTCTTGAGGTTGCTTGCAATCCTTAGCACTCTGGTCTTTTGGTTTATTTTTAGCTTGTATATGTCTTTGAGGAAGCTGCTGGCAGTGGGAATTGTGACGGAGATTAAGAAAAGGGTCAAGGCTGGGCGCAGTGGCTCACGCCTGTAATCCTAGCACTCTGGGAGGCTGAGGCGGGCGGATTGCTCAAGGTCAGGTGTTCAAAACCAGCCTGAGCAAGAGCGAGATCCTGTCTCTACTATAAATAGAGAGAAATTAATTGGCCAACTAACATATATATAGAAAAAAATAGCCGGGCATGGTGGCGCATGCCTGTAGTCCCAGCTACTTGGGAGGCTGAGGCAGGAGGATCGCTTGAGCCCAGGAGTTTGAGGTTGCTGTGAGCTAGGCTGACGCCACGGCACTCGCTCTTGCTTGGGCAACAAAGTGAGACTCTGTCTCAAAAAAAAAAAAAAGAAAAAAGAAAAGGGTCAAAACACTCTCCTCCCACTTCTCTTTAGCTCTTCTTACTCCAAATATTTCCCGAGTAGCACAGCTCAGCTGCTGGTACTGTGATTGGAATGGCCACAAGCCTGCAGCTTGTTGCTTGATGAGCTCAGCTCTACATTGTGAGTGGCCCCGAGGTCCAGCTGGCCTACTCTGCCAAGGCCAAACAGGCTGTCACACTTCAGACACGGATAGGGCTGCTGCTGGCATGTAGGGGATCTTGGAAAATTGTATGTGTGTGTGTGTGTGTGTGTGTGTGTGTGTATTTTGTCTTTATAAACAAAATTCATGGGCCCATGTGAGGTATGGGGACTTATCTATTTTGATCTGAATTTAGAACGATGGATAAGAAAGAGGCATTCATGTATTTGTTTGTTGTCAAGTCAGTGCGTGAGGATCTTCGGTGGTGTTCAGGCCTTATCATTTCCTGTTTAGGTCTGGAAACCACACCATCTCCTCATGTTCTTTATTACCAAGTACACTGATCCTGGATAATTTCATATGGCCACCACAGTAAAAAAGGTAGCTACCTTGTTATTAAAAATGTCATGGATGGCCCTTGAGAACTTGTTTGTATTGAAGTAATATCGATACCCTTGCTTTTTCAGTCTCTGGTAATTCTTTATTTAGTGCTGGTTGGTGATACATATGACACTGTATCACCACATATGTCACATATGTCATATCATATGACACTATATCACTGAGCCGCACCAAGTACTGGATTTCAATGACTGTTGAAGGTTGTTACTGTGTTTTGTTGATGGTAACTCCGGACGCAAATCTTACCCAGAATATTCAGAGTAACGTGAAAGTAGATTTGTATTCTCGTCATGTCAAATGTACTGTAAAAATATAGGTAAAAATATAGGGCATCACATTGTTCCACCATGTCTTTTCTTGAAAACATAAGATCACAACCATAAGATCTGTATAACTAGAATGTGAGCCTACAATGTTGACCCTGACGTCCATACACTGACACAAGAGAGGAGGGTAACTGAAGGGCCCATGGGCAAAGCAGAGGTGTCCCATTTGCACAGCAGTGTCAGCCCCCCAGTTGGTATGGCTTAATTAAATGATGAAAAGGAACATAATGTTGTCATACCCACTAGATGCAAGAGGGAACATTGATTAGAATGACCTGCCCATTGTTCCTGGGGAGCAATGGTCTCAAAATCCCTTGAAAGGAATAGGCACAGCCACCGCTGAGAACTCCCTCATATGTGGTGTGAAGTCTCTGGAGACAGTGGATAGATGTTCCTTGGGGCCACCAGTGGCACAGGAAACTTGGAGTTAGGGAAGCTTGCTGCTATTCACCACTTTGGTTTAGACCAGAGGCAGGGATGACTGAAGGAAAGTTGATGAATGGTCTCACCAACAAGGCTCAGGCCCAGAGTCAGTGGGATTTTTGGTAGCCCATAGTCGTGAATGTCTTCTGTTCCTTCCATGACTGGAAGTCACTCCAAATCAGTGTTAGCACCATGTTGGCAGCCAAATGTCACAGTATCTTCTGAAAGAAATACTGTGGCAGCCAGTGGGAGTGATCTCTTTACCAGGCTTTCCTTCTCGAACTGGAGACTAGCCACAGGGTCCTGGAAAAACCCAAAAGGTATGATACTACAGCTCCTCCTTGGGGCATCTGGTTGACACTACGTTTGGGGCGAGTTGATGGGACAGGGTTGGAGAGTGCCCCCAAATGGAGAAATGGGGACTAGGGGCTGAGTGGTCCAGGCCTGGTGCACCCCACACTGACAATACTGCAGGCCCCAGATTGGCCCATACAGTAGAGAGGTCTTAGGAAATTTTGAGGAAGGCATTTCAAAGAGGGAGTGAGGACTCCCTTGCCCAGGTCTAAAGGTGGTATTGTCTATGAATGGCATGAATAAGGGCTGATCAATGTGTGTTAACTTAGCAGCAAACATCACAGAGTTACTCTCTGGCAAAATTGTCATTTAGGACTCAGATCACCCACTTTATTCCTGATAAAAGTGACTTTTAGTGATCTCTGCCTGTCTAAGATGGAATCAAATGGTATCTCAGCTCCTTTGTAATCTCTGAAGCTTCCTCTGTATCAGATCATGGGTGGATTTGATGTCAGAGCTTTACCTTCCCTTCATGGGGAGGGCGGTAGGGGATCTAGACCAAGCCCGAGGTCACTCCATGTCTCTAATCCTCAGAGGGTCTTTCTCTCTTTGCTCTGGCCTCTCATATATTAGTATAAATGATGCAGAGCCTTGGTCTTGGTCTTTCTCCCAAGTGAAGTCTCTAACGGCAGAAGTCTGGAATCTCATAGATCTAGCCCCACTCAGCTGGCTGACTTCCCCTTACGTTTTTGAGTGAGTTGGGTAGAAGAGAAACTCTAGGATAAAATTAACCTTATGTTATTATCTGGGGCTCTGTCCTCCAATTTTCATGAAATCTGCTTTATGGGAATGGAATAGACTACATGTGAGTGGGAACAGTTTCTACTGTCTGTACTGTCTGTACTAAATATACATGCATGCTTCCTGTGCCTTGTTTTCTTTCCCTGGCCCGCACCCCAGTTCCCACTTGGTGTTCCAAAGAGATGAATGGTGTGCATTATGTAAGCAGCAAAAGGTCCTATATCAGACCCAGTAGGCAAAGAAACAGTAGCAATCTAAAAGAACCAATCCAAATAAGGAAGGAAGGATTACAAGAGGCACACCTGAAAGAAATTGATTTCCAAAGGAGTGATCCTATACCTCACTTCACCCCAAAGGTGTATGCCCTAGCACCAATGGTGTCTTTGGCTTTGCCCCATGTCAATAGCCAGTGTCTAGATTAGAGAGGTGAAGACACGAAGGCAGGTGGAGACTCTCGAGCGCCCTCTAGGGCTGGGAGCATGCTTCCAATTCTCCATAGCTTTTTCTTTACAGAGGTAGGAGGCTTAATGCTTGGGTAACAGTGAAAATATGTAACTTATTCTTTATTTTATCTATTCTCAAGATGAGATTTTGTTTGCTTGTTTGTTTGCTATAAATAAAGAGATAACAAAGAAAAAAAGTTGCAAGTTCCTCTAAATTATTCTCCCAGGAGGATGTCAAGTTTGCTAGGACTTTTGAGAAAAAGAAACCCATGTAAATATATCATGAGATATATCTTTTTTGGAAAAGATTAGTTCATAGGAAAAAAATTATAGTACCTGAAATATCAAAATAAATGATGTGACTCACAAACCAGAACTCTGATTAACAGTGTATTATGTAATACGTTATCAAGACCTGGCAAATAACAAAGTACATTTTATAAAACAACTTTTATAGAAATAAATGTAATCATCCAGTTCCCTTCTTTTGAAAAATCTATATGACTATTTGAATTTTTCAGATATTTATATTTCTACCAAAACTTGTTCCTTGAGACAAAAATGATGAATTAAGTTATTGCCAAGCTATTTGAACTTTGTATGTTATATTCAAGTGGTAAATATTCCCCCATTCTTAGAATATTTCATAATAATTTGGTAGAAAAACATACTTTTAGATATCTATAGATACAAGGGAAATTGCTACTCTCTAAATTTCTACAATATAAAAAATAAAAACTGGGTTTTAGGCATTTGGACAATAAACGTTACATTAGCTAAACAGATCTATGTTGGGTTGAAACTAAATATTATGTAAGAGAAGCATGCTTTTAGGTACTTACAGGTTCAATTTTTCTAAAATCAGTTATTCATAATGAAAACATGCAGTTTCACAACTTAAATAAGCTATTTTAAAAGCCAAAAGAAAGGCTTTTAATTTTAAATTGAGTCAGATTATCTCTTCTTGGGGATTTATCACAGATTTTTGAAAGCAAATTCATTCCTTGAGGTTACTATTAGATTTCTCACTTTGAAACAGTTTGCTGTAGAACTCAGTTTTCCATTCCAAGAACACCATCCATCTGCTCCATGGGCAATGAGTTCATTGCCCTGGTTATGGTGACAGTTGTGTATTCTCTGAACACCCATCTACTGAGCACTGCACAAGAAGCAGAGGGAGTAAATGAAGTTTCCTACCAATGAGGAACGTAGGATCTTGATCAGAAAAGACGACCTGACCTAAACATCCATAATGAGAGCAAAGAGCTATGAGGGCTTGAAAGAGTTAAAAATGAAACTCTACAGATTTACAGAACATTGATTAGAAAGGTTTTGTGTAAAACCTTTTTTATTTCCTTTCCAGAGACTCATGAAGCATTTTATCCAGAGAGAATGGAATGGACAAAAAGGTCAAATGAATGAATAAGCTGTGTTTATTATGTGACACTGTAGAATAACTTGGGCACAGTTAAAAGTCCTCCTGTTCCTGGCTGGAATTAACCACCCCCCAGAAAAATCTGCACAGGCAAAGTTGAAACAGGGAGAATAACAGGAAATGTAAATTCTTCAGATTTTAAACATGTTCAGCAAAGTTAGATGCCAAATCGACTTTTTAAAGCAATTGAGCCTTGAAGTTCTTTTTAAGTTTCATTATAAAAAATGAAAATATGTTTCCAGGACACAAATATATTTTACTCTAGATGAAAAAGAAAAAAAATATATCCCAGGAGGAAGATAAAGATTTAAACATGAGAAAATATGAGTAGTTTTCTTTCCAAAAAATTAAGAAACACAATGCAATATTGCATTTTCTTTAGAGATGAGGTTTTATTGCAAATAAGTGTTCTTTAAAAGCCAGCTGTACAAGCTAAAAGCAGCTGGCTTCTCTACTAATGCGGAGTTCTTTGTTGCTTAGTGTTAATATACTAATTGTTCATCTGTTTAACTAACGTATGCAGGTCTGGTGGCGCATTAAAGGTATTTGCCGCTATTGATTTGTCCTGAGCTACAGATTTGTACGTAAGAAATTGTTTGGACTTGTACCAGAGTATATGCACACGTTATCTTTTTTTCTTAAGTGGTGGTTTTTCAAAATGAATTTTTCTAAAACGAGGCATACCTTTGTGAGATTTATGACTTTTTAAGGAAGCAGTATAAATATACCTTTTAAAGTAGCTCTAGAATGTGGTAAAGGTAACTGTTTAATTAAAGAGGCATTGTCCTAATTATAGTGTTGAACTATATCTAAAGTTAAAAGGAAACTTATTTGGATTTTATGATATGAACCTGCTAAATCCTAAGATTATATATATATACATATATATATATATATAAATAACACAAATTGACAAAAATGTCCAGCTTGAAGAGAGAAAGATAAATTTTTATCTAATCTAATATTTTTTTCATATTTTTGAACAGTATAAACAAAATCAGTTTTATAAAAGGTAATTAAGTTTTATCTCCAACAAGATGATTAAATGATCTTTTACCCATTTGGTTTTAAAATCTTTTCTGGATTAAGCTAAAATTTCTAAGAGCTTTCATTTTTTTTATGTACATTCATAAGTTTTCTTACTTGAGGAAGAGACTAAGATAAAGAAAATATATCAAATAAGAATACTGGGGGAAGGAGGATTATTTAATAATTGAAAAGGTAATGTTTCTAATCATAATGCAATTGAAGAACCAAGAACTTAGTACTTTATGATCAGAACAATTTCTATTTAAAAACCAATGGCATTTCTCCATTGTTTAGAACCATTGAGGTGGCTTGCATTGCATCTGTTACTTAGCAACTATGTAAATTTAGTAAATATCTTATTATCCAGGATCCAAGTAAATGTATTCCAATTTAACAGAAATGATTATAATTTTGTTGCTAATAAATATTAATCCAAA
The DNA here is from genome assembly GCF_040939455.1 of Microcebus murinus. Lineage (NCBI taxonomy): Eukaryota > Metazoa > Chordata > Mammalia > Primates > Cheirogaleidae > Microcebus > Microcebus murinus. The sequence continues at coordinate 46,665,093 of NC_134122.1, read as the reverse complement.
AAAATGCTATTTTTTCTTATCTGATTCATAGCAAGACAAATTTAAAATGTGTGGTTTGTTCAAGGGAATATATATGTTTTCTACTTATGTATGCTTGTTTCAAATTCAACCACTCTCAATGATATTAATAAATCATAGTTTTGTCATCTAAGGAAGAAATTCAACATCAGCCAACAATGGTTTTGGATTTGAGCAGATTTTCTTTGAATCTGAACTCTTCTCCTTACTCAATGTTGTTGGCCAAGTTACTTCCTTTTCCGAGTCTTTCCTTGGGATAGGCATCATTATACCAAATTCATAGTTTAGAGGTGATAAAATAACATTCTGACCAGTATTTACCATCTTTTTGTAACTTGAAATCTGTTAGTGTACTTTCCTTCCTCCATCTTTTGATGTAGCCCCAAAGCTTTTTGTTTGAGTAGAAGGCCTCTGATGGATGTCCCTTGTTCTTGCACAAACCATGTTCATAATGCCATACCCCACATTTCTATTTTTAATTTTTAATATCTAGTAATAGCGCAAACACTTTGTGAAGCATATTAAGAATTCATCCACATTTTTACATTTTTTAAAGCTGGGCAGCATTACTTGGGACACTTTTACATTTTTAACTCATATTTTACAGTTATTTGTCTCATACCTAATTCCACACAAGGTTTGGGACATAAAGGGGAGTGTCAATCATTTGTCTTTACTGAGTTTCTAAGTTTTTAACTCATTTTTCTTTATATGTCTATTTTAAATTCAGTTTTCTAGTGTTTACTTAAAATGTATAATGAGCATAATAAGTAGAAAGTATGAAGAGATGAGATCAGAGGGGCCCTAGCATCAGGTAACTAGGCCCATGTCATTATTTCTGCAGGGAGAATGGAGGATTCCAGGTGATTCTGCAACTCAATCAGCAGCGTATAAGTTAAAGTGCTTCCATAGCCTTGGTAACCTTAAGCCATCTGCAAACACGTGTTTATCAAAGTAAAGCAGTAGTTTAGCATTTTACATAATCTAAAAGATAAGGTTGTCCTAATTGCTGCATGATGACAAACACTGAATTTTCCATTTTTAAATCTTCTTTCTTAGACATTTTGTATCCAATGTGCAAATTGGGAGTACAGTGTGTCCAGCCTTTCTGCTCTTCCTGGGGGGCTGTTGGTAATTAAGAATGACTCTCAAGCCTACAGCATATTTTTCCTAACTCTGTGTTGATCTGATTACAGAATTCAGGGATGTCTAAGTGGGGAGGTAAGAGCTGGGAAATGATAACGAGAGTAATTCACTGAGAGTCATGAAGGCTGCATTAAGGAGTTTGTATTAAAATAAACGTTGTATTTTTGTCTCTCTCTCTCCCTTTATCTATCTATCTATCTATCTATCTATCTATCTATCTATCTATCTATCATCTATCTATTTCTGTCATCCATCCATCCATCCATCCATCCATCCATTATCTCTCTCTGCTATCAATCTATCCATATCTATCTATCTATCTATCTATCTATCTATCTATCTATCTATCTATCTAATCTGTCATGATGAGAGTGGATACAGAGTTAAGATTTCTGTTTCATGAATTCTATAGGAACAATTTGATTTTAAAAAACCATATATTACCCGTCAAAAACAAAGTTGTTCATTTCCTCCTTAAATTTTATGTTCAATACAATTTTTATCCAATTACTAGCTTTCCAGGGTTTTAAGTTGGAACATTTTTATTTAAATTTAACAGAGCTTTCTTTCATTTGAGTTTATTTGAATAGTTCAAATTTCACATATTTTATTATTTTAGAGTTATCCATTTTAATTAATGTGTGCATATATATATATATATATAATACAATTTACTAACCATTAAAATTTAAAGCACTAAATCACACCCAGTAAATTAAGTTTTCCAATTTTATCTGATTTCTTTTCTGACTGCTAATCTTATGGATATAAATCCTGATGATTGTACTGCTTTTAAGTTTATCCAGAAAACCCTTAGGTTTAAAGTAGTGATAAATCTAGCATTTTTATCCTATTATAAATCAGAAAAGGTCATTGTCCTCTGGCTCAAATACTATGAACAGTTGTAGAATTATAAAATTAAGTAGGATGACTGTAATCACTGTACTTAGCATTGTGTTTCATTGCTTGTAATATAAAACCAAATAAAAAATGCCTGTACAAAAGATGGATTTTTTTTCTCCTCCTCTCCCTCTCTTCACCCTTCCCTTCCTCCCTCAGCTCCCTCCTCCTCCTTTTTGTTACTTGTTTTTTTTTTTCTCACAGAGCAAGTAGTCCAGAGACTAGGATTTAGTCTTCATTCAGTGTCCTGGATATGAGATTTTTGTCTTTATGTTTGTCACCTCTGATTCACCTCTGCTGTCGAGTTTTAGGCAGGAAGATGAATTTGGGCAAAGGGCATGTGTGTGCTGAATCTTCTACCTTCAAAAGAGGTTTCCCTGCAGCCCCACTCAATGTCATTATGTACGCGTCCTCAGCCGGCAATCAGTTATTAGCATTTCCAACCGCAAGGAAGTCTGTCAGTTGTGACTTTTTATTGGCTGAGCATGTTGTAACCCTGAGCAAACTGGGGGACTTTCAGGCAGGAGGAAGAGAAAGAACGAATACCGGGCAGGTTGACATCAGCATCTCCAACAACCTGCTAAGATCCACATACTTCCCTTATCATAGCGGTCTCCTAACACAATTCGTGTCTTTTTCTTTCTCTTAACAAAAGAGGTTTATTTGGCTCGAGGTCCTGCAGGCTGTGCAGGAAGCTTGGTGCCAGCGTTGGCATCGTGGTGAGGGCTGCAAGCTGCTTCCACTCGCAGCAGAAGGCGAAGGGGAGCGGGTGTGGGCAGAGATCACAGGGCGAGAGTGGAAGGGAGAGGGAGAGAGCTGCCAGGCTCTTTTTAACAACCAGCTCTCACAGAGCTAATCCGGTGAGAACTCCCTCCTCAGGGCAAGGAGAGCACCAAGCCACTCTGGAGGGCTCACCCCATGACCCCAACACCTCCCCTTAACCTCCACCTCCAGCACTGGGGATACAATGTCAACATGGGATTTGGAGGGGTCAAATATCCAAACCTAGCAATCTGATGGTTCTTTATTTCCTCTGCGTGTGTGTGTGTGTGTGTGTGTGTGTGTGTGTGTGTGTGTGTGCGTGCCCCCGGCTGGAAAATGAGGAAGGGTTAGCAGGGAAGTGCAATCGACTCAAAGATGTTCATCTCAAGTTTGGAGAGGAGCCTGGAAATCTCGAGTTCCGTGCCTATGAGGAAGAGTACTTTGCTAAGTGACAAAAAGGATGTTACACTTTAACACAAGCTGTGACACTGAGGAGTGAAGCTGGGAACAAGGACAGCTGCTGCGTTGATACATGCTTCCAGAGGGATCTAAGAGAAATAATTTGCAGTTTGATAACAGTACAGTCAAATTTTGAGAAGAAAGCAAATCCTCTTTCATATAGGATTTTTAAATTGATATGCCCACATATTTGTGCTTTGTTGTTTGCATCTTGAGTGAATATTGTTTCTTTAGAAGTTACAGTGTTAATGTACACTTTTAATTTGTGCACATAAAATGTAAAACTTGTATGTGGCCAAGTATGTAATTTTTGAACTCCATGGTCAGCAATATATGATTTAAAAAGTCATATGTATATGCCAGTAGAAATAAACTAATTTCAGTTAACATGACATTGTCTTGAAATATGTGTGATATGATTTTTATGAGAAAAGATGCATCAGATAATATTATATTCTACTTTACTAGTAGCATAGTTTGAAGTGGGTAATTTCCTTTATTCAGGTATATCTTAACTTTGTGTCTGTCTAAAGAAACTAGTGGATGGTATCTAACTCTGTTTCCTGTGTTGTATTTCGGTTTCAATGTAAATGAAATTTCTTTAAAGTTTTGATATGTTTGCTCCAGCTTTAGGAAACTAAATTTCCTAAAAAAAAAAAACAATGTACTTCTCCTTGGATATCTTCAATACTAACAATCTAAAACAACTTCCTGTGACTTTAAGAAACTATATATTCACAGCAGCTTGAAGCCAACAATATACAAAATGTTTATAACTAAACTTTTCATATGTGTCCTAGCTGAAGTTCAATTCTGTGTCCTCATTTTCCTATTGCTAATCACACCTGCAAGAGAAACAAGACTAGTTCTATAATAGCACAAATTCAATCATCTTTGGAAACTGGATTTCTCTTTTTCCAAATTGGATTAGTTATAGCCTTATCGTTTGTGGAAGGTAATGAAATTGTTTTAAGGCAAAGGAGTATTTTAAAAGTTTTTTCAAAGGTTTTTTTTTTCTTAATATTCTTATATTTTTGTGAAATTAGAAAGAAGTTGTACATATTTTGAAGATTTTCTTTTATTATCCTGTAAAACTTTAAAAAATTTTTTTCTTTCCTTCCATCACTGACTAAGAACAAAAGTCTTGTTCAATCTTTTATTTGTCTAGGACGTCCATTACCTCATTGGCAGGCACCTGGAATTGTCCTGAAGTTCTGAGAAGGTCTAGTTAGCCCAGATTACTGCTTGTTCATCATGTTTTATTGCCTCAGGCTAGTCTCTTCTTTTTTACCAAAACTTTCCTGTCTTACGTTCCAACAGGACAGACACTGTGTTATTCCTGCCCACACTAGACAGGTTATTTAGAGAGTCCTAATAAATTAATGTACCTTATTGAAAATGTATACAGGGGTCACCCCTCCTGAGACAGTGTTATTACCTGCAAATTTTTTAACTGGCGTCTGCACAACAATAGCAACACAAAATGTTAATATATGCCTCATTATAACAAGTTATATTAAAACATTTTAGAAATAGTGCATGGCAGGTATGAACCGTGTTACTTTTTCTCTAGTCAATTGCTATACTAACTTATCTGATTAGAGAAAACATTCTTTATAGCATTGTTATAAATGTAGATATTTGTATATATCTACATTTCCCTTTTTGTATTTACTAGGGAAATGTTGGCCTAACCCAATGGTATAATTCTAAAAATTGCAATTTGGAGTGCATCATTTTGCCCAGGAAAGTAGATGAATGGATTTTTGAGAATGACAAAACAAGAAACTGAGAACTGCAATACTAAGAGCAGAGAAGAAGAGATGCGATGAGTGAGAAGCAGCAGTCTGAAAATCAAGAAGAAGTGCCGCCATATGCATTAAAAAAAGAAGAAGTGGTGGAATGGTCTAAGGGATTAAACCTCGTGGGCAGAATAAGATTTACAAATAAATTAATGAGCAGTTGAAGAAGTTACTAGAGACTATAGAAAGGTCAAATTTAGTGGAAAGAGATTATTATAACCAGATTATGATGGAGGAAGAGAAGACAAATTAAAAAGTATGACTTTAAATAATTGTCTATAAAGTTTAGGTAGGAAAGGAGAGAGAAAGAAAGAGGGGAAACATGGCAGAAGATAAACATTTTGTTTAAAGATGATAAGGTTCCAACTGTTCTTAGGCTGCAGGGAAGAATCCAAAAGAGAAGGCACAGAGTCCCAGGAGGAGAGATGGGCTGAGCATGCAGAAACCAGGAGCTGGTGGAATTCAGAGCACAGATGAGGAACCGGCCTGGGCAATGAGGAGTGATGCCACTTAATCTGAGGCCACAGCCACAGAACACTTTGTGTGGGAGGAGTAGGCAACTGAAGAAATTCAGTTACAACATTCTCCATTTTCTTTATGAAATAGAAAAGAAAGAAATTATGGTAAGCATGAGAATGGTTGTTTTAGGGTAGAAGCCCTAATGAGATCGATTAAAATAAGAATGACTATTAAGGAAAACTGTCTGACTAGTTAGACTGAGTAATGACACATAAGTGACTTTGTTTGGTGTCCACCTAAATGTAGCTTTAGGCTAACATGCCCTTTCAAACCCTCTTTCAACCAGCTATCTTACAGAATAATTAAAAAGATACCTAGGCTGGGCGCGGTGGCTCACGCCTGTAATCCTAGCACTCTGGGAGGCCGAGGCGGGCGGATTGCTCAAGCTCAGGAGTTCGAAACCAGCCTGAGCAAGAGCAAGACCTCGTCTCTACTATAAATAAAAAAGAAATTAATTGGCCAACTAATATACATAGAAAAAAATTAGCCGGGCATGGTGGCGCATGCCTGTAGTCCCAGCTACTAGGGAGGCTGAGGCAGGAGGATCACTTGAGCCCAGGAATTTGAGGTTGCTGTGAGCTACGCTGATGCCACGGCACTCACTCTAGCCTGGGCAACAAAGTGAGACTCTGTCTCAAAAAAAAAAAAAAAAAAAAAGATACCTAAAAAGACAAAATTAGAAGGAAAAACAAATGCAGAAACCCAAGTTTATAACTTATCAGGGCTATAATTTGTTGGGTTGAGAAGCCAGGTGGTGGTCTGTTTACTATGACCTTCTATAGTTGAGCTTCAGCCAAGAAGGAGGGTGAAGAGATACAGCTCAATTGACAACCTGTGAATCAGTCAACGTTCCGCAGCAAAACAGACATGGCATTAGCTCCTTCCAAATAAAATAACTTAAATAAGAAACTGGTTACACAGGTGATGAAAGACCTGGCAAGCCAAAGAGAGACAGTAATGTGAGCCAGAGTTCAGCTACAATATGAAGCCACTGCCACCCAAGGACAAGAAGGGAGATAGTGTCAATAGAGCTTAGAAGTGGGGATGATACTAGAGGAGAAACCCTTAAGGTGGCTCCCTGGTGGGAGTTGTGACATATAGGGAGGTCCTATCCCAGTGTGAGCTGATACTGTGGAGGAGATGCCATGAAGCGGAGGGCCAGGGACAGGAGTGACACTTCACACAAGGGCTTCTTCTCCCTTCCTCCAGCCCTGCTTCTCATGGACTGAAACTACCCAGAAGCCAGGGGATAAAGAAGCATGGAAAACGGTTTCCTGAGATGAAGAGCAGACAGAAGACTGGCAGGAATTATCCGACAAGAAATAACACATCCTTCAACGCAGAGATGCAGGACTCACTATGACTGGAAGGATGGGAATCCACTTTGGTAGTGGCACCAGGTGTTTATGCCAGGGATGGCTACGTGGAGGTCTTCCAGTTTCCCCCTTCAAATTGATTGGCAGAAGAAAGCAGACAGAGCTCTAAGTCCTGCAGAACTCTCTGAGTCTTGAGTCTTCTAAGCCATGGAGACCATAACTTGGGAAGGCAGGATTTCTCAGAGACCATAACTAGCAACTGTCCGGAAGTCCTTCCCTTAGGTGAATTCCCTTCCTCAAGAGCACACGCCTCACTGCAGCCTGGTTATTTCTCATGAGACTGTTTCCACCCCTGGCCCTTGAGGAAACTAAAACTCAGCTTCTTCAAAGCTGTCTTTGGCTCTGCTGAAACTTGTTCAGATTTGTATATTAGACTGTATTGCCTATGAATGACTTTGTACATGGTGGAAGTGAAAGGTGGTTTATGCCCTCTTCCCTGACTTTCAATGAACATGAATTGTCTTTTGATCCCTGTGTTAGCAGAAAATACACTCAATTAGCTGTTTTCCTTTTGGTTATTTTCTAACTTGATTAGTTTTGTATCTGACTTCAGACTCTGAGCAAAACAAAGCTACCTGCTGTCTCAATGGAGAATGAAATTTAATCTCTGTTTTGTGTTTACTTGCCTGTGGGTTACAGTAGTATCCCTATTTTAATAACAATGCTCTATGAATCTGACTGCTATAACCCCAGATGTATATCTTATCAGTCTGCTCGATCTTTAGCTCTTTGAGGGCATAGGCTCTGCTCACGACATGATTGCTGATTGACTATACTTTTTGTTAATGCTTAGACAGTGCCTTCAAACTGTAACCAAGTGGGGAACAGCTACTTAAAACAATTATAGTGTCCATCTAGTTACAGATAAAGAAAGAAGTTTGCATCCATTATGCCTCTAAAAGAAAGGGTGGCCTTTGTATTAATAATATGAGAGTCTATACAAACCACAATGAATGAGTTAAGAAGAGCTCATCTTCAGTTTTATTCCGTTAAAATCCTGGGAAAATGACTTTTGTGAAGTGAGGGAAAATATTTGGAAATGTTGCTGACATAACTAACGTACTATTATATATAAAAAGAAAGAGAAAAATCTAAACAGTTTCGCTTTTATTCCCTTAGAACAAAATACAATCTTTTCTGAAAGGAACTGTTGTATTATTTTTGACTTATTTAACAGAGACTGAAATCGAAACATCTTCTCAGCATGGCAGGGTGGGTCAAACAACGAAATAAGATTGGGACAAAGGTCAAGAGAGCTGACAGAAGCCAACCAAGGGGGTGGATCATTGTTATTTACAAACATAAAGAAAGTAGGTGGCAGGGAACTTGAAAAATGAAAAGAAAAATTCAATGCTTGTGCTGAAATAAAGAATAGCATAAGCTGTCCAAAACAATCCTCCGTTTCCTAAATCAGATGTGAAGACCAGAAAGGAAGATAATTGTATATTACTTTTGTCATCCATTCATCTTCCTTGTCCTTTTTCTTATTTTATCTTTGTCCTATTGGTCTGAGCTTTCCATACCATGTCAATAAATGCTGACTGTGTTAGTTACCTATTGTATAATAATAGGAACAGGGTTAGGTCCTAAGAAATATCCACTCCTTCATTTTCTTGTTTCATACTTTTATATAATTTCTAGAGATATTTTTTGGAGTGCCTTCTGTGTAGCAGGCACTGACTGTTCTAAGTGCTGGGAAAAGAATAGTGAGCAAAATAGACAAAATTCCCTGCTCTCTGGAACTTATATTCTAAGGTGGGGAGAGTAGTCCCACCAGCAGTGTATAAGTATTCCTTTCTTTCTGCATCCATATCAGCATCTATTGTTTTTGAACTTTTTTTTTTTTGAGACAGAGTCTCACTTTGTTGTCCAGGCTAGAGTGAGTGCCATGGCGTCAGCCTAGCTCACAGCAACCTCAAACTCCTGGGCTCAAGCAATCCTGCTGCCTCAGTCTTTCAAGTAGCTGGGACTACAGGCATGTGCCACCATGCCCAGCTAATTTTTTTCTATATATATATATTAGTTGGCCAATTAATTTCTTTCTATTTATAGTAGAGACGGGGTCTCACTCTTGCTCAGGCTGGTTTCCAACTCCTGACCTCGAGCAATTCGCCCACCTCAGCCTCCCAGAGTGCTAGAATTATAGATGTGAGCCACAGCACCTGGCCTGTTTTTGAACTTTTTAATAAAAGCCATTATAACTGGGGTAAGGTGATATCTCACTGCGGTTCTAACCTTGCATTTCCCTGATGATTAGTGACATTGAACATTTTTTCATATGTTTATTGGGCATTTACCTGTCTTCTTATGAAGAGCTTCTGTTCATGTCTTTTGTCCACTTTTTAATGGGTTGTATGAATTTTTTCTTGCCGATTTGCTTGAGTTTTTTGTAGATTCTAGTTATTAGACTTTTATTGGATATATAGTTTGTGAGTATTTTCTCCCATTCTTTAGGTTGTCTATTTACTCTGTTGATCATTTCCTTAGCTGTGCAGAAGCTTTTTAGTTTAATTAACTCCCACTTCTTTGATTTATTGTTTCTGTGATTGCCACTGGAATCTTCTTCATAAATTCTTTGCCTGGGCCAATGTCTAGAAGAGTTTTTCCAATGCTTTGTTCTAGAATTCTTATGGTTTCATGCCTTACATTGAAGTTTTTTTACCCATCTTGAATTAATTTTTGTGGGTGGTGAGAGGTATGGATCCTGTTGAATTCTTCTGCCTGTGGCTATCCAGTTTTCCCAGCATGATTTATTGAATAAGGCTTCTTTTCCCCAGTGTATATTGCTATCTGCTTTGTCAAAGATCAGTTGGCTGTATGTGGATGGTTTTATGGTTGGATTCTCTGTTCTGTTCCATTGGTCTAAGTCTCTATTTTTGTGCCAATATGATGCCATTTTGGTTATTATAGCCTTGTAGTATAATTTGAAGTCTGTTAATGTTATGCCTCTATATTTGTTCTTTTTGTCAGGATTTTTTTGGCTGTTTGGGATCCTTTCTGGTTCCAAACGAAGTCTAGAATTATTTTTTTCTAGATCTGTGAAGTAGGGTGTTGGTGTTTTGATGGGGATTGCATTGAATCTGTAAATCACTTTGGGTATTATGGATAACTTTTATATTTACTCACATCATGACAACTGTCAGTGCTGTACATTTCTTGATGCAGAATCATATTTCCAGTGGCTGTCACTTTCCTTTCTCCTGAAGGACTTCCTTTAATGTGTTTTGTAGTGCAGGCTTGGTGCTGATGAATTCTTTCAGTTTTGTTTAGTCTTAAAAAGTTTTTGCTTTGCCTTTGGTTTTGAATTATAAATTTGGTTGAATGTACAGTACTGGGTTAGTGGATTTTTTTTTCTTTCAGTACTTTTAAAATTTTGCTTAATTGGTCTTGTTTCCACAAGAAATCTGCTATTATTGATATTTTTGTACGTATATAATTTGATTTTTTCCCCCTCTGTGTCCTTTAAGATTTTCTCATCATCGCTGATTTTAAGCAATTTGGTATAGTTTCCTCCTTTATGTGTGTATTTGGTAGGGGTGTAATTTGTATACTAAGAAGATGAAAATAAGAAAATGAGAGATAGAAGATGTCAGAAAGGAACAAAAGGGGTAGGAACAGCCCCTCAATGAGCAGCTACTAACAGACAAAGACAATTGAAGTTTTGGAGAGTTTTGAGTTTAGAGAGGAAAAGAGGCAGAGAAAGACAATCACTTTATTTAGGGCCTGCATGTGTACATTGCTAATTCAAGAACTCATTGGCTCATAGTTCCTAAATAAGAGAATTGGGATCTATATTGAGGTACTGTATATCTGAATCATGTGTATCTAATATTCTTTTTACTCCACCAGGTCAAGTGTGAGAAAGGGTTGAGCTTGAAAATGGGGTACTTTCTTTTATTTTACGCAGAAGGAAAGAAAGTAAACATAAATGAATATAGAAATCTTTATGATTGGAAGCAGAAGGAAATCAAAAGTCTCATATCAGATGGTCCTGTTTTATGTGCAGATGAACATTCTACAAGTATAATACTTAGAGACTTTTGGTGAGGGATAAAGGTTTAAGTCAGTTATTATAGGAAATAGAAACTACAACTGACTAGAAATAAAGAAATTTTTCTTGTTCAACTTCTAAATACACTTTGAAAAAATTTCTTTGACATTGTATCTATATTTACATTATTAGAAAATGGGGCATATGCATTCTTGTTAATAAATTAACATTGCTGACTATAACTGGAAAATGCATATAAAGTATAATTTGTGCATAATATTTTGTTTAGTACTTTATTATTGAGTATAAACTGTTATAAATTTATGAAGAAATATCCTGGAAGATATTGGATTTATTTTAAAGTTATAAATCTTTTGAAAAAAAACAGCAGACATACATTCATTTGGGATTGGGTATATGGGCTATTTTTTTTATTAAATGCAATAAGTTTTTCCTCTCAAATATTTTTCTGAATTCTAATAAATTACAATCAAATAAAAATGAAACTTTTTTGAAGTATTTAGAAATCAAAAGACAATTGACTTGAGAAAATAGACATGACATTTTCCTTCTATTCATGAAGACTGATTACAAAAGAAAATTGCTTTATTCAAATGGTTTAAGTAAATATTTTAAATAGAGACAGTGAGAATTAATTCCATCTATTTGGAGAAAAATAAGTTTATCCATATATTAATGGCACCAAGAATGTATTAGAAAAATTCTTGGTAATTCTTTAGTGTATATTATGAAACCAAATAATAAACAGGCAAGTATTGGTGTTTACTAGGGGAATAGAATGTAAGGAATTGCTAGTGTTATCTGTACTGTGGGTAGGGAAGGAACAGGCAGATGGGAATATAAGTAAAAGCTGCACAGAAGATCTGACATTTGAGTGCTGCCTCAGAGGATAGTTAGGATTAATGAGTTATGAATAGGAAAAGAACCTGATACAGAATGAAAAAAAGTAACTACCACATGTAGTGGTTACTATGTGTTAGGTACTTCCTGAGTAGCCTGAATACATCTGAGCTAGGTACCATCATCACTGTTTTATAGGTGAGGAAATTGAGGCACAGTGAAGTTAAGTAACTTGCTAATTCTAAGTAACTTGCTAATTAACTTGCTAATTATTTTTATAGCTAATTAAGTGTGAAGATGGGATTCAAACTCTAGACATAAAGCATGACTGAAAAGATTCTTCTGGAATATTCTCGAAGGAAAAGATCTCAGGTAGTTGGACATAATCTAAACAAAAGCAGCAACCTATGAAGTAGACAAGATGGGTGTTATCATCCCCAGATTATATAATCTCATATGAGAAACAGAATTTAAACAAAAACTCTAGTTTCAAGTTCAGCGTTTGTTCCTTATTGCTTGAATGTTGACCACGTACCAATTGGTGGTCACTTATTTGACAAGCAAATATTTATCCTGCATTTATTATATTCCTGGGAACTGAGGTTTCAAGGTAGAATGAAGCTTACCTTTTTATTAAGCAAAGACAAATAACAAAACATAAACTGCATAAACTAAAAACAAATAGAATAATGATGGCTCTGGAAAGGGAAATAAAGCAAAGTAATAGAGAGTGTCTGGAAGCTCGGGAAGGCTTCTCTGGGACATGATGTTTGCTCTGAGAGATGAATGAGAAAAAGGGAAGACACAGACAAACAGAGCAGTCCAAGCAGGAAGAACATGCATTTAAGACACTAGGTAGAGATGAGCTGAGTATAGGTGAACATTTCCTAATGCATACATGCTAAGATTTTCATTTAATCCGTGTAAACCATTTTTTTTTGTCATGGCTGCATTTTTAATAGGCTTTTCTTTCTATAAATATTTATGAAATTCCAAAGCAATTAACATAACATTATAATCAGCAACCAGAACCAGAGAAACTAAAATAACATTTAGTGGGATCTCCAAGCACTGGAAAAATTCTAGCAGAGAAAACAGCAGGACAATTATGTGCAGTAATACAGATATGCTTACTTCTGGAAATATAGTAGGGTGTTTCACTAGCATCTTGTGCAGCGCACAGAGATTCATGGAATCATAATGTTAGAGCTGGAATGGGGTTTAGTGATCATCTCATTTTATAAATGAAGAAATGGGAGCCCAGCCAAGTTATTCACTTGTCTAGGGTCATAAAACTCATTAAGCAAAGTCAGAATGAAATTGTTCCTGTAAGTAAGATGCCAAAGAAGGGAAAGAGAAAAATCTCTCCTCTTTTATTCATTGACATTGCCAAAGCATTTCATTCTGTACTATAGTAATTCATTGAGGTTGAAGCCAGCATTTTGTGCAACTCAATGATCACGCCATTTACAATTCTTTCCCGGTCCCTCCTCTGCCCTAGAGAGACTGAGCATCTCATTTGTTTATTCACTGAAAACCAGAGATGCTGTTATTATAGCCACTTTAGGTGCTTTTTATACTCAGTGTCACCTTCTCTTGCCCACTGTTTTAGTCTATGTTTTGTGTGGCCACCACTAGGCAAATGAAACCTGAAACAACATGCTTCAGCGGCATCACACATTTCTTACTTTTTGCCCTGGGAATTCTCTGGGGCCCCCACATGGGCGTCTATTGACACAGGGACCCACTCAGGTGAGACAAACCAGGGAGCATGAGGAAAACCTGGACCAAGGAGGTCAGGGGAGTTGATGGATAAGTATACCCTGATTCAATGACAAAGGCGAACAGTTCCGAGGGCCATTTTCCATGGCTCCTCAGGGCAGCCCCAGTGGAACTGGGTCTACATTGTCCACAGCAAGTAACCTTTTAGTAACACATCCGGGAATTGGCCTCCGTGCCTTCCCTGTTACATGCTTTGTGGTTTCCCACTTTTGTCCCTTGGAATTACTTCCCCAAATAAGCCACCTGTGTATAATCTCTTGTCTCAGAATACATGATTTTGGGGGAATTCACACTAAGAGGTTGTCCATTTGTTTACAAAGCTTTTTCTGCCCACTAGATAACCATCTTTGTATCCTGTAAAGCCTGTCTTAGAGTTGGCACACAAAACATGATTTCTTAAAATTGAAAACAGTATTAGTGGAATGAATACACTACAGAGGTGACAACAGTGGACCATAGTCTCTGCCGTCCTCCGTTTTGCATTATATTTGGAAATGCATGACACCCACCTTGGGTCATCAGTTGAAGAATAAGCTAAATGACAAAGTGAATGGTACAGAAAAATGCCACAGAAAATCACAGAGGGAAGCAATACGACCTAGAGGTTGATTGCTGGGGAAGAATTTTTGGTTTTGCAAATGATAGTAACTTACATACATTTTGGTAAATGGTGGAGAAACAAGAAAAATCACAGATGTAGAAGACAGGATGAGGATCTCTGCTAGGGACAGGTGGTGCAGATTTACAGATGATGTGGAAAAGGCTCCATTGTTAAATTTCTTTTGTGATTAAGTCATTTCCATTAGAAGGGGAGAGTAGTCCTCAAACTGGGGAGAGTAGAAGGAACCATGTCAGAAACGGACTGTCCACAAAGGTGAGAGAGGGTGGCAGAAAATGACTTACTGTCTTTACTTGGTTCACGTCAACACATCCTGTCTCGGGGTATACAAGGAACTTGTGAGTAGGCCCAACTTCAGCACAAAAAGGATCATAGCAGACATACATCATTTCCTCTTTCAACCAAGTTTCTAATGTGGTACATAAAGGAATATAACATTCAGTCTGTGTTTTCCTTTCTGTTTAACAGAGCATCTAACCAAATTTATGATGAGATCTTTTATTGGATAATGAATCAATATATGAGCTATACGATAGCACTCAACTAAATGCATAGCAGTTGGACTAAATGTGTCTTACAGACATTGTTTAATGATTTAATTCTTTCATTTTAAAAACCAAACTCGGATTATGTGCCAGGCAATATACTAAATACCAGAGATACAAAGATGAATAAGACATTATCTCTGCTCTTTAGCCGATCATTATCTAGTGGAGGACATAGATAAAAGCCCAGAATTTGTAATTCTATAATAATTTTAATGAAGAAATGGGAGCGCACAGAAAGAGCAGTTAATCTTTGGAGACTCAGGACAGGTTTCCAGGATGAGCTCAACACTCGGTAAGAATGTAGATATCTTGGTGGAGGCAAGAGAAGGTCAAAGCCTTCACAGAAAGTGAGCAAACACTTCACAAGCGTGGAAGAAATGTTTGAAGGGAGCTCTAATCAGACTGGCGTGAGTGGGGTCCACATTTTGAAGAAAGAATCGTTGAAAGATGAGGCTGGAGAGGCATTCAGAAAAGAAATGAAATGGAATGACAGTGAAAGAAAAATTAACAGAGAGAGGGAGAGAGAGCCATGCTGCATTTTAAATGCAGGAATAAACTCTTTATAATATAACCAATGGGGAGACATTGATAGAGTTTTAAAAGAAAAGGTAGAAAGTGGATATGATCAGATTTGGGTTTTAAAATTATCACTCCTATGCTGTACTTGGGATGAATCTGAGGGGGGTAAGATTTTTTGCATTTATAAGAATAGGTCCCGTATGTTTTTAAAGGTAAAAGCTAGGATTGAGGGCTAAATGGGAGATGGAAAGTGGAAAAGTAGAGAGAGCAAGGGTAAGGTATTTGAGTAAGAAAATAAACATAGAGATTTTATGGCAGTGAGATGAAACCTCAGGTGAGAGATAGGAATAAATAATTTTAAATCATTTTTTATGATTTGTAAAATTGTATTTTTAATTGATAAACCAATATAAACACTTTAGGGAATATGTGATCAATGGAGAAAAGGGGGAAAATAGCATAAAAATTCTACCATCCAACTGTAACTTATCTTAGAATATTAATCTATTTCAATCCTATTTCAAACTAGCTTTTGCCTCTTTTATGTAAATGTAATTACAGTTTGCAAACATTTTTGGATCCTGCATATAAACATTATCCGTATTGGTACATAGTGTTTATTAGAATAGTAATAGTGATTATATAGTCTATTGGCTTATGGTGGCATCGCGTCTCAAAAACTTTTGGGATTCAAACATAACATTTTTAATTTTTTGTTTCAATCACTGCTTTCAAGTCTACTGTGTCGAAGCTTCCTACCTGGCAGGGCCCCAACCTCCTTGTTGCCATCTAGTGCTGAGTCTGTAACTCTTCTGCCATGTGTTTATTATTGAAATTAGTTGGAAGTGCTTACAATGGAGGGGTTTAGCAATGTTTGCTGCTAACAAGTCCTCTCCATTCTCAGGTTCCCATTCCTCCAAACTTGGAGGCTACAGAAGAAGGACAGGGTTTGGAAAAGGCAAATGTGTCTATGAATGAATGAGGTCCAGTCACTGCTTGTTGGTCACCTGTGCCCCTCTAGTCAACAGTGACACACTTTGTGTAGCAGCAGGTGCCCAAATGGCAGCACTCTAATATGGGTTCTGGCTCCAGTTCTGTGTTTTCACCTCATTTCCTCTCCAACTCCTGAGTTTTGTTCCTAGATCTATTTGTCGTTGAGGCAGCACTTAGTTGGGTTGGGAAGAAAATCAGCCGAAGCTGAACTACATATGCATCTTTCAACTTCACAAAAAAATTCAAAGGCAGATCCTCAAAATAAATGCTTCCAAAATAATATGCTATTGTCTATATGGAATATAATCAATCACAAATTGACCTCTTTAGCTATCTCAGCTTAAAATCTTTGCAAAGAACAGACACCAAGATTTTCCTTTTCCATTTTCTTTTCTTTTCTTTTTTTTTTAAAGAGAGGGTCTTGCTCTGTGACCCAGGCTGGAGTGCAGTGGTGTCATCATACTCACTGCAACCTCAGACTCATGGGCTCAAGCGATCCTCCTGCCTCAGCCTCCTGATTAACTGAGACTACAGGCACATGCCACCACACCTGGCTCATTTTTCTATTTTTTGTAGAGATGAGGTAGGTCTCACTATATTGCTCAGGCTGGTCTAAAACTCCTGGCCTCAAGAAATCCTCCTGCCTTGGCCTCCCAAAGTGCTAGGATTATGGGCATGAGCCACTGCATCCAGCCTAGACAGGAAAATATTTTAAGGAGAAGAGGATTGCCTAATTTGTCCACATACAAATGACTTTATGATACCAATGTTCAAATTGAATGAGGCCCATGGGGAAGATAGCAATGATGTCTTTGTCCTGATTCTCTAGGGTCAAAACACTTGAACAACTTGGAGGGAACAAACCAGCCTCATATTAAGGTCTCATGAGGGCATGGGCAAGCAAATGAGGGAGGAAAGGGCTGAGGCTCCTCTGCCCATGTTGGGCTCTTGTTTGTAGATCACAGAGAAAAGATAATAAAGTGTGATAATGTCCTTCAGCCCCTTCCAGAGAGAAAGTCAATAATAGTAATAACTACCATTTGTTAAACATGCACCAGACACTCTTTGTACACAATCATTAAATTGTTTTGTAAGATGAATATCATTTGCATTTTCAGTGATGATGCTCAGAGTTAAATAATTTGTCCAAGACTAAAAAGATAATAAGGTCTCTAATTTTCCTTCTCAGGGACTATATGATCTGGGGAAGAAAAAGTTTTATTTCTGTTACTGCTGTAATTGTTATCTAGGTAAGTCTTAGATATCCTTTGACCTACAGCTCAAGACCTGTTTAGATGAGAAGATGATAAACAAGTGTACTCAGAAATGAATGTGCCTTCCAAAATATTTTGTTTCAGAGTGTGTAATATTTACAGCAAACACATTTGCTTCTCTGTCAAAGAGAATAACTGAAGGTTTAAAAGGCTGAAAGTAGAAAGAGGTACAGAGGGTGGCCTTCAAGGAAAGTCAGTTAGACTGTCTTTTAACTTGAAAGAGACAAGGCAATAAAGCTCATAAGAGCTGAAAGTACTGAGAGAAACAAAGGTGCTCCATCTTCTGAGGCCAGAATCAAAGGTGATGCAGATGACCCTAGAGGACCCCATGCAGGAAGAGTCAGCATTTAAAAAGTCCGGGCAATTCCCAACCACACAGATGTATCCAGGAACACAAACTAAAACCACAGGTGGGAGCAGAAAAAAGGCAGAAGAGAATGATGAAAGGAAACTCCCTTGCAAAACTTGAACATCTGGGTTTGACATAATTTTAAGATTATTCTTTTTTAATAAGGTTAGCTGATATTTTTCTTTTTTCTGACTCTTTCCACTGTGTCTTAAATATTCAAAAGCAAAACTGACATATCAAAAAATGAGATATTTACTGACATATTGGTTCAGTCTCCCCAAGGGGCAGTAGAGGAAGGATTGTTTTGTTGCGAGAATTGAGCAAATATTTTGAAATTACAAAGAAAAACTAAGGTTTTCAGTAATATCTGAAAACAGAACATGCCAAAATGAGGAGTTATTGTTCCTGGATGTCTACTAAATATTGCATGTGAAAGTAAGCGTTCATAATTAATTGAATAAAAAGTTAGAAAATGTTTGTGTTAATGCAAAGTTTTGTTCCCACAGGTGTTTATCAGCTGTCTACCTAAAATTATCATCTATTCTCTATACATATTTGCATCTCTGAAGTGTCAATACCTAACTCCCAAGAATATGAGTAGCGATAAATATTCATAAAATGAGGTAAATCTCTGATTACAGACTCATAACCACCTTTCTATAGCAATGTCAGAAATTCAAAATATATTTGATTCATAGTATAATGAAACAATTGAAAGAGCCTATAGTTGACCTTTGAACAACATGAGTTTGAATTGTGTGGTTCTACTTATATGCGGATTTTTTCAGCAAGTATATTGGAAAATCTTTTGGAGATTTGCAACAATTTGAAAAAATCCTCAGATGAACTACACAGCCTAGAAATAGTGAAAAAATTAATAAAACGTAAGCTATGTCATGAATGCATAAAATATCTGTAGGTATTAGTCTATTTTATCATTTACTACCATAAAATATATACAAATCTGTTATAAAAAGTTAAAATTTATGCAAACTTACACACATACTTACAGATCATATACGGCACCATTTGCAGCTGAGAGAAAAGTTAACAAAGGTAAAGATGCAGTATTAAATCGTAACTGCATAAAATTAACTGTAGTATTACTGTACTGCTGTAATAATTGTGTAGTCACCTCCTGTTGCTGTTGCAGTGAGTTCGAGTGTAGGAAGTATCCTCTTGAAAGGCCACGTGATATCATCTCCATGAGAGCTGTTCATCTCTCTGGTAAATTGCATATTGCAGCAAAAAGTGATCTCTTGTGTATTTTTCATCATGTTTAGTGCAATGTTGTAAACCTTGAATAACACCAGAAGATGCATAGGAAATGCCACTAATTATTCTGGAAGTGCTCACCAAAAGCAGAGAAAAGTCATGACATTAAAAAAAAGTGTAATTGCCTGATACATACCATCACTGGAGGTCTGCAGCTATGGTTGCTGCCATTTCAAGATAAATGACTCCAGTTTAAGGGCCATTATATAAAAAAAAGGAAATTTGTGAAACCATCACTGCTGCTATGCTAGCAGGTATGAAAACCTTGCACTTTTTGTGAAATACCTTTTTATATCATATTAAAACTGCGGCTTTTATGTGGGTGCAAGATTGCTATTAGACAGGCATACCTATAGACTATAATATGATTTGACAAAAAGCTAAGTCATTATATGAAAACTTAAAGCAAAAGGAAAGTGAAGAATGTAAAGCTAAAGAATTTAATGCCATCAAAGGATAATTTGATAATTTTAGAAATGGGTTTGGCTTAAAAAATGTCAAGATAACAGGAGAAGCAGCTTCTGCTGATCAAGAGATAGCAAAGGAGTTCCCAGATACCATTAAGAAAGTCATTGAGGAGAAAGTATAATCTGTCTGAACAGATTTTTAACGCAGATTAAAGTGCCTTATTTGGGGAAAACAATGCCACAAAGGACATTTATTAGTAAGGAAGAGAAGCATGCACCAGGATTTAAGACCAAAATGGATAGGCTAAGTCTACTGTTTTGTGTAAATGCAGTTGAGTTTATGATCAGGACTGCCCTTCTCTATAAAGTTGCTAACCCCTGAGTCTTGAAGGGAAAAGATAAACACCAGCTGCTAGTGTTCTGGTTGTACAACAGGAGGGCCTGAACAACCAGAACCAATTTTCTGGATTGATTACACTGATGCTTTGTCCCTGAAGTCAGAAATAACCTTGTCAGTAAGCAACTGCCTTTAAAAGTTCTTTTGATACTGGACAATCCCACTGGACACACAAAACCCCATGAGTTCAACACTGAAGGCATCAAAAGTGTTTATTTGCCCCCCCCCATACCTTTCTAATTCAGCCTCCAGATTAGAAGATCATACAGACCTTTCAGGCTCATTACACAAGGTACTCTGTGGAAAGGATTGTTGAATCCATTGAAGATGCCATCATTGTTATAAAGTTGTGAAAGCTATCAAGCCCCAAACAATAAATCTCTGCCGGAAATGTATCCAGATTTTGTACATTATTTCATGGTATTTACCACAGAATCAATCAAGGAAATTATGAAAGAGATTATGGATATGGCAAAAAGGTAGTGGGTGAAGACTTTCAAGATATAGATATTAGAGAAATTCAAGAGCTCATAGACACCACACCAGTGGAATTAACAAAAGATGACTCAGTGGAGGTAGTGGTTCTGAACCATTGCCAGAAAATGAGAAAGAAGACATAGAAGGAGCAAAGCAAATAAATAAATAAATAAATAATCAAATTGATGTTAGAATAGAAGGGTTCCAGTTATTGAAGACTGCATTTGATTTCTTTTACTGCATGGATGCTTCTATGATATGGGCACTGAAATGAAATCAAACTGTGGAAAAATAATTGGCACCATATAGAAATATCTTTAGACAATTGAAAAGCAAAAAAAGTCAGCCAGACATTACAATGTATTTCCATAAAGTTACAACAGGTGTGCCTTCCTCTCCTGCCTCCCCTTCCACCTCCTCCACCTCTTCCACCCCTGCCATTTCTGGGACAGCAAGACTAAACCCTCCTCTTTTTCCTCAGTTTATTCAATGTGAAGACAAGGATAAAGACAGTTATGATGATCCACTTCCAGTTAATGAATGGCAAATATATTTTCTCTTCCTTATGGTGATATTAATAACATTTTCTTTTCCCCAGCTTATTTTATTGTAAGAAAAAAATATATATTATACATATAACGTAAACATATATGTTAATTGACTATGTTATTGGTAAGGGTTCCAGTCAATAGGTAGATTCGTAGTTAAGTTTTGGTGGAGTCAAAATTTATACACAGATTTTTTGCTGTATTGGGGTCTTCCCCCTTAACCCCTGTGTTGTTCAAGGGTCAACTATATTTGTTTTCTTAGTATTTGTGCCATGTTAAACCAAATTCACCAGTGATATTGAAAGCACTGATAGGTTTTTCCTAATTTTGATTGTTGTCTTTTGATAATTAAGGTTTGGAGGTTGTTATGAGTCAGGTTTCCACCAGAGAAACAGAATTGGTAAGAGATATGCACATACACACAAACACACAGAAACAGACACACACAAATATACACATATAGATTTAATTCAAGGAATTGTCTGAAGCAGTTGTAGGGTATGGCTGGGCATGTTTTGAAATCCATAGGATAGGCCAACAGACTAGAAACTCTCAGGCAGGAGCAGACAGAGTTCTGAGGTGAAATTTCTTCTTTCTCAGGGAAATTTCAGTTCTGCTTGTAAGGCCTTTCGAATGATTGGATCAGGCTTACTTACAATATAGAAGGTGATCTCCTTATTTAAAGCCAACTGATGGTACGTGTTAATAACACCTTAAATTTGTTTTGAGATACTGGGTACAATAAGCTATCCAAGTTGACACATATAACTAGTTATCACAGTGGTTGACTCAAATATACATTTGGAATTTCAATGTAAGTTTCCCTAAGAATATAATGCTGAAGTTAAACAAAGAGAAATTCAAAGATGTCTAATAAAAAGTTTCTTTAAAGGTCTGTGGACAATTACCATATATAGGAGGGAGGGAGATAAATTACAGTTTGAAATGGCTTTCTTCCCATTTTATTTTTATTTCAAAAAGAATACACTAGACCAGGCAGAAGAAAGAATCCCAGAGCTTGAAGACAACTTTGAATGAACTCAGTTGGTCAAAAATAAAAAACAGAGAATTAAGGGGAATGAACAAAGCCTACAAAAAATATGAAATTATGTAAAATAGCGAACTTATAAGAATCACAGACATCCCTGAGGGTGAAGAAGAAAATACACAAGGGCTGGAAAAATCTATTGGTGGGAATAATTGAGGAAAACTTCCCTAGTCTTGCTAGAGATTTAGACATCCAGGTACAAGAAGCTTAATGAACACCTGGGAGATTCATTGCAAAGAGGCAATCACCAAGGCACATAATCATCAGATTGGCCAAAGTCAACATGAAAGAGGAATGTCTGTGAGTTGTGAGGTGAAAACATGAAGTAACTTACAAAGGAAAATGCATCAGGATAACTACAGACTTCTCAACTGAGACCATACAAGCTAGAAAGGATTGGGGCCCCATCTACAGTCTTTTTAAACAGAACAACTTTCAGCCTAGAATTTTTTATCCTGCAAAAATAACTTTCATATATGAAGGAGAAGTAAAGACTTTTCTAGACAAGCAAACACTGAAGGAATATGTCAAGCCCAGACCTGCCCTGCAGGAAATACTCAGAGCTGCATTATACATGTATCAGCACAACAGACACCCACCAGTGTAAAACCACACAAAAGCTGAACCTCAAAACTCATATGAAACAATAGCACAAGAGGAAAAGCAAAGCAATAAGGTGTACCAAATTGGATGAACAGAACAGCATCCCACATATCAATTCTATAAATCAGTGTAAATGGTCTGTATGCTCCACTCAATTAATTCAGCACCCTTTCATGATTAACAATCCTCAACAAACTAAGCATAAAAGGAATATAACTCAAAATTATAAAAGCCACATATTACAAACCCACAGCCAACATTATATTGACTGGATAAAAGTTAAAATAATTCCCATTAAGAACTGGAACAAGACAAGGGTGCCTACTGTCACCACTTCTATTCAACACAGTTCTGGAAGTCCTAGCCAGAGAAATCAGGCAAGAGAAAGAAATAAATAATATCTGTATTGGGAAAGAAGAGATCACGCTATTGCTTTTTGTTGATGATATGATCTTATATCTAGAAAACCCCAAAGACTCTACCAAGAGACTCCTGAAATTGATAAATAAAGTCAGTAAAATCTCAGGTTACAAAATCAATGTATACAAATCAGTAGTATTCCTATACACCAATAAGAGTTAAGCTGAGAGTCAAATCAAAGAGCCAATACCATTCGCAATGGCTATAAAAACTAAAATACTTAGAAATATATTTAACCAAAGAGGTAAAAGATCTCTACAAAAAAGTTGTTAATACAAAAAACTGAGAAAAGAAATCACAGATGACACAAACAAATGGAAAAACATATCATGCTTATGGATCAGTAGAATCAACATTGTTAAAATGTCTATACTACCCAAAGTGATTTACAGATTCAATGCAATTCCCATTAAAATACCAACACCACATTTCACAGATCTGGAAAAAAAAATTCTATGCTTTGTTTGTAACCAGAAAAGAGCCCAAATAGCCAAAACAATTTTAAGCAAAAAGAACAAACCTGGAGGCATCACATTACCAGACTTCAAACTATACTATAAGGCTATAATAACTTAAATGGCATAGTATTAGCACAAAAACAGAGATATAGACCAATGGAACAGAGCAGAGAACCCAGGTACAGAACCATCCACAGACAGCCAACTGATCTTTGACAAAGCAGACAGAAATATACATTGGGGAAAAGAAGCCCTATTCAATAAATGGTGCTGGGAAAACTGGATAGCTTCATGCAGAAGAATGAAATAGGATCCGTATCTCTCACCACTCACAAAAATTAATTAAAGATGGATAAAACACTTAAATGTAAAGCAAGAATCCATAAGAATTGTGGAAGAAAATGTTGGAAAAACTCTTCTAGATATTGGCCTAGGCAAAGAATTTACGAAGAAGACCCAAGTGACAATCACAGCAACAATAACAAAAATAAACAAATGGGACTTGGTTAAATTAAAAAGCTTCTACACGGACAAGGAAATAATCAACAGAGCAAATAGACAATCTATAGAATGGGAGAAAATATTCACAATCTGTACATCTGATAAAGATCTAATAACCAGAGTCTACAAAGAACTCAAGCAAATCATATACCCCACCATCCAGAGGTAGCCAGCTTTGCAGCACGTTGTGAAGGCCTTCTAAAGGCACAGCTGAAGTGCTAGCACAAAGGGAACATACCTAAAGGATGGAGTGCCAAACTCTAGGATGCAGTGTATTTTTAAATTAGAGAGCATTCTATGGTGCCATTTCTTCAGTAAGAAGGGTGCATGGGTCCAGGAACCAAGTTGTTGAAGCAGGAGTTGCTATGCTCACCTACTGGTCATTGTGTAGGTCACAATGACCTACAATGACATTTTGTATTTCTCATACTTGCAATTCTGAGCTCTGTCAGGGATGGCGGGCCTGCCCCCCACAGGGAGAATGCTCTTGCTAGAGACATAACAAGGGTCTCTGCTATTGAACTGTAACTTAGAGCTGCCCACAGGGTACACTCAACATCTCATGCTCAGAAACTAGCAGGTGGAAAGATGAAATGCCTTATCTTGAGAGATAATTCACCCCAATCAGAAGAAGGAGGTCACACTGTCACACAATGGTTGCAGGTGGAAATATCTGTGAAACAAAAGTGATTCATGTGGGGACTTCCTGGTCTTACTTGTCATATTGCAACTGTAAATAAAAATTTGTAGCAATCTGGACTGAGAAGGTTTTGGTGATCGAAGGTTCCAGGTCTCCAGATAAAAGGTTGGGTCACACTCACAGGTAAGCCAGCAGGACCTGCCAAGGTTATAGCTGAGCACAAGAGGAAATGAGAATGGCTAATGGATGAGGGAGGAGTCCTGGTTGCTACTCTGGGATTGAGTGTGGTGACAGGGCTGTAGTTCCTTTTTCTAACCTTCTGCATTCCCTTGGGAAAGAAAGGACCATAAGAAACTTAGAGAAACTGTTCCTCAAACATGTGTAAGGTAGATCTGCACAAGGGAAAGGTGAATTGTGATGTCTCACAGAGTATGCCCTTGTGGATCTCTAAATGCAGTGAGTGTGATTGCTCAATGGACCCAGATGCTGGTATTTGAAATCCTTGAGTGTGCCAAGGATACTAGGCAGGCTCATTCCTGCAAGACACAGGACTGCTCTGGTGACCAGCCTTGGCCTGAGAGCTCCCCAAAGGCTACGCTGAACTTTCCTTATACTGCGAGGTGGTGAGGATATTTCCACTCCACTTTCTCTCCCTCTCTTTTTCACGCAAGGTTAGTCTTGCATTCCTGTTTGATGGTTATCCTGCCTTTCTCTGCTCTTTCATCATTTCTCTCAGTGGCATTTTCCCTAATAAAATCTTTGCTTGTATAATCCTGTCTTGGCAAATATTTTCTCAGAACACTCAGAATGACACAGTGTTTCATAGAATCACTTGGAGGATTAACCACATTCCTGGAATATTGTAATATATACACGTATGTGCGTGGGTTTGTGTGAGCGTGACTGGTTTGGCAGTATATGAATATTAAGGTGGGTTTAAAAGGTAGTGTTTTAGTGTTTTTGTTTTCATTTTTTAATTTACCCAGAGCTTAAGAGTTACACTTTCCTAAGCAAGCCTGTTGTCAATTTTCTGTCCTTGCAAGAAAGCTTTTTGGAAGGAAATAAAAGGAACTTCTGAAAGGTAAAAGGAAGATCAAGTCTTAAAATGTTTAAAAAACAGAGAACAGTAGAATCCCCAGAAAGGATCCCTTAATTTTTCCCAAGTTATAGAGACAAATACACTTCAAATCTCCCACCAATTGAATTAACCAATCCTAATGCCTTCATCATCAACAGGATTTCTACTAATACATTACAATACTCAATGACACTGCTTTCAATCTCATGATTGAATATCTTGTTGGATGCCCCTCAGTCTGTAGTTGTCTTTTTCTTTTACTAGTTCTTCATATTTCTATTAAGATTTGCACGCATGGAGACTACACTGAGAGAATTCCTTGCTTTCTATGTTATTTAAAAAAAGGTTTGAGAACAAAAAAGTTAAAATGTAGCCTTATCCCATCCCTAAAGTATGACGGTCACTTGAAAGGGTTCTGGTCTACATATTAATATGCCAACGTGAATATATATTCCATCAACATTCCTAACACTCTTGCCTTTCTGAAGGAACTTCATGATTCTAGATGCTTTCTGGGTCATATTGTAGATTTGGAGCCACTCAAGATACACATCAAGGTTTTAGTCTTTGAGAACACCAAGATGACGACACTAATCTTCACAATAGGAACCAAACTTTTGTTCCACCTTAACAACTTTCACTTTCATCTAAGTTTGCATCCTGGCACTCATTATTACTGTGCCTCTTCAATAAAGAATTTCTAGGAACTGATGATGTCCAAACTCCAAAGAAATTAAGCAATAATGTTGACCGACAAACGATGAAGATAATCATTGCAGGTAAGGAAACTTTTAGGCCAAAGCATATGGTGGTGCCTACGGCATAGGATACTTTCATCATGACAAGACAGGTTTTCAGACTGTTGAATAATTTGTGAGTGCCTCGATGTACTTAATGAGTCTGTAAGACTGCTTTAAATTACCAAGGCCTACATGCTGTGGAAGCTGCCTTCCATTTGGTTGTTGTTTATTTCTGATTTTTTTTCCATATCTCATTATTTTCAGTGATTATGAATGAGAGCAAAACGTCTTCTAAAATGCTATGGCCTATGCTTTCAGGACTTGACTTACCTATGGAAATCTGTGATTTTACTTAATCAATTTGTAGACTTGCACATTTCCAAGAGGGTTGCCTTCAGAAATGGTATATTCTGCTACTGGAAGGCAATTCTGCCCTGAAGAGAAGACAGGAGAAATGAGTAGAATTTCACTATATCTAAGAGAACTGCTCGCTTTCCACTCGAACGAACCCAGTTCCACTTAGTGGGCATAGTGACTAATTCTGAGCAGATGTCAAGTTGACTTAAGTGGCTCAGGCAAAGAGCACAAAAAGGATGTAAGACACAAAATAGCTAACTTTTAATGAAGAGGATTTGAAATCTGCAACATTTTTCACTGCCTTGGCCAAATAAACTGTGGCTGCTTTGTGCTCCTAGAACATTTGTTATCACATTGACATGGTACTAGTTTAAAGCCAGGGGATTTCCCTTCTATATTCCAAGTATTTTTCTTGTTAAAACAGGTAAATCCAAAGTCTCATTTGTTCTTTTCAGTGATAGAGGAAATTTATACTGATTGCGGAAGAAATTTTGTTCTTTGACAGATGTGAAAAACATAAACATAAATAAATCAGATGTGAAAAACATAAACATAAATAAAATGGCAGTGATCTCGCTAACATTTGCTTTACTAAATTTTCTGATGTATATGCTCATCTTAGCACAGATGTAGGTAACTCATTTAATATTAAGGCCCAGTGACCCATAGGAAGAGAAATTAAATAAGGCCACATAAGGAAAAATATCCCAAGAATAAGAAGACACTTACTAACAACACACACACACACACACACACACACACACACACACACACACACACAGAATTTCAGGGTTGGGTAGGGGACCATTTGGATATACAAAAATGGAGTAATAAAATAAACGGAGCCAAGAGAAAAGGCAAATGTTTTACTGATGTATGTATCCGTTAAAATTATATCCATGTACCTATGTGTATATACGTGTAAAATATTTTTAAATGACAATGTCCTACCTAATATTGGAGATCCTTGCATTCTTTAAGAACAATAAGACCACTTCCCCTTACTTTCAATAGAGTCACTGCCTTTGAGAATGCTTTACCTAATGCTGCTGCTTATTCTACAAAAAGATATGGTCTTCGTTAAAGGAACATGGCACTTGGTGATGTAGTAAAGTCACACTGTTTTGCCACCCTTGTTTTAAATTGCTCCTCTGCTTGTGCTTGTTGCATGGGCTGGTGCACGTTAAGGCTGAGGTCTCTATCGTTACGCACCGTTTGCTTGGGTCAGAAGCCATGCGGCACTTACACGATCTTAAATGACAATTTCTCAATGAGTTATGTTTTCCTTCTCAGGAAATAATATTATTTTTATTTTTATTTATTTATTTTTTTAGAGATGGGGTCATGCTCTGTCACCCAGGCTGGAGTGCAGTAGCCTTATCATAGCTCACTGCAACCTCAAACTCCCGGGCTCAAGTGATCCTCCTGCCTCACTATCCTAAAGTGATTATAGGCATGACTCACCATGGCCTGTCATTTTATTTTTTAAAATATGTATAACTAGAATTTTTATTTCAGGGCATATAGAGAAAAAGTAACAGCAAGATGATATAATACTATTCATCGTATTTTTAGACATTTTATGAAACAACTAGTTATTTCAGACTCATGTATTAGAGAATAAGTACATATATTACCATGACATTGAATAAAAGCTAAGGAAACACTTCATCTCTTTTTTCTGCACTCACATTACAGTGCAAAAATTAACTGAAAAATTAAAGGAATTTCAAAACCTTAGAGGTGATTAGTGGGGACAAAGAAGGAGAAAATAATGTCAACAGAAAAGAAGCCAAACTCTGTAAAATAATTTTAAAGAGATTTAGTCTGAGCCAAATTTGAGGGTCATGACCCAGAGCCACGCCCAAGAAGCCTTGAGCAAGTGGACTTGCTGTGGCTGGGTGACAGTTTGGTTTTATGCATTTCAGGGAGACAGGGATTACAGGTAAAGTAATAAATCAATACGTGGGAGGCATATGTTGGTTTGGCCAGAAAAGGTGGACCATCTCAAAGGTGGAGGAGGGGCTTACAGGTGATAGGTAGATTTAAAGACTCTTTGACTTGTAATTGGTTAAAAACATTAAGCTTTGTCTAAAGGCTTGGGATGTTTTAAGATAAGGAGCTGTTAATCAGAGACAAGCCACTGGACATAGATTTGTTGTATACATTGAGGACCTGCAGGTTTGTCTTGCATACCCTTAGGCCTGTTAATGGTGTTATGAAGGATGTCTCCAAGAAGGGAGGGGGCATGATGAGGCATGTCTGACCCCCCTCCTCCTGGCAGACATTTAGTTTTAGTTTTAAGATATCCCCTTGACCAAGAGGGAGTCCATTCAGTCAGCTGGTGGGGGGTGAGCCTTAAGATTTTATTTCAGTTCACAATAATAAGAGCCTGTGATTTCAACAATCTAAAATGCAATATTTTGGTGTATTTTCCTCCAATCTTTTTTTTTCCTCAATATGTCTTACATAATTAAATTAAATTAGATCAATTTTTAATGAATTCAGTATTGGAATATTACTAATTTTACATCAAACTCTCTTTGGGGTCACAGTGGCATGACTATTTGCCCATAAGAATACTATTCATGGCTGGGTGCAGTGGCTCATGCCTGTAATTCTACCATTCTGGAAAGCCGAGGCAGATGGATCGCTCAAGGTCAGGAGTTCGAAACCAGCCTGAGCAAGAGCGAGACCCCCGTCTCTACTAAAAATGGAAAGAAATTAATTTACCAACTAAAAATATAGAAAAAATTAGCTGGGTATGGTGGCGCATGCCTGTAGTCCCAGCTACTCAGGAGGCTGAGGCAGGAGGATTGCTTTAGCCCAGGAGTATGAAGTTGCTGTGAGCTAGGCTGATGCAATGGTACTCTAGCCTGTGCAACAGAAAGAGACTCTGTCTCAAAAAAAACAAAAACCAAAAACCAAAAAACAAACAACTATTTGTAACATTTTAATATAATTATTTGCAATAATTTGAATAGAAATTAAAATCCACAAATCTGTTTTAATGTCTATGTAACCAAAATAGAAATTATTTTAAAAACATTAAGATAAAATATGAGTATCTTTATAACATGAAACCATTTCCAGATACCCAGAGAAAAAAGAGTGATGAATAACATTATAATGACTATATTGCAGAAAATTAGCTTAAACAAACTAAAATGAGGTATGCCACAATGGGGACATACTTTTTAGTTTCTTTAGTTACAAATTGCTCTAATAAATAACAATAGAATGTGGGGCAAGGACATGAGCAAGAATTTTAAAGAAAGAAATTCCAAATTGGATAAATAAATTTGTATTTATTGAACCTTTATAAAATACATAAAATAATAATACCCTAAACTTTAAGAAACTCAAATTAATTATAGTACTGTTTGTAAAGGCAAAGACTCTGGAGCCAGAAAATCAGACAATCTGTGCGAAATCTCAACTCAAAAACTTGCCTGGTTTTGTGACATTAGACTAGTCACTAAATCTTTCTGTGCCTCAGTTTCTTCATTTGCAGAAAGGAGACAGTAATAGTTCCTTGAATTGTTTGGATAATAGTTAACCTTCATAAGCAATTTAGCATACAGTAAGCACAGTGTATATGTTATTTATTAATATTATGTTACATTTTATCTATTATAATAATAAATATTGGAGAGATTGATCATACTCTGTATTGGTAAAGATGAAGGAATACAGTACTCTCCTATTCTACTATATTGGAAATGGGTGCTGTTTTAAATAGCAATTTTGAATGCATATGCATTTTCACCTCCAGATATTCATCTAAAAAATGATCATAAACTTATATGCATATTTGTAGAAAGACATAACAGTAAATGTCCAAGGAAATATTACTAAAGCATTGTTTGTAATAACAAAACTGTAGAAACAAATTTTGAGTATGTTCCTATAGGGCACTGATTTAAAAAGTTTTGGTGCATCCATACAATGAAATTTGATACTGATATTGGGAAATATAGATCAACGTGTATACTGGGATGATACCTAATATGTTAAGTGGGAAAGGGAAGTTGCAGACCAGTTCATATATATGACACTTAAGTAAAAGAACACACTCATAGATTTATGCTTAAATATTGAGATAAAAATGCCTAGAATAATAAATGATACACTATTCATAGAGGTTACTTCTGGAGTAGTATCACTGGAATGATAGGAAGGGGAATTTTTTTATAAATTTCATTTTATATCTGTTTATGACAACATTTTTTAATAATGGACCTGTATTACTTTTATAATAATACTAGAGATCTTGTTGTTTTTAAAAACATGGATAAACAACAAATAAACTAAATCTTAGATTCATTGGGGAAGAAAATTAAAAAATAAAATTTACCTGAGATTAACCTGAGGGCAAACTATAAATTTTAGTGTCGATTTCTTTTTCTCTCTTACGTTTTTTGGTATTTCTCTATACACATGTCATTAGCAGATTGCTGAGTGCAGTGGCCCTCCAAATAGTTCGCACCAGAATCAAACGTGTGCTTCCCCAGGATAAAAATAGATTGGTTCAGAGTCGACAAGAGCCTCTTCCTTTTGTATTTTTACAAAAGCAAGCCTGCCAGGTAATTATCTGAGGGCCCCCCAAGTCTGAGAAGCACTTCTACAATGGAAAAGGAATGGGCTGGTGTAAGAGATGTATTTTATCCTGTGTCTGACAGTTTACAACTATGAGAATTGTGACCTTAAACAGTCACATTAAGCCTCCTGAGAACTCAGGTTATTCATCCAGGGAATTAAAACATCGAAACAGACAAATTCCTGGGTCTCTCTCGATGCTTGTATGGGGCATAGTACATAGGCATTTAGTAACTTCTAAATTAAGTTGCGGTGTTGAATTTTTTTTCAAAAACTTAGAAGAAAATGATCAATTCTCTCAATTATATATAAATAGGGTAAAGCAATTTGTCAGTGCATATAAATAGCCATAAACTGTTCTTGCCATTTAGCCTGTGCTGAGAATTTATCTAAACAAATACTTAAATTATAAGTTAAAGCTATATCATATACATATATGATGCATATGTATGATGCATATATGCAATATACATTATATATATACTAAAATTCTATTTGTTGTATTATTGATAATGGTAAAATTTGAAGGGAAAATTTGATTGTTTAACATTTCAAAAAAAAATATGATGATGAATCAACCTAAAAAGTTCCTATGGAGCATTGTAAGTATAGTGATGAAAGAAGTAGAGAACTATGAAAAATGTCATAATATGTCAAATGAGAAAAACAATTCACAAAAATACATGCAACAAATTTGCAACTATATAAAATGTTCAGGGGACTTTTCATTTTCAGTTGAAGAAATAGTAAACTAATTAATACGTGAGCCTCAAATTTAAACAAAATTAGTTGCTACATTTAATATATAATAATATATTTTAAAGATTTAATCCTACTATTCAGGTGTTTTATTTGAAAATGTAAGAAGCATATACTAATAGAGGGATTGGATTTCATATCACAACTGTTTGGGAAAATGTCCTCTCTTCTTGCTAGAAAATATTTTTGAGAGCAGGTTGAATAGGCAGAATTCTAAGATTCCTGGCCCTTGGTGGGTGCACACGTTGTATAAATCCCTCCCCTTCAGTGTGGGTGGGACATTTGAGCACAATGTGTCAGTCTCTTCCTCCATAAGGTAATTAATATAAGACAATCTTAGCTGAATGGACAAGAGATTCCCAATGAAAGGAATTCTCTCACTGGGTTTTAAAAACTAAGCTGCCACTTTGTGAGAGGGTGAGACAATGTGGCTAGGCCTCCAAGTTGGCTTCTAGGAGCTAAGAGTGTCCCTTGGTCAACAGCTGGCAAGAAAACAGGAAACAGTCCTCCAACTCTAAGGAACCGAATCCTATCAACAATCAATGAGTTTGGAAGAGGATGCTTCAAAGTCAGCTGGGATGAGAACACAGCTCAGCCCCACCTGGATTTCAGCCTGGTGAGATCCTACACATAGGAGCTAGCTAAGTCATACCTGCGCTCCTGTTCCATGGAAATTGTACGATGACACATTGTTGCTGTTTTAAGCAGCTAAGGCTCGTAGTGCATCTGTTATGCAGCATGGGCATGACATCTTCTCATTCTTTAAAGGCCCCACAGGGGCTAGTGCACTGTGCTTTGTGAATAAATGCTTGTTCAGTGAATAAATAAATAAATGCCCAACTCTGACTTTGAAACTGGCTTTTGGATATTTTACAATAAGATGTAAGGTCCTTGTAGCTAAGTCCTTCCTATGATGCGTAAGTGTCCCCCCACCAAAATCATTAAAATCATCACTTAAATCCAAGGTGAAGAAAACACTAAGAAATGAAAATAAACTACTGAGATTCATTTCCATAAATCACCTGAAAATTTTTTTGCCTTATTGTATTATAGTTGTATCAAGTATTTTAGAAAGGAAATGGAGAAAGAATTATGAAACATATCCTTGGTTGATTAAATAGGGGAGAATATCCGGTAAATTAAATGACACATTCACAGCAGACTGACGCTTATTTGTTTTCAATAATATCTGGTTAAAGAAATATTATAAAATGATGCTATACTTCCTGTTTTCTTGATAGCAACTAAACCCAAAATATGAAGTCAGTCACATAAATATATACAACTTCTCAATCCTACCTGCATCACTTTTTAGCATAAGAGTACATTTTAACTTTTAATCAATTTATTGAAGAATTTCAATGTGACAAAGCATAAACAAGAAAAGGCTTGATTTGTTATAACCCTGCTCCTCAACTGCCTCACACTGAGCTTTATTTCTTATTGAGTACCAGTTTTCTCAATAGCATCTTGGCTAAATTCCAGAAATTTTTTTCTCACTTTCACTTGCTTGAACATTTTTCATTATGGCATTGAAGGTCACTCTTATGCAGATTCCATATATACTTTTCATTCTTGCAAGATTTAGTCTTCTATTTATCTGACCTCCCAGCTATAAGTCCAAGCAGCATCCCTTTGTTACATGCATCTCTTTTTAAAACACTCCCCTACTTGCCCAATGCTATAGGAATCCTTGAAAAATGTAGACTATCATTGCCTGCTTCCCTGCTCCACCACAAACACACCCCCAATGGTCAGCTATCACAGTGTCCGTATTCCTTTTGAGACCCAAGAGCTCAATGTTGCAATGAGACAATGGAAGGTGTCACTCTTGGTTTCCTCTTTTTTTTGGCAAGCCCTACCTAGCATCTCTACCAATTATTGTTTCCTTTTCCTGAGTAGCAAATGGGTATATCAGAAAGTCCTCTGCTAATCTGAAATCCAGCCTGGTAAAGGAAATTACATCTTCTCTTCCTTGTACACACTCAATCTTCGAGAGTGATTCATTGGAATTTCTCTCCCTTGTATCTACTGAAAAACTGTTTCTCCGTGAAAAAAACGCATGTTTTGGAAAGACAAATCACCTTGGCAACTTTCTGTAATATCGCCTGGGCTAGGTGGGATTGCAGGTTGGGGAGTTGATGATTGCTTTAAAATGTTCACTGAGTAAAATAGAAATGGATGTTATTAGTGTGTGTTACTCTCACTGTTGGCTTTAGAAGCAGTTTCTGGAAACAGGAAAACATCACGTTGCACCTTCTATTTCCACTTTGTATCAGGACTTGCCGCAAATCAGTGGTGTGTCTTACAACCAAACTGTTTATTCAATTATCTACAGGCAAATGAGTCAGATTTCTTAATATTTGTATTAAATCATAGAAGCATAGTCATAAAGATTTGTGACATGGTGGCAGATACTAAGTCATATTTAGTGTTTCCCTGACTGAGGGTAGTAGAAAGTGCACAGTAACTAATTGTTAATAGATATCTCCTTTTTGGAGTTAGAGAAAAAATAACACCGACAGCTAGTCTCTCTGTTTATTTGCAAGTGCAAAGGAACCATAGAATAAAGCAAGGACATTGGCTACGAGGGGAATATGACAACCGAATTACTCGGACTGGAATGGGCTATGATATAGGATGGGACCAGTAGTGAAACTAGCTCAAGACTCGGCCACAGAAGTAATTTTTCCCCCCTGTCCACAGATGGCACTGGCTATAACAATTTGGGCAGGATTATGCCTGTCGGTATAGCATTTTGCCAGTAGGGCAGATGGAGAGATGGAGAACATTGTATAAGGTAGCCTGGTATAAAGCTACCTTATGCATAAGGTACATGGAGAACTGGAAATTCAAATTAATCAACAAACATCTGTTGAGCACTTATTCTCAATAATAAAAACTGCTATCATACCATCATTTGGGACCCTTAAATTCAGTAAGATTTTCATTATTTACCCACCAATATTGCTAATGTAACTGCTACTTATTAATCAGCTACTATCCACTAGGCACTGTGCTAATCTATAACTACTTTATCCTTACTACAGTGACTTTATCATGAAATGCATCATTACTGTCATTAGTATAATTAGCGTATTTTTACTGCTACTATACTAAACACTGTAGTTAAAAGGAACATTCTAACCTTCATCATTCTCTGAGGGAATAATAATTCCCGGGTAAGTAGTGTGGGTTTTTGACTGAATTTAAATGTAAGCACATAGCCCTCACATCTAATACGAGGTACTCAGGACTCAGTTTTTCTCTGTTATGAGTGGGAGACATACTATGTTATGACATCTGTGTTATACATGTGTATGCTCAATATAAGCCACACTCATATGACATGATAAAAAATCATTACTATGTCTAAAAACCTAATGTTAAGTGATAAACTCCTTTAGTAATTATATTCCTTTGGTCTGAGATTACCATGAAAAATGCCCATGTAGACTTCCTGCAACCTCTCTACTACGGGGTTATAATTCTCTGGTCTGGCTAATATGTCAATATCTTATCATTTCTGAAAGATATTTCCTGCTAGGGACAGACAGTGAACCGGCATGAGAATGAACCATATGGTTCTTTGAAATGGTAGGCACACAGAGGAGGGAAAGACTTTCAGATTTGATACCTTTCATGTCCACCACCTGCCCAGAAAGACGACGACAATACCCTCTCTAACAATCTTGTTAAATGACTACTGCACAAAGTAGCAATGTATTTTATATTTGTGCTTTTAAAATGGAATACATGTCAACTTTTACCACTTTTATTCTCTCAGGAGTGTTTTAAGCAGGATTGCTGAGGGGAGTTAATTTAATAATGGACACAGTGCCCCAGCAATCAATCCGGTCATCTGTCATGTTGCCAGCAAGGCAGTGAATAACTTCAAGTCCAGGAAATAAAAAGGACAGGAAAATATGTGATTAAATTGGCCATGATGAAATTTGGCTAAGACCTGAGAACATATGCCTTTACTTTTATATTAAGTGACCCAGGACCTGGAAAATAATAAAGTTATTGCCTTGAATGTAAACTGCATGAAAAGATAGAACTTTGAGAAATTATTTAGCCAAATTCCTTCATATTGACAAATAATATTTATCTCCCCCAAATTTATTTTTACCCTGCTCTCATCCATTCCTCACACAACAACAATGATAAACTTAAAAAGTCGGTTAGAGAAAATTATGGTGGATGCAAATTGATGCAGAGAACCATGAGGTAAACTATAATTACAGCAAAAATAAATAAATAAAAATAAAAATAATAAGCACAGGAAATCCCCACTTGATAGAAATAAACAGAAAATCAAAACCAGCGCACTCAGAGGTGAGATGTGATTACAGAAGGCCCAAGAAACTCTGAGAGGTCATCTGGCCAGGCCGCCCAGAGGAATGCAAGGCCTTGAGTACTTGTAAGCCAGGAGTTGTAACTGTGGCTTCTGTATTGAGAGGGACGCTGAGTGTGGCACCATCAATAGAACAAAGTCACCTATTAGTCCTGGAAGTTAACAAGCTGCCTGGGCACTAGGTGCTAAAAAAAAAAAAAAGTATCCTGTAAATAATAGAATTATGTAGAATTATGTAATCATATGACTGGATTTTATAGAGATTTAGTGTAAGTTTATACAAACAATAAATTATCTCAAGGTAAAATTAAAGTGTAAAATTGTTTTGGGCCAGCGAGTACTTTGATGTGTATGGGAGAAGCAAACACAAAACTAGTCTGAAGGGTCTTGCAAAAGTCACATCTTGGGATATTTTCATAGAGGAAAACAAGCCATATTTCATATAAATTAATCCCAAATCTGCAGAGAAGATAAGAAAAATATCTCCCATGAACGTGAGCAAGCAGACCCAACATACAGGAGGATTTGATCCCAAGAACCTCAACATGGATAAAAAATGAAAAACAAAAACAAAAACTACACAATAATTATGTTTAAATTCTTAAAGATATCAGAGGGAATAAACATTCCAATAAAGGAAAATAGACACAAGTAGCAAGAATATTATGATTTGAGAAAGAACTAGAACTTCCTCAATCAAAACGAATACAGCAACTGGCATAAATACATTAGTGAATGTTTTAAAAAATATATACGAATGAAGTGAGACTTATTAAACTTTGGGATAGATTTTAGGAAATTACTCAGAATTCAGTCAAAAGAGATAAAGATATAGACACTAT
Organism: Microcebus murinus; assembly: GCF_040939455.1. Taxonomy (NCBI): domain Eukaryota; kingdom Metazoa; phylum Chordata; class Mammalia; order Primates; family Cheirogaleidae; genus Microcebus; species Microcebus murinus. Next base: position 46,627,669 of record NC_134122.1, on the reverse strand, counting down.
ATGGAGACAAACATAGGAAGAAGAAAATGAGAATACTCAACAAATGTCTGACAATAGTTTGAGAAGTAGTGAGTAAAGATAAATGACTACTAAAGAATATTGACTAGATCGAAACTAGATTTCCTAACACAGCAACACTGGGTTGAAGCTAGCAGAAAACTATCTCCAAGTGAAGGGAAATAACTGTCAATTCAGATATATACCTAAGCTATAATTCAGTGTTCACAGTGTGTGGTGGAAATAAAGATATTATACATAAAAATTAGAGATCTTTCCAATCCCAGGTATTTACCAAAAAATGTACTAAATTGCACTATACTTCACAAAGAAGAAAAAAATTAACCACACAATTTTGGAGTATAATAAAAAAATTGTGAATTAAGAAATTAGTAGTTAAACATAAAATTAAATTTTTTCATTGACTCAGGATAACCAAGATACTATTAACTATTTTGGAGAATTAATTAAAAAATGGATTAATATGAGGCTATACTAACAAGAAAAATGGTAATTGGATAAACAGAAATGTGGTATTCCGAATCCCTGATATTATTTGGGATAAAGCTGGGGATGGTGGTTGATGATCTACTTTGTAAAGTCAAATTTATATATTAAATATTTAACATAATTTGAAATACTAAAAAATTTTACTCTAGAACATAACAAATAGAATAAAAGACCACTTAAATCAACAGTAGGCAGGAAAGGTGAAAATAGAAAAGTAGGTTAAATAAAGTTATAATATGGTAGACATTGATTTAAAAGTATAAAATATCCATATCAAAATAAATGGAAAAGCATACAGTTTAGCTACATACAGTAGAAGAAATAGAAGATCATAGCAGATCTATAACAATGTAATGAATACAAATGCTAATTAAATACTTCCCACATAGAAAATTTGAGTCACATGGCTTCTCCAGTGAATTCTACTTTATCTTTCAAAAATAATTAATATCATCAATCCTTTATAACCATTTCCAAAGAGGAAAGAAGAGGAGCAATTCCATATTTATTCTATGAGGCCAGCATTGACCTGATACCAAATCCAGACAATGACAACACAAGAAAAAATACAGACCAATATTTCTTATGAAAATATAGGTGAAATCCTAAACAAAATCCTACCAAATCAAATCCAGGAGTACCTAGAAAAAATTAAACACCTTACATAAATGAGATTTAATAAAGAAATGAAAAGTTGGCTTAATATTTGAAAAGTAATCACTGTAATACACCATATTAGTATAAACAGAAAAAAGAAACATAATCATCTCTTTTTTAATTGCAGAATATTATGAGGATATAAATGCTTTGTTACATAAATTGCCTCTGTACTGCCAGAGTCACAGCTACAAGCATGCCCATCCCCCAGATAGTGCACACCACACCTGTTAGATGTGTATTTACTTATCTTCTTCTCCTTCTTCCAAGTGCCTGGCACCTGAATGAATGTTACTTCCATATGTGCCTATGTGTTGATCTATTAGTATCAATTTAATGGTGAGTACGTGTGGTGTTTGTTTTTCCATTCTTGTGATACTTCACTTAGTGAATGGGCTCCAGCTCCATCAGTGATAATACAAGAGGTATTAATTCACCATTTTTTATGGCTGAGTAGCACTCCATGGTATACATATACCACATTTTATTAATCCACTCATGTACTGATAGGCAATACAGTTATTTCCACATCTTTGCAATTGTGAATTGTGCTGCTAGTTTCACATTCTAGTGCAGTTGTCTTTTTTTTTATAGAATGTCTTTTGTTCCTTTGGGTAGATGCCCAGTAATGGGATTGCTGGATCAAATGGTAATTATTCTTGTAGCTCTTTGAAGTATCTCCATATTACTTTCCATAGAGGTTGTGCTAGTTTGCAGTTCCACTAGCGGTGTATGGATATTCCTATTTCTCCACATCCATGCCAACATTTATTGTTTTGGGACTTTTTGATAAAGGCCGTTCTCACTGGAGTTAAGTGGTATCTCATTTTGGTGTTGATTTGCATTTTCCTGATGATTAGAGATGTTGAGCATTTTTCATGTTTCTTAGCCATTAGTCTATCTACTTTTGAAAAGTTTTTGTTCATGTCCTTTACCTACTTTTTAATGGGGTTGTTTGATTTTTTTCTTGCTGATTTTCCTGAGTTCTACATAGATTCTAGTTATCAGCTCATATTGGATGTATAGCTTGCAAATGTTTTCTCCCATTCTGTAGGTTGCCTAGTCACTCTAATGATAGTTTCATTGGCTGTGCAGAAAGAAGCTTTTGAATTTGATCAGGTCCCATTTGTTGATTTTTGTTGTTGCTGTTATTGCTTTTGGGGTCTTCTTCATAAATTATTTGCCTAGCCAAATGTTTATAAGAGTTTTGCTAACATTTTCTTCTAGAATTCTTATAGTTTCATTCCTTTGGTTTAAGTCTGTTATCCATCGTGAATTGATTTTTGTGAGGAGTGAGAAGTGTGGATCTTGTTTCAGTCTTCTACATGTGGCTATCTAATTTTCCCAGCACCATTTATTGAATAGGTATTCTTTTCCCCAGCGTATGTTTTTGTCTGCATTGTCAAAGATCAGGTGGCTAAATGAGGATGGCTTATGTCTCTGTTCTTGTGCCAGTACCACACTGTTTTGGTTACTATAAGATTGTAGTATAGCTTGAAGTCTGGTAAATTGATGCCTCCCAATTTGGAGAACAAGTGACTTAGTCTTAAATAGAATTTATTTATCAGAGTTCTGGAGGCTAGGAAGTCCAAGATCAAGGTGAGTTAGTTTGTATGGTAATGAGTTAGGTTGTATGGTAATGGCCACATCCTCCAGAAGGGATGAATGTTGTGTCCCCAAGTGGCAGAAAGCAGAAGAGTAAGAGAGCTGAGCACTGTGGAAAGCCTCTTTCATAAGGTCCTTAAACCCATTCATGAAGGGAGGAGCCCTTATGACCTAATCACCTTTTAAAGGTTCCATGTCTTAATACTATCACAATGACAGAACCTCAATTTTGAATAGGTCATATTCAAACCATAGCAACAAACATTTGACAAAATCCAACACCAATTCATGAATAAATCAAAAATAGAAACTTCAATGAACTAACAAGAGAAGTTAACTTCCTAAATCCAATGAATAGTATAGAAAATGCAAAATGACATTGCACATAATGGTGAGACACTGAATTATACCCATATAGGATCAAAAACAAGGCAAGGATGTCAGTTCTTCCCACTGCTATTCATCATTGTACTGGAAGTTCTAGCCATAGAAATTAGACAAAAAATAAATAAATAAATAGGTAAATGGCATCTAGATGGGAAAGAAAGAAACACAATATCCTTTGTAGATGTCATGATGTTGTATAGAGAACCCTAATACATGAATAAAAAATTTTTAGAACTAATTAATTAGTTCAGCCAGTTTGCAAGATATAAGACCATTTTATATATATATATATATATATATATATATATATATATCAATTGTATTTCTATACTTCAGCATAAGCAATCTGAAAATGCAATTTAAAAATTTCATTAACTATAGCATCAAATAGACTAAAGTATGAGTGAGAGCATGTAATTTTTATCTTTCTGTGCCTGGTTTATTTTATTTAATAAAATATCCTCCAAGCTCGTCCATGTTGCCATGATGGCAGAATTTTTTTTTCACTAAATAGTATTTCATTGTGCATATATACTACATTTTCTTTATCCATTCACATATTGTTGGAAACTTAGGTTGATTCTATATCTGATCTCATGAAAGTAGAGAGTAGAATGTTGGTTACTAGAGGCCGGGAAGGGGAGGAGAGAGAAGTGATAGCCAGAGGGTGGTTAATGGCTACAAAGGCATAACTAGATAAGAAGAATAAGCTCTGGTGTCTATATCACTGTAGGATGACTGTAATAAGCACTGATTTATTGTCTATTTTTTAAAAGACTAAAATAATTAAGAGTAAATTTAACAAAAGATGTGAAGACTTGTATATTCAAAGTTAAAAATATTGTTGAAGGAAACTAAAGATGGTCAAAATAAATGGAAAGTCAGTCCATATTCATGAATAATGATGAAAATATTGTTCCATGATATTACTCCCCTAATCAATGTATAGATTCAAGGCAATCTTTATTTGAAAAAAAATGAAGGGATTAAAAATAGCTATAATAATCTTGAAAAAGAAAATCAATGTTGTAGGACTCAAACTTCCTCATAGCAGAACTTATTAAAATACTATAGTAATCCATAATTGAGACAATAAGGTACTGGAATGAGGATTCCAATACAGATTAACAAAACAGCAATGAAATTAATGCTTATATTTATTGTTATATAAGTTATATATATAAGTGTTAATATTTATTATTATATGACAGTAAGTCATTATTGTATATGATTTTTGATAAAGGTCTCAAGATTATTCAATTGGGGAAAAATAGCCTTTTCAACAAATTGTGCTGGGACAATTGAACATCCATATGCAAGTGATAAAGTTGGACCCTTTTTTCAACACATGAAAAGGGTAAGTCAAAATTGATCAAAAACCTAAATGTACGAGCTAAAACTATAAAACTCTTAGAGAAAACTTTGGAGTAAATGTTCAGTATTGAGGAAAACACTGAACTCTTTTTTTTTTTTTTTACTTCCCTTTATCCCCATGTCCCAGGGAGGCAACAATGGGTTTAGCCCATATGGATGCCTGCACAGGCTGTGGGTTTGTGTCACAGCTGCAAAACTCAGGACCAGAGGCCCTGTAGTTTTTGAACAAATGACACACATTGTAATAAGCAGCAAACAAGCCAGCCCCCTTACCTCCAGAGAGAGTGAACAGTTACCTGGAAGTCACACTTGATCTACTTAGTTGCCTCTGTGACTCCATAGAGAAACTCACAGGATACAGAGAAGCATTGCTGTGTGGCACACCCAGCAAGAAAGACTATGGAGCCTCAGGGACCATGCTTCTCCCAACGTGTTAAGTTTTATCTACCCAATTTGTTGGTAAAACACCAAACTCTTAAAATATGTTCTTTCATCATAACAATATTAGATGAGAAACCAATAACAATTATATATCTGAAAAATCTCAAATATTAGAAAATTAAAGAACATAAATCTTAGAAACCCAGGGGAGAAAGAAGAAAAATCACAAGATATTATGGAATATTTTAATCTGAATGATAATGAAAATAAAATATATCAAAATTTTTGGAATACAGCAAAATCATATTTAGTAAAGAATTTATAGCTTCATGTGCATATATTAAAATAAAAAATGTTTCACTCAATGATCTGAATTTCCACCATAAGAAGTTTGAAAAAGGGTAGTGAATTAAAGTAAAAGTCAGTAGACAGCAGGAAACAATAAAGATAAGAGTAGAGAACAATGAAACCAAAAACAGATAAAAAACACAAAACTAACAAAACCTGAAACTGAATTTTTGAAAATATTAATAAAACTGATAACTTGTAGTAAGGCTGAACCCAAAAGCACCAAAGTCCAAATAACCAATAGTAATGATTGGAGAATAACCACTCATGAACCATGGCTCCCTATACTGTCTTCTCTTCTGGGATACCATCTGTCTTGTTAGCTCTCCAAATCTCTTCCGACATATGCCATGTGCTGGTAACCCTGCTTGCTGCATGTACGCTGGTATAAAATAGTTGTTAGCAAGTACTTTGTAAGTTTCAGCCACTAAAGCTTGATAACTTCAGTAAGATGAAAATAATCAGGGCTCCTTTCTTGGTTATTATTTCGGCAAGAAAGGCTTTCAAGTTGTCAGTGATTTGCTGACTTCTTGACCAGAGGAGACAAATGAAACAGAAGGGAAAACTCATCTGCCTAATCACAAAATGAATGAGGTGAGAAATAGAGTTAAATAGAGGGACTGGAGGTGAGGCAATGGATGTCTTACAGCTACAAAGATTGACCACGTTATTTTCATTTATTTTCCAGAAATTAAAATAAATGTTCTTTCCTAAAGCTATTCTACTCCTGGTGTGAGAATTCTTTCTGAAACCCGCTCAGTGAGCTCCTAGTGAGGTCCCCACCCTAACACGTCTCTTCTTGTCTATGCTGACCCTACCTCAGTCCATGACTTTATTTACCACTCACTTGTTCCTATGCCCAAATTATATATCATCTATTATCTCTCTTGAGTTCAAACTCATATATCCTGCTAACATCCTGGATGTGTCTTATTGGATGTCAAATACGCATCTCAAACTTAATATATTTCGGCTGTGCCTATCTCCAGATCTGCTATTTCAGAAAAATTTTTCAGCAAATGGTAACTTATTTGTTTTTTCTAATGCCATTCAGGCCACCAAAACCTCTTTTGGCTCTTTCACCAAACTATAATCCAAAGTGACCACTTCTCACTACCATCTCTGCTACGTCACCACCCCAATGTCTACGTTGCCTTCCTTTCTTACCTGAACTACTGCAAAAGCCTCCTGATTGGTTTCCCTGTTTTTACTGTAGAACACGAGAATTAGTTCTCCACTTGGAAAGCAGTATGATTGTTTTAAAATATAAATCATATCATACCATTCTTTCCAAATCTCCAATTTCAAATCTAGATTTTCATCACTGAATAAAATTCTAAATCTTCTCTCTGCCATACATAATCCTGACTACTTCTCTGACCTCATTTTCTTTCATTATTCTTCCTGTTCACTTTGTTACAGACACACCTGTTCTGATGATGTTTCTTAAATGTTTCTGGCCTCAAAAACATTCTACTTGCTATTCCCTCTCTTAAAATGCTCCTCTTCAGATAGTCGCATGACTAACTCACAAACTGTAAGAAGACTGCTGTCCTTTCCCATTGCCGTATGATCTGCAGTGATTCCCTCAAGGAGGAAAATCCGTTCCTGCCCAGTTGACACCAGGATTGACCATGTGACTTGGCTCAGCTGAGAGAATGAGAGCAGAAGTGACAAATGACACTTTGTAGAATCATCAAGAGCCACCTGTGGTTCTTTGATTGCCATCAAGGCAAACGCGTATCTATTATTGAGTTCATGTGTCTCTATCTTTCCTGAGCCCCCAGTTAAATCTATTCATAATGTCTTGGAAGAAATTAAGGAATTAGACTGTGTCTATGGAACTTGGAATAAAACCTATATCAATTGGATGTCAATGAGATTCTGAAATTGATTAAATTTAGTAGAAGACAGGAGCTTAAAACCAGAGGTAGCCCCAAGAACATAAAGTATAACCTCTTCTACAGTGTTATTTCACAGAAATTTTAGGGAAGACATTGGACTCTTCATTAATGAATAAATGTGAATTTGTATCAAGCTTATCTAGATCTTGGGGAAAGGTTTGACCCTGTTATATCTAGGGTACATTTGCAGAAAACGTATAATAAATTCTCAATTTTATCAATTAAGTATAAACTTTCCACTAGTAATCAAATGTTTTCAGTTTTTCACTTTCAACAAAATGAAAGGTGGTTCCAAACTTGTAAATACCTGCATACAAATCTATTTTATAAAGCAGAATCAAAACTTAAATGAAATAAAGCAGAAATCATTTGAACCTATTTCTAGTCATATAAAATTATACCAGGATGAGTGTTCTCCCAAAAAGGATGAAGCCTCTTTGAAGTAGGAGTGAATTTGCTTTGATCACAGTTATTCAATCTGAAGTTGAAAAGAGAATAGAATTAAACTAAAAGATTGGCTTCTGAGTTCACTGGCTTGGGATTATCTATTTCTGTGTAATAAACCATCACAGAACTTATGGTTTTCAGTTATTCTCTCTCACAGCTTTGTGGGCTACTGGCCCCAGCTGGGTGGTTGTCACCTGAGGTCTGTTATGTGGGGTATGAAGCTGCAGTCAGGCTCGACTGATTGCATTCTGAAAATGGCTCACTCACGTGGATAGGATTTGGTGCTGGCTCCAGTCTGAGAACCCAGTTATGTCTGTGGACTGAATGTCTACACAGGGGCTCTCCTTGTGGCTTCAAATTCTTACAGGCGCAGTGAGGTTCTCAGAAGAGTTCCAAGAGCAGGCATTCCAAAAGACCCAGGCAAGAGGTGTAATGCTTCATTTGACCTAGCGCTGGAAATCATGCTACGTGATTTACTTCTGCTTTTTGTCAGTCAACTGAGTCACAGGATCAGTACAGATACAAGGAAAGGGAACTAAACTCTACCTCGTGGTAGAAAGAATGACTAAGAATTTGTAGCTACCTATGATCTAGCATACACTATGAGTTTTCAGTTGCTTCTGTGGTTAGACTAATGATACCTGGAGCTGTATTAACACCTAGTGTCAACAAACAGAACAGAAAGTAGGCTTCTAAGGAGATTCATAAAGTGACTAAATTATGGAGAAGTTATACACACACACATGCATCTTATTGCAAATGGAATATTACTAAGGGTGAACAAGGGCCACTTTTGTAAGTCAATTTTCTTTCTCTCTTACTGAAGTCTATCAGCATTTTAAGAAATAAGAAATAATTGAAATGCATTCCTGTGAACTACCACTCCTTTAATTGAGTCTCTTGTGATAATTTTTATTAGCTATGCTTGCCCTAATATGTTTAAAGTTAATGGACTAATTGAGGTGAATGGGTTTGTAAGTCTAACCATTATGACATTACAACTAGGATAGGATCTGAGGGAATGTATTTTAAAAATATGATTGAAATAGCAAGGATCCAATGAAAATATTCACAAGTCAACTGGTTTTATTACAAAGGTCTTCAGAGAAGCAAACGACTGAAAGTCCAAAGAACGGTTGTTTATAACCTTTTCTCCTTAGCTTGTTCTAATTCAGTGTCACGACCACACTATTCTTCCTTGTTTCCACAGTGAACTCCTTGAGATCAAGGACTCGTGTCTTGAAAACACCTGTAGTTACTGCACCAGGTACTTTATAGACAAAAAAACAACAAAGGAATTCTATATGAAAAAAATATTTGATCGTCTTTTAAGATGGGCAATGATGACCAACAATCTTTCTAAGCAATTTTATTACACAAAATACTTGAAGATGTCAAGTATTTTTTAGGCAAAGCAATTTTAACTTATTCAACAAACACTTAGGAGTCCTCATTATGGGCATGAGGCCCTGTGCTGGTGTCCAAAGAGGAAACATACCTATAAAATGTGCGATCTTATATTTTATACACATGTGAATTTGTTAATTGATCTGGTTCATTGTTAAGGTGGTATGAGGATGTTTATAAGTTATTTTCACTTATGATACGAAACATTTAGTATAAATTGACTTATTTTTTGGTCCTTTTCAACAAGAAAAGCAAAGCAATCCAATATATTTGTTAGAAAAAAACTGGAAAAAGTCACCATGTTACAAAAGAAGTATTACTTGTAGTCATTCAGTTAAAGTAAAATTATATTGGAACCAATTCTGACAGATGTGTGAAAAATTCTAAGCCTCAGGCTTAGAGGTAATAAGCGAATGTGTGATTTAGGAAGCAGTGTTAACAAGCAGCAGGGAAATCTTAAGACTTTTGTTTTCTCCAGGGCACTCTCAGATCAAGAGACTGATTAGCTGTTCACCATACTCCTTTTTGCATTCTTCTTGCTAGTCTCCATGTCTTAACTTGTAGGAGGCTGCAAGACTGAGATGTAGATAAAGCAAGGTGAGCCAAAGGGATGCATGCTACGAAGAATGCTACCCCAGTGCCTGGCTTATGTTATTTTTCCTGCTTTTCTCCATAAGATAAAGCAGGAATTAAGACTCCTCCCACCCTCACTGGCCCTGCCCTCCATTAACCTGGAACCCCTATAGTCCATTAAATGTGTAAACATTAAAAAGTGTTATTTTTCTGACCCATTATATTGTTGGGTTGATTTTTTCAGCCTAGCCTACCTCAACTAATACATCATATCAGGCATGTACGTCATATGTCGTATCAGGAAAAGACATTTGGATTCTACTTTAAACTAGCTTCTATCAAATTTTAAAAGAATATCTATGACTATGATTTGAAATGTCTAAATGAATACCTTTCATATACAATTGGCTATATGCTGTCTGTAATTATAGTATAAGTTTGGGAATTTCATCATGTAAAAAATGAAACTACAAAATTCTGACAGATAGAATTAAATGTTTGTGAATGTTAAGTTGACAACTACAGGTAATAATGGTTCATTCTATAGATATTTAAATAAATGCCAACTTTGATTTTGCAATTTTTTTTCTATTAAGAGGCATTGCATTTTTTATATGTCTATAATTACTTAGACACATGAAAATTACTTAAATAGATAGTCACTGCAGTCAAAAGCATAATTCCAATTCCCAAAAGAACTAGAAAATAGCTGGTTGTTTGTCTCTTAATCTCTGTGATATATGCACTGCCTATCATATAGTGTTTGGTGCACAGTAAACTCATAATAAGCAGATATTGAGTGAACTGTGAAGAAAGAATGTCAGTCCTGAGTCAGGTTCAGTGGTGCACACCTGTACTCCCAGCTAGTTGGAGGCTGAGGCAGAAGGATTGCTTGAGCCCAAGAATTCAAGACCAGCCTGGGGAAGAGTTGGAGACTGACCTGGGCAATATAGTAAGATCTTGTATATACATATAAAAATAGAATTTCAGTCTTGACGAAATTTGGGCACCAGACAGTGAGTATCAATTTAGTTACTTAGAAACTGGGTAAACTTTTAAAAATTGAGGGTCCATGATAGGGAGTGAATCATAGTGATTATAGATCAATAGGCAGAATACAAATACCAGTCCAAACCAAGATCAGAGATTGAAATATGTCGATCCTGAGTTCTTTAAAGAACCAAAATTTCTACTGTTCAGAAGCTCTAATGATCCCTGGATTTACAGGAAAAGCTGACCTATCTCAAGTAGTTTGAGGGGTTTTACAGTAAGGCAAAATACAAGAATACCATTGTATTCTTATTTTTTTGATAATTCTTCCCATAATCAGTTAAGCTACTGTTTATTTTTTCCAAATTGGCTTTAAACAAGAAGACTGGGTTTAGACATAACGAAGAAGACTTGACTAATTGTGGATGTTTTCTATGGAGATACTCCTGTATTGGGGGAACAGCATGCCTATCAATCAATTTTCCTTTATCCAAGTACCATTTTTTTCATTTAAAAATTAAGGTATAATTTATTTATAGCACAATGCACAGATCTTAAGGGTACAGCTCAACGAATGTTGTCAAATGTATATACCCATATAAATAAAACCTTAATCAAGAAACATTATGTTTCTATCAGCCCAGAATCCATCTTTGTGCCTCTTTCCAATCAATGCTTAAACTCCTGGAGTAAATACTGCTTTGATTTCTATCATACTAGCTTAATTTTGCTTTTCAATGAATTCTGTGTAAGCAGAATGATATAGAATATATTTTTGTTTCTGTATTATTTTATGCAATATAATACTTTGAAGACTTATTCATGCTTTGTGATTACAGTGTGTGTGTGTTTATTGCTGAGAATATTTTACTCACTTGATCATCCATTATTTTGGAGTTGGGTATTTCCTGCTATGAATATTTTTGTATTTTGTACATTTGTCTTTTGGTGTGATCACATGCTCTTGTGTTTATACCTAGAAGAGGAACTGGTAGAAATCATTATGTATTTAACTTTATGTAAAATTGTCTGTAAGTTTTTCAAAGTGGTTGTATTATTTTGTACTCTCTCTAGTCATATGTGATAGTTCCCATTGGTTCAAATCCTTATTAACACTTGATATTGTCTGGATTTTTAATTTATTTTCATTGTAGTAGATGTGCAGTAGCATATCACTGTGGATTTGAGTTTCCCTGATGCCTAATGATTCTGAGTATCTTTTCATGTACAGATGAGTTTCTTAAATAAGAAATAAGTTTTTTATTTTAAATACCTTTAACATTTTATATATTGTATTTTTAATTTTTAGAATTCTCATTTTACTTATGTAGTTTCTTTTCTATTCTATAATTGTCTATCTCTTCTCCCAATCTGTTTCTTTTTTTTCAGAATTCTTTAAAATAGTTTTCCTAGTTTTTTTTAAAAACTTATTCCTGCTAATTCCAATATCTGGGTCATCTGTTGCTCTGCTTCTAATGACTATCTTTTCTCTTTAATCATGGTAACATTCCCTGATTCTTTGAATATTTTTTTAATTGTTTTAATGCTGGGCATTTACATTAAAAATAATAGAAATTGGACTATGGTACTTTTTATTTTGTTTTGTGTTATTATTTTTCCTAGAGAGGTCACAGCCATTCCTCTCTCAGGGGCAAGTAGTATTAGAGAATGATTTTTCAGATTCTATTAAGAGTTTAGTTGAGTTTATGTGGCTTATAACCATAAATTGGCTGCATTCACCTGTGGTTTCAAATTGGATTTAGTGAGTCTCATTTTGCGTTTCAGCTCTTTTCTTTGATTGTGTCAGGATTTGAGCTGGGAGTAGTTTGAATTGCAACTGTAGGTGGTTTTGGTTCATATGTTGCTACGGGAAGCTGCATGAAGACTTTTTGGTTTTCACCCTCAGCTCCATTGCCTTTTCTTAGCAATATTCTCAAAAGGGCAGTGGGAGAATTATCAGGCCAAGATATTTACTGTTTTGTATTGGTAATTTTCTATCTTCCAATCTGTTATTACAATATTGACTGGTTTTACCACGTCTCTGCAAGGCTCTCTGTCTATGGCTGGACCACTTTTTTATTACCATATATTTTCACACTAGGTCCTTGAACTCAGGCTTGGCTGTCGCACTTTGATCATCCATAAAAGGATCGTTCTTCTCTGGAATTGAGTTCAAGACACTTCTGTGTCCACTCTTCAATGGCTTTTTTTAAAATACGAATTTTAGTATATCTAATTTCGTCTTGCTGCTACCATGGGAGAGATGTTCTTTCATGTAGTCCTTTGTCCTAAATGGAAGTGGAAATCCAATTGAACTTTTCTAAAAACATAAATCTCTAACTTTTACTAATGCCTTCAGTGTGAAATTTATAATTATTTTATAATGTTTATAGCTACATCAACATAGATTTTGCTCCATTCATTTGCCCATCTTGAAGTCCTCCTTATTTGTTATTGATATCATTAATCACTTTTATTTATTACATGAGAGTTGTGAGATGTTTTTTGAGAGTATGGGCTTTAGTATCGAGAAACTTCTGTTCGAGTGTAATACTATCATACACTTGTGATCTGACTCTGACCTCCTCTGAAAATAGTGATAATAATAGTAGTTTCTTCCTTTAGTTGTTACGATAATTAACATGAGGCTTGTATTTGCCTGATGCATAGTAAGCACTCAAGAATAAATAGTATTATGGTTCAACATTATTGTAAATGTCTTTTATTTTCTCACACTTGTCACTCTATCACCCCTCTTTTTTTCTTTCAAATTATCTAATTAGAATTTAGATAATTCCTAGTTCTTGTTCTAGTTTTAGTGGGCCATCTGCTGTTAAAACCAGAACTTCTTTGCATATTAAAGTGCCACCAACTCAACCATTCCTAAATCAGCATGATAAACAGACAATACTGAAGAAAGGCAACTAAGGAAATAGTTGCAATGTTTAAAAAATTTTACACATAGCTACATTTTAAATTTAATTCTCCATCACAACTCTTGTTTAATGAACTGCATGATGATTTAATAAATGAATTAATCAACTCTTCAGAGAGCATAATCAACAATTAATAATTTTAGCTGATTATTTTAGAAACAAATGTATTCAAACTTCTACATTTTGCTAAGGCAAATGCATTGAACTGGCATTGTTATTTATTTATAAATTGGAAAAAACAATATGACAATGATTATATTTGTGAAATAAGGCAATGAGGTGTAACTTTCATAATGCTTTGTTCTGAACTGCTAAATGCGTTGCTTAAAATAAGCTATGGAATTTATTTTTGATATTTGTTTGTTATATATCCACATCGTACCTTCACAAAAAGTTAACTCTGTTTTTATAAACAATGAATATAAAGGAAGATATTTTAATTATTTCATTAATGTTGATATATATATATATTTGCATATACTGGTTATTGAATTTTTAGACATGTAGAGAATAATAATAAATTCTAGTTATTAAATCATAAAATGTTAAAATTGAAATTGACCTAGCCAGAATGCCAGAATATTGTAAATGGACAATACAAGTAATATATTAACACAAATATACAATTAGAGAGAAGTGCTTACAGTTTTATGTATAGTGTATGCATGTGTTTGTGTATACAGAGTGAAGGAGAGAAAGTCTTCACACTTCTGTTTGACAAAAGTCACACAAGCATAGAACAGTAGAAATGTGACTTAGTACAACAGTCCCCAACTTTTTTAAACAGGGACCAGTTTCATGGATGACAATTTTTCCATGGACCAGGGCTGGGGCAGGGGGATGGTTTCAGGACGATTTGAGCACATTTCATTTATTGTACACTCAAACCTCTCTGCTAATGATACTCTGTATTTGCAGATGCTCCCCAGAGCTACTGTCACCGCCTCAGCTCCACCTCAGATCATCAGGCTTTAGATTCTCATAAGGAGCCCCAACCTAGATCCCTGACGTGCATTTATGGTAGAATTCATGCTCCTATGATAATCTAATACCACTGTTGATCTGACAGGAGGCAGAGCTTATGCAGTGATGTGAGCAGTGGGGAGCGGCTGTAAATACAGATGAAGCTTCCCTTGCTCACCTGCCACTCACCTCCTGCTGTGTAGCCTGGTTCCTAACAGGCCACAGTACCAGTCCATGGCCTAGAGTTTGGGGACTGCAGACTTAATAGGAACATGTGTTAAAAGACACTTGGATTTCAAGTAATAGCAAATGCAATAGCTGTCTAGAATGAGATGTTATAATCAAATAATGACCATCAAATTTGTACCAGTGAGTGAATAATGGCACCTAAAGAATGGTGAGTGTTAATCCTGTTTAAATGGAAGCATACACTGCCTTTAATCAAGGAAATTTCTCTTTAGAACAAATATGGAAGATAATGGTGTGCGCCAAAATGAGGGTATGGGATATTTTAAGAACTATAAGCTGTTTTATATAGCACACTGTTTTTTTAAAAAAACACTTTAGTTCCTTACAACTTCTTTGCTCACTTCTCACATTTGTGCTTTTAGTCTGTAATGAGTTCAAGGGATTTGGGGGCTGACCACAGGAAATGATATGACCATGAGGTAGCAGTAATGCTATATCAACTTATTTCTACCATGCTTGGGGTTTTCATGAACTCCTGTGCTAGGAATTACCAGCATAGAGTCCTACGACCAGCCAAGTATAAAATTTGCAGTTATGTATTCCTAGCTTGACTAGTGCCATTACTAATGGCTTACAACTGAGTCAACTCTCTGGCTCCCTCTCCCATCTTTCTGTTTTCATCATGTGCTGTTTGTTTACTTTCTATATATCCTGGAAGCAAACCAGGAAGCCTGTGTTACCAGCAGATTAGAAGAAGATCCATAAACTGTGCTTTCTGGGTTCCTGTCACCTCTCTGGAATATTCCTCCCCTGACAGATAAGGATCCTTGGCTGGATGGAACCAGCTTAACACTGTTAGTTCTTTGGACCTTACTTTAGGCTGTCTGGGAAAGCCACCCTCAGGAAGGTAAGAGGTATCCCCTTGCACCTGCCTGATTATTCAAAGCATTCTTCCCACAGTGGGTTGTCATACCTGCTCAACTTTCAGAGCGGTAGGGAGTTTTCAAATATAATTGCTATGTCAAATTTAACATCCCAGCCATGATCAAATGGCTCTCTGGTGGGTCTGAAACTTGGGTTTGAGTCGATGGGATGGATTTTTCTAGTAAGCCTGTTTTACACCCCGCCATTGTGGGGATCAGAAGTAGTTAGATCCCTGTGAATGATACCCTGTAATGATACCCTCTTTTTCATTGTTTCCCTGTCAGCACCAGTGAGGCAAAGGCAATGAACCTATTAACAAGGACTGAACCACAACCATGCAGAGCTCCAACAGACTGCATCTGCCTCTGGCAGAAACCTGGCTGCAGTCCTAGATTAGAGGTGACATAACTCTGAGACCAGCAACCCTTCTCAAAGTCATTATGCAAGGCCCGGCTCCTTCTTTCTTGGCTTGCACCAGCTCAGATGATTCACAGACACTCATTCAAAACCTCAGGGGAACCGGTCTGACCTAGGGTGGCATCTGTGTCATCTGAGCAGAGGACATCTATGGCATTCGTACCCGCATTCGTTTTCTAGTGCTGCCTTAATAAAGTACCACAGACCGGGTGGCTTAAGCAGTAGAAATTTATTTTCTCACATTTCTGGAGGCTAAAAGCCCAAGATCAAGGTGTTGACAGGGGTGGTTTCTTCTAAGACCTCTCTCCTTGGCTTACAGATTTCTGTCTTTCCCCTGTGTCCTCACATCACCTTCCCTTTGTACAAGTTTATGCCCAAATTTCCTCTTGTTATAAGGATACCAGTCATATTGGATGGAGGCCCACACTAATGACCTCATTTCCACTTAATGACCTCTGTAAAGACCCTGTCTCCAAATGCAGTCACATTCCCAGGTACTGGGGGTTAGGACTTCAGCATGCAAACTTTGAGAGGAGACAACTCAGCATATAACAGGAGCATTTCTGACAAATTATATTAACTCAGATTGATTTTCTTCCCTGAGAAAATCCTGACCTGACCCTTATCAGGAAACGTAAATATCCATTCTTGCTCCCAGTAAGCCCACCTATGGGAAGGCATTTGTGCATAGGTTTGAAGCACTGATTTTGAACCTATTGTCTAAGTCGGTGCCACATACATGTAGAAGCATGTTTGAAATTGACCTCTCCAACACAGCACACCATGCCCTTCAGGGTGTCAGGGAAAACTCACTCTTTCCCTGATTCATTGAAAGATCAACTCAAAATTAAGGTAGATTAGTAAGAAAAAGGTTTAAGGTTTATTTACCATGCACATGGGGAGAATCACAGAGTGATTACCCAATATCCCAATGAAGTTCAGACGTTTTTATACCTGTATTATTTTTTGTTGGGGGGAGCAGATTAACAGTAATAAATGGTTGCTAGGGAGAATGAATGAATAGGGGAAACTGATTTGTAAATTAACCTGCGAGACAGGTATTATGTTTTAAATGATTTGGGCAAGGTCTGGTTGCATTTTTGAACTTCTTTCCTGCAATAAATTGAGTTAACAGGGAGACAAAGGATAGCCCGTTGTTCTTTTGGTTTATGCAGATAGAGGGCAAGTCTCTTCCGAGGGTCTGTTAATCTCTAAGGACCTTAATTCAAAATATTCTTTATCCCACAGAGTCATATTTTGGAGTGAAATTTTGTGAGGTCTTTCGCTCTAAATTGAGTCAGTTGCCCATCAGCTAATTCATTGTAAACTCGTGTACATGTCTGTTCTGCCTTCATGGCTTGCAACCTCCCAGATAGCTGTCCAGCACTGTGAACAAAAGGGACTCTCAGAGCTCTCCTCAGTTGGAATGCTTTCCTTAAAACCTCAGGTGACCTTATATGTATTAAAAATTTTATTTTAGAGAAAACATCTATTACTTGCATTGCAATAAAAGCCATTCAGTATTTTTTTTTAAGTCTAGGCAATAAGGATATGAGAATATGCACAGAAATTTAAGAAGAAGACTAAGCAAGATTAACAGCTGCACAATATACCAAGGTAACTACTTAATTCATGAAGTAGTTACATGAATGCTACTGTTTCTTGTAAGTTTCCTCCTCAAGATGGGAACTAACACACATGGGGCTGGCCTGAGGCTTGGATGTGGGAGAAAGTAACTGTTATATCCCAGTGTAGAGAAGATGTGGAGATAAACAATAAGCAATTTTTGCCTGAAAATCTTGAGTAAGTGATCAAACTGCATGCATGCAATGTACCGGGGAGATCTTTGGCCTTCCACTTCAATCTTCCACACTCTGCTCATTCTGCACCTTCTTGGCACCCTTCACTGAGTGAAGAGAGACAGGGACTTGGTGGCCCTGCCACGGTCTACCCTTTTTTCCCCTCCCTCTCCTTAGGAGGCCTAGCAATGAGCTGTATCAGCGGGACTGAGATCCTGCAGAAGGCTTTTAACTAACAACTGAGCTGGTTTGTAGTTAAACTTCCTCCCTTCAAAGAGGCTTCTTTATCACAGAAGAAAGTTATTAACTAATCTGGTGTCCTCTCTCCTTTCCCAGCTTCCCTCTAATTGTATAAAATGGCATGGGCCAGGTCTTTCCTTTGGATCAGGACCCATGATCTGTCCAGATGTGCCCAGCTGTCTCTAGTTATAGACATAATCTAGTTTTATTATCACAATAATCCAAAAATTCTGATTATAGCACATTACTAATTTTCATATATAATTTTTTAAAAAAACCCTAATATTATACCTAATACTGTGGTAGCTTGCTTCTCAGTATTTTGATAGGAGTGTGTATATAACATAAAACCACTTACTTTAAATTATCCACTCCTGTTTGGTTGGCTCACATAAGTGAACTTTATGATCTAACTCTTTGTGAAAGCATTGTGGTCATTATGTGTTTTAGGATAATAAGTAATGACAGTGATATCTTGCAAAAAGTATCAATAACATATTTACATTTGGGGGAAAAGAAATATAATGAATTTGGAAAATGAAAAAAAAAAGAGCAAGCATTTAAGAGTCTCTGAAAGCAGATCTTAACAAATCTAATAATATGTAATATGCTATGTGAGTTTCAAGTTCTAAAGTTTTGGTGCTAAACATCTGGAGCATTTTCATAGAAGCCCATTTTTCTTTCAGCTTTCTACCATCCTGAGAATAATGTAAATGAACTAATAACTCCCACAGATCAAATGGCTATGCATATGGTTGGACAAGATGGTTATACAAATAAACCTGACATGAATAAGTCTGTCGTCAACTCAGGGTAAGTGAACATCTGCCAATCGTGTAATATGTTAATATAACACATTTACAATGACTGGCTCACTCAGAACACTGGCAAAAAATTATAGAGCATTTAAACCCCAGGCAACTGATACTAATTTATCTAACAATGGCAATTAACCACTGTAGTATTTTCTACTTCTGTACTTCTTATTAATATTTGCCACGGGTTTACCATAAGCCTTCTACTGAGTAATGTGGGTTGGGTCATTTCTTTCAGGACATATATATATAAGATACAGCACCTCTTTTCCATAAATTTTACAATCTTGTTTAAATAAGAGATAGATATACAGAAGAATTGGGCATACTTATACAAGAAATATACACAAAAATAGAGGTGGATGTCTTTTTTTTTTAAGAGTAGCTCCACTGATAATTGAAATGGGGCTAGAAAATCTAAAATTGAGTTTTGAAGAATTGAAGGAATAGGTTGCAAAAGATGAAAAAAAGGTCATCTCTTTGGGATGTTGGTGACTGTAGGACAAAAGCCTGGTTAAATAATACCAATTAGGAAATAAATAAAGTTGTGAAAAAGCAATGAAAGTCTGTGAAACAGGACAGCCAGAAGATCAGGTTTAGAAATCTTAATGTGATAGAATAGCAAGGGGGAGACAATGATGACTTCTTAAAATTCTGGTTATGACATGGTGAGTTGCCAATGCAACATTGGCTTACCCAATCTAAACATTTACCTCTAATAAAAAGAACAAGGCATTAGTAAACCTCTATGATGTTTCATAAAAGATAACTTCATGGAAAGTATTCATTCCTTCACTATTAAGTACCCAGTATGTGTAAAATACCACATTATGCACTGGGATTAATGTACATATGACAAAGACATGGATCTTGACATAAGCTTTAAATCTCCAAGAGTATTAAGACCAGCATGCAAATATCTATAATAAAAGTATACTGTGTTAAGGCTCATAAAAGTAATAAATGCTCTAGGAGTGAAATTATGGAGAGATCAATGTAAGTAGAGGGCAAGATAGCTCTCTATGTTACTAAGACACAGAACAAAGGAAATTCTGCCATTGGTTTCATATTACGGTAAGATATAAAAGGGACTTAGAAACCTGGATCCAGTATTCATTCTTTGTGTGACTTCACATAAGTTGCTTAATATTTTAGATATAAGTTTCCCTATCTGTAAAATAATGTTAATAATATAATGTCTTTACTACGTGAGTAAACACATAGGTCATATACATCACTTACTCAGGGAACAGCACTGGGTAAGCCGCCATTAACGTTGGATTTTTCAGATGCTGTCACTGTATGTAGGAACCAAACAAGGAAAATAAGATTGCTTTTTCTACTTATTTAATCAATTCTCAAGTGAAAAATTTGAATTAGCATAAAAGTTATTTCCACAGAGCAATTTGAATCCTAAACCTCAATGATATTAAACAGTTTTCTGTTCAATGATTACATTCAGAAATTACAATATCATAAGCTTTATGTCCCCATCCTGGTATTTACCAGGACCAGAGGTATTTATTGCTTAGGGTGGGTACTACATCAATCTTTTTTGAATGGTTTAATTTGCAAAAGTAAAATACAAGATAAGATAGAGGAAAATCTTAGTTACATATATGGAGGGCCAGGGACCAAATATTCATGACTGTAGGTTTACCAGCACTGAGACTTTTTTCATTAGATAAATTAGACAAACTCTTTGCATTGGTATATGTGTGCCCAATGGGGCTCCCAAATTAAAACTCAGTGTGATTGGGGTTACTTGATAAAGAGAAGTTATATAAAAGCTAAAAGAAGAAGTAAAGTCTTCTGGCATTATATTAATTTGGCCTTTTCTAAAAAGCTTATAAATATCCATCTTTTGAAGACCATCGTGAGAAATGCATTTTTAAGGTCGACTCCAGAAAGCAAAACAGAAAGGTCATAAACAGCAGTTATACTAGATGAACTCTACCATACAGCAATATTATAATACTTGTCCAAGAAAAAAAAAAAAAAACATAAAAAAGACATTGTTCTTAATCATTGATGTGGAGAATCTAAGAAAAAAAAAGTCTTACATATTTTAATGTATAAGCATTTGAAAGTGAATTTTTTCCCTAGAAATTTCTGGATCTAAACATTCAGTTTTAATTTTTGAAAATACACATTAGTAATCATTGAAAAGAAATGTTGAAGATGAGTCTTAACCATCTGTTTAAGGATAGTACCAAGGCGTCTTCCCTCTTTCTCTCCTCCTGAAAGATAGATAGATTTGTTATTCTTTCCAACACATCTGTCCTCTATCGTTGTATAAAATTCTACTTCTGGTGGCTGAGTGGCCTTTCCTATAGGCTAAGAGAGTATAAGAGTGTGCGAGTTGGCCAGACTACCCTTTTGCAAACATACGGCTATGATGAATGCCACTACTTTCACAACTTCTACCAAATCTGGCTTCATCACCTCCTCAGTGGTCTTGATGCCTAATGGCCAAAACCCTGCTTTAGAAAAAATCTCCAGGAGAATGAAAAATGCCAAAGAAATGAGTCACAGGAAGACTCAATAGATTCTGTTTTACTACAAATCATTTATTTGGGAAGAAGGATATTTTATGCTCCAACAGTGCTTCCTATCACTTGATGAAAAAATATTTTCCTCTAAAACCTGGCAGCCTTTGTTTCCTTATCTAATCAGTATTCATGGCACCAGTTCCACAAAAAATTGAATTGATTTTGGTGACCACATTCAAGTCACTCTGCCAATTTTCCTTTGTTGCTGAAGCCTGCGGTATCTATGCACCCATGTCTTTCACCATGAATCAGGCGGTCTTTGTTCCTTTGTAAGCTTTTCAGCATTGGCTATGCCATTGTGACCAGAGTCACATGAATCGGCCTGAACTTTTATCTTCAGAGACTTTGATAAAGTTAATCTCTTATACAAACTGGACGTGAGCCAGTATTTATAAGTCTCTACAGCAGAACAGCCTGTTATGACAAAGCACACAGCAATATTTTCAGCCAGTTGATCACAAAGCATATGGATATTTTCCCCTTCTTGGGAGAATTTTACAAGGATAGAAAAGTGTTCATCTGGAACATTTTATGTTTGGGCCATAATGCTCCTTTCAATATCTTAGAGTTTTAGTTGCGGCAATCAATATCATTGTATATTCCCAAACTCAGTAATATTGAGACAGTATCTTTATGTGCTATACTTCAGGTACTGCATTATGTACTAGAAATATAAAGAGTATTCGGATGCAGGAAAAAATTCATGATTTCAAAATTTCCTAATAAGTTTGGTTATATAGCCAGTAATAAGTTTATAGGGTTTAAGGATTTGCCTCTAAATTCTTTTTCAATTGTGTTTATCATATGCAGCCACATTATGCTCATTTTCTTGTCACTAACTGGAGTCTAATGCTGGTTTTTTAATCTAGAAAAAATATATTGTTCTTTTTTCTGTATTTCTCTAACATTATTATCTTTCATGCTAAGAAACTCAAATTTTCAGACATCCAATACTTCAAATAGATTTACTAAACATAGCAATTAATGACATCCTTTGTTCTTGATGATTAATTCCACTCTATTCAATATACCTAGTTCACAGGTGGAAAGGATAGTCGTCATGATGTTTAGAGGTGCCTCTAGAAACTATATCTTTACTTGATTGCTAGGGGAAAAAATGCTCATGGTGTATGTCCTAATGTTTTTATGTGTTAAATCATTAGTGAAATCAACAGAATGATGGAGTTAAAATGGTGAATGTTAAGAACTTTTTTAGGTTGAATGAGCAGATGACAAAGTGTGAAATATTGAAAAGTTAGTTCTGCATATATTTTTATGCAGTTTATAGTTTTTGAAAAGTCCTTTAGCTAATACAACTAAGAGCCAATATTTAACATTTTAATTGACTCTGGAGACACAGCACTATGTAGTGAAAGTTCTATATTTGTAGTTGTCTGTGGATCTATTTTATCTTCAATTTTGTTATGAAATACACATTTGCTTTCCTTATATTTATAATGTCACACTTGGGGAAATAATTATAAAATATTAGCATTATATTTCAAATCCTGGCAAAACAAAATTATCTGAGGTGTGTGAATTAATACGCTTTCATTATAAAATGTTCAGTCTTCATGAAAATCAGTTTGAGTTTTTTAATAATAATTACATGGCCATGGTTTGCACCAATAGTTTTCACCTACTTTTTCTTACTTGCATTGTTGGTTAGGAGGGGGTAGGCTAAGACATCTGGAAAAATCAGTAAATGATTATCCATAGTCCTATCTTAGTCTGTTTCTATTGTTATAAAGGAACATCTGAGGTTGGGGTAATTTGTTAAAAAAAAAGGGGGGGGTATTTGGTTCATGGTTCTGCAGGCTGTACAAGAAGCATGGCACCTGCACCTGCTTCTGGTGAGGGCTTCATGCTGCATCCACTCGTGGCAGAAACGGAAGGGGAGCAGGCATGTGTGTGGAGATGGTGGGAAAGAAAGTGAGAGAGAGAGGAGCAGGTGGTATAATCCTAGTTTATAAAAGTGATGTCTGTCTTCCACAGCTGAAAGCTTTATAGTGGAGAAAGGAGAGTACTGCAAGACTCTGGATTTCAATTTATTTTTCTTGCCATTTACAGTGTGTTTTAACCTCATGGAATCTCGTCTCTAAAGGTCATGGAATTTTCAAAGGTCTATTGAAAAGAATAGATAACGGGACATGTTTGAAAGCATTTTTAAAGACTAGGAAGTATTAATATATCTACACCTTTTAGTAAGTATATTTGGTTATGGTTTTAAGAATATGATTTATTATTCTGTGTTCACTCAATTAAAAAAAAACCCTGGATGAATAATATCATTGGATGTGGTTTCTTGATCGTGTGTAACTTTTAATTTTCTAATATGCATTAATCTTTGGACTAATAGAAAACAGAGTTCCTTGAATGTGTTGCAGGCACTAAAAGTGCAAAGTCAGACTCTAATGAAAACACTATGGTTATCTAGGCCGTTTTTCTATCTTAAAAAAAAATAATTTCTGACTTATGCATGTTGACTTCAACATTGTGTTTAATTTTGGAATTATGGTATTTTTCAAAAATACCATTGGATAAAGCAGCTTGATAGGCATAGCTAAAACATTCCTAATGATACTTGGATTAAGACTCTTTGACATTAGTCAATCAACATCTACATATAGGGCTTAATCTTATGCCTGAATTCATCTCAGTATCCTCTGTGGTCCTGTAGTTAGTTGGTCCCAGCTCACTGCAACCTTGGTAAAAAGTAAAGAATTACATTTTAAATATAACTCTCACTGGTCAAATCCGAGAATTGAAAAACTATCTTTAAATTTTAGTATCAGTGAACTTTCATGGTGAGGGAGAGAGAAAAGTCAATCTAGGGCCATGATGATGTACCTCACTATACAAGGCGTAAGCACATGACTGGTTTTGATGTGTAGAAAAGCTTAAGTTTCCAGTACACAATTTGGCTTAGCCAGGCTCATTAGCCATGGGGTATCTTTTGTATAAGTAAGGAAATTGAAGTAACTATTCCAGCATGCTAGATCAAATCGGCAAAAAAAAAAAAGGAAAAAAAAAAAGAAAACACAATAAAACCACCCAGGCTTGTATTTCCTATCAATCTTTCTCCCAACATTCCTTGCTATTCCTAAAAAATTAGAAAGCTGGCAGATGATCAATAATACAGGAAAGATCATACCGAATATTCAAAATGTGTAAAGCTATGATTCCAGGAGGTATATCCCAGCCTTTTTCATTATTGGCAAATTTACCACCAGATGCTAATAGCAGATTGGCTTGTAAAGTTAATGAAACTGAGCAGCTTCCCTGTGTCATTTTGCAGCAATGCCACAGAAATACGCTCTCTTAGCCAGCCTGACATACAATTGATTAAATTCAATCTTTTTTGTCCCATTTCTTTAGCTCTGGCTAAAAGGAAAAGAAAAATAGAGGATCTCCCTGAGGGGTAAAGAATTGGCGGTTGAAGGATTCTTTTTTTCCCCCTCTCTGTGAGAACAAGTCTATATATCACTTTAGCCCCCCTGGGAGGGAAGATGTTTTAGGTAGATTAACCGTTAAATAAATATTTAATACTGAGCAGAATCTCATTAATCTGTTATTCAATAAAACCTAGTCAAAAAGTGTGAAGTAAAAATGACATCCTTTATTGCATTATTTGAATTTTATCATGTTGCAGTCTTCAACATACTTGCAAGGCATGATTAAAATGTGGACAAAACAAATAAATTGGTTCTCACAAAAATCTCTTTCAGTTGTATTAATATATTTTCTCTTGGAAAAAGTTTTCTTCCTCCGGGTCAGGGGACACACTAATAAATTGATCATCACATGTTATGTTTAACATACTACACTATTTGTATTATTTATAGCATTAACAAGTTGAAGCTGCTAAAATTTAAATATTCATCCCTGACTTTAATTTGAACTTAAGACACATTTATCCAATTGCCTATAGAAGCTTTCCATTTAATGCCAATTTCAAATTTATTCCATCTAAAAGGTAGTTTCATTTTGGGCACCCAAGTCTTCCTACCAATAGGAGTCATTCTTCATTGCTCTCTTTCTCTCTGTATTCACGTCCAAATCCACCAAGAAGCCAGCCCTATATGCTACACTTCTAAAATACATTCCTAATCCAACTGCTTGACAGCTATCTTATTATTCCAATCTACTCTCATCTATCACACAGATAATGGGTGCATCTTTCACTGACTGGTGCAGTCCTGCATCCATTTTTTGTTTTTTTCTGAGCTTGCTCTGTGATCCAGGCTAGAGTGCAGTGGTCCAATCATAGATCACTGAAACCTTGAATTCCTGGGCTCGAATGATCCTCCTGTCTCAGCCTCTCGAGTAAGCTGGGACTACAGGCATGCACCACCACACTTGGCTAATTTATTTTTAGAGTTTTTATAGAAGTATGGACTTGCTATGCTGCCCAGGCTGGCTCAAACACATGACCTCAAGTGATCCTTTCACCTTGGCCTCCCAAAACGCTGGGATTACAGGAGTGAGCCACTGTGCCCAGCTTGCCTGCATTTTTTATCTAATACAGTCCATTCCTCACAAGACAGGTAGAGTGATAGTTTTAAATCATGAGTTCATTCATGCCATTCACATGATCAAAACTCTCCATTGGTTTCTTACCACACTTAGAAAAAAGAATACATACTTCTCCCAAGGACCTCCAAGGTTACTTGAGCTGCCTAAATTTCCAAACACATTTCCCACTATTTCTCTTGTAAATATGCTCCAAATCATTGACTTTCACTCTTCGTTGAACAGGGCTGCAGGTTTCTTATTTATTTCCAAGGCACAAGGTTGTACAGGCATTGGGCAAGTAGTCCCATTCCAAAAGGCAGAAAGAGGCCAAAAGGAAGGGGTAACAGATCCCACGCAACACAGAGACCTCCAAAACAATCTTCCTTGACTTCATGTCTGGCATCAGAGCATATGGATGTGCAGGGTGTGCTCATGAGGCCTTGAGCAGCCCCACTCTCATGACTTTGCTGGACACAGCCCCCACGGGTGCTCTCAGGACTTGGAGTGGAAAGCCTGCAGCTATTCCAGGCTGACGTTGCATACTGCAGGTGGCAATTGGGGTTCTCTGCAACCTCCCTGTTCCCACAGCTCCACTAGGCATTGCCCCAGTGCGGACTCTCTATTGGCTCAGGCCCTGAAGCAGGTTTCTGCCTGGGCTCCCAGGCTTTCCCATACGTGCTCTGAAATCTAGATGGGAGCCGTCAAGCTTCCACCACCATTGAATTCTGGGTGCCTGCGAACTTAATATCACGTGGTTACTGCCAAGGCTTACAGCTTTCACCCTCCAGGGAGGAGGCCTGAGCAGCACCTGGGGCCATTTGAGCCACAGTTGGAGCCAGAGCAGCCTGGGTGCTGGGGCCAGTGTCCTGCTACGGCACAGAACAGCAGCACCCTGGGCCCATCCTCTGAAACCATGCTGTCCACCTGGGCTTCTGGGCCTGTAATGGTGGGTGCTGCCCTGAAGATTTCTAAAAAGCCTCTAGTCCTTTGCTCATTGTCTTGACTATTAGCACCTGCTCCCTTCCACCCCCGCTAATCTCTTTAGCAAAGTGTCTCTCAGCTGCACCCTTGGATTCCATCTCTGCAAATACTCTTTCCTTCTCTACCACATTACTGGGCTAGGGATTTTCCAAATTTTTATGGTCTGCCTTTCTTTCAATTATAATTATAAATTCCACATTTAGGTCATTCCTTGGCTTCTGTAATTCAGGTAGCTCAATGTCAGCAGTTAAAAGTAACTATACCACTTCTTCAATGCTTTGATGCTTAGAAATTTCTTCTGCCAAATACCTTAGGTCATCAATCTGAAGTTTGGCCTTTCAGAAAGCTCTAGGGCATGGACACAATGCAGCCGAGTTCTTTGCTAAGGCAAAGCAAGGGTGATCTTTGCTCCATCTCTGAATAATTTCATCATTTCCATCTGGGATCTCACCAGCATGGCCTTTACTGTCTATATGCCTATCAAGGTTTTGGTCATAACCACTTAACCAATCTCTTGTAAGGTCCAAATTTTCCCTCATCTTTCTGTCTTCTCCTGAGCCCTCCAACTGGTCCAAGCTCTTTCTGTTACCTGGTTCCAGAGCTTCTTCCACATTTTCAGATATCTTTAGAGCAACACTCCACCCTTCAGTACCAACTGTCTGTCTTAGTCCATTTTGTATTGCTACCAATATAACTGAGTAATTTATAATGAAAAGAGGGCTTTTTGGCTAATAGCTCTATAGGCTGTACAAGAATCATGGTGCCGGCTTCTTCTCAGCTCCTGCTGAGGGACTTGGGCTGCTTCCACTAATTACAGAAGGTGAAGGGGAGCTAGCATGTGCAGAGATCAGCTGGTAATAGAAGAAATGAGAGAGATGGGGAGGTGCCAGGCTCTTTGTAATTGCCAGCTCTTGAAGGAACTAACAGAATGAACACTCAGTCACCACCACCCCCTCCTTAGGGGAGGCAATTATCTATTCATGAAGGATCCACCTCTAGGACCCAAACACTCCCCATTAGGTCTGGGATGAAATTTGAACATGAGGTTTAAGGGAACAACTGTCCACACCATAGCCTCTTGTGCATTGGTTAAAACTTAGTAAACATACAATAAATTTTAAATACACAAACGCATGAGTGACGATGTTGGGTATATTGTGGAAGAAGGTAAATGTCAGGACGAGGTGAGGGCATTTTGTCCTTTCTGGTTTTAGGTCATGATAACTATGGATTGCAAAATTCAGCGATGTTATGAGACCAGGCTCGATGTCTGAGTAGGGCCTTGCCAGGCAGGCTTAGATGCTTGCCAGATAGACGGGGAAAGGAGAATGGCATTCCTGGCATAGGAAACAGCCTGTGCCAAGGTACAGAGTTAAGAAACAATACAGAATGTCAGGGAATTCTAAGTAGTTTGTATTGCTGGGGTGTAAATGGTGGGGTTGATTGTGTGGAAGATGATTTGGAGAGGTAGGCAGGAGCATAGTAGAAGCAACAGCATTTTAGGCAGAAAGCCTTGTAATTTGAAGCCTTAAAAGCCTGTAGCATCTGAGCAGCCAGTTTGTCTTTATAGAGATTTCTACATGAATAGGGGACGACCTGCCAAGACAAGCATGGAACCCAACCAGAGGGCAAAGCTGGGCAAAGTCAGCCAGGCCCCATCCCAGCCTGAGGGCTGTCCTCTAGCTAGTCGCAGATAGAAGACCTAATGAACTCGCAGTAAGGAAACTTTGGCAGTAAGCAAGAGAACAACGAGGTGGCATATATTTTGTCACTAGTTAGACATATTTTTATCTAATTTATCTGTTCAGGAAGCAGATATACAATTCAAACATTGAATCATTTTAGTTCCTTGTAATTCCATGGTTGCCACATACCAGAGGTACATAATAATATGAAATGTTGTAAAATTGTGTTAAACAAAACACATGCAAGAAAAGCCTGAAATGAGACAGTCCTGACCAGCTCTTCGTCACAATCTATACTTGGGGTGAATCTGCCAGCCATCAGTGAGTTCACTTGGAAAAATTGTTCATTGAGCTGCAACATTAAGTTAGATACTAAATACCCAGAGGTAAGAAGGGCATAGATCTTGACCTTGAAGATACTATTGAGCTTAGAGATGCTGACCATCTAAGTGGCTTCATGGTACTGTCACTGAGTAGCTATCACCTGGAAAGAAGATTCATAGTGGTTTACGCAGTGAGTGGGATTGAAAACAAAGACCTATGTTATAGAATGGGACCTGGAATGAATCTTTAAAATATAAAGATGAATTATTATTATTATTAAGGACACAAGGAAACAAAAAATAAGGTAACATATCTCCATGTACACTGAGATTTTTAACATATTCATATTACAAGTTTGTCAATTCTTTCAAATTGATGAGTAGATTGGGTTTAATTGCATTTAAAATGACACCAGAGAATAGGAAATAAGAGACATTTGACAACTATTTATAAATATGGACACATAAAAATAGCCAATATAATCTTGAAATACAAAGGTAGAGAACTTATACTAACAAAAACCTTTACTTACTACAAAGCTATACTAACTAGTACAATGTTCATAGGCAAATAGACCAACAGAATATAATGGAGAGTTCAACAACAGTTCCGCACACATTTTAACATTTGATTTGTGAAAAATGTGCAGTGTTAAAAAGGGAAAGAACTGCTTTTATAAAATGGTGCGGTATCAATTAAATATCTATATGGAAAAAATACAACACACAATTTACCTTGATCCTTATCACATCACACACAAAAATCAGTTTTAGGTGAGTTTCAGTGTTGGTGAAGATGTGGAATAAACATTATTTGTGGAATAAAACTGTTAAATCATTTTAGAAAATTGTTTGGCAATATTTAGTAAAGCTGAACATATGCCTAACCTATGATTCAGCAATACTACTCTTGAGTCAAACCCAGGAGAAATGTGCACACGTGCATACAGTGAACAAATATGTTCACAGCAGCATCATCAAAATAGCTCCAAACTGAAAGCCATTGAGTAGTCCACCAACATTAGAAAGGATAAGTAAATTCTAGTATAACCGTAAAATAAAATATTATGTCACAATGAAAGTGAACAAAAATGTGTTCATAAAGTAATATGGATGGATCTCAAATATAAAAAGTTCAATTTAAAAAGTCCACTAATTAAAGGCTGCATACTGTGTAGCATTATTCTCACTTTACTGAAGATATTAAGCTGAAGAAATGTGACACACATACAATGTTTATATTTTCTAAGAATAAGCATGTTGTCATAATTGGGGATTCAGTATTCAGCAATAAATAGTTGGAATCAAATCCATGCAAATTTCTATTTTTATTTTTATCTCCTAAGCCTAAAATATTAATTAATCACTATAAATCCTCCCCAAAGAGAGAGAGAAATAATCATATATACAAAATTATATACAATAATACTTATATATGTCATATATTATATATATAATTATAAAATAGTAAAAATATATATCCATGCAATTCTCTTACACTTCTGATACTAGGTATAATTACAACCAAAAAAACAAGTTCTCCTTCATAATAAAATAATTACTAACAAATACTGAATAATGAACTTTGCTTACAGTTGTATATGAATATATGAAATAATAATTTTTAGAAATATTTAAGAGATTATTACATGGATATACATAATGCTTTACTTAATGGATAGGAGAGATATTTTAAATGTTTCAATACTCACATATTCCTTTACATATTTATCACAATCCCTATTAAATTTGACATAAGATTTTAGAGAATTATCATTGATTTAATGAATCACAATGGGTGGACGATATGAGACTATAAACTATAAAAAACAAATATGATGGTAGAGTATCCCATATATCAGAATATGTTTTTAGAATACATATATAAAATGAAGTCAGTGTTGCTGTCATACAATAAGGCATATTGGTGTATATAAAAACATTCAAATAATGATAAAGAGATAAATTTTTAGATGAAAGAATCAGTTTGATGTATAAGATAAAAGAAAATCTGAAAATAAGCATGAACGAAGGCTTTCAATGACTTTGATATGTGAAAAGTATAATAAAATAACCAACTACTGTGTTTCCCCCAAATTAAGACCTACCCATAAAATAAGCCCTAAGCAGGATTTCTAAGCTTTTGCACAATAGAAGCCCTACCCCGAGAATAAGCCCTAGTGATGGGCGTGGCTGCGCAGTGTATCTGTACAACTCATGCATTTCATTTCCGAGAGGTAAAGAAGACAAGCAGCCCTTCTCATCTGCCCCATGGTGACAGCTACTATCCCAGAGGTGACCGGAAAGGTGGGGGCAGCCCCACCAACAAGGTCGGCTCCCCCTGTCAGGTCCCGGCCATCCTGTGCGTGCTGCAAGCTGAGGCTTTGGGGGGAAGATAACACATCCCCTGAAAATAATCCCTAGGGTGTCTTTTTGAGGAAAAATAAATATAAGACCCTGTCTTATTTTTGGGGAAACAGGGTATTAAAGAATTGAAAGGGAATTATAGCTATCTAAAACTTCAGGATTTACAAAAATAAAATAGATGCGAATATAGAACTATTTCAGTTTCACAAAGAAAATTTGTATGTTTATACAAATTAATTTATAAATTAATTGATCTTCATAAAGAAAGAAAATCCTGTTTGTATAGTATTCCAGAAAAATGTATTCTTTAATAATATGCATTATTATATGGTAACATCAAGGAAATTCAAACCAATCCTATCATAGGATGCCTAAAGTAATTTCCAAGAAAAATCTAATATTTTTTGATATTTACATTTTTTATTTGCCTAATCCTGACCACACCCAATAGGGACTATTATGTGGTTTAATTTTGGTTAAAAAATAAAGTTTTCAAAATCTTATTTTTAATTAATTAAGGCAAACCGACACTGTGCAATGGGAAGTGATGAGCTAAGCTGGAAATCAAGATGATAAATTATATCTGTTTCTATGTAAGTCCTTTAATATATCTGACACTTGGTTTCCTAATGTATAATTAATAGAAATAGATGTTTGTTTTTTACTGGCTAAATACTGACAAGGTCTAGCGAAGACTCAGGTGACCTGGGTCCTTAGTTTGATAATAGTTAGCTGGGGAAATGTGAGCAAACTTGGAAGCCTCACAGGACATTCTTAGCCTCCGTGGACTTGGTTTGCTCTCCTGTGAAATAAGGCAGTTGCTTAAGATTCCTTCCAATTCTAATATTCCATGTCTCTATTTTGCTACTTCCGACAGATAATTTATGCTATAATCCCTTAAGTAGTTCTTTGATATTCCAGGATCAAAAAAACTATGAAAGCACAACACATCTTAAAACATTACCGTTTCTTAATGTCTTTCCTTCTCTTATCCTTTCCCCAAGTTTGTAGCCAAAGGCATTTTCTCATGAGGCAGTTTTATCCCTGTTGCACCGTATCAACCCAGAAACAAATCAGCCTTTTCCAAAACACATGCGTTACCTAGATCTTTTTCTTGCTTTGTCTTTTGTCAGGCAATTCAGTGATTTATGCCATATTTAAATATCAGGCGTTAAATTATTGACAAGTGAAATTGTCCAGAGAACACAGAGAAATTTTAATTTTCTCCATAGAGGTTGTTTCTATTCTTTGTTAATCCCTATATACTGTGTTAAACAAAAATTATGGGAGGCCATTGTCTTAGACCAAGCTGCTGCACTACTAGGCCATTAGGTGCCAACAGACCAGACCAAACCAGAATGGAGTCTCTTATGCTAAACATCACATAATCAAACTGAAACTTTAAGAAAGCAGAGAGACCCCAAAACAGACCCATTTTTCCTAAAAACAGGAGTTCCCAATTTATGAAGTCAGCATAATAAGGAAGTCCCCTCTGCTTTAAATGCCACCCCCAAAGTAACCCGAAGTCAGCTGGTGTTACCCAATTGGATTATTTTATATTATTGTTTCCTTGCTCTCGCCTCATAAAACCCACTGTTCTGCCATTTCCTAGAGTAACCGTTCATATTTTGTAGAATGGAGGCTGTCCATATTCACGAATCTTGAATAAAAGTCAATTAGATCTATAACTAAATCTGTTGTAATTTTGTCCTTCGAAAACTTCACAGGTTTCTGTTTTGCTGTTGAGAGCAGTAACTTAATATTTCAATTACTCTAAGGGTGGGTTGTAGGAAAGACTGGGAACTGGTGAATTTCTTGGTTATCAGGCAGTAACTTGACATATCTGCAGTGATCAATATCAAGATCATTTCTTTGGGAACTATCAGTTTTTTCAAAAGAAAAATTCTCAAGTCTCAGATTTTTGGAGGCATATCTTCTTGAGGAAGAAGATGCAAGAAATTCCAGAGTTCACAAGGGCGTTTTTGACCCAGTCCTTCTGTTTTCATTTCTGGGATAATCCCTCTCTGTCAACTGCTTCTGATCTTACTGAATCCAGAGCCTTTCTGGCTAAATTTCTGTAAATATTAAACATGTTATTTCCCGTGGGGGAGGCTAGGGTTTATTGGGCTTATATACTGGAATTTGTAGGATGCCAGTAGCTTTCTGGTGGTCCAACTTTTCCACACTGACATTCTCTTTATTCTTGAGTAATTAGGCCTTTATTATTTCTGTATTGTAATTTTAGTGAGATTTCAGGGGGAAGGGAGGTAAATATATGTGCTGATTCCTTCGCTTTTAACAGTTTTAGCTATGGTGGTGATCTTGCTGAAATCAGCCAACCTCGGCCCAGCCCTCTTTTTTTTTTTTTTTAATAATACTTCAGTCTTTTGATAAAGATGAAATTAGAGAATTTAGAGAAAAATGTGACTTTGAAATGGGCCAAAAATATTCATGGATGTCTTCAAAAGAAAACTAGGTGCTTTCTGAGTGTGTGATTTGATGGCATCTCTGGGCTTTTCCTTGTCTTTTGAGCTGTTTTACAACTTTGTACATTGTTGAATGCTGATAGTAATACAAATGAATCTTGTCCATAGAAATGCAGATTTGTTCTGGAGATAGGGTTGATTCTTGCTCTGTTGATGTTGAGCAGTTTTGCATCTATTAGGGAAATTGATGCCAGCCTTTCTGTCTGCCCTATGTGTTTGCTCTTTGGATTCTCCTTTCTACCCTTTGTAACAACCTCCTGGTCCCTACACCAATGACTTAATATTTGACATGTGTCCACTTCAAATTTGTATGATAGTCATTATTATTTTTTTTTTTTGAGACAGAGTCTCACTTTGTTGCCCAGGCTAGAGTGAGTGCCGTGGCGTCAGCCTGGCTCACAGCAACCTCAATCTCCGGGGCTCAGCGATCCTACTGCCTCAGCCTCCCGAGTAGCTGGGACTACAGGCATGCGCCACCATGCCCGGCTAATTTTTTGTATATATATTTTTAGTTGGTCAATTAATTTATTTCTATTTTTGGTAGAGACGGGGTCTCGCTCAGGCTGGTTTCGAACTCCTGACCTTTAGCAATCCGCCCGCC
This sequence comes from Microcebus murinus, assembly GCF_040939455.1. Classification (NCBI taxonomy): domain Eukaryota; kingdom Metazoa; phylum Chordata; class Mammalia; order Primates; family Cheirogaleidae; genus Microcebus; species Microcebus murinus. The sequence continues at coordinate 46,593,296 of NC_134122.1, read as the reverse complement.
TCGGCCTCCCAAAGTGCTAGGATTACAGGCGTGAGCCACCACGCCCGGCTGATAGTCATTATTATACCTTTTAAAAAAATATTCTCTGATAACATACATTTATACAGTATAAAATCCTAGAAAATGTTTAATTTTTAACCTTATGGTTTTATAAAAGCAAAATTATAGTTTTAGATTTCAATTTGAAAAAAGGAAACATTATTTAAGAGATAATGACAATGGAATAGCTAACGTAAATGATGGTAAAGGAGAATTAAGATAGCATACTGAAGATTTGTCATGGAGACATTATGTCAATGCCCTTGAACTTGGAAAGCAGACAGAGCTGATTTTAAAATGTAAACTTGGCCTTGTGCAGGAGAGGATCTCATGAGCCCAGAAGTTTGAGACCAGCCTAGGCAACATGGTGAAAACCCTTCTCTACAAAATTATTTGAAAAATTAGTGCATCTGTAGTGCCAGCTACACAGGAAGCTGAGGCAGGAGGATCACTTGAGCCCAGGAGTTCGAGGCTGCAGTGAGCTATAGATGTCACCACAGCACTCAAGCCAGGGTGACACAGAGAGACTCACCCCCTCTTAAAAAATGTAAATATAAACTTCACTAGTTATTGACAGAGTGATATTGGAGGGAATTTTCTTAGCTATACAATAAAGATAACAATGAAGATCACTTCAAAGATTTGCTATGAGGGTTAAATAAAATAATTAATGTAAATTACTTAGCCAAGTGCCTATAATGTAGTGAACATTAAGTAACTGAAAACTAGACAGATACCAGATATGTGAAATTAAAGGAATTATTATAAACAATCATAGTGGATTTTAAAGGTAAAGTGTTTGACAATGTCTACCAGTATGTTGTGAAAATACAATTAGTGACATTTTTTCATTGTGCCTTATCAAAATAATATGATATTTTGCTCCAACAGGAATTAACTCTTAGGTCCAGTTTCTTTTCTCTGAGAAAGTTAATAATCAGAATAATCATTGTTAGCTTAGGAAGCAATTTTTATATTACACAAATGATATTTTATGGTCATTCCCATGAAAGATTATAATAATTTATCACTTTTGTGCAAAGCCCTGGAGCTTTGTTCTCTTCTCATAAAAACTCCTCACATATTTTCCTCTCAATTTCTTTCTTTTATGTACATTGACCTTGAGCAAGGATAATAACTGCTGCTTGTGAGAGGGGAAATACCATTAACCATTCTTTCCTCTCACTGAGCAGACTGTTGATACTGCTGCTTTTGCCTCTGCCAGGGATAATAGGTGCAGAGGTACTTTAGCTAATGAAGTATGGTCACAAGTGACAACTAGGTGTTCCGGGTCTGGTCTCTGAAGAATAGGTTGCTCTTAATATTGAAAACTTATTTCATCTTATTGATAATTTAAATACTTTTCTTATCCTCCTTCTTTTGCTACAGATACCTTATTGCTTTTATAATAACTTAGAGCTTTAACAGAAGATCAGAAGGGACCTGGGGTAAAAGGAGCAGAAAGGAGAGAAATTTGTTAACTTTTTACTTGTTCCCTTCATGACAAATTTCCCTCGACTCCAGGGAGGTTGTACAAGGAATGTTATGGGTTACATACGATTTCAATTGTTTCTTTTTCACTGGTTGTTCCCATTAGCATAATGAGACAGAAATGGACAAATTCTCTCTGCCCTGATGTCATGAATTCTGAAAAACAAAAACAAAGAAAGAATGAAGGACGATACAAGAGGACAATGCAAACACTCGTGTTATCTATGACAATGGTTTTACTTAGAGTCGTACTAAAATAATCTTTGCCCGGATGGTTCTTGAATGATTGAGGAGAAGCTGGACTGGCCAGGCACACAAATAAAATATGATGCTTGATATTCAAAAACAAAAAGAGACTAAAATTTTTAAATGACTGAATAATATAAAATGGCGATGACGTGTATAATTCAGTGTTCACAATGAAAATTATCTCCACTCCTTTTTATTCTTCAGAGCACAGACTGAGACAAAGAGAGTTTGAAAGGATTGCTTAAGGCAACCCAACTAACAAATGGCAGAGCAGGTATTTGCACTCAGTCCTGTCCTGCATGATTTGAAAGACAATGTCCCTAAAGTGCCACTCAACTGAAGATGGAAAAAGAATGTGGGCAAACCTTGGAGCTTGGCAGGAGAAAGCAAGACCTAAAAAGACTTAAAAACCAGAAGAATGAGTGAGATGTATAATCCTTTGTTTTGTTCTAATTTCGAATAAGAGGATTAAGGATTAATGATATTCTTCCCTGAGACTGGGTAAAAACAAATGTCTTGTTGTTCATAGATGAAAATTGAAGTTATATTAAATTTGATACATATCCAGCCATTTACAGGCTCTCTGATTGGCAGTGAGATTTTCTTCAGGTAACTCCTACATAATAAGAGCCTCTTCCCTATTTCTGATTAGAGAGAGCTATTTTACATCACAGATGCCTAGATTTCCCCTCTATTTTTTTCTATAAATCTTATGGGTTTTGCTTTAATATGTAATTGAGATCCTTTATGAGTTATTTTTAAGGGATATTGTTAAGTAAAGGTCAAGGTTAAACTAAATTTCTACTTGTTTCTTTCTTAGACAAATAGTTTTGTTTTGGAGGTACGTTATAACAAGGGGAGTCACGGGTTGGAAGCTTAAAAAGGTGAAATAATTTTCCAAAAGTCATATTACCATTGTATTAAATGTTGGGGCCAGGATTAATTGCAGAAAATCTTTCCCTCTACTCTATACTCTAGATCTGTGGTTCCCAACACCCTGGGCTGTGCCCTGTTAGGAACCAGGCCAGACAGCAGGAGGTGCAAGGTGGGTGAGTGAGCAAAGCTTCACCTGTATTTATAACCACTCCTCATCCATAGTTTCACCACACAAGCTCTGCCCCCTGTCAGATAGGCAGCGGCATTATCTCATGGGAGCAGGAACCCTACTGTAAACTGCACGTGTGAGGGATCTAGGTTGCGTACTCCCAAGAGAACCTAATGCTTGATGATCTGAAGTGGACCTGAGGCGGTGATGCTAGTGCTGGGGAGCAGCTGCAAATACAGAATATCATCTGCAGACAGGTTCAACTGCACAATAAATGCAATGCACTTGAATAATCCGGAAACCATTCTTCCCCGCCCTCCACCCCTGGTCCATGGAAAAATTATCTTCCATGAAACCGGTCCCTGGTGCCAAAAAGTTTGGTGACCACTGCTCTAGAGCACCAAAATCTACCCCTTTTCATAGGATATTTGAATTTATTGTAAATAATTTATTTTTCCTCCATTGTTACAAATGCCACCCAATTATAAATTAAACTCGTTATAAAGTTTGGTTGTCTCTTGACTTTCATTGATTTACATTTAACAAAAATTCTACTATTTATTCTTTTAAGATGGCAGAGAAAATAATACTCTTTTTTAAATTTTTCACAGCTTTAATAAGGTATAATTGACATCTAATAAATTAGGCTCTTTTCTTTGTCTTATCTTCTACCCTGCTCTGAGACAACAATTGATTTGCTTTATGTTGCTGTAGACTAGTTTCCACTATCCAAAATTTTATAAATAGTATCATATTTTATATACCTTTTGTTTATGTGTTCACTCAATATAATTATTTCGAAATTTATCAATTTATCTTTTATTGTTGAATAATATTCATTATGTGGATGTATCCTAATTTGTTTATCCATTCATCTATTGATGGGCATTTGTGTTACTTCTAGCTTTATGCTATTACAAAAAAGCTGCTTTAAAAAAGTAATTAAATTTAATTATAAATAAAGCTGCTGTGAACATTGGTGTATAAGTTTCCATATAGGCATATGCTTAATTTCTCATAGATAAATATATAGGAATTTTCCAAAATGGTTGTATCATTTTTTATTCCCATCAAAAGTAAGTTCCAGGCCGGGCGCTGTGGCTCACGCCTGTAATCCTAGCTCTTGGGAGGCCGAGGCGGGCGGATTGCTCAAGGTCAGGAGTTCAAAACCAGCCTGAGCAAGAGCGAGACCCCGTCTCTACTATAAAATAGAAAGAAATTAATTGGCCAACTGATATATATAAAAAATTAGCCGGGCATGGTGGCGCATGCCTGTAGTCCCAGCTACTCGGGAGGCTGAGGCAGGAGGATGGCTTGAGCCCAGGAGTTTGAGGTTGCTGTGAGCTAGGCTGACGCCACGGCACTCACTCTAGCCTGGACAACAAAGTGAGACTCTGTCTCAAAAAAAAAAAAAAAAAAAAAAAAAAAAAAAAAAAAGTAAGTTCCAGCTCTTCCATAACCTTGAGAAACACAGAGGATGGCATATTTTGGATATTAAAATCATACTACTTTATTTTTTCCATAATTTATTTTTGAATTTCAATTGTATTTAAACATGTTGGCATAATTTTCATGTGGTCAAAAATTGCTTTTCTTCTATGACCTTTTCCATGCTCTTAATCTTAGGAAGTTTTTATTCATCATGATATTTATGCTTAAGTTTCTGCATTCTTATAGTTTAGAAGGTATTTTTAATAATTTAATCTCTAAAGTTATCAGCTGTGTGTTCCTTGTCAAACAATGTAATTCTCAGTACCTCAGTTTCCTTGTATGTGAAAAATATATATCATTATTAGCTCTTCCATGTAGTGAGTCTGAAATTTTATGTGAAAATATACATACACATAAAGTGCTGAAAAGAGAATTGGCCACAGAATGAATGCTCAGACAGTGTCAGCTCATGCTGTTTTACAGATTTAACACATGGAGTTATTTTCCTAAATAAATGGCTTCAGGATTAATTATTAAACACCTCATCCCACATAGGTACCTATTTCATATTTTTTGGAGTATTCATATTTTATGTATGCATATGTAGCATGTCATCAATGTTATTTCTTTGATGTGTATCAATAAGCTATTGCACCCAAACAATGTTGGTCAACAAATTGTTGTTAGAGTTCTTAATTGTTGTAACTTTCTTAATTAATGGACAGGAAGTACTTTATTTGTATCAATCAAGATAGGCAAGGTTATGCTGCAGTAAAAAAAAAAAACAAAAAACAGTGAGCTATGATCTATCACAATATGGAGTTCATTTCTCATATGTACTCCAAGCCCAATATGGATTGTCACAGGGCTCTGAGCATTATAGTCACTTAGGAGCACAGGTTAATGTGGCTCAATGTTTAAATGGACTTCCACAATCATCTCAGTAGGGTGGAGTGAGCATGACACATCGCACACTGGCCCTTAGGCATCCATGTGTAAGTAACTCTCATCATTTCCGTTCACATTTCAGTGGACAAAGCCTGTCATAAGTCTACATGTAATTAAAATAAAGTTAGAAAGTGGAGTTCAACCATGTGCCTAGGAAAGAACTGAAATATTTATCAACAGATATATTCAATGCCATACCGTATTTACTGTTTTTCAAAATGTTTATCTATTCTTGCCTTGTCATGTGTACAGACAAAAATGAAGAATTGCTTTTCAAAATATCAATGACACTTTAATTTATACCACATTAAATGCATATTTGGGAAGAATTTTGAGCCCTAAATTTAAAAATTTTATAACAATTATGCTGCTTTCTTTATGAGTATCTTATACATTTCTTCATGCATTTAATCTTACAGTCTTGTGTTTGTAGCTACTTTGACAGAGATCAATCTTTTTTCTATTATGTTTCCAATTAGTAATGGCTAATAAACTGGAAAGCTATTAATTCCTATATACTCAAGCTATCATCAAACAATAAACTTGTTAATTAATTATGACATTTTCAATGGATTCTTTCAGAATTTGTTGTGATTTTTCTTTTGGTATACAGTAGTGCCATGGAGATAATTTCTTTAGAGCTTTCTAATGTCAAGCCATATGATAATATCTCTGTTTTTTGTCTTGTACACTGGTCCTAAATTCTAAACAATGTTAAATGTTTAATAGAAAGAAAAACTACATTCAAATGTAAAAATCACTGTAGATTTGTCCTTTATATTAAATAAATACAAAATTAATGTCACAAAGGAAGAACATATATCCTCTACTTCCTTTTTCTTGCTGATAAGAGTGAAGATGGCAGAAAGGTACACTAGGATTTTAATGTTCCCACTAGTTTCTCATACTTCTAATTAATAAAGGGCTCTGGAACAAACCGTACATTAAATAGCAGAGCGTTGAACATATTACTGAATCTTTGGACTTGGGATGATGGTTCCAGAAATTAATAAGGTGAAAAATGGTAATTTTTTTTTAATATAAAGGGAAAGAAACTTACTCTCACCTCTGTAACTTGGGGTAAGAAAGGGTAAAGAGGACATTCTATACCTGAAGTGTGACTTTAAGAACAGAGATGTTTAATCTTTACATTTTGGATTTTTATAATGTGGTACTTGGACATAATTGATAATCTAACATGTTCAATGCATTAGTCCATTTTCTGTTGCTTATAACAGAATACCTGAAACTGGGTCATTCTAAGGAAAAGAAACTTATTTTCTAGAGTTATGGAGGCTGAGAAGTCCACGGTGAGGAAGCTGCATCTGTTGAGAGCCTTCTTGCTGGTGGGGACCCTTGTGCAGAGTCCCAAGGTGGCCCAAAGCATCACTTTTCTGAGGCGCTGAGCATGCTAATGTGCTCACCTATTTGCTCAGGTCTCTCTTCCTCTTCTTATAAAGCCACCAGCTGCTCCCCATAATCCAATTATCTATTAACCCATTAATCCTTTGCACTTGCTTGCTTTTTTTCTCGATTCCTTTTTTCTACTTGGGATTTAACTTTTTAAATACCCCAGATTTTACAAAGCGCGGCAGTGGAAAAAAAACTGGAGTTTCTTTTCATACAAACTTATTTATTTGGATTTGTTTTTTCTTTTCTGAGACAGAGTCTCACTTTGTTGCCCAGGCTAGAGTGAGTGCCGTGGCGTCAGCCTAGCTCACAGCAACCTCAAACTCCTGGGCTCAAGCGATCCTACTGCCTCAGCCTCGCGAGTAGCTGGGACTACAGGCATGTGCCACCATGCTCGGCTGATTTTTTCTATATATATTAGTTGGCCAATTAATTTCTTTCTATTTATAGTAGACATGGGGTCTCGCTCTTGCTCAGACTGGTTTTGAACTCCTGACCTTGAGTGATCCGCCTGCCTCGGCCTCCCAGAGTGCTAGGATTACAGGCGTGAGCCACCGCGCCCGGCCTGGATTTTTTTACATTTCAAATTATTGATACATTCAAAGAGTAATTTTAATCTCTATAATTTTTGCTAACCGTGTCGAGTCACACTCGACATCTGAGTGCAAAGGGTTAATCCAGTAGTCCATGTAAGGATTAGTTCATTCAAGAGGGCAGGGGTCTCATAATCCAATCACCTCCTAGAGGCCCCACCTCTTGGTACTGACACCTTGAGGATTAAGTTTCAACAGGGGTTTTGGAGGAGACTTTCAAACCATAGCACTGAGTGAAGACTGTCACCGCAACTGATGTATTGGGGAGCGGCATGACACAGGAAGACAATCCCCTGAGCTATTCTAGCAAATGGAGACACTCACCAGGAGAGCACCCCTGTGGTGGTAAGGTCCCAGATGAGGAGGGCTGGTTGGTTATCTAGAACGACTGAAAAATAACAGATGCTGAGCTATGGGACTTAGTGAAAATTCTCCAAGTGAATATTAGCCTGAAAAAAGTGGTGTCATTTTTGGAGGTCCCTGCTTTCAAATTGGCCTATAGCAGGTAGCCAAAATGGTCACCAAAGTCCTCCTTCATTTTCTGGTTGCAAAGGTCTGGTTAAAAATAACCTATAACCTATCCCTGGAAAGAATTGTTATTAGAACACTTAACTTTGGCCTGTGTGTACTTGAGCTGTATTTTATAAAACTTAGAAAAACACAATTATTCTGTGATTTTTTTTGTTACCAAGTTTTGTGTAAGAATTTACATCTTTTAAATTACTTAGCCCTAAGAATAAGGATTGATATTGCCTCCCATTTTTTTTTTTAATGGTTGTAATGGAAAAGATCATGCTAATTTCAGTAGATAATAAAAAAAACTTCAAAAACATTGGTTCTTTAGGCATCAATTCATTCACTCATTAATTCAACCAAAAAGGTTTTTACTGAAATCTGTCTGTGCTGGGTATCATGTCTTCTATAATATAAATAATATCCATTCTCCACTTATTGTGTTTATAGTATAGTTGGGGGTAAAGAATTATAGCAAATTGCACTATAAAATAGAGAGACAAGATATGAACAATCTAGTGTATAATTGAGTGCAAAATAGTTTTTGTAGCTTATGAATAGTTAGTATAGACATTGGGTCAACATGGTATACCACAGTAGTTTGAAAACTTTGCCTTTATTTCTTTTTACAGCAAATATTTCTTCAAAGAAATTCCAATAATGCCTTCCTCAGCTCCTTAGCTACCTCTAATTAATTCTTGGTCTCCAAAAAACCTAATTTGAAAGACCCTACAGTTTAAATTCTGTCATTCTATCTGAATTCCAAGCATGGAGATCTTTCCATAGGCTTGAGTTCTGAGGGAAGACTATATGAAAGTCTATTAAAGAAGAAGGAAGAAGCAGGAAGAATGAGCAGAATTTTGGCTAGTAGAGAAGAGTTGAGGGGTCATTCTCTAAAACAAACAGAACAAGAGGAAAACCTCAGGGCAAGAAAGTAAGATGTGTTATTTAGGATTACCTTTGTGAGAGCAGACGTTTCATCTAGAATAAGAGTAAGAGACAATGTCAGTCCAGATAGTCCTGAGAAAGATTTTGAAGCCAGACAAGAGTTTGGACTTCATCCTGAAAAGTATTTGCAAGTCATTAAAGATTTTTTTGTGGACATTTGTATTATCTAAGTTATGGCCAAGAAAGCACAAGCTTCTCCGTTTTCTGTCTTTCTAAATGAAACATTAACCAGGGAATTCTAACTTGTAATGTAACATGGGCTCCAACGGCACTCTTGATTTTATGCATCTAAGATCTAATTGTATGTAGATCACTCAACATAAATTCAAAGTGATGAGCATAAATGTTATTTTGGGATATCTCTGACACTTATACTATAATATGAAAATATCTGTGCTTCTATTGGTGAAGATATCACATGTAGTGCTATTATTATTATGGTTTGTTCACTGATTCACAATTGAGAGAAATGACAAATTGTGTTTGCAAAATGACAATTTTGTAGTGAAAATAACCCATCCATGCTCACAAACCCCCTGAATTCTAGCTCTTGGACCTCAAGTTAAAAACATGTGTTATAATAGATCAAATTAGAATGAGTGGGGTTGGGAATTGGATACCTCCTAAAGTATACATTAAATTTGTTTCCTTTGAAAATGCTTAAGGTAAGTATACAGAATTTTAGAGAATTACTACTTGTAACTGCAACCCTAAAAATGTTAAAATATTTTTCATTGAAAAAATCCTTTAAATTAACTATGTAGCACTTTTACCTGAACATAGGCATAGCAATTTATCAATAATTATGAATAACTTATTGGATTGGTAGGAAAAATATAGTGGTTCTATGAAGCATTGTCTAGAAGACTTAATAAAATGTATGATGCCTTCTACAGAAATTTGCCTATGTTCTTACCTATTAGAAAATAAAGATGCCTTGATCTCTAATCAAATTTGTTCCACAAATTTCCAGAGCATAAAACAGGATCAATTTCATTCTCAATTACAACCCCAAATACAGGCTAATTTAATTGCATCGAGAATTCTCTTTTTTGGGTATCTCGTGGGTGGCATAAGTTCTCCTATGTATGTATCATTACAATATAGAGAAACATACACATTTTTTGGTTAGCTGTAAAAAAATTACTTTGAGAGACATCTATGTAGTAAAACTGGCCTGTTTCTTATTTTAAATGCACACATAAAATGCTAACAGAAGATAAAATAATATTTTATTTCTAATTTGAATTACATGCTGCCTAACAGAAAATAAACTTTGCTATATTTAGTGCTGTAATTAGTAAGTAAATTATTATCTTTTCTTATTTTGATGCAAGGTTCCTTGCTACAAAAATAAGAAAGTGCCTCAGTTGAAATCTGCTGGAAGATTCTTCCTCTAACTCTGCTTTTGGGTGTTCATTTTGAAAATTATCACTATTTATATACACAAAATAAATGCTTTTCTTTATCCATGTAGAAACATTGGAAAAGTATCCATTTGCTCTTAGGAAAAAATAATGATTAAAAACAATTATTTTAATGTCCAGTGGGCTCAGTTCTGCATTTTCAAAATTCCCTATTGCAAATATGAGGTAGATGAGGTACTAATATTAAATATTAATATTATAGCATGTTAAAAACAATATGTATCTGCCTCTAGCCTGTCTATGCTTCCCTGTGACTATATGCAAAAGTCAAATACCTAATGGATTACTTTGTAAATCAAACCAAGTGTTATGGGAAGAAGAAAGAAAGGATATTAGGCAAAACACTAAAGACCTTCGATGACCCAAAGGTGAAGCCTGGAAAGGATATCTAGACTAACAACTCTGAAACTCCACTGCATGCCCCATCATGTGATGTGATGTGGGGGAACACGGAATTAGAAAGAGACACTGTTCTCACCCTTATGCAACATGCAACCCAGCTGGGAAAGTCAACATGTCAATAAGGCCTCAACTCGGTTGCCGGGCAACCCTTATTAAAGCATACAAGTCCAGGACCAAGGAATTGTGGCATGAAATGAGGAATCAGAAAAATACCTAAGGTCAAAGGAGGCCTCAAATTATATGCATGGGATATGCAAATTTAAGACATCATGTATGACTCCAGTTTCAAGGCAGGACACTGGGAAGGCCGGATGCTGGGCCTGATTAGCTGTTTCCAGAGTTTTAACCAAGGACCTAGACCTAGAATATAACAGTAGCAGTATCTAGGGGAATGTACTAGATTCAGTGGGGTCCTAAATCCACCATAAGAAAATAGTGATATCTCTCAAAATAGCCCCATAGGAGAGAAACCCCAGTTACAGAGGCTTAGAATTATTCATTAGGATGAGGTTGCTAAGGAAAACCCTGAGTGTCTTTGTTAAAACTTGGCATCTGACAAAAGATCTCTTTGATATCTGTGATATTATGATATATATATATATATTAATCCATGGTCCCTGGGTCATACCTTTGATACCCCTCATTATTTCCCAAGTGACGAGAACAATAAACCTATCTTTTGTTGAAGTATTTGGCCCTTTGTCCTCGGTTGCTAAAGCAGCTTCAGAGTGGTAACTGTGAAGTAGAGTCTTTTGTTAAAATGCTGGGGTGCTTTAGGCCTCTGAAGCTGGCCTCACAAAACAGAATCTCTCTGACCTTCCCCTGCCCTCCTCTCACCTGCTCTTCTTTCTCCCAAAGGAAAGCTATAGAAACCAAAAATATGCTCTGATCTTGCCTGCCTTCCAGCCTTGGAGCTAGCCATAAAGATTCTCAGACCTACCTTGTCTGGTTGTAGGTCATAAGACCCTCATTCCAGAAGGAGTGCTGTCCCACACCTGGGAAGAAGGAACACTGCACAGGAGGCCACGAGGATCTAAACAGACAGGCCTTGCTGGGTTTCCCCACTCAGTCTATCAGTATTAGATCAAACGCTGTTTGTCCAATCACCCTTCTACACAGTTGTCCATGCTTCCATCACGCCTGTCCAGTGACGTCTCCATAAAAGGCCCGAGAGGATGGGGCACAGAGAGCTTCTGGAGAGCCAAACACATGAAGGTTCCTGGAGGGTAGGATGTGCTGGGAGGGCATTAGAAGCTTTGTACCTCTTCCCCCATACCTTGTCCTGTGCTTCTCTTCATCTCTGTCCTTTGTATGTGCTTTATAATAAACCAGTAAACATAAGCGAGTGTTTATCCTAGTTCTGTGAGTCACTCTAACAAATTAACAGAACCCAAGAAAGGGGTTATGGGAACCCCCATTTATAGCTGGTCAGTCAGAAGCACAGCTAACAACCCAGGGCTTTCAACTGGTGTCTGAAGTGGGAGACAGTCTTGTAGGACTGAGCCCTCGCCCTGTGGGATCTGACGCTGTCTCCAGATAGGTAATGTCAGAATAGAATTGGAGAACACCTGGCTGGTGTCCACTGCAGAATTGCTAGCTTGCCTGAAGTATGGGGAAGGTCCCCCCAAACATGTAGTGTCAGAAGTTGTGAGAGTATAGTGGGAGGGACTGAGTTTGTTTTTCCTATAAGTACACTTGCACATAAATGTGTTGCTCAGCTTTCCTGGGAAACATATGGGGAAATACAACGGGCAGATGGTCCAAACAGCTGCCTTCGTGGATCCACCACTGCCCTCAAGCCAAGGCTATGCTTCTCCTGTGCTTTTCCCAGTCAATGATAGAGCACAGCAGAGGTTCAAGTGCTGGCCTATTCCTGTAGTGTGTGTGATTCCTCTCATGGAAGACTTTGGGTCTGGAGACACCCATCAGTCTGGTTGAAGTTTGTAGAACTGCACTGTAGTCTCAGATTCTTGCTCCCTAATCTGCTTTCCTCTGCCTCCCCTTCCACAGATCTGCATTACAGTCCAAATGCTCTCCCTGTGCACTCTTAATCTTTCTCTTTTATCCATCACAGACATTTCCCCTAATAAATATCTTGAATCTCTAATCTCATCTTGGCATCTGCTTCTAGGAGGCTTTAAACCAACACCAGAGCCTATCTTCACATTAATTACCCACCTCCTTTTCCTTCTCCGTTACCAGTGCAACTTGAAGGTCTTATTCATTTCCACCACATTCTCTATCCAGCATTTTCTGTATTTGAACTTCATCCATCTGCCAAACTCTTGCTTTTTCCCTTTTTTTCCTGCTCTCCCCCATCCTTTCCTTCAGATTTCTGATTATTTGGTTTTATGCCTACTTATCTGACTGTAGCTTACAATACTGCTGAGACCTCAAATGGCATATCCTCAGTGATTTAACAATAGATTATCAGGGGAAAAAAAACTGTGATGCATAGCAGTTGTCTATTTCCATTATGTAAAGACTTTTCGTTATGGTCAATTTGAACCTGCCAACCTACATCACTGGAAGTGTAGTTGGGAAGTGATGCACACAATCTGCTCTTGCAACCTGTGCAAGCTGGGCTTCTATGCATCAGTGCACACCTCTCTTCTCAAGTCATCCAGGTTCTAGCCCTCTTCTAGAAAAAATTCTTTATGTAAATCATCTCTCTTCTGTGGCCATCCTGGACAGAAATTAAGTGGACATTGATGTGAATGTGAATCATAATCTCCAAGATTCTTTTTAAATTTTTTTTTTTTTGCTTGTATTACTCTGTGCTGCTATAATGAAATACCTGAGACTGGGTAATTTATAAGAACAGAAATTTATTTTCTCACAGTTCTGGAGGCTGTTGAGTCCAAGATCAAGGTGTCAGCGTTTGGTGCTTGGTGAGGGCATAGTCTCTGCTTCCAAGTTGTTTCCTTGCTAATGCTTCCTCCAGAGGGGATGAAGTCTGTGTCTTTACCTTGTGGACGAGATTGAAGGGTGAAAAGGAAATGAACACTGTGTCATCACGTGGCAGAAGGGTGAAAGAGCAAAAAGGGCTTAATCTAGTCTCCTCTATCCCTTTTATAAAGCACTAATCCACTCATGAAGGTGAAGTGTTCATGACATATCACTTCCCCAAAAGGCTCCAAGTCTTCATATCACCACGATGGGACCTACGATTCCACATGAGTTTTGGAAGGGACACATTCAAACCATAGCATTCTTCCTCTGCCCCCCCCCCCGCAAATTTATGCCTTTCTCAGTTACAAAATACATTCATTTATCCCAGTAGCCCCCAAATCTTAACTTGTCTCAGCATCAACTCAAAAGTCTAGTCTGGAATCTCATCTATATCAAATATGGGTGGCACTCAAGGTACAATTCATCCTGAGCCAAATTCTCCTCCAGCTGTGAGCATGTCAAATCAAACGTCTCATGTGATTCCAAAATTTTAATGGTGGGGCAGGAGTAGCATACACATTAACATTGAAAATGGGAGAAACAGGCAAGAATGAAGGGATAACAGGTCCAAAACCCAACAAGGCAAACAGCATCACATCAAGGCTAGAGGGAGATGTTTAACTCCTGGATACACTGGGGTGGGGTGTCAAGTTTCAACCTCATGGAGGGAAACAAATGTTAATTTAATGTTTTCAGTTTCTTGGACACAAAAAGATTTTATATAAACATATAGAGCAGAAAGTATCACATTCTTTGTATGCATGTTTACGATCTGTGTGATGATGAGGTCTTGCTGCAAGGTTGCTGGAAAACCACAAAAAACACAACATTTTGCATTAATTGTGTAGACATTAAAAACAAAAACAAAACAAGACAAACAAACAACAAAAAAAAACCCCAAGGCCTTCCTTCATTGTAAGGGTCCCTTTGCCAATATCATGGTAAGAAAGAAAAAGGAATTATATAGAAATATGGAGAAAAGGAATTGGTCTGAGAACTAGAATGATGTCACAATAGTTGGTTTCTGTCATAGAGAGGGATAGAGTGTCATTTCAGTTGCAGTTAACTTCACATAAGCTACTGGAGAAGGGCACAGAGCTTTCTTGACAAAACTATGTTAATCTTCCCATCATACTCTGACAAAATAATTTGAGCAAAATTCTCAACTTTAGGGTTTTAAAGCTGAAAATCTTAAAGTCATGGAAATTAATTGCCTTGTTCCCGCATTGTCCAAATGGATTCCTGCAGACATCTCTTTTATCTTGCCAGAAGAGTTACTGCATATTATAGTTTCCTTGTAAATCTTTTGGCTCTTCCTCTTCCTAAACCGACATTCCTGAAATATATTTCCTGTCAACCAAGACCTTTTTCAGATTCCAGAAATTTTAATGATTGTTCCATTCTTTCAGCAACCCAGGAATAAAAAAAAAAATGAAGATACTTTTGTTCTTCTCTTCTTCATATATAATCAGGTGCCTACAGATTTTGTATCTGCTATATTTATAAAGTTATACCTATTCCTTTATTGCTTATTACTTTTTATGTCAGGAATCTCTATAGTAACACTTTCTCTTTTGTAAGAGAAAGCATAGAAAAGTATTCAAGGACATAAGCATTGAAAGTAGATTATTCGGTACAAACTGATTCCAACACTAGAACACACTGATCAAGAGGTGGACATGCACGACAGAAGTCAAGTGACACAATGGTATTCAAATGTTGGCA
Organism: Microcebus murinus; assembly: GCF_040939455.1. Classification (NCBI taxonomy): domain Eukaryota; kingdom Metazoa; phylum Chordata; class Mammalia; order Primates; family Cheirogaleidae; genus Microcebus; species Microcebus murinus. The sequence continues at coordinate 46,578,123 of NC_134122.1, read as the reverse complement.
CTTCCATTTGTTACTGTAGTTTTGTGAGTCTTAAATATTTAGCCCCTTTAATCCTTAATTTCCTCATCTCTATATATAATGATCATAAAAATAATGCCACTTTTAGGAAGCTGTTGGATGATTAAAGGAGAGAATGTGTGTCAATTGCTTAGCACTCTGTCTGGCATTTGGAAGAACTTAACAGATACTAGTTATTGTTGCTATACACAAATAGCAGTGGTGTGCCAGGGCCAGCTCACACAGGTGTTTCCCGAATCCTAATTAAGTAACCTCATATTAGTAGCTCAAAATTGGCCATGGTAGGAATATTTATTTATACCACAGAAATTGGCAAATAACACAAAACAGTTTATTCTGTGTGGGTGTATGTGTGTGTGTCCCCCCCACCAAGGGAATTTGCTTCTAAATATTTACTAGCACACCACTGATCTTGGGCTAATCAATGTTGTGCTTTGTGCTTTGATAGAGTTATTCTAAAGAGGTCAAAGATAAAGCAATGAACAAATGAGTAAGCAGATGAGTTTATTCCATATACATGTTGGTCAGGAAGTGAACTGGGTTCTCAAGTAGGAAGCTAGAACTGAAAAAAAATAGTTGGATTGCTAAGTGGCTGGACCCTTCCTTTGACTTGAATTATGTTGAGATGTGTGATTCTGCTGGATACTAAGAATGTATTAAGCTTTGGTTGCCAGTAAGCTAGGTTCTATCTAGAAGGTCAAAAGACAAAGATGATAAATTATATTTCATATTCCAAATTATCCGGATTTTATTCTCTGCATCAACTTGCTGGCTAGTGTTCAGTAGTTCCAACCCTGTCTTTGCTGTGCTATGGGGTACACGAGGAAGGGAGCGCAGGTGCCCACTCCCAGGCCGTCAGAGTGCTGAGGCAGAGCACTGGCACTAGCTGGCCACTTGTGAGAATAGTAATCACTGAGTCCCCAAAGAAAGGTAACCTTGGGGAGGAAAGTGGAGCTTAATTATCCTTCTGTCTCTTCCCATAAGAAGACTCTTTTTCAAATGCCAAATTTAATATTCTACTTTATTTTTAACCAAATATTTTTTCTTATTCTGTAGGCACCTTAATTCAGACTATTGTTTCATCTTGTTTGTGTTGTTGCATAGTCCTCCTATATTTCCAGTTTCTAATATTTTTATTCCAATTATTCCTATGCTGAGAAAGTATGGGGGGAGGAGAGAGAGACAGAGAGACAGAGAGACGTCCCATTGATTTGTTTTATCTAAAATATATCATACAAACTCATCTTTTGATGTTCAAGATCTTTGTCAATATGGTTTTAACCTGCTTTTTCAAATTTGTCTTATTTTACACACTCCCATATACTATACACACAACCTAAACTGAGCTATTTACTTGTGTTACATGATTTGGCCTATTGTGCTCCATGCAGTTTACTAAGACTATTTCCTGTACTTGCACACTTTTCTCTGCCAGCTCTGCTTGCCACAACCATTTAAAATTTGCACTACATATTTCATGGTCCAATAATATCTTTCATCATTTTTGACTGTGAAAAAAATGCTCTTTCTAATCTCTGAAGACCCTTAACACATTGCAAATGTTTTTTGACAATTGTTACATTTGGAATGATTATATTTAGACAGTTGGATGAGACAGGATGGCATAATTATATGAACTCTGGCCAAGATGGAGAAAGTCAAGAGCCAGGAATGGCACAGCTGTCTTTTATGATGAGAGAGATGAGAAGGAATGAGATACATTTGACTCCAAACTGAGGGGATAGTTGAATAGGTAGACACAGAATTTAGAGTATATGGAATGCTCAGATGAGATTTATGTAATAGTGCCAGCATTTATAAATGGAGGCGAGGTAGGGCAGGCACCTATAACACTGAATGATCAAATTATAAGACAATTCTCAAAAAGCTGATTATCATGAGAAAAATAATGAGGGCACAACTGCTCTAACAGGAGTTTAAAAAATTAGGCAGAATATTTGAGTGGAAATCAAAGTATAGTCTATATTTTTTCTATGTTTGGGCATGCATGACATCAGAGAAGGAGGACAGATGAGCTTTGACCAATGTGAGTATTCAAGGATAATTGTAAGGGTCAGGCCAGGCTCTGATTCTTAACAAAATCCAAGTAATGTTGACAGAGCTCAGATTTGAGAGGCTAATTCAAACTACACCCGGGGGAGGTGGAATTAGGCCTGAAGCTTTAATGTACTCACTGCCTCTGTCAAGATTAACGGTAGACCCAGAAAAGCCTAAGCTCACTGTTGTTGATGCTGGAGGTTACTGGGCTGAGGACTCTGTAGTAGACCGCTGGGCCGTAAGAATTTCTGAGTATCAGATTATATGGGGATAGAGCTTCAATGCCTGATACTTACCTGTCTGTATTTTGAACCTATGGAGAGCAGGAATTTGTCTCATTAACATGTTTATTGCTTAAGGCACCTGAAACAAGATTTTGCTTATAGAAAGTTCTAAAAAATATTAGGATTAGATATAATGTAGGGTATTGCAGCAGAACATCTTTATAGCACAGTAGAGCTCAGCATCTGGGTCCTGTATCTTCTTTTCCTTATCTGCAAAGTGTGATAACAACACTTTTATATTGTAAGATTGTTGTAATAATTAAATGAAATAATTTATGTAACAATTTTTAAAAGCCTAGTAATTAATAAGCACTCCATATGAGCTAGAAATTATTTTTTTGCTTTTATAATATATATCATCATTATCATCCTTTTTATTTCCATCCATAGATTTAGAAAAGTTAGTCTACTTACAGTAAAGGTGAGATGTCATTTATTTTATTTTCTATTCCACAGGTTAAGAATAAAAATGCTATAAATCATTCATAATAAATGTATGCTTCAACCCAAATTATGTATACATGTTTGAGTTGCTCATATTAGGCAACCTATATAGACTGTAAAATATTTTACATGTTTGTTTTATGATTGTTTGAATAGACACTCATATATAATGTTTAAACCTGACATCCACATTGAATATGAAATTTTCTACAATCAAAGAATAAAAAGCATATCATTTAAAGGTCATATCGTTTATATCATTAATAAATACAGTACAATAAAATGTCAGTATGAATATTCTATCATGGAACACAGTTTGCTAGCTTGTTACTCTCAGAATTCAATTTAGGAGACAACATATACTTTTTTTAGATAACACATTTTATAAGATTACAAATACTGATAGTACAGCAAGTCAATTTAATGCAAAAGAAAAGTTAGAAAGCATAGCAATATTATTTCTGAAGAATGGGGCAACTCTGTGACAAAAAAGTACATTAAAAACAAATCTTTCACCTGCTTAGTTAAATATATTCCTAGATACTTTATTTTCTTTGTTGTTATTGCGAAAGGTCTTGAGTCTTTGATTTGGTTTTCAGCTTGACTGTTATCAGTGTGTATGAATGATATTCATTTTTATAGATTGATTTTGTTACCCAGGACTTTGATGAATTTATTTATCAGTTTCAATAGTCTCTTGGCAGATTTTTCACTAAATATAAGATCATATCATCAAGAAAGAGTGATAGTTTGACTTCATCTGCCACCATTTGGATACCTTGATTTTCTTCTGATTGCTCTGGCTAAGACTTCCAGCACTGTGTTGAATAGAAGTGGTGATAGAGGCCAACCAGTTTTAAGCGGGAATGCTTTCAATTTTTCCCTGTTCAGTACGATGTTGACTGTGGGTTTATCATTTATGGCTTTTATAATTTTAGGTTAGTCCCATCTATACCTATTTTGTTAAGCGTTCTTTTCACAAAAGGTTGCTGAATTTTGTCAAATGCTTTTCCAGTGTCTATTGAGACCATCATATGCTCTTTGTTTTCACTTATTTTCATGTGTTGAATTACATTTATGGATTTGCATATTTTGAACCATCCCCACATATCTGTGATGAAGCCCTACAGGGAGAACTACAAAACACTGAGGAAGGAAATAGCAGAGGATGTAAACAGTTGGAAAACCATACCATGCTCATGGTTCAGCAGAATCAACATTGTTAAAATGTCTATACTACCCAAAGTGATTTATAGATTCAGTTCAATCCCTATTAAAATACCAATGTAATTTTTTGCAGATCTAGAAAAAATAATTCTACACATCACATGGAACCAGAGAAGATCCCATATAACCAAAGCAACCTTAAACAAAAAGAAAAAATTTGGGAAGTTTTAATTTACCAGACTTCAAGCTATACTACAAGGCTATTGCAACCAAAGCAGCATGGTAATAGCACAAGAACACTTATGCACAAGACACAGACCAATGGAAACATAACTGAGAACTCGGATATAAAACCATCCTCATTTTACAGTCTGAACTTTGACAAAGCAGAGAAAAACATACACTGGAGAAAATAATCCCTATTCAATAAATGGTGCTGGAAAAATTGGATGGCCACATATAGAAGATTGAAACAGGATCTGCACCTCTCACTTCTCACAAAAATCAACTCACAGTGGATAGCAGACTTAAACCTAAGGCTTGAAACCATAATAATGCTAGAAGAAAATGTGAGAAATATTTTTATGGACATTGTACTACATAAAGAATTTATGAAGACAACCTGAAATGCAATCACAGCAACAACAAAAATAAATAAATGGAACCTGATCAAATTAAAAAGTTTCTGTACAGTCAAGGAAACTATCACGAGAGTGAATAGGCAACCTGCAGAGTGGGAGAAAATATTTGCATGCTATACATCTGATAAAGAGCTGATAACTATAATCTATATATAACTCAGGAAAATCAGCAATAAAAAAAATCAAATGACCCTATTGAAAAGTGGGCAAAAGACATGAACAGAAACTTTTCAAAAGAAGATAGACTAATGTCCAACAAACATATGAAACAATGCTTAACATCTCTAATCATCATGAAAAGGCAAATCAAAACCACAATGAGATATCACTTAACTCCAGTGAGAATGGCTTTTATCAAAAAGTCTCAAAACAGAAGGGTTGGTGTGCATGTGGAGAGATAGGAACACTCATACACTGCTAGTGGGACTGCAAACTAGTACAACCTCTATGGAAAGTAGTATGGAGATACCTCAAAGAACTAAAAGTAGAACCACCATTGGATCTAGCAATCCCACTACTGGGTATGTACCCAAAGGAAGGTTAAAGAAAGATGATGACAGAGAGCATTTTAGGAAGACTTGTTCTTAGACGTCCACCACGACACCCTCATTCATGCTCAGGGATCTGAGTGTTGTCCTCTCCAAGAGTCCAGCTCTGTGTCAGCACACCCTTCTCGCCAGAGCTCCAAGTCCTTCCCTCCTAAATGTCCATGCCAGGAGCAAAAGCTTAGGCCAGGGATAAATGGTTCTCCCCAAACCAAGGATTGTACCAAAACATACTACATTTTGCATTTTGACCAACTTGTTACCCTTTTCCTGGATTGACCCACCTGTACATGGTGTTTGCTGCTGCTCTTTACCCTTACCTGAATGTCAGGGCTTACACCCTCTTTTCCTTCCTTGATTCTCTCCCAGGCTTCAGAGCTGGATTTCCACTGCTGCTGTTGCTTGTTGTAAAGTGGACTCACCAGGCCAGTATGACCAATGACCCTCACATCCGTGTGACAACTGTATCATTTGTTTCTTTCCTAATACTAATCCTCCTGCTCTTACCCTAGCAGTATTGTCAAATCGATCAGGGTCTCAGAGATAATGTTTGCCAAGTCAGAGAAAGTGCTAATAAGCCTGGATTCTAGACCAACATTGTCTATATCTAGAGACGTAGATAGTAATTTTTCAGGAAAAGATTAAACATATCTTTCCCAAGGTTTTTAATATATGTGTCTGGCAACATTAGCGTTGCTGTGACATGTATTTAAAACCACAAAAGAATATTCAGTGAGGAAAAAATTTGACTGCATTCTTATTACTATAATAAAATAATAATACTAATTCAGATTGTCATAAACAGCTTTAGCGACTTGACTCTAAAAATATGGAATGTATTTAACAATGTTTATTTCATATTTTTGGTAATATTTTGTGACCATCTGCCAGACTTCACGCTGCTACAAGCACAGGTATTTTGTGTTTCTCAAGATCCAGTAAGTACCTTTGCTTCAGGGTCACCTTAATCCTCCTTGAGAGAATTTGGCTATACAAATTCTCTTATTTGGGTGAAGTACACTTTCCACATTATTTTGTTTTATATCATTGTGTCAATTTCATGCAGTCTAAGTACCAATTACTTTTAGAATGGATTCCTTTCTCTTAGGCATTTTTGATAAATTATAAAAAAATTAGGGCCGGGCGGCGGTGGCTCGCGCCTGTAATCCTAGCACTCTGGGAGGCCAAGGCGGGAGGATTGCTCGAGGTCAGGAGTTCAAAACCAGCCTGAGCAAGAGCGAGACCCCATCTCTACTATAAATAGAAATTAATTGGCCAACTAATATATATAGAAAAAAATTAGCTGGGCATGGTGGCGCATGCCTGCAGTCCCAGCTACTCAGGAGGCTGAGGCAGGAGGATTGCTTGAGCCCAGGAGATTGAGGTTGCTGTGAGCTAGGCTGATGCCACGGCACTCACTCTAGCCTGGGCAACAAAGCGAGACTCTGTCTCAAAAAAAAAAAAAAAATTAGTGAAAATGTATTGAACGATACACCTCCAAACAAGGGAAAATGTATTTGTTATTTATATAATATTTTATTTTCATATTAATGGATATCAACTTCTCTTCTCTAATTGGTGAATTAATAGGGAACACAAAACAAGTTGACTTAATTTTGGGGAAGCATCATGGACAGAGTAATATGTAAGAATTTTAAAAGAAAAATTGAGAAGTAAATCAGGAGTGAGGGGCAGAGAGAACCCTGCAGAAGGGAAGGATGTTTCAGGCCAGAGAAGGGGAGATTTTGGTAATGTTTGGGTGGCATGGGACTATTGTGGAGATCTGGACCAGTGTGTGACAGGGAAGAGATATTTGCTTTAAGAAAGTACCATGGGTGAGTAGGAGAATCCACTGGATAATGTAAGGTTTTGAGAGAAAAAATGATTGTAAATTCATCTTTAAAAAGATACCCATGTCACTTTCTACAATCAAATACATTCCACATTGTTTAAAAATTTGAAAGAGAAGAAATAAAATGATAAAAGTACTGAAAGGAACTATAAGTGAATGATTAATAGGAATTTACCTAGGCATGACACCCAAAACTAAAATCAAAAGGAAAAGGGTTTATATATTTGACAATGAGATTTTTTAAAACTTTTATTTGGCAAAATGGCTAAACACAAACAACAACCTAAGAAAATTATTTTATACACTGAACACACACACACACACACACATGCACACATGCACACACACAAATGCACACACACGATTGACAAAGGGTTAATACATTCTGACATGATGCACTTTTTTCCTAGGCCCTTATACCTCTTCCCTCTCTGGGAAATGTTCCTGTGTCTTCCTTACCTGGTTGACTCTTACTCTTCAATCTCAATTTCAGTCTTGCTTTCTCAGGTGATCTTCACTGATTGCCTACTGGCCTGAGTCTGTGGCCTCTCTTCTACACACTTCCATACCAGGGAATCATTCTCCTGCCCTCACTATAGCTGTAATTGTTAGTGTCGATCTTCTTTGCTAGAAGGAAGGGACCATGTTGCATATTCACCATGGTATCTGCAGCTCCTGCCACCTATTTCTTAGCATACAGCAGGTCTGCAATCAATACTATTTGCCACTGAAATGAACAACTACTTCAAGAGATCATTACAAACTGTTAGAGGCAGAAAATGAACAGGCAATTCACAAAACAAAGCATACAGAAGCCCAAACAGGATAACTTGTGCTGCATCAATATTAATCAAATAAACATGAATTAAATCACATATTTATGAATATACCATATCTATCTATAAACATGCTTGTGTGTATGTCAGAATACCTAAGAAAATTAATAATAGCATCAGTTGTTTATAAAAGTGTGATGTAGCACGCCTCATAAACCGCTCCTGGTGAGAATCTCAACTGGTACAAATGTTCTGAGAAAACATTAAAATAAAGAAATGCCATGTTAGGTTTAATTGAAAAAGAGCGTCTTAACATATATATGTGTATGTATGAGAGCGTGGCTATGTGTGATTGTGGTATTCCATTTTTGTAAAAAAAATACATATATATATATATATATATATATATACATATATATATATATATATATATATATATATATATATATATCTGAATGTCCAAAGAAAAAAATTCTGGAAAAATGTGAACAGTGCTTGTGTCTTGGCATTTATTGGCATACCTACCATATTAATTCTTCATTGCTCTATGCTTTCTCTCGATCCAACTATTTTGGTCTACATTATAAGTCCTTAAAAGGGATGAGTGAATAGATAGAAAGCTAATCAGACAGACGAACAGAGTTAGAGATTGAGACTTGGGAGTACAGACAGCTTATGTTGGATTCTCCCAGAAGTAGAGCTTGAGAGAAAAAAATTATGTGCAGGTGATTGCTTTTAGAACGCTGTCACAGGTGTTCTGGGGAGGAGAAATGAATGACAGGGGAGAGAAGCAGGGAAGGTTATAAATCCAGTGAAAGACTACGTGATCAATTTGACCATCTTATCTGGTGACTGGTGTCTGGATCCCATGGGCCTTTAAGTTAAGATTAACCATGCCTTCCACGGGGAAGATGTGAAGTCCCAGCATCCCTGCCCTAACTAGCACACGTATGGGGTGGGGAGCAGGGGAGGGGGGAGGAATTGCAGAGTCAAGCTCTGCCAGGTGAATGTGACTGAGCTGATTGGAAGGAAATAATGAGAAAAACACAAGTAATTATTGTTATTGTTCATTTTGGAGTGCGAGCGCATTGCTGCAATATTAAAATATCAGCAGTAAAATTGGACTTGAAAGCATTCCTTTGAGAATATATCCAGTTACCCTTTGGGAAAACCTCCTCTGCAGTCTGTAGCAGTTTCAGTTATGGCTCTTTCTGAAAACAGAGAAAACGAACACAAGAAAAGCCAAATGCAGTCTTTCTTGAGTTTCTAGCATGGACTACTGAGAGCTCAGAAAGATGTTAGCCCCATTATAGCAGTAGAATCCAAAGATGAGATACCTGGTTTGGGGCCCTAGAGAGTAGGGACTTCAATGTAAGGTAAGAAGGGGGTGTCCTGCTAAACATATCTCTACCACTTCGCTATTCATCTGTATTCAGGAAGTGCTTTTAGATCCTGACCCCCAATAAAGATTTGATAACTGAGATCAATTATGCTGATTTTGGTTTTGGTAGGATTACAGGGGAGAGGATGTTTTAAGTGCTAGATTTCACCTCCGGTTTTCATTCTGAATTGTTAACAGGTAATGACATGAGGACATTAATCACCTTGTCTCTCAATAGCGCCTCACCAGCTCTATCAATGCTGCCCCTTTTAGTAGAGAAAAAAATACAACGTACAAGAATTATTTTTAGAAATGTGGTCAAGGATTTAATACGAAAAAAATTATAATTTTTTTAATCAAGAATTTTTTTTTAAGGTGACATAAGAATCTCATTTGCTCTGTTATGGAAAACAAAGTAAGGTGTTGCTTACGTACTGATTACGTATGTTTCCATTGAACGTATCTATTGACAGATATTAATAGAAAATGCCAATAGGTGTGAATGGGAAATTGAGTTATAAATGACTAACTCTCATTTATATATGTAGATGAATGAGTCTCAGGTTTAAAAATGAATGAATCTTACCAGATCCAAGCTTTTACTATGAAGAAGTTAATATCATTGAAATTCTGATTAAATTAGAAATGTTCTAAAATGTGGCTAATTGCCTTTTCCAAGTGAAGAACAATGTGGAGGTGAGTGCTTTTCTAAAATTTCTTTTTAATTAAGGCATAGTCATTCATTTCAACTGTTTTATATTTTATTCAGCATAATTCTATTAATAGGAACAGGATCCAGAGGTAAAGGTGTAAAGCTAGAATAATTTGCATATCACTGCTCTCACTCTGTAACTATGCAGCTTCCTGAGGCTGGCAAATCATTTAGGTTTCAGTCCTTCCTACTCTCAAAGGACTGTGAGATGCTTAAAGAGGCGGAAAGAACTCGGTTAAGAATTTTTATTTAAAGGGAATTTGAAATAAAGGGTATTTAATTCTGCTAGCTTGAATTTTTCTCATGTTGGCTGATCTATTACATTTTTTAATAGGACAAATTGGGTAAATTGATATCCTTTCATTCAGTTGACTGGTTCCTGCACACTGTCCAAAGTACATTTCTTCTTTCAAATGATCTAGAATATTCATCCGAGGGGAAACACCCTGGTCATCTATGTTCTCCTTTACTTTCATTCCCAACCTATTCTTTTTCTGATACTTTTAGCCCCTATAACTTGCCATACCCTTCCCCTATCAGTTTCAGATGTATCTATTGAACAAGTTACTGAAACACTCAGAAGTTTCCTGACATCCTTAATGTCACCCTGCATGCCCTCTATGGCAGACTGGAATTATTAGTGTCAATGTTTTATTTTTTCAGTCAAGTAGAAGAACTATTTCCTTGTACATCGATGTTGCACTTGGCCATGGTATTAGCTTTGTTCCAATAGGATATACACAAATTAATGTGTTGTTTTTTTGTTCCAATTTAAGTCCTTAATGGTTCTTGCTGTGTTCCAAATCAAACTCTTGCCCTCTGTCATCCCAGTGAAAATTTACTCAGGTAACCATGGCTCCAAGGGAAATGAAAAGATGTGTGGACATATCTGAGCCTCCCTCAAAGTCTAGAGGCAAACTCAGCTAATCTGCAGGCTCAAGAAAAATAGCCCCAGACTAATGTATGGGTAAGAAAAACAAATGCTTGTGTTTGTTTGTTAGCCACTGATTTTTAGGACTTAAGCATTGTTACGGTGGCAGATGACCAAAAGTCCATCCATTTACCAACTTAGATGAACTGAAACTTGACAATCTCTACTTCTCTAGCCTCACTTCAATAAAAATTGCTATTTTACCTATATCATTTTTAAGGTTATCAAATCCATTTGGAAAGGTGTAACTATTCTGGAGTGCAAGCCGACACCATCTATTTAAATTAAACATCAACCTGTCCTATAATCAAGTACTCCTGGATATATGTCCAAAGGAATTGTCACCCAGGCTTACATAAGGGCATTCATAAGAATATTCATTTTGGTGTGATTTGTGTTGCAAAGAATTGCCAGATTCTTTGTGAATTGTAATAATCAGACTGCCTACAGTAGCAGGGAAAGAAGTCTATTGAGATCACATAGACAATAGGCAACAAATCAGTAACAAAAGAGATTCTTTGTTATCTCTTATCTAAGAGATAAAAGATATCTGGAAACCATTAACACGTATATAAATGACCATGAAATAATCAGACCATAGAACCCAACCCTCAATCATTGTTACAACCAATGAGGAATCATAACTTAATGGCCTTTTACAGACCAAATGCAAAAACAAAACACCAAAAACACTCCTTGTCTGCCTACCAGGGAGTATTATGTTGCAGTCAGAAGCATAGTTATAATTGTAAACACAACAACGTGAGGAATTTTAAAAACATAATATCAAAAAAAGTATGAACTAGAATGAGATATATAACATAATGACATTTGTGAAAATTAAAAACGTGCATGTGCATGAACACATAAAAACAGAAAATATCAAACCTTTAAAAACGTATCAAAATGGATCTCTGTGAGAGGAGTGGAGTATGAGACATAAACATTTGCACAAACAATAAATGGGGCAAAAGGAGAACTCTGAAGCTCTTAAAAATGAGATTGAGACAGTGCTACACGCCAAAAGCATCATAGAATAAAAACTCTGTATCTGAGTTTTTAAATAAAATATTTTAAAGTTTTTCCCCAAACAGTGCAAAAATAATCATCTTATTTTTCTCTAGTAGTTATTAAAATGATTGATTTTTTCATTTTGTCATTTGATATATTTGGACTTTATTGTACTAGATAGTATAAGATTATGATTTAATTTGATTTTCTTTCCAAATAGCTAATTCTCTTAGGGTTTTTTATTGGAAAATCTTTATTTTTTCCTACTGCTCTGTAGTGCCTCTGTGAGCATGTATTAAATTATTCTACATAATCTATGGAATGTTTTCAGGCTATTTCATCTTTCATTGAATTATTTTTCTATTTTTGTACTAGTGCCCTAATTCTTAAATTTTGTAACTTTATATAATTTTGGAGGTCTTCCCCAAGACGCTTGATGGATTCACTTGAAAGAACAGAATAAACTCTATCACCAGAGAGGTGGTGCAACTTATGCACAACACAAGCCTCCTTTTGATAAACCCAACATGGCAGTAAAACTTTGTTGACTCTCCATTTTTTTAAGGTTTATTTCTCCTCTCCAATATTTTTGTGTCTTGTTTTAGGTTTGAGTTTGTTAAAGGCTAATAAGTTATTGTTCCCATTGGTGGCAGCAATGATTGGGAATTAGGTTTTATTGTCTGAATATTTGTTGATCACTATAAATGGTTAATGGTATATTGAGGTCTTTTATCCCTTGGATGAGAGATGACAGAATCTGTTATTGGTTTGTTTGATGGCCTATTTATCTATTTCAGCTCAAATCAATTAAGAATTTTATGCCATTAGGAAGGAGAAAAAAGTTCTTTACCAGCTGGATGAGTGAGTTTTTCTATTTCTGTATTTATTCTTGGCTGAAGTTGTAGAATTGAAACTATCAGCACGTTCTATGTCTGTATGTCGAGGTGTCTGTAATTTAGCATGGCCTTTTCCTCTTCTTGTGGGTGTGCGATGTTTTGCTATCTCTCAAGAGTATTAATAATTTAGATGATGATTAATGACTTAGACCCAGTTTGAAGTGTGCGTGCTGGTGCAGGGGCTTTTCTCAAAACTGGGAATATGTATTAAAGGGAAAGGGTATTTTATGACTCCTCTATAATCTCTCCAGACAGAAATTACCGGTCATGGTGAGGTTAATCATATCCTACAGCATTTTACTGAGGCAGCTTATGGGTATATCCTCTCTGCTTTTTTGTACCATCAATGTCACGAATTTGGACAGAGATTTCTCAAATAAATTTAGCATGTTTTACACATTCCATTTCTAACAGCATATGAAAGTTATATTCCAGGAAAGGTACACAAAGATGTTCATGTGACATAGCTGAAAATAATAGACAATAGTCACAATTTTTTAAAAAAAATTATCATTATTATTATTTGTCCAAGAGAAAGGAGAAAACCATAAGAAGCTTGGAAGGTGTTTGAATACTTCGGGATCTGAACAAACCTGGAACACTAAATGCATACACACACACACACACACACACACAGAATCACACATTCAGAGCCCCACACACAGAGAAGCTTGTGCATGAGGGTTTATCTGTGTCTTGTTTTACTGAGAACTTAGAGATGAACAAGGACATTTACGTAGCCCAAATAGAAACAAGTTAAAATTTAATTTTAGACTTCCCTCCTCTCTCTCTCTCCCTCTTAGAAGTCAGAGATAACAAAGAATGAAAAACAAATTCTCCTTATTTTCCAATTCAGAACATCTCTTTCTATCTCATACTTTCAAAACTAGCTCTGGGATCCCCTAGTGCTATCTTAAGCAAGAGCCTAATCTGTTAGTTAATCTGTTCCCCTGTAGACAGAGCCCTCTGAAAAGGGTTCTGTCTTTTTCTCCTCACCTCAGTTGCAATATGGCTTTGAAGGTAGTATGGAGAGAACATTCATTTAGTCATAAGCATTGTGTTCCATCAATCAGGACAAAAGAACAGTTTTGGTTTAAGTAAAAAAAAAATTGTTTTTTGATTATATCAATGCAGTTTGATATTTCTATTTCTTCTTTGTTTATCTATTCTTTGCTAAATTTTTTTTAAATATTCAGTGTATTTTAGAAGTGTTTCATATAACCAATGTATAGTTAGATTTACTTACATAAATTAGTTTGAGCAGTATTCCAATTTATATTTCCATTCCTTCTTTATTTTCTTTTGCGTTTATTTAATTGCCCCCTAACTTTTTTCAACTTTTCCACGTTCAGTATATTACAGAAATGTTGTGTATAATCAGCATATAATCAGCATTTAGTTGGATGTAGTCATGCAAATTAATTTGAGTGATATCCCAATTTGCTAAGAATGTGATTATCTTGTACTCATTGTGCTTCTTCCTTGGACTTCAAAGATAGAATTTTTATACATAATTTGACATTCTCGAAGCTTTCTCTTTGACTGTAAGCCAAATTAGGAACACTTCAAATTCCATAATGCATCAGTCCTACAGTCCTCAGTTTTCCTTTCCAACTGCAGATGATTTCACATCAGATGTGGCAGACCACAGACTCTTCTATATCTCACCTTTCTAATGGAAAGAAAATGTAGTGTATCATAAACCTAGTGAGGGAGAAGACAGGACATCCTAAATAAGTGACTTTATCTTTCAGATTCTTATATTTCCTCCACTGGAAAGTTGATGACCTAATATTATCTGCCTCATGAGGTTTTTTTCTTTTTCTTTCTTTTTTTTTTTTTTAGGATTAAATGTGATAATATATGTAAAATTCCTGGCCTAGTGTCTGGTGCATAATAAATAGGAACAGTATATAAGCAATTGCTATTACTATTGTGACTACTAGTATTACTACTGAAAATGTGGTCCAGCTGTTATTTTAATACCCTTGATTCCTAGGCCAACATGTTGGGTGCCTCCTGAGCAGGTTGTGACTTGATTCCTTTTACTTTACAAATCACCAGTGGGTAGGAGGGATTGGGGTTTGCATGAAAATACTGCAATGGAAGATAAAAGTCAGGAAGTTTTAGGCAAATCAAGATGATCGACTCCTTCTCATTTCTAGTCTTAGAAATTCCCAAGAAAAGGCAGCATGATATTGGGGAAAACACAGAATATTTGGGGGTTTACTTCCCAGTTTTGTCACTTACTGTGTATAACTTTGGGGAAAGAATTTAACTTCAGGCAGCTCAAGCGTCCTTGTCATTAAAATGAGTAATGACAATATTTTTCTTGTAAGTTATTTTTGAGTACTGCAGGAGGCAGTATGTGTGAAGCAGTTTCATAACTAAAAAGCATTATTCAAATGTCAATTACATAAAGAGATTCAGGAATGCCAAAGTTAATGCTGTCAACAAAAGCTATATCTAAATTCTTGGAAAAATCTGATCACAGGGTAAAAAATATTTTTCACATCACTTTTTCCCCTCTCATAGAATAACTTCCTGGATGTTTATTTTTCTTCTTAAATAGATACTTCCCTTCTATCTAATTATGCAGCATTCTACAGTTTCATCAGCTATCAGCAAAATCAAGCTGTCCTCATTTGACTTAGAATATCATAGAAATGATAAACTAAACAGCTTAGAATAGCACAAGCTGGAAAGCACAGTGTAACCCTCCTAAAATTGTAACCGTCCAAATCTAAATCTAGAATCTTAACTATTACCTATGGATTATACACATTAATATTTAAGAGCTGATTAAAAATCACATATGTTCAAGGATTCCATTGCTACATTACATTGCATTTAAGTTTCTGTTAGTATGTGGCCTTAATCTCAACAGTGCAAAACTATAACGTAAATTTAAAGTATGCCTTTAAAATTGTCTTTAACACTGACTTAAAACAACAAAAATCTATCAACTTTCCAAACTTTAAACATAACTTGTCTGATTTGGAAATAATTTATTCTTCCACTATCTTAATATTTACCATTTAATAGACACACTTCTTTAGATAAGCAATGTTTATCTAGAATAACATTTTAAAAGTGTCAAAAAAGGTCATTCTCTTGCTGTTTTTTAATGTTTCTCAGAAAAAGCACAGTGTACTCTCTCCAATAATGTTTTAGACTTGTATTAATGAACATTATCTTCTCTAAGCCTTGAAGAATATGATTTCTGGTGATGATGTAAGCTCAGACATACTTCTAAATGTTGACTGTCACACTAGAAAAAAAAAATTTCCCTGGAGCCATGGTGTTTTATTAAAATAAAAGGATCCTTTCTAATTTTTTATTTTTTATTGTTGGTGTTTTTTTTGTGTGTGTGTGAGTTATATGCAACACAATCCACATTTTTAGAATTAAATCATCAATATTAATTGTAACAATAAGAGCATCGACAAGTAAGATTATCATGAACCAACTATAGGGTTTTGCTTCATGAGGTCCCGGACTCAAAACTAGCCTGAGTTAAATACAACTCACATGGCAGTCAATGTGTAAAGATTGGAGGTACCCCACGCTCTCCACTAGAGTTTCAGCCATTATCTGTTTATTGTACTCTTCTGTGAAGAATGATTTGCCTGATATCCTTTTAAGGTGTCTCATCTGGGTCTTGTTTTAGTCCTTTAGGGCAGCCATAACAAAATATGATAAATGGGGTGGCTTATAAACAAGAGAAACTTATTTTTCACAGTTCTGGGAGCTGGAAGTCCAAGATCAAGGCGCTGGCAGATTGGTTATCTGATGAGGGCCTGCCTTTGGGTTCATAGATGGCACCTTCTCACTGTGTCCTCACATAGTGGAAGAGATGAAGGAGCTCTCTGGGGTCTCCTTTTAACAAGGGCACTAATCTCATTCCTGAGGGCTCTACCATCATGATCTATAATCACCTTCCCAAAGGCCCCACCTCCTAATATCATCACCTTGGGAATTAGGATTTCAACATATGAATTTTGCAGGGACACAAACATCCAGACCATGGCAGGTCTAAAGCAAGTCACTTGAATTTAGAAAGCGAGTCTAATTTTAATCCATATCACCTGAGGGGCTATCCCTCAGATTTAGTTTTTATATATCTTTATAGATTTAGTTTTATATTTGTCTGTCCCCAACTGCAATTAATCTAATCCACCTTAGACAAGACTGGTAGAAGGTAGAAGTTTCTAGAAGTTTCCTATATACTAAAATGGATGCTTCTGGTTTCAAAGCACACTTCCTAGGGGCCGCAGAGAAGAGCTAGCTGCACTTTGTGATAATTTTCTTTTAAAATCCAGATTTCTTTTTCATTCCCTATAGGGTGGTGTATACATTATTTACCTTAGCCAGGCTGAGTCCAACGGTCCTAGCCCATAATACAAGCGCCTCCTCCACTTTTGGCATTTTCACAAAAACTTTGCACTTTGACAATAGGCTTTCATTCTAGAGAGACAGGCCTTGACAATTGAACAAATGATCATTTTGCTAATCCCATATTCATGTATGACTCATGACTCATCCAGCAGCACTGTCGAGAGCCTTCTTTGTGAGAGGCGACAGCTGCTTTGCATCATTACTAAACAGTTTTTTTTTAAAGAGGATGTGCAGAGAATAATTCCTTTGCTGAAAATGTAGGTAGATAGTTTTTCAGGTTTTAGAAGATTACATTTAGCAAGGACTCTCTATATTATAAGTAGGTTTATAAACTATGACACTCTACAGCTCTGTACCCCAAAGAAAGGCAGTATGGAGTAGTGAGAGGATGAGAATTCAGAGGCTTGGCCCCTGATTTTATTTTGATTTGTTTACCACCAGCAAGATGATGTTAGGACCTTTGATTTTAATGAGGCACCAGGTCAAATAACTGTGGCCTCCTGAAAGTGCAAGCTTCTGTTTCTTTATGTATGCCAAGCACTTTATTTTTTTGTATTTTCTTTAGCTGTCCATGGCTTTTATAAGATTCTCAACAGAGTCTTTGATTCCCAACAGGTTAAGAATTACTCTTAAACGTGGTCATCCATCATGGGGGTCCATTTCCTGGACCATTTTGTTCCCTCCCAAGAAGGATCAGAATAACAGACCATAAGCAAAAAGAGAGGCTTAAGTTTTGTAAGACAATGTACGAGTAGAGACTTTATTGCTATAGGTTATATTCCAGATTGCTCTGAACAATGCTAAACTTTGGGTCAGTCACTGAGAAGATTGAAAAATCACTTTGATGGTGACACATTATGAAATTTACTACACTAATGGACTTTAGGATTTTGGGGACTGTGACAATTTTCTGCATTCTGGTCTTTAAAACGAAGGACCGTAACCTCATTGAAGCTTAGCCATCTTATTTATTTTAACAGCAAATAAAAATTCTGTCTTTACTACTAACATTTGGGGCATCAAAAACCAAACTTTCTGCCCTTCAATCTGGAGAGCTGGTTATTTCCGCAGCTCTCCCCTCATGGTTCACCCTGATGAGTGGTCTCCATGTGGTCACTCCAGCTGCTAATTTACATGTCTTTAGCCCTGTCCCTACTGGAGCTCTCACAGGATGTTTTGGAAGTGCTTAATGTCCTTTCCTTTCTTTATAAATTCCTCCTCACCAGTGTTCCCAGAGTATGACAGACATATATCAAATGTCACTCATGTCTTGCTGAAGAATCAGGAGTTGCTTTTCTTTGTCTGTTTGTTTTTCACATAGCAATACAGTGAGAAGAACGGAGGCTGTAGCTGTAACAAGTGTCCTTCCTTTTGCTGCAAGACTGGGATTGGGCTCTATCTCTGTTCACATCAGGCTTTTCCATGTGGACGCCTCTCTCTCTGGACTTTTAACTACCCCCCCCCCCGGACTCTTTCCGGAGGTGATTTTAGGTCTTCTAACTCCAGGCTCTCTCTGCTTCCTCAAATCGTTTATTCCTTCCTGCAGAAGAAAGATTTGTACATATTTTTGAATTGTTTTATTTTATTTTATTTTTTAGAGACAGTGTATCACTGTGTTGGGGCTATTCACAGGTGCGATTATAGTGCACTGCAGCCTGGACCTCCTGAGTTCAGGCAATCATCCCACCTCTGCTTCCTGAGCAGAGAGTAAGTGGTTGTTTTTTTTGTTTTGTTTTGTTTTGTTTTTTGTTTTTTTTAATACTCTCAGGGTCATTTCTGCCTGACTCAGGCTTGAGAATGATGCTAATTTCCACTCGCCCTCTAGGGGCGCTGCTTCCTGCATTTTACCCTGAGCTCTGGGATGGCTAATAGGTACCTGCCTCTTAACATGCTCCAAGCTGACCTCAGTGATCTTCTTCCCAAACCTCTCCTGCCTCCAGTCTCCCCTGCCCTCCTTCTCCTCTCATGCACTAATTCTCTGCATTCATCTCTGCCTACTCTTCCCTGGGCTCCTGCCCTCTGGCCACACTGGCTGGGGGCCTTGCTGCTTTCTTCTGCACAGAACTCACTTCCAGACACAGTGGGGGCATTTGTGTGGCCTCCGCTTAAAAGACACTATATCAACAATTTCATGGCTTTCTTCCCTACACCCTTCAGTTCTTTGCTCAAACGTGTCTGCTAAATTCACACTTCCCAGAGCACACTATTTAAAATTACAACCCCTCTTCCTACTTCTTTAGTCTCCTTCTCTGCCATATTTCTCTCCATAGCACTATCTTTATGTGCCATAATATAAATTTTACCCTGTTTATTTGTTTATTGACTATGGCCCCCCCCCCAATTCGACTCAAATGTAACCTCCAGGAGGACAGGAGTTTTTGCCTGTGGTGATCATCGCTGTACCCATTGTGCCTGGAAGAGGTGCTGGTCACATTTTAGGCTCTTGATAAATGTTTGTTGAATGAAGTCATGAAAGAGTGAAAGTAGAATTATGTTTAGAATGGCCATTTACTTTGGAAGTTTAGAACATGTAATCTTATTGGGAAACTGACCATTGATGGATGGTTTCCTTTATATTTTTGTAAAGAAAAGCCCTATATCAAACGTTTTCAGCTGTCTCAGCCCAACTAAAGAAACACTCGAGCTTGGGACCATGCACACAGTTCTTCAGCCTGGGACTGGCTGGAAAATATGTTTAGTCTCATGTGGCAACTTCGATTGATAAATCAATTGGATCATAAATCAATCAAAGCATAAGGCGTTATGTTGAAAGGCATGCGGAAGCATTCCCAGGTACAGAGGAAGGTGAGCTATGATTGCACATGGGCGTAAACGGTCCATTTCCAAATGAGGACAATTGGTTGTATTGGTTTCCACATTAGATTATAATCACACTAAAGATTATATTCTGATATAAAAATATTGAGGATAAGTTTAAGAGATAATATAAAAATCTAGTACCACTCTGTCAAAATTACATTATGTTGAATTTCTCAGTTAAAATGATTACTTGAATACAGGATAGAGATGAACAAACAAATTTCAGAATGTCACCAAATTCAGCATTTTCAGAAAAAAAAATCAAAACCAAAGTTGTTTGTTTTTTGGTAATAGTCAATCAAGGTCAACACAATTTATCCTTATAATTATGTGTCCTTATATTAAATGACAAAAAATTATGGCAATAAAATGGTTAAAAAAAAAAAAAAAAAAGAGCATTTGTTCCTTAGGGGAAACCAGCTGCCTGTAATTGAAAACAAAAGAAGAATGTTAGAATAGTGGTTCCATCTATTTTACTGGAACCAGTCCATACTACCAAGTAGATACTTCTAGAATATACGAAAAGCGTGATTTCATTCATAGACATATATCTTCACTCACCAAAATCCAGGCTCTTAAGTGAGACAGGGAATTAAATGTCCACAGGACACCTAATGGGAATTCCAGACAAGTCTGCTGTAACACTCTGATACTTCATTTCATTCTGAGTTCTAATTAGGGAGACCAGACACAAGCTTATCCTGGCTTTTCACAGGAGGAATTTTACCCTTGAACCCAGGTAGTTGCAGAGCTGATGATATGCAGGGCTGCATTCAGCTGCTCCTGTTCTCATCAAACAGCAAATATATTGTACATCTCATCCAATCTCCTCACCTTTACTTCTCTTTTTAGTCATTAAAGAGTTATGATTATTATTTTTTTTATAGAGAGGGTCCTGCTCTGTTGCCAGGCTGGAGTGCAGTGGTGGGGTCATAGCTAACTGCAGTCTCCAACTCCTGGGCTCAAGCCATCCTCCTGCCTCCCAAAGCTCTGGGATTACAGGCATCTCGCCTTGACTTCTCTCACAAACCCCAGCTGACTCGACAGTGGGACAATCATTCCTTTCTCCATTTGTAAAGGATCACAGTACATCGGAACATCTCCTTCATTTCTTCATATTGTATCCTTTCATCGTTTTATCTTATTTTTGCAGGTAAAGTCTCTGCTAACCATACAATTCCATTTGGGAAATAAATAGATTGGATCAGACCCAACAAAGAAAAATAACACTGTCCTACTCACTTCACTCTCTCTTACATAGCCTGGTTTCCCTTTAGAAGAGACTGCTTAATTCCTATGCTCTCATTTAATATATCCTAGGCTACTAACATACCCCTTTTGCTTTTATTGTCTGTTCTTAGTTAAATTGCTTCTTTCTTGAAAAAAAGTAACCATTTATTGTTTACTTAGCTAGAGACTGTTCTAATACTTGAGCATAGAATTTTGTTTTTCCTTTTTATCTCTACAATGTAACCTGTGAGGTAGAAATCATTATTCCCATTTTACAGATGAGGAAAGGGAGGATTGTGAGTTTAAGTAATTGGCCCAACATCACCGTGTTAGTAAACAGAGGTCTATGTTCCTCACCATTAGTTCTGTGCAGCCAGTTTTAGTGGAAACAGCTAATGGAAAGAAAGGCTTTTATGAAAGAATAGAGATGAGAGTAGACTACAGTAGAGTGACTTAAATCTTTGCAGTTTTTACTTTCTAAATAATGTTCTAATCTGCCTTTTTTCCATTCCTGTCACTATTGCTCTAATTCATCTTTGCCTTCTTAATGGAGATTGGTGTTTTCAGTCTTTTTCTCATCAAAATCGCTCTTTCCACAGATGCTAGACACATCTTTCAAATGCAAATCTGATGGTGTCATTCCCTTCCTTAAAATCCTTTCCTAGTTTCCCTTCACCTACATTAGCAGTTTTCAAATGGTTGTTGCATGCAGGTGCTTTGGGGATTCTGCCAATGCTCCCTTACAGTTTTAGTTTAAAATAGTCCAAATGTTCTATCTTTTTACAAAGATCAAATATATTTTAATAAAATTGTTTTAACCCCTCAAACTTGGTGTCATGGTGACTTCATATGGGGAGCACTAATATCTGCATAATAGGTATAGACACTTTATGGCACAGGGGCCATTTATATCATCAGCAAAATGTAAGTTTGTTGTCCTTTCCCCAATGTATTTAGTGCTACAGACAAAAACAAACAAAATAAAACAATACAACAACACCAAAAAACCCTAATTTCCATTGGTACTAACCTACCTTTGTTAAATAGTTTTTACGACTGTCACAGGTGAAGTGCATGCCCCAACCACAGTCCTGTTGCAAGCTGACAAAGCTGACTTTTTTATTCTGAATAGTTGGTTCTTTGTGGTAGGTATGGACACTCTCTAATTTTTATAGTTAGCGGAGGCCTATAGAGTTCCAACCCTTAAACTTTGCCACCATAGAAGGTGCTACAATGAAGGCAAATCCTGGACGAGAGTCTACCATGCATAAAACCATCTATTAGCAGAAATTATTTAAAAAAATTGCATTATCACATTTGAAAACTTGAAGCCCCAGCTCTCTGTCTTTGCACTTTGCACAGAACATTCACTCAAGACAGATGTGACAGCATTTTAGCAGCAGAATTCAGCTAAACCACAGGTCAGGAAGAAGAACTATGTCTTTGATTATTTTCTGCAGGCAAGTCCACTTCTGAATCTTAAACCTAGGGCTCTGCCCCACAATGTGTAGGGAACTAGACTCAATGATTCTTGATAAGGTAGGATTCTTAACTTTTCTCATCTAGTCAATGGACATCTTGTAGATATTTTAAAGGTCATTATGCTAATACGACTTATGTATTCAAAGATAATATTAGCACTTTAGAGTAACTATGTTTGAATTGTAAATTTCTGAATAATTTACATCAATGACTTTTATATGATAAGTAACCCTGGAGTTGTTAATTTCCCACCTCTAAAATATAGAGTAAAACTAAACCTAAACACAAACCTCACTAAAATAAAATAAGTGAAATCCAAAAATTCATTTGTGTGATATGGAGGTGATCTTGGGATTATCAGACCTAGGGAAGATAGATGTTGCCTGAGTCCCCAAAATAGTAACAAATTTTCTCCACCAGCGTAGGTTTTGAGAACATGAGCTGGGTGAGAAGAGGAATCAGTCACTAACCAAGTCATATTGAAATGTGAGTTTTCATGATATTTTATGGTATATATTAAACTATGTTGAATTGTTTCAAAAGAAATCACAAACCTTATAAGATCCATTACCAAACAAATAAATTCCTTCCAAGAGTTTCTTGAAGTTGATTCCCTCAATCACCATTAACTCTAACCCAAATCAGTGGCCAAGTAGTCTTTATTAAAAATAAGCAATTAATTTCCTTCTCTCTATATTTTTCAAACCTTGCATATATTTTTCAGAAAAATGTTTGATTAGGGAAACTGCAAAAGAACATTAAAGAGAAAACAAAAGCAACAGAATAGTGGGAAATGGTTTCGTACACAAAAGAAAGAATTGCATTTATTAAACAAAACCTTGAGAACTGTTAGCTGCTTTCTTTATGAGTAACCAATGTTATTTAGTTGTAATGATGAGATTTTCGTATTTGTATGCAGATGTAGTTGATAACAATTTCAGTGCTAACCCCCCAGAATAAGTATAGCATACAGGCTATTAGACATGGACTCAGGATTTCACAGTTGATTCTGTTCTTTATTAACTGGATGATTACATGTTACTTAATCCCACTTAACCCCACTATGTCTTGGCTCCTTCATATATACGTAAAATGGGATAATATTAGTCTAAATTACATAGGGTGATTTGAGGAATAAATGAGTTGAATGCATAAAGTGCTGTGACTATGGCTTGAAATTATGGTTATTTATTTTATTTCTCTACATCGAATTATATCATCTGCTCTGATCGTTTGCCCACTGAGTTGCCCTCTTGGAATGTTCCAGAGTTTTCTGGAGTACAGAAAGTTCAAGGAATGCCTGTTGTGAAATTCAGTTCATGTTGGTAGTCCATATTGATATGTTGTCAGAATACCCATGTTCCATGAAGGTAGGTGTTTTTCTGTCTTTGTGCCAACTTTACTATAAAAGACCAGAGGAAAGGTCACCTTATGGCCAACTTTCATTGGCTGGCAACCAGCTACCTCAATCTGATGTCCTGTGAATTCTCTGGGGTGTCGTGGAGGGAATAGAAGATGAGTCCATGCAATTCACAGAATATAAAACACCCCCTTTCCCTTCTGAGTTTCAGGAGAACTTTTTAAGATCTCTCTCTTTTTTTCTGGGATTGGTTGATTTCTACTTTCTGAACTTCAAGCACAATCTTATGTTCTTCCCATTCTCTCTGTTTCAGCAGCCGTTGTTTAACCTCCTAATGCTGAAGCTTCGGGAGCAAGATCCTCCTTCTCTCCATCTGCGGGCAGCCAAGGATAGGCCCAGGACCTGAGCTCAGCCAAAAAGAACATTCACGCCAGGACGGGTTAGGACAGGGGTGGGGAACCTTTTCATGTTTGAAGGCTGAATTAATTTAGCTATAATCAAATAATGCCACATTCAAGAAACTTCGATTAGATGTACTTAAAAATGAACATTATTTTGTAAAAATTCAACTATTGTGTACTTAATGATTTCAAACAATGACAGCTATTTGCTAATTTTAAATGTGACCAACCTTTTAATGACTTTGTTGTGTCTGCTTTCTGTTGGAAAGCATTTGAATATTTGGTTGCAACATGGAGGTCCACAGTTTCAGCTGATCCTCTAGATGGGTGTCAATTATTTGTGACCTTAAGGGTGTCTTGATTTTGGTTAAGTAGGAGAATGTAGATTCTCAGCAATAAGGGGTTGAAAAGTAAGAAAGAATTTTTGGGGGCATGCTACTGAAGGAATGGGTATTCTACTGCATTTTTCCATATTTTAATTGGATCTTTCTTAGCATCAAACAATGACTTTAAAATGTCGTTTACTAAGAGCTCAATCAATTCTATCTTTAGATACCTTGGTGATATCCACTAGGTGAGGCTGAAATGCTAATTTGAGTGTGATGTCATGATACTCAAAGTCAGTGAAGCTCTCATTGTATTCTCTAATTAATAGGTCTATAAAAAATTCCATAAAAAAGACATCTGCACTAAAATGTTTACAGCAGCACAATCCACAATTGCAAAGATGCAGAAACAACCCAAGTGTCCATCAATACATGAGTGGATTGATAAAATGTGTTTTATGTATACCATGGAGTACTACTTAGCCACAAAAAATAATGATGAACAGCACCTCTTGTATTATCCTGGATGGAGCTGGAGCCCATTATACCCAAGTGAAGCATCACAAGAATGGAAAAACGAGCACCGCATGTACTCACCATCAAATTGGTATTAATTGGTCAACATCTATGTGCACATTTGGTAGTAAATTCATCAGGTGTCAGGCAGGTGGGAGTCAGGAGGAAGGGATGGGTATGTTCACACCTAATGGGTGCAGTACATACTGTCTGGTGGATGGACACGCTTATAGCTCTGACTTGGGTGGGGCAACGGAAATATATGTAACCTAAACATTTGTATCCCCATAATATTCTGAAATAAATATATATATATGTATATATATATATAAATTTAAAAAATAGGTCTATAACAGCTGTGTATTCTGCATATGATTTGCATATATCATCATGCCCATCAGTGACCTTTGCTAATTGGGAAAAATGTTCATCTGAAATTTCCTTTTGAAGAAGAGTGTTTTGAAAACGATAGCTTTTTTTGAAATGCTTGGATTTTTTGCCACATATCATACATAGGCTTAGTTTTGCCTTGCTAAGAAATATTCAAGTTGTTTTGGTTTGACATGATATCACACAGAAATGCGGCATTCCTATAGAAATCTTTCAATAATTCACATTGCTAATTCTGTTCTTCATAAAATGTAACTGTTTGTTCTCATGGAGAGAAAATTTTGGCTAACACCTGTCCCTGTGATAGCCAATGCACATTAAAATGATACAGCAAATCCACACTGAATATCTCATTGTTCAACTTGAGCATGTTACGAAATTGACAATGTCATGTTATATTTGCACAAATATAGTTAACAATGCTTATAACTTGTCACAAAGTGTCACTTAAAATAGTAGCTTTAGTATAGAGATTTTGCTGATGCAAGATATAGTGAAAATAAATGAGAGCATCTGGTTATGTTAATACTTTTTTTCCATCTGTGCAGTAAGCCCTTCATGTTTTCCTGTCATGGAAGGTGCATTGTATATATACTCACTAAATTTACCAAATTCAGTTCAGTTTCATGAAATTTATCATAAAAGTTGTTGAAGACATATATTCTATGTGTTCTGTTCACAAGAGTGCCCAAGGTAACTCTTTGTAGCAAATAAAATCTTCTGTTATGACCCGAAGAAAGTATAGAAACTGTGCCCAGCAGTAGTATCAGCTGATTCATCCAAAGTAATTAAATAACATATATTTTCCTTATGAAATATTGCATGAAATTGTTCTGTTAAGTTGAAGCCTAATTCATGCTGCCAATCAGTTATGGTTCTCCTTGAAAGAGGCAGTTTGTACTTTGAAATGTTATCGAGGTCTAAGCATCCTACAACTTTGACAATGCATCGTTTCACAGTTTCTGTATCACTCAGTGGCTTCCCTTTTTCCCGAGTATTAAGCTACTTTACAAGTTGCTTCAGTGACATTATTTCCAGGTCTTATTGCTGTTTGAAAGAATTGTCTTTGCTTTTACTTTTCATCTTTTAATTTCTGCAATACAAGCATTCATGCTTCTCCCTCTAATTTAAAATATTTGTGGTCCTTATAAGTGTTATAACACGGGTGAGCACTGAATTTCTTTTAATGTTGACATTGCAGTATCACAAAGCAAGCAAATCATCTTATCTTTAGCAAAAACAAGATAATACTGCAATTCCCAATCCTCATTTAAAAAATCTGTTTTTCTTCCATCAGCGTTCTCTTGGTCTTCTTTGACATTATGGGCTGTTATGCAGACAGAATTAAAAAAACCTTGTTGAGCTGTGCAACTATTTACAAATTCCACTTCAAACAGAAACACAGTGCACCATTGTCAAAAGCTGATTACAGACTGGTGTACTCAACCGCCATAAACTCTTGCCAACCAGCCTCCTGTGGTAGTGGCGCCAGTCAGGTGGGGGAATTTAGAACTAAATCATTAGCGTAGCAGCCATCAATTTTGCCTTTATGGCTTACTAATGTGCTGGTCAGTCTGGGAGGGTGACTTCATTGAAACTTATTTATTCTTTGGTGTTTTAAATACCTTTATTTTAAAAATAAAACAAATTATAAGGCCGGGCGCGGTGGCTCACGCCTGTAATCCTAGCACTCTGGGAGGCCGAGGCGGGCGGATTGCTCAAGGTCAGGAGTTCAAAACCAGCCTGAGCGAGACCCCGTCTCTACCATAAAAATAGAAAGAAATTAATTGGCCAACTAATGTATATAATATAAAAATCAGCCGGGCATGGTGGCGCATGCCTGTAGTCCCAGCTACTCGGGAGGCTGAGGCAGGAGGATCGCTTGAGCCCAGGAGTTTGAGGTTGCTGTGAGCTAGGCTGACACCACGGCACTCACTCTAGCCTAGGCAAGAAAGTGAGACTCTGTCTCAAAAAAAAAAAAAAACAAAAACAAATTATAAAAGATAAACAAAAATGTATTAATAAAAATAAAATGATCTGTGCTATAAAATTTGGATTCAGTCAAAAGGCCACGTGTAAGGACCTAGAAGGACACATGTGGTCTTATGGCTGCAGGTTCCCCATCCCAGGGTTAGGAGTTACGAGTGGCAACAGCTGCAGTGTCTCTGAAGTAAAAGGTGTGCCCTGCAGCACATTTTGGAGATTTAGGGTTGCCTCGGTTCCTGTGCATTTTCCAGGCTGAGTTTTCCACCTTCTTTTCAATTCTGTGAGCCTATGTATCTTCCATTAATTTCTCCCTTTTGCTTAAATACCCAGATTTGGATGTTCTTACTTGCTAATGAAAAATTTTTGAATACCAAGAAGCGCAGTGTTACCTAAAAGAAAATCAACAGCCCTCTGCCATTAAGAAAAGTTGTGCAAAGTATTAGTGAAAGGCTATCAAGTCCTTAGCCTGTCCATGGAATTCACCTCAATGACCCATCTGTGGGCAGCTTGTTAGTATTAATATTAGCTATTGCGGCTAGCATTCCATCTCTTTCTTTCTCTGCCCAGATTCCAGAATAATGAATCTCTGCTATTTCTGTTAAAATAAAGTAGAATAACCATTTGCAAAACTGTATCTCTTTAATTCAAGACTTTCTTTTTGATATTGTACAACTAATATAAAATTAAACTTAGAAATAAATGTCAAAGGCAAGATTATGGGGGTTCATTGCAGTAGCCTCATTGCACTTAATGTCAGACAATATTAACTTGATGTCACCAAATGTAGCTCATATAATTAAACTATTAATAGACTATATTTTCATGTTTTTATATATTAGATCTCTAGGTAGATACTGTTTAAATGAGGGATTATTTTACTTCAAAAGGTTGAAAAGCTATGAACTACACAATATACTTTCAATTATTTGACACAGTATATGAGACCCTCTAAGATTTGGGCCAAAGTAACCCCTGCAGCCTCGTTTCTTTTTATGCAATGACTCATTTTGTACACGTTCTGACAACTGCTCAGCTTGTTGTCCTACTTCTTTCCTCCTACACAATATGTTGTTTTTGCCTCAAGTTTTCTCTTCTGCC
The DNA here is from genome assembly GCF_040939455.1 of Microcebus murinus. Taxonomy (NCBI): domain Eukaryota; kingdom Metazoa; phylum Chordata; class Mammalia; order Primates; family Cheirogaleidae; genus Microcebus; species Microcebus murinus. The sequence goes on along the minus strand of NC_134122.1, from coordinate 46,549,400 downwards.
TGAAATGCTTCCCCCTTCTCCTGTGAGTTGGCTAAATCCTGCTTATTCCTTTAAAATGTATGCTTAGCAATAGTCCCCGTACACATCCATTTGCCTTTTAGGAGCCCTGCAAAGGCAGCCTCTTGATATCACTTAGAGATGGACCTTCCTCACTGTGTCCTCTTTGGTTTTGCATTGTTTCCTCTCTACCCTGATGCAAGATGAGTTCCTCGAAGGCAGGGAAATCACAATGCTTGCCCCCTAACTGAGACTCTATACATCTTAATACTCAGCACGATATTGATTTGTTAAAAGCAGAGCTCTTTATATGTTTGTTAAAGTCATATAAAAGGTAAAATTTTCCCTGTAGCCCCTGTGTGACTATGTGTATATATGCAGTTAAAAAAAAAAAAAAGAAGTGGAAACATGATTTATATTCTCTTACTTAACCTGCATCTCCTGCTTTTGTCTTCACAATTAAATTATAGTTTGAGGATTTTGCAATGATTTTTTTCCTGACTCTGTTTGTATTAATATAATGCCGTGTATACAGATCAGAGCTGCAGAGCTGTTGTGATTCTCATTCCTTTGTAAGCCTGGGCTTTTTTGTTTACTTGTATGTTTGCTGTTTCGGTATATTCTGTGGTTTTTGCATGTGTATATCTGTGTATTCGAAGGTTTGTAACATTTCAACTTTAATTTAGGAATTCAAAAATTCTAACAGGGTATGTGTGTGGGGGGGGGGAAGTTTGGGGGTTCCAGTGTTTCCTTCTGCTTTGGAAATTTCTTATAGATATTTTTTTTGATTATTAATTTCCATTCTTTTGTCTTTCTTTATGCTGTTAACGGGTATTGCCTGGATTTGCTAAGCACATATTTTGTCTTTTTTCTATGTGTTTTATCTTTTCTCATCCCCATAATTTTAATACAATTGGTTCTCACATATTTAATTTCCATGCATTTTGTATTGAGTTAATGAGCTATTAATTTTTGCAGCCATGCTTTCTATTTGCAAGAACTCTTGTTGCTGTCTGATTGCCTCACTTTCTTTTAAAGACATTATTGTTTTTATCGCTGCAATTCTTTTGAATCTGACTGAGAATACTAATTAGACATTTCTAAGTCCTCTCATTTCTTTCTTTAATTTGCTTTTGTTGGTGAATTTACTCTCATTTTGGAGTTTGAAGTTATCATTTCTGGCTGTTATTTTCTGTGTATGCTCAGTGTTGTATACTGATTGCTCATACCTAAAAACCTGGAAGAGTAGATCCCAGTTTTGGAAGCTGATGCTGGCTCCTCCAGGGATTCTGTGGCCCAGTGTTAATTTCTGCTGCAGGATCTGTGGCCAGAGATTTCCACTTCCCTGAGTGTGCTGTTTACCTTTGAGTGAAGCCTGCCAATGTAGCAGGAGCCAGGGCTGGATTCTGCTTCCAGCTATTCCAAATTCAAATATTTGATAGAAATCCTGAAGAGTTAACTCAGTTATTGTTGTTCTTCTTTCTTTTTATTATTAATTTTTCTAAAATTTAGTTAATTGACCCCAAACTATTTGTTGATCAACTTAATTTCTCAACTATTTTAAATGAAAAGGTAATTAGGTATATAATTTGCATAAATAAAAATTATAGTAACAAATTCTTGTAAATAAGAGCACTAAGTTGTACTAAGTTGTATTTCTTCAGAATCATGATCCGTTGGGGTCTTACTAATATCCCTGCCTAAGTAACCTATTCATTTAATTATTGATATTTCAAGGCCCTTCTTTTTATATGTTCTTTTAAAAAATGATCTTATCTATTGTGACCATCTACAATTTCACTGAAATTTCTAGTTCCACTGTGGAATATCAAATTAATTTCCACTGAGACTTTTTTGAAATTACATAGAACCATTTGACTGAAGAATTAGCATTTAAAAATTTTCTTGTTAAATATCCTCAGGAATTTTATATTTCCTTATTATTTTGAATAAGGTATTTTTTCCATTATGCATTCTATTTGGTTAAGATCATTATTTAAGAAACATTTGGTGATACTCTCCATCAATATGTGAGGACCAAGGCCCTTGGCTCCCTAAAGTTTCACTGTAAAATCAATGACATGAGGCAGGTCGATGAATAGGAGAAAAGGCATATAAATTTATTTAACACATATACATAGGAGCCTTCAGAATGAATACCCAAAGATACAGGGGGAATTGCCCATTTTTGTGCTTAAGTTTGGCAAATATGGACAGCCATGTAGAAACATGATTGGACAAAAAGGGTATAATAATCTAATGCTAATAGACTGAGTAGGGAGACCCAGCAAGGCCTGTCTGTCTAGATTCTTCTTGGCCTCTCTGAGCTGCATCCCTTCCTTCTCGGTGTGGGGCAAAACCCTCTCTGGAATGGGGGTCTTATGACCTACAGTTAAACACGGTAGGTCAGATAATTTCTTTGTGGCCAGATTTTACACACAAAGTAATTTTAGGTTTTATGGCTGGCTTTTGAGAAAAGAGGTTCTAGCTTTTATGACCCACCTTGGGGAAGAGGGATTCTACTTTCTATGGCTATCCTTAGAGGAGAATGGGACTTAGGAGAAGGTCAGAGAAAACTTTTGTTTCTGAATCTTCTCTTTTGGAGTATTGTTTTCTGAGACTCAACAAATACATGTCATATGCTTTAGTACTTCAAAATTTTTGTGATAACTGGAAAAAAAACAAGATTATATGTATTCTGAAATATTTTATAAAACTTATGTGCATGCTTTCTGAAAAATAGGACTATTTTAGGCCTCCATAAACATTTTCATGGATTTAAAATTATGTGCTTGGAAAATCATTTAGATTTTATAGAAGCCAGCAGAAATTGTACCAATAAAAAGAAATTCCTATTACTGTAAAACAAATCTAAAATAAGATATGATCTGATGGATCCTATTTACTTAGCAGTAAGACTTGCCTATTTCTTCTGACACTGCTAAAAACCATTATGAATTTTAAGTCTATTCAGGTAATATTTGTCAGACACAGGATGAAAACTGAGAGAGGCTAAATATGCAATTAGATAATGGCCAGATCATATCTAAAAACAGAACTCTGAACCACAATCTGCATAAACCATCCAGGAAGCCAGACCACAACCTCTGTAGCAGTTGGCTAAAAATGGAAGTAATCAATGACTACCAGCTTCTATAATTTTTGACTCTTCTTCCAACTTATGACCAATCAAAGAAAGCCAAATATGGTCTCATGGCAGTCACATAGGATGGCCCCACTTCTAATTTAGCCTGCCTCCATTTTCCCCACACCAATAACCTTCAATCAGGGTTTACCTGAAGCCTTCCATTTTTTTCTCACTGCCTTTGAGACTCTGCCAAACGCAAGTAATGGTGGCTGACTCTCTTGCTATAACAAGCTCTGAATAAATAGCCTTTGTTTGTTCTCATTTGGGTGGTCTTTGTTTATTTCCACAGAACAGAAAAAGAAACTTTATTTCCTATCAAAGATCAAACAAAACCCTTTTATAGGAAGGATTCACATAATTATTCAATAGAAAGGATTTCAGACAGTGAATAATACTGAAGATTTACATGTCACGTGAATTAATCACTACTAGGTGATTTTTGTATATCTCAGGTTTATGATGCCCTGGGTTATTTTATCACTCTCCTTTCAAACACGTTAGCTTACCTTTGTAATACCTGGAAAGGCAACTTTATTAACTGCTAAGCCCTCACTCATTGTTAGCAGTATAGTTAAGTATTACAATAATAATCTCACGGATAGCTTCTTATATGTAAGGCATGGATTGTGATAATTTTAACTGGAGAAGTTAATGTTTAATGAATACTTTCAACAGCTGGCCATGTTTAGTTTGTGCACTGGTTTTAGAAAGCTTTTGAAGAAAGAGTGTACTTAAAGGTATATGACTACCTAGATATCAAAGTCCTTCGTTGGCTATCTGCAGGAAGTATATTTAAAATACTCCCGGGCAACAGGAAGAAGCAGTTCAACCTCAACCAGCTGCAGGGAGTGCCCGGTTCCCTTCTCCTCCACTGCAAGATTTGAGAAGTTCCCAGCAGGACCTCTGAAGTCTTGGAAACATACTTATTCCCTTCAGTCCCTGCAGCTTCCTGATTGGCGACAGGGACCAGAACCCCAGTGTCTGGCCCATCACCCCCTCATGGGACCATGCTGCTATCTGCTCACTGATGGAGTGTACTCAGGGCCAGGGCTGTCTGGGGGTCCAGGGACACTGAAATGCTCAAAGGAGACAAAAAGCTCTTCCTCCTGGCCACCCTCCAGAGCAACCCTCCAGGAAAAGACAAGGGCTGTGTCCATGCTGGGCTCATCTCCACCTGGCGAACAGCCTCTTTCTCCCCAGAAACCTCCTCCTTTGAAAGGCTCCTTTTCATATCTTTTTTTTTTTTTTTTTTTTTGAGACAGAGTCTCACTTTGTTGCCCAGGCTAGAGTGCCCTGGCGTCAGCCTAGCTCACAGCAACCTCAAACTCCTGGGCTCAAGCGATCCTCCTGCCTCAGCCTCCCGAGTAGCTGGGACTACAGGCATGTGCCACCATACACGGCTAATTTTATATATATATATATATATTAGTTGGCCAATTAATTTTTTTTCTATTTATAGCTCTTGCTCAGGCTGGTTTTGGACTCCTGACCTCAAGCAATCCGTCCACCTTGGCCTCTCAGAGTACTAGGATTATAGGCATGAGCCACTGTGCCCAGCCTCCTTTTCATATCTGTAAGCAACAAAAAGAAAGAGCTAGACAGACAGTTTTAGAGAAGGCAAATACTGTAATCTCATAAAGACAGATTAACCACACACACAAAAAATGTATAAATAAATAAATTAATAAAATACTCCTTAACTAATAAAATGATAGGTTAACTCATTGCACACATAAACATTTCTAAAAACATTGAAGCATATTACAAAATTGTTATTGTGCTTGAGTATACCACTGGATTCATTTTAAATTCAATGGAAGTTCTGGACAAAGACAATGACGGACAAAGTCCATCATGAGTATTGCAAATTTACCCAATTATCCCATTATTTCAAATGTTCTGATTTTAACACTCTAATGAATGCCAGCTTTCATCCAAAACCCTACTTATTGAATTTTTATCAATGTTTTTTTTTTCTCTTTTGCCTTAAGGGCATACTTTTGCTGAAATTATTCAATTGTTGGGGTTGATTACATTTAAATATTAAAACAACTGAAATCATGGATCAACAGATAACTGTTTGAATTAGATTCAATACAAAGTATTAAAATAATGATTTGATATTGAGAAATTTTAATACAGAAATTTTAACTATAAAGACCCTTAAAGCAATATCAGTTTTCCAAGTACAGTTTGCTGTGCCATATAGATTTTGGTCTGATGCATTATTCATTCTGTAACTTTGTAAATTGTGCACATTCTCTTCTTTGATCCAAGGGTCTTCAAGAACTGTTTCTTAATTTCTAAGTACATTAGATTATGTTGGTCTGCTTTTCATACTTTGCTTCCAACTTCATTGATTTATGATTACAATATGACTTTTTTCTCATATACTTTTTCTCCCTAATATATATGTATATATTTGTTATATATGTATATATACATATTCACAATTGTTGATTACTTTATTCAACTGTTTTTCTCTTTTTTCTTTATTTATAAGATCTGCCTGTTTCTTTCCAATTTCTTCTTTCCTCTTTACCCTTTACAAAATGTAAAGCTTTGAACAGTTGTGTTCATTTTTTTTCTGTAGCTTTTGTTTCACAAATGGTCATCATCTCTGTGGACATACATAGTCACAGTACTCTACTTGGACACAAGTTACCAGCTATTCCCTCGCCAGGACTCCACCCTGCTCATCACTTCTCCTGCACAAGTTGAGCTCTTTAGAACATATTTACTCTCCTCCTCACCTCATCATCACAGCCTGAAAGAGAATTTTGGAATTCTCTTTTTATTTTTTCTCTCCTTCCCTCCACCCTAACTCAGAGTTTTAACTGGGACAGTTTAACACATTGAATCGCACACTCGTTTGGTCACTTTCCTTTCGATGTTAAGAATTGCTCTTCAATGTTAGGAATTTACACTCATTTGATTTGAAGGATTTCTATTCAGTTTGGAGCATCCTTATGATCACGTGATTGCATTTCTCGACAGGTCTCATTTCAGTCCATTTCAGTTATACAAATGTGAAATGTGAGATCTGTCCCCATCTCTCCCTGTTGTCCACATTTGTATCTTCCCTCCTGCTGACACAATTTCATGGGTTAGACAAAAACAAGGATGATATATTCCCTAATGAGTAGACTATCCACATGTCTTTTTATTCTTCGTATCAGAGATTAGTATCTTGTCAAGAAATGAAATGATCACCCTGCAGTTTTTCCTTCTCAATATTCTGTGGTTGGTTTTCTGCTTCAGTGTGGTAAATAAGTCCCCCTGTGGCTGGTCCAATTTGTTTCTTTTTTAGGTGATTTATTTCTTCTCTCTAGAAGTTTATAAACACTTCTTCCTTTTATTGTAAGCTCTGCAATTTCTCCAAGCCTTTTCCTTTTTTTATCATTAATTTTGCATGGATCGTTCACCAAACAATTTCATCTCAAGGCTCAGCAATTTCTTCAGCTCAAGTGAAAAAAAAAAATACATGTTTCATTTTGTTATTTCTATTCCTCCATCTGTTTCTGTTCCTTCCTCTGGAACTCCTATAAGTCACATTTAGTTCTTTCATATCTCTCTTCCAATTCTCATGTTTTCTATATAATTTTCTGTCTCTTCATATTTTTGACTCCATACTTTAAGATATTTCTTACATTGTATCATCTAGGCCACCAATTCTGATCTCATGACTGTCCTATTTTTCAACATTTACTGAATTTTTTAAGTTTTATATTTCTATAAAGTATTTTTGATCTGTACATGAAGCTCCCTAAATAACTCGTTATTGTTCATGATCCAGTCTGTCTTTTCCAAAATTTTATTTTTTTATGTGCTTAATCTTTTTTTTTTTTCCTTCCTCTTTCTCTGCCTGCTGGCACATAATAGAGACATTACTATTGTTCTTTCTTTGATTATTCATGTTCAGATCCACCTTCGGGGGTACCTCTGGTGGAAATAGCCACATCAGAGGCAGAACGAACAGATTCTGTACTTATGGGCTAGTAGCTGAACAGCAGCATGTTGTCCATTCCACATTAGTGCACCAAACTTGCCATCTTTTTCTCCTATTGCTTTTCCCTCTCTTATTTGTAGAGAGGATTGAGACAGCCACATAGCTTCCCAGATCACTAGGACTGGGAATCCCAAGCTCACTCATGTTGGCACAAGGATACCTTTTCCCCTGGAGTGAACACAGCTAAGTTTTCACCAGGAGACACTATAAGCCTCTCCTTAGGCATTCCCAGCACTGGTCTCCAGGTTTCCACATGGCCCAAATATAAGAGTCCTGCTGTTAAGTCTCTCTCATAGAGTCCAGACATGAGCAGATACCTGACTCTGAAGCAGTAGGGTGGTTGGATCTAACCTGAGTCAAATGCTCCCATTTGGGCAGGAGCGCTATATATACTTTGATTATTCAGCTTGCTCTGAATGAATTGTTCCTATGACTAGTTCCCACATGAATCCCACCTGTTCTTTGAGAACCAGTTCATTTTACTCACTCCTTGAGGCTTTGCCCTATCCACAGTGTTCTCTCATTGCACATCTATTGTATCCACGCTGTCTTCCATAAGATTTGCAGTTTACAGATTTTTATTTTGTTTGCTGCCTTTAACAGTGCTTAACACACAGTAGTAACTCAATGCATATTCATTTGATTAATATATGAGTGAATGAACTCATGCTGGCATGAGTATTTTTGTGCAAGACAGAATATGCACAATTTATATATATCATAGTATCTGGTACTATGTGACACACTTCATAAGAGAAACAGTACTTGTGGAGTATTTTGTAAGCTGCAGAAAGTGGTTGACCACTACGAATCTTTTCTTCTAGTGCTTCTTCTCCTATTGACATATTTGTATAATTTTACTGAGATAACGTCGGCAAAATACGTGGAATAAATGTGTTGAAACCACCTAATATCAAATACTGTGTCTTAATCATCTGTTTTATTCCCAGACCTTTTAGTACAGGGTAGGCTTCTGATTGCCAAATGTTAGTGTGCATAAAAATATTACCTATGGGCCCTGTTAAGATGAAGATTCTGTCCCCCGCTCCCTGGAAGCCTAATTCATTAGGTATGAGGTGGATCCCAGGTATATGCGTCATTAATAAGTACCCCCAGGTCATTCCAATGCAGGTCATTTAAAACCACTTGATTTTAAATGGAGACCCACTTGGTTAAGTGCCTCAATGACTATTTGTTGAAATTAATTAATTCATCTAAGGAAGCCTCAAAATTTATGAGCCATTATTCTTTAAGAAATAATCTAAGATTTTTTTCTATTAAAATAGATTTTTTCTCTTAAAATAATCACATACACACACACACACACATATACATATTCTATTTTAATGGAACTATAACTCTGATTTAAATCTCTAAGTGAAACATGCTGGGTGACTTACTGGGATTGAAATAATTTATGTAATAGTGCAAAAGAAAAAGAGCAATATAAAATCTCCAGAATAGTCCAACCCACAGAATCAAAAAATAGATTAGCGATTGCCAGGGGCAAGTCTTTTTGGGGTGAATTGTTCTAAAATTAGATAGTGATGGTGAAGCAACTCTGAATATACTAAAAACCACTGAATTGCGCACTTTACAAGGGTAAATTTTACAGGATGCAAACTATATCTCAATAAAGCTATTGTAAAAAAAGAAAAGGGGCAAGTCCAGTAAATCATATAAAGATTAACACGTCAAATGAAAGAACAAACGAACAACCACGCACTTACGACAGGTCTTTGTAGTTATAGAGCTGAGGCCTTCGTGGAAGACATTCATATAAAGAATTCTTATGGGGGTTAAGGGAATTTTATGTTCCAATCTGATTGTGAAGGTTTCTTAACCCTTGCTGAACAAACTTTTTATTAAATGAGATTGTGCTCATTGCAATCAGAAGTAAGAGCTGCCATTACCATGTAAATAAACCTAACATTTACACACACTTAGGATGTGGTGTGCATTGTTCTCATGGTCCTACAGAGAAATATGGAAATTAACATCTCTGTGTAAAGATAAAAACTTAATTTTGTTACTCCAAAATATTAATATTTTCCTTTTGATTTACCTGATTTCCATCTAGTCATTTTAAAAGGTTAACACATATTTTCCTCTTCTGCCTTTCGCTTAGCACATAACAAAGGATTCGGAATCCCTTAGCTTTTCTTGTAGCTTGACAGTGAGTGGCAGAGTGGGCAGAAAGGAAGGATGTTTTCAGGCAAGCTCTGAGCACAGTTAACAGTCTGCCCTTGTTATTAGGCAGCCGAGAGCTCGTTTTTTTTGTTTGTGTGTGTGTCTGTCTGTGTACAGATTTGAAAGAAAGCAACTGTAGAGAAAGAGTTAGACATTCCTTGAGGATTCCCCCCTCCCCCAGAATTGGTAATACATTTTCAAATCACACACACACACATACACACACACACACACACACACACACACACACACACACACACACACACAGAGACTGGGAGGGGAAGGCAAACATGCTAGATTTTCTTTATATCCTTGATTTTTCTTTAAAAACAAGTATAATAATAAATAGTAAAATAAAAAAAAAATACCTGTCTGAAACAAGTAAGAATTTGTTACTACCTTTACATATTTTATTGGAGAAGCAACTTTAAAAGTGAAAGATTATTTTTGCTATTTGTAGCCATGGAAATAATATTGCACTAAGGATGTATGCAGTGTCGTTTCTCCTTGGTGGGCAGAGATAAATGCATTTCCAAAAGGCTTGCTTCAACGTGGCAGAGCCCTGATTACTAAATGAACTTTTGCTTATGAAATGGTGCCCTTATTTATTTGACAGAGGTAGAGAAACTGAAAGTCCTATTTCTGGAAACTAATGATTGAAAGCCCTCAAAGCGATAGCTGGAAAATGACCGAGTTTTTGGTAACTCTGGCTACACACTCTTCCATGATTTGAATGGGTTAATTAGCGAAGTGGACTAGCTCTCATGTATGGTTGACCTGATTATCCGTCTTAAGGTGGAGAAGCTGCATATTGACATGTACCTTACTTTATCATTGGGAGGTATTCAAATACTTTGTGGAATTATATTATTTTATATACTTTCAGTATCGAATCTACAACATACCAAAATTGGTTTTGTTCAGAGTTACATAGGTTTGGAGAAATAGAAGCATTTATACACTCAGCTAGGCTGTACAAAAGGGGTCACAGAAAAGATAGCAATTTCCCCAACCCTTGATTAACATGCGCCCTTTTGGGGGGAAAATAGAATGAAGCAATAATCCATCGTGGATGCAATTCTTTAATCTGCCATCTTCACATTTGGCCTTCTTTTTTGAATTCTCTATATATCATTTAATCATTTTTACATAATTGTGACATAAATATAAATATTGTTCTTTTATGCATATATTTGGAAAGCAAGTTTCTACTAACTTCCTATAGGTCACAATGCTAACAGGTGGCAGAGCTAGAATTCAAATCCATGTCCACTTGACTCCAACAGTATCTCTTTCCAAAATGCACACTGCCACCTCAAAGCAACTAGTTACTTAAATATTTAATTAGGCCGGGCGCTGTGGCTCACGCCTGTAATCCTAGCTCTTGGGAGGCCGAGGCGGGCGGATTGCTCAAGGTCAGGAGTTCAAAACCAGCCTGAGCAAGAGCGAGACCCCGTCTCTACTATAAATAGAAAGAAATTAATTGGCCAACTGATATATATATATAAAAAATTAGCCGGGCATGGTGGCGCATGCCTGTAGTCCCAGCTACCCGGGAGGCTGAGGCAGAAGGATCACTCGAGCCCAGGAGTTTGAGGTTGCTGTGAGCTAGGCTGATGCCACGGCACTCACTCTAGCCTGGGCAACAAAGTGAGACTCTGTCTCAAAAAAAAAAAAAAAAAAAAAAAAAAAAAAAAATTTAATTAAACATAAATTTACTGAGACCTTACTTGAAGTCAGGAATGATGCTGGATGCTGAGGTTGCGGGCGGAAGCTGCCATCTTCCTGGGGTTTCATTCAGTGCAGTCCTCCCCCTTCCTGATTGAATCCTCCTCGGGCATCATGGCTCCTCCTTTATGAAAACATAGGGCAGGAACTGGCGGTGAGTCAAGTCTGGGAATACAACAGTGAGATGATCGCCTTCTCTATCTTCTTGTCTTGTAGACAATGACAACATTGGTGGCATGTGCAATGACATACAAATATCATTTGTATGATATTTGCCATGTTGCCACTATGCTAGAGGTGGGGGCAGGGTAGCAGAGGAGGCTGGACAGAAACTGTGAAAAGGTGCTGGTGTCATTCCTCACACTGCAAACCACTCCCTGGTCTCTCACACATTCTGTAGAGACTGCTCTTCTCTTTCCAAATCCTTCTTTCTTTTCTAACATCTCAACCTCCTAATGGAATAAAAATTAAAAACACCTTCTCTGCCCCAGGAAGCTTCAATTTCCTCACGTTTTTCTGGTTGTAGCATAGATCTCCCACACCAAGAGTATTTGTGTGACATGATGGCTGGTGAATTAATCATCTCTCAGTTACGCACAGTACAGTAGCTGGCCCGGTTGTCAATACTATTGAGTATGTACCCCACACCCCCAGGACCTATGACAGGGTTCCTCGTGGTGGGATTCAGGCTCTGTGGTGAGCCCCTTAGTCCTCTAACACAATCCCAAAAGATTGATGGCTTCCCTTCCTCCTCGGTAACACATAGTTCTCACCACTAAGATTCCCAGATGCCACATTTGATCCTTCTGCCTTAGCTCAGAACATCTATTTTCTGCTGTCTTTTTTAATGGTTTTTTATTTTTTAAAAAAATCATTCCTATTAAGGAAAATCCATCTTTTCAGACTTCATAAGCAGAACATTAAAGAGGGATTCCTTAAAATCTTGCAATCCTAGCAAGGATTCCAGCGTGTAATTTAACACATGAACAGTCATCCTGTCTGCTCTGGAGGAAACCAGATTTGGTCCCAGAACAGTTTCTTCAGATTCATGTCCTCTTTTTTTTTTTTTAGCGTATTATGGGGGTACAAGTGTTAAGGTTATGTATTATGCCCATTCCCCCCATACCCCCTCGAGTCAGAGCCTGAAGCATGACCATCCCCCAAACACTGCACATCTCACTCATTGTGTTTGTATATACCCATCCTCTCCTCCTCCCTTCCACCTGCTTGACACCTGATAAATGTTATTCCTATATGTCCGCTGAGGTGTTGATCCATTAATACCAATTTGCTGGTGAGTACATGTGGTGCTTGTTTTTCCATTCTTGAGATAGTTCACTTAGTAGAATGGGTTCCAGCTCTATCCAGGAAAATACAAGAAGTGCTATATCACCATTGTTTCTTAAAACTGAATAGTACTCCATGATATACATACAACACATTTTATTAATCCACTCATGTATTGATGGGCACTTGGGTTGTTTCCACAACTTTGCAATTGGGAATTGTGCTGCTATAAACATTCAAATGCAGGTGTCTTTTTCATAAAGTGACTTTTGATCTTTTGGGTAGATGCCCAGTAGTGGAATTGCTGGATCAAATGGTAGATCTACTTGTATCGCTTTAGGGTGTCTCCATATTGCTTTCCACAGAGGTTGAACTAATTTGCAGTCCCACCAGCAGTGTAGGAATGTTCCTATCTCTCATGTCCTCTTTTATATGAAAGAGAGATCTAAATGGGACCTCTGTGTATCTTGTCTTCTCTATTTTCTTTCCAGCATGAGCTGCTTTAACTCTGTGCTCTCAAGTTCAAGACATAGACGTTGTATTTAAATTTGCCTGATAGTTTGCTCATGATTCAACTGGGGTGATGGGTTTTTAGAAGTCAAGCACCAAATTGATCATATTATTGAACAGGATGATTCATCAACCAATCCCAAGTGAGGATTTCCACCACATGGAGGGCAGCAAAAATCATAACAATGCCCACTACCGGCAGTTGGAGCTCACAGATCTTGGCCCTGCATGTTTTAAGGGTTAGAGGTTGCCAAGGATGACCTAACTCTCAAGGCACTGGTTGGAACAATGCTTTACTCACAAAAAGCAGAAGATATGAAGCAAGATAAGCTTCTGCAGTGTGCTCAGTCTCCCAGGGACATCGAGTCTCTTCTGACAGCCAATGCAGGGAAATGGACTGAATGCATCTCTCTCTAGCTGCAGGCAAAAGACTAGGGGTGCAGATATATGGGTGAGGCTGGCCAGCTTCCATCTGATGCACATGCTTAAGCAGTACAAAGAAGTTCATTGCATGTCCAGAATGTGGGAAAGATTTTTCCTAATAAGGAAAAGAATCAGGGGCCAACTTCTACATAGGGGAATGTTCCAGACCCAGAGCCCAGATTGGGCAGTCTCTCGGAAAGGGCAGGCAGGTGGTGATGGCTGCTTCCCCAATATCAAATCAAGATATACTGTCAACGTGACTTATCACTATTGATGTTGACCTTGGTTACCTGGCACAGGTAGTGTTTGTCTGTTTTCTCCACTGCAAAGTTAATCTTTTTGCCCTCTCTTCTATACAGACTTTTGTGGAATGAGGTCATTATGTGCAGCCAACCCTTAAACAGTGCAGATTTATGCAAAATATATGCATAAGTTATGCAGAATTCTTCTGCAATGGAAATTTGTCTCTTCTCCCCCACTTATTTATACAGTCAGTCCTTGGTATCTCCAGGGTCTATGTCAGCAGATTCTACCAACCATGGATGGAAAATATTTGGACAAAAAAACCCATTCAATAATAAAAATAATACAAATAAAAACAATACTGTATAACAATGATTTACATAGTGTTTACATTGTATTCGGTATTATAAGTAATCTAGAGGTGATGTAAAGTTTATGGGAGGATGTGTGAAGGTTATATGCAAATACTCTTTCATTTTATATAAGGGACTGAAGCATCCATGGATGTTGACATCTGTGAGGGTCTTAGAACCAATCTCTCACAGATACCAAGGGTATTTATATGGACATTTATATCATGTGCATATCATGAATATATAAATATATTTTATACTATGTTGTAATTGTTTTATATTTGTTGTGCATATTCTTTGTGTTTTACTTTTAATCTTTCCTCTTTTTTTTATGTCTTTTCTGATTTTAATTTGGCATTTTTTTAAAGACTATTTTTGAAGTGGATTTGTTTTCAAAGCCAAATCGAGAGGAAGGTATAGAGATTTCTTATGCAACCTCTGTGCCTACAGGCAAAGCTTCTCCAATATCAACTCCATCATAGTGGTACATTTGAAATAATTAATGAACTTACATTGACACATAATTATCCTCTGAAATCTATAGTTTACAGTAGGGTTCATTCTTGATTTTGTATATTCTAAGAGTTTGGATAAATGTATAGCTACATGTATCCACCATGATAGTACCATACAGTAGTATTATTGCCATAAAAATCCTCTATGCTCTGCCCATTTACCCTTCCTTCTCTGACTCCTGGAGGCAACTTTTTTCCCATAGTTTTGCCTTTTCCAGAATGTTATATAGTTGGAATCATACAGTACGTAGACTTTTCAGATTGGCTTCTTTCACTTAGTAATATGCATTTATGTTTCCTCCATGTCTTTCCATGACTTGATAGCTCATTTCTATTTAGTGTGGATACTATGCCATGGTCCAGATGTACCACAACTTAATTATCCATTCACATACTAAAGGGCATCTTGGTTGTCTCCAAATTTTGACAACTATAAATAAAGCTGCTATATTAACATCTGTGTGTAGTTTTTGTGTGGGTGGTGCCACAAGTTTTTAACTCCTTTTGTTAAAAGTCAAAGAGCATGGTTGCTAGATGGTACGGTGAGAGTATGTTTAGTCTGATTAGGAACTGCCAACCTGTCTTCCAAAGTGGCTGTGTGAATGTTTTATATGGTTCTACTTTCTCTCTTCTCTTTGCATATTGGATTTGTTTTAAATTTTTTTTCCCTACATCTTTCAGTATACAATTACAACTAATCTAAGTCCACTCTCAAACACTGCTATACCACTTCATGGACAGTGTAGAAAACTTGTAACATAGTATTCCCAATTCTTTTATCTGCTACTTATGATATTTCTGTGATTAATTTCACATATGGCATACTATAATCACATAATATGTTACTACTATTACTCTGAACAAATATCCACTATATCAATTACAAATTTGAAAAGTAAAATATTTACTTTCTTTTATTCTTTCTCTAATTTCCTCTATTTATGTCAATATGTTTCTTTCTCAGAAACTTGTATTTTAATAAGTTGCTCGTTTTTACCAGACTGACAAAGATTCACACACAGTTTCTCTGGATTATTTAGAAAAAGGACACTGAGTTCTTCAGTTTTCGCAGGTTCCCTGGAGACCACACAATGATTAGATTTTCTGTCTGAGGCATGTTCATATTTCAGGTGGAATCAGCAGAGGAGACAGTGGGTTTTTTTTTTCTTTTTAGATTCACTAATTAATAATTTGATTATTTTTTATTTTAAAATACTAAGGGGATACAAATGTTTTTGTTACATGGATATATTATATAATGCTGAAGTCAGGGCTTTTAGTGTGCCTGTCACCAGATTAGTGTTTATTATATCCAATAGGTAAGATTTACCTCTTACCCCCTCCCACCTTCCCCCAATCTTGGTATCCAATGTCCTTTACATCTCTTTGTGCCTGTGTGTACCCATCATTTAGCTCCTACTTATTAGTGAGAATAAGTATTTGGCTTTCCATTCCTGAGATACTTCACTTAGGATAATAATCTCCAGTTCCATCTAAATTGCTGTAGATGTCATTTCATTCGTTTTTATGACTGAGTAGTATACCTTGGGGTATATGTGTGATTGTGTGTGTGTGTATTTGTCTTGCAGCTTGTAGCATCTTCTCCTTCATTTTGACTTTGTCCTGGTTGACAACTATGTGTCTTGGTGATGTCCTGTTTCCTATAAATATTCCCTGTGTTTGATGACCATATTGTATCTGGATATCTGACCAGAGAAGGTATTGCCAGATAATTTCCTCAAGGATACCTATAAATCTTACATTAGATCATTTTACATAGCCCCATATTTCTGAGTGATTATTTCTTCTTCTTTATTCTTTTTTTTTTCTTTTGTATCTTTGCCTGACTAGGTTAGTTCAAAATCTTTTCACGCTCTGAAATTCTTTCTTTTGCTTGCTCTAATCTGTTGTTGAAAGTTTCTGCTGTATTTTGAAGTTCCCTAAGTGACTCTTTCATTTCTTTGAGTTCTGTTATATCCTTTCTTATGTTGTCTATCTATTTAGTGACTTTTTCATTTTTCTCATTCATCTCCTGAAATATTTTTTTAGCTTCTTTGTGTTGGTTTGCAACTTTCTCATCAATCTCATTCATCTTATTTGCTATCCATATTCTGAACTCCATTTCTGACATTTCAATAATTTCCTTTTTGTTGGGGACCATTGCTGTAAATCTACCGTGATCCTTTGAGGTTTCAAATTAGCTTGTTTATTTGTGCTGCTAGAGTTTTTTTGCTGGTTTCTTCTCATCAGAAACCTTTTCTCTCAGCTCAAAGCAGATAGGTTTGTGGTACACATGTTCTACTTTGCTGGGAACTCTCCTACTTAGTGAGAAGAAGGAGAGGTCCTTAGATGGTGCTTTTGTGTCCTACACTGGAAGACTGACCCAGCAGGCGAGGGGCACATACATTGAGAACCTATAATGCAGCTGTTTTGTGTAGTCTCATTCCTTTTTGATTGTCACTGTCCAAGTTGGTGCTGGAGGATCTTTGTATGGAGTTGTGTGTTTGTCCCCAGGCTGCTGTTAGACACTTTGGTGGAGAGTCGTTCTGGTTCTTCTCCATGAAGATGAGCATTGGAGGAGATTGCTCTGCCCTGGTGGCAGTAGTATGGCAGCTGGGTGAGACTATCTAGGCATTGGCTGTGTTTGTCAGGGCTGCAGGCACATGGCTTGTGAGTCCACAGTGGAGTGGAGCATTGGACTGTGGAGGTATGTCACACCAGGTGGCCTAGATCTAAATTTGTGATCCATATCATTTGTTTTTCTTTGTAGACCTTCTTTTTAACATATTTTAGGACTAATTTGCTTACAATGAATTCCTTACTTTTTGTTTTTCTTAGAAGGTGAAAAAATCTCTTTCACTTTTGAAGGGTAATGTTGCTACTTATACAATTCTAGGTTTGTGCTTTTATTTATGTTTTATCTTTTTAGAACTAAATATTTTGCTCCACTGTCTCCTTGTTTGTATGGTTTATGATTAGAAGTAGTCAGTAACCCTTTTCTTTGTTGGTAAAGTGTTTTTTTTCCTTTGGATTTTTTCAAATTTTTCTCTTTGTATTTGGTTTTCCACAGTTTGAATATGACATGCTTAATTGTAGGTTCTTTTGGTAATTACTTTGTTTGGTATTTTCTGAGCTACCTGTATCTTTGGATTAGTGTATGTCGTTGATTTTGGAAAGCTTTTAACCATTATTACTTTAAATATTTCTTGTGCTCTATGATTTATTTCTTTAACTCCTGATGTTCCAATTACATGAATGTTATGTCTTTTTGAAATTATTGCATAGTCCTTGGATAGTCTATTTTCTCATTCATTTTTTTCTGTTGTATTTGAGTTTGTGGAGTTTCTGTTGACATAGCTTCAAGTTCACTGATTCTCTTGATGAATGCATTATAGGAATTCTTCATTTGTTACTGTCTCTTATTTCTAGAATTTCCTTTTGATTGTTTCTAAGGATTTTCTTCTTTTTGCTTATATTACCATATTTTATGGCATGTCCTTTACTTTTTCTATCAGAATTTTTATCATATTAATCATAGTTATTTTAGATCTCTAGTTGATAATTTCAACTTTTGTCTTATAGTAATATTTGAGTCTGATTCTAATGATTGCTTTGTCCCTTCAGGTTGTGTTTTTTCTTGCCTTTTAGCATGTCTTGTAATTTTGTTGAAAGGTAAACTGGATATGCTGAGTTATAGGAAAGAGGTATTATGTGAGTTTTTAATGTGAGTTTTCATGTTAATTTGGCTAGGACTTAGGCTATGCATAATATTTGCATAGCTATGGCTTCCAGGGTCTTCAAATTCCTCTAGTGTCCTTGTTTTTTGTCTCCCATGTTGTCTTCAAGTTTCCCCAAGAACTTTTCCGAGTCTGCCTAGCAGCAACTTCAGCTGTGTCCACTGTTGTCATACCCAAGCTCTTTGGTGTGGAGGTAAGAAGTGGGGGAAGAGAAGTGTTCAGGAATCTTATGATTAAATCCTAGTCTTTTAATAGGCCTGTGTGCCTAGGATGTGACCTTTGCAAGTGTATCTTACCTTTTCTTTTCCCCCTCCTTTTCCCTATACTAGCTAAGTCTAGAGGAGCCCAGAGTCATTTCCCTTCCTCTAAGGCTCCAAAAGCTCCGGGAAAGAGGTCTACATTGGGAAAATACTCTGGGTATATTTACAAATGGCTTTCACCTCCTCCTGCCAAAACCATAGGAGGATTTATTTTTGGCTCTTCACCATGAGAATATGGTGGGATTCTTGGAGATGAAAACTCATGAAGGTGGGGGGTTCCTCATAAGATTGAAGCCTTCCTGAGTTTTTCTTTCTCAATCTACCCCACACTCAGCCCAGAAACGTATCAAACTTCCATTTCAGCATCCCTACCAGTGTCTGGCTGCAGTAATCTCTCCTTCAGGTACACTGATTGGGGCTGTGGTTCTCTGCATTCACCTGTCTCCAGACTTCCGAGTGATAGTTTGGCATGTGACCTCAATTCTCTGATGAGGCTAAGGAAAGTCATTGATTTTTAGTTTGTTCAGCTCTTTTTTTTTTTTTTTTTTTTTCTGGTTGTAAAAACAAGAGTGAGGCTTTCTGAGCTGACTGAGCTGAAGCCAGAAGTATTGGAAGAAGACTTTTAAATAACCAACCTATCTTGGTTGGAAGGACAACACAGGCAATGCTCACTTTTTCATGATTAGTTTTACTTTAAAGTCACACATTTTCATTTGATCCATATCATTGTAGTAAATCGGATTTGTAGCACTCACACTACCACTTTAGTTAATCCAAAAATCTCAAATACTCACATTCTATTACTGTTGGAAATTTCCAGCTTGATTAACTGGAACATTATACACTTGTAATAACATAGCTCATCATGTAGCTTTCAATAACACACTCTATTCTGTATTTGTTCCAAGATTCCTGTGACCTATCTCGATTTCAGTTGGACCAATTATACAGCAGAGCAAAAATTATCAACCTACTCCACTAGCTGGTTGTGAAGAATAGCTGGTAACCTTGATGCCAAATTCTGCACAGGTGGAAACTCTTAAGAACAGCCTTGCTAACACAGCTTGTAACCTCAAAGCCAACCCTTAATGCACTCTCTATGCTGAATAAACACCTATATTCTTATTCATAACTACACTCAGTTCAAGTAGCAACTTTCAAAATATCCACTTGGATTCACTAGAGATTCGACTTGAGGTTCAACCCTCAAATTGTCCACAGATAACCCCAAAATATAAAATTCAGGCTGAGGAGAAAAGTTATTACCAAACCTAAATTTTTCATCTGCTTTGTAGAGCATATGTCAGTCATTGGACTCTGATAATTCCTCTTGCATTTGGTCTATAGCCGCTGCTTCTGTCACATTCAAGCTAATTATCCATCTGCTCCCTCACCTTTTGATTCGAAATGACAGAAATGATTTTTTAAAAATGCCTACAGTACTATATTCTCCGTGTCACATGGCTTAACTGACAGAGGGCATGTCTCTAGATACATGAGTGAAGTGTGTACTATGGCCTGGTCTGGAAGGCATAGTTTACTTTTAGATCCTGCACACACACAAAGGAAATGAGTGGAGTTTGACCTTTCATAATGTTTAGTCTAAGTATGCTAACTGAGAAAGACCCCAAATCCCAAAAGATACAGAACTAGACTCATGCATTATGTGTTTCAGTGCTTACAATTTTTGATGGGCACATAAAATCATTTGTAGACTATATTCTTATTTTTAAATATATAGTCTAATAGCAAGCAGTATAGTAGCAAACTACTGACATGGAGTACCTTGGAGGAAGAAGTGATAGTTTACACACTTCATAATTCTAAGGATAGGGAAAGTTTTGACAAGGGACCACCAGGAAGAAAACCAGCCTTTGACCCCCTGGCTGTCCTGAGGGAGGGATGCAGGGATTTAACACTCACTTGCTTCTTATATTTAACTACCTCTTAAACCTGGGCATAATTGCTTTGGCATGCAAGCCTTCCTTCTTTGGGAAAAAAATACAGTACTCTTTTAGGGTAAATGTACATAAAGCTTTGGATGTTTCACTAATCTCGTCAGTAAGAACCTAAGTTTAGAAATCTTATTTTGGTGATTGTACAGTTAAAAAATTAAACATTCCATAGAAGAGGATAAAGTATTTTTAAAGAAAACAGTTATGACATTTTGCTAGGTAGAATAAAAAATGTCAAGCCACTGATCTGATACATTTGAGAATTGTTCTGATAACTCTAAATCATACCTATATATCAGAATGTATTTATTAATGATTTTTTATTGCCTCTACTTTTCTGAACTCTTCTCTCTACCAAAGAAAGATAAGTCCTGAAAACCGTTTGTCTTACTTACTTGCCAGCATTATTCAATGCAGATTCTGTTAAGAAGAGGCATTCCACATTTGAGCAAGACGGAAGAGCGGAAGAAAAAGGGAAGTTATTAATTTCTAATTTTTACATGATGGTTAGATTAACCACCTGGTTAGATTAACCCATCTTATTCTGGAATCTATAGCATGACCTTGGATGTGTGAAACAAGAGAAAGTAGAACCCTCTTTCCAGATATTTATATAACACTAATAATGCATCTTCAGAAATAGTGAGCTCATGTTCTGACCAGATGACTACATTTCTCCTCTGAAAAATCCTTAAAAATGTAAGTGACTCTAATGGAGGAAGGACCCTCTGGAATTGCTTAAAGGATTTAGAATTTTCCAAGTGCTCCATGAAATCTGGCATTATACCTTGAGCTCTTTTTCCAGAATTTATTTTTTTTTCCATTCTGCAAATTCTAATCTGCAGCTTCAAGCTTCTAAACTGAAGTTTCCCCTTACCTACAAAACAAAACAAAAACAAACAAAAACCATATGACAATGCTAAACACATAGCAATGCTTCAAATAATAATTACTTGTTTATCATTATAAAATTGAAGGTTGTGTTTTAAAAGCTGAGATTTTTGCTCCAGAAAAATTTAAGCTGAGGTTATATCTTTATTTTTGCATGTTTTGCAACTGCCTCTATTCCTTTGACATAGTAGCTACTCAGATATTTATTCTGAATTAGAATAAATTATGACTTCCTCAGCTGAATACATTCTAAGTTGATTAGTTAAGAAGCATTTAATGTTCATATGAACATACTTTTTTGTTAATTCACAGTTATATGTCTATTTTTCTTTCCTTTCTTCATTTGAATGTACTACTACTATTAATGACAATAAGTGTTGCTCATTAGAGATGAGGTCTACTTTCTGTAGGTAGATTATTTGACTGAAAGATATTTCATTTTATATAAGAATAAGTGAAAGTGTACCAAATAATAAATAATAATAACTACCTTCCCGAAGACCCCAGACCCTTTAGGATAATATATGTTTTAATCATTTTGCTCACAAAGGAGAAGACTGGATGAGGGAATTGTTAAGAATGTGATCTAGAGTCTGCTCAAGAAAAATCTCTCATTTCAAATGCTTTTATGGTTTGTTGCATTTGTAAGGATAGACATCTATTATATGTATGGCCTTTTGTTTGCCACTTATGGGTTCTTGGATGTTTAAGGATAGTTAACTTGGGGAAACGGGCTAACCCGCTCTAGTTAGTTCTGTAACAATATGCAGCTGGCAGCCAGACGACAGTGAAAAGTACAGAGACGACTGTAGTAAATGGAACTTAAAAAGAACGTGGCCCGAGAAAATTTCCATGGCAGCAAATGGCCAATGAATTTTAAAACAAGGAATTTCTTGAGGTCAGGGGTTATGTTTTATTAATCTCTTTATCTTCAGCTTCTAACCAAATGCTGGTTATTTAGTAGGACCTAAGTAAATGTTTGTTGAATTGAGTCAATTGAATTAGCTTATTGCATTTATATAGTGGCCCCTGTAGGTCAGTAATATTTCCTGTTTATGTATGAGGATATCAAGGCTCAAAAACTTAACTAACAGATGCAGGGCTGCAAGGAATTGGGATTCAAAGGTAATCTTCATGAATCAAAAACTCCTAATATTTTCACTGCACCAGTTTATTTCAAATTATGTCTTCAGTCCTATGAGAAAGATAAAAAAAAAAAAAAAGAAAGAAAGAAAAAAGGAGGGCTCCATGGTTAAAGATTTTCAGGAAATCCCATACAGATTATTGCCCTCCTGACCTTTCATAAGGCATATTAAGATATTAAAATCTCTGATAAAACTTTTAGTTAGGTAATTATTCTAACTTTGTTTCTGTCAGCATTCCTCAAAGGGGCTTTATCTCAGGTTTCATAGCCTTTTTAAGTAGATCTTTAAAGGGTGCAAGGATAATGTCAGTAAAAGCTCACTGGCCATTATAGTAAAAGAAATTACATGACTGGCTAAAAACATGAAATGTCCTTCTCATTACTATGGGACTAACTTTATCATACAGAAAGCTATTAAGAGAGCATACACTAATGGTTTGTGAGTTTTTAGTGTTTGCAAAGGTGTCTACACAGAGCTTAATTAGCTATCTATGTCTATGTTTTCTAGAATGATAGGATCTGTAATTAGAAACATATTAATACAGTTTTAGCACCCTGCTGTTTCCTTGAATAAAATGGACGTAAGATATGGATTATTTCTTTTTCTTTTGTCTTTCTTTTTTTTTTTTTTTTGAGACAGAGTCTCACTTTGTTGCTCAAGCTAGAGTGAGTGCTGTGATATCAGCCTAGCTCACAGCAACCTCAATCTCCTGGGCTCAAGCAATCCTTCTGCCTCAGCCTCCTGAGTAGCTGGGACTACAGGCATGCGCCACCATGCCCGGCTAATTTTTTGTATATATATATTAGTTGGCCAATTAATTTCTTTCTATTTATAGTTGAGATGGGGTCTCGCTCTTGCTCAGGCTGGTTTCGAACTCCTGATCTCGAGTAATCCGCCCGCCTCGGCCTCCCAGACTGCTGGGATTACAGGCGTGAGCCACCGTGCCTGGCTGGATTATTTCTTTATTTGTCCAAATATATGTCATTCAATTGCATTATTATTAACCTCCATGTTTGAGATTACAAAAGTCTTTGTCCCTATGAGGCATTCATTCTAGTAAGTGTTGTTTCCTTATGTGGCTGCTTTCTATCTTTACTTGAAGTTCAAACAAGTTAAACTGTAGGTGAATACTACAATTGTTAATGAAGATGATTGAAAGCTAATTGATTGATTCTTGAGTAAATATTTACATTGTAGACATTATATTTTATAAACATTTAATTCTCTGTAAAATGTCAAATTAAAATATTCTGTTTTACAGATAAGGCATTTGACAATTGCAAGCTCATATCCTCATTATTGATATAGTTTAGGACAGAGAGAAATCCACAAGATAAACTTATAATGAAGTGTTAACATAGCTCACTTGATGTTAATACCAAACAAAATCATAATGTTTTACTCTGAATTGTGTTAAGTTGACTTGGAATAAGACAGCTTATCTTAATAAAGATTAGGCAAAAGGAACAAAATGTATATCAGGATTCTGGCATTTGCATTACACAAAGCACACTATTTTTCAAAGAAAACCTGTCATATCTACCAAACCTTTTGACGTTAGAAAGGAAAAAACACAACTTACTTTACCTTCAGAACATCTCACTTTCTTAATAAAATGTATTCATTGCTTTTCATTAAATAAATATGTATATTAAATGTTTATAATATGCAGAATTGCTCTATGATAGGAATTGAGGAGGAAAAAAGGGAAATTGATAAAAAGCAATTAATTTGAGCAATTAATTTTTAGGTTAATCATTTTTGAGATGCAAATAGTCATATTCAAAATGTATCAAAGAGGCTTGGTCATAGACCTAGTGCCTGACAAATTAGACACTCAATAAATTATTGTTGATAGGTGAAACATAAAAACATTATAAAAACCCAGTTTTCAAACTGCATGAAATAAAAATGCAAAGAGTAATTACAAAAGAATTCAGGACAGTGAGCTATCAAAGCGAACTGGAACACAGGACCACCTCAAATAACAGTGAGGCTTAACTTGGATTTCAGGGGTGAGAGTATAGTTTGATGTGGGTAATAAGAAAATCTTAGAAGGCAGGGACTAATGGTTGCAACAGAAGGATTCAGAGATACAAATGTAAGTGGTAGAATGAAGTAAGGGGAGGGAACTGGCAAAGAATGATTGTTGGTTTGATAGAAGAGAAAGATACCCTAGTTGGAAATTGAGATTACAAATAAATGTTTGCAAACGTCTCAGAGGAATTTAAATGAAAGACAGGGAAAAATCTAGCAAGATATGAATCTTAGCCATGGAACATTTTTATCAGAGAGTGAGGCCCATTTCCATTCAGCAAGGAATGCTCTATAGATTAAATTAGAGTTTGGTCAATTATTAGATAGATTTGAGAGGCTTTTCTGAAAATGCAGGCCCGATGTGAACGAGGGCTTGGTGAAGGGGAGTAGCAGACAGTGTGCGAGCTAGTTAGGCAGGAGCAGGAGAGAGATGTGAGGACATTTCAAAGAGAAACGCCACAAGATTAACAGATTACTAAAATTATTGAAATAGCAAGTTTCCTGAATATAAGATTCAACTTTATTTCTACTCATGTTACTGAAAGAAGAACAGTACTTAGAATAGCAATAACAATAACAATAAAATGCTAAAGTACCAAAAAAATCTACTTGAATGCTATTAAAAGCACGGAAATGTTATTGAACAGAAAAAATCTACTCTTTATGGCAACAACAGTAAGTACCTCTGAATATGTGTAACAAAGACATGCAAAACTCTTATGGAGAAAACGATAAAAAATTTATTGAAAGGTATTAAATATGACCTAAATTGACTGGAGAGAGATATACTCATTATGTGTCATAATTCCAATTTTTTCTGAAAAACTGCTAAATTTGTGTAATCCCAACCCTAATGCTAACATTTCTTTAACTTGAAAAGATCATTCTAAAATTTATATGTAAGCTTAAATATAAGGAACTTTTGCATTTGGCATAAAAATTAATATAAGATATAGCAAGTAGGGCAGTGTACTTTAGGTGTAGGAAAAGTGAACAAAGGGACAAATGAACCTAAGATCAGACCCAGGAAAACACAAGAATGTGGCATGTGAATGATGTGGAATTGCAGACCATTGTGAGGGGGAGATTGGTGAATAATGATTGTCCCTTTGATAGAATATATTTAATAGGACCTTTTTTTCACACAAATACAAAACAACTCATCTAAGTCAGTGACAGCCATAAGGGCAAAATTTTAAAGTTTTAGCAGAAAATTAACTTTGGATCAGAGAGAAATTTCCTAAATCAAACAATAAAGCCAAAACCTTTAAAGGAAGCTTTGATAAACTTAGTTACATTCAGGTTAAAATTTCTGCTCAATAATGAAATAATATAAAGAATATATAAAAACTTGTAAAACCTCAATAAGGAAGTGACAATAAATCTAATAGATGACAAAGCCAAACATATGATCATGCATTTCCTAGAAGACACATGAATGACTCATAAACAAGTGAAAATATTCTCAGTATTAAGTCATCGGAGAAGTGCAAGCTTATACTGAAATGAGATACCAGCTTATATCTAACATATTAGAAGAAACTAAAAAATCTGAAGATGGTAGGGATATGGATCAAGAGAACATTTGGAACCTACTTGTGGGAATATAAATTGATATAGTCTTTAAAAAAACATAATGGTATTACCTAGTAAGTTGCACATGAACCATCACTGATTTAGACATTTTGCTGTTAGGTATATGCCATAAGGAAGTGATTTTCATATTCACAAGGAGACTGTTCACTGTAATGTTGTTGATAGTAACAGAATATTGGAAGCCACCCATTATCTATTAATGAGAAAATAGATACACCCATTTTGGCAAATTCATATGATGGAATAGTACACAGCAGTGAAGTTGAATAAACTATGGCTACATGAATTAACAGAGGTTCAAAAGCATAATATTGAATGAGATTCAATGAAAAAAAGCAAGCCAGTGCAGAATTTATACACGTACATTTATCAAGGTATGAAAACATGCAAAACTAAATAATATCTTATTTAGGGATGCAAACCTAGGAAGAAAATCAATATAGAAGAACGAGAGAATGACAAGTATAGAGTACAAAATATTGGTTAACTTTGGTGGCTAAAGGGGAAGATAAAACTGAGGGAAGTACCCAAAAGGCATCAACAATATTGCAAACGTTCTGTTTCTTAAGTTCAATAGTGAATTTTAATGTTTATTTATTAAAAATATTATATATTTTAAATAATAAAGCACCAATGGTCATCGAAAAGTTGAATTTTGAGGTGGAGCACTCTTTTGAGTATAGGATGAAAACACAATGATTTGTTTTTCTGTGCTGATGATAGAAAAATTAATTGGATAGCACAGTTCATACTGTTGACCTTAAGGTTTTGGAGATGTCAAGAAAATTTATGTAGATTTAACAAACATCACCATAAATTTGATAAGACATCATGAGAACATCTGGACCTGTAGCTGCCATGAAATGTAACTGTGGCTACTCTTCCTTCATGTTCCAACTCTTCTGAGAGGCCTGACCTGTGTAAGCTGTCTAAATGTGTCCCTTCCTTCTAATTATTTGCTTAGCTTCTACTCTTATTGTACCATAGCATCATCCTCAAGTTATTTCATATGTTTGTTTGATTTATTTCCCTGTATCTAACAAAGAAGAAAATGTCTGTTTCATTTGTAGTTGAATACCTAAATCAAAACCTATGTATAGCAATTTCTGAATAAATATTTTTTGAATAAATGAATGAAGATTGTGATACACCAACCCACACTGGGATCAAAGAACTAACTATTCACTTTCGCAGGTTAGTGAGAGCAAAATATGGACTGAGTCCAGGAGGCTGGAGCTTTTCTTAGTGCAATCTATGTGCCTTTGTATCATGGATGATGGTCTATTACCCATAAATCTCCAGGGATTAAACAACCAGCCACATTTGATGGCGTCCTTGGATACCATAGCCCCTTGTGGGCTGAGGTTAATATCATGTTCCATGGGATCCCACTGGAATAGTAGGGTCAGTCACAGTATTCCTTTGCTGTAACTTCGCCACAATTGCCACCACTTCTATGCCTTCTTCCGTTTTCAAGGATAGGGTAAGAATATTGGATTCCATTGTGCCTCACACTTGCTTTCTTCTTCCATTAATACATGTGTACTTTTAGTTCCCTGCACCTTGAGACCAAGTCTGTCCATTAGCCATGGCCATGACAAGACATTAATTTGTTTCTGTACTGGGGCCTCAGTATCCACAGTTCTGAAAAGCAAGCCCATAATTTCCCTAAAAGTAGTGGATTCAAATTAAAAATAAAAATGCCGACCACACAATCGCCACTATAGTTCCTTTATTTTATTATACTAAGAAAAATGCCAGGCTTCACGGATTTAGTCTGGACTTTCACTAATGTGTGAAAGTGAAAAGTTCTCTCTCTGTCCCTTGTGTTGGTTCATCACAGTTTTTATTTGTTTGGTTGTGATTTCGCACATCCAGTGAGATCTTTTAACTGTTTCTTAAATTTATTACATCTTATGGGTCTCTTTTGCTGAAAAAGAAAACAGAAATGATCATGTAGACTATTACAGTAAATAATCTGAGATTCTATTGATCCTCTTGGCCAGAAAGATCTGGCCCAAAATGTGAAAATTGAATATGGACCTTGAATATGACAAATTCACAAAATGAATGTTTTATTTTAACCTTACTATGCTATAGAGAGATATTAATGTGTATTTATAGAGTGAACTCCTATACATATTCAAAATTTAAAAAGGACTCATTAATGATGTCATAGTAATACATTTAGTTTATTAATATCATTTTACTTCATTCATCATCATCATCATTTTTTTTTACTCAGCCAATATTATAAAATGAAAAAGGCATTTCTCTAGCCTGTCAAACTTGGAGAGAGATGAGGAGCTTTGAAGTTGTTTGTTCTACTATGTTGCTAATAATTGGTGAATGGCTTGTATTTATGTGTACATTAAACAATACAAAAATGCAATGCAAGCAACTTGTTTTGGTGATAAAGTTGAGTTATTTTTAAGCCTATCACAATATATATTTTAATTTTGACACGATCCTAGAAGTATTCTGGTTGGTTTGCATTCCATTTATTTAAGTTGAAACCAGACAAAAAAGGTTTTCCCTAAATATTTGCATTACCAGACAAAACAGAGGATGTGACAATTGTTTAATAATGTTAAATGACTTTCTAAAAATAATATCATTTTTCTTGATTTTCATGACTTCTTATGTTATCAATGTTTTATCTCCAAATATTGTACCCATTTTATAAGGGAGGATATGGAATTACATGGATATTAAATAACATATCCAAAATTTACATAATTAATTATTTTCAGAGCTAAAACTCAAAGCCAAGTCTGTAAATTTCAGAGCTAGCGCACTTACCCAATATATTTTGTAACAAGTAGCCAATAAATCCTTGTTTTTATTTAAGCAAATTTTCTACCTGAGAATCAAAATACCACAATATAAACTGAAAAGATTAAAAAACTAAATTCAGAATTTGAGAGAATGATAAAATGATTTATATTATAATGACCATTATATCTGTGTATGCGGGGTGTGTGTGTGTGTGTGTGTGTGTGTGTGTGTATCTTTGTACTTAGCAGTTCCCAATATTCAGAGCTTTTTTGTCGATAAATATTTGGTGGCTCACGTCTGTAATACTAGCACTCTGGGAGGCTGAGGTGGGTGGAGGCCTCGAGGTCAGGAGTTTTAAGACCAGCCTGAGCAAAAGCGAAACCTCGTCTCTACTAAAAATAGAAAGAAATTAGCTGGACAACTAAAAACATATAGAAAAAATTAGCCAGGCATGGTGGCACGTGCCTGTAGTCCCAGCTACTCAGGAGGCTGAGGCAGAAGGATTGCTTGAGCCCAGAAGTTTGAGGTTTCTGTGAGCTAGGCTAATGCCACCGCACTTTAGCCCAGGAAACAGAGTGAGACTCTGTCTCAAAAAAAAAAAAAAAAAAAAAAGTCAATGATGAAAAGTGTAAGTGGCAAACCAAGAAGGATTTGGTGCTCCATAATTTCAAAAGGCAAAGAAACCAAATTACTTTGAAATGAAAATATTCACATCCTTTAAATCTGCTCTCATGCTTCCTAAGTGGACCAATAATTTGCTTGATTTCTTTCTTTTACTCTGAAGCTGCTGATGAACTGATTGAAAATTGTGTATAATACAGCAGGTGTTTCTTATTTTTGCTCTGAGATAATACTCATAAAGAGCTAGTGAAAAGAATTACGAAATTAGAATAATCTGGGAATAACAAATGGAGCTCTTTGTCTGATAACTAAGGGCTCTGTTTTCACAAAAGCATTATAGTTGCATGAACCACATACTGAGAAAACAAAAAGCTGGAAATTAATAGCAAAGGATGTGTCTTAAAACATCTAACTTGATGAAAACAATATATTTATTCATTTTGTTTCATTTACTTGATATTTTCTTTCTGTCTTGGGGTTTCTGTTTTCAAATTCCCACAGTTCATTTTAATTCTTTCTGTGATGATCATGCTCTTCCAAACCAAAAAGTGGATCCTCACCTTAGCCCCAAACATACACACACTCTTCCATGCATATGCATGTGGACACACACACAGGCACACAAACAAAGGCACAAATAAATATCTGTAAACATGAATGCACCTTCACACACATAACAAAAATCACATGTGCACACACATACCAAAACCCACGCATATATACATACATACACATGCTCACTAGATTGGGAAATAACCTTGATATAAATGTAATTGCT
The DNA here is from genome assembly GCF_040939455.1 of Microcebus murinus. Taxonomy (NCBI): domain Eukaryota; kingdom Metazoa; phylum Chordata; class Mammalia; order Primates; family Cheirogaleidae; genus Microcebus; species Microcebus murinus. The sequence goes on along the minus strand of NC_134122.1, from coordinate 46,519,199 downwards.
AATTGTTTAACAGCTTTATACTTCAAAAGCATCAACTACTTTAGTAAATCACAAAAAGGGGCTTTAGAAAAACAATCCTGATTTCAGATTGTTCATCTGCATATTTTTTAATTAAAACTTGACTCACACACAGAAAAACAAATGAAACCCAAATCCAGGCTTTATTATGAGGCAAACATTTGTCTACATCCTATCAAAGTCAAGAAATAGAATACTGCTGGAACCCCAGAAATGTTGACTCTTTCCTCTCCTTATAGGTAAGAACAATCCTGACATTTATGGTCAGTATTTTCTTTCTTTTTTCAATAGTGTCATTGTATACAGCTGTTTGAATCATAATAATAGTTTAGTCTTTCTTTGATATTCTGTGAGTGGATTCATATGTTTTTACATGTTTTCTTTCCTTACTTTTATGTTTGTGTGATTCATCCATGTTATTGCATGTTTACATTTTTATTTACATAGTAATCTGTGCTATGACTAAACTCTATTTATTTATCCAATCTGTTGGTTTAGGACATTTGGATTTTTTCTAATCATCCGCTGTTATAAATATAGCTGTGAACATTTGTGAACCTGACTTTTGGGGTTGCTACACATGCATTTCTCTGGGTAAATAACTAAGAATGTAATTACTCAGTCATAGGTAAATTTACCATGCAAGTTATTGTATACATAGGACTAGAGGTTGTTATCAAACACCTGACATTATGTAATTTTAAGTTAGTGTGTATTGACGGGTATAGGCTAAATGTTTTAGTCCCTCAAAATTCATATATTGAAATCCTAACCCCCAAGGGAGTTGTATTAGAAAATGGGGCATTTGGTAGGAAAATGCGATTGATGTCCTTATAAATAAGAACTCAGAGAGCTCTCTTCAACTCTTTCTGCCATATGAGGATACAATGAGAAGACAGTAATCTTCTGACTACAAGAGGTCTCTCACCGGAACCTAACCATGCAGACACCCTGGTCTTGAAATTGGAGCTTCCAAAACTGTGAGGAATAAATTTCTGTTGTTCATAAGACACCAATAAATTTCAAAATTTTTGACTCATCTGTAACTGAGAAAAATATTCTCTCTACAGGTATTGACATAAATCCTATATTCAGAGCAAATTTTGCTCATTGGAGAATATTTTATGTTGAAAAATTTCAATGCCATAGCCAAAATACTTTTACAGATAATGTCTTTGGGTGTCTTCCATGAATACCTTTCTTCCTCAAGTAGCTTCATTAGGAAAAAGCTCTTGAAATAAATTGTTTGGCTTATGCTGCAAAATCATAGACTTTCTTAATTTTATACCACTCTAGTAAAAAATATCCAGTTATCCTATTAAAAATAGAAACTTCCATGAAAAATTTTGTCCTGCAAGTCAAGATATTGCAGAAGGGATTATATAATTTAAAAATTAAATTTTATAAACAGGTTGTATGCTCTTTGATTAATTTTTTCAGCTTTCCCGTTGGCCTTGTAATGTATTTCTACTTGCATACTTTGTTTTCACCAACTGATTCAGTAAAAGCTCTAAACATTGTGGTATCATGTTTATTGAGTAATTTTGTTAAATATTCTTACTTGTTTTGCAAAAATCAAAGAATATCCATCTTTAAAATACTCATTAGAATACCCATTTACCAAAAAAAAAGTTCAATACAGCTGTAATATATTTAGTTAATTTACAAAATAATTCTTCAAAGGCTCAGATGTTTCTAAAACCCAATGAGTGATAGTTATTGCCATGCTGAAGGATATTTGTTTGTTTTCAACGTGAACTTTATTATGAAAACTTTATAGTTTAGTTACTAAAATTGTATATATTATAAAAGTGGACAACTAGACCTTCTATTTGGGCAATTGGGATATTACAGCTTGTCTGGATGCAATTATGAATTTTTTATGCTTCACAAATCTAAGTATACTTTTGTTCCCAGGTTTGTTCATTTAGCAAAAACATTGTGTTAAACATTCTGTTAAACATGATTCTGAATTCCATAAAAATATGTATTTTTATAATTTACCAGAAAATGAGTAATTTTTAGCCTCAGTGTTAAACTTTTAAATGAACTTAATTTATTGTAATGTTGGATGTTTCACCTTTGTCAGAATGAATTACTAATACTTTTCTTTTTCTTCTATTCCATGAATACAATAAAAATAGGTTATTGGAATAAACTTAATTGATTTTATATTTGAATCCCTTGATGAAACTGATAAAACTGGGCATCTTTTAACTGTAAATTTTTTCTGCCAATGGAGTCAATACCTTAACAGTTATCACATCACCTTTTTATTATTCAGAACAGAAAGTGGACATGAGCAAAATTTATTTAAGGTAAATAATTGTTCTAAATAAATGTATTTAGTCATTTGGTCTAAATGAAAAGTCATGTTTCACAGACTTACATGCTTCACATGTAAATGCGTGTTTTTCATTTTCCTGGGTTAATTCACCATTTTGGGGGTAGTCTTGTTAAATGTACTAACTGTAAAGGGATGTCGATTTTCCTTTAACAGGATTATATCTTTTTTTGAAAAAAAAATGTGTGTAGAAAGGTCACCATAGCACATAGAAATATTATAAATGTTCATAAACATTTTGTGAAATATTTGTCTGTTTCAGCTTTCTCAGAAATAGGAATTCGAGACTTAATTTTTTGATTATATTCCTCTCAGCTCATATGTGACTTTTGACTTTGAGTCATTTCTCCTGAAAAGGGTTACTGCAAAATGGCAAACAATAGGAAACATGAAATAAACAGTTGTAGATGTATACCATATGATAAACATACAACCAAATGAGTAAGATGTGCAACGTTTGGGGGATGGACACACTTGAAGCTCTTACTCAAGGGGGGAGGGGTATATGGGCAATATATGTAACCTTAACACTTGTACCCTCATAATATGCTAAAATAAAAATAAATAAATTAAAAAAAAACCACTAAAAGTACTGTGAGCAAGAACATTCAGATTGTTTTTAGAATTCTATGGCAGTATCTCTCAGTCTCTATTTCCCCTGTATTTCACCACTGTCTTAACTATAACTCCCTACATTTCTCACTAACTCCACCAATTGGTGGCCTGGAAGCTTTTGAACTTGCTGACTGCAGCGCTGGTTCAGGAAGAACTGGCTGGTGAGCAAAGTGGCTGTCAAGGGCACCAATGTTAAGTAACACTCTAACCATGGCCCTAGACCAGAGGAAGTTTGCTGCACTTGGCTTTATCAGCAAGTGCACTTTATGCTGTTATTGAAGGTGAAGTCTTAGCTATAGTGTATCTGGGAAGAGTTAGGAAAGACAGATAAGTTATCATGGACTATATGCTTCAACAGCTGGGTGTAGTGGCTCACACCTGGAGTCCTAGCACTTTGGGAGGCTGAAGTGGGAGGATTGCTTGAGGCCAGGAGTTTGAGACCAGCCTGTGCTACATAGTGAGACCCTTACTTTACAAAATAATAAATAAAAATCAGCTGGGTGTGGTGGCATGCAACTGTGGTCTCAGCTACTCAGGAGGCTGAACCAGGATCATTTGAGCCCAAGAGTTCAAGGTTGCTATTATTGCACCACTGCATGCCAGCTGTGTGACAAAGTGAGACTATGCTTCAAACAAACAAACAAACAAGCAAGCAAACAAAACAAAACACAAAAAAACCAAGAGAGTTTTTGACACACACACACACACACAAAGTAGGTGTTCCATTCAAGAAATTAGAAACAAAGAATGCAAAGAATAGAATAAACACAAGAATGAAAATAAGAGAGACCAGAACATAAATTAAATGGAAAACAAAACAACTACAAAAGGTCAATAAAAGCAAAATCTGACTCTGAAAGCTCTAATAAATGACATCAAATTCATGAAAGAAAAAACCAGATGGGACAAGTTAAAAAGTTAAAGTCAATGATAAAGTGCTCTTTAACTACAGATTGAAGATAGCTTTAACATTTAAAAGAATTTACCTTTAATAGTATACCCCTCAAAAAGCTAGTAGGGCTGGATGAATTTTATAGATAGTCCTTTTTCTCTTCCAGAAAATAGAAAAAGGAGGCTGGCAGCTGTAGACCCAGTATACTGTGTAACTATCAGCAGTCGTGGGTCAGAAAGTATAAAAGCCAAAGCACATAGCCCACTTGAGTAACCTTGAAAAGTTTGGCTTCATTGTCTAATGGATACTTAAGGAAGCTGGTGCAGTGAGGATAGAATAAAGAGATCACATCGTCTGTTCATCCAGTCAACAAATATTGACTGGGCGCTTGTTGGGTGTGTGAGATTTCTCTAGATATTGGGAAGACAGAAGTTTCTAGATGTCGAGAGGACAGAAGTTAACCAGGAGTCAGGGGCTCTACCCTTACAGAGCTCACGTTTTGGTGGGTACTAGAGAATAAACAAAGGAGAGGTCATATATATATATAGTTCCTACATATATGCTGATATTTATAAATTAGAATCTTAAAATATCAAGAAGCAATAATAAATGCTCTGAAGAATTATAAAGCAGAGGAAGGGAAAAGAGTGTAACCAGGAGTGCTACTTTAAGTGTTTTCCGAGCAGGTGCCATTGAGCAGGGAAGCAGAGGGGGTGGTGGGTTTGGGGTAGCAGCTATGGAGAGACATCCCATTGGCCAGCACAGCCAGGGGGACACCCCTGAGCCCAGCGTGGCTTGGCCTGTTGGGGTCCTGGACGAGGAGGCAGTGTGGTGGGGAATAGGAGGAGACAACCCCTGTGAGGCAACTGGGACTTGTTCCCAAAGTGTCCGTCGGTCAAAAGAAGGACTGATGAACAGTGAAGAGATAGAGTCGGAGGGAAGAGTGACATGCCTTGTCATGCTTTTTCAAGGATCGCTCTGGATGCTGCTGGAAGAGTGGATGCTGGGAGATATAAGGTCTATAGGAGTCTGTGTCCACAGTTATCCATCCATTCCTTGCCTGTCCCTCCAGCTTGACCCTGCAGCCGTGGAGCCTTCACTCACCTGAATAAATAGGCAGATATTTGCAGGGTATTGTTAGACCAAATGTCCCCGGCACTTTTTAAACTAATTTTGTTCCCATTATCTAATCATTTAACTTGCCTTTCTTTGAAACCTCTCCAAATTATGCACCATTTATCTAAAATTCTGTGCTCTCAAAATAGAAGCACAGCTCAAAGAGTGTCCAAAGTAACATCAAGAAAATTAAAAACAGGATGCAATTTTTTTTTTTTATCTTGAAGTTAAATGTACTCTGATTATTCATACAACTGTCTCTTTTTTTAAAGCAAATACTCGGTTGCTGGTGGTTTTGCCACCTATATGAAGGAGTTATTAATTTGAAAAGTTTGCCTGTTAGGAAGGGTGGTGTCTTAGGTCAGGCCTCCCTAGCGACAGACTCAGAGAAGGAGCGTGTGTGCAGGAGGTTTATTGTGGAGGGCTCTTGGGTGTCTCACCTGTGAGGCAGTGCCAGACATAGGACCAGATGGAGAGAAAAGTTGGCCTGCAATGTATTAATAATTCTAGCAAAGATCTCAGCAATTTTAGAGCTGTTCAAATTTGAGACAAGACATGGTCTTCATCCTCCCATATCTGTCAATCAATGGATTCTGGGTGTCCCTGGATGGGGTTATAACCTCCAGCGAGGCCGGTGCCTTTGACCTGAGAGCGAGCCTTTGCAGTGGGCTGAGTGAGCATCTCAGACCTGGGAGGGGATCCGAGCAGCACAGCATCTACTGTGGCCACTTACAGATTCCTCTTTCAAGCAGTGGTGATAAATAGCATTTATTTTTTTGTAAACCTCTTCATTCCCTCGTTGTTACTCTAAATCTGACTGTGAAAGATTTTGCACTCTTAACTACTCATCACTTACAATTTGCCCAGGCCGGGCATCATTGTCATCTCTTTCGTAGATGTTGTCATTCTAACCACGTCTCATGCTGTCCACCACATTTAGCACTTCCTACTTCTTTGAACAGTGCTGTACTTCGATTCTTTAATTACATATAGGATGGAACCAAAAGTTAGAGAGCCAGCCAAAGGCATTTCTACGCTGAAAGCAATGGATCAAACAATATAGAGAAATTCCATCCTGCTCATTTTTTTTTTTTCTGTGCCTCATTTTCAGCAATTTGATGAGGCAGGAAGTGTTAATTGCCTTATCAGTCCTGAGCTCCACAGCCAGTATTTCTTGTTATGCTATTGTGACAGAAGGTAGCAGGAATGGGAGCAGGTAACAAAGGGATCTGGACTTGAGCTCAAGTTGGGAATAGTAAATAAGCAAGCATTCTAGTGAGCTGCAAGAGTGTTCTAACCTTTGTTTGCTTGGGCATAGATTGTTGATCCCCGAGGACATGAAATGTCAATGTTCTTTTTTGCCTTATTTTGGGTGCTAAGGACAAACCCCTTCCTTGTGTCTACACGTATAAAAATAAAGAAGCAGAATTTCTATACAAAAAAAAGGCTTTTAAGTGAGATGTGACATTTATCTTCCACGAGTGACTATAGGACTACAGTGAAGTTGTCATATCATGCCCAGTAAAAGTTGTCATTTTTCTGTGTGTTTTGTAAGCTCTTTTAAGAAGAACACATCCGTACTACTGGGGTGTAGTGTGTCAGGCCTGATTTTTTTTGATTTTCCTAAGTATTCTCCATCACAGATCACCAGAAAAAAAAAAATCTCTCTATTTTTTGAATTCATATGGCAGTTGTGATTGTGAGTCAGTATCAAAATCAGTAAGAGCAGTATGTTGGTTAACAAAAAGCCTGGGTGTCAGCTGGGAACCTGCCAGTTTCTTCACATATAATTTGAGAAAGAGAGTATGGAAGTGGGTCAACCAGGCACATGGAACCTAAGCCTTCATTTGGAATGCTGCAGCATGAGAAGAGCTCCAAAGCAATGTTCTGCCTTGGGAAAGGAAGAGGAAGTTTCTGTAGAGCTTTAGCCAGAAGAATAAGCTGAAGTTCAGGAACAGGTGGTCGAAATGGCTCTTGGAAATTAAAAGAATGGTTGCTGTAGTTTAGCAACTGTTAGCTGGACAGTTTGGGTTTAGCAAGAAAGATAGGGAGGAACTGTTGTGAGGACAGAGGGCATTTGCAAAAAGGGTGGGAAGGAAAATTTGCAGGGGCCCAAAGTTATGGTAGGACTACAGGAGAAATTTGTAGTCTTTTAGTGTCTCTTTTCGACCCTCCTTACAGTCAACAGAGAAAGTGTTGCTTTGTGCTGTCCTCTAAAATCGCATCCACTGCCCGCTCAGACTAGCTGAGCACGCTGACTGTAGGAGAGAAGGGGTCCCCTCCCGCCCCCTTGGAGTTTTCTGGTCTGCTGAAATAAATTGACAATAGATGAACAGGAGAAACAGGCAAGTGCACAGGGGAAGTACAGGAGGGTGATTACCCAGTGAACTTTACTCAGTGAAGTTCAGAATATTATATATGCGTCTTCATAGGGGAGGAGGAGATGGGAAAATGTGGGCAATTTTGGAGGGTAGTAAATGATTTTTTAGGAGAGTTGAATGGGCCCAGAGACTAGATAAAAACTTGTAAATTGTTCTTTGGACACTTAGCTTGTGGCAAAGACTGTGACATTCCTCAGTCTTCCTTCTTGGGATGAGAGTTTAGCTTCCCTGGCTAATGAAATTTCGGGAAGAAGACTGAAGGCAACTGTGTTCCTTCTGGAGGAGCTTCAGATAAGGGAACTTCAGAGAGAGAGTTCCACCCCTCGCTTGAGGGGAGAAACAGGAGGAACTCAGAAAGTCCTTGGCTCTGAGGCTGCTTATAAGGCCTTTTATATTTTATTAATATTAAAATTATTAAAATATTAATAATATTTTTATTATTTTTAGTTAGAAACACCCAGCATGCCAAAGTGCCACATTTTAGGGTATCATTTTCTGTTTTCTTTTTCTTTTTTTTTTTTTTTTTGAGATAGGGTCTCACTCTGTTGCTCTGGTCAGAGTGCAGTGGTATCATCATAGCTCACTGCAACCTCAAAGTCCTGCGCTCAAGCAATCTTCCTGCCTCAGCCTCCTGAGTAGCTGGGACAACAGGCATGTGCCACCATAGCCAGCTAATTGTTTTCTATTTTGGTAGAGATGAGGTCTCGCTCTTGCTCAGTCTATTCTCTAAGTCCTGACCTCAAGCAATCCTCCTGCCTCAGCCTCCCAGGTGCTATGATTATAGGCACAGCACGAGCCACCATGCTGGGCCAAGAGTGTCATTTTCTGAGCCCCAACACTACCATCAGGACTTCTTGTGACTTTTGCCTTTGTAGCTAAACGGCAATTTGTTGAATGAGTAGCTATGTGGCAGCTTTTAAGAAACTGGAGAAAACACAGTGAACTGTGGGAACAAAAGAAGAAAAAACCAAGCATTAACATGAGAATTATCAGAAGACTTGAGACAATGGCTGTTAGGGAACAAAATCCCGCCCCACTTGGGATTACCCAAGAATAGATCTCATCCCTTCTGGAGTTCGGAGATAAGGCTGGTTTGATATCCACAGATTTGTGTTCATTCTCTTGACTTGCCTATGAGAAGAAACTTTATAACTTTATTTTAGCAATCAAAAATTTCAGACGAGGGAGGAAAAATAACAACGGAAAGAAGAGAAAAAGACTAAAACATCTGTGGCAGTCGAGGCCCGGAGTATGGGTGTCCTTCCTGATCCTGGGCAGAAGCCATCATGTCCATTTGGGTGCTTGACCTAAAGATCGTGAGGGGAGTTCCCTTGTGATGAAGTTCAAGTCTGGGAATACCTGAGAGATTCTGTTTCAGATCCTTCCGTGTGGCTATCTAGGAGGGGAGTCTGAGAAATCTCTTAAACTTGGAAACAAGAGTCCAACCATTTAAAAAAGCAGTGGAAACTCCTTTTAAAAATAAACTTGAATACCAGATAATACTTTATTAAACAAAAAAAGTAAAATAGGGGCTATTCTGGTTGGTTAGAGGATGGGAGGCTAAGAGCCATGCTATCATCAGTCCCCTCCAGGCTTCTACCTGCCCTTACAGTAATCCTGGTGACCTCGGACAAGATCCCAGAGTTTCTTTGAACAAAACTTTAAAACTCTAATGGAGAACACAACATAAATTTATATATATATATTTGTATAAATAATATATAAATATATTTATATATATATTTGTATATATAAATATAAATATATTTATATATAAATATATATTATTTATATTTACATATATAAATAATATATTTATATATAAAAATATATAAAAGTATAATATAATATATAAATTATATAATAATTATATATAATTTATATATTATAAATTATATAATAATATATAAATTATTATATTTTATTTTATTTATATTTATAATATAATATATAAATATATTTATAATATTTATATTTATAATATAAATAAAATAAAATATAATATATAAAATATAAAATGTACAAATAATATATATATTTACATATGATATATATAAATGTATATATATGCATGTTTGTGTTATATTGTGTACATGTGTAATGCAAGCTAGAACACATAAAATATAGTAATATTTAGAAGCAAATCTTATGGGAAGTTCAAAAGGGAAACGTTATCACTACCAATATATGCATTATGTAAACAAAAAATATCTCAAGATGCTGTTTATGGTTGTCAGACCAATGGCAAGGTCCGGTCTGGCAAGAAGAGGGTGAATGGAAAGGTTTGGTGAAAGACTGGAAACAGCTCTTGGCAGTCTGGTATGTCATGCCAATGAGCTAGCTTGTGGGCAAAGGGGAGTCCATTGAAAGTGTTTGATCAGGGAATGAAATGATTAGAGCTGCTCTTTAGGAAGGTTCCCATGGCAACGCTGTGCGGTTTGGCTTGGGCAGAGAAATCCTGAAAGCAATAGGCTAATTTAGAAGTTATTGGAATAGTTCAGATAAGGTAATAAGGACTTAAACTAGTGAGGTTACAGTGGGCATAAAACAGAAGGAATATCAGAGATAGCTAAAATATCAGAAATATTTTAGAAGTAGTAGTCTACAGGGTATCATGACGGACGAGATTTGGAAGGGATAAAGGAAAGGGGAATTTAAACCCACTTTTGGGGTTGAAAGGTTAGATATCTAGGAGGAGGATGGTCTCATTAACACAAATAAACACAACAGGAGTAAAGTCAGGTTTGCTGTGGGCGGCAGATGTCCCAAGAGTTTGATTTTGGACATTGTGAGGCTGTCGTCTTGTCTCTAGTTCTTACTGGTAACTTCTATTGTTAAACAGAATGCATCAAATCAATCCTTTTGATTATCCTATATTTGTAAAGTGACTATTAGACCTGAGATGTGTGGAGCATTACCTTGTGACAAATTATATATTTAAGGTAAAATTTCAAATAGCTTTTATGAGAATCGCTGAGGCAGTTTCCCCTGCACAGTATGTTTACAAAGCCATTTATCCTGTTTGGATTTAAAAACCCTGGAAGGTAGAAAAGATTTCTGTAGTTGTGTGAGAAATAAACTTGATAACATAGAACACAGAGTGGCACCAACATATGCTTAAGGGCTTATTTTGGCGCAATGATAAAAGGACAATTTAAATAGTAGTGTCCTCCTCAGATATTATCACAGACGTCTAACACAGTAGATCAGACTTCCAGCTTGGTTCAGCTTGGAAGGCTCTCCTCTAATTTAAACCAACTCAAGTATCAGTGGCACAGTTTCCTGCCTTCCTACCATGGGATAGATTCTCTGAGTGCTAAGCCACCCTTTGGAGTATGTTGATTCTCTCTCTGCAGAGACCCTCAGCTGCAGAATCGGTGTCCATTACATGATGGAGCATGTGAGACAGAGGACTTGCACTTTCTGTGGGCCCCCAAAAAGGCTGGCTTTTTTAAACCTCAAAAACAATTTAAAAGACCTTCCTTTGTCATTGTTAATTTGCAAAATTTACAACAACAACAAAAAACTCCCTGGATTTATGCAATTCATAAACTTATTTATTATATATAACTATTGAGAGAAAATGTAGGATTTGTGTACTTTTTGGAGAAAAGCCAGAGCTATTGTCCTAAAATCCAGAAGTATATTTAGTAATCCTTCATTGGGTCACATGCTATCCAAAGGATACATTCACAACTCCTATTTAATATCCATAAAATGTGTCCCAACTCCCTCTACCCCCAATCAATTCTCTGCCTACATCACACTGATTTCATCCTTCCCCGCAATGTCTTTTTCAGCCTTTATCCTTCTTACATTGAAAATTTTCTTCTAATGTACCTAGGAAACATGTATCTACTGTTTGAGACTGAACTTATGTGTAGCCATCCCTCGGTACCCATGGGTGATTGGTTCCATGATATTCATGGATACCAAAATTCGTGGATGCTCAAGTCCCTTATATAAATTGGTATGGTATTCACATATAACCTACACATATCTTCCCAGATACTTTAAATCATCTCCAGATTACTTACAATACCTAATATAATGTAAATTCTCTGTAAATAGTTGTTATACTCTATAACAGTATATTTGTGCCATTTTTATTGTTGTATTATTGTTTTTAATTGCTTTTCTTTCTCTGAATATTTTCAATTCACTGTTGGTTCAACCTGTAAGTGTGGAGCCTACCGGTGCAGGGGCTGATTATATAATCAAATCTGTGATCATTCTGGGATTTCTTCAAGCAGAGGAAAATTTAAATTAACTTGTGATCCTGTCATGTCCTGCTTTCCGTTTTAACACTAGTGCATTAGTGTGTTTTCATATATTTGAATGAATTGTTCAGTTGATCTGTCTGTTCTGCCTCATGATGTGCTTTTAATTCCACGCTCCTTCTGAACCTGATTACTGAGAAAAAAAAAAGAGCCTTCATTATAGTTATTATGGAGAGTTTATTATGTATCGGGAATTGAACCTACATTAACTCATCTAACCTCAGAGCAACATCCTTTGTGGTAGGAAATGTTATCCTTAATTTACAGATCAAATGGAGTTACATAGAAACCAAGCGACTTGTCCTATTAAGGTCACATACCTAGAAAACAGTTGAAGAATGAAACCCTGGTTTAGCTGACCCCCAAAGCCTTCCTCTTAAACATAATAACATACATTTCCTTTAAGATAGTCCTACTTCTAGAGAGTTATTAAATTACACATGCCTTTGTAAACGCTTGGCCAATGAATGTCTCATTTACTTTTTTGAAAAGACAACTATGATACCCAAGCTTAGTATCTGAATATCCACACAAAAGATTAGGATAAAGCCCATTCCCGATACTAATTTCATTTCTAAAGTACTCCTGAAACATTGTACTCTGAAACATTAGTGTTCAATCAACTATGTTAGTCAAGAGAAGAGCTTGTCTAGACGAATAGTGAATGAGTTATGAAGTACCTTGCCTGTTTTAAGAAGACTCTCAATGATATGAGTGTTGAATTGAATATAATAGATTAATTATGCATGAGAATGTGAGCTAAAGTTTTGACATTTTCCTAAAACTGCTTTTGACTTATACTATTGCCTTCACATTGCTGTACTTAGAGTATGTACTTAATTAATGTGTAGTATTGATTGCTTTAAGTACTTCTTCTGAGCTTCTCTAGTAAAAACAGAGTAATAATTACTTAAATGGATCATATCCAAGCTCTAAAGATTAATCAATTACCATATCTTTAAAGTCACCATGAGCTAAAAAAGAAAGGTGCTGCTAGATTTAAGGGCCAGGTATATGGATGGATTTTCTACATAGCAAGTACTTTCTCCTGTGGTTGTACTTAAAGCTACTGGATTCCACTTTGAAGATGTTGACACTGAAAAAAATTCTCTCCATGACCAAACTCTAGCCAGGCTCCTCTGAGCCCAAGTCTTTATTAGGCCTCAATCTTGCGCTATAAACTTGAACAAACATTAATATTGTTTCTAATAGCTCAAGGCCACATTCCTAGGACATCTCTCATCCTCCTTAAATCACTTGCCTAAGAAAGCTCAAAGCTGATGAATTTATCGTTGGTTGTAGTCAACCTGTGTCCACAGGCCCCTTACCCTTTCTTAGAGCATTTACTGAAAAGGCCTTGAAATTGTGAATCCTTCCTTCAATGCTTTGAGATGTATATGTATCTCTTCAAACTGAAGAATGTCTTTCTCAGGGACCTGAAGGCCACCCTTTTGGATGCAATCACCAGGAAGAACAGGACCTTTGTCTTCAGTCTCAGTGCAAAGGTAGAATCCTAACTTTGCTGCAAGGGTAGAATCCCTACTTTGATAACTGCCAGCCAGCAGATAGAGAGCCTAATCACATTTACACTGACTAACTGACTATCATTTTCACTTCCCTGCTTCTACTGACTCACCCACCCCCACCCTGCCTGTCCTCCTCCCTATTACATCCTCATTCTTCTTTAAAATATTCAGTCACCTCTGTACAAATTGAATTTGAGTTCAGTTCATGCTGGACTCTTTTCCCCTATTGCAATAGTTATTACTGATTAATATCTGTCCTTACCACTTTAGGTAGTGTCTGCCTTTGTTTACCTTTGACAATAGTTTGGCAAGCACTGGACCCTCCTTAGACTTAGATGTTGGGAAACTGAACTTGGATTGGTCAGCTGATATGAGGTGAAACATCAGCTTTCATGTGATATAACCAATTGCTTAAAGTAATATGATTTGTATCACACTCATAATTAAGGTAGTACAAAGAATACTGGTAACACTCTCTGATTTGAATTTTAAGAGTGGCTAAAATCTAAATATGTCTTTACATACGTAAAATATTATGTCTTAGGAAATGAACCTTTTTTTTCCCTCCAAATCCACTGAATGTAAAGTTATTCAGCTTTCTATGTAATATTCTTTTGTTAATAATAAACATAACACTTATTCTTTGGAAAATACAGAACATATTAAAATAAAAATATCTAGTGTATACTTACCACTCTTAGTGAGTCATTGGTAATATTTGTAGCATATCTGCTAAGGTTTTTCTGAGTTTTCTTACAATTAACGTTATATCACAAAAGAATCCCCTATGACATTAACAATCTTAAAAACCTGTTTTTAATGCCTACAAGAGTTTCCAATAAATGCATGTATGCAGCATGGTTAATATAATCACCCCTCATTTACACTGGTAATTTGAAATACTTTCTGTATAAATAGTACAGGAAAGATTATGTATATAGACAAATATTTTTATTAATTGGATTTTTTTGGTTTGATTTATAGAAGTGAAATTTCTTATTCAAAGAACAGAAACCTCTTTGTGCTTTTGATGTATATTTCCAATTTGCTTTCTTTCCCACAAGTCTGTCCAAGCCTCTTTGGAAGTATAAGAAATTGCTGCCAATATAAATTCTTTTAAAGAAAGTATTCCTTTTTAAGTTTTTTCTCATCTGATAGAAGAAAAATGGTACTTCACCTGTGTACTAATTTATTTATTTGATTATTAGTGAAGCTGAATTAAATCCTCCAAAGAGAAATTTAGAAAGATGATAAGAATGAGGAATATGGCATGGATGCTATAATGAAGCCATCTTTTCCAGATGCTTTTCAAAATACGGAGGTATTTATACCCCTTGAGGGATTTCATCTAATACCACCTGAAGAAAAGAAAACATCACATTTATTGGACATTACCTCTTCTAGTTGATCTAGACCAGTAAATAAGAATGCTCTGATCAAATAAAATATGATGCAGATTTCCAAGATATAACAATTGCTCAGGTTGAAGTGGAATGGGGGTTGCAAGTCTAACAGGACTCGATGTTCCAGAGATGCCTACATGGGCTGTAGGGATTGTCTGGGCTCAGAACATGGTGCTCCATAGTAGGGTGCCTTAGAAGGCTGAGTGCTTTGAACTAAAAAGGGATTGGGTGGGCCCCAGAAGCAAGATGTTCCCTATGACCTTCTCCCGCCTGCCTTTCCCCTTCCCCTATTTCTCCCCCAAGGCAGGTCATACAAATGAGAACTCCTCTCCCCTAAAGCAAGCCGTAAAATCTGGAAAGGTTATTCTTTGGCTTACCATGCATGAAAGTAAGTCATGAGACCCTTATTCCAGAGGGTTCCTGCTCCAAACTCAAGGGAAGGAAAGCTACAAAGAGAGACCAAGAAGAATCTGGCCAGATAGGCCTTGCTGAGTTCCTGCCTACGGTCATTACCATTGGATGATACCCCTTCTGTCCAATCATGCTTCTCCACAACTACCCACTTCTTATCAGACTTAGCATAAAAACACCTTTTCCCCTGGGTCTTTGGGTTTTCATTGCTGAAGTCTTCCCAAGGTACATAAAACTTTGTTAAATACATTTGTAATTCTTTTCTCTTGCTAACCTGTCTTCTGTGCAGGAACATTGGCCAAAACCCAATGAAGTGAAGAAAGGGTATTATCTTTTTAACCCTATAGTTACTTAATTTTCACATCACTTATATGGCTTAAAAACAAGCAAACAAAATGGAGGCACAGAGAGGTTATCCAATTTGTCAGATGTCATACAGCTATTAGTGACATAGCCAAACATCTCCAAATGCTTTACAGACTTACAAACACCACGTATATTTTTTTACTTTTTCATCTCTTCTATGTCCCTACTATCCCCATTTTATTTGGCAAGCAGATAATTTCTTTAAAAATGCACTGTTATATCTGTTGACGATATATTTGCTTTAGATATTACCCATATCTAACTTTATAGCTGTGGATTTCATGTTATTCTCACAATTCTGCTTTTAGTTTTTCCTAAGACATGCTTACATGCAATTAAGTATTGAATAGAGAAACAAAAAGGCAGGTTAAAGGTAAGAATGAAAATTGACAGAACTGTAATAGTCTAAGAGTTGTTATTTCTTAAAAATAAATAATAATGTGATTATTCTAAAGAAAGAAATATGGAAAATGTTGATTTCTCTAGTGACCACTTATAGGGCATTGGTAGCTTTCTGGTAGAATTCATGTCAGGGGCTCCATTATTCTTTTACATGGAAAAACCAGTTTTAACTACTGATTGGGCAACTCTTTCATCCTGTCAATTTTCAGAGACCACTGTTACAATTAAAATAATTTTTATTTTTTTCACATAATGTAATGAAATTTTTTAGTTTTTTCTTTTGTTGTTGTTTCTTCTAAATAGCTCCATCACCCCTGATTTTAAAATGATGTCACAAATACTTAGAATTTGCAATCAGGAACATTTCAAGAAACTCATAATTATTTTTGAGTCTTTACTTGGGTCCCCATCAATTAAATAACTAGACTATGACATGCTGGTCAATTCATTTAGCTCAATTGGCTTAAAGGTCTGGCAGTTACTTAGCTTATGAATTCAACATGTAATTCTCTGACTCAGTCATATATATCTGTATCTACTAATGCATTCTGTAACTCAGAAAAATAGTCCTGACTCACAGTGATCCCTGGGCCTTTGTGTGCCCTTTAGCCATTAAATATTCAGGCATCTTTTCCCTTTTCTATGCTCCCTCTTACATAATAGCTCATAGCATCTGTAACTACAATTCTCAGAGCTGCCAACACCACCAGCACTTAGAGGCATCACTTAGAGACACTTGCCTGAGATTTGGGAGGTGAAGACAAACAGAAGCCATTATGGCTTCTTGGCAGATTCAGGCAAGAGTGTAGCTTTGGGCTGAAGCTAAGATCTTTCCAGAGATTCTGAATGTCCCTCTGGGAATCACCAATTCGGGCAGGGCAGCAGATAGCTAAGGTCACTGGTTGTTGTCTCCTGTAATTCCTGAATTTCTTGGTTATCAGTAGCACTTTTCCTGATGTTGGTCTCCAAATGGTCTTGAGAGCTGCTAATTGTCTACACTGAACAGCTTCCTTCTTCAAACATCTGGCTTTTGCACTGCCAAGGAAACGATCATTAGAGCAAATAGACAACCCACAGAGTAGGAGAAAATATTCGCTCTCTACACTTCTGATAAAGGTCTAATAGCAAGAATCTACCTAGAACTTAAAAGACTAAACAAGAAAAAATCAAAAACCCCCATCAAGAAATGGGTAACGGAAATGAACAGAAACTTCTCCAAAGAAGACAGAATAATGTCCTGCAAACATATTAAAAAATGTTCAACACCTCTAATCATCAGAGAAATGCAAATCAAAACCACAATGAGATACCACCTAACCCCAGTGAGAATGGCCTGTATTAATCTCAAAACAACAAATGCTGGCGAGGATGTGGAGAGACGGGAACACACTTACACTGCTGGTGGGACTGCAAATTAGTGCAACCTTTGTGGAAAAGAATTTAGAGATACCTCAAACAGCTAGAAATAGAAATACCATTCGACCCAGCAATAGCATTGTTGGGCATCTACCCAAAAGAACATGAGTCTCTCTGTTATAAAGACATCTGCACCTGAATGTTTGTGGCATCACAATTCACTATTGCACGGTCATGGAAACTACCCAAGTGCCCATCAATTCATGAGTGGATAACTACAATGTGGTAAATGGAATGTTACTCAATCCTAAGAAACAACAGTGAGCTAGCACGGTTTATACTATCCTGGATTAAGCTTAAGCCTGTAATACAAAGCAAGACGACACAAGATCTGGGAAAGGGGCTACACATCTACTCGCCATCAAATTGGTACTGATTGACTAAAACTACGGTGCTCAAAATATGGTAGTGTTCAACAGGGATTTGGGGGGGGCGACCCACATATTAAGGATGTGGCGAGCATTGTGTGTGGGGGGAAGGGATTACCTCTATCCCTTTTTAGGGAGAGATAAAGATATACATTGTAACCAAAATGTCTGAAAAAAAATCTGTAATCGGGAAGTGGGCAGGTGGAAGTGGGGAGGAGGGGAAGGGTATGCACACACTCACGGTGGGTGCAGTGCACACCACCTGGAGGCTGGACACGCTGGAAGCTGTGGCATAGTGGGGTGCGGAGGGGGGCAGGGGCAAGATATATAACCCTAACAATATTTGTACTCCCATAATATGAAGGAATAATAATAAAAAAAAACACCTGGTGTAATGTCCGTTTTCCTAATGAAGCGCTCACTGAGATGCTACTTTTATTTCTGAAAAAAAATAATAATATCTGATTTCCTTTTAGCATAAAGTACTTCTATGTTTGCAAAGTCAGATGGGGCAATTACTTATTCACATCTCAATTTAATGTGACATATACACTTCTTCAGCTACTATGGTGTGTGTGTGTGTGTGTATGTGTGCTCTTTATGAAAAGCATTGCCCAGGGTACTGGCAAGGCATAAAGATGAATAAGATTCAGGGGCTCAAAGAAAGCATGTGGGGAGTGCAAAGCACACAACTTGTAGATAGTAGGCTTGCAAATGATAGGAGAGGCATAACAGTAGTATGAAAATAGAAATTAAAAATACTTGAACTTGGGACACATAGGAAAGCCCCCTAAGGAATATAAAATTTAAGTGTTAAAAGGTAGGAAAGGGCTACCACCATAAGAATGCAATAAAAGGAAAGGGATGTTGATATGAAGTGTATGGTGTACTTGGAAAATAATGTGAATTTCCATGGAGGAGGCTGGGTAGTGGGTTGAGAGAAAGAAGTTGGGACCAGTTGGTAGATGGCTTTGAATGCCATGCTGAGGGGTTTGCTCTGTGTTGTACAGTTAACAGTTTTTCAATAATTTTTTAGCACGGTAAATGATATAACCATATCAGTCTTTATAAAATGAAACCGCTTAGGAAAGAATAATGAGCAGTGGCTACACATAAAAGGTGAGTAGAGGAAGAAACATCATCAACAGAAAGGTTGTTTGAGAATTTAAGAGTTTAGAGATGCAGTGTTTCCAAAGTTTGGAGAAGGCATAACAGGGCTCATGCAAAAAAACAGGGAGGGGACAGCATCTATGTGATATTTCTTTCTGTTCATCTCAGAATGGAACGAATCTTGAAATTTTACTGTTAACACCAGCTCTTCTGTATCTTTGATGACTGAAAGGTCTGTCTAAAAAAGCTTTCTTCTGTACTTTTCACCATTCTTCTCTCAAGTATTATTATTATTTTATTTTTTTTATTTCAGCATATTATGGAGGTACAGATTTTAAGGTTTCAATAAATGCCCATTCATCCCCTCCCCCCACAAGTCTGAATCTCCAGCATGACCATCCCCCAGATGGTGCACATCTCACTCGTTATATATGTATATACCTGCCCCCCTCCCCCCTCCCACGTGTCCAATATCCTATTACTGTAGCACCCATGTGTCCACTTAGGTGCTGCTCAGTTAATACCAGTTTGCTGGTGAGTATATGTGGTGCTTGTTTTCCCATTCTTGGGAAACTTCGCTTAGTAGTATGGGTTCCAGCTCGAACCAGGAAAATATACGATGTGCTGTATCACCGTTGTTTCTTAGAGCTGAATAGTACTCCATGGTATACATATACCACATTTTATTAATCCATTCTTGGATTGATGGGCACTTGGGCTGTTTCCACAGCCTTGCAATTATGAATTGTGCTGCTATAAACATTCAAGTGCAGGTGTCTTTTTTGTAGAGTGTCATTGGATCTTTTGGGTAGATGCCCAGCAATGGGATTGCTGGATCAAATGGTAGATTCACTTGTATCGCTTTGAGGTATCTCCATATTGCTTTCCACAGAGGTTGAACTAGTTTGCAGTCCCACCAGCAGTGTAGGAGTGTTCCTCTCTCTCCGCATCCACGCCAGCATTTATTGTTTGGAGACTTTTTGATAAAGGCCATTCTCACTGGAGTTAAGTGATATCTCATTGTGGTTTTGATTTGCATTTCCCTGATGATTAGAGATGTTGAGCATTTTTTCATATGTTTGTTGGCCATTCTTCTGTCTTCTTTAGAAAAGTTTCTGTTCAAGTCCTTTGCCCACTTTTTAATAGGGTTATTTGATTTTTCCTTGCTGATTTTCGTGAGTTCTAAGTATATTCTAGTTAGTATTATTATTGAACCTTATTTATCTAGGGAAGAAAGGAAGCCAAGAAAGCCCATCCACTCAATCAGTCACTCGTTGGCAAGACAGGAACAGATTTCAAATACAATGCTCCATCCACTAGGCTGTTTTCTCCTTTGATCAGCCCAAACGCAAGCATTTTCAGTTAACCTCTACCCATCTGTCAGCTTTCTTACTCAACTTAGGGCAGGGCTGCTTCTCAGGGAATGCAAACAGATTCCATAGGCACTCACACGTATACTACTAAAGGCATGACAGACTGGGTTGACAACCCAAACATACAGAGCTCTCATCCCGAAAAAAATTATTTCCAAGAAAGTAAACTGACCTCCCAAGAATCATGGTGAAAAGACACAGAGTGATGCTAGTTAATGTCATGAAGGCAAAGCTAGGGGAGAATAAGTTGATTTTTATTGCTTTGAGGTTTGATCCAGTGCACTGGGACTTTCAGATAAATTGTATTCATTTTCTTGTAGCAATACATAACTAGTGTGGTCTAGAAAGCTGCTGTATCTCAGGACTGCAGAGAGCACCCCTAATGCGAGGTGGTGCGGAAGAATAAATGAGTAGTGGATATGACTATCAGCAAACTGGGGTTCCAGAGCCACCTCTGACACTGATTTGTTATATGACCTTGAGAAACTGATTTAACTCTACTGGGCGTCTCTTTCCCCACCTGTTTTTAAACTGAGGAGGTTGAACTGAGGGAGCTTAGTTTGAAGTTTAAGTTCTCTAAAATCTGCAATGTTACTGCAATGGAAAAAAATAGTATAAACATTCTAAAACTCTTGTATGTACTCCTTGAAAGTCAGTCTGATCTTTATTATTTGCTCTTTTTTTTTTTTTTTTTAAGGCAGGGTCCCTGTCTATCGCCCTGGCTAGAGTTCAGTGGCATCATCATACCTCACTGCAACCTCAAACTTCTAAGCTCAAGCGATCCTCCTATCTCAGCCTCCCTAGTAGCTGGGACAATAGGCATGAGCCACCACATCTGGCTAAATTTTCTATTTTTTTGTAGAGACAGAGTCTGGCTCAGGCTGGTCTCCAATGCCTGGCATTAAGCAATCCTTCCAAAGTGCTAGGGTTACTGGTGTGAGCCCCCATGCCTGGCCTCCTATTTGCTTTCTTTTTTCTCCTCAACAACCCCAGGGGTAATCTGCCACCATCTCTTTGTTTAATGAAAATTCCTTTTCAGTACACTTAAAATTTTAATCTCCAAGGATGTAAATGCTACATTTTTTATTGGAGAAAAACTTTTGATGGAGAAAATATTCCTGTTAAAATTACACTTACTGTTTCTGGTCCTGAAAGAGGCTTTGGAATATTGAATAGTGACTAGCAGAGGTGGAGGGTAAGCTGAGCAAGTTTGCCAAAGACATTAGTGTAGGAATTTTAAGTGCTTGGCATGTTTTCAAATTAAACTTTGTATTGTCCGGCAAATGTTTACATGATTTAACAGAAAGGATGGTTACAAATAAACTGAGAACTATACTTGTGCAGATAATTGACATCAGAGCAATTTAAAAAATTTTCCTTGGCAAATTTCCCTTTACCACTAGTATCCTGTAATTCACACACGAATTGGAAGATATTTGGCTTTGTTAGCAATACAGCAGCATTGCCATTTCATTTTTACTAGGGACTGTTTACACTTTAACATTTTATTTCTCCTATTCATCAACTTTAAAATACATACTAAAAATTTGTGTGATTTCTATTTGTGCTGAAAATTTTATGCATCAGTTTCACAAGAGGAAGTCTGTTTGTTTTTGTCCTATTTATAAGAACCATTTTTATGTGGTTAATATGTGTTCATTATATTTTTCATGCTTATACTATTTTCACATCCTTTTTATTTGCAATGATCCTGGTTAACTTTTCATGAACATAATTCTGAGTTTTCTCCAAATAACATAAATCAGATGACTCAATCTAAGGCAGATTGCTTCTCCCTTTTCTTTCTTTACTATATAGGGTACTTTAATCTCTTTCTGAATAATTGAAAGCAACACTGTTTCAGGCCTTTTGTCCAAGTTTTGTCAGTCTCTTACGGAAAGGAAACTCCAATTTGGAAAAGAATGGTAAGAAAGTGAAAATACCTTGCACAAAGTAAACAAATAAGCAGATATCAGTTAGTATTACACACGATGATGCTTAGCACTGAGGAACAGCAGTTTCTGTTCCATATCACATTTCAAAGTCAGCCATCAGGTGCCACGTGGAGAGATGTGACTTCAGCGTTATATAATTCACCAATGTAACGAAAATCTCTTGAACCTCCTAAGTCTACTGAAATAAATAATAATAATAAGAAGAAGAAGAACAAATGAGTAGGTGGTAGAGATGGGAATACTGAAAGCAGAGCTGGTTGGGAAACAGGGTAGAGGGGGAGTTGATTTGAGCACATATACTTAAGGTTCTTATGCCGTATCCACATGGAAATGCTCACGTGGCAATTAGATTATGTGCCAAGATCTCAGGGCGCTATACTGAGAGGGAGGTTGAGACTTGAGAGTCAACGCAAACTAATAGTAATAGAAAAATATGCTATAGACAAAATATCCCAGAAGAGTGAGGAGGACAAAAGTGCAAGAAAAAAAGTTATGGGATGAGAGGAACTGCTCACTACCATGTTCCCCCCAAAATAAGACAGAGTCTTATATTTATTTTTCCTCAAGAAGACACCCTAAGGTTTATTTTCAGGGGATGTGTTATTTTTTTTTAAGTACGGTACAACAATCTACATTTATTCAAATATAGTTAAGTCGTCTTCTTCTGGGACATCATCATAACTCTCCAAACCCCGAATTCCATCCTGAATTTCTTGCAACTCTATTTCCTTTGGCCATTGGCCCCAGTCTCTCATGTTGAGCAATAGGGCTCTCATGAGGCAGATGAGAAGGGCTGCTCGTCTTCTTTACCGCTCCACGACCAAATGCATGGGTTGTGCAGATACACGGCGTAGCCATGTCCATCACTAGGTCTTATTTTGGGGTAGGGCTTCTATCGAGTAAATGCTTAGAAATCCTGCTAGGGCTTATTTTAGGGGTAGGTCTTATTTTCGGGAAAACACGGTAATAGGCCTGAGATGGAGAGTTATCTTTTGCATTATATAACAACATATATTTATTATTGGTGATGGTAAAGATTTTGAAGTCCTATTTGATTGTTTCATGGAATCCTTGCTGTGTTACAGAACATGATGCAATATGGACCTTTTATTAGGTTTGTGTTGTCCCACTTTTCATTTTGTTCCAATAAATATTATGTAAAATATCTTATGAATAAACTACATGATGCATGTTTCACTACTCTACATGACCATCAACTTAACATACAGGAAAATGACCTGTCAAGATATCTCTCTGGGTGTTTCTAATTACATGGATTTTATTGATGATGCAAATTGTACTTGACAGCTTTTCCCAGTGGTAGTCTTACTTTAAATTGCTACCATTTTACCGTGGAAAGGAGATACAGAATTAAAAAAAAAAAAAGTACAAATGACTAGCTGCTTAGACAGCTATGGTTTTTAACTTTCACATGCTGGGAGTTTAGGTGATAAACATTATTAACTACCATGTCCAGTTTGTTACTTACTAAATACAAATAATCTTATTTGAGCATTTAAAGATTGAGTCGTTTTAATTCATACTTCTTTGAAACAAAGGTGATTTCAGGCTTTATAAATGCAATTGCCAGTGATTGTCCTTTAGGCAGCTGCTTAAGGAGATTTTCATTTCTATCTTGAGTATTGTAATTAAAGGTCAAACTTTAAAGATAAGCAATTATCAGGATTCACTAAATTAAAGATTCAGTTGTTTCTCTGGAGAATTATTCTTCAGGGAATTTTTCTGTCCTGTGATACTCTATCTTTGCTCTCTTTAATAATAATCACTTTATAATAAAAAAAAGGTCTCAAATGCAACTATCCAATGGCTTTTTTCTTCCCCTGTAGAATCCTTTATGCAAAAAATGATATTCACAGAAATTAATTCAGATACAATGTGGAATAATTATATTTAGGTAACACATTTTTGCTGGCAGAATCATAAAGGATATAGCTAAACTTAGCACTTGTTACAATACAAAATGCTATAATAACCAAAACTTGTGTAAACTACAGTCTTTATTATCTGTAGTCTTGCGTAGGTAAGGCAGTTGTCTTTATTTTCCTACGAATGTAACACCCTGTTGATGCTTTTTATTTTATCGTGTAAATTCTCAGAGTTAGCACATGATAGAAACAAAAATGCTTTTGTTCAGCATGTTTTGCTTGGTTTGCATATACTGAAAAAAAAATGCTTTTATACAGGCATATTCTTTCCAGTTCACTAATGACCCATCCGACCCATACCAGATTCTTCATTTAACTGACTCATCTTTACCATTTTTCGGCATTTGGATTGGTAGTTTTTGCAAAGATTTTCCTGTGCGGTACCTTGTCAGTGGCTGTTTCTTTTCAAAATGGGTTATTATGCATACAAATCCTATTAATAGAGCCTCTTTCTGAATGAATTAATTAATATGGGGTATGCTACACTAGTATCACGTGTAACAAACCAGCCAGGAAGAGACCTGGCTAATTTCACATTCTTTAAAGAGAAGTGCTTATTTAGCATGTACATTCCATGTCTGAAAAGTTTTATTAAAATTATTATTTGGATTTACCTCAATCAAGCCTTTTAGAACACAGTCACAAACAATTATCATAAATAAAAGAATAAATTGAAAACACCTCTACATTTAGATGGGTGTTGAAATCGGAATGAGAATTTTATATAGTTTATTTTATGGTTCATGTAACTTTGTACAATTTATAAATAACGTAGGGATATGCCTACCTTAACACAATGTTCCTTATTAGTAACTGGCCCACTGTGGCTTACAGGGTACTTTACTGGTTTGATTCTACTTTATTTTGACATCCAAATACAGTTGATTCTCTCGGGGATGACCCATGTTGATTTGTGCCGTTGTTAAACTGGGCCAGTAGCTTTATTCGCTGGTTGTAGAAATTTCTCATGCTCTGCATACATAGTTACTCGAAGTTGAGGTTTTTCAATGTTGCTTCCTCTTTAATCAGGTCATTTCAAAGCCATCATAAAATCCCTGAAGCCATTCACACCCTCCTAGAAGTGTTTCTCTCTGTGAGCTTTACTGCCTTCTTCTTAACCCTGATCTTCTCCTCCTGCTGCTGCTGCTGTGTTCAGATCCTGGCAGTGAGTGAAATTTAAACATGCTCTGCTTGTAGGAAAAATAAATTCAAGGGTGAGCTAAAGCTGAAAAAGGTCCCCCTATCGAGAAGCAGCGTAGATTCGACGGCACACTCAAATATTCATGATGGCTCTAGCTGCGTGAGGTTTATTCTTGCCTGGAATCACATAGATTTCAATGATTGTGTTTGAGATACCTTTAAACTAGTTTTTAAATGTATTAATCAACAACTGCATATGAAGTGCCAGGCACTATTTTCATTAGGTGGGATTTATTGAGTAGTAAGATCGAAACAACAAACTCAGGAAATCTAACTCGGTGTAGAGACAACACATCGTAGGACTGAAGGGAAACAACGTGACAGATTGAAGTTGCATTTGGCTTATTTTGTGTATTTGCTTGAGGTATATATTTTAAGTATCAGAAATATGATCAGTAGCCCTCCCTGTCTACACTTGCTCTGGGTCATTCAGATGTGGGGGGCGGGCCTGGCCACAAGTCAGGAGCAGGGTGTGGGCCCCAGGTCCCCAGCGCGACTGGCAAGCTGTGGAAGTCGGAAATGAGAAGGGAAATCAGCAGCAGCCACACCTAGTTATCCCAGTGGGTTCAGATCTGACAAATCAGATTGGTCAGTGAGGTCGTGGGTGAGTGAAGGGCAGTTGTAAAACCTGTTTGGTCCCATTCAAGGAAAAGTCTGACAATCAGTTGCTGCTTTTCAACTACGTATTAATAGCTTAGGGCTGCTCCACGTCACTGCAAACAAACCTGGCTTGAAAAAGCAACTGTCTGGTGTTTCTAGGCTCTTGATCACATCTCTGTTTGTCTACATTTCCAACGAGATTCTCCCTGGGCTTCCTTCCCTTCATGAAGCAAGTAGCTGCATGTTGATTCCTTAGGGGTTAAGGCATTCCTTATGGTTGAACCATAGGCTTCTGGACATGGATTCTGCCCAGAGAATTACGTAGCAAATATACACCACCCCTTTTAAACTAGCAAGCTAACTATCGTCGTAGCCAAATATTACAAGTGACAGCTAAGACCATAGTCTGTGAATTCAGACAGACGAATTCCAGTGATGTTTCTTCCACACGCTGCTATGTGACTCAGGGCAAGGGACTTCATTATTTTGAGTCTTAAAGTTATTATCTCTGGGAGAATTCTCCAGAATCCTAAAGTAGATTAGGTGGTCTTTGGATCTGTTTTTGTGATACATCCTACTAACAGGTCCATGACACGCAAAACCATTATATCAACAACAAAAACGACAAACACATTTAAAAGAATAACAATTTGCACAAAATATTTCTTTACTGACAGATGTGAACCACAGCCCGCCAAGTGACTGCATCCACACTATTTGTGACAGCACCCTTAGAAGGCCACACTATGCTCAGTGTGTAGAGATTTTTAATTAACTGACTACCTGAGAGACTGAATAAATGAAGCCTATTTTCTTATAGCCTTCATTTGTTGGAATGAAGAGATATGAATCTCTTATGAATTGAGATTAATATAATACTTAACTAAAAGATTTTTATGGGAGTCCAGTGACTGAATATGTTAAGCATTTGATGTAGTTCCTGTCTCTTAGTAAACGTTGGATATGTAGTCATTGTCTTCCTTTGGATAACTTATGTAAGCGGAAAACATACTTTTACTGTATTTGTAAAGTATTTTTTAAATCTTATTTATTTTTATAGAAATATTTTTGTGATGTGCTCTCTTAAACAGTGATCTAATTAATACTTGACTCAAACTTCTACCTATGTGGATTTGACAATAATACTAGCTGAATTTAATAACACATTATTTTTCTTGCTAATGCTGCGTTCTCTAAACTAGTTTAGGAGCATACACTTGAAATGAGAATATTCTCGTCATAACAGAATCTATTATTTATCTCTCAGTTTCTGTCAGCCTGATATATTTTTCCATCCCCCAGGCAGAATACCCTTCATTTTAAAGGATGGCTTCACATTCCCTACAGACACAATCCATTAAAAGACAGCTTACTCCTTCCCTCCTTCATTTAAATACAGTACATAGAGCTTAACCCATAACACAATTTTTCATTTTAACAGAAAAGCATTAACATTTTATAAAAGTAGCTGTGTCACCTAGAGGAAACCTTACCAAAGGAATGGTATTGTAAATAGCATTTATAATGCCTAAGAAATGTAGAGTTGGGATATTTCAGCCTGTTGAACTTAGTGTTCCATCTCTGTCAATGGCATTGAACCTCATGTTGTAGAATTACTTGGAGAGCGTTGGCATAAACTCACATTGGAATTGTTTCTACATCAGCCTACTTTTCTGAAATGGTCTAATTGTGTGTGTGTGTGAGGTTTTTTTCTCCTATAAACTTAACTTTGATATTATTTACATTTTTATGCCATTTAAGAATATTTTCTTGCCTCTTTCAGGGATTGAGATGTAGTAATTGCACTACCTATTGGTGATTTTATGCTTTCCTTTTGGTTAGTGAATATTTTTTAGACTCAAGATTGAAAAATGTCCCTTTATTTGAAACATCTCAGAAATTTCTTATATGAGTCTACGTTAACACTATTTATAATTTTTATAAACATCATTGCTATTTCCTTGTAGATTTTGTCCTTGTAGACACAAAGGTTTTTGTTATCATAGTCTTTTTATCAGTGCAACAAAAATTCTGATACTTTGTGATGGGTTTTTTCTTTGCACATTTGCTGGGTCCATTGAACTTCTGTGAATGCCCAGCAATCAGTATGGCTCACAGTATTCTATTTCCAAAGATAAATTGGACAATGAATCACTCTTATATCTCTCTTTATAAGAGCATTCTGAGTGGTGGGTAATTCACTCAGGCTGGCTGCTGTGTTCTTTGTTTGGAGAACAAACATTTGTACTGTGATCAATTGACCTCAGCAATTTCTGAGCTATGGAGTATACCCCAGGAATTACTTTTCAGTTGTGTTTGTACTTAAGCCAGTCTAGTTTGTACCTTAATATAGGGACATTTTTTGAAGAAGAGGATAGAATTGAATTTGGGTGTCTACTACCTTTCTTTACCTTTGGTTCAAAGTTCTAGTCATTTGCTGTCAACAACTAAGGGCTGGCTCTTCACATGTAATTTCAGACCAAGTACCTGTATAATAATGATGTTAAGATTAGCCATTAGCTCATTTTAACTAAACGCTGGGATTTCCAAGAGATTTTATCTATACCTATGTTTCATACGAGACCATACATAAATATTTTCCATTTTTACTTGAATTGATGTTGAGTTGGGGTGATGGTACTTGAAACCAAATGATGCATAAAGCTTCTAGCCTGACCCCAGGATTTTATAGGTAAAAAGACATAGGCTCTGACCGATGCCATGAAGTTTCTCTGGTCACTCTGGTGGTTAATGTAAACCTGGGACTAAAGTCATTGATAGTGTGGTGACATTGTAGGTTTGAACTAGTATTGCTTTGGGCCTAAAAGTTAAAACTAACATTACTTAAAGAAAATAATATCCCCACTTTAAAAGATTGCATAATTGTTTTATCCGTCTTAGTTAAGGAACCTAATAACATTCAGATAGGAAGTGAAGCTGGTAGTAGTCTGAAGTATATTTTTTCTCAATGAATTGTCATTTGTTTTTGTTTGCTGTTTGTACTTTTAAAACCAGGTTTCATAAGTGCTGAAAAAGCATAAAAATGGAGGTCATTTTATTGGTTTTTACGCAGGCTTACTCTGAGTTTAAAGAAAATTAATTGGTTAGTATTCGGAAAACATACTTAAAATGAATATATATATATATAAATATGTAGGCACAGACATCTATAAATATATACACATACACATACATATGCATTTCATAGATATGTCTATTTATATACATGAGTTATTGCTAGGTAGAAAATATAATTTCCTTCAGTTATTATGATACCAAACATTTTGTGCCTTTATTTTTAGAAATTTAAAGTTGATGTTATTTTACAAATCATATTGAGTTAAAAGGAGAAATATTTTAAGTCACCTTTTTAGTAATATTTATTTCAGATTTTAAAATAGTCTCATTTTATTAATTAATGTTTTCTCCAGAGTTTCATGAAAATTGATTTCTGAATAGCCTTCAAAATAACACAGGTAAACAATGTAGTCTTTTTTATTGCATTAATACTTCCTTAAAAATATTCTAAACTATATTTTCTCCAATGTATTACTAATTGTTGGAACTGGAAGAGGCAAGAAAGAACATTTTCTAAATTTTAAAATTTTAATAATTTTTTAACAGGTCTCTTATGACCAAGTGTCTACACATATCTGTGCAGTGATTAAACTTTTATGTCTTTCCATTGATTTATTCTGGAATTGAAAATCTTATTTATAAGTATTTATACATTAATTAAGGTAAAGCTGAAAATTAAGTTTCAACTCAATTAGAAACACTCTCAAAATTTTTATTTAATTTCCTCATGCTTGATATATACCCATTTAATGTACGATACATGGATTTCCCATTTTCTTTGCCACCTCCTATATCATTTTGGGCCTTTCAGAATTACCTAGGCTATAAATCAATGAAAATAAGTTATTATTTAATAACCAGGTAATTGTGGTTATTAAATATGAGATTTGAGATTTTTATTTAAAATGTGTATCAGATACTTGATACCATGCTATGACTAACCTCTTATTAGGTGGGGAAATGTCCACCATTAATTATGTTATTTCCAAAGATTTCAAAGTATTGCTAGGAGCGAATATAATATTTTCTTAATAGGGGCCAAATTGAAATTGGATAAATAAGTTCTCATTAAAGGCTATAAAAAGTATAATCAAGTACTCTCAGTCGATTTTAGGAAGGGAAAGAAACACAGTCACAAAAGTCAAACATTTTTTTAGGGTCATGCTTGGAAACTTGGTTAATGGTCAATATTTTACAGCTCCTCTCCCATAGAAAATTTGAAGTAAGGCCTTTATAATGTTAAATTACCAAAAGTTGAAGAAACAAAGAAAAAATAAAATAAGCAAAAAGGAAAAAGAAACAGCATGAAACATCAGTATACTAAGACAACTTTATTTGTAAACTACACTTCACTCATATATGTATATCTTATTCCAATTTTAATCATTAAGAATATTTCTGTTTTATACTAACATAAAAACTGAAAAAGGCATCTCATTCTTTAAAGTATATTCATTGCAATGCATATTTATTGGCATATCTTTTTATGTTTGTTGGTCATTTGTGTTTCTCATTTTGTGACATGTCTATCCAACTGCCCACTATTCTATTGGACACTTGTTCTTTCCTTACAGATTTGTATGGCCTCTTTATTTATTGAGGTTATTTGCTTTAACCTACAACATATTTCACAAATAATTTTTACTAGAATCTTATTTATCTTTCAGTTTTATTTATGGAGTTTTGCACTTAATAAATTTGGTATGTTTATATTAACATATTCAAGGTTATTAAATGTTTTGTTCCTCTAGCCTTTTAGTCTTACCTCACTATTTACCAACACCCTTGTCTTAAGATAATTCTTCATATTAGTAGTTAATTTAGAATCATTCCATACAACATATTTTTAAATATATATACAAACATATTATTATATATTCTATACATGTGCTATTTAGTACTTTTCAAATATATAGAATATATATTCAATATACATATTTGTGTATAAATTGACTCACAAACAACATATATTGATTATGACTGTCACAGACTTGAGAATAGATGAAATTTTTTTAGGAGAATGGCAGAATGTCTTTACTTATAAATCATGTGACCTGTCCAAAAATCATATAATATCTGCATCCAAAAATGACAGCACTGCTAATATAAAATATGAATGCAGGATAAAAGAGAAAATGAATTTTTGGTAGGGTGTTGTAGAACAGACACTTATATTAATAAGTATTAAATAACTGGGGACTCCTAATTGTTTGACAAATTATTTTAAAAGTTGATGTGTAAAGAAAAGTAGGACAATACTGCTCAATATAAAAATGCGAGAAATGATTGTGCTTTCATACATTATGAACTCCAAATTATCAACACACTGTGTTACTGACAAGAATAGAGTTATAATCAAACAGAAAAGAAAGTCTAAAACAGGATTAAGTTTATTTATTTAGGGCATTATGATTTAGAAAATGATGAATAATAAAATAAATTCTCTACCATATGACAAATACCAAAATAATATGGATTCAATTATTAAGAGGCAAAAATGAAAATGTTCAGTACATGGAGTGACTGTATATAATGTTAGTAACTATGGTAACGTTTACTAAAATATTGACTTATAATGATATATGCTTTAGTATTCACATTAATGGTCGTTCCTGAACCAAATAGCAAATATCTAACTAGATCTTTACCCCAAACATACCTTCAATATTGTACAAAGATTTTATTTTGTTCTCATAGTAAGCTGAGTCTTCTTCTGAGATATGATGGATCTCATTAGATTCTATAGGATCATTATTTTGAGAATACTGGCATCTCAAACTTTTATCCCAAACTCAACTTGTGATCTTCAATTAACGTCTACCTTAATCTTCTCAACTTTTCCACTTCAGTGGATGCCACCATGATGGTACAATTGCCCATGGCTGGGATGAGTCTGCAAACACTGGCCCCTTCTCACCCTTTAGATGCATCTAATATGAAGTCCTGGCAAACAACCTCCAAAACATCATTTTCATTGAGTCTAAGATGTCATCGTTTGAAAGAAACACAATATTCCTATTCACCACTAACAGAGATTAAAATTAAAAAATGCTAAGCCAACTATGCTACACCTTACATTTTAAGATCTAACTTAATTCCAGAAATGTTAATACTCTTCAGGTTCACAGCCATCACACAAGCGAAGATGATCACCACTCTCACTCGAATGACCGAGAAATCCCTCCTGTATTCTTACCTTAGTCTAATGGGTCCACACTCAGCAGACAATCATCTTTTAAAAATGCAAATATCATGTCTTCCTGTGCAAACCTTTTGCTGATTTCAAACTTACAATATAATTAAAAAAAATAATTTCACCGTGGTCTACAATACTTTGCGTGATTCCGCCCCTAAATTAACCGAAAACTTGGTGGCAAGCCACCCTCTCACTCATTCTGCCTCAGCCTCACTCAGTCTGCCTCAACTGTACAGAATTAAGTATGTTAGACTTGTCATATACTTTTTTTTTATTGCATGGCTAGTTTACCCCGTTGCCCCCTGTTTCTACTGAATTCCTCTAACGGTTGTGATAATTTGTTAATCTTTAGGGATTAACAGGATTAACCTTCTCCTATTTTCAGACTATGTAAATTTCCTTTGTTTTAGACTCAGCCTTTTTTGCACTTGTCATAGAACTTTATAAAACTACATAGAATTATGATTGTCATTGCTAAATCCTTTCATCAAGTATATAATAAAATTTAAACTTTTATTGTATTCTAACACATATAATAGGGAACAAAAGATAAATGTACAATCTTGGGATTATCGAAAAGCAAACATTCATGTAATCACCATTATCAAGAAAGGGAACATCGTGAACATGGTGGAAGCATCCACTAAACATGCTTTTCCCTTTCCATTGATTTTAAAGTTACTTGCATTTCTTTTTATGCCATAATTTAGATATGAGTGTTTTGAACTTGTCAACCATACATTTTATTTTATTTTGTGTTTTTTTTTTGCACTTATAACAGTATTTGTAAAATTCATCTATCTATGTAGCTGTGTAAGTAGTTCTTTCTCACTGTTGGAAAAATTTTATTCAGTATACATCCAGTCTTCTACTTGTAAATGTTTTCAGTTTTTATTTATTATCCATAATGCTTCTATGACACTCTTGTACACATGTCTTAATATATATTTTGAAACATTTGTTTTGATTAAATGGGTGGATTTGCTTTGTCATAAAGTATACGTCTATTCAAATTTGATAAACAGTGACAAATTATTTTGGAATGTGATGATAATGATTTACATATCACAGCATATATGGAAATTTTGATTGTTCCAAAGTCTTGCCAATATTTTGCATTTTAGTCATTCTTCTGGGTATGGTGTAATATCTCATTATATTTTAATTTTCTTGTCTTTGGAGAATTTGCTTGTATTTTATTTTATATTAAAAATTGGCCATGTAGATGTATTTTTTAAGAGCTTGTACAAATATCTTGTCCAATCTTCTTTTGGGATGTAAATATTTTCTTACTCATTCTGGGACTTTCTTTATGTTGAATATGATATATTTATCAGTTTTATTTAGGCTATGGCTTGCCTTTTCATTGCAGTAATGCTATTTAATTTTTATTAACCTAAGTTCTTGATTGTAATGCACAAGGGTTACTCCCATGAAATTGTATTTTCTGTTGCCAAAAGTCCAGTGGTTCAGTTTTTCAATCATTCCCTTTATGGATAATATTTGTCATATCTTTTAAGAGCTATCTCTCTCCCCAAGATTATGATATTCTCCTATGTTATTGTTGAGGAGATTTCTTGTATTTTTATTTACATTTAGTGCTGGAATTCATCTGAAATTAATTTTCTTGAGGTTTTCATATACACTATAATGTCATTTCTGCCATTAATCATAAATCCACATATAAGGATCTATATCTGGGCTTTTTATTTTGTCCCAATGAAGTATTTATATAACATTGCTTCCATAGAACACTCTTTTAAATACTCTATTTTAAAAATAATATTCAGGAGATAATGTCTTCCTACCTTATACTTCTTCAGGAGTGTCTTTTCCCTTCTTGACCTTTTAAATTTCCACATAAATTTTAGACTGAGTTCATCAAGTTCTTTAAAAAAGTTAAGATTTTTGTGAAGTTGCATTTATTTATTTAGCATTGTATCTTCTTGTGTGAGTTTGCTTTTGTTTTGGTTGACTGCAACATAACCAAAAAACGGTTTTGGAAATAATTTGAGGCCAGGATATGAATATCTTCCCCTTGACATGATTTAAGTGTGCTTTTTAAAAGTAGCCATGAATGCTAGAATTCCATCCTTCCCTTTATCTGATTATAAAGCATAATATGATTTGAGGTTAAACTCTATTACCTTTTAAGTCTGAAGTATAGGGGTCAGCAAACTACGGATTTTGGCCCAAATGTTGTGTGCTGTTTTTTTTTAAAGAAAGGTTCTATTGAAACATGGTGACATCCATCTATGTGTTGTCAATGGCTGCTCTTGTGGTACAAAAGTAGAATAGTTGCTACACAGATAGGGCCTGCAAAACCTAAAATATTTACTATCTGATCCTTTACAGAAACCATTTCCTGACCTGTTTTAAAATACAATATTTTTTTATGGTCTCATCACAAAGCATGATGGTTTAATAAGGATTTCTTTCTTTGGAATGATCTAGATTCCAGTTTTGTCCTCCAGCCCCAGGAGCCTGGCCACAGCCACTGATCAATACCTTAGCTTCTCATCTGCCTCTTCAGGAAATGGTAGGTGTCCCTTGTGGAAAAGATGTTCCAAATGCTAAGCTCGACTCTGTGTGTTTCCGTCTTCTCTTGCTTCAATGCCCTATCGTTCTCATTGCACTGCAGCACTTCTATGTGTTCAAACACATTTTTAAAGCATATTTTTTTTAGTATTTCTCACCATTCTCAGTGAAAAGGTTGGTACACATTATATAATCTGCCATTAGCACAAGTAGAATATTCTGCATTTTTAAAAAATCTGTCTGCTCTGCTGTGACATGAAGTTTGTCTGTGTCCCTGTTTTTTCTACCAATTTTTCTCTAGGTTCTAATACAGGTATTGCATGGTGTCAAATAAAGGGACGCAGTGTCATATATAGCTGTAGAACTAAGGTACATCTGGGATCTGTGGTTTTGGTTACATAGAACATTACTCCCTTAAGTTGAACTTTCTTCCATCAATGGCCACAGGAATATGCAAGTGCTTAATAAATACTATTCATGTTACAAAATATTAACAATCCCAAGCTGCAACGAAATGAATCTCTGTTTTATGACAAATGTAAAGCTGAACTTGATTGGTTAAATACTTGAATTTATTAAACTGCTTGTGGTTGTTAACACTCCAGAACTTGCTTTAAACGTTAGAAAAGTGCCTTTTTCTACTTTTGGGAATAGATCTTTCATATAAATAATAAGTAGGCTTACTGCTTTTCCTCAGAGAGGAGACCCAGATGTCTGCAGAATAGAGCTTTAGTTCCAAATAAGGTTCATTTTTCTGAGGGCCTATAATTGTAATTCAAGGGCTTTTGAGTTGATTCCTTGCTGCAACGCAGAGAGGGTCTTATAAATAGCCTCTTTTAAAAGAGTATAATTTATATGAAGTGGTCATTCATGTTATAGGGTCAATTAACCAATCTTTGTGATTTAGAAGAAATAATACACGTGTGCTATCGTATTTTCAGGAAAGTTCTGAAGAATGTGGAATTGACTATATCTGCGTGCTAATAGGGATCGATCAGCTATGCGCGTGAAAGAGAATAA
Organism: Microcebus murinus; assembly: GCF_040939455.1. Classification (NCBI taxonomy): domain Eukaryota; kingdom Metazoa; phylum Chordata; class Mammalia; order Primates; family Cheirogaleidae; genus Microcebus; species Microcebus murinus. The sequence continues at coordinate 46,483,645 of NC_134122.1, read as the reverse complement.
TAATAGATAATCATTATAAAATAATTTTAGTTTTAAAATGTTCTCCGTATTGGATCTGATCAGAGCATCCAATGGTAGTGGGGAAAGAATCCTCACAAAATTGAATTTAGTCTGAATCAGGATTTTGCTCATCATATAGATCAATGAGTGAGTGAACTTTTCAGTGATAGTGAGTAGTGATGTTAGTTCGATATCTTGCTTTTTAAAATTTTATGCCAAAATTATTGAATATTTTGTTATTTAATATCGTAGCCTTGCTTCCCCTGCCAAGATACAGATTGTATGTTGAAGATCTATGACATAGCCATTCATGTTAGGGTATAGGCATCGCTGTTCTTTACTCTGACCAGGCATAACAGTAATGACCTCCTCAAGTACAGCTATTCTGGTATTATTGTGACTGAAAGTAAAAACAAAACGTATGCCAGAATTTTTTTATTTAAAAATGCTAAAATAGGCCGGGCGCGGTGGCTCACGCCTGTGATCCTAGCACTCTGGGAGGCCTAGGCGGGCGGATAGCTCTAGGTCAGGAGTTCGAAACCAGCCTAAGCAAGAGTGAGACTCCGTCTCTACTATAAATAGAAAGAAATTAATTGGCCAACTAATATATATAGAATAAATTAGCCGGGTGTGGTGGCGCATGCCTGTAGTCCCAGCTACTTAGGAGGCTGAGGCAGCAGGATTGCTTAAGCCCAGGAGTTTGAGGCTGCTGTGAGCTGGGCTGACGCCATGGCACTCACTCTAGCATGGGCAACAAAGCAAGACTCTGCCTCAAAAATAAATAAATAAATAAATAAATAAATAAATAAAAATGAAAATGCTAAAATAATATTGGCAAATGGGGAAAAAATAATTTTCAATATTAAAGAAGATGATGGTTGATCATGTATTATTTATTTTTAATCTATTTAATATACCCCATATATATACAAATATAATATGTTAATCCTGATTTGTGAAGAATAAACATTGCATATCTGATTTTAATCTAAATATTATGTAATATTTATAAAAATTATGATATGCATATTAAAATACAGAAAAGTATAGCATTGGAATTGGATTTTAACTTTAAATCTCTTAGTTATTTGGCACAAAATTGTGGGGAGGTTTTTCAGCCTCTTGTTTCTTTCTCCGTATCTGTAATATGAGGATATTGATCGTGTTACCTCAAAGAGTTTTTGAAAGGTTTAAATGAATAATGAATACAAAGTTTGTAAGTGCCACACATGTGAGGTATTCAGCAAATGTCAAGTCAAAATTATTGTCATTATTAGGAGCTGTTATTGTGGAATAAAATGTAAAATTTGCATGACTGAGAAATAAATGAATAATTCAAAGAAATTTCAGGAGTATTTATTCTACCTGTCACGATGGCCATCTCTTACTTTACCTTCTGATTTCACCACCCCCTCATTTTGACTTGCTAGTCACCATGGCAATGATTGCCTTGATCACGTGAGTATCACATCAAGCATCTTTCTGTGATAGTTAGTTTGGACTTATAGGTATATGAGATTAACAGAAAAAAAAGTCTAGACTGAACAGCTTGACTAATTCACACCAATCTACTCTGATTCTGGCCCATGTGGGAATTCGAGAAAATTAACTCACTTCTGGGCAAAGGAAAGATTAAGCTAACAGGAAAGTAAAAAACAAAAACAAAACAAAAATAATCTGCTGTAAAATTGCTTGCCTGTCATGTAAATCAAAGCATGACTTTAATGGAGTCTTTAAACATTCCGTATCTTTAAATAATTTAAATGGTTAGTTATTTCCATAAAAGTTTTTAATTTTGTTACACTAATATGAATGTTTTTGAGGGAGAATGGGTCTGGGGAGAGGTTATTTCAAACACAGGAGCAACTAAAAGCATGTATAAGGCTAAGACTGAAATTAAAAGATATTTCTGAAAGCTCTGATTCATTCATCAGTTTCACTTAATTACCATTTCTGTTCCCATTGGACAGCTAGTTATCAGTGAGTTATGCGTCTTACCAATAAACATTCTGTGTGATGCATCTTATCTAATAAACGTTCGGAGCGTTCTCTCTTTTCCCAAGCTACCCCACACTCTCCACTGCATAAGACATTGAACTAACAAGAAGATATTGGGCTAATGATTTGTGCAAGGTTTTACTCCCAGGTGGGAGGAAGTGTTTCATTTCTTGCTTTCATAGAATTTAGTTTTGGATCTTCCTTTTCACACAGGAAGCAAGAATCATGAAATCATTCTGTTCATGCTAAAGCTCGCAGAAACCAGCGAAGGTGTTCGTAGAGCTAACAACTCTGACAGTGATTGTTGTATCTTGTGCCCAGAGATGGAGAAAGACTGGCAAGCGGTTGACGTGCCTTCCTGTAGGGTCCATCGGGCTGAGCTCTGGAGCAACTGCAAGCCCCCAAGAAAATTTCATTAAGCGGTCTGTGTGCACTCTTGGAAGATGGGATGGCAGTCTGCCATAGCATCTGTGCTCATTTTCCACTGAGTCACTCTGATCTCTCCTAAACTCTCCCACACTTTCCTAAATCCCTCTTTTCAAAATATGTGGTATACTTAGGAGCACTCCCTGAGTGAAATAAATAGGAATCTGCAAACTAAAAATAATAGATAATATGGTATGGTAATTGTCAGCCTACTCAATCTTCTTGGGCTGTTCTCTACAGCTTTTAAATATATGTGTGAATATATATATATATATATATATATTTTTTTTTTTTTTTCCTATCCACCATCTGCTCTGGTCCACTGTGAGCATGTCCTGCTGTGCTACTCCTACAAATCCTCCCATGCCAACTCTCCGACATTCTTTTAGGTCTTTTAGCATAGCTCCTTTTTCCCTCTCCAACACTCCTTCTCTCCTATTTCATGTCTTAGCACCACCAACCTCCTCTCGATGCTGCAGAGATGGCAGTGGTCTTTTCAGGATTTGCTGCTGGTATAATCTGATAGCTATGCCAACAAGCTTGTCATGTTGTTGAAAATAGGAGTATGGGGCGCAGGGTGGGGGGGGGAAGAAGCAAAACATCAGAGAAAAGTTAAGAATAAAATTCCAAACAAAATTAAAGTCAAATTTGAAATTGTATTATTAGTCATGCCAGAAGATAGAAAATCTTAGCTTGTGTATCGGCTCTTTTGGAAAACTTCCCCTGGCTTCCCATCTCACAGGCCCATACAGGGGCCTCTCTGCATCCTCCCTTAGCTGCCCTTATGCACATTTATCTATTATGACATTTACCACAGTGACATGTTCTTGGAGGTTTATTTACCTACCTCTCCTACGAGAATAAAATTTCCTATGAGTAGAAACTCTCTTGGTCATCATGGATGACTGGCACATAATATGTACTCACTGTGATTTTACAATGACATAAATAACAAGAGATGTCTTAGTCTGTTTGTGCTGCTATAACAGGATATCTGAGATGAGGTAATTTATAATAAGCAGAAATGTATAGTGTCTTGGGAGGGCCTTCTTGCTGTGTTATCTCATGGCAGAGTGTGGAAGGGCAAACAGAATGAGAGAGAGTAAAAGGGGGAGGCCAAACTACCCCTTTTATAGCAAACCCACTCCCATGATAACAGCATTAAGCCATTTACCCATCTTTCATTAGGCCCCACCTCCCAACACTGGTGCATTGAAAATTAAGTTTCTAATATATGCTTTGGGGGACATATTCAAATCATAGCAAGCAACTATCTAATTCTTGAATGTTATATGTGTAAGAAGAATGGATATGATACAAGTTAACTTTATCTCAGATTTAATAATTTTGTCATTCATATAAATTATTAATAAATTATTAATCAATAATATAATAAATAATTAATAAATTATTAATTAATTATTAATCAATTTATGAGGTTAAAAAAGTAAATAAGAATCATTTCCCATTGTACATACTAAGCTACAACGAGAACACAAGAGCCCTCCTATCTCCCACTTAAACCTTTACTGAGGACTTCATACATTCAGGGGTCTGTTCTTGACACAAAGAGGCAGGACAGAAATGATCTCAGATTTGATGTTTTGGCTCCAAAACATTTGCCGTTAAGTGATTGAGCCAGGTTTTCCCTCGCCTTGATTGCTTTCTCATTTGAGTTTCTTTTTTTTTTTTTTTGACTTTTTTATTTTTGTAAATTTAGGGAGTAGAAGTGGAGTTTTTTTTATGTGGATACGTCGTATAGTCATGAAGTCTGTACTCATCACCCAAATGGGGTACATTGTACCCAAAAGGTAATTTTTCATCCCTCACTTTTCTCCCACCTTTTGGAGTCTCTAATGACTATTATCCCCTTCTGTATGTCCACACATACCCATTGCTTACCTCCCACTTACAAGTTAGAACATGTGGTATTTGACTTTCTGTTTCTGGGTTATTTCACATAAAAGATTATTACATTTTGTTGCTGAAAAAGACATGATTTCATTCTTTTATATGGCTAAGTAGTACTCCATGGCATGTGTGTGTTTGCATGTGTATGTATAGGTGTATGTGTATATATGCACAAAATTTTCTTTATATAATTATCCATTATTGATGGCCACTTAGGTTGATTACATGACTTAGCTATTGTTAGTAATGATGTGGTAAACATGCGAGTGTATATGTCTTTTTAATATAATGATTTCTTTTCCTTTGGGTGGATACCCAGTAGTGGAATTGCTGGATTGAATAGTAGGCCCATTTTTAGCTCTTTGAGAAATCTCCACACTGTTTTCCAGAGAAGTTGTACTAATTCATATTCCCATAAATAGTATATATGTGTTCCCTTTTCTCCACATCCTTACCAATATCTGTTGTTTATTTTTTTAATCCATTTGAGTTTCTTGCACTAAACATTATATATCTTATCTTTCAAGTTGTTTCATTTAGCTAAAATAGAGAGAAATGATAGAGAGTAAGTTTTATATAAAATGAATTCCTAATGAATTTTTAAATAAGTATAAAACTGACCTACTTTCTTAAAAAATAATTAGTATTTTTAGTAACATAGAAAACCTGAAAAAATTTTCAAAAATTACAAAGGGTATAGAAAAAAAAGTAAGACTTTTCCCAACCCTAGAAGGTTCCTATTCTGTCTCTTCAGAGGTATCTACTCTTTCTCATTTATTGTATTTACCTCGGAAATGTTCTACACATATTAAAGCATGTCTTCACATATAATACTACATTTGTCATCTATTGCTGCATAACAGATTATCACAAAATCAGTAGCTTAAAACAACCCACTTTATTATCTCACAGTTTCTATGAGCCAGGAATCCAGACATGGCTTATCTGTACCCTCTGCTTCAAGGTCACTCACAAGGCTACTGTCAATGTCAGCCAAGAACTATGTGCCTCACATGTGCAATCAGGCAGTGAACCCCTAAGTTCAAGGTATTCTATTGGTTAGAAGCAAATTACTTAAGGAGCAGGTTTTACATAAGTCCATGAACACCAGGAGGCAGGTACCTAAAAAGTCTGTGCTCTGACTCCCAAATATTCACACTATTTCCACAGGCAAAACACCTCTCTCCACTCCCCAAAGTCCCCAACTTATTACAGATTTTTCTGCAAGTCCAAAATATCATCATCAAAATCAGGTTTAGGTGTAGAAGGGTGTAGTTTGTTAAGCAGACCCCCCCTGGAGCACAGTTTTGCTCTATCTATGAGCCTGTGAAACTAAAGAGATAACTCACCTTCCCCCTACCTGCCCAATATACAGTGGTGAGTGGGGCATAGGAGAGTAGCTGCATGTATTCCTATTCAGAAAGGGGGAAAATGGGAGATAAGAAAGAAGTCCATAGCAATTTTGAAATCCAGCTAGGCAAATGTTGAAAGTTCTTTGATTAGCTTTCAAAGCCGAGGAATAACTCTCTGTGACCCTGGGATCTGCCCTCTGGACTCTTGATTTCTTCCTTGAGTCTCCCTCCTTTTTGCATGAAAGGTAGTACGTGCTGTACCAGGGTAGTATTCTCAGTGTGCTTCCCGCTAGCAACTAGTCAGAGTAATTCTACACTCTCTTTTTATTTTCTATTCTCTCTGCTCTTTTCCTTTTCTGCCCAAACTGACAGTATTTTGGTGACATGAATTTCTCAATAATGTTTGGGCTTTCTATGAATTTCATTGGAATCCACTCCATTACATAAAAGCCACACCCACAAATGCCTCTAGGTTAACCCTTTTCTATCCCAGGGCTCCTGCTGAGATGACTAGAGACAATGCCCTAAAGCTCTTTAGTAGGGCTATGAGTGCATGGAAGGGTTCCACTAGGCACACTTTAAATCTCTTTACCGTGACTCCTTTTGTGACTAAATACTCTGATAGCTTATCTTTCTGAGTTTTCAACAAAAAGTTTGTCCAGCTCCACTTTATCTCTAGTCCAGGTCTTATCTCTAGAACACATTATTCTGACAGAGCTTGGAAATAATTTCTTAATTTTCACATCTTTTGCCATATGAAGGGGCTGAGAACTTTCAAAATTATCAGTCCTGGTTCCTTTTCCGTTTAACAATTCAGCCCTCAATATATGTCTCTCCTCTTGCATTTTACTGTAAGCAGAAAGAATAAACCAGGTGGCACCTTCAACACTCTGCCTAGAAATTTCTTTAGCTAAATAAGCAAGTTTATCATGTAAATGTTCTGTTTTCCACATAATTGAGATGAAAAAATTGCTAAGCTTTCTGCCACCGAAGAATAATAAGGATTCTCATCTCTCTGGTTTTCAAAAACATGTTCCTCACTTCTTTTGAGCCCTCACTGGCAATATCCTCAAAGTTCAAATTTTTACTAATAGCCTAGTCGAGGGAATTTAGGCTTTCTCTATTCTTCCCAGCCTTTAACTACTGCCAGTTCCTTAGACTTTAGGTAATTGTTATAGAAACATCCTGTTTCCAAGTGCCAACATATGTATTAGTTAGCTATTATTGCAGTGTCACACAATGTATATATACTTCCTTACAGTTTCTCTAGTTACGGTACCCAGACATGGCTTACCTGGGTCCTTTGATTCTAAGCCTTTCAAAAGGCTTCAACCAAGATGTCATCCAGGTCTGGGGGTTCTTCTGAACACTTCAGTGCAGAAGAATCCCCTTCTAAGCTCTCTTTGCTAGTTGTTGGATTGATGGCCACAGTTCCTACCTGGCTGTTGGCCAGAAGTTGCCCTCAGTTCCTTGTCATCTAGACCTCACCAATGTGACCTCTTGCTTTATCAAAGCATGCAAGCCATAGAGGCAATGGAATCTGCTGGCAGGATAGAAGTTACAACCACATATAACCTAATGATTGAAATAACATCTGGTCACATTTGTTGTATTCTATTCATTAGAAGCAAGTCATAGGTCATGCTTACACTTAAGGAGTGTGGGTTAAATAAGAGTATGCCTACCAGGATGCAGGGCTTGTTGGGGCATTTTATGGTCTTCCCACCATTCTATATACTTTTCTTCCATTGAATGACATAACTTAAGAATCACTCCATGTAAGCACATGTAGATATAGCTCTTTCTTAAAATATCTTCTTAATATTCTTATTTATTACCAGGCCTTACTATGTATTACATACTTGAGCAATGCTACTTTATTAAAAATATACAAGTGAAAGAAAAGGTATTTGAAGTCTGTCAATGAGTACATGTCATAGTTTTATAATATGTAACTGAGCAGATTAAACTGAATTGATTCCACTCTACACAACTCTTTCAAAGAAGTTCTGATAATCTTCCCCATATTAAAATCCACTTAGAAATAAGAGTAACAAGGCCGTTGTTACTTTTCATTTATTATATCTTCTCATCCACAGTTAAATTCAGCAAATTTTAAGTGCATTAAATTAAAGTCCTAGCATTATTCTCTTCTTCACGTGTGCATTACTTAAAGGCTTAATCATGTGACTACAAAGGAGTCAAAGCTGAAAATGATAACAAGCATATGAAACTAAAAGAACTATTAGGTAGTATGATTCTAAACATAGAGTTGGTATCATGTAGTAACAAAGAAAATAGAATTTCTCTCCAGCAAATATTTGAGTCAAATCACATTGAAAGTGTGAAGGCCAATAAAGGAAGCACTGCACTTTGAATATTTTACTGATTCATCGTATCTAGAAACCTGTTTGTGTGTTCATTTTCCTATTCAAGTAAATAACACTGTGTTGTTGATGGTTTCTTTTTAAGGTCTAAAACTTTGTTTGACCATGTATTTCATATGCATTCCTGTTAAGAGAAGTAGAAAAAGATGATACACAAACAATTTATCTCAAGGTTCTCTTCATGAATATGGAAAACAACATATATCTTATCTCAAGGAAAGAGAATTTACTAAATTTTCAAATCATATTCTCCCCCTGCTAAAGAGTTAGAAATATAGTATAAGATCTGGACAGGTTGAAACAATTCCATAATGTATTAATATCAAATGTCATCTTTGTTTAAATATTTCATTAATTATTGCAGTGTTGTTTAGCATTCTCGTAAATTTCCATGAAAACCTTCATGGCAATATGACTTTATTTTGTTATTTATTATATTTGATAACCAAATTACATTAGATGCTTTCTATAGTTCTACATTATAAATGATTTGTTCTATATTTCTGCATGTAAACAAACAGAATTGACGAGTAATGTGACCAAATCTGGTAAAGTGATTTTTATAATAAAGTCTTGATCTAGATTAACTAATTCTCTGAAAAATAGTATCCTTTTACCATAAAGCTAGTCCAAACTTTCAATATTTTTCAAGAGGAGTTGACACAGTATTTTCTTCACAATGCTAATGGAATAGGTGCTTAAAGAATTCTCTTAGATAAACCACACATTTAGAACAAAGTAAAATTAATACCTTATTTGCTCCTCTTTGGTGAACAATGTCTATTTACTTTCTTAAAATTTCTGAGCTTAGGCTGTTTTCCTGATTAAATGTTTATGTTGCTAATTCTTCGAATTCATTAAATACAAAAATGTACGTTGGCATGGAGCTCGCTAAACTTTGTAATCATTTACCCTTCCCCACAACGAGCTTTACCTGTTGTGGAAAGAAAGTTTTTAACAATTTTCTTCAGCAAGCACATTTTTATAGAGATAGATTTCAGCATTTTCACACGTTAGATTTCAAAAAGAAATCTTGTCTGTGCCATTTAGATATTCTTATCTCGAACTGTGGTCACAATAGCAAGTCCCCAAAATTTTAATTGCATAGACCATTCTAGGCTATACTGGCAGAGCACATGCATTCCTGACCCAGAATTGGATTCGGTCATGACTTGAGGAAGTCCTTTACCTTCTGTGATATTCTCAGTTTATATGCATAGAACTGATAGGACTTTTAAAAGGGTTAAAATACCCAAGGGCATCATGCCTGACACTTAATAAACAGTCACTGTTGGGTACCACTATTAATAGTAATAAGACATGTCAAATACATATCATACCTAACTCACTTATTAGTCTTTTTTTAATTTCTAATTTTATGTTATGGTGTTGTGAAGCACCTACTCCAGAAAAACAAAATTTCTAAATGTATATGTTGCATAGTGTTAGAAGTGAGTTTTGTTTAACTTGTAAGGTAAACTTCAATCCCAGGGGTTTGTTTCTGACTAATTCATTATATTTTTTCTAAAGCCTGGTAGGCAGTTGGATAAAGTATTAGTTTTGAAGGTAACAAAGTACCACAAGTTGGGTGGATTAGAACAGATACTCGTTGTCTTTGGTCTGAAGGCTCGAAGCTAGAGGCAGAGGTGTTAGTAAGGCCAAGTTCCTTTGAAAGTGCTAGGGAAGGATCTGGTCCAGACCTCTCTTCTAGCCCATGGTAGTTCCTTGGCTTGTGGCAACATAATTCCAGTCTTCATATGGTGTTCTTCCTATGTACATACCTGTCTGTGTATCCCAATTTTCTCTTTTTAAAGGATACCAGTCATATTGTATGAAGGGCCCACCATACTCCAAGATAACGTCTTCGTAATTTAAATAATTACATATGCCATGACCCTATTTTCAAATAAGATCACATTCTGAAGTACTGGGGGTTAGAACGTCAACATATAAATGTTCTTGAAATACAATTCAACTTGTAACATATAGTAATTATATAAATGTTATGTTGCATTCCATTGATATAGGATATAATTTCAAAAAATACCTTTAAAATTATATATGTAAAAATGTTTATGTTTTAAAGAGAGTTTTATATGTTCTTGATCTACTAGTAAAATTTAACACAAAGTTACCCTGCATTTTCCTTCATTATATTTTAATTTATATAATTTTAATCTGCCTAGTTCCTTTACCTATATGTTGTGGATTTTCTCCTCTAAGAAACACCATGAAGCACGAATGGAAGACATAGAAATTAAATCCCAGTCTGAGGACAAACTAATTACCACTCTGATATTTCTGCAGAAGAAGGGTATGTAGCTGGGCATTTAAGTTTCTCCTATTTAATCAGTGTGTGGGCGTTTCAAAGGTCTATTGTATTCACATCTGTTCATAATCCAATGGTGGAACATTCCAAAAAAGCTATCGTGTATGCTGCTGCTTCTAATCAGTTTTATTAATTGTTTCCTAGTTTTCAATAGAATAATTGCCATTGCTTTTCACACAATTCTTTTTTTTTTTAAATTGTCTTCTCTCTCCTTTTCTTTTTTTAAAAAATGTTTTGGGCCATTTTGGCCCATGATAGAATACAATTCAACTCTGCCATTATTTAGCTATCATTGTGCTCACTAAATTTTTTATGTGTCAGAAAATAAATTTTAATATTTAGAAGCCTTGAAGGTGCAACTGGTTTTGCTAATGATTATGAGCAGCTACAAAAATAGAAGACACTTATATTAGCATTTGTTATATACTGGGGCAATGTTCTAAGCACTTTGGATGCATTAATACACTTAATGCTCACACTAACTCTATGAAATAGGTACTAAGATTATAATGCTGATTTTAAAGATGAGGATATTGAGTCATAGTATTTTGTTTATTATATTTCTAATTATGTTTTACATGCAAACAGTACTATATTTTACAAGTGTTATGAAGCCAGAATATGGTCGTATCCTAATTTCAGGTTGTATCCTAACTAAGCCAGCAACTTTTTGCCCTAAAGAGCCAAATAGTAAACACTTTAAGCTTTGCTGGCCACATGATCTCTGTTACAGCTAATAAACTCTGTCACTGAAAATATGTAAATGAATGGATATGGTGGCACTCTAATAAAACTTTATAAGGACTGGAAGTAGGCCATATTTACCACTTTATGATCCAGAATATTTTTGAAACCCATTATGTATTTACTTATTCTTTATTGATAAAAAACACTTCATATACAACACTTATTTATTTTCCTTGGAGAATATTTTAGGCGCCTTTAAATAAGAATGCCTTGCCTTAAAAATAAAAGATTTCCTTCAACTTTCAAATTCAATATTTTTGGTAAATGTAACTTTTAAGTACAGAAAGTAAATGTAGTCAAATAACAAATGCAGTATTGTATCGATTCTATGATGCATACATTTTATATATCAATATTTGTGGAATCAGAATGTGTCTTGCAATGTGTAGCATCTCAGATTTGAGGAGATACCGAATTTGCTCCTTTTGTAATATTCCATCTTCAATAAGTTTTAGTCAAAACCCACCAGAAACGCCCCCTGCCAGTTAAACAAGTTGTGTTTATTACTCATTTCAGGAAGGGAGAACCCACGCACGGGTAAAACAGTGTTGAAAATGACCTGAAAATAAGGATTTGTGCTTATGTCAGCAGATTTGCGGTAAAGTTTTAAAAATGGAGATTTCTTTTGCATTCGATCCTGTCAGGAAGTGTAGATAATTTTATGACTAGGTATTATTTTTAAAAAAATATTTTTATTTCAGCATATTATGGGGGTACAAATGTTTAGGTTACATGTGTTGCCTTTCCCCCCCTTATCTTCCAGAGTCAGAGCTTCCGGCGTGTCCATCCCCCAGATGGTGGGCGTTGCACTTCTTATGTATGTATATACCTGGCCCCTCGCCCCTCTCATCTGCCTGATGCCTGATAAATGTTATTCCTATATGTCCACTTAGGTGCTGATCTGTTAATACCAATTTGCTGGTGAGTACATGTGGTGCTTGTTTTTCCATTCTTGGGATACTTCACTTAGTAGAATGGGTTCCAGCTCTATCCAGGAAAATACAAGAGGTGCTACATCACCATTATTTCCTAAAGCTGAATAGTACTCCATGGGATACATATACCACATTTTATTAATCTACTCATGTATTGATGGGCACTTGTGTTGTTTCCACATTTTTGCAATTGTGAATTGTGCTGCTATAAACATTTGAGTGCAGGTGTCTTTTTTTTTTCATTTTTTCTTTCTTTCTTTCTTATTTTGACATTTTATGGGGGTACAAATTTACAAATTTTAAGGTTTCAAAAAATGCCCTTTTTATAGAGTGTGTTTTGTTGTTTTGGATAGATGCCCAGTAATGGGATTGCTGGATCAAATGGTAGATCTACTTGTATCACTTTAAGGTATCTCCATATTGCTTTCCACAGAGTTTGAACTAGTTTGCAGTCCCACCAGCAGTGCATGAGTGTTCCTATCTCTCCACATCCACACCAACATTTATAGGTTTGTGACTTTTTAATAAAGGCCATTCTCCTTTCAGGGATAAGTGATATCTCATTGTGGTTTTTATTTGCATTTCCCTGATGATTAAAGATGTTGAGCATTTTTTCATATGTTTGTTGGCCATTCTTCTGTCTTCTTTTGGAAAGTTTCTGTTCATACCCTTTGCCCACTTTTTGATACAGTTGTTTGATTTTTCCTTGCTGATTTTCCTGAGTTCTAAATAGATTTTAGTTATCAGCCCCTTATCGGATGTGTAGCATGCAAAAAATTTCTCCCATTCTGTATGTTGTCTGTTTGCTTTCGTTTCTTTGACTGTGCAGAAGCTTTTTAGTTGATCAGGTCCCATTTATTTATTTTTGTTGTTGCTTGTGATTGCCTTTGGGGTCTTCTTCATAAATTCTTTGCCTAGGCCAATGTGTAGAAGAGTATTTCCAGTGTTTTCCTCTAGAATTCTAAGCGTTTCATACCTTAGGTTTAAGTCTGTTACCCAGCATGAGTTGATTTTTGTGAGAGGTGAAAGGTGTGGATCCTGTTTCAGTCTTCTACATGTGGCTATCCAATTTACCCAGCACCATTTATTGAATAATGACTCTTTTCCCCAGTGTATGTTTTTGTCTGCTTTGTCAAAGATTAGATGGCTATATGAGGATGGTTTTATATCTGGGTTCTCTGACGACTAGGTATTATTATAAACCTTATCTAGAAGATGGGCGGTATAAACCAAGGCTAAGCTGTAGTTGTTAAATAGGCAACAGTCCCTCATGTTATCCAACATGGGAGCCATTTGGTCATTTTTGTGGCTTGGACAATGTTTATGTTTTGTCTATGTTCAGACATGATTCCAGAATGGTTTCATTTTTTATCTCAATTCATCAAGGTCACAGTGACCTTGTCTGATAATGTATAACAGTAGTCACCAAGATCTTGCTATGAGTGCCCAGCAAGCCTCTGTGTGTCTGAAGCTAGTGTCCTTTTTTTCAATATGATATTACATTAATCAAATTATAATGTTCCTGTAAACTTTTAGTTGATATCAAAAAGCTCTATTTGTAGCTCTTATTCTTAAATTTGATCTGGCAAGGGACTGAGGACAGGGGAAGCCACCCTTCCTGCTAATGGAATATACCAAGGGGGTCAGTGTGGTTTCATTTTGTCTTAGGGAGGCCTCTGTAGCCCAGCCGAGCCTGTAGGATGCTATTTTCATGACCCCAAGTATTATGGGCAGCTGGGTAAGTAGGGTCACAGGCACAGGGTCTGGGAGAGCCTCTATTTTCAGGACGGCCTAATAGGCTCATATACTTATTGGCCATTTGAATGACTTATTTTTTTTTTTTTTTTTGAGACAGAGTCTCGCTTTCTTGCCTAGGCTAGAGTGAGTGCCGTGGCGTCAGCCTAGCTCACAGCAACCTCAAACTCCTGGGCTCAAGTGATCCTCCTGCCTCAGCCTCCCGAGTAGCTGGGACTACAGGCACAAGCCACCATGCCCGGCTGATTTATATATATATATATATATATATATATATATATATATATATATATATTAGTTGGCCAATTAATTTCTTTCTATTTTTATGGTAGAGACGGGGTCTCGCTCAGGTTGGTTTTGAACGCCTGACCTTGAGCAATCCGCCCGCCTCGGCCTCCCAGAGTGCTAGGATTACAGGCGTGAGCCACCGCGCCCGGCCCTGAATGACTTCTTTTGAGAAAGTCTATTCAGGTTCTTTGCTTATGTTTTAATTGAATTATTTGTTTTCTTGCCATTGAGTTGTTTGAATTCGTCATGCATTTTGAGTATTAACTCCCTTATTTGATGTATGGCTTGCAAATATTTTCACCTAATCTGTAGATTATCTCTTCACTCTGTTGATTTTTTTTCACTTTGTTTTGTTTTGTTGCTGTGCAGAAGCTTTATACTTTCTTGTAATCTCATTTTCTAGGTTTGCTTTGTTACCTGAGATTTGGGGGTCAAATTCAAAAAATTCTTGCCCAGACCAATGCTGTGTAGTTTGCCCCTATGTTTTCGTCTAGTGGCTTTATTGTTTCACGTCAGATGTTTAAGTCTTTAATACATTTTGAATTAATTTTTTATAAGGTGTGGGATAAGGGTCCAATTTTATTCTTTTGCTTGTGGATATTCAGTTTTTCCAACACTCTTAATTGAAAAACTGGCCTTTTCCCATTGTGTATTTTTGGATACTTTGTCAAAAATCAATTGATCATAAATATATGAGTTCATTCCTAGGCTCTCCATTCTGGTAAAAAGAATTTTATTAAAAAGGTTTGAATTATGATGCATAGAACAGTATCCTGGATATAGTAGGTACTCAGTAAACAATTGTTACATGAGTTAATTCCATTCCAGATAGAGTTTTTCTATGAATATTGATAACTAAGTAAAATATATAGGAAAGGAGTGGCACAGAAATATTCATAGTGTACTTAGATGCATCTAACAAAGCTTTTAAACATTAGATTGATTAACTTTTTTTATTTCAGTGAAATTCTGGATATTTTTCAATCTGTTTCCTTACTCTTGCCTAAGATAATGCTGGTGTTAAAACAAAACAAAATGATTTACAACTAGGCTAAAAGAACTCTTAAACATGGGATTGCCTTCAAGAAATATGTAGACTATTGACCCTAAAGGACAAAATAAAAATCTAAAATATATTTCAATAACCATAAATTTTAATACTTCTGATGGAACAATTATTTAGTAATTTATTGTGGTTCTTAATCCTCTCTGAATATCTGTCTCAGAAATTATAGCCTCACGTTATAAGGGTCTAAAATATCCATTGCCAAGACTTGGAATAATAGATGAAGGAGCAAAGCAAAGTTAAAAGAAACAGAGTAAGCAGAATACATGGGAACATGTACAATGTGAATGTTCTGTACTAATAATGGGATTGTTGAAGTCATTTCAACTCCTTGACTTAAAAGTTATGGTTAAGTGCACCATTCTTTTCCAACAATTCTTAAAATGTCATCTTTTTTCACAGCAATATCATTCTCATAAATAAAATGAAAAGAAACTTGTTTCTCAAAGTGTCATTTTTTAACACTTAGCAAGAGCAGAGAGTTGTAAAAATGTATTTCTTTACATAAGTGGGGAATCAAGAAATCAATTAAGCAAAAAGTTTTCTGAGAAAATTTTTAGCAAGGGCTGTGCAGATCTTGTTAGGATAGAGTTTAGTTCTGATTTATAGGATCACTAAAGCACTTCTTATTAAACTGTCACTCAGAGGCTATACAAGTAGAAAAAGCTATTACTGATTTAATTAGGTCTTTGGGGTTTTGTGGCTTAATAATGACAGTTGCTGGCATGTGGACAAGAATGCATATTATTGATATTTTAATGTTATTAAATTTAAAGGTGATGGCTTAGTGGGGGCAGAACATTTCTCTTTTCTTGGCTGTGGTCATGGTTTATAGCTGATATATCCAGTTGTGGAACATGGCTTTTTAAAATTCAGCTTCATTAGGTGTTTCGTTGGCATGGGCTGAATAAGAAGGGACTAGAAAACCAGTCATACATAATACAAGAAGAAGACGTACTTATTTGAGCATAAGGAAGGAAAGTTAATAGAGTATGAAGCCCTGTTTCACACAGCATGCTCCCTATTAGATCATAAATTCCTTCTGGGTTGATATTTTTTGACCCTCAAAACCTTAGCATTGTTCCTTGTACTTAGATACCTAACTGAATATAACTCTGATATATCTCTCAAGAAGTTTATTTTCAGGCAATAGGATTCATTTTTTTGAAGATGACAAAACACATTGTGTGGTTCAGTGTGTTTTCCTCCTATGGGTTCCAAGATATGATTACTTCATGTGAAATTCCAAGTTGCAATAAAGTGAAAAGTTAAGGGATATGATTAATCAAAAATGCTTACTCTGACTGCTTTAATTCTGGGCAAGATCTTTTCCAGGTCTAATGATGCCATTATTTCTAAAAGCACCTTTTGGAAAGAGATGAGCTAACCGAATTTAGAGGTTTAATAAGTTAGTAGTTTCTTCCCCTCTCCTCCAAAGAGATGCCAGTATGGCATATGTCTTTATAGGACACGTGAGCTGGGGGTGGGGTGGGCTCTTGCTCTGAGCACTAAACTATCTAGGAAGCATACTGGAGATCTTATTCCCTGGCATCACATGCATTATGTCTCTAAATATAGGGAAGAACCACCCACCCCATCAGACAGGTCAGTGATTGAAGATCTCTTGCTAAAAATACCTTTTTATGATCTATGGACCTTTGTTGAATCTCTTCTTGAGATTGGCATAACACTTTTTTTGTTCTGTTAACATTTCAATTGCATTGATTAATGCATGAAATCTTTGATCTGTACTGATCAATGTACTTTCCTCAGTGTAATTCTTTCTATACAAGTAGCCCGAATAAACGTTGCTATATTCATGATCCTATTTTGACTAGATAAGTTTTAGAAAACCTACAAAAACTATTATCTTCTTCACGAGAAATTCTGTGTCTTTTGCTGAGGGTGTAAATTGGTATAGCCACCATGGAAACTATGTGTAAATATCTGCAAAAGCTAAATGAACCCATATCATATGATCCACATTTGTAGTCCTAGGCATACATTTAACAGAAATGCATACATATTTTTCATAAAAAATAAGAGTGAGGATGTTCTTAGCTGCTATATTTTAATAGTCCCTGTATTAGCTTGCTAAGGCTGTCCTAACAAAGTATCCCAGACTGGATGGCTTTAGCAACTGTCTCACAGTTCTGGAGGCTGGAAGCCTGAAATCAAGGTGTCACTAGGGTTGGCTCTTCCTTGGGGCTGTGAGGAAGAATCTGTCCCATGCCTTTCTCCTAGTTTCCAGGAGCTTAGAGGATGTGGGAATGGGAAGTTATTGTTTAACATATACAAAGTTTCCCTTGGGGAAGATGAAAATATTCTGGGGATAACTGGTGGTGATAGTTGCATAACAAGGTGAATGTACATAATGCCACTGAACTATTGTGCACTTCAAATTTTTTTTTGTAAATTTTATTTAATATTATGTTTATTTTACCCATAATGAAAAACATAAACCAATATTTGCTAATTGAATTCAGCAGTGTAAAAAATTAATATGTCATAGTAAAGTTGTGTTTATCTCTATTGTGTTAGATGAGAAGATGATTTAACATTTAGAAATCTATACATTTTAACATATTAATGGAGAAAAATATTAGCAAGAGAAATACAAACTATTTTCAAAATTAAACTTTTTATCACTGGAAAAAATCTTGTGGCTAAAAATAAGGAAGAGAAAGAAACTTCATTAGCTTAACAAAGCATATCTTTAGAAGATCATAAAGAATACTCTATCATCCTAAATGGAAACCTGTTGGATGCAATTCCTTTAAAATCAAATAATAAAAATAGCTATTATCACTTCTGCTCCTTAATATATTAGAGAACCTGGCCAGCACATTAAGGCAATAAATAAACAAGTAAATGCATATAAATAGACATATATAGGGAAAGAATAAGAAAAAAGAACATGATATAATCACTACATTATCATCACTACTATTACATTATCACATTATTACATTATCATCACTACTACTACATTATCATCACTACTATTATATCATTATAATCACTACTAAAAAGAATTGGCCAGCAAATTCTTGTAAATAATAAAGAGAGATTGGCAAGGTGGCTGGATACAAGGCTAATGGTTAGAAGTCAATGGTATTTCTATGTACCACATGCAAACAACCCAAATTTAAAAAAAAGACATATTTTTTATAATCATATATTTAAACAAATGTTAAGCATATAAAACTGAATAAACAAAGAATTCCAAGACTTCTCTACAGAAAATTTCACACATGTATATAAAAATATAAAGAGAGATTTGCAATATCTGGGTAGAAAGAATTAATGTTCTATAGATTTCAATTTTCCCATATTAATCTATGTATTCATTATAATTATAATCACAATCCCAACACAAATTTTCATAAAACATGATAATATTATTTTTTTAAAATTGTTAAAGTCAAAGACGATTAGCTAGGACATTTTTGAAAATGAAAAGAAAAGTGAAAAGAAATCCAGATTTCTTCTAAGACTATCTCAAAAACGAGAGTGTGGTATTTTCACAAACTTACACAAATTGACAAATTGGATAGAATACAGAACAAAGAAATAAACACACATGTAGAAAACTTTGGTCAATGCTATAACTTTCATATCAAATTATTGATGAAAGGAGAGAGTATTTAATAAATGGAGCTGAAAAAATCATTATCAATATGGGAAATGTTGAATTGGGATTGTATTAACCACCATATTAAAAACTCAACTCTAAATATAGTAAGGACCTGACTGTCCAAAGCAAAACGTTAAAATTCTTATGAGATTATAAACATGATAGCCTTTTAAAACCTGAGTTACAGATAGATCTGTTAAGACATAAAAGGCATGAATATGTTAATTAACATGACTTATTAAAATTAAACATTTTCTTATCAAAAGACACCTTAAAAAAATGTTAGAGCCTAAGAGATATTCTCAATACACACAGCTGGTAAATAACTGGTTTCAAGAATATGTTTTTTAAAAAACTATAAATCAATAGGAAAAGCACCAATATCTCAGTAAAAAATGAGTAACCAACAATTTTTGGTAAATTGAAAATACATTTGCTAATAAATCTAGAGAGAATTATTCAGTAGCATTATAAATTAGAGAAATGCCAAACATGATCATAAAGAGTAATGATTTTACACCTTGATAGCTAATTAGTAAATTTGAAATGTGTAGCACAAGCAGGAATTGGAGAGATTAATGACCCATAGAACTATCACATTGAATGAGGGAAAACATTTAGCATTATTTTATAAAGTAGAACATTTATTTACTGGATGATTCAATTATTTAAGGGTTACTCTAAGTCCTAAAAGAAAGCTGACCACAGCAAATATGACAATTGCAAATACCTGGGAATAATACAAATGCCCATCATTGAGAGAATGGATGAAAAATCTGTTATACTCTTCTAATGAATAGTATATAGCCATTAAAATGAATGAATTAAGGTAACATGCAACATTATGAATCTTTGCAATATAATATTAAATATAAAACAAATTCCAAAACATTAAACAGGGATAACTTCCTTTATAGCACTTGGCTTTATTGCACCTCACCTTATAGAACTTCTAAGATGTTAATTTTTTTACAAATTAAAGTTTGTGGCAACCCTGAATCAAGCAAGTCTGTTGGCACTGTTTTTCCAATACCATGTGCTCATTTCATGTCTCTGTGTCACATTTTTATAATTCTCACAAATAATTCAAAGTTTATTATTATTATTATTATATTTCTTATGATGATTTGTGATGAGGGGTCTATGCTGTTATTATTTTGGAGTGCCACAAACCACATCCATATAAGATGGTGAATTTCATAGATAAATGTGTCTGTTCTGGCTTCTCCACCAACCTATTCTCCCACTTCTCTCCCTCTTCCTGTCCCTCCCTATTCCCTGAGACATAATATTTAAAGTAGGCCAATTAATAACCCTACAATAGCCTCTCAGTGTGCAAATGAAAGAAGGCTACACATCTCTCACTTTAAATAAAAACTAGAAATGATTAAACTTAGTGAGGAAGGCATGCTGAAAACTGAAATAGGCCAAAGTTAAGCCTCTTGCACCAGTTAGCCAAGTTGCAAATGCAAAGAAAAAGTTCTTGACAGAAATTAAAAGTGCTACTCCAGTGAATACAAAAATGATACAAAAGTAATGCAGTCTTATTGCTGAGATGGAGAAAGTTTCAGTGGTCTGGATAGAAGATCAAACAAACTACAACACTCCCATAAGCCAAAGCCTAATCTAGAGCAAGGCTTTAACTTTCGTCAGTTCTATGAAGGCTAAGAGAAGTGAGGAAGTTGCAGAAGAAAAGTTTGAAACTTGCAGACGTTGGTTCATGAAGCCATTTCCATAACATAAAAATGCAAGCTGAAGCAGCAAGTGCTGATGTAGAGGCTGCAGCAAGTAATCCAGATCTAGTAAGATCATTGATAAAGGTGGCATCACTAAGCAACAGATTTTCCATGTAGATGAAACAGCCTTGTATTGGAAGAAGATGTCACCTAGGATCTTTATAACTAGAGAGAACTCAATGCCTGCCTTCAAGGCTGGGAACAAAAGGTTGATTCTTTTGTGAGGCACTAATGCAGCTGGTGACTATAATTTGAAGTAAATTTTTGTTTATCATTCTGAAAATTCTAAGAGCCTAAAAATTTATGCTAAATCTACTCTGCCCATGCTTTATAAATGGAATAACAAAGCCTCTAGGGCAGCCCATCTTTTTACAGTGTGGTTTACTGAAGATTTTAAGCACACTGTTGAGACCTGCTGCCCAGAAAAGAGTATTTCTTTCAAAATATTACTGCCTATTGATTTGTATCTGATTGCCCAAGAGCTCTGATAGAAGTGTATAAAGAGATTCATGCTGTTTTTCTTGTCTGCTGACACAGCATCCATTCTGCAGTCCATGGAGCAGGGAGTAATTTTGACTTTCAAATCTTATTATTCAAGAAATACGTTTCATAAAACTATAACTGCCATAGATAGTGATTCTTCTAATGAATCTGGGCAAAATCAATTGAAACCTTCTAGAAAGCATTCACCATTCTAGATGTCAGTAAGGACATCTGTGATTCATGGGAAGAGGTCAAAATAGCAACATTAACAGGAGTTTGGAAGGAGTTGATTCAAACTGTCATGGTTGGTGTTGAGGTAGAGGAAATAACTGCAGATGTGCTGTCAATAGCCAGTGAATTAGAATTAGAATGGGAGCCTGAAAATGTGCCTGAATTACTGCAATCTCATGATGAAACTAATGGATGTGGCGTTGTTTCTTATGGATTAGCAAAGAAACTGATTCTTTGAGGTGGAATTTGCTCCCCGTGAAGATGCTGTGAACATTGTTGAAATGCCCACAAAGGATTCAGAATATGACATAAACTAAGTTGATACAGGAGGAGCAGGGTTTGAGAGGATTCACTCCAATTTTGGAAGAAGTTCTACTGTAGGTAAAATACTATCAGTCAGCATACATGCTACAGATAAATCTTTTATCAAAGAAAGAGTCAAATAAATTCCCTCTATAGAGAGAAGAAAAAAATGGCAAATTAGTGATGACCTCCTGTCTCTCTGCTCCCAGAAAAGGGGGTGAAGAACTCAGATGGCTACACATGAGTGGATCACTCCCCCCCAAGAACAATGCTGTGAATCTGCAGAGAGAAAAAATGGAACACCTAGCACAATAAAAAAAAAAAAAAGAAAGGCAAAATGGAGATACGAGCATAAAAACTAGAGAGTGCAAGATATGCAATAGGAAATAGAGCATGGGAGGGCATGCTGCCCAGCCACCCAGTGCAGTGTGATCTGTCCCACAGGAGGACGCCTGGCTCCCCCACAGACCTGCACACCCACTCAGACAGGGATGTACCTGAAGTCGATGCAAAGTTGTGGCACAGGATGACAGGCTCTGTGGAGAGGAAACAATGAAGGGAAACATTTTAAACTCCCTGGTGCTCTGTGCTAGGACTGCACTGGGTAGGGGAGGGACTGGTCTGAGTGGTTACTTCCCACAAATACACGAGGGAATTTAGAGACAGGCACCTTGCCTCTGGTAATCAGCGGTACCAGAGCAGGGGAGGTGAATGCTGAAAAGGGGGCTCTGCGCGTGGAAACCGTTGATGATTTTGCTGCCTCAGGGCAGGATAGAAAGATCAAGATGCTCAGCTAGGCAGATGTGAGACTACAGGGCTGTGATGCAGAGGGGATAGCTGGTGGTCTGTTGATTCAGCCTTCTGGACCAGCATCTCCCAACTCCTAAGTGGTCTCCCCCAGCACTAGCTCTCCAGGGGTGGGTGGCCACCATCATGGGGTTCCCATTCTGGAGATCCTGCAGTGCACGGTGATTTCAGGTAACACCCCTCCCCCAGCCTGGGGACTTTTACACCAGTCACAGCAGGCTCTTCCCTTGGAGATGGGGAGAAGCAAGAAAAGCCGCTTTCTGTGTGTATCTGGTGTGAATCTATGGTGCTTTGGTGCTGAAAAATAGTGGGTGGCTTATTGATTTGGCCCATGGGACCATCTTAGGTCATCTAATAAAATCATAACTCAAGAGCTTGCTCTCTGCATTCCGGTGGCCACCAGCATTGGGGATTGTGGACAGGGAAGGGAAAACCTGGCCAGAGACCTCAGCAAGTGTACCAATTGACTCCTCCCATACGGAACAACCTTCCAAGTGTGATGAAATAGCCCTTAATAACATATTAGTGGCTCCCCCAAGTGGCAGATCAAGCAACTATAGAAGCACACACACCCAGGCTTAGGGGCACCAGCTGTGATCTAGCTTGCCCTTACCATCACCATAAGGGAAAACAGGGTCCAAGTAACTCTCAGGAGTGGCAAGCCTCCTCCCAAAGATTGGGGCATTCATACACCCCATCTCTGATACCAGAGCCTACCACAGAAACATTAGATTACCTTGATAATTGTCTCTCCATGTAAATTACAATCTATAACAGAGAGGGTAACCCCACAGCTTAACACAGTGACTTCCATCTCAAGCTATTAGAGGGCAGTGGAGTCATAGTCACAAGTACAATCCACCAGCTGGGAGTTTAAGCTGGAGGACCAAACCCACTAGTCTCCATTGGCAAGAGGTGACAACAGATCAGAAGTAACCCAACTTGCTAAAATACCCCTAAGGCAAAACAGGACCAGGATGTCTCTTCCCAGCACTGTCAAGAAATGATCCTTGGGGACTTGTAGATGGGGCCATAAACCAATCCTATTACCACCAGTTTTTTGACTAAATAGCCTGATGGGAAAGAATCAGTGAAAGAAAGCAGGAAACATGAAAGATCAGTTAGAAAATTCACTCCCAAAAGAAATCATTAGATCCTCAACAACGGATACAACTCAAATGAAATGATTAAAATGACAGAGGAAGAATTCCAAATATGGATTGTAAGAAAACTCAATGGAATTGAAGAGAAAATAGATATCCAACACAAGGAAGCCACAAGAACAATATAGGAAATAAATAAAAAATTCTCTAAAGAAATTAAAATATTATGAAAGAACCAAACAGAAATACTAGAAATGAAAGAAGCATTCACGGAACTACAAAACACAGTGGAAAGCCTTAAGAATAGGATGGATCATACATAGGAAAGAATCTCAGAGCTTGAAGATAATGCCTATGTGCTAAACAAATCAGATGAAGAAAAAGAACACAGAAGCAAGAGACATGAACAAAACATACCGTGTTTCCCTGAAAATAAGACAGAGTCTTATATTTATTTTTCCTCAAGAAGACACCCTAGGGCTTATTTTCAGGGGATGTGTTATTTTCCCCTCAAAGCCTCAGCTTGTAGCATGCGCAGGATGGCTGGGACCTGACAGGAGGAGCCGACCTTGTTGGTGGGGCTACCTGCACCTTTCCAGTCACCTCTGAGACAGTAGCTGTCACGATGGGGCAGATGAGAAGGGCTGCTCATCTTCTTTACCACTCTGCCATGAAATGCATGGGTTGTGCAGATATGCTGCGTAGCCACACTCATTACTAGGGCTTATTTTTGGGGTAGGGCTTATATTGTGCAAATGCCTAGAAATCCTGCTAGGGCTTATGTTATGGGTAGGTCTTATTTTCAGGGAAACATGGTACAAGAAATGTGGAGTTATGTAAAGAAACCAAACATAAGCATTATAGGCATCCAAGAGAGAGAAAAAGAAAATATACAAGGCTAGAGAATCTATTTCTTAGAATAATGGAGGTAAACCTACCTGGCCTCGCCTGAAATCTGAATATCCAGGTTAAAGAAGCACACAGAACTCCTAGGAGACTCAATGTGAAAAGCCAATCACCACATCATACAACTATTAGGCTGTAACAAAAAAGTAACATGAAAGAGGCAATCCTTTGAGCAGTAAGATGAAAACGGCAAAAAAACTACAAATGAAAACCTATCAGATTAACTGCAGACTTCTCAACTGAAACCTTACAAGCAAGAAAGAACTGGGAACCCATCCTCAATCTTCTAAAACAGAATAATGGCCAACCTAAAAGAGTTAAAATCCACAAGCTTGATTCCACAATAGCTTGAGAAGGAAAAAAAAAATAAGAAGAATTTATCCAACAGTATGAACAGAAATCTACTCTAAATATAAATTCTCTCAATAAATGTGAATAGTTTGAATTGTTCATTGAAAAGACATAGAATGGCTGAGTGGATTAAAAAAAACACAAGCCAAGTACTTGCTATTTCCACGAAACACACTTACCCACAAAGATGGTTTTAGACTCAAGGTCAAGGGTAGGAAAACAAAGTTTTCCAGACAAATGGAAACCAATAGAAAGCTGGGGTAGTTATTCTTGTATTGGATAACATAAACTTTAAAATAACAAAAGTAAAGAAAGAAAAAGATGGTCACTATATAATTGTGGAGGTAAAAATTCAACAAGAAGACTTAACAATTCTTAATATTTATTCACCCAACACAGCAGCGCCCATATATGTAAAACAAAATCTGCTTTATCTAAATAACATGATAAACAGTAATGCCATAGTAGCTGGGGATTTCAACACCCCACTGACTGAACTGGAAAGATCCTTCAAACAGTAAATAAGCAAAGAAACAATGGACTTAAACAGAGCTCTAGAACAAATGAGTCTAACAGACATGTACAGAACATTCCACCCACATAAAATTGAATATGCATTCTTCTCGTCAGCTCATGGAATCTGTCTAAAATTAATCACAGCCTAGGCCACAAATCAAATATTGACCAATTTTAAAAGAATAAAAATTATAGCATGTATCTTCTCAGAATATAGTGGTATAAAATTAGAAATCACTTCCCATGGAAACATTCACCACTTTATAAATTCATATAAATTAAACAATCTACTGCTAAATGACTATTAGGTCAATGAGGTGATCCAGATGGAAATAAAAAGATTCTTTAAACTAAACGATAATGAGAACACAAGTTATCAAAATCTGTGGGATACACTAAAAGCATTTCTGAGAGGAAAACTAATAGCATTAAATGCTCACATCTAAAAGACAGAAAGTTCACAAACTAAGAAACTAATAATCCATCTCAAGGAACTGGAAAAGGAAGAGCAAATCAATCCTAAACTAGCTGAAGAAAATAAATAGATAAGATCAGAGCAGAACTAAATAAAATCAAGAACAAAAGAACTAAGAACTAAGAAGACAAATAAAATCAAGAACAAAAGAATGAAGAACTAAGAACTAAGAGGACAAATAAAACCAAAAGTTGGTTTTTCAAAAAGACAAAATTAATAGCCCTCTAGCAAGATTGACAAGAACTAGAAAGAAAGGACTCTAATAAACTCAATTAAAAATGAAAAAGGAGAGGTCACTACAAACATCATGGAATATGAAACATTATCTTTGAATACTATAAATATCTATATGCCCCCAAACTACAAAATGTGGAGGAAATGGACAAAGTCTTAGACACACACAACCTCCCTAGGATCAATCAGGAAGAAATAAAATTCCTGAACAGACCAAAATTAAGCACAGAAATTGAACCAGCAATTAGAAATCCTCCAACAAAAAAAGTCCCAGAACAGATGGGTTCACACCTGAATTTTGTCAAACTTACAAAGAAGAACTCATACCTGTAATGCAGAAACTACTCCACAACATTGAGAGGGGTAGTATCTTCCCCAACTCATTCTATGAAGCTAATATTACCTTGATACCAAAGGTAAGGACATAACAAAAAAAGGAAACTACAGACCAATATTCCTCATGAATATAGATGTGAAAATCCTTAACAAAATCTTAGCAAACCAAATCCAGCAGCACAACAAAAAAATAATTCATCATAACCAGGTGGGCTTTATCCCAGAGATACATGGATGGTTCAACATGTGCAAATCAATAAATGCAATTCACCTCATAAGAAAAAGCAAGAACAAAGACCATATGATTCTCTCAATAGATGCATAAAAAGCATTTGGCCAAAATTCAGCACACTTTTATGATAAAAACTTTTTTTCTTTCTTTTTTTTTCACACCCATCTACTACATGGTACCTCTAAATTTATGACTATAGAATTTTTATTTGAAAAACAGGTCTTAAAACTTTTGCCCCAGAGTATGTGGGAACTTTCTTTCATGCATCCCAACAACTCTGGCTATCAGATAATGAAAGCTGAGTATAGTCATGTTCCTTAACTCCGTATAGCAACAGCAGAATAGTACAAGTCAGCTGTGCAAGAGAATGAGCCAGGAATTCTTTTGCACTACAATGATAAAAACTTTTAACAAAATAGGCATAGATGGGACATACCTTAAAATTATTAAAACCATGTATGATCAACTCACAGCTGATGTCATACTGAATGGGGAAAAATTGAAAGTATTCCTGCTTAAAGCAGGAGCCAGACAAGGTTGGTTGCCCACTATCTTTACTTCTTTTCAACATAGTGCTAGATGTCCTTGTCAGAGCAATCAGACAAGAGAGGGGAATTAAGGGTTTCCAAATGGGGGCAGAAGGGGCCACTCTCATTCTTTGCTGGTGATATGTTATTATATCTAGAAAATCCCAAGGACTCAACCAAGAGACTTCTGGAATTGATAAATGAATTCAGTAAATTCTCAGGATACAAAATCAATGCTCAAAAAATCAGTTGCATTCATATATGTCAATAAGAGTCAAGCCAAACATCAAATCAAAGATGCATACCTTTCATAATAGGAAATTAAATATTTAGGAATATATTTAACAAGGAAGGTGAGAGATTTATATAGGGAGAACTATGAAACACTGAGAAAAGAAATTGTAGAAGATGTAAACAGATGGAAAACTCTGCCATGCTCATGGATTGGTAGAATCAATATTGTTAAAAAATGTCCATACTACCTAAAGTGATCTACAGAATTAATGCAATCTCTACCAAAATATCATCATCATTCTTTACAGAGCTAGAAAAAATAAATCTACATTTCATATGAACCAGAGAAGACCTTGTATAGCCGAAGCAATCTTAAGCAAAAAGAACAAATTGAGAGGCATCAGTCTATCAAACTGCAAGCTTTACTACAAAGCTATAGTAACCAAAACAGCATGTGATTGGCACAAAAATAAAGAAAAAGACCTTTGAAACAGGACTGAGAATTAAGATATAAAACCATCCTTATATTGTCACCTAATCTTTGATAAAGCAGACAAAAATACACATTGAGGAAGAGGATCTCTGTTCAATAAATGGTGCTGGGAAAAGTTGGTAACTACATGCAGAAGACTGAAACTGAATCCCCACCTCTGATCTCTCACAAAAATCAATTCATAATGCATAATAAACTTAAACCTAAGGCATGAAACCTTAAGAATTCGAGAAGAACATGGTGGGAAAACTCTTTTTAGACATTGGCCTAGGCAAAGAATTTATGAAGAAGATTCCCAAAGCAATAACAGCAGAATCAAAAATAAATAAATAAGACCTGATCAAATTAAAAATTTTCTGCACAGACAAGAAAACTATCATTAAAGAGAATAGCCAATCTACAGAATGTGATAAAATATTTACATGCTACATATCCAATAAAGGGCTGCTAAGAAGAATCTATATAGAACTTAAGAAAATTAGCAACAACAATAAAAAAATCAAACAACCCCATAAGAAATGGGCAAAGGACATGAACAGAAACTTTTCAAAAGAAGACAAAATAATGGTCAGCAAACATATAAAAAAGTACTCAACATCTCTAATCATTAGGGAAGTGCAAATCAAACCACAATGAGATATTACCTAACTCCAGTGAGAATGGCCTTTATCAAAAAGTCACAAAACAACAAATGCTGGTGTGGATATGGAGAGATTAGAACATTCTTACACTGCTGATGGGACTGCAAATTAGTATAACCCCTGTGAAAAGTAATTTGGAGATATCTCAAAGATCTAAAAATAGAAATACCATTTGACACAGTAATCCTACTACTAGGCATCTACCCAAAGAAAAAAAAAAGACATTCTATAATAAAGACATCTGCACTCGAATGTTTATGGCAGCACAATTCACAATTGCAAAGATGTGGAAACAACCTAAGTGCCCATCAACACATGAGTGGATTAGTAAAATGTGGCATATGTATACCACGAACTACTACTCAACTACAAAAAAATAATGGTGAAGTAGCACCTCTTATATTATCTTGGGTAGAGCTTAAGCCCATCCTTTGAAGTTAGGTATCACAGGAATGGAAAAACAAGTACCACGTGTACTTGCCATCAAGTTGGTACTAACTGATCAACACTACAGTACTCACATGGTAGTAATATTCACTGGGTGCCACTCAGGTGGGAAGGAGGGGGTGGGGTGGGTAAATTCACAACTAATGGATGTGGAGCACACCATATGGGGGAAGGGCATGCTTATAACCCTGGCTTGGGCAAGGCTAAGGCATTATATGTAACCAAAATGTTTGTACCCCCAAAATAATCTGAAATAGAAAAAAATGTCAATGGGTGCAGCAAATATCATTGTTTTCTTCTTTTAAGAAATTGCCACAGCTACCCCAATCTTCAGCAACCACTCTGTAATTAGTTAGCAGCCATTAACTGAGGCAAAAATTGCCACCAGCAAAACCGTTACAACTTATGAAGGCTCAGATTATCATTAGCATTTTTTTAGCAATAGAGTTTTTTAATTAAAGTGTATATTAATACTTTTTTAGACATAATTCTGTTGCACACTTAATAGACTATAGTAGAGTATAAGTATATCTTTTATATGCCCTGGGAAACGAAGATTTCCTGTGACTTTCTTTATTGTGAGATTTGCTTTGTTGTGTTGGTCTGGAACCAAACCTGCAATGCTTCTGAGATGTTCCTGTATGCACCAAATACCTTGTTTATATAGTTGAAAAGTATACAAAACCTAAAATTATTGTGCTAATATATGTTTATATGTATAGAACAAATATACACAAAAGATTTTTGGGAAAATACACATACACACATGCATGCCTATATTTTTTGGAAAATATATATATTTTGGGGAAAATATGTATATACATACACACACACACACCACATATATAAAATAAATTTAAAGTAAGGAAAAATGCACAAGAAATTCAAGATGAGAATTAGCTCAAATATCAAGGAGGTGAGTGAGGAGATAGGCTGGACAGATAGCTGTACAGGTTATTATTAATATTAAAGTCTTAGCTTTGGTAAGGGTGATGGTTTCATAGGTTCATAATACATTGTAAATTAAAAAAAAAACTAAAATAGGTAAGAAACAAAAGTTATTATGCCTAGACCAATAATGAGAGTGTGGCATTATGTTAATGTTAAACATTCTGTCTACATTTATAGATTGCCAAATGGTTCCGATCATCAAGGAAATATTTGGTTACTGTGTCTATTATAAAATTAAGATTTTTTTTTTTTCCCATCAAAGGCCACCTTAAAAATGGTAAAAAGATAAATTACAAACTGAGACAATTTATATGCCCTTCTCTTCCCCTAAATATGGGGAAACCACAAATTAAAACAAAAGAAACTGTTGGTCCAAATTCTGGTTAGTGGTTAATCGTGGGCCTGAGAGAGAAGGATGCACTGAGAAAAGACTGGGTAGGGGCTATAAAGCCACTAGGAATACTCAATGTATTAAGCTTAGAAGCTGATATATGGCTGCTTTTAAAAATTAAATGGATATCATTTATGATAATCTTGCATGTATGATGTGTTAATACATATAGCCTCTGGGCCAGACTACTTGGTAGCATCAGTTTCTAACACAATATCTTCTAGTTGTATGAGATATATCCTTCAAACTGACATGAAATAATTTATTGTGTATAGACAAATTAGAACAGGGTCTAACACACAGCAAGTATCACATTTAATCTTCAGAATTCAATATCTCTAACAATAAAAGGTGAGATGTTTCCCTAATTTCAATGCCATGCCCTTTGTTATATAGTTAATAGTAAATAGTTAATACAGTCAGAAAGAAAATTATTTTACTCTAAATTATAATCCTTTTACTATTAAATGTCTCAAAAGAACTTGACCCAGAATACAGAATACTGGGGTTCTAGTCTCTTTTGGTTGCCAATTAGCTTATGACCATGATCATTCAACCTCTGTAGGCCTCAGAGAGTGGTGAATTGAGGGAGGTTATATCCTACACATATTTGGAGCCCCCCCATTTAGTCACATCTTTGATTTTTTTTCCCTCATTATCACTGATATTTTTGTAAGGCTTTGACGAGAGAGTAGGTGGAATGGGGAGTACTTCCATGTTAATTTTCCAAGATAAATTTGGCTTCATGTTAGCCTATTTCTTACCTTTTATTCAACTCTTTGTTTTTGTTTTTGTTTTTTGTCTCTTTTTTATGTGTGTCAACATAAAACAATTTTTTTTCTTTATCAGCATTTCTTATTAGGAAAAATAAAACCCATGTCTTTGGTATGGAAGAATTGAAGCTTTCTAAAACTGCACCACAAGCACATCCATAGTCTTTTGGAGAGATTATAACATACTTTTGATGTGCTCTACATCCCAGTGGTTCCAGAGTGATGATAATGTGTTTTACATCTTTAAATTGTTGAAAATATTTTACCAACCATTGTACAATCCATAAAGTTTGTGATGGGGAAATAAAGAAAGAAAGAATAAAAAGGAGGTGGCATATCTAGTATTACTTGAAAAGTACTTAGCTTGCCTAGCACATAGGAGGCAGTGAATAAAAGCCAGCTATTATCATTGCTAATGCTAATAACTTGGAATTAGGTCTAAGAGGTGAAACACTCTGGGCTGTCAATCAGTTACCTGGTAGATTAATAAAAACTTCAGAAGAGTTTGGAGTAATTTTTATAATATACAATAGAGGCCCCAAACCAGATGCTAGGGCCATTGAAAATATATTTTGCAGATTTTGCATCTGCCTAGAGATAATCCTAGAAAAAGAAATCACAGAATTAGGTAAAGAATATTAAAACAATGTCCATGTTGATGAACAAGTTTTAAAACACTGGGTTTTTAAGTTAGTTGATACTTAATAAATATCAATCAATAAATAATAAATATTTGCATTAATGACATTTTAACATATTTTGCATGTACTAAACAGTCCCCAAATTATACTGTAGATGGAATCACTAGAAGAACCCAAAGAAAAAAGGCACCAAAATTACTGGGGGTGTTTGATCTTATTTTTAAGGTAAATAAGCGATGATTACAAGAAAATTGTGTGGAAGTGAGAACAATAAACACTGTAGTTTGGAGGAAATTGAAACATCAACTCTATACCTACTATGAGAAAGATCCTGGAAGGCATTGGACTTTATGGACTTAAAATTTAAAAAATATCAAATTAATTTTGATAGGAACAAAGGGAAGAATTTTAGAACCACAGAAAATGCCACTTAATTATTGCTTCTTCTGCCAATGATATATTTAAATAGCAATTATGTGGTGTTAAGTTATCACAGAGTGAAAAAGGCAGTAACTTGCCCCCAAAGGAGGCCATATACATGCTTTCTGAATCCCTCAGATTGCCTCCAGAGATATGTTAACAAATCATCCAAAATTCCTTCAAAATCTTTTCTTTTTCCTAACCAAGTATCTCAGTGAAAGACTCTTATTTTTCTGCAAAGAATATTTTACTATTAAGTGATGTTCAGATATTTTTGAGACAAAATTCTATCTTCGTAGCAATTATGATATAAAAATATAGTTCACTTTGGAGATAATAATGGCAGTTTTATTAATATACTCTTTGAACATCTTTTTTCAATAGCATTATTTGATGAACTGTATTAAGAAGCTCATGAGTTGCCAGTCATCCATACAGGAATATTGACTTTATCAGGCCAAATATGTGAAATATTTATATGCTCAACACTCTGCACCAAATAATTTGGGGCAGTAGTATATGCACTGGGTCAAATGTTAAATAGTAAAATACCTGTTGATTGTTTTTCTCTGTTCCTTTATCTTTTCTTCTATTTTTAAAAGTATTAATATATTATATAAAGTACTCTGGAATCTTCATGTCACTTGAAGATTGAATGAATGCCAAGCAGAAAGGCATTTCCTTGGGAAATATTTAAAAGATTGAAGTATGTAGAAAGTCAAAGATTTTAAGAATGCTATATCTCAGAACTATTACTTTTTAATATTTTGTGTTAATTTTTTAACTTTAATTTTTAGAGGGTAAAGAAGAAAAATTTAGAGAAAAAAATTTACAGAAAGAAAATAATAATTTAAATAGGATTTAAATAGGTTCTTTCTAGGAAACTAATGAATTAGTTCAAGAGTGAGTCAATGTAAGATTCTAAAAAGAACCTGTATTTGAAACTTACGTATTAGTACTGCTCTTATACTAATTTGTGAAAAAATAACATTTGTGAATTACAGGATTCTGGGGAAATTAAAGGCTAAGTACAATAATGTAATTTTCTTTCTCCCAGAATTTGACCTTTTGTATATTTGTGGTGTGTGTGTGTGTGTGTGTGTGTGTGTGTGTGTACGTGCACATGCATGTGGAGTTGAGGTCCAATGGGGAGAGAGGAATCAGACTTGCTAATTAACCCATAAGGTCATGACGGTGTGGGAGATAAGGATTCTCAAATATATTTCCAGTGTGGGTAGGTGTAGGTATAAGAAGGCAGGGACCTAGTGATTTGTGAGGAAAGTTGACTATTTAAGTAAGCCTAGAGAAAATTCACCTTGATATTCTAACTAACCAAGCGTACTTAAATAATATGCATACTCTGTCTCCTTAGGCATCCATCCATTCATTCATTTGTTCAATCATTCTATACGTATTTCCTGAGTATCTATTATTTGCCAGGAACTAACTAACCTGGTATCGGGAGAACAATGAGAACATGCAAGGCATGGTTCTTTTCCTCAGGGAATGATCACTGAGGTTGGGATTGGGGTAGGGCGTGTATGTCGATTATCCTGAGCAGGAAGCAACTCACATCACACTAGCTCACATTTCTGGCATTTCTTTTTTTCCAAGATCTTGGCCTCTCAAATTCTGGTTTCTTTGGAAGCTCTGTCATATAGTCAAACAAATTGATTTTATATTTTCTCTGCCTCATCTGGTTGTTCTTTCTGGGGTCATGGCTTTGCTGGAAGCTCCTCCATCATATCCCAAACTGGCAGAATTCTGCTTCGTCTAATTTTAAATTCCATGATTAATTCAATGAAAATCTGAAAAGTTATGCTCAAGGTATTCTCTTATTTTATATGGTTACATCATTAGATTGGTGATTCATTCAATGATCTGATTTTACATAGAATCCTTTAAAATTGTACTCTGTTAGCATCCAAGACTCAGCATAAAAATGAAGTTTTAAAAAATTAAAGCACCATTTCTTTTAGGGATGGTGCACAGGTTTCAGAAGATAAACAAGGATCAGAGTTTTGCATTCAATTCACAATTTTCAGTCCCTGGATTTTAGAATGGCCTCTGAAGAAGGGAAATCATATTTTCTCCTTCCAGTGATTATAGGCAGAGAGAGATGCCAGATGGAGTTTTTAGAGCTAACAACGTTCTCTTTCATCTTAATTGTTTTTTAACAGGGAAGTTTTATTTTATGAAATTTATAAAATTAAACGATGAAACATTTCTTACAAACTTCAGCTTATTCTCTAACAATTTTCTGTTCTAGAAACATTGTAGGAAGCAATTAAACAGCCTCATTGCTCGTGTGGAAAGTTGAATTGAAATTATAATTCACTTGATAAGAGAGAAACTCATATATGTGATGTTGTCAAGTCTATAGCCCTACTGAAACGTTTCTCCTTCCATTGTCCTTTTCTTTGTCTTCTTAAAGATTGGACATAGCCCCTCCTTAGTACACTGTGGATATGAACAATGTACTAATAGATTCAGGAACTTGCCTTATAAAATTCTGTATTTCCTATACAAGTTTCCATTTAAAATCAAGATTAAAATGATCTTGGCTCCAGGAGACAGGTGAGCATTTATTTCCATATAATATTCTTGCAACATTCTTTGAGGATACCACACACAGAAGATTTTTTACCTGTCAAATAAACTGAAGCCACATTTCTTTAGTAAACCAGGGAGGTTAAATCTTTCACAAGTGTTGAACAATCTGATTCTTAACTTCTTGTATTCTATTGCTTTAGTGTTTAAGGGAGGAGAACTGAATATAGAAGCAGTAATAAGTGTTTGTTTTGAATATTGAAATGTAGCAATCAAAGAATCTAAACACCAATTTTGGACATTTGTGTCGATGTGTCTTTAAGTCAGTGTGAACAGTCGGGCATGGTGCCATGTCAACAGAAAGAACTTAGAGTATGAAGATTTTGATACTAGCTAGCCATCTCCTTGGGCAATTTGCTTTATTACTCCAGCTCTATAAAAATGGAAGAATGTAACAACAATGATACTGTTCTCAAAGACATTTTCTAAAATGTTAATTAAAGAATGTGTGTGAAAGTACTTTATAACCACTGAATATGAGATAAATGTTAGATTTTATAACAACAAATAATAAAAAAAATACCAATAACTAAGACTTTAAATCTGTACGTGAAGAGTATGGTAAAATCCAAACCATAATCTCATATTAATACTTTTATTGAGTAAACAATGTGCTTTAAATGGAGAAAATTGAATTCAGAAAATAGTATTTCCTCAACATCTTGGTATAAAAATTACTATGAATCTTGTTCTTTCCATCATGACTCAAAATTTGATTTGCCTTAGTGGGTAGGTACTCACAATATTTTAATTTGCAAATGATCCACCATCCAATTTATTTAGCGTATATGAACACTTGGATTGCAAAATACTGTTAACTCCAAAGAGAAGACAATGTAGATAATCTGAAGAAAGGCACCAGAATTTTGTAGTACTTTATTTTGGTTAAGTTCTCATTCTAACCTGAGTTCACATTCATAAACTCTGCATAAAGCACTAACCTATGCTTGGGTCATAGCATCTTTCTTATTGGCTTCTGTTTTCTGGAATAATCATACAAACTACTTACAGATATTTTCATGCATCGCTTTTCTTGCAAAATACATCTATTGGCATGTTTATTATAGACAATATGTCGAAAATGTATGATTTCCTGCAAAAGGTTATCTAAATGCTTCCAAGAATCTATTTCTATTTTGTGGAAAGCATGATTTTAAGGTTATGTAAAAGAAAATAAAAAGAAAGCTTGGATGAGAAATGATATGCCCCTTTGGAAAACCAAATAATAAAACAGGGATGCTTAACAAAAAGCACAAAGTTATGTTATGTAGGTGTTTTCCTACCTCTAGACTGAAAGTGTTTCCGTTCATTTTAAGAGAAAGGCAAGTGTAATTTAGGAGAAGAGATGAAGAAGTTGAGCTTCTTTTGCCAATAAAGTACTAATTTGAGGAGTTTATTTACCTTCCATGAAAAGCTGTGTCAAGCTTCCCTTGCCCAAGGTGGTCCCTGGGGTGAGGATGGCCTCACAAAGCCCTGTTGGAAGGGGTCCCAGGAGGACTCACACCCCGGCATGCAGAGACCCAGGGAAGCTGCTTTGCCTTCCCTTCTCATTTGTTTTGTGAAAATCTTGTTGTGTTGGATTTTGCCAAACAACTTTTGCTCCTTTTTCACTTTTCCCAATACGGTTCTAGTGGTTCATGGGTGGCAAGAGTAACTGAGAGAAGGCAGCCGGAAGCTGTAGACTACACGTTAATGTTTGTGCACACACGTACCTAATATAGTGCACACTACTAGGAATTAACACAAACAGTAACTGGAAAAGCATCCCCTTGGCTACCAACCCTACAAAAGCACGGCAGCTTCTTCCTGTTCATGTTGGATATTGGTCTGTGATTGCACTCTACTTTCCACGGGTTTTTCTTTCATCTCATGTGCTTTGAATTCTTTGGCTCAAGGATTTCTCAATCTCTTACTATTGTCTCTGGGATAACACAGGCAATGTGACAGGCAAAGTTGCATGATTTAAAGTTCTGCTTGTTTTTTTTTTTTTTTTTTTTTTGGTCCCCCCCTTGGCTTACCCACTTGGGTTGAGCGACGGTTGCTCTGAGCAGTGTCTTCCCAGGCATTCTGTGGTCTTACACCCTGGCACAAGCCCAGCCTGGTACTGAGCATCAGTGTTGAAAGATTGGATTTGTCTAAGGAAGCTAGTAATCCTATTGTCTTCGTTAGCATTATGAAATAGTTATGTAACTACAAAAAAAAAAAAAGCCCTTCAATATTTTGTCACAAAAGAATATTAGAACTTTTATTAAAAAAACCAACACAATAAAAGGTGTACTTGGCACTTCATTGACTTGAGCCCAGTTCAAAAAGTATTTATTGTACCACTACAAAGTAATAAAGCGTTCAAGAGGAAAAGACAGATTAAAAGGCACAGGCTTTGTTTTTTAGGGAATTCAGAGAGTAATATAGACAAAGATAAGTAACTACACTTATACATGGATTCAGCCTATTATCTTTATAATGGTGAAATAATAATTATACAGAAGATGAAGAAATTATTTTGATTGGCAAGATCAGAGCTTCATGAAAGAGGTAGCATTTGAGTGGAGATTTATAGCATGTCACCCAGTAGAACTGGGATCAGAAAAGCATCTTGTCCATCATGAAGGAAAAAAACATGAAAACAATGTAAGGAAATAAATGATCACAGAATTGAGAAATGTTCATGTGCCCCATTTCTTTATTTAGCAAATATTTATTGAACATTTTCAATCAGTGTTTAATAAAATAATATTGGCCTTGCTGTCAAGGAGGTACAGCCTAGTGTTGAATACAAATATTAAATAAACAAAAAAATTGTAATTATGGTCTATGCTATGAAAAGGAAATTTTCATAGGTTCTTTCTTAGTCAACTGAGGTGGCAGAAGCAGAGAAATCCATCTGATAAAGACATTTTAGAATTTTTCAATTAGATATAAAAATGTTTATATTTTTGCCATAATTATTTTAACCCTCTTGCTAAACCTTTGAAAGTAAATTTTAGACATTAAAATTTCGCACCTAAATATTTTAGTAGGAACTTCTAAAAGATAAGAATATTTTATACATAATTTTAAATTATTAAAAATTTAAAAGTTATCAGTATTTCTATAATATCATAACATTTCTAGACATATTTAATCTGCCCAGATCGTTCTCCAAAAAATGGCAAATATTTTTGTGTTTTAAAACAGACTACTGTATAGTCAAGGTCATGCATTGCCTTGATCTCTCTTAATCTGTAACATTGTTCCCTCTCCTTGCTCAACTGTATGCTTGTGTGTATGTATACGAGAGAGAGATTGAAAAACCCTTATAGCTATTGGCCTAGGCAAAGAATTTATGAAGATCCCAAAATCAATCATAGCAATGACAAAAATAAATAAATGGGACCTGATCAAATTAAAAAGTTTCTGCACTGCCAAGAAAACAATCAATAGAGTGAATAGACAACCTACAGAATGGGAGAAAGTATTCACGTTCTATGCATCTGATAAAGAGCTGATAACCAGAATCTACAATTAACTCATGCAAATCAGCAAGAAAAAAAATCAAACAACCCCCTTAAAAACTGGGCAAAAGACATGAACAGAAGCTTTTCAAAAGAAGATAGGATAGACCAATGGTCAATAAACATGAAAAAATGCTCAACATCTCTCTCAAATCAGCAGGGAAATGCAAATCAAAACCCACAATGAGATATCACCTAACTCTGGTGAGAGTAGCTTTTATCAAAAAGTCCCAAAACAACAGATGCTGGTGTGGATGCGAAGAGGAAGGAACACTTATACACTGTTTGTGGGACTGCAAACTAGTACAACCTCTATGGAAAGTAGTATGGAGATACCTCAAAGAACTAAAAGTAGACCTACCATTTGATCCAGCAATCCCACTATTGAGTAGTTACCCAAGGAAAGAAAGTCATTTTATCAGACATTTTATCGACACCTGCACTAGAGTGCTTATAGCAGCGAAATTCACAATCGTGAAGATATGGAATCAACCCAAGTGCCCATCAATACCTGAGTGGATTAACAAAATGTGATATACATATACCATGGAGTACTACTCAACCAAAAAATATGCTGAACCAATACCTTTTATAAAAACCTGGATGGAAGTGGAGACCATTCTTCTAAGTGAAGTATCATAAGAATGGAAAAACAAACACCACATGTACTTACTTTTAACTTGGAACTAATAGATCAACACTCATGTGCATGTATGGAAGTAAAAAAAAAAAACTCAATGAAACTCAAGCAGGTGGGAGGTGGAAAGAGAGGGATGGGTAAATTCACACCTAGTGAGTACTGCACACTATCTGTGTGATGGACACACTTATAACTCTGTCTCGAACTGTACAAAAGCAATTCATATAACCAAAATGTTTGTACCCCATTATATTCTGAAATAGTACCAAAAAAATATTGAAGAGACAGTATCAATTGTTTTGGGAGATAGTCTACTTTCTGATTATGTCTAAATTATTTCTTTATAGTGTCTTTAACTTATTTTTCTATTCCCTGTATTTTCCACAAACTTGAAGTTAATTCCAAAGACTCATTGAGATTCACTCCATAGATGATGTTGTGTACTTTATATTGCATCATTTCAAAAGGTACACAACGCATAATGTGGGTTTTCTTACTGTCAGTCATTTTAACCTTGAGCTGTGGGTTAATGTGCAGCTGTCAAGACCTCTCCAAAATAAGGTTTTATTTTATTCCTGAGATCAGCAATTAATCTGTAGAAGGATACCTCAGATCCTTGCAAAATGCCCAGCTCCCTACTGATCATTTACCTAACAGCTGTTGTGTTTAATGTTTATATTTGGTCACCAAATATATCATTATGGTTATAAAATTGTGGTTTTCTAATTCTGTCACTCAATTTATATTAAGTGATAATTTTTTGAAGAAGTTCTTTCTAATGTCAATTTGGGATATTTGGTCACCTCGATACACAATTTTTACTAAAGAGACATTACACATGTCTATTTCTTTTCCTATAATTACCAAATCTCTAAATGAGTAGTTTGTTTAATAAGTCACGTGACAAAACAATTTCAAGCTATGACAAAGAACAAACAGAAAAGAATGTTTCAGACAGAACAGTATTTCAGAGTCTAGAATTAAATATATCTGCTTCATAAAGGAAACGAAAGAATAGAGTGGGAGTCACGTGGAAAAAGTGAGATAATAAAAGAAGGGATGAGGCACTGTCATGGCCTTATAGCTTATGGTAGGAATTTTTGTCTTCATTTCTGTGTAATTACAAAATCATTCAAGGATTTGAAGTAACAGAGTAAAATGTGTAGACATGTATTTTTGGCATAATGCCACTTTTTTCTTATTTATATCTATCTTTTTAAATTGTGGAATATCCTACATAAAATAAAGTGCACAAATCTTAACTATACATTCAGCTTGATGGATTTTCTCATATAAACACATTCATGAAACCACCGCCTAGATCTACATATAAAACATTTCCAACATCCAGGAGGTTTTATGATCCTTTTCAGTGACTTTCACTGTGGTAGATAGCCTCAAGGTAGACCCCAGTTAGCCCCGTCCCCTGGAATTCATATCTTTGTATGGTCTCCTTGCACAATAAATAAGTCTGGTCTTTTTTTTTTTTTAATTGCGAATGAGATGATGTGTGATCTTTGAGACTAGATCATAAAAGTTATTATGTCTTCTTTTTTGCATTTGTCTTTCTTTCCTAGACTAGACACTCTGAGTGAAGCTAGCCATCACATCATGAAGACACCCAACACTTCCATAGGGAGAAATGGAGGTCTCCTGCCAACAGTCATCACCAGATTTCTAGCCATAGGAGTGAACCATCTTGGAAACAAATCCACCAGCCCTACCGAGCCTTCAGATGACTGCAGCCCCGGGTGGATAGGGTGGATTTCATGACTGCAGCCTCATGAGAGATCCCAGGCCAATGCTAAGCTCCTCCACATTTTAGGACCCACTGAATGAGACAATAAGTGTTTATTGTTGTTTTAGCTATGAAGTTTTGAGGTAATTTATTACACAGCAATAGTTAAGGAATACAACTGCTTAGAAGGTGTAACACCTAGATTGACTAACTGCCCCCAGTTTGCCTGAAAACTAAAGTCCTGGATGTGAGATGTTTAGTGTAAAAATTAAAAAAAATTCCAGGCAAAGCTGGATGAGTTGGTCAATCTAATTGTGATATCTATTACCACAGATTATATTTTTCTGTTCTTGGACTTTATATTAACGGAATCATACAGTACGTATTCTTTTGTTTTGAAATCTTTTGCTCAGCATGTTTCTGAGATATTTTCATGCTCTTGAGTGTACTGATAATTTGTTCCAATTTGGTTGCCAAGATTTTATATTATGGGTATAATACATTTTTAAAAAATGTATCCTACCATTGATAGATACTTGTTCTTATTTTTCTAATTTGGGGATATTATAAATCAAACTGCTATGTTTTAGAAGGCTAGGGCATTGTTGTATATATGTCTTTTTAGGAAGTTATGTCTCCTAAAAATATTCACAAAATTAGAATTGCTGGATAATAAGGAAAAAGGTTGTTTAGTTTTTAGCAGATCCTGCCACATACTTTTTCTAAGCTGTTCTATCATTTTACACCCCTACCTGCAATAGTTGAGCATTCTAGTTCCTTCATATTCTCACCACTACTGGGTGGTGTTCATTTTTAGTTTAAGTCGTTTCAGTGGATGTGCAGTGGTATCTCATTTTAATTTTAATTTATATTTATTTGATCGTTCATAGTCTGTGGACATTTAGATATCCTCTTTTGTGAAATGCCTGTTCAAGTCTTTTGTCACTTTACCTTTATTTTGGTCTATATCTTACTGATTTCAAGAAATTTAATGACCCCTTAATATCTTCAGGATATGAATCACTTGCATGTCTGTATTGACAATATCTTTTACCAATGAGAAATCTGCATTTTCAACTTCTTAGTAATGTCTATTGTTTAGCAGAAATGTTTAAATTTGATAAAATTGAACTTTTCTTTATTTTGGTTTTATGTCTTGTGGCTTTGGTGCCCTGTTTAGGAAATTTTGCCTAATCCAAGATTATGAAGATATTACCCTATGTTTTATTCTAAAGCTTTATAGTTTTACATAAAGATTATATATTTAAGATAATGATTCATTTCAAGTTAATTTTTATAAGGCATGAGAGAGTGTCAAGGTTCATCTCTCTACAACACACAGTCAATCCAGTATCATTTTTTGAAACACCATCCAATACCCTATAAATTGTAGGGGCTTTTTTTGTAATAATCAGATAACTATATAAAAGTGATTTGTTAAATACCATGTGATCCTCGATTAGATCCTGGAACAAAAAATGGGCATTCGTGACAAAACCTAATGACTTCTCAAAGAAGTCTGGAGCTTAGTTAATAGTAATATAGCAATGTCGGCTTCTAAGTTTTGACAAATGTACCACAGTAATGTTAAATGCTAACATTAGAGGAAACTGGATGAGGGGTGTATGAAAACTTTCTGTATTTTTTTTTTTTTGCAAATTTTCTCAAAATTTAAAATTATTCCAAGATAAGTAGTTTATTTTTAAAATGTTGGGTCTTCTTAGAGTCTATTTTGTTGCTTCAATATGTTTTTTCTTCCTCTACCTTGATACTACAGAGCCTTAATTACTGTGGCTATGTAGTAATTCTTGAAATCTGTGATGACTTTAACGAGTTGAATGTGGTGGAAGTGAACTTTGCCAGTTCTGGTATTACCTTAAGAAAATCTGTCAGACTCTGCTTTTGCAATTTTAGGAGCTGCGAGTTTCCAAGTAAGAAGTCCAGCTGCCCCGTGGGAGAGATTACATGGAGCTGTGGCTTGGCAAGGAAGAGAGGATTTTAGCTGTCTCAGAATCTCATTGGAGCCTCAGCCTTTGAGATGTCCTGGAGTGAGACATCTTGGAAGCCAGGTAACTGAGGCTACTGCTGAGATCATACAAAACAGAACTCTCCAGCTGTACCTAGTCAACCCATAAAATTGTGAAGGTCACTTTTTAAGCCATTGAATTTTGGGGTGGTTTACTATGCCACAATGGCTAACCAAAATAAAAGGCTCAAAACAAAGGGCTAGTGTCTTGACCTGCAGGACTTTTTGTTACTCGCGGGGGTCAAGGGGGACCTTGTCTGAAAGAGATAAGCGAGAGAAAGGAACGAGACCAAGCAAATGGTTGTCAAGGTTTACTTTACTTGGATTTTTAGTAGGTTTTATATACAGAAACAAGGAAGTAGAAACAGAAAAATAGAGTGGGGGGATGATGAGGCTTGGGTGTGGGCTAATTAGCTCTAATCAGCATCCCAATGGCACCGGAAGCTGTTTGTGAAGGATCACTCAACCCCAACCTGGCAGGGGGTCGGGAACAATTGCAGGTAGCATGCCCTGGAGCAAGCACATCATAGAATGCATTTTTCTCAAAACTATAGCTGGGGGGCTGGGTGCTATTTTTGTCTTAGGCTATTTTCTGGGGCGAGGCCCGTGCATAAAACAAGTCATTGGGATGTAGAGGGTCTTAGTCTCTAACAGGCTAGGCTAGAGGTAGGGTAGTTGATAACCAAAGTTACAAAGGAAGGCACAAGAGACTGGGGTGGGGTTGGGGGCGTTGTGTAATGTGTGGAATAAAACGAAAGTAGATGATGTAAGATAGCACCCTGAGGAATATATTGCATGGCTCTTTCAGGAAATGAAAGGAAGAAAAATGAATAATAATGAATAGCCACTGCTAGCCATGGGAGAATTCAGGGATCAGACTTATTCTCTGGCCTTAAACGATAAAATAAATATCATAGAACAAAACATAATTTTAGAAAAAGTTTCCTCTATTGAACAATAAGTAGTGGAGAACTGGTTCTAAAGAGAAAGAGAATGACCATAGTGAACACTATGATTGCACTAGATGTCTACTCAGAAGCAGTTTCTGAAACGTAGGGCAAGGGAAGGGGACCCCAAACAGAGCCAATTGTCTCACTTAGTTGAGGAGACAGGGGTTATATTAAAGTTTAGAAAACCTGTGGCAGGCAGAATTTGTAGGGCAGAGCCTTGAAAAGAAGGGCACGGCAGTGAGAAAGCTTCCTGGATCAGCACATACATAGTGTAATGCCAGGAGTCTTTAAATTGCACAATTCCTGATTGTCTACAGAGCTGGGAAATGCTTAAATTTTAGCTAGTGTGGGGACCATGCTGAAAAATTTTTGAAGAGTAATTAGTAGAGACCCAAGAAAGGTTAAGCCTTCCCACAAAGGCTAATTCAGCCCAGAATAAAGCTACTGTAGATCTGCCCTGATAAAAACAAGCTTCCAACAAGATCAACCGGATTTGCAAGTAAGTTAATTGCCTACCAAAGCAAACTTGGAAACTCTGAAAGAAAGGAAACAATATCCAAACAACCAAACTCTTTAAAAGAAGAAAAAAAAAAATT
This sequence comes from Microcebus murinus, assembly GCF_040939455.1. NCBI lineage: Eukaryota > Metazoa > Chordata > Mammalia > Primates > Cheirogaleidae > Microcebus > Microcebus murinus. Next base: position 46,439,529 of record NC_134122.1, on the reverse strand, counting down.
CAAGACACCCAGCAATGTAATAGTCAAAATGTCACACATTCAATATAAAAGTTATTAAGCATATATAGACACAGAAAAATGTGACCCATTGCATTGGTATTTAGTCAATAAAAACAGCCAGAACTAATAGATGATCAAATTAGCAGAGGAAGACGTTAAAGAGTATGCATTAAATGTGCTCAATATGTTCAAGGATTAAAGGACATTGTGACTGAAATAAAGAGAGAAGAGAAGAACTGAAGGGAGCTTTTAGGAATGAAAAATACAACAACTGAAATGAAAAATTCAGTGAACAGGATTACAAGTACCAGTAGATAAATCACTGCGGTGACAGTTACACTGATGTATACCCATGGATGTATACATACATTCATGAAAACTCACCAAAATGTAGATCTAAAATGGGTGCATTTTATAGTATGTGAATTATATCTTAACAAAATTCAATTTGAAAATAGTATAAAAAACAGACTGTAATATAAGATCTGGATGGGGAGTGAGAAGAACAGTGGAACAAATATTAGGAATTACATACATTCAGATAATAGAGGGTCTTTAATTCTATTTTAAATTCCATTTTTAAATTGTAGAACCTTATTCTGCTATTCAAGCTGTTGTAATAATTTAATTGTAATAATGTTGTAATATCAATTTCTCACATTTTAGTGTTAGACATGCTACTATATGAATCATTTTGGTATTGTATCATATAACCAGACAGATAAGAGATTTATTAAAAAATCCAGATATGAACTAAAAAGTTTTAAAAAGATGGATAAACTTTGTCTGATTATTGACACTTTCTATCTGAGGAATTGGACCCCATATGGAAATATATTTATGAAATTAATAGAACAAACTTGGTGAGCACAGCATAAATAAAATAGGCTTCAGTGTTTTGAATGGGATATTTTCAGGGTGAAGTGATAAATCCTTCTCTTCTCCATTTAGAAATATTTTTTATTACCATACCCTTTACTGTAAGTGATAATGGACCAGAGACATGCTCTTCTCTTTCATGGCTATATCATGATCACCCTCTTTATTAACATGTTCTAAAAGGTGGCAAAGCTTTATAGTTTGCAAAGCATCTTCATGTAAAAACGTATTAGCTTTAATTTTATTACTAATATACAGTTATACTACCTTTACTTATATTAACTTTGTTATAGCTTCTTCTGTTCCCAATAAGGAAATTAACATTCCAAAGGTGAAGGGGAAGAAAAGAAACAAAATTGACACTTACTGGACATTTACTGTATGTCAAGCATATGATACAAAACTTCTCTCTGCTATCTGAGTTAATCCACACAACACCTTTGAGAGAGAAAGTGGCAGCTCTGTTAATATCTGAGGAAGTAGAGACTGAGGAGCAAATGCCCAGGCTAGTAACGAATTAATAAACAGCAGAGAGCCAATGTTGAATCCAAATGTTGGGCTTCAAAAATCTCTATATTTTACTAATCAACATTGCCTCATGCAAATTCTGAGAGAAAATGTAACTTGAATCCAGCATATTCCATTTCAAATCTAGTGTTCTTCGCCATGCATCTACTGTTTAAACTTGATATTCTCCAATCTCCTACTCATTTAAATTAGTTTAATAATATAACAAGTTTAATTAATTCTTAAACTTGTAGATTAATTTTCACCCATTTGTATATGACCAAAAGTAGCAAATTAATATGTAATTTTATCTGGAGTATAACTCAAACCAAACTGTAATATTGGTAACTTTGTTAAACACTCAATTAAACATCTAGTCTTTTCTATAATTTGCAGATTTTCATAGACTGCATTCACAGAAATATTTTCTGACACAATTATCTCATTAGTCTAATGTGTTGTTCACCAGGACATCAAAATATTCTTAATGTTTAGAACAATACATCAGACTAAGTGGTGCTTAGAAATATAGTTCTCTGTGATTAGATTTGTTCTCAGTTCAGTAATAGCTGACAACACCTTGCTGTTTATGATTAAGAGTAGAAAACAATGTTGGAACTGTGGACTTACCTAACACTTTTAATAATTTCTAATGAGTTGATGGATTGCGTGCATCTAAAGTATCATTTTATTTTCTTTGGTTTCATAGTTCATAAGGTTTCAGAACTTTAAAAAAAAATCATACATATGCAGCTTTTAAATAAGTGTAAACTTCACTAATTTATCTAAAAGTTACCCAGATTTAGGCAAAACTTGTATCATTTCCTTGATTTTGTTTGTGTAGGCTTTATCTCACAAAGGTAGTGATCTTACAAACTAAATTCATGAAGATGTTAATGGACTCATGTTCTTAGTGAGTAGTGATACTTTTGGCAATTTTGCCTGAAGAGGGCAGTGCTTCACTAATGAAAGGACTCTCTAAGGGTAAAGTTAGGGAGGCCAATTCTAGTTGATTAATTCCTCAGCATACCTGAGCAAATAGTCTTTTTGCTTGCTATCAATATCTATGTTAACTATAGTAGCATAATGTTAACAAGTCTTCTTTATCTACCTTTGCCCAATAGATAATTTCAGGAAATAGGGCCAGTGCAACTTTAAACATTTAAAAACATATCTACAGTACATGAACATGTTTCTTAAACATACTATTCTTGTAGAAACATGATGAAACCACCATTTTTGCTGGCTGAAGTCAGGGTTCTTTTTTGGGAAAGAATGATCTTTATTTAGGAGAAACCCTGATGAGTCACTAAAAGGTCCAAGATGAGATTTGAACAGCGTGAATTTGAAGGATGGTCAAACTTTCTATATAGGAAGGAAACAAAAGAAATAAGAGTTGGGGTACGTAGAGGGTACCTAGAGTCAGCAGAGAGTCTGGGTCTGATTAGTTGAAATGATTGAAATTTGACTAAGATCTTGTAAGTTATCCCTCCCTCTTGTTATGAATTTCCACAGAAAATCTATTATTCCCAATTGCCTTGTGTGCTTGTCATTTAGGGTGAGGACAGACATCAATAGAAATATCTGTTTCACCTGTTTTACTTGATGAATAAATGAACAAATGACTGATTTGATGATTATATCTGTATGCATTCTCTGTGACCCATTCATAATGATATGTTAGGTTCTAATGTTGAAAAACCACTCAAGCCCTACAAATACCTACTTCGGCCAGTTCACACCTTCATTCAATGCCCTCTAAATGTTAGCTTTTGAGAGTTCTTAGGTTTGCCTTTTGCAGTTTTCCATCTCTTTCTGCTGCTGCTAGACACATCTGTACTTCTAGCCTATCTCTGTATCTATTGGTTGTGTCCAGTTTTCTTCAGTGCACTACAATTGCTGCTGTGAGTTAAGAAAATAGATAGCTAAAGTTATTAAAAACCATGTAAAAAACTAGTAACAAAAGCAGTGATTTAGATCAGGGATTGTGTGATTCTGTAACTAATGCACATAAACTTCAGTGTGTGGTCTCTGTTTCAGTTGCTCAGGTGGCCACTGTTTTTCATTGTTTCTCAGATATGTTCTGAATAGTTGATATTACTACATAAATAGGAGAAGATTCTATTAGAGGATAGATACCCTGAATGATACAATAAATCATGGGAAAGAATTTTGTTAGAAAAGGTTGGGGAGGGAAGAAGTCTAGCAGAAGGAAGATATTAATACTTTACATAAATTAAAAAAAAATAAAAATGAATAGTCATGCATACACTGGTAGAAAATTTACTTCAAATTAGAAATATTATAGGATGAGCCATGTGACTAGAATGAAAGAAATATGAACGTTATTCTTTAGTTCAACTAATATATACAGGATTATTTCATGAGTGTTAAGAAATAGTCGATCCTAAAAACGACACTTGATTTTTGTTTTCTTGCTTAAGGATATCACTGCCAAAATGAATGTTAAAGAGGAGCAAATTCGGTAAAAGTGAGCAGAACAACACATTAACATAAAATCTTAAAAATAGTTCTGTGTGTGGGAGAAAGGATGGTTGCTCTAAACTTCATTAAGCCAATTGTTGAAGAGACATCTGGAATCTGAAACTAGGGGGACGCCAGAGCCATAAATGTACATGGCAATTTTGCATTAAGGTGCAGTAGTTGAAATAGGATTTTTTTGAGCAAAATGCATTATTTAGTAATCGCCTTGAGTTGCCTCCCTGAGCCCTTGGCGGTGTGGGGGAGGACATGAGAGATAGGTAAAGAGTGGGGGACTCAGTCTCCACGACAGGACAGAGATAATTAGGTGATGGGCCATGCTAGGCCTGTTCCCAAACTGGATCAGTCTAGATCTGACACACACATGTGAGCAACTGGGTTTTTTTTTCTTCCAGGATTATAAACTCAATGAGGGTAGAAATCATGTATCTTTTGTATCTCTATCAACTAAAATAATTGCTAAATCAACTACAATAATTCAATAAAAACTATGAAATTAATGGATAGTTTATTTTCTAAGAAATAAATTATGGCAACGTTTTTGGAAGCAAAAAACCATCAGAATTTGATAGAATGGGAATCTAAATAATAATTGTGAAATATCAAAAGGTTGATGAACCACTGTGTGCAATGTTTTGTTTTGCAGTGAACAATGAGACCCTATTGCCATAAAGGTGAATGAGACACAGAAGCTCTCTTCACAAAATTTAAATTTCATTGGAGACCAGCTATACATGAGTACACTCACTTTTTTCTGGAAAGTTCACATCCAATATTCCTTTAAATAACATTAATTCATTTCTTAAGCATAGAAAATGGAGTCTTATATTCAACTATAAAGTGGATCTAAAATTACATATATTGAAATATCACACTGTACCCCCTAACTTTGTATAATTATTATGTGTGAATTAAAAATAATTTTAAAAATATTTCTTGTCTTGAAAAAAAGTATATAACCAAAGACATTGTATGAATTTTCATTTCCACTTTTATGATATTGTCAGAGATCCCCCCCAATGATAGTTTGGGTCTATAGCAGGATATATAAAATACAAAAATAAAAGGTAAACCAAAACAATGGAAGTAGGTTTACTTAAGAATCTTACATTGATGCTATTAATATAATCTTCTGTGGTACCTCTGCTTAAATGACAACTTTTTTTTCAGCTGTGGTATTTTGCATTAAATAACTCATCTTTAAAGTACTTATAAGTATGAATCCATTCATTATTTCATTCTTTTATTTCACCGCATTTACTTAGTGGCTAATAGAGTCCAGGAACCATTCAGGACAGTGATGAATCAATGAACAGATGAGACAAAAATTTAACATTCAAGGAACTTCTATTCTAGTCCACTCTGAGCCATATTTTTCTACCTATTCTATTTGAACAATTTATGTCTGTTCCATGTATTTCTGCACCTGTAGCTTGTCCATACTGGTCACTTTCTTGTAACCAAAGTCATTTCTCTGGGATTTTGAATAATTCTTGTGAAATATCAATAGGTTGATGAACCACTGTATGCAATGGTTCATCAAAGCCATCATGAGTTCTTGGAATAACTCCGGCTAACAATTTCAGTTGTTAGGAGTTTGTCATCTCTACATTTGTCTTCTCTTGCCTTCATCAAAGTAAAGCACATATTTAAAAGACTACTTTGTTTTTGATTTTTCAGAGCAGCTCTTTCAAAAAACATACAAGTGAATTTCTTTTAAAAAGTATTACCAACGACTGTGTTCAACGTAAATGTCCTTGACCCTGGCTCCCACTCCAAGACTGAATACTTTTACTTTCTATTTTCTATAACCCTCTACTGTTTGATGTTTCACAAGCAGGTATTATTTTTTCTATTCAAAGAAAGCAATAAAGATATTAAAATTTTGAATTAGCATCTAAGAGGATGTGTTAAGCAAATATATCCTCAAAAGAGATTTTCAATTATTACATATGGTTTATCTGAGCTATTTAGAGCAGTTCAGGAAATTTAATTATTTCTTATGTAGAATATAGATAGTAAGAAGAACTATTTCAACTGCCTCATCTTCTATATAATTAGGAATACCATGAAAGGTAGAAGTGTTCATCCTTCAGAATTTGAATAGAATGCTGAACTATTCCTACTCTTTAGCATTGAAATTATTCATTATCTTAATAAATTATTGCAAAAGTGGACTTTAAGAATAAAAGAAGGAATTTTTGAAGGAAATCATTCAAAATACAGTGAATACAGCTTAATATTGAATTGTAATTTTCAATGGTCCTTAATCAGATAAATAAGTCTGACCAAAACATGACTCCTAATTTTTTTTTGTTATTTTTCTATTCCAATTCCCATCCAAATTATGACTCTATTTGTGAAACATTTCTCATGCTTACCACAACAAGGTCCCTACTCCAGATTGCTAGGGATTGAGATGGGATGAGAATCATGGATATGATTTAATCATTCATGGGTCCATACCCTTGACTTCAAGTTTCCATCCTTTATTCTCTCTTGAGTCCTCCAGAAATGCTTGTGTGTCTCTTTATAATGCTTCTTCCACTGATAACCTTTTTTTGGTTGTTCCAGATAGCTCTATGAGACTATATATAAAATCTTTAAGAATATTTTTAAATCCCATCCCTAGAAAAGAGATTTTCACCTAATAGAATAAATATATTTGTTGAAAATAGCAATATTTTAATAACTCTTTAACACAAGAAATTAGGTAACAATAAAGCTATCAGAAAAAAAACGAAATGCTATTTAAGAAATGTTAATCTGGGATCTGATATGCTATGAATGGAATGAATAAAGTCTAAGAGCATGTTTCCAAATGCTTTCTTATTTGTTGTCCTGTTTATTTGGAGGTACTTAGAAAAGATTTTAAATGATTACAAAGTAAAGATAGACAGCTGTGGCAACCAGCTTCACTAATGGCTACAAGTGGTTCTTGCCTACCCTCCTTTATTGAATAGGGCTGACCTGTGAAACAAGCAGAAGAGTGAGAAATTATCACAGCACCTGCCTTTCTTTCTTGGATCATTTGCTCTGGGGACAGTCAACTGCCATGTCATGAGGAACCTCTAACAGCCCTATGGAGAGATCTATGTGGCAAAGAAAAGAGTCTCTCAACTGACAGCCAGTGCCATGAGCAGGCCCCCTTAGATATTATAAAATCCCCCAGTCACAGTCAAACCCACATATGACTGCAGCCCTTGCTAATATCCTGACCTTGAATCTCATGAGAGGTCCTGAGCCAGAGCCACCAAGCAAAGCCTCTCCCCAAACTCCTTACATAGAAGATGTGATATGATAAATGATTATTGTTTTATGCTCCTGGGTTTTGGAGTAATTTGTTATGCAGCAATAGATGACAAATATATATTTATGAAGAAATCACTATAACTTTGAAAACTTTTTCTAACTTTTATACCATCACATTATTGCCGTGGCCTGTTTGCAGAACAGGCGATGAACACAGAACAAAGAGACACAAAAGGAAGACACAGACACACACACAAAGACAGTTACATGACTCAAGTGCCCAGTGCACTGGTCAGTTTATTTTTATACTTTAAAAAATCAAAGTTAGTTCCTTATACATGACTACCGAGGCATTTCAGCAATGGCCATAAATTCCAGAACACGTAGCCTTAAGGACACAGATGTCCCCTGACTCCAGGTTTCCAGGTGGTTGCTCTAGGTGCCAGGCATAGATTACAGACCAAGATTAGCAAGGTTAGGCAAAGCAGCCACGGGGGGGGGGGCATTTTCCATCCCCAGTTCCTCTAGGCTGACTCCCGGAGGCTGTGTCTGGCTTAGGTCATTCCTCCCTGAGGAATCTTACCAGTCATTGACTAACCAGCCATCTTATGGGGCTAAGCAACAATCTTAGGAACAATGTGTTTATCATGTGGCCTCCAGACCCCCACTGCTGTGGGGCTGGGCAGCTCTTGCTTACTTGCAGAAACTCAGGTCCTTTGTTATGCCTCTAGGCAGCAACCTTGTTTGTTACAAGGGCCCTGTCAGGAACACATTACTTTCAAACACTCTGGGCAGAGTGTGTACATTACTCACTAAATTTAATTCTTAAACCAGGAAAGTATAATGTCAGTCCCCAACACATTACAGCATGAAAATATTTTCAAATGAGAAACAAAGATTTTCTGACAGAATATAACTACTTTATATGGGATTATAACCATGAAAACACTTCAGGGAAGGCATATTTAAATACAGCTTGCTTTTGATCATTTTTATTTTTAACAATGCTAGCAGTCAACATAACAAGTCTTATTAGTGCAGAATTATGGAAACTTGATCTTAGAAATAGTTTTACAGCTTTTGATTTTAAAATACCATGCATATTTAATTCAGGTGATGTTACATTAAAATGTACCTCTCAATTCTAATATTCCCAACTTAACATGATTAAATTTTAATAAATTATGTTCAAAGTTTAAAAGTATGCACCATGAATATATGCTTTTATTTGATCTGAAAACAAAGTGATATGTATTGCTAATTTTTGACTTTACTATACTTCATCTATTGTTTAAATCCATTTGTAAATGGTGACTAAGATGCACAGCATTCAAAGGTAAGAATTAATATTGTCCTAAATTAGGATAATAGGCTGATGTAGTTCATTTCTCTCTCAGCCTTTGTACTGGAAAAGAAATGCAAAGAAAAATAATAATTCACCTTTTTTTCAGATAATTATGCTCTATCATTTCTCCTTATTTATTTATTCAAATATACTGTTACAGTATTTTCTTCCAATATGCAACTACATGAAATATTTAGTTTATATTCTTCCCAAAGAATTTAATATATCCCTCATAAAAAACTGTATTTTATAACTTTTCTGAATAGATGCATTTTTAAAAATTTTGAGCCATTGTATTTCTAGGTGGTAACTGAAGTGAAATGTTATTCTCATCAAATCAAAAAGAAAGGCAAACTATGAAGCCTGACTTATTTAACCTATTTAACCTATTTTTCAGGATTAGAATTTAAAGGTCTCATTTGAAAGCTCATCTCTCAAGAAGTACTTTTATTAAGTGCTGTAGTTTCTTAGGTTGTTAGGAAAAGATTAAATGTATCCCAGGGGAATTGTTTGTAAGTCACCCTGATTACTAGCCAATAAAAGGAAGGGAGAATAATTGCATTGTTCTCATCTAACTCCCTCAATATTGAAAAACAATCTGAATCTTCTTTTGGTAGAAAAGATGTGCTGAATATACTCAGTTATCCTGCAATAAAAAATAACAGAGCATCTTTGACATTCAAGCATTTCTCCATATTTTCCCTATGAAAAAAATTTTTAATGTATTTATTTTTTGACCACACTAAGGTTTAAACCAAACAGACTTGGTTTAGCTCTTACCAACTCTTTTGGACACATTTCTTAATCATTCAGCCTCAGTTTCCTTATCTACATATTTTTAGGAAATATGACTGAGATTATTTTATCTTGTGAAAAAAAGTCAAAACCACGTAGGAAATATTTTGGAATAAAATGCATTTCTCTGAGTAAATGAAGTGAGGATGACTGAACTGGGCAATAACACATGGCCTTTGATGGTACCAATGTCTTATTTCTAGGGACATTTACCCCATACATAAAATAAAGCAAGTTAGCATTGATAATCATACTCTTGTTTCTCTGATCTTGGGATAAATTGATTTTTCCTTTGGGGAGGGACAGAGCAGCCTGTCTTCTGATGGTGGGACAGGATATATTTGCAGGGCTGAGATCTGCTAACCAGGAGTGGCTGCAATGTATCACAGATTTCGCTAGGACTTTCATTAAAGTCCTAAGGAGGCTCCCTGTAAAATAAAAATGGAAGATAGGGCCTCATAACAGCAAATCATAGTTTAAATAAGGTCCTTGAATCTGTTGCCAGCTCAGATATTGGAAAGAAAAATATCCAGTCTATGAATGTTCTGCCTTGCATCCTGAACCATGGAAAAGGCAAAGTTTGGAGGCTGGTTCTTTTATTGTCCATTGAATATTATGAATCCTCCTCTTGTACCTGTCTGACCCTAAATGCTCAATGCTGTGGCCCATATGTGTAATGTCCCTACATATCTCAGAAGTTCATGGAGCACTGAAGTGTTCCAGGTTGTGGTGATGGCCAAGTAAAGCATGACTGAACATAGACAAAATACTCAGTGCAGTAGCTGCCATGGTAGGCATCCAGCAAACCATGCATATTCCCTTCTCTAACATTTGCATTCATTTGTTCAACAAGATTTGCTTCCAAGAAGATTCCTTAATTAAAATATTTTTCCTGTTTCTCTTAAAAACGGTTACCTTATGAAGAATTTGCATCTCAGTATGTTGAATGAACTTGTAGGTGATGAAAATCATGCTCAGATTTGAGATCAATATGCTTTTTAAATATTACTAAAAAGACATCTGCTTCTCAGTTTGAGGCAGAATGACTCTGGCTGGCTCTCATTAGCCATGTATGAGTTTGTGTCAGTAGTCCTTGGGTGTGGCATGTGGGTCACCAAGCTGCTCGGTGTCAGGAGGGCACAATCCAGACAGAGTGTCCAAAATGCGCAACATTGTTAGTGTTGTTTCTGGAGTAGTTTTCTCCAGGACATCTAATCAGGTAGAAAATTGTGACATCTCATATTAACCTAGTTAGGGATTAAACATAGAGAAGTGGGGAAATGAAAAGCATCTTCTCCACAGATCTATGCATAGGTATCAGAACTCTAGTTTATGATCATGGTTAGGTGCCAGGTTACAGAAAGCTGTCAGAGAAGAGTGGTGTACAAGAGTTCCGATGGATAAGCCTCGCATTTGCTCACCTCAGTGTAGGTAGGCAGTGGAGCTCACCACTCCACCCACTATCCCCTTCCTCGGCACAACTGCACTAATGATGTTACCATAGAGGACTCCCTCTGCCCTGGGAAAAATTAATATTAAAAGTATTCATGGGAACCATGATTTGGTGTGTTTGGGAAATAATATCATTTTTATCTTCACTTTTTTAAAAAAGTGAAAAATATGTGAAAATATTCTTCATGAAAAATATGTGACTATAAACATTTGAGTGCAGGTGTTTTTTTCATAAAGTGACTTTTGTTTTTTTGGGTAGATGCCCAGTAATGGGATTGCTGGGTCAAATGGTAGATCCACTTGTATCGCTTTAAGGTATCTCCATATTGCTTTCCATAGAGGTTGAACTAGTTTGCAGTCCCACCAGCAGTGTAGGAGTGTTCCTATCTCTCCACATCCAAGCCAACATCTATTGTTTGGAGACCTTTTGATAAAGGCCATTCTTACTGGAAATAAGTGATATCTCATTGTAGTTTTGATTTGTATTTCCCTGATGATTAGAGATGTTGAGCATTTTTTTCATATGTTTGTTAGCCATTATTCTGGCTTCTTTAGAAAAGTTTCTGTTCATGTCCTTTGCCCACTTGTTGATAGGGTTGTTTGATTTTTTCTTGCTGATTTTCGTGAGTTCTAAGTAGATTCTAGTTATCAGCCCCTTATCAGATGTGTAGGATGCGAAAAATTTCTCCCATTCTGTCGATTGTCTGTTTACTTTCATGATTATTTCTTTGGCTGTGCAGAAGAATAAAATTTGGTATATGTATACCATGGAGTACTATTCAGCTCTAAGAAACAACAGTGATATAGCACATCTTGTATTTTCTTGGATAGAGCTGGAACCCATACTATTAAGTGAAGTATCCCAAGAATGGAAAAACAAGCACCACCTATACTCACCAGCAAATTGGTATTAATTGAGCAGCACCTAAGTGGACACATAGGAACTACATTAATTGGGTAATGGGCAGGTGGCAGGGGTAGGGGGACGGGTATATACATACATAATGAGTGAGACGTGCACCGTCTGATGGATGGTCACGCTTGAGGCTCAGACTTGTGGGGGGAGGGGGAGCAAGTGCATTATTTGAAACCTTAAAATTTGTACCCCCGTAATATGCTGAAATTAAAAAAATATAATAATAATAAAAAAAGTGACTGCTTATTTTCAGGAGTGAAGACCTCAAAGATTGATTTAAATTCCCTTTTGGTTTTGCTTTTACTGAAATATTTGTTCTTAATTTTAGTGAGGGATTAAAACCAAATGTGTTTTCAGATTTTTATTTTGTTTTATCTGAAACAGCTTAAGTTTTTCATCATTCCCAAATAGTTAAAGATTAAATGGGGTGAGTTGGATATAAGAACTAAATACAATATCATAAGGGCTTAGATAGAAAAATGTTTATTTGGATAAAATCTTCACTTTCTGAAGTGAAGATTCTGAAGAAATCTACAAATTTTTGCTCAAAGATTCAGATATTTGAAGTTTCCTCTCCACTATCTTCTATTAACTTTTGGATTTCTCAAAGGACAAGGTATGATCTAAATTCATTTTGCGATTTTTAATATTTAAAGTTTACTACTAATATTTAGCAAGACAATGAAAGGTGTATTTGTCTGTCCTCTTGAATCTGCAGGAAAAGAAATTCAACCCACGTGTGGCAAAAATATTGTGTTATTGATCCTAATATATTTTGGATTTTTATAAGACTCTGCATCTATTTACTCATTATATAAAAACAATGTATGAAACTTAGTACTACTAGATCACAGAGATTCAATGTATTCCAAGTATCATGTATCTAAGAAGTAGGACACACTTTAAGCAAATTACCTACATTTGGGCAATTAAAAGCATTTACCAATAAAAACCTGAAATACAATTTGAAGGGCCAGGGAATCTCCCTTCAAGAAGTGATTTTAAAAGAGTTTTAAAGGATGAGTAGGAATTACACATGTTAGAATAAGAAAGGAAGAAAAAAAAAATAAAGGTTTAAAACAGCCACTGTTCTCTAGTATTTAATTAGAGGGGAGAAGATGAGGAAGGAATGAAAATTAGAAGAGGCTACAGAAATAAAAAAGAGAACAAAAAGAGAATTGAAAAACAAACTGGAATTCTAAGTAATAAGGAAATCAAGGAAATAGAGTATAAATGAAAGAGGCCTTGGTGGAAAATGCCCATTGTTGAGAGAGAGATAAAATAGGATAGATACCCACAAAAGATCACTCTATTTGGTGGCCCGGACATTATTTGAGAACTTGGCACCACCATCTTATCATTGATTGAGAAGTAAGAAGTAAGGCAATGAAGACGAATTTATATAACTCTTAAGAAGTTTACTATGAGTAGATTAGAAAAAAGCAGAGATTGAAAAAGCACAGAGGTATGTTTTTGTTTTGTTTCACTTGGTATTGTTTTAAGAATGTGATACTATTGCTATCTTCACATATAACACAATGGGAACCACAATAAAGAAAATAATTTGAACACGTTAGTAAGAGTGAAAATGCATTGAAAGTGAGTTTTTTATTCTTTCTAATTAACAATTTAATTATATACAAAACACTGACAATATGAAACTTAAGCAGAATTATGAGATGAGTATGATTACATCTCAACATTTGAATGTGACATAAAATCTAAATTGTTTTCAATAGCAGTTAAATCTTCAAATCTAACTCCATTATTCAAATTGACTTTAATGGTTCACAGCATATGCCCGATTATTTTCTCTGCTTTTAGCCAGAGCATATATAAGGATATTAAAAAAAAAATCAATCAGATATTCATTCTCCTTAAGGGGGTAGGCTTTGTCTAGCCTATAATTGTGTCAGATTTGATAGGTTAACAACCTCTGCTTTAGCTTAAATATAAATGCTGGATTTGGGTGTTGGAAAAAACAACAACTTTCTGACCTACCCTGTAACAGACTAGAACTTTTTAGACTGCTGACTCAACACACATGTGAACTAAAAACCAGTAACAGTTCGAAAACACACTCAGTCTTTTGGATGAAAAGTATGCCAACTTTGTTCCTGTCAGTAACCACTTGTGTTAAATTAAGAGTAATTGAAATAAGTTGGGAAGTCCATTTTATCACTGTGACATACAATTGCCAAATTTCTCAAATTTAAATATTCTCTGTGTTAGAGTAAATGGCTGTTTTCCATTAATTACTAAGTGCTTACCATTTCATCACACACTTAGTAACCACTGTCTTAGCAATTAAGATAATTTCATGGTGGCATTGGTATAGTCCACCCGATGTGCTATTTTCCATGATCATGATTTATTCTTCTAGAATTCTGTTTACGTAATCATATATTGTAACTATAAAATAAAGTTGGCAGAGTTGATTTCTAGTAGTAAAATTGTTTGAATTGATTCAAATGGGAATTCTTTGTATAATAAAGGGGAAAATTAATAGCAGATATTAAAAATGGATAATTTAATAATAATATTAGAAAGACTAGGAAGCCGAAGTTAATAAAAATAAAGTAAGAGTGGGTGCAGTGGCTCACACCTGTGATCCTAGCACTCTGGGAAGCCAAGGTGGAGGATCGCTTGAGCTCAGGAGTTCAAGACCAGCCTGAGCAACAGCAAGACCCTGTCTCTACTAAAAATAGAAAAATTAACTGAGCATCGTGGCTCGCACCTGTAGTCCCAGCTACTTGGGAGGCTGAAGCAGGAGGATCGCTTGAGCCCAGGAGTTTGAGGTTGATGTGAGCGAGGCTGATGCCATGGCACTCTAACCTAGGCAACAGAGTGAGACTCTGTCTCCAAATAAATAAGTAAATAAATAAAAATAAAAATAAAGTAAGATTCCTACTTCATTTTTGACATCAGAGTCATTTCTAAATAGATCAAAACGTTTAAAGCTAAAAATAAATCTAGTTTTCCAGTTTCAGCTCTAATATGTAAAGAGCTGGGAAGCTGCTATTCTCATCCTTACGACAAAAAAACTGGGACAAAAAGAAAATTAACAACATTTGTAGGACTCATCAGATAAGAGGTCCCCAGGCAAACCAATACCTCAAGCACATCCAGAGAGATACAGAAACCTAGATCTGGTTACCTGGAGCAGAAGCTTCTAGTGCTGTAACCTGGTGGAATCACATAAATAGTAATTTTAATCAATTGTTGGAGATGAAGTATGAACTTGACTGAAAGAAAGGAACTCATTGGCCATGAACTTAGGGGATCCGCCCACATTTGTTGATTTTACCTGCAGGTACCCCACCAGATTCTCACAATGAAGATCTGAGAACATCTCTTCCTGGCTCTGACTGGGTGAGGAAAAGAGTAATCATTTTGAAAGAAACCAAGAGCATTCTCCATGACAAAAGCCGATTATCAAAAGGGTGTGGTGCAAGCGAGGTTGGAGAAAGAACTTTGCCTTCTATTCCAACTTCTCCATCCTTTTTGTCTCACTTCTGGGGAAAAAAAGAACTTACGGTCATTACAAGTATCCAACGGAGGGGTGTGGGGTGAGGAGGTGGGAAGGGAGGGCACCTCAGCTCTAGGATCCCTCACATATACCAAAATCCCTGGAAGCTCAAATCCCTTATATAAAATGGCATAATATTTGCATATAACCTATGCATACCCTCCTTTATACTTTAAATCATCTCTAGATTACTTATAATACCTAATGCAATATAAATGCTATGGAAATACTTGTTAGACTGTATTGCTTTTATTTGTATTATTTTTATTGTTGTTTTTTATTTTTTTTCTTTAAATATTTTTGATTTGTGGTTGGTTGAATCTGTGGATGCAGAACCAGTAGATATGGAGGGCCAACTGTATAGGGGGACTTCAAAAAGTTAGTGGAAAAAAGGAATTAAAAATAAAAAAAATAAACTTTATCCTTCAACATAAACTTTATCAAGTTTTAGACACTTTTGGAAGCAATGATACCAGCCATTTAGTCCATCCCTAAAGAATTAATGGTCCTGGGAATTTACCCATGTCAGTGCAATTATTTTTACATTATTAATGAAGAAAAATGTTGGCCCTTTAAAGAATTTTTAGGATTAGGGGGAAAAAAGAAGACAAAAAGAGCCAAATCAGGACTGTAATGTGGATGCCTAATGATTCTCATCTAAACAATTGCAAAATTGCCCTTGTTTGATAATAGGATTGAGCAGTAACATTACCACCATGGAGAATGACTCTCTGGAGAAGATTCTGTGGGTGTTTTTCTGCTAAAGCTTTGGCTAATTTTCTCAAAACACTCTCATAATAAGTAGATGTTATCTTTTTTTGGCCATCCATAAAGTCAACAAGCAAAATGCCTTGAGCATCTCCAAAGCTGTTGCCATGTCCTTTGCTCTTGACCAGTCAGCTTTTGCTTTGATTAGACTGCTTCCAATTCTTGGTAGCCATGGTTTTGATTGTGTTTTGTCTTCAGGATCATACAGATAAAGCCCTGCTATGTCTCCTGTAACAATTCTTCAAGGAAATGCTACAGAATCTTGATTTCAAGTTTTTAAAATTTCCATTAAAAGTTCTGCTCTTCTTGTCTATAGCTAATATGGGCATAATAATTTTGGTGCCAATTTAGTGGAAAGTTTGCTCAACTTTAATTTTTCAATCAGTATTGTGTAAGCTGAGCAAATTGAGATATCTATGGTGTTGGCTATTGTTTGTGCTATTACTCATATTAATCATTGGTCCTCTTCAATTAGAACACAAGCTAGTTACATTTTTCTCACAAATTGGTGTGGGTGGTCTGCCACTTTGGGCTTCATCTTCAACATTGTCTCATCCCTTCTCAAAACAAGTTATCCATTTGTAAACAGATGATTTGTTTCGGGTACTATCCCCATAAAGTTTTCTTAATGCATCAGTGATTTCACCATTCCATCACCTAAGCTTCGCCATAAATTTGCTGTTTGTTCTTCCTTTAATTTTAGCAACATTCATGTTGCTCTGAGAGAAGCACTTTCAAACTGTCTTTTTTTTTTTTTTGGAAGACAGGAACAATGTTTTCATTTCTGACTCTAATACAAAGCTCTGCATATTATGTTCAATAAATTCCTGTTAAAGTAATAAACCGGATGAATAAAATACAAGAATGTTTTCAGATTTTATTTTTGCTATCTTTCTATCTTTTAGCCAAACAGATTTCTGAAAGCATTAAAAAAGAGTTATTAGGTTGGTGCAAAATTAATTGTGGTTTTAGCATTGGAATACATTCTTAAATGGTGGTTATGCTATGCATCGTTTTAATGTACATTTCTTGCTTTATGCTTTTTTTTGCTAATGACTTATTACTTGCTGTTTATTTTATATTTAATTTGGGCTATGAAAATGATGTTAGACAAAAAGAAAATTTGAGTGATTCTCTTATTTGAGTTCAAAATGGGTCTTAACGGAGACAAAAATGCATTTGACCCAGGAACCGCTAATGAAGGTATAATGCAGTGATGGTTCAAGAAGTTTTGCAGAGAAGAGAACCTTGAAATTGAGGAATGCAATGGCCAGCCATCAGAAATTGACAATGACCAATTGAGAGCAATCTTCAAAACTTATCCTCTTACAACTACATGAGAAGTTGCCTAAGAACTCAAGGTTGACCATTCTACCATCATTGCATTTGAAGCAATTTGGAAAGGTGAAAAAGCTTGACAAGTGAGTGTCTTATGAACTGACCAAAAATCAAAGAAATAATCATTTTGAAGTGTCATCTTATCTTCTTGTATGCAACAACAAACTGTTTCTCTATCTGATTGTGACTTGTGATGACAAATAGATTTTACGTGACAACCAGCAATGACCAGCTCAGTGATTGGACAAAGAAGCAGTTCCAAAGCACTTCCCAAAGCCAAACTTGCATCAAAAAAAGGTGATTGTCACTGTTTGGTGGTCTGCCGCCAGTCTGATCCACTACAGCTTTCAGAATCCTAGTGAAACCATTACATCTGAGAAGTATGGTCAGCAAATCTATGAGATGCACCGAAAACTGCAATGCCTGCAGCTGGCATTGGTCAACAGAAAGGGCCTAGTTCTTCTCCACAACAACACCCAATCACAAGTCACACGACCAACACTTCAAAAGTTGAACAAATTGGGCTTTGAAGTTTTCCCCCACCCGCCATATTCACCTGACCTCTCACCAATCAACTGCCACTTCTTCAAGTATCTCAACAACGTTTTGCAAGGAAAACACTTCCACAAAAAGCAGGATACAGAAAATGCTTTCCAAGTGTTCATTGAATCCTGAGCACGCATTTTTATGCTGCAGGAATAAACAAACTTATTTCTCATTGGCAAAAATGTGTCGATTATAATGGCTCCTGTTTTGATTAATAAAGATGTGTTTTAGCCTGGTTAAACTGATTTAAAATACATGGTACAAAACCACAATTACTTTTGCAGCAACCATAGATTGTTGAGTACAATTCCATTTTTTATGTGTTGGTTTTTTGTTTGTTTGCTTTATTTTTTATGTTGAGAAAGTTGGATAGCCACATGCAGAAGAATGAAAGAGGACCCCTATCTTTCACCACTTCACAAAAATTAATTCAAGATAGATAAAACACTTAAATGTAAGGCATGAAACCATAAGAATTCTAGAAAAAGATGTAGGGTCTAGATGTTGGGTCTAGACAAAGAATTTATGACAAGACCCTAATAGCAATTACAGAAACCAAAAAAATAAATAAATGTGACATGACTGGATTAAAAATCTTCTGCACAGCTTAGGAAATAATAGACACAGTGAATAGACAACAAAGTGATGTCTTAATGTTTTTAGTGCTGCAAACTAGATCCTGGTTGAGCATGTTATAACAAGTTGGTATGAGTTTATTTTCATGAAAAAAATTGTAAAATTCATGAAGTTTTTTTCATAATGTATATTTTCCATGAAGTTTTTGAAGACCCCTTATGTATTCAACAGGGAAAAGGGCTTCATGAAAACTGAAAATAGCAGAAAATGCTGCAGTCAAGAAATGCAGTAGAGGGAAAGGAAGAAAAGCTATATGATTAGAAGAGGGAAAAAAAATCACATGTGAAGCTACAGTGCTGAGACACAAGTCCAGTACACAGCTGAGACTGATTTATAGAATGCTCCCTTTTTCCTATTCTATACCACACCAACAAGACTCCAATCTAATAACATTGAATTACAGTTGGAAGAGCAGCAAGATGTAGACCCTCTGAGAAAGAGTACTTAGATAAGCTCAAAATCAAGAGCAGAGACAAAAACTAAAGCTCTAGCAAAATTTGAAGCCTCCAAAACTTACAGCTACAGCACATTAAATATCTGCAGGCTCCTAGAAGATTAACATAGTACTCACGATAAAGGCCTATTTACTAAGTTTCTGTTACTTGACACAGCATGTCTGGCTTTCAAACAACGAAACTACAGGGCTTGACAAAAAGCAAGAAAAAACACACTGTGAGGAGACAAAGCACGCATCCAAAACAGACTCAGATATTACACAGAATTTGTATTTATTTGACATAGAATTTAAAAGAACTCTGAATAACATGCTAAGAGATCTAATTGGAAAGAAAGATAACATGAAAGGACCAATGAGTCATGAAAGCAGAGAGATGCAAATTATAAGAATCAAAAAGAAATCTTAGAAACAAAAATAAAGATAGTAAAGAAATGAAGTATACTCTTGATTGGCTCATCAGTAAATTTGATACAACCAAAGAGAGATTCAGTGAACTTGAACATAGGTCAATACAAATTTCCAAAACAGAAAGGTGAAGAGAGACTGAAAATTAAAAAAAACTAAGACATTAACTCCACCAAATTTAAAACTATAACAGCATGTCCAAGAATTGTGGAGTAGTATCAAAAGATGTAACATACGTGTCTCTGGAATACTAAAAGAAGAATAATGCATGAACATCGCAGAAAAAATATCTAACTGACAATGGCAGATGACTTTTTAAAATTAATTAGACACCAAACCACAGATCTAGGAACCTTGGAAAAAGCAAGTAGAATAAATACAAAGACACACTAAATCATCATATTCTCCCTTCAGGAAATCAAAGAAAAAGACAAAATCTTGAAGGAAGCCAGTGGTTTCTCCTGGCTTTGATGACTAATGAGGTTGAGTATCTTTTCATGTGCTTTTTGGTTACTTAATATCTTTCTTGTAGAAATGAAAATTCAGATCCTTTTCTATCTTTAAATTGGGTTCTTTTAAATTATAGAGTTGTAAGAGTTCTTTATATATTCTGGATACATGATTTGCAAGTATTTATTCCCAATCTCTAGGTTGTGTTTTTACTTTCATGATAGTGTTCTTTGAAGCACAAAGATTTTTTAAAACATTTTTATGGAGTCCAATGTATCTACTTTTTCTTTTGTTGCTCATGTGTTTGATTCCATATCTAAGAATCCATTTCCAAATCCAAGAACGTGCCTATTTATCCCTAGGTTTCTTCTAATAATTTTATAGTTTTAGTTTTTACATTTAGATCTTTGATCTATTTTGAATTTTCATATATGATATAATGTAAGCAACCATCTTTATTCTTTTGCATTTGAATGTATAAAAGAGCATGCCATCTGTGAATAAAGATAGTTTTACTTTATTTTTAATCTGGATGAGTTTTATTTTTTTTCTTATCTAATTTCCCTGGCTAAAAGCTTCCATATAATGTGTAATAGAAAAGGTGAGAGTGGACATCCTTGTCTTGTTTTTGATTTTATAGGAAAATTATCAGTCTTTCATAATTAAATATGATGTTAGCTGTTTTGGTTTTTTTTTTGGTGGATGTCTTTCAATCAAGTTTAGGTTCTTACATTCCCAGTTTTCTCAGAATTTTTTTTAAAGGGTGTTGGATTTTGTCAAATGCCTTTTCTACATCTATTGAAATGATCTTGTTTCGTGTTTTATTCTCTTAATATGATGCATTACATTAGTTATTTTTGGAGGCTAATCCAATTTTCACTCCTGGGATAAATTACAGTTGTTCATAATACATAATTCTTTTTATATTTTGCTTGGTTCAATTTGGTCATATTTTATTGAGGATTTTTGAATTTAAATGTGTAATAAATATTTGTAGTTTTCTTTTCTTGTGATGTTTTGTCAGGTTTTAACATCAGGGTAATACTAGTCTCATAAAATGACTCGAGATGTGTATCTCTTATTTTTGGAAAAGTCTGTGAAGAATCGATATCAATTTCTGGAAGAATTAGTGCTACCAGTTTTTCTTTTCTTTGAACAATTTGAATTTATTATTGCTCTCCCTTTTGGCTTCCATTGTTTCTTCTTGGGAGTCAGTTGTTAATTTTATTGGGGTTCCTTTGTAAGTAACTAACCATTTCTCTTGATGCTTTCAAGATTTTCTCTTGTCTTTTACATCTTTACTATGATGTTTCTGTTTGTGAATTTGTTTGTGTTTATCTTATCTAGAATTCATTGAACTTCCTGGAAGTGTAGATTTTGCAGTAAATTTCAGTAATTATTTTTTTTTAGTATTTTTTCTCTGTCATCTCATTCTGATACCACAATTACATGTATGTTCATATGCTTAATAATGTCTCCCATTTCTCTGAGCCCCTGCTCATTTTTTTTTCATTTCTTTTTCTCACCCTTTTTTTGGTTATATAATCACTATCAATTTATCTTCAAGTTCACTAATTCTTTCTTCTGCCAGTTTAAATATACCTTTGAATTGCTCTCATAAAATCTGATTTAAATTATTATACTTTTCAACTCCACAATTTTCATTTGGGTATTTTGCATAATTTCTACCTCTGGATGGATATATACTCTTTTCGAGGTGATATTGTCATCATAACTTCCTATGCTTCTTTAATCATGCTTTCCTTTCATTCTTTGAACCCATTTATCACAACTACATTAAAGGCTTTGGGTGTTAAACCTGACATCAGGTTGCTCACTTAGGCAATTTCTGGTCTATCAACAATTCTTTCTTATTTTTTCTTTTTTTGGCATCTTTCAAATTTCTGCATAAACTATACATTTTATATTATATACTGTAGCAACTCTGGATACTGCCATCCCACCCCTGGATTTGTAATGGCTACATGCTTGTTTATTTGTTTACAAACTGGCTGGATTGTATTATTTCTATTCAATCTATTTCATTACCTACAAGGTTAAATCTCTTGTGTTGCTCCTGAAGAGGCAAGCCTTGTTTACTCCCCAGTGACCCTGGAATGACAGTTGTTTGGCATGGTTCTCTTTGAATGCCTCTTTTCTCTAACCACACCAAACTCTTAAATTCTACCAATTGCAGATTGCTCTACTGTTACCAACAATGTCCTGAGGCATACCTTGCTTAGATGACTAAAACAATTTTAGGCTCCTTAGAATGAATACTTCAGAGGTTCCCCTTTGAGATTTATTTTGACCCCAGTCTCTTCCTTGCTGTCTCTTTCTCAGGGTCTGTCAAGCAAACTAAGCCTGCAGGTTAGCCTATTTCTGCAACAACTCTACCAATCTCCTCCCCAGTGTCTTTAACTATAACCTCCAGTGTTTTTGAGAAGGGCCTCAGGCTTCAACTTCTCCATACTCCCTTGCAAATAAAATAAGTATTGAGAAGATTAGGAACAGACCTGTTTTATAGCCTTCTGTTGCCCCCAGCCATAATCTCTGAGCAGTGGCTCTGGACCTGGGGTTGGAGGCATGGTGCATTTCTAACTAAGTGACATCACTGCTGTAGGGCAGGAGTGCTCACTGAAGCAGGAAAGGCAGTAAGTCTCATGTTTTCTACCCTTGCTGGTGCTGGTATGAAATTGTTGCCTCACAGGCAGGAATAAGTGCAATTAACAGGATTCTCAGCACCACCATGCCCAAGGTAGAGTCTCTGTCTCACAGGTGGGGGCTGGGTGGAAAAAGAGGGCTCTCACCAGTCAAATGCACTCACCTGGAACTTACACTCAGAATAGGTTCCTAGAGTGCAGGATGAGAAATGTTGACATTCTGCACATCCCAGGAAGTTGGCCCTCCACATGGGCACTGCCAGGGAAGGGAGCTCTGTGTTCTTGGCTGCAGTAGTCTGGAGTGAGATTTCCAACATGCTGAGTTAGGAGGGGGAAGACATTAAGCACATACAGGTTCAAATACCACAAATTCTCATTGTTCTTACTGAACATTAGTAGAATTTCTTGAGTAAATGTTTCTTCATTTGCTATAAGTCCATGAGACCCTTCCAGAGATTGTTGGTGTTCGTTTGTTTTTTATAATTTTCTTCAGCATCACTAAGGAATGGGTCCACAGAGCTCCTTCTGCTGTTATGGTGATGTATAATAGTGCAAAGGAATTCTTACAGTTTCTTTAATAGAACATACTATAGAAAATGTAAATTTAATTGGTTGGATTTCAATCCAATTCAAGAAATTATAATATAGAATTAACTAGAAAGAAGGTAAAATTAGGAAGCAAAATGGTTCAAAATAATTCTTCTATTTGGAGCTCATGCATTTAATCAAATACCTTCATTTATTTTATAGGAAGGAAACAAGCAGATAATGAATTAAAATTGCCTGTGATCAACTGTAATAGATTTTACAAAATTTATGCACTTAACTTATAATCAAGTTCTTCAGGTCTTCATTCAGAGTCAAATGATTAAAACGTATTTTATATATTGCTATAGAAGAAAGTGATACATATGATGTGTCTTCTAGAGACTTTGCAAACAATTAACTAAAACATTTTGATGCTTTGCTGAGGTTAAATTTCAGCTCTACAGAAAATTGAGATAACTAGAGCATGATATTCCCTTAATATTCCAGCAAGGTAGAACTTAACTCAGTTATCCATACATCTTTATTGTCAATCCAGTATTTCTAAAGTGGACATTTTGAAGAACAGATTTAACAATCATATATATATATAGTAATGAAAATTTTGTTTGTAAGTCTTATTTAGAAAACTAAACAGAATGAAACATTTAGCACTTTCCCTATTATTTACTGTATCAACATATGAAAATGGTTAAAGTCCATTTCTCTTCAAAAAAATGAATGGATTAATAGAGTTGTAGAAACTTAGAAAGATGGATATATGAAACTGAATTAACACTTGAATTATATTGTGATCACATACATATTCAGTTCAGTACTTTGGCAAGCTTTTAGAGCTAACAAAGTATGCCAAGCACCAAGCACTGAAACTGGTATCACGAAGTCCATGCAGTTTATTGGAGGCCCCTTCGCCTCTCTGAGTTTACTTACTCTTATTTTAGACATAATTATAGGGAGGGAAGCAATGTGGTTTCTCAGTGCACAGCAGATTAGAAAGCAAATCAGGGGACACTTTCAGGAAGCAGACACACAGGCAGCAGCAAAGAAAAGTGACAGTTGATTTAAGGGAAGATATAGAAACCAATAAAAATTGGTATCACTCAAAAAAGCATAAAAATTTTGGATCACACAGAAAAGATACTTATGATATTACACACCTCAAAGTCCCGGAGGATAAGCTTCTGTTTTATTACAGTTGTAAAAACTAATGTTCTTCATGATGACCAAGAAAAGTTAAATTATAATCAGTAGTGCTTAGGAAAATTAGGAAATATATTTCAGAATTTTTTTTTTTGCCAACCAAGTTAAAGTAAGTTAGATGATCAAATGGTTTTGCCTAGGTTGCCTAAAAATTTCACACATATGAATTAATTGCCCATCAATGATAACAATTAAGTGAATTATTATGATATTTTTGAGTATTGTTTCCATTCTTCTCTTTCAAAACTATTACAGTTTTCTTCTTGAAAGCAGGAGTGAATTACATATTGCGGGTTTAAAAATAGAACTGGAAAGTAAATTAATCGTTATGCTTTAAAATGTAAGTTGTTAAATAAGGGGCGTTTTGTTTCCTCCAGTGAAAACCTTGCTTGCTTGGTGTCACTATTTCCTTACAGAGAAGCCTAAGATTTGAAAAACCCTGCTCATAAGCACATAATGAATTGACACATATCTTCCAACCAGATTTTTAATACCGCTTTCTTAATTACTGATTTGCATATTTGTTGTAATTTAATTGGCAATGAATTATAAATAGTGGTGTATCACTTAATCCAGCAACCTTTGATTTTATGAAATTAGCCTTAGATGAACAGTAAGAAATCACCACAGAATAGAAGAAAGCATAAAATAAAAAGTCCAGAAAAACAAAGAAACAGAAGAAAGAACTAATAGATAACAGCAATAATGTCAGACATGGAAGAAAACTATAAAACTGAGAGTTAAGAGAAAATGTTGTATCAAATGTGAGAAAAAAATAGAAAAGAAAGAAAATTAGAAATATATTACACATACATACTGAATTTAAAAGTTTAGTATTAAGTTTGAAAGCGCACATGAAGAACATTTTGCACAAAGTGAAAAAGGATGAGAAAAGAGAGAGTGTGAGGAGAAGAAAATAGAGTTACAAAATCAATCCAGGAAAACTAGAAAGAGAGGAAAATAAAGAGATGAGAAGATACATTTGTATCAGTTGAGGAAATTATGGACTTGTTATTAGATGATAGCAATGAGTCATTTTTATTAATATTAATTGTAATACTGACATCATTGTTATGAAAGCATTCCTTTTTGTTAGCAATGAATATCAAAATATTTATAAATGAAATAAAAAATATCTCTTATGCTTTAAAAAATTTCAGAAAAGGAAGAAATGAGAGACGAATTGAGACTGGCAAAATGTTGCCAACTATTTAAGTTGAGTGACAAGCATGAGGAGGTTTATTATATGTTCTTTTCAGTTTCATGTATATGTAACAAATGTGTTCAACAGAATGTAAGTGTATAGACAACACATGAAAATATATAGAAATAACATGTTTTTTTCTAGCTTGAAATAGCTTGCCATATTCCCAGTAAAACAAGTAAGAAAAGCCCTCCACTAAGTCATTTCATTTAAAAATGTTATATTAAAGATTAAGAGAGGAATGGAGCAGCAAAATAAAGAAAGGAAGGGTGAAGGGAACAGGGGAGGGAGGGAGGGAGGGAGGGAGAGAGGAATAGGAGTAAAGAAATGGAAAAAGGGGACAGCACTACGGAAGCCAGTTAAGGACATGCAGGATGATGAAGTAGACACACGTCACCACATATTTGCAGACATGTAGAGAACATTATCAATGAGCAACTAAAACCATTCAAACATAAATTTCCAAAATTACTAGGATAGAGAACATAATATACTTCTTTTTATATGTGAGTGAGAAATAAATATTTGAATTCAACAGAGCCAGCTGTGGGCCCTACGCTGGTTAAAAAAGAGGCAGAAGCTGAGCAGAAAACAGGTCAACACACTTTGGGGTAACTAAGCCATGGAGTAGTGGTGAAGAGATTTAAATAAGTCACCTGGATAGGGCGCGGTGGCTCACGCCTGTAATACTAGCACTCCAAGAGGCCGAGGCGGGAGGATCGCTAGAGGTCAGGAGTTCGAAACCAGCCTGAGCAAGAGCGAGACCCCCGTCTCTATGAAAAATAGAAACAAATTAATTGGTCAACTAAAAATATATAGAAAAAATTAGCCGGGCATGGTGGCGCATGCCTGTAGTCCCAGCTACTCAGGGGGCTGAGGCAGGAGGATCGCTTGAGCCCAGGAGATTGAGGTTGCTGTGAGCTAGGCTGACACCAAGGCACTCTAGCCCAGGGAACAGAGTGAGACTCTGTCTCAAAAAAAAAAAAAAAAAAAAGTTGCCCAGACAAAGGGCTCTACCCTGAAGGTGGGATTACTGGGGTTACTGAGGGCTGAATTGAGACTTGATAGCTAAGAGCACTGCCAACAGGGTGACTGAGGGGAAGAATGGGAGAGGCAATCTTGGGAAAACAGGGCCTCTAGCAAAGGGAGCGGGAGACAATTTAGAAAGGCGGATCACCACATGCCAGCTCTCTGGGTTGCTGAGAGGAAAAGGTAAGAGGTGCATAGCAAGGGTGCTGGTGAAATGACAGTATTTCAGAGACACTTTTCAGTCCCCACAGATCCCACTGCCAATAGGTCTCCAACAAGCCAACACAAGTGGGTGCTTGAACAGTAAAAACAATAAAAAAATAAAATCCTCACCTCTGTAGAGAAACATACTATTGCTGGTCAGGAAAAAGATAAACTATGGTGAAAAGAAAATAGAACGTGAATCTCAGAGGGAAAAATATAACACAGCACCTCACTGTGAATTCAGTACAATTAACTAAGCACCTGAGAATAAGAAAGAGTATCTTGAGTCAGAAATTCAAGAATTTGGTGGAAATGAATGTTAAAAAAGACATGAAATGAGACTTGACTGAACAAAAAAAAAATCTGAAGGGAAAAAAAAACTAAACTAAAAAATGAAGAATAAATTATGAGAACAGTATTACTGCAAATGAGGGACATTGAGGGGAAGAATGAAACAAACATAAACAAAACCAAGGTAAAATTTACTGCCTTAATGCACGGTAAAATAGTATGTCATATAATGCTAGGTGCTAAGTGTATGTCTCATATATGTCTCTTTTATTAGACTTTACATAAGCAAAATAAACCTGGTGCATTTTCTACAAACATAAAGGTTTTCCTTTGGGTTTTCCTTTGTAATAATATATAGTATTACTAACCCAAGAGCACTTTTCCAATTAAAATTTTAGGAAGTAGGGCAGAAGCATGATAATCAGGACAATATTTGACTGCAATGATACTATTTTTTATTTCTTTGCCTTATTTAAAATGAAGTTATTGTTAAATAGGTATGTACTAAATGCATACATTAATCTCTTCTATTATTATTTTTGAGACGTTTTGCTTTGCGTGCAAATACTTAATTTTTACAGTTATGCTGAGATATAATTTACCTACATTTATGCATTGTCAATCCCATTTTTAAGTGTAGTCTTTGTTATAAATAAAATTGATACCTATGAAGTTTGATATTTATTCCATTACATTTTTCATATTTAGTTTTTTTCATAGGTTGCATGATGATGGGCAAGATATACAGCTTTTATAGATAAAATATAGTAGGATAACCAATCACTGAATTTACTCCCACTTCTTGACAACATCCTATGTGATCAAGAGCAAAGACCCTTTTCCTTAAACCTTCCCCCAAATCACTCACTCTATCATAAGACCAAATCCTGTGGTGCCCCACAGCTCCTATGGTACTTTATTTTCATTGCAAGGAACAATACCCAACTTGTTCAAATACAGGTTTTTTCCTACTGGTGTTTTGGCTGAAAGGCATGGACAAATGTCAGACTCAGAAGTAGGTGATTCTGCCTTCTGTTTCCAAATCAAAAACAAACACACAAACTGAAACAAAAACCAACTTTTATAGTGCGCTGCACATTGTAAATGCTCAATAAATACTGACCTGATCAATAAAAGATTGCATTCAATTTTTTCTTACTTTCAAAGTAAAAACTTTGTGGTGGAAATTAATAATTATTAAACCATATGGCACTTCCTCTAGTCCAAGCGACCACCATCGTCTCTTCCCTAGATTAACGCAACAACTTCTTAAATGACATCTCTGCCTCCATCCTTATTTCCTACAATATTTTCTTAACCCAAAGGCATGAGTTGTTTATTTAAAATATGCTTGAAAATGTCAGTCTTCCGCTAAGAACTTTTTGGTGTCTTTTCATTGCATTTAGAATAAAAGCTAAATCTTAACAACCACTTGCAACATTTTGCATGATCTTGTTTCCCTGTTACTTTTCTGAACTCACCTATTTCTTTCCACCTGTCTTGCTCTACTCTGGCCACCTTGCTCTCTCTGTTCTCATTGGCATGCTACTACTTCAGGGGTTTTACGCTCCTCTTTCCTCTGCTTCAGCTCCCCTTCTCCTAGATATCTACAGAGCTCCTTTACTTCTATGAAGCCTTTGCCTACATATCAACTTCTTAATTAGTCTTTCTCCAAGTATCCAATGTAGACTTGTATTCCTTTTCACCTACATTTCCTATTCATTTCCCCTGCATATTCTCCATAGCACCTGTCACCATCAGACATATTTGTTTAGTGACCCACTTTCCTGAGTAGAATATAGAGGCTATGCCAGTAGGGATTTGGGTCTTTTGTTGTTGTTGTTCACTGCTAAAGCTCCAAGTTCTCGAAAAGTGTTTGCCACAATATATGCTTTCAATAAGTGTTTTTTGAGTGAGTATGAATCACTGCAATGCTAGTGAGCTCAGACTCTTAAATTCAAGGGAAAAGAAGCATCAGGAAAGATCACTTAGAGCAAAGACAACACATCCTAATTCAAAAAATGGACAAATGATGTGAATAGATATTTCTAAAAAGAAAATATACAAGTGGCCAATAAGCACACAAAAAGATGCTCAGTATCACTAGTTTTAAGAAAAATTCACATCAAAACCACAGTAAGACACCCTTTACACCCATGAAGAAGCTTTTTGTCACTGCAGTCACTGGGGAAAACAGTAGGTAGTTTTTCAAAAAGTTAAACCTAGATGATCCAGCAATTCTCAAAAGAAATGAAAGTAAGACCTTGAACGAGTGTTTATACACCATTATGTACACAATGTGTGTGCATAACAGCATTATTCCCAGTATCCAAAAGGAGGAAAAAACCCAAAATTTCATTGACAGATGAATGGATTAACAAAATCTGACATATATGTACAGTGGAATATTATTCAGCCATAAAAAGCAATGAGGTTTAAGACATGCTACAACATACATGAATCTTGAAAACATCATGCTAAGCAAAATGAGCCAGACACAAAAGGGCAAATACCATATGACTCCATTTATATGAAGTACTGAAAATAGGCAAATTTCATAGAAACAGAATATAAAATAGTGGTGACTGGGGCTGGGGGAGAGGGGCATGTGGAGTTATAGTTCAGTGAGTACAGAGATTCAGTTTGGGTTGATGAAAAGTTCTGGAGACCAATAGTGGTGATGGTTGCACAAAAATGTGAATGTACTTAATACCACTGAACTGTACACTTAAAATGGTTCAAATGGTCAACTTTATGTTATATATACTTTGCAACAATAAAAATAATTAGGCAACCAGCTTTTCAAAACAAATCACCTAAAGCAAAAGAGAGGAGAAAAAGGAACTCATGCAACACATGGGTAGGACAAGTCTCATGAACAGAGGCCAAGAGTTTAAATGCTACAAGTAGGAAGGATTTTGAGACTCCATGTACTTCGAAATTAGGAGTTTGACAATGAGAAAGCATCTCCAATAGAAGAATGGATGCAGAAGTCACATTGCATCCATGTTAAGACCAATTTGGAATTTATTAATTCAAAGCAGAACTTGGTAAAAAAAAAAAAAAAAAAAGGAAGAAGAAGGGGTAGAGATAGAAAATAATTCTACATGGATATTCAGGCATGAAAGCAGATGATTTTTAGGATGGCGGGACTTGAGCTAAAAAGAAGGCTGAAAAGAAGGAAGTCAGTGGAGATGGGCTACAGCTTAAGATAATAAAATAAAGCTTCCTGCCTTTGTGGATCCATCATTTTAATTGGAGAGAAAAAGCCAGAAACTACAATGCAAAGCAGAATACAGTCAACGTCATTGGAGGAGGAAGTGATCATGGAGTCCAATCAGGGCAAGCAAAGAGAATGAGAAAGGTGTCATCAAGGACGAGATACATGAGACAAACCTTGGAAAATATATCACTTGTAGCACTTATATATTTATATAGCTATTGTTTTCACCTAAGAATAAAGTTTGGCAAAAGAGACAAACGAAACAAAACAAAAAAAGGCATATGTTTCTGAGTTATGTAAAACCAATGCAACAAGAAACATTTAGCTGCTGGACAAAATTATTAACGTGGGAGGGAAAGTATATTTTATAGAAACTCACTGTAAATTTCTGATCTTCATAGTTTTAAGAAGCCCTAGATGGATGTACCCTACAGAAAGAATGCCTATAAGAACAGAAAACAAACCAACTTAATTCAGGGGAAGGGCATTTTGAAACAGTGTTAAAATAGCCTAAACCTAAAAATAGTTCCTTATGTCGCAGTAGGGAAGTTTGCTGGAAAAAATTAGAGATTTTGGAGATATCATCCTAATTCAACTATTTGGATTGATTTCATCTCTTCTGAAGAGTGGTGCTGGGCATAGAAATTTCTTAGTACCTATTTCTGAATGAAATTGGTCACTTTATTTGAGGGATATTGTGAAAAAATGATAATTAAATTAAACTTGAATATTGTTGCTGTGTAAACAACACAACAGACAAGATAGTATTTCTTCTTCAGGTTAGGGACAGTAAAACACTGATATTTGGAGGTCTTTTAAGAATGAAATAACTGGCCTTTGAGCAAAGCCAGTCTCCCACCCATGTACTAACCAGGCCTGACCTTGCTTAGCTTCCAAGATCAGACAAGATTGGGCGTGTTCAGGGTGGTATGGCCAGGGATAAGCAAAGCCAATCTAATCCTTAAAAAAGTGACCATTTGACTCCAACATTTTCTTGTCTTTAATATGTCACTTTGAGAAATTAATTGCTAAAATAATATTTGTGTAATATATAGTTTTAGAAAGCTGAGGCATAAGATGTTGCACTTGTATGGATAAAGGCAACATATGTGAAGAAGTTGATATTTAGAGTGCTCTTATGGGAATGTTTTTCAAATTGTCAAACACAAATTGTCAACATGAGAGTATTTAATGAAAACAAGGAAAGAGAAATATGGAGGAAGCGACCTCTTGTCAAGAGAGAAAAAAATGTAATTTTGCAATGCTCTAATACATTAATCAAACAGATTTCGTGTTTGCTTTTCATTTCCCCCTGGTATGCTAGTTGAAGATGATTAAGGCTATGTAAAATACATTATTTAAATAATTGAATGTGGTGGGAAATTTTTGATCTATTTATATAATATTCTAGATTTTGAATTATCACAGTGAAACAGGGTTTCTGGGATATAAAATTTCAGCAAGGTTTTTCATGGTGTTGTCAGATGTAAAGTACAATTAATCATTTTTTTCAAAAACACTTCCTTGGGAGTACATTATTTTTTGTTTAGCTGAATGAAAAATTACCTAACACAGGTTATAATTTCTTTTTTCTAATATGTGAGAGAAATGGAATAAATAGGGTTTATAATAGCAGTCATTAAAAACTAGAGTCATTTAAAATTTAGCATTTTAAAAGAAGTGACTTCTGAAAAAATTTTCACTCATTTTACTACCAAGTATATTTTTAGGAAGATCATTTTGCGGTATTATTTTAAGAGATAATCAGTGTCTTTTCAATGTTAACTTATTTAATAGTGTTAAATTATTCAATCTATTCTTTGACTAGAGGTTAGGAATATGAGCAAATCAATTAACGCAAGACATTTGCACAAACTCAGAGCTTACGTCTTGGAAGCTCTTTGTTATTTTGAAGCTTTCTGTCAATGAATAAAAAGATTATTTTTAACATTGACCTCTGAGTCACTGAGTTAATCAATTCCATAAGTAATCACCTATTGTCTTATGGTAAACTCTGTGCAAGACTATGGATGTTGAACAAAACTGACTTCCTAACTCATAGTTCAATGGTGAAAGGAGTAAAGAAAGAAATTCATAGTAACACTACAACTCTATGTAGCCAGAAAAGGAAACCAACTGGTTACTTTTAATGGAAGTGTCATCTGTGGGAAGAATGCTGGAGAGCACAGAGACTTCAGGAAGGAGACCTGAGGACCTCCTTCCTGTGAAAGCTTGTAAAATCCAAAGGGACCAAGAGATGGTAGGTTCTGATGGTGGAGTTGTGGCACCCTGCTGCTGGCACTGTCACCACTGGACAATTGCTTCACTACTTCTGAGTTTATCATCATGAAGGTGACTAAATCCTCATCTGCCCCTGCAACTTTGTGTAGTACCCTCAAGATTCAAAATCAGGGGTGTGCTATAGGTTTTGCTGATCTTAAGGGCTGCACTCCATGCCCTGGCTGTTAATGAGAAGGGACAAAATATTTGGCTCATGTGGTCCTGAGGTGAGATCCAGAGGAAAGGTTCTCATCCCAAGGAGACACGGGCTGATGGAGCATCCTGAAGGGGACAGAAAAGACTTGGGTGTCTCATGCTAGGTTGAGGTAAGTCCAGCCCTTATTCATACAAATTTGACAAGAAAAGGAGAAAAACATAGTTTTCTGGTACCTACATTAGCCTGCATCTCATCTGCTTATTGTCTATTTTAACTATATGATTATTATTCTTCATTTCTCCTGTGCTCATCTAGAGTTGCTTTTTTATATAATGAAGCAAATAGGAATGTAGATTCTTATTGTCTCCCTATTTACACACAAGAAACCATACTAACCACTATTCTGCAGCCTATTTTTTTGTCTTTAATATATCTTAGAACTGTTTCACTAGCAGTTTCTTCCTTCTTTTTCTACAATTCTATACCTCATTGTGGATTAGCATAATTTATTTTCTTTAATTTAAATGCCCATGATTTAAAGTAAGCCAATATCTTATTTATTTTTTCCATTAATTGTTGGCCATCACAGACAATTTTTAAAAATAAAAATACAAAGATCACTTTGGAAGTCTTTATGTATATTGTAAATCTGTGTTTATGTAAGTTCAATTCCCATACATGGAATTTCTGGGTTGAGAAGACATGTGTTTGTTATTTTGAAAAATACTGAAAAAATTTCCTCCTTTAGAAGGTTGAATTTTTTTTCACATCAGCAATGTATGAAAGTGCCCAGTTCACTAAAAAGAACTGACTCTCCAAAAAAAAGTGACTTTGAACTCCTGTATTTTTGCCAATCTAATATAATTGCTAACTTTTTCTCATTACTTTTCTTTCACATTTGCTTCTCATTTTTTTCTAGTTGAAATTAGACTTCTAAAATTTGCATTATTGATGTTTATTAAAGGTGTCAATCCTTACCTTATTATTTCTGGATTAACGGTTATAGTTAGAGAGGCTTTCGCCACCACTCAATTATCAGAGATTTCAAACTGTTATTTTCACATTTAAATTTTGAATTCATTGGAAATAATTTTGCTTTAAAGTGTGTGATAGAGCTCCAAATCTGTCTTTTGCACATGGCTATCCTGTTATTTACTTATAGAATGATCTATAACTTGCTCACTGGGTGTCATTTTTATTCTACACTAAATTACCATACATATTTTATTTTCACATTTTTAATTATTTTGCATTAGTCCGCTTGGCTATTTTTCTAAAAAATAAATTTGTTACCCACCAGGTTGGTGATTTACTTCTTAGAATATACAAGGAAGTCCCTGAGGCAAATCGTTACACTGGATTTAGTTTTAACTACTGAAAAGTAACTCGCAATATGAAAGTATAAGTAGGCTTGGGAGAAAAAGAGATACAGTGAAAGTTTCTTTTTGGCCCCAAATCTCTCTTTATCAGCTTTTCTACAATTCTTAACATTATCACACAATGTATCCTTTAAGAGTTACAATGTTGACAGGACCTTTTCAAATGCAAATGTTAAACTGCTTAAAATTTGTTTAACAAAATAAAACGCAGCAAGAACTAAACTCTAAAACATAGCAGTCAAAATCCAGATAGATCACATGATATCAGAGGACTCAGAGCATCCGCGGATCATCAGGGAAGTCCCCCATTTTAAAACAGAGATTATGCCTTTCTGTTCCCTGTCCATTTATTTCGATAAAAACCATAGTAGATTAATCTCCAAAGCCAACAACCTACCAAGTACCGTGTCAGGAGCTCAGTAGAGGTACAATGTGTATTTTTAAAATGGGAAGTTGTTATTCAGTGCAGGGATTGGTATGTACTGCTACCAGGGAGAGTTTGGGAAGTGCTAGGCTAGTTCCTTCCCTTTATTGTGCTTATATGTTACAGATGCAACCTGAACTCCAATTTGAAAACTCAAAAAACATTCCTCAGAGCAGGGCTACAAAAGTGGGTCTGTTTGATGGCAAATCACAAGGTTTTTGATTGCAGCTGTTATAGTGACTTTTAAAAGTCATATGTCACAAACCCAATACATCTGAGAGACTCTGTCTGAAGCCAAAGTTTATTTGTTCATTGTTCATTTGTTAAAATATGAAGAGTATCTAAATCCTTAAGGGAGTAGTGGAAAGGCTTCCTTACTTAAAACAGATTTTTTTTCTCTTTTCCTCCCTACCATTCATTGTATCTTTCAATAGTTTTCTGAATACTTTTTACTGAAGTATCATTTATATACAATAAAACATAGGCATATTTTGTTTTAAAATTAACTTTATTAATGTGTGATGGCATAAAATAAAATGCAACCCTTTGAAGAGCACATTTCAGTAAGTTTTGACAAATGTGTACATTGTGTACTGTACCCCAGCCCCACCAAACACCTGCTCAAAATCAAGAAAGAGAAAATATTTCCACCATCCCCCAAAGTACCTTCCTGCTTTTTTTTTTGTC
The DNA here is from genome assembly GCF_040939455.1 of Microcebus murinus. NCBI lineage: Eukaryota > Metazoa > Chordata > Mammalia > Primates > Cheirogaleidae > Microcebus > Microcebus murinus. Next base: position 46,404,465 of record NC_134122.1, on the reverse strand, counting down.
TTCTGTGGAGTTGTTTATGCACTGCCCCTCCAGGTGCTTACAACTGCTAATCTGCTTTCTGCCAGCATAGATCAGCTTTGCTTTTCTAGAATTACATATTGATGGAATCATGGAATCGTTGAGCATGAAGTCTCCTTCTTTCCTTCAGCAAAATGTTTTTGAAATTCATCCGTGTGGCTCTTGTCAATTCATAAATCTTTTGTGAGAGGCCTCCCCATTTAAATGGAATTTCTGCCTCATTAGGTGACAGACATTGTATATTCTGAATACCAGTCTTTTGTCAGATATATGCATTGGAATATTCTGTCTTGTCTGTTGCGTGCCTTTTCATTTTTTCTATTGAAGACCAATTTCTGTTTTCGATAAGGTACAATTTATAATTTCTCTTCTTTTTAGGTCTTAACTAAGACATCTCTGCCTATCTCAAATTAAAAAAAAATATTTTCTTCTAAATGTTTATTGGTAAAGATTTTAGATTAATTTTATGATTAATTTTTATTTATTTATTTTCCTGTATGATATGAAAATACTTAATTTTTTCCATCTCAAATGATATCCAGTTGTCCTGGCACCAATTTTTAGAAAGGCTTTCTTTCTCCATTGAATTACTTTGACATTTTTGTTAAAAATCAATTGCCCATATATGTATGATTCGCTTTTTAGATCTTTTCTGATCCATTGATCTCCAGGTATCCAGCTGCTTCATTACTGTAGCCTATTAACTGCTGAAGTAAAGTATTGCAAGTCAAATCCCTCTAAATTTGTTTTACTTTTGCAAAATAGTTTTGGCTAAGGTCTTCTCTATCCTCACATCATTTTTAAGATCAATTTATCCATTTCTATTAAAAAAAAATCCTGCTGGGATTTTAAATAGGATTGCATTGAATCTATACTTATGTATGGAAATCCTAACATTTCCCAACCCTGAAGCATGGTATAAAGCTCCATTTATTTAGGTCTTCTTTAATTTCTCTCGGCAATGATTTGTAGTCTTCATTGTACAGATCTTACATATATTTTGTTAAATAACACATTGATAACTTATATTTTTGATGATGTTGGACTTTTTTGTTGTTTTAATGTTATTTTGAAATGGCTCATGGCGAGTGCACAGGAATACAATTGACTGTTGAAAATGGATCTTGGATCCTATTACTATACTAACTTAATTAATTATTTCTAGTAGCATTTTATAGATTCCTTAGGATGCTCTACCTATACAGCCATAAGAAACTTATTAAAAAATGACACATTTGTAAGAAAAATGAAGGCAGCAAGAAGACTTGAAGTTATTCACAACTATTCCTTAATAGTTGTGAGCAGAATATTTATTATATAGATGGATTATAATGGCATTATTTCAGAACTAATAAATTTAATCTGATCTTTACATTGTCATAAGCTTAAAACATATTTGGATATTAAAAAATAAGAATGATAGCATATTGCAAGTACTTCTTTTTTATAGAGTATTTCTTTCTGGATATTCCTCTAGTTTTGTGTGCACACACACATACACACACATTTTTAAGTCAAATTAAGATACCATAAATGGAAATGAGTACCAGCCTTGGACTTTAAAAATTCTAAGAATGTACTATTCTTCTGCAAAAGAATGTACTTCAGATGTCACCTAGAGGAAAAATGGTATGCAGAAAAGCAAGGAAAGCAGACATTGCAGCATTATCCACGTAACCGAGATAAGGAAATTACCTAAGTAAGTCTGAACTTACTTAGATGGATGGATGAATGGATAAATGTTATCTATATACACAATGGGATATTATTCAGCATTTAAGAAGAAGAAAATACTGCCAATTGCAACAACATGAATGAACATGGAGAACATTGTGCTAAGTGAAATAAGCCATATACAGAAAGACAAATACACCTGGTCTCCCTTATATGTAGAATTTAAAATAGTCAAACTCATAGAGCAGAACAGTGGTTGCCAGGAGCTGGAGAGTGGGGACAATGGAGAGATGTTGGTCAAACTTTCAGTTACAAGCTAAATAAGTTCTGGGGGTCTAATGTATAACATGTGTGGTGATAGATGTGTTAATTAATTTGATTGAGGTAATCATCACATAATGTGTTAATATAATTATCTCAAATCATTGCCTGGTATAGTGGCTCAAACCTCTAATCTTAGCAGGTTAGGAGGCAGAGGCAGGAGGATTGCTTGAGGTGGGGAGTTCAAGACCAGCCTGGGCAACATAGCAAGACCTTGCCTCTACAGAAAATAAAACATTAGCTTGGTGTGGTGGTGCATGCCTGTAGTTCTAGCTACTTGGGAGGCTGTGGCAGGAGGATCACTTGAGCCCAGGAATTTGAGATTACAGTGAGCTATGATCATGCCACTGAGCTCTAGCCTGGGCAACAGAGTGAGACTATATCTTTAAACAACACAACACAAAACAAAACAAAAGCCAGAAATCATCATGGTATACAACTTGAATATAATTTTATTAAAAGAAGACTGTTATTCAATATAACATCCTTCATATATGCAGGGAATTATAGTTTCAATATATTCCAAACTAGACCATGTTAATTTTTTTCTTGTGCTAACCGACCATAGTATTGACTAAAGTGCATGCTTAAGAAGAGGCAAAAGTTTAAAAATTAAATAGTTAGAGAGCTTGCATCAAGGGCATTAATATTTGTTGAAAATGGAGAGGAAAAGAATGTTAATCATTGAATTTGCAATGACTAAACAAATAAAATAAATATAATATTAAAAAGTGAAAGGATTTTGAAAATCCTAGATTACTAATGAGCTGTTAGGAACCATGCAATAAACTTCTGGTGCTTCTTGAGACATAAAATTGCCCTGAACACACCACTGGCATCTACAATGTGCTTGTCACAAATTCCAAGGCATAACTGACAGATTTGGGGGGAATTTAGGTTATCTCTAATCATTTTAATGAAGGAATCATTTACGAAATACTTGCCACTTCAGAAGTGATGCCTGCCATCCAAAATATTTACAGTCCACTTTTAAAAGCCCTCTTAGCTTATGAAATAGCAAATTATATATTTTTTCAAACAAGTCTCAAGTGCAAAAATTAGAGATGAGGGTGATAGGAAAGTTCGCACTGATGGAAATTTATATTGCTAATTAATTTGTGCACCAATTTGAATACTAATGATTAAATATTGTTTGTGGGGAGAGAGGGATGAAGGAGAGGGTCACTGAGAATATAACAATGAAATCGTCACTTATTATATAGCTTATATAAAAATTCTGCCACCTAAATATGGAATATCAGTGTCACTGTACTCCCCTCCAAGAAGGTATTATAAAATAATGTGTCATTTTCAGTGATGAGATGGACCAGGGGTAGCAGAACAGTTCTTTATAGTTTCCTTGCAGAGTCAGCCTGTTTCATTATTGACCACCAAAAAATTGATGTCTTGGTTTAACTGGCTGACCAAGCACTTTATGTTTCCTAGATTACTTTAAAAGGGAGGGGGGAAGAATGGGAGGAGGGAAGGGCCATCAGTTCTTGGCAAAAAGCAGAGTCTATAGCAGCAAGCTAAGTGGAGTGGCTGTAAGATAACTATTAGGACTTGCAGTTTATCAGGAGGTTAACTGGGGAAAGAAGAAAATAAATCACTAGCATAGAAGAGAAGATTCCAGGAGGAAATTACCAAAGTAAGCAAAGTGCAAATAAAGTTCAGAGCAAGAGAGTAAAAATGTTATCCTACTCTCCTGGTGATGGAGAATTGTGAATTTAGAAATACCCACTCAAACTGATGAAATTAACATTTCTGAATATGAACTCTTATGGTTTCTTCCAATATCTAATATAAAGAGCATCAGACAGAAATTGGGGTGAAGCAATTGTAAGTGATTGAGACGTCTACAGCTTTCATGAAATGAAAATGATTTGGGACAGATTTTGAAATATTTTATTAATTTGTGATTATTTTTTAAATCTTATGCACAATAATGTGAACTGTCATTAATATTTTAGTCATCGTTTTCCAATTCACAGATCCCTGTCACTGTTTTTATTAAACTAACACTGCAGATATATCAGCGATGCTTCCCTCCAAGATCTGGCTGAATATTTTAAATAAATGAGCTGGAAGTCACTTTAACTTTGGGTAACGATCAGATCAAGTTAATACCTCCAAGACAAGAATATATTTTCTTTCCTTCAGTAAAGAAGTAACAATAAAAGGAAACATACAACAAATCACAACCCTTCTTTGATAGACTTGAGAATTAAGTCTCATTCTCTAGTTCCTTTTAGGTCAAAAAGAATAATATCTCTTTATTTTATTTATTTTATTTCTCTTTAAGTCTATTTAAAAGTAGTCTTCAGCCCTTACCTATATAATCTCACTAGCTGCTCAAAACTTAATTTCTCTGACCCTTCTGAGATTCTGTTAAACTTAAATGAATAATTATATTATGATACTAAACTTAAAAAGTATTCCTTAGAAAAATCTAATGTGATAACTGACAACTTTAATTTTTAGTGAGTGCTACATCTCTCAGCTAGAATATCAAATGCATTCTGTCTGATATTTGTTTTAGGAATTTTCCTAGAAAATATATGTAAATTTAAAAAAGTAATTCAATTTAGAAAAAAAGAGAGAAGGAAATTGACACACTGGGTAGGACAGCCTAGGAAAGTGGCGAGACCATGGGCAAATCTTGGGCAAGCTATTCACTGCTTGTATGACTCCAGCAATTCTCTGCTTCAGTTTCTTCTTTTGTAAATAGACATACATTAGTATTTCATTTATGGTGTTTTAATAATTTTACAAGGTAATGAATTTAAAATGCCTATACTATCACTCTCAACATATAAGTGCACACACACGTATGCACATATTTTTTTTCTATTATTACCTAGTAAGACAAGGGTTGCTGAGTATATTATACCTATAAATGACAACACAAAGTAAATTATTTTGTAGTTTAGAGAGTCACATAGGTTAACAAAATTTAACGTTTTTTTCTTATTTATGAAGACAACCCAGAAAATATGACTTTGTGAATGCAAAAACTGTCTCCAATAATTATGATCGAGGGACTGTATAACAGAAGCTCCTATGATGAGTTACATGTTCTATCATCTCTACTGTCTAATCTGGTGGCCACTAGTCTCAATGTGACTCTTGAGACCTTTAAACATGGCGAGTGCAACTGAAGACCTCATTTTTTAATTTTAGTTAATTTAAAGTTAATTAGGTTCATGTGTGTTGTGGCTACCTTGTGGAACAACACAGGTATAAGAGATATGATGGAAAACTTGGCAATATATTTTTAAATTGTATTTTTTTTGTTTGCAGGTTATAAAAAGACTGCACAATATTTTCAATGAATTTACATGTCATATAAAATATAATGAAGAAAAAAGTGCCTATAATTTCAAAATTTATAAATTTTCTCAAAACCTCAGTAGATTTTCTCCGATATTCTAATGGATATGTATAAAAATTCTATGTAATTTCATTTTTGAATAATTGGTGTCATAATGTGAATAGAGTAGAAAAACCAGGGAACTTTGAAAAATGAGTACTTATCACATTCAATATATTTTGGGTCACTGAGTCTCTAAAAATTGAGGCAAATTTGTTTGTATTTCAAGAAAAGATATCATTAACATCAGACTCAAATTGAAATATATTATACAAAATAACTGATCAGTACTCATCAAATTTGTCACAATCATGAAAGGCAAGAGAAACCTGAAGAGCAGCACAGATTGGTGCAATGTGCAATATGGGATTGGGTTCTGGAACAGAAGAACAAAAACAATATATTAGGTGAAAACAAATGGTGAAATTTGAATAAGGTCTTAATATGGTATAAATGTTCGTGTCCCCTCAAAATCCATCCATATATTGAAATCCTAACTCCCATGGTGATTGTATTAGGAAGTAGGGCTTTTGGGAGGCAATTAGTATCCCTATGAGGAAGACGTGGGGAGATCCCTTGATCCTTCCACCATGTGAAGACACAACAAAAAGTCGGCCATCTATGAACCCAAAAGTGGGCCTTCACCAGACACCAAATTTATTAGCACCTCGATCTTGGACTTCCTTAGCACCTCGATCTTGGACTTCCCAGCCTCCAGAACTGTGATCAGTAAATTTCTGTTGTTTATAATCCACCCAGCATTTTGTTACGACAGTCAGAATGGAATAAGTTTTGTAATTTAGTTAATAGTATCGTGGATGATAATTGTTCTGTAGTTATGTAAATTGTTAAGATTAAAAGAAGCTAAGGAAAGGGTATATATGAACTCTCTGATATATTTTCATGGCTCCTTTGTAAGCCTAAAATTATTTCAAAATAAAAAAGTAAAAAATAAAAACTATATCACCAAAGACCAAAGTACATAGCTCTACATATAGTAGGCATTCAGGAATTTTTTAAAAACTGAATCAAACTTCACTTACTATTATGTAACTATATCTTTTCTGCCCATTTTCCTGCAATTTAAAGATAATGAGACCCAATATCATGCTAGCTGTATGTCCCCAGGGAAACTATAATTTCTCTGAGATTTCATTCTTCACTTAAAAAATCAAGTAAAAATACATTCCCTGCCTAAGTCATAGGATGGCTGCCAGATTTAGACAAGATACGGGAAAATAAAACTTCAGCATAATACTTCTCCCTCTTCATTGAGCATGGAACTGATTTATTCTGTAAATATTTAATGATTATCTAATATGTGCCAGGCTTTGAGTTACATCAGATAGATGTACATATAAAAACATAGCTTTCTAAGTATTTGAACTGAATAAAGACAGCAAAAATCACTTATCAAATCTTTTAGGATTTCATGGTAGGAGAACTTTATTCCAGATTTTGAATATCAAAAAGATTTTTTGAAGGTGATTGCAAATCTGAGACCTAAAGAATTAATTGATGTTATCAGATGAAGTAAGACATTTCCAAGTAAAAGTGCAAAGATCCAAAGATACATAATGTAACCTACTTAGAAAACTGCAAAAACTTCAACATGACTAAGTGGTAGTGAAGTGAACAATGGAAATTTTAATTGTTATTATTTAACTTCAGCTGGAAATTGTATCATGAACGCTGCAGTGTACCAAGCTAAAGGATTTTTAGTTTAAAGTTTTGGAGAGCCAATATGGATTTTAAGCAGTGTTTTCAGGGCCTGCCATCATAATTATGCCTTAGAAAAATTATTCTACTTAAACATGAAGAAAATATTAATGAACTTGAATGATTTTGGGGGGAAGATCAAAAGTAAGCTCTGGTAGGAATATGTAAAATAATTATGAGTGCTACTACTGTTATAGCAACAGTGAGATTTGGGAAGAGGAGATTCTATGGTTGTTCATTTGTCCTTCTGGAAAACAAGTGTGGTAAAATGACAAAGATCCACACAATGCAATGAGGGAAAGGGTAAACTGGAGATGGTAACATCCAAAAGGCAACTATGAGGATTCTTTTCCCCATTGTATGTTTTGGTTTGCTTTGTAAAAGATTAGATGGCTATATGAGGATGGTTTTATGTATAGGTTCTCAGTTCTGTTCCATTGGTCTATGTTTCTGTTCTAGTGCCAGAACCATGCTATTTTTACTATAGCCTTGTAGTATAGCTTGAAGTCCGGTAAATTGATGCCTCCCAGGGAAATGCAAATCAAAACCACAATGAAATATCACTTATCTCCAGTGAGAATGGCTTTTATCAAAATGTCCCAAAATAGTAAATGTTGGCACAGATGCGGAGAGATAGGATCACTCATACACTGCTGTGGGACTGCAAACTAGTTCAAACTCTGTGGAAATTAATATGGAGATATCTTAAATAGATACAAGTAGGACTACCATTGATCCAGCAATCCCATTATGGGGTATCTACCTAAAAGAACAAAAGACATTCTATAAAAAGGATATCTGCTCTGGAATGTTTATAGCAGCACAATTCACAATTGCAAAGATATGGAAACAACCCACGTGCCCACCTGCCCATCAATACATGAAATATGGTATATGTATACCGCAGAGTTCTACTCAACCACAAAAACAATCGTAATCTAGAACCACTTGTATTATCCCGGATAGAGTTGGAGCCCATTCTACTAAGTGAAGTGTCCCAAGAATGGAAAAACAAGCTCCCCATGTACTCACTATCAAATTAGTATCAACTGATCAACACTTAAGTGCACATTTAGTAACAACGTTAATCTAGTGTTGGGCAGATGGGAGGGGAAGAGTTAATCAAGTGTTGGGCAGATGGGAGGGAGGAGAAGATGGGTATGTACACACCTAATGAGTGCAGTATGCACTGTCTGGGGGATGAACACTCCTGAAGCTCTGACTCAGGCAAAGCAAGGGAAATATACATAATCTAAACATTTGTAACCCCATATTATTCTGAAATAAAAAAATTTAAAAAAAAAATAACAAAAACCAAAAGGCAAGTATAGTTGATTCTTTCAAGAAGTGACTCTGAGTCTATTTCTCTAGTTACATACAATTGCTGACTTAGATTATCTTTAAAGGAGCTTAGCGGCTCTAAAATCCCACAAAATATTCTAGATGGAGCCAGTGCATCACTTCCCTATAAGATGTGTATTTGGACTGAGCGATCAGAATTCTTAGATGGTTTGATCTTATAAGAAACATGCCCTTTTCTAATTCTCTAATCAGCCTACACATTAGTGAGGTTACTCACCATGATCAAGGAGGTTATTAGCATCCCATTGTTTCAAGTTTTGTTATGGCATTTTACAAGAATATAAAATTCAGCAGTTCCTCTTTTCTCTACTCAAGTAATAATCACACTTCCAGCTCCTTTCTATTTATTTCTATGTTATCATAAATATCATAAATGACATACAATCTAAGCTCCAGTTCTTTTTGTTTAGATACTTTTTCAATTATTTTAAAAATAATCAATTACAGATTATTTTAAGTGTGTTGAATTTTTGCTAAAAGTGGTTTCATTAAATGATGTAAAACATGCATATCACATAGCAGAAAAGATTTCTCTGGCTCAACTGAAAATTCTTCTTTCTGGTGTGTTCATTGGCATGTCAATGAATAATGAACAAGAAGGAACAACTGATGTCTATTAGCATTCATGACAAGGAAGTGCTAGCTTCCTGAAATATATGGTCTCAGATTTCCTTATGTTGATGTCAATAAGTTGATTTTATTTTACTCTCCCCCACATTTCTCTCTTTCTCCTACACACACATGGACACACGGGCAGAGAGAAACAACCATTGTGATCAACTAATTCATGATATCACGATTAGAGACTATGTAGATCCATATAATTTTTAAAAGTTGCTTGAGAAACGTTGAAATTATGTGGTTTTTATTTATTATAAACAATATGTTAACTTTCATTGATCATAAAGAAGTTTCTTTTTAGAAAATAGATTATCTTCCTCAAGCATTTACTCTTTGGCTACTTTAAAAAATTTACTCTTTAAAAGCATAGACTTAGATTAAGCTGTGCCTTTATTTAAAACAAGATTCTTCATGCTTTCCATTTCCTCAAAGTTTTTTCTATGGAGTCACCTGTGCTATGTTAAAGTAATGATGATGATGATGGTCATGATGACAAATAACCTTTGAATTTTACTACAAGAAAAAAATATCTCTCAGAATGTTCAAATTATTAATAAAAGCAATATAGAAGAAGAGACTCATTTAAAAGTTATTTTAGACCCACTTTGGAACTTAAAATACAGTTAATAAATCTTGACTAGTAACCTATCCCATGGAACATACAAAAGTAACGATTATACTGATGCCAGTCCTACTGGGCCAGTGCCCTCGTATTGAGAACCACTACTTCACATTTATTTCTTCTCTTCTCTTACCTTTATGTTTTTCAAGAGCTGTATTGGATTTATTGGAAGTCTTTAATCATGCTATGTTTTTATTTGTTGTTTTGCTTTGTTTTGTTTTCTTCCAAGCATCCTCATAGGCTACTTGTTCTACCTGGGGCATCATTATCACCCCATGCTGTGTTATCACCTCTCTTTCTTCACCCACCCTTCACTCCTTCAGTTTTTTCCTGTTCCCTCAGTAGTGAATGTGATGTCCCTCTCATGTATGTCCCAGCAGGAAATTTTACCTTTTTAATCTTAGCAAGTGTATAGTGTTAAAATTATTTCTCTCTTACCCCAAACAGATTACAAATTCCATCAGGACAGGAATCTGTGTTGGTCATCCCCAAATGCCCAGCCCAATGCCTGGTACTTAGATTTGAGATCAGTACATATGTATTGAATGATTGTTTAAAAATTTAAATTTACTCATAGTGAATACTCACATTTTAAAATGTTACTACATATTTCTTGTAATTTATGTTAAGCCCTGGATTTTAGAGATTATTTTCAAATTGTATTGCTGACCTAATGCATTGAGCAATTATGGTTTTTCAGCCATGATTTTATGTGTACACTACTTCCTCTTAATTCTTTGAGCCATTTTGGTTTCATTCCTTATTACACATACACCAAAGACAAATCATGATGAAGTATTTCAATATATTTTTAGAAAAAATTGTACCACTTTTGGATTTGTATATTATTGTACAACACTTTTCAAATCGGTGGTCCCAGTCATTTATTTGAAAACTGCAAATGTGTACTAGAGTGATTTTATTCAGGTGCCGTTATAGAATGACCCATCAAAAGGATACATGTTGTAGTCCAGAAAAGGTATCTAAAACTATGTAAAATTCTTAGAACAGAACAAAAATATTCCTCAAGAAATAGAAAAATCACAATGTCCTACTGAATTGGAAACTGAAGAGGTGCCATTTTGGAAAAGCCTCTTTTGTTTCTAAACAATAAATCCAACGTTACCTAAAGTGTAGAGGAAAAATAGAATTGTAAATCATATAAAAATTTCTTTAGTATAAGAAACTTACATGGGTGAAATTTGAATTTGAAGGAGAAAGGACTGGCCAGACCTTATTCAGTTTAGAAATTTTGCCACTGAGAAAGATAAAGACAAGGGAGATTGAATCATTTGCTCCAAACCACTAAGCTATTTATTTAATGACATAGCTGGGAAAAGACTATCACTTTCTTTAATTCAGAATTATAATTAGTTTTTTATTAAAATGCATCTCACTTTCCTACTATGCTTCCAAAGTATAATTATACTAGTGACTTAATAATTCATCTTCTCTAAATAAATATATTTAGCTTAATTTGAATAGTTACAGGTGAAAGAGGATTAGAATACCCTCATTAGTTAGAGATTTAAATGTAATTTGTGTCTAATAAGCAAGAAAACTAAATGTGTAAGGAAACCAATTAGACTCTGTTTTTATTACTGTAAATAATTCATTCAGTAGTTCCTAAGTCTAGAGTCCATGACATTATACTCTATTATACAAGTCTTAGACTGTCCTATACAACTGTATACACTGAGTAGATGAGCTAAGAAAATATATTTATATGTAGTTAATATTTCAGGGTATAAGCTTAATTTTTATTTGTAAAACAGAGGCATTGGACTATCTGCCCTTTAAGATTTAATCTGATTTTTAAAACTTTTCTAATAGTTACATCTGATTTTAAATAAAATCTGATTCTATGACAAAGCAGAGAATGCTAAATGCTAAATGATGATACTGTATGTTGGTGAAGTAGAATTTTAGGAGACCTGGTTACTTTCAGCACTTGCCTCCTTGCCATTGGTCTCTACTTCTAGGACCATGCTTCATATTCAGAGTTATAAACTTTAGTAAGAGAACAAGGTAATATAATGCAAAAACCTCAACCAACTTTCTAAAATGATACACAAGAACATCAAATAAAAAAGAAAGTAGATCAACACTGAAAGCTAAAAAAATAATAAACTGCATTGGCAGATCACCTTATATTTTCATATTTCTTAAGTCAGAGAGACAGACTGAAGTCTCTATGTTTTCATAGGTCCTCAAACTCTAATAGACATGTGACCTTCTCCAATAACTTTCTAACCACATTTCTTTTGGGGGTATAACTGGGATATGCCTAAGAGTTTCAAAAACTCAATCTCCTCTTCTTTCAGTTATCCCAATCTCTAAAAAATGCCCTTGTGGAGCCCTTGTTATCTTGCATAATTATAACATTACACAAAGCTTGATATTTTATGAGATAAGTCATCCACATTCATCAACTTCAAAATTGACTTTGCTACTCTTAATAACTTGTTCTTCAGTTTAATTTTATGAAAAACATCTTAGTGTCTCCTGAGATGATTATTAAAATTACATTTAATTTGTACATTATTATGGAGAAAATTGGCTAAGATATTGGATCCTTTCATTTATGAACATGATTTAATTCTACCCTTAGATCCTCTTTGTTTATTTCATTAGAAGCTTATAACTTTCTCTGTGAAGATCTTTCACATTTTAATTTCATTACTGAGTATTTTCATTTATTGTTTCCATAGCATATAAAGTCTTTTTTATTGTGGTAAAATATACATGACAAAAATTTGACCATTTTAACTATTTTTAGGTGTATATTAAGTGGCCTTAAATACATTCACATTTTTGTGCAACCATTACCACTATCTCTAGAACTTTTTCATAATCTTAAACTAAACTCTATTTTTTAAAAGTTAGATTTCTTAATTGATTTTTTGTTACAATGAAGGATAATTATTAATTTGTATAGTTATCTTGTATGTGGAAAACTATCAGGAATCTATCACTTATTGAAATAGTTTGTCTCTAGATTCTTTTGAATTTGCTACATGGAAATCATGTTGTCATCAAACACTTGCTATGCTGTCCCCTAAATATTTTTATATAACATAATTGCTCATATTTTATATCACTTTCTCTCTCTATTCTTAATCTTAATTATTCTCTTCTCTCTTAAATTTTACTAATTTTCTATTCAGCTTTGTCTAAACAGTTAACTCAGTTTTTGAGGATTTAATTTCTAGATTTTAATTTTTTTTTCCAAATTTACCTGTTATTTTGTTCGCGGTGCTGGCCCTTTCAATTTGACTTCTCTTATTCATATGTTCCTTTAATAGTTTTAAATAACTCTTACATTCCTTTAAAATTGTTCCTCTATTTTAGTTTTTCTGGGTGCTAACCTTCACGTAAGTCGTGCTTGTTTTCTCTTCTTCATGGTAAAATGTTTGACATTGAATTATTTATTTATTTTTGCTGTTAGCTCATCTTCAACTATCCCCAACCAGACTCTATAGTCATCCCATAGATAATGTCATGGGACGTTATCCCATAGTCATCCCATAGTTAATTTCTAGGAATAGATTTCAAGTTTTTTCCTAGCAGTTGCTCAATAGATTTCAAGAAAAAGTGACTCTTTCCTCCCCATTTACTGGCTTTGAGATATCCAAACAAAGGGAATGCAACAAATTTGGCTTTAACACAAGAACCTGCTGGAGGCAATAGCTTTTTTTTATACCACAAGCTCAGTTTACAGATAAGCTTCTCTTTCTATCTTGAGCTGGAAATGGGTTCCTTTTCGTCATCCTTTTCATTCCCAGAGAGGGAAGCTTCCCAGGCTTCCTACATTATGCAGATATCTTCGTTTCAGATTCTTATTTTATTTCCATCCAAGGAAAAACCCTGTGTCATTTAGCATGTGATAACCCAGAGCTCCAACCATTATGTCCTGTTTCTGAACCTCCTTCTCCCAGACTGCACCATTACCGCACTGCTAAATTCACTCTTAATGTTAGACATTGACACATTCCTTTTTTTTAAATGTTTATTATTTCCTTCTAGGTTTAATTTTTTTCTGTTATATTTAGTACAGAATTTCTATGAGTAGAAGGAAATTTAGTACCATTTACATTTTTCTTTTTGCTGGCTTAGAAAAAAATTGAATGGTAAATATCGTATGGAAATTTGAGTTAAAAGAGGAAAATGGCCATTGTATCATAACAACATGGGGATCAAGACCAGGTAGTTCTTTAGAAGTTAGAAGTATCAATTTTATAATGACTGTGTGGGTCTCTGTGAGATGAAACAAAGAGATTAAAAACAAGGATCAGAAATCGGTCAAGCTGTGGTGAAATGGAGGTTGCTTGTTGGTATGGACTGAATGTTTGTCTCGCTCCCCAAAATTCAGATGTTGAAACCCTAACCCCCAAGAGGATAGTATTAGAAGGTGAGGGTCTTCAAGAGGTAATTAGATTTAAGATGAGGTCATGTACATGGGCCCCCTGTTGGGATTAATATCCTTATAAGAAGAGGAGGAGACCAGAGCTTTCTCTTACAACCTTGTGAGGATACAATGAGAAGACAGCTTTCTAGAAACTAGCAGGAGGGCCTTCACCAAGAACCAACCATGCTGGCACCCTGTTCTCAGGCTTGTAGCCTCAGAACTGTGAGAAATAAGTATCTGTTCTTTGGGCCACCCAACCTATGGCATTTTGTTATGGCGGCCTGAGCTAAAACACATATTTTCAAACATATTGTCTTAATCTGAAGATGGAGACAGATTCCAACGAGCCAATCAATTCTCATAAGACGGTATTTCTGGCACTTCTCTATTAAGTAAAAATTCTCCTGCATATCCTCAGATGGACTTTTAACTATGTAACTGAAGTCTACAAATATACCTGAACTTACAGTAGTTAACTTTCTAACTCTACATTTTATGAATTTACTTTGGTGGAACTTGATTTACAATGGACAGTGTTGTTAACTTTTTTGGCCTTTCATGAATTATAACATTGTGAACCACATAAATAGTACCATATCCCTTAGGATTTCTTATAACTTTACTGCTAGACAGTACAATCATCTACTGGGAATACAGACCACAATTTTCACATGTGGGTTTTCCTTAACTCAAGTCCTAAGAACAGTTCCTAAAATTCGTGAATCTTAAACTTTGAGTACAATCACATTTTAATAAAAAGATAAATGCTTCAGGAAATTAAGAAGTCATCAATTTTACCATGTCATTTTAGTCAATCTTCTTATTTATGTTTATTATGCTACTGGCCAAATAGAATACCTGTTATTCCCTTGCTTTTAAAAGTAAGAAGTCCAAAAGTAATCTGACAAAATACAATAATTTAGTTTACTTCCATTCTGCTTCTATACTAGACTTTTCAGAATGCATTTTTATTTTTTAGTTCTAAAAACATCTTCCAAAACACAAAGATATCGGGGAGGTAGATGATATAGACAGGTCAAGAAGTGGTAATTTAATTACACAGTCAATTATTGGGCTATTCATTATTGAAGGCAGATATGGGATTCTTTTGTATTCTGTCTGTGAGTTTTCTTAAATGACGGATGTTCTCTAAACTGTAACTTAATTATTTCAATACACTTTAAATTAATAGATTTCAGAAATCATTTGAAAGCATGGTCGATTGTAGTTGAGTCTCTCCCCGGATTTCTTTTAGGTTTTATCTATGGATTATGAAAATGAATTTGAGCAGGTCATATTTGTCCTCCCATTGTGTTCCAGAGAAAGAATAACAAATGGCTCGTCACTGGCCTGCCGACTTGCAGAAACTACAATGCCTAAACCAGATGGAGCTCTGTGGATAAAAGATGCTGGATGTGGCTTGCATTTCAATTTGGGGGAAATAATTATAGCTTCGGGAATTAGAGATATGGTCACTTACTGTAATTTGAACTTTAAAGGTATCACCTCGATTTTCTTTTTCTTTCATATAAAAGTCATAGTTTTCCAGTAATAAGAGTAAAGTTTATACCCTCTCAGGCTTTTTGCAAGTGACATCATAAAGTCTTATGCCCTGAAGAGTCCATGAGAGTCATACTTTCTCTACTTTTGTTTCCAGTGCCCTGTGCATCCAAATCTCTCCATGGAAAGATACTCAGAGAAAAAAAAAAATTTCTAAACTCCTGTGAATGCAGTAAATGGAGGACCCTGCTCATGGCCAGATGTTTCGGAATCACAGCTCCGATTCTACAGATCCTGGCCAGCTGCCCTGATGGCTGAGGAGAATCAATAAATAGTTACCTGTGATCTATATCCCCCGACATGAATGGTTGAAAAACTGTGCTAAATAAGACTGTATCCATCATTTCACAAACTTAAAATTATACATTTTCAGGCTATCCCAACATTATCAAGTCATGACACACTAACTTTGCATTGCATCCTGGAAAGAGAGGGCGGAATCACAGAAAATGTTGTGTTCCACCACCCAGCTCTCCCTCAGGGCCACCCACTCATTTCCCGGCTGCAGGGAGACAGCTTACAGGCGAGACCCTCTCCAAGGAATTGCCCTTGGCCGGGCGAAGGGAGCTGGCTCACTCATGGCTCCTTCTCTGAAGGCAGCTCAAATCCAGCGTTTGTTCAACAAGGCAGGAGGCTGTAATTCCATGCAGTGGGTCAACTCTGAAGAGTCATCCTAGCTCCAGAACTCTCTGAGGGATTGGCTGAGACTGAGGTCTGTGTCGTAACTCCAGCATGATGCATCTTCTCCCTCTGCCCCATCCTACTTCCCGCATCCTCTTAGAGAACTTGTTCTAGAAAGGATTTCTTAACAGATCTGCATGCAAATATAACTCAGTGTCTGTTTCTTGAGAAATAGATCTAAGGTAGGAACAAAGACAAATAAGTCTTAAAGCACCTACCCTCAAGCATCTCAGAATCCAGAGAAGGGAACGGCATGTAAAGCAGCAAATATTATTATTGTGCAAGATGCCATAGCAGAGGTATAAACAGAATACATTGAAGCACAAAAGAGAGAGTGATCAATAATTCCCAAGGAAGAGATGATAGGAAAGGGGAGCTCAGGCAGCTTAACACAGCATCATTCCCTGTAGTGTCTTGCTCACTGGCCCTAGGATGACACTACTTGCTAAATAGTTTATGGAATTTATCATATTGGGGTAGTCTTAAATGTATTATTTTATTGTTTACTATTTAACCATCCTATCGTTTTAAAGGAAAGGCTAACAACAAAGTAAATGTTGGTGGTGGGTTTTAAATGATACACAGGACTTCAGTGGATAGATAGTAATAATAGGACATTTCAGGCAGAGAGAATAACATTTTAAAAACTATGGACAGGTGTATTTTCACAGAGACACGAGTGGTTTGGTGTGACTCTACCAAGGAGGAGATTAAGCTGGCATGGACATCAAGGGCTGGATTGCAAATGTTGGCCTGTGGCCTCAGTTTACAAGCCAAGAGTTGTTATCATTTTTCTTCACAAACATTTAAAAATATATAATGAGTGACTTACGGAATTAGTTAAGGTAATTTGTTGTTTTTGTTTGTTTTTGCAGCAGAAACCTGGAGTTCTCAAAATAAACTGGCTTGAATGAGATTGAAACATTTCTTTCCTATTAGCAGTTCAAGGTCCCTGGTATAGACTAGCAGGAGGACTTGCTTTCAGGCCTACAACTTCTTTCAGTCCCACAGTTCTGCAGTCTCCTAAATGACATACTGGGAGTTAGGACATTGCTTTATCTGTGACTGAGCACAGGGATGACCCATTGGAGCAAGAACGAGAATTTGGCTCATGTTTTAAAGTCAAGCCTGAAATGTCACTTCCATCTACTGACTTGACCCAGTCATATGGCAAATCTATTTGTCAGAGGCCTGGGAAATGGAGGGCCATAAGCCTAGCTTAATAAGGTGAAAGAGAAGAGACAAAATGACACTGAGGAACAGTCCGAGGATTCCATCATAATTGCCAATTTTTTTAAAACTTTGAGTTTTCTCATATTAAGGAAGATTTCTCTCCTCCATTGGAAAATTGGGCCTGTATTTTTATATGGCAATAATCAGCCAGCTCTGCATACAATTGTTAACCTCAGTAGACTCAGCTCTTGGTTTAATACGTGCTTAAGTAAAGAAAAAGGCACATAAGCTAAGAAAACCCTTTATATGCTTAAGGCAATGTATAAATCTTCTGAAAAAAATCCAATGTGAAATTTATTAATAAAATATATTGTAATCAAAATCGTGATGAATAGGGAAATTATGTTTGATAAAACTTCATGAGTTAAAAAAGACTAGCATTCTAAACAAGTGTTTTAAAATGTAATTATGTATTAAGTAAAAACATATGAAGTAATTAAAGCAGTAAAAATACATTTTTTTAACTGATGGAGCATTTAATGAGTATTTATTTAGTGTCAAAGAAATTAAATATCCTGAGCAGAAACAAGCATTTGGAAATATCAGTTAAATTAGAAAGATCATTGCCCAGAATCTGAAGATATGGCTAAATTTTTACTGGACGTGTTGGTGAAAACTTTAAACTACACATGTCTTTTACTATTGCAAATGATGACAGCATAGATAAGAAAAATATGACTGCAACACCCATTGCACGCAGCGCTGAAGTTAGTTTCAGGTTTCACTTGGCACTCCTGTTCACACAATCCATGGGCTACAATCTAGCACTATGTTCACTATATATATATATATATGTTCACTAACTGTATCTTCACTATAGTTTTGTGTAAAAATACAGGTCAGGGATCCCAATTTACCTAACAGCTAAAGGGGTGTTGTCTTCAAGGGAAATGCATATAGTGCCTACTAAGTGTCAGCCCATTTATCAGGGGTGAGACCATGTGTGGCTGAAGTAGAGACCATTCTGGATTTGGTTGGTCTCATTGAACATGGGGACCAGTATCCTGTACCATTCCTTGAGCAAATGCTTCTGGGTCCCCCAAGAAACAGTTTAGTTAGAGGAGTCCACTGCACACAGAGATCTGATGCCTGTGCCTCAGTAGTTTTTAATAGCTCATTTCCAGTTCATCAAGCCCAAATGCAATTCATCAAATATGGATTGTTTCAGTGATAAACCTCATTGCCTGGTAACAGAGATCCTATGCCACATTTAACATAAAGCATTAGATTTCCAGGGAAACCATGCTAGGATAAATAAATTCTAAGTCATTTTTTCCATGGAAAAATCGTTTAGACTTGCTACTATTCCTTCTCCCCAACCCACTTAGTATTGTTGAGACTTTTGATGTTAAAAATATTTTGGAGATATTTATGGCAGTCTGAGAAACATGAAACCTCATGAAATTTTGATGAAAAGAATCTTGAAAATATTAAGGTACATTGATAACAATTGATTCGTCTAAATAATGCTCCTGTGTCCCTCATTGCTTCACTCTACTTATGAAAAATCGTCATCTTCACTGACTTTGTTTTTATTGTGCTTGGTAGATAGTGATCATCATGTCACTTAGGACTTGAGTAAGAATACATATGATTGTTTCTAGTTAGCAGCAATGCCAGACTATTCCATTCTCTACTTAATCTCCCTCTCCTGTAATTCTGTTGCCAGTATGTATGTGTTTGTCTGTGCATGTTTGCAAAGACTTATGTGTCTAGCAACTGAAGATAACATTTAATCAAATAGAGAGGATTTAAGAGGTCTTGGCTATAGTTTAATTTTCCTCTGACTTAGAAAATAACTTCTAGCAAAATAGTATTCCTACTTCAATAGACTCTTGGGGTAAATTTTCAATAAATTTGATTTTGGTTAGAGAGATAAATTTCTGTATCTAAATACATACAGAAATGATAGATGAACAGAAACATGGATACACAGAAATATATATAAATTTGTAGATGGTAAATAGATAGAATCTAGGTAAAATAACAGCTCCCAAATTTATATCCTTATTCAAAACTTTTCTTTTAAACTACAGGCTCATTATATATAACTCAGCAACTGAACTAATATATCTGAAATGTGTTTTAACATAACAGGTCCAGCAGTGGACTCCAGGTAAGTTTTTCACCAGACATGTTTCATGTTGTTTAATGGCAACTTCATCTGATTTATTGCTTAGATTAAAAATCTGAAAGTAATATTTGGCTCTTCTCTTGTCTTTCACATTCCATATCCATTCCATCAGAAAACGTTAGTTTTATCTGCAAAATAGATCTCAGTTCCCGCCACTTCTTACTAACTCACTGTTATCACCCTGATCTAAAAACTACCGTCTTCAGCCTCTTGGATGACTATAGCAACTTCTTAATGAGTCCCTCTGCTCTCATCCTCACCTCTGTACACTATTCTTACTGCAGTAGCCAGGATGGGCTGTTTAAAACATAAGCCAGATCATGTCAGTTCTCTGATCAAAATCCTGCAATGACTCTCATGTCACTGAGAGCAAATGGCCCAGATGTTGCAGTGATCTTTCCCCCTTTTAGTTTTCATGGCACATTTTGTAAGATTTATACATCACTGGAACAGAATCAGAAGTTTAGAAATAAACCCATACATTTATGGTTTAATTGGCTCGCTTCAAGGGTTTCAATTTCATTCAAAAGGGAGAGAATAGTTTTTTGTTTGTTTTTTAACAAATAATACTGGGAAATGGGATATCCAAGTGCCAAAGGATATATTTGGACCCCAACTTCACACCATATACAAAAATTAACTCAAAAATTAATCAAGACATTATGTAAGAACTCAAACTGTAGAAATAGAAGGTGGAAACATAGGCCTAATCTTTGTGACTTTGGATTAGACAATGATTTCGTAGATATGACACCAAATATATGAGCAACAAAAGAATAAATGGACAAATTGGTAATCATGAAATTTGAAAGCCTTTGCACTTTAAATGACACAATGAAGAAAGTGAAATGACAACCCACAGAATGGGAGAAAAATATTTATACATCATATATCTGATAAGGTACAATATCTAAAACATATAAATAACTCATAACTCAAAAATGAAAAGATAAACATCCAGCTTAAAAGATTGGCAAAGTACTTAAATAGAAATTTCTCCAAAGAAGATATACAGGTTCCCATTGGACAGCTGAGTCATCCATCCTTAGGAACTTTCACAATCCTGCAGGTTTTTTATTCAATATATTTACAAATTATTATTTTTATAATTTAAAATTTGAATTCAAAACAAGTTTTTGTTTTGTTCTGTTTTTTTTTTTAATTTTCCCTTCAGTTTTACAAAATGATCTCTAGATATATAGAAAGTAAATGTGTTTTATTGCTCTAATTCGTCCTTGTTCTTATTTCTTTTGCCTTTCTTTGAAGGCCTCAAGAAAATATTGCATACCTTCTTTATTACAGAAAACCATACCATCAATAAACAGTATTCACATGTAAAAATTTCCTTAGAGTCAGGTAAAAAAAGTCCATGAAATATATATATTTTGGGGCTTAGGTATACTTTTGTAAATTGAGCTATAATTTTAATAATGAACATATAATAGGGTGGACATGTTAAAGCACGATAGCACAAAGTCATATTTTGGAAAGAATGTTTTGAGTAGTTGTTAAAGTTACCTAGATGTTAAGCATGTTATATATGCCTGATTAAAATTTCTTCGTAGTATTAGAAAACAAAATAAAATAGCTAAAAATATTCTAGGAAGATCATCAAGTAAAACGAACAGTCAAACTTATTACTTTTTTAAGTTTTTGTCTGAAAATGATGGGTACCTCTGACTTAAACAATGTGTGTTTAACAGTGCCACATGCATTTCTCTCTAAAATTCTAATTAAAATTCTGCTGAAGACATGGGGGGGTGAAGACAAAAATTCAGAAGTACAGAAAGTAACAAGTGGCAGAACACCTACTGCTGGAATCTTGGAACATTTGACATTAATTATAAGGCAGATGGATCTGGATTAAAAATAATCTTCCAAGGATTTAGCATATAGCGTACTTTGAGTCTGCTTCATGAAACGATTCACCTGAAACAGACAAGGATGTTGGGTACCACCTTCAACATAGTTTATCAGACTTCAACACACAGGGTGAACACCAACCTGTGCTCTTTACCCGTGGAAATCTTTTAAAGTCCAGGCAAAGAATTTTTCAAAGCTCATGAAATAAACGGTGGGCGGCCCAGGTGAACTGATGGCTCATTCTGGGATGCATAGGCTCTTAAGAAAGGGCAGGCATGTGCCTTCAGGCAAAACTCAGATAACAATGCATGCTAGCAGATTATGTTTTTTTTCATTCACTGTATCTATCCAGGGAGCTGGGAGGTTACACAGTGGCCAATGAGTGGGGGTAAGACTGTCAGAAGCTCTTACAGAAAAAGTCTGTTGTTTGTTTTCTTCACTGCTTCAACTGCCTAGAACGGTGCCTGGTTCATAATAGTTATTGCATACGTGGATATAGACAATTGACTGGAAATATAATCTCTGGCTTCATTACACTGTAAATTTTAGGGTAAACATAAAGGATACGAAGAGACAAACCACACAACCATTATCATCATTATGATAAGCATCATCATTTAGCATAACTACAACTAAGATTTATAGAGCTCTGTACTTGGTGCCAGGCACTCTGCTAGACACTGTTTTATTTTATCCATCTGAAAATCCTGGGATATAGGCAGTAGTATCATCCTCATTTGAAGAAACCTACCAGAAGCCATCAAAAGTAGCAGATCTAGGGTGTGAATGCAAGGCTGTGGCTCCATAACCCAAGCTCTTAAACGAACTAAAAACAAAGAAATCATCCTGTGGCAGACACTGCTAGTTGAATATTTTTTTCCCCCTAACTTACATAGTAATATAACCCCCAGCTTTTCTTTTGGTATATGGCTGCCGGAAACAAAGACGCCATTTTACTGGCTCTGTTAAAAGCGAGTTGTAGCCGTATGACTATGTTCTATCTAGTACAGTGAAGCAGAAGTTGTATTTGCAAGCCTAGAAACCTTAAGGGGAAAAAATTGCAGTGAATATTCTTCTTTGTTTCTTCCTTCTTCCAGGGCATAGCTCTGCAGCTGCAGCCTTAGCAGCGGGTACCTTACACGATTGTGATTAAGAGTGCTCTTCTCATTATGCAAGTCTCCTAGAGGCAAAGATCAAGTTAGTGTATTGCCTTTCTAAGGAAGACTATTGTTTTGGAAGTACATGATGTGCTTTGAGGAAAAAAATAATGGAATGAGAAAAGCTGGGGAACCAGTATGTATATGATCAGTCTTGAGCCTTAAAAACTATGCCTAGACAAGGAAATATTTGGCTATTCTTGTACAGGGAACCGAGCAGAAGCAAACAAATCAGAAGCCTTCTAAAACAGAGTTGAAGTGAGCAAAAATTCACAAGTATGTCCTAAACAATGTGAAGATTCATGTGTTAAAAGCAATGTCTGGGGCTCCCCAGTGGGTACCATCTGAAAGCATGCCACACAGCTCTGGACACTGCAAGAAGGGTATCTTCAGCAATGCCTGCCTGGGATGCCTAGCTGGTGATTATATATGGTGCTTGTTTTTATATTCTTGGGATACTTCACTTAGTAGTATGGGTTCCACGGAGGATAGTAGTATGGGTATCCATGGAGGATAATGAGCAAGTAGCACTTGGCCAAAGACAGAGTCAGAAACCACAGATGAAAGAAAAGTTATTTCCCAGAAAGTAAAATCACATTGCCAGCTGGACAGGTTTAAGAACATTCTCTACCACCAGCCAAGGAAATAATTTTCTGGTGCTCTCAAGGAGAGTGTGACTATTGCTATTGACCAGAGTCTGCCATTTGTTTATTATTTGCAAACTTTCATTATGATTACCCTGATGTTTTGCCACCTGATGTTTAAAGGGGATCAGGCCACATTTAGAATTAGAAGCCACATTTTGGCAGAGAAATGAATATCCCTATATAGTCTGCACTTGGAATTAGGTACAGTAATTGGTTGCAACTTTGATATTGCCTTTTTTGGGATGAGAATTAGTGTGCTCCATGTGCAAGGACAGGTGTTCATGGATATATTGTGCCAGAGACTGATGGTCTCTGATTTCTACTGTGAACTGAAATAAGAGCCTAAGCTCTCTAACCAAACGTACATGCCCCTCTTGGCCAAGAGGACATAAGGAAAACCTTAAAACTGAGTTGCTGGCCATGAGGAGAAGGGTAGTCAGACACTTGTTATGTCCCCTCCCTTTTGGAGTTACTCTTTGTTTAATAACAATAAGATACTATATGATTAACAGGATCTAAGGTCATGCAAGACAAGGGTTAAATTACACCTGCAGACTATCAATTTATTTAACAGATCACTAGAGCCCCGTATACGGGTGTACGTCGATGGCTTGTCTCTGATTCACAGACATCTTAAATTAAAACTATCCAAGTCTTTAGACAAAGCTTCATTTCTTTAACCAATTACAAACCAAAGAATCTTTAAACACACCTATAACCTGTGACATGCCCACCCCTTCTAGACATCTTGCCTTTTCTGGCCAAACCAACATACACCTTCCATGTTTGATTTATATGGAATTTGTCTCCACCAAACTGTAACCCGACTGCCTCAGGCACATTTTCTCAGGACCTCTTGAGCCCTGTGCTCCAGGCCACCTTCACCTACATTTGGCTCAGAATAAACCTCTTTAAATTATTTTACAAAGTTTTTATTTTTTTTTTCTGTTAACACTATTTGTTCTTCTTTTTCAGTAACAGGATCTTTGAATGTGAACTGGGCACATGACTGTCTAGAGTAAGCTGGCATTTTCCAGTGCTTACCTTGAAGCCAAGTGTCGCAATGTGACAATGTTCTGGTCAATGGGACATTAAAAGAAGTGGTGTGTATAACTTCTGCCAAGTCTCCTTCACAGATGTGGTGTGCCCACGCTATTCCTTTCTATTGTCTTGAATTGCAATGTGACAATTGGAGTAAGTATAGCCGTGGTGGACTGTGAGATAGAAATCTGGAGTAGAGGAACCGTAGGTCCCTGATGACATTATAGCTGCCATACCTGCCTTAGAATGCTTGTCTTACATGAAGGAAATAAGCTTATATCTTTTTTGTGCCACATAATGAAAGATACTGATTGTCGTATGCTGTGTTCTGTTGCTCACAACAAAATACCTGAAACTTGGTAATTTGTAAAGAAAAGGTATTTATTTCATATAGTTATAGAGGCTGAGAAGGTGGAGGGACTCTTTCTGGTGAGGGTCTTGTTGCTGGTGGGACGTTTTCCCTAGGTGGCACAGGCTGTCACATGGTGAGGGGACTGAGAGCGCTAGCTCAAGTTTCTCTTCCTCTTCTTATCAAGCTACCAGTCCCTTCCCATTACCCACTAATCCATTAACCCATAATCCATTACTCTATTAATCTATGAATGGATTATTTCATTTATGAAGGCAGAGCCCCCATGAGCCAATCAATCACCTCTTAAAGGCCTTGCCTCTCAATACTGCCACGCAAGTTCAGAATGAGTTTGGAGGGCACAAATATTCAAAACACAGCACTTACACCTTCATATATCCTGGAAAATTGTCAAAGTAAATAATTAAAGAAAAATATAAAAAAATGAATAATTTTGGGTGCAAAGAAATAAATTAGGCTTCCATTTAAAAAATAATGTGGATTAAATTATCAGAGAAATTCCTCTTTGCACACATAGAAATGCTGGATGAGGCATAAAAATACATCTTCCTAAATCCATGGCAAAGCTGATATGAAAGAAAGGAAAGAGTCTTGGAGCTATTGTTTGCTCACAGTCTGTCTGCTTATTTTTTGTTGACACAGAATTTAGATATTAATGGGTAAAGAATTATAAGACAGGAGGTCCCACGGGAGATCCATTCAATAAAGCTGAAAGCACTAAAAGTCCACATTCCCAGTGGGCTGACTAGATGAAAACAGAAAGAGAGAGAGAGAGTGGGATCTATAATTATCTTGAATTATTGGCTCTAGATGAAGAGGGAACAAGTTAATTTGGAAACTTCTAAACGAAAATACTACTCTGACTTAGATTTAGGGCAATTCATTTTACTTACCTGGCCAGAAAAATCCAAGCTAAAAATATCTATTTTTATTGTTCCCCTATTATAATTAGCAAAAGAGAACAAAAATCCTTTTTGGGGGGATGCCTCTTAAATACAGTACTCAAACATTTTTTAAATAAAGTGTCAGGAAACCTAAGCTCATAAGCAAAAATTCTGAAATATATGAGGGAAAAAAGAAAATAAATGAGCATCAACAAAACCAACAAAATGTATAATGGTAGATATAAGTATAAAATGTAATGACTGTGATAATTTTGACTTTAATTATGATGAAAAATTTAAAATCAATGTGATTAGGCATATTTGATTAAAAAACAAATAGAACTTCAAGGAATTAAGAATGTAAGATTTGAATTTTTTTAAGTCAATCAATGGGTGGGGTAAATGGAGGAAGAAGACACATTTGGGGAGAGAGTAAACGGAATGACAGATGTGAAGAAAGAAAACCCATGATAAGAGACACAAAGATAGGAGATGGAAACTGTGAAGGGGAGATAAATTGAAACAAAGAAGAGAGCAAGAAATATTTTGATATATGCCAAAAGAGGATAGAAAGAATTTAAGTGATGCAATTTTCAGAATATATGAGAGTCGATAATATTCCAGTGTTGATAAAAAACATTCATCCTCAGTTTCAGAAAGACACAAAAATAACAAATATGAATCTATACCCAGAGACAAAATAATCAAAACCAGAGGATAAAATCAAATCAAAGAGAAGGTTTTAAAAGCAGCTGAAAAGAAGGGCTGGACTGCCGACAATAGAAGGGCAACTGGTGTGATAATTTCTTTCTGGCTAATAACAGTGGCAGCCAGAAGACAGGGGAATAGTATCTTTGAATTATGAGAAGAAACTGTCATCAACTTAGAATCCTGTGTCCAGGGACACTATCTTTTAGAAATAAAGACTTTTCTGAAAGATTTTTTTTCTAACTGAAAGATCCTTTCTAAAGGAACTTTTAAAGATTGTGTTAAAAAAGTAGAATTGATATAAAGGAAGGAAAATGTGGAATGAAAGAATGGTGACCTAATGAAATGTCATGCATTTAGCAAATCTTTTTTAAAAAGGTAATGGTTTCAGTTTTCTCTAAAACATTTAATTTCTTAAAATCAGTGGAGCCATATTAATGAAGTTGAAAGAAAAAGATTAAAACTTAAAAGTTTTAATCATAACTTTTTTCATGTGCAAAGCTTTTAAAAAGTCTTCTAATATGTAACCTTTTTTAACCCCCCCATTCCCCCACCCCTGCACATGAAAACAAAGTGGAAGCAAATATAGATAAGAATGAGAAAGCCAGGATATAAAAAGGTACTTTGTGTGTACTAAAATCACTTAAAATAGAGATAAAATAAAATAAATATTACTATAAAGGGAAGGTATATATAAAATTTCTTTCTCCATAAAAGTTTTATATAAAGTAAAATTATATGAAATAATAATACTATGATAAAATATTTTAAAAAGAAATAGCAGGTGGTATCTAAACAAGATGGCCTAAGGAAGGACTTGATATGAACTGATAAGCTGGGACACAAAATGTTTTTCACATTTGACTATAAAATGTAAAAAGATTCAGATCAATAAATGTTCCTAAAAATCTGAAATGTATTCATTAATAGACACAAAACCACCCTTTGAACAGATTTTAGAAACAGAACATGAAAGCTAAGAAATATAGTTGTTATCAAAGAGAAATTACAAAGAGAGAAGCAAAATAACAAAACAAAGCAGTAATATAACAAAGTAAAACACAGCAAACAAAATCAAATATGCCTTAGTATCACTTGTAAGTTCTGGCTACTACAAAAATAGAAAATTACTATTACTGCTCTTGAATTCATTCATTCCATGATCATTTCCTAAGCTAAGATTTTTTTACAAGTTGCTAAGAAGTACAATAAAAGGGGGAGCTATTAAAACATCTGTCGGCCGGGCTCAGTGGCTCACTCCTGTAATCCTAGCACCCTGGGAGGCCGAAGCGGGAGGATCACTCAAGGTCAGGAGTTCAAAACCAGCCTAAGCAAGAGGGAGACTGTCTTTACTAAATAGAAAGAAATTAATTGGTCAACTAAAAATATATATAGAAAAAATTAGCTGGGCATGGTGGCACATGCCTGTAGCCCCAGCTACTTGGGAGGCTGAGGCAGAAGGATTGCTTGAGCCCAAGAGTTTGAGGTTGCTGTGAGCTAGGCTGACGCCACTGCACTCTAGCCTGGGCAACAGAGTGAGACTCTGTCTCAAAAACAAAACAAAACAAAACAAACAAAGAAAAAAATCTGTCTTTTATATATCAATTATAGAATCTAAATAATAAATACAATTTTAACATGTATGTGTATAAAATACTTATAATTGAAAAGCCTAAAGACTCATCTATACTTACATTGATGACGTTGTGTCCTTCATATGGTGATATTTGCTCCTAATGTTAAAGAATACTTTTTTTTTTTTTTTTTTTTTTGAGACAGAGTCTCGCTTTGTTGCCCAGGCTAGAGTGAGTGCCGTGGCGTCAGCCTAGCTCACAGCAACCTCAAACTCCTGGGCTCGAGTGATCCTTCTGCCTCAGCCTCCCGGGTAGCTGGGACTACAGGCATGCGCCACCATGCCCGGCTAATTTTTTATATATATATCAGTTGGCCAATTAATTTCTTTCTATTTATAGTAGAGACGGGGTCTCGCTCTTGCTCAGGCTGGTTTTGAACTCCTGACCTTGAGCAATCCGCCCGCCTCGGCCTCCCAAGAGCTAGGATTACAGGCGTGAGCCACAGCGCCCGGCCTAAAGAATACTTTTTAAAATAATTTCCACAAAGAAATATAAAAAATTCCAGCAATAAAAATGTAACAAGTTACCAGTTCTCAGCATAACATTAATTCTAGCAATTAGCTACAAAAGACAAAAATATCTCAATACAAGTGTCAAGTATATAGGAATACTAACACAAGAATTGTTCATAATCTGTAGAGAGATAATTGCAATATTTTGCTGAGGAATATAATTTAATACATGTGAAACTAACTCTGCTGGGATTTGATTAAATCTTGGTCAAACTAGCAAGTGTTTCCTTTTCTTTGTAAAATAATTCTGATATCTATTTGGACAACTATTAATACATAAGATAGAATATCCAAAAAAATGTTTGAAAATAAATGTCATAAATGAAAAATATCCTTTCCAGGTTAGTAAGTCATATTAATAAAGAGAATAAAATAAATAGGTGTCAAATATATTTCAAGAAGAGACAGTGTGCAAATAGATTTTTCAAAAATGTTCAGTTCTAACATGTAATAAAGGACCACCTCAAATCGATATGCTAGATTGGATTATTGCTTTTGTAAAAGTAGGACCACAGACTAAATAATTTAGTAGTTTAATTCCTAGTATCATTTACACAAATAAATATCAGATGGGCTAAATATTTAAATGAAACAAGAGAAACCATAAACATACTAGAGGGAAATCTAAGTGAGGTGGGCAAGGACTTTGAAGCCTGAAATGAAAGGAAGAAAACACTAAAAATATATAGATTATACTCAGTAATTGAAAAGCTTTGTCAGTTTAGACAAAGCTTTGATACATAAAATTTAAATATGTTTAAAATTAATACAAAAATTAAAACATCTGTATAACAAAAATAAATTTTTATATTACTTGTGTATATTAAGATCTTTTATATAAGTAATAAAGAAAATCACAAATAAAAAGAAATAATTTATATTTATATGGAGATGTTCTAATTCAAAAGTAATTAAAATATAAATTAAAATTTTTTATCAAAAATGAAAAATATTGATAATTATGTCTACTGATGAAAGAGTGAGAAATGGCATATGCGTAATATATTATATATATGTTATTGAGGGAATGCTAATGGTATGTATTTGGGTCATGTTGACAATAAAAATTAAAACACTTGGGCAGCAGATATCAATATTTAACATTGGAGTGTCACTTTCACATGTAGTACTGAGTGCATGGAGAGGTACTATAAAACATTTTATGAATCTCAGTTTACTTACTAGCTATCACCAGCCCCAGCTTCCATTTCCCATAACATAAATATGATAATATTTTCCTTTTATGTGTTATGTATATATTGACATTGAAAGAAATTAATTTACTATAAAACTTTTAAAATATACCAAATTGTGCATATCCAGTTTACCATTTTTAGACAACAAATCTAGAAAATGCATGGAACATAAACCAAAGTTATCACTCAGTGATGGCTGTAATGAATATGTTTTAGTTACGAAGTTACGAAAGAACAAAATATAAATGAAACAAAAAACTGACATTAGAAATAAAAAAGCAGAAATTGTACTTTTCCCGCTCTTCATTGCGTAGTACTTTTTACTGGACAACCTTGTAACACTTTCTTTATCATGTAAATCCTAGCTAAGGGACTACTCAAAGCTTCCTCCGTGGATGACTGCTAAGTGAAGCTAGAAATCCTCACTTTGACCTGCCTGTGTTTCATTCTCTTCAAGATCCAACGTCCCCACAGCTTATGGGCCTTAAGTGTTATGTAAATCCCACTCTACCATCTTCTAGAGAGGGTGAGATTTTTCTTTATTATTTTCCCTTTTCTAGCTTCTCAGCATGTTTTCATTTCCTTGAACTCCTGATGATTTTCTGTTCTGACACTAATAGATCTAGTAGTTGCCTCCTCTTTTCAGCTAGACCATTAAACCAAACAACAACCTTACATCAAAACACTTAGAGGTCACACACCAGCTGAATTATCAGGTGATAAAAGTTTTTGGACAGAAAAAAAAAGAATTTTGATGATTATCTCCTCATGGTTTTAGTTATATCATTTAAAATATCATGTTTTCCTGACCCCCCCCCCCTCCGCCCAAAAAAAAAATCGGGCTGGATGCAGAGGCTCATGCCTGTAATTCTAACACTCTGGGAGGCTGATGGGAGAATCACTTAAAGTCAGGAGTTCGAAACCACCCTGAGCAAGAGCCAGAACCCCGTCTCTACTGAAAATAGAAAAATTAGCTGCACACGGTGCCTATAGCCCCAGCTACTCAGGGGCTGAGGCAGGAGGATCACTTAAGCCCAGGAGTTTGTGAGGTTGCAATGAACTATGATGAAGCCACTGCACTCTACCCAGAGAGAAAGAGCAAGACTCTGCCTCAAAAACAAACAAACAAGCAAACAATACAACAAAAAAAGCATCTAGCATGTTCATAAAAGTTGGAATATATGTCTAATACAGTAGGTTTCAATTTATTCACATTATATGCAAAAAAGAAAAAAAAAAACATTGTAAGTGAAGAGCCAAATGGAGGAGCTGTAACGACTGTTATTTATTAAATTTATTATAAGGAATAAAGTGTGAAGCTATGCAGGTATATTAAAACTTCTAAATTGGTTTCAATACTGTATAATATAGTGTTAATTATGGATTTTATTGTATATATACTTTTGACTTTCAACTATATAATATTTTTCAATTGCTATCTAATAAAACTAAGTCTATCTAACACTTAAAAATTTTTTATGAAGTTCCTTGTAATTGGCTGCGAATAGAGTTCAAGTATTTTTATGTAGATAGTGTCCTGGTATATATTTCCTTTAATACATGAATGAATTAATCATGGTGAAATTAAAGTAATTTTTTCATGAATTTTTTTGGGTTTAAATAATTGTTGGGATTATTTCTTAATAATATGTGAATTACAGTTTAGCTACTAAATGCTGTTGTTTTAAATTGGAATGGGCAAAACAGGATCTAGGATTTTTTCATCTAGCAAAGAATAAAATCAGGGTATTGCAATGACAGAAATCCAATTTCTTAACTGTGTCGGGCAAATTCTTTTCAATTTCCCACTTGTAAAATAAAAGAATTGTTGCATGAACTATCACCAGAATGCTTGCTGAGATTTTTCTTTTTTAATGAACTCTTTTGATTTGAATTGCCTCAAAAGATGGAAAAAAAAAAGTTGGATTAAACACCATTTTCAGCTTGCTGGTCCTATTTCTTTATAGATGTTTGTTTACGTTCCCCAGCTTGGGTCTCAAAGGATGAAACTAGACTTACTTTTTAAAAAAAATGTTGTCAACAACCTCACTCTTCTGTGCAACAAAATCATAACACAGAAACCCCTGACTAACTGTAGGTAGTAAACATTTGACAAGAACCAACTACCACATTCAAACTTCTAGACCAGTGCTTATTAAGTCTTTAAGTAATTTTGTTCAATTAATTTCAGATGACTCAATAGTAAATATATTTTTGAAAATGCAAGTAATTCTGTAAAAAAAATCTATTTTTTGAATAATTTAATTTTAGAGACAAAATTGTATTTGTCCATGTTGAGTTTCATGTTGAGATGATTTAATTTAGGAACCGTTTATGGATTATTCAGCTGTTTTAATTTGCATTTTTTCTTCATCTTTCATTTATTTATCTTAAATATTCTTAGTTATAAACTTAAATTTTGTCTTATTAGTGGGCATTTAGAGGGCAATTAGTACCTAAAAGTTTAAGTTTGCTTTTTATCTTCTACTAGACCCTATCTAAATTAAAAGAATGGTAAAAAGGTTTTGAAATTGAGGCAAAGAAAAAAAAGAGAAGGAAGGGAGGGAGGGAAGGAGGGAGGGAGGAAGGAAGGAAGGAAGGAAGGAAGGAAGGAAGGAAGGAAGGAAGGAAGGAAGGAAGGAAGGAAGGAAGGAAGGAAAGAAGGAAGGAAGAGAGGGAGGAAGGAAGGAAGGAAGGAAGGAAGGAAGGAAAGAAGGAAGGAAGAGAGGGAGGAAGGAAGGAAGGAAGGGAGAGAGGGGAAGGAAGAGGGGAAGAAGGAAGGAAGGAAGGAAGGAAGGAAGGAAGGAAGGAAGGAAGGAAGGAAGGAAGGAAGGAAGGAAGGGAGAGAGGGGAAGGAAGGAAGGGAGAGAGGGAGGGAGGAAGGGAGGGAGGAAGGGAGGAAGGGAGGAAGGGTGGAAGGAAGGAAGGAAGGAAGGAAGGAAGGAAGGAAGGAAGGAAGGAAGGAAGGAAGGGAGGCAGGGAGGGAGGGAGGGAGGGAGGAAGGGAGGGAGGGAGGGAGGGAGGGAATTAACACATACTGAGTCTTGGGATGAAGCATACTCTGTACAAGTTGCTCTTAAACTGAGATCTGGTGCAGGTACAGACAGGAGCTTTCCAGACTGTGGAAAGAAGGCTTTCCATTTTCTACACCTGCAGCCTGTCTTCTAAAGCGTATTTTAGCAAACCTTTCTGATCTCCCCGTTTGCAAATTAGTTCTTTAAAGCTAGCATGAATATTCTTTAAAGATACCATCAGCTCTGTTCCTACTTTCCTCTCAAACTCCAGCTCTAAAATTCTAACCACTCAATTCTGTAAATTAAACACACACATACACACACACACACACACACACACACACACACACACACACACACACCACACACACACACTAATGGAGATGCTTTTAACGAAGAAGAGAAGGGTTAATAAAATTACCGGGGAGTGATCCGAAACAAATTATTGCTTCCTCAGTCTGTACTGAATTTCATTGTTTTAAATTAAGAAGGGTGGCTGTTTAAGGGAGAAATATAGAATTATTTTGTTGAGAATTTGAATCTCCCCTGGGAGCTATAGATATGATAGGTTTTCAAATAACTAATAACTACCCATTGTTAAATTACAAGATGCATTTATGTCACTTATCACTCTGACTTGATCTTTGTTGATTCAATTCATCATGAATTTTGGCTTTTCCTCCTACATGTTCTCCCTCCAATATTCTATACCTTTAAGCCAAAACCTCAAAATTATCATCTGTTTTTGTCATGACAACATCCTCCTGAGAAACTACACTCATAAATATATTATTAAAGTGAAGTTATTTTATATTAATAATACATCCCGTAGTCTATATTTCTTACTTTGGAAATGCAGAAAGAAAATAGGAAACGGATGTTTTCATCCTCCAAACCCTCCTATGACAGCCTCTCAAGAAAACGAAGAATTTCTTGTTAATGTGGAAGAGCAGACTGCATTTTTAAGAATACTCTTCTAGTGATGAGTAGGCAAACCAGTTTTAAACTAGGACTAGGAACGGAGCCAGCATTTCTCTCTCTCTTTCTCTTAATGTTTGACAAACGGAGTACTGTAATGTCCTGAGAGAGATGACTCTTGTCACATTTCCAAATTGGCTGAAACAAGAAAGCTTTGCCAGTAGTTTTTTGCCATATCAAGATTCCCACTATAAAATCAAGACGCAGGATATTCTGCTTGTCTCTGTGTGCTTTCTCATTTTGTTATCATTGGCTTTTGTTTTTTGATGGCCAAAACATCCCTGTCAGATTGGATCCTTTTGGAAGAAGATATTTTTAAGGTAGCCATACAAAGCAGTTCTTATAGTATCCTTAGCGTCAGTAACAAGGACAAAAAGTCTTATCTTAAAACCTTGTGTGTCATTTAATAGGATTACGAACTTAAGGAAATGAGCTGCAGGCAGGGATACACTGTTGTTGTTGTTTTTTTTTTAAATGTTATATTTCTTTAAAAAAAAAGTTCAATTTGAAAGAATTTTTTTAAATAGGTAAATTGTAAAAAAAAAAAAAAAAAGCAGAGGAATTTAATGTAAAGAATATGGTCTTTGACATTCGGCAGATTTGGGTCCAAATATTTCTGTCACTTAAGCTGATGACTTAAAAGCAATTTTAAAGTTTCCATGATAGTCTTGGCTCTTCATATTTAAACTGAGAATAATATCATCAATGCTGCAGTGTTGTACGGTAGTGAGGATCAAATGAGTTTATTTATCAAAATTACATGGTGCTGTATCTGGTGTGTGTTAGTAAATTATATATTTTCTGTGGATGTTGTTTTTGTTGTTGTTTTTTCCCCACTATCTAAAGTCATCTCAAATTGAGGTATGGGTGCTACCTCCAGTTTTAACTAGTTTCTAGCTGATGGCATCAACAATCTTTTGTCAAATTGCATTTCAGGTTGTATGAAGGTTAATCAATTAAAAGAAATGAAGCACTACAGAGGCGATAACCACAGGACAAAAACCAGATCAAAATCCCAAATATAGTAAGTCTTCACTTAAAATTGTGGATAGGTTCTTGAAAATGAGACTTTCAGAGAAACGATGTATAATAAAACTGATTTTATCATAGGTTGATTGATATCAACAAGAGTTAAGTTCTTATGGCATATTTCTGGTCACAAAAAACATCACCGAATTTCTAAATAAAGGCCAAAACACTGCTACTATTAAATATTGATGTAAATGTGAACTCTACGTACATTTAGGAAAGATAGATAAAATAATAAAAACAGGTAAGATAATTATTTATCCAACTTTCAGTGAATGAGTGAGTGATGGCAGTCATAGTGGTGGTGGGTTCAGTCAAGGAATAAATAAATGTTCTCACAAGGAAAATTGTCAGGAGTGTCCCTGCCTCTGACCTTCACAAGGTTCAAAAAGAAAGGATAACCAATACAGTGGCTCACTGAGTGCTTCTGTCTTACGTTGTTTATTGTGAATGTGTATGATTATTGCACACTCAACAAATGCTTGTTTTGCAATAATTTGTATTCATTCCTTCATCCCTTTTCCAACCTGCTCGTTCCAATTCTGTGTCTCTTGCAGCTGGGGACTGTCCCTGCAGCTCAGGATGAAGCAGGGACCTGCCCTGGCCACGAAGCCAAGCCATGGCAAGGTGAACTCACACCCACAGCCACACTCACTCACACAGACAGCATAGGGACAGGACTTGGTGGGCCACACCCTTCACCGTGGAAGTCAACATAACCCAGCCTAATTAGCTGCAGGAGAGCTAAAGCAAATATTTCCTAATGGCCAGAATTCAGCCCATATACGCAGAGGGCTAAATCACCTATCTTGTGAGTAATGCTTTTCAGGACCACTGGCACAAGATACTGAGGGAAGGTGATAAGACACCAGGCTGCAGAGAAACCAGCCCTATCCAGATCTAACTGTCTCAAACCAAAACAGACCCCCATACTACCTTACTCTGACATTTTCCTTATTGTAATCTCATTTTAATGCTAAAAATCATGCTCAGGGTGGAGATGTAACATGCTAATGAGACATGCAATGCACGAAGAAGCAAGTAATAGAATTAGACAGGTGCAAGAAAACCCCCACCACCTGTCCATGCTTACATATCACCCTGTTCCCATCTAAGCCCCTTTAAAACTCTCTTGGAGCTCTCTGCAGAGAGCCAGCCTGAGGACTTTTTCTTTTGTGTATCTCCCTTGTGCTCGAGCATAAGCCCCACTAAAGCCTCGCCTGTGACTCCCGTTCAGCCTCTTGTTAATTTCTGTTACATGGAGAGCCCAGGGGCCTGCGGTGATGACATTTAAGACAGGCCAGTTGCCCCAGCGAGCACAGCTTTGGGATATGGCAGGACACTGGAGTACCCAGAGAAAACCCACGCACACATGGGGAGAACATGCAAACTCCACACAGAGAGTGATTTGTTTTCTTCATCAACATTATAAAAAAATGACATTAATGAAATGACCTTATTCAAGGACCTGATGTGGATAGAATTTAAAAAACATCATGAGCAGTCATGACCCCTATTTTAGTGAGCAGAGTCTGTCTTTATGAGAAGAAAATATTTCGTACAGTTGGAATATATTTCTCTTAGCAAATTGTGTTTATTCTACAGTCCCTGAACCAAGAAAGGAAATACCACTTGTATTATTTTAACTAACATCGCAATATAAATGTTAGCATTATGGAGGAGAGTATTCAAAATAGTATTTAAGTAAATTCTGAGCACATTTTGAAACTATGTTTGACAAGAAAAGCAGAAATTAAGATGTTGGTGAAATTAGAGAAATGAACCCTTTTTATTTCATTAGGGTTTGGTGGATGACATGGGACAAAAGACTTATTACAGGGTCGAGATTTTATACAATTTGGGGAGAATTGGGGGAAATGAAGCTCTGGAGATGGGAGTGGCTGATGGGTCAGAGAAAATTCGCCAACTGGAAAATGTAGATGACAAAGCTGGTGATGAAGTCTGTTGTCTACGCTGCATTTGCTGATGGGCAGTGCCAAAGCTGCTGTAAACCAGCAAAACAGGAGATTTCCAGGCACCATACAGGGGAAATCAAGGCCACACTGGGACTCGCACTGATGAATTGTAATCTACAAAGAAAATCGGAAACCTACAAGGACAAATTGAGACTCCCGTCTGTCTTCTCCCTGCAGCTAACCCAGACAATATGAGTGACCTGCAGAAGCAGCTGCCACTTCTCCTGCTAGGAACTGATCGAGAACTCTGAAAAGTTTAAAGAGGAGAACCCAGAGGAGGTGGAGAAGCTGAAGGATAGCACTGCCTGACATCACCCAGGTGAGCTAGCAGATTAGCAAGAGCATGTGGGAGTTTCTCCTGCAGAGTGTGTGGGCTGCTGCTTCATTCCTGCCTTCCAGGACTCCTGGCTCATTTCTCTCGTGGTCAGTTCTAAGGCAGAACCTTTTAAGGAGGGAATCTCAGAAGTGTAGTTTCAGCTTAGCAAAACTGACACAGTGTAAAACCACAGCAATGCCTTAAAAATAAAGCAAGTAAATGCTGTTAATTTTACTATAAGGAATGGAAAAAATCAATTAAGAAAAGATGCATTCTTCCTAAGACTATATTTGAGTAAATGTAATACACATTTTAAGTGCCCGTAAGAAAGTAAATCCTAATTTTAGATTCTATTTCTTGCTGCTCACTGGTGTTTCTCCTGTACCATACTCATGTCAGAAATCTCAAGAGTTCCTAGTAGCTTAGTTTGGTCAAATACAGTCTCTTCCACTCAGGCTCAGAGTGGAACTCAGAAAAACTGTGATGTTAGAAGAAGCACTCAAGGTCGGAATCTCTGAGCTTTACTTTTATGTGTGTAATATTAGGTCTTTTTTTTCCTTTGGGTAGATGCCCAGTAATGGGATTGCTGGATCAAATGGTAGTTCTACTTGTAGCTTTTTGAGGTATCTCCATATTGCTTTCCACAGAGGTTGCACTAGTTTGCAGTCCCACCAGCAGCATAGTGTGGAGAAAAATCTAACCCACTGTTCTGCTTCTGTAAAATCTGCTCGCTCAACCCTACTCCCTTCCCCCGCTGGCGCCACTCTGTAACTTCCCAGCCGTTAGTCCTTGGAAATTATTGACCAAGATTAGAAGTTCCCGACATTAGCTCATCTGGTACATGTTTGTGCAAGGTCAAAGCCCATGGAACTTCCCCCCACCCTGTGATCCCTAGCCACCTGCGTGTGGTTTCTGTCTATAAAAATCCTAAGGAAAAAAAGGTCGGAGCGGCAGCTTCCCTAGCTCAGTGGTGCTGCTTGCCCCTGCGCTGCGCTGGAAAATAAATCCACCTCATACTATTGCATCAGGTCTCTGGACTCTGAGTCTTTTTGAGCGGTCGTCTCTCCCCCACACGGGCTGTACATTTCTGCGGCCTAACAATAGGAGTATTCCTCTCTCTCTGCATCCACACCAACATTTACTGTTTTGGGACTTTTTGATAAAAGCCATTCTCACTGGAGATAAGTGATAGCTCATGTGGTTTTGATTTGCATTTCCCTGATGATTAGAGATGTTGAGCATTTTTTCATATGTTTGTTGGCCATTAATCTGTCTTCTTTTGAATAGTCTCTGTTCATGTCCTTTGTCCACTTTTTAATGGAGTTGTTGATTTTTTTCTTGCTGACTTTCCTGAGTTCTGTATAGATTCTAATTATCAGCCCTTTATCATGTGTAGCATGGGAATATTATTTCCCATTCTGTAGGTTGTCTGTTGCTCTTGTGATAGTTTCCTTGGCTGTGCAGAAGCTTTTTAATTTGAGCAGGTCCCATTTAATTATTTTAGTTGTTGCTGTGATTGCCGTTGGGGTCTTCTTCATAAATTCTTTGCCTACGCTAATGTCTGTAAGAAGTTTTCCGACATTTTCTTCTAGAATTCTTACAGTTTCATGCCTTAGGTTTAAGTCTGTTATCCACCTTGAGTTGATTTGGTGTGAGCTGAGAGGTGCAGATCCTGTTTCAGTCTTCTGCATGTGGCTATCCAGTTTTCCCGACACCATTTATTGAATACAGATTCTTTTCACCAGTGTAAAACAGGATGGTACTGGCACAAGAACAGAGACATAGACCCATGGAACAGAACTGAGAACCCAGATATAAAACCATGCTCATATAGCCATCTAACCTTTGACGAAGCAGACAAAAACATACACTGGCTATGATTTTTATTTTCTCATTCCTCTGGGTACCTGAGTTTTCTGGGGCTTTTCTGTACAATGGGAGCACTGAATACCAATATTCAAATTAGAATGCCTTTTCCTTCCATTACACTCTCTTCACTTATTTCTCGAAGTCCCTACAGAGCTGTCACATGTGCTTTGGGAAAGGTCACTGCTGTCCTCAGTGAGAGGCTCGGTTGCCCTGACCAAGGCTCTTCTACTCTGTAGGATGCCTGCCTGCCCTGTGGCTTCAGGGGCCTGTGACACAGCAATGGAGCAGAGGGACCTGTAGGCAATCTACAATTTCCTCCTTGTTCTTTATGATCAATCTCTGCTAGTTCCTAGATGCTCAGAGACTTCCATGGATACGGCTCCTTTCATTTTGCCATCTCTTTTTGTCGGCTTAAAAAAATCAGTCTCTTAAATAAATCCATTAATCTTATAATGTATTCATCTTCTAATACTTCCCCTTTTATACCAAAAATAGTTTCTTGTCTCCAAACAATAATAACCATAAAAATAAATAAATGACTCAGGAATACCCGAGCCAATAGGTTTCACCAAGAGACAAAATCTATCTCCCATTTGAACTTGATTTGATATCCTACCAAATAGTATTAATATTCTTATAGTCTCTCAGCCTTAAATTCTGAGTTCTTTAATTCCTTTCAAATCAAACCAGTATATGTTGTCAATCATTTTCAATTCAGTGGCTCCCTCTGGCCCTCTCTCTTCTTATTCTTGGTGCCCTATGAGAGTATTGCTTTCTCTTTATTAATACATTACTTTCCTGGAGTATATCCGTGTGCGTGGGTGTGTGCATGCATGCATTTAAATTTTGGATCTCGCAGTGACACTATGACAGTGTTTAAAATACATGACAGGCAGAAAAAGGAGAAGATAAAGAAGAAATTTATAGGTCCAAAGAGGAAGAAACAACATAAATTAGCAATTGAGCTTATGCAGCCTAAGAAGAACTAAAGAATCGAGCTAGTCTAACACACTATTTTTCACCAGATAGGTAAAAACAGAAGGAGGCTAAAATTATACAATATTTAAAGGACAATATGGCTAATGATGTAGCTTAAACTAAAAGGCAAAATAGGATTATAAAATTTTCAAGTAAGAGAAAATATAGAACAGTTGTACAGAAAGAGTAGATTAATGTAATGAGGTGATTATTCTTCTATGCAGGCTATTTCAAACACTAAATTATTCTGTTGCTGTGTTGGCATGTAGACAGAATTTTAATATTAAACTAAAGGTATAATTTTTGTTATGATTATTAAAAAATAATTTATTATAAATTCAAAACATATAATTGTATACGTTTACAGGGTAGAAAGTGATCTTATAACTTATAAATACAACTTGGAACAATTAAATCAAGCTAACTTATCCATCACAGAGGAGTGATTTTATGTGCCCAATTGAAAGTATCTACAAATCATATTATTTATCTTTGACTTATTCAAATACTTTCCTCACACAAGGAAGATTATAATGAGCCTTAAATCCACTTTGCAAACATACTTTATAATATTTCCAAAATTTTCTGATTGGATATTATTGCTACATAAATAGCAAAATATTTTTAAATATATTTTAATTGCAATAGCTTAATCATTTTATTTGTTTACATCATAAAGGCATAATGGTCATCATTAAGAGTAATGGTTGCAAATCAAAATTTCAAATTTTTAGAAAATGTCCAAATATTTTATGCTAACTTATTTTTGTGTCTGATTAGAGCTCCATTGTGTTTTCCTCCTGCAAAATTGGAGAAGTTTCAGGTCTGCATTTATGTCCAGATTAGGTCTTTGTTATTGTTATAATGTTCAGCTCATGATGCATTTAGAGAAAATATATTTAAGGCTCTATTGTGAGGCAGACTTTAGTTAATACATTATAATATAATCCATGAAGCTCCTAAATCTCACTCTTCAAGTATTTGACACCTATAACAGCTTCTAGATAAACTAGTTTTAATGACTTTATATATCTGCTCAAGCCAAATTAAAGTTAATAATCTTCTATCAAATTCATAAAGAATTCCTAACTCTGGCATCCAAACATTCTGTAACTCTAGCTTTGATATAACACTTTGACTTACTCTCTTATTAAAATCCTTCCAGCCCTGCACTGTACCCTCAAACAGATCTCGTTATCATTCCTTGGATACATTTCTGCTTTAAAGCCTTTGTTTAATGTATTCTGTATCCTTCTGAGGCCTTCCCCACCCTCAGAACTATGAGTGTTGAAATCCTATTATCTTTCTAGACTTCTCTCAAACGTGACCCTTTCTATGATGCCTTCTTTGATCACACCAACAAGGAGTCACCTCCTACTTCTTTGATTTCCCACAGCACTTAATACATCTCCTACACCAGTTACAACAGTCTGCTCTGTGGCAAAGTTGTTTAGGAATACTTTCTCCTACTTAAATATACAACTAACCAGACACTATTACTTGTCACATACCTTTGCTCTCTGCAGAATGCTTTCATGGCAAATAAATGTTAGCAAAACGAATAACTAAACAATTATCTATACTATTATTTAAAAATGATATTTTAAAGGCAAGAGTTCCTCACTGTGTAATTTACTACAAAAATACTAATGGCACTTTTTTGGAAACCATGTTCCACGTAATATTTTGAACAATGTTAAAATTCTCACGTGTTGAATGTCTGAGTTGCTCTTAATGTGATTCTTTTACCTTTTTCTGTTTATTTTTTTTTTAAGCCACAACTTTAGTTTCTTTATTTCCACTCTTCTATAACACCCTGAGATACTAAGTTCTCTTTGTGCTCAACTTTCTATTTTACTAACTTTACTTAGAAGACTTAACCCATGTTCACAGGTTTACATAGTATTAAATTTATATCAGGAGTTTAATGGCAGGCTTCCTTTTTAAAAGAATGGAAGGCTTCACAAGTTTTCAAGTCATCCTTGATCAGGAATTATGCTAATCTTCTCTTTTCAAGATTTCATACAGTTTTCATTGAAACGAGCATTTCCTGTTTTGTTTTAATGGAAATTATATATCCTATAGCAATAAAGACAACTGTAACAGTGAATTTATTCATGAACATTTAAGACACCATCTATAGGGGCTGACCCTAACCCTAATCCTGACCCTAATCCTAGCCTCAGGACCATAAAATTTGTTTAGAAGTGTGCATAACTGGACAGAGTAAACATCACTGGGGAATCAGTATATATAGTTAGTTATATCCACATTCTATCACCCTATAGGAATCACCATGGCAAGTTTTATGCCTAAGTAGATAACACACCAATGAAACTTTTATGGTAAAACCAATAAAAATTCTCGATTAATGTTTTTTACAAAATGTTCAAACTATTCTATCATGTTAAAAGAAATGTTGTCCCTATGCTGGTACTGGAGTGAACTAGGGTTCAGATAATCTGCTTTTAAGTCCTGTTTCTCTCATTATGTACCCATTATGAGATCTGAAGCAAGAGATCCTTTTCATTACTCTTAGCAATGAAGATAATAATGTTAGACATAACATTTTTGTGAATATCTGTGTTTTCAAATCAGTTTTAGTTACATTAGCATTTAAGTCGAGTTATAAATATTAGTTAGTGTATTATTGCTTGAATCATTCAACTTGCTCACAGCAGTTTTGTGTTACTTAAGTAAATTTATTTAAAAAGTTCTCATTCTCATACTCATAAGCAAGCTGAGCCTGTAACATCCATGTGCAAAGGTTAATTAAAGTTGGGGAGATGAAAAAGCCAATATTCACTTGTGTGGAAATAAAAAAAATCTTTCCCTGCAAAATTTTGAGGTAAAAATATTATGACCTAGGAATTTCATGCTATGCCAATCTATGATTCACATGCAATGTCAACATAAAGAAGTGTTTAAAGTTATTATTCCTGGAAAAGAATTACACAAGCAAATTTTTTATCTGACTGACAAATTATTCAAATTAAAAAGAGAAATGCAAAGGCAATATGATGGAAAAATAGTTATGTCAAGCAATGATAGCAGGAAAATATGTACTTCCCCCCCACAAGACTTATTGAGATATAACTGACAAATTAAATTGTATATATTTAAGGTGTGCAACATGATGCTTTGATATATGTACATATTATGAAATGAACACCACAATTAAGTTAGTTAATGTATCTATCACCTCACATAGTTATCTTTTTTTTCCTAACATGTTAAGGACATATAAGATCTACTCTCAGCAAATTTCAAGTGTACAATGCAGTATTATTAACTATAAGGACATGGTGTATTAAATACATTAGATTCCCTAGAACTTGACTCACGTTATAACTGAAAGTTTGTATCCTTTGACTAACATCTTCCATTGCCCTACTACCTTCCAGCCCTGGCAACCACCATTCTATTCTCTGTTTCTGTGAATTTGACTTCTTTAGATTACACAATTAAGTGAGATCATACAGTTTGTCTTGCTCTGTCTTACTTACTTCACTTAGCATTATAATACCCTCCAGTTC
This sequence comes from Microcebus murinus, assembly GCF_040939455.1. Taxonomy (NCBI): domain Eukaryota; kingdom Metazoa; phylum Chordata; class Mammalia; order Primates; family Cheirogaleidae; genus Microcebus; species Microcebus murinus. The sequence continues at coordinate 46,361,034 of NC_134122.1, read as the reverse complement.
ATCCATGTTGTTTCAAATGGAAGGATTTCCTTCTTTGTTACAGTTTAATAATATTCCTTTTATACATACTACATTTGCTTTATTCATTCATCTGTCAATATAGAGTTTGTCTCCATGTCTTGGCTACTAGTAAATAATGTATTGCCTATGCAAGATTTATTAAACTGTACAAAGTCTAGGTACAAGTCCTTTATCATATAATATGATTTGCAAGTATTTTCTCTTATTCTGTGAGTTATCTTTTTACTTCCTTGGTGGTGTCTTTTTCAGCATAGAAGTTTTAATTTTCATTAAGTACAATTTATCTACTTTTTATTTTGTTGCTTATGCCTTTGGTAGCGTATGTAAGAAACTGTTGCCTAATACAACCATCATGATGATTTACACCTGTGTTTTCTTTTTAGTCTTGTACTTTGCTTTTCTGTGCTGTCTTTGACTTTGTTATCAAGGTCATACTTTTTTATAGCATTGAATTAGGAAATATAACTTCCTTTATAACTTTGTGAAAGAGTTTGCTAATTCTACTTTAGACATTTGTAAAATTCACCAATGAAGCCATCTGGTTCTGGGCTTTTCTTTACTGTAAGTTTTTTTTTTTTTTTTTTTTTTTTGATCACTGACACGATCTCTTTATTTGTTATTGGTCTATTCAGATCTTCCATATCTTCTTTAATTGGATTTTGTAATTCATACTAAATAAATTTGTAGCAATAAATTTCTCCATTTTATTTGGGTTATATAATTTATTGGCATAAAATTGTTCATAATATTCTCTTATAATCCTGTATTTTTCTGTAAGGTGGGTAATAATGTCCCTTATTTCATTTCTTATTTTTGTTATTTTAATCTTCTCCTTTTTTATTGGTCAATCTAGTTAAATATTTGTCAATTTTCTTGATCTTTTCGAAGAATTAACTTTGGTTTTAAAGACTTCATTATTTTCTATTCTCTATTTTATGTACTTATGTATTTATTTACTCATTCTAATCTGTACTATTTACTTTCTTCTTGCTCTTGGTGTAATTTGTTCTTTTTTATGTTTTAAGGTGAAATGTTAGGTTATTGATTTGAAATTATTCTTCTTTTACAATATAGATGTTTAGAGATCTGAACTTCCCTCTCAGCATTGCTTTAGCTATATTTCATAAATTTTGGTGTTCTGTGTCTTCATTTTCATTCCTCTCATAATGATTTTTTTAGGGTATTATGGGGGTACAAGTGTTAAGGTTACATATATTGCCCATGCCCCCCTCCCCCCTCGAGTAAGAGCTTCAAGCATGTTTTTTTAACTTTCCTTATGGCTTCTCTTTTGATTCATTGGTTAATACGAGTGTGTTGTTTAATATTAATATTTTTGTGTTTCCCAAATTTCTATCCGTTATTTTTTCTAATTTCACTCTATTGTGTTATAAGAATATGCTTTGTATAATGTGTAACTTATTAAACTTATCAGGGCTTGTCTTATGGCCTTTTATATCATCTATGCTGGAGAATGTTTTATGTGCAATTGAGAAGAAATTAAGAGCAGCCAGACAGAGTGCCCTACAGTTCTTCATCTTTTTATCTCTAATGGAAACCTAGGGCTATGTCCCATCCCATTGGTAGGGACTTTGACCTCACAATCTTGCCTCTCCCCAATTGGCTAAGGCATGTTACTGAGGTAAAGGGGAGAATAGGAAGTTAAAGTTAGTAAATGTAGGGGGTTTTTTGGTATTGCAGTAAAGCAGATTAAACCAAGGTTATTACTGTCATACAGTTTGTGCTATGTGCTAATAATTACATAAAACTGGATATCAGAAAGACTATTTCCTTTGGCAAAAAAGATTAGGCCAAGGTCATCTCCTCCTACACTATCCACCATCCTTCCCAGATGCTGCTTGTTTGATGTCTCAAGGAGAGCAGAGGAAATCCCAAGGTGGAGAGACATTGATCCAGTTTGGGCACCCCATGGGGGACTTGAGACTGGCACTCTTGTCCCTAGCAAGGTCAGGGATTTATCTCTGGGGCCAAAAGGACAGGCAAGCTGGCCAGATTCTGTACACCCAGGTATCAAAACATTGCCCAGGGCACAGAGGGGATATTTGTGAATGAGCCTACTGAGGTGTGCATGCCTCCAGGGGCAGATCAGTATGTTTGAAGGTCAACCCTCCTCCCAGGAAGCTTTGCCCAGAATTAGAGAATAGACCTTTGACTCCTGCTTACAACATTTGTGGAGCTTCAGGGCAGGCTTACCCAATCCACCTCAACCCAGACTCACTCCCAGATCTGCCCCCACTGAGGTGGAGAATGAGGACACACATGGAAGTCCCAGGGCCCCACCCACCACCTGAGGCACTGGAGTGCCTCTCCAGAGGAAAAAGAGCTGATTACAGGACCCAGAAACAACAATGCACCTTGCCCATGCCAGCAAGCTACACCTACAGATAGGGAGGTCAATTTGCACACACTTCTCCTATATCTACTGACTCATCATAAAGAGTGTGGTTGAATCCCACCCACAAACACCACCTACTGGCTCAGAGACTAAACAGGGTTGTCATCATCCAAACAAAAATCTGAAAGTAAGAAGCAATAGCTGATCCATATGGGAAGGAATCAGCAAAAGAACTCTGGAAGTATGAAGACTCAAATGGAAAGCACACCCCCAAAGAGGAACTACCAGCTCTCTAGCAATGGACATCAACCAAATTCAGAACACTAAAATGGCAGAAGAAGAATTTCAAACATGGATTGTAAGAAAACTCAATGATGTGCAAGAGAAAATAGATAACCAGCACAAACAAACCACACACACAAAAATCTGGAAGAAAAATTCACTAAAGAAATTGAAATATTAAAGAAAAATCAAACAGAACTTATGGAAATGAAAAATTTATTCAAGGAATTACAAAACACAGTGGAGAGCCTCAAAAACAGGGTAGATCAAATGGAAGAAAGAATCTCAGGGATTGAAGATAACACCTTTCAATTAAATAAGTCAGCTGCAGAGATGGTGCAGAGAAATAAGAGCAAAGAGCAAAGCCTACAAGAAATGTGGGATTATGTGAAGAGGTGTAATGTGAGAATCATAGGCATCCCTGAGGGTGAAGAAGAAAATACACAAGGGGTGGATAAGCTATTTGAGGATATAATAGTGAAAAATTTGAAGCAGCAATAAAAAATCTTCCTAAAAGAAAAGTCCCAGACCAGATGGTTTCACACTCAAATTTTACCAGACCTATAAAGAAGAACTGGTGCCTATCCTGCAGAAATTATTCCATAATATTAAGAAGAAAGGAATATTACCCAGCATGTTTTATGAAGCCAACATCACCCTGATACCAAAACCAAGAGAGGACGCAACAAAAAAAGAAAACTACAGACCAATATCCCTTATGAATATAGATGCAAAAATTCTCAACAAAATCCTAGCAAACTGAATTAAGGTGCTTATCAAAAAAATAATCCTCCAAAGCTACAAACCTATACAGCATGTTACTCTACTGAATACTGCAGACAATTATAATGCAATGGTAAGTATTTGTGTACCTAAATATATTTTAACATAGAATGTTTATTTTCTACAATAATGATATGGTATAAAAGATAAAAATGGTACACCTGTAAGGGCACTTACCAGGAATGGAGCTATCAGGATTGCAAGTTGCTCTGGTTGCATCAGTGCATGAGTGTGAAAGCCTAGGACATTGCTATACACTTTATATGCCTGGCAGCATAGTAGGTTTGTTTGTACATCACAGACAAGCGAGTGATGTTTTGTGTTATGACAATAAGACAGCTATGATGGTTGTAGCTGATAGGAAATTTTAAATTTTATTATAATCTTATGGGTCTGTCATTGACCAAAACGTCATTATGCAGCACATGACTGGAATACATTTTACTCTGCATTTGAAATATGAATTTCTTTTCTAGTGACTTATATTTTATGTATAAAATGTAAAATTCAGTTTGCATATATTAAAACACTATCATGCTTTCTTTAAATTATTGGCTGTATTACCAACCATTAAGCAGATTTATGGCTGTTTTACTTTTGCAAAGTAAGTCTGTTCTCATTTTTCACACCATGACTGACAATTATTTTAAAATTCCCATTATTCAGTTTCAGAAAGTATAGTTATATTATATTTATATTATAATATATGTAATAGCAATAAGTCACCCAAATGGTTGGTAATTTTTAATATACATTTTATGATGGTTTGCCTAGTTTATACAAGTTTAACTCCTTGAAGGCAGAAGGCAAAGGGATCATGATTGATGATTTTTACACATAGGCCATGGATATAATATTCATGTGATAAAACAATGCTAACAATGCAAAAATAAGTACCAAAATCCTCTTAGTAAATTTAAATAAACACAATATTCACAATAGTAATATAAAGATTTTCATGACTATAAGAACCTTGAGTTATATATTGATTTTTTCAACAGAAATAATATTCATCATTCTGCTAATAGGTATCTAACATATATGAAGCACTGAGAATACAAAAATAAAGAGAAAATTAGTTCCATTCTCAAGGAGCTTAATTTGACAAGAAAAACAACTGACTACACTGTGATATTCCAAAATGCAGGCATTATTTAAAAGGAGCAAGGGAAACACAAAATGAGGAAGCAATTAATTCTATTTTGGGGCTTGGGAAGAGGATTTGACAAGGTCCATGGTAATTGTGCTCAGTGTTAGGAGACAAGATTTTCCAGGTGGTATAAAGGTTGATGTGGGGCGCGGTGTCAACGCCATTACAAGTTGGCGCCTGTTTCCGGCTTTGCCTAGAGCAGCTAACAAGTTCAGCGCATGCGCAATTGTCGGTTGCCCTGTGGCGCGAGAATCCAAACAAAGGGTCCTGCTATGGACTAATGCTTTGGTGGCTCGACAGCTGAGCGGCCTATCGCAGCTTAGGGGTTGTACTTCTGGGGTATATAGCGGCCTGCACGCTGCCGGGCTGGGTCTTCCGTATCATGTAAGTCTAAAGGGAACCCCATTAAAGCACGGTCAGAAGAACTCCTGTTGCCGCGTCTTCCTTGCTGGCGAGGCGGGCGCGACAGGTTGAAGTAAAGTACTCAAAGAAGTGAAAGTTTAAGTTTATGGCTTCCTATTACAACTAAGTTTCAAAATTATCTCAGATACCTTATAGTATATTGTAAAAGTGCTTGGAACTCTTTCTAGTTAATACACTATACATATGTATATTTTGATATCAAAATTTTACAGTTTAAAAAAATTGCTTCTGAATTTTCCTAACACATGACAAAGCTAAGATCCATAATGCATGACCTTTACTTATTTAAAATATGTACCATGTAAATTATTTTATGACTCAAAGTCAAACATTGACAGTTTTATAAATTAATACAACCATTAGGTTAAACTAGCATCAAATCACAAAACAACTTTGTTTTTTCTTTCTTGTCTTTTTATATTCAGTAAAAATTTTCTTCACTGCAATAGATGAAAACTCACATGGTATCAGGATTTTTCTAATCATATCTCGTGTTCTCACATTATATAATAAAACATCATTTCATTTCAAAAGTTGAGTTTTATGGCCCCATTAAAATGATAAAAGCTTTGAAATTAATTTTAAATATACCTGCCATCCCCAACTTCAGCTATTGCAAGAAGGGATTGGCTTCTGGAATCTTCTATCCTTACTTGATTTTTTTCTCTACAGTTACTTACCTGTAGTCTGAGAAATGGAAGTGAAGGGAGAAATAAAAAGGGAGCAGAAAAGTTCTCATTTGTACTATTGACATTTAATTGCTATTGTGAGCTTTATTTTAATTTATAGATCAAAAAGCAGTCCCCCTTCCTCAAACAAGAGGATTTACTGTTCTTCAACATTATCAATTTATTAAAAATAATAAACTCAAAAAATTTATTAGCATAAACTAAATTGAAGAATTTATATATAGTCTTTACATCAACCAAAAAGAAGCCATAGAACTGGACAGAAATTAAGGTGGCTCCAAAGTTGGAAATTAAACTTTTGTATCATTGAGTCCTTCAGGAAACAAATAAAGTCATTGATTCCTCTTTCCAGAAAAGGATGAGCAAATCCACAAAATGCTACAAAAATTTCACTGAGTTCATGATATCCATTTCTGAATTTTGAAAGGTTTCATGAATCTCAGATAGCTTAAGAAAATTTACAAATGAAAAACATGTATAAATTTTAATGAAATGGAAATTACCAGCTGCGCTGATTTTGATAAATGTTTCAGTCTTTTACATTTAATGATTGTTATTTATTGGTGTAGACAAGACTGAAAATCCCAAAAATTATTATTGCATATGACACTCATGCATGCTGTTCTTGAATTAAAATTCTGACAGGTTCACAGTGGTGCTTTCTGACTTGTGTCAACATTAGTGGAATGAAAATTCCTTCATTGAAAAAAGAAGCTAGTCAAATGATGTCATGCAAGCTAAAATAAATATTTTGTTTGAATAAATGTATCAAAATTTTTAAAAGTCATTGGATAAGCCATTACTGTAGTAATGATAAAGTTGTAGTTGGTCTGAAGTTTTGTGCTTTTTTTCTCCTAGAGCAGCTGTCCAAGACAAACAGAATGAGAGCCAAATATATATATATTTTTTTTTTTTCCTGTAACAAAATTTATTTTTTATTTCGGCATATTATGGGAGTACAGATTTTAAGGTTTCAATAAATGCCCATTTGCCCCCCTCCCCCCACAAGTCTGAGTCTCCATCATGACCATCCCCCAGATGGTGCACATCTCACTCATTATGTATGTATATACCCACCCCCCTCCCCCCTGCCCAATACCCTATTACTGCAGTACCTATGTGACCACTTAGGTGCTGCTCAGTTAATACCAATTTGCTGGTGAGTATATGTGGTGCTTGTTTTTCCATTCTTGGGAAACTTCACTTAATAGTATGGGTTCCAGCTCTAACCAAGAAAATATAAGATGTGTTATGCCACCATTGTTTCTTAGAGCTGAATAGTACTCCATGGTATACATATACCACATTTTATTAATCCATTCTTGGATTGATAGGTACTTGGGCTGTTTCCACAGCCTTGCAATTATGAATTGTGCTGCTATAAACATTCAAGTGCAGGTGTCTTTTTTGTAGAGTGTCGTTGTATCTTTTGGGTAGATGCCCAGCAATGGGATTGCTGGATCAAATGGTAGAATCACTTGTATCGCTTTAAGATATCTCCATATTGCTTTCCACAGAGGTTGAACTAGTTTGCAGTCCCACCAGCAGTGTAGGAGTGTTCCTCTCTCTCCGCAACCACTCCAGCATTTATTGTTTGGAGATTTTTGATAAAGGCCATTCTCACTGGGGTTAAGTGGTATCTCATTGTGGTTTTGATTTGCATTTCCCTGATGATTAGAGATGTTGAGCATTTTTTCATGTTTGTTGGCATTTTTCTGTCTTCTTTAGAAAAGTTTCTGTTCAAGTCCTTTGCCCACTTTTTAATGGGGTTATTTGATTTTTTCTTCCTGATTTTCGTGAGTTCTAAGTATATTCTAGTTATCAGCCCCTTATCAGATGCATAGGATGCAAAAATTTTCTCCCATTCTGTAGGTTGTCTGTTTACTTTCATGACTATTTCTTTGGCTGTGCAGAAGCTTTGTAGTTTGATCATGTCCCATTTATTTATTTTTGTTGCTGCTGTGATTGCCTTTGGGGACTTCAATCCTGATATAAAACCATGCTCATATAGCCATCTAATCTTTGACAAAGCAGACAAAAATATATGCTGGGGAAAAAAATCCCTTTTCAATAAATGGTGCTGGGAAAACTGGATAGCCACCTGTAGAAGGCTAAAACAGGACCCACACCTTTCACCTCTCACAAAAACCAACTCACGCTGGATAACAGACTTAAACCTAAGGTATGAAACTATTAGAACTCTAGAGGAAAAAGTTGGACACACTCTCCTAGACATCGGCCTGGGCAAAGAGTTTATGAAGAAGTCCCCAAATATATATTTTTAAATATTGCTAAATTGAATAATGTCAGGATTCTGTATTTGTAATCACCTGTAACAACTGTGCAATTTGAAATTTTAAAAATTAGGAATCTGATAAAAATAATGTAGCTTATGGATAGTTGGAATGTTCAATTTAGCTTGCTACTCTAGTAGCAAACCAAAGGGAAAGTCTTCTGAATGAAACTGAGATTTATATATGCTAATGGCTTGAAGAGTTGCTTATTAAAAGTCATGAAAATTTATATGATGTTTAAAATCATAAAAATTATTCATTTTCAAAATTTCAAGGTTGTATTTTTGTGATAAATGTAATTTGAAAACAACTAGTATATAAAATGAAATCTGTAATGTGATTTTGAACACATCCAAAAAATATGGGAAAAATGTCTTGACTAGGATAATCAGAAACTTATGCGTATTTTTCAAAGATTAATTGTTATAACTTATATGTATTTATATGAAGCCGTGACCTAATTTTTTACTTTTTAATTGTACTAATGGGTAATTAACAGTGCTGGTGTCTGTAGTTTAAAAAAATAATTAATGTAAGGTATATCTAAAGATATGAACACATGAAATATACTTAACAGAGCTGAATGCTTTTGTACTTGATCATTGACATGTGATACAAATTGGAAAATGCATTCACAAGGACACTCAAATTATGTGAATAATATAAAAAGAGTTTAGCTACTTCAACAATTTTTTATTAAGTCAGAATGAAGTGAAGGGAGAAGAGGAGGGGTAGTAAAAGGTGTTGGTTGAATAAATAATATGAGTAAAATGATAATGTATAAGAACTCAAAAATTAACATGAATAAGAACCTTAACCAAGAGTGATCCAATCTTGTTTAAAGCATAAATACTTAGGTTTTACACAATATATTGAAATATTTCTTCAAAATAAAATGCATACATGCTAGTAAACATTACTCTTGTGCTTATTGCTTTTATATATATTATTTATTTTATATTTAGATCTCATGAGAAAATTTTAATTCACTCCACTTTTATAGGTGAGAAAATTGAGACTCAATTTTTAAAAATAATTCCTAGCAGAATCTCCTTAGATCAAAGATAGATTATACATAAATTATATTCATAAGGAATTTTAATATGTAATATGATCAGCCATGGGGAGAAATTACTATGGTTTTTCCATTATATTTCTGAACAATAACTCAAAATTATGTTCAGTCCAAAATATATCAGAAATCTAGCATTGTGCTATTTTACACTACCTAGAATTCCATGAGAAATTGCATATAGAGTTAAAATTTGTTAAGTTTTAACAAGTTAACAAGTTCCTTCTGCAGAAAGAGGAAATTTCAGATCATTTATTGTGTTCCCAATACTTTTGAAAGGACGTTTGGCCTAAGAATCCTTGAGAAGGAAGGGTCGGTAGTGTGGAGGCAGAAAAAATAACTCAAGGTGTTGAAAAGATGTGAAGTGGATGGGTCATACTCTCTTCCTCTTGCTATAAATCTCAGCAAAGCAAACAATATCCATACTAGGTGTAACCTATTTTTTTTAATAGACTTTATTTTTAAGAGCAGTTTTGGAATCACGGCAAAATTGAGCAGAAAGTACAGATAGTTTCCACGTATACTCCCTGCCCTGAAACATGCACAGCCTTTTCCAGCTATCAACATCCCCTGCAAAGTGTGGTATGTTTGTTACAGTCCATAAACCTACATTTACCCATCACTATCACTCAAAATCATAGTTTACATTAGGGTTCACTCTTGGTATTGTGCATTCTGTGGGTTCGGACAGATGTACAATGACATGTATCTACCATTATAGAAGCACAGAAAATAGTTTTACTGCCTTAGAAATCTTCTATATTTCTTCTATTCTTTCGTCCTTCCCCCAACCTCTGACAATCACTGATCCTTTTATTGTCACCATAGTTTTGCCTTTTACAGACTGTCATCTAGTTAGAAAAATATAGTATGTAACGTTTTCAGATAAGCTTCCTTCAGTTAGTAATGGGCATTTTAGTTTCTCCTATGTCTTTTCATGTCTTGAGAGTTCTTTTTTTTTTTTTTTAATGCTGAATAATATTCCATTGTCTGGATCTACCATCATTTATTTATTCCTTTATCCACGGAAGGACATCTTGGTTGCTTCCAAGTTTTGAAAATTATGGATAAAACTCTTATAAACATCTTGTCCTGGTTTTTGTGTGGACATAGGTTTTCAACTTCTTCCATTCACTGGATCATATGGTAGGAGCATGTTTAGTTTTATGAGTCCTTGCCAAACTGTCTTCCAAAGTGACTGCACCATTTTGCATTCCTGCCAGCAATAAATGAGAGTTTCTATGCGCTCATCCTTGCCAGTATTTGGTATTGTTAGTGTTTTGGATTTTAGTCATTCTAACAGGTGCATAGTGGATCTCATTGTTGTTTAATTTACAACTCTCTGATGATATAGCTAGGCATGGCATTTTTGGTATTTATCCTCCTTTGCAGTCTCTGAGCTTCCTGTATTTGTAACCTGGTATCTATCATTAATTTTGGGATATTCTTGGCCATGGTTATTTCAAATGTTTTTCAACTCCATACTCTCTTTCTTTACCTTTTGATATTCTAATTATATGTGTTATGCTTTTTAAAGTTGTCTCAATGTTTTTAGATGCTTTGCTTGTTTTTTTTCCAGTTTTTTATTCTCTTTTAATTTCAGTTTAAGACATTTCTATTAATATTTACAGGTCTTCAAGCTAAATATTTTTTTCATCAGCCTTGTTGAGTATATTGGGAAATCAGTAGAAGGTATTCTTTATTTCTGTTGCTGTCTTTAATGTTTTGAATTTCCATTTATTTTGCTTTCTTAGATTTTATAGCTTTCATCTTACATTACCCATCTTCTCTTGCATGTTCTCTATTTTTTTTTCCATTTGAGTCCCTTACATAATAATTGTAGTTATTTTAAATTCTTTTCTAATAATTCCATGTCATATCTGAGTCTAGTTCTAATGTGTGCTTTATTTCTACAGACAATGACTTCTTTTCCTGTTAAAAGCCTTGTGGTATTGTGTTGAAAGCCCAGTATGATGTATAAATAGAAAATGAGGTAAGCAGGCCTTTATATGTAGTTTTATGTTTATTTGGCTAGTCACCGAAATGTGTTTAATGTGTGTTTTAGCTTTTAGTGCCAGAGACTTCAAATTCCTCTAATGCCCTTGTTTTTACTTTCTTATTACCTTCAGGCTTCCCTAACAACTCCTCCTTAAATAAAGTTTTTGCCTTGCTGCTCTTTCAGCTCTAATCCATAGTTTTTACACTGTAGCCTTGTTGGCCTGGTGGTTAGGTGTTAGGGAGAGGAAACATGGTTTAATCTTATGATACATTTCAGTATTCAGGGGGCTTGTGTGGACTGTGACCTTCACAAATATTCCTGACCTTACTCTTGGCCTCCTAGGGTTAGCCAAGACTAGAAGAGGTGTGAGTCAGGAAAATAATCTCTGCCAAATGTGATGAGACTCTGATAAAGACGTTTTCCTTGGAGTGTGGGGCTCTGTTTTGAGAAATACTCTGACTATACTTTAAATGATTAATTTTCTCCTCTCCCAAGGTCAAGATCAGAACTTGAGGCGATCTTTCTTGGATCTTCAGTGTGGAACCTGGTAGGTTCCTCGATGTAAGACCCACAAAATTCTGGGAAGTGTCTAGGACTATTTCCGGTAGAAGTTCTCTGTGCTCATACCCATTCAGCCTTTGGCAACTTCCAAAATTAATCATTTAAGTGTTCCTGTCTGTTTATTGCTCCAGTATCTTCTCCAGATAAGCAAGTCACAGCTGTGAGTCTATGGATTCACTTATTTCTCCTGGGTGGCAGGTTTCCTGGCATTTTCAGTTATCTAACAGGTCCAAAAAAGTTTATTGGTTTTTAGTTTGCTCAGTTTTTTCTTATTATAAGGATGGGTCACTATACACGTCAGACCTGAAACTGTAGTTCTCTGCCTTCCACCCTAAGAACATTTATGGTAATAACTGTGATGGTAAATCAGGCAGGACTTCTCTGGTTCCCTCATGTCACTCCTTCCTATTGCTCCCTTGCATGTGCAAGCATGCAATCAGAAACACATGCACATTTCTGAGGATGTCAATCCATTAAATTTTATATTTCAGAGGTGCAATGGAAATATGCTTATGGGTGTGTGGGTCATACATATTCATAAAGAGTTGAGGGTTGTGCACAGGATGACTTGGTAAGGCCTCAGGGCTTTTAATGCCACTCCATTAGATGTAAACTGCTCGCTTAACAAGTGCAATAAATCAAGCATGATATATTATAAAAATTATTTTTAAATACACTGAGATTCTGCACTTAACTAAATAAGATATAGATTCAAGGTGTGTAGGAATCAGTGTGGTCTCCTGAAACAAAAGCATAAAATATTACTATTTTTATTTTTCTCTTTTATAACATACTACTTTATCTAAGAACAGGTTAATTTTTACACATCAGAAATATATATGAATTCTTACCAGTATTAGGCACAGGTGTAAATTTTTGTATCTTAAATTAATTATTACTAATTGGTTATCCTCATATCCCCAAGACCTTTATATGGAAAAATAGAGAGTATTCCTTGGCTATTCACACTTGTAATAGAGTTAAAAAATAAAAACAGATACAAAACTCAAAATAAAACATTTTTTATTTATGTGTACAGCTAGACAAAAATATACAAAGTGTGCATTCCTCATTTGGGAGAGTATACCGCCCATCAGCAATGACCCTGGGAATTTGTTCTTGAAAGAAACTGAAGCTCCTATATATCTCAGGGATTTCAATTCCATTCTTGTAATCATTACGTTGCTTAAAGCATCAGCAACTACATTTTGAGAATGTGGTCTCACTGTTGATGAGATAAAATGTCATGACTACACCAAGTTAAAATAAAATTCAAAGTCATATATTCAACGGGCTCTACAAAAATCAGCCCATGAACAATCATGTTCTTGGAAATTGCCTAAAAATTTGGAGATTTCAGCTGCTTCATAATTACTACACTGCGGTCAGCTTTACTGAGCATTCTTCTTTGGGTTTGAATAAAATTCTGCTGAGATTATTTAACGTATCTTTACAAAGAAATACTTCACACATTGGAGACATTGGACATTCTAACTAGGATTTTCTTTCTTTTTTTTTTTATCAGCATTGAGGATTTAATTATAGGCAGACAGTGTAACAAAGGAAGGTAGACTTTGAAAAAATGTTAATAGTCTGGTATGAGTGATGCAATGATGAACAATAACTAATGAAATAATCCTTTGTTATTCATTCTTTTCTTAGATAAACAAATATAATTTGATATACAGTTCTATAGGAGATTATTAAGAAATAAACTAAAGCATATTTGTGTGTGGGTATGCACACATGTATATATGTGTGTTTCTATACAGTATGTTATAGGGAAATAGATATTAAAATTTTATTTGTTAATTTATAAGTCTCAAAGACTTAATGGCAAAACCTAAGAGGAAGCCAAATTGTTTTCTTGGAGGGATACAACATTCATAATCAAAAACATTTATTAGTTGAGAGGAATATGCAGTATAGTTCATTCTTTGAAGGTAAGGAAAAAACAAAGCCATAAGTTTCAGAAATTTCTTTGCAGAACATTTCAAAATTTACGCTATTTTCTCCTATCTTCTCATTCTAGACAGAGCATTTCTAAATTGAAAGGAACTCTATGTTCAGATTACCTCAATATTTGAGATACATAGAAAATTTGGAATTAAGAACAAATCTGGTAAAAAAAAAACAAAACAAAAGGCCAGTTTGATATGCACATGTGGTTTAATTTATATAATTATATTAAAATTTCTGAGAAAGGCTATCTAAATTGCATAAAAGGGATTTATAAAATATTTGGTGATAATAGTGGATGCCAAAAACAGCCTACTTTTATATTTCTGCAAATCAATACATTTTCTCCATACATAACTGCAATATGAAAGTAAATATTGTACTTTTCAGCTAGAAAAACAAATCTATTTCTCATTATAGAATTAGAGGCGTCAATGCTCTTCCTAAAGACTTTGGACTAAGCATTACATAGTGCATGGGCTTCGAAGGACCTCCTTAACCACTATGATAAGCTAACATTAGACAGCAAATCAAAACGATTGAATGCCGCAGCATTTAGATAAAGGGAAGGTTCATTTTGCACAATGTTATATATTATAAAACATACTTTGAATATCCTGATTTTTATACTGACAATAATTCAAGGACCTTTCTTCAGTACCCATGAAAGACACTGAAAGATTCATAGATACGAGATGGGAAACAAACAAATAAAAACAACCCAAATCCACATTTCTGGAGACTTTCAGTTCTGTCTATATGGAATAACTTGTACCAATGGTTTCTGGCCTTGGATAACAGGTAGCTCAAGACTGTGATTCCTGAGTGACGGAAAAGAAACAAGCTGAGCCTTATGATGGCCCAGGCTTTCTGTCCATGTCATTTGGGCTAAAACTCTGAACAAAGCCAGGGGTCAAAAGAGCACTGCTATCTTCTTAAGCCAAAGAGACAAGTTGCGAAGTTTGGGGACTTAGAAGATATGGAATTGAAGGGGGATAGGTTAGAGAGGTGGAAGAGCTCTAAATATCCCTTGAATCTTTTCCTGCATGTTCATGTGCACATACAGAGTGAAGGTTGGGTATGAAGTTGGGCAAATAACTACCAGGTTGCTACAAGGTGAAAAACTTAGTGAAGCATGCACAGTTTGAGCCCTGACCCATCAGAGTGAAGATACCTTGACGGGTAGCCGGGGAAAAGCAGAAGAGACCAACAAAGGTGATGCCTTAGGAGACAGTGAAGCAAGCCCTAAGGCAAAGCTCAAGAACAAGCCTAAAAATGACCAAGCTAACCTGAAATTACTTGGCTTCCCAGGAGCACTGATTCCTTGACTAAATTCTCAGCCTGGTAAGGCTCATACTTGATGTCTGTTCTTGAGTCTGCACTGCCCAGTTGTAGCAAGAATCTTGCAAAGTCAGTTTAGTGAGATTCCCCCGCCCTCAATATCTAATTAAATTCTTCATCCCTCACCATTCCCCAGATGAGGTCTGGCCAACCTAGCCTGCCTTCAACAAGAATCTTCTCAATCAGCTTAACTTCCCTACCTGGGATGTTTCCTTTTAGCAATTTTTTATCCACTGACTGCCTCCCTCTCCCATCTCTTACTCCTTGGCTATAAATCTCCACTTACCCATGTCATATTCAGAATCGAGGACAGGTCTATATTGAGGTCTTTTGTCTCCCGTTGCAATAATTCCTGAGTAAAAACTATTTTTATTGCTTTAACTATTGTCTACCTCTTTTCCTAAATGGCACAAAACTCAATACTCTTTAAAGGAAGGCAAAATTCAGATATTTAATAATCTAAAATTCAAAATGTCCAGCAAGAAACAAAATTTACTAGAGAAGAAAGTATGTCTCATATTCAGGAAAAATTAGTCATTAGAAATAGATCTGGGGGGAACATTTTTAAGAAGCTTGAAAATTTTCATATTTAGTAAAATCTATAAAACCTCAGCACTTTGAAGCTCAACAGACTCAAAGCAGGATAGACAAAGTCATATTAAAGCAAACCACTGTGATCAAATTGCAGAAAAGCAGGGATAAAGAGGAAATACTAAAAGCAGCCAGGCAGGGTTAGGGGAAACATTACGTATAAGGGAAAATAAATAGCATTTTTTACTTGAAGAAAAATGCAAACCATAAGAAAGTTGAACACTGTATTTAATTTGCTTAAAAGGGAAGCAGGAGGGGACACCTAAAATTTATGTCCAAAAAATTATTTAAAAATGGAAATGAAATATTTATTTTCCAATAAAATTGGTTGGTAGCAGACATATAGTTTAAGATGCACTAAAGAATATTTTTTAGTATTTAGTATTTAGTATTTGGCTGAATACAAATGATATCAGATATAAATTTATATCTGTAGAAAGGAATAAAGAATGAGAGAAAAAGTAAATATTGCAGTAAATACAAAAGACTTTTATTTTCTCCCTTAAAATTTTTAATACTAAAATGTGAACAAATATATGCCATTTAAAAAATAATCACAACAGAGTTAGAGTTATTATATTAATTTCAAAACAAGTAGACTTAAAAAAATAGTAATATAACAACTGACAAGAAACCTAAAAACCCTTTTCATGATGAAAGAAAGGTACTTCCTCAAGGATTTAATAAGCCTAAGTATGTATATATGCAATACAAAATACATGAAGCAAAAATTGAAAGGATTAAGAGGAGAAATAGAAAAACCCATGAATGGAATTGAAAATTACAACACTTTTTTCTCATTAATTGATAGAAGAGATACACAGAAAATCAAGAGGTATCTAAACGTTAATAACCATCACTCATCTTATCCTAATTGACATTGTAGAACATTGCACCTGAAAATGTCAGAACACAGATTTTTTTCAAGGAACATGAAATATTCACCAGAAGGATCATAGGTTAGGCCATAATAAAAAGTCACAATGCATTTAATGCTTTTGAAAGTATACATGGTTAATTTTCTGCCTATAACTGAATTAAAATAAAAGCTAATAACTATGAAATATCTAAGAAAATGTTTAATATTATAAATTAAACAATATACTTACCTATAATCCATAGACACAAAGAATCACAAGAAAATTAGAAAATATTTCAAAATGTATGATACTGAAAATACAGTCTAACAAAATTTGTGGAATGCCACTGCAACAATTGAATAAGGGAAATTTATAATTTTAAGTGCATAAAGTAGAAGAGAATTATGGGCTAAAATTAATGACATAGAAATACAAGGGCAAAGCAAACCCCAAATGAATAGAAGAAACAAAAAATAAAGAACAGAAATGAACAAAATAGAATACATAAAATTAAACTAGGATAAACCTGGTTCCTAAGAAGATAAAAAGAAAGAAACCTGATAAATCCATACCCAGGCTATTCAAGAAAAAGGAAGAGAATATTTGTCATCAATATCAGGAATTAAAAAGATATCATTACTACAGGTCCTAATACACTAAAAGGATAATAAATGATTGTAGTAAACATTTTATGGCCACACATTTGACAACTTACATGAAATGGAAAAATTTCTTGAAAACTACAATGTAATAAAATTGGGATACAAAATTCCAACAATCCTATATTAAATACATTGAATTCATCATCAAAATGCTCCTCACAATGTTAACTCCAATCTCACATGCTTCACTGGTGCATTCAAGAAAATAATATTTAAAAATTTAACACCAATCTCAAAAAATTATTTGACAAAATACATAAAGAAGAAACACTTTATAATTAGTTTTATAAAGCCAGCATATCTCAGTAACAAAACATTAACAAAAAATAAAAATAATATTCTTCATGAATATTGCTAAAATATAATAAAATATTAACAACTCAACTCCAACAATATGTGTCAATGCAATCATACACCATAATCATATGGGATATAACCCAGCAAAGTAATGTTGGTTCAACATTCAACTATTATTTAATGTAATTCACCATATATTATAAAATAAAATAGGAAAAAAAACTTATGATTTTGTCAGTAGGAAATTTTAAAAGATTTGACAATAGTTCTTTCTACCTCATGCTGGTTGTTCTAGTCACTGCAGGAAAAGGTAGCTTATATAATTTTCTGTGCAGAAAACTAGCAAACAACTATGAGAACTATTAATTTAGTAAGCTTGAACGACACAAATTTAAGATATAATAATTGATTATAATTTATGTGTTTGATAATTGATGGCTACTATACTTTTGCTGTTATAAATTGAGAAAATAAAAATAATATACTCCATGACTAGCTCATAATTTGCTAAAAGCATGAAATGATGTAATAAGTATGAAATGGCTTTTTATATTTATAAAGAGCTAGTAAATATAAGATACTATTTTCAGTGAGTTCCAAATAACATATAGTAACTAATAGTTATAATTGAAGACACTTAAAAGTTAGAAATTATTTAATAATTATAATATTAATTATAGCTTATGTACCTGCAAGAAAAAATTATAATATGAAGTTAAAACAAAAGTATTTTATAATAATGTCAAAAAGCACAGAATACTTAGGGATTAAGAGTGTGCAAGACCTCTTTATTAAAACCACTGAAAATTGCTAAAAGATCTAAAAGAAGACCTAAATAAATGACAAGATTTATTGTGTCTATGTATTAGAAGACTCGATGTTTTTAAGATGTCATTTAATTACAAATAGGTCTATAGATCCCAAACAATTCCAAGTATAATTCCATCAGGAACCTTTTAAAAATTATTGGATTTATTATCAAAGGAGTAACAGGATGGCATTTACCTTCCAGCCTTAAAACCTGGAAATAAATAAATAAATAAAACATTCGTGTCTTCAAATTTTTATTAAATTTTATTAAGTTAAATGCTTTATACTTATGTTCATATGCTATCTTCCAAGACTATAAACATCTTTTGGCACAGAGGCATGTCTAATAATTTCTTTATACACACTCTTTATGCATACGTATAAAACATAAACCACCAACTTAAAAGAGAATTTTAGACCAAGTTAATAGAATACTAAAATGCTATTACATACTCACATGAGGTAAAGAATCTGTTACCAAAGAATGTGTTTTTGAAGCTATTCAGACCTGGGTTTGAATTCAGCTCTGCCACTAAGCTAACTTGGAGCTCCTTGGACAAGTCTGCAGTCCTCGATTTTGTTAGTTTAAAAATAGCTAAAAGAATGTCTACCTCATTGATTTGCTGTGAGGATTTGATAGGTTATACCTTGTATAGTTGCGGGCACACACTATATGCTCATTAGAGGTAAGTTCTCAGATTTCCTCTATTTAGTCCCAACATATTTTATCTAGAGAAAACTATGTTACTACAATAAGTGTCCTGACTTCTCTGAATGCTCTTGCTTCTGCCCGGGAATGTCATGGGCTGAAAGCAGATGGAAAGCCCCAAGAGGCCCCTGAACACACACATTCATCTTCTCTAACATGCAGTCACTGGTGGTTCTTATACTCCAGCTTCCTAACTGCTGCCTTTGAACTCCCCCTGGGCAGGGTTGATTTAGGACAAAACCCAGGAGAGAATAAAAAAGAAACAGGCAATCAAGACAAAGTAATTTCCCTCAAGGGAAAAGAATGAGGGCACCCTAGGAATCTGCAGATATTATTCCAAATCCTGAGAGAGATAAATGACTTTTAGGGAACAGATGGTTGCAATCAAATAAATGATCACAAGTCTTTACACTGAGTCAGATGCCACATCATTGGAGATAAGATAAAATTCAAGCTTTAGTGAGTTAAGAATCACCCAAGACTCATACAGAATATATTAACAAACTTTTCCAATAAAGATTCACTTTGCATTTGGTATTGCCTTTATATTTTTACAAAAAAAAATGGTATTGCCAATTTTTTCATAAAATGAAAATATATGATTTTAGGTATGTTAGAAAAATTATAGTAAATACATGGGAGTCTTCAATAGTTACTGATTTTAAGAATTTCTTCTTATCTTTCTCTTTTCTTTCATGTGCACTTGTTTCATGTAATTTATACCGGCAGTCATCTTGACTTTTTTCTGGAAACATAAAGTTAGAAATAAATGCATATACAGTTATGCATCACTTAACGATGGAGATATGTTCTGAAAAATGCATCGTTAAGTGATTTTGTTTTGCTAACGGCACAGAGTGCACCTACACAAACCTAGATGATATAGCCTGCTACACACCTACAGGGGTCCTCAGACTATGACCTGTGGGCCACATGTGGCCGGCCAGGGACATTTATCTGGCCTGCAGGGTGTTTTTGCTGCCGCTGCCTGTCCTGCTTAGCACCCGACTCATCCCGGGCCCACAGTGGAATGTGCCCCGCACTCTCCAATGGCCCTCCAACGGTCTGAGGGACAGTGAACTGGCCCCCTGTTTAAAAAGTTTGAGGACCCCTGAGTCTAGGCTATAAAGTACAGCCTGCTTCTTCTAGGCTACAAACCTGTACAGCATATTACTGTACTGAATAGTGTGTCAGGAAATAGTAAAACAATGGCAAGTATTTATGTGATAGGAATTTTTTAGCTCCATTATAATCTTATGGGGCCACCATCTCATATGCAGATCGTCGTTTACTGAAATGGTCTTATGTGGCACATGACTGCATTTCACATGTAATGAGCACTTTGTTCTTGTATTTACATGGTAAATTTGTATTGATATGGGATATATCCTTTAAACTCATATTTTTTAAATGCTTACAATTCAGAAATCACTGGGCCAGGCTCTGAGACTGTAACAGTGATTAAGATCATATCTCTATCTCTCTATGTGTTCAAAATACTACTAGTTTAAAGAACAAATCATTGGCATGGTCATTGCTCTGGTAAGATAAGCACTATATTCTATCAGAGAACAGAAGAAACTCCTAAACTAGCAGTGGCAAGGTCTATGTAAGGTATTGGTTAATAATATGGATGAAGTCTAATCTAAACTGAATTGTGAAAGTAGGAGCCAGGTTTGGCAGGGAGAGTTGGGTGGGATAAGGACAGTCAAAATTGAAAGAACAAGGAACAAATTGTGCAATAAACTGCAAAAAGCTTGGTACTATGTTGCAGCTGCATCTTGATTCAGTGAAGGCCTCAAAGACATACCAGACTGGCATTTAAAAATAATTACCAAGCTATTTAAAATATTTCCAATAGTTTCTAAGAATGTGCCAAAAAGTGGGCGGTGGGGGTTAAATTTATTATATAGAAAACTCAAATCTGTTTTCTGTAATATCTCTTATGTGTCTCAGTTATTGTCAATGTTACTCATCAACTACAGACCCAAACCTGTGAAACCTGATTACCACACTCTCCCTGGAAAGTTTCTTTAACCTTTTGCAGCCTTTAAAACCCTATGTCTTAACAATAGATAGCTTGTAGCCATGTCTAATGTAAATTCAAATGGTCTCCAAACCTTGGGGAGCTTCTAGCCCTACCTGGATTTATTATTTTGATTTGCAAAATAAAGCCGAAAATTAGACTGGGTAAAGCAGAATGTACTCTATTATACATTCATTGAACAAAAATGTATTTATTGTAATCCCCGGAGAGATAACAATGGTGCTAAAAGTCAGTGGTATGAATTCAAGAGATAAACAGGAGTTAACAAGTAAATGATTGTAAGGAATAAGGAAAGAAGAGAATAAAAAATGCAAAGACTATATGACTTTGTAAATAAATTTACATTTATGATATTCAAAAGATGAATTCAAGAATAGTATCAGGTTGGTGTGAGGATGAAAATTTCCATTTTGAACATTTAGATTAAAATTGAGAAAAACATGAATAGGCAGGCAATTTGAGGTATGGCTCTGAAATTCAGAAGAGATATCTAGATGCTGATATAGATTTAACTATAATCAAGCGTGAGGTGCAAATTAATGCTGCTGAAATGACTTCATGAAAGAGAGTGTGCAGATTCAGAGTTCCCAAAAAAGGTAGGCAATGAAACCAAACCAGGAAGTCACAGAAAAGTCAAGGACAGAGAGCAATTTAAGGCAGGGAAGTGGTTCTCCTGGGAGTTGAAGAACAAAATAATATTCAAATTTACATTTGGATTTCTCAGAGACATTGGTCCCTTCAACAAGAACCAGTGTCAACTGAGTGGCAAACATTCACTGAGAAAATAAAGATACTCTTGATACTAAAAAAGTATCAAAAGAAATGGGAAGAAGAGAAGTAGCAAATTAAATGTAGATAACTCTTAAGAAGTATAATGATGAAGGGAAAGAGTAGAGAATACCGTAGGCAAATATATGATGTTTTTCTTTTTTTTTCTTTTTTCTGATACAGAAGCTTCTTTTTGCATTTTCCAATGCTGTTGGCTTTTCTGGAAATATCAAGTCTGTGTAGATGAGTTACCCAGGTTTCTTAATTGTCAGGAGCCTATATTTTATTCAGTATTGTTAACATTCTGATAGATGGTGATCATTCTTGGGACTTTTGACACATGGAAGAAGTTGGTATTTAATGAAATATAGTCTCTGCCATAGGCTGGGGCCAAATAAAAGGACTGACTCTATTGAAGATCTTTATTCAGTGGCCGTGATTTAATCCTGATTTCCCCTTTCCTAAAGTAGCTAATAATGAGTGTGTCTACTTTAGAGTCAGTTTTGATTTCTTCTTTCCTTCATATCATGCATTCAATCAATCAGGAAACCTTCAACATGAGCATAGCAAATGACTTCTGCCTTCAACATAAATCCAGCATCTGAAAAATTCTCTGTCATTATCATGTCTCACTTAGATTACAGGAATAGGCTTTGAATTTATATCTCTAATTATGATCTTCCTTTTATATGGTCTATTCTCCACATAGCAACCAGAGCATTTTTTTTTTTAATTAAGCCAGTTTCCCGTAAACCAAAGACAATTGCAGCATAGCATACAAACACTAGTCCTGCCAGGACAATTTTATCTGGAAAAAGTCATTGAGGCAGGACAGTAACAAGAGTGTGGCCCCCTGCTGCTTATGGTATTGTAGGAAAGCGCATGGAAATGTAACATGAATGGACTTCAGACTTGGGGAGGGTGATCCTAACCCTGAACCTTGTAAGAGCATGATCATGGCAGTGCTCCCATATGACACAATGGAAGACTGAGATCCGGTAGCAAGATGGCAGCCGTATTCTGCCAGCTCACAGTTATAGGAGCACAACTCCCTCTGGAATGATAAAGACCTTGTAACACAGCCTTACAGTCATAGCTGTGTAATGAGATGAGCCAGTACCATGATTGGCTACCTCAGCACTGATAGTTGAAGAGCAAGAAGCCCTGCCTTTGATACAAGTCTTGTAATTGACCAGGATTAATTTCTTAATCACTAGGCTGTAGCTGGTCTCCAGGGAGCTTTCTAAGAGGCCAACTCCTTTTCTGGGAGGCCAGCCTGCAGGAGATCACTCTTGAACCAATTGAGTTTTAACCTCTCTTCCAGATAATGTCACTCCTCCAACTCAGTAATGCCCAATGGCTTCTCACCTCATTCAATAAAATTCAAAATTCTTACCATGACTATTGAGGCCCTACATGATCCGACCCTCTTATCATTCTCTCTGATTCTATTCTCTGCCATTCTCCTTTTTATCACTGCACTCCAGCCAACTGGCTTGCCTTCCTTTTTTCAAACTTAGCTTTACATGGGCATTGTTAATGCCATTGCAATTCTGTTGTCATTACACATGTGAAGATTGGTGTTTTCTAATACCTGTGCACATTTTCAGCCATTATCTCTTCTTCTGTCTACATGTGGTTTTTATTCTTTAGTTTGTTAATATAGTGGATTAAATTAAATTGCTTTCAAATAGCAAACCAGTCTTGCAAAACTAAAATAAATCCTGGTTGTTCATGGCTTATAGTTCTTTCTTTTACAGTTTTAGTTTCTGTTTGCTAATAATTTGCCGTGCTTTTTTTTTTGTCTTTATTCACGAGGGATATTGGTCTATAGTTTTTCTGTTGTTTTGTTTTTGTACTACTTTGTTTTGTTTGTGTATCAGGGTAATACTTGCTGCATAAAATGAATTGGGAAGTATTCCCCTCTCTTCCATTTTACAAAATGGATGGTGCAACATTGATATTAATTCTTTTTTAAATATTTGGTTACATTCTCCAGTGGAATCATGTGAGCCTGAATATTTCATTTTATGGAGCTTTTAAATGATAGTATCTACTTCTTTAATAGTTACAGGACTATTCAGATCATCAATTTCATACTGGCTAAGTTGTAAGAGTTTGTAGTTTATGAAGAGTCAGTCCATTTCTCTTTAGTTGTTATATTTGTAAGCATAAATTCATCCCTAATATTCACTTATATTTTATGGCTGCAGGATCTTTAGTGATAGCCCCTATTTAATTCCTGAAATTGAAGATTTATGTCTTCCCTTTTTTTTATTCTTGTCTCACTCAATACTTACCAATTTTATTGAATTTTTGAAGTATCAGCTATTTATTATTGATTTTCTCTATTTTTTTTACTTTCAATTTCATTGATTCTCTTTTTATATTTATTATTTTCTTCCTGCTGCTTATTGTGGATTTATTTTACTCTTTCTAGTTTTGCTGCAGGAACCTAAATTATTTATTTGAGGCCATTTTTCATTTACTGCTAGAAACATCCTGTTCAGCTCTGCTTTAGCTGCATCTCAAGTATTTGATATGAAATGCTTTCATTTTAACTCAGTTCTATGTCATCTAAAAAATACTTTGAGAGTTTTTTTGTTTTGTTTTGTTTTATGAATCATGGTTTATTTAGAAGTACCCTGTTTAATTTCCATGCATTTGTCTTTCTGTAGGACAAACTTACAGAAAGGCCTGATTCCATCATGGCCAGAAAACATACTTTGTATGATTCCAACTCTTTAAAATTTGTTTAACCATTTTTTTTCATAAATCAGGATTATCAGTGCTTTGATGATTGATGAATATTCCAGGGGTGTTTGTAAAATATGTCTCTCTTGTTGTTGTTGACTAGAATGTACTATATGTGTGGATTAGATCCTGTTGGTTGATTGTGTTCAGATCTTTTATATCCTTGCTGGTTTTCTTTTTAGTAATTCAGTCAGTTGCTGAGAAGAGTATGTGTGTGCTACATTAAAAAATAATCTCCTGTTTCACTTCTATACCATTTTTGAGCTACAGTTTTATGGAGTTATTACTTACATACAGTAAAATCTACCAACTTTAATTGTATAGTTTAATGAGTTCCAATGAGTGTGTACAATTGTGCAACCACTTCCAAACTCATAAAAGAAAGTATCTCCATAAACTCAAAAGTTTTCTACTACGTGTGGCCCTTGACAATCACTTATTTGCTTTCTATCAGTGCAGTTATTCCTTTTCTAGAGTTTCATATAAATTGGAATTATACAGTATGCAGTCTTTGGCTTGGATTTTTGACATTTAGACATTTAGCATAAGGCTTTTGAAATCTACCTTTTTTTTTTTGAGATAGGGGCTCTCTCGCTGCCCAGGCTAGAGTGCAGTGCCATGATCATACCTCACTGCAATTTCAAACTCCTGGGCTCAAACAATCCTCCTGCCTCAGCCTTCAAATTAGCTGGGACTATGAGTGCACACCACCACACCAGGCTAATTTTTCTATTTTTTTTGTAGAGATGGGGTCTCACTCTTTCTCAGGCTAGTCTAGAATTTCTGGCCTTGAGCAATCCTCCTGCCTCAGCCTCCCAAAGTGCTAGGACTACCAATGTGAGCCACCACACCCAGCCTCCATGTTGTTTAGAGTGACAGTATATTATTGCTATGGCAGTATATTGAGTGACAATATATTATTTTTATTGCTGAACAAAATTCCATTGTATGGATATACAACAATTTGTTTAACCTTTCCTCTGTTGATGGACATGTGGTAATTTCCAGTATTTGGCTATTATGAATGAATCTGCTATGAACATTCATGTGAAAGTCTTTTGATGGACATATTTTCATTTTCCCACTGAAATATCTAGTTGTGGAATTACTGAATCATTTAGTAAGTATAACTTTACTTTTTCAGAATGTACCAAAATTTTTCCAAAGTGACTATAATATTTTACATTCTCATAACAGGACTTGAGAATTCCAATTGGTCCATATCCTTGCCAATACCTGGTATTGTCATCTTTTTAATTTTGTCATTCTAGCGGGTATGTAGTGGTATCTCATTAAAATCTGAATTTTAATTTTCCTGTAACAAATGATGTTAAGGATATTTTCATGTACTTATTTGCCATCTTATTTTTCAAACTGTCTTTCAAATCTTTTATCAGTTTTTAAATTGATTAATTTTTCTATTATTGAGTTATGTATGAGATTATTATATATTTTAGATAAAAGTCCTGTGTCAGATTTATATCTTCACATATTTTCTCACTTTTTGTGGATTGTATTTTCTTGTTTGTTATTGTCTTCAAAAAAGAACTTTTTTCATTTTGAAAAAGTACATTGTACTGATTGTTTTCCTTTTATAATGTACAATTTTGCACCTATTTAATAAATCTTACCTAAATTCCAAAGTCATTAAGTTTTCTCCTACATTTTGACTCTAGATGTTTATAGTTTTAATAAGTACATTTAGGTCTATTGATTGTAATTTTTGTATATAGGTAAAGGTAAGAACCAAGTGTTGTTATTTTTGTGGCATATGTATATCCAATAGTTACAACATGATTTATTACAAACATTATCCTTTCTCCATTTAATTTCCTGGGATCTTTGCCAAATATTAGAATATTTGAATGGCTCTATTTCTAGAATCTCTATTCTGTACCATAGATATATGTATTCAGTTTTTAAATCGCATATTAAATACTTGTTTGATGGCAGTAATTTAAAAATAAGTCTTAAAGTCAAGTAATGATAGTCTTCTGCATTTTTTTTCTTTTTCAAATTTCAAAATTTTTGTTTTGGTTATTTTAGGTCTTTTGCATTTTCATACTAATTTTAAAATGAGCCCATTTATTTCTAAGAAAAGCAATCTGAGATTTAGACTGTTAGTGCATTGAATCTATAGTTCCTTTAGGGGAAGAATTGACATCTTAACAAAATTGCATTCCTGAATCCACAAATGGGATATATATCTCCACTTTTTAATTCATTTTAATCTCTCTCTGCAATGTTTGTAGTTTCCAGTGTACAGACCTTGTGTGTCTTTTGGCAAATATGTCTGTAATTATTTTATACTTTTTGATGTTATGTTTTAAATTTGAATTTAAATTTTTTCTAGAATATGGAAATCAAGTTGCTTTTTGTATATTGTTTTAGTCAGTTTTCTTCATAGAAACAGAAACAAGAGGGCATATATTAGGAGATTTATTACGAGAAATGGCTAATTCGATTATGAAAGTTGAAGATGCCTTGCCATTTGCCATTTGCAAGCTGGAGAACCAGGAAAGCCTCTGGGGGAGTAATGCAGGGACAGAGTATGGGGAGTCAGTAATGTAAGTTCTAGAGTCCAAATGTCAGAGAACCAGGAGTTCTACAAGAGAGAGACAATTCACCCTTCCTCTGCCATTTTGTTCTATTCAGGTCTTCAAGGGATTGGATTTTGCCTGCCCACACTGGTGAGGGAGGATCTTTACTTAGTCTACTGATTCAAATGATAATCTCTTCCAGAAACATCCTCACAAACACACCCAGAAATAATGCTTTATCAGTTGTCTTGGCATCCTTTAGCCCAGTCAAGTTGACCCTTAAAATTAACCATCACAATATTGACTTTGCATTCTGCAAACTTACTTGTTAGTTTTAGTAGTTTTTTTTTTTTTTTTTTGTAGATTCCTTAGAATTTTCTAAAGGTAGGATCATATTATCTATGAATAGTGTTTTAATCTTTTCTTTCCAATGTCTATAGCTCTGTGACTATTGTGGGCAGCATGTTAATATCTATCTGGTTAAAATTATTGGTCCAAGAATGAGTGTGCCTTCATTTAGCCATTTGGTGTTATCTTATAAGACTTCATTAATACTATCAGAAAATGAGTAGGAAAATCTCTCTTTCAGTTCTGGAGGTTGTAAGAGCCTAAATCTACATTTCCTTTGGTCATGAACCCAATTTGGAGAACAGAGATGAGAGTTGGAAAGAGAACATTCTGATGACACTTGAGTTTCTGGATCTAGCTCATTCTACCCTAGCTGCTCTGTGATTTCAGTATAGAAATTTATATTAATATATCTACCCTCCTTTTAGTTTTTGCTCAACTTAGTTTGAATTGGGTTTATAATATTTGCAAGTGTAATGATCTTGTTAATACAATTTAAATGAATTATGGGGCTTGTAGCATGTACAAGTAATATGAATGCCAAAAATAGTACAAAAGCTGGGAGACAGGAAATGGAAGCATATTGATTGACAGCTTCAGCATGTTTGGTAGTAGGCAACTGTCACCCATTATAAAGGGATTTTGTAACAGAGGAATCTAAATATAACCACAGATATATTACATGTAATTCTAATGACTAAGTAATTAAAAAATAAATAAAAAGTGTGTAAGTCAAACTATGCAGTTTGTAAAACTACCAATATAATGGAAACTCCATCAAAACATATTAAAAATAGAGAGGGACATGTGCTTGCACACCTAATTAAGAAATATAAGAGGATATAATCTGCTCTGCATGATAATTTTATGATAAAACAATTTTCTTAATCTTGAGGAAATAATGACTTTTTTTCTAGGCAAACATTTACTAAAAAGAAATCAATTGAAAGTAGAATATCTGGACAGTATAATAAATATATATCAAACAGATGTTAATGAATTCCAGCTAAAATGTAACAAACACAGATAATTTTAGAAAATCATTCTATTTAATTTTCAAATGAGTGCAATATAAATAGCATAAAAATTTTCTAGGCAAAATAATAATTTATGTATTAATTATAATCAATTAATTTCACTTAATTAAATAATTTGAAGAAGATAACATAGCTCTAATAATAAAATACACAAAGAGCTCATTTACAGTGAGAAGTGTTTTTCTTAAAGGACTTGTACCTCTTTCAGAGAGCTAATTTCTGAATCTGGCCATCTGCATTGCACCTGATAGAATTCTTTGAAAGTTGTAGCATTTTGATTACTCTGTGACTTAGTTTTTCAGCATTCATGGTCATTGTTTCATAATTTTGTATTTCTTAGCTTGTTTATTTTAGAATTTTGGTGAGAAATAAAAGTATGCCATTATGCCTACATTATTCATTTATGAACTCTCATGCTTATAAAAATGATTAAATAAGGGAAAACTCATAGACTACTGAGATTATAAATAAGGTAGTAAGTAATAATAAATTTATTTCTCTGACACATGCTTAGTTCCTATTTGATGTCTGGTGTTGCAATAACCTAGATTCAACTTCAAATTCACTATTTAGAGGACTTCACTAACTTTTCAGATGACCCACTTTATTTTGCAGTAACTCTTACCATAAGAAAGAAAGGAAAGAGAAAACGTATTTTGAGCAATGAGCATTTTTATTTACAGAATTTTTTTTGGTGGGGGGTGAGGGTATTTGGGATGCTGGGATTTGGATCTGAGTATAGAGTCTATTAAAACCATGTTTTGCTATTGGACTATATTTTTTCATCCTGTGCTTTTTACATATATTAATTTGAAGGCAGAGCACTGGGTCCTGAAGCAATAGAATAGATTTACTGCTCCACAACAAAGCAGGTCTGAAGAAATATGAAGAAAAGGCAGAGAAATGAATATATCCCAAGTGGCTATAAAGGACTTCTGTTAAAGTTTGTGTGTGTGTAAATACCTAGGTATCTAATTATTAATATGTTGATGTGACAAGATTCTTATTTCTGACTTTGATTCAGCTGATGAAATAGAGATGATCTTGGGAACATCATTCATATACAGATGCTCCTTACTTACTATAAGGCACATAATTTCTTGAGCCCTATTATGTGCTCAAGAAATTATATGTCCCAATAAACCCATAAGGGTTGAAAATATTAAGATGCATTTAATTCACCTACTGAATATCATAGCTTAGTGTAGCCTACCTTAAACGTGGTTAGATAACTTGCATAGTCTACAGTTGAACAAAAATCATCGAATACAAGGCCTATTTTAAAATAAAGTGTTACATATTTCTTGTAATGTATTGAGAACTGTACTGAAAGTGAAAAACAGAATGGTTGTATGGGTACTATAAGTATAATTTCTACTGAATTGCTTTCACACCATGGTAAATTCGAAAAATGGAACCATTTTAAGTCGGGGACCATCTGTATTCTCACTGTAAAGTGAGAATGTTAACGTTATTTGTGTCAGCATTAGTAAAGAATATTAATGTTGTTAATGTTCTGTATGTTGTTACATCGCAAGAAATTTCTATTTAAAATAAAAAATTGAAGACAAGTCATTCATTATGCAAATTGACAGTAACAATAGTACTTCATATATATTCATGAATAGTAACCACTCAGTTGTGGTCCAATTTCCTCAAACTTAGCTTTTCATCCTGACATTCTGTTTTAAAATGGTGCAACTTTTTTTTTTCTTTTAAATTTCTCTTGCATGGATAACTTCAAAGCAACTAGTCTATAATTATTCACAAACAATAGCTAATTGATTTTTGTAATTTTCTACTCTGTCATCTACTTGCAGTGAAAATTAAGCACACATCAAGAAATTATGTGTTCACTTTTGCTGTAGTGATTTCATTCACCTTTGGAAATGTTGATTAGAATTTTTGTTTAAGAGCTGGACTCTTAAGAGTTTGCATTTAAGCTAAGATTCTGGTAAAAGAGGGATAAATTAATGCAACACAATCTCATATCTTGAGATAAAACAATATATGTTTGGATACAGTAAAAACTATAATGGTAGGCCGGGCGCGGTGGCTCACGCCTGTAATCCTAGCTCTTGGGAGGCCGAGGCGGGCGGATTGCTCGAGGTCAGGAGTTCAAAACCAGCCTGAGCGAGACCCCGTCTCTACTATAAATAGAAAGAAATTAATTGGCCAACTGATATATATATATAAAATTAGCCGGGCATGGTGGCGCATGCCTGTAGTCCCAGCTACCCGGGAGGCTGAGGCAGAAGGATCACTCGAGCCCAGGAGTTTGAGGTTGCTGTGAGCTAGGCTGACGCCACGGCACTCACTCTAGCCCGGGCAACAAAGTGAGACTCTGTCTCAAAAAAAAAAAAAAAAAAAAAAAAAAAAAAAAAAAAAAAAAAAAAAAAAAAACTATAATGTTAAAAAATATATCTTAATTTGTTAAAAGAAAAAAATATTTGTATTGATTTTCACAGGGTATATCTAAAACTTCTTAGTTTATGGCCTTTGATAATAAAGAGGTCGTGGCAACATTTCCGAGTATTAATTGACCAGGCTACAAAAATCACTCTTGAGGCTGGAGGAGGAATAGATTCTACAGACTTGGAAAATTAATTCTTGGTAATTGAAACACTAAAGGGTAATTGTAGGAAAAGAAGTTTAATACGTATTTTTGTGCTTTTAGGTGCACGTGTGCCATCTAATACAGTAGCCCCTGGACACATAGAACTATTTAAACTTGATTTAAATCAAATTGAAATAAAGTAAGTTCAGTTCCTCTAATGCACTAGCCACGTTTAGGGTGCTTTAGTAGTCACACGTGGCCAGTGACTGTGCAACTGTCAGCTCAGAGAAAATTGCTGTCACTGTAGTTTCATTGGACAGTCTTGAGGTAGAACTACAAATAAAGCTTTCCAACACCTGGGAATGTGGGTTTGAAGGCGAGGAGTAGGATTATGTAAGAAAATATTGATTTTGTGGTCACCTATAGAAATCTGAGAGTTGGAAGCCATGAAATAGATAGGATTTCTAAGAAATCCAATGTATAATCCTTTGAGAACATCTGCTGCTAGAGGTAGGAGACAGAGGATTGGACAGTAAAACAGAGAATACTTTGTTGTTAACATCATCCAGGTCTTGAGTGATTGGACTAGTACTTTTCACAGCAGAGAGAAAACATCCTGGCATAACGCATTGTCAAAAATTGTGCAATGTGCAGTGCAATCTCGCACAGAGGAGCAGAGACATTCTCCAAAGTAGCCAGATCTTAAAAATATCTTTCATTGTGAGAGTATCACTAACTATAGTCGGGGAA
Organism: Microcebus murinus; assembly: GCF_040939455.1. NCBI lineage: Eukaryota > Metazoa > Chordata > Mammalia > Primates > Cheirogaleidae > Microcebus > Microcebus murinus. The sequence goes on along the minus strand of NC_134122.1, from coordinate 46,329,377 downwards.
AATGTGTTTCTCTTTCTTGCCATTATGGTCTGCAGCAAGCTGGGTTTCAAGCACATCAAAGCCTGTTGGTTTCTATGTGAATGAAAGACTAGTGAAAAATTCTCCTTTTGGGCAACTTTAAGGAACTTTTCTGTATATGACAGAGAGTTTTAATTAAAAATGCAGATCAGTATTTTAAAATGAAATCTAATCCGTTGTAGCAGTTGCTATTCCAAAGGCCCTATAAACTGAATTAGTGTCTCTATCAGTGGAGCATTCTGTTCCGTAATTTGTCTCAAGATACTTATGCCTGTCTTCCTCTCCCCAGGCTGTGGACCATCACATCTTCAACATTGCTTGTATCCATGTATAATCTGTCTTCATGCTTATTATACAAGTAAATGGTAGACTTTATGAGGACAGAGAAAAGCAAACTTAACATTAACTACATACAGAGAAAGAAAAACATCCACTCTTTATCTTTATTTAAAACAAACTACCCTCTACCTCTCTTTATCAGTCACTTAGCTGTTGTATTTTCCCCAAACTATATTTTAAATATCCGGGTTCTTCTAAGCTTTGTTAGAACCTGTCCTGTTTTTAATGACGTATTTATGACTTATTCTGTCCCTTCAGTGGATGCTTAAGTATATTCCTCTAGTCCAAACTTTGTTTCTTTCTTTGATTCTTTCTCTCTTCCTTTTTTATTTATATGTGATAATTTTATATATGTATGGGGTACATTTGCTATTTTGATACATGCATACAATATTTAAAGATCAAATCAGAGTGTTTAGGATATTTATCACCTTAAACATTTATCACTTATTTGTGCTAGTGTCATCCAGAAAAAACCACCAGGATGGCTAAATAGTAGAAAAGAGAGCTTTATTGCCAATATTGATTTGCAAAGTGGGAAGAAAAAGTCTCTGGCGTGGACCAAAGGTGCTTTTTCTTTGAAGAGGGAAAGGGCAAGTTGGATTTTATGCCTCTGTAGGGCAGGGGCTGTATCACATAATAAACTCATACATATTCATTCGGTTTGGGGAAAAGCTATACATATTTATGAGGGGAATCGGGCACACGACCAATGAGTAAACATATGTAACATATATTACATGCTCACTTCGGGGTGGGGTTTTAGCATTAAATTTGGTGGAATTTGGCTGTTTATGGCAAAGTCAAGAGGTGAACTATAGGCCAGTTTGTGCACAGTCTATAAGATGGCTGAAACTAGCTTAAGGTCTGCAGTTGCTCATGAAGGAAGGATGTTTGTGAGGCTGGTCCTCTGTCCAGTTGGAGTTGTAGTGGTCTGGGTTGTAAATCAGAGTTAGGAGTGGTCTGATAATTTGTCTGACAATTCTTTTTTGTTAGTGAGTTTCACAAGAGTTGATTTTTCTTTTAGCTGTAGGAATTTAGAGAGTTGCTGGGCCAGCCAATCCCTGAACCCTCAGGCCATAAGTAACTTTTGTTTCCTTAACTTTAGGGTCCAGTTCATTGATAAAGGGGCACGATTTTGGTTTTTCATATCACACTGGGAACATTTCAAATCTTTTATTCTAGTTATTGTTAAATATATAATAAATGATCGTTAACTATAGTCATCCTACTGTGCTATTAAATGCTGGATCTCATTCCTTCTATCTAATTCTGCATGTGTACCCATTAACAGGCCTTGGTAACTACTATTCTACTCTCTACCTCCACAAGATCAACTTTGTTAGTTCCCACATATAAGTGAGAGCATGCAATATCTGTCTTTCTGTGCTGGCTTATGTCATTTACTATAATGACCTATAGTTACATCCCTGTTGCTGCAAATGGCAGGATTTCCTTCTTTTTTATGGCTGAATAGTATTCCACTATGTATATAACCACATTTCCTTTATCTATTCATCCATTGATGGGAACTTAGGTCGATTCCATGTCTTGGCTATTGTAAATAGAGCTGACTAAACATGAAGGTGGAGACATCCCTTTGGTATACTGATTTTTTTTTTCCTTTGATTAAATACCTAGTAGTAGCTGGGTACAGTGGTACATGCCTGTAGTCCCAGCTACTCAGGAGACTGAGGCAGGAGGATCACTTGAGGCTAGGGGTTCAAGTCCAGCTTGGGCAACATAGGAAGGCTCCATCTCTAATTTGGGTAGTATGGTGGTTCTATTTTTAGCTTTTTGAGGAAGCTCCATACTTTTTTCTATAATGGCTGTACTAATATACATTTCCACCAACATTGCATAAGTGTTCCCTTTTCACCATATCTAGTTCAATCTTTAGACTCATTTTTAAAGCTATGTTCCAGAATGAACAAACATCTTGCTTTGACTGGGAGATTTCTGTCCTCTCTAATTTAGCATTTTTTTGTTTTATTTTGGGGGGTTACTCATTTATAACAATTCATATTAATTTTAGTATTTTTAAAGTAAGCTACATTTACTTCATAGACTTTGTATTTCTCACAGCATAGTCTCATCTAGGAATGTGAGAAAATGGTTCTGGAAAAGAGTTTTCTCCATTTATTTTTAGTAGTTACTGATTTTATGCTGATATTCTCTGTAAGTTCACAGAATATGCCTATGTATCTCCATTTTCATTTCTATACTTGAAAATACTTTAATAACTATTTTATAGTCATTGTCTTCTAATTGTAATATCTTCATATCTGGGTATGTTTCCATTGACTGGTTTTTATCTTACTTGTATGTCATATTTTTCTGCTTTTTTGCATGACTAGTAATTTTTGATTTATGGTGAATATTGCAGATACTACACTATTCATTTTGTGGATTTTGTTGATTTTTTCTTTAAAGACTGGTAAATTTTGTTCTTGGAGGCAAATACTTTCCCGGCAAATGAGTTTGACCTTGCCGAGGTTTAGTTGCTCCATGTTACCCATTTTTATGGGGATATAAAGTAGCTCTGAATTTAGAGCTAAAGAAGTTCTACTTCTTGCACCACATCTTTCTGGGTCTCCACTTAGTGCCCAGGTGTTCATTAGGCTGTTTCCCCTTTGGAGGTTGGATCTCAAAACCTCCTAAGATTGTGTGGTCTCCAGAACCTTCATTAGTCTCCCACCTCTTAATGGCTGTAGCTTGCAAGGCTTTGCAGAGTCCTGCCTTGCACAATTTCAACTTACTATTTATCCAAATACTCAAGGGCTCTGCTATGCAAACTTGGGAAGTTCTTTCTTTGAGCAGCTATCTTCTCTCTTTGTATTTCTCTAAAAATTCCATCTACTTCAGCAATTCTGAGCTCTGATCTCCTATTCCTCTACCCACTGAGAGGGTTTTAGACTCCACTTCCTTATGCCCTAATTTGAAAAATACCCGAGCACAAAAGAATGAATGAATATGAAGCTCATCTCATGTGTTTTTCTTCTCTCAAGGATCAAAACTTCACATATTTCTTGACCTGTGTCTGAAAGAGATGATCAATATAATTTTTCCAGCTTAACATTTGTTTACAAAGGATGGGTAGGCTGGATGCCCCTTCCCTAATCATGGAAACAAAAATAATCTGATGAATATCTGATTTCAGACTTATTTTGTTTTGTTTTAGGATGTACATCTCATTCTTACTTAGAGTTTCCGTATCTTTTCTGAATATTTCATTTGTTTTACCCGCTAATTTCATCATTTTCTATACAACTATAACATATTTGCTGGCATTATTTTACAGTCTTTCTCTGACAATTGTAACATTTGTCATCTCTGGGTTTTTCCTAAGGACTGGGATTTTCTCTTGATTGTAGGCTACATTTTCCTAACTTATTTGCATGTCTAAGTATTTTTTAAATTTTATACTGGCCGTGTTGCATGTTACATTATATAATAGCCTCTGGATTCTGTTTTCTTCCTTTCAAGAACATTAAATTTTAACTGGCAGGCATATCACCTTGATCCTGAGGAGGCTTGTTTTAGATTTTGTTAGGACACTTTTAATTGTATTTTCCTTTAATTGTAGGGCATGACCCTTAGCCCCGAACCTGGTCCTTGCAACTACAGAATGGCCATTATTATAAATCCCTATTGAAATCTCCTCTCAAGTGATACAAATTTTAAACTTTTTCTCTCCACTACTCGGAATTTGTTAAAATATCCCAGCCATCCATATGTTGCTTTCTGCTGGGCTTCTTTTAATCTCATCTCCTGTGCATAGAGTTGAAAAGGCAGCCAAGGCAGTCTGTGTTCGAACACAGAACGGAGCCTTCTTCTTTTGCGACTTTGTTCTTCTCATGATTTTTTTTTTCCCTCTAGCACTCTTCAATTCTGACCATAATTCTATATTATGAGAAGACTGATGCTTTTTACCATTTCGGATGTGCCACACAGAATAGGGGGTGCTCTCAGAGGAGAAAATGTTTAAATGTGGACCTCACACAGAGCATATCGCAGCTCTCAGTATCCTAGCAAGACCTATGGTGTATTTTCTACTTCCTAAAAATTGTTCATTGCTTCTCAATTATTTTAAAGTTGCAATGTTTGGAATGTGCACCGTTCTCTTTAATACCCTCAGTGCTTAACATAGATCTTAGCTAGAAAAAATAATTAATATTTATTGAATGAATTCACTAATGAAATATTTATATCATATAAAAATAATAACTATGATGTATTACCATGGGATAGCCTTTGTAAATCTTGGCCTATATATTTTGTTTTAGTCAGTGATAGTTTGCAGTGAATTCTTATAATTTTGTGATGTCTCAGCATCCATTTTGCATATAGGTTTGACTTTCTCATTCAAGAAGCAGGGCTTTGTCACCCTTGACACAGTTTCCAGACCTCCACTTCTTCCCAGTTCTTCGGTCGAGGCCGATACAGGTATCTGCCTTATACAACCATATCCTGGTGACCACCTCCCTCTCGGACAGCCACATACAACCTACTTGACTTACTCCACTGAAACTCCACACCCAGCATGGGCTGCACAGGTATGCCACGGTGACCACCCATCGGTCATGGCCTGACTCCATGGAGTGTGTGGCTGCTTGCAATAAACCTATCCATTGGAATTCCCCATGGGACACCTGCTAGGGTAACGCTCTGGACCCCAATAATGTCTTTGGCCCTCAGGTCCCTTACTCTCTGCTTTCTCTCTTGCCTCCTTCCTTCTGCTGGTTGAGCGTGTTTGTCCCAGATGCCCCCTCCCCCCCTTCCTGATAGCCTATGCAAGGTGTGCTGCCCTCTTTTCTTTAGGATCTGTAAGTAATGTACTGCTTCTGTTATTTTATGTATTTCATTGAGTTGCCTCCTCTGCTTCTCACCTGACTCTCACACCTGAATTTAACTCTCCTCCTGCTCAGGGCTCTTCTAGAGAATGGCTAGGACAAGACCCACAAGGGGTATCTGCCAGTATAAACCAGTTTCCTTTGTGAGGGACACATGGTCACAGGTCAGACACGTAGGCATCTTTATCCACCAGGATAAAGAAGTATCCTGTGAAAGAGATCCTATAACCATCCCATTGGATACACAGTGAAAGTATGTAGCCACTCCTCTGAGCAAGACCTGAAGACCAAATTGAGGAAAATGCAACAGAGTTGAAAAACAAATATTGTTTTTCTTGATAAGCTGACTACCGAATGTCCTAGCATGACATTGTCTCAATAAGGTCACCATGTACTAAAGTCTGATGCTTGACTTTATGGTTAAAAACTCAATTTTGTCGTAGTACCTCAAGAGCATAGCATTTGGCAAACAGCATGTCATAATCAAAAATACAAGGGAGCAATGCTTAAGCCAGAGAGACAATTTAACAGTTTTCAAAGAAGCCTATGTTTTCATGTAACTAAAATATTTATAATCACAAGGCAGGAAGACTTACTGGTTTTAGAGTGCTTGGGAGAGTAATCAGCAATAAGATGCTTGGTTCAAAACTGAATTTGTGCAAAGATATACAAAATACAATACCTTTAACAGATAATTCATCTAGATAATTCATGCATCAAATATGTGCTAAAGTCTTACTGTGTACCAGTTACTCTTATAATTGGTGATCATAGTAAAATTGTGGTGAAATATAACTGGTGGCTCCATTTCCATACAGTGGAATCTTGTATGGAAAATGGTCTCATGCCTATTTCTCTAAAGAGTGATGAATAAGTGAACACATTCTCATTGAGTTTCCATTTTTACATTTTCAGAAGCTCAGCCTAACTCTACTAATACAGTTTTTCTTAGGACAAAGCACACTATAGTTGATGATAGGATCAGGTATGTTACCATACCAGGTATGTTACCATAGTTGATTAGGCTCAGATATCTTACTATAGTTACATATCAGTCCTATGTCCCTCATATTTTGCTTTAAATCACTTAGAATCTGGGTATTTATACAAAATTCACAGTCTATCCCATTTTGTGATAGTCTCAGAGAGGTAATTTTATTTTTCATTTTCAATTTTTTATGCTATTAGAGTGAACAAATGACACTATTCCTTCTTTAAGAAGATATTCTACTGATAAAATAGTCAAGTGTATAAAGAAAGAATGCAAGGTATTTAAAGAGATAAGCATCAAGAATATGGCAGGAAAATTATGATGGTGGTCACTTGTTCTTTTGTTCACACATTTTTGGTAATTGGGTATTACGTATTGGGCACTTTGTCACCTGACAAATCCTTTGAAATGCCATGCTACTTATTTTCATATTAAAATGTAAAAATTATAATTCTTAGTATTTTATTTTATTGATGTTGAATTTTTATATTTTGGCATTTACAGAAGATAAAATTATTTTCCATTGAAAATCTGAGCACTGCAGAGCACCATATCTGAATAATATGCATGAGCTCTGTTTATATATAGGCAAATATTTTCTAGTTCTCTATTCTCTCCTTAGTTATAGTGTATGTCTAGAAAATATTTCAACTACATTATCATAGTAGAAGCTGTCAAGGAAACAGATTTTTAGTCTAGGATTAAGGAAAGAATTGTAGCTAATGATATAAAATTTAGAGTCTTCAACTATAAACTATATTCAAAGCCATGACATCAAATACATTTATAAGGGAGTGAGTTAGGCAAAGAAGAGATTATGAGTAATGACTGGGCTTAGAGCACTTCTACGTTAGGTATTTGGGAAAAAAGATGATAGACCAGGGCAACCAATGAAACAGGAGAAATAAAAATCATGGTTAAATCAAGGAAGTATATGAAAATCTATTGATAGGTCATATAAAAAGAGGGTCAAGTATGATGATGATGATGATGATGGTCAGGCTTCGGACATGACCAACGTGCTGTTGGCCAGATGAATTGCCTTTTTTAGTTTTCTGTCCCTTTATCATGACGAAGGTACATATTGGACTGTGAGGTGGTTTTGCTCTCCGTCTGACTGAAACAAGGATGCCTGCAACCTCCTGTGCAGCAGCATTGACCCAGTACCGGACTGCTCTTTTGTTGTCATTTTACAATCCTTCTTGTGAAATGTACTAATATATGGAGCCGTAGACACACTGAATTTTATTTAAGAAAGCATATAGCCACAACATAGAATCTTTCCTACATTTTTAGCTTTCCTTTTCCCTACTGTAATGGATCTTTGTCAAAAATACAAAATTTAGAAACCCTTTTGTCAGTACCAAACACATTAAGACCTTCCAACATCTTCCATGTCTCTCTCCCTCACATATTACCGCTTTAAGCTAAAAACTCAAAATAGCCAGAGATGGTCCTGAAGACATCATGGTGTCTGTTTATCTGTGTGTATTTTACAAAGTTGTTTTGTATTAAGCAAAATAACTATATTATTTTCAAGTCCATTCTTAGCCAAAATTTTAAAAAAATTTGAAGTGCTAAATCTTGGTTAAGCATATATGCTGATCAATTCTATACATGTACAAATTATTGTATGAATCTAGAAATGAAGCATATATTTTGTAGGATAGTGTGATTTCTTGATAAGCCTGTGCTTATTTAGCAAATATACTGGAAGCTGGTGATTTTAGAAAGGAATTTTAAAATCACTCTTCTGGTGTGTTGCACTAATATGAAAATGGTATTTTTGGGCACCATAAATTTAGATTATAATATTCTTATATTATCTCTTAGGTAAAAATGCTTGTGGTATCAAACGAAATGTTGAGTGATGACAGGAAAGGGAAAAAAACTGTGGGTTTTTAAAGAAGATCACAGTGGTTGAAATGTTTATCTTTTAAATGTTTTAGTTTTTGTTTTCCCAAGAATGGTGACAGAAAGTCAAAAGTATGATTTGATATGTGGGAAAAATGTCAAAGTGACTCATGTAAATTCCATACAGATCAATTAATGGAATGCTTGTATTTATACATCGGGATGAAATACTGAATTTGTACTCAGACTGAGAAGCCCATCAGCCACTATTTTAAATCACAGCAGTTGGACTTCACTAAATGAAACAGGACGCTCTGTGGCAAAATCTATTTAATTCTGATGGTTTTAGCATATCTTAAGGAAATGCATAGCATCAAATATAATAATATTTTAAAATAGAGAATCACTATGTAAAATAACTTCCTATATCTAAAATTATTCAGTCCTGCACACATGTTCTAGGTAATTCCATTATCCTAATTAACGTCTAGTCTTAATTTAATTGGTATGTTTTCTTCTTATTACAGTTCATTTGTTATTTTAAAAAAAATTTACTGGGAACCCACAATGTGTCAGACTGTACTAAGCACTCATGGAAATTATAGTTCAGTGAGGGAGTAAAAAATATTAAAGTAAGCAAAAAGATGAATACATAATTGCCAATAGTGAACAGTCCTGGAAGAGAAAACCAAAGACAACAGGCAAAAATATCCCAGAGCTTATCCTGATTACAACACTGAAAGGGAGGAGGTTAAAAGTTGAGAAAGGTAGAAGACAGATATTTGGGATCTACAGGCTATGGCAGGTTTTGTATTTTATACTGAGTGTTTGAAAGATTTTGAAGAGCTAGAAGGCTGCAGCAACATCTTGTTGGTGACATTTGAAGTCACCAAAGGTGACTAAAACTATTAAAACTAAACCCAGCTGAACTACTGATGAGATAGATTAAACTCACAGTAGTATTCTGTTGAGAGAGGAAAAGGCATGCTCATTTCGGTGCAGGAAAATGATTTAACTCAGTGTCTAATATTCCTCACAGTGTGTACTGCAATCATTCAAAAATTAAGACATACATAAAGAAACAGTAAAAGCAAGCTGATAAGAGAGGGAATAGAAAGATTACAAGATGGTTCATACACAGCCATGTCAATCACTGCACTAAACTTAAATGGTCTAAACATGTCAATTAGAAAGTAGAAATTGTTAGAGTGAATTAAAAGTGAGACCAAATTACATTCTGTCTACAAGAAACTCACATAAAATGTAGACACATAGAAGTTAATGACAATGGTATAAAGAAAGATATAGCATTCAAACACTAAACAAAAGAAAGCTGGATTGCCTATGTTAATAACAGATAAAGGAGACTTCAGGATTAGGAATCAACCCAACAAGAAGACACGACAATCCCAAAGGACTGTGCATCCATCAACAGAACCTCAAAATTCATGAAGCAAGCATGATTGAACTAGCATGAGACTCTTTAAAAAAATCTAAGAGTAGAGTTGGAGACTGACACTCTTCTTTTAGTAACTGATGAACAAGTAGAGAGAAAAACTAGGAAGTTTGTAGAAGACCCAAAGAACACTCACTGTCAATTTGACCTTCTTGAAATACATAATAATGTGTTCAACAAGGACAAAATCAATAGATAGATTATTATTTATTTCAATCTACAGGGCTTTTTTCTAATTACAAAATCACTATATATTAATTTTTTAATTAGAAAAATATAAAAGCATATAAAGAAAACTAAAATCTATTAATTCATCTCTTTTAAAAACATTATTTTTTTTGGAATAAATACTTTTAGACATAAGATACATAAGTACACATTTATTGCTAGCATAAAATTAAAATCATACAATACATACTGTCATGAAATTAGCTTTATTCACTTAACTTTTTTACATAATGCAAATGTATGGATGCATATATAAGCAGCATTAGTTTTATGGCTCTTGACATTTGAGCACTCAGGTTTTTTGTTGTTGTTGTTGTTGTCCTTGCTATTTTTAATAAAGAAAATTTCAAATATATGATAATATGATTATATTTTGTGTCAAATTCCTAGAAACAGATATTTGAGTGAAACGTGGGACAGCTGTTAATGTACTCTTGTAGATAACTAGGTAAGTGTCAAATTATTCTCCATAACATTTTTTTCAATGTAGACTGGCATTACTTTTTTTCCTGAAAATTAATGAATTTTAAAATAAAACTCCTTTTAAAGATGATTATAGACTCACACACAGTTGCAAGATACAACACACAGAGGTGTCATGCATACTTTACCCAGCCTCACCACATGGTAACATATCTCATTTATACAATCAAGATACAGAACGTTTCCTTCACCACAAGGTTACCTGCTGTTAATATAATTTTGAAAAATATTTATAGCCCATATCCATTTTGGTCTAAACTTCTTTACCTCTGGTAACCACTAATCTGTTCTCCATTGCTGAAATTTTGTCACTTAAAGGAAGTTATCATACAATATGTATCCTTTCTGAATTGAGTATTTTTCACCTAACATAATTCTCTGGAGAGTCATCTAGGTTGTTGCATATATTAATACTCTGTTATTTTGGGCAGGAGCTGAGTAACATTAATATTTCATAGTATGAATATGTCACAGTTTGTTTAACCATTAACCTATTGAAGGATATCTAGATTGTTTCCAGTTTTGTGCAATTATAAATAAAGACATTGTAACATTCATGTAGAGGTTTTCCTGTGAACATGAGTTTTCATTATTCTGGGATAAGTGCCCAGAATACAATTACTAGGTTTTATCGTCAGCACAGGTTTAGTTTAAGACACTGCCAAATTCTTTTCCAGAGTGGCTGTATCATTTTACATTCCCACAAGCATTGGTGAGTGCTACAGTTTCTCTCCACATTTACCATTACTTGGCGGTGGTATTATTTTTCATTTTAGCCATTCTGATAAGTGCGTTACAATATTTCCTTGTTGTTTTAATTTGCATTTCCAAATGGCCTTTCACGTGCTTGTTTGTCAACTGAATATCCTCTGTGGTGAAATGTTTATTCATTGCTGTTGGCCATTTTTAATTATCTGTATGTATGTGAATGTTGAGTTTTGAATCTTTTAAAAATTCTAGGTACTAGTCCTTTGTCATATGTGTAGCAGATACATGGTTTGCACATATACTCTCCCAATGCATAGAATTTTATTTTATCCTCTTTATAGGATCTTTCACAGAGCAGACATTTTTAATATCAAAGATGACCACTTTGTCAATTTTTCTTTTAAAGCATGTCACTTTTAGTGTTAATTCTAACAACTCTTTTTCTTTCCTAGGTCTTGAAGATTTTTCTCCTTTTTTTTTATACCTAAAAGTCTTATAGTTCTATATTTAAGTCCATGATGCTTTTTGAGTTAATTTTTGCATAAGATGTGACACACATAGATCTAGGTTCAATGCTTTGCCTGTAAATGTATAATCACTCCAGCACTATTTGTTGAAAAGGCTATCTTTTCTTCACCAAACTGCTTTTGCATTTTTGTTAAAAATCAGCTGGGGACATTTGCATGGGTCTATTTCTAGATTCTCTATTCTGTTCTGTTGATCCTTGTGCCTTTTACTCCCCTGACGATACCATAGTCTTGATGACGGTAGCTGCATAATAGACCTTTGAATCAGTTATTCTGATCCTTTCCTCTTAATTCTTATATTTCAAAATTATTTCAAATGTTATATTTCCCTTCTTTCCTATATAAGTTTAGAATAAGTTGTTTATGTCTACAAAAAACTTTACTGGAAATTTAATAATAATTGCATTAAAACTTTGTATTAACTTGGGGAAACTTAACGTCTTTATTTGTTGAATCATCCAACAATGAACACAGTACGTGTCTCCATTTCTTTAGATCTTTTTTGATTTCTTTCATCAGCATTTTGTAGTTTTTAGTATATAAGTCCTTTACTGATTTTGTTGTATTTATATCTCAATATTATTTCCTTTTTTCTTTTCTTTTTGTTATATTGATAACTCAGTATTATTTCCTTTTTGTTTTTTCTTTTTAAGTGGTTTTAAATGATACTGTCAAATGATACTTTTAGTGCCCACATGTTTATTGCTAGAATATGGAAATGCAATTGATTTTGTAAATTAGAAAGTGTTTCCCCCTCTTCTACTTTCTGGAATAGATTCTGTAGAATAGATGGTAATTCTTCTTTAAACTTTGGTTGATAGAACTTCATTGAAACTATCTGGGCTTAAAGATTACTCCTTTGAGAATTTTTAAGTTATAAATTCACTTTTCTGAATAGTTCTACTATTCAAATTATATGGTTTAAGTTATCCTACTCAAAGTTACCTCTTTCATGTTGGGTAAGTTGTGGTTGTTTGTGATTTTTGAGGAAATAGTCTATTTTATCTATGTTGTTAAATGTATATGTGTAGAGTTGCTCTTAGCATTGTCTTATTATTTGGGCATTTACAGAGTCTTTGATAATATTCTGTTTCATTCCTGATATTGTATCTTCTCTCTTTATTTCTTTGTAAGTATTGCTAGAAGTTTGTCAAATTTGTTGATAATTCACAAAGAACTAGAATACATATTAGGTAGCACATAGAAAACTCACCAAAATATATCATATTCTGTATCAGAACAGAAGCCTCAGCAACTTTAAAATGTTTAAAATAAAGTATATTCTCTGATCACAACAGAATTAATAATTGATATTTGAGAAATATCAAAGTGTAGAAATAAAATGCAGCATACCTCACAATAATCAATTGGCTAAGCAAGAAAACCCAAGTGAAACTAGGATGTACTTTATAGTGAATAATTAAAAATTAAAACTTTGTGGAGGACAGCTACAGAAATGAAGTGCTTGCTTGGAAATTTAAAAAAGTGATATTGTTATTAGAAGATATAAAAGAGAAGACAGATTTCAACCAAATAGTCTTAATTTATACTTCAAGAAGTTAGGAAAACAAGAGCAAATTAAACCCAAATCTAGAAGGATAAGAGAAATATAAAGAGTGAACGTCAAGGAATCAAAGCCACCCGGAGCTTCGGCACCTGGTGCGGTGGGAGTGGGGCTTGTAGGGGAGGAGGGGATTCTCTGGGGACCTGATGTTGTGCACCCCAAAGGCTGGTGGGAGGAGGGGAGCGGAGCCAGGCAGCAGCTGTGCAGCAGGTATGGATGGGCCAGGGTGGGCTTCTCCTCTGAGCAGGGATCCAGGCTGAGGTGTCAGCACGAGCTGGTCCCCTGTGAGTACTGCCTTCAATGTCAAACCCCAGGGCCTCTACTTGGACCTGTTCAGTCAGCACTGGGGTTCCTGAGCCCATTAACCAGAATGATTTTATATTGCACATGAAAGAGCCTCGAGAAACAAGGACTTGTCGGTGGAGCACGTGTGTGTTCTCCACCATCTGGACCACTCACACTGTGCTAATCTTTGATGATCTCTTTGACTCCTTGTTGCAGACTGGTCAGTTTGATCGATTTTGTGAAAATTGCTCACCCTGAGCCAGTATTCAGAGAGGTTGCAGAAGAAGCTTGTAGAAATATTGCACTGTGGTAGAAAAGTTGAACACAAATGTGGAATTGTATCAAAGTTTGGAGAAATTACCAGCTGATAAAAAAATCTTGCAGATTCCCTTGATCCAGAAACTAGGCAAGTGGCTGAATTGTTTGTGTTTGATTTTAAAATCAGTAGAATCCATCGAGGCAAACAACAGCTTACAAGAGCGATAGACCTAAATGTTGAAGACTTGGATTGGAGTTATGCATATCTACCTTAAGCAGATCAGTCCTCCTATGACTGATGATCACCTCTTACCAGAACACATCTATCATAAGGTTGTACCTGATGGAGATCATGTAATAACTGATAGTCTACATGAGGAATCACTAGATGACTTGGCGTAAGAGGCTGTTAATAAAATTTGTCTTTATTCCAATGCTGGTCAACGGAGAATTGCTCAGCGATGGAGACCTTCTGGAAAAAAATTAGTGGGGGTATTTTGCATTTTTCCACAGGCTCTCCAAGATACAATAGCTAAAGACGTGTCCTTCACTTCCTTGAGAAACTATCTGACAACCTTTCCGAAAGGACTAGAAAAGATTTTGAGATGATAGGAGGCATAAAAATGAGTCTAAATCCTCAAAATTCTGAATTTATGCAAAATTCTGAATTCCTATCACGGTGATGTAATTCATGCAGAGAGGGTCCGGGGTGATACTGTTGCCTGGTTTATGTTGCCTGTTTTTCTCCCTTCAAGTGTGCGTGGAAGGTCTGAATATTTTGTTTAGCAAACTGAGTGATTCCGTCGTCTGCAGAGCAGCCTGAAATAGGAGAGGTGTGGTGTGAGGACCAAAAACTAGCTGTGGTTTGTGAAGCCCAAAGATTGTTATGATATATATTCTGTGATTTGTTTTCCAGCCAGCAAACAAACCACTACAAAATTACTGTTTTACAATCTGTGGAGGCACATTACAGGAAGATAGAGACCACCAACTCCCAGTCCTAGTTCTTATCCTGAATTGTCCCCATTCCTGTAGGAACTGTGGGAAATCTCTCCCACAAAATGGGACATGCCACGCAATCCATGCTGGGAGGTACTCCGTGTTGACACATCACGGGGACCAGGAGGCCCACTGATTTTGCTGAGGTTCCTTCTGTTCTGCTGGAGTACTGTGCAGATGATTACCGAGTGCTTAACTAATTAGCCAGCTATCATCAAACTGGACAACCACTGCCAACTGGCGCCTCATTTTTGTGAATTTAAAAAAGTCTGTGCTGCAGCTGCTATGCAAGTTTCAGTCTTTTATGCCGCTCTGGATCAAATCTTCCCTGGAAAGCACCCCATGAGGAGGGCAGCCACAGACATTCTCAAGGAAAAGCAGGAGAAATGTTATGGCTTCCGACACCTTACAGATCACTTTGTGGGCTACTACTACTCTTGCCTAATGTCCAGGCCAGTATATTCCATGGGTTTGAAAGGTTTTCTGCAGGTTCTTTTTACCAAGTCTACAGGGAGTGCTTTCACACGGTGACATTGGCACGTGGTGGTGGCAAAGAGCTCATGTTCATGGTTCTATGAACTTCGAAGTGTTCTGTGGTTAAGTATGTTTGAGAAACGTTGTGTAAGTTTTGAAGGTTCCCCGTGTACATCAGAAGCCCTACCATCACAAAACATATTCAGCATCTCATATTATTAAATATATAGAAAAATAAACATAGAGGAAAGAAAAAACAAAAAAATGTTTTTCCTATGCTCACATGCCACTGAGCTCACTCTTATACTAGGTATGTGAGGGTTGTTTTCTTACATAATAAGCAATTCTCCAGTGGACACTACTGGGTGTCTTATAATTCAATTCAATTCTGGTGCTATCTACCTGGAGATAGCTTCAGATCCCACAGGCTAAGGGCTCAGTTCCACAAGACTTCTCCCCCTTCAGACACCAATTACAAATAGTAATTTGTCACCTATAATTCTGACTGACTAGCTGTAAATCGGGATTCTCATGACCCCCTCCTTAAATATGATTAATTTGCTATTACAGCTCATAGAGCTTAGGGAAACACTTACTTCCATTTTCCAGTTTATTATAAAAGATATCAACAGGTGAATAGCCATAGGTAAGAGATGCACGGGGCAAGGTCCATGAGAAGGGGCTTGGAGCTTCCAATTCCTCCAGGCACTTCCACATGTTCAGCTATCTGGAAGATCACCAGACTCAGTCCTTTTGAGATTTTATGGAGGTTTCATTACGTAGGCATGGTCAATTAAATCATTGGCCATTAGTGATCAACTTAACATTCAGCCTCTTTCCCCTGCCTGGAGCTTACAAGGTGGGGCTTAGTGTCTCAACTATTTAATCGTGCCTTGGTCTTTCTGGTGACAGGCTCCTATCCTGAAGCTATCTAGGGACCCAAGCCACCAATCATCTCAGTAGCATAGAAAAGACACTTTTACCACTCTGGTTATCCCAAGGGTTTTAGGAGCTGTATGCCAGGAAACAGGGACAAAGACCAAATATTTATGTCTCAATATCACATGTATGTAATCCAATGTTTCCCCCCAACTTTGGACTATAGAATCTATTCCTTTTTTGGAGTAACTATTGATGATAATTTTCAGAACATTAGGAAATACATGCTAAAAATATTCAGACAGAAATAACAGGCTTACATATAAAGAAACAAAAAATGAAAGTGATTGCAGACTGCAATTACACATATGAACTAAAATAAAATTATAAACTCCCTGCTGACTAAATGTACCCCCTCTTAGCCACAGGGACCCAAGACAAACCTTAAAACTGAGGTCCTGGCCATAAAGAGAAAGGAGGTCAGACATGACATGCCTCATTATACCCCCTCCCTTTGGAGTTTAGATACTAAATTATTAACAGAACCTCAGGTCATGCAGAGCAAAGGTTAAACCACCTGCAGGACATCAATTTGTTTAACAGATCACTTGAGTCTGTCTATTGTGGCATATCCCTGATTAACAGACTTCCTTACCTTAACTTAAAACTTTCCAAGCCTTTATACGGAGCTTTATTTCTTTTACCAATTACAAATCAAAGAATCTTTGAACCCACCTATAACCTGTAAGCCCCATGCACCATGCCACCCACACACAACTTTGACATGTCCTCCCCTTTTGGGCCAAACCAATGGACACTTGCCATGTATTGATTTCTGATTTTACCTGCAATTCCTGTGTCTCTAAAATGTATAATACCAAACTGTAACCCAACTGCAGCAGTACCACTTGTTCTTTGAGACTTCCTGGGCATGGATCTTAGGGCCATGGTCATACATGCTTGTTTCAGAATAAACCTCTTTAAATTATTTTGCAGAGTCTTTTTTTTTTCTGTTAACATTTATCCCCATTAAAAGCCAAAGGACAATGAAAACAATTTTGACTTAAAGGCAGAGATGCAAAATGACATAAGAGGGTAGGAAATATAAAGTTTAAACACTGCTTAAAAAAAATAAGTAATTTTGACCAATGGTCAAAGCAAAGGAAGACTCTACATAACTTTTAAGAATGCAAAGCCTTCACTGCCTCTATTCATGATAAAATGTAGATAAATCACATAGCAAATAATTTTATTATGAATGTTTTTCATTATGTTGAGAATAAACTCATAAAACCATAAGCAATTCCTCTGGGAAAAAAATCTCTCCTGAGGTTATGGTTTAGAATCAGCTTCCAAAAATCCAATTCAAAGTATTCATAAATATGTAAATACTAAAAATAATCTATTATAGAAAAAGAACTGAAAGGTAATGAATAAAATGTTAATGTATTATTTTTTAAAAAATCAAAGAAATCAAGAACAGATACATCAATGAAACCAAGAACTGGTTCTTGAAAAGAGCAATGGAATAAATAAAGCTTTAGCCAGACTGATCCAAAAAGGATAGAAATGACAAAAATTACAATGTCAAGAATACAGAATGAAGAAGGAACTCTCAGTACAGATCCTATACACATTACAAACATAATAAAAAATTATGCCAAACTATATCCCAATAGACTAGACAACTTAAATGAAATAATCAAATTCCTTAAAATACCTAAGTTAACAAAGATCACAAATTTCAGCCTTGAAGAAATAAGCTACTTGAAGCAATACCTACATCTATCTATATATCTTAATTCATATGTATTAATTATATATAATATATATATATCACATAAAATATCCACAAAAGAATGTCAATGGTAAAGTTTTCTGACCAATAAAGAAGAAATAATACAAATTCTACATAATTCAAACAGAAACTTAAAGAAGAGGGTACACACTTCCTATGTCTCTTAATAAGGCCAGCATTGCTTTATTATCCAAACCAAAGATATTATGAGAGAAAAAAACTTCAAACCAATATCCCTCTTAAATAGACACACACATTCTTTAAGAATTATTAGCAAATCAAATCTGGTAATATTCTCAATGAATGCTAAATTGTCACACTCTAGGATTTTTTGTAGAAAGCAATGTTTCAGTATTCAAAAATCAATCAGCGCTATTCACTATATCTACGTGCAAGCCGATTCTAAAATTTATATGCAAATGCAAAAGGACCTAGAATGGCAAAAATAATTTGGAGAAAGAACTAAATATGTAATTAACACACACAATATATTTACTTACTATAAAGGTACATTAATCAAAATAACATAGTTTTGGGGAAAGAGTAGCTATATAGATCAATGGAATAGAACAAAGATTCTAGACGTAGAGCTCACATATATACAGGATGGTCCCAGTGGCAGGGCCGATCCAAATGATAAAGAGAGTCTTGTTGATAATTGGTGCCAGCCTAATTGGAGGTCCATATGCAAAGTAATAATAATAATTTTGACTATTACCACACATCATATAAAAATTAACTTGAAATAGATGATAAACTTAAATGTAAGGTCTAAAACAATGACTCTTACACAAGGAAATATAAAAGAATATCCCTGTGATCTTGGCATTAGCAAATATGTTCTTTTCATACTTAAAAAATTCAAATGCAAAAGGGAAAAAATGATATATTTGACTTTATCAAAATCAAAATCTTCTGTTCTTTCAAAGATGTTGTCAAGGAAATGAACAGGTAGAACACAAACTGGGAGTCAATATCTGCAATCAAATACAATTAAAATATACAAAATGTATTTGTATATGAATTTATTTATTTTAAGAAAATATGGGAGTACAAACATTTTGGTTGCTTTTTATATCTTTGCCTCTTCCTGGCAAGGGTTAGAGGTATGCCCTTCCCCTCCACAAGGCTCTGAATCCCTGGTGAACACCACCACCATTTGAGCACCATAGTGTTAATCAGTCAGTACCGATTTGATGGCGAGTACATGTGGAGCCCATTCTTCCTATCTTGTGTCACCTCACTTCGGATAATGGACTCAAGCACAATCCAGGATAATATAAGCGGTGCTAGCTCACTGTCATTTCTTACAATTGAGTAATATTCCATTGTAAACATATACCAAATTTTAATAATCCAGTCATGAATTGATGGGCACTTGGGTTGTTTCCACGTCCTTCCAATAGTGAATTGTGCTGCCATAAACATTCGGGTGCAGATGTCTTTATTATATAATGTCTTATGCTCTTTTGGGTAGATGCCTAATAATGCTATTGCTGGATCGAATGCTATTTCTATTTTTAGCTCTTTGAGGTATGCCCAAATTCTTTTCCACAAAGGTTGCACTAATTTGCAGTCCCACCAGTGGTGTAAGAGTGTTCCTGTCTCTCCACATCCTCGCCAGCATTTGTTGTTTTGGGATTTTTGATAGAGGCCAATCTCACGGGGGTTAGGTGACATCTCATTGTGGTTTTGATTTGCATTTCTCTAATGATTAGAGATGTTGAGCATTTTTTTATATGTTTTATTTGCTGGCCATTATTCTGTCTTCTTTGGAAAAGTTTCTGTTCATTTCCATTGCCCATTTCTTGATAGGGTTGCTTGATTTTTTCTTGTCTTTTATCATTGAATAGTAAGTGTTCCTTATAAATTTCATATACAGTGATATATAAAATTTACATATACAGTGATATATGAAATTTATAAGGAACACTTACTATTCAATGATAAAAGACAAAAAAACACAATTTTTAAAACATGAGAAAAGATTTGGCTAGACATTTTATCAAATCAGAAATGTAAATGGTCAATAAGCATAGGAGAAGATTCTTAACCTTACTACCCATCAGACAAATGCAAATTAAAACTGCAATATTATTCCAATGTATACTCAATAATATGGCAAAGAAATAAAACACTATCATGACCAAGTCCTGCCAGGAACGGGGAGATACATGATATGTATCATGTATCTAACATTTTACATTTATGTATCATGTATCTAACATCATGTATGTAACATTTTAAAGCCATTGTGGAAAATTCTTTGATGATTTCTTAGGAAGTTAGACATGAATGTACTATACTAATAATTTCATCCTTAGGTAAATAATGGAAAACTACTTGAAATAAAAGTGAATGAACCACTACTGATAAATACAGCGACATGGATAGATCTAAGATACCCAATGCTAAGTGCAATAAGCCAGAAGCAAAATGCTCTGTGATGTACATTCCATTTATGTAACTTTCTGGAATAGGGAAATTTACAGCACTACAAACAGATTAGTGGTTGCTGGGTTTTGAAGGCAGAGATTGATTGCCAAGTATCATGAGAGAACTTTGGGAGCTTAGGGAAATATTCTACATCTTGATTATTTGGGCAGTTACATGACTGTACATATTTATCCAAATTTACAGAAGTGTAGGCTTTAAAGGAGTGAATTTTATTGGGTATAAATTAAACCTAACATACTTCACATAAACATTTATCTTTCAACTCCAATCATCTACTTTACAAAACTAGAAGCCACTAGAGTAATTACTGCTACCTTGATTTTATTTGTTGATAGTATTAGGGTTGAGGGTAGGGGTAAAGGATGAGCTAAATGGATAAAAATTATGGAATATATTGATTAATTTGTTTATTAACCCCAACAGCAGAAGCTTTGAGAACTTTTAATTAAAGTTACAGGCCGGGAATCTCTGTCTTTTACTAGATTGTAGCCTCCATTAAGACAAGAACTGTCTTTTTTTTTTTTTTTTTTACTGTTTAGGATTTTTTTTCATATTTGTCCTTTTTTTTTTTTTTGTATTCCTATGGACTAATCAAGTAGCATGTACTTAATAAATGTTTATGAAACGAGTGAAGGAATACCAATGAATGCATTTAAGTGTCCTAATTGTGGGGTTAATTAAGATCGCTGGAAATGAATGTTTCAAGAGGCTAAGATAGCCTGTAAGAAATAGTTCATTAGGACACTTTAGTGACTGTATGTCAGTCCTGCAGTTTCCAGTTGCTGAAATAGAGGTTGGTAGCATTTCCACACTCCACAGAAGGCATTTTGCAAACATCCTAGGGCATTTGGGCTTGTAACAATGGTTAAGGAATGCTGCTGACATTCCATGGATGTGGGCCAGGGATGAAGTTTCCCTACACTGTCTGTGACAGTTCTGGACAATTAAATGTCATCCTGTGTCTTATTTGATTTTAGAATGTCATACAGGTGAAATATCTTGCTATAATTATTTGAACTTAGAAATATCCATTTTAGATAAGCAGAAAAACTGTGCATGGTTTAATATACTCTGACCTTTCCAAGAATGCAAACACCATGCAAATCGAGAGAACAGTGTAAATGGTTTCATTTGGAGCTTTATTGAGAAATATTCACCACTTAGAAACATTTTATAATGGTTGTCAATGCCACACATGTTATTTGAGTCACCGATAAAATGTGCCTATATATAAGAATGCATTTGTAGTTATAGCATTTACAGCACTACATCCTGGAAGTGATAGCACATATGATTTTCTTGAAATCTATTTTATCTGATAGAAGTATAGCTACATCTTCTCTTTTTGGGTTACCATTTGGATGGAGTGTCTTTTTCCATTCCTTTAACTTTCAGTCTATGTGCGACTGTATAGCTGTCTTTCAGACAACATATGGCTGGCTCTTATTTTTTTATCCATTCAGCCACTTTATGTCCTTTGATCAGAGAGTTTAGTCTGTTCACATTCAATGTCATCACTGGCAGGTAAGGATTTACTACTGCCATGTTATTATTTGATTTCTGGTTTGAGGTCCTCTCTTTCATTCCTTCCTTGCTTGTCTTCCTTTGTTAAAAGTGATTTTCTCTGGTACTATGTTTTAATTCCTTGCTTTTTATTTTTTGTGTGTCTATCATAGGTTGTTTGATTTGAGGTTACTATGAGGCTTGCAAAAAAGCATTTTATAGCCAATTATTTTAAGCATATGACAACTCCACTTACAAACAAACAAGCACAGAGAAGTCTAACAGAAATGCTCCCCCCCCACACACATTTTAACTTTTTGCTGTTTCCATCTGTCTCTTTTTATTCCATCTATCTTTTAAAAAGTTGTCATTACTTTGGGTAGGTTTATCTTTCAGGCTTCCTACTCAAGATATAAGTGTGATTTAATGAACCACAATTAAAGCAATAGAGTATTCTGCTTTTGTGTCCTTCCTGTTAACCAGTGAGTCAGCCATGTATATACCTTCAGATGATTTCTTGTTGTTCATTAATGTCCTTTTCTTTCAGTCCTTTTAGTATTTCTTGTAGGGCAAGTCTGGTGTTGATGAAATCCTTCAGTGTTTGCTTGTCTAGGAAAGTTTTTATTTCTCCTTCATGTTTGAAAGATATTTTTGTAGGATATAATGTTCTAGGGTTAAGGTTTTTTGTTTTTTTTTTTTCCTTTGGAGCTTTGAATGTGTCATGCCACTCTCTGCAGGCCCGTGAAGTTTCCACTCCTAGCAAGTCTGCTGCCAGACATACTGGAGCTCCATTATTTGTTATTTTTTATTTATTTTTTTTGCTTTCCTTTTTTTAATCTGTGACCTTTGGGAGCTTGATTATTAAATGCCTTGTTTGGGTTAAATTTGCTTATTGGTCTATGACATTCTTGTACCTGAATATTGATATCTTTCCCTAGGTTTGGAAAGTTCTCTGTTATTCTACCCCAATCTCTCTCTCTATCTCCTTTATTAAGGCTAATAACTCTTAGATTTGCCCTTTTGAGGCTATTTTCTAGATCTTGTAGGTGGGCTTTTTCTTTTTTCTCTTCTGACTATGTATTTTCAAATAGCCTGTCTTCAAGTTCCCTAATTCTTTCTTCTGCTTGATCAGTTCTGCTGTTTAGAGACTCTGATGCCTTTCTCAGTTTGTCGATTAAATTCTTAAGCTCTAGAATTTCTACTTTTTTTGTTAATCATTTCAATCTCCTTATTAAATTTATTTGATAGGCTTCTGAATTCCTTCCCTATGTTGTCTTGAAGTTCACTGAGCTTCTTCGGGACAGCTACTTCAAACTCTTTATCTGAAAGATATTCATGTATCTCCATTGCTCCAAGATTGGTCACTGGTACCTTATTTAGTTTGTCTGGTGAGGTCATGTCTTCCTGTATATGCCTGATGATTGTGGGTGTTAGTCAATGTTTGGACATTGAAGAGTTAGGTCTTTATTTTTAATCTTTGCAGTCTGGGCTTGTTTGAACCTGTCCTTCTTGAGAAGGCTTTCCAGGTGTTCAAAGGGAAGTGAGTGTTGCGGTCTAAGTCTTTGGTCACTGCAGGTGTGTCAGCACTGGGGTGCTCCAAGCCCAGTAATGACTCTTGCAGACAGACTCCTGGTGGTGTCTCATTGGTGAACTTGGGTAAGAAATGGGAGATTTCCATGGATTTCCAGGCAAAGTCTCTCACTCTCTTCCCTCACTCTCTGTGCTGAGCTGCCGAAGTTGGAGGAGTGAAGTGGGCCCTCTGTTATGGCCACCAGCACCATGTCACACCTGAAGATAGCTGAGTCTCAGCCAAAGCCAGTGGTGACTGCTGCTCGGTTGCCTCTGATGTTTATTCAAAGCCTAAGGGTTCTTTAGTCAACAGGTGGTAAATCCTGCCAGGACTTGGCTCTTTCCTTCCAGGGAGCATGTTTCCTTGGGGCCCACAGTGGGTCCAGAAATACCATCCAGGAACTAAGGCCTGGACTTAGGAGGTTTAGGAGTCTGCTTGGTGCTTTATTTTACTGTGGCTGAGCTGGTACCCAAGTTGCAAAACAAAGTCCTCTGAACTTTTCCCTTTCCTTTCCCCAATTGGACGAAGACTCTACAGGCCACATTGCCTGTAGTTGGGGGAGAGGTGACACAGGCAATGGATTATTCAACACCACCGGTCTCACTGGGGTCACATGCACCCCAAGTCCACTGGCTCCGAGCAAACATAGCCACAGAAATTGCCCAAGGACTGCAGCCTTTGTGGTCTGACGAATTTAGTTGAGGCCACAGGCTGCTTTTTGTGGGCAGATGGTGAGGCTAGCAGGACTCAGGTTTGGGGGCAGAGAATTTCTCTCTGGCTGGGCTGGTCTAAATGCTCCCTCAGTGGGCACTGGCAGTATTCTGCCCTGTGCTGTGTTCCCCTGTGCCACTGAAACAGCCTTGGGTTTCAATGCAGAGTCTCACAATCACTGCATTCGCTTTTCCCCGGGCACACAGATTGTCCCCACGCACGCTGACACGGCTATGCAGGGGAAAGGTGGTGGCACAGGCAATGCCTTTCTGCCCTCTCAGTGCCTCTTGTCTTCATATAAGGTTAAAACCAGGGAGCGTGATCTTCACCTGATTTTTGGTTCTTCTGAAGGTGTTTGCTTGCATGGATAGTTGTTAAATTTGGTGTTTATGCAGAGCAGTGATTACTGGAGGTTTCCATTTGGCCATCTTGCTTTGCCCACATGCGATTTTTATTATAATTTCTTGTAAGGTCATATCCAGTATTTACAAATGAAAACAAAATCCATTTTGTAAATTAGTTTTTCTCCTTTTCTTTATACCACAGTTTAGGTATTATATATTGATTTTCCTAAAATTATGTATTTATTTAGGTAGGTGTATATATATTATGTATACATTTTATTTTGGTCTAAGGTGGCATTAAATCAGATAAAGTTGAGAACAACTTATACGTTATCACTGATTTTTCTAATATTTCTGTTCAGTGTATATGTATGGCATAATTCCAACCATCTTTTTTTTAAGCTTTCTCTTATCCTTTATGTAATGCTTATCATATGCACTATGCAATTAGCAATTTACTATTTATCATCCTCTAATTATCAATATCACATACTATTTAGTGCCTTGGTTTACTGCCATAGTGTATGCTGGGTTTTCTTTTCTTTTGTTTTTTTTTATTTCAGCATGTTATAGGGGTACAAATGTTTAAGTTACATATATTGCCCTGGCCCACCCCCCCACCCTCCCCTGAGAGACATTGATCTAATCATCTTATTTTGTTTTTCTATTTTAGTTTTTCCATTTAAAACGGTCTCAATCCAGATCTAATAACTTTATTTGTCACATTTAACTATAAAAATGATAAAGACATGAAGAGCACAACCTTTGCAAAGGAAATAAGTTGCAAATAATTATGATTCATAATTCACATGACTTTAAATATATCTGAATATTTTATGTCTTAAATTCAAAATATTAGAAAAAGTCATTTGAGACATTATAATAACAAAGAAAAAGGATGGAAAAAGGATCTGGTACAGAAGAAATCAATTATGTTAATAATTGATCTTATAGAGATAATGATGATAGATGAATCATAGAAGAACATCCAAAGTAAAATTCAAACTTCTACTATGGAATATACATCTGTCTTTGTCTTGCCTTTACTTTTCTAATCTTTTTTGCTCCCCATTTCTCCCATGAACCATTTTTAACTCTAAATCCAGAATATATTGCACTTTTTACTTCATCATATACAGATGCTTCCTGACTTTTAATGGGTTTATAACCTGCTAAACCTATGGTAAGTTGAAAATATCACAAACGTAAAGTGCATTATTGACTTACAGTAGATCCTGGACATAACCTCACGTTAAGTTGAGGAGCCTGCTGAACGTGTATTGCTTTCCCACCATCATAAAGTTGAAGCATCCTAAATTCAACCGTCGTTAAGTTAGAGGCCATCTGTATTCCCAAATATGCTCTGTAATTGGGTATGATTCTAATTGCTAGGCATATAGCAATGTGTTGAATATACAAAAATTACTAATTTCATAGAACATATGTTTTAGTAAAAAAGAGGAAAATAATAATAAAAAGATAAATAAAATAAAAAGATAAAAAGATAAATAAACAAAATAAAAAGATTAATAAATAAAATATAAAAAGATAAATAAAAATAAAAAGATAAAAAAGATAAATCATTTTGCAATATAATATCCATTTAGTGATAAAATAAAAAGATAAGTCATTTTGCAATATAATATCCATTTAGTGCTAGGACAATGATGATAGAAAAGAATAAGGAGAAAAATAGTGGAAGTGGTTGCTATTATGAAGAGAGGGTCAGGAAGTCCTTTCTGAAGTGGGGCTATTGAACAGACAGATGAATGACGGTATTGACAGGGTCATATGGAATGAGGTGGCTAAGGAACAGCAAGCTCCAAGGCCTTGAGACAGCAACGTCCTTGGCAGATTTAGAGAATCATCCAGAAGCTGGTGGCTTGAGCTCAATGGGCAGAGAGATTACAAAGCATGTTTAGGAGGGTATCAGTTTCGTAAGAACTTTGGAGAGCTTTGAGGATCTAGTTCCTCAAGAATTAAAAGTGAGAAATAAGAAGGAATAAGAAGAAAATGAGACAGCTTGAAATAGTTCACAAGTTAATATAAGCTATATTCAGGGAGCCAGATAAAATGAACTGTCCCATTAACAAACTTACTCCAGTTTCTCAAAGATTCAATAAAGCCAACATTAATAGTTTGAAGAGATTAAATCCTTGTTCTGTTAAGAAATTTTGATTCTGAAATCAGTAGCTGTACATGTACACTTTAAAAATACAAATGAATGTTTTATTAGGCATAGGTTGCCCATGAAAAAAGCCAATTAGGAAAGGTTAATAGCAATTTTTATAGTCATATGAGTTTCAATCAGCTGAGTCATGCCTAACATCAGATAAAAATTCCATTTTGAGAAAGAGATGAAATAATATTCTATTTTTCAAATCATTAGGAAGTTATATTTGATACACCATATGGGAAACATTGATTAGGTTTATATATATAGTATATGTGTCTGTCTGAGTTTAGGTCAATTTCTTTCATATATTGAAAGGAAATTTTTGCATTCCTGTTACCTAGAGTATTGATTTTTAAAATAACTGTTAGGTAATGAAATGTCATGAATCACAAGTCATTTTATGGCTATATTGTTTTACATGATCAAGCAATTAAATGCATAAATGAGACAATGATGTCAATATTTCCAAAACCAAGGCTATCATGTTTCCTGCAAAACAAACAAACAAAAAAGACTTGACTAATTATCCTATGTAACTCATATTTTCCTGGGCCAGAAATCATGAGAAAGTACATTATTTTAATAATAATAATAATATCACTCAATGTTCTTCTTGACTTTGGATTTGAAAATTTTTCTGGGTAGCTTTCAAACTGTTCAGTTAATCCTCTAAGTTTTTCACACAAACTAACAAATGTAACCTGTTTTTTTTTTCTTTTTTTATATCGGTGATGTTTACATGGATTTCTGTTGCCTCTGAGGCAAAACTCTTTTTTCATTATTCAATAGATTACAGCCGTCTGCATTAGAAAACATCTCCCATCCAAACCACGTGAGACTTTATTCTAAGCCACAGTGTCTTTGTGTCTGTCAGGGCCCAGTCAAGATATTAAGGATACCAGCAATTAGACCCTTTTCTTCCTGAAGCTTCCCCTGGTTTTGGAACCTAGACTGGTGGATTCTCCGAGTAGTATGTACCATGTTGTATACAAGACCATTCCTTATGATGTTTAAATGTGGACATTCCACCAAGTTTGTGGATGTGAATACTTTATTAGACTGAGTCCCTTATCAGAAAAATCTTTAGTCTCCATATCTCTGAATAAGTCAAAATGATTGAAATATAGCCCCAAATTAGTCAAAATTATTGAATCTCAACCATCCATATCATCCTGAATTATGAATCTAGGAATCCACGAGGCTGACATAAACCCAGTGAGTAGTTTCAGGATGTGGATGTGATGAAATCCTGACCAATGGGACAGGAAAGTAAGTCTCACCGGAGTCTGGAAAAATTGTATTCATTCCTAAAATGATACGAGGTAACAAATGGTCCCTCGTTTCTGAATGTGCCATATGTTAATATAACTCTGGGGACTACTACCGCCATCTTTTGATCACAAGGAGACCCCCCACCCCCACCCCTCCTGTGGCAGGGAGGAAAATCAAAAGTGCCTGTGGCAGTAATGAGCTAACTGGTTACTGAATTTCAGAGCTATTATTCTTACCTTTCCCAAAGCTATCATGAAATGAGAATATACAATTCCACAAAATTAATGAGAGAAGCAGTGAATTTATCCCCAAAGCTATTTTCATTCATTAACATTTACTGAAAAGTAATTAATTGAGCATATACCTATAATATAATAGTCTCAAAGACCCTGAGGTCTGGTAGAAAGTGTATCTTCAAGAAATTCAACGTTAGTCGTTGTAAAATCACAACACTAGTCATTTCTTAGTGAAATCAAGGATTTTGACAATTCAATGAAGATTGCATGTTTAAAGACATACCTACGTAAGACTAAAGAAAATTACAATAGTTTAAATATATTTTTCTCCAAAGATAGAAAGGCCCTAAAACTTGCATGCAGCTTATTTATGTTTCTGTCTTTCATACTGGTTTCTGAAATTTTTCAGAGTTAGAATTCTGTTTTTATTATTTTTTTGTATTCATAGCAGCGCTCAATACCTAGCACACATAGTAGGTTAATAAATGTGTGCTGAATGAGGAGTGAATAAAATTCCTAGACATGAATTAGTAAAAAACAAAGCAAAATATAACTACTACAACTTAATTCAACATTTTCATTGGAGATAAAAATATATTATTTCTATTTATTTGTTTATTATCAGTGAATTTATGGAATCTGGATGAAGTTTTGAAAAAGACACATGTTAATTTCATTACTTTTTTTCTAGAAATCCATCTAAAAATGAAGTAGTAGCTTTATTGTTTGCAACAAATGATAATTTCACATTTATTCATATATTGCCCTAGTGTTATCTTTATTTAAACCCACATTACTTAATTGCTGAAATTAATCATCCTAATTTCTTATTTCTCAAAAAGAGCTTATTACAAATTTAATTATATGTGTATTAATATCAATATTTTGTTTTTGCACGTGAATATGTGGTGAAGATACAGTTTTTATGAGTTTTTATAGTTTTGCAGAGGATGGATATTTGTAAATTTCAATTAGCAAAAGTATAATTAATAACCTCAGAGTCAGATGTCCCTCGAGAGTTAAATCAGATTTCAGTGGTAATATCCTACCTGGCATTTATGCAGAGATTCTTGGCATTGATGTAAAAATCTGCAGTGGCAATCTAGATATTCTTCCTTTGTGTTCTCTGAGAATTGGCTCTGTTCTTAATACTGCCATCATCCCAGTGAGAAATTCAGAAAAATTGCCAGATGGCTCATCCTGTGAAGAACTCTGTGTAATCAGGAAGAATTTTGAAATAAAACAAGCGTTGGCAGAAACTAGTTAGCAGAACTCATCATTATTGTTGTTGTTTGAAGATCTATTATTCTCTTCTCAAGGAGAAAATGAAAGAGTTGGAAACCAATGTTTCCAAAGCATTACATACCATAAATTCATCTTATTTCATAGGAAACTTTACCAATTATCCTATATGAAACAAGATTGGCCTTAGCACATACATGACGGAAATGTCCAATTCAAACCAAAAGAGGAAAAGGTTTCAAATCATCTCTATATTCAATAGTTGACTTATTTGATTAATGAAGATACTTAATCATCTGTCTTACAACTGAATATTTATTGCAATTTTGAATTATGAGGTCCTTAAGATAGGGACTAAGTCTTTAACACCTAACGATATACAATGATGTGACTAATTAATAATACCATTCTGTTGAAAATTATAAAGGGAAACTCTTTCTCTAAATTGC
Organism: Microcebus murinus; assembly: GCF_040939455.1. Taxonomy (NCBI): domain Eukaryota; kingdom Metazoa; phylum Chordata; class Mammalia; order Primates; family Cheirogaleidae; genus Microcebus; species Microcebus murinus. The sequence goes on along the minus strand of NC_134122.1, from coordinate 46,299,703 downwards.
CTCATTCATCAACGCTTATAGGAAAAATTCCACCATTCCTAGTTTAGGATTTCTAGTCCCAATTTTAAAAAAATCATCAATTTTTATACACTATGTGCATGGCTAATATGAAGGAGAAATAAGGGTAAACAGTTCAAAAAATAAGCAAGCAGATTTCTTGGACAGAGAAAATGGTAACTGGAGAGAATATTCTTTTGATGAATTTTGAGTTTGTTTTTTGAACTCTGATAATTGCCAGGTACTGCAGAGCCTCCTGGCAAGAGAAGAATGTGGCTGCATTGCAAGTCCAATCTGCACAAGGCAGGTAAAATGACAGGGGAAGAGAATAATGGATAGAGGCTGAGAATTTGGAACCACATTTGATAGAAATAGGGCGTGCACAATTTGGGGAACAAAGGAAAATCTGAGAGGAGATCTTGATATGCTAGAAACACCCACTCCCATTGTCATGAGGCACTAACTAAATTCCTCTTTTATTTCTTCTATGTCAGAGACCACATGCTGGTTTCCTACTTTGAGTGCTCTCTCTCTCTTTTAGGCCAACTCATATTGTATGTTTAAAGTCTTGATTTTCATCCTGCCACTTTTTCCTAATCATTCCTTGTAACTTTTCCTAACTTTTACTTTAGTGCCCTAAGTATAGGTGTTCCTCAGGGGCATGTTTTCTGATTTCCTCTTTTTTTTTTTTTGATAATAAAAACTGCTTTGGAATCTTTGAAGTCATTGCCATTTCCTCTTGTTTTCAGTTCCCACTTATGTTTTGATTGAGCCCAAATATAAATTTTCAACTAAGACCCCTCTTGATAACAAGATATAGACGCATTTAACCATCTGCCTATTCTATACCTTCCCTTGAATATCTTAATATGCAAATGATGAATTTGACTTTGTTGTTGTTGTTTTTTGGTTGTTGATCATTGATGAATGCCAAGAGAAAGTTACTATGGTCATTTGCAAAGGATGCATTAGAAACATCTAATTGTTTTATATTCATGTTAATAACTGTAGAAGAGTCATAAGAAATGTCTTTTTTCCTTTGTCCATCACAAATAAGTATCACATATTCCATAATGGGTTTTAAGCATCTCCTACACTAATTATATATTTTTCTCCTCATCTCTCAATGTTATGAAATATATCTTCTTTTTCTGCCTGCATGTGCACATATATGTACATAACATACATGCATATGTGTATAGACTATATTCTGGCATGTTATTTTCTAATAAGAAAGTATTTTAGAGCTGTGAATTTGCTTAAAGAGTGAAAGACTTTTCAACTATTTTTTCTAGTCTACTTTAGCAATGTGTAACAGATTATAACATCATCCTTTAGAAATTAAAAATATTATTAATATTCCTTCCAGCATGTGTTAATAATGCGAAATATGATGAAAAAATTTTTTTTTCTTTAAATGTCAAATTTAAATCTTTGGGATTTTCTTTTAAGCTTAGAATTCAGAATTTCTCCAGGGTGTGGCTAGGTATTGTTGTTATTATTTTCTATTTTCATTCATTCTCAGCACTTGTCAGGTCTATAATAAATAGCCTGAAGACTCATCAGGCCTGCTCTTAGAAATGCTCTATTTCTTCCTCCCTCCCTCTCCTTCCTTCCTTCCTTCTTTCTTTCCTTCTTTCCATTCCTCTTTTGTTCATTTCAATCTCTTATCACATTCTACAATTCCAAGTAGAAGAATTTGATTCTTCAGATACCTAATTTTTTAACTTTTAACTCATACTTTCTATCTCTCATTTCTTTGGTACTAATCCCTTATTTCTGTCTTCCAATTTATTTTTTCACTTTTTATGTGTATCTCCCTTATTATTCACTAAGGTTCTGTTCATTTGTTTTGTTTTCTTTATTACAAATTGATTTGGAATTTCCAAAATCTCTAATTTGTTCTAATTGGTTCTGTTTTATAACATACAAATCTTTATTGTGTTAAGTATATCATAAAAAAAGAAAAAAATGTTTGTGACATATAAACAATAAATATAATTTTAAAAGTCTATCATGTACAAAATTACATAAAATTCCCTTCAGCATAGTAATGTATTTAATTGTAAAGTTTTCTTTTAGCTTTATTATTTTCTCAGATTTTTATTTTTGTTTGAAGAGCTTTGTATGACCATCTTTGAACATGAAATCTCTTGTTTGGGTGCCTGTAATGTTTTAACCAGTTGGTATATCCTGCTACCATCTCAAGATACTATGGGAAGGTACCTAAATATGTTTCTGCCTATGATATATATTCTGAGCACAGAATTTGCAATTACCTGAGAAACTGGCCTGACTTGGTGCTGGACTGTCCATGTTTGCAGTCCCCGAAGAGTCCCTAGTTACCCTAGAACATAACTGCAGGAGATTTCCACTGTTCACAGTCCTCTGGCCTTTGATTGCTCTATCTGTTACCTCCCTGAAGGCTTATCTTGCATATGTTCATGCCTGGGCTTCGTGACAGCTTTGTTTGTATATTACTCTTATTCTATCTCTTTTCATATCTCCAGGAATTTTTCAAATATCAGGGGGGCTTATGGCTTCATTTTAAACCAAAGTTGTTTGATGCATTTATTTATTTTTTCTATCTTAAAATATATTCTATAGCGGGGCATGGTGGTGCATGCCTGTAGTCCCCTCTACTCGGGAGGCTGAGGCAGGAGGATCGCTTGAGCCCAGGAGTTTGAGGTTGCTGTGAGCTAGGCTGAAGCCATGGCACTCTAGCCCAGGCAACAGAGTGAGAATCTGTCTCAAAAAAAGAAAAAAAAAAAATATATATATATTCTATACTTTTTCACTAATCTCTTATTTGGGATGATACCTACATAAACTGGACTCTGCTTATTTTCCCCCAACAAATAATGCCACATCACTTAGATATCCAAAACAAGGAAAAAAAGAAAAAGAAACCTTGACCCCTATTTCATACCATACATAAAAAAAAAATTAATTCCAGATGGACAATAGACATAATTATGACAGGTAAAACGAAAAAAGCTTGTATGAGATCGTATAGCAGATTTCTTTAGTACTTTGGAATAAGCAAGATTTTCTAAAGTGAAATACAATAAAGTATTGATCATAAAAGAAATGACTGATAAGTTGGATGACATAAAAATGAATAACTTTTGTAAATGAAAAGACATTAAGAGAGTAAAAGATAAGTCACAGTATGAGAGGTACTTGCAATACTTTTATCTGACAAACAGAATTCCAGTACTAAATTAATTTTTAATAACAGCCTTGCTTCCTATGACATTAATATAATATAAAATTACTAGAGCATGGAAAATACTGAATCTCTCAACAATGGAGTAATTTTACTGACGTGAACTTCCAAATCAAGTTAGTAGTCAAGCCGAAAATTTACTCCAACAAAAGAATCTAAACACGGAAAAATACTCAGAGTAATCGTACTTATGACTGCGAAAATCTTAAAAAGGTGAAATGTGATCAAATTAAGAAATGGCTAACTAAATAGTGGCCATTTATAGTGTGAGAGCTTGCAGTCTTGTAAGTAAATGTGGCTTAGGAATAATGCAAAGAACTAAAGCAAGCCTTTTAATTAAATATTTTTTAAATGAAGAGATAAAATGAATTATATTCAAGTATATGGGATGGTTTCATCTTTTGAAATATCTTAAGACATGGGAGAAAAATACACCAAATAAGAGTTTGTTGTTAGCTAATTAGTGGTGCTAATTTTCCTCCTCAATTTTTTCTAACTTTCTACTGATTATTATTTTTTAGTTAAATTATAATATATAATAAAAATTATGATGCAGTAGAGGTAAAATTCTAACTCTATGTTCTGACTCTTTATGTGGTCATTTTCTTAGATACTGTTTCTTCATATTGTCACCTCTTAGGAGAAAAATATATATTTTGAGTTCAAATAATATAGCCAGATTTTTAATTAGGAAAGACTCTCTGGATATCATCTAAGCATCATGATTATGTTCCATCTGTTTTCTTTTCACCTTGATTTGCCAGGAGATTAAAGAGATAGGTTCAGTACCATAAGGCTCTTGCAGGTTGCATACATTTTCAGTATGAAATATTACACTCATGCAAAACTTGGTAGTTTTGGTAAACTTTTATGTTGCATATGGATAGATAAAAATAAATTGCTTCATACTTCAAGTACTCTTTTAAAAATTGGTTTGATAAATCCTAGGTAAACTATTTTAGGAGAATTTGGTAGATTTCCTTATTAAGATGCTTATGGAATTTTTATAACTAAAATTGGTGGATCAAAATTCAAATTAAAGATGTGATAATGCTTCAGCTTGGAAATGAAATTCCTCATCATTTCCTTTTTCACATAAAATGGTTTTAAGGCATTAAACCATTTCTGCATTGGTTTCAACTGAAGTGTCAATATGATAGCTATTTATTCCCAAATTGAATGTGAGAGAGTTTGGTGTATGCAAAAATCACAGGGGAATATTTTAAGAGTTGGACCTCTCAGCATGATAAAGGGTTTAAAAATGGATTAGAGTAGAAAGAGAGGATGATGATTTTGAAGAGGGTTTTTTTGGGGGGAAAGCGTTTGCCAGACTAAATCAGCCCACAAGAAAAGATGGCAGGAGGATTAGCTCCTTCATCTCAAGCCAGCAAAGGCTTGGCTGGAAGACCTTCAAATGTGTGTTCTTTGAAAGACACGAGTAGTAATAATTGACCTACCCTGATAAAGCTAAAGTAGGCCATGGCAGAAGGGCAGGAGTGGCTACAATTTTAATCATCTCCAGACTCAGAAATTACAGAGACAAAGAAAGTGTGCTTTTCTTATGGCATACTTGGGGTGGGGGAACAACATGGGGTCATCTTGGGCCTTGCCTTTTAAGGTCTCTAAGAGGGTCAGAAAGAATCCATTAGCAAAAAGCTAGAGGGGATTGTGATGTTCCTAGTGATTTTTATATGAGATGTTCCGTATGAACATTTCTTTTTTTTTTTTTTAAGACAGAGTCTCGGTTTGTTGCCCAGGCTAGAGTGAATGCTTAGCTGACAGCAACCTCAAACTCCTGGACTCAAGCAATCCTCCTGCCTCAGCCTCCTGAGTAGCTGGGACTACAGGCATGCACCACCATGCCTGGCTAATTTTTTCTATATATATTAGTTGGCCAATTAATTTCTTTCTATTTATAGTAGAGACGGGGTCTCACTCTTGCTCAGGCTGAGATCGAACTCCTGATCTCACGCAATTTGCCCACCTCGGCTTCCCAGAGTGCTAGGATTGCAGGCATGAGCCACTGTGCCCGGCCTAACATTTCCACATCTAGGTGGGCCAATGCAGGAAAGAGATCTCCAGGCATAGGATTCTATGAAGAACTAAAAAGTGCTGCCTAAGAAAGTGAGCTTGAACATCTGCTCAGCCTTTTAGGAAAGTACTGGCTCAAGTAAGACATCTCTTATTCCTTTAGATCTTTTGATCCTGACTCTCAAACTTGACCACACAGGAGGGTTCAGAAGCAAGTTGGGGATGGGTGGGAGAAGTTCATGGTGAAGAAACAAAGTAAAGAAGCCCTGAGCTCTCTCTCTGAAATCAGGCAGCCACTAACTACAACTACAGGCTTTAGCAAGGGGAAGAGGAGGAAAGACATAATTTTGAATGAAGGTAAGAATTGATTTTTACCATGACTGGAACCCTTTTAATCCTTTAATCAACACTGTATTTGAAATATAAATTGATTACAGGACTTTTTAATAATTAAGAGGAACATGCAATTTGGGGTGTTCAATCATATTCTTGCTTAAGTGGCATGCATTTGAGACAGAATCAAGAGTTATTTTTATTCTAGGACAATTGCACAAGGTACTAATTGAAAAAAGTGTACATAGTCAGACCTGGTATTTGAAGAAACCAGAGAAGGTTCTTGAAGTTTAAGAAGCAACCCAGGCTTGGCTTTGCCGTGGCAGAAGATGCTGACTGAATATTTCTTTTACCTGGCCTACCCCTGGCACTCACCCTAGATTTTGTCATCAATTTCTTAGGCTCATCAGTTGTTATCTTGCTAATCTCCTTTGACATTTGACTTAAATATTCAATTATCATCACTGGTGAAAAGAACTTTGTAAAACCATTGTTTTAGAGAAAAAGGAGGCTTTCTTTGCCTCAACCTGTCATGAAAGCATAAAATGTTCTGCCAACATCTTTGACATGCTCACTACCTTCTCACACAATTAAAAGTAACACGGCATTGAACAACACAGAACCAAAACTCAAATGTGAATGGTACATTTGGTGCCATTTATTGACTATGGAATATTTTTTCCCATAATGTACATGTTCTGTAAGCCATTAGAATATAGGACTTTCAATGAAAACATCAGAAATGCTATGCTTTCTTTTTTACTTTTGTAAATATCTTGAGAGTGTTCAGCTATCTTTTTATTCAAAAACTAAGGTTATGCTTTTTTTAATTCATAATTTATGAAATTTTAAAACTTTCTATTGCCATAGAAGGTAAGAGATTTGTAATAAGGATTTGCAAAGGTATAAATTATAATGCAGTCCATGAGGGGAAAAGGATACAAATTGTGAAATAGCAGTATGGAAAATTCCATCGGCAAGGACACATGCTTTCTAAGTTAGAAATAAAGTGATTTTGTGGAAGAATATTTAAGATAAATTACATTATTTGATAAAAAGTAATGCACACAAGGCACACTATCTACAGGTGGGAGTTGAATATATTGAATATGATTGATGGTTCATCACTCAGAAAGCAATTATAGAAAATCAGAATAATACAGCTATTTAGATTAGTATTAACCTCTTAGAAATTTGCTATTCTGTAGGAAAAATGAAATCCTTGTAGGGATTTGAAACCTTATTAAAAATCTCATATGTGCTGAAGGTAAACATACCTTTTCTGAGAGGTGTTAGTGGCCCTATGCAATAGTTTCCTGGGGCTATGGTAACAAGGGATCCTAAACTTAGAGGTTCAAATAACAGAAATTTATTGTCTCACAGTTCTGGAGTCTGGAAGTCTGAGATCAAGATGTCAGCAGGGCCTTATCCCCTGAATGGACTGAGATGCTGTTCCAGGCCTCTCTCGGGGCCCCTGGGCATTCTATAGCTCATGGCAGCATAACTCCAATCTTCACAAGGCATTTTGTTTGTGTGCCTTTCTATGCCAAAATTTCCTCACTTTATAAATCACCAGCCATATTGGATTAAGGGCCCAGCCTGCTTCAGCATGAACTCATCCTGACTTAAATAATTATATCTGCAACAATCTTATTTCCATATAGGTTTCCATGCTGAAGTATTTGAGATTAGGACTTAAATATATGAATTTTGGGGTGGCAGAGGACTCAATTTAAACCATTACACCTTGACATGAAGAAGGAGGTGGAATGTCTCATGGTTTAATGACAGAGTGCTATACCTTTTACTTGTCCAAAGGTTACATGATCTGAAATAAATGAAAGGATATTTCTATATAAAAGAACAGTTTTACATGGGAAAACACCACCAAATTAAATACAGAGATAGCATAATCTACTCCTGTCTCACTGAATTATTTCCTATTGGAAAAGATTGTTCTCCATAGCAGAAAACTACAAAGAAGTCACATCCAGATGTGGAGAGATCTACAAAGATTACCTCTTTAAAGATCTACAAAGATTACCTCTTTAAAGATCTACAAAGATTACCTCTTTAAAGCTTATACTTGTTTAGAAAAATCCACTTGAGAGCAAGCAGTGAAAATGAAAATAACAAATTTCCACACACTTTTGCTGTTGTTGTTACCCCAGAAATAATCAGAAGTTGAAAACAGCTAAGTTTCTCAATATGTATCCAAAGTGAAACACAAAGCAATGCCAGATCCACCTTGTAGTCTTGCTACAAGGACTAACACTCGATGATCCTGCAGAAAGGAGTTACAGTGCTACGTAGACAGCTAACACTCTGTATTCCTGGTGTCTGTCGTAGTTTTTTTCTGACTAAGTTCAGTGACTTACAACAAACATTTATTTCCTGTTCACACTACATACACGTGAGGGTACATCAGCTACCATGCCACTGCCCTCCCATTGCAGCCTCAAGCTGCAGGAAGAACCTCTATTTGGCACTTGCTTCTGAAATGGCAGAGGAAAAAGAGCAAGACATAGAGGAAATACATGACATCTCTAAACTTGGTGCTCGTTATCGGCATACTGTATCTTATAGGCATATTACAATTGGTTCAGGCAAGTGACATGGACAAGCAACATGGAAACGAGCAATGATGTATATGCTTTCTATTTAAAAAAGAAAAATAATGTGAACCAATGAAGCCTTTATTATAGTCTATAATGCTGTCTGAATTAATTTTCATTCAATGACCTTTTACTATGATATTGAAAAACCTTGCTTGAGTTGGAGAAGATACAAAAACTTAAATTAGAATAAAATCTAATCTGAGAGTAACAAAATATATCAAGAAAAATTACAACTATATTTGACTTCAACAAATCAGAATTTATTGGCTTTAGCAGAAGATATAATGCATGATAAAGTAATTCATAATGTAGAAGAAGCAGTATGATAGCATCTTTGTTAACTTAATGATCACCTTGATACACATAACTTTGAAATTTCTCACGAATAATTTCCCATGTAACTGGATTTTTAAAAAAAATTCAATTATTACTAAAGTATAGTAACATACACAATATTTTATGACAAACAAGAATATTGTTGATAGAAAGATATTTGGATTTGATAAACTGCATCACAAAGTTGAATAAGTATATATTTAATCAATGTTGTCTATATGTTAAAATGTATGCTATTAAGCAATAAATCACTGTAAAGTGAACCTGTGCTACCTTGGTTTTATATAAGTAATTTAGGTGAAGGAAGGATTGGCACTTGTTTAGTGTCTACTGTCTGCTAGATTCTGCACTACTTTCTTCTCAGAATGCCTCATTTAATTCTCATGTCAGTATTTTAAAGGAGCTGTGCTCTCTGTTTGACTAATGAGGAAACTGAGGCTCAAAAGGGTTAAGTGGCCAAAGAGCGCGTCTATTTTACTGGCATTTACTTTACACTCATTATACTAAATTGTAGATGTGTAAGATATATAACTGAACCTAACTCTTACAATCTAGGAGGAAAATGGTCTTGCAAAGATAGGATCAGTGGTTAACAGAACAAGTTTTCTCACGGATGCAAGGATAAATGCTCTTCAACAATATTATTTAAAGTGACAAATCAAGTAGTTAAGCATAATTAAGAATGCAAAGGTAAACCTTGAAGGTAAGTTATTATTGACCTGAACTGGTGATAAAATAAAATGATTGAAAGGAACGGTTTTTCTTCTATATCACCTTTAAAGGTTTTATAGATTTTATGCTTGAATTCAGGTATATATCCACTGTAATTCACTTTTTATATGGGGGGGAGTTTGTTTTTAACTTCATCTATTTACATGTGAGATTTCTGGACTTTCTATTTAATTTCAATTAAGTGTTTATTGCTTAGCTTTTTTTGTCAATATTATGCTGAGCTGATTACTATAAACTTATAGTAAGTGAAATTGGATGGTGTAAGTTCTCCATTTTTTTCTCTTTTTAAAACTTATTTTGATTATTTTCTGTTCTCTGGCTTTTCATACACACAGTTTACAATTAAGTTCTTATTTACTACTTTAAGAAATCCTGCTGTGAATTTGATAGGGATATCATTGACTCTATGGAACATTTTGGGGAGAAATTACATTTTAAACATACCAAGTCTTCTGAGAAATGAGTATGGGCTATAACCCCCTTAATTTGGGTCTTATTTAACTTATTTGTGCACTGTTTTGTAAATTTCATTGTACTGCTTTTTGGTGCTAGTTTAAGTGGCATTGTAAATGGTATTTTCTTTAAATTGAATTTCATTTCTGATTTTCTGCTACTAGTTATAAAAATAAAATAATTTTTTGTACCACAAAATTATATCTTGTGCCCAGGGCAACTCTTACCATCTCCAGTGGCTCTTTTGGGAGTTCTCTAGCATATTCTACAGAGATGATACTTTCTTCTGCAAATAAAGATGATTTTCCTTGTTTTTTTTTCCCCCTATGTGTTTGATTTATCTTCTCTTTTTTTCTATATTTAAATGGTTAGAACTTTTAGTACAATGTTAAATAGAAGCTGAGAGGGACTATCTTTGCCTTTTTCCAACTGAGAAAAAATGTATTCATTTTTTTCCATTTTAGACGGTTAACATTAGATGTAGGTTTTCTATAAATTCCCTTTACCAATTTGAGGAAGTTAATTATAAACTAAGTTTATTCTTAGATTCCTAATAGGATTTTATAGGCGTTGAATTTTGCTCGATTTTTTTTCTTTTCAGATCATTAATATGGTGAATTACATTTCTTTCTTTCTTGGGAAGAAGAAACTCACTTGGTCGTGATGTATTTATCTTTTATTAATATATACAATTTAACAAGGTAACTTAATTCAACTAATTTCATGCTTCTTTATTAATTTTTGATCAGAGTGTTTAAAAATAAAAAGAAACTCTGCTTATTCATATTAGTAGTTACTGTTACATGCCTAAAGTATTTTAATCACATGGGATCAATAAAGTGAGCAAACGTGGTCAAGTACAGAGAAGCATACATAATGTTGAGGAAGGATATCAGTACATCTAGGGTAGAATTCACATTTTAATATTTAACCACAATTATTAACAACAGAAACAGTAAGAAGCATAGCAATGCTTCAGAACAATACTTAGTCCTTCCCTGCAAATGCCACCATGAGAATGAGAGACACCTGGAGTTCTTCTGAAAGAAGTTACATGAAATTTTACTACTGCATTTTTTCAACTCCAATGCCAGTGTTAATAAGAGAAGTTGATTTCCAGTCCATGAGGCAAACACTGAGCATCAATGTAGGCTCAGCCTGTGTAATTATAGAATCTGACTGAAGAATTTCCCTAATCTAAAATGATAGAAGTGGTTTATAATAATTAAAATGATAGCATCTTTTGTTTCTCTTCAAAATATTTTTCCACACCAATATCCAATATTAGTGTCTGTAAACTGCTATGGAAAACGCTTGCCTTTTTTTCAAACAAAAAGCTGAAGCACAGAATTATAAAATACAGTGTTTCAGCATGTCTTCATGATTGCATTTACTACATTATACCAACAAATCTCTAAGTTTGTATGTCACCCTTATGTGATTGAAAACTCCCTGAGGGCCAGTAACATGCTTTATTTCTATTTGTATTTCTAGCACATAGCACAATGAACTGACAGCATATATTTTATATAAAGTAAACATATCATGAACTGTAGAGAAATTAACTTATTCAAGATGATGTCTTACAGTCTTATGGCTCAGCCAGCAATAGAGATTCTTATGCAGTGAGATTATTTCTAAGTATTTCAGCCTATTATAGGTGAACCAACTTTTTATTTATTTTTTTATTTTTATTTTTTTGAGACAGAATCTTTCTCTGTCCCATGCGACTAGAGTGCAGTGGCTGTCATCATAGCTCGTTGCAACTTCAAACTCAAGCGATCTTCCTTCCTCAGCCTCCCAAGTAGCTGGGACTACAGAAGAGTGCCACCACACCTGCCTAATTTTTTAATTTTTGGTAGAGATGGGGTCTCCATCTTGCCCAGGCTTGCCTTGAACAAACTCCTGACCTCAACTGATCATCCTGCCTTGGCCTCCCAGAGTGCTAGGATTACAGGCATGAGCCATCGTGCCTGGCCTAAACCAACTTTTTAAATGAAAGAAAAATGCTTCTCATTTTGGACTCCAGATATAAATTGTCCTTAAAGATAATATATTTTTATAAAAGCACCTTTTAACTTGATTTGAAATGATATCCCCCTGCCTTAAATTTATTTTGTCACTGAAGCTTAGTTGTTTAAATTTGTTTATTTGAACCTCTTTGCTTGAATACTTTTAATCTGCTGAAATTCATTGAGAATACTGTATATATTTTAGCAGTATTGTTCAAATGAAACCACAAGTGTAGACAAGACAATGTTTTGAAGTAGCTTGATTAAAATTTCAATATTTGATGAACTATGTAAACATCTATAGCATTTGTAATGGTCGACATGATTAATGTTTCTAACTCTCTGTACAGTTCTAAGATTAATGTTCAAGCCAGCTTCTTATCACAGTTGCTTATAGATAAAGATATTTTAGATTTATAGGTAAAGATTTTTGTTATTCAAAAAGAATGTCAATTCGGGGCCATGAAGCAAATATCATCAATGACTTTTTGTTTCAAATGTTACATTTCCGATTTTGACCTTAAAGCCTTAGACATTATAAAACTATTTCACGTATTTTAGAACCTAGGGACTTATAAATCAGAAATGTCTATCATTTGTAGGAGTGGAGATCCATGAAATGCTTTTTTTTTTTTTTTTTTTATTTATTTTTTTGCTATGGATCGTCAATTTAAAAGACCCAAATTGCTTCTTAAGGAATATAAGCATATAATTACTTAGAGATCACAACATCCAAGTTTGGTTGACAATACTTACTTTAGGAAATAAAACTGTCTCCTAACTTGGAAGACCACAAATGGGGGTGAGATCGATTAGGAAGTGAAAGAGCCACTGGCTTCACTAACACAGCAGTTTGCTAAGAGATCTGGGTGGTAGAGTTGGGGCCTTGCTGATTTCAATATGTGGCCATCGCTTAATTCACAGCTGAACTGGTATGCAGCACAATGAAACAGAGCATCCGACAACCAGCCTGGGAAGATGATGTCTGGTAAGGAAGAAAAAAAAAAGACATTGAGCACCCATGAAAAACAGTGAGGGCTATGTAATTTTAAGCTATGCTCTGGATTGATTTCCCACTCATAATGAAGTGAAAAATTAAAATTGTTTAACATAAGCAGGAAACCAATCAGTGGCAGACAGGATTGTTGGGATTGTATATAAGGGAATTGTTGCCGTGTGCAGCCCAGCAGTTTTAGAGTGTTCTACATTTTATCATCCAGTGTCCTTACCTCCTATATCATGAGATTCTCTGTATGAAAACTCATTTATTTCACCTACAAAGGCAAAAATACTCTAAGTCCTGTAGAAAACCAGAATATATTTTGTTCTTAATTTTGAACTTGGTATTATTTGGTAGAGTCACAGAATTTCAGAACTTAAATTAATAATAAATATATTCCAGCCTAACTTTGCTATTTTACAAATGAGAACAAAGAGAAACAAAGGTTACAGGAACCCACGTTTTCCTTCCACAAATCAAGTAGGTTTTGCTTTCCTTTTTTTCTCATTTTCTTCTAATTCGGCATTTATTTCATAGGTAAAATTTTAAAGAATATTTGTCACAACACTTTTTTAAATAATGTCTTATATTATTGACTTTTCTATCTGCAATCTTTCTTCCTTGGTGTTCATGAAATAATCCTTCTTTAGTTTTTCTAAGAATGGCTTAAGGAATAGCAGCCCAGTAAGAAATGACTATGGCATGCCAAATGTCAATAATTATTGTGGTTTACCCATGCAAACCTACCTTCATAATTTCATTCCGATTGAAATCTTCTTATTTACATCTGCATAATTCTGCAATTTTCCACACAGATCTAATTGCAACCCCAGACATGCTTTGATCAAATATCAATTTATATTTAGCCTGAGGAAAGAAAACATTCAAACTCTATAAATCACATGAGTGCCATGTGTTTTAAGAATAATATTAGTAAATGACAATTATAAATTCGAATCCTGATTAATAAACTCTAATATCAGTCTCTGCATAATGCAAACTCACATTTTTATCCTAAGCAAACAAATGCTCCTCCATTTTAGAACATTAATTTATTTAAAGGCTCTATCATAATTCCATTTTTGATTTTCCCCTAAGTGACTCAGAGCATAAAATTTGAAAATCTTCAAAGAAATGGAAAATTTTCTAGAAAAATAGTGATAACAGAAATTTAATAGTACTTACTCATTAAATAAGTTAAATCAATAGTTAAAATCTCTCATAGAGATATTATATAAATTTGTCCCCAAATAATTTACAGGTTAATTCTACCAAAAATTCAAGGGATTGAAAGAGAATTGAAGATAGGATCAATCAAATATTTACTTTGTAAAGTTATTATCCTTAGTTCTGAACCAACAAATACTGCTGGAGCTAATTGTCATCTCTAGGCAAAAAACAAAAGCAAAACTTCTCCTAAACTCATACTTTACATAAAAATTAACTCAAAATGGACCACAGATTTATGTGAAAATCATAAAAGTAAACATCATTTAGACAAAAAAATTATAGGAGAAAATATTCAAGATCTAAGGTTATATAAAAAGTTCTTAGACTTGGTACCAAAAACTATCTATAAAGAGAAAAACTTGTCAGTTTGACCTCATCAAGACTAACTAGTCTGTAAAAGTCTATGGGAAGAGGACCAGAAAGCAAGCACCAGCCTGGAAGAAAAAGTATGCAAACCACATACCTAACAAAGCACTTGTAGCTAGAAAATATAAAGAACATTCAAACTCTACCATAAAATAATAATAATTATTATAAAATGGTCAGAAGACAGAATTTTACAGAAGAGGATATATAGATATCACTGCACACATCTACCAAATTGGCTAAGATAAAAGCAAGTTACAACACCACATACTGGCAAGGATGCAGAAAAACGGAATCACTCGTATATTGCTGTTCAAAAGGGAAAATGGTACAGGCACTACAGAAAACTATCTGGCAGCTTCTGGAATTTCTACATCTCTGGGGCACTTTTCCCAGATAAATGAATATTTATAGTTACACAATAACCTGTACTCATATGTTCATAGCAGATAGCAGCTTTATTTATAATGGCTAAAACCCAGAAACAACCCATATGTCTTTGATGGATGAATGGTTAAACAAACTTTTTTAGTACATCCATTTTATGAAATACTACTTGCCAATAAACAGGAAAAACCAGTGGTCTACATGATAACTTGGATGAATCTTGAGGGAATTATCTTGTCCTCTCCCCCACACACAAAAAAATCAATTCCCCAGTCATACTATATGATTCTATTTATATAATATTTTTAAATGACAAAATTATACAAATGGAGAATAGATAAGTGGTTTCCAGGAGTTAGGGACAGCAAGGAAAGGGGGTTGAGAGGGAGGTGGGTGTCACTACAAAAGGGAAAAATGAAGGGTGCCTTTAGTAAGTTGTTCTGTACCTTGACCATATCAATATCAGTATCCCGGCTATAATTTCACACTCTAGTTTTGCAAGATGTTACCATTGAGGAGACTGCATAAAAAGTGCATGTCTTCTCTCAGTATTATTTCTTACAACTCCATGTGAATCTACAATTTTCTTTTTATTTTCTTTTATTATTTTTATTTTAGCATATTATGGGGGTACAAGTGTTAAGGCTACATATATTGCCCATGCTCCCCTCTGTGAACTGAAAGCTAAGGTCAATTTTATTCTATGCATTTAGGGTTTTAAGGGCAATAATGGTTAGGGTTAGGACCCCTTTTGTTTAATCAGCTCCAGTTGTTAACATAATAGAAACATAAAATTAACCATCATGAATTTTCTATTTAATAACCTGAGATAAACATCTTCCTTCCACACAAAAAAACCAAACCAAAACAAAACAAAACAAGAACACAAAACAAACAAAACTGAAAAGACAAAGGCTGTATCAACCTGCACACCAAAATCTGATTGTCTTATAAGCCATGAGATTTGTTTCCCAGGTTTGAAGCCTTTGATTTCATCTTGTCATCACCTGTTGTCCAGGACAGGCCCACCTGATGTCCCTAGGCGATTATGTAGCTCTCTAGGGCAAGGACCCTGGTCTCTTCATCTGTGTGTTTCTAACTCCTTGTGTGTATCTTGTTTTTTCTTTTTATTTAAAATTCAGATGAAAACTATATTGAAAATATAATTAAACTTTAGAAATATAGGAATTAATTTGTATTATACATTATTAATTTAGCTGCCACAAAATAACATAACATACACACAGCCATTAGATTTTCTCTGTAGAAAAATTGACATAGGAACCCAAATCAGAATCATAATAAAAATGTGCTAACTTAAAATGAGAAATAACAAGCGTCGCATTTGAAATCCATAATAAATCCATACAATACAATAGTCCCCCCTTATTTGCAGGGGTTATGTTCTAAGACCCACAGTGGGTGCCTAAAACAGAGGATAGTATCAAACCCAGTATATATTATGTTTTTTTTCTATGCATGCATACCTATGATAAAGCTTAACTGATAAATTATGCACAGTAAGAGATTAGCAACAAAAATTAATGATAAAAGAGGACAATTATAACATTATGCTCATGAAAATAATGGGAATGTGATCTTGATCTCTCTCTCTAAATATCATACTGTCCGATACTCTCCCTGCTTCTTATTGGGATGATGTGAGATGATAAAATGCCTATGTGATGAGAAGAAGTGAGGTGAATGATTTAAGTATTATGATTTAATGTTTAAAATTTATGAACTATTTATTTCTGGAATTTTCATTTAATATTTTCAGACTGCAGTTAATCATGGGCAACTGAAACCAAGTAAAGCAAAACCACAGATAAGAGGGTATTACTGTATTTTCTTACAAAAGATCATTGCATTTTAGGATGCAGTGCATGCACAGATTTTGCATCCATTAACCTTCTGAAAATGATTTCATGAATATGTACATAAGCTCATAATTTTTGGAAGATGTTTAATGGTTTTTATTATATATGTAATATAAGCCCCCAAGCTGTCAGAAAAGTTAAGAATCACCACATAGGCATACTTATATGAAAACACAGAATATTTTAGAATTTTATTTGGGTGTGGAAATAGAGCAACAAGAATTACTTGTACATATAATAAAATATAAATGACAATATAATAATGGTCCAAGGTTTAGAGAGTTTGATATTTTTGTGATTAGGCAAGCATTAGTATGATTTTTCCAGAATTTCTCACTACCTGCTGGCCCTTCTCTGCTGCCTTCTACTCCACCTTCTTGAACTTCCTCTGCTTGGCACACCTGTTCTGTCAGATCCCCTGATGCTTATTGGAATGAGAATTAGAAGGAAATGAGGGTAGGAGAAATCTAATAGGGATTTTGATTTGTGGCCAGATTTTTCTCCAGTGTTTAAAAGAAAGTACATCAGGGCACACAATCCTACATGCTCCTACACACTATTTTTTTTAATTACATGGATTCAATCACTTTTTTCTTTATCATGACTTAGCATATCTTTATTTTGATATATTGCATATTTCCTTTAAAATATTGTTTAAAGGGAACGAATTGGGTTTTACTGATTTCTCACTTAGAAACAAGAACTATTTCACTGTCATTTCCAAAACAGGCAAAAAAGACAAACAAGTTCATTCACATTTCAGTATTTATCATTGGTCACTAACAAGTATTGATAAAGGCTTCATTTACAATGAGCCTTATAGCAGCACATTTCTGAGTGGTTATTTCTTTTATCAAAGGTTTTTCACTCTGATAAACAGGACGCTATGCACATGTAGTCACACAGAAAATATCAAAAAGAATATGTATGGAAAAATATTTGATAAACGCACAAATATAATCACATGTTCCAATTTAAAAAAAATATACAGCAGCAGCAGTTTACAAATTAAAAGAAATTGCCAATAAATTGGAATGATATTTGCAACATATCCTACCTATACGGGAACATTAAAGAGAGGTAAAATATGGGTAAATGAAAAAAAGACATAGGAAAATTCCAGGCTGCAGATATGCATTACAATCATAGGAAAAGACCAGATTTATAGTTTATATATTCATGTCACTAGAATATCCACAATAGTGCTATTGTTAAATCCCGCTAGCTATTCTCATTTTTAAGAAATAATAAACAAAGAAAGCTAAGTATATATTGCACTATTCAAATTTTGAGCAAAAATAGTGTACTTTTCCTCTTAAAACATAGTAACTAATACTAGCTGGAGGCAGATTTTTCTAAGTTCCTTTCTGTTGTGGTCTAACCTACAGTGGGTTGCTATGGCAACTTATGCAGCACCTGATCGAATTGGATTAAAACTTTTTAAGCTCATCGTCTTTATCCACTAAAGATTGACTTATATCCTTCTCAATATTCCAGGTCACAGGTATAATTAACAAAAATGTCACTTGTTTATTTTATTTTTTCAGTTATTGGAAGTAACATGCACAGTATGTTTTCTCTATCAGCATTACTTTCACACATATATCTTCTATCCTAATTTTCTCTATATTTTTCTATCTAAAAAAGAAATCACAGTATCTTTTTTTCCTTCTTCATGCTGATGTCTAAAAGAAGTCCTCCCTCCCTCCCCAGCAAAAAACACTGATCTTTCCACCATTCACAGATTTCATTATCTTTTCTTTTTGTTTTCTTTTGGTGATAAAGGGTTGGTATGGAAAGTAAGAGATCAGGAATTTTCCTTAAAGAAGATGATACAAATAGACCTTTCAACTACCACCTGTGGGATGGTATAGGAGCAGCTATCTATGCTTCATCATATCAACCCTGTTACTTAATTCCATGCAGTGAATCAGAGTTACTAAATTAAGAATCCTACAATTAGCTTTTTCAGGCAATCCCATCATGACTAATCCTGTTTTCAAAGTTGTAGTTATAGTTTCCGACAGATTAATGCTGGCCATGCCTCTGCCACCTGGGGTACTCTTTGAAACCCTTTATTTTCATTGACTTGTTCAAAACATTTTCTTACTTGTATCTCTCCTGTTTGAAAAAAGTAAGTAAGCAAATCTTTGAATAAATTAAGCCTTTGGAAGCTCTTCTTTTAGAATATGTGCAAATAATAAAGAACACAGGAGAAATCAACTATTGCCCTCATTTGTATATAACACTGGGGTATAAACCAGTTTTGATTAGGAAAAGAATAGAATCAAGCTATTAGAACCATTTTATCGAAGCCTGGATTTGGTTACAAAAACAAAAATGGAACATTGACTTATTATTATCATTGTTATTTATGCATTAAAATTTGCTTATGATAAAATAATAAATAATAAATAATGACAAAATGTACAGCTAATAATGTACTTATTTCTTCAAATATCCAGAAGACCTCAGTATAAAATGCTTATGTAAGCATCTAAGAATTTTCTAAACATATACATAAAACATATATTTAATACAAATATGTTTATACTCTGATATTATAATATAGCTTGCCTTATCTACATTTTTAAGTTAATTATAGCAATTACTTTCTATATTCAGTTGTTACTATTTGGCTACACTTACTTTTCTTCTTTTAGACTGTCATGGCAAAGACTTTAAAACTCATTATTTTATCCTGCCAAATGTAGTGCCCCTCATTATTTATTTAAAAGCAATGAATGAAGAGTGGGCCATTAAAATAGTAAATTCCTGGTTAAGTATTATCAAGGAAGAGTGAACATTCCATTTGTTGTATCCCATGGAGAAAATGTAAATGTATAAAACAGGTCAAAAGTTACATAGTTTCAGTTATGTAAAACGAATTAAGTTCTACAGATCTACTGGGCAGCATAGTTCATAGAGTTAACAATATTGTATTGTATACTTAAAAATTTAAGAAGGTAGATCTTATTAAATGTTCTTATCATAAAAGAATAAAAAGAGGATGGAGGAAACATTTAAAGTGATGATTATGTTTATGGCATTGTTTATGGTGATGTTTTCATGGCTATATACTAATTTTCAAACTCTTTAAGATGTATACATTAAACATGTACAGAGTTTTAGGTGTTAATCATACCTCAATAAAAAATGTAAAAGATATCTGGAAAGATAATGAGTTATAGATAATGAAGAAAATATTACTTTGTATTTAAAATTAAAATTGGATTAAATATTGATGGAAGCTGGTGGAAAAAACCTAATTACTTAAGCTTAAGAAGTTTCTCATTCCACAGTGAAAAATTGTCAGATATGGAGAACTAGAAGATGAGTTAACTATGTATAATTGCTATAATGGTTTCAAGTTATCTTTCAACCGCAATTTACATTCTATGATATGAAACAATGTTTTAGATGACCTTGATAAATGGTGGCTGTTGTCTTAAAAGTCATAAAAGAAAGAGGTGTTAAGAGACAAAGTGGTACATGTCCAGAATTTCAAAACTAAGAAGATTCTTAAAACCGAAAATTAATATAGCTATTGATAAGAAATATAATTCATTATTAGAAGGATATTAGCGACTAACTAAGCAGAGATCATTAGTATCTAGAACAGGTTCCTTAAGAATAAGTACTCAAGAATATATCCAAGTGACAGATATTGGACTTGGAAATCATGTCTCTATTTTTAATATAACGAATGCTAAATTTAGCTATGTATTTGTGAAATTCCTTATTAGAAAAAAAATCCAAATTTGTTAATACATTTAGTTAATTTAATAGAGAGATTGTGTATCAAAAGAACATATCTATTCTATCTTATGCACATTAATATTCTAAACTTCAGTTTCCTGAGTTATAGCCCTAGAGATTCTTGATTTCAATAAGCATAACAGATGATTCTGAGAAAAGTGTATTATAGACAAGACATTGAGAAACACTAAGTTGTGACGTTAGATGGATCTGAAGAACATTAAAGTTGATTAGGATGATAGCAGACCTAGATTGGATAGGAAAGCTGAGATCTAGAACCAGATATTATATCTTTCACTTTTTGATTATAATGCCTGGAAAAAATTTCTAGTGCCTTAAATATTGCCTGAATGACCAGAGGAAAGAATTACAAATTTAAGAATTTTGAAAATTATACACTTGGTAGAGTACACTTGCTATGTCATGTTCAGATATGAATTTAACATTTTACTAGAGAATGGGATTTTATAACAAGTGGCTGAAATATTGAGAAAACAATAAGTAATGACACATAATTTATAATAAAATTAAGCAATTCTATTTAGCCTATTTAGATGGGATATGATAATTATTTCAATATTTACAGAAATAGAAAGTAGGAGTGAGTTTCTTTTTTATTTTCTGTAATTCTAGAGGGCAGAACTAGCATCAGTGAGTAGAAATCATAAGGACAGAAATTTTGGCTCAATACAACAAATTCCTATAATAAATAGAGCTTTCTGCATATGGAATGGACCATCATTGAAGCCCTGATGCTTTGTCTCTGAATGTGTTTAGGCAAGGTTGAAATTACCACTTGTTTGCTATCATATAGAAGAATTTGCACAACAAATTTGGGACAGTTGGATGACATCTAAGCATCAGTTGATATCTTTTCACAAAATGAAGTTTTGAGAATTTTATTATATTTAAAAATTTAAAAAGCTTGTTTGCAAAATCCATAATACACTAAAATTTCAAATTGTTGCTTGTACCCCATGCGAACTATTTACTCATAGCTACCTGAACCTGAAAAATGTTAAAATATAGTTAAGCATCGTAATTCCTTAGAATAAAGGAAAATCATGTAAGAGGAATTTTTTAAAAAATATTTACGAACAAAAGAGATGGAATTCATAAGGAAATTCAGTAGGAGTCCTGATGGCAGATGCATTGGGTAGAGTTGACAGGAGACTAGCTGCAGCAAAGCTTCTAAACCTTTTCACTGTTGGAGTTTTCTCTGCTGTGTTCTCAATCCCTGCTAACAATCAGACTGACAGGAATGAGTATCCAAGCTCTAAATGCTAATCTGTCTCCCTCTCTTTCCAGGGCCCCATTTATCTCAGCACAGTGAACAGCAAAATCTCCCCTTGGTCTCTGCCCAGCCAACCAGTGTCAGCTTCTCCAGATTTTAATCAGGCACTGGCACTTGGCCCTGAGTGCTTTGGCATCAGGGGCACTTTTTATGCAATGCAAGAGAGTTAATCTAACCCTGAGCACAGTTTATCACATTGTTCTGTGGTTGGGCTTATCCCTTCCCAGGAAGAGTTGTTACTGATAACTGTCTTCACAATCCGCAATCGATTATTCCAAACTTAAAATGCATGTGAAGTCTCAGTAGCCACCATCTGCCACACCTAATCAAGTTTAAAGGACTCAAAAAAGACTGCACCATCTCCCTGCACATGTGTTCATAGCAACACCTGCAAAACAAAAATAGGCTTTCCTTATTTCATAGATCTTGTTCCTTTTATTTCCTAGTGGACACACAATAATTGTACATATTTATGAGATACAGAATGATATTTTAAACCATGCACACAGTGGGTACTGACCAAGCAGAATAATTCATATATCCATCACCTCAAACATTGATAAATGTTTTTTTGTGTTGGGAACATTCAAATTCCTCTCTTCTAGCATTTTGAACACACAATAAATTATTGTTAACAATATTCACTCTACTGTGCTGCAGAACACTAGACATTATTTCTCCTATCCAGCTGTCATTTTACCAGGGCTGTCCGGAAAGTATCCAGCCATGTACCCGTTCTTGTTATATTAACAATGGCTGGCTACTTTCCGGACGGCCTTTGTATATATGGTGCTACAAGTAGAACTACCGTTTGATGCAACAATCCCATTACTAGGCATCTACCCAAAAGATCAAATGACATTCTATTAAAAAAGACATTTGCACTCTAATGTTAATAGGGCACAATTCACAATTGCAAAGTTGTGGAAACAACCCGAGTGCCCATCAATACATGAGTGGATTAATAAAATGTGGTATACATAAACTCAGCCACAAAAAAAAATGGTGATCTAGCACCTCTTGTATTATCCTGGATAGAGCTGGAACCCATTCTACTAAGTAAAGTATCCCAAGAATGGAAACACAAGCACCACATGTAATCAACATCAAATTGGTATTAGCTGATCAACACTTAAGTGCACATATAGTAATAACACTCATCAGATGTCGGGCAGATGGGAGGGGGGATGGGTATATACACACATAATGAGTGTGGTACATACTGTCTGAGGGATGGACACACTTAAAGGTCTGTCTCAGGTGAGGCAAGGCCAATATATATAACCTAAACTTTTTTACCCCTGTAATTTGCTGAAATAAAAAAATTAAAAATTAATTAATAAAAATAAATAAATAAAAGTGAAGCCAAATATTTGTACATAACCTTGGACAACTTATATATACTCTAAGAAACCCTTCATGTTACCTGTTTTTATCTGCTACATGAAGGCAATTGTACAGATCTATTGCTCTATATGGTACTGATGTTTATGGATGATTTCTGTTATTGTGGTAATTAAAACTTTTACATATATTTTAACTTTGACCTTATTATTATGTCTTACAACCAAAAAAAATCCAAGATGTATCTGATTAACTGGAAACCTATCTTTTCCTGAAACATTTAATATATATGCATGTATTTTTGAATCATTTGATTTTTAAATAAGAGTTTTATTTTGGAATAATTTTAAATTTATAGAAATGTTGCAAAGATAATATGGATTATTTTCAGTAAGTTCTGACCCTTCATCCAGTTTTCCTTAATGTTAACACCTAGGATCCATGGTGCATTAATCAAACTAAGAAATTAACATTTACACCACTTGAATTCTTGTAATACTTGTTCATGATTGAACTGGGGTTATAAATTTTGGGGAAAAAATAACACACAGGAGATATAATCATATGATCAATATCATATCAGGGGTATATAATATCATCATGATGTGACTTTTGATATTGACTTTGATAATTAAAGTAGTGCTTGTCAACTTCTCCCTTCTAAAGTTACCATTTTTTCTTTCCACATTCCTTTGTTTGGAGGTGAGCCATTAAGTTCAGTCAACCCACAGACTGGGAGAAATTTGCAAACTATGCATCTGATAAGGAGCTAATATCCAAAATATGTGAAAAACAAACAAGTCGATAACAAGAAATTAAATCACCCAATTAAAAACAGACAAAGGAAATTTCTCAAAAGAAGAGCTATAAATGGCTAATCGATATATGAAAACATGCCCAACATCCCTAATCATCAGGGAAATGCAAATTAAAACCACAATGAGCTATCACCCACCCCTGTTAGAATGGTTATTATTAAAAATACAAATGATAACAAGTGTTGGTGAGGATGTGAAGAAAAGACAGGCTTTGTGTACTGTTGGTGGGAATATAAATTAGTATAGCCATTTTGGAAAATAGTGCAAAGGTTCCTCAAAAAATTAAAAATAAGATTACTGTGTCCTCCAGGGATGCCACTTCTGGTTGTATAGCTACAGGAATGTTGAAGAGGTATCTGCACTCTCATGCTCTCATGTTCATTTCAGCATTATTCTCAAGAGTCAAGATATGGAATTAGCCTAACAATCCATCAATGGGTGAAAGGATAGAGAATATGAGTTATAGACACATAATGGAATACTATACTGCTTGATGAAAGAAAGAAATCCTGTCATTCATGACAGCATGGATGGCCTTGGAGAACATTATGCTAAGTGAAATAAACCAGGCATAGAAAGACAAATGCTATGATCTCACTTATGTGTGAGAGCTAAAAAAATTATCTCATAGAAACAGAGTAGGAAGGTGGTTACCAGATTCTGGGAGGTTTGTGAATGGATGGGGAAAGAGCAGATATTGATCAAAGAGTAAAAAGTCCCAGACTGGAGGAATAAGTTTTAGTGATCTACTGCACTGTATGGTGACCACAGTTAATAATAATGTATTATACATTTCAAAATTGCTAGAAGAATATATTTTCATGTTCTCACCATCAAAAATATAAATCTTCAGTTGGCAAGGTGATGATTATGTGAATTCTCTTGATTGGATATTTTTACAATGTATAAATAGATCAGAAGATCAAATTGTACCCCATACATACATACAATTATTATTTATCAATTAAAAATAAATAATTTTGTTAAAAAAATTTAGCATTCACTTAATGGACATGTGGCAGGGATTAAGCTTTACCTCAAAAAGGAAATTCTTCATCTATTATTCTACTTTAAGGAAAATGTGTTCCTTCATTTCCATTTATTTATTTATTAAATCATTTATTTATATCAATATGGAATCATGTATATTTATTTTATACTTTGGGGTATAATGCAATACCACAGTGTTTGTTTTGTTTCTCAAAATTCTTCCAACTGTGACTATTGGGAGCTCTTTCAGGGTGGCTTCTGTCCATTTGAAATGACTCCAACCTCTGTTTGTCAAAAACGTTTCACTCTCTCATTGTAAGATGCTCTGGGTTCATGCACTTTCCTTGCCTCTGCCCTAGAAGAAGTCATTTCTACAAAGAGCCATTGTGCCCTGTATTGGACAATGGTATTCAGAAACAAGGATCTGGAAGCTGGTTTTGTTTTTGCAATTGGGGTGTAACTGCTTCTAGATATGCCTAGTAAAAATTCCTGACATTATTTCTTCAAATATTTCTTCTGCTTAGTCTTTCTTTTATTTCTCAGCTTGGGAGTCCAATTATGTCTGTGTTAGAAAGTTTAATATTGTCACACAGATACTGTGCTATATTTCCTTTTTTCACTTTTTTTCTTTTTGTAATTTTTAGCGGCTTATCCTTAAGTTCATGAATTCTTTTTTTTTTGCATTGTTTACTGATGAATTTATCAAAAACATTTCATTTTTTTACAGCATTTTTATTTCTACCATTTCCACTTGATTATTTCTTATAGTTTCCAACTCTGCAAAAATTACCTATCTAATATTGTATGATACTTACCTTTTCCATTAAAGCATTTAGCAGATTAACTATAGTTACTTGAATTTCCAATCTGATAGTGTTCATATCTGTGTTATATCTGAATGTGGTTCTGATGACCATTTGTTTCTTTTAACTATGTCTTTTCTTGCATTTTGCTATCGCTTTTGCTATGCTATGCTTGCAAATTTTTATTGAAGCCTTCATATACTGTTTATGACAATGGATACTGAGGTAAGTGTATTTTATGTTTTGGAGATGAGTACCTCTGCCTTCTGCTAATCCTTTCATATGGAGTTTGTGTTAATCTAGTGAGAAGTGTGGATGAGTTTGATGTTTCTTGTTGCTGTGGTTACCAGAGGTGGAGTTTGTTGTTTCTAAGGGCTCTAGTCATTTTCAACCCCTGTAGTGGCACTTTATTTTGTCATCTTAATTGATTTGGGGTCTTCTCTTTCTGCTACCCCTGAGAGTCTTTCCTAGCTGTTTTCCAGATGTATTGGTAGCTTATTAGAATGAGGATGAGGGTAAGAGAAGGATAAATACTCTCTGATATTCTGATTAAACTTCAGTCTTTTTTATTATTTCAGAATATTATGGTGGTACAAACATTTTGGTTACATGTAATGCCTTTGCCTTACCCAAGGACTAGAGGCATGCCCTTCCCCCATACAGTGTGTTCCATCTCCATTAATTGTGAGCTTATCTCCCCCAATACTCCCAACCTGACCAGCACCACATGAGTATTACTACCATGTGAGCACCTTAGTGTTGATCAGTTACTACCAAATTGATGGTGAGTACATGTGGTGCTTACTTTTCCATTCTTGTGATACCTCACTTTGAAGGATGAGCTCAAGCTCTATCCAGGATTAGTACAACACCTGTGGGAAATAATCTGGAGATACCTCAGTCTTAAGCACATACCATGGACCTGTGCCTCAGGGGTGCTGCCTTCACCAGGGTTCCTGTCCCTTCTTGTAGGCAGGAAGCTCTATATTTTCCCCTGTGCTTTCTGCAGCTCACTGCAACCGGTATCCACCAGTGTCCTAAGGCTACAGTTTCAATGCCCCTTCTCCTTGCAGAGTAAGCTTTTCTGTTTCTGTTTTTCACTTAGAAAACTTGAGGGTAAGTGTGGATGGAGCTCTGTTATGATGTCAGCTCACCTCCCCCACATGAAAATGGATTATACCAGCACCCTCCCCCAAAAATCAGATTTATTTTTCTCTAGTGAAGATGTAGCAGGGAGTCAAGGAAGAGGAAGGAAGGGAGTTTGATTATAATTTGGCAATTGTTGCTGTTTCTCTCCACCATGGGGAAGCTTTCTCTAGATTTTTCTCCAAAGATCCCTGTGGGAGCCTAATGGATTTCCTGGAGGAAAGCCCTGCACACGGGTGAGAACCCATCTGTCTGCATTTCCCAGGATTTCATGACCTCAAACTAACCCACACTCCACCTTCAGCAGTTCCTTAAACATTTCTTGTTTAGTTTTCCAAGTGCATTTCCATATGACATTCAGTGGCATCTCTCCTGTCTCTTTTTCAATGCCTGTCTCTCTTGAGATGACTGGTTAACTGGAAGCCCTGTGACCTTGTATCTCAGAAGGGTTTCATTTTCTCTTGTTGCAGTATTGTACTAAACCTCTTTCCAGCTCTGATGGGAATATGACCACTGGGGCTTAGGGACCCCATTTCTGAGGCCGTGGGAGGAATGGAGGTGAACGAATGCTGCCTGAGCAGGAGCTGGAGATGAGGGCAGAAATTAGCTGCCTAATTGGGGGACATTCCAGCCATCTGGGAGTACAGCAAAGCAGACTCCCACCTGAAACCCTGAGGGGGTCTCATTCCTAAAAAAGCCACAGAGCCTCTTGACCCTAAAGTCACCCATGGACATAGAGGAAGATTGCAAAATGTCAGCCTGGGAGAAGGGATGTCAGGCTCCAATTCTTAAAACACCAGGTTGAGTTCCTTCCCTTTCCTTTTTCAGTAGAATGCCTAAGTTAATGGGATGCTAACCTCCCAATAAGAAGTACTGATCTCTTTGTTCTTCAATCAAGAGGGCCACAGCTGCTGAGTTCAGAGAGACTATCTACACATACCTTAAGGCATACTGGTACTTAGTAATAAGCTATGAGTTCCTGCTTCTATAGATAAAAGAGTAATTAGCTAAGGCATCTTGTGACTTTTAGGGGAGACTTGAAACTTCTACACATTGTGACCCATGAGCTTTTCACATGAAATCATTGTAACCTATAGCATGAAAAAGAGAATCAAAATGGGTGCTAGACTTTAGTCAGTACTACCTGGCTCATGGGAATGCTGGGAGTCCCCTGACTTCCCCACTCCTTTTCATCTTATTTTTTGTGTCCGTGTCTTTGTGTTTTTGTCTCTCCCATCTCTTGTGTCTTTGTGTTTTTGTCTCTTCCATCTCTTGTGTGCATACTGCCTGAGGACCTGGATATATTGGGGGTGTCTTGAAACCCCGATACAGCTCTACATCTCATTGCTGAGACAAGAAGTCCCTAAAACTATCCAGCCTAGAAAAATATAAATCACAAGGATTATGACTAGCTGTATGTCCAGTAAACAAGAAATCTATAGTATTACAATCGCAATATTTGGAGAGTTTGGATTTATATATAAAATATTGTTAAAATAAAAATATTTTTAATAATAGAGGTTCATATAAATGTTCTAGGAGTTCAGAGAAAACCAAGACTACTTTTAATGAGAACACATTAAGACATCATTTTATTTGAAATGTAAGTATTTGACCTAGGCTAGACAAATATTTTTCACAAACAAATTTGCTAGCTAATCAAAGGTGAAAATAATACGTATGATTATTTTACTTATTTTCTGTTAGTTTATTGTGGTTCTTCACAATCTCTTCTTCTAATTACCCTTACCTGGTTATCTACTTTTATATTCTCCTAAAATCTTTATTTGATAAACTAATATGAACTGGGATGGGAGGGAAAAAACAGAGGGTATGTTTTATAATTGTAATGCAATCAGTAACATAGTCATTCTTAAAATTTATATCTGGATCAATATTGATGGAAATTTCTGTTTTATTATTTTATTGATGCATAATAGATATGCCTAGCTTCAGGGTACATGTGATAATTTATTCATATAATGCGTAAAGATCAAATCAGCATACTTGGGATAACCATCGCTTTAAATATTTGTGTTTGATTTATGTTAGAACCATTTCAATTATTTTCTTCTACCTATTTTGAAATATACAATTAGTTATTGTAAACTATATTCACTCTACTGATCAATCTAACACTAGATCTTATTTATTCTATAAAATCATGTGTTTGTACCCATTAATGGAGATGTCAGTGAAAGATTTATAACGGCCAAATAGAATTTTGGTTTTAATTGCATAAGTGTTTCCTCCTTAACCCACTCCCTCCCACACAGACATGTACAATGAAAATAAATGCACAAGCTAGCTCTTTCATTTGTGAAAACAATTTTGTTATCAAAGTTCACTGTTTTGAAGTTTACAGCAACAGCCATGTGATCAGCCTGCAGGCACTTTCTAGCCCTTCCCTTTTATTGCCGAACATGCTTGATTTGGCCTCAAAACTTTCTTCCAGAGTAAACAATGCATATAAAAGCTTATTAAAATATTTTACCATAAAATATATACTTTCCATTTGCAAACTTTTCACGAAATGAGGAAATAGCAGATACTAAAGATGGTTAACAACCCTACAACTCAATGTTATACGTGTGGAGGTCTGTCAACATTCCTGCTCTAAACTTAACAGTGACTGCCTTGTTTCCTGGTACTGGGGACTCATCCACTCCCTCTAAAATTCCTTCTTTGGGTCAAAAATTCTGAAGACAGAACATAGGTGAAGAATACTGTATACAAAGGGACATTGAGTCTGTAGTGACCCACACCCCTGCTAGAGACTCGTCCTGTGTGTGAAAGGTGAGGTTCTTCATGGGTAGGGAAGAAGGGAACAGTGAAAATGCTGCACCTTCTCTTTTC
This sequence comes from Microcebus murinus, assembly GCF_040939455.1. Lineage (NCBI taxonomy): Eukaryota > Metazoa > Chordata > Mammalia > Primates > Cheirogaleidae > Microcebus > Microcebus murinus. The sequence continues at coordinate 46,270,089 of NC_134122.1, read as the reverse complement.
GGTCATTTATGGAAACTCCAAAGGCATTCATGGTGTCCAGGACTAAAAGTCTTATTTATTACTTTATGTGGCAGGGGAATTTCTCTTTCATAAAAATAAACAGTCAAAATCTTGCTAATTCCAAGCAGAATAATCTGCGCCCATGCCAGGTACCCCAAGTACAGTTGCGAGGTGTTCTATATGCACTTGTTGAATCTAGTGAAACTGGCCCTCGGAGTTCAGAACTGCAGCCAGCAATGGCAGGATGGAGTATGAAAACATCCTCAAAGGTTTATGTGATTCTTCAGAGCAAGGCTTCTGCCCAACACACTAGCCATGCTTCCTGCTATGCTAATTTCTTCCAGCTCTGTGGCACATCTTTCTTGCCTCAGAGCATGTAGCATGTTGTATGTTGCATGCCATGTTTTCTGCTTAAACATTGTCCCTTGTCTTTCTCTTCACCTAACTTTTCATTTTCATGCTTTAAGACCTAGCACTGAACTGGAAGCCACTTTCTGCCAACCCCCTACTCACAACATGCACGGGTGCGCGCTCACCTGCTCACTTCTACAGTTTTGACCTTGACTCATCTCCACAGCTTTTCCAGGTGATGTAAACTCCATCAGACATTTTATTAATAGTTACTGGGGATTTTCACCTTCTCCTTTTTCAGATGCTTTCTCACTCAGGAGAAAACGTGAGATAGCAGATAAAATAGTTGTTATTGTCACCCCACCCAGTTCTGGGGTCTACAAAAGCTCTGTAGACAGCCTAAGGGATTGCCCACCAGGTGCGTAAAGCCATTGGCCTCAGGATCACTATTAGAAGAGGCAGGTCTCAGGGAACCATCCCACCCCGCCAGAAGGAGAGGAGGAGCCCTGCCTGCTTCAGCTCCACCTGGGTCCCCTGGACACCAACACCTCTGCCCCAGGTGCTCTGTTTGCTGTAACAGGACAAAGACAGTGAGTGTACTTTTCCCAATGTGCTCCCTAACGTAAAGGCTGAGGTCCGTCACAGTCCTCCCTGTGCCACAGCTAAAGCAGGCAAAGGGAGGATTTCATCCCTCAATATCCTGAACCTAGTCTGGAATCAGTCACATACATTCCAGGATCCCTGAAGTGTTAGAGACTTTAGTTTTTAGAAACAGGACAAATTAGACACTGTGCAATACAACTAAATTCTGGAAAATTAAAACAAATATATCTTTTAATGTATTGTCAGGATAATAAAGTGAAGAAAAAGAAATTCTGAATGTCCCTTGTATCCTACACAGACACACACACACACACACACACACACACACACACACACACACACACACACACAGAGTGAATTGAAATAAGAACAAAACAGTGGAAAAAGACTTGCATGCTTCTGTGTTCGTTCTCTCTCTCTCTCTCTCTCTCTCTCTCTCTCTCTCTCTCTCTTTCTCTCTCTCTCCTTTTAGCTCCATGATCAAATTTACCATGTATTTGACCATATTTAAAGTTATTATTGAAAATCAACCTTTGGCTTTGTTGACCCTGTCAATTATATCTTGGCATTCTACGTCATGAATGCATGCTCTTATCTTTATCTTCTCCTACTTCATTGAGTTTGGTCGTATTATAATTTTGCTATTGTCTCCAGTTAGACTCTTGCTCATTAATCATCAACCACCCTTGTATGGTGGCAAATTAGATTATTGTTTCTAAATGTTCAAATCCACATGATGGTGGACAAAAGCACTCCTCACTGTCTGATTTTGGGTTAAGTCTTGTGACTCCCTTGGTCAAGGAGATGTGATGCCAGCAGAGCCTGGGAATGCGTTTGCTTGGATGGGCTTGTTCACTGGTACTTTCCACCTACACATGAAACACATTTCTCCTGGGCAGCCACCATCCCTTCAGGCTCCAGAAGAAATACTCAGAAACATGATGAGCTGCCCACACTGATCTGCTGACCAGCAGCAAGAAGGAGCAAAGCCATCCCAGCTCCCCTGCAGACCCGTGAGCATGAGATGAAATGTATATCATTTTGTACTACTGAGATTTGTGGGCTTTTGTCACAGGAAAATTCTTACAACACACTTATTTTCCAGAACAAGGATTAACATCCATAAATTTCTCTGAATCGCTCTGCTCATCAAAACATCTTGCATCTTAGATCAAGCATCTTGATTAATCTTGATTAATCTTCAGCACATGGATCATTCTTAAAGCCATATGGGATGAGGAGATCATCCAAGTGTATAGAGCAAGAGGAGGAAAAAAGAACAGAACAACAGTTCTTAAGATTTGGGCCAAGTTTGAAGAATTAGCTGTCATGTGGGCATATAGTAGGTGCTACATGATTAAACAGTGAATAAACAGACATTGTTGAAATGACTATACAGTCAAGGGGACTCTTCTACTCTAACAGGTTTAGAAAATACTTATGTCAATAATTTTTACTTTGGATCTCCACATTAATGACTTCCTAAAGCTATGAAATATCAATAATGATGCATATCAACCCCTAACCATAGTCTATATGAAATAAAAAATTCATTTCACCCCACTTGTATTTCTTAACATCACAATTCCACTTTTCTGCTGAGAGGTGACTACTGGGAAGAAAATAGTCCCTTACCTGGTTCTGCTAATTATAGCCTCTTTTCCCAATTAAATAGCCAGAGCCCAAATTCAAGAAAAATCAGTCCTCTAATAGAAAAGGTGATTACATAGAGATTCATTTTGGGATGACTTAAGATAGAAAAAATATATTTTTACAAAGTCAGTTAAGTAATCCAGTTTCCTTCATGTGAAATAGAGACATTTGATTCATACAATGTTTTTGTTCAGAAACATCAGCTAGAATCATGAAGCCATTCATTTGAATATGTAAAGCAATTTATACCATAGTAGAACCGTGTTGGAGAGCAGTAAAGGAAACTGATTGTAAATTCTTGTTTCCACTAAAGATTTGCTTTGTTATCGGGAAAAGCCATAAAAATTCCCCAGCCTTTGGTTAACTCAAGAATGAGAGAAAACGTACCCAAACCTCACATCATATTATGCTAAATAAATATCTAATATTCTTTATAAAAATAAAATTAATTGAATAATTATTCCACTATACACTTAATACTATTTGAAATGATGTTTCCCCATTTAAGATGAAAATATAAGTGATGTAATCAATTTCAAGTAAATATCTCTACTAGAACAAAATGCAATTTGTATAAACAGAAAATATAATCACAGGATTCATTATTATTACAATAAAAGCTAAAGTCAGAGCTGTTTGGGGACCAGATTTACATTTAATTAACCAGCTTGAATTGTTCTCAATGTTATCACCTAATTACATTTCTTCATCATGGTTATAAAAAGTAAATGTCATTGGTCTGGATTCTCCAACATCCTACATGGGAGATTAATGCTTTTCTTTCTGGTAGAGAGACATTAAAATACCTTTCACTACCCATCACCTCTGCCTTCATTTCTCCCATGAGGGTTATACCTGGTTGGGGGAGAAGACTTAGAGTAATTAAAAATAGTATTTTTAGAGACTGTAAAGTTTAACATGGTGCAGAGCATGTGTGAGTGACACACATGAACATGATGTGGGTGCTGCTCACAGGGTCACCGAAGGCTGTCTCTGGACAGTGGAGCATTTCTTCATTGACTCAGTACTCTAGTCCAGTTGAGGATTCTGGGAAGAGAGCAAAGCAGTTCATGAAGGCCAAGCCACCACAGTAGAGTAGCCATACTCACAACAAAGCTCTGACTTGAATGTCCTCTGTGACAATATTCCGGTAGATGTGCTTATTTCATGTTTGCTTTTTAGATGATAATATACCTGCCATAGCACTAACACTTAAGCAAAGCAGAATTCAGCAGTTGGAAAATACCTACTTTAATTATTCTACCAAGATTAATTTAAAGTTAAATGTTTAATATCACAGAAGAATTTTTAAATAAAGGATACATCACTCTTTTTTCCCTAACATTTAGAGATTCCACTGAAGTGTCTCACACACACTATTTGATGAAACTTATGATTATTATTTGCATACCCTCAGTCACTCTTATTATAATGGAATAGGTAGATAATTTACGGGAAGAAAACAGTTTGACAGCATAGACTGACAAGTATTGTTCTATGGTTTGGATATGGTTTATTCATCCCCACCCAATCTCATGTTGAAATTTGATTCCCAGTGTTGGAGTTGGGGCCTAATGGGCAGGGGCTGGTGATGAGTGAGTTCTCATTTTATTAGTTCCTAGGAGAGCTGATGGTTTAAAAGAGCCTGGCACATCCCACCTCTCTCTCTCTTGCTTCCTTTCTTGCCATGTGATCTCTGCACACACTGGCTCCCTTCACCTTCTACCATGAATGCAAGCAGCCTGAGGCCCTCATCAAATGTCTAATCTTGAACTTTTCCAAACATCAGAATCATAAGTCAAATAAACCTTTTTTTTTTTTTTTTGAGACAGTCTCGCTTTGTTGCCCAGGCTAGAGTGAGTGCTGTGGTGTCAGCCTAGCTCACAGCAACCTCAAACTCCTGGGCTCAAGCAATCCTTCTGTCTCAGCCTCCTGAGTAGCTGGGACTACAGGCATGCGTCACCATGCCCGGCTAATTTTTTTTCTATATATATTACTTGGCCAATTAATTTCTTTCTATTTATAGTAGAGACGGGGTCTCGCTCTTGCTCAGGCTGGTTTCAAACTCCTGACCTCAAGCGATCTGCCCACCTCAGCCTCCCAGAGTGCTAGGATTACAGGTGTGAGCCACCGCACCCAGCCTAAACCTTTTTATCCAGCCTAAACTGGATAAATTATCCAGTCTCAGGTATTCCTTTATAGCAAAACAAAATGGACTATGACAACCATAAAATGTGTCAGTGTATCTTTATATTCAAGTAATAACAAAAACATAAGTCATGACTTCCAGCCAGTATCTGGTAAACATCACTAACTTGGTTTTGACTGACATTATCCAATAATGGTTAATAAGCAAAGCCAAAAGCATGAAGTGGTAGGCACCTTACGTAGAGGAAAATTGTTGGAAATTATTCTATTAAAGTATACAGCTGCTTTCTGTTTTAGTGCATAATAAATAATGTGACGCACCTGCAAAAATTGGCATTGGTCCTAACCTTTTTTAACGATGGTGCAATTTCTTGAAACTCAGAAATACCAGTCCTTCACCCAGGGAAATTGGTGTGCTCAGGCTGGTTTTATTCTGGACCACAATAATGAGATATAGTAGTAGGCGTCCCTTGCTTCCTCTTTTACAAACTGCCAGGGGTTGTTTACTCGTGGTGAGAGTTTAACTGAGAGCTTGTGAAAATCCAAAAAGAAAAAAAAAAATGACTTGTGAATGTTAGGTTTGGAAATCATTTTGTAAGTAAAGTACTGATTGTTCACTTAAGTAACTTCATAGTTATAGTTTTTTATAGCTGAAAGGCCACTTAGGGAAAAGGCCAGGAAGGGAACTGGGACCTCAAAGGACAATGGCTTGCCTGAGGTTGGTTATTAGTGGTAGGGTAGGATTCCCATCCCATCTATTGCTTGTTTCAAAATACCTCATCTTCATTTCATTGAAATCCAAAGATGCATGTAAATGTCTCTCTATCTCTCTGAAAACCACTTAGCCAATAACTCAATTTTTCTAAAGAATCAAATATACCTTTGCTTGAACCACAAGAAAATATTACACTTTTTGATTGTGTTTTGACAAGGCTAATTCAATGTTCAATTGACTTGGGACCAGTGTTTCCAGTATAGACTATAAAGAGAATAGTACTGAAATAAGAATAAAAATATTTTGTTCATTTGTTCACAAATACTTTGTTCATTTGTATGCTTTTTTTTGTTCTTTAAATTAAATAATGAATGTAAAGTTTAGAGCTTAGAAGAGTATCTGGCACATAGGAAATAAGTATTTTAGATTATTATTGTTATTCAAGCCATGCTTATCTGCTAAACTACTATTGGAATTATTCTGTTTATGACTATTGATTATTAATTATTTTCCATAATTTAAAATCCTTCTAACTCCCCTTCCAGTGTGATAACACTGCCTCCGTGGCCTAATTCTAAATCCCTTAACCTTTTCACTCTCATTTTGTGTAAACTTAACTCAATCACATCCTACTTTCCCTGTTCCTGGGATAAAATGAAATGCTATACTCCTTGCAGCCAAATGCCATGAGAACATGGCTTAGAAGACAAATAGGGAGTGTGTCCGATCAGTAACAGAGCTTCAAGCAGTTGACAGGTGGCACGGGGGTACTGTAAACCCACCAAGGAAACATTTATAGCTGTAGTCCAAGAGAGAAATGAAAACTAAAAACTTGAGGGAATGCAGTCTGGTCTGGGGAGAAGCACGTATGTTCGGTCACAATGAGGCTCTCCAGATGCTGTGAGGACTGAGCACAAACAGCTCGTGTACTTCCACATCTTAGAAAGCACCATGATCAATGACACTCACGGTGACCTTACATTTCAGATATGCAGCCATTGCGATAGACTTTTTGCTTACTGTTTAAACGTAGGGCTCTATAAAAAATGTATTTATTTAACGTTTCATTGCATGGGTAGATTTTAATAAAATATTGCTAACTTTAAAATTTAGCTAACCTAATTAAAATTGCTAACCCAATTTCTTAAAAATGTTGTCAAGTTTGGAAGGTACAACATATATGTAATATATTATGTCATATTACACATATATTAATATATCATAGGCATGAACTAGAAAGAAGTTTTCATACATTAGGGAATAAAATTTATCCTCAATTTCAATTACTCCTATTTGTCTTCACACAATTCCAATTTGGACGATTAACATAATGTAGTCTAGATAAAGTAAAATAGATGATAGGCAATTAACATACTTGATTTGTTTAATTGAAGGAAATCATTGAAATACTCACTTTACAAATCTCAAATTTAACTTACACTCATACATACAACCACCATTATTTTTTACGTAAAATTTCCTATTTACTTTATAAAAAGTAGTAGCTACATATAACATTCTATGTTCTTATCAAGACAAAAGTCCCTCTGGCAATCAAGATATATTTTTAATTAAATAAAATATTCTTTTAAAAGCTATGGGAACTGAAATGGTGTATATTTTATAGGGGAGAAAGAAAATAGAATTGCTTATTCTTTTCACCCCTTATAACCTGGCCTTGAAGTTCAACCCTTTGGCAATCCTGGTCTAGGTCCTTGCTAAATAAAAGAGACTACAGAGAAGCTTCTCAAACTCAGAGCCACCCAATGCTCAGAAGTTGGTCCACACACAAGTAGACCAGCTTGCTCCTGGAAATACTAGGGCAGGAAAAACCTTAGCCGACGTGAGGCCTTTAGAGATATAATAACAGCAATTTATTGAGATTGTGCCCAGTACTATGCCAAATGTTATATTTGCATTTTCTCATTAACTTTTTACCATAACCCTATCAAGAGAGTACACTTATAATATTTATTTTACAGACAAGGAGCCTAAAATCTGGAGAAAGGCAAGCATTTAATTGTAGTGGAGCTGGGGTGGGAAGTCAAGTAGACTGAGTACCAAGAATGTGCCTTAACTCTTCTTCAATAAACCTGCTCTTTAAAAAGCCCATCATCAAAAAATGAAAACAACAACAAAAAGGAGAAAGCTCATTTTCAGGCTGACTACGCAAGGGGTGTGCTTCAAAGCAACCTACCTGAATCTTGCTTTTTCTTATACCCACACGTCTTTTTGTCCCTCTTCTAAGTTCACATGTGACTTCAGTACACCTTCCCTTAGTACCCAGCAATAAGTTACCATATGATATAAGACCCAGTCTTTCATTTGTTTTCCTTAAATTCAATTATTCTACTCTTAGAAGGATTCATTAGGCTTGAGATTGGAAATCAAAAAAGGGTCCAGTGCAGGGTGTCTAGCTCTTGCCACACAAGTGTGCACACTGAAAAACTGTCTCATTTAATCCTCACAGCAACTCAATGGATTCAAAAGGACAAGATCGATTTCTCAGATAAAATCACTGAGGGTCTTCACCGCAGCTGACCGCATAGCAGTTGCCTGGGCTGGCCTTGCTAGAGCTCTGTGTGGCCCAGAACTATTCCTGTGACCACACACGCCATCACAATTGCTCAGCATTCACCCATATTTCAGGAAATACTTAAAAATAAAAATATAGCTTACCACTTGACTATTTCCCTGCCAAAGACAAACGTATATACTACAAATCCCAACTTATTCCTCTAAAATATCACTGCAGGGTCAAAAATCATGACACGTCTCATCCCACAATTTTAAATACATGTTTTCTGTTAACTGGTGAATCTGTCTGCCTTATCTGTTCGTGAAATCAGATACTTTGACTTCTCAATAGTTGGTTGTGAGCAAAATAAGATCAATTACATAAAACCATTCCCTGATTCAATTGTTTTGTTGCTAATTCAGACTGTCTTACTTTCACTTTGTTTAAGAGAGCAGCATAAATTAGTGCAGCATTATTATAACTACACGTTTGCCTTGTAATAAAAGCCCCAGAAAATACAAAGGAGAGATATTTCAAATATCACATCACTTCTGTATTTTCAATGTGAAATGAATTAGTTATTGAGACACTGAAATGAATTCTTTTCAGTAAATTGTTCTCACTCTAGCATTAGGTTTTGCTTTAATTTGAATTTAGATTAAGCCCATTTAGAGAATATAATTACTATTATTCCCACAAAAACTTGCAATTTTCAGCTAATTGAAAAATTAAAATAAATTGGATCAGTCTTCAGGAGCTGATGTTACAAAACTAGACTTACCCATACACCAGATTAATATCTTAATGTGTGAAATAATAAATTTTCAGAAAAGGGTAAATAAATGTATATAATATTGCTGCAAATTTACCTATGATCAAGAAATGTTTAAGAACAAAAAGATGCTTTAGGTCTTATTTTTTCAATATCACATATCATTATAAAAATTGCATGTAAAGGTATGTGTATAAATATGCATAGATTCATGCCAGAATTTGTGTGTTAATGTTAAATTACTTGTTTTTCTGAGAGTTAAAGAAAAACAATTCAATTTAGAAGTTGAATTGTTAGAAGTTGCTTTCTAACTTCTTCTGTAATCTGTCCAAATTGTGTATATTTTGAATACATGCACAAATCGGTAAACAAATTAATATTTGGATGTTAGTAATTTACATAATTTGGAATATAGTAATTTTTGTTACAGACAAATAGCCTGGGTCATTTGGATGTATTTTCTTCTAAGCAAGAGGTCTTAGGCAGTTTAATTTGTTCCTTCTAATGTAAAAGTATACCATCTACTTGTTACCATTATAGATGATCTCTGGTTAAGAAGACACCCAATTATGCTGCAACGGAATTGCCTGAACTGTGACCTAGGAAGTTAAATATTAATATAAGGGGGTTTCCAAGGACACCTGATATCAGATATTTAGAAGCTGCTGCTTGCTGATACCCAGGAGGGCATCAATGAAGGTCTCTTATTGCAAACTACACTCCTGACTTTTCCAGGGCACCCAACAGATCATGTACTTGGATAGTTTATAGCAAGCTGCTGCTGGGTCACTGACAAATAAGACTTTATCCACATTTGATTGCTACTGATCTGATAAGAGCCCTGGTAAGAGAATTTAAGTCCTGACCTATTAACCTTAATTGGAGGAAAGCATCAATGTTAGGGGTACTAGAGTTGTTACATAGGCAATCTACACACTCACGTGCACGCACATACACATAGAGACAAGCACACAATAACTTTTCCAACCAAGAGACCTTGTTTTTTTGTTCATAAAGAAATTTTAAAACTGCTTCTCAGAAACAAATAAAGGGATTCAGATTAGATTTTCAGCAGGGAATCCTGCGTTAACAATGGCTTCAATCAAACTCTAGCTTATTAGTCGACAGCTATATTTTCCCACTTGGGCTCCTTAAAAGGATGTAATGTTGCAAAGATGGTGGGTAATCATCTGGCCTCTGCATTTGGAGAAGTTAGTCGTTTATGAGCTAATCAGAAGGATGTTCCCCTACTTCATGCAAATCAGTGTGTGGTGAGCAGTTGGGCCAACATTTAAGTCCCCTATTTTGCCCTATTATGGGGGCTCATATTTCTCCTTATAAGTCCTTCTACATACTGTTTCTGACAACACCAGCATCTAAGCATAAGATACTTTCTTTTCTTAGCAAATCAGCCCCAGAAACATAGAGGTCGAAGTAGTGAATGGGTCTCTAGTAGGTCTGATCACTCCCTGTGAAGTTGAAGACTTGTACTACATTACACGGCATGTTTATCTCACCCACTAGGGAAAAGAAAAATTAAACAACATTTAAAATTCCACACTCTAATGAGCAATTCATGTCATCTTATGTCTGTTAAGGGGATTTCCCATTTGCTGACTCCATAAAATTAAAGTGCTTCCTCAATTTCGTCCAACTTCCTCATTGCTCACATCGTATTAATCATCAGATTCTGTTATTCTGCTTTCTCAATACAATCACATGCTGCTTAACGAGGGGGAAACACTCTGAAAAATGCATCGTTAGGCAATTTCATCATGGTGTGGGCATCACAGAGTGCAGCTGTACAAAACCTAGAAGGTATAGCCTATGATACACCTAGGCTATTAAGGTATGGCCTATTGTCCCTGGACTACAAGTCTGGACAGCATGTTACTATACTGAATAGTGCAGTAAGTGTAAGTGTTTTTGTATCTAAACATAAAAATGGTACAGTAAAAAATATAAAATTTTAATCCTGTGGGACTACTGTTGTATATGCAGTCCATCCTTGACTGAAAAGTCATTATGTGACACATGACTGTACTTATTCCTCATTCTTCTACTCGCCATCCTCCTTGTTCCTGCCTTGGTTCAGTCATTTCTGATCTACATTTCTGCAGGCACTATACAAAATCCTGGAAATTAAAACAACTAGATAAAGTTATCATCTCAAGAGGATATCAGTAGAATTCATATTTTAGGGTTTCAACCTGGTCTAAGACTCTCTTCTCTTAAAACTGGTTTCTTAGGTCAAGAGCAGTGTGAATATAGCCATGTATGTACTGCGTATAGGCCTGCTTCTCTGAGCAAGGAAGAAGGTCTCATGCTGAACTCCTCATCTCACTTGGAACCAAACCCTCAGTCTCAGGAATTCAGACTTAGGACATAGTGATTTTATTTAATATCTGTTAGGATTTGGACCAAGACAGCTATTTTTCACCATGTGTGAACACAGAAAATTGGATAAATCAGTTTGCAGAAAACATAACAGTAAAGCACTGCAGCAAAAATGAGCAAGCATATGGACCTAGGGTGGGGCTCTCTGGGGGGAAGGAGTTCCAGCCCTGGGCCCAAAGTCTGATGAGGCCCAGATGCACTTCTAGCCCCTGTTGTCCATAGTGTGCAATTGTGTCATTCCTGCACACTTTCCTTTTGTTAATGTCTGAGAGTGTTTCTCTTTTTGATTACTTAGAACTTACAGACCACTAACCAAGGAAATAGCAATCATTGGAGAAGAAAATACCAAAGTTCAAGGGAAGATAACTATGTAAATTCATACATTATAATTTATGTGATAACTGCCATAAGCGAAATGTAAATAAGGTGCAAAGAAGATGATCTTACCTGTAAAAGTAAGGTATATGAAAAGAAAATTCCAGAACAATATTGACATTGCTTCAGTTAACAAATAACAAACAATATTGCACGGTTAGGGGTTTTCACTGAAGGAAGAACTGCATTTAAATGCAGTGCATTGTGAAGCCCAAGAAATCGTATCTCAGGGGTTACTTGTGCAGACAGAACATCAACTGAGGTTGATGTTTTGTGGTTGAAGTGCCGGAATGCAATCTCATACTGTGAACTGAATTTCTTAGCCTAGTTCAGCTGTATAGAAGGTAGATTTACCTATTAACTGGGCACACAGTTTGAAAACATTTCCATTTCTCCCTTCATCTTTTGACCAGTTGATTTTCATCATGTAGGAGGTGGTTAGAAGCTCTATCCTCCTTTTACACCTAGTGTAAGCCCGCATCTTAAATTTATCCCTTTCCTTTATCTATTCATTTAACTTTCTTTTGTATTTCACACCCAAATGTAATCAACTTCAAGCTTGAAATGTTTCCTATATTTTCATCTTCCTAGGATATAATACAGAGTCTAACATATGATAGGTGCTCAATAAATGTTTTTTGGATGCATGTATACAAATTGAATAAATACTGTATGTCAGGAGTCAGCAAATTATGGCCCACAGGCCAAATCAGGATGTTCAAGACCAGCCTGGGCAACATAGCAAGACCCTGTCTCTACAAAAAACAGCCAAAAGTAGTGGTGTGCACTTGTAGTCCTAACTATTTGGGAGGCTGAGGCAGGAGGTTCACGTGAGCCCAGAAGTTGGAAGCTGCAGTGAGCTATTACTACACCACTGCATTCCAGCCTGGGCAACAGAGCAAGACCCTGTCTCAAAAACTAGCAAATAAATAAAATAAAACAGAAACACCACAATAGAAAATATTACTATTCTTTTATAATTATATTCTTAATATAATCTTTAAGGACTATGAAATAATTAATATTTACACTACTGGTTGACTTAGTATCTCAAATATATTTTGCCTAAAAATTATTTAACACTATCTGAGGACATTTATGTTATCATTCTTTTGATGAATGTCAATTTTCAACTTCATAAATAGTATTCAGATGTTAAACTAATAACTATTATGTTATCAACTTAGTTTACTGTAAATAGATATTCTTTATCTCTAGATCGTTACTAGTCTTTACCAGGAACATTTGAAATGCCTAAGAAACTTCTTCCAATACTTACCTGTTCAAAAAATATCCATACATTATTGTAAGAATACAGGACTACTATTTTTAGCTGGCACTCAGTATTTTACCCTGGGCAGTACTGTCTCTTGGGGTCTTATTAGTAAAGTCAAGAACATCTGCAAAGAAGTTCAAAGTGAAAAAAAGTAAAAACTTAAATTGTCATTCTCTGTGGAAGTTAGGACTTCATATGAAATAAAAGCAATACAAATATAAAGTATTATTTTAATATTTCCCAGTAGAAGAAATCTGGAACCTGAAATATTTCTGGTTCATTTTTGAATATATGCATATTTTTAAAAAAAATTATTATCACCACAATATTCTTGAATAGTCTAAGGCAAAGGATTTGAAACTGTTCCTTCCAGAGTCTGAGGGTTCCTCAGGGGAGCCTTAGGGTCTGATATTTTATAAACGAGAAGCCCATACGACAATGTCTCCAGCCCTTTCTAGGCTGCCACCACAGTGTTCTGCATCTGGGTCCCAGATACTGAGATTCTATATGAGACTCTGTTAGGGAAAAAAAGGCCGGGTGTGGTGGATCACGCCTGTAATCCTAGCACTCTTGGGTGGATAGCTCAAGGTCAGGAGTTCGAAACCAGCCTGAGCTAGAGTAAGACCCTGTCTCTACTAAAAAACAGAAAGAAATTAATTGGCCAACTAAAATATATAGAAAAAATTAGCTGGGCATGGTGGTGCATACCTGTAGTCCCAGCAACTAGGGAGGCTGAGGCAGAAAGGTGGCTTGAGCCCAGGAGTTTGAGGTTGCTGTGAGCTAGGCTGACGCCACGGCACTCTAGCCTGGACAGTAGAGTGAGACTGTGTCTCAAAAAAAAAATGGTTTTCATGCTAAAAATACTGCCATTTAATATTAGGGGATTTATTAACCATTCATCCCTATGAACTGTGAGAGTTATATGATAAACCACTTGGCCAGACAGCCACCAACTCAGAGTAATGTCAACGTGATACCTTTCAGGATTCACTCTCTGTCTCTGTCTCTCTGTCTCTCTGTCTCTCTCTCTCTCTCTCTATATATATATATATAAATATAATTGATTTAACATTTTCAAGTTATTATGTCTATGTAAATATCCAAATTATGTTTTGTAGTTGAAAGTAGATTCCTAGGTTTATATGCAGTCTGGAAATTAAGTTGGTATAGACTAAGTTTATGTTATTGTCTCTCACCCAAAGGTTCTCTAGAAACTACTCTCTACTATGCACGTGTGAACATGTACACACACACACTCACTCACACTTCACTTCACAAAATAAAAAGAAAACATATATGGTAAAAAAAAAAAAGAGATAAATGCATAGTAACAATTTTGAGCGTGCTCTTTGAAAGATTAAATTCTCTCTCCAAGAGAATAATCACTTGCTATTTGGGGGAAGGCTGAAACTACCAGAATAAAGATAAAAATCACAGCGTTAATTTCAAGGGTTGTTTCTTGCCCCTCATCTCCTAGCATCTAAAATCATGAAATTCAGTGATAAATCAATTTGTATGTATGGCTTTTGATAAAATATTATTAGTATAAACATTTTATCTGTCAAATCCTAAAATTTAAAGTGACTTCTAATATATATAATGTCATGTCCTATAGAAGTTCACAAAAATGTCTGTTCTCCTCTCATAAGAAGAAACTTGCTCAGTAAAAATAGAGTAAATGTGTTTACTTTCCCCAAAAGTCAAAGTTACTTTGAAAAAGCAAAAGCTTCCTAATTAGCATTTCAATGGTTTCTGTTTGAAACAAAGCAGATCAGAGCAACTTTCATATGGAAAGCTTTAGGAATTCCTAATTTATACACAGACAGCTGAGACAGGTTTGTCAAGCCATGGCAATCTCAGTGGACTTCAAGAGTTACAGGGCTGTCACTTCTGCTTAGTGGATTTTCAAAATGCTACACCAGATTACAGGAAAACTGTCATGTGCAGGAGATAGACTATCTGAACCAGGGGAAAGGAAGAAGAAAATAATCTCTTCTACTCTCACTCCTAAAATTCTCCTTTTTGTTCGGTTACTTTTAACTATGTAACATTTAGTACCTGAAACCAATAGGAGATCAATAAATGAAAATTGAATTGAATGTGATTAGATTGAGTTGACTTATCTGGAGGCATGAAAAACCTTCCACTTGGCCATGGAGCACATAGACTTTTTGCTGCCCACAATTTTATATGCTAAGGGGAATGTACATTTAGTGACACATTTTATAAGGCAGTATGTCCCTGAAGTAAGAGGGACCTGGTTTTGAATCCCAGCTCCATCACTCTTGTGAAATTTGGTAAATAATTTCGGCTCTCTGAGCCTCACTTTTCTTACTGCAAGATGAGGAAGAGGAGAGTTCATTTTCCACTGCCATTATTCAGGTATGAGGGTTTATTTATAGACTCTTTGCTCATAAAAACTATTCCTCTTACTAATTCTTTGGAGAAATTAGAGTACTGATGGAAACTTGCCTTCAAAATTGTTGAAACAAAGGGACTACGGTAAAGGCTATAAAATCTGTCATTTTGCAAATGCGAAAGTTGCTTTCCAATATCACTTTAGAGCAGGTGGTCGCTGTTACTTTATTACTTTTTGCACAATTGCTCCCGAGTTCAGAAACCAAAACCTAGATACCTACAGGAAGAACGTGCTGACATTCATCTTAACCTAATAATGAATGCAAATTTATAAAAGTGAATTAGGCCAAGTTAGAAATATTAATAAATTATACATAAGCTTGAACTTTGGAAAACTTACCCACAGTTACAGGATTGTCCAGTGGGGTTCCATTGTCAGAGTACAGGAGAGGGAAAACGAGAGACAGGACATTGCAGAGGTAATCATGAGAGCAAATAGGGCGGGATTATACTCTTGGCCCATTACTCGAGGGATAATGAGGGTCTTCTCAAACTGCACAATTGAGAGGGATAGCGGGGAAGCTGGCCCCACATGGAGGGAGGATTATCAAATCATTTTAGAAAGAGGTGGATTATGGCTGAAACCCAAGGGTTCCAAGATCAAATCTTGATGTGGTTCAAAATTTATCTGGGCTTCTGGCCAGGCGAGGTGGCTTATGTGTGTAACCCTGATGCTTTGGGAGGCCAAGGCGGGAGGCACCTTGAGCTCAGGAGATCCAAGTTACAGTAAGCTGTGATCACGACACTGCACTCCAATCTAGGTGACAGAACAAGACCCTGGCCTCTGAAAAATTTAATAAATAAAATGTATCTGGTCTCTGATGTAATCCTATAACGTTTCATTTCAGTCTTTAGGAAAACATCATTAAATTTCATAGCCGGATACAAGCTCTGCTATGGTTAGTTATTCATCCTTGGGTCAGAGATGGAAAAGAGGTAACACAAGAGAAGTTGAAGGCCCCAGAATAACTTACCGGCACATGAAAGGAAGCCACCGTAAAAAGGTGTGTATGTCACAGGTGGCTCTAACCCATAGGAGCCAGAGAGTGACAGAGTGAAACTCTGGGGCACGAACTCATGAGGGAGCAGATGTGAGAATATCAAATACTAAAGATGAGAGGGAGTCAAAGTAAGGACCCTCAGTCATACTGTGTATTCCGCCCTCTACATCTCACATGAATTTCATACCACAAATAATAAAGTTATGCTTGTCAACCTTCACAGATTCTCGACTGCTGCTCCAGGCAGCCTGTTTTCTGCCATTGTGTCTGTTCTGTGTTTCTTCAAATGCAGAATGAACAGGGGTGCTCGCTCAGGCAGAGTGCTCATGTTTTTAGCATTCCTTGCTGGAATCGTTTTGAAAATTCTACTAAAAGAAGAACGGACATTGTTTAACAAAACTGTTAATCAGATATTTCCTCCCAAATTTAAATATCAGGTATTCTATAGAAAACGAACCCATGTTTTAATTTTAGAGTATAAAAAACAAAGATAGTATTTCCCCATGCCTGCAACTGCAATTCATGTAGTAAGTACTCACAAAACAACCCTTCTGGAATGTCACGTGAACATCTCAGATTTTTAGAAAACTTACGTTTTCCAGGTTTTCATACTTCATTTATAGTAAGGCAGATTTTGAGTCAAGGCTTAAAATAATATTGTTTGTATGCAAAAAAGATCAATTTATTAGGTGACTCAGATATTCAAGGAAATTATAGAAATTGCACTAATTATTCTTTTTTCTACTCTCCAACTCCAATCAAAATATAGACTATTCTCCAGTTGAATAATCTTCCCCAGTAAAAATAGGCCTGGAATTGGAAGGAAGCTGACCCCTCTTGGACCATAAACTGGCACCTGTTGATGCTGTTTCTATTGTTTCATTTGTTCCAACTAGAAAAATTACCACAATCAGTCTGGAATTCAAAGAAAGATAATTACATAATAAATTATTTGGGAGATAAAAATTAAACCCAAAATGAGATACCATTATACACCCCATTAGAATGACTAAAATTTAAAAATTTAACAATTCCAAATGTTGGCCAGGATAAGGAACATGAGGAACAAATTACGGATACCTCCTAATGGGATTGTGGGAATGGACAATACCACTCCTTTAGAAAAATAAGTTTCTGAAATTAATTTAAAGTTTACATACACTTACCCAATATCTCAGTGGTTCCATTTTTTGGTATTTACTCAAGTGATATACATCTGCACAACAATGTATACACAATTGTTCATAGAACATTTATTTATCATACCCCCCAAATTGAAAACAACTCAAATTTCAATCAGCAAATGAATTTATGAAGTAAATTGTGATATAGGAATGTTATTCAGTGATAAACATAAACATACCAACAACAACATGATTCTTGAAAAAAATACACTAAATGTAAGACTCCAGATATAAAAATGAACCTATCATATTTTATAGGAAATTCTACAGGAGGAAATATTTATGGTGATAAAAAGCAAATTATTAGTTGCCTGGGCCAGGGAAGATAGAAGAATTGATTTCAAAGGGGCCAGAAAAACTTTCTGAAGTGATAAATATATTCTATGTATTTTCTGTGATGGCAGTTACATGGTTGTATACATTTATGATGAATTATTAAAAAAATATTGAAAATATATACATTTTATTGTATGCTAATTTTATCTAAAAAGTGCATGAATTATCTGATTTTCAAAGAAATACCTGACATTTTTGTCTGAAATTTTTGTATCATCATTCAGCAATCATTTCTAACAAAGATGTAATAATAAAACAAGTATGTCAATTGAATTTGTGGAAATACTCATTTGCAATTTGAAAACAATAATAACAGCAGCAATATTCTTAGGCATCACTAATTTGGAAATTTGGGAACTTCTATGAAAATGATGCCTACAATTTGCAAATGATTCGGTCTTTAATATATGTTGAAACTTGACTTCAAGAAGCAAGGTGTCATTTGAACTCCAAGTTTGTTTGTTTGCTTTCCCTTACTTTGGTGTCATGGGTGTATATAACTAGTGATACAAAAAATAATGATAATGAAAATCAATCACTTAAAAACTTGAGCTCTCCCTCCATAGAGAAAATAAATTAAAACCTCATATTTAGAAATTCTTAACTGGGTAAATCTGAGTTTCTATTTTTATTGTTCACATTTTCCAGGATTTATATATAATTTAATATATTTAAAATTCACATAACTCTTAATTCCTAGGTCTAAGACTTGCCATTGCCTCCCAGAAGTTATGTAACTAGAGCTTCATGCTTAGTAGGGAACAAATTTAGAAAATACACATTACGGATATATTTAATAGCTTCCCATTTCCAAATTTATTAGTTTAAGATTCCAAAATTAATTTTTAACGTTTAATCAATTAAACCCATCTCCTTAATAACTTCGTCACTTGTGTTTGCCACCAGTCCAAGCATCAAACACACAAGCACACTGTTGGTCCAATCTAACTGTCCTCATTCTTATGCATTTTTGGACCTAACCAAAATTTTTTTCACTCTAACTGCTTCTAATTTTTTCATTTTTCACTCTAACCTCTTCAAAGCTCACGGGTTAGAGAAATCTGGAAGAATAGTGTGGCTTGATAGGAAACTATTCTGATGAGATATCACAAATATCCAGTTTGCATTTTTATTATTTTCCTGTAGCTTATTACCAGAAATATTTGCAAGAATGTAGAAAAATTGGTTCAGAAAAATCATTTGTTCTTGCTGCTGCTTCACTAATTGCTATAATGGATAGTGACATCATAATCGGTAGCTTGGGGGAGGTTTTATAATATCCCAACTAGGGGGGAGGGAGGGAATGGGCATTTATTGAAACCTTAAAATCTGTACCCCCATAATATGCCAAAATAAAAAAAAAATATATCCCAATTGGATATTACCACTTCTGTAGAGTTAAAAAACAAAAAACAGGAAAGAATGCAGATTACTAATTTACCACATAGCTGCATGCAGCCCTCCACCCCCCTACACACACACATTGATGTGGAATAGAGAGGAAAACTGAAGAGTAGAAACTCAAAATTTTCTCAAAATTGTTGTTTCTCATTTGGCAAAATTTTCGTTTAAAGATGAAGTAGCATTAGTACTATACAAATAAGGTTTGTAGTATATTGTATTCTTAAGTATACCTGATGATATTTAAGTATTTCTTAATTGATTAATAATGTACTACATCTTTACAAACCACTCTAAGACTTGAATACAGACTATTTCAAAAAGAGACATCTTTGTGGGAAAAGATGCACATTTTTTTTCAGTTTAGATACTTTCTTAACTGATTGACACTTTGGAAATTTGAAGAAATTACTTAAGCCAATGGCTAAAAACAGCCCTTCCTCTTTAGTATAGAATATTTTAGAGAGCTCTAAATGCTATCTGGATCATTATCTTAAAAGAACACGAATTTAACCAGAAACTTATGTATCCATGATTGTTATCCATGGTATTGCTATCATGAGTAAGGGGAAACTTTTCTGGTTCAACAGCATGGATTTAGTAATTCCTACATCCATTTAAGGCATTACTTGGGTGTAAGCTTACTAAATATAAAATATTTATTTATCACTATTATCTATATATGTCTTCAGCCCTCACTCTTTGACTATGATGATGACAAGGGTAACCTTATAGACTGAAAAGTGGCAGACACTGTTAACTGTCTTGTTCATTGCTTTATTTCCATTTCCCAGTGTGTGGCCTGGCTACAGTAACTAATCAACATTTTGTGGATGGAAAAATGGATTGGTACATAAGCTTTATGAATCTATACATCTAAAACCTTAACTCATGATTCTTCCATGAAGAGCTTTATTTTAAATGTTGCATATTTTATGATTATTATTTTACATTCCAGAAAGATATTTTAGTTCAGTAAACTTTATGTCAACACAATTAATCCTTGTATATGACAAAGGGGATTTTCCTCCATAAACAAACTGGATGCAGGGAAAATAAAAAACAGAAAAAGAAATGTTTAAAACAAATATGCATTGTTCAAAGAATTCTAATAAGATGGCTATAGTAAATCCAGGATCTGCCTAAAAACTCCAAGTATGTCTCGCCCATTTGCTGCTTCTTACCTAGTCTTTCTCTAGGGAACCAGTTTCCTATATTTTGTGTTAATTATTCTTTTGAATCTCATTATGGCTATGTCACTTAGAGTGTGTCCTTAAATAATACATTGTTACACTTTGCATGTTTTATTCTTTATCAGAATGGAATCATATTGGATTTTTGATAAGATTTATCCATATTAATGCAATGCATGTTACTATAGTTCATTCATTATCACTGGTACATAAAATCCCCTTGTATAACTTTAATAGTTTTTATACATTCTACTTTGACAAATCTTTGCTTTGTTCTCAAGATTTTTTCTATTATAAATTATATCATAACTTTGCCGGTGAGTACGGGGCTAAAACACTGGTGCAGGCATTTATTAAATATACATTCTGAAGAGTGACATTGCTGGATCACTTGATAACTGTATCTGCGTAACTATTTTCTGAAGTGGTATAATTAATTTTTATGACCCCAGTGAATGATCATATTTCTGCTTTACATCATGGTCAATTCCAGCATATAAGGCTTCTACATTTTTTAAAATGCTATGTGTAAAATGGAATCTCCTTGGGGTTTTAATATATATCCTCAATAATCTGTTTGTCTTTTAATTCCTACCAGAATTTATTAATTTTTCTGGATACTAAACATTTTGGGGTCTTATATTATACAAATATCCCAGTTAATATTTTCCTTGCCATATTTCTTTTGTTCTTTTGATGAGCAGAAATTCTTAATCTTAATGTAATGAAATCTATTGATCTTTCATTTCGAACAGATATTTAATTTTATATTTTATAATTTTATGATTATACTTTCCTCATTTAAGCCTTAAAACGATATGGAATTGATTTTTGCATGTGACGTGAAGTAGAAATTCAGTTTTATTTCTTTTTATGTGAATAACCAAATGTCTCACAGCCACTATATGGTCCTTTATTACCATACTAACATTCAGTCTTAACTGGCATATACCAGCTCTTCATATTTTCATGTATTGCCTCTAGATTCTTTCTCCCATTACATTAATAAATTATCTCTGTAAGTTTATAACAACATTACTGCAATAATATAAAAGAAAATTTTAAAGAAGGAAAGTTTCTGACTAATGTAGCAAAACTTTAATTGCACATAGAAAAAAATCTAAAAGAAATTTAGTACTTCTATAATGAAGTTATTTTTTATTTGTAATACATGCACACATATATATGCACACACATAAATATATGCCTGTCAATGTGAGCATTTTATATCTTTGCTATGCAATTTGCTTTTTTCATTTGAAAAAAGAATGCTTATATACTGTTGGTAGGAATGTAAACTAATACAACCTCTATGGAAAACAGTATGGAGATTCCTCAAAGAACTAAAAGTAGATCTACCATTCAATCTAGCAATTCCACTACTAGATATCTATCCAAAGGAAAAGAAGTCATTTTACAAAAAATACCCACACCTGAATGTTTATCACAGCACAGTGCACAACTGCAAACATATGGCATCCCAACCTAAGTGCCTATCCGTGGTGTATAAATATATATACATATACACTCGCATACCATGGAGCACTACTCAGTCATAAAAAGGAATGAAATGTCTTTTGTAGTAACTTGGATGGACCTGGACACTATTATCCTAAGTGAAATATCTCAGGAATAGAAAAATAAACATCACATGTTCTCACTTATTAAATGGGAGCTAAATGTTATATATTTGGTCAAAAAGCAGTGTAGTAATAAACATTGAAATGTAAAAAGGGGGGAAATTGGGAAGGGGCTAAGAGACAAAAATCTACCTAGTGGGTACAATATATACTATTTTGGTGATGGGTACACTGAAAATCTTGACTTCAGCATTATACAATTCATCCATGTAACAAAAAACACTTGTACCCCTTAAATCTATCGAAATTAAACAAAAAGTGGAAATATACCTTGAAAAACCTTCCATTTTAAGACATCTAAGTTTTGAATTTTTCTGAACAGCTGTACAGCTTTTCATAGTATATACTTTTTATCATTTATTCAATAATTCACTTGTTCATGGACTTTTCTTTTTACTATTTTTGCTTAAAGATCTCTTATAACTATGACACAATGAGCACCTTCGTGCATACCTCTTTGTGCATAAATTAATTTTTATAGAGGACAGATTCCTAGAAACAGAATTGCCAAATCAAAAGACATATACATTTTTTAAAGTTCTGATAGAGAATTTTAAGTTGATTTCTAAAAGTCTTTTACAGATTCATACAGTCACCCACAAATTATATTAAATAATCTGACTAACCTTCATTTTTGTCAGATTGGATACAATGGATTTTTGGGGGGGTGTCAATTTTTTTGGGGGGTGTATATTTATTTCTGGTATTCTATATATGTTGTAGATAGTCATCAGTTTTTTATTACAAGTTGAGCATCCCTAATTCAAAAATTTGAAATTGGAAATGCTTCAAAATCTGAAACTGTACAAAATTATTTAAAATAATGCATAAAATTATCTTCAGTCTATGTATATAAGGTATATATGAAACATAAATAAATGCTGTGTTTAGACTTAGGTTCCATCCCCAGAATATCTCATTATGTACTATATGCAAATATTCCAAAATCTGAACAAATCTAAAATCCAAAGCACTCTTGGTTCCAGGCATTTTGGATAAGGGATATTCAAACCTGTATACGGTTTGAATATAGGTTCCTGTAAACTGCCACTTTGTCTAATCTTTATTTATATTTATGTGGTCATTCCACTGCTTATATTAGGTATGTGTATCAGTAAGACAATACCACTGTGGTCAATAGGAGATGACAGATGGCAAATAAATAATGACAATGTAATGGGTTCAAGCAAAAAGAAACAGGGCGTTTTAGTTTTTCTAAGGAGTCTCAAAAGTCCTCCCTAGGGAACTGAATATTACTTCTTATTACTTGATATTTTAATATAAAAAAAAATTGAAAATAGAGAAGTGTTCCAGGAAAGGAAACAATATATTCAAAGTCTCTAGATAAGATAGAATTTATGATTTTGGATAATCAGATAACTTTAGAATGGCCCCTAGAGAGAGTGCAAAGGAGGAGTGGTGAGAAATTGGACAGTTCATCAGTGGAGATAACCATGTGGTGAATGTAATCAGAGATATGTGAAGCCATCAGTGTGTATAAGCAGGTGCTTTGATTATCAGGTGTGATTTTGTTAAAGATCACTCTGGCAGCTGAGTGAAGAGTAGATTGATGGGAAGCAAAATTGAATAAAGAGATCAATTGCGCAGTTACTTTAATAGCATAGTAATAGTAGGGATGGGGAGAAGCAGATATCTTATAGAGATAGAGATATAATTAATGTTAATTGATATAGGATGTGTGACAGAGCTGGGAATTCATTGAACTCCTATTTTATTGATAGGGAAAATTCACATAATTTTTTGAACTAAGAAACAATGATAGAGAGGTGTAGGTTTGAAAGAAAAGAAGGTTTTGAAGATAACAGTAGTGTCAATTGTTGCCAAGCAATCCAGGGAAATTAAAGGTAGAAAAGAGTCCATTAGATTCATCCAAAAAGACAATTCTAGTGAAAATGATGAGAGCAATTGGAATGAAGTCTTTTCAGTTCCAGGGATTCTGCCTTTCTTGGGTTTTATCATCAAAGGACTCAAGGTTTCTGTAACTGTTAGTATAGATCTGACTACCAGAAATGTCAGATTCTTTCCTTCTGGAAGAGTTAGCTATAGCAATGACTTGTTTTTAGTTCCTCCTGATTTTCAGAATTGTTGTTTTATTCAAAAATTTGTGATTTGTTTGTAAATAGTCAAAAATAGTTTTATAGGTGGAAAAATGTGTGTTCCTTTCCATAAGGAGAGACATCTGCCTCTACCAGTTGGTTACCAAAGCCAAACATCCAACTTACCTCACACTATTCAAGATAAAGGGACTTTAAACCTCCATACCATTTTCCTAGGCTTTAGTTATCAGGGGACACTTTTAATGATGGGCGCCATAGAGCATGGAGCTCAAATCACATAACTTCTGGGACGGTGGGAAGCAACGACCAGTCTTGGGCCTAGGATTTATTAAGTAACATATAAATTTTAGAAATATTAAATGATATATAACACCTGTAAGAAATATGAACAACAAAATCAGAAACCCAGATCCACCTATTCAAAAATTTCAAAATAAGAGGTTTCAATTTTACCTTTCTAAGGAAACAGTTCAAGGTGTGAAGTTGATTGATTGTAATGTATACACTGTAGACTATATGTTCATACAAGCTTCCAAATTTCCCAAATTAGAGGTTCCTTAGAATCCTCCCTCAAAAATTTACAAACAGATCCTTCTTAAAGTTGAATTGACATGCTTGGTTTTTCATCACTTTATTTCTGTGTCAAAGGTTATGAGTGACAAATAGTACAAAATATGTAGGCAAACATGCCAGTTATTTCTCTGCAACTCGTACAATTACATAAATTACAATAATGTCACAGAGAAGGCCTGCGTTTTAGTAAAATTAATTGGATAAATTCACTAGCTTCAACAATCAGCTAAATTGCTGTTTCTTAAACCTAAGACCTGCTCCCTATATAAGAAGCTCAGCAACTCCAGAATTCCTAAGATTTTAATTCTCCCAATGGGTTCCTCAAATATCTCCAAACATTTAGGAAGGAACAAAAGAAGCTGTCACACATAGTCCAATATACATCAAATCATGGGAGCTAACTGCCTCCTTGACTCATAAACCAATGCAAAAAGTTTTGCTACTTTGTTGGCATTCTTTGATGTCAGAAAACTATCTTAATGTGTCCAAGCACTAGTAGCATCCTCCCTGGGGAAAGATGGGCTCAGTAATATTATAGGAAATATTCATATATGCACAATTATCTTGGCCTCACATCATGTATTGGATTAATGGTGCAGAAACTTATCTTCCGTTTCTTCTTGTTCTATAAAGTCTTGCCTTGCCTGTTTTTTCTTTCATTTTTGGAGCTCTGTCATTAAAAGAGATACCATTACACATTGTAGTGAAGCATTCAAAATGACAGATAGTGGCAGGTGACTTCCCTCCCCCCAAAATTACTGTGTGCTTCTCTATTTGCTTTTACTCAACTTTCTAGTAAAACTGATGTATCTACCACTCCCTCTTCTTGGCTTCCATGAAACCACTCTCTCCTGATGTTTTTCATTCTCTCAGATTACTTCTCTATTTCTTTTGTTACTTAGTTCATCTCTTATTTTTTTGTTATATATACATATATATTTTTTTTCAGTGTTTAGATGATCCTGTGTATCCACATGAATTGAAATACCAACCATCAACTTGCTAAGGACTCCTGCAATTTTATCTCTTCCAGAAACTACTTATCTGAACTCTAGACTCACATCTAACCACTTCCTCCGTGCCTCCAACTGATTATGTCATAGATACCTCACATTATTATTGTCCAACTAGAACTTTTGATTTTCTTTCCTAAACCCATATCTCAATTCCTACTATCCCTGCAATTAAATCCACCATCCACCAAATATCTCAAACTAGAAATGCAGGAAGTATCCTTTATTTTTTCCTTTCCGTTACTTTGCATATAACAACTGTACTGTAAAATCCATTCTTTTTAATCTTCACTACGTATATTCGATGTTCTTTCTTTAGTTGTTTCCACTGCCTGCTAGTTCATAGAGAATTTCTCATTTTGTGCCTAGATTGGCCCAATGGGCTTCTCCTCATTCACTTTCCTGTTTTTGTTTGGAATCCCTTTCAAAACCATCCTCTACACAGCAATGGAAGTATAGCCCTCCATTTCAGAATTGCTTCTGTGAGAATGAGCCACCAGGGAAGCGAAATTACTTATTTCTATCCTTAAAATTGCTTGTATCCCTTGCACTCCATTGATCAAATAATAGCAAACAAACGGTAAACAACCTTCAGAATCTGCACCTTCATTTTCATCAATTAGTCGTGGGAAAACACTTGAATAATAGATAGATAGATACCCAGCATGTTGGTTCATATATTCGTCCATCCATTCATTCCTTTGTTCTGCAAGTATTTTTAATCTCTGAATGTGCCAGGCATGCATCTGGCTGCTGGGACTGGAGTAGCACTCAAGACAGACGATGTCTGAATCATGATTTTACACCTATGCTGGCAGAGCCAGCGTGAGATATGTAGTTATACTTTGGCTACCAGAAAAAAAAAATAGTAAAGGATAAAACCTTGTCTAATATGACTAGGTTATAGAACAAAATCATTTTTTTAAAAATCAGATAATTGAAACTCAAAGCAACTTACAGGCTAGACTTCCAACTATTGTTAGTTACAAAGCTTGACTACTGCTTTACCTCTGAGCACAGATGAGTAGTTGAGAGAATAAGTAAAGGATTGTATCTTATGTAATCTGTATATAAAGCTTATGTAAATTTTCCATTTGGTGTAAAAAATATGTATTTTCTGTCCATCTTAAACTCAAGTATAATTGTAGTAAGGAATAGAGAAACTGTGTATATGCAAATTAGTTATTTAATTAATACTTTGTGCTTGGCATGATAAAAAGGAAAAGAATTTTAATTATGGTAGCCAAACAGGGTATTAAGGATTGATATCATTTGTACTTTCAAAGGAAGTGTATTGTAATTTATTTTTAATTAATATGACATTGTTAATAAGTGTTATCCCCAAAGAATAAAGTACATCATTTCTCTTTCAAAGTTAATTACAAAATTCTAATATTTCTAAAGTTCCAGTTTTCCACTGGGTTCTAAGAGCCAGACATCGTCTTAATAATTTCTTACCTATAGAGTTACGAATGGCATTTTCTTAAACTATCTTTTCTTTAATATTTATTTTAGTTAGTTTTTTTAAGATTTAAATTCAATATTAAATCACATCCTGGATTAACTATAGTTTCAATGTAGAACAAAGCAGGTAGTGAGCAATATCAATTCTGAGATGAAAATGTACACAGGCATTTATAACACAAACATGTACAACACACTTTAACTCACAAGTAGTTTATGTTCAAGAGTCAAGTGTTCATTGTGTAAAATGGATACTTTTAATTTCAACCCAGACAAATCTGCTTCTAGGGAATAAGATTTTTCTCATTCCTTTTTATTAGCAATGAATAGTTTATTATTCAATGTAAAATACCTCAGATATGTTTGATTTGTGAATGAACTGATGCATTTAATCTAGCAAGAAACCCAGAAAACATAATTGAAACTTTAGATGAATGGCTTATTGTTTTAAGTTTCTTTGCCTTTTGCAACTCATTGCAGATTGAATATTTGAATTATTGTGATACACTGATACATAAATTTTCTACTAAATTCTGGCATGATCTACATTATTTGGATGGTTTTGTAGACCTGATATTTTTTTTTCTTTTGCCTTACAAAATTTGTACACAGCTGATGGTTCCATCAAACAGGAAAAAAAAATTCACAAATGAGGGGGAAAAAAGAAAGTAGAAACATGCTTGCTATGTCTGTGTAATTGAATTTCAGTGAAATTTATATGAAGTATTTAATAAACGGTCAAAATACTTTTTTTAAAACACATAACCCTTTAAATACATACATCTAATGTGTGGGTTAAAATTAACCTTGTTATTCAGTAATGAGGATTTTTTCTGTAATCTTTAGGGTCTGCTGGCATTTATTAGGAATTCTACAAAAAAATTATAATATACAGTCATCTCACCAGACCAATTATAACCTAAATATAGAAAACATCATAATCTTTAGGTGCAAAGTCATTTTTTGGTTACTTTGCTTTTTAAAAAGGATCACACTTCAACTATTTTTTTCTTTAGGTAATGTGAAAAAAATCTTGTGTATGTTCTTTTGTTAATAAATAGTACTCATAGAATTATGTATGAAGGATAAAGAGCCTATACCAGCAAAATGGGCTTAAAGCCTTTTGATATTCTACTGAGTATAACTTACACTTTCATTTTCTTAATGGCATTAAGAAACATGAAAAATTTGGAAAATAAAGTTGAAGAAACCAGTTACATATTTTTAATTTGAGAAGAAAAATATAGTTCAAACCATTGAACAATTAAAGGAGTAAAAAAAGCATTAAGTAAAATTTTTAACATTTTTAAAAAACACAACACATATCTTAATCCTTTCTTATATTTATTTATAGTTGATTTTATATTCCTGTACTACTGGAATTTGCTTAAATTCCCTCTTTACTTTTGACTCTTAGCACTTTCCTTTAGTAATAAAATGCAAACTACATATGTAATTATATATATTTTTAGCATGTCAATGGACCAAACTGTAAAATAATGTAATGAAGTTTATTCTGATGCAAATATGTGCAAACATGGCCCAGAGAGCCACTGTCCAAGAAGCTTTAAGCAAGTGGTCTTGCCGTGGCTGGGTTATAGTTTGGTTTTATATATTTCAGGGAGACAGGAATTACACATAAAGTCATAAATCAATACATGGAAGAAGGGTACATTGATTTGGCCCGAAAAGGTGGGACATCTTAAAGCAGGAGATTACAGGTTATAGGCGGGTTTAAAGATTCTTTGATTTGTAACTGGTTAAAGAAATGAAGCTTTGTCTAAAGGCTTGAAATGTGCCAAGCTAACTAAGTCTGTTAATCAAAGAGAAGCCACCAGACATGTACAGAAGACTCATGTGATCTGTTAAATAACTGATGACCTGCAGGTGTGATTTAACATTCATCATACATGGCCTTAGGCTTCTTAATGAATCTGTATCTTATTGTTACAAAGAATAATTCCAAATGGGACAGGACATAGCTAAGTGTGTCTGACCTGCCTTCTCCTTATGGCTGGCAACTCAGCTTTAAGGGTTTTCTTTTGTTGGGGGGCGGTCTCCTTGGCTAAGAGTGGGTCCATTCAGTTGGCCAGTTGTTATGTCCAAGAATTCTGTATCTCAGAACAGAATGTCAGAGTAACAGGCTCACACCAACCTAAGCAACAAATGGAGGTTTATTTAAGCTAGCTCGAGCTAGGGTGCAGGTCCCAGAGCACTAGCTCAGTGGTCTCTTTAGACAAGGACCCTTGGCAAGGTTTTAGCACAGGTTTTATACTTTTAGTTGTTGTGCAACTCAGGTTACTGGTTGCAAGTGGTATCCGGAGCCCACCCACCACCCACACATCCCACTCAAGCTGTTCATGCATTGATCATGCTGGCCGTGTATTGATTATTGATTGGTTGGCTAGGTCCCAGGGACTTTGCACTACCTTATCAGGTAGTGCCTTACCGGTTTCCTCCCTGGGGCTTTGTTTGTTCTCTCTCTCTCTCTTTTTTTTCTTTTACTTTGTAGAAGCCTGTCATGGCTTCAGTCAGGCTAAGTGGCAAGCAAGCAAGCGAATTACAAAAGCTAAGGTACAGAAGCCAAGATAGCGGTTAGTTTGTATCCCACGCAGTAGGCTTAATATTTTATTTCAGTTCATACATAGAAGATAGAGTGAAACTAACTGTAATAACACAGAATTTAGCTCAATATATTCAAAATATATTTGAATATAAATTCAATATAAAGTTTTATTAATGAGATATATTATAATCCTAGTTTCATGTCTTCTAACCCATGGTCTGTTTTATATTTATAGCACACTCAGTTTCAATGAGCCACATTTCAAGTGCTCAAGAGCCACATTTGGCTAGTAGCTGCCATAATAGACAATGCAGTGTTAAGTTGTAATAGAAGACCACTACAAGAACATCTACATACAAGATACTATGTATTTCTCTTTAGGTTCATATTTTGCATGAAACTCTCCCTCAAATAACTGACTAAAATTTTTACACTGTACAGAATTTGTTGCATTTCTCAAACCCAACTTTCCATTCACATATCTTTTTCTTTAACACATGTTTTTGAAAAGGGGTCTTTAAAATAAAATTTGTTCATTTAGAAATATTTATTTAATTCTTTTCATGTTACATGTGCTGTAGAATTTGCTATATTTTTGAGTTTAGGATTTAGTGCATTTGAGTGCGTGTCTGCATATAAAAATAAGCATTTATGGTTATAAAATATAAATTGTATGATAATGATGATTTTTATGAGCTGTAGGAATATGAATTGAGGAAGGCATTAGAAAAAGCTACAAATGAGGTGACATTTCAGATGGACTTTGAAGAAATGATTCAGCATATCTAGGAAAAATAGGGAAAAGTTCATTTTAGGTAGCACAGAATAATAATTTCAGCAATACCAGTTGTTCACTTACCAGAGACTCTTCTACAGGATTTTATTTCAGTCCTCAGAAAAACTCTCTGACCTGAAGTAGGATTGTTATCTGTATGTTGTAAATGAAGGAACTGAGAGTAAAGCCCACAGGGCACACAGCTGGTAGACTGAGCCAGGCAGAGAATTAGCCAGAATTACTCCAGAGACCACAGTCCTAGCTCTACTTTGGGTCTGTCGGGATGGCTCTCCTGAATGAAAAATGGCTTGTGCAGACATGGTGACATGCTGCATTTATTATCATCACATCCTTCGAAGTGAATCTGAAGCCAGCTGCTGCTTCCTTTTGCAGTCATTGGAGTTGAGTGCCAATGAAGAAATTCGAAGACCAGCAGAACGAAAGTCACACTTGTTGCCTGGAAGAGAAATATACGTTTGTTTGTAAGCAGCCTGCAGGTAATAAAGCCATTAAAGTGAAAGCAGCCCATTGGCAGGATGGGTATCAGTCGAAAAGAGAAGAGGGTATCACCTCCAAGAGGTAAGAAAATGGAGAAGACTCCCTGGGGAAGTTAAAATCATGATAATCATAAACAGAACTGATGTCAGAAATGTAGAAGGAGAAAAGAAATGTTAGGGACCGGCTTCCTGCACCCCGCCAGGCAGACGAACAAAGACACCAAGGATGCAATCACTCAAGAGGAGCTTTATTTTCTGGCTAGCCAGGGTCCAGGCCCTAGAGTGCCAGCGCAGTGGCCGCTCTTACAGGCAAGGACCCTGACCAAAGCTGGGGCTCCCCGTTTATCCCCCCTCCCTCTTGAACACCCGCGCTGCACAAGCTGATTGTGCGTGTTAGTCTTTAAAATGATAGGTGGACTGGTAGCCCGCCGGCGGCAAAGGGGGCTTTCTCCCTTATCTGGCACTGTACCTATGCGTCTAGCTGCAAGCAAGCGATTCTCAGAAGCAGAAATATGCGTTTAGCCGATAGCTCTACCTTTGGGCCCCAAGCTAGCAGTTTTCAGAAGCCCATTACTCCTCCCCTGGGCCAATTTTCTGTTATCCGGGCTCGCACAAGTGAGCCAGCAGCTTTGGGCTGCAACCAGGCCCTTACAGAAAGTGAATAGAATCACAGAAGTTAGGAATTTTGGAAGTGCTATGGTTATCAAAACTGCAAAGGGGTTTTCGGCCTAGCCCACTCACTGCACAAAGATCTAATTATTAAGACAGTAAGGATTGCCAAGGAAGAAAGGAATTTTTTTAATATGAAAGACATCTTTTCAGGAGAACAGGAGAAGCTGCCTCAGATCTGTCTTTCCAACTAACAGAGAACTAGGGCTTTCTATGGAAATGTGACCTGCCTTGGGGCAGGTTGAGGGGGATTGGTGAGCCCCAGCTTCAGGAAATCTGCTCAGGGCCTTTCAGAATCTCAGCTCCTTTGTCTTGCAGAAAATCCACCTTTCCTGGGAAACAACTCAAAAGGTCAAGTAGTTAGTTAAGGGAGAAGATTATAGAAAGCTTATTGGGGTCATTGAAATTTGTTCATGAAGCTAGTTACACTATTATGGAAATGTTATTTATTTGTGTGTGTGAAGTGCCGGGTGAGATCACCTTCTGAGAATGATAAGAGAGGTGGCAGAGGTAGAGATATGACAATAATATAGAAGTTTAGTGTGGTGATTATAGGAAAACATGTTAACTAAGGAAGCGTCAAGAATTTCAAGTCAATGCTAAGGTACAGTCTAGGGTTGTCTGACTTTTCCGGTTTCTCTTGCCAGGTACCTATGTCGTTGGAACAATGAGGCAAGGAATGTGATAAACAGTATCAACTATTAATATTAATTGCAGAATCTATCTTTTACAGGAAAAAATTGAAGTTAACAGAGGATTGATAGAAAATGGAGTATTAGTCTTGAGGAGAAAAAACGCCTGTTAGACGCACTTGATGAGCAAAAGCACCACTTTGACCTTCCTTTGCAAATAATATTCACAAAAAAATATCTGGGTAGACTAAAAAATAGGAAATGAAAAGACTTCAGTTCCCAGTATGGAAAGACTTCACATTAAAAAATAACACAAATGAAAGATTTTACAAGTTCAAACAGAAAATGATCTGGAAAGAACTTTTTCCAACGCTATTATGAAGATATTTTCTTTCAAATTATCTGTCTGTGGTTAGTGGAAAATGATTTTGACTTTGGGCATACAAGAACTCCTTGGTGGACATGAATTTCAAAGTTTTTTCTTGTTCAAAGAAGTTGCCTGGTTCCATTAGCAAAACCTAACAAGTTCAAAAAAGATCGATGATTTTTATCCTTCACTATTACTAATTCCATTTGCTTAGTAAAATATGATGTAAAATTAATGTTCAAAACTTTTCTCCAGTATGATATGGTTTCCTAAGTTTAAATGGACTGTGGCTCTTATCTTTACAGTCCTGACATTAATTGCAATAGCAATTTTGTATAAATGCACACAAAGTAGGAGTTTCTCAAATATGTTCAGTAGTTTCATTCCTACCATATAAAATAAAGTGCCCATTTTACATAGGGCAAATTTACATTAAAAAGTAATTGAAGGGCCACTCACATATGAATATATTTCTCTCTCAAAAAGTTTTCAAGAGATGAAATGTCATTTGGAAGATTGAAATGGAAATGCTTAACCCTTGTGAACACATTTTATAATCTAACATTCTTTTTTTTTTAAGCTTTCAGACAATAATACATCATTCAAACATCTATTTCCACAGACATGCAGGAAATCTAATTACATTAGATCATAATTGAATGAGAATGTAGATACAGAGAGTGAGAACGTTTTTGTGGCCCTCTTTGTGCTCTAGAATACTTTTGAACCTAGGAGTCATTCCTTAAAAGGGCAAAAATTGAGAAAAAGTTCAGGTACATATGCATGCTGTAAATTTTTGATGCAGCAGATTCGATAAACTGTCCTCATTTTGGTAGTGTTTGCATTGCTATTTTCTATTTTGAGTTATTTGTTATCTGGATATTACTGAAGGGGAGGGGGTCATGGAAAATAAGGATATATGTGGGAAAATTAGGACATAGATAAATTATACACATGGGACATAAAGTCATCTACATGAAATGTTGAATGCGTGTTCCCCTTAATTATAGAAAATGGGTTGTTCCTAAGTGTATGTCTTCAGTTAGATTTTCCAAGAAGACCTAGGGGTTTATTTAGTAGGTGATCGATCCCAGGAAGGTAAAGGCATAAATAAAGGGAGGCTTAGCAAGGCGGTTACCACGCTGAGCCACTGAAACTCAACAACACTGGCAAATCTGGGAAACAGGAGAGGCTGTGCCTTGGAGTGATCCTTCATGAGTGACGAGGAAACTGGGTTTTGTATCCACCAGGTCCCCATCTTTCTTTCATTGAGGGCCATTTCTAGAATTAAATCTCTCTTATTTATAGTTCACTTCGTGTGTAGGCCCAGGATGATCCCTCAGCCAGGAAAAAAAAAGTCTTCTGCTGGTGGCAGGTGTTTTCGATGGAGCATGCGCATTAAAAATAAATGCTGAAGGGCGGGGCGGGACACCTACAGCGTGGCCTGCAGCCCACCCTCCTACTGCCTGGGTCTATCCATCTCCCACGTGAAGTTCAAGGAGATGCTACCAGAAAACATCCACGTGAGAGAAACTCAACTATCACAAATCATATAAGAGCAGAGTGCGACCCTATATTTTGATTTTGGTGTTGGTTGCCTATGTATTATATTTTGTGATTTAACTTATTGTTATGACTAAAATTCTTTTTATTCTTATTACCTGAGCATATATACTAAAGAAATATGTTCTATCTCGCTGGTGTGTGGAGCTGAGAG
Source organism: Microcebus murinus (assembly GCF_040939455.1). NCBI lineage: Eukaryota > Metazoa > Chordata > Mammalia > Primates > Cheirogaleidae > Microcebus > Microcebus murinus. The sequence goes on along the minus strand of NC_134122.1, from coordinate 46,235,757 downwards.
TTGGGAGTGGCTTATTTATAAAATTATAGATCTCTAGAACCAATTACTCTTTATGGAAACCTGCTTACCCAGTCACTTTCCTTTCCTTTACCCAAAAGAGGAATTAGTAAGACCTGTTAGGTTTCTTTGGACTTATATACTGTAGACTGTGAAAAGGAACAATTGTTTGTTAGGTTTAATTATTTTAAATTAATGTGACTAGCTTTTGTTTGATAGAACATAGAAGTTGATAGTTGGAAAGTATAAATATTTTTTGAGCTTCAGTATAGTTGGAGTTGTATTACCCATAGGAAAATAAACCCCCAGATAAAGTGTAATATTCAGTCTTTTTAATTATTAATAGATTATCTCATGGCAGTGGATAAATAATGTCCTTAGCTCCTTGAATCACAGATTTTCGGAAGTCTTTCCAGACTGAAGGCTAGTATATTTTTTGCAAAGTTTTAGAGTGGTGAATTTTCATTATAAGATGTTAATGGTTAATTATAACTAAAAATATGAAGGTTTCTACATATCTAAAACTCCTGAATACCTAACATATATACATTTGTGTGTGTGTGTGTGTGTCTATTCTGTGCATTATGGGGCTTCCTACAAAATAAAAGTACAACTTTCTCATTTAAAGTCATTTGTATCATATACCCAAAGTGACCTACAGAGTCAACGCAATCCCTATCAAAATATCATCATCCTTTTTCACAGATATAGAAAAAATAATTTTACACTTCGTATGGAACCAGAAGAGCCCGTATAGCAAAATCAATCCTAGGCAATAAAAACAAAATAGAAGGTATCAATTTACCAGCCTTCAAACTATACTACAAGGTTATAGTAATTAAAACAGCTTTTTTACTGGCACAAGAATAGGAACATTGACCAGTGAAACAGAACAGAGAACCCAGATATAAAACCATCCTCATATAGCCAACTAATCTTCGACAAAGCAGACAAAAACATACACTGGGGAAAAGAATCCTTATTCAATAAATGGTGCTGGGAAAACCATAGCCACATGTAGAAGACTGAAACAAGACCCACACCTTTCACCTCTCACAAAAATCAACTCACACTGGGTAACAGACTTGAACCTTAGGTGTGAAACTATTAGAATTCTAGAGGAAAATGTTGGAAATACTATTCTAGACATTGGCTGAGGCAAAGAATTTATGAAGAAGACCCCAAAGGCAATCACAACAGCAACAAAAATAAACAAATGGGACCTAATGAAATTAAAAAGCTTCTGCACAGCCAAAGAAACTGTCAAGAGAGCAAACAGACAACTCCACAGAATGGGAGAAAATTTTTGCAAGCTACACATCTGATAAAGGGCTGATAACTAGAATCTATTTAGAACTCAGGAAAATCAGCAAGAAAAAAATCAAACAACCCTATAAAAATGTGGGCAAAGGACATGAACAGAAACTTCTCAAAAGAAGACAGAATAATGGCCAACAAGCATATGAAAAAATGTTCAACATCTCTAATCATCAGGGAAATGCAAATCAAAACCACAATGAGATATCATTTAACTCCAGTGAGAATGGCCTTATCAAAAAGTCCCCAAACAACAAATGCTGGCGTGGATGCGGAGAGAGAGGAACACTCCTACACTGCTGGTGGGACTGCAAACTAGTTCAACCTCTATGGAAAGCAATATGGAGAAACCTCAAAGTGATACAAGTAGATCTACCATTTGATCCAGCAATTCCACTGCTGGGCATCTACCCAAAAGATCAAAAGTCACTTTATGAAAAAGACACCTGCACTCAAATGTTTATAGCAGCACAGTTCACAATTGCAAAGCTGTGGAAACAACCCGAGTGCCCATTAATTCATGAGTGGATTAATAAAATGTGGTATATGTATACCATGGAGTACTACTCAGCTTTAAGAAACGACGGTGATATAGCACCTTTTGTATATTCCTGGGTAAAGCTGGAACCCATTCTACTAAGTGAAGTATCTCAAGAATGGAAAAACCAGCACCACATGTACTCCCCAGCAAATTGGTATTAACGGATCAACACCTAAGTGTACATATAGGAGTAACATTTTATTGGGTGTTGGGAGGGTGGGAGGGGGGAGGAGGGGATGGGTGTATACAACCACAATGAGTAAGATGTGCAACGTTTGGGAGATGGACATGCTTGAAGCTCTTACTCAAGGGGGGATGAGGGCATGGGCAATATAAGTAACATTAACACTTGTACTCCCAAAATACGCTAAAATAAAAAAAAGGAACATAAAAGTGAGCTTTTTTGCTTGTGAGTTTTATGATGATTTGCTATCTCTTCTCTGATATTTCATTAATGATTAAAATATTATCTCATATTGTTGATGATAAAATCAGGGCTCATAGAGGTTTAGCATTTATATATGCATATTGATAGGAAGCAGCAATCCTGATGCTGAGTTGCAAAGTAGCTCATCTATGAAAGAACACTGAGTTGGTTGTATTAATAGAACAACGATAGTGTAATCATTGCAGAGTGGCACTTATTTTTCTCTGCTGATATGTGTTGGTTTTTACACAAAATTTTTAGAGATATATGAGATTTTGTTATTCCAAACATAATATTACATTGGTCTTGTGTGTGGTGCTTACACTATAAATGGTAGCAAGTCTTTGCGTGCCTGTAACAGAGCTTACTTACTCAAAGTTTCTCCCCCAATTTCATTACTCTGCTCTGATCTTCTTATTATACAATGCATCATTTCAAGTTGCTCTGTCTCCTAGGAATTGCACTTGTGTAATTTTCCCCATGTGGTTTTTCACCATAATTGTTTTCAAGCATTGGAATTGTCAGGCGTCGTTGCAGGTGTCAGGAGAAACACACAATGATAAATGTGTGAATTCTTCTCCCTGTCACCCTGTCAACAGCAGCAGGATTATTCCAGGTAAGAGTTATGGGCAGGTCAAATGCATTCATACAAATGGGAACATGTAGGTTAATCAAATAGATGCTATCAAGTAAATAGTTTTGACCATGAATAAGTAAAATAGGTTGCCTTTATAAAAATATTTAAGTACTGCCCTAGAGCATGTGAGATCTAATTTTTGTTGGTTAAGCTCATATTCACTGTAAAAAGTATTATATTGCCCTTGAATTTACAATTTATTAAATATCTTTTTCTTCCTTGAGGATAAGTCTTAAAATTTTGGCAGAAACATTGGTTTCAGAGCAATTTACATCAGGAAAAAAATAAAATAAACATTCTTAGGTTTTATTAGGGACTCTTTATTTAATTTGTGTTGGATAAAATCTACTTGAAAACCAGAAATTCTCAAAATGTTAATGTTAAGTAGCTTTCTTAAACAAAGGAATTAATCTCAAGGATTTATACATAACTGAGTCTTGTCAAAGAAAAGAATTCAAAGATCACTAAATCTTTTGCATATTGTTTTCTTTAAACTCACAGACTCGGTCACATAATAGCAGAAAAATTACAGTACCTTCAAGATGTAGTGCCTAGATATATAAAGCATTATATGGATAAGGATTAAATAAATGTTTATTCATGTTGCAATTTACCTACAAACTTGAATAATCCCCTTTTTGTTGTGGTTACAAAATATATGTTTAACAGCCATAGAGTTAACTTTTATATATTCTAATGATTATATTATGGACTCCAATGATCATCCACATTCTATTACTCAGTTATAGGCAAATTAGAATTAATACTATTCTGATTCTTCCATTGTCAGGGTCCGAACTTTGGAAACTGGTGAAGTATGTTGTACCACCTATTTTCTGTATGACGAGGTGCCTGTAAAGTATTTAGTATAAGGCTTTGTATAGAGGAGGTTTGTTTATACCTTGGCACCTGAGATGTAGACATCAGAGTAGATGTGCTTGATAACATTATATGCCCAGATTATTTCATAATTTCTGAGTGTTCCTTACCTCTGTCTAATGGTGAGTAGCTCCACTGGCCTATGGACCATGTAAAAGATAGAGCCCTCCTCAATAGATGCCACCATTGTTCATTTCATCTAAAACAATAACCAAGTCCAGGTCTCGGCAAGTTCCAAAAGTTGGATGACTGTCGTTGCTACAGGAGAAAAAAATAGTCACCAAAATAACTGCAAGTTCTAACTAATATGTGTGAGCAGTAACTGATACCCTGGGAATTAATCTGGAGTGTGCAGATTCAGGGTAGAGAAGAAATATAAGACTTGATAAGGGAATTTATGGAAATGGCACCACTGTCTCATGACATAGAACTTAACTTCCCAACAAGGCCATCTGGAGATTTGATTAGGGATTATATTATTAAGATAGTTCCTTAAAGCTTAGGAAGAACATAGTCTACAGTGAATGAGATGCAGGTTCTGGGAGTTCCATAGTAGAATACTAAGGAAGGAGTAGCAATGCACCGAGGTTAAGGCATGTTAGAATAGATATACTGTGTAGTATCAGAGAACTCTTAAGATAATTATTCTCCCTAGAGGCCCTGAAGATGCCCACTCCATGAAGCACTGAGGAATGTTTTAGTGTGGGGAGTATAGTCATTGCTGAGAATCCCAGAGAGAGGTATTCTCTGTAGGTCAGGGTTGATGATCTGAGATTTTCCGATGGAATTGGACTTCCAAGTGTCAATGAAACTGTTAGAATTCCAGATAAGCAGCAAATAACTGTAAAAAGCAGAATGGATATATTTATTGTACTAGGAAATAAGCCCAGACTATAAAGCAAGTGCTCCTGAAGCATAGGCTTGTTACACCCTTTTGGATTTGGGAGGTAGCATGCATGTAATGCTTTGGAACACTGCCTTGAGTTGGCTTTACCCAAAGAGCACTTCAGCAGGTGCATGCTATAGAAAATCAGCTCACCTGCTAGGATCATATGAACTGGCAGATTCCGTGGTGCCTAAGATATCTAGGATAAATAAGGCTGCTGTGCGGACTCCCTGGCAAGCCCCAGTAGATGGTCCACAGTGTGGACTTAGCATTCTGGGACTGTTCACCCTCAAAAACAACTACTAGCTTTGGTGGAAAGGGACTAGATAGCTTCAGGGTGTGGACTGGACACCAGAAAGACCAAGGCATGATTCGAGTGTTGGGAATTTCAGGTCCACCCTCAATGATTTAATCAACTATACCTGTGTGATTAAACTTTCATAAAAACCCAAAGGCCTGGGCTCCAATGACCTTCCAGATAGCTGAACACGTGGAGTTTCCCAGAGGATTGTGGTCTGGGGAGGAAGGGCAGGGAAGCCCTTCCCACAGACCTTGCCCTGTGCATCTCTTTCATCTGGTTATTCATCTGTATCCTTTGTAGTATCCTTTATGATAAATTGGTAAATAAAAGTAGAGTGTTTACCTAAGTTCTGGGAGCAACTCTAGCAAATTAGTCAAACCCAAGGAAGAAGGGGGAACTTTGATTTATAGCCAGTTGGCCAGAAGTTCTGGACTCTCGAATTTGTGATTGGTCCCTGAAGTGGGGGACAGTCTTGTGGAACTAAACTCTTAACCTGCAGGATCTGACTCTACCCCCTGGTAGACAGTGTCAGAATCAATTTGAATTATAGGACACCCAGCTAGTGTCTGCTGCAGAACTGATTGGTTGGTGTGTGGGGAAACAATGCCCACATTTCTGGTGTCAAGAGACAGTAGAAAAAAAGCACTATTAGGTTTTGTTTGTTTGTTTGTTTTTGTTTTTTAATATCGCTAACAGCCTACATTCTATTTCCTCTCTCTATAGGAGATGCCTGGGAGAGAAAGAGAGAGATCGCTTTGTCTAAAACCCTTGCAAAAATGCTAATGGAAGAAGGAGAGTCTTAATCTGTGGAATGCTTCTGCAGGTTGTATTTGGTCTACTATTAATGGGATATTAAAAGGAGATGATCCATATCAAAAGAGTTTCCTTTGTGTAAATGATGCCTTCATGCATTCATTAGATGTATCCATGTTAATTTTGCAATAAAGCACAGGCTAGCGGAAGAAAAAAGGGGACCTGCATTGTTGATCTCAGATATCTCTATTTTTTTCTGATTGTTACAATTGCCAGTATCCTCTGCGTTATCAGTAAAATTTGGTATTAATTAGATCTATGATTCCTCTGAGTCTGATTTGAGTTGATACTTTGTGTTGTCTGATAGTAAAGTTGTTAAAGCAGGCAAAGACAGGCCATAAACTAGAGTTTTGCTTTGTACAATAATGATTTGAAAACACACGGTAATACTTTGCACCTAAGTAGAATCAAATTCCTGTAGCACTGTGGTTCCCCCGCATGAACCACCTCGATTTTGTATTCTCTCTCACAGAATCCCTTTCTATGTTTTCTCTTTCTTCCATACTTAAATCTGCCTTACATAAAAGTAGTTTAGAGAGAAGAGAGGTGAGTCAACCAGTTCTTAAACACACTAGGAAGAGAGGTTTGCCTTTGTTCACATGACAAGGATGTGTGAAGGAGGTACCTGTTCTTTTCTACCCTGGGGCCATTTATATCTTAGCAACAAGCAATAAGGAAGAGAAGCACTTGCAGAATGTGCAACATGCTATGCAGCTCTTCAAACAGTTACACAAGGTTCAAGACATTTCAAAGCATTATTTATTCCTTAGGCATCATCAGGTATATTTTTGCAGAGAGATTGGGCCCAGCTAGCAGTTCTTCTAAGTCCTAGAGAAAGAGGCATGAGTTTCAGCTAAAGAATAGTCTTATTTCATTATTTCTTTCCTCTAAAAAGTTCAGTATTTAAATTCCCAAGGCAGCAACTGGGAATTTAAAATAATAGTTTGTTAAAGAAATAAGTACCAAACGTAAGTCCTTGGAAAACTATCAATATTATTTATGAGAATATATGCACATAAATTTGAAACTATTTTTTATCAGATAATTGTATGCACACCAACTCTTACACACACATGCACACACACAAGTTTAACAGAGAAAATGATGTCTTTTTGTTAAACATGAGTTTATAGTCCCTTAGACATAGGTTTTACTATTTTCTTTTGTGTGCTCTAAGACTCTTTCTCTCTTCCTAAGTGTGAAAGGGGGATAGACTTTGGCTTCAGACAGTTGTTTAAATGCTTTACCCATTGAACATGTTAATCAATATACACACAGATCCATACATCTCTATAGATAGTATTTTCCTAATGTTTACCTCTTCCCATCTTTGTATCTAGGGCACAATTTCACCTTCTATAACCATCTACTGAGCACATATAATCTACCAGGTACTGTGAAAAGCATTTGGAACAATAACATTTATTCCGAGAGTGTATTTTTTCACGTTGTATTTATGACTAATGCTAAATTTTAAGAAAACTGAGGTTTTCTCTATCTCTAGGTTGAGATTATTAATTGCTTCACAAATGTAACTAAATGAAAACATCATAGGGCTACATTTTTGCACATAGTATAAAGTATGTGCTCATCTAAATAAGTTCTAGGATTGACATATTTATTACTAAGTAAATAGTTCATTGTGTTGAAATGCCAAGAGATGATGATTCTAGTGATGAATTCCTTCAAGGTAAATTTTATTCTTGGTATTATAGTTAAAAATAGAAAATTAAATTTAAGAAACAAAAATAAAATTGTTGGGTTATTATATAATGATAAATATCAACCCGTTTCAACTTGAGATTGAAAAGAGCCTTGTTTGGATACTGATTTTATAATTCTTATCATTTTCCCCTAAGCATTATTAAACATAGAAATGGGAGAGACATTTTAGAGTTGGTATAATGGAGGATGATTGGAAAAAAGTTATTTTAAGACGTATATTTTTAAACATTTAGTCTTCCATGAGAACAATGATGCAAAAATATTTTCCATATATTCTAATACAAGCAAATTTTAATCTCATAGTTGGATATTTTGAGCATTAACTATATTGAATTTACATCTTACTTCTTTATTGATTTCATGCCTATTTGGCAGATTTCAAATTTTGCCTCCATCTCTGTGGACCTGAAATTAATCTGGTTCCTTTATCTGGGCACTCAGTGCTATGGTTGAGTGGTTTAATCTCTATCCCTGGGAGCACAACCAAATTCATCTCCATTGAAATCTTGACTCCTCTGTGACTTGGCTTTGCATCTGGGTTTCCATCTGTCAGACATTTCACTGGCTTGTCTTTATTCTTTTCTGGGAGGCTGTTTGCAAAGACTTTTTTGAAACAGAGAGTGGATTCAGCCCATGCTCAGCCACTACAATCATAAGCCAAAGATTGCAGTGACGCCCATTGTTGGATGAACAAAAAACGATATATGAAAAATATTATAGCTTAATCTGTGAATTGATCTGTATTGACTATGAGACTTTTTTTTTCATTTTCCTCTACCATGTATATGAAGCCTGAGTTTCAAGCTTAATGTATTCCTTTAATCCCCATATATCTGAAACTCTCTCATTAAGGATCTAGTAAGAAATCTCTCCTTTCCCACTTTTCTCAAAACTTTGACCTTCCTTCGAGTTTATCACAGTTGATGCAAGGACCTTCTACATCTCTCAAAAGAGTGATATGGTGATATATTTCTGCTACTATGAATTTTTATCCTTGTTAATTTTAAAATAATAATAACAAAGCAGGAATTTTAATATTGTTGATGCTGTTGTTTAGAACATGAAGCCCAAGATGGAGACACTGAATTTAGTGTTGTGTTCACAGCAGTCCTCAAATGTTACATTTGATTGCATAGGCAGTTTACATGATGCCGAAATAATCTGCTAATTATGCAAAAGTAAATCCATTTGTTGTTTGTGCCAGAAAGTTTTTAAAGAAAAAAACGAGTCAGGTCAGAACATATTTTTTCTCCAGATAATAATGTTAGCAGGTTTTTTTTTTTACATTAATTAATTTATTCATTGCAAAAGCAAGCGTGTATATGGCTCTTATCTATGTAGTTATGGCTTTCTTTATATAAAGATTTTTTTATTTGTTAGTTTGAGGGTGTTGGAGATTATATATTTTTCTTAATTTATACATGTGTCAGAAAATATACAAGGGAAAATAACAATGGTAAAGAGACATAATCTCTTGTGTGTGAATGAAGAATAGGAGGCAGTCATACCTGCCACCGTCTGTCTGGGACAGTGCATCAATTCCCAAAGTTATAGCACCTTCTAGCTCTCTCTCACTCACTTTCCTTTGCATTCTCCCTTTCTTCTTCCCCACCCCCTTCTCCTCCTCTTCCTCTCTCTGGCTGTGGACCATGAATGTGTCCTTTTGTACTGTGTGTTCTTACTATGCTCTAGAATTCACAGAGAAGAGAATGTGGAAGTTATGGTAAGATGTGGGACCAACAAGAAGCATATTAAAAAATAAAAAAAAACCTCCTTATGTAATAATCAATATATCTTTTATCTGACTTATGTGGAGGAATTTTTCTCATTTTGTTATTTGTCTTTGAAATATGTGCCTGTGTGCACATGTGTGTATTTGTGCATGTATTTAGTTGACCCTCATTATTCATGGATTCTATATTTTCATATTTACTCACTAAGATTTATGTGTAACCCGAAAAATAAAATAAAATAAAATTGTAAAAAAAAAAAAAGATAATTTATTTAAAAAAGCAGTTAAAGAGGGCTTTTAGACTAGGCTAAAAATCAGCTTACGAGGTTTGCCACTTTGCTTAGCAGGCACTGGGCTTTGGTGTAGACTTACATATGAGGAAGGAATATCTTACTAGAGAAAACTCATACTTGGATCCCTCTGGGGTTACAGAGACTGGCAAAGGTAAAAGACCCTGTTGGGCAGTGAGTGCATATCAGGTCTGATCTGCGCTAAAGCTGGGCCAACTCTTCCCTCCAGGGTTCCAAAACCACTCAACAGATGCTTAAACCAAGCAAGTAGACAACTTTAGGGGACAAGCATTGCTGAAATGGACTTAAGACAGGAGACCATCTCCTGCTATAAGCAGAGGGACATGCCACGGCAAAGCGTCCCTGCCTTAGGGGACTAGTGTACATGATGGCAGCTCCAACTTTCTCCAACAGTGTGACCTTGGGAAAACCTCCTAGAACGTAGAGATTCCAATTCTTTATTCATTAAAAACGACACAAATTTATCTCTCCAAGAATTGAAGGAAACTAAAATATTTCTCTTCCAAATACTGAGGATTGATTGTTAAATTAAAGGTACGGAAAATGCAGGGGAACTCTCTGCCTCAGTCTCTGTTTGCCTGATGGCAAAACATAAATCCTTTGTAGCCAGTGACAGCACTGGCTTATCTGTCCATGGAAGATACCAGCAAGCACCAGAGGAATCCAGGAAGAGATTTTACTACCATCCCACATTTTCCAGATTTTTAAACGACTGGAACTGCCTTCTCCCCTTGGTCTTGTCATCTAGAATGGATGGCGCTTTGTATTTGAACTATTACTATTAACTATTACTATTAACTATTTGCTATTTAAGCTAGATCCTTAAGCCACCAACTGGGGAAAGAAATACTTGTGAACTGAAGCCTTTTCTGTGTGATGGGTACAACATACATTAATAAACTTCTGTTTGTTCTTCTTCTGTTCATCTGACTTTTGTTTTCGGGACAGTGTCTCAACTAAGAACCTAAAATGGGAAAGAAAAGAAATGATCTTGTCTCTCTTGCAGAATCTTCTTGCTATAGCGTTGTGAAATGGCATGATTCCAAATCATCTCCTTGGTTTCTGAGTTTGAGCACAGAGTCCCAAACTATGTCAGCCTGCTTTGTGCCATAAAATGGACAGTTTTGCAACTGATGGTACATTTAAAGATACTCTGATTGCTTGGGCTCTTATCTGATGGCATGAGGCACACCTGAGGTTTTGCTCTCCTCCCTGGGCATCTGAGCAGTTGCTTCCTGCAAACAGCCAGTTTTCTGCCTTTATGTACACACTAGAAAGGAACACAGTTGACAGTTTAAAAAAATCTCCCCAAATAAATGATAAGGTCTTTTTGTGAAATCCACATTCCTGTGGATTTTTAGCTCTGAGCTACCACATTCATACAACAAAACTTTAGTATTTCACACAGTATTAATCCATTGCTTTTTGTAACTCAGAAATCTTCTTTGAGAGATCAGCTCAGTAGTTCTGGCTTTTAACTTTTACATTAAAAATTACATGGGATGCTTTCAGACAGCCCTTTCCTATCCTCTGCTATGTGATGCTTTTTCTGGGGTTTTTTCCTTGCAAAATCAGATCCCCTTCTTTTAGTTAGCTACAAAGTGTTAGAATATTGAATGGTTATGTTTGCCAATACCACACTGTACTCTAGAAATAAAGAGGTGCTAAGAGTCACAGAAGACATGTTATCAAGTTTCTAGCAACTTTAAAAACATAAAAAATATTGGCACATGAAAGATTCTGATTCATTTAAAAAGTGACTCAGAGGAAGTTTTTGAAGTTAGGGATAAATTGGCCATTTGAAATGAGTAAGCTATGGAATATAGATCTGCTTTGAGCCGCAGGAATGATCGCAGAACAATGCCCAGTTCTGATGAATCAGTAGAAACCATGCAACAGAAAAGCATGGCATGTACTCTCCCTAAAGTTTGCTTGCTGGCACTATTCCTCCCTCTGCACAGCAAAAGTACATTCATTAACCAACTGAATATGAAACAGTGCATTCCACAGTTAAATGATGCTGCTTTCTGCATACTAAATTAGCTCTATCCCGAATTCCATAGCTTGAGAAAATAGTACCTGGAAATACAGAGTATTTTGTGGATTGGAAATGTATCAGAAGGGAAATGAAAGTGAAACTTGCAAAATAAAAGTCACTTTTTTTTTAGTTAGAATGTATAACATCTCTGACTTTAGCTTGATTTCCTGTTGAGCTTGGGTTATACTAATTCATTGGTATGCCACATAATCAGAGACTATATCAAATGACCATTATATGGGGTACGCTACACTTAGTAGTGAAAGAGCTAAAGATAATGTCATGGATTGAAAGCCTTTGCAATGTAATTGGAAATATAGAATACAGAAACAAGTACAACAGGAGAAAATATATTCAAATGTGGCTGCCCAGTGAGTGCCTATGTAAAGGAGATGAAAGAATGGGGAGAAGATAATTAAAGAAATCTGATATTGAAGTAAAAAATAAAGCCAATTGGCATAGAAAGGGAATTAAATTCAACTTAATTTATACTTATCAGGTACACAGTACATAGTAGACATTGACAGAGTCCATGGATGCCTAAATGAGCTCTACTTTAACCCTAGAATAAAATATATAAAGGAAAGAGGAGGAACTTGTCATATTTAGGATTCTGTAAGCAATTTTGCTTGGATGATGAATCAGCGTTGGGTGGAAAGAAGAAAGAAGACAGATGATATAGGAAGCTCAAACTAGAAGATATACTTGACATTTTAAACACCCCTGCGATCATAGATGAAAAGACAAAATTGATTGGCCTGGAAATACATTGGAAAGTTGTGCCACCAGGGTGACACTAAATTGGCAGTGTCAAGGGTGGATTCTGTACTCAAGGCCCCATCAATATTTAGTGATCACTCATTCTGTCACATTGACCATATGGCAATTCAAATCAGGCTTTAAGGAAGCCAGGGTGACACATGTTCCTAATGATATTTTGTATTCCAGTACACTGTGCCTAATGCCCTTCTCTTCATAAAACAGAGTGGCCAGCCCTGATTTTATGGAGAAGAAACTGATGTCAAGAGCCCAAAATTATAAGCAAAATATTTCTTCTCCATGCCATCACCACAAAAGCTCTTGGATTCTTGGTGTATTATACAATGAGGTCATATGATTCAGTAGTGGAGAGGTAGATAGTATATGTATACTTTACAACCCAGTAAGAGAACGCTTTTCACAGGTGGTGGCTGAGCACTGTGGGGGTGTCAATTGTCTTAAAGTTAAGCGAACTCCTTCCCTGGGTATAGAAGGAATCCACTTCAATCCTGTACCTCAGTCATTGTCCTCCAGCAATGCAAGATGACTGGAATCAGGACACATGCCACTTGCAAATTAGATGCAGGCACATCACAAAGCCATGGTCAAGCTCCCAGAAGAACAAACTCCCAGTGCTGGGAAGCAGGCTTGAAAGACACAAAGCAAATTAATATCCCAGAGGAACAACACTGTAGCCCTGACATCTGGGCTGTGCTGATATGCTTAGGGAACAACATTTAGACATCCTGAAATATTTTAACACAGGCCCATACTTAAAAAATAAAAAAATAAGAATAAGGCAAATGTCTTTATGCCAAAGCATCATTATCCTAAAACAATAGGTTAATTTATCTGGTGAATAGAGTCTAAATGGCATTTAGCGTGCAGTGGATCAAGAATATTGATAAAGTAGAGTTCTCAAATCAAAGTTTTTGTTTGCAACTGTCAACATTTTATTTAACTCATTGATGAAAGAACCAGAGGGTAGATTAAAGGCTGTATTTAAAAGCATTTGAAAAATGGAGATTTATGTAGTCAGTTGTTAAAGGGATGCTTGAATAAGATTGCTAAATTAATTAGAAGATTGGTCAACTTTTTATGGGTCATGAAATAACAGTATTTTATCACTTTTTGCAGATTAAATTCTAACCATGGAGGATGTATCGGCTGAGGATTGTTGGCCAAATTAACTGTCACGACAGATTTCAGATGGGACTTGAGCAGACTTATCAGAACATGCATGAATTTGATAAAATACACATTTTGTTATCATCATTTTGTCTTTTTTAAAAAGTCTGGATACAGTTTTATTTCACAAGCAAATCCCCTTATTGTATTTATTTTCTTCTTTCCATTATATATGTTCTTAAAAATGCAGACACAGCCTCAGGCTCAGTTTAATGAACAGACTAGTAGACTCTAATAATGATGACAACCTTTAAAGAAATCTAGTCACCCCTTCATTTTATTCATGTGAAAACATATGGCAAGAGAGGCTTAGCATCTTGCCCAGACCATATGCCCTTTCAGGGGCAGGAATGCAACTGGACCCCAGAGTTTCTGACTTCCTTTCAGGACTCTTCCAAATACACCATGCTGCTTATCTGTATAAAAAATTATAAAATGTTTTGTGTATTTCATGAGCATTTTGTATAGGGTTAAGGTAGGGAATGAAGCTTTACAATGGAGTTCATGCTATGTGGTTCTCATGTTTGCTTTCTTTGGTTGCATCTTCTTAGGTTGCATCTGAACTAAGTTTTAAAAGCTGAAATGTAAGGGCTAAGCAGGTAAAGCTATTATTCTAATTTCTGCCATGGAGGGCCAGTAATTTAATCATAGACAATGGTACCCTAGGATAATTTATATTCACCATCCTAATAATTCTATATTCCAAGCACATGACAGCTAAAAACAAAGGACAAAACACTGCAAATCATAAAACTCCTAGTACCATTCAAGACAGGTAATTCTGGACAGGAAAGTTGAGAACCAGTGGTTATAACAGTGAGTTATCTGTTAGCATTCCCAACATATAAACCGTAGCCTTTAAGGAAAAAAAAAAACAAACATCCTCATTTTCCAAAGTGAAATTTCTAATCTAAAGTGTTTCTAGTCCTACATTTTAACATCTATATGCTCAGTAAAACATTATTAAATTGATTATTGTCTCCAAGCTGTATCATGTGCCAGGGATTCAAAGCCTTATATTAAATCAGTTCTAAACTAAAGAGATTTTTCTCATGCAGAATAAAGGTTCATACATATTGAAGAAGTAGTGATAGGGGCTGAGACAATAAATCTCAAAGTATCTTTTAAACTTAAAAACAAAATTTGACATTAGAGAATTTCCATACTCTCTTCATGTTTTGTTTTGTTTGGGGGAGGGTAAAAGAATATAATAGAGTGAACTCATTTTTACTTTATCTGTTGAATGAGCCATGTGAATATAAATGCTTACTAAACTGTTTTCTTCAATAGTAATATAATTGACAGAAAATAAATGATTCTAGAATCCTGAAACTGGAGAAAATAATTGGGAGGAGTGAAGAAGTAACTATAAATAAAAACCTAAATCTTACTTCCCTCCTCTAAATTGTTAGTAATCATTTATGCATAAAAATTCAATTTCCCTTCTCCATTTCCTTTTTATCAGCTAATAAAAAATATGTGAAGTGAATGGATGTAATTAACTTTCCTATAGAAGATACAATGTGGAAGTCTAATTATTTGGGTTTAGGTTATTTATAACATTTTAAATCACCAACATGAGTAGTAAGTGAGCATAAATACAAAGGTCTATACTACTACTAATATATGTTTAAAATTATCTATAGATATCATCATCATTATAATCATAATTATCACCGTAAAATAAAATATATTTTAAAAATAGCTCCCTGTAACTTTGGCAGTTTTTCACTTCTTTTTTGTAGAGTTAACTAAATGGGTTAGCAATGTTTTTTTCTTTTTCTTTCTTTCTTTCTTTCTTTCTTTCTTTCTTTCTTTCTTTCTTTCTTTCTTTCTTTCTTTCTTTCTTTCTTTCTTTCTTTCTTTCTTTCTTTCTCTCTTTTTCATTTTTTAGAGTTTCTGCTATTCACAGGGAGACCCATGCAGGATATTGTTCGTGGGTAAAGCAGTCAGGAACTACTTGAAGTAATGGAATGTAATTATGCCTTTGTGGTCTTATGACACTAGTGAGAAATACAACATCCAGCAGTCATCAGTTGTAACAACTGCTCCCATCCTAGTGCTTTTATTTAAAACAACACTTTGTGTATGGCCTTGAGTCCAAACCATGGTTGTCTTCATTTTAGAATGAATAACCTGTGGAATCTAAAACAATAAAACTCATAAAAGCAGAGAGCAGAATGGTGGTTACCAGATGCAGAGGTAGTGGGAGTGGGGAGATGATCAAAGTTATACTGTTTTAGTTAAATGGGATGAATTGATGATACATATTAGAGGTGATGGGAATGTCAACTTGATACAATCATTCCATGTTGTATTTACCATAACACCACTTTGTATCCTGTAAATATGTATAGTTGTAATTTGTCAGTATCTAATTCAAAAAAAATTTTAAAAAATAAATAAAAACATTTTTTAAAATGAGAAACCACAAGGCAATACTTGGAAAATAGGACAGGAATTGATTTCCTCTTTTGTAGCATTAATCAAAATAAAGCTTCATCTCATTTTCTGTAAATAGTCTAACAAAATCCAAAGAATGAAAATCTCCTGGGACTATGTTCCTTCTTGTTGAGATTCTGAAATCCCTTGATAATGCTGTCATTTACCTAGTAATTCCACAAATATTTACTGAGTATAAACTATCTGCCAACACTGTGAATGAGAAACAGAGAAGTCCAGCTCTCCCTGAGTTGACACCCTAGTTGTACAGATAGACAGTAAATAAGGACATATAACTTAAGGCACTGAAGAGTGCTAAGAAGAAAAATAAAGCAGGTAAATTAATAAGAAGCTACTAGCCATGATGGAGGAAATACATTATATGGTTTCCTTATGAAAGATCACTCTGAGGAAATAATATTTAAACAGAGGCTCAACTGAAGTAAAAGAATCAACTAAATGATGAGCTGGGGAAAGAGAGTTCAGGCAGTGAAAACAACTGACACGAAGGTCTGAAGGAGAGGAACATGTCAGAGAAACCAGCATAAGCCCGTGGGGCTGGGCAGGAACAGTGCATATAGCATAAGTTATCTGATATTTAGGAAGGAACAATTTTACGTAGACTTTTGTAAGCTATGCAATCAGTTTGGAATTTTTTTTTCCCCCAAATGTGCTGGCAAGGCATTGGAGAGTTTTGAAAAAGCAAGTGATGGGGTCTGATTTGCATATTTGAAAGATCACTCTGCTGTTGTGTGCAACATTGGGAATAGTCAGGAAGAGCAGAAGAGTGATACGCACGAGAATTTTAGTAGGTGGGAGTGATGGCAGATTCATCCAGAATTCTGGCAATGAAGGTAAGGTGATGCAGTTGAACGTTGGAGACGTTTTAAAGGTAGACCTCTCAGGATTTGCTGACAAATTTAATACCAGGTGGTAAGTGGTAAAATTGAAGCAAAAATAACATCTATATATATTTTTTTAGCTTCAGTAACTGGGTAGCTTATGTTGCCATTTAGTGAGATGGGATGACTCTGAGAATCCGGATGAAGGGGATAAAGAGTTCTGATTGTGCTGAGTTAGGTGTGGAAAACTTACTGGACATAAAAGTAAAGATTCTGTGTTGGCTGTATTCTGAACTGCCTGGTTAAATTTGGTACAATGACAGAAATGAGCAATACAGTAACCATTAGCCACCTGGGGGCATTAAACACTTCCAATGTGGCTCATGTGGGGCTCAGGACCGTCACCTTAATTTTTAATTTTAATTGCTCAATTGTAACCAATTTAAATCTAACTAGACACATAGGGTTAGTGGCTACCACATTGGACAGTTACATGTTAGAGGAATGGAAGAGGAGAAAGAACCAACAAGGAAGAGTTTGGTGACTTAGGAAAGTAGTAGGAAAATAGGTGTAGGTGACACATGTGGAGACATTTTTCCAAAGGAAAAGAGAAATGTGCAGGAAAATAGAGAAATATGGAGACTAAATGTGAAAACAAAATTATTGGTAGACATCACACTATTTATTGGTTAATGGAAATGATCCACCAGTGAAGACTAAATAAATAAATAAACTGATCATGCATATGGGAGAAAAACTAGTTCTCTTCATATCATTGCAATTTACTCATTTAAGTGATATCTCTGAAGGATGAAGAATGGAGTTTTAATCTCCAATAATTTTTTTGTATTTCCAACTCCATCTCAATTTCTATTTCCCAAAGAACCAAACACATCACAGTTAGTACCAGGAGTGGTCCAAGGAAGCAAGTGGTAAGATGGGATTTGGGGACAGGATCACTTACTGTGTGGCCGGTAGGGACAACTCCATGGTACCATTGTGAGGTGGTGCCTTCCCTCCTACGCACCCACCACGGCTCTGAAACTGATATTTTCAATGTCATCATGTCCTTCATGATTACATTATCCACCCCCCTCCAGTGGTTTCACTTTCCACAGTTTCAGTTCAGTTGACCATTGTCTGAAAATATCAAATAGGAAAATTCCAAAAATAAACAAGTCATAAGTCTTAAATTACATGCTGTTCTGGGCAGCATAACAAAATCTCTCACCCTGCCCAGGACGTGAATTATCCCTTTGTCCAGCCTGTCCCCTCTGTAAATTCTACCTGCCCCTTGATCCCATAAACCAATCTTGGTTCTCAGATGAAAAGAACGTAGTGCATGTATAGTTAGTGCTGTCTGCACTTTCAGGTATCCACTGTGGGTCTTGGAACATATTCCCCATAAATAAGGTAGGATTATCGTAAATTACTTTGTCTTCATATTATGTGACCTCAACGTAATGTTACAGATGACCGCTCTGTCCTTGAAATATATTATATATTTGCTTTTTTTTTTTTTAATCTTAGTATCACCTTCTTTTCCTGCTCTTTCTGATTCTCCTTGTCCTCTTCTTCATCCAACTGCTACTTGATATTGCTTTTCAAGGATTGAGCCAAGGCCTTTGTTTTAGTGAGTTCCCTAACTTCCATGATTGTGTCTTGCTGTTTCTTTACCCAGTAGCAAGACTGGTGTTCTGAAAAATATGAGTAAGACCATGGCATTTCTCAAATTAAAGCCATTCAAATGCTTTTCCAATCTAGGTGATAGACCTTGACCCCATATCAGACTATTTTACTAATATCTCCATTTGTTGCTCCTTCTCACTCACTCTGGGTGTTTTTTGTTTCCTTGAATTTGCCATGATTTGTCCAGTTCAGCATCTTCGTCTATGCTATATACACCACCTTTATTGCCCTAGACCCAAATTACACATCTACTCATCCTTTAGTTATCCATTAAAATGTGACTGTGTCATATAAACAAGTTGTTCCCATTGTTCTTTGAGTTCCATTTTATTTCCCCTACATCCTTTATTGAGATTTGTAGTTATTTTATTTGCTCAATGCTGAGTTATTTCTAGTTCTGTCTCTCAACAAAATAAAAAATGGAAACCACATGAAGGTAAAAAAAAATTTTTTATTAAATCCCTTGGCTATCAAAAAAAAACAGAGCTTTAATAAAAATTGGTGAGATACATGAATAAATAAATTGATAATCACTTTGCTCCCTAACTCATGATGTTTAAAGTGGGGCTGTGGATACCTACCTAAATTTTTTATTAAGAAGATTAGAGTAAATGTATACAAAGGACATATAACAGTGTCTGGTGCATAGCGGTGCCCCAAACATGGTAGATACATTCTAAAAATTATAATTGTCTTCAATTTTCCAGATAAATTCTATTTATGACAAATACAATAAGATGTTGAAAAATTATATACATGTATATATATAAAACAGCTGCATTAAAGAACTCCAAGTATTTATTTATTAGATTTCTTCAGGCCAGAGTCAAGGAACTCATTTATTGTTCTTAAATGGCCAGAAATAAAACTTTAAAGAAAATGCTAAATAAAGCCAAGTCTAACTTTTCTCCTTTTTTTTTTCTATCATCCTGTCTCTGAAATTTTTCTTCTTAAAATGTTTAGAAATCCTGGTTTGCAAAAGCGAGGACACTAATTCTTTAGGACCTCAATCCATCTTTTTGCTTTCCTGTCTTATCCCTGCAAGAATTGACATGTAGTCAAGATCTTGCCGCTCCCAAAGGCCAGAGCAGTATCTCAGCTTGCCTGCCTGTTCAGAGCACTGGGACTAAAAGTCCTGGGCAGGCAGAGCAGAGAGAAGTCTTAGAAGCAGCTCTGAAATGAGACCAAGACATATTTGCATTGAAAAGCAGTGGGATGTAATAGGCTTCAATTTATGTTTTTCTTCTTTCCCACCCTTTGCTTCTAAGAGAAAGCATACCTAAGACTCAATAATAACTAATAACTCTTCTACATGTATGGTACATGAGACCCTTGAAAAACAAGGGTTTGAACTGCATCAGTCCACTTATATGCAGATTTTATTTCAATAAAAGTTACACCAAGCATGCCTCCCTCTCCTGCCCCCTCTTCCACCTCTCCCACGTCTTCCACCTCTGCCACCTTGAGACAGCAAGATCAACCTTTCCTCTTCCTCCACCAACTCCTTAGTCTGCTCAGTGTGAAGATGACGAGGATTAAAACCTATATGCTGACCCTCTTTCATTTAATGAATAGGAAAAATATATTTTTTTATTATTTTCTTAATAATATGCTCTCTTCTCTCTCTTCTCTAGCTTCCTTTATTGTAAGAATACAAAATATAATACCTATAACACAAAATTTGTGTCCATCATCGTAAAGCTTCTGGTCAATGGCGCGTGCTACTAGCAGTTAAGTTTTTCAGGGGTCAAAGGTTACAAATAGATTTTCTACTGCACAGAGGTCAGTGACCCTGCACCCATCCATGTTGATCAAGGGTCAGCTGTATATCTATATATCAATATATCAACATGTATCTATATAGTAATATATCGACTAGCACCATGGCAATTCTGGTCATGAAATAACCTTCTACCACTTGGTCTGCCAGATATTGGTTGACACCATCAGGCATTTCACAGTGTGTGAATCAATTCACCTCGAGAAACAAATGACCTCTGATCAAATTAAACAAAACCAGTGCTAGACATTCAGCTAACCAAAGAGTAACGAGGTAATTTAATGCTTGTTTTTTACAATAGGAAAGCAAACTTGTTCCTTGAATCTAGTAAAGATAAATTGTTTTCCTTGACCAGTAAATATTTCAGTGGCAGCTTTGTCGCATAGAAATGCTTTTCACTTACAAGTATTGTGATGAGGCTTTGTTCCCTGGGCAATCTTTTCTGTCACCGAGGAACTACCCCGTGCAGCCTGATTAGTGCCAAGTTGAACCAATTCCAATTGAATTTATTTCCATTGTATCTCTTACAATACTTTTAAATTATCTCTTTCCTCCATTCTCCTTCCCCCATAGGATTCTGTGGAATAAAGAGTGAGCAGTATGGGCAAGCACAAAAATGCTCAGCTGCTTAGAAGTGTTTTCTTGCCTAAAACATTTCTGTAGCAATTCTTGCTGAGAAATGCTGTTAATGCAAACAATTCAACAACCTCAGTATCTACTAACATTTCCTGCTAAATATCTGTATTTCTTAATAAATATGGAAAATTACATTTCTTAATTTTTATTGGTATTGTTGGGGTGGTATTAAAGACTATTTTCTTGACGGAATATAAAAGGTGTTTTCTTCAAGTAATATATTTGCTTAGATTAAACATCTGACTCTTTTCACATTATTAAAGCTAACTTCAATGTACATGCTATTGAAACATAGCTTACTGAAATATCATAACTAATAAAAAGAACATTTAAAATATTCCAATTATTGAATGATTTCAGTACATTTATTATGGAGGTCTTTTTTTGGCAAGTCAAGAACTCAATATAATTCACTTATATATATTTTTTATTTCAAAATATTAAGGGGTACAAATGTTTTCAGTTGCATGGATCAAATTTGTAATACTTAAGTCCTGAATATATGTGCGCCCGTCACCCAAATAGTGTTCATAGTATCCATTAGGTTGGTTTAAACCCCTCTCTTCCTCCCCCATCCCATGATTGCTGGCCACTGAGTTTTTCTTCCCTCTGTGCGCTCGTGTGCTCCTCAGTTAGTTCCAATTTAATACTGAGTACATGTGGTGTTTGTTTTTTCATTCTTGATACACTTCACTTAGGAGAATGGTCTCCAGTTCCATCCAGATTGTTACAAAAGGTATTAATTCATCTGTTTATGGCTGAGTTGTACTCCATGGTATACATATAGCACATTTTATTAATTCACTCAAAATTGATGGGCCCTTGGGTTGATTCCATATCTTTGCAATTGTGAACTGCACTGCAAGAACCATCCCTAGAGACCTCTGAATTCTGTGTGGAGGATACTAATTTACTTCTTGGGAGTATTCAAGAGAGACTTTTGATTTTTTGTGTTCTCAGAACAACCAAATTTTGTTTTTGGAAGTGTTGATTTAGTTTTTGAGAACTTCTAATAATAAATTCCAAGCTTTTCGTTATTTCTTTAAGCTGGCTAAAGTTTTATTATTGTTAGATGTGTCTTATTTTCTTTGATCTTTCTTATTCATCAATTCTAAGTATTATCTAATTTTCTTAAGACAGCAATGCATTTATCTTAACTTTTTTTGTTGCCTGGAACAGATCGTGGTTCAAAAAATGGAAATCTGTACCACTAAGTTTGGATAAAAGGAAAAAAAAGATTAATACATCTTCTTTAACACTCAAATGACAAGGGACAGCAGTGACAGGCACCAGCCTGTCTTCTTTCAGTAGTTTGTATTAATAGGATTCTTTCTTAATTATGTCCTCTTTTCCTGATCTACTTTATAAAAAAGAATGGAGCTTTCTTTTGACTTTATAAATAATATCTATATATTTTCATATACATAGAATATCTTGACTTATTTTTACTTTCTCTGTTGATTATTAAAAATACATAGGCTTAGCTTAAAATTAAAATATCAAATTATGTATCTAATATATATTAGATGTTCTTTATACTGTACTAATGCAAATTCCTCTTATAGCACTTAAAAATAATGTATTCTATTAAAGAATATGCTCTTAATTTATGGTTTATATTTATTGCTATAGTTCCTCTCTTCAGATAGTATGTAAATAGGTTTATTAGCTTTGTTTTAGGGATTATGGGTTCTTAATTAGCAAAGTCCAAATTTATAGGATGGACAATTTTGGCATGTTTGCTTAGCTCACATGTCGGAGCTTGGATGAGAAAAAGTAGCCTTTTAACAGATTAGCATAGAAAATTGTGAATTTTAGTTTATTGAGATTAACATACACAATGTGTTAATTTTCCTTCTCTTGGTTACTATTGTAGATAAATAAAAGTTCAAGATTTGGAAAAGAGTTAATTTCCCTCTGCATATTAAGCTTTTTAAGCAAATGCATAGTTGGCTATAATGAATGCCATCCATATGAGGAAATAAAAAAACAGGGCCTTGGAATTATATTTTTAAAATGCAAGCTATTAATATTACATATTCTCAATGTTTAGTAATTGTAAAAGAGTAGTTGGTGTGCTAGGTAGTTGATATATTTTTTTGGTAGTTGATGTTTAAACATATTTTCTTTTTGTGTAGATATATTTAAGTGTAATTATCACTTTAATGTTTATTTTTCCTTGTTATTAATATTTCTTATGATTTTTATACATCCTTTAACCTCATTTTATATTTACATAAAGTCTTTTTTAATAGAACACAGAAATAGTGCTATATTTTAAAAGACTCTTTTAAGCATTTCCAGATTGAATTTTCATAATAAGCATGGGAAAGTGATGAGTCACAAACTTTTAATAATGGAAGTGACTTCATCAATATTCCACAGGCATTAAAGGGGCATGTCTCAGGTCACATAGTCAATTATTGCTCAGCGGTGTTGCCACTATCAAAATCAAGGTCGTGAAAGTTTTTAGCTGATAAAACTTATTTTTTTTTTACTATTATTATGTGTGTTTCCCAAAATCATGAACCAAACTTCACTTCATATTACTTCCAAGTCAACAAATATTTACTGACTTTCAACATAGCATATATAGGATTGTCCAGCTTTATATAATGCTAATATTATAATACTTCAGTATAATTTGAAAAAGGTGATGGCTTCCCATTGTTTTCAAATGAATCCTTCAGGGTAAAAATATAAATAGAGACAAAAGGAAATGGAGATTAATGGTACATGAGCTAAAGAGAGCAAACACCATGCCGACTGTAGTAAGTATTTTGTATTATTTTAAAGTTTGCAGAGATAATGATGTTCGGAAATTGCTTGCAAGTCTGCCTTCAAGTCAGCAGGTCACAGTAAACAGCCTGAATTTCAATAATAGTAAATATGCTGTGGGGCCAAAATGTAATAAGAAACCAATTTTTGTCTAATAATAAATTTCATTTTTGGTTCCCATTGGATGGTACTAGAATGCATTATCTATCCTCCCACAGATCAAAGTTTCTGTCTAATATCAGAGAGCAAATCAGAAGCAAACCTTAGAGGACTGGTTTATTCCCTGGTAGCAGGAATAGGGGAGCAATGTCTTGACAATAGCTGTTGAATAAATTATTAAATATTAGTTGCCTCCATCAGATCCACAGAAAGTGATGATGGAGGGTTTTGACGCAATGTCAGTAACATAATCCAGGTCAATGAATCACCCAGTTCTGCTTCTTAAGATGCATGTCTCCGTCTGTAAATATTTATCCTATAGAAAAATGTTAGTGTCACTGAGAGATGTATTGGAAGAGATTTATTCATTTGATAAAATGATTCTTCACGAAACCAAAACTTGTATCATTACACTTCACTAGGTGGTTTCCTTGGGCACCATATGGTTTTCTACAAATAATATATTTATTACTCATTTTTAAAAAATTCATCTCAAGAATTTCAAAGTATGCTAATACTATACTTGACTTCGAATATATCTGTATGTGCTTAGATTTTTCACAGTTTATATTTTACATGGCTTACAGCTGTGCTATATATGGGCATGGACATGGTTATCAGCAATTTGGAAATCTGTGGTTTGGGGAATTAAAAATAATTTTTGGTTATTTTGAAATTATTCAATCGAATTATAAAATGAATATAAAACCCAGTAACCATGGTATCTTTGAAGAATTTTTTAAATGATAATTGCTTAAATTTGACAAGATTTTCAGGTGTACACTCAAGCTAAAAACAACTCTAAACTCAATTATAACTTTGAAATTAGAATACTAAAAACACATGAATAACTTGTTCATAAAAATAACTGCATAAAAAGTAATCCATGCATTCTAATACCCAAATATTCTTTCTCAAATAATCAGCCTCTGAAAATGTTCTCAAATGAATAAACATCCATTCTTAAAGCTTTTGCAGGAACTGTTTGACACTGGGTGAGAATTGTGATATGGTTGAACATACCTCTGTTTTGCTTGTCATTGAATGGCTAATACTTACACTAGAAGTCATGTTATCAGTGACTTGCAATAAAAGAGCTTTTTGGAACAGTTTTCTTTTTAGCCAAAGTTTTCTAAGCAATTAAAATTAGGCTACAAGTTGCATTACAAATAGAAATACAGATAAGTTGTATAATTATGTATTTTAATGCATTATATATTTCACAGCAGTAATGAATTCATTTATATGGATAAGGATGAATATCAAGACTAACAAAGATAGCAAGGAATAATTAGTCTATTATAATCTTTCACTTTGCTGTAGGATAATGAGTATTTCTGCATTTATTTATCTTACTTTTAGTTAGTTTAAAAACCTATGTGATGGGCCGGGTGCGGTGGCTCACGCCTGTAATCCTAGCACTCTGGGAGGCCAGGGTGGGCGGATTGCTCGAGGTCAGGAGTTCAAAACCGGCTTGAGCAAGAGCGAGACCCTGTCTCTACTATAAATAGAAAGAAAT
This sequence comes from Microcebus murinus, assembly GCF_040939455.1. Taxonomy (NCBI): domain Eukaryota; kingdom Metazoa; phylum Chordata; class Mammalia; order Primates; family Cheirogaleidae; genus Microcebus; species Microcebus murinus. The sequence continues at coordinate 46,210,361 of NC_134122.1, read as the reverse complement.
TAATTGGCCAACTAATATATATAGAAAAAATTAGCCGGGCGTGGTGGCACATGCCTGTAGTCCCAGCTACTCGGGAGGCCGAGGCAGCAGGATTGCTTGAGGCCAGGTGTTTGAGGTTGCTGTGAGCTAGGCTGACACCACGGCACTCACTCTAGCCTGGGCTCAAAAAAAAAAAAAAAATTAAATTAAAAAAAAAGGTAATTTGTCAAAGTCTAGGTAGCTAAGCTATGTATGCTATTTTTGATCCTAGTAATATATTACGTCAAAGCTATAGTCCACTTTGACTTCTGTAGCTGCAATTCTGTCCAAAGTTTCTAAGAACGTCTTAAAGTACAATAATCATTTTATGTTTTATGGACCCAGCTTAAATATAATTTTTATGTAGAAAATGTTTCCTCTTACTTTCATTTTATATTGTTCTGATTGTTAGCAATCAGGGTGAATTCCTATAAAATTTAAATTTCTTATTCACATTATAAAATAAAAATGAATGAATTTCACAGGTACATAGGTAGGCATTTTATTTACCAATAAACACACCAGATCCATTCATTCAGCGAACATAAATAATCTTGAGAATCTACCAAACAGCTTGACTTAATCACTGAGAAAAACTGCTGTTCTCAAAAAGCTCAGAATTCTCTTCAGAATTATTATTTTCTATGATAAAAATTAGAAAGCCTTGTGAATTAAGATTTGAAAAGTTCATCCTAATAATTAAATATTTATAGTATTATTGAAATATCATTATGAAATTAAATAATGATTGATTTTTAAAACTATGAAAGGCTTTTCTCCTCAGAGGAAGCCACCTCCTTAGCTGAAATTGCTCTGAATTGTTTTACTTTTATTATTATTATAATCATTGACAAACTCTTTTATTTATGTGTGTACTGATGGAGTTATTTTGTGTCATCCCACTAGAATATAGCACATAAAAAGTCCTTGATACATGTTTCCAGAATGAAAGAAAGAAGCTATCAGTAAGAACACAGCTTGTTAGCAAAGGCCTGAGTTCATATCCTTAAAGAAACAGATTCGACTAAAAACATACCATAAACCCAACCTCCTCTAATGATTACTGTTTTCCTAATAGTGCCTTTATGCTCCATACTGACTACTATTTTCTATTTGAAACATTGTTGTTTTTCAAGTTCAAACGTTTTTAACATTTTAAAAGAAAGTTTTTAGAAACCTGTGGGGATTACAGGGGGAGAATGTTGAACCAAGCAAATTGTTTAAAAGGGTGCATTTAAACTCTGACGATATTGATTACAGATGTAGAGTGGGACAAAGCCAAAATATCAAGGCAATATCAGGTATCTATCTATCCACACATATGTATATTATAATAATGTTATTGACAATTTGATGGATGGCCGTAAAGACGGTTAAGATAAAGAGATCAATGATGTTTGCAATATACTCATTTTGCTCAAAATTTTGAGATATCACTGTGGCCCGCACACCTCACAATAATTAAAGTAGTCAAATGTCACATACTTTTCATCATAAATATACGGAGAAGTCAGAATACTACCATAATCCAAGAAAACAAAAGTCAAAGACTGAGACGACTCTACCAAAATTGGTCTGTAGATTTCAGGATCACCAAACACCTTTGATCTTCATCTCAGTAACTGCATCAATTTAAAAATATAAAAAAGGGGAGGATGTTTTTTATCACATGGAATATAAAAAGAGGCAGGGTCATAATTTAGCAGGGGGCATTTACATTGGTCCTACATGATTTTCATGTCCCAGTTCAAATGTTTTATTAGACAAATAAATGTAAATAAATCCTTAGTAAGAGTTCCTTTGTCTAGATTTCTAAAGAACTCATTTTCTCAATAATCAATAAATCCTTAGGATATGCTATATTTCATTGATATGAATAACTTGATTGAATTATTAAGTTTACACATGTAGCCCTGAACTTTTCACCCTGTGAAAACGCAAAAGCATTTATTTGTATTCTTTGGGTTGAAATGCCTCTTGTAGCCCATGCCAATCTTCAAAAAAAAAATAAATAAATAAAAATGAGAAAATATAGCACAACTAAGTAAAAATAAATAATGTAACCAGTTTATTCCACAAAGCAAACCCACATTGTACAGTTTGGCCATTCCAGTAGTGATGAAGAGGTGCTTTCTTCTTTTGAAGGTTGGGAAGAGCTTGTGCTTTGAATTGTTTGGTAAGTTAGCAGAAGATTACTAAAATTCTCAACCTACTTCTTATGCCAAAATTTAATTTTACAATAAAAGAAATGCTATCTATAAATCTTTAAAAAAACATACAATTCCAGATAGCTGAGTTTTACAATTAATCACCAATTAAAAATTATTTAATTTGGAGTAGAAAAACTTTGTAATAGATAGTGACATTTCCAAATTTCTATTGGCATTTATCATGTTTGTTCAGCAGTCTTTTTTCTATGGAATCCACATAACTATTGGCACTGTTCCAGATATATTCAATTCACTAAGCCTATGGTTGATTAACCACTACATTAAGCTTTAAGGGCTGTAGGCAGATGAAGCTACAATAGCTTAGGTAACCTGAAACATATAACTGCTCTGTGATTTCTTTTCACTATGTGAAGATGTCTTACTATTGTCCTAAATGCATATTTTATTTTTATGTCAGTCTACTGTTGAGAAATATGATTGAGGAATTAATGAAATGTGCCTCATAAAATCATTATTCTATTGTATAACCCAACATTACTATATTAAATACAGAAACAGGAGTTTGCATGGTTTTGCTCTGAAGGAATGTGTGGACTCAATGGTTCACTTATTAGAGGCTGCTATCATGGGAGAGCTCTCAGATCTCCCATAGGGATGTTTTCCAGGAAGTCTTCCCAGTATTTCAAAATCTGTGAGCTTCCCTGTGTCTTGAAAGACAAGACAAGGCAAACATGGCCCACAGGATGGGAGTCGGAGACAATGAGTGCACTTTGCCCAGAGAAGCACCCTGGTGGTTATAAACAACCTGTTTATTAGAGATGGGCTTCCTGCTCTCTCCTGTCTGTCTACCTTTAAGTCCACCATAACTAATCAAAGAAATATTGAGTCACTATACCTCTTTTGTTTTATCTCTGTTAATTGACAACTACCTCTTTAGAAGTTAGCCCCTGAAAGACTTTGTACCTGTTTGTTCACCTGGATAGATTAGAAGCCCCTTGGATGGACTTTTGACCCTAACCCACTACCTGTATCCTCTAGCAACTGTATTCCCTGATATGCAAATATGTTACTCTGACAACTGGTAATTGATATCTGTGATTATAAAAACCTGTATGAATCTAACCATATTGCTGGCGTTTGTGGTGATACGCCAGTCCCCTAGGTACTCCCCACTGTGTTATATCTGATATATATATATAAACTATACCTTAATATTCGTGTATTCTTTTATTTCTCTCTGTTGCCTATCAATTTCCTTATCCTCTGTGCCTGCCGACCCCTATCTTAGGGACTTGGCTCCATGGGGAGAAGTAGCTAACCTCCTTTGGGGCCTGCCTCAACTACTCATGCCCCACAGCCTACAGTGGTACTCAGAATACCAATTGATGTCCAAAATGAGAACACCCTTCCTCTTCTGGCCCCCTCCGTGTGAATACATCTTTCAGCTTACTCAGAACCATTGCACCTTATCATTTTTCTTTAGGACACTGTGTCAGGGCTGTGGTTTCTTACCCAGCTTATGCTTCCTATTTACCTATGGAACTTTTCAAAATGCACAAAGCACCTGTTCCATAACAGATGAGAGACTCAGAATGTTCAGATCTTTCCTTTTTTTTTTAAAGAAGCCAATGAAATGTTGTTTGCTATATATAGTGTCCATTTTAAAAAAAAATTTTTTTCTATTATAAATAATTTTAAGATAATTCCTCAGTTTTCTTTCCTTTAAAATAAATAAAATCAACCCCACATAAATCATAGATGGATTTATGCTTATAAATCATATGGATTAGCCATTCTGGAGATTGAGCCTCCTTGGTAATGATACACTGACATAATAACAAATGAACAAATGAACTCTAATTATAAAACAAGTTTCTTCTCATTTCATAATTCAGATGCTAAGAAAAAAAACATCAATTTATTACTGCAAGATTGAATAATTCATGTGTCACTGTAGCATAATTTTTACATTTATTATTATGTGTCATAGTTGATACAACCCTTTAGGAATGGCTGACAGAGGAAGTATTAATGTAACTAGGCATGACATGGATTACATGTTTTATTAGTTTGGATGCATAGTTTACAACTTATACTTTAAACTTTCACTGATATCTTATGGTGGAAAATAAGCGATGATTCATTTTAACTGTTGTTTATAGTTTAGAGACAAAATTACAAAGAAACTATGGGAGTGGAAGAAATTGGCTACAGCATCCACTACTCATGTTTTGGAGAAATATTCATAAATTCAGGGGTTTTATTAGGTCAGATTTCATTTCAGACAACTGAGTGAATTTAAGAGACTTACAGGTCAGCATAATTAGGCAAATTTTCTGGATTATGTAAATAAAATTTAAAAAATTAAAAAATAAATAATTTCAAATGACTTCTTGAAACTTACACTAGCTACAGTAGAGTCCAAACTTTTGCCCAACTTCTTGGGGTTATGTAAATGCCTTGCCTAGAACTGTGAGTCAGAGATAATATCATTCATTTTAAATTCATTACCTTTCTACATCCATTGTAATAACTTCCCTATCAAGAATATCCAGCTACTTCCTCGTCATACAAAATGACTTACTTAAAATTAATTTTATTTTTTCTTCCTCTAAACAGCCTATAACAGACATTATAACAGAAATAAAGACATTATGAAAAAATCTGAATAGCAACCATATTATAATTCCTCTTAAGTTGTGAGATTTCAACTTGCCATAATTGAAACATTACCAAGTCAAATAATTAGGAAGTATAAACTTTGCCTCATATTTAATATACACCTGCCATTGACATTTGGTGTAAACTGGAGGTAGAATTCATATTGGAGATTTGAGGACTTGAGATTTGTAAATACTATTTTTCAATATTTAAATAAATTTTCTTACTTAAACTATTTAGACTATGAAACTTAGGCAAATTTAAAGCAAATGAATTTTGAATATTGAAAGAAAAAAATTAAATAGAAAAACAATTAAGTCCTGAGGTAGGGGTTGTAATAACCTTATTAAAACTTAGTTGAATTTGATGGCTAATGCAAACCTAAATAGAGATACAGACAATGACTATTGTCAATATACAAAACAGAGTATGACTATTATGTGATAATAGTAGATAACATAATTTTCTTTGTTCTAAACAAATTATTTCTATAATTAATGTCCCTGAGAAAATATAACCATATATATGCAGAATCTATAAATTTATATATGCCCTATATCCAGAATAACATCTCCCAATAGAAAATAAACACTAGTTAAAACCTCTCCCCAAAATTCAATGTAGAAGTTCAGTGTGCTTAGTCAAATGATACATAGATTCCCTTTTCCTGAGAATTCTAAGAATGTCTGTTTACATCCTCTGCTATTTCCTTCCTCAGTGTTTCATAGTTCTCCCTGTAGAGGTCTTTGACCTCCTTGGTTAAGTATATTCCTAGGTACTTTAATTTCTTTGTTGCTATTGTGAAGGGAATTGAGTCTTTGATTTGGTTCTCAATTAGATTGTTGTTGGCGTATATGAATGCCTCTGATTTTTGTGTATTGATTTTGTATCCTGAGACTTTACTAAATTCATTGATCAGTTCCAGGAGATTCTTGGTTGAATCTTTGGGGTTTTCTAGATATAATATCATATCATCAGCAAACAATGAAAGTTTGATCTCTTCTGCCCCTATTTGGATACCTTTAATTCCATTTTCCTGTCTGATTGCTATAGCCAGGACTTCAAGCACTATCGCTGAACAGAAGTGGAGATAGTGAGCACCCTTGCCTGGTTCCAGTTCTAAGTGGGAATGCTTTCAATTTTTCCCCATTCAGTATGATGTTGGCTATGGGTCTGTCATATATGGCTTGTGTCATTGTTAGGTATGTCCCTTTTATGCCTATTTTCTTAAGTGTTCGTATCATGAAAGGGTGTTGAATTTTGTCAAAAGCTTTTTCTGCATCTATTGAAAGAATCATGTGGTCTTTGGTTTTGCTTCTGTTTATGTGGTGAATTGCATTTATAGATTTACGTATGTTGAACCATCGTTGCATCCCTGGGATGAAGCCCACTTGGTCATGATGGATTATTTTTTTGATAAGCGTCTGGATTCGGTTCGCTAAGATTTTGTTGAAAATTTTTGCATCTATATTCATTAGGGATATTGGTCTGTAGTTTTCTTTTTTTGTTGCATCCTTTCCTGGTTTTGGTATCAGAGTAATATTCGCTTCATAAAAGGTGTCGGGGAGGTTTCCGTTCTTCTCGATGATGTGGAATTGTTTCTGCAAGATAGATACTAGTTCTTCTTTGTAAGTGTGGTAAAATTCAGGTGTGAAACCATGTGGACCGGGACTTTTCTTTTTAGGGAGATTTTTAATTGCTGTTTCTATTTCAGCTGTTGAGATTGGTCTGTTAAGGGAATCTATTTCTTCCTGGTTGAGCCTAGGGAGGCTGTGTGTTTCAAGAAATTTGTCCATTTCCTCCACATTTTCCAGTTTGTGTGCATAAAGATTTTTGTAGTATTCATAAATTCTATCTTGTATCTCTTTGGGATCAGTTGTGATATCTCCTTTTTGGTTCCTGATGGAGCTTATTAGAGATTTCTCTTTTCTGCTTTTCGTTAGCCTAGCCAATGCTGTGTCAATTTTGTTTATTTTTTTAAAGAACCAACTTTTTGTATTATTAATCCCCTAATAGCTTCCCTGTTTTCAGTTTCGTTTAGTTCTGATTTGATCTTGTTGATTTCACTTCTTCTGCTGGGTTTGGGGTTGATGTGTTCTTCTTTTTCCAGCTCTTTGAATCATTTCGTTAGATTGTCTATTTGTGATCTTTTTGTCTTTTGGTTATAGACATTTATGGAGATAAACCTTCCTCTCAGAACTGCTTTAGCTGTGACCCAGAGGATTTGATAACTTGTCTCTCCATTGTCATTTTCTTCATAGAATTTTTTTATTTCCATCTTGATTTCTTCATTTATGAAGTAATCATTTAGTAGGAGGTTGTTTAATTTCCATTTTTTTGTGTATAAATGTGAGTTTCTGTTAGGGTTGATTTCTACTTTTATTCCACTGTGATCTGAGAAGGTACATGGTATGATTTCTATTTTTTTAAATTTCTGGAGATTTACTTTGTGTCCTAGGATATGGTCAATCTTAGAGAATGTCCCGTGAGCTGAAGAGAAGAGAGTATATTCAGTGGATTTTGGGTAGAATGTCCTGTAAATGTCAGTCAGACTCAATTGTTCCAGAGTTTTGTTTAAGTCCATTATTTCTTTATTAATTTTCTGTTTGGAGGATCTGTCTTGTGCCGTCAGTGGGGTGTTGAAATCTCTAGTGATTATGGAGTTGCTATTAATCCATTTGCTTATATCCAGTAAGGTTTGCTTTATGAAACTGGGTGCACCTAATTTGGGTGCATATATATCTAAAATTGTTATCTCTTCTTGTTGAAGTGTGCCCTTCTCCATTATATAATGACCCTCTTTGTCTTTCATTACTTTTGTTGGTTTAAAAACTAAATCATATGAAAACTGCCTCGCCAGCCTTCTTTTGGCTTCCACTTGCCTGGAATACTGATCTCCACCCTTTTACTTTTAGTCTATATGCATCCTTGCAGGTTAGATGTGTTTCCTGAAGACGGCATATACTTGGCCTGTATTTTTTTATTCATTCAGCCAGCCTATGTCTCTTGAGTGGAGAGTTTAAGCCATTCACATTTATTGAGAGAACTGATAGGTAAGGTAGATTATTGTTCATTCTGTTGGGTTGGATGTTGTTACTTTGATTTCTCTCTTGAGCCATTGTATTATCTGGCTTTTAATCTTTGGGTTTTGGTTGTTTTTATATTCGTGAGTTTTCATTATGGTGTTCCGTGTGTAACATTGTTTTGAGTACTTCTTGTAGGGCTGGTCTTGTCTTGGTGAATTCTCTAAGACTTTGCTTGTCTGAGAATGTCTTTATTTCTCCTTCATATATGAAGCTTAGTTTTGCAGGGAGGCAGATTCTAGGCTGGGCATTGTTTTGTTTCAGAAGAGTGAGAATGGGGCCCCAGTCTCTCCTTTCTTGTAAAGTCTCATTAGAGAAGTCTGATGTTATTCGAATTGGCTTTCCCTTGTATGTTACTTGCTTCTTTCATCTTACAGCTCTTAGAAGGGCCTCTTTAGTTGATATTTTGGTCAGTCTGATGACTGTATGTCTTGATGTCTTCCTGTTTGCATTGAATCTCCCAGGGTTCCTCTAAGCTTCTTGAACTTGTATATCGAGATTTTGAGCAAGGCCTGGGAAATTTTCCTCTATTATATCTTCAAATAGCTTGTCCAACCCTTGAGTGTTGCCTCTTCCCCTTCCGGTAACCCTATGACCCTCACATTAGGTTTCTTTACATAATCCCACATCTCTTGTAGGCTTTGCTCTTTTCTCTTGTTTCTCTGCTCTATCTCTGTGCTGGTTTTATTTAGTTGGAAAGTGTTATCTTCAATCTCTAAGATTCTTTCTTCCATTTTATCTACCCTGTTCTTGAGACTTTCCACTGTATTTTATAGTTCCCTGGATTGATTCTTCATTTCCAGTAGTTTGGTTAAACTTTTCTTCATTGTGTCTATTTCTTTAGTGAACTTTTGTTCTTATTGAGTTTTTCTTGCAGGTCGGTAAGTGTTCTTATGATCCACATACGAGATTCCTCTTCTGTCATTTTGGTTGCCTGATTTGGGTTGGTGTCTGTTTCTAGGGGGCTGGTGCTCCTCTTTGGGGGTGTGTTTTCCATTTGGTTCTTCATATTTCCTGAGTTCCTTCTCTGATTTCTTCCCATGTTGATCAGTTGTTGTTTCTTTCCTTTAGGATTTTGTTTGGGTATTCACACACCTTGTTTAGTTTCTGAGCCGTTAGGTGGTGTCTGTGGGTGAGATTCGACCACTCCCTGTATAATGAGTCAGTAGGTGCCGTGAAAAGGCTGTGCAGGATGTCCTCCCTGTCAGTAGATGGCGCTTGCTTGGAGGAACAGGCTATGCTGTTGTTTTTGTGTCCTGTTATCAGCTCTTGTTCCTGTAGGGAGGCACTCTAGTGCCTCAGGTGGTCGGTGGGGCCCTGGGACTTCCAGGTGTGTCCTTTTCTCCCCCTCAGTGAGGGCTGGTCAAGGAGAGAGTCTGGGCGGAGCTGGGTTGGGTAAGCCTGTCCTCAGGCACCACCAATGCCGTTAGCAGGGGTCAAAGTTCTTTTCTCTGCTTCTGGGAAAAGCTGTCAGGGCGGGGCTGGAATGGCCTGGCTCAGCCAGAAAGTCTGCGTGTGGGGGTGGGGCTGTCTAAGACCTGCAGTCTGGAGCGGGCCTTGCTTCTTTTCACCCTCCCCAACTCTGCGGCTACTCCTAGGCCTGTGCCAGTAGGCCAGACCACATGCCACCAAGCCTCCCCAGACTGTGGTGCCGTCGGAGAGGTTCCCTGCGCAGAAATGCTGCCAGGGCTGGGCGCATGGCCTCCTTTTGGGAGGAGGGTTGCCCTCTAGGAGGCTGATCTGCCCCTGGAGGCACACACACCTCAGCAGGCTGTTCACGTATAACCCTTCTGTGCCCCAGGCAATGCTAGCCCTCGGTGCAGGGGATCTGGTCTGCAGGTCCGACCTCTGGGTCCCAGAGTTCAAACTATATCCCCACCAGGGAGAGGAGTTCCGGTTCCAATTCACCCATAGGGAGCCCAAGCTGGGTCTATGTCTCTCAGCCTCTGAGTCGGCACCATTCTCCTGGGAACACCGTGCCAGCAGCACCTGGGAGGGCTGGCGGGTAGGGAGCTCACAGTCTGAGTTCCCCTGAGTCAGCTGTAGGGTCCCAAAAGGGAAGGTCCCGTTCTCTGGAGGTGCCTCTGGCTGGTGGCTGTATTGTCTCTCTGGGCAGCCGCGGGTAGGGTCGGCGGAGGGGAGGAGGAGGCAATATGGCGCCTGCCGTGCAGCTCGGGTCTGTGCACACGGAGTTGCCCGGAGGGATTTGGGAGCCTGGTGCCGCATCTGCTACAGGCTCACCACTGGCTGGCGGTGGCCGTCTCTGGGCTGGTGTCCGCAGGTCTCTCCGCCCGCTGGGGAGCCCACCAGCAGTCCCAGATGCAGGGGAGGGGAAACAGCAAATCCACCTTCCCTTCCCGCTGGTCTCCGGGCTGCTCCGGGGGTCTCAGCTTCCAGTTCTCCTCCGTAGCCTCCTCCCGTGGAGTCTCCTAGGGTCTCAGGTACCCCTCCTTCCGGCCCTCATCTGCTGTATGCATGTCTTCTTGCTTCTTTTTCTAATTTCTGCTAGAATCTGTCTTTTCTGTAGAGATAGTGTGTCTGGCAGTGTTTCTCGTCCACCATCTTGATCCTCCCCTCTCCATTTACTCTTTTTATTCAATAAAATTATAAACTACTGGCAGGGGTGGGCGGTTGGTGTCTCACATCTATAACCCTAGCACTCTGGGAGCCGAGGCAGGATCATCACTTGAGGTCAGGAGTTCCAAACTAGCCTGAACAAGAGTGATACCCCATCTCTATTAAAAATAGAAAAATATTACCTGGGCGTGATGTCATGCATCTGTATAGTCCCAGCTACTTGGAAGGCTGAGGCAAAAGGATTGCTTGAGCCTAGGAGTTTGAGGTTGCTGTGAGCTAGGCTGACGCCACGGCACTCTAGTCTGGACAACAGAGTGAGACTCTTCCTAAAAAAATTAATTAAAAGAAAGAAAAGAACACACACAAAACAAAAAGCAAAAAAAATTATAAAGTACTATTTTGCTTTAGCTAGCAGTATGGTTATTAGGACTGCAAATAATTAAAAATTATTTTATGGTGTTTTGTGTTCTTCTAGCCCTACCTACTCCATGCTTAACTTATAGAATATGATATGCTGTCTTTCCTTTCAAAACTATTTTTCATTATAAAATCCATTCCATTTAATTGCAATCCATACTCTCCTAGGATCAAAATGGAGATATATATGTAAATGCTTTCAGAATTCCGTATAATATACAATTTTCATTTTGAATACATATTCCCTTATTATATTGCACATTCTGTGTAAAATGTAAATAATTAGTGGAAAAACAAAAATTAACAAAAAGAGGAGGCATTAAATTTGGGGGCAATGGATTAGTATGAAAGTAAATAATAATAGCCGATTGTAAATTGTTCTGAGATTCATTACAATTAATATAAACAAAAGAAAATTTGATTAGGAAACATAAAAATATATTCTAAACTCTTCTGTACAAATCTCCTTTGGTCTCTTGAGTAATAAAATTATTTTCAACAAAATAGTATTGTTTTATATACATTGTATATATTGTGCATTTGCATGTTTATTTACCAGATATTTCTTATTGAATTAAAACAAGTTAGTGTACTCAGGAGAACTATACAGTTTTTGAAACACCAGACTGGTTGTATTATGATAAATTAATTCACTTAGGGCAATGTCATCATCTTATAATATGTAACATTAATGAATGCTTTCTACAAATAAATAAGTTTTTACTTGATAAATTTCATCTTAGAAATAAGTTAAACTTATAGATAAATAGAAGTATAACTCACATGTTTATGTATGTGCATGTATTATAAACACTATATACATAATATATATTACATATAGATCATATGTATTACATATATATATTTATTCATCCAGATGCATAGAAATGATAAAAAAATATTTCCAGGGGAAGAGAGACACTTTGAATCAATTTCATTCACAATATGTCAGAATTATTTTAAAGTCCATAAGGCAGCTCTAGAGAATTTTTGTATTAGTTCTCAAGAAATATAGGTTGTATGCTATATTCTTTGATCTAGTGCTGAAATATAAAGTAAACATATTGTGACAAAAAGTAGGGTAGGGAGGGAGAGAGAAAGAGGAAGTGAGGGAGAGAGAGATTTGGAACTCCCTGTAGAAAGATATAAAATTCATTTTTAAGTCTATACAGAACACATAAAATACCAACTCCTCATGAATATGACAGCAATGCTTCATGCCTTTTTATTATTTCTAATATTACAATAATGTATACAGATTAGGAGTGTCTGAAATAAATATATGTATGAATGAATTTATTCATTAATCAAAAACTCAATAATAAAATATGACTAAGTTCCCCACAGAAGAAACTATCTTCTTTAATGTAGAAAGTCAAATTCTCTTAATGTTCTGAAAGAGACTAAATAATATAAGATTTGATATAGATCTTTACCAGAACTGTTAGCCACACTGAAACTTCAAGGAGACCTTATGAAATAGTAGAAAATAGAATGTGTAAGTTCATGTATACTTGTGGTACAGCCAAGTATATGATTTAACGCTGGTATGCCGGCCCAACCATTCCTCAGTCTGGAAGACCATAAACGCAGGACACTAGTGCTTGACAGACTGTTGGCATGGCAGCAGACTCAGAGAAGGCTGTAGAGGCTTTATACAGTAGAAAATCGCCTCTTTAAGGAGCAATGGGGGTACTGGGTTGCTACCTCTGGGCACTGCTTCTGTTCAGGTGTATTCTTTGGTGAAGTTTTCCATTGCCTGTTTTTTAGGAAAGTAGAATACAAAAAAAAAAAATGTTGTCTTTCAGCTGGGATCCAGGCAAGTTTCATTAAGTTCACAGGGCATGAGAGGAGACAAGAACAGAGGAACAGATGCATAGCATTCATTAAAGGCAGAACAGAAACGAGGAAGAAAGGAAATGCAGAAGGAAGCCAAGAGGAAAAGACTGAGGGAGAAATGAAAAACGATAATTAGAACAGACAAAACAAAATTTAGTTTTTCTTTGGTAATTAAGATCTATTTTCATAAACATTATCACTCTATTAATCATGCAATAAAAGTTACTATTACTGATAGTTTACTATAAACTATGTAATTTTTTAAATTCTAAATTCAATATTTCAGTGAAAACTCTGTTGCTGCTAATGGTAGATAGCTCTGCAACTACTCTGGCTTTGAGTGTCAGAAACTCTGGCACTCACACACCCCAGATTCAGAAGGTTCTTCTTAACTTCATCCAGAAAAATTATTTCTTTGAACACGGATTTTCTTACATTGCTCTTCAAAATAATTATTTATAGCATGTAAATCTTGTGCCTATGCAATAATTTCAAAAACTTAGAAAGGGGCTGTGCTTTTCACAGTTTGAAAAGTTGTATGTGTAATGTCAAAAAGTGCCTGATACTTGAAGGTTGTTCAGAGGAAGTGTTCAGGGCAATTTCCAGTCTAGCTGTGAGAGAATAAATAACAAGGTACAAAATTATCCTCCTACTGGAAACAACTAGAAAACTGAAAATTATTAAGAAATAACAACTTTCAAAGATTGGTCAATATGTATCATAGGACTATGACTGTTAGGAGGACAAAAGCAAATCAGAAGGCACCCGCCATTGCTAATACTTTCAAACTGGAGACAATTGCTCCTTTGCGGTGTAACAAAACCCAGCATCCCTCCTGAGGTGAAGAGACAAAGATTGAGGTTCAGAGAGGGCAAGGATGTAGGACTTGTGGAGCAGAAATTGTCACAGTGTGTCACTGGTTGACCACTAATCTGTGTGTACATAGAATGGAATTCTATGCAACCAGGCAAAAAAAAAGTTTTGAGGAAAGAACAATTAGCTTGAAAGTATAGGATTAATAACTCCCATAACACAGAGATGGCTAAGAATCATTTAAATTCCTTCTAGCCACAGTAAAAAAAAAAAAGTATATATATATATAGGATCTACAGTGGAGATACCAGAATGGCCATGGTTTAGGAATAGAATTAACTTGGCCTTGAAGTTTAAGAGTTAAGGTTATCCTGGACCCACTGGAATATAGCTTCAAAGCAAGCCTCAGAAGCATGTAAGTAATCCACAAGTAATTTTAACTATTGGCCAGAAAAAGGTAAATGCTCAAAAGGAGTACAAAAAAAATCTAGTCACCAAGATAAAATTTGTAATATTTTTTATTTGAATTAAAAAATACTACATATACAAACAAGAAAATTAGACTTATAATCAGGAAAAAAATAGACAATATAAATACAGAAATGACACAAATGATAAAAATTACCATAGGAAGACAGTCAAAGAGCTATTATAAATATGTCTTATCTGCTCAAGAACGTAAAAGATAACATTTACATAATGAGGAAAGAACTGAAAGACACTAGAGAGAAACCAAAAGAAATATCTAAATTTAAAACTTATCCAATTACAAAATGAAAATATCATGGGTTAGAATTAACATCAGATTATGAACTACAGAGTAAAAACTAAGTGAATTAAGATTGGCAACTAGGTAAGGGTTCCAGTTCTCATCACTTTTCTTTATCATTGTCTCTAGTTTTTTGGCAAAGCACTAAGAGGAAAATACATAAATAAATGGAATAGAATAGAGAGATCAGAAATAGACTCACATAAATATACTCAACTGATCTTTGACAAACAAGCAAAGGCAATTCATTAGATAATAGATAGTGTTTTCAATAACTGGTGCAAGAAGATTTGGACACCAATATGCAAAAAACAAAAGAAAGAAAAAAAAGTGATCTAGACACATACTTTACACCTTTCATAAGAATTAGTGCAAAGTTAATCAAACGCCATCCACAACTGTATTCTAAGCTCCTATTTCCTGTATTAATTCCTTTCTTGATTAAAATACCTAGAATAATTTCTGTGTTACATTGAATCATTACTGCCACTGTCACTAAATGTTCCAGTTTTCTGTGTCTCTTCTGACTCAGTGTGTCCTCTACTTGCTTCTAAAAAAAATTATATATAACAATGTCACACCTGTGCTGAAAGTTTCCAGTGGTAATTCATTTCTAACAAGATAAGGTCCAAATTCCTTTTCTTATAAAAATGGGTCCAATACTAAGTTTTTGAAGGCAGAGATAAATTCATATTCATAGTCTTTTATTGTGAGAACTTTACAAGCTACTTTTCATAGGATAAGTGCTCAATAAAAACCTAGTGGATAAATATATCAATAACTCCATGATTGTCCTGATTATTGAATACAGAGATAGTTAGAAAGATGGATGTATAGATGAAAGAATAAATCTGAACTGCTATAGTAAGATATATATGTTTCCCTGTCTTTATAACATTTTATTATGCAGTATCATAGGGTTCTATCATGCAATTTTGGATGGAAAATGAATAAGATGAACACAGAAAGCATTCCTTAAATATTGATATATAAACTTATGATAATGGCTAATATATTCATAATATCTTAATTTGAAAAGGGATTTTATATGGTTTAACTCATTCAATCCTCACACAACCAGATGACAGTTTTTGAGATTTATTTTTATCCTCAATTAACATATGAGGAAACTCAGAAAGCACAAAACTAAGTGATTAAGAGTAATAAATAACAAAACAGGAATTTGAATTAAGTTTTTTTCCCCTAACAAACACATTATTTTGGCTTTATACCAGTTACTGACAAGTCTTATAACAATACCTCCATATTTTTCTTTATAATATTTAGTGTGAAATACATATTGGCAGCATTCCCAACATAAATATTTTTATATATATTGATTTTGGGGGTGCCTTAGGAAATACTGTCAAAGAAATTAACTGTTATTTATATGTTAGGTTAATTCATTATGAAATTGTTTTTAGAATTTTCAGTATTGAGAACCATATTAAGCAATCTATCTATCTATATATATAATAATCTCCTTTATTTCATCAGCAAGAGACTTTTCATTTACAGCTAGTCTTATCTCCAGTAACCTTTCTTTAGTTCAGTAGCACTGGGGTAGAAAATTTAATAATTAAATAAAATTGCCTCAGTCAAATAAAATGATGGCTGCTTCCAGGTGATCCACTACAAAGAATATGTAAAACACTTAGAGTAATGACTTTAATACATTCAATTGATGATGGAAGGATAGATGTCACATCTCTCTCTGACTCACTCTCTCTCTCTCTCTCTCTGTCTCTCTCTCTCTCACACACACACAACTCTTATATCTCTGGAACATAGACAAACATTGCCAAAAGACACTGTTAAGGAGTGGAACACATTCACACAGAAGAAGTAATGATGAGTATGAAATAGAAGATGAAAAGAGAATTAGAGTAATCATAGTATCTGGACGACAGTCGATGATGAGGAAACCTATAGGATGATCTGGGATCTGATCCACAGTGCAATGGGAGCCATAATAGATTCTTAAGGGGAAGGGAGAGGTCAATTTATGATGGAGTCAGAAGTGCTATTAGATAGACTAAGAGTCACTTGGGTGTCTCTTGGAAATACATTTTGACCTCAGATTAACCCTTTGCACTCGCTTGCTTTTTTCTCATCATTCATTATCCACACTCGACATCCAAGTGCAAAGGGTTGAATGTTTTGTACTTTAAGAAGGAGAACAAACCCGTCATGGAATAAAGACAGGAAGGAGAAAATACTGCAGTAGCATTATTTGACTTTGGATTACAAATTCATAATGACGAAGAATAATCACATAAAATTGTA
This sequence comes from Microcebus murinus, assembly GCF_040939455.1. Taxonomy (NCBI): domain Eukaryota; kingdom Metazoa; phylum Chordata; class Mammalia; order Primates; family Cheirogaleidae; genus Microcebus; species Microcebus murinus. Next base: position 46,193,727 of record NC_134122.1, on the reverse strand, counting down.
TTTCAATTACATAATTGGAATGTGATCAATGGTGTGTATTTTAATACAATCTTGCCACTATGAAGAATAACATATTTATGTAGAACCATTACAGAAAAGTTGAGCGACAGTATGTACGATGTTTATGGATGGAATTGCTGATAGCATATTGGATTGCAGCTGTCCACAGACAGTGGGAGTGACTTTAGCTTGAAATTATTTTAATAAACTATTTCATAAAAAGCCTGTGGAGTATTTGGTGTCCTTAGGTTTCTTTTTAATAACTGGCTCATAATTAAATATGGGGCTTTAATGATGAAGAACAAAGATTCAGGTTGATAAATAGAGCAAAATGACTTACGTGCTAACCAGCTGTGTCAAGAGCAATGAATTGAAAGCAGCCAGAGTTGCCCTGACTTTGCAGGACTAAGGAAACTGAAATGTTGTCCTGCAAAGCTGGTCAGAGCAGGTTGTAACTGCAGTTCTTGATTGCACTGGGGCGACATGTCTCAGTGTGCCTGCTAATCTCCCTATGATAGCAAACATTTTTTTCTTTGGTTAGTTGTGAAGAAATCCACGGTGTTATATTGAAATCCCTCACAGGGCTTTTAGATTAAAATGGAATTTAATCAATCATTAAAGGTGTGAATGAGAAAACTTTAGTCTTTTTCACCAAAGGAAAAAAAAAAGAGAGAGAGAAACAAGGACTAGAATTTCTGAGGTATGTAAGGAAATATTTTCATAGTTAATCTTAGGTGAAAAAAAAAACCCAAATATAATGTAGAATTAATTATATGTACGTAGTTGGCTCTCATTAAATGTTTACATATTTAAGGAAGCACTGAAACACAGAAGAAAAATATATGAAAATATAAGGGAGCATACTTTTACACGTATCTGGAACTTGACAGGCAAAATAGAAATAAAAGTTCAAAAACAGAAAAATAAAACTCATGGGGAACATAAGATTAGTTGTTTTACATACATTTGGTGAAGGGACAAGAGTGAAAAATTGATACTAGGTACTCAAGGAAGCAAAGCAAAACAAAATGGAAATGAACAAATTGGTTGGAGATTGAACAGAATGACCTTAGTGACCAGAATAAACCCACCATCTATTAGCCATCTATTGTGTTTTCGTGCTTCATATTCACTGAAATGGAATGTCTATATTTTTACAATCTTGTGGATTATCTTTCCCAGAAGTTAACTTTATAGTTCTGTAAACAGTCAAATAACCCTCTCCTCAATTTCTCTTTATTTTCCTGCATTGCCCTTAAATGATTCACTATTTAAAATTTGCCATTCATTCTCTTTAGAATTATTCAATTATCTCGGTATTACTTCCCAATGGTTGAGAATGTCCATTCTCATAATTGAGTTCCTTTTATCATTCCATTTTATGTCTATTAAATCACCTGAAATTTCTTGTTTTGAATTCTGATAGACAAGTGGAGTATACAATACTAACTTCCAGCTTTAATTGCTCCAAATCGGTTTTGACAACAGGTATTAGAAACAAATTCTTTCAAAAATTCCAAAACCCCACAAGGCTGTAATTTACTTTTTGGTTTACATTGCTTCAATTTAGAGTGACAATGTCTTCTTTTCTCTTGATATGATTAACCACCCTCTCCTGCAGCCCAGGTGAGTGTATGTGTGTATGTGCACAGAAACACACAATTTGGTAATTAATTGTAACTTTGAGTTTCAGTCAGTGTGGTATATTTAAAATTAAACATTATGTTTTTTCACCTCTTTTACAGTTACAGAAAAAAAAAAAAAAACATATGTGTACCTGAGTGTGTTTTTGTGTCTGTGTATCTCATATAATAATGACTTCATCAAACAATATGATCTGGTTAATCGTATATTCAAATCATGATCATAAACTACAAGTAAGTGGGGAGTTCATTTTACTGTGGCTGGGTCTTGTTTTATACTTTGTTGAACAATTGTATTATAAGAAATGCAATATTGATCTGCATTAAAGAGAGAATATAAAGCACATTTTTCATGTAGTAGGGGAGAAGGTTATTTTGGGTCTCGTAGGATGTGTATTATATTTATAATGAGGAGACATTTTTTACTTATTTGCTTCTAAACACTTCCTAACTGTAGAAAACTGAAGATGTCAAGCACCAGTCAGTGAGAAAAAAAGATGGAGGAATTGAAAATATAAGTACAAGGTATTGGAGATGAATCTGTAAATAACTGCTTAAGTTAAAATTAAAGTCAAAACAAAAAGAAAGAAACAAAAATTTAGAAATTGACCTTTTTCTAAAGAGACTAGGCACCAGATTTATAATACAGAATCATATCTACACTGTATATATAACCAGATGATTTTTCATGTAATAAAAATACTCACATATTTATAATTATTACTTTATGGACTTCCATATACTTGGTAATATTTTATTTTATATTCTCATTGAAGATTTGCCAAAGAAGTTGTCAACTATTTGTTTCATTCTTTCTTCTTGGTCAGTATGCAAGTTATATTATAATTCTAAGTATATTTAAATATTTTTACACATCAAGCAAACCCATATATACTTCTTTTGTCAATTGCATATGGTGATAACTGTTCCTCAGAAAATAACACTTCTGGAGAGACTGCATACAGGTTTAATTGAACATTGTTCAATGTGACACAATTAAATGGCTAACTATAAATTCAGTAGTAATTTATATGTAATTTTATGTATATGTATGTGTATATACATTTTATATGTACATAAACTACATATAAATATAATATGTAAGTAAAGTAGTTCAACAATATATATTTAAATGTCTACTTGAGCTAGATTTATGAGATAATTCAGAATTATTTAGATTGGATTCAACCAACCATGTCACTTTTGTAGACTTTTATCCTTCAGTTCCTTTCATTTGTCAGTAAGACTTACTGACTACTATGTAAAAAAAAGTTGTTCCCACATTATTTTATCACAAATTGAAATAGGAAGAAAAATTTAAAGGAATAAAAAGGGTTGCAAGATTTCCAAGTCAGTTTTCTACATGATCTGGGGAGTTTAGCTAGCAGATAACCAAAGGATAATCATATCTGGGCTTAACCATAGCATGTAATCAACCAACCTTTGCAAATAAACCTGTTGACAAATGCCACATTTTATTCTCCAAGATGACCTTCAGAAATTTAGGAAAATGGAGTTTCATGGCTAAGATAAGAACAAAAATGGAGGATGAATAGAAAAGTTTCTTGTACATGAAACAAAATATAAAAAGAATGAATTCCAGGGAATAAGACTTCACCTAGCCATGACACAGTGCCTGACAATTAATTAGAAAAAAAAATATTAAAACCATTAACTCCGAATTTGGCATGATCGAGATTTTCATAGGAATGTATACAGTGAATGAGAATCATGACATCATTAGTTGTCAGGGAAATGCAAATTTAAATCACGATGAAAGATGAGATAGCATTGAGGCTCTTTCATATAAACTGAAACTCTTGTACTTATCAATTCACCCCTAAACATTTACCCAAGAACAATTAAAACATATGCCCACAAATGCCACAAATGGCAGCTTTACTCAAATGACTATAAACTAGAAATAATGACACTGAGCAGGGACCCCTCTTAGAGCCCTGCTGGGCACAGGCACACCCCAAGCATGGAAATAAAAGGAAAATCTTGAATCCCTTCCAGGGAAATTCCAGGCACCTAGGTAGCCTTGAAAGGTGGATGAGTGACCTCATAAGCAAGAAGATAGTAATAATTTAAAACAGGAGTCACCCAAGCAAGCTGTTTTGTTTCCCTATGTAACGGAAAGGTAACATCTTAACATATATTCTTGAGTTGTTTTTGAGAACCCCAAACCACAACTAGATGGAAAATGTTGACCACTATCAAGTAGACGTCAGATAAGAAAGAAGTGAAGACTGAACACTGACAACTTTTCTTTCTCTAAATTTCTTGCTAAGAGCCTGGACAGAGTCACTCCCACAGGCTAAACTTTAACATTACTTTCTGCTGACTCCACGGTTTTAGACGAAGCCTTGTTTCCTTAACCAATTGCTAATCAAAGAATCTCTGAATCCACCTATGACCTATAAGCCTCTATTCAAGATATCCTGCCTTTTGGGGCTAAACTAGTGTCCAACCTCCATGTATTATTGATTTATGATTTTGTCTACAATTTCTACTTTCCTGTAATTTGTATCCCTGCCTTTAAAAATCCTTGCTTGTAAGCCATTGGGGAGTTTGGGTCTTAAGCTTTGGCTGCCCATTCTTGCTTAGTGCCATGTAATAAATGTCTTTCTTTCTCTCGCTGCAAATCTTGGGGTCAATGTTTGGCTTTGCTGTGCTGGGCAAATTTGGTTCAGTAAAATAACTGATATGTCCATCAATATTTAAATGGACAAACTGTGATATAGTTTATTTAGCAATAAACCATTGAAGAATAGATGCACCCAACAACAAGGATGATTCTTTGGAAGATTGTTTTGAGTGAAATAACAAAAGAGTACATGCTTATGAAATCCATATGTATGACGTTCTGGCACAGACAGAGCTAAGTTACGGTGATTAAAAACTAGAATGGTAATGACTTCTGAGCATGGATTAGAGGAATTGACTGGAAAATGGGCATAAAGAACCTCTGGAATGAACAAAATGGTTTATATATTTATTGTCAGATTTTTACAATAGTGCACATAAAACCCTTTGAGTGGTACTCTTAAGTCTGTATACATTTTACATGAAAATTTTACATCAATTTAAGAAAAATGCAAAAATTTGCTAATGGTTTTAGTGGTTTGAGAGATTTTGAAAATTTTTTTAATCTTTCAAATGAGGTGTTTATATGTACAATCTATATTTATATCTAAAAACCAAAAATTCCTTCCTATATTTAATTTTTTTCATATTTAATTTTTGTTGAAAGTAATAGAAAATAATATACTACATTGTATCAGATTTGATGGACTAGATATACATTTATAGTGAAGAAGGAAATAATACTACAATTGAATTTGCAAAGAGAGAGAAATATATGAGGGACCTGTGGCTGCTTGGGACAGTTCATTTATGGCTGCAGGGTTTGTGTTTGTTGCTGTCTCCCAAAACCCTGGAGTGTCCCTTCAGAACTGTTCATCTAGAAATGTGATTTTGTCACTGTCTTAAGAAGAGCTCAAACCCTTAGGAACTGACCACTGCTAATGAAATCCACTAGAGATGGATATAAAACTCAATGTGTTTTTTTCTTATTATATCTGGAGGAGCTTCATAATAATACTGTTATTTATGAACATGGTATCAAAAAGATAAGGAATTGGATAATTTCAAGGGTCTGTTTCATCCGTACTGTGAAATAGCTAATAAAAATAAGAGATACGTTCATGCCTTGTAGTTACCATGCCTACCCTTTGAGCCATATATGTTTACTATGACAAATTCTTACTTTTTTCATATTATGCACAACAAAGATTACTTAAAATATTTTGTTGGATTATAATTTGTTGAATTAAGCTTGATTTCATGATAATGGAAGCAACACCAAAAAGCTGTTATTTAATTGCAGTTGGATTCTGTCCACTACATGGAACAACCCAGGCCAGCACACTATTTGGAAAAGAACCTGCCACCCCCACATTGAGGGTGAGAAAAGCAGAGAGAAGTTTCTATCAATTGGTGCTTCAGGAAGGTCAACAGAAAATAAATTTCAACATTTAATTATTCATTTTTTTGTAAAGTGAAAAATGACCTGGATTTTGTTTTAACAGAAAAGGAAATTTGAAGGGTTTAGATCTCTAGTGCCTAAGGGTAGCAATTAAATTTGCTGTGCTTTGTGCACAATTGTATAGCTTGAGGCAAGGCCCATGGCAACACTGCCATGGGAGTCTGTCTGCAAGAGTGAAGCTAGTGATACCCATTTAGAACTTTCTCATTTTTTTTTTCTCTTAATATCATCTCTTGAAGGGCAGGGAGACCATTATGTCATGTATTTAATACATGCATTTATTTATTTACCAGCTTGCCTGTTATTGTATTGCTCAATGATCATTGAATTTCTCTCATGAGAAGTGGACCTTCCCCTCACCCCTGCCATTCTCATCCATCATGGAGAACAGAGGGAATTAACATTACATCACCAGAGCTATGGGTTGACTTTTAGATTAAGTCCAGATTACTGAGTTTGCTGCTAAGTGTATTTGTGATTTGAAGCCAACACAAAAGCCCATTGTATTATTTGCACAATTTACCATCATAGTTTCACTATTGCTTTTGCTTACATATTTATCCCAGATACATTTTACTATAGGAAGATAATCCAAAGTAATATAATCTAAAATTTTATAAATTAGGATGTTGACATAGGCTTTATAATATTGATTTTGCATTTTAATATAACTGCCAAAAATATCAATCATATATCTAATAGTGACACATCAATGTTTCCTGATTTACTGATCATATAATTGATTGATTGATTTAGCAAATATATTTTTCCCAGTCCTTTATTGAAATATGTGTTATGTCTAATAAAGTTCACTCTTCTGAATGTAGAATTCGATGAGTTTTGATTCTATGAATAATCAAGATATAGAAAATTTCCATCACCCCAAACATTCTCTTATTTCCCTCTGTAGTCAATATCATATACACTTCTACAATTGTTTTCCATTTTTATGTATTTTCCTTTTCCAGAAAGTCATATAAATAGAATCATAAACTATGTATGTAGCTTTTTAGTTGCTTATTTCACTTAGCATAATGTATTGGTTGTATATGTTGATGAGTATATATATATTGTATTTTATTACTGAGTAGTATTTTCTATCAGTGTATGGATATACCCAGTTTCTTTATCCAATCAGAAACTGAAGGATGTTTGGGTTTTTTTCAGCTTGGGAGATTATGGATAAAACTTCTATAAACTTTCATATATAGGTTTTTTGCTAGAACATATGTTTTCCTTTGTCTGATATAAATATCTAGGATTGGGATTGGTAGGCAATGATGTTAAGTATATTTTTATATTTATAAGAAATTTTCAAAGTAGCAACTTTATTTTGCATTCCTTCCAACAAAATGTGGTCCCAATTTCTCCATATCCTCACCAGCACTTCATATCACACACACACACTTTTTGTGTGTGTGATTTTATTGTTGTTTGTGAATAAGATATGGCATCTGCCCTTCAAGAGTACACAGGTCCTGTGTGATTTGCTGCCTGACAGTAGTGTTCAAGGTCTCTAGTTCATTTCTATAAAGAACATTGCAAAGAGGTATGCATAAAATAAAGGCAGATACAACGAAGAGCTAGAATTAGCCAATTTAAATAAGAATGAGCATTTGCTAAGTTTATGTATCACATGTAGTGAGACAGGTCAAAGAAGGAAGGAACTAAACTGCTTCTGAGACAAGAGCATTAGTAAGTATCTGAATGGGAACCATAGATGAAATTACCCAGAAACACACAATGTGACTTGCTTCTATTTGCAGCTAGGAACAATGGTGCTCACAATTCTGTCTCTCTGAACATTTGCTGAATTATATAAATGAGACAGCTGCAGTGCACTGGCCTAGAAGACAATGGATACAGAGAAGGCAGGCGGGGATAGAAACAATCAATGCAATTAACAGAAGGTCAAAGATTTATGTCAAAAAAAAAAGGCGGGGAAGCAACAAGCATTTGCCTAAAAATAGCCGGAACCCCCTATAGTATCCATGTCTGCTACATAATTTCTAGAAAATATCCTATGACCAAAGTCAAAGGAGAATTCAGAACCTGGAATAACTTGAGTAACAACAGACAGAAACATCTGAGAAAATATGACAGGAATGGAAATACAAATATTAAGGAAAGAGGGACATACTGTATTGTTGCTTCAGAGATGGTAAATCCTTGCCTATTTAACACTTGCATCCAAATCATACCAGGTTTGCCCCAATCCTTTATTCATCTAACCCTAATAGTGCTTCTGAGCTTCATTCCTTTTTACATTACCTGGTTGTGTAGATTTCTATGAAAATTTAATATCATCCTTTAGCTGTATAAAAATCATTCTAATAATAGTTTTTCAACTGGTTTCAAACCAAACTAGCACGTAAATCCAAAGATGTAACTTATAACTAGTCATTCTGAATGGTTGTGAGTACAAATACTGTTAGATATTTACCAGAATACTAAGTGTATGAAGGCGTATGTGGATCAGAGAAAGCAAAATTTTTAATAATAAAGCCTATGTAGGTTATATTGTTCTAAGTCCAGTGTATAACTCAAGGTGGAACTCAATAATCTTTAGTGAATCAACTACACCATCTGAGAAAGAAAGGAATGAAAGAACCTTTGAGTATTTGTAGAACTATTTTTTTTAAATCAACAACCAGTGAACAAAAAGGTTAGAGGAATTTTCTATAAATTTCATAATGTAAAAAGTTAGCATTATTTACATTGAATTAATGCAGTAGCATACATTTAGAATCATAGCACTGAGAACTGCCTGACTAATCTTGAGCAAGTCACTTAATCCCTTTAATGTATATCATTTATATGTGAAATGGAAATAAATTTGTATAATGTAGGTTGCAGCTTTTTTATGAAAAAAGAGTAAGCTCATACTATAAAAATGTTTGCAAATCAGTAAATACAACATAAAAACACATAAAAATGATACGAAAATTTGGAGTCATTTCTTCATCAAATATTTATTGAGAACTGTTCTATGTTGTACAATATTCTTTTTTTCTACTTTATTTATGTGTATGTGTGTGTGTATGTATACATGTATATATATTCATGGGATTCAAAGTGAAATTCTGTTACATTGATATACTGCATTGTGGTAAAGTCAGGGCCTTCAGTACATCATCACTGAAGCAATGTACATTATATCCACCAAGCAACCTTCCATCGTTTATCCACCCTTCCTCCCCTTGCCACTGGGCCAAGTCTCCATTGTCCATCATTCCATACTCTGCTTCTATGTGTACACATTGTTTAGCTCCTACTTATAAGTGAGAACATATCATTTTTATCTTTCAGTGTGAGTTATTTCACTTTAGATAATGACCTCCAGTTTCATCCATGTTGCTGTAAAAGACATGATTTCATTCTTTTGTAGGGTTAAATAATATCCCATTGTGTACATATACCACATTTTCTTTATCCAATCCTCTGTTGATGGACACTTGTGTTGATTTCATATCTTCACTATTGTGAATAATGCTGCAATAAACATATAAGTGTAGGTATCTTTTTTATATATTTATTTCTTTCCCTCTGGTTAGATATCCAAAAGTGAGATTGCTAGATCATATGGTAGTTCTATTTTTAGTTTTTTGAGAAATCTTCATACTGCTTTCCATAGAGATTGAACTAATTCACAATCCCACCAAGTGTATGAGTTCCCTTTTCTCTGCATCTTTGCCAACATCTGTTATTTTTTGTCTTTTTAATAATAGCCATTCTAATTGTTGTAAGATGAGATCTCATTGTGGTTTTAATTTGCATTTCTCTGATGATTAGTGATGTTAAATATCTTTTCATATGTTTGTTGGCCATTTGTCTTCTTTGAAAGATGTCTATTCATGTCCTTAGCTCACTTTTTAATGGGGTTAATTTTGTTGTTGTTGCGTTGTTTGAGTTCCTTGTAAATTCTGGATCTCAGTCCCCTGTCAGATGTATGGTTTGCAAATATTTTCTCCAATTCTTTAGATTGTCTGTTCACTCTGTTGATTATTTATTTTGCTACTTGGAGAATATTCTTGAACCTACTAGATAATGCAATGAACAAAATATCAAAATCTACAGAGCTTAGATTCTAACAGAATAAAGTAACAATGAACAAGTAAGTAAAATACATAATATACTAATGGTGCTAAGTTCTACAGTAAAACATATTAAAAACAGGGAAAAGTGATAAAAAACACTAAGGTTAGTGAGGGTCGCAAACTTAAATTGAGTGAATGAGGAAGGTGAAATGGTGATATTTCACTAAAGATTGAAAAAGATAAAAGAACGAATCATGCCAATATATGATGGAAGAAAATCCCAGGCAAAGGAAATAGAAATTAAAATGCTTTGATTTAGAAATTTGCGTAGTGTGTTCAGTAAGAGCAAGAAGACAGTGTTGCTGAATCAGAACTCACGTTGGCATCAGGGAGCCAGACTGTATAAGTCTTTGAAAGGCCCTGGATAGATTTGCATTTTCTCTCCCAGAGATGCATGAACACCAGTGAAGGATTTTAGGCAGAGGAGAGGCACGATCTGTTTATATTTTGAAGAGTCTCTCTGACTATTGTACTGATAGTCTGAAATCAGATAAGAGTGGAAGTCTGGAGATTACTTAGGACCCATTAGGAACACCCAGAGGAGAGATAGTGGTGGCATGGATTGGAGTGGCTACACTTAAGGTGGTGAAAAGTGGTTAGACTCTATATATATTTTAAAAATAGAGCCAAGAGTGTTTCCTGATGGATTGCTTGTGAGCCTTGATGAAAAGATAAGGGTCAGAGATAGCACCAAGATTTTTAGATGGAGCAATTGGAAGAATAAGTTGGCATTTACTGAAAAGGGTAAGACTGTGAAAGGAGTAGCTTAAGGAGTATGGATTCAGATATATAAATTGGAAAGTGCTGTAAGATGTCTAGGAGGAGATATTGAGTGCACAGTTAGAAATACGCTTTGGGAGTTCGGAGAGAGAGCCAGACTAGAACTATATATTTGGGAGCTGTCCATTTATAGACGGCATTTTAAAGCAATGAGCCTGGATACGGTCACTCTGAGAGTGGGCATGGTTAAAGGAAAACTATAAGAAACCCAAAGACTGAACATTGTAGTACTTGAGCATTTAGAAAATACAAGGAGAAATCTACAAAGCCAGGTCGAGGAAATTTGATGAAGCGGGGAGAGAAAAGGATGAATTGCTGAATAATGGACTTGTGCAGGGGCCACATTATGGTTTAAAAGTGGTCAGATGACAGAACATGAAGAAATGCTTCTCTGATGGACTCTTCTCAGTGAAATAAGAATCACAGTCACCCACTACCCTAGCTCTTGCTATGTTTCAGGCACTATTCAAAGAGCTGTATTTTTATTGGCCATTAATGCTCTTAACAACCACATGAATTATTACTATTATTCTCAGTTCACAGATGAGAAAACCGAGATGTAGAGAGGTTAAGTGAATTGCCTAATGTCACACAGCTCATCTGGGACAGCCATCTAGGGGAGAGGGAGGTAAAGGGATGAGAAAGTACAAGAACACTGCAGGCCCTCTGTGAGGTTAGTGAACATGAAATTAAAGGAATGGGTATATTTTACTGTGAGATAGAAAAATGTGAGTTCAATCATGGACCAACCACTCGCTAAATGTTTCACTCTCAATATAAAGATTAACTTCAGTTTATCCATCTGTACAAACATAGAAAAGGATTAAAAATAACAACATATGTTAACAGAGTTGGTAGTCTAAAAATAAAATCTCCCCCGTTATTTGGATTATTAGTGGCAATGTTTCTTTCTGTCATTCCAATTCCGACTACCTTGCCCTTGCCAATTTCATCTTTTGAATGTTTATTGGCCAAAAGCCAACAAGTTTGCTCGATTCCTAAAGTTAAGCCTTTTCCCTTTGACATATGTTTTAGGAGTGGCACTTCATTTTTGTGACTTCTCCAGAAATAAATGAGTTATATAGCTTTTCACTCTCTTCCGCATTTCACAGCTCAGTTCTCAGGCCTCCAGTGGATTGGGAATCACAAAATTGGGGCTGGAACAAACTTTAAATCTGTGGAGGGGGCTGGCTTGCAACATAGTTTTTAAGGAGTTTTGACTCCTGATTCCAACACTTCATAGAAGCACTACACATGAATAATTATATTCCTCAGACAGGCAGAATTTGGCTGTCTGCCTCTCCCTGTCTCCTAAGAGAAGCTCTTGCTCAGAGCTGGCTTATTCGTACCCTGGTTGAGTTTTCAAACCTTATTGAGAAGTGTGCACAGTTACTGTACTCATGTTGAGTTTGGAAACAGTACAGCAATGCCGGCTTCATTAATATCTGGAAGAACAGAGCGATGAGCCAAGTTTGTCATAATAATGATAACAGGGGGGAAAAAATCCAACTGTAAATTAACATTTTGGCAACTTTAAAAGTGATGCTGGGAAAAGGATATTTGTATTATTCCAGTGAGAAATAGAGATGAGTCAAAGCAAAAAACATAAAATCTTTCTTAACTTCAGTGGCTGATCTAGGATAGAGGCAGCTACCTTAGTCAACTTTACATTTCAACTTTCTTTATAAATTGGAAGGTTGATTTATTCAACAATCTGTGGGGTTATGGAGCCATCTACAATCATCATTGGTCCACATATTTGACAGCATGATGTATTTGGGACTTTGTCAATTTACACGATCTCTTGAGATATTTCTGGTATCTTGTTGGGGTTTTATAATAATTTACACTTATTAATCATATGTAACCATTATTTAGATTGCCTTTTTAGTGAAAGTACTACTCAGTAACTTTTCTCAATATTTCTGTTTGTATTGCCTGACTTTTCTTAAATTGGTTAGTAGGAGTTCTTTCTATGATTTGGAGACTAGTTCTTGGTCAGTTATATGTGTTGCAGATACCATCTTGCACTCAGTAGCTCATCTTTTGTCTCTATGTGACCTGTCTTTTGATGAACAGAAGTTCTTGAGTAATATAATGTAGTTGGATTTATCAATCCATTACTTTATGGCTCATTCTCGTTGTGCCCTACATTGAAAATCCACGATGTCATGAAGCATTCTCTCACTATTAATTCCTAAAACCTTTATGACTTGGGTTTTAACATTTTTCCTGGTGGTTCTTCAACATTTTATAAAGATAATTTCAAATATAGAGAAAAGTTGAAATAATGTTATGGTGAATACCTACATGCCTTCCATTTAGAGTCTACCTTAACATATTACTCTATATATTTTGCCAAGTACCTATACATTTATTTATACCTCTACCAATTTACTAATCATTCTATTTCTTGATACATTTCAAAGTAAATTGCAGATAGCAGATCTCCCCATAGGTATTCAGCATGTGTGTTATTAACCAGTGTTCAATATTTGCTTACAGTTTTTTCTGTAGATGTAAATTTACTTAAATGAAATGAACAAGCCTAATGTTTATATTTATTGAATTTTACCCAAACTTCTATAAAAATATAAAATATTAGCATGAATTTAGAAAGTGTCCACATGATCCTTCTCAGCCAATCTTTGTACCTACATGTCCAGAAAAAAAATTGTTCTGATATTTTCATCATAGATTAGTTTTCCACAACTTTACATAAATGCAATTGTTCAGCATAAATATGTGTCATCCAGAAAATCTTTTTAAAGATTAATTTACATTGTTGTACATGTCTGTAGTTTGCTCCTTTACATTGCTAAATTGTATTCTGTTGTACGAATATGCCACAGTTTATTACTTTTGGCACTATTCATCCTTCTGTGTAGATCTAAATTATATCTGGTATCATTTTCCTACTGCCTAAAGAACTTTAACATTTATCTACTGACAGTGGAGTTTCTCATTTTATCTTTATTTCACCTTCATGTTTGAAAGATATTTTTTCTGGGTATAGAATTCTAGTTTGAGTTTTTTGTTCCAGTATTTTAAAAATTCCATTCCTTTCTTTTCTGGGTTACATAGTTTCAAACAAGAAGATTATAGTTACTATTTTCATTCTTTTGTATGTAATGTTTCTGTTTTCCTGCTTATTTTAAGACTTTTTAAATCAAATTTTGAGCAATAGATTATATGACTTGGTGTGGATTTTTCCAAATATTTATTCTTCCATTGATTTCCTGAAGTTTTTGGATCCATGAGTTTATAGTTTTTATCAACTTGCAAAACTTTGGCCACTAATTCTTCAAATATTTTTCAGCCTCAACCCTTTCATTTTGGAACTCCAGTTATATGCATACCATCTTTGCCTTCTTACCACACATTTCATATTCTTGAGTTTTATAGTCTTTATCATTTCTTCTCACCCAGGTTTTAGTTCTCTCATTAGCACATTCTAGTCAGCTTTTAGTCCTCCTACTGAGTATTGGATTTCAGGTTGTTTTAAAGTTTTATTTCAATTTATAGAAGTCCTAGTTTTTCAAATATGCTTAGTCATCTTATAAAGTTTTCTATTACTGAAGCTGTATTCAAGCTCCTATTTTTCCTCTATAAGTAATAAACTAGTTGTTGCATAATCTGTTTCAAGTTTGATATCTGAAATCCTTATGAGTCTGGATGTTCTTTCCATTGTTTCTACAGGTTTTTCTCTCACTGTGTGTCCTTAACTTCTCACTTTGATTTTTTTTTTACGTTTTTCTTTATATTATTCTTTAATATAATATAATATATAGCTGTGAATTTACCAAGGCCTAGGATGATGGATACTTCTTTCATAGCAGATTTGAATTTCCATCTTTCAGGTTCATGGAGTCACTACCAGTCTAGGCTGTTTAAAGCAAGTTCAAGGCGTAAGGTCCCTGGACTGCAGAGATGTAGTGTGTGCAACAGCTGTGGATTCTCATGGGAACTGGATCTTGGCTGCAGCTACTCAGGGTCAGGTGATTTTACCTTTCCTTTTTTCACTCTGCTCCTTTAAAGTCAAAGTATAGTGATTTTCATTTATGTCCTGACCATGTCCCATCAAAACTTACCATTTCCATTCCCAACAGTGGTTTCTTACTGCATGCCTGATAGTCCTAGGACCATGTGAAAAGTTCTGCTCTATTTTCTGGGCGAGCTAGTGATGCTGGAGACACGACAATTGACAGACAAGCCTGAAAGAATCTTCAATTAAGGATGAATGGAAGCTGGTAATGGAAAATAACAAGCTTCCTTGTCCCACTGAGGAGTGTCCTGTGCCATCTCTCCCAGGGCTCTCCAGTGTGATTGAGCCACATGTCTCTGAGCAGTGGTCAGTTGCTTAACACAACCTGTTGACCTTCTTCACTTCTCTGGTTCCCTGGGATCACTTCCTGCCAGAGATTCATTCCCCAGGAAACAGACTCCAGGGCTCTGAGATTTTATGTCAATGAGGCTTAATAAGGAGTAGTTTCTCCATCTGTGACACCAGATCAAGCAAGATTGGCAAAGAGAAAAGTTCAACAGAAATGCAGTTTCTCCAAAGGCCTTAAATGCCCTCACAGGGAGCTTCAGAGATGGAATGGCCTTCAGAGATTTCCCACATTCGGACAAGGGCCTTCATGTACCCTACACAAACCAGTCATTGGATGTGGGCTGGTCCCAGGGAGGGGGTGACCTTGCATAAGGAGTAGTTTTCAGCTGAGTCCTGGGGACAGATTCACCTGAAAGCCAGCTACAGCCCACACTCTTATAGGTGTAGGGGAATTAGACAAATGAGTGTGTCATTTCTGAAGGGAGAATATAGGTTGCAAAATAGAGTATTCACTACACCTGCCAATAAAGTATGTGCACTCAAATCTGCCTCTGTGATGGTTACCTTTTTTTTGTGTGTCTACTTGATTGGCCCATGGGCTTCCCAGATTAAATACAGTTTTTGAGTGATCCTGCGAAGGTGTTTCTGGGTGAGATTAGCACTTGAAGCAGTGGGCTGGGTAAAGTGAATCCCCCTTCCCAGTGTGGGTGGGCCTCATCTGATCCATTGAGGGTTTGAATAGAACAAAAGTCAGACTTGGGAGACATTTGTCTCTCTCTCTCTCTTTTTTTTATGTCTCACTGGTTTTCTTTTTTTTTTTTTCTTTTTGCTTCATTGCTTGAGCTGAGCCATCTTTTCTCAATTTCCCCTGCCTTTATTCTGGCATTTATAGTCTCAGCTCCTCTGGGTCTCAGGCTTCTGGACTGAATCATATCCCCAGGGTTTCTTGGTCTCCAGTTTGCAGATTGCAGAGCATAGGACTTCCTGGCATCCGCAAAAACATGGGTAAGCCAATTTCTTATAATAAATACATATATATATATAGGTATATAGAGCTAGCTAGATATATAGATGATAGGTAATCTCCTGTTGGTTCCATTTCTATTAGAACCCTGACTAATACAGTCTCTAAATTTGGCTGCTGTGGAAATCCAACCTAAGACACAAAGCAACCAACCATTTCTGGGCTGCCTCCTATGGAGGGGAGGAAGAGGTGAAGATCTAATTCACTTCTACCCTGAGAGGGCTGCCCTTGGGAATCTCAAATTAATGCAGAGCATTTTCTATTTGACTTCTGTTATTGAGCAGCCTGTGGGACCCGAATCACTAAGATCCTCAGAGGTCCTCAGAGCTAAAGTGGCCTTGGCCATCTCGCACCCTGGCATGCACCCTCTCTCTCATTTCCTCTTAGATGTTGGCTGGGTGGCTCCTTACTTTCTTATCAGCTCTTTGGGAGTTCTAAGAAGTTTTAGGCATTTTTATTGAAGATTGGATCAGAATATCCAAACATGACATTACTGGAAATAAGAATCTCCGATAAAAGTCTTAACTTGAGGATTTTTAGTAGTCAATCAATAATAAACTGGGCCTTCTGGTATTGAAAAATGCAGCATACCATTCAGCTCTTTTCAAAGCAGATCTCTGTCGGCTTAAAGGAAGCAGCTGCATTTTCTTGACCCTATGTCAAGAAATGGAATGATTTTTACCCTTATCTCTTTATACCACCAGGAAAAAAATGATTAGCTGTCTGAACCAAGGGCCTGCAGGCCCCTGTAAGTTCAACCTGTATGTAAGTGATCAGATACATCTTTGTGGGAATTATTGCAAAGGCTTAGACGATATGGCCTATGTATTTTTCTGTGACAGATGTCTCCGAAATAGCAATGACCTGTGCTTGAAATTGGCCAAGTATAACTCAGAATAGAAAATTATACTGATCTCTTATTTTTTTTTAAGAAGTAAAACATAGTCAAAAGAAAATACAGAGGCAAAGTGCCAATTTAATTATCAGCTCTACTGTAGATTTAATTAAAGTGGTGCCCACTGTGTTGTGGAGCCCTGCATGTTTTCAAGGATTCCCTAGCTGCGCGCTTGAGCTGCTGTCTCACTGCCTTCACAGCTTTCTCTTTCCAGAACCTTCAGTGCAGCACAAGCACAAGTCACGAGCACCAAGTTCAAGTCTACCAAGTTATAATATAGAATAAAAAAATCCATCAGGATTTGCATAAATGAGTAAAATCTCATGCAACTGTAGCTTCAAAAATATTGGGAAAAAAGGATATGAAAAATCAAAAATAATGAGGAAGATATTTTGGATGGCATATTTTTCTGTTCATTACCTTTTAGCCCAACTTTCTTTTTCTTTTTTTTCCTTTAGATTTTAATGCCAACAAACTAGAATTGAAAATAAATGATTTAAAATAATAAAATGATCATTGTAAACTGTTCATCCCTTTTTTTGTTCCTATGATTTTAATACTTATTAAATAATGTATTAAATTACTTATTTGCTGTATTAACACTTGGGGAAATATTTTTTCAGAGCAATAGAATTCTTGTTTTTTTTTTATTTAAGTCAGTAGAAAGGTGCACATCTTTTATTTAAAAGGCTCATTTTGTGGTGAATTTTTCAGAAATGTGCCTATTATGATAACATTAAAACTCTATGGGGACTTGAGTACTTGTAATCATGTTCATAAGAGCTTTTCAGGCTGGGCGTGATGACTCACACATGTAATCCTAGCACTCTGGGAGGCCAAGGTGGGAGGATCACTTGAGGTCAGGTGTTCGAGACCAGCCTGAGCAAGAGTGAGAACCCCTCTGTACTAAAAATGAAAAAATTAGCCAGGCGTGGTAGCATGTGCCTGTAGTCCCAGCTACTGGGGAGGCTGAGGCAGTAGGATTGCTTGAGCCCAGGAGTCTGAGGTTGCCATGAGCTAGGCTGATGCCATGGAGCTCTAGCCCTGGTGACAGAGTGAGACTTTATTTCAACAACAACAAAAAAAGCTTTTCCTTCTGAGTGCTCACTATGTGCTAGGTGTCCACTATATTACCACCTCCTGGAATCCTGACATCCATCCCTTGAGGTACTGACTGGTACCTTGAGACCTGAACTCAATGGGGGGACTTGGGTGAGCAGGAAGGGCTGAGAATGAGAAGAAAACGGTAAAAAGTTTTAGACACTGATATATTCCCTTATCAATACCCATGATTAAAAAGCTGCTGGTCAAAGGGTGGGTGGGTTTCTTCAGGAGGCATCTCCGGACAAACACCCACCCCACACACATACACGTGCTCTGCTGTGCAGTTCCCCAAGGGGATCAGTGGACCCGACCCTGCCCCTGTATGCTTCCCTGCCACCAACACAGCTACCCTCCCAACCTGCCCCTTACTGCTAAAATCTCCTTGCCCTGGGAGTGACTGAGTTTAATATTACCCTGCTGGCCCACAGGAAATATAGGTACTCTTCCCAATGGAGGGAGTGCGGGCCCTAGCCTGGCCTCATCTCCTCATTCTCCATGCTGGAGAATGGGGCAATCTCCCCATTCTGCCTCCAGCAATCTCCCAGAAAAGCACCTCTGCATCCTCTATGTGCCTCACTTTTAAGACACACTTCAAGGCCTTCCCAGAATATTCTCACCTTGCGCCACCATGACTGTGCACGACTCAAAACACCTACAGCCAGGACATCTCTGCGAGCATCTTCTTGAGGTCCTTTTGGCTAGTTTGATTTAGGGGTGGGGATTACACTCTCTACTCCCTGACAGAGAGAGAAAAGAAAGTGCCCCAGCACCCCCATTGGGTTGACACACTCTTACTCCCCCAAATGTTTCCCGAGTTCTCTAGCCTTCTCACACTTCCTATTCATAGGGGTGGTTGAGCATCATAGTCAACATTGGCGAGGCTCCTAGGCTCCTGCTCAGCTTAACCTAGAACAAGGGAACATTCATCGATCATCTGTTGTCGCCAGCTTTGCAACATTTGCTGAAACTCCAAGGCAAAAAGAAAAGTCTCCTTTAACAGCCAAATAGAGTAAGAATTCCTATCCCATTTTATCTCTAAGAAAACTGACCCACAAAAGATGAGATAGTATTTCAAGGTTGCTTGATTATCAGATCCTCATGCTGTCTCCATTTCTCATTACATTTCATTAAGAATGAGCTAGTTATATACAAAACATTCATGAGTAAAACAGTCATCGAAAGTTAACATCGTCTTTGTTCTAAGTGGGCACTATGCAAAATGTTGACGCGTTGACTATTTATACTTTGCTTCTCTGCAAGCATTCTTCCAAATTGCATTCCAACATGACCCTTTAATGGATTTTTAAATGACGAAGATCTTTTATGGCATATCCGAGAATTGAAAGATTTCTTTCATCTGTAGGGTCCCATTAGAATCCTCACAGATAGACTGCCACTTTCTCCTCTGACTTACATTGCTGATAGGAAATAGCACAGAATACCCTTTTTCTTCACAACGTTAGAACTAATTCAAATTCAGTGAAACACCTTAAATTGAAATCCTGAGCGTACCTGACCTATCTAATGACTGTTTTCTCCAAGAGCTTGTGAGCTCTGAACTGCAGTGTCAGAGCCAGAGTCTGAACAACTTTCCTCTGCATTTCTACCAGTTTCATTTAACAGGAACTGGCAGGACAAAACCCTCTGTAAATGAGGTTCTGAATTGCCATCAGTTCCTAAGAATAAACAACGTGTTTATTGGCCTCTGGCTACACTAGACTGAACATATGAAAAAAATAAAAATAAAAATAAAACCTTAATACAGAAACAGCCACCTTGGTGATTGAATGAAAGCAATCGGACAAATGTCAGGAAGGAGAAATGTGCAGGGAACACACTGCAGCACCATTCGACCAAGGTCACTGGCATATTCATGATGGAGAAATCGCAGGGCAACTCTCCTCCATTCATAAAGCAATCAGGACATTGGCCCTGACCCCTGTGAGGTTCAGATGCAGCAGATTCCTGGGCAGCAGTCTTGGAAGTGCCTACTAGGACAACGAGGGGCCGTCAAAGTGTCTTGTTCAATTGTCATAGTCAAATACACATAGTTCAATGACTTTCCTAAGGCAAATTTCATCTTTTGCTCATTTATTTCAACAATTATATAATTATTTGTGGGTTTACTATGTCCAAGGCTGTGGGCTCATGTGTTGAGAGAAATAAAGGTAATTAAGATGTGTTTCCTTCTTTCAAACTTATAATGTGCGACAGATGACATAATGGTAGTGCCATAATGCATGCAACCAACCTATTTTGATATTCTCAGGTAACTACTTTGTTGATAGATTGATTTGAGAAACAATATTTCTCTTTCTCAACAGTCCTGGAAATATCCCAAATCCAAGACTGAGTATAGATATTGAGATCTAGTTGGTTCATGACTGTAAACTCCATTCATCTTTGCTGCGCCCAGTTAATATTTTCCCACATTTCCAAGCCATGAAACCCTTAAAGCATCTAGAGTTTCACTCACCTGGTGCTGATGTCATAATTCATAGAATTTGGTAGAATTTTATAAGTTTGGTAGAAGTAATGGCCAGAATTTCCACAGACTTGAGGTTGGTTTCATGCTCTTGGTTGCTTCATGGGTGATCACTTTCCCTTTCTCAAAACTACTTCCATGCTTATATCTATCGCCTACCTATATTCATTTTTTTAATTGAGAAGGGAAATTTCTGGAGAGGGAGAAAGATGGAGAGCCTCTTTCCTTGTTTTGTCCAGAGAAGTTTCTATTTTTCCTGTATTTCTCTAGAAGATTCTCAGCTGTACTAAGTCACTTAATACAAACAGGTACCATATTGTAGTGTCATAATGGTAAACTAGTGTTTTAGATGTTGCACATGTTACATGGTGGCATTTTTATACCCAGGGAGATATTTATGCCCTGCTTTACAAGAAGAAAATAGAAACCCTGATAGGTGAGAGCACTTCCACTGCTCATGCAAGTGAATAATTAGTAAAGGTAAGGTCATGCTTTCTCACGTATATTTCATGGAGCAATATAGTGGAAATTAGAAATTGACCCACTTTCTATTTCAAAGTACGTGATGATGGAAACCTGAGTGTGGGAGGGCATTAACCCTGAAGAAGGAAGTAAAATTGGTGGAAAGAGCCTGAGCACTGGACAGGATGAAAGCAGATGAGGCAGCCCAGGTCTCTCCGGGAAATCAGTCATCTCCTGTGTCAAACTCCAGGAGCTGCTTTCTAAACCCCAGTGAGGAAAGGTGATAAAAATCCAAAGCAAATTGGTTTCACTGATCAACACCTAAGTGCACATACAGGAATAACATTTATCGGGGGTCAGGCAGATGGGAGGGGGGAGGAAGGGATGGGTATATACAAACATAATGAGTGCGTGTGCACTATCTGAGGGATGGACATGCTTGAAGCTCTGACTCTGGAGGGGAAGGGGGGAAAGCAACACACATAACCTAAACATTTATACCCCCATAATATACTGAAATAAAAAAAAATCCAAAACAAGAGACACATTTCTCTTTGCGAGACTCTGCGGTGCACACCCATCTATAAAGGCGTCAAACAAAATGATGGCGGAGACAGTGTTCCCCCCACACAGTATATCACGCTGGTGAATTTGGAGGCCGAAAATGTGCTGCTCCGACACTCTCTCAAATTTGATACATCCTTAGTGGTGACAAAGAAATCAGGAATAGGGCCAAAATGGTGGAATTAATTGATGCTCACACTGGGAACTTAATAAAATCTCCTCATAAGCATCCTTGGAATACGCCCTGGAGACTCACAAAAATAAATGCAGATATTGAACAAAGGTTGGAGATGCAGCACATGCCAATGGAGATAGATGTCAAAGTAATAAGAGTTATAATCACTAATTAGGTCCTATTGTTACCCTTAAGATTATGTGGTCTGAAGCATGAAGTACGAAAAAGTTTAAAGAGTTATGGGGATGCATAGTGTTGAAACAAATCATCATCATCAGTACCAGAAAGACTTGCAAATGAAGAGGTTATAAATATTTGTATAATTTAATAGTTTCATTTATAAATCAAAGACTAAAATTAAAGTGTACATTTAGATCAGCGAAGTCTATCGTGTCTTTGATTCTCCTTTTTATACCCATTCGCCTCTAGCCTGGACCATCTCTAACATAGTGTTTCCACATGACAAAGGTCTTAGATGCTTGCTGATGTGATTCTTTGTAGTTTTATGCTAGATATGACCTCTACAAATTGATAAACTCAAAGCACAGTCCAAGGGAATAATTTCTATGTTGTTGGAAAGCAAAATCTTTCCCTTGAAGAGACTTCAAAGGAAAATTTCAGTGCACTTGGAGCATGCTAAGTGATCTTGCTTCATGTGGGTTGGTACCTAAATCCATTTCCACACAATGTCTGACTTTTGGCAATCTAGTGAGAAATAAGAGAATCAAAGGCACTCTTCTCAAAGTGCAAGTGTGCCTGACCACATCCTGATGACAGTGCTGGGAGAAAAGCTCACTTATATAACCCTCCAGGAAGAAAACTCTGCTCATATAACTAATGAGAATGCCTCTGCAGAGAATGCATGGATTTGCTTTAATCTTGACAGCCATCGTTTATTATAGAAGAATCCCTAGTTGCTCTGGGATTTTTTTTCCATATTGGGAATGGTTATCAGAGACTAAGATGTAATATCCTTGTATTCTTTGTTTTCATTAAACTCATCATATTGGGAATAAAGTCTTGTTAATGATTCTAACAATTTTTGTTTTATCTAAACTTCCCCAGTTAGAAATTTTTGGCTTCCATTGCAATGGGACCAAAATATGAAACATGTGTATTGCTAAATGACCAAATGTATCAACAGTAGAAGCATTTGCATTTTTTAAATAAATAAAGCTTGTTTAACCATTAATAAAGTAGGGATTGTTTATTATGGAAAATGTGATAATCTATAAAAGAAAAATGGAATTAAGAATCATCTATTGGTTCAGCTTCTAGAAAAGTGACAACCATTCTAGTGTATGTCTTCATAGACTCTTTGATGCATGAAATTTTTTTACGTAGCTACAATCATCTCAAAAATAATAATTGTTAGGTGCCTACCTGCAGGGACTGAAGTAATAGTTACAGTTGATACAAGGTAAAAGGAATTCATGATGGAAACATACAGAACTGGGATTAACATAGTTAACCTATTTTTATCAATCAGTAATATGTTTTAAAGTAAATAAATCATTCCAAGTATCACTAATCAATTATCTTGATAAATATTTATGAACTATCTACTACATCACCAGACATTATATTGGGTTTATTTATTGTCTAATTGAGTGTCTTGTGATTTGTGAAATGTGTTTGTTATTTGGAACGTTGAGATCAATATCTGGAACTACCTGATTGCGTTAACCTTTGTTGTCTAATCATAATAGGTGTAATGATTCAATTCATCCTCTAGTCTGGGAAGAGTTAATAATGGAGCATTTGACTTGTTCAGTGCTCACTCTCTGTCCTCCTGAGCTATAAGATGGTTGTTTAAAAACCCAAAGACGTTTTTTTTTTTTCCTCCAATGAAGCAAGAATATTAAAACCTCAAGGTCTTAGACAACAGAATTATTTCAAGCCTTTGTGATTGCACAGTTTATTGTGATCAATACTGAAAGCATGGGTGGCAGAACAAAGTAGGCCATAAGTATACAACTTATGCCAAAAGTCCAAACATTGCTGTATGTGCACTATGGAAAGGGGGTGGGGGTAACTTTACCATGGAGAAACCCGACAAACACTTCCATGGCCAGGTGACTATGATTAACATCAATAGTAAAAAGCCATGCTGGTAGCATATACCCTCAATGTGATGTGGAGAAAGTAGAACTTACATGGGTGGTCTTCCTCCTCAAAACTCAGAATCTCAGTCTGATCATGAGAAAATCTTTAGAAAAACCCCAGTCAGAGGACACTCTAAAATACTTTACCACCACTCCTCAAACTGGCAAAGTCATCCAAAATAAGGAAACTCCGAGAAACTGTCACTGCCAAGAGGAACCTAGCAAGATATGATGTAGAAATAGAATGTGGTATCCCAGATGGGATCCTGGAACAGAAAAAAGGACACTAAATGAAAAACTATGGAAACCTGAATAAACTATGAGCTGTAGCTTAATAAAAGTCCAGAATATTTTCCTCAGAAAGCAATTTTTAAGAAGCAGGTCCCTCTCTGGTGAGTTCTAAACAGAACAAAGGGGCTGCACCCCTCCAGGTACCCCATTCACATTGCTCACAGAGCAGCACAAGTCGCCGCCTTCCAATAACCAGCTGCCACTTTGACAAATGAGGACGCCACAGAGGAAGGAGTTAGGAAGTGAGAAGAATTCTTTTTTCCTCTTTACAAAGGGAAGAAAAGAAAACTCTTTAGGTTCTGAAATAAAAAAAAAAAATCTGTGAGATGAACAGCAAATTCAGGGGAAGTGCTGGCCAAGTCCAAGGAAGCCAGGAGACTCTGGTTGCATGATTTGCTGCAGAAACCAAAAGCACAAACTGAAGGGCAAGGGGAAATTGCGACCCAGGAGGGAACCGCAATCAATCCCAGAGAATCGGCATCTGAGCTGCAGAAGACAAAAGAGACAGGAGATCAGACAGGGCAAGCAGAGCAGGTAAAGAAAGAAAGTCGGAAGGCTGGCAAGGGGAAATGGCTCAGGATGTAAGCCACGGATAAGGCATGATTCTGGAGATCTCAGATCTCATCGCTGTGTAGATATTGCTAGCTGAGTGGCCAGGGTTCCTATTGGCTGATTTACAGTCTCAGGGAAGGGAATGGCGAGGGCAGGAAAGATTATGATATGATGACTCCAGGATGTGAAATATGGACATCACACACTTTTTTACCATTTAGTTCCATGCCCCCTAGTGGTGCAGATAAGAGGTTAGAGATAGAAAGCAAAAACCACTGTTTGGTTCTAATTTAGCAAATATTACTCAATGGTTGCAATTCTGAGTGTGCAAAAACTGTTCCAGTGTAATCTTATCGTTAATTCTTCTGTAAACATCTCCAGCCTCCCCTCAAAGTCTGATGTGTGAGATTTGGAGGGAAAAAAGGTTCAGAAGCTAGCACTATCTTTAAGAAATGAGACTCACAGTGACATCAGTTCTTTGCAAGTTTCTCCCTTCCTATTATAATCACAAACTCTAAAAGGTTCATTTTCACTTATTCATGACTTTCAAGTTATTCCATCATCATCTGTCATACCTTAGTATATTCATGAAGATAAGAAATGATAGGAAACACAGGAACACAGGAGTTGAATATTTATGTTAGGTAGGTCTAGTGGAATATGAAACTTACAGTAAACTCAAAATGGAAATTTGGTTTGGTCTACTCAGTAGGTGGTAGCTCCCTGGAAAACTGTGTGTAGAAGATTTGCAAAATGATGTTAGTCCTTGGTGGACAAGGTTACTACTGTTAAGTGGTCATGTTTGTCCTATGTGAAAAAGGGACAAACAGAAGCTCTAGTTACAATTTTCATCCTTGTCTTTACACTTGGTGAACTAAGAACAAATTTTGGTAGTCATGCTGTCCGTATCTGTCTACTTAAAGCTAAGGTTCTCATTTTTCTCCAGCATAGACCATCATTTATATGAGTATTGCCCAAACTTAGAGACCTGAACATTTCTGACACACCACGTCACTGGTGCATGATGATATGCATGTAATGGAATGACATGGGGGAGCCACATATAATAACATGTTAGACTATGCGTTGGTAAAACAGATGACCTGTTCTTTTGCTCCAAATCCATGAAATGTAACATCCTAAGGTTGTTGCTCAACTGTATAGTACAGCATGGAATGGTCACAATTAATCCTACAGTTTATTCGCAGGCACCGAATTTTTCTTCAGTTTTGAATTACAGCTCCAGGACAAAAAAAGTAAAACACATCCTTGGATCTGTTAGCTCTTTATCCAATTTGTCCTATCTGATTGGCTTAATTGGTACATTCCCAATTATGCACATCGACATCTGGCCTCCTCTCCCCTCCCTCAATTTTTGTCAACTGTTAAAAAATATTATATAAGGATTAATTAGATAACTGATTAATTCAATTTGGGTGAAGTAAATTTGCTACCTAATGATATAGAAGAAGTAATGAGGCTTCAATTCAAAACCACCCAACAAGAGAATCTATACAGCTCATTGGGTGTTCACTGTCGTGGAACACACTCTGTAGTTTGAATTTATTCTCTCACCAAAATTATGTAGATCTACTTTGATCTATAAAAGTAGATCTTTGTAGATGTATCTTTTTACAAATTGGACAGAAATTTCCACTGGAAGATCAGTAATTAATTTATCTATAAATTATTTAAATAAGTGCCTGCATTAAAAAAAATGAAAGACACACACCGTTAATAAAGCAGAGTTTTGAACCACAATTAACATACACAGTCCTTAAAATTCAGCCTGGTTTTATCTGCAAATTGGTAAATCCTTGACACAGGGATGTTTGTTAATTTGAACCTATTTATGACCGTTTTTCATTTCTACTTTTATTACTTCTGCATTTTTCCTCTTTCATGTACCAGGATAATACAGCTTATTATCAGCTTAGACTGAGAATATTCTTGCACCTCTCTGAATACACAAACTGCAGACAAGTCTCAATCACTTTCAATTACTGGAAAGTTCAGAAACTAAAGAGTCTTCTGAATCAAATTCTTCCAGTGTACATTCTGTTAGATTGCATGTTGAACATACCTGCTAATACTAAACTTTATTTCTCCCTTTTTATATGGCTAAAAATGATAAGCATACTTGGCTTTTGTCAGGAATATATCTTCTAAATTGAATAAAATTGCACTAACTGCCCTATTGTTACCCTAAATTATTGCTCTATTACAATATCATACAACCTGTATTCCCTCAAACTGCTGCAGTCCAAGGATTTAGCAATTGGTAGTTTCCTTCTGGTCTAAAAGGAACACTTGTTAGGCTCTGTGAAGATTCCCGCTAAAAAATACATGGCCTCTGTGGCACTGATATTCCCCTGGAATAAATAACTACCCAGGTATAAAGTTTTACCAAGCATAAGAAGGTTATGAAAGATGTTGGATTATTTCTTACAATGACTCGAGAGTAATCACTTAGGGTGCCTCTTGAAAATGTAATTTCTACGTGCACCCCAAATTCTAGTACTATATATTTGGATGCTGCCACCAATCTTCTTAAAGCCCACCAAATCCAAGTAAAAATAAAATAGTATTTGATAGGGAGCACTGATTGTCATCCTCTTACAGTGCGGTCCCCAACCCCCAGGCTCCAGATCTGCTACCGGTCTGTGGCCTGTTAGGAACCAGGCCACACAGCAGCGGTTGAATGGTAGGTGAGCCCGCAAAGCTTCATCTGTATTTACAGCCGCTCCCCATCGCTGGCATCACCGCCTGAGCTCCGCCTCCTGTCAGATCAGCGGCAGCATTAGATGCTCATAGGAGCATGAACCCTACAATAAACTGTGCATGGGAGGGATCTGGGTTGTGCACTACTTATGAGATCTGATGCCTGATGATCTGAGGTGGAGCTGAGGAGGTGATGCTGGCACTGGGGAGCAGCTGCAAATACAGATGATCATTAGCAGAGAGGTTTGACTGCACAGTAAATGTAATACACTTGAATCATCTCGAAACCATCCCCCTGACCCTGGTCGGTAGAAAAACTGTCTTCCATGAATCCGGTCCCTGGTGCCAAAAGGTTGGGGACTGCTGCTCTTACATAATATAAGAATACAATGTCATTAGAAGACTCTGCTACTTTTATTAATCCATGACATCCAATCCAAGTGAAAACAGTTTCTATAATATGCCAATACCACTTTGAGAAAGATTCTTTAGTCATTTACACTTCCAAAAGTTTGCCCTCCAAAAGATTGCCTCCTATAAGTACTTTTTTTTTTTTTTTTTTTTTTTTGAGACAGAGTCTCGCTTATTGACCAGGCTAGAGTGAGTGCCGTGGCGTCAGCCTAGCTCACAGCAACCTCAAACTCCTGGGCTCAAGCAATCCTTCTGCCTCAGCCTCCTGAGTAGCTGGGACTACAGGCATGCGCCACCATGCCCGGCTAATTTTATATATATATTAGTTGGCCAATTAATTTCTTTGTATTTATAGTAGAGACGGGGTCTCGCTCTTGCTCAGGCTGGTTTCGAACTCCTGACCTCGAGCAATCCGCCCGCCTCAGCCTCCCAGAGTGCTAGGATTACAGGCGTGAGCCACCGCGCCCGGCTAATACTTTTTATAGGAATAATAAGCTATTAATATCAGCAGGACAATAAATCTGTGTTTTTAACAAGTTCCTCCTCCCTGCCCCCTTCAAAGCCAGTCTGGAGAACTCTAGGATAAAGGGATCAGCAAAACCTTGATAGTCATGTAGAACATTTCAAGTCAAGAAATTCATGGAAGGAGGACAATACAAGGTGTATTCTGAAATTGCTAGAGTGCAGATCAAAGACTGTATGGTAAACTAGAGCTGGAAATACAAGTTGTAAACACAGGACAGATGATTTGTAAACACAAGCCCACAGATTATACCTTTAGGAACCTTCATGATCTGAGTGGGAGAATGACATGATCAGAAGTTTACCTTAGAAGTGTGGATGGTTGATTGGAGGGAGAAGAAAGCAGATGGAAAGTCTAGTTTCTAGGACAATTGCAACTCCCATTTGGGAGGGAGCACTTACCTAGAGTCAGGAGGGAAAGTAGGAAGCAGTTACAAGAGACAAAGGCCCTGGTGACCTCCTCCCTGTCTTTGACAAGAGCCCTCCCATTCATGCAGGTATCGGCCTCCACAGAAAGGAACCACTTCAAAGTTATGCCATCAACTCTAGGGGTCATTTTGCTGCTTTTTTTATTCGAGATTTGCTTTTTCTCTTTGCCTTAAGGTTGGCTCTCTGCCCAATGTGTCAAGGTTTTCTTACTGCAGTTTTTAATTAAAAATATGGCAAGTATTTATATCCCAGAACACAAACAAATGCTTCAAAAAAAAAAAAAAAGCCCCTTTATCCAGTTTTGATTGTCAGGCAAAGAACAGGCTTTGCCTTCCAATCGCTTTTGCAGACTGCCCACCATACTTAACCTCAGGAAAGAGACATTTTCCGAAATGTCATGAAGGACAGATTGAAAATGCCTTAATCATATCTGCCTCCACTGGACCACTTGAACTTATTTTTCAGCATTCATTTTTAATGTCACATTTTCATAAGATGTGATGGTCTGGAAAGAACTCTTAAACAAAAATCAGAGAACGTTGGTCCTAATCTCCCAGTCTTACTCAGTGCAGTGCATTAAATATGTGCCAGGACCTGTTCAAAGTGCTAGGGAAGAAGGCAAATAAAGCAGTTGTTGCCTTGGGGAAGCTCACTGTCTGGAATGGGAGCGAGACACACGCGGAGATGGAATTGCAATGTGGAGTGCTGGGTCCTGGGGCAGAAGTTGGCGCATGGTGTTTTGGGAGCACAGATGAGAAGTCAAACGACTTCATTGGAGGCTTCCAGAGAGAACGATGGGTAAGCTGAGGCTGAAATGAGGTAGAGACAGAGGGAGTGGTGGAGGGTGGGTGTTCTTTGTAAAGACAGCAATCAGCAGAGCTGACAAACAGCCTAGCGTATGCAGTGGAAATGAAAATGATGTTGCACTTGCTCTAGGATAAAGCACAACCCCCCTGCTAATAGTGGTCTTAGATGAACCCACAGGCACAGGGAAAAGCAGCACCATGGGGCACCTTGAGTGTCCTTATCGGGATCTTTGAATTTATCCTGGAGACGTGGGAACCATTGATGGGTTTTAAGCAGAGAAGTCACTGCTACGATTTGTGTCTCAGGTGTATCACTATGACAGCAAGGTGGGAGACTAAATATACAAACGGACAATGGTCAGACCAAGTACAGAAACAGAATTCTGACCTGCGACTTACAGCAACCTGCCCGGGAAACCAACCCCTCATGTACAATAACCAGCCTGCTGGAGGCGGATTGTAACTACCTAGACTGCTGTCTCTAGTGGCAATCTAGGAAGCCAAACAGTAACATCTGTAAAATTGGCTCCAACTGGCCAGGACTTGGTTAATGACTGACAGCTTCCTCTGTAATTTGGGTCCCTGCTTTCAACTCAGGACCAACCAGAGAAAGCCAGACGTGCTCCCTTACCCAATCACATAGGAGGCACCACTGCTAGCAGCCAGTTTTCTCAGACCTGTCACCTCCAATCAGGGCACACGTGGAGCCTCCCCTTTTGCCCACTCTAAAGCTTTCCCACTCCTCTCTGTGCCTCTGAGCCCCTGTCAAACATAACTGATAGTGGCCAACTCCCTTGCTACAGCAAGCTCTGAATACGCGGCCTTTGCTTTTCTCATTTGCTTGGTCTTTGTTTATTTCCTTAAAGGCCAAGAATCGATCATAAGCATTAAAGGAGTGCAAATCTGGAAACAAGAGAGATCATATAAGAGGTGATCAAAACCAGTAATAACATAATAAAAATAACTAACATGGATACAGCACTTACTGTGCATCTGCACTCTATTAATTACTTTACCTTCTGGAATCTCCTTTATTTATTGAAACAATTTCTGTGGAATGTGCTATATGTTAGCCACATTTTAAAACAGAAAAAACTAAGACCTAGGACAATAAATAACAAGTTCATCTCACAATTGTTATATAAAGTTAGTAATCCCAATTAGATCTTTCTGACAACAAAGTATATGCTCTAGACATCCTGTACACTGCTTCAAAACTGAAGTCGACAAAGAGCCAGAGCTTAGACTGACTCTAAATAAAAACAATAGATTGGGAAAATATTTGGGAGGTAAAAATATCAGAATGTTGTAACTGACAGGATAAGGTTGGGTGGAGGGCTGGATAAGGAAGGCAGGGTAATTTCACGTTCGGAGTGACCATTATTCTCCTACTTCCAATTCCAAAGGTCCCACCTGAACCCCGCACCTGCAAGTTCCCACGGGGAGCCCAGGGGCTTAGGGCTAACTTCTGGGGCCTTGAGCTAGTCATTTAATTTCTCTAAATATCAATTTTATCTGAGCTATCAGAAGAATGCCTTGCCTACCTTCCATGTTTTTTTTTTTTCCATATAAAATAAGGCATTGGATATGAACGTATTGAGAAGTCATGTATAGATGATACTTGTTTCGGGTAAGTTTTGGTAATATAGGATATATTTTTTAATATATCTGGTGATGAGTTAGAAGAGTTGTACTGTTTTTTTAAACTTAAGTGGATTTTCAGAGAATTTAATATGTCTATTTCTCAGTTATGTAATTGAATATTTTTATTGTGCAAGTTTACTTCTACCTTTTGTTTCTTTTTTTAAACTGAATAAATAAAATAATTTATTACATCTGCACATTTTTAGTTCACTAATATTTTATTAAGAGTGTAGATAATTATTTTGGTTTATGAATCCCAAATGTGTGTTGCACATTATAAGAAATTGCCTGAGTATGTTTTTACTCTTCTAGCAAGTAAACACAGCTGAGAATCATATATATTTACATGAGATTATAAAATGTCAGATCTTACTTGGCCAATACCATTTGTAACAGAAGGAAAATAATGCAATTCAGAGGATCTAAGCATGCAGAAGCCTTCTTCACAGAGTGGCTCAAATACTTGAACTCTCTTTTTCTGGACTATTTAGCTTGCCTTCATTGTCACAAGCTAGTCCTTATTTCCCAAAATAAGTAAATATATATATAGAGAGAGAGATATGTTTTGTATGGATAAATATATATGTGTATACATATTAATATATGTATATATAGAGATAATATTTCCTAAACTAAGTAAAAATGTAAAAATAAATATATTACACACACACACACACACACACATTCTTTTCTTTGGAATTCAACAGCCAATCCAAGACTGCTTATCAAATCCAATCAAACCAGATTCCTGTAATATGAAGAAATGATACACTACAATTTGCTTTAGGAACTACCCTTTAGGCAACTTCAGACGTACTGGTCTGAATTTTGTGTTCTCTGAATCCGTTCCCTTCTTGTCTTGGCCAAATGCCAGACCTCAGAAGCAAGGTCAAGTTATACTTAATTAAATATAATATATTAATAATAATTAAATGTAATATGATATTTAAATATAATAATAATTAAAAATAAAAAATTTAAACACAAAACAAAAAATATACAAAAAATCTTACAGTTAACATCATACTTAATGATGAGAGACTCTTCTCCTTTAAGATTGGGAACAAAGCTCCAATGTCCTCTCTTACCACTCGTATTCAACACCCTACAGATAAAATTGTCTATGTATAAAATCATAAAAAATCTCTCCCACCCATACCTTCCCCCAGGGAAAAAAAAATATAAAACTGAAACTGATGGAAAAATGGAAAGGTCCCTGAATACAAGGCCAATATATAAAAGTCAGTTGTTCCCCTACATACCAGCAATAAATAATTGGAATTTAAAGTTTAAGAAAAATATAAAATATACAATAGCACCAAAATATAGTACCAAGAAAAATATATATTTGGAAACTACAAAATACTCATTAAAAATTTAAACACAATATAAATAAATAGATTGGAAGACACAAGATTATTGAAATGTGAATTCTCCCTAACTTGATCTGTATACTCAATGCAACCTCAGTAGAAATCCCAGCAAACTTTAGTAGATATAAAATAACTGATAGAAAAATGTACATGGAAACACCAAACACCAAGAATTCTCAACATGATACTGAGAAAGAACAAAATTAGAAGGCCATACTAACTGATTTAAAGACACCATAAACTACAGAAATCAAGATAACATGGTATTGGTGAAGGAGTAGACACAGAGCTGTGGAACACAGAGGGGGCCCAGAAATAGATCCACACAAATACAGCTGACTGGTTTTTGACAAAGGAGCAAAGGCAATTCAATGGAGAAAGGATGATGTTGTCAACAAACCGTGCTGCAGCAATCGGACTTGGATGCCTATTTAAAAAAACAAACATGCAAATGTAAAGACCTGTTGAAAGAAAAAAAAAAAATAAAAATAAAAAAAAATAAATAAAAAAACAAACAAATAAGTCTAGGTGCAGAATTTACTCTTTACACAAAAATTAACTTAAAATGAATCATTAACTTAGAATGATGTAAAATTCTAAAACTTCTTGATGAAAACAAAGGAGAAAAATCTATCTGCATGACCTTGGCTTTAGGGATGAGATTTTGAATACAACAGCAAAAGTGTGATAGTGTAAAAAAAATATTGACAAGTTTGAATTTATTAAAATTAAAACTTCTGACATGTGAAAGACAGGGTTAAGAGAATGAAAAGAGAAACTACAGACTGGGAGAAAACATTTGGAAAATACATATCTGACAGAGGACTTACATACAAAATGCATAAAGAACTCTTAGAACTCTACAATATGGAAACAAACAACTCAATTAAAAAACTGGCAAAAATCTAAATATCCACCTCACCAAAAAGATGATATAGATAGATAGATAAATAGATAGATAGATAGATGACAGATAGATGGTAGATAGAGATAGAAAATAAGCAAATGAAAAGATTCCCAGCATCCTTCATTGTTAGGACATTACAAATTCAAACAAAAATTAAATACCACTACACAGAATGGCTAAAATTAGAGAAAAAAGACAGTATCAATTGTTGGTGAGAACTGCAGATCAGCTGGAACTCTCATTAATTGGTGGTGGGATTTGAAAATGGTACAGCCACTTTAGAAAACAGTTTGGCAGTTTCTTACAAAGCCAAGCACAGTGTTACCACAACATCCAACAATCACACTTTTTTTGTATTTTCTCAACTGATTTGAAAACTTATGTTCACATGTACACTTGCAAGCAAAATTTTATAGCAGCTTTATTCATTTATTGCCAAAAATTGGAAACAACAAAGATGTCCTGCAATAAATGAATGGATAAATTATCATATGAAATATTGAAATCAAATAATATAAAATATTGTTTAATGATAAAAAGGAATGAGCTAGCAAGTCATACAAAGACAGGGATAAATCTTAAATGTTTATATCTAATTGAAAGAAGGCAGTCTGGGAAGATTATATACTGTATTATTCCATTTCTGTGATGAGACAAAACTACAAAGATGGTAAACAGATCAATGATTAGCAGGTTTGAGTTAGGATGGTGTTGACTAGGTCAAACTCACAAGCCTTTTTAGACCGGTGAAATATTATTTTGTAATGGTCTATCCATTTGGATGAATTTGTCAAAATCCATAGAACTTTACAAAATGAGAGTGAATCTTAATGTATCCAAATTCATATATATATACATGAAGGAGTTGGGGGTTCCCAGGATGGAATGTGGACTATGACAAAAGAATCTACATAAAATATAAAACAACCTCATTAAAGTACATGGAAAAATGGTACTGACCTCAGTAACTTTGGAAATGACTTGTGGTTGGTATGATTATTCTCCATGGTTGTACAAATAAGCAATTCTCAAACCACTGTACATGCATACCTGAATTGAGCACATAAATCAATCACAGATGATAGGAGCTATGTTTTACAACTATTGGAGTAGGAGTTTATAGATAAGTAAGGGAAAGAAGCTAGAAGAATCAATGTGGTGGTGAATTTTAGTTGAAGACCTTGATATTACATTTAGCTTAATATTGTTATGTGTGACTACATATACAGTCATGTATCACTTAATGATGGGGATAATTTAGAGAAATAAGTCATTAGTAGCCCACTACACACCTAGGCTATATGACATAGCCTATTGCTGCTAGGCTACACACCTGTACAGCATGTTGCTATACTGAACACTGTAGGCAATTGTAGCACAATGGTAAGTATTTGTGTATCCAAACATATCTAACATGGAATAGGTGATGCATTACACTATGACATTATGATGGCTACTATGTCTCTGGGCAACATGAATTTTTGAATTTTATTATAACTTTATGGGACCACTGTCATATACACAGTACATTATTGACCAAATATCATTGTATGTGAAAGTGTTTATAGATATAAGTGTTACACAGTTGGTATGCACACATATATTTCCCTGCTTTGTGAATTGATAGTGCTAGGAGCAAAGACATCTCATCGGCAGTAGATAGACCTAATGCCCAGACCTGGGTTTCTAATATCATTCTCTAGTAAAAAGGAACCAGAGCTCCTTGGAGGGAGGCTGATTGCAGGAATGGGGTAGGGAATATATGAGATAAGTCTAGGGTATTGCCTAGTGCCAGTAAGGAAGCAAGAACTAAAAATATAAATAAATGAAGGCTGAAGCAGGATCCACACCTTTCACCTCTCACAAAGATCAACTCATGCTGGATAACAGATGTAAACTTAAGGTATGAAACTATTAGAATTCTAGAGGAAAATGTTGGAAACACTCTCCTAGACATTAGCCTAGGCAAAGAATTTATGAAGAAGACCCCGAAGACAATCTCAGCAGCAACAAAAATAAATAAATGGGACCTGATAAAACTAAAAAGCTTCTGCAACAGCTAAAGAAACAGTCATGAAAACAAACAGACAACCTACAGAATGGGAGAAAATTTTTGCATCCTAAATATCTGATAAGGGGCTGATAACTAGAATCTACTTAGAACTCATGAAAATCAGCAAGACAAAATCAAATAACCCTATTAAAAAGTGGGCAAAGGACTTGAACAGAAACTTTTCTAAAGAAGACAGAATAATGGCTAACAAAAATATGAAAAAATGTTCAACCTCTCTAATAATCAGGGAAATGCAAATCAAAACCACAATGAAATATCACTTATTTCCAGTAAGAATGGCCTTTATCAAAAAGTCCCAAAACAATAGATGTTGGCATGGATGCGGAGAGATAGGAACACTCCTACACTGCTGGTGGGCCTGCAAACTAGTTCAACCACTGTGGAAAGCAATATGTAGATACCTTAAAGCGATAAAAGTATATCTACCATTTGATCCAGCAATCCCATTACTGGGCATCTACCGAAAAGATCAAAAGTCAATTCATGAAAAAGACACCTGCACTCGAATGTTTATAGCAGCACAATTCACAATTGCAAAGCTGTGGAAATAACCCAAGGGCCCATCAATTCATGAGTGGATTAAAAAATGTGCTATATGTATACCATGGAGTACTATTTAGCTCTAAGAAACAATGGTGATATAGCACCTCTTGTATATTCCTGGATAGAGCTGGAACCCATTTTTCACTTAGTAAAGTGAAGTATCCCAAGAATGGAAAAACAAGCACCCCATGTACTCACCAGCAAATTGGTATTAACTGATCAGCACCTAAGTGAACACACAGGAACTACATTAATTGGGTATTGGGTGGGTGGGAGGGGGGAGGAGGGGGCGGGTATATACATACATAATGAGTGAGATGTGCACCATCTGGGGGATGGTCACACTTGAAGCTCAGACTTGTGGGGGGTGAGGGGGCAAGAGCATTATTTAAAACCTTAAAATTTGTACCCCCATAATATGCTGAAATTTTTAAAAAATGATAAATAAATCCCATAATGATTAGCATATGTCAAAGGGACATAAAATCCAACTGGAAATGCTGGGAGTGCTCAGTTAAAATAATTTGAGCAACAAAGTGAGTAGAGCAGTATGGGATTATAACCCAATGTATAAAATAATATCCATGAGTCTATGATGATATAAATAAATGATTATGTAACTTAAGTTGGGAGGAACAGGCAAATCCTGTGCAGAATAATTCCAAATATATTGTGTGGCTACTGTGCACTCAAAGCAGTGGAACATAGCTCCTTTTCTAAGTATGGGCCATGCATAGTGACTTTATTGCAAAGAATACAGTGTAAACAGGGAAAAAAGGAATAACTTTACAGTGGAGAAAACTAGCAAAGATTCCCTCAGCCCTGTGATCAAGGACAACCATAGCATGTCATGACAAAGAAGTCATGTTGATGCTTGCTGTAAGATTAAAAAGTGACACTTTTACCTCTGTAGTTTGCCTCCCAAAGACTCAGAACCTCAGTTTAATCATAAGGAAAGCATCAGGAAAATCTCAACTGAAGGTCACTCTATAAAATATCTGACCAGTACTTTCCAAACTGTCAAGGTCATCAAAAACAAGGAAAGTCTGAGAAACGGTCAGAGGTAAGGGGGTCCTAAGGTGACATGATGACTACACGTGGTATCCTGTGTGGGACTCTGAAACAGGAAATGGACATTATGCAAAAACTAAGGAAATCTGAATATTGTATGGACGTTAGTTAATAATAATGCATTTGTACTGGTTCATTAATTGTGATAAATGCACTGGATTAGTGTAAGATGTTAATAATAGAGAACACTGGTTATAAAGCATGTGAGAACTCTGTACTGTCTTAGTAACCTTTCTGTGGATCTAAAACTTAGAAAATAAAAAATTATTAAAACATAAAAAGTTATTAATGGTTAAATTACCTCAAATAACATACATATATGTCATCTGTAGTTGCATAAATTACTACCAAAATTTGCTACATGAATATTAAAATTACAACATGAGATTTTTATGTCATTATGTAAACTCTAAATATGACCTAGAGGTCTGAAGCCCAAGTTAGGTGTTATGGGTTTGTAATTCCAAGTCCATGTTATGGTGAAAACTGAAAATTCGTTTGAGCCTTAGATTGGGCAAAGGTTTCTTAAATATGACAGCAAAAGTATAGGCAACAAATATGTGTGTGTGTTTGTGACATATGTGTGTGTGTTTGTATGTGTGTGTGTGTATATATATATACACAGAGAGAGAGAGAGAGAGAGAGCGAGCGGGCTTCATCAAAATTAAAAACTTTATACTTCCAAAACCAGTATCAGGAAAGTAAAAAGGCAACCTGCAGAATGAGATAATTTTTTGCAAATCATGTATTTGATGAGAGTATTATGTTTAGCCTTATAATGAACTCTTAACACTCAATAATGAAAAAACATAAAACCCAACTTAAAATGGGCAAAATATTTGAATGAACATTTTGATCAAAGAAATTTGGGGGAGGGGGTGATACACATCTTAGGGTTGTGGTGAGCATAGTGGAGTGGGTGGGGAGAGGGAATACATCTAAACCTTCCAAGGGAAAGGCTAAGATATACAATGTAACCCAAAGGTCAAAAAAAA
This sequence comes from Microcebus murinus, assembly GCF_040939455.1. Taxonomy (NCBI): domain Eukaryota; kingdom Metazoa; phylum Chordata; class Mammalia; order Primates; family Cheirogaleidae; genus Microcebus; species Microcebus murinus. The sequence continues at coordinate 46,155,670 of NC_134122.1, read as the reverse complement.
GGGGGAAAACAGGCCGGGTGCGGTGGCTCACGCCTGTAATCCTAGCACTCTGGGAGGCCGAGGCGGGCGGATTGCTAGAGGTCGGGAGTTCGAAACCAGCCTGAGCGAGACCCCGTCTCTACTAAAAATAGAAAGAAATTAATTGACCAACTAAAAGTATATATACAAAAAATTAGCCGGGCATGGTGGTGCATGCCTGTAGTCCCAGCTACTCGGGAGGCTGAGGCAGGAGGATTGCTTGAGCCCAGGAGTTTGAGGTTGCTGTGAGCTAGGCTGATGCCACGGCACTCACTCTAGCCTGGGCAACAAAAGTGAGACTCTGTCTCAAAAAAAAGGGGGAAAACAAACAAACAAACTTTTATCGGGTGGTGGGCAAATGGGAGGGGGAATGAGGGGAAGAATTTACACTTACAAAATAGGGCAATGAGCAGCACTTGAGAGTAGGACATGCTTGATGTTTTGGTAAGGCAGGGGGTGCGGTGGGGAGGAATGGCAGGGGCAATATATGTAACGCTAACCATATTTGTACTCCCATAATATGAAAAAATAAAAAAGTAAAAAAAAAAAAAGAAATACAAATCAAAATCACAGTGAGATAGCACTTCATCCCCACTAGGATGGCTATAAACAAGTATTGACAGGCATTAGAGACACTGGAGCCCTCATGTACTGACAGTAGGAACGTACAACAGGTACAGCCACTTTGGAGAATAGCCCGGCTTTTCCTCAAAAGGCTAACCATAGAATCACCATATAACCTAGAAGTTCTACTCCTAATTATATACCCAGGAGATGTAAAAACAAGTATTAATATTAACAAAAAAGCTTTTACATGGATGTTCATAAGAGCATTATTTATCATGGCCAAAAAGGTGGAAACAACCTAAATACTCATCAACTGATGAAACAGATAATAAAACTGTTTTTGTAGGGGTATGTCCATATGATGGAATGTCATTCTGCAATACGAGGGAATGTCATTCAATATAAGTACTGAAACATGTTACAAGATGAATGAACCTTAAAAATCTTACATTAAGTGAAACCTGTCATAAAGGACCACATATTGTATGATTTAATTTATATTAAACATCAAGAATAGGAAAATCTATAGAGACAGAAGTAGTTTAGTGGTTTCCTAAGGCTGGGAAGGATGGGAATATTGGGGGTGAGGGTGATGACCAAGTTGTACAAGGTTTGTTTTGGGGGAAATGAAATGTTCTAAAATTGACATTGGTGGTGTATGTGCAACTCTATGAATATACTAAATTCATTGAACGCTACACCGTAAAAGGGTGAATTGAATATGAATTATTTCTCAATGGCCAAATTTATTTGCAAAAATGCTGACATGACAAATGTGCCCAATTATTATCTGCAAAGCGCTTGGAAGACTGTCTGACACAAAGTCAAATGCTATGCATAGAAATTTATACCCATAAAACTAAAAACAATTCACAATTAAGGAGTGTAGAGTCTATCAAATGAGACATCAGAGAACTTTAGTTAACCTTCTTCATCAAACAAATGGGAAACTAATATTAAAGAAACTGAAGTGATTTTCCTTTTCTTACATCAGTGATTAAAACATATTCAAGAGCTAGATCCTCATTCTCTTGGTTTCTGTTCCAGGGCTCTTTGCTCTGTCCCATGCAGGACTATTTTGGGGGCTTTATTTTTAATCTGCTACTCACATTACCACGAGACTGATTTAGGAGGTAATTTATTAAGATGCTTTTTTTGTTTTCAGGCTTCATTTATTAGATATAGTTGTACATGGATCGGTATACCCTAATTCCCATTTATAGCTGGGAAAAATATGAGACAGAAATATTTGTTGAATTTATTTACCAGAGTCTTTTTTTAAGTATACCAATGATTTATGATGGATGCTACAGAGACGAAATTGTTTAACTATCATTTTGATTTAAATTGTTTCATTTCTATGTGTGGGTGAATAGTAATTTTAATCTGAATTTCAAGTAATGACCTATGACCAAAACTATTTTGACTGAGCTTGCAAATTGTAGCCTGTGTCTAAACTGATGTTCCAGTTATTTCATTCTTACTGATCCTGTGGATTCTTGAGACTGAAGTCATAATGCATAATGATAAAGACCCTAGAAGACAGAAAGGAATAATACGAAACCTCATGTTTTTTAATGTAGTCTTTATTAAGCAAAAGAATCTGTTTTGATGAAAAGGATTGAAATTGCTTCAGCTTTGAGGTGTCAAACTGAGAAAGGTTTTCCTTTTTTCTCTCCTTTTCTCAAAACTGTAAGTTTATATTAATTACTTCATGGATTGCCTTAATTAGATCTCAAATGAGACATTCTGGTGTGTTTCTACAAATACTGCTATTAAGTCTTTATGTGATCTACTCAAATCTTAAAAATTATTGGAAATCATAATGTTATAATAAACACTGCTGCTTTCTCAATCATTGTAGCTGAAATCTAGGCACAGTAATAATTATGAAATAATATAATTAAAGTTTAAGATTTATTACTGCTTATTAAAAGCTCCTTTCTCTAGCAGTTAATATGTGCCCCATTAAAGCAATGGCATTGAGTCTTTTTCCCAAATAAAGTAACATTTATACATTTCAGAAATTAGGACTCGATACTTTAGGCTGGCCATTATTCAACCTACTAGAGCTTCTCTCACACACACAAAAAAATCATAATAATCTACATTAATTATATTATTTATTATTGCTCAAAACTGTATGAATTGTTTTACTAAATAAAATTCATTAATTTCTAAATGTTTACTGATTGTATTGTTCTGTGAGATAAAATTTTAAGTGTAATATATAATTTTCCTGCTCTTTCATGACTCTAATCAATAATTCCCTATTTTTAATTTATTTATGTTACATTTTTCCTGAACTTTGAACTTTAGATAAATGGGAAGACTGTAGTTGTTTATATATTTGTCCTGATGACTCTTCCAAATTCCCCTGTGGGTGCTAGGGAATACTACCTCATTTTCAAACCTTCTCATGGCATTATAAGCAATTGTCTGTTTTTGCAGGAAACATCTCACATAAATGACCAAGTTTAGTACAGGTTACACGGGTTAAAACAAACACTACAAAATTAAACATCTCTGATTAGGGAAAAGATTACCAACAATCTATTTTAGTGATTTGCTTGTTTCAAGTAGTTCCTAATATGACAAAATACAGTACAACACAGAAAATTTAGCAAATCCCTCTAAGAACATTATAATGAGATTTGACCTGCAATTTAATGACATTTGATGTCATTGATCCTTCCACTAACCCTTCATCCCCTATTCAATTTAACACCTAGTTTCTGTCTCATTTCATAAATATTATTTTCTCAGATTTGTTGCATTTGGCAAGAAGGCAGAAGATGCATTACGAGATTAAGAGGACTTTAAACTTAAATTTTAAGGAAAGTGATGCAAAGATGAATCACCTTAGCGATAGTTGCTGCTTCCAAGAAGCCAGCTATTATGGAGGTGATACGATTCACCTACAGTTATACTATAAAGCAATCAGGGATAATTAATACGATAAATCTGAAAACAAAATACAAAAGGGCGGGCAGCAAATTCTGACTGGAGGGATTGGAGAAAGCTTACTGGAAAACTCTCCATCTCTTTTATATCAGTTAAAATGCTTTTCACACTTCAAAATCTGCATCAAGTATTAGGCTATTAAGTATGAAATGTCCAATTTCCTTAAATTTAACAGTTGACATCTCTGACATGTCACTTTGACATTTCTTGTTTTATTTTTATTATGAAGGTACATTCTCAATCTTTCAAACCCACATTTTGGCTTGTTATTTTGTTTCACATTATTTTTTAAAGCAATTTTTGTGAAACCATGGATAAGTAAAAATTTCTGTTGTTTTCGAATAAGAGTTCTGTCATGGAACTAATGCAGAACAGACAGCTGAAAATATGAATGACGTGTTTGGGAAGGATGTGGCTAATGAACACACAGTACACTGATGATTTGAGAAGTTCCATTCTGGTGACTTTAATCTTGGAAATGAGCCACATGGGTGACCTGAGACTAGGTGCATAATGATGAGCTAAAAGCTGTAGTGGAAGCGAATCCATCTCAACCTATGTGTGAATTAGCAGCAAGGTTTGACGCTACTGTTCCAACAATATTGGACCAATTGAAACAAATCAGCAAGGTAAATAAGTTGGCTAGATGGGTTCTGCATGAATTAAACCAGTATCAGAAGAGAAATTGTCTCAAAGCTTGCCTTTCTTTGCTGACACAACATAAAGACAAGCCATTTCTTCACCATATTGTTATGTGTGATGAAAAATGGATTCTTCAACAACCATAAGCATTTGGCCCAATGGTTGGATAAAGATGAAGTGCCAAAACACTGTCCAAAATCGAATATTCATCAAAAAAAGCTAATGGTGTCTATTCAGTGGTCCCGCACTGGTATTATCCACTACAGCTTCATGAAACCTGGTCAAACGATTACATCAGATGTCTACTGCAACCAACTGGGTGAAATGATGAGAATGCTTGTGATTAAGCAGCCAAGATTGATCAACATAGACAGGTAAATCCTCTTGCAAGACAATACTTGACCACATGTAGAACAAACAACGCTACTCAAACTACAGCAGCTGAAATTGGAAACTCTCTGTCATCTAACATATTCACCAGACCTTGGACCAACTGACTACCACTTCTCCAGGCGTTGGACCACTTCTTGCAAGGAAAAATATTCAATTCTCAACAAGCTGTGGAAACTCCCTTTCATTATTTCATTGCCACTTGTTTTCCAGGCTTCTTTGCTACTGGCATAAACAAGCTACCATCAAGATGGCGGAGCTGTGTCAATAGTTTAGGCACACACTTTGATTAATTATACTGATTCTTGTTTGAGATATAATAAACTACATTTTTGGCTTGAAATTGGAAATTTTGTGTTTAATGTCCTAAATACATCACCTCCTTATGAAGGCTTCTCCAATGGCTTTGATCAGTCTTAACTGATATTTTGACACTCATTTGCAAATAATATTAAGAGTAACATATGCCAGTTGGTCTATAATGCATCGTATTACACTTATTGTTGTGTTTGCCTGTTTTGTCCCACCCTTCCCCAGGATTTTAAGATTATTGGGGAAAAGCGATTGTATCTTATTCATATTCAATCAAATATGCTAGCACATTGTCATGTTTGGTGAGGAATTAGATGCATTAAATACACATTGAGTGAATAAATCACTACAGAATACGAGAGACTTTGCCCACAAAGGATTAAAAGCTGTCAGGATTGCTCTCCCACTGTTAGAAACTAATAACCCAGGAAAAAAAATTATGAAACAGCTATGTGGAATGGAAGCAAAAGATGTGACTTCTTCCATTGTCCCAAGTTACTCCCTGGAGGAAGAAAACATAAGAGAACATGGTGATCTCTGTCACTTCAGGAGACAAGCACCATTGCTCAGTGAGGAAAGGAGGACTGGGCAAATGTGTAAATGAATGAAGAAATATTTGGCAGATGAGAAAGATAAGGTTAGAGAGGCCTAGTGACTTGACCAAGAAAGCACACTTAGAACATCGTAAACATTTTCAAATACATTACTTCATCAATGCTTCAAAGCATGAATCTTTCTAATTTCTATTTTGCTAACCAGAAAAATAAAGTTCAGAGAACAAGTAAGCTACTCAAATGTACAAAAATGGTAAAAGACAGAACAAACACTTAAATCCAGATATTCTATCAAATGTATTCTCTGATGCTAACAGAAACTTGACCTTTAATTCCTCTTCATATAACTAATCTTTAAATATTTGAAGATAAATTTCTCTATTTCTCCACACGAAATGTCCTCAATTATTTTCATCACATTAACTTTTTTGATAACCACATCAAAATTCTGGTTTTCATTAGGCTTTTGACAAACTAATATGAATAAGTGCTTTTTACATATTGACTCAAGAAAAGTCAATTAAGTGCAAATGTTCAGCAGCATATGTACAAGAAACTTAGCTTGCTGAGCAGTGGCAGTGTGTGAATAAGGCCTGATGGAAGGAATTGATTATTAACTATTAGCTCAATCTGAGACAGCTCTGTTGCCTGACTCTTAATAATATCTGCTATAACCTTCAGCCATATTAAAGGTGAGAAACAAAGCTTCCAATTTGGAAGTGATAATTCTACTTCCTCTGATAAGAAACAACTCTTTTATGATGTTCATTTCTAGGTAACATATAGAGAAACTGAAGTATATGCAAATGGTAAAATATGAATATGAAAATGGTAAAATATGAGTATGCATTTCATTTCAGGGATTACTGAAAAAAAATTGGAATATTTATCCTAATAAATGAAGAATCCAGAAAACATTAAATGTTAATATTTAATATTTTAAAATATTCCTACAGAGGAAGGACCGAGTTTACTTCATGTAGCTCTTTCAGATAGACGACATTTAGAAGCATCAAAGTGAGAATTGGAAGTCAATACCAAGAATACTCACAAAGTAGGAATTTGCCACTACTTCCTAAAAAGGAGCAAAAATTAGTTTCCATTTTGTTACTGGACGTGTCAAAGTAGACTGTGTGATTTTTTGAGATGTGATGAAGTCAACCACTACATTTGTCCACACTAATTCATGATTCCTTAAGCTAGCCTAAAAGATCCAGAGGTGCCCACGTGCCCACTGAGTAACAGATTTGAGCCATGATTTGAGCTCCTTGAGGCAATGCAACAAGGTGTCTCTTCTCTGCGCCAAATATGCCTAGTTTCTCACTCCTGGCTCCATCTCACATTGAGAAATGGCTCCTGCCTTTTGGACTTGATATTCATATTTGGATTCCTGAATTTGATTTCTTGTTCTCCTTCAGTCCTCTATGTTGGAGCTAGTCCCAACTAAGGTTCTTTCCTCTCTGGAAACTCCTTAGTAAAACATCATGAGCAAGCATTATAAATGGGATTATCTTGACAGTACTATATGGTAGATTGATTTAGATAACCTACAAAGCCCCTAGTTAGTCTCAGGATATATTATTCTATAGTTAGCATTCCCTGCATTTTACTGAAAATAGTTTTCAAATTCTCAATTAAAAAAAAACAAAAAACAGAAAACAACAGGAGTTGGCAAATATGTGGATTAATTGGAACCCTTCTGCACTGGTAGTAGGAATGTTAAATGGTATGGCCTTTGCAGAAAACAGTATGGCACTTCCACAAAAAGTTAATAATATTATAGAATTGCCATAGGATCTGGTAATTAGATTGCTGGATATATACCCAAAAGAATTAAATGTATGATCTTTTCTACTTACATGAGGTTTTTGGAATAGTCAAAATCATAGTAACAGATGGCAGAATGATAGTTTCCTCGGGAAAATAGGAAGTTATTGTTTAATGGGTACAGAATTTCAGTTTTACAAGATGAAAAGCATTCAGGAGATGACTGGTGGTGATGGTTACACAACATTATGAACATATTTAATACCACTGACTACACACTTAAACATTGTTAAGATGATAAATTTTGTCATGTGCATTTTACCATTGGAAAATTGGAAAAAAAAAAACAGTGTGTTGGATTTTGTTCATAGGCCATATTTGTCAATCCCAAATGTTCTAGGGCATGGTCTTCTGGCCACAAGCTTCCTTGTGCTGTGGGTACCATTCATTAACATTTTAGAGAGGAAACACACAGCATCAGTTACTCCAGAGAGTACATTAAGTGGAAAACAGTTAAGAGGTTTACACTACAGTTATCATCAAAACCCAGAGCTTCCTCCATACCACTGGGGCAAAAGTGACCTTGACTTTTAACAGTGCAATCACGAATAAGATGCTGATTTACAATTTGCTCTTTTTCCAGTCTGAGATCTTTGACCCTTATTTTGTCTTTGGCACATAGCCTAAAATAATTAATCAAATGCTTCCCAAAGAAGCTTTGTATTTAAGCTTCATTTTATTTTATTTTTTAAATCATAAATTTTAAAAGTAAAAGCAAAAGTTTAACTTTCTTTGAGCATAAGTGGTAGAGTTTAAGAAATGACCCCTCAAAACATTTGTAAGAAGGAAGTTGGGTTGTCATGCAGCATAGATTTTATGATATATCGGTCGTCAAGTATTCATTAGAAATGGTGCTTAATCTTTAGGATGTGAGTCATCTCACACCCATAGCCTCCAGAAATTTGTCATAAAGGCATACAATATAGGAAGCCATTAGCTGAGGAACAGTTATTTTAAAGTGACGCATATATGCTATTGACCTCTCCCACATTGCTCCTCATTGGCAGAACCCTCTCACACTTCCGGTGCCCACTATATCTGAAAAAACATTTTCATGATGATTTTCAATTCTTACAAAGCCCTCATATGACTCATATTTGTGTGATTTATTTGGGATCAGACTTACCCCTCAGTTACCCTTACCATGTCACTCAAGTTTTCTCTCTTTTTCAACATGTAGCCAGGACTTGTGACATTAGCTTGCTGACTATATTCTCCCAAACAATTTACCTTAAAAAAAGCCTGAAAAACCCCAAATGCTGAAATGTTATAACTCAGGATTGCCTTCATGAGGACAAAACTCTAGATCCATGACTAGGACTATTTATTCAACAAATAGGTATTTATTTTCTACTATATACCAGAGCCCCTATAGGTGCCAAGGAGATCAATATCTAGCCCCCTGCTCTCAAACTGCAATAGTTAAAGTCTGTGGGGGGGAGGGGTGGGTAGGGTAGGAGGTGAAAGAAACATGTAAACCAATTATAACAGTATAATTACAGAATCACAGCATGATATTTTGAGTCATGAATAGATGCTGCAAAAACACAGGTAAATAAATAATTAGGCTGATATGGAACAGTGCAGAGATCTCTAAAGATCTGAGGCCTCAAAAAGAGTGAAATAGACTAAACTTTGAAAAAGGAGAAAAAAATTAAAGAAGAGCATTGCCAAGAGAGGGAACAATACGTATGAAAGCTAAGAGTATCATCATAGCATAATGTGATTTGATCTGGAATCATATAATATTCTGTATGATTAAGCTAAGAATATAGCTGGGGAATAAACAAGAATTAAATCTGGAAGGTTAAGCATGGCTTAGAGTTGATAGGTTAATAACTTGTAGGCTAAAAGTAATAAGGAGCTTTGAAAGATTGAGGTAGAATGACATGGTCAGTTTGGTAGTACATTTTAATCACTAAATAACATCCAAGTAAATGTGTTGGATGTAGAACTCACCAGAGAGAGTTTTAGATTGGAGATTTATATTTGGGAGTCATCTACATGTATATGCCTATTAGAAACGTAAACTTAGAGGGAAAAATAAATAGATAAATAGAGATTATCTAATTATCTAATAGATAAATTATCTAATAGATAAATAGAGACAATAGATAGATATGAGATAGAGGGAGGGAGAATAGGGCAAGAAATGAAATCTTACAGGACACACATCTCTAGAAGGACAAGAATTCCAAATCTATTTTAGTTACATACTAGGGTTGAATAGGTTAGTAAATATGTAATATATAATGAAAATCAGATGTCTCACTATTGAAGAAAGAAGTTGAAGATAAGAAAAGGGAGAAGGCTAACATGAACTTCATAGTGCTGGATTGTGGTCAGAGGCCTCAATATGGACTCATATTTTAGTATGTGTATTCAATAAACAGATATAGAAATAAATATATAGTTGTGTGTGCATGCATGAGTGAGTATAGATGTAACACATGTTTCCTAGTTTTCTTCACCAAGAGGAGATAGAAGCAGTTGCACTCTAGCAATGAGCACACCTTGTGCATAGATCTTTGTTTCTAAATACTACTCTCCAGTAAAAGTAACCAAGGCTCATTGGAGAAGTGGTTGGTTCTAGTACTGCAGTGTTGGCAGATAAAGACATAAAAGATTTCAGGAGTTTTGCAGGACTTTGCCTTGAAGGAACATGCAAATGTGTTAGTTCACAGATGAAAAGCTGCCTCACCACAGGAGGGCATTCCACTGATCAGGGGCATTTCCATGGTGACACCAGTCACAAAACCTGGAGGCCTGTGCCTGATGTTTGTGTAAGATAGGGCTCTGTATGGGGGCACAGGTTGAGAACTGATCAAAGAATGCCTGCCCGGCAGTCACCTGCAGCTACAGACAATCAGGCTCAAGGACAGTTCCTTCTTTACTCTTGATCACTTGTGTCAATCAATAGGAAACTAGACAAAGAAACATATAGCCTCTATATTTCTGTTTAGCCTTTCTGCTAATTGATAATTTTATCTTAGGACTTAGAAGTTCATCTTAGAAAACTTTGGTAACTGTTTGCTCACATAGAGTTAATTAAGAGATCTCTAGAAACTTTTGGAGAGACTTAAAACCTAAATGAATTATCTGTTATTACGTAAATATGTAACCATTGGCAACTAATGGCTGCACCAATAAATACTGGTGTGGGAATTCACTCAGGGTCTCACAGCTCACAGGAATGCTAGAAGACCCCTGACTCCCCCATCTCTTTAAACTATACTTTGTCTCTTGTCTAAGTTATTTCTCTATTCTTTATTATTCCTCTATTTCTATTATTTCCAAATCTCTTGCGATGATCCTGCCATGGACCTGTTTTTGCTGGGAGTGTAGCTAACACCTGGCACTACAGCAGAAAAAAAATACGAGATGAATCGCTATAAAGTAAGGAAGTGCTAATAAATAAGAGACAGAGAGGAAGAGGGAAAGAGAAATAAGAAATAGAAAATCACCATTAGAACACCCCAGTAATAACAGCTACGGGCAAGATCCACCACTGAATACTAAAACCACATCTGATTTTGAGTTATGTCAATTGTAATAATAAGTGTTACAGGACAATAAAATTACTGTGTATCATTGCACAAGACAATAGGTAAGTTCAAATAATTCTGCGAAAAGGCAATTCAACATCTATTTAGAAAAAGCTATAGAAAATTACAGGGAATTTGGAATTACTTGTGTGTCTGTGACAAACATTGGGTTTAAACGTTTCAAAGTTGCATGGATGTAAACAGCTGGCAAATTTCATTACTATGTCATGTCAACCTCAGTTTTACTAGTAAAGCCACATAAAAATTAATTATTTTATTTCAAATGTACTGAGAAAGTCAAACTTGTTCAGTCCATTGACAAGTAATTATTAAACATTATTGAACAAGTGAAGTTATTCTAAATTTTCCCATTCCCTACTCCCATGCCATACTTTCTTCCCCTAAACTTGTGTGTCTTCCTATATTTTATGTTTGGTGAATAATAACACCACCCACTGAGTTACTCAAGCCTAGAATTTGGGAATAATCTTGACTCATTTTCTCCTAATTGAGTTCGCTCACTGTGTCTCTGAGTGATGTGGATTCTCATTAAACAGATCATTTATCTCTATTTCCACTGCTGCAACTTCCGTTTAAGACTTCATTGTTTCTTTACTGGGTTACAGATACTGCCTCATTACTTGTTAATATCTTCCTGATCCCTGTTTCACTCCACTCAAATGTCAAAGTCATCTTTCAAAGACACAAATCTGATTATTTCATTTGTTTCATTTCATTTGTTTGAAATCTTCTAGTGACTCACTACTTCATGCATGAAAGCTCCCTATGGGTTGCCCTTCCTGATACTACTCCTACTACTACTTCCAGCCCCAGTGATTATTTGTAGTGTTTTGAAGGTTACATTTTTCTGAAATGGCCTCTGCATCTGTTCCTCCTCTCCAAGGACACTTCCCATCTCCCTCTTCCCAATGCCAGTGGCTGCCAATCACCAACTTTCTTTAGGTTCCTCTTTGGCTGTGAGGTGCTCTAGAGACTTCTCTTGGAACCTGACAGCCTGGACTTGGTGCCTCATCTACTAAGCACTCATCACTGACTCTCACCATACCACTTTTCACACTGTTTCATAACTGCATGTTTATCTGCTCTCCCACCAGAGTCTGCATTCTTCTAAAACACAGCCAGCCATATTTTATTATTATTGTTCACCTGATGAGCCTATAATACTGCCTGTGACTCAACGTGCATTCAACACTTAATGAAAGAATGAATTAAAAGACACAGAGCACTTTATGACCTACGATTTGTAAATACTCCAAATCCATTACCTCGGTTTGCAATATCAGAATGATTTAAAATGACATTCTTGCCACACATCTGTGGTTGCAATTACCTTTTAGAATCAAGATTTTCTTATAGACCCCTCACAATTAGTAGGATTTTAGTAGTCAGGTAGCATTTTATTTTCTTACATGGACTGTTTGCTTTTTGTTTTTGTTTTTGTTTTGAGACATAGCTCACAGCAACCTCAAACGCCTGGGCTCAAGCAATCCTGCTGCCTCAGCCTCCCAGGTAGCTGGGACTATAGGCATGCATCACCATGCCTGGCTAATTTTTGCTATATATATTTTTAGTTGTCCAGCTAATTTCTTTTATTTTTTTAGTAGAGATAGAGTCTTGCTCTTGCTCAGGCTGGTTTCAAACTCCTGAGCTCAAATGATCTGCTTGCCTCGGCCTCCTGGAGTGCTGGGATTACAGGTGTGAGCCACTGCATCCAGCCTCACTGTTTGGTCTTTAAGGAAGTTACTGTTGGACCTTAATCCAAGTGAAAAGTGTTAGCTTATTTCTACTAATTAAAGAGCTTCTGAAACTACTACTTAAAATTGCTTTAAATATTAAACAACTTTTTCCTTTAGAAATATGTTCCTGGGGTCTAGTTGAATTTTATGTTTTTAAAAGCTGTAAGATCCAGGGAAGAGATTCACTCTCATGGACTGCACCAATACACAGAAGATGTACAAGGAACAAGTACGTTCTTCCAGGGAAGTCTGGAAGCAGACTGCACGTACATCCCATGCACCTGGCTCACCTCTCCCTTGTTCTACTCTGAGAAGGCACCCACTTTCTTCATGCAGATGCACTCCAGCAGGCCCTGACACCCTGCCTGCACGTCACACACCTCACCCACCACCAGGGAGATTCCCTCTCAAGGCTTCTGCAGGAGTCAGCTTGTCGCCTACGCTCGTTCACACATGTGCAATCTGGAAGTATGGGTTTGCAGGGTGAACCTTTACCCAATTGGAAAAGGGAGGTGGTTAGTGGATCAATTCTTTCCTCTTTTGCCCTGCCAAGGGTTGATCCTGCTGTGTGTGTCCTAAGTAGCAGTCCTAAGTAGTCAGTCACGTTTGAAGTGGCCAGTTTAGCAACATGCCTTCGTATTGGTTCTCACTCTTTCCCTGCCTCACTTCCCTCACCCCTCACTTCCACTTCCCGTGATTGGTGGACTCTCCAATCAAACAATAACACATAAGCCCTCTGATTTGAGATGTGTGTTCTCAGAATCTCAAGGTAAAGGACTTTGAAGACATGTGTCATGTCTATGCATGTTTCTACTCTGTGGCTTAATCCTGGAGTGGGTAAAATGCTAAGTCTCATTATGAACCTTTAGCAAGAGATTATTTCTGCTCTTGACAGGCATGCCAACCTCTGAATTTACTGTGTAGCCCTAATTCTGTAAGGGCCCAAAGGGAACAGTCTATAATTTTGCACCCCCTTTCTTGGCATTCAACGCTATTTTATGTAGCTTGGTTTTAAAGAGCTGACTATGACCTGTATTTACTATTCCTTTTGATTTGATAATTCCCCTAGATATAGCCCAAATCTCTATAATTCTGCATTCATATGGCATTTGATTCCATATAAATGCAGTTTACTTAACATTGTTGATGTTGCTGTTGTTTTTAAACCAAGATATTTTACCAGCATTATATGTTGATTTGCAGGATTACATCAGAGAGCTTACTCTCTGGGGTGGCAGGGAAGTATCAGTATATATAACTCCACAAGTGGGACATAGGTGCTAAAGCAGGGGACTTACAAATGGCCCTAAAGGAGCACAGAGGATGTGGGCTTCATCACATAGAGCGATGAGAGAAGACACAGAGCCCTTCAAAGAGAGTTGACAGCTGAGCTAGGTTTTGCTGCACGTGCACAAAAAGATAATAGATATTTAATAATAAATACATAACAATGATCCACATAATGGATCTGAGTTGCTATCATTGACATTAACTCTCAAGGAGTCTAAGACAGTAGGATGAAATGTTTCTTAAAGTCCAGACATTTCCTTATATATGTCTGCAACCTCCACCACAAGCTGGTCTTCCACCTACTAGCAGAACATTAATTATTTATTAGACACATACACGGTAGCTCCTCTCCTCAAAATTTTTCCCTGCAGTCCAACATGTAGGCATGAATCCTGTAGCCACCCTACCAAGGTGGACCATAATTTACAGTGTTGGTCTCATAACCTCTGAATGATTCCACCTGTGCTTGGTCCAAAGCAGAAAGACAAAACAAAATCTTTCTCCTTCTACCCAGGAAGGCTCAAGGGAGATGTAAAGTAAATGTTAAGTCACCTTTTTGGAATTTCTTTCTTCTGTAACTGAAAAACTGGTATTTACTTGAAGATTAGAGCAATTATCATCTTGATTTAAAAAAGTGAGGATGGCAAGATTATTTGGATAACATAACACAACTCAACTCTAATCCTTAACATTTCAAATGTCTTTAATTTGAAGGATTGTTAACATAGCCTCAATTATTTCTTGCCATTTTCAGGTTTTGTTAATATTTAGGGCTTTAGAAAAATATAAGCAAAATAATTTTCACACTTTCCTTACTCATAGTATGTGCATAATTTTTGGCTTACTCGGTGACCTTACTACAGGCATTCCTTTTGTTGCTTTGTTTTATCCCCTACATATTGGTTTGCTATCACTAGTCTGAATATTCTACATAGAGTCTCAATACCGAAAATAAAATCCCCTCATAATACTATATTTCTCTAACGGTCAGGATTCAGTGTGGATTGTTTGAGAATGCTAGTCTTAAACAGAAGATCTATTACAGCAATGATAAGAAGCTTGTACGTTATGGTAGATTATATTATTTTGCACCAAATAGCCCTGCTTTCCTTTTTGCAGTAAGTTTCATTGGGGAAAGCATTATGCAAAACCATGCAACATGTTTCAGCCAATGACATATGAGATTTGATGCGTGTCATTTCTGGGAAGAAGTGTTAGGTGGTCCATCACATCCCTTTTTAATGGGCCATGATCACGGGTAATGTTCCAGTTGAAGGATGCTTTGTCACCTTGGGTCCTAGAGAGAAGATGGTGCAGGGAAGAGCAGAAACCAAACTTTAATAAAGCATGATGAAGAAATAAAACTATGTTTTTCATCAACCATTGAGATTTTGAGGTCATTTGTTGTTACAGTATAATAAAGCCAATTCTGACATACATGTTTCCAAAGAATTCTCTAAGAAAATGGTCCTACTAGGCAGAATGAGCCCCCAAACTGTCTATCCCAAAGATGTTCCCTAATCCTTGGAACCTGTGAATATGTCAATCTATATGGCAAAGGGGACTCTGCAGATAATCTAAAGCTGTGAACCTTAAGGTAGTCTAAGGTAGGGAAGTTTTTGTGAATTATCCAGGTGGACCCAATGTAATCACCTGTGCCCTGAAAACCAGAGATGTTTCTCTGGCTGGTGCCAAGACAGGTGCAGAAGAAGAAGAATCCAGAGAGATGATTCAAAGTATGAAGACTCTTCCCACCGATGCTGATTTGAGGATGGAGAGGGCAATGTAATGAAGAGCACTGCTTGCCTTTAGGCATGGAGACAGCCTCCCAGGTGACAGCCAGCAAGGAAATAGGGACCTCAGACCACAAGAGACTGACTTCAGCCAACAGCCTAAATGAGCTTGGAGCAGATTTATTCCCAGAGCCTCCAGAAGGAATGTAGAAATCAAGGAACCTCGACAATGGCTGTGTGATATTCTAAGCAAAGGACCATGCTGAGCCATGCTGCACCCAGCATTCTGACCTACAGAACTGTGAGATAATAAAGTTGGACCTTTTCTAGCAACTGAATTTGTCTTAATTTGTTATGATAGAGTTAGAGAAAGAATACACCAAATTTTCAGCGTAAGGAGTAAGGTGCATGGACCAGTAAGGGACATGTACCTCTCCAGTAAGATTAAATGACTTATCTGAATTTACCTTTGTGCTCGGTAAAAAGCACATGCTGATAACAAGATCTGATCTCTCACTAGCTACTTATAATAACCATCCATTTATCTTTTCTGGCAAATTATGTATTTTATAAAGGTTTCCTAATCTACAAAACAAAACTAAGCATGTTTATTTCACAGAGCTTTTGCATTTTTAAAAACAAATGCACATAATCCAGTCCCCGATATATGATACATGATAGTTAAATAAACAAAGAAATAGACAAGTAAATAAATGAAAGGTGGCTGAAAGTGGCCACATGGCTCAATTTATAGGAACATTAGGTTTCCTCTATTAGGATTGAACAATATTCTATCCCAATCAGTACCTGCCTTTGATATTTACTGCCAACCTACTTGACAAAAACAACATTGCTTTTTTTTTCAAAATAGGACAGGTGTATCCCTCCAATATCCTATATTCAATTAATTGAATTTATCTGCAAGCCTTTTAAAATTGATTTTGTCATGAAACTATTAGTTATTTCTACCTTTGTCATCTCTTGAGGAAATGTTTGCAAATAAAACAGTATCATCATATGTAACCATGCTGAGTTAGCCTGTTGACTGAGAATATTTCCCCAAATTCTGAAGGAATAAGATAAATAGAAATGCTAACAGCTGTCTTTCACTGGATTGCAATTCCTTATTCACAATAACCATCCATTTATCTTTTCTCACAATGAGCAATTATTGGGCAGCTAGCATTTACACAGCACAATTATAGGTATTAGAGTGAGTCAAGATAAACATAATATACTCCTTGCCCCTATAAATATCATAATTTAATTACAAAGCCAAATATGTAAGCAATCATTAATCTTTCCATTGTTATAACAGGTGCATTGTAGCACAAAGGAGTGGGACAATTACCTTTGTAGGAGTAGTAGGGAAAACCTTATAGATGAAAAGAAATTTCATTTGGTTCCTAGGCAATAATTTTCTCTGAAAACTCAAAAAAATCAAAAATTGTTGAAAAATCAAAATTGTTGTCTTGGGGGTGGAGCAAGATGGCGGATGAGAAACACTGCAAGACAGAGTGTCTCTGCAGAAAAGACAGATTCTAGCAGAAATTAGAAAAAAGAAGCAAGAAGACGAGCATACAGCGGATGAGGGTCAGAAGGAGGGGAACCTGAGACCCCGGGAGACTCCACGGGAGAAGGCTGTGGAGGAGAACTGGAGGCTGAGACCACCAGAGCAGCCCAGAGACCAGCGGTAAGGGTAGGTGGATTAGCTGTTTCCCCTTCCCTGCGTTTGGGACTGCTGGTGGGCTCCCCAGTGGGTGGAGAGACCTGCGGACACCAGCCCAGAGACCGCCGCCGCCAGCCAGCGGTGAGCCGGTAGCAGACGTGGCACCAGGTTCCCAACTTCCTCCGGGCACCTCCGTGTGCACAGACCCGAGCCGCGCAGCAGGCGCCATATTGCCTCCTCCTCCCCTCGGCCGACCCTACCCGCAGCTTCCCAGAGAGACAATACAGCCACCAGCCAGAGGCACCTCCAGGGAACAGGACCTTCCCTTTTGGGACCCTACAGCTGACTCAGGGGAAATCAGACTGTGAGCCCCCTACCTGCCAGCTCTCCCAGGTGCTGCTGGCACCGTGTTCCCAGGAGAATGGTGCCAACTCAGAGGCTGAGAGACATAGACCCAGCTTGGGCTCCCTGTGGGTGAATTGGGACTGGAACTCCTCTCCCTGGTGGGGATACAGTTTGAACTCTGGGACCAAGAGGTCAGACCTGCAGACCAGATCCCCTGCACCGAGGGCTAGCATTGCCCAGGGCACAGAAGGGTTATACGTGAACAGCCTACTGAGGTGTGTGTGCCTCCAGGGGCAGATCAGCATCCTAGAGGGCAACCCTCCTCCCAGGAGGAGGCTGTGCACCCAGCCCAGGTGGCGTTCCTGTGAAGGGAACCTCCCCACCGGCATCACAGTCGGGGAGGCCTGGTGGCTTGTGGTCTGGCCTGCTGGCAGAGGCCCAGGAGTAGCTGCGGAGTTGGGGAGGGTGGAAAGAAGCGAGGCCCGCTCCAGACTGCAGGTCTCAGACAGTCCCACCCCCACACCCAGACTTTCTGGCTGAGCGGGACCATTCCAGCCCCACCCTGACAGCCTTTCCTGGAAGCAGAGAACAGAACTTTGACTCCTTCTAACTGCCTGAGGGCAGGCTTACCCAACCCAGCTCCGCCCAGAACAAGAGCTGATAACAGGACACAAAATCAACAGCATAGCCTGTTCCTCCAAGCAAACGCCACCTACTGACAGGGACGGCATCTTGCACAGCCCTTCCACAGCACCCACTGACTCAATATACAGGGAGTAGTCCAATCTCACCCACAGACACCACCTAACGCCTCAGAAATTAACAAGGTGTGTGAATACCCAAACAATAACTTAAGGAAAGAAACAACAACTGATCGACATGGGAAGAAATCAGCAAAAGAACTCAGGAAATATGAAGAACCAAACGGAAAACACACCCCCAAAGAGGAGCACCAGCCCCCTAGAAACGGACACCAACCAAAATCAGGCATCCAATATGACAGAAGAGGAATTTCGTATGTGGATCATAAGAACACTCACCGAGCTGCAACAAATACTCAATAACCAACACAAAGAAACCACAAAAAGCCTCCAAGATATGGAAAAAGAAATAGACACAATGAAGAAAAGTTTAACGGAACTCCTGGAAATGAACAATCAATTCAAGGAACTACAAAATACAGTGGAAAGTCTCAAGAACAGAGTAGATCAAACAGAAGAAAGAATCTCAGAGCTTGAAGATAACACCCTCCAATTAAATAAATCAGTCACAGAAATAGAGCAGAGAAAAAAGAGAAAAGAGCAAAGCCTACAAGAGCTGTGGGATTATGTGAAGAAACATAATGTGAGGGTCATAGGCTTACAAGAAGGGGAAGAAGACAACACTCAAGGGTTGGACAAGCTATTTGAAGATATAATAGAGGAAAATTTCCCAGGCCTTGCTCAAAATCTTGATATACAAGTTCAAGAAGCTCAGAGGACCCCTGGGAGATTCAACGCAAACAGGAAGACGTCACGACATGCAGTCATCAGACTGACCAAAGTATCAACTAAAGAGGCCCTTCTAAGAGCTGTAAGACAAAAGAAGCAAGTAACATACAAGGGAAAGCCAATTCGAATAACATCAGACTTCTCTAATGAGACTTTACAAGAAAGGAGAGACTGGGGCCCCATTCTCACTCTTTTGAAACAATGCCCAGCCTAGAATATTATTTCCTGCAAAACTAAGCTTCGTATATGAAGGAGAAATTAAAACATTCTCAGACAAGCAAAGGCTCAGAGAATTCACCAAGACAAGACCAGCCCTACAAGAAGTACTTAAAACAGCGTTACGCACGGAACATCATAATAATAACCCATGAATATAAAAACAACCAAAACCCAAAGATATTAAAGGCCAGATATTACAATGGCTCAAGATAGAAATCATAGCAACAACATCCAACCCAACAGAATGAACAGTAATCTACCTTACCTATCAGTTCTCTCAATAAATGTGAATGGCTTAAACTCTCCACTCAAGAGACATAGGCTGGCTGAATGGATAAGAAAATACAGGCCAAGTATACGCTGTCTTCAGGAAACACATCTAACCTGCAAGGATGCATATAAACTAAAAATAAAAGGGTGGAGATCAATATTCCAAGCAAATAGAAGCCAAAAGAAGGCTGGTGTGGCAGTTCTAATTTCAGACGATTTAGTTTTTAAACCAACAAAAGTAGTGAAAGACAAAGAGGGTCATTATGTAATGGTGAAGGGCACACTTCAACAAGAAGAGATAACAATTTTAAATATATATGCACCCAACTTAGGTGCACCCAGTTCCATAAAGCAAACCTTACTGGAGCTAAGCAAATGGATTAATAGCAACTCCATAATCACCGGAGATTTCAACACCCCACTCACAGCACGAGACAGATCCTCCAAACAGAAAATTAATAAAGAAATAATGGACTTAAACCAAACTCTAGAACAATTGGGTCTGACTGACATTTACAGAACATTCTACCCCAATCCACTAAATATACGTTCTTCTCATCAGCACACGGGACATTCTCTAAGATTGACCATATCCTAGGACACAAACTGAACCTCAAGAAATTTAAAAAAATAGAAATCATACCATGTATCTTCTCAGATCACAGTGGAATAAAAGTAGAAATCAACCCTAACAGAAATTCACATTTCTACACAAAAACGTGGAAACTAAACAACCTCCTACTAAATGATTACTTCATAAATGCAGAAATCAAGATGGAAATAAAAAAATTCTATGAAGAATACAACAATGGAGAGACAAGTTATCAACTCCTCTGGGACACAGCTAAAGCAGTTCTGAGAGGAAAGCTTATCTCCATAAATGACTATAACTGAAAGACAAGAAGATCACAGATAGACAATCTAATGAAATGACTCAAAGAGCTGGAAAAAGAAGATCAGACCAACCCCAAACCCAGCAGAAGAAGTGAAATCAACAAGATCAAATCAGAACTAAATGAAAATGAAAACAGGGAAGCTATTCAGGAGATTAACAAAACAAAAAGTTGGCTCTTTGAAAAAATAAACAAAATTGACACACCATTGGCTAAGCTAATGAAAAGCAGAAAAGAGAAATCTCTAATAAGCTCCATCAGGAACAAAAAAGGAGATATCACAACTGATCCCAAAGAGATACAAGATACAATTTATGAATACTACAAAAATCTGTATGCACACAAACTGGAAAACGTGGAGGAAATGGACAAATTTCTAGAAACACACAGCCTCCCTAGGCTCAACCAGGAAGAAATAGATTCCCTGAACAGACCAATCTCAACAGCTGAAATAGAAACAGCAATTAAAATCTCCCTAAAAAGAAAAGTCCCAGTCCAGATGGCTTCACACCCGAATTTTACCACACTTACAAAGAAGAACTAGTACCTATCTTGCAGAAACTATTCCACAGCATCGAGAAGAACGGAAACCTCCCCGACACCTTTTATGAAGTGAATATTACTCTGATACCAAAACCAGGAAAGGATGCAACAAAAAAAGAAAACTACAGACCAATATCCCTAATGAATATAGATGCAAAAATTTTCAACAAAATCTTAGCTAACCGAATCCAGACGCTTATCAAAAAAATAATCCACCACGACCAAGTGGGCTTCATCCCAGGGATGCAGGGATGGTTCAACATACGTAAATCTATAAATGCAATTCACCACATAAACGGAAGCAAAACCAAAGACCACATGATTCTTTCAATAGATGCAGAAAAAGCTTTTGACAAAATTCAACACCCTTTCATGATATGAACACTTAAGAAGATAGGCATAGAAGGGACATACCTAAAAATGATACAAGCCATATATGACAGACCCATAGGCAACATCATGCTGAATGGGGAAAAATTGAAATCATTCCCACTTAGAACTGGAACCAGACAAGGCTGCCCACTATCTCCACTTCTGTTCAACATAGTGCTGGAAGTCTTGGCTACAGCAATCAGACAGGAAAATGGAATCAAAGGTATCCAAATAGGGGCAGAAGAGATCAAACTCTCACTGTTTGCTGATGACATGATATTGTATCTAGAAAACCCCAAAGATTCAACCAAGAAACTCCTGGAACTGATCAATGAATTTAGTAAAGTCTCAGGATACAAAATCAATATACAGAAATCAGAGGCATTCATATACGCCAACAACAATCTAATTGAGAACCAAATCAAGACTCAATTCCCTTCATGATAGCAACAAAGAAATTAAAGTACCTAGGAATATACTTAACCAAGGATGTAAAAGACCTCTACAGGGAGAACTATGAAACACTGAGGAAGGAAATAGCAGAGGATATAAACAGATGGAAATCCATACCATGCTCGTGGATCGGCAGACTCAATATCATCAAAATGTCTATACTACCCAAACTGATCTACAGATTCAATGCAATACCTATTAAAATCCCATCAGCATTCTTCACAGATATAGAAAAAATAATTTTACGCTTCGTATGGAACCAAAGAAGACCCCGAATATCAAGAGAAATTCTAGGCAACAAAAACAAAATAGGAGGCATTAATATGCTAGATATCAAACTATACTACAAAGCTGTAGTAATTAAATCAATATGGTATTGGCACAAAAATAGGAATATTGACCAGTGGAACAGATCTGAGAATCCTGATATAAAACCATCCTCATATAGCCATCTAATCTTTGACAAAGCAGACAAAAACATACGTTGGGGAAAAGAATCCCTTTTCAATAAATGGTGCTGGGAAAACTGGATAGCCACCTGCAGAAGGCTAAAACAGGACCCACACCTTTCACCTCTCACAAAAACCAACTCACACTGGATAATAGACTTAAACCTAAGGTATGAAACTATTAGAACTCTAGACGAAAAAGTTGGAAACACTCTCCTAGACATTGGCCTAGGCAAAGAGTTTATGAAGAAGTCCCCAAAGGCAATCACAGCAGCAACAAAAATAAATAAATGGGACATGATCAAAGTACAAAGCTTCTGCACAGCCAAAGAAATAGTCATGAAAATAAACAGACAACCTACAGAATGGGAGAAAATTTTTGCATCCTATGCATCTGATAAGGGACTGATAACTAGAATATACTTAGGACTCATGAAAATCAGCAAGAAAAAATCAAATAACCCCATTAAAAAGTGGGCAAAGGACTTGAACAGAAACTTTTCTAAAGAAGACAGAAGAATGGCCAACAAACATCTGAAAAAATGCTCAACATCTCTAATCATCAGGAAAATGCAAATCAAAACCACAATGAGATATCACTTAACTCCAGTGAGAATGGCCTTTATCAAAAAATCTCCAAACAATATATGCTGGCATGGTAGCGGAGAGAGAGGAACACTCCTACACTGCTGGTGGGACTGCAAACTAGTTCAACCTCTGTGGAAAGCAATATGGAGATATCTTAAAGCGATGCAAGTGATTCCACCATTTGATCCAGCAATCCCATTGCTGGGTATCTACCCAAAAGATCCAATGACACTCTACAAAAAAGACACCTGCACTCGAATGTTTATAGCAACACAATTCATAATTGCAAGGCTGTGGAAACAGCCCAAGTGCCCATCAATCCAAGAATGGATTAATAAAATGTGGTATATGTATACCATGGAGTACTATTCAGCTCTAAGAAACAATAGTGACATAGCACATCTTATATTTTCCTGGTTAGAGCTGGAACCCATACTATTAAGTGAAGTTTCCCAAGAATGGAAAAACAAGCACCAGATATATTCTCCAGCAAACTGGTATTAACTGAGTAGCACCTAAGTGGACACATAGGTACTACAGTAATAGGGTATTGGGCAGGTGGGAGGGGGGATGGGGGCGGGTATATACATACATAATGAGTGAGATGTGCACCATCTGGAGGATGGTCATGGAGAGTCAGACTTGTGGGGGGAGGGGGGGAAATGGGCATTTATTGAAACCTTAAAATCTGTACCCCCATAATATGCCGAAATAAAAAAAATAATTGTTGTCTTGTGATGCATATCATGTCTATTTCAGAAAGATAAAGGTATAGAGGTGTTTTTTTTGTCATAGTGTCTTCTTAAATCTGGGGTAGACAATTTTTTCTCTAAAGAGCCAGATGGCAAATATTTCAGACTTTGCAGCCACATAATCTCTGTCACAACTATTCAAATCTGCAATCCAAGGGCTAAAGCAGGAACAGACAATATTTAAACAATAATACATAAATAAATGAGTGTGGCTGTCCTCAAACAAAATTTATTTTCAAAAACAACCAGCTACCCATATTTTGTCTGTAGGCTACAGATTAGGCTAACAACACCTACCTTAGATAAATAATATAAAAATATAAAATAATGAATATAAAAACTTTGTGTCAAGACTTGTGAAGATACATTGACACATAGATAGAAAATGGCTAGTTCTTGCTTTCAAAAAAAAAAAGAAAGAAAGAAAAGAAAAGAAAAAAAGCTTACCAATATACAAGATTTATCCTAAAGGAGTTATACCAAGGTTTAAGTTTATAACTTTAGCCTTAGACTGAGTATTGATATCTCAATTCAATTTAGAAATCACAATTAATCTGGTTTAATCTCATTTTGATATGTTGCTTGAGATATTAACTAACATAGTAGGGTTGTTTTGTTTTGTTCTCAATGAATCAAGTCTCTTCAAAAGATGCCAGCCCAGCTATGTCACAAGAAAACAATCACACACCCCCACACCACAGAGTTATTATGTCCAAGATAATCCACATCAGGAACAGTTGCAGGGTGAGATTGCATTTCTAGATTAGAAAAAGAAGCAGGGATGAGAAGGAAGAATCAAAAGGAATTTCATTTTTATATGTGGTCAGACTTAAGAAAGGGAAACAGCGGTCTGCGGGTCAGAAACAGGATAGGCGTCAAGAGGCAGGTCACCAGCAAGCAAGACACAAGGGCCTGAGATCACAAAGATCCAGCAGACTCTAGGTTAAACCATGTGTGCTTAGGCAACCTTGTCACTGAGTTAAGACTAGCACTATCTTAAAGGTGCAATTTAGTGCCTTTTGAGAGTAGGGATGGGGTTAATATCAGAGTTGAGAGATGTGAAAGACTGTTGAAAGCCAGGTTAGTTGTCTAAGCTTCAAATCTGACATGGGATGAAACCAGAACTTTGAAGACTAAGCGGATCTGATGAAATAGAGAAAATGCTGACTTCAAGAGAATAAATATACTGGCCAGACCAGAACAGAAACCTCACATTCACATTGGAAAATAGCAGGAAATAAGGCAGAAAACAGGACCAATAGAAAGTGTGGGGAACTTTGCAAGGAGCCTTGTTTTCAATATGTTACAGAGGCAAAATTTAGATTTTCAGCAGAAGAGTGACATATTGCTTGAGATTCTTATTTGGTGCCATAATTAGAGATGGGTTGCAGTGTGGGGGCAATATTCTTGAAATCCAGTCAAATGGTTTGCTGAGTGGCATGAAAACGAATCATTGTAGGCCTGGATTTGCAAAGTGTCAGGGGAAAAGAGTGAGAAAATTTTAATTTTTGACATAGTGAGAAAAGGGGAGAGATCTGTCACAGAGAACTCCAAGGTTTTGAGTGAAAGTAATTGGAAAAATGGTAATATCCTTAGAAGAGACAAGGAAATTGAGGAGTGAATCTAATTTGGAGCATATATGGCAGATTCACCTAAAGAGATGTCTGAAGGATGAACTTTCTATTAACTTTCAATCTGGTGCAAATGTGCAAGAGACTTTTTTTTTTTTTTAATAATCAAGAAGTAACCTTGGGGAAAAAATGCTCTGTCTTTCCAGGCAGCCTCTCTGCCCAATATCAGAAGCACTTTATTATAAAAAAGGGTTTGGTAACACTGGGCTATTCCTCAACCAGGCAAACACACTTTGCAGAGGCTGCGCTCAGCATGATATAAACCAAACATGGCTTTGGGGTATGGACATCTGGGAGAGCAGCTGCACATCCCGGCCTCAGTGGTAACGCGTCTCAGATTTTCCAGCTATCCACAGGAAACCAAAGGCATCCTTCATTATCAGAGTTAATATTTCTAATAAATATCTGGGTGTCGATGTTTTCATCATGGATCACAATTTAAAATTCATTAGTCCCCACTCATCAAGGAAGAATGGTGACTGATTGCATATTGACCTTATGAAGAAAAAAATTACCTAAAGATGTAAAGGCCCTTGGAATTTCATATTCATTTCTAAAAAAAAAGAGGGAAAAAAAAAGATGTAAAGGCCCAATGTACAATTTTAGACATAGGAATAGACATTATTTAAGACATGAAGTCTAGAATCACGTATTTGGGTAGCCACGGAATGTTAAACGATGGGAGTGGATGAGGTCTCCAAGTGTGAGAACACAGAGGGGTGAGCAGAGAGCTGGGGGTAACTGCAGAAAACACCCTCACTGAAGTCCCTTCTACATGAAAAGTGTACACAAGGAGATCATCAAAGGGGTTCCCATAGGAGCTAAGCAGATTTGTGTTTTGTCACCAAAAACTTTTTCCCAACTACTGTAATTATTTGAGTACCCTCTGGTGAGACAGAGTAAGAAATCAACCCTACATATTTATAGGAGTCTTACTATCCTTATATCTTAACATTTTTGAAGGCAATAATAAATTTACTTAATGATACCCTTAAAATTTTGTGTTGCAAGTTACAGGAGGCCTTTAATAATGTGACAGGCAGCAAAAAAGAGACAGAGGACAGAGAGAGACAAAGAGAGAGAGAGAGAACTAAAGATTGTGCCCTGAAATAAGCCAGACACAGAAAGAAAAATATTAAGTGATCACACTTATAAGTGGCAACTTTAAAAAACAAAAAAGTCAAATATACAGAGATAGAGAATAAAATAGGGTGGTGGGGAGTAAATAAGGAGATATGGGTCAAAGGATACAAAGTAGCAGACATGTAGGATGAACTAGTCTAGAGATCTAATGTATAACTGGACTATAGTTGATAAAATTATATTATACTTGAGATTCCTGCTAAATAAGTAGATTTTAGCTGCTCTTGCCACACACAAAAAATGGGTATAACCATGAGAAATGATGGGTCTGTTAATTTGCCTCACTATAGTATATATTTTACTATCTGTATGTATCCCATGACATCATGTTGTATACTTTAAATATACACAATAAAATATATGTTTTAAAAAGGTACTTTTCCCCTGTGGTAAAAAATTTAAGAAACAAAAGTCGCTGAGGTTTTTAAAGAAAGGAAGAAAAAAAAAATAAGTACACAGATAGATACTAAGAACCTCAGGGAATAAGTCAGGAGACCTTGGACACAGCCCTACCAATTTGGTATTGCTCCTGCTCTACCCTGCCTTCTATTTTTACTGTCCAAGTCTTTCCCTGGTTTAGATTCTGCGTAAAAGACATTTAAATTGATCTTTGCCTCATTTAACAAACTATAGAACTGTTTGCCAAACAGCTATATGAGGGCTGTCCAGAAAGTATTCAGCCATCGCTAACATATGACGAGAACCGTATGCATAATAACATTGATGTAACCTGACAGCCAAGGAGAGTGGACTGGGATGCGCATGCGTGAACAATGATGACCGATGACCTCACTGTACTAGTCAGTGGGGCACTACACGCCATTGAGTGAGCATGTGCAACGTGTGGCCGTCGCATTCAAAATGACTGAGCGAGTAGAACAATGAATTGGCATCAAATATTGCATTAAGCTTGAACACTCCTCCGCGGGAACCATTCAGATGATTCAAAAGGCTTTCAGGGATGATGCAATGAGTGAAGTGCAAATGAAAGTGTGGCACAAATGCTTCAAAGATGGTAGAGAATCTGTTGAAAGCGATTCACATTCTGGAAGGCCTGCAACAAGCAGGACGCCTGAGAATGTCGAATGTTTGCGGGTTAGGTGGAGAGACGCTGGGAGAACTGTGTCGGGTCCCAGGGTGCCCACTTGGAAGGGGAATGAGCTGTCATTGTCCTATGTACAGTGTTTCTTGTATTCTCTTCAAGAAATGTCTATATTTTTTCATATTACATGGCTGGATATTCATGAGCTTTAACCCATTGGTAGATCATACCTTAAAATACCTATTAGTGATTCTGCTTTGTCTAGAAAAATAGTCAGAAGATTATTTTTTTGGAACAAAACTGCCTAATGAAAGTACCTTTTTCCACTGATTCTCTCAAATTCTTTTTCCAAACTGACTTAAAAGAGAATTGGCTTTTTATCTTTTATAAAACCAGTGTCCATAGTTGAGAGAATTGGCTTCTCCATTGTGGTCCTGGTATAAGCAAAATATGTGTGTTGTCAACTGCCCATATGTTTCCTTTCTCTTTAACTTGAACACTATCTATGTTGTCATATTTTATCATGACAATTCTCACTTCAGTCAGGAGAGAAGCCAAAGCTTCTCTGGAAACGTGGAAATAACAAATGGAAAAAATACGAACAATCTTACTTGCTGAAATAATGAGAGTTTGCAGTTAAAACCAGTAGAATGCTAAAAGGGGAAACCATTTCTATTATGTCGACTTGCTAAGGGAGTGGAAGATGTGAAGAGAAAAAATTATGTAAAACTGTTGTAAGAAAGCAGGTGGTTAAAGGGAGAGAAAAAGTGATGGCTTCAAATCAAAGCTTGCTAAATTCAGGGGAAGTTTTTGTGCATATGAGTAAAAGAAACATGGGGAGGAGGGAGAAAATTTGAGTGATTTGGTAAACAGCCAGTGTCAAGGTAAAGTTTAAGGTTTAATAGAAAAGAAAAAAGGAGTATATTTGGTGGATTTAAGTCCAGAGTAGCTGAGAACACAGACAGGTGACTGAGCTTTGAAAAGGAAAAGTTCTCTCTCTCTCTCTCTCTCTCTCTCTCTCTCTCTCTCTCTCTGTCTCTCATGCACACTCTCTCTCTCTTCTTTTTCCTTAATTTTTGAAACAAGGTAGGAAGAGTAATTAATGGTAATGACACTGGGGAATTTTGAAGTGAGAACTGTCATGATAAAGTATGACAACATAGATAGTGTTCAAGTTAAAGAGAAAGGAAACATATGGGCAGTTGACAGCACACATATTTAACTTACACTAGGACCACAGTGAGAAGTCAGTTCTCTCAATTACTTTAGAAAGTTCAAATCAAATTGCTACTTTCTCTCCTTGTGGGAATAGGAAGAGACCCTATCACAGGAAATAGGATTGGTCCCTACCTAGAGAGAGAGGAAAAGAAAGGTCGCCATCGTGAGGCATGGCATAGAAACGCTGCAGAATACTTTTTAAAACACACACACACACACAATTGATAAGAAGCACTGTTTGCTTGAGGTTAAATGCAGACCTGGGAGCTGATAGGATACAGGGGTGGAGAAGGTTCAGAGGAGAGAGAGGCATGAAGAGCAGAGGTAGTGGAGGAAAGAGTCGGGAAAGGTAAAAGGAGGGAAGACCTCACGGAGCGATCGTGAAGACTGGCCAACGTCCCCGGTGACCCCATGAGTGAGCGGCACTGAGCTCGAATGAATTGAAGAATTTGAGGAAATGTGAATGCATGTGAACATTCTAGCTGTCAAGGTGGAAACAGAGTGAAGGCACACGCCAACCCAGCTGTGACCTTTACCACACCGTGGACACTCCCAGCTTCTGACTCAGCTCCTTCTCTGGACTGGAAGGGTATAAATTCCTCTAGAGTTTAGTTTTTTAATATTTGTTACTTTTGTTTGCTCTTTATCCATACCTCTGTGTGTTTGATAATGGAATGCATCCGCTCACTTACCCTGGATTATCTGGTCCTGATTCAGGTCTCTTTCTCTGCTTGGCAGGCCTCCCTCCCCTCCCCAGCCTCTGGCCAACTCGCAGAGCAAAACAACATCAGCATGATGCTGCAAAGTGCCAGAATGGCAGGAGACAGCTTCCAGAGAGAACAATAGGTAAGGACCACGGTATTCAAGACATGGGGAAGCTTCCTCTAAGATGGGCCACAGGGGGTTATGAAGAATGACCAGAAAACACAGATCAGCCTGCTCTTAAGTGGAGGATGGCAGAAGGTAATATAAACCCAAACTAAGTTAAAATGTTGTGGTCCTGTCCAGTTGTCTGACTAAGACTTACACCAATTTCCATACACATTTTCTCTTAGGTTGCCAAAAATCTTACTAAATAATCTTGCCACTTTAAGCAGAGTTAAATTTTGTTTCATCAAAATAAATAGAACCTGAAAAACATTTAACAGCCAAATGATAAATAATACTTATTTATATGATAATAATTTAGATCTTAAAAGGACCAAGCAAATTCTGTACCCACCTCCACAGAGGTTCCAGAGGGAGCTGTCCAAAAATCTTCATCACGGCCAGGCGCGGTGGCTCATGCCTGTAATCCTAGCACTCTGGGAGGCCGAGGCGGGCGAATTGCTCGAAGTCAGGAGTTCGAAACCAGCCTGAGCAAGAGCAAGACCCCGTCTCTACTAAAAATAGAAATTAATTGGCCAACTAATATATATAGAAAAAATTAGCCGGGCATGGTGGCACATGCCTGTAGTCCCAGCTACTCGGGAGGCTGAGGCAGGAGGATCGCTTGAGCCCAGGAGTTTGAGGTTGCTGTGAGCTAGGCTGATGCCACGGCACTCACTCTAGCCTGGGCAACAAAGCAAGACTCTGTCTCAAAAATAAATAAATAAATAAATAAATAAATAAATAAAATCTTCATCAGATCACTGCTCCAGTCTGCGTCAAAGATCTCTGACAGCTGTCCACGGCCAGTGACAGTCGGTGGCTGTACAGAGTGCAGGGCCACTTACATCCAGGGAGGTTCCAGTTCACACCGACTGTCTTGTCATAATTACTTATAGCTTTCCCTTTTGCTCTCAATATCACACCAGTTTAGAGAATAAATCACATGGTCACCACATGGTCACCACAAAGGACTTTGATATCTTGCCCCAGCCTAATTTTCAGCCACATATCCTGCTATTCCTTTAGAATTCCTTCAGGCACGTTGAAAGCTTCATAATTTCTGAACACACCAGGTATTTCTGTGCCTCTATTCTTTTTATCATACATCGTCCACTGTTTTCACTGCCTCTGAGTCTTCTTTACTTCCCTTAACCAATGTACACCCATCTATCCACCCAGCAATCTCCAACGTACCCTTTGAACCTGGCTCCGGAAGTGCCTTCACCATGACGGCTTCTCCAAACTTGTCCCTTCTGTTCTGAGAGCCAAGAACTTTAGGCACATCACCCTTGTAGCATCTACCACATTTTACTGTACACATAGGTTTATTTGTCTATGTTCCTCATCAGACTGGGATCTTTGACAATATGTTTAAAGATGTCCAAAATTAAACATGTATGAGCTCAGCCTCCCTTCATGAAAAATCCTGATCCTATTATGGCATTTCCCATCTCAAAGAACAGAAGCAAGAGCTGTGGCTGAAAAAGTCAGAAACTAGCTGTGATTCTTGACTCTTCTCCATCACTTACCCTTTCTTGTTTCACTTTATCTCCAAATCTTGTAAATTTTGCCTTCATAATATTCACTTCTGTTATCTCCACCAAAGTCCTAGCAATAGCCATCTCTGATGTGGACTAAATCTATAGCATTATAACCAGTCTAGCTGCAGATACTCTGGCCTATTCTCTGCATCTTGGTCACAGTGTTCTTTTTGAGAATGAAATAATAAACTCTATCTACTCTTCCCTCTCTTGATATTCTAGCAATTATAATATTAATATTTTCCATTAATCTAAGAGTGGAGATCCAAATGTGTAAGTTGGCCTGCCAGTGCAAGTTCATCTAAATTTCTAGCTTTATCTACTCAATGCCTATTCATCTTTGAAACCTCAGCTCAAGTATCACCTTTTCAAGGAATTCTTTTATGACATCCCAGAGTCAACTCTCCCTATTATTAGACTTTCATAGCACCATGCACCGCAGCTGTAGTTGGTTTTATTGCATGTGTTAATTCCACTTATAGACAATCTGCTAACTAGACTGTCTATTTCACAAAGGCAGGATCCATTTCTGGTTTTTCCCACCATGCTATAACCATAAGCCTAATGGCAAATAGACAGGTGTTAAATTGTTGAATGATGACTGAGTGATTAAGTATCTTGCTTGTATTCATAGCTTCAGTGGTAAAGATGATAGCTAGAACTTAGATAAGTAAATTTTCCAGATATTCTATTAATATATTTTCTTTGGATAAATGCTTAATTATACCATTTACCTTTTTATCAGAGGAAAAGTGAGTTTTTTCTGTCTTCTTTGATTCAAAAGAGTTGAAAGAAAGGGAAGAAACTTTACCTCTTTTTACTTTTTTTTTCCCCTCCAGGACCTTTTATTTCAAAGCAACACTCTAGTATATATGCAATATTTAGCATCTGGTTATTAAAATTACACCATAGACAGATTACAGAGGATCTGTGATTGTAGCAATTGCCCCCAAATAAATAGCAGTTGGGGCTTTGAATTATTCAGTGAAAGTCTGAGTTATCTAGAGCAGGCAGTAATATACTCAAATGACTTAAGGGGCCAGACAGGGAAGATAGATGAATGAAACTTGAGAAAATATAAAATAGTGGGGACTGCCGAGTTCTAGCGAGTGCACATCAGCCTAAAATCACTCAGATTTCCAACTGGTTTTAACCCTGTAAAGCTCAAAAGACCATATTATATACCATTAATGTATTATAAAAGGATATAGTGTGTATACCCTTATCTGGTTTATCATAAATAATATTTCTATGACTCGACTTAATTTGTTTTAAATCACCAGGCTAAATAGTAACAAACTATTTAGATAAAAACTGTCAAGTTAAAATACAGATATATATATATATATATATATATATATATATATATATATCTGTATTTCCTTAACACTGTGCTTTAAATGAAGTGTTATATTAGAAAAATAAACTCTAAAGTGTAATTGTACACTTGTTAATGGGTTGATGATTTAATTGGCTTTCTTCATGCTGTGTTTCTGGTGTCAAGGAAAAGATAATTCTTACTGTCAATTGCTTCTTAATGTATCTCATGTTCTATGCTCTGCCAATTTAGCTATTTAATTATAGCAATATCCATTTTTCTTGGTTACAAGAGTTTAGCTTCAGAATTACCTGCATATTTGAAAGAGAGAATTAAATCAGGAGTCAATTCTGTTACTCATGTTTATAGGGGATATTATGATAAATAAAATCCACTAGTAATCCAAAAAATCTTATTTTAGGCAAATACATCAGCATCCTCCTAAAAGAACTTTTACTATCCTTGTAAACAAGAAGGAAATAATCAGTGCATTTCCTTCTTCAATATATCATTTATTAAACATGCATAAGGGCAGCACATTTTCCAAAGGGGGAATACCAGAAAAAATTGAAAAGTCAAAAGTCTAGGATGCCATGTACACACCAAAGGCAGCTTAAGAAAACATAAGTGACAAATCTAGAAAACATAACTCTACAATTTGTTTGGAACCAAAAAGGAGACCAAATAGCCAAAGCAACTTTAAGCAAAAAGAACAAATCTGAGGTATCATGTCACCAGACTTCAAACTGTACTACAAGGCTACAGTAACCAAAACAGCATCAAATTAGTATAAAAATAGAGGCATAGACTGATGGAACTGAACAGAGAATCATCTACCTGTAACCAACTGATCTTTGACAAAGCAGACAACAATGCACACTGGGGAAAAGAATCCCTATTCAATAAATGGTGCTGGAAAAATTAGATAGCCACATGCAGAAGAGTGAAACAGGACCCCTACCTCTCACCACTCACAAAAATTAACTCAAGATAGATAAAAGACTTAGATCTAAGGCCTGAAACCATAAAAATTCTAGAGAAAAATGTAAGAAAAATTGTTCTAGGTATCAGCCTAGGCAAAGAATTTATGAAAAAGACCCCAACAGCAATCATGGCAACAACAAAAATTAATAAATGAGATCTGATTAAATTAAAAAGCTTCTGCACAACTAATGAAAAATTAACAGAGCAAATAGACAACCTACAGAATGGGATAAAATATTCACAAGCTACACATCTGACAAAAGCTAATATCCAGAATCTACAAAGAACTCAAGCAAATCAGCAAGAAAAAAACAGACAACCCCATCAAAAAGTGGGCAAAAGACATGAACTGAAGCTTCTTAAAAAAAGAAAGACAAATGGCCAAGAAATATATGAAAAATATTTCATATCATTAACCATCAGGGAAATATGAATTAAAACAGTAATGAGATATCACCTTACCCTAGTTAGAATGGCTTTTATTAAAAAGTCCAAGGATAATAGATGCTGGCATAGATGCAGAGAGAAAGGAATGCTTATACACTGTTGGTGGGACTGCAAATTGCAACAACCTCTATGGAAAACAATATGGAGATTTCTCAAAGAACTAAAAGTAGACCTACTATTTGATCCAGCAATCCCACTACTGTGTATTTACCCAAAGGAAAAGAAATCATTTTATCAAAAAGACACCTGTATTCAAATGTTTATTGCAGCACAATTTAAAATTGCAAAGATATGAAACTAATCTTTGTGAGATATATAGCATTTATTTCTTCATCCTAGTACCACTCTGAAGCCCAAAGGAGCTGAGGGAAGTGAAGCATGCAAGGAAAAGTATGCTTCTCCAAATAAATAAAATTTCACCTTTAAAACTTTAACCTTGAAAAACAATCATTGAAAAGCACAGCAGATGCAAATACCATTCTTATCGCTTCATGTCTTCCTACTAGCAAATTTCTCCAGAATATGGAGAAGCAAAAGTGCTTATGAAGTTCCTTTTATAAATAAAGAAGCTATATTTAATCTATGTGGGCTTACTCTTTAGTCAAAATACACTTAAGTCTCCCACTCAGTCATCTTTCGATTGCTTTAAAGAAATTAACTTTGTTATGTCAATTTTATGGTAAAATGATTTGCTTTAGAAGGATTTTGTTTCTTGGGAATTAACTATAAAGAAAGGTGCCATGAGATAGATCATCAGTATGTCTTCTGTAAAGCATACTTCAATACTCTGAAGATTCCAAGGATTTTTGGTGAGCCAAGTTCATGAATGTTGAAATAGACATTATGGCTTTAATCACCACCTGTGTAAACAATTCACAAAGGAAAATAATTTCACTGTCAAATAAGTTTTCTCTAATTCTAGTATTATCTCCTTTCAGATATTTGGTCTTGAAAAGGCTAATATTTCAACATAACCCTTCCTCTTCTGTCTTATGTTTGTAACTATAATTATTTTTATCTATCTATCCCTTTTTTTGTTTCTCAGTTGAATTTATCGAGTGAATCTCATTAACTGAGACCACTGAAGTCCTTCTCAAATTCCTCATGTAGTGACTGTAGGGACAGTAGAAAATAAAGCTATTCAAAAGTGGCATTTCTTCTAGCATATCAACAACCTGAAACATTTCAGTTTCTGTGAAGACTGGGCAGTGTAATGGTTTCCTAGTTCTGCTATAACAAATTACCACAAATTTGGTGACTTTAAACAACAAGAATTTATTATCTTACATTTCTGAAGGTCAGAAGCCCCAAACCCATTTCTGAGGGCTAAAAACAATGTGTCTACAGTGTTGTATTTCTTCTAGAGGCTCTGGGAGATAATCTATTCCTTTGCTTTTTTCAGCTTCTAGAGGACACATACATTCCTATACTTATGGCCTCTTTATCCACCTTTAAAGCCAGCAGTGTAGCATCTTATCTCCTTTTTGACCTCTGCTTTCTATCCTTACATTTTCTTCCTCTGACTTTGATCCTTCTGCATATTTCTTATGAGGACCATTGTGATGACATTGGATCCACTTGAATAATCCAAGATAATCTCCCCATCTCAAGATCCTTCACTTAATATTCAAAATTCCTTTGGCCATGTGAGATGGTTGATTTTATATGTCAATATGACTAGGCTAAGAGATACCCAGGTAGTAGATAAAATATTATTTTAGGTGTGTCTGTGATAGTGTTTCTGAAAGAGATTAACATTTGAATCAGTAGACTGAATAAAGAAGATTCATACTCATCAATGTAGGCATGCATCATTCAATCCATTGGGGGTCTGAATACAATAAAAAGATATAAGACAGGCAAATTCACTGTCTTCCTTCATAAACTGGGGCATCCATCTATTCCTGCCTCAGATATTGGAGTTCCTGGTTCTTAGGCCCTCAGACTCAGAATGAATTATACTACCACCATCCTTCCAAGTCTCCAGTTTACAATAGGCATATAGTGGGATTTCTTGGCCTAATAATTGCATGAACCCATTCTCATTCCCATTCATATATGTAGAGAGAGAGAGAGAGAGAGAGAGAGAGAGAGAGAGAGAGAGAGAGAGAGGAAGGAGAGGGATGGGGAGACATCCTGCTTACATAAAGGACAATTTCTACAGCCCTTTACAGCATTTGCTGACTCAATCATATAGGTTGTGGCTGATTCTTACCCACAAGTACCACCTACTGTGTCAGAGATTAAACTTGGTGTCACTTTGTTAGGAAGACCACAGGGCTGGAGAAAGAGAAAGTATTTCAAAGACATCCACCTTCCCTCATCAAAAACACAGGGAATCTGCCCACGAACATAGTTCACTGCCACTACAGCCTACAAACAACTAGTTACTGAGAAAACCATCACACTAAGGATATCTATAACCAAAGAATCCATCCAGGACCTAGACCCCCATCAAAGTACCCATAAGCAAAGCCAAAAGCTGTTATATAACATATGCTACAGACACACCCTTAAGGGTGAAGGGAAAGAAAAAAAAAACCATCTAAACAAAAAAAAATCTAAAAGCAAGAAGTGACAGATGCTCCAGATGAGAAGGAATCAGTGCAGGAACTCTAGAAGCATGACAAAAAGCATGAAAAATCAGAGGAAAAGGACCCACTCAAAAGACCACACCAGCTCTCTAGCAATGGGTCCCAAACATAATGGAAATATTGAGTGACAGATAAAGAATTCCAAATACGGACTGTAAGAAAGTACAATGAAATCCATGAGCAAATGTAAAACCAACTCAAAAAAGCAGAAAAATGATTCAGAAAATGAATGAAAAAGAAGGGTCTGGGGTCCCATCTTCCATCTTCTTAAACAGAACAACTGCCAGCCTAGAATTTTGTAACCTGCAAAACTAAGTTTTACATATAAAGGAAAAAAGACTTTTCCAGAGAAGAAAATGCTGAGGGAATTTGTCAAGACCAGTCCTGCCCTGCAAAAAATACTCAGAGCTGCATTATATGAATCCAGAAAATAGATACTCACCAGTGTAAAAGCTGAAGCTCACCCAAAAGCTGAAGCTCAGAGCTCATAGGAAACACTAGTACAAGAGATAAAACAAAGCAATAAAGTACTACACAACAGTATGAACAGAACAGAATCTCATATATTAATTCTATCAATCAATGTGAATGGTCTGAATGCCCCACTCAAGAGACACAAGCTGCCTGAATGGGTGAAAAAATTCAATACAGTGTCTGCTGTCTCCAGAAAACACACCTAACCCACAAGGATTCATACAGACTCAAGATGGAAGTATGGGAAAAAAAATATTTCATTCAAAAGAAAACCAAATGAAAGTAGGTGTAGCCATTCTCATGCCAGATAAAATTGACTTCAAATCAACAATAGTAAAGAAAGAAAAAGATGGTCATTATATAAAGGTAAAGGGAGCAATTCAACAAGAACACACAAAAAACCCTAAAAATTTGTGCAGCTAACACAGGAGCACCCAGATTCATAAGGCAAACTCTAGTAGATCTAAGCAAAGAGATAAATGGCAGCATTGTAATTGCCAGGGACTTCACCACCCTGCTAACAGAACTGGACAGATCATCCAAGCAAAAATAAACACTGGGATTAAATGGGGGTGTAGAACAAATGGGCCTAATAGATGTTTACAGAACATTTTACCTAAAAAACTACTGAATATACATTATTCTCATCAGCACATTCTCTAAGATTGATCATATCTTAGACCACAAAACATGTCTCAACAAATTCAAAATATACAAATCATAGCATGTATCTTCCCAGACCATAGCGGAATAAAACTAGAAGTCAACTCCAAGAGAAACACTCAATTATACACAAGGTCACGGAAATTAAACAACATGCTACTTAATAATTATTAGTTCAATAATGACATTAAGATAGAAATCAAAGATCCTTTGAACTGAATGACAAAGGGAACAGCAACTATCAAAATTTATGGGGTTCAGCAAAACAGTCCTATGGGGAGAATTAATGTCTTTAAATGCCTACATAAAATATAGAAAGATCACAAATAAACAATCTAATGACACATCTCAAGGATCTAGAAAAGGAAGAGCAAACCAAATCCAAAGCCAGCAGAATAAAAGAAATAACTAAGTAAGAGCAGAACTAAAAAAAATAAAAAATAAAAAATAAAAATAAAAACAATACAAAGAATCAATGAAACAAAAAGTTGGTTCTTTGAAAAGATAAACAAAATTCATAGACTTCTTGGTAGGTTAACCAGGAATAGAAGAGAAAAGACCCAAATAAGCTCAATCACAAATGAAAAAGGGAGATATTACAACTGATACTATGAAAATATAAAATATCATCCATGAATACTATGAAAATCTCCACACACATAAATTAGAAAATATAGAGAAAATGGACACACAATATCACAAAACTCAATCAGTAAGAAATATAACTCCTGAACAGGCCAATAATGAGCAGTGAGATCAAAACAATAATAAAAAATCTTCCAGTGAAATAAATCCCCTGACCATATGGATTCACAGGTGAATTCTACCACACCTACAAAAAGAGCTGGCACACATACTGGAGAAATTATTTTATAACATTGAGAACGAGGGAATCCTCCCCATCTTAACCTGTGAAACCAATGCCAGGAAAGGTCACAACAACAACAACAACAACAAAACCCCTACAGACCAAAAACCCTTATGAATATAGATACAAGTGTCCTCAATAAAATACTAGCAAATCGAATTCAACAGCACAACAACAAAACAACCCACCATGACCAATTGGGCTTCATTCCAGAGATACAAGGATGGTTCCACATATAAAAATAATTAAATCTGATTCACCACATAAACAGAAGCAAAAACAAAGGCCATATGGTCATCTGAATAGATACAGCAAAAAAAGCATTTGACAAAATCCAGCAACCTTTTTGATAAAAAACCTTCATCAAACTAGACATAGAAGAAACATATCTCAAAATTATAAAAGCCATATATGACAAACTCACAGTCAACACCATTTTGAATAGAGAAAAATTGAAAGCATTCCCCTTAAGAACTGGAATAAAACAAGGGTGCCCACTATCACCATTTTTAATCAACATAGTTCTGGAAGTCCTAAGCAAAGCAATCAGGCAAGAGAGAGAAATAAAATGTATCCAAATTGGGAAAGAGGAGGTTGAACTATTGCTTTTTGCTGAAGATAGAATCTTATATCTAGAAAACTCACAAGACTCCACTATGAGACTTCTGGAATTGATAAATAAACTCAGCAAAGTCTCAGGTTACAAAATCAATGTAAAGAAACCAGTAGCATTCCTATGCACCAGTAACAGTCAAGCTGAGAATCAATTCAAAGACTCAATATCATACACAATAGCTACAAAAAAACAAACAAACAAACAACAACAACAAAAAAAACCTAGAAATATACTTAACCAAAGAGGTGAAAAAAATCTCTACACGGAGAACTGCTAAGTACTGAGGAAAGAAATTGCAGATGACACAAACAAATGGAAAAACATGTCATTCTCATGGATCAGTAGAATCATCATTGTTAAAATGTCCATACTACCAAAAGTGATTTACAGATTCAATGCAATCCCCATCAAAATACCAATGTCAGTAGCTCACAAATCTAGAAGAAATAATTCTTTCTAGATGCTTTGTTTGGAACCAGAAAAGATCCAGAAAATCCAAAGCAATCTTAAGCAAAAAGAAAAAATTGGGAAGCATAGCATTATCACTCTTCAAAATAAACTATGAGGTTATAGTAACCAAACAGCATGGTATTGGCACAAAAAACAGAGGCATAGACCAATGGAACAGAACAGAGAACCCAGATATAAAACCATCTACATACAGCCAAATAAACTTTGCCAAAGCAGACAAAATATACACTGGGGAAAAGAAGTCCTATCCAATAAATGGTGCTGGGAAAATTGGATAGCCATATGCAGGAGAATAAGACACGATCCCTATCTCTCCCCACTCACAAAAATTAATTCAAGATGGACAAAAGACCTAATTGTAAGGCAAGAAACCATGAGAATTCTAGAGGAAATTATAGGAAAAACTCTTCTAGATATCAGCCTAGGCAAAGAATTTATGACTAAGACCCCAAAGGCAATTACAGCAACAAAAATAAATAAATGAGACTTGATTAAATTTAAAAAACATCTGTGCAGCTAAGAAAATAATCAACAGCCCAAATAGACAACTTACAGAATGGGAGAAAATATTTGCAAACTATACATCCAATAAAGGGCTAATATCCAGAATCTACAAAGAGATCCTATTATTTGTGTTTCTCTGGGGAACCCTGCTTAATGTACCATGTAATGAAACATATCCCAGGGATCAGGAAGTGAACATTGAGGGGCCATTACTCTGCCTACTACAGGGAAATCAGCTAGGAATTAGAAGAGCTATGTTCTGATCCCTGTTCTGCCATATGAGTAACCACATATTATAGGGGTATGGAATTCATATGTGACCGGTGAACCACTTCACCCACAGTGTTATCCAGACATTCCATTTCGCACCTGAAAAATCAAGGTCAAGAGAGGTTCCCTGAGTTTCTCAAAGCCAAAGCCTACAAGGAGCAGAAGTGAAAGAAAGCAAAGTTACTGAGCTCTGTGCCAGTGGCCCTTCTGCTGTTCCATATTGACATGTGACTTTGTGCACCCATGTGTCCACAGGATTGCAGAGAGAAGCAAATGAGACAGTACAAGTGAAAGTCTTTTGATAAGATAGTATACTACCAGGAGACATTTCTATTTCTTCTACAGTGAAAATATAGTACTGCCAAACAAGTGTCAGATCTCTTTCCTCCCAACAGGCAAAGGCCAAAGGCTTGAGAGGAGAAAACACAGAAAGTGAAAATTCAGCACTTGAAGTGAAGGGAAAGAGAGTTAAATATCACTTTCTGCCCAGTAGCCTTACTGAGGACCAATCACAATTCCCCTTCACGCTCAGAGAGAAATTCTAAACCTGGTATCAAATTGGTTATTTGCAAAATGCCTAGATATTTAGAGAGCAATGGAATTATATAGGAGAGGAACCATCAGCTTTCCACTTACTATCTGCTTTGCTGACTCGCATTTCCATTTGCAGAGATGAAAATTCCGAATTGAGCTTCTCATCTGTTTAGGGTTTCTTCTTAAAATTAAATTGCTCCTATAATTAACAGAATTTTCTTCACTATATGGTTGTTTCAAGGGTAAGCTTGACACTTTAGCACATGGGAGCAGAGCTAATGAAATAAAGTGAGTAATGCTTACATTTGATGGATTAAATTCAGCAATTTAGTGATGATGGAAGAATCATTTTGACTTCACTATGGCTTATGAGTCTGGCTTTCAAATCTTGGAATGGCTTTTGAACAGGAAGGCTGTTAGGGGAGAGTTAATATGCTGAATTTTGGAAAAGGCAAAAGTGCTTCACCCAACAGCTTCATCTCTAAAAGGTCTAAATTACTCAAGGGATAGTAGATTCCCAAAGTTCAGTTACTGGCTATGGGAAAAGTTCATGAGTTTTCTTACAGTTAGAGTTTGGTTAAAAAAAAAATTCCACAGGTCCTATGAGCCATTTTTTTTGAAAGGGAGAAACCCTTTTTTATAGGCCTTACTAGAGACTAGAGGTCTAAAGCTGAGGACTCTTGCTCATTTGACTGGCTTTTGTAGCCTTGACACT
This sequence comes from Microcebus murinus, assembly GCF_040939455.1. Classification (NCBI taxonomy): domain Eukaryota; kingdom Metazoa; phylum Chordata; class Mammalia; order Primates; family Cheirogaleidae; genus Microcebus; species Microcebus murinus. Next base: position 46,114,125 of record NC_134122.1, on the reverse strand, counting down.
TAGATTGTTCAAATAGGACTCTGAATCATCAGATTCAGGGATTCAGAGCTAAAATTCTGTACTCAAGTTCATAAAATGATCAGGATCTTCCACATGTCAAAGTCCACCTGCTACATTCAACTTCACTGGAGTTATTAAATAGTAATCATTAAATTTAGCAGCTTTAGCAAATTGCTTTAATGACTAAGAGGCATTAATTAGTCTCAGAGATTGGTATTCTTTTTCTCAAGGTCAAAAGTTTCAAAACTATATGTTGGTGTTAGAAAGCAGGTCATATCTGTGTTTTGATGCTATTTTAGATAGAGAACAAAATGTGTGAGCTTCAACTGGCAAAAGCAAGCAGAATCAGCTTCACAATGTCACCTGGATATCACCAAGTGCTACAGACTAAAAGCTTGTGTCCTCCCAAAGTTCATACAAACTTCATTCATCTCCTCCAGAAAGACAGTATTAGGAGGTGGTTAGACCATGAGGGTGAAGATCTCACAAATTAATTCATGCTCTTATAAAAAAGATCCCAGAGAGCTCCCTTGCCTCTTCCACCATATGAGGATGTAGCAAGAAGATAGCCATCTATAAATCTGCTGGTGCCTTGATTTTGGACTTCCCAGCCTCCCCAACCGTGAGAGATAAATTTCTGTTGTTCGTAACCACCTAGTCTATAGCAATTTTACATAGCAACTGGAGTGAACTAAGGTACCAGGAGACAGGGAAGAGAGATGTAAGCAGCTTCTATACAGTAATATGCTCTCCCACCACCACTCATGGCCCATCCGAATCTCGGAACTTTGGTATCCAAATTCTGTCAGTTCAAGCTTGGATCAACCGGAAAGGATTTCTCTCCACTATACAATGGTCCAACAAGTCAGTTGGTAAAGTGTGTTTTAACTGCTCATTTACTTCAATACACACACACACAGACACACACACAATTGTATCAGTCCTTAACAATGTGTACTCTCTTTTCTTCAATGGTGGAGGTGACAAAATAAACAGTAGAAAATTCTAAATCTTTTCTAGTTGGCATTAAACAACAACGTTAAGGCTGCCCTTAGCTGAGCACATTGTATGCACACTCACAAATACACACACACACACACACTCTCACATACTCTCCCACTGTGGCCAGACTGCCACTGGCTTGCTTCTCTTCCTGCCAGTAGCCAGGATCCAAATAGACACTACATTGGAACCATGAGAAATTTCCAAAGCAGAGAATCTGTCCTCAAAGCACTGGGAATGGACTGATTTTTTAAATTCTGGGGATATGGTTAGCATTAGAATATATATTTATGTGATCAGAAAGTGTCCTGGGCTCCACCGCTAGGACAACCTAGCTACAATCAGAAAACCAGAGCAAACCATGCAGACATAGCTCAAGTAAGCAGAGGGAAGTAAATGTCGTGTGCACAGTCTTGACTGGCATATCTCATGCCACATCGTTGTGCATAGTCATCTTGAATTCACGACTCTAATCACCAGATTCTGTCCTGAGTGAAGGGAACCTCTTCCTTCATGGGAACCCATTTTTCTCTGTCTCTTCAGGATCTTTGTAGAATATGAAGATGGGTTGGAGTCTGTATATACACGGGGCTGTGTTCTCTCCCATCCTCTCTTCCTAGCCTGACCTGCCTAATTAGTTTTAGGGTTATTTTGAGCATTCCTTGTTTTTCAGAAATCTCATTATAGTCTTAATCTCTCTGCAGTCTGAAAGTTCAGGCAGCATCTTTGAATTGAACATAAAAAACATTAAAAGATACTAGCGATAACTTACATTCCTAAGGATGGGCCTAGTTAAATGGTGCTCAACTGGGGGTAAATTTGCCCAGCAAGGAACACTTTGCAATATCTAGAGACATTTTTGGTGTCAGATCAGAGGAGGAAAGTTACTGGTATCTGGGTGGTAGAGGTCAGGAATGTTGTCAAACATCCAACAATACGCAGACAGCCTCCACAGCAAAGAATTATCCAGACAAAAATGTTACTAGTGCCAAGGTTGAAAAATCCTGGTGCCATTAATCCTTGGGGCAGTTGTATGTCACCACACTGAGAAGAGCCTTAAGGAATAAAGGGAGAGAGAGTCCATGTCTCTGTCCTTTCATTCTCTGAGCTACTATATTAGTTTATTATTGCTGCAGCCACCAATTACCACCAACTTAGTGGCTTAAAACAATACAAATTTATTACCTTACAGTTCTAGCTGTAAGTTAAAATGAGCCTCACTCAATCAAACTCAAAGTTGTTGCAGGGCTTCATGCCTTTTATAGGCCCTCAGGGAAAATCCATTTCCTGCTTCTGGAAGCTGTCTACAGTCCTTGGGTCAGACTCTCCTTCGGTCTTCACAGCCAGCAATGGGCAGCCAAGCCTTATGATGTCATCCCGTTGGCATCTGAAGCAGTCTTGTAATTACATTGAGCCACCCGGAAAATCCAGTATAATCTCATTTTAAGGTCAGCTGATTAGCAACCTCAATTCTATCTGCAACTTTAATTCATCCTTGCCAAGTAACATAACATATCCATATTCACATCCATATTCATTTTCTGGGGGTTAGGACAGGAACATCTTCAGGAAGTCATTTTTATTCTGCCTACAAACCTAGGTGACATCTCTGTTAGCTCAGGAGGGGAAAATCACAAAATATTATAAAAGAACCTAATCGTTCATGGCACTGAATTAGAAAATTTATATTTCAATGTTATTCTTAATACTGCCAACAGCAGGAAAGTGGGTCTGAGCCCAGATTGGGGGGAGGTGGGAGGGGTGATGTTCCTGGCTTCCTGGGTTACCTGAGGGGGCAGAAGTGAGGAGTTCACAAGAAAAAATAAAAAATAAAAATAATTTAAAAAAATACTGCTAATAGTGTGCCTAACCACAAGAACAACTGAGTGAAAGAAAACAAGTAAAAATGGTTCAAGGTCTAAAAGTCTCTAAACTATCAGCAGTGAACTCCATAATCTCAGTTTCCCAAATGCCTCTCTGCCTGAAACCTTCTCAATACTTCCTTTCAAAGCAACCCCATGCCTCCATACGATTAAACTATTTATCCTACTGATCTTCCTCCTCCTTCTATGTCTAATATATTTCTAATTGTTACATATATTTTAAACTGAAAGCATTTGCTTTGTCGTACTGATTTACATTTTCAGAATCAGGAAAATGTGTCACTTGATTTAAACTTATGTTCCGTCATGGCCATTTTAGATATCCATCACAGGCCATAGAACAATCCACCAACTCCTTTTTCCTTTACACAATTCCCCCAAGTCAACACCACTTCTTCTTCCTTAAATCTCTTGTAGCTTTTTGTCATTCATCATATTAGAATGTAAGTATCCAGAGGGAAAAGATTATAATAGCCTGTTTTATTAGGTGCCATGCATAGTAGTCATTAACAAATATTAAAGCAAATTTGAATGGAATTTCTATTTTTCCTATATTTCTTGTTATTGTAGTAAAATACATGTAACATAGTATTTATCATTCTAACTATTTATAAGTATGTACTTAAGTGGCATTAATTACATTCACAATGCTGTGTACCCATCATCACTATCTATACTCAAGTCTTTTTTTATCATTCCTAAAATAAACTCTGTACTCATTAAACAGTAATTCCTCTTTCCTCCTCCACACAGCCTTTGGTAACCTTTATTCTGCTTTCTGACACTATTAATTTGTTTATTCTAGTAGACCTCTCTTGCAAGTGAAATCATACAATATGTGTCCTTCTGTGTCTGGCTTTATTTCACTAAGTATAATGTTTTCAAGGTCCATCAATGTTGAAAAATATACTAAAATTTCATTCTTTTTTTATTTCAAAAAATGTAGAGGGTACAAGCGTTTTTTGTTACATGGATAAATTGTATCATGCTGAAGTCAGGGCTTTCAATGTACCCATTGCAAGAATAGTGTAGATCGTACCCTATAGGTAGACTTATATCCCTCACCCTCCTCAAACCCTTCTTAGTTTTCAATGTCCATCACACCACTTTATGACTATCTGTATCCCTCATTTAGCTCCCACATGTAAGTGAGAAAATGTGGCATTCCTTGCATAGGTCAATGTCAAGAAGAGTTTTTCCTACCTTTTCATCTAAAATTTTTATGGATTCAGGTCTTACATTTAAGGTTTTAATCTATCTTGAGTTAATTTTTGTATATGGTGAGATACAGAGATCCAGTTTCGTTTTTCTACATGTGGCTATCCAGTTTTCCCAGCACCGTTTATTGAATAGGGCACCATTTATTGAATAGGGCATCCTTTCCCCAGTGTGTGTTTTTGTCTGCTTTGTCAAAAATAAGTTGTTAATAACTATATGGTTTTATTTCTGGATTGTATATTCTGTTCTATTGGTCTACATCTCTACCCTCATAGTAGTAGCATGCTTTTTTGGTCACTATAGCCTTGTAATATAGTTTGAAGCCTGGTAATGTGATGCCTCCACATTTGTTCTTTTGCTTAGGATTTCATTAGATCTTTGGGGTCTTTATTTGTTCCATATGAAGTTTAGAATTGTTCTTTCCAGATCCATGAGAAATGACATTGAAATTTCGATGGGAATTGCATTGAATCTGTAAATCACTTTGGGCAATATGCATATTTTAACAATGTTGATTCTTCCGATCCATGAGCATAAGGCATTTTCCATTTGTTTATGTCAGCTTTGATTTCTTTCATCAGTGTTTTGTAGTTCTCCTTCTAGAGATCTTTCACCTCCTTGGTTGAGTATATTCCTAGGTATTTTATTTTCTTTTAGAGCCTGTAAATGTTACTGAGCTCTTTATGTGACTCTCATCTTGACTACTATTAGTATATAGGAATGCTATTGATTGGTGTATTTCTGTAACCTGAAACTTTACTGAGTTTATTTATCAGATCTAGGAGTCTTTTGATCGAGTTTTTGGGGTTTTCTAGCTATAAGATCATGTAGTCAACAAACAGGCATAATTTGACCATCTCTTTCCTGATTTAGATGCGGTTTATTTCTTTCTCTTGCCTGATTTCTCTGGCTAGGACTTCCAGTACTATGTTGAATAAAAGTAGTGACAGTGGGCATCCTTGTCTTGTTCCAGTTCTTACGGGGAATGCTTTCAAACTTTCCCCATTCAATATAGTGTTGGCTGTGGATTTTTCATATATTATTTTATTATCTTGAGGTATATTCCTTACATACCTAGTTCATTGAGGGTTTTTATCATGGGGTACTAGATTATATCAAATGCCCTTTCTGCATCTATTGAGATGATCATATGATCTTATTTTTTAATTGTTTATGTGGTGAATAACAATTATTGATTTGCATATATTGAACCATCCTTATATTCCTGGGATGAATCCAACTTGATCATGGTGGATTATCTATTTGATGCACTATTGAAATTCAGTTTGCTTATATTTTGTTGAGGATTTTTGCATCTATTCATAAGGGATATTTGTCTGTAGTTTTCTTTTTTTGTTGTTGTGGTTTTTTTCCTGTCTTTGGTATCAGGGTGATATGGCTTCATTGACTGAATTAAGGAGGATTCCCTCCTTCTCAATATTATGAATCAGTTTCAGTAGAATGGGTGACATTTCTTTTTTGTAGGTCTGGTAGAATTCAGGTGGGTATCCACCTGTTCCAGGGCTTTTTTATGTTGGGATGGTTTTATTACTGTTTCACTCTCATTATTCATTACTGGTCTGTTGAGGATCCCTGTTTATTCCTGAGTAAATCTTGGTATTCAGATATCTGTTCAAAACCCTGCTTTCAATTGTGTTTGAATATACACCCAGGAGTGAAATTACAAGGTCATATGGTAGTTCTATGTTTAACTTTTTGAAAAACTGCCAAATTGTTTTTCATAGTGGCTGTAGCATTTTATAAATGAAAACAAAAATATTTTCTTCTAATTGATAGATGCACTTTGTTGTACTGATTTAAAACACTTTTAGAAACAGGAAATGTGTCATCTGATTTAACCTTCTGTTCTCAAATAGAATGGCTGGCAAACTGTCTTTTTAAATATGGAAATTTTTAGAATTTGTGAATACATGTTAAACTCCAGTGTTCCTAGTGTAGGTAAAGTAGCTAGATAAAATATAGACTTAATATTATAAACTATATAATGTATGAATTAGTAAAAATATAAAATAATATAAACATTTGTAATAATTCTAAACAAAGAAACATTTCACAAAACAACCTGAATATTGGGTATGTGTCTTAAGGAAAATAAAAGATGCTATTGTAATCCATAAAATTTCATTTAACTTTTGTTATATAACCATTAACCAATTTCAAGAAACTGAGAAATTGACATTGTTAAACATTGCATATATTTTTTTCAATTAGGTCCATTTATGTCTTTTTCCTTACAAAACAAAAGAGATGTTTTGTTCTGCCTGATCTAATTTAGAGCACAGGAAGACAGAACTCACATTCTGCACTGTGTTATTGTTGGTATAATTAATTCGAGTTGGATCTGTCATACTTTGTTAAGTAAAGAATCAGAATATTTTAATTAAATGATAGTATCTTTTTTATGCTGCATCTTCTGATTTAACAATTTTTCTACTATAGAATATAATTTTAAAATTGAAACATTGATATCTTGACTCTCCAGGAAGAAATTACTAAAACACTAGATATGTAGTCCAGGTAAAAAGTCATGTGGCATTGAGGTATATTAATGAAATTATTATCTTTTATTTTTATCTTCAGAGGTCAGTATAGGAAAATTTACATACATATGCTTAAGGAGTTTGAATGTCTTGAATTGAGACTGACACAGGCCTAATTTACTGTAAAGCCTCCTATTTCCATCCTAGACAACACTTATACTATATAAAAGAGTCCTTCTTGCTGCTTGAAAGTTACCGAAGACTGTTGGTGGCTGCACGTCTCAACCATTTGGAGTTGCAATAACTGGTGACTTCCACCCCAGCTTTATCTTGCCCTGGTGCTAAACCAACCCTGAAGAGACCAGGAAGGCCTTTTATGCAACTTCAACCCCACCAGCTAAAGGGGTTGAGTTAATCCATCAGTCAGCCTGACTCAGATCCCTAAGGATGGGCCCTGGGCCTCCATGTATCCTCAAGCATCTTTGTTTCCCTAGTCCCTGCCCAACTGTCCTCTGCAATGAGGCAATTAGTTAAGCTTTTCTATGTCCCGCAATGATTTGACGCTTTTCTCAACTCGCTAGATTAAACAGGTGTTTTAATTTGTGGTTGAAAGAATTGGGTAGGTGGAAAGGTAAACTGTTATGACTATTAATAGTATGTGCAGTCCTTTCAAACATGTGGGTCTAGTTTTTCTCAACAGATCCTTTTGTTGACTTTATAGACTTCAAAGTAAAACAATCTCTTTGCACAAAACCAAAAAGAAGGGCCTTGGTGCTTCTTGTGTCCTGAGCAGGTAAGCTCATCTCTTCAGTGTCTTCAAGGAAGCTGAATTGTTGATGCCATCCTTTTTCTCTCCAGCCTTCCCTGCTGCGCTTGTTATCCTCCTTTTTCACATCACCCCTTTGTCTTCCCTGCAATTCTCTTCCCACCAAGTTCCTGGGGACACACTTTTGGATTCCATTACCCAGGCTACCTTGGCACCTTGCTTCTGATGAAGTTCGGCCAATGGGATGCACCAGCAAGAGACTAGAGGCAGTGGGAAGCAGAGTTCTGGGTGTTTCTTCTTCGGCTCTTTCCTTCATCTGACATCATGTTACAGAGGTGACTGTATCCATAAGACTAACGATGCTACTAGCCCAGCCACTTCTCCATGCTTCCAGCTTTCACCTCCTAGGGGCCTAGGAGGGAAAATGGCTTCCCAGTTGCCCCACTCACTAGTCTCTGGGTGACTCAACATCTATGGATTTCCTAAGCCCTGCACATAACTCTATAAATCATACTTCATTAAATTGTTTTCAGAATACAGTCTCCACATGTCTTGTGTCTCCTGTCAGAAGTCTTGGAGGAGAGAACTTGGACTTGGAAACTCAGGCTAGATCTCTAAGGCCTTGTGCCTATATCTAGCACACGAATGATCGAAAACACAACGGGTTGGTAGGAAAGTTTCAAATGTAAGACCCAGATCACATGCAATGTGAGGGCATCAGACTGTGACAGACAGCACACAGGATACTTTTTTCCACCCTGTACAAAGCCCAGTCAAGTGAAATGGGGAAAAAAGACAACACGTTCATTGAAGGCATTCCACCTCCCTTCAATCCTAGTGAGTCATGCTCTGAATCAGGTAACTTTGACAGGTCTCAAATGTTCAGCTGTGCCAACCTCACTTGTCAACATTTTTGAACTACCTGTAGCTCTGATCCTTTCGAAAGCCATTTTAATAAGAAATTCACAGCTCTTTTCTGTGCTAAAAAAAAAAATCTGTTATTTATCCTGGCTAAAGTAGGTCCTGCATCATAAATAATATTAAATGTTACCCCCCCATGACTTTACAATTTTAAACACTTGACAGATGGTTAATGAGGATTTTGCCTTTCCTCTCCATGCAAAGCTGTTCTAAATAATATGCGGTTATCTTATTCACCAGGTGTCAGTCTAAGTAATAACAAAAGAATACAAATGATTTTTCATTATGTTGGTAATTTGAATCATAATTCTGTTTTCCTTCCATTTACAGAAGCAGCATGGCGAAACAGAATCAATGTCCTCTAGACACAATAAAATTACAATTGGAATTAAAAGTGTATTCCCAATTTTGTTGTGTTAATAAATGGCTTCGTGATTACTACTGCCTGAGTCTTTTGAAAGAATTAGTGACATGAACTTACTTTCAGTCCCTTAATGATGCGATCAGTGCCTTTTTGTGTCCCTGATGGAGTACTTAATAAACAGCCTGAGTGTGGTGCCTTGGTGCTTGTGGTGCTTGTGCCTGTAATGCCAACACTTTGGAAGGCTAAGGCTGGAGGATGGCTTTAGGCCAGGAGTTCGAGACCAGCTTGGGCAACATAGAAAGACCTCATCTCTACAAAAAAATAATTAAAGAATTATCCATGGCTGGGTGTGGTGGCTCATGCCTATAATCTTAGCACTCTGGGAGGCCGACGTGGAAGGATTTTTTGAGCTCAGGAGTTCAAGACCAGCCTGAGCAAGAGTGAGACCCCATCTCTACTAAAAAAAAAAAAAACAAACAAAAAACATAGAAAGAAATTAGCTGGACAACTTAAAAATACATATATTAAAAAAAATTAGCCAGGCATGGTGGCGCATGCCTCTAGTCCCAGCTACTCAGGAGGCTAGGGCAGGAGGATCACTTGAGCCTAGGAGTTTGAGGTTGCTGTGAGCTAGGCTGATGCCACGGCACTCACTCTAGCCTGGGCAACAGAGTAAGATTCTGTCTCAAAAAAAAATTATACAAGTTTGGTGGAGTTCACATGTAGTCCCAGCTACTTAGGAGGATCTCTTTATTTCAGGAGGTTGAGGTTACAGTGAGCTATGAGATGCCACTGCACTCCAGCCTGGGTGATAGAGTGAGACCCTATCTCCAAGTTTAAAAAAAAAAAAAAACCAGAAAGAATAAAAAGAATATTGAATAAACATTGTCCACCAAATCAATAAGGACCAACAAATGCATATGCATTTGCAAGGACGTTTCCCCAGGAAGCTGTGTGGGTGTGTGTGCATGTGTGCATGTGTGTGCATGAACATGTATCTGTGTGCATTGAAATTTGATTTAAACATAGTTCCTTCTACCATGGAGAGCTGGCATGAATTTTTCACCACAAAGTCTCTTTAAATCCTGGTACAACTCACTAGAGTCCAGTCAGAAGGTATGGGATTTTTTTAAATGAACAAGAAGTAAGGAAAACCTTCCATGTGGAATCAGGCAGTAGATCTAAATGTGAAGAGGAAAAAAATCAGCTTTCTGTTCCATAGAGATTCCTGCCACCTCTAGTCACCCCAGAAATCCTAACCTGGTGACCGACTCTCCACAACAGCCAAGTGGCCCAGCATCATAAGCTGGAGTCACAACCAAGTGGGAGCCTTTCACAAAGGAATGGGAATTTTATTCTAAGGGAGTGTAAGGGTGTATATTTCTAATGATTTGCCTTTGGTGTCCCATGCTGCTCCCGAGCCCTGTGCCCTGAAGCAATACTCAGACTGTGTCAATAAACATCATTTTGGCAATGTGGTTCACAGCTACTTTCCTGTAAGAACCCATACAATTTATCTCTAATTATGGCAGTCTCTGACTCATCAAAAATAGCCCATAAATTCCTATGATTTGATTAATAAGCAATCAGATTTGTTACCATTTGAATTGATATACTTTCCTCTACAATGAAATGAATTAGGTATTCTATTTATCTGTATATTCTTCTAAAAAAAACTTTTTTGGGACAGAGACTCACTCTGTTGCCCAGGCTGGAGTGCCATGGCGACAGCCTACCTCACAGCAACCTCAAATTCCCTGGCTCAAGCAAGCTTGCTGCCTCAGCCTCCCGAGTAGCTGGGACTACAGACATGAGCCATCATGCCTACCTAATTTTTTCTATGTATTTTTTATTTTATTTTTTTTTTGAGACAGAGTCTGGCTTTGTTGCCCAGGCTAAAGTGAGTGCCGTGGCGTCAGCCTAGCTCACAGCAACCTCAGACTCCTGGGCTCAAGCAATCCTTCTGTCTCAGCCTCCCGAGTAGCTGGGACTACAGGCATGCGCCACTATGCCCGGCTAACTTTTTCTATATATATATATTAGTTGTCCAATTAATTTCTTTCTATTTATAGTAGAGACGGGGTCTCACTCTTGCTCAGGCTGGTTTCGAACTCCTGGCCTTAAGCGATCCACCCGCCTCGGCCTCCCAGAGAGCTAGGATTACAGGCATGAGCCACCGTGCCTGGCCTTTTCTATGTATTTTTAGTTGTCCAATTAATTTCTCTCTATTTTTAGTAGAGACAGGGTCTTGCTCTTGCTCAGACTGGTTTTGAACTCCTGACCTTGAGCGATCTGCCTGCCTCGGCCTCCCAGAGTGCTAGGATTACAGGCGTGAGCCACTGTGCCCAGCCTGAATTTTTTTTTTTTTTAATTTAAATATATTTACAGGGTACAACTTGAATTCTGTTACATGTATATATTGTATAGTAGTGAAGTCTCGGCTTTTAGTATACCCATCACCTGAATAGCATACACTGTACCCAATAGGCTTTGTACATTCCTGATATAGTTTAAATGAATAATTTCTATTAAGTTTTTGATATATTGAAAATATTTAAAATAATGAGGATCCTTGTGTCGCTAATAAACAGAGAAATAGAATTAGACCTACTACTCGTTTTCTTAGTATCTTCGTAGCTTCTTAGTGCTGCTAGATCATTTAAAGCAAGAAAAAGACCTGTTTGACCAAAATATACTCAAACATGTGTCTAATCATGTGCAATTCACAAGGCCACAGGAAAGAACTTGACAACCTTCTCTGCATTTTCCCCAAACCCAGCACACCTCTAACATTGTGCCCACTGAGCAAGAAGGAGACATCACTGAAGGTGTCTTTTCCTCAGCCTTCTGCCCTTTGATTTTTCCATAATGGTAAAGCCACCATGGTGATTCTTGGACCCCATTCCAGTAGGTGGCGGGTGGGGCCCAAGAATGTGCATTTCTAACCAGTTTCCAGGTAATGCTGCTGCCGCTGATCTGGGAGTCACACTTTGAGAATCTCTTGTCTAAATCCATCAGGGTAATTCCATGTTCTTTGCCAGTGATTGGTTTAGGCATGGATATGGGGAATAACTCTGATGGATTCAATCAATAAATATCTATTTTACACATATTATGTGGCAGACACTGCTCTGTGTACTTGGGACGTTGACAGCTGCAGACTGATCACAGGGCTGGTTGCTGAAAGTTAGGGCGTCTGTGGCAACAACGAAGACAGCAATGAAGTTTCCCACCAGGATTGCCTCTTCTTTTTACAACAGACTTCTCTGTAGCTTGCAAAGCTGTTTGATAGTATTTTACCCACAGTAGAACTTCTTTCGAAGTTAGAGTCGATCAAAAACCTTGCTAATGTTAGTTTATATAATATACTAATTCTTTTGTTGTCATTTCAACAAAGTTCAGAGCATCTTCACCAGGAGTAGATTCTATTTCAAGACCATTTTTTTGATCATCCATAAGAAGCAACTTCTCATCCAGTCAAGTTTATCATGAGATTGCAACAGTTCAGTCATAACTTTACGCTCTGCTTCTAATTCTATTAATAGTTCTCTTGCTGTTTTCCCCATATCTGCAGTTACTTCTTCCACTGATATCTGGAAACCCTCAAAATCATCTACGGGGTTGGAATCAACTTCTTCAATATTTGTTTTACTTGAACACTTAGAGGACACTACAGAGTTATTAATTAGCCTAACTTCAATACTGATGTATTTCAGGTAACAGGAAGGCCTGTGGACAGGAAGAGACATAGGAAAAGGTTGGAGTACTTGGAACTCACACCTTTATCAATTTAGTTTGTCATCTTATATGGACACGATTCATGGTGCCCCAAAACAATTACCACAGTAACATCAAAATTCACTGATCACAGATCACCCTAACAGATACAATCATGATGAAAAAGTTTAAAATATTGCAAGAATTACAAATATCTGACACAAAGACATGAAGTGAGTATATGCTGTTGAAAATTTGGTACCAATAGACTTGCTGGATGTCGGGTTGCCACAAACATTCAATTTGTAAAAAATGCAGTGTCTGTGAAGTGCACTAAAATGAGTATACCTGTATTAGGATAATTACTTGGTGCCTGTTGTGCTCAGCAAAAAAAAAAAAAGAGGCTAGATTACAAACTCTAGCAAGTTTTCTCCCAACTCTGACATTAAATTACAACCTCAATCCTAGCAATTCTGTTACAACTCTAACATAGCAATCGCCAGTATTAAAGTCAGGAATATGTGATACTATAAGTCCATGTAATAAACTTCATACAAACTCTAGCGTATAGGTGGCTGAAAAGGGCCAGAGGCTTATAGATCACGGCTTCAAGAAATACAGTCACATTGTCAAGGAGACTTCAGGTCCAATTTAAAAGCTGAATCAGAAATAAGGAAAGACATTCCAGAGAATAGTGCAGACGCTAACAAAAATACGTACACATTGTGCTGAAATGCAGTAATGACTATTGATCCTGAGTCAGATGTTCAACTTACAATCGCACATACAGATCTTAGTCAACACCACCGCATTTTAAATAGATCGTACGAAGAATTCCCCAGCTGTGAACTCTCCTTTCTCACACACTGCTATGTGTGTGTGTATGTGCATATCCATTATTACGAGTCTTTTTTTTCTTTTTTGGAACTATATGAGCAAGTTATAGTCCTGATGTCGTATCAACCTCACTAGACAGCCCTTCAAGTTAAGAAATTGTTATTGATACCATGCCACCTTCCAACACATAAATACCATTCAAATTTCACAAACTGTTCCAGTGAGGTCTTCTTTATTCTGCCTAGTTCCAGGGTTTCGCCCAGGAACACACATTGTGTTTAATTGTCTTACCTCTTGGGTTTTCTTCTAACTGGAATATTTCCTGCATCTTTCTATATTCTTCTTGAACATGACTACTTTAAAGAATATAGAACTTAACTTTTATTGGATGACCTTGAATCTGACCTGACATTTTCTCATAACTAGATTCAGGTCATGCTTCCTTGCAGGAGAACTTTAGAAATCACGCACTGTTCTTTATGCTGTCCATCAGGGGGGGACTGCCCGTGGGAAGGTTAGCTTTAAATAACTGGCCATGTAATGTTTTTGTTTTTTTACTGGACTTCTCCACAAAGTCATTTTTCCCTCTTAACTGATCTATTCAATTTTTTAGGGAGATTGCCCAGTATTATGTCCATATCTTGTTCCTCATCTAGCCTCTACCCACCATCCTTAACATGCATTGGCAACTCCCTCCTGAGTCAATTACCACAATGATTGTGAGCAGGTGGTATTTTTCTATTCCATCGTTTGTTTTTTACTTTTATTAGTAGCATTCTACTGTAAGGAAGAGCTTTTTCTTGCCCCAATTATTTAATTATTTATTTCTTCATTAATTTAGTTATATTGGTTATAGACCTATTTATTTCAAGTTTTTATTCAATAGTTTATATTCCATCACTATTATTATCTGTTTTGAGTCCCAGTTGTTCCAAATTTGGCCAATAAAACCCTTGAACGTGGCTCATGTGTCATTGTAGCATGTTCCTATAATTTTTTAGCATTTTCTTACTTTGTGACACAAAAGGATAATCTAGGCTCATCTTTGACTTCTCATGCCCTAGGCAACTGATCAACTATTTCTCCAAAGAGTCCTGGTTTCTTCACTATAGGATGTGCATTTAGAAACCAAGAATTAGGTGATTACTGTTCTCATTGCTACTAGGGTAGCAATGCTTCTATACCTACCCAGTGGACAGAGCCAGGAATTATATGTATGTGTGCATGCCACACATTCACACACATGCATAGTTATATCACTAATAATTCTACATCTATATATCTAAATGTGTAGATATATTTTAAACACGAGTTTACACCATGACTTCCAAATTCAATCTAACACCTCACGATTCTTTTTAACTTTGTTTGAAAATTCTTTCTCTAATAGTGATAAACCTGTTTCTCTTCATCCTCCTAACTATATTGACGTATGATCAGTTCACATAGTTGCACAAGCCCAGCAGGTTTCTGACCCACTGCAGTGCTCTGCACCCTCAGGCACTTGCAGCCACACTGCTGGGGTTGGGGGCGGCCTTCACATCACTCTCATTGACCTCTTACCCTGCACCCCACATTTGTGGGCATCTGTGGGCACGCCACCTGCAAGCCACCATGTAGCACACCTCTCCCCAACTCATGGCCCTGTGGGGACCCTATTGCCATTTTTTCTGTGCTGAAAAGAGAAGGTCCATCATATCTGAAAATGAATGATGACTGTATAAGAACAGAGGTTGTCTTACGTAAAAATGAATTGTAAGGGAAGGGGACTTTTGGCACCATGTAACTCTCTCTTTTAATGTGCTGTAACCCTCCTCCCCATCCCTAGCACCAAGCGTTCACCAATCCTGTGCTCCTCACTCACTAGCAGCCCAGACAGCTTCACCAAGGAGCCCTGGACTGCCAGGCCAGGCCGGTCTTCCTCATTACCGGGTCCTTTCTTACCTTTTCCTCCCTGCAGTTTGACTGACCTTCTTTAACTGTTAAAAGGAAAATAAATCAATCTGTCATTAGTGGAATTTCAGACAGCAGGGAATGAATGAAATGATGACATTCAAAAAGATATTATGGGAGATATCTGGGGGTAAGGTACTTCCTAGTCACCTTGACAGTACATCAAAAATAGGACTCTGATTATTTAAGGTAAATGCACACAGATAAAAGTGAATTTCTTTAACATTTTTAGATTCCATAGTAAAAAGTAAAAGCAAATAGAGAAAAAATGCAAAATGTATATATTATCAAAGTTTCTGAATCATTCCTGCAAGAAATTTCTTTTTTTGTTTTTTGACAGTGAGTAAATCATGTTTGCAACTACTAGTTCTGGACTAATTTGGAAAGAAAATACAATTAAACTGCCAAATAAGTATTAAACAATAATAATTAAATAATACTTTAAAATGCATTAAATATTTTCCTCTAGTATGGCTTTTTTTCTTACAACAGACACTATAAAGTAAAATTTAGATTTATCATTTTAATTACAACCATAGACTGAAACTGTTGCAGTAATGAAAACAGCAAATAATTATGTAGCGGTACCATGAGACTAATCCTTTTCTAAATGCTGTGTATACATATTTATTTCATTTAATCCTCACACTGACCCACTTAGCCACTATACATACTGCTACTTACTAATATGGTGGCATTTTTAGCAATAAAAACATACTTAAGATAAATGGACGACTTCTTTTAAGCAGCATCCCTCAAATATTGCACATTTACATAATATGCATTTTAATAATGTTTCTAAGTCATGTGTTTTAAGGAAATACAATTACTTTCTCATAATGGCATATCAGTTATGTATGTGGGATGTTAATTTATACAATCTTTACATCTATCCAGTAGAGGTTTTAAATTTAGTTGTTAAAAATGCCCAAGCAAAGATCTCCATATTGGGGGGATTGTGTAAGTGAACGCTTTTATCAGTAAAAGGGAGGGGGGAAAAGCCATGTTTTAATTGCAAAATTATAATTCAATTAGAAAAAAAAAACAGAAAAAATGTACATTTTTCTCCATACCATGAAAAAAGAAAAAAAATTGCCTGTAAGAGGAAAATTATCTTTATTTCAATTTTGATAACATGTAAATAGTCTTGTAATATTAAGACACAAAAGCATGGAGAAGATCAAATCACTCAAGGAGTTGACTGAAAAGGTATTCAGGGAAGAAATTAACTGTTTTATTTGTTTTGTTTTGTTTTGTTTTGATTTATATATTTTTAGATTTGTTATATGTTTTTTTTCTGTATTTATTTTTTTTCAGTATACTATGGAGGTACAAATGTTAAGGTTACGTATATTGCCCCTGCCCCCTCTCGAGTCAGAGCTTCAAGCGTGTCATCCCCCAATTGGTGCGCATTGCACTCACTATGTATGTATATACCCGTCCCCTCCCCCACACCTGCCTGACACTCGATAAATGTTATTCCTATATGTCCACTTAGGTGTTGATCAGTTAATACCAATTTGCTGGTGAATACATTCAGTGCTTATTTTTCCATTCTTGGGATACTTCACTTAATAGAATGGGTTCTGGCTCTATACAGGAAAATATGAGAGGTGCTAGATCACCATTATTTCTTATAGCTAAATAGTACTCCATGGTATACATATACCACATTTTATTAATCCACTCATGTATTGATGGGCACTTTGGTTGTTTCCACATCTTTGCAATTGTGGATTGTGCTGCTATAAAGATTCGAGTGCAGGTGGACTCTATAAAAAAGAAGTTAACTGTTTTTATGTCAATAGACAGGAAGAGTAGGGCTTTGGGGAAATTTCTCTACTGCTACCACCATTGCTTATTATGCAAAAAGTGGTCCAGGGACCAGCATCAGCATCACCAGGCACCTATTAGAAATGCAGAGTCTTGGACCCTACTCCAGAACTACTGAGTCAGACTTTGGATTTTAAGATCCCATAGCGATTCACATGAATATTAAAAGTTGAGGACCATTAATCAGTACTATAATAGTATACTACCTTATACTAATCCAAATTATTCTTCATGAAGCTACTAGATACATAAACAAACAAATTTGGGATTTACATAACCCCTGCTTAAAACTCTTCAATAGAGTTCAGTTGCACTTATAATAAAATTCAAACTCTCACCATGGTCTACAAGGCCCTCAGAGATATGGCAGCCACCTCACCTCCCACCTCACCTGGAGCACCTGCATCCTGAGTTCATTTTGTTTCATTCACACCGGACTTAAGATTTCTCCAGTATCTTAAGCTCTTCATATTTTCAGAGCCTCACACATGTTTCTTCTTCAAGGAATGATTTTTTTCCCCTCACTTTTCATTTGACTAGATCCTACTCACACTCCAGGTCTCTCTTCAAACTTGACTACTGTCCTCAGACAAGCTCTTTCTAAAGCCCCACAATATAATGCACCCCCTACTTTTTTGTTTTCATCCTTTATAGCAATTTAGCTCTTAGTTATCATTGCCTGTGTGCTCATATGTGCAAGTACTTGTATACTGCCTGCCATCTTCAATAATCTATAAGCCCCATTAGGGAAGAAACAATTATGCTTTATTCAATATTGTATATATACCACTTAGAAAACTACCAGAACATTGGTATTTGGGGGGTTAACGAATGTTGATAAAGAAACAATGTTGAAGAGAGGAAAAAATGAATTATTCTGTGGAGAATTTTAAAAAATTTATTTTCTATAACTTACCTTTTAGTCATAACAATTTCGAATAGAAATAGATGGTATGGAAATTACTAAAATTAAGCCTAGCTATGGCTTGATTTTTTCACACAATTCTTTTCAGTTTTCTGAACATAGCCATGGATTCACACATATCATTTACAAACTCTGTAAACCATATAAGCTCTGGTCTTCTTCATCTTAAATACCTAATCAGTCTTGTTTCTATACATATTACCAAAAATACAAAATGTTGCCTTCAGCCAAACTTACTGAAATGTCACTGTTAAAATTTTCCCCAAAATAAAACCCAATCAAAAGTGGTAACAGTTAAGAGATCTGGGCCTCCTTTGGTCTCTTGTACTATCCAATGTAGTATTCATCACTACCTTTGAGAATTCCAATGCAGAAGATTTTGCAAAGGCAAATTTAGAATGTGTTCTCTTCTTAGGACCTTTGTACAATTGTCCTTTCCAGCATCCCGTAGCTCTATGCAAGGAAATGGGAAGTGAAGTAGCTATAGATAAGGAGAGATATATTGAGTCTTCTGATTAGCTATTGCTGCATAACAAATTACCTCCAAAACATAGTGGTTGAAATCAACAACCATTTTATTAAAGCTCACAATTTGTAGGTAAGAAATTTGGGACGGGCTCAGCTGAGCTTTACCTCTACTCCACTTGATTTCAGCTGATATGATACCCAGCTGATGAATGGGCTGGTCTGGAGAATCCCAGATGGCTGCACTCACATGTGTGGTCCCTTGTCAGGAACAGCTGGAAGGCTACATTCAGCTGTGTTGTGACCGGTGTCTCTATATTTGGCCTCTTCAGCATTACAGGCTCAGGGGAGCTGGACTTCTTACATGGAATCTCAGGCGCTCCTGGAGACAGTGTTTAAATAAGCAGGAATTGAAAGCTAACAGATTCTTAAGACTTACTCCCTAAAATTGGAACAGCATTACTTCTACCATATTCTATTGGTCTATTGGTCTATCGGTCAAAGAACACCACTACCTTCAAGGGGAAGGAAGACATACCCACCTCTCAGTGGGATGAGTATCAAAGAATGGTGGCCATCTTTCTGTCACCATATTCAGAAGGTGAATCTCCATGCTCCAAAGAGTGATTACTCAATTATTGTATGTTGAGGGATGGAGACTCTTTGCAGTTAGTATATTGGTATCAGCCTACCCAGCCCTTTATAAGAGTTTCAGCAATAGCCTAGAGGAGATGTGTTATTTTATACAAAAGACATACTCTAGTTAGACTGGTGTACCATTTACAGGTGCTGGAGAAATATATACATGTATATGTGTATATATCTACATATATATAGCGTGCATAAGTGAAGAAGAAATATTAAGTCACTATGGTAAGCTCATTCCATTGTCCCAGTTCAGTTCTTCTCAGTATTTTCATTTTGTCTATTTTATTAAGTCCTTATTTTATAATCTCTCTAGAAATGTCCTGGTTTGCGCATAGCCAACTGACGTACCCAGTCAAGATTCTATATAGCACTGTGTGGAATATACTGCAGTCCCCCTGACAAATGGCACCAGCCCTGCTACTTAATACAGATGGGCTCAAGTCCTCAAGAGAGTGTTCAAAGTTCCCCATTGTCTCACTGACACGCTGCAGGTCCTACTCCTCAACCGGGGCCATCCTCTCTAGGGAAACCCATCTCTTCACTAACCCTCTAGCTCACCCAAGAGCACTAAAATTTGCTTCCCAAATTCTAGCCTGAATAAAAATAATAAATAGGTCTTTCCAAAAAGGCTGACTCTGGATTTACACTCCTTAGATTCTGATTCAGAAAGCATTGTGTGTAGCTCCAAATCTGTATTTATAACAAGTCTTCTGGGTGATTGGAACAACTCTGAAAATAATATCCTTATCATTAAAAATTCAGATCAAAGGATGCAACAAAAAAAGAAAACTACAGACCAATATCCCTAATGAATACAGATGCAAAAATTTTCAACAAAATCTTAGCTAACCGAATCCAGACGCTTATCAAAAAAATAATCCATCATGACCAAGTGGGCTTCATCCCAGGGATGCAGGAATGGTTCAACATACGTAAATCTATAAATGCAATTCACCACACAAACAGAAGCAAAAACAAAGACCACATGATTCTTTCAATGCAGAAAAAGCTTTTGACAAAATTCAACACCCTTTCATGATATGAACACTTAAGAAAATAGGCATAGAAGGAACATACCTAACAATGATACAAGCCATATATGACAGGACCATAGCCAACATCATACTGAATGGGGAAATATTGAAAGCATTCCCACTTAGAACTGGAACCAGACAAGGCTGCCCACTATCTCCACTTCTATTCAACATAGTGCTGGAAGTCCTGGCTATAGCAATCAGACAGGAAAATGGAATCAAAGGTATCCAAATAGGGGCAGAAGAGATCAAACTTTCACTGTTTGCTGATGATATGATATTATATCTAGAAAACCCCAAAGATTCAACCAAGAAACTCCTGGAACTGATCAATGAATTTAGTAAAGTCTCAGGATACAAAATCAATACACAGAAATCAGAGGCATTCATATATGCCAACAACAATCTAATTGAGAACCAAATCAAAGACTCAATTCCCTTCAATATAGCAACAAAGAAATTAAAGTACCTAGGAATATATTTAACCAAGGAGGTCAAAGACCTCTACAGGGAGAACTATGAAACACTGAGGAAGGAAATAGCAGAGGATGTAAACAGATGGAAATCCATACCATGCTCATGTATCGCCAGACTCAACATCATCAAAATGTCTATACTACCCAAACTGATCTACAGATTCAATGCAATACCTATTAAAATCCCATCAGCATTCTTCACAGACATAGAAAAAATAATTTTACGCTTGTATAGAACCAAAGAAGACCCCGAATATCAAAAGCAATTCTAGGCAACAAAAACAAAATGGGAAGCATTAATATGCCAGATATCAAACTATACTACAAAGCTGTAGTTATTAAATCAATATGGTATTGGCACAAAAATAGGAATATTGACCAGTGGAACAGATCTGAGAATCCTTATATAAAACCATCCTCATATAGCCATCTAATCTTTGACAAAGCAGACAAAAACATACGCTGGGGAAAAGAATCCCTTTTCAATAAATGGTGCTGGGAAAACTGGATAGCCACCTGTAGAAGGCTAAAACAGGACCCAAACCTTTCACCTCTCACAAAAATCAACTCACGCTGGATAACAGACTTAAACCTAAGGTATGAAACTATTAGAACTCTAGAGGAAAAAGTTGGAAACACTCTCCTAGACATTGGCCTAGGCAAAGAGTTTATGAAGAAGTCCCCAGAGGCAATCTCAGCAGCAACATAAATAAATAAAATGGGACATGATCAAACTACAAAGCTTCTGCACAGCCAAAGAAATAGTCATGAAAGTAAACAGACAACCTACAGAATGGGAGAAAACTTTTGCATCCTACGCATCCGATAAGGGACTGATAACTAGAATATACTTAGAACTCATGAAAATCAGGAAGAAAAAATCAAATAACCCCATTAAAAAGTGGGCAAAGCACTTGAACAGAAACTTTTCTAAAGAAGACAGAAGAATGGCCAACAAACATATGAAAAAATGCTCAACATCTCTAATCATCAGGGAAATGCAAATCAAAACCACAATGAGATATCACTTAACCCCAGTGAGAATGGCCTGCATCAAAAAGTCTCCAAACAATAAATGCTGGCGTGGTTGCGGAGAGAGAGGAACACTCCTACACTGCTGGTGGGACTGCAAACTAGTTCAACCTCTGTGGAAAGCAATATGGAGATACCTTAAAGCGATACAAGTGAATCTACCATTTGATCCAGCAATCCCATTGCTGGGCATATACCCAAAAGATCCAATGACACTCTACAAAAAAGACACCTGCACTCGAATGTTTATAGCAGCACAATTCATAATTGCAAGGCTGTGGAAACAGCCCAAGTGTCCATCAATCCAAGAATGGATTAATAAAATGTGGCATATGTATACCATGGAGTACTATTCAGCTCTAAGAAACAATGGTGATATAGTACATCTTATATTTTCCTGGTTAGAGTTGGAACCCATACTACCAAGTGAAGTTTCCCAAGAATGGAAAAACAAGCACCACATATACTCACCAGCAAACTGGTATTAACTGAGCAGCACCTAAATGGACACATAGGTACTACAGTAATAGGGTATTGGACAGGTGGGAGGGGGGAGGGGGGCAGGTATATACATATATAATGAGTGAGATGTGCACCATCTGGGGGATGGTCATGCTGGAAACTCAGACTTGTGGGGGGTGGGGGAAATGGGCATTTATTGAAACCTTAAAATCTGTACCCCCATAATATGCCGAAATAAAAAATAAATCCCTGCCTTGTGGAGTCTGCATTTTAATGGAATGAAAATATGAAATAGACATAGAAATATATAGATTGATATAGGTATAAATATGGGTATACTCATATCTAAAAATATTAAGGAACTCCTCATTTGGGCCTAGTGACTCATCACTGTGGCAATCAGATGAAGCCTGTTACATTTTTGCAAATTGCTTCACATGGTCTCAGGTTAGCTTTTGTTAAGCTGAGAGACAGACGCCTGTAGCAGAAAAACTAAATAATAACACAGATTTGAGAACTATGTTTACAAAAACAAAGTATGCGTGGGTTTAGGCACATCGAATTAACTAAATGCAAATAGCACAAGTGCTTAATACATTTGGATGAAATGTTATTGAAAGCACCAAAAAATCCTTTGGTGCTGATCCTTAAAACCATCCCTTGAGCCTTCTTCAGACATGCGTGGACAGGAAGCAGGCTGGGAAAGCTGTGAGGCTCCCAGGGATAACAGAGAATGAACTGGCAAGAACTTTCCAAAGACCTGTAAGCTGTTTATACACAATCATCCATGTCTCCCCACCCCGCCCCCTTCTACTGGTACAGACATTTATGGCTCCTTTAAAATATGTTGAAGATTGTGAAGCACATGATGGATAGGAGCTATGTGCCTGAATCACATCATGGAGAAAAGTCATCTAAAAATCAGTCATATCCATTTTAAACTTTGGGAGCAAAAAAAAATAACACTTTTCTATGTACTAGATTTGGGAGTTTATGTGATACAGCTGCTATTATTTTCCTATTTTAAACCAAAGTAATCATCTTAATCCCAGAGCTTAAGGATAGATATTGGCCCAAGAACGGGTACATGTCAGTGTACTGTAAGAAATATTTGCTGGAAGTTTCAAGGAAAGTTTTTTGTTTTTTGTTTCCTTTTCCCAGGAGCCTCAGCAAGAAAGCCTGCCTCTCTCTCTGGTGGAGTGGTATATGTTGAGATATCTAGAACGCCTACATATTGTTTTCTACCATAAAGGGATCCACTGCCAGAGGTAGAAATTAAAAAACCAAATGGGATTTTTAACAAGCTAAGAAAAAAGAAAACACAAATAGGATTTTTAACTAGCTAAGAAGAATACATCGCCTATATCCTCAAAATTAGTGTACTTATATTTCTGTCATTTATAAATAAAAGCATCCTAACTCATAACTTTGAACTAATTATTATCTCTGGAAATGTGTTTCAAGAAAACACATTTTTAAAAGTTAAATTCCTTATGTCTGTAGTTGTTCACAGACACTTTGCATGTTTTAAAAGCAGAAACAATAAGAATGTTTACCAGTATGGTAAATGTTAATGTAAACACGACATATAATTTGATGTAGGACTATGCAAAATAAAATAATAATAATGGAAAATGTATAGAAATATGTATCAGAATATATTCATTTATAACAAAGTATCCCGACTTAAGTAAGGTAAACCAGTAAGTTGTGAAAAGTTTACAGATGTGCTGAAACATTTATATTCAGTTGTGCAAATACAATTTCTTTGTGTTTCATGCTATGTAAAAGTTAGAAAGAATTTATAGCATGAATAAAAAATAATTTATAAAATTCACATATACTTTATATAATTTGTAAAATTCACATATAGTTATGATTGCATTTATATAAAACATAAGTATGCCTAGGGATAAACAGTACAAGTAGACATATAAAAACAAATACATCAACATGTTACAGCAATTGCATTTGTACTGATTTTATTCTTAGTTCCCAAACATTTTTTAGTGTAAGTACATTATAAGAATAGTGGGAAAAATATGAAAATACAATATTATTTGAAGTCCTGGAAAGAGGTTTAAATGAAAATAATGGTCAAAGAGCTTTCTCTCATTGAAGCTTAATTCGCTCAGTAGTGAATTTAATAACACGTGACATAGTTTGAATTGAAGTGTTTAGCTTTTGAAATTCTTATCCTACGTGTTATCAGTATAAAAATTCTCCAAGTCACAGAAAGCAGTTTACCATAGTGGTTAAGATCAGGATTCTTGGTCCTTTGTAGGCTTCCAATTCATTCAAAAATTGCTATCATATGACTTTGGACAAGTTACTTAACCTGGATGTACCTTAGTTTTCTATTCTGTAAAGAGATTTGACAATTACAATACTAATCTCATGAATTGTTGACAGAATTAAATGACTTAATATGTATGAAGTACTTGGTTAAGGGCCTGCATGTAGTACTAAGCAAGAGCTATAAAAGTATTATCTATTATTATTATTATTCTAATGCTGAAACAGACACAAAAGTTCCTATGAAGCTAATGCTATACTAATTCAATGATAAAAAAATGGAAATGTCATACAGTATATTGGTAATAGTAGGGGATTTTTAGAATTATTAGTGGCATATCCAACTCTATTTCTTCCTCCTAAAAGTTATCATCCACAACCAGATCTGTTGTTCCATAGCAATTCAAACGAAATGACTTTTTCTTTCTTAGATATGTTTGACAAGAAACTCTACACACTGCTTCGGTTCTCAGAGTTAAGCAAACCTATAAACAGCTAAATGTCTAGATGCTTTCTCTAAGTGAATGTAAGTGTTTTCATGTGTAACTCCTTTATGGCTAAGAATTACCCTCTTTGTATGAAATGACTCTTTCTTTCTTAGGTATGTTTGACAAGAGACTCTATACACTGCTTCAATTCATAGATATTACTAAGGAAGGAAGGGCAGAGAAGAGGATGGAAAGAGAAAATCATATAGAACTTTACATTTTCCAGTGCTCTTTCACATTTATTATTTTATTTGAACTGATTCACACAACAATTTCATCAGGTTAAACAAACAAAGCTAAAGTTTAGCTTCCCTGACCAAGTCTCTGGGTTCATGTCATCTTAGGCAATCTACTCAACACTGCACAGCATCCTCATTTGCAAAAGTTTTGATGCCTGTCCATAGACAATTAATAGAGTACAGCTGTGAAGGTGAAAGAAATATGGAATTGTATATGTTGTGAAAACTTCCAAATGCCAGAGGTAAACTTGTTACCATAGTTCCTAAATATAAATATAGTTGACTATGTATTTCTTTTTAATTGCAAACTCTTGATTGAGACAATTTAGTATATAACTCAGATGCTCTCGAGATATTAGCTGAGTGCAAAATAACAATTGCTTTCAAGAGAAATGGTTTATTTTCTGTACCTATTATTCAAATGTTAGAGGAATTGAGAAAGAATTACATGTTAGTCGTAAGTATTTTCTGTGAAAACAAAGATCACTTTTTATCTGTAATCTGAAGATTAAAGTTATTTGTTTAATTTTTGCATTTGAAATTATTCTTGGAATATAAGCATGAGTTATTATAGCTCTTAACCGAATCGGTGTCATTTTCTGACCCCAAAGACATGAAAAATTATTTTTAAAAAGGCAAAGTTACAAATGAAGAAACAAACAATAATATTCTTACATTACTTGGGTGACCTTGTGAATCTGCTTTTCTCATCAATTTATCGTTTATTATATGATAGGTAATGACAGATCCATATTTACTACATGATAAAAAGACTGCCTACTGTGTTACTCCCATTTAAGCCTCTTATGCAACAAACAGAGATATCTCAAATCCTATGAGCCATTTTTAAAGAGGACTTGACCAATACACTGGATTCTCCTAAGTAATGAACCCAGAGAAAAATCTCAAAATAATGGTTTGTCAGTTTTTAAGAGCAGAGCACAATGCTAATTATATCTACTTCAGGAAGATCTTATTTTACCACAATGCTGCTATGTCCTGCATGCTATTAGTTTAGGGAGCTTAGGTAGGGTGAATAGTTCAATGAGCAGCTTAAACTGCTCTTTGCAATGTGTGTACTGAGGCTGAATAATTATAGTATTTCACAGTTGGGGAGAAGAGAGACTTGAATGTTTGCTCAGATATCCTCAATTTTTGTGCTTAATCCAGAATATGAAAAAAATTTAAAAGGATACATTTAGCAACGGGTTACATGTGGTGTCATGTGTCATTGTCCTCCATCGATACCTATCAACTTGGAGTTTATGGTAGAAGAAGCTACTCCAAAATGTGACTGCATCTGAGAACTTCTGGCTGAAAATATCTGCACTCAATCTAAAGATAAATTCAGATCAAGATAACTGCATCAACACAAACACAGGCAGTAATTATGTACACGTTATTTATTTGTTATTTTAAATGTGGTTATATATTTATGATGATGACCTTAGTTCCACTCTCAATCACTTTACCTTCCATTCATTTCTATTAAGCCTCCTGTCTCATCTCCTCTACCCTGAAATCTAATTAATCGGCTAGCAGTCATGTTAATAGCAAAAAATAGGCAATTCCTTTTTTCTGTTATAATTTCCATTCGAGGACTTTCTATGCATTAAGACCCAGACCCAGAAACATTGCCTTCAAGTCATATATGCATCATTATTGAAAATAAATTTAAAATCAAATAGAAAAAAAAAATCAGTAGTATTCACCTGCACTTTGTTTTTAAGTCTGCTTTTCTAGTCCCAGAAAATTTAGAGGCATTTTTAAGTGATCTGGCCTTCAGACCTCAGGAAACATCACAGTTTATCTGCATTTCTGGTGCACAAATTAAAATGTTAATAACAGCAAGCGTGTGAAGGTTTTTGAAACCATGCATTAATGTTAAAGTTTATGAGGGAAATCACACAATGCAGACAAAATAATTTTAGTTTTGAAGATACAGTTTAAAACACGTAAGAATAAAAAGTATGTATATTCACAGAACTATTCTGAATTGTAGGTGGATTGCAGCTTATCATTTTTGAGAAGCACTTCAAGAATTTCCAAATAGGCTCAGCTCTCCATGCCAAGAAACTGTCAGAGAACCTGCCATGTGAAGCCTGATGCTTAATTCAACTTGAGCAGTCAGGGGAGGGTGGAAAGGAGATGACAAGGACATTCCACTTCTATATACAATAGGAAGTCTTCCAGCCTCACCTAAAACTGTAAAATTTTTATGATTCACTTATATTAAACACACACTAGTTAGCTTTAGGAATAAAACCTCAGCAAGCAAGGGACTCAGAGTGTTTATTGAAGGGGGAATATTGGAGACAAAGGGAAAAAGAAAGTTCAATTGTGAAGAACTGAGTATATGTGTTTTTAAAAGATAGTGAAGCACTTTAGGTAATATCCATAGCTTGCTACCACTTCAGTAAAATTATATTATAAAACAGAAGTAATGAAAGCTTCATAAGCAATTAAGACATAATTAAGAATTAGTGTTCATTCAGATATTAATACAACACATAAATTCTTACTTTGAAATTTTAAAAGAAGATATTTTATATATTTTAAAAGAATATATTGAGGGTATCTGCAAGATGGTGAACTAGGAGGTCCAAGACTTCACTATCCCCACAGAAAGTTCAATAAGCAGCTATTCAAGGAGAAGAACACCTTGTTGAAGACCCCAAAGGTTCAGATTGAACCCTAGGTCACCTGTGGGGTCCACAGAACTGAATAAAACCTCATTAAAAGGGTAAGAAAAATGGTCTCATTTTGATTGCATTCTCCCCTAAATCAGCACAGCACCACACAGGGAAAATTCCCCAGGGCCCAGTTCCTACAGTTGGAACAGAAAACTGGAGGTGGATCCAGCTTTCTCCCAGCATTACAAGATGCTTTGCAGGAAGCCCACTCCGGTCTCAGCTCTCAGGGAATGCAGGACGAAATGGCACATACATCTATACAACCCCAGCTATCCAACCTGGGGTCAGAGAGAAACAAAGCAGAGCCCACAGTGACCAGCACACAGATCTTAGTGGTAGCCCTGTGTCCCTGCCAGCAGTGGTTCCTGAACAAAGGTATCAGGTGACAGTAGAGTCTCTACCCACAAAGCCGAGCTAGTGGCTCCAGAGTGGTGGGAAGTTGTACCTGGCTCCAATGTCTAGACAGTCAGCCTCCAGGACTCCAGGTGAAACGATTTTCCAAAAACCACGCATAAATACTTTCTTCTCTCCTCTGTTCTATTCCATGCCTAAAATAATGTTTACACAAAGTAGGATAGCCAAAAATATTTGTTTAGCAAATCAATGAACATGAATAAACCCAGCTTGTCTCTTGCTGAAGCTTGCACAGTGTTCAGCTTTATCCTTTTGTGCCTAAAAACATGTCAACAGTCAAGTGGTACGATGGGAGTGTAATTATAAATAAAAGAAGGAAGGCACAGGTATGGGTTACTCTTTCGAAAAATATTCTAATTTACAATATCACAGTCAAAATAGATTCAATTTGTGCCCATTTCCATTAAGGAAACTGCACACTGTAATTTGACGCCGTCAGAAAATCATGAGCACCAGTCCACACTGCAGCAGAGAGCTGTGTGGGGAATGTCCCCGAGCCTTGTCTCCACAGCTCAGGAGTCCCACTTCTTAGCCACTAGTGTCCAGGGCTGCCAGCATCAAGATTTACAGAGCAGTTATTTATGGCTCTCAAAGAGAAGATGGGGCATAATTCAGGAGACTACGCCTTTCTCTAAAGTCAGGAATCTTTGTTCCTCCTGTGGCCACAGCTAATATTAATAGTAAAGGAATTTGGAAATAGTAGAGAGAGTTACCAGGTTTTTTGCCTGTGTGCATTATTCAGCCAGCTAGATCATGAAAATTACATACAATGACACCAATTAAAATGGTTTTCCATTTTGAAAGTGCTTTTTGGTTGAATTGACTTGTACCCATTGAAACTGACCCACCCTAATTCAAATGATTCCTTTGTAGACGATGTTGGTGTTCTCTCTCTCTGGAAGGATGATGGTTGGGAACCTGGAAGATCTTGTTATGCTCAGTTCTGTTCATGGACATAGAGCACCCTCAGCGAGGTCTCCTGAGCAGCCTATAGTTCTACTGACAAGAGAGAGAATGAATTAATAAGCTGCACAGATAAACAAAGCTTGCCACCTCTTTTATATGCTGAAATGACAATTTTATATTATAAGAAGAAAATATTAGGTAGAGTTTTGTTCTCTGCCAGCTATAAATAGTGCTATCCAGTCCATGAATATGACAAGTTGATCACACATTGATGGGAATGGTAATTTTCTCTAATGTTCTGAGTTTTCATCATATAGAAAATTTCTTTCTTCCAATTCACTCTAAAATATTAGTTTTGAAGGAAAAGAAGTATAGGCATCATCTTATTTAGTAACAGTCACACCTATTACAGTTGCCAAAACCTACCATATTATATAGGAATTCTTCATTCTATACATAATGTTGGTTGTTCTGTCACTCAAGGCATAACTGCTAAAAATTGGAAAGTTGGGAAGGTAATGTTATTTCTATTGTAAATGTCATATTATGATGTCGTGGATGAAAATATTATTTTTATGGAATGCAGAAATACAAAAGGTACCTGAAATAACTTTGTATCAAGCAAAAGTGGAGACATTTTTAAATTGAAAACAAGGATAAAAATCTATTTTATTTCTCTTTTATATCTTTATTTAAATTTCTAACTTTTAAAATTTTAAAAATGGAGCATATTGGCTATTATGTGCTTTCATTTTCCATTTTTTAACCTAGATATTTTGGCATTTAATCTAAATGCTTTTAGTAATGCATGCAAACAGCCTATTAATAAATATCTCAGGCCCTTTGGAGATCTTGCTTGTATAGGAAATGGTCTTAAACACACACATGAGGAAATACTTGTTAGGAATGAAGTTCATTGTGTGCATGCTTGCAAACCTCTCTTTCAGTGTTGTGCAGCCAACAACAGACTTAGGAATGTTCCATTCTCCTTCCAGTTCTCTCTTCTCCCCTCAGCATTCATAAAAAGCTATATAGGAAGAGCAATAGCACTATAAACATTAAATGATCACTGGGTATACTGCTGTGCCGGTGCCTGAGAACCCAGTAGGTAATCCAATAAAGGGTGCATGGAGAACAGGTCAGGGATGTAAGGGGAGCTTGCTGCTTCAACTGGGGATGGACAACATTGGTTTGGGTTAGCAATCCTGACACAGAGATTGGAGAGAGACGTGTGATTAGCCATGTGGATTCTAAAGGCAGATTTGAAAATGTATCGTGTGATCTTGAGCAAGTTATTGACACTCTTTTTCTTCCTCAGTCTCCTCATCTGCAAAACGGGAATAAAAAGCATATCCACCTAAAATCATACCTACCATACCTTTGTAAGAACTAAAAAAGTTAACGTTTGTATAAGGTCTATAACAGTGATTAATATGTAGTGAGAACTATGCAAGCATTTGCTCCTGTGATGATGATGATGATGATGATGATGATGATGATGATGATGATTAGAATGTAGAACTTATATATACAAGAATATACAAGAGGAATATACAAGAGGAGCTATATCACCATTGTTTCTTAAAGCTGAGTAGTACTCCATGGTATACATATACCACATTTTATTAATTCATTCATGAATTGATGGGCACTTGGGTTGTTTCCATAGCTTTGCAATTGTGAATTGTGCTGCTATAAACATTCGAGTGCAAGTGTCTTTTTCATAAAGTGACTTTTGATATTTTGGGTAGATGCCCAGTAGTGGAATTGCTGGATCAAATGGTAGATCTACTTATATCGCTTTGAGGTATCTCCATATTGCTTTCCACAGAGGTTGAACTAGTTTGCAACTTTCAAAGTTACTAGTTTGTAACTTTCAAGGCACAAGAATCTCATTCACTGAAATTTATTTTAATTAGTCCTTGAACTGATGAACACTCCTTCTCCCTTGAGAATAGAGCTAGGAAAGATACATCAGACTAGTCTAAAGGGAAGGTCAGAAGTTTTCTTTGGCTAGGGTATTATGTTAGCTCCTACTTGCAAATTCATCTCTTTAGAAAATGTCCTGAGGGTCCTCTACATTCCTGACAATTTGTTAGAAACTAGGGATATAATAATAAATGAAAAGATAGTAGTCAACATTGACGGACTTGGTTTCCCAAACAATAATACAATGGCCTATAGAGAACTAAAAATCAAAAAGTCCCCATACATTTAACACACACACACACACACACACACACACACACACACACATACACAGAGAGAGAGAGAGAGATACCTAGAAATCCATACAAGAGTACAGGTCTCTGTCTTCAAGAAGTGTGACTACCGTAAACTAATTGTCATCATACTTCTTGATATAGAGGTAGGAGGGCTGAAACAAAAGAATAAATTAGGCCGGGCGCTGTGGCTCACGCCTGTAATCCTAGCTCTTGGGAGGCCGAGGCGGGCGGATTGCTCAAGGTCAGGAGTTCAAAACCAGCCTGAGCAAGAGCGAGACCCCGTCTCTACTATAAATAGAAAGAAATTAATTGGCCAACTGATATATATATAAAAAATTAGCCGGGCATGGTGGCGCATGCCTGTAGTCCCAGCCACTTGGGAGGCTGAGGCAGGAGGATCGCTTGAGCCCAGGAGTTTGAGGTTGCTGTGAGCTAGGCTGACGCCACGGCACTCACTCTAGCCTGGACAACAAAGTGAGACTCTGTCTCAAAAAAAAAAAAAAAAAAAAAAGAATAAATTAAAAGACAAACACATAAAAAGTATGTATTCAAAAATTAAGTCAATACCAAGTTGACAAAGAAACTAAAAATGCATTAAATACTATTAAGATAACACAAAGAAGGCAGAAATTAATCAACACAAAGGACTGTAATCCTTCATGGTGCTGTCTGGTATCATTCATTCAGCATTTATATATATTTATTGAGTGTCTACTGTAAGCCAAGCACAGGTCAAGTTGCTGGTGAACACAGCACTAACAACAACAACAACAAAGAAAACAGATGAACAAGCAAGCATAAAATATGATACATCAAATTTGATAAGTATTATGAGAAAAATTGAGCCCAGTAAGAGGCAATATAATACCTGAAACCTACTTCAAACAAAGGTTTATGTAATCAAGAAAAAGTGTCCTTTTGCAAGAAGTTTGCAATTGCCTACTTGCTCGATTCTATCACCATAGCAACCTGCATTCCACAGAAAATAGAAAATTAGATTACTTTATCAGGATACACCTGAAAAGCCAATCTGCAAAGTGTCTTTTACCTCCAATTTTGAGACGCTGATTCTTGATTTATTATGTGGACTCTTGGAATACCATTATATGTGGCACGCCTGTGCAGAGAAGAGTTAACATGACAGGCTGAAATAGCTATGTTTAGAAAATCTTGCTGGCAAGGTTGGCCCTTGGCTGATGTCTGGGTATGCGAATTTCAAGAGGGTTCCCAAGTTCTAACTAATAAGAATGACTCATTGTGCCTAAACTGTTAGTGTAAACTATATGGTTCGTGCTGAACACTGCTTTCTTGCTGCAAGTCTAGGTGTTTCCTTTTAAGAGTTTTGGTACAGGCTCAGCTAAGGGTGCAGACACGACCAGCTTCCCCAACAGACAACATTACACATGTGCTGTCATAGTTCGGTGCTTGAAGATGTGAGCATGATCTTTGTGAGTCCACTTTGAAAGGTCTCTTGGAAGCTCAAACCTGGTTTCCTCCAGAATTTGCCCCACGTGCCTTTTCTCTTTGCTGATTTTGCTTTGTATCCCTTTCCCTGTAATCCATCTTAGCCATGAGTATGGCTCTGTGCTGCATCCTGTGAGTCCTCCTAGTGAATCAGCAAACCTGGGGGGTGACCTGGGGACCCCCCCAACACAACTCCCCAGAGACATATCATCTTTCTCTACAAGGTGGCACCAAGAGAAGTGAGGTAACTGGGCCTGTATCCCAACAACCCATGTTAATAGGTCAAATGTATACCATTTCACTATGCAGTCCTCCATAGTAAGACATTCTACAACAACTTTCCAGAAGGAAATTTACATGCTCACCCAGTGGCCCTGTAAAAAAATAATATTGGGGATTGTAACAGTCCCTGATCTTAAATAACAGAGATAAGAGAAATACTAACCAAATAATGTTGACCCCTTTGTATTTTAAGCAGAAAGCTTAGTCTAATTCCCTTACAATGTGCATCATTTGATAAAGTTTGTAGTTTAGAAAATAATTACAGAGAAAAATGTGTCTCAAATGATGTAAAATACGTTCAGTGAGTCTGAAATGTCTCGGTTCAAGCCTGGAAACTTCATTTGTGTTTCCTATTTAAATGCTAGGGTTTAACTAGGTATATAGCTAAACATATAACATATAGCTAGACATATGAAAGAAAGACTTATCACCCAGGGAAAGGGGAAGAAATTAAAAACCCCATTAATATAAAAGTTTAAACATATGTAGGTTGTCCTGGTTTTGCCTTTAGGTTCACCTAACCTAGCCTTGAGTACAGAGGAAAAGACTTTGTACTGGGAGTAAACACGTATAAAGACTTACCAAATTATAAATATATAAAATATAAAATATTCAATTTCTAAAATATATAAGATAAATTTAATAATTCTTACCACATATAAGTATTTGATAATCAAAGCAATGAGCAATTGGTTGTGAGTTTAGATGTGTGTCTGAATTACTTTTGGTTGCATTATTTTGTAAATGTCCCAAGTACATAAATACACACAAGTATACAAAGTTTAACTCTGAAAGGAAAATAAGAAATGATATTTCTTGATTTGTTTACTTTTCTCACAAAGAAACTATAGTGCATCAACAAGCTTAGGCTCAGGTCCAAAATTTTACAGGAGCATTCTAAAACCATAGGAAAGAGCTTAGGAGCAGTAGTATGCTCACATGTTTTTGTAAAATTTGCAAATGTAAGGTAATTTGCTGCAATTGACAGTCTCTTTTCACTAGGACTTTCCCTGCTACACTTACCTAACATCAAGAGGCCTTGAAATGACCAAAAACACCTTTGAAATCCAGCTAAGTATAATTGGAAATACACCATATAAACTGAAATTCAGAAAGATATTTTAGGACATTTCAATTATTTAAAAATATAAGAAATTAAAGACTCCTGTTTAAAGTACTTTCTTTAGTCATCTTTAGATTTATTTATCAAAGAATAAAGTTCTGATTAAAAATATAATATGAAATAAAGGTAACAAAAATAAGTGATGAATATTAAAATATTAATAAATGGTTTGATATTGAGAAGCAAATTATAACAAAATTTCTTTTTCAGGTCATACCAAAAGCAGTAATTCATTAAAAAAGAGAGATACTTTGTGAACTGAAGTTATGAAGGAGCTTTTGACATATTCCATAAGTACAATTAATGGAGAAGAGTGAATCATATGATCACAATGGAAATATTTAATTTTCAATACTTACTGAGGAAAATAGCATAAAAGTTATATCTTTATAATGAATATACTGATGACAAGCTGGTTAGTGAATGTAGATAATTCAAAAGGTATTTAAGATTATCCTCTCCAAGGAATCTTGAAATACCCTGAAACTTCTAGCTGGGTATGAAAGAAACTTGACCTGTGTTTTTCCAAATTTAACAACAATCCTAAAAATTAATGCGACACTACTAATATTGAGTTGTAAAGGTAAAAGTTTTCTAAACTCTCACTAGTGAAAAAATAATTGAAACACCATGTTAAAGACTGAATGATAATTTTATACTCTCTACTAAAATTAAAATTACATAATCATTGTCACATGAAAAGGCCAATAAAATCCATGCACTCCAGAAATGTAGAACAGTACAGAGATGAGCTAGGGGGGCATTTGATCAAATTATTATGTTATTTTCTGAATTTTGTGTTTGTAGAATTTGGCAGCTTTTAAAAATTTGCAATTTGGTGTGGACTTTCTTTTATTATAAATAAATATTCATTTCTTGTGTACTTAATTTTATATTTGTATTTTTAAATTATTTTTTATAGAGGACACTCAAATTTTTGTTTCAGGACCCAAAAATTCTCTATCTCCCTGGCTGTCTTAATAAACCCAAGTAACTGAAAATTATCAGTAAGTGTTTCTGTGATAAGTATGTGTGGGTGTGGGTATGTGGACCAAAGAGAGGAAAGAGTGTGAGAAGATCAGAAAAACTGAGATAAGTGTCTTTGGTCTGGAGTGCAAAGTCTGGAATGTCTGCAATTTTGGGAAACATATTTGTTTTCTCCAGAAGTTTCCACAAAGGAAAAAGGAAGAGAGTAAGAAGATGACTAAGAGGAAAGAGAGTAAATATTGGAGAGAGGAGAATGCCAAGTGAGGGGAAAAAACAAAAAGAGAGATTGAGAGAGTCCAAGAGATTTCTGCTGTCAAAAACAGCGGAGTTTGGGCACAGATCA
This sequence comes from Microcebus murinus, assembly GCF_040939455.1. Taxonomy (NCBI): domain Eukaryota; kingdom Metazoa; phylum Chordata; class Mammalia; order Primates; family Cheirogaleidae; genus Microcebus; species Microcebus murinus. The sequence continues at coordinate 46,078,629 of NC_134122.1, read as the reverse complement.
AGAATGCAGAGAATCACTTGCCTATGGGAAGACACATACTTATACTGTTGGAAAAGACTGAGATAAATACATTCAGTGAAAGTCTGGAAAAATTGGTGAGTAGTAGGACCTAAATTAAGGATGTGTGTCCCAGTTTTCTTAAGCCACACGAGAAAAGAAGTTGGCATCAAAATCTACCGGTGAGGTGAATAGATTCTGGTGGCCAATGTTGTTCAGGAATTCCCAGCCAATGTTCAAATATATTATTTACATATTATTCTGTGTCATAAAATGCCTTGTATGTATTTGCTTCAAGAATTAGGGATCTATATTTTAGTGTTTCCAGAAATACCAGGGAAGGAGATTATATCAGTTCAAGAATAGACATGAATCAAATTACTGGAGAAAATTATGTAAAAGTGCGCTACAAGTATGCACCCATACGCACACATGTTTTTGTATAATTTATTATGTGATTTAGTCCATTCCTGCTGCTATAACAAAATACCTGAGCCTAGGTAATATATAAAGAGTAGAAATTTATTTCTCACGTTCATGGAGGCTGAGAAGTCCAAGACGAAGGCACAAGCAGATTCTGACAGGTGCTTTTTCTCTGCTCGCAAAACAATGCCTTACTGCTTTGTCCCCACACGGTGGAAGAGGGGAAGGCAAAAGGGCAAAAGACATGGGGGCACGCCCTTCAATTTCTTTGAAAAGATTCCATCTCTAAATACTATCGCTTCAGGTGTTAGGTTCCAACCTATGAATTTGGGAGAGATATGCATGTTCAAACCACAGCACTCTGCCTTTGCCCATCCCCCAATGAAACTCTTGTTCTTCTCACATGAAAAGTACATTAATTCCACCCCAATAGCCCCAAAAGTCTTAACTTGTTCCAGCACCAACTCAAAAATAGAGTCCAGAGTCTTATCTGAATATCATCTAAATCAGATATAGGCGAACTTCAAGGTACAATTCAATCTGAAGCAAATTGCTCTCTGGCTTAAACTTATGAAATCCAACAACTTATGTGCTTCCAAAATACAATGGTGTCACAGGCATAGGACACACATTTTCCTACCAAAAGAAAGAAATAGGAAAGAAGGAAGGCATAACAGGTCCCAAGTATGTCTAAAATCTGACAAAGCAAATGACATTATACCTGGAGAATAATCTTCTTTGACTCCATGCCCTACATTCTAGACACACTAGGGCAGGAGTTAAGTCCCTAAGGTTCAGGGCAACTCCACCCCCCGACATGGCATTTCTGGTACAGCACATGGAACAGCTCTCATGCATTTTGTCACATACTATCAGCTTTCCTAGTTTGAAATAGCATGCTGGTGGCTCTTCAGTTCTAAGTTTTCCAGAGTGGCTCTGCTCCCATGACAATACTAAACATTGCCTTAGTGTGGGCTCTTTGCAGTGGCCCAGTATTCAGGGCTCCATTGGGCTTTGCCCTAGTAGGGACACTCTGTGGTGGCCCCAACCCTGTGGCAGTTCTCTGCTTGGGCCTTAAGGTTCTCTGAGGCATCCTTTGAAATCTAGGTGGAAGCAGCCATGACTCCACAGCGCATGCACTCTGCATGCCTACAGAGTTAGTACCGCATGGACACCGCCAAGGTTTTCCACCTGTGCCTTCTGGAGTGGTTGGCCAAGCTGCACCTGGGCACAGGTGAGCCAAAGCTGGGGAGGCTAAGGAGCGCTGTGCCACAGTGCAGGCAGCTCTGGGCAGTGAGCCTTGAAGTCCCACAGGTTCCCTGGGCCTCTCCTTTGAAACTATTCTGTTCTCAAGACCCTGGCACTCTGGGCCTGAGATGGGAGTGGTAACCTCAAAGGTCCCTAAAATGCTTTCAGGGTTATTCTTCCTTTTTTGTTTTTTTTTAATTTTTTTTTTTTTGAGACAGAGTCTCGCTTTCTTGCCTAGCCTAGAGTGAGTGCCGTGGTGTCAGCCTCGCTCACAGCAACCTCAAACTCCTGGGCTCAAGCGATCCTCCTGCCTCAGCCTCCCGAGTAGCTGGGACTACAGGCATGCGCCACCATGCCCGGCTGATTTTTTATATTATATACGTTAGTTGGCCAATTAATTTCTTTCTATTTTTATGGTAGAGACGGGGTCTCGCTCAGGCTGGTTTTGAACTCCTGACCTTAAGCAATCCGCCCGCCTCGGCCTCCCAGAGTGCTAGGATTACAGGCGTGAGCCACCGCACCCGGCCTATTCTTCCTTTTTTGATGAATAGCATCAGACTTCCTGCTATCCATACTAATCTTCTTATCAAATGGTAGTTTGATGACCATTGAAAGCATCATAGAATGCAGAAAATTAAAAAAAAAAGCATGATGAATACAAAGATGCTTTGTGTTATTTGAATTATTGCATTATATCAACAACTGGACTGTACTAGTTATATGAAGCTTAGAGCCTGTTATTAAGATGACTGGATGTGTAATTTTACCCAAATATTATCTAACTTAGAGCCTGTTCTAACCACAAATGAGAAAAACAAACAAACAGCCAAATTCACTTGGCATTTTAGTTGATTAATTTGGCAAGACCTATCGTTGCCTGCTTTGGTTTTAGCTTTTGGTGCGTAAAGTATAATTCCACAAAATTAAGCTGAATATTTCTAATACACTATAACTGAAGTCACACAGTGAAAGGAAGAGAATTGTTAAAAGATTCCCAGTAGTCATATTTCACTGTACTTCTGGATTACTTTGGCACTTGGGATGGTTAATGTTATGTGTCAACTTTAACTGGGCCATGGTGTGTCCAGATATTCAATCAAACATTATTCTGGATGTTTCTTTGAGGATGTTCTTGGGAAAGATGAACATTTGAATCAGTATACTAAGTAAAGCACATTGTCCTGCCTAATGCAGGAGTGCCTCATTTAATCAGTGGAAGGCCTAAATCGAGCAAAAAGACTGACCCTCCTCCACGTAAGAGAGAATTTTTCCAGTCTAATGGTCTTCGACCAGGACACTGGCTTTTCTCCTGCCTTTGCACTTGAACTGAAACATTGGATCTCTTGGATTTCCAGCTTTCTGACTCACCCTGCAGATCTTGAGATATGCCAACTTCCATAACAAATCTTATTATGAGCTGATAAATAAATGAATAAATAAATAAGAATGATACACACATTCTACTGGTCCCGTTTCTCCGGAGAACTCTGATGGATATAGTCATGCTAAGGATTTATTCCTGATGAGTAATAAATAATGAGTAGACTTCAGTGGCATCTGTCATTTGTAAACTCAAATTTCTATTAAGATATCTTCTAACTCTGGGGTTTGATGCCAATTAATTCTATAACTGCCAAATAAAAGGTGGCCTTTTCTTCAGTCTGTTAAATATTCCATTAAGGAACCAACATCAATATTCAAAAGTAAAATGTTGTTCCCATATTTTGGAACAACAACTTGCTCATTCCCACCTACCAATGCCCTCAAGTATCCACTAAATCAATGGTCTTCTTGGTGATAACCATAAGAGTATTTATGTAGTATTAACATAAGCACAAATACAGTACCTTTGATTTTAATGGATTAAAAATCTATTAAGCATAATAACAATAAGCTGAGTAAATATGTCACTTTCGTGCACACCTCTGATGACTGAGTATGTGGGAGGGAATAACAATCATCACCCAATGAAATCCGCCCCGGGCACTGCCCACAGGACAGTAGACGTGGCTAGAAGCGCACGATAAAAATATGCAGAATAGGATTGAAATGCAAGTACCATCATACAGAAGTGCTGAGACATTTTAGGTGTTAGGATAAAAATTATAGGTATGGAAGACAGAAATGGAGAGGTTTATACACAAAATTGAAAGTTCAAAAAAAAAAAATGAAAAAGAATAGAGAAAGGAGGTACTGACCTAATCAAGTATTGTATTGGCACTTTACTTAACAAAGTCCCATCTATATCGTAAACTCCTCAATTGCCAAATCCAGCCTGTATCAACCACAATATCTTCCCTAAGGTCCTACCAACTATAGGTGCCACAATGAATGTATTGGATTAATATAGAACAGCCTGAAACTCAAGTGATGCTGCTTAGACTTTATTTAAGTCAAATGTCATTATCACATATAGCACTTAATAATTTTCAAAATTAATATGGTAACAGGAAGGCTGCCATACAACATGATATGGATTTGGTCATCTGAAATCGAGTGAGTTATCATTTATTTTATTGCAGACATTTGCAACTACTGCAGCATACTCACTTCCCAGTTTAGTAATGGAAAGCAGACTAATGTCCCATCTGTCATGCAGCATTCTGCCTCTCCATGTGATCTCGGTGAATTCTGAAAGACTTAGTCACTGGAGTGGAAGCAAATATCTTTTTGACATGTAAAATACTTCTTGTAAATATTCATTTAGAGGTTTTTGCACACGTTCTGATCCTATTTGTATAATCCTCCTGTACTAAAACTATTAAATGAAATTTCAGATGACTTGGGAAAGAGTCACACTTCTTACAGTTAAGGTTGCCAGATTTAGTAAAAAATAATGAATTCAAATTCCAGATAAACAATGAATATATAATTTTAGTATAAGTATATACTGTGTAATATTTATTATACTATTTTGGGTTTTTTTTAAATCTGAAATTAAAATTAACCTGGATATTCTGTATTGCACCCAACAATCTACTTATAGTAGAACAAAGCCTCCTTCTTATGTAATACAACTTACAACTTACTGCTATAATACAACTAACTGCTCCTGGAATACAAAAATGGAAATCATGTAGACCACTTATTTTTGTCAAGGTCAAATATGAAAAGATTGCTTGTAGAGGCAAAGTATAGAAGGGAAGGAAACAAGGTATGCAACTACTGACAAGGGCTCATCTATGGCCATTGGAGAACATCTGGCCAGATAGCCAGAAAATGACATCCAAGAGCATGAGGCAATGAACAACAGAAGGTAGGAAAGGAAAATTGTCATGATAGACATCAAACCCTAACAGAGATGTCCCATGGGAGGCAGACTGTGATACTGGGGAATCAGGGCATCCCAGGATGTTTCTGACTCAGATGACTTCATCCAGAATGGAAAGTAGCACCTTTAGATGGTAGGGGAAAAAAACTGGACTCCAGGATCATAATTCTTAGATTCATGCCTTAGCTGCACCATTGATTGACTGGGGTCATTTTGTGCTGGTCTTTGTCCTGCTTCTCAATGTCTTGATATGTAATGAAAGGAAAATATTAATAATATCTGTACTGTCAATGGCTGGGAGGATAAACAAGATCAAGACTATAATCTATGTAATCCATTATACAAATACTATTTTTTATGCTTATTCTATCACTGATTACTATGAGTAAAATATTATGGCATTTTCAGAACTAAATTCTAAGGACATAAGGCGGAGTAAAGGTAAAGGTATTTATGATATGACACTTTTTCATTAGTAAATCAAATTACATATTCAGGCCCTAACTATTAATAGTTGGTTTAACTCATGTTAGAATTATTAGGGAAAACCATTGCTTTTATTTTCTTTCTTAGTTTATTATGTGGGGACTATTCTCATTTCATAGTCTTATTTTTTTCAGGTAGAATAGCTATGATACTTTATCATTAGCTCATTTACTTCCCAATATTTTACTTCTATCAAATTAATATTCTTACATGCAAAAAATGTAGTTTTCTTCTCCCATTATGAGAAAGAAAGAAGAGATATTAATATTTCAAAATGAAATTGTTCTTTTCTACTATCCAAAAATCTCAAAATAAATGTAAAACAGATAGATTCAAGCTGCCTCTGTTGGTATTCATCTTTTTTGGATTTGAACATTACTCATGAAGCCCATTTTCATCCAATAAAGAGTGACACATCCTCTTAAAAAGAACTTCCATAATACAAATAGCTACAATAAGCTCATTTCACTTAGGAAACTAGGTCTCATTTTCCCCTCAGTATTCATCTACTGAATAAGGTCAGGAAAATGTTGAAAGCAATTTCACATTTTCTTGTTCCAGGTAAATGGTGAAATAAAATGTGACATGACTGAAAAAGATAGAATAGAAAAATCAGAGTGAGATTGTCAAATTTTGGCTACATTCCCTATCTTCAGAGTATAAAATAATTGTGTGTTTTTTTTCCTTGACACTTAGCTCAGCAAATAAACAGGTATCTAATATTCAAAAAACATGAACTTCCAATTACTGAGATGATGTCTTTTTATACATCGTTAACACTGCAGGTGAGTTATTTTATATATTCCATTCTCACATTCCATTCCATTCTCACATAAGACTCTTTGCATTATTCAGAGGCTGATAGTTATAAATGTCAGTGAGGGTTGACTCAGTTGGTTAAAACAAAATGCAAAGAGCACCACACTTTTAGGTTCTCAGCTCTGTGCATCATGTTAGCTTCCTTCTGTTGCACAACTATGGCCCATGCAATCAAGTCTTGGTCCATTACTTACATAGCTATGGTCATGAAGGACACACAACAATAAAGTGTGAAACAGTAATGCAATAGGCTCATTTAACAAATATTAATGAGTATGGGGTAGGCTCTGTGCTGAACCCTACTGGAAATGTTCCCAGGGATAAGACAGATAGAACTTACACTCTAGGGGAAGATGGAATGAAGGAAGGAAAGAATGAAATGCCTACTTTGTGATCTAGAAAAACAAAGGACTGATAAGTGGTATGAACTTATAAATAAACAACTGAAATACAGAATAACAAAAGGGGGTTCCTCTTACATGGAATGATGGGCAAACACCTCTCAGAAAACTGAAGTTTGGAAATGAGCTAGCCATGCCACTATCCGGATGGCAGTTCATGTTTATACTCCAGGCATCCTTCTTTGGATCCCATATCAGCATGTCAAATAAAGCCAGGTCTTGTTTGTTGAGACAACACACATTTAAAATCTTAGCTGAAACTGAACTCATAATTTAACTTAATTCATAGAAGGCAGTGTGCTTAGAAAATGAACACAGTAAACAAGACAAAATATTGTATACATTTCTTTGGAGAACAGTGTTACTTAAAATCCTGTGAAGAAGTAAATAAATAAATTGTAGGTCAACTGAAAATATTTACTGTGCAAAATTTTGGTGAGCTTGCTTAAGTTTCCCCAAGGATTCTTCTTGTCATATCTTCTGTAGGCTCTATGACTTGCCTTCCCTGTTCCTTCCCTCTCACCACCCCAACAAACCTAGATTTTCATAAAGGATTTCACAAGGTAGAGGAGATAGGTAGGTAGGTAGGTAGGTAGATAGATAGATAGATAGATAGATAGATAGATAGATAGATAGATTTATTTTTTTTTTCTTATGTGAAACTCATGACTTAGGTTAGGCCAAATAGAACAGTCCAGTCCCCTTGACAAAAAATAACTTTAGGGTTTGCTTTATGACCTAAACTAATCCAGTGAGTGAATTTCAAGGCTTCCCCCCCAGGCATTTGGGGACACAGAGGCTCAATTTCCTTGGGGATAGTGTGATATGTAGCAGTGAACCCAGGAACCCCTCTAACTATTTTAATACACATGAGAAAGAGATGGCACAAGAACAAAAGAAGAGCCCAGTGAATCCGAGATATGAGCTGGAGCCTTAATCAAACCACCTCTGAAACTTTCACTTCTTCCATACTGTTCAGGTACTGGCCTGTGAGCTGAGCCAGCAATTTCTACTTATTATTTAATCCAATTGAGTTAGCTTTGCTAATTAAGATTTCTTCTCTCTATTTACAACCCTGCTCTTGTTTGGATCCTTACCCATATGGTAAACTAACTGACCCCTTCGTCGACTCTGGTTGCCCTGTGCAGGCAATAGACTTTTCTTCCAGATTTATAGTTCCTTTCTCTCTCCCTGGCCTCTGAAGCTTATTAGACCCTCCTACCTTAAGCAACTGCTTGGCTAGGCAGCATCATACCCTAAGGTGATCAACAGGCCAGGCCACTGCTCATGGAACTACTCAGCCTTCAGGCAGCCTGTTCTCCAGCCCTACAGGCTTGGAGACAAGTAGCTACAAATGTCTAGAAACTCTCTCCAGGAACATAACAGGACTGAAATCTAAAAAAAATGACCTGGGCCTATCGGTATCTATTCTGAGCTTAATGCAATTTTTCTAGAAGTGAGTTGTATTTTAGGAAATAAATTACCTCAAATCTAAAGATTTCCAGGCGTGAAATTCAATGACTGCCTATGTCCTGCAGGAATATGAATCTTAAACTCATCTAAATCATATGTCTCTGTGGAGATGAGACTTTCTTGTGGCACCCAGTTGGATGATTATCTCTGGATGAATTCAATGAAATATGGAATTATTCATGAAAGTGGCATTTATTAGTGTCCCACTCTATATCAAATACTATCGTAGGTTCTGTGAAGTCCATATTAGAAATAATGAAAACTTGCCTCTACTCTCAAGGAACTCAGGTCACGGGAGGTACAAACAGGTAAAATGTAATCATAGTGCAGTGCAACAAAGCTGTCGCCATTATAAAAGCATCTGTCTTATAAATAAGTCAAAGATGGCCTCTGTATATTGGCTACTAGAATGTTGGTTTCTTCACAGCAGCCTGAGATCCATCAGCTCAAAAGCCCACCATCACCAAACTCGAATTTTTACATATACAATTGTTTTAAACATCACCCAACTAAGCAAATTTTTAAGCACTTAGAATCCTCCTGCTTCATATACGCCACATACTTGCACCCAATGTCTGCCACCCATAGACAGAGTAAGACCACAGGGCTATGAAAAGCTTCAAGCTGCTTTTCTCTTTCGGAGCTTTCTGATCCAGAGATGCCCTGCCTGGCTGCTGAGCGACATCACTTTGATACATAAATCCCTTCTTGATCCCCCTCTTCCCTGGGGGCACCCTTGTTCTCCTCCCCCTTCTGGATGGTGGCTCCCACACCTTAAGCATCTGGACATCTCACTGCTGGGAGGGCCTTTATTTGCATGCAACTTACCAGAATAAAGCTGGTGCCTGCTGCTGCCACCTTCCGGTCATATCTTTTTTCTTGATCCTCCCTCAAATCCTCAAACTGACTCCCTACATCATTTATTTATTTATTTTTTTGACATTTAAAACATTTTTTTATTTTGAAAAAATTAAAATGTTGAAAGAATAGTACAATGAACTGTCATACATCTTTCACCTAGATTAACCAATTGTTAACATTTTGCCACATTTCCTTCCCCTTCCTGTCTCTCTCTGTACCTCTCCTTGTCTCTGTCTCTACACGTATATATGCATGTATACACACACACACACACACACACACACACACACAAGTATATGTATGTATTTGCTGAACCATTTGACAGTAAGTTGCTTAATTTTCCCTAAATACTTCTGCATGTATCTACACAGATCATTTAAATCAGATTCAGTGAGAGGGAAGGACATGAGGAAGTCGTGGGGACAGGGAGAATTAGGGTAAGTTTCTTGGAAATGAATACTGAAAGCTGAGTAGGTGTTCTCCAGTCAAAGAAGGGGACAAGGACAGTCACACCAAAGAGAAAAGAATGTACAAAGTTCTAAAAAGATGGTGTCTTCTGGATATGACCCTAGAGGAATTTTGCGTGGCTGGAGTGTCACAGGAAAATGGTGAGAAATGAGACCAGACAGGGACACATAAATAGGGCATGTACCTCATGCCGAGGGTTTTCGTATCATCCTGGCGGCAATTGGGAGCTAGCTGTTAAGGCATTTTAAGCAAGGGAGACAGTGATCGGAATTGCATTTTAGAAAATCAACCTGGCTGCAGTATAGAGAATGGTTTTGAGGAAAATAATACTAAAAAAAAGTTTGTCCAAACAAAAAGCCACTATAGTAATACCAATTAGAAATTATGACTCTTTGGGCCAAGATGTGATAGAATCTATGGAAATAATAAAAAAATTTTCAGAGCAAGAATTGAAAGGATTTTTTCTGAAAAGGATAACTTCTCAGAATCTTGCATGGGCAAATGGATGCATTGTAGTGCAGAAATTAAAACAAATATTTCTCAGTATTCCTGTTTATGAAAATAAAATAAAAATTAATAATAAAGCTGAAATAGAGAATTCAGAAGGAGGAGCAGATTTTTTGTTGGCGGGGCAACATTAATTTCAACTTTGGACATGTTGGCTTTGAGATTGTTGGAGTCATTCAAATTCAGCATAAGAGAGCTAACTAGAACTGAGCATCCAAAATTCAGAAAAGAGGTCTAAGCATGAGATAAAAAAATTGAGTCTAGCCTATGAGCGGTAGTTCAACAAAAATAATGCTATTTTCCAAAATACTGGTAAAAGTCTGTGAATCAAGGATGAATTCCTGGGGAAACACCAGTATGGAATGAATGATTGCAGAGAGCAAATTGTGCAGAGGAGAGGTGGGCAGGAGGGACTGCTGGAGTGGAAGTGAAGAGAGAAGAAATACACAGAAGGAAAGGGAGGAATGGAAAGTTTCATGATCTCTTTGTAAGATCAACTATTTAAATAATTCTAAATTTAAATAATGGACTTTTGTTCTTTACTTTGAAATATCAAAATTATTATATCTTTATTTATAAAATTATTATATCTTTATTATATCATTATTGCCTTTGAGCTGTGCTCTCTAGAATGTGGAATATGGCCCACACACATCAAAATCACCTAGGAGTGTGGTTTAAAATGCAGCTCTCTCCCTAGAATTTCTGAGTCAGTGGTCTAAGTTGAGGATTGAGGAATCTGAGATTCTTAACTCTCCAGGTTAAGATATGCATGTTAGTCCTACTGCCTTAAAAAAGGAGCTTTCAGCTAAGAGCTCCCTTGAAATGAAGAGAGGAACTGGAAATCGGAATTTAAGATATGAAGTTCGAAACGAAATCTTTCTGCAGTGCACTCAGACCAAGATGGTAGAAAACAATTAACTATAAAAGAAAGACCAAGCCAGCCATCAGTTTCTGAACCATATTAAAAAGTTAACACATTTGGAAAACGAAATAGATTCACTTTCTGAATAATTTTCTATTTTTAATGATCAGCAAAGGTCCATTAGATGCCAATCTGTGTTGATGATTAAATAACAAAAAGAAACGAGGGCTTCAGCTATTCCAGCCAAGCCAATAGATGTTATTTCTTCTACTTATTTTTATTATGGAATATTTTTAAATGAACAGAAATATTTAAAATATATCTTAAATTGTTACCTCAACTGTGCACATGCTCCAAAGACCCTCTTTTGTGGCCTTGATCATATCTCCACCTGTGGCCTTTCTGCCTCTTTTTGGTTGGTCAGTCCTTGGAGATCCCCTATCATAGACCAAACATCTATTTAGTCCCTGGAAGTCCCCTTGACATGTCATCTGTCCCTTCTTGGAAGCCTCCTCTGGTCAATTTGCTCCTCCTGTTGTAGACAAAGCATCTCCTAGCATCATCACCTGCTCTCTCCCTCCTTATCCCCACCTAACACATATGTTTAACCATCCTTGCATCCCAGAGATAAATCACACTTGATCTAGGTGAATGATCCTTTTAAGGCACTGGTAAATTGAGTTTCCTGTTATGTTGTTGAGGATTTTTGCGTCTATGTTTATCACAGATATTAAGCTGTAATTTTCTTTTCTTACAATGTTCCTGTCTTGCTTTGGCATCAGGGTAATGCTGGTCTTATAAAAAGAATTTGGAAGTACCCCTCCCTTTCAATGTTTGGAAGAGTTTGAGAAGGATTGGTATCAGTCTTCCTTTAAATGTTTGGTAGAATTCAGCAGTGAAACCATCCATCCCTTGTCTTTTCTTTGATGGATAGTTTTTATTACTGATTTGATCTCCTTACTCATTTTGGTTTGTTCAAATTTTCTATTTCTTCATTATTCAGTCTTGGTAGGTTGTATGCTTCTAGGAATTTATTCATATCTTCTAAGTTATTCAATTTATTGGCATTTAATTGTCCATAGTAGTCTTTTATGATCCTTTGTATTCCTGTAGTATCACTTGTAATGTCTCCTCTTTCATTTCTGACTTTAATTATTTGAGTCTTCTCTCTTTCTTTTTCTTAGTCTAGGGAAAGATTTGTCAATTTTGTTTAGGTTTGGAAATCTACTTTTAGTTTCATTGATCATTTCTATTGTTTTTCTAGTCTCTCCCTCATGTATTTCTGCTCTTATCTTTATTACTTCCTTCCTTCTACTAACTTTGGGCTTAGTTGATGCATAGTGTGAAGTTGTTTGAGAGATTTCTTTTTTGACGTAGGTGCTTATTGCTATAAACTTCCCTCTTAGCCCTGCTTCTGATGCATCCCATAAGTTTTGGTGTGTTGTGGTTACATTTCCTGTGGTCTTAAGATATTTTTATTTTCCCTTTTACTTTCGTCTTTGGCCCACTGGCTGTTCAGGAACATGTTGTTTTATTCCCACATATTTCTTATTTTTTCCTTATTTTCCTTATTTTCTCCTGTTGCTGATTTCTAGTTTTATACCATCATGGTCAGAAAATATACTTGATATGATTTCAGTCTTCTTAAATTTGTTAAGATTTGTTTTGTGGCCTAACGTATGATCAGTCCTAGGGAATGTTTCATGTGCACTTGAGAAGAATGTGTATTCTTCTGCTGTTGGATGAACTGTTCTGTATGTGTCTGTTAGTCCATTCATTGGGTCTAAAATTGAGTTCAAGTCCAATGTTTCCTCCACTTATATTATGGAACTAAGATTGGCCATATTATTGTGTTTCATTGTAGCTTATTTATATTGACTACCTGTATAATATTCCAAAGTAAGAATTTATCATATTTCTTCTTTCATTTTGCCATTTAGAAGAATTTAGTTATTTATAGGTTCTTACCATTATAAAAACATTTCTATCAACATTCTTATGCATGTCTCCTATTAGCATATGAAAGAGTTTCTCTTGGATGTGTACCTAAGATATAGAATGGCTATGTTGTAGCATATGAATATCCTGATTTCAGGTGGCAATATCAAAATGTTTTAATACTGGCTGCATCTATTAATATTTACTTTCCCACTAGCAATGCATAACAGATATGTGGATCCACATCTTATCCTGTACTTGATATGACAGAATTCCTCATTTTGCAACAGAATGGCTATAAAATGCTATTTAAGTATGGTCATAAATTGCATTTTTCTCATGACCAATAATCTTGAGCTTCTCTCCATATATTTATGAATGTATATTTTTAGTGAAATATCTATTCATATCTTTTGCCAATTTGATATTGGGTTATTTTTGTGCTGATATTTTGTTAATACTGATTTAATTTTGTGTGTTACGAATATATTTTTGAATATATTTTTATTTGTCACTTACCTTTGAAATTTATTTAATTTCAAAATTAACCTTTGATGACAAGAAGTGATTAATTTTTATATTTTAAGTTAAGTAATTACTCTCTTTTACACAAAATTCTTTTCATGCTTTAAGATACTGTTTGTATCTTAAAATCTAAAAATATTAACTTATATTTTTTTTCAGTGTTTGAATGTTATATTTTTTTACATTTATTCCTAAATCTACCTGAAGATGATTGTTCTAAATAGCATAAGGTAGAAATCCAGTTTCAACAATGTGAACATTTTTCCATGTAAGTTATTTTTTACTCCCCAATACAACTCTATGCATACATGCAGCAGTCACTTTCTGGAATCCATTATATTCATCAATTTGCCTATTGTGAGCCAAAACCACACTGGTATATTTACCACCACTGCATAAAAGTCGTGGTAATTGTTCTAATTCTTCTACACACACACACACACACACACACACACTTCTAGGACATTCTATAATTATCTTCTCAAGTTCTATGACAAATCCTGTTTGAAATTGCATTGAGTCTAGTGCTCAATTTAAAGAGAAATGACATCTTTTTAATATAAAATCTTCCTATATATGAACATGGTTTACTTCTCCACTTATTTAGTATTTTTTCCATGTCTCCCAATAATGCTTTTGTAATTTCTTTAGGAAAGGTCCTGAACCTATTTTATTATATATATTCCTGGGTATTTCATATTATCTGATAGTCTCATAAATGGTGTACTCTTTTTAATTATGCTTTCTAGTTGTTTATTGCTGATATATGGAAATTCATTAGTTTCTATAGTAATATTTTATCCAGCCAATATTGCAAACTGTCATTATTTCAAATAACATATCTGTATATTCTTTTTGGCTTTCTATGTAAAATTAAATATGGACACAGTTAATTAACTTTGAGGCTATCTTCTTCACATTATAAATTATTTAGAGTTATAACTTTCCATCTTCATAGCATTTTACAGCCCTCCCCAATTTTGATGCATACAGCTTTCATTATCATTCTATTCTAAATATTTTTAAAATGTTCATTCTTAAACACATGCCTCAGTTAAGTGGTTTTCTTTTCTTTTTTTCCTAAATATCCAGTGATATTTTTAAGTTTAATTTTACTTTTAATTCTAAACTAATTATTTTATAGTCAAAGATCATGGTCTGGTTGAAATCTATTTTTTAAAATATATTGAATTATTTAATGTCTTAATATCTAATCATTTTCATAAATGTTCCATGTGTGTTTGAAATAAAAATTCACATTCTTTCATTGGTGAATGAATAAATCTCTTTTATGCTCTTTTAATTCTATTTTAAACACATGGTCCATCTGTTCTAATATTTCTGCTTCTGTTCAAATTTGTAATCCAGCAGTATTTTTTTTTGACCGATTGTGCTTCTCCAATGTCTTGTTATTTTGACCCATGAGCACATTTTATATTAGTAGAAGTATATCTGCAGAATAAGGAATGATTTACTCTGTTTTTTTTAGAAGCAGCAAAGAGACCAGCAACTTAAAATTATCTTTGTAAACATATCAAAAGATGTGAGCAGATTTGGAACAGGAAAATATGAGAGTTATTCTTTCAAGCATGTGTGTGAGACAGATGAGCCCAAGGGTGACCCTATGTACCTATGTACAGCTCTAAGTACAGATGAGCTAAAACTACCTATCATCCTTAAAAACAACTCCTACCTCCAATTTTCACCCTTTCCCCCAGGAGGAAGCAGCAACAGGAAGATTACTCCTGACATTTGTGCTTCCTAATAGACAAATAACTCCCAGTGGCACCAAGATAAAATGCAGATTATACTCTAGGGGGCCTGGGAAAGGCCTGGGAGTCTGCATTTCAAACAACCTACCAGATGATGCTTATGCTGCTGGTCCTAAACCACAGTCCAAGTAGCCTAGGCTAGGTTAAAATTCTCCAGGTTGGAGAAGTAGAGAATTGGAAAGAACTGCCCATGTTGACTTTATTCCTGAGAACACCTGGGCAAGAGGTTTTCAGGGCAAAATGTGGAGGATGGCATTAGGTGTCCCAAGGTAGGGTCAGAGGAGAATCAAATGCTTCCCCGAATTCCCCTAATTTATACAACCTGGAAGTGCTGGGTTGACTCCTGTCCTAAGACAGAGCCATTACCGTATAGATACATATACACGTACATATATATATATGTTTATATAATTTCTCTCTCTCAAAATATACACACATACACACTCAGACACACCATATATTTCTGACATGTTCCCTGTTTGTCTAGTTCCTTGGGGTAAATCTTGTGGGAAGGAGAGAGAAGGCAAAGTGATTAATGACCTTGGTAAGGCCCACTCACTTTAAACAATTTAAACAAGTAAGTGAATAATAACATCCCATATTCCAATATCTGTAACTCATCTTCTCAACTCTTGTACAGTCATTCTTCACAAGAGTTGTCTGTATTACTTCAATGTTTTTGCCTCTGAATCACATTTGAACCCATCTAAATGGGCTTTAAAATTCATCACCCTGGGCACACTTGTAGCC
This sequence comes from Microcebus murinus, assembly GCF_040939455.1. Lineage (NCBI taxonomy): Eukaryota > Metazoa > Chordata > Mammalia > Primates > Cheirogaleidae > Microcebus > Microcebus murinus. The sequence continues at coordinate 46,062,825 of NC_134122.1, read as the reverse complement.
CTGACTCAAGCTTCACAAAAGCAATCCATGCAACCTAAAACATTGGTGTCCCCTTAATATTTTGAAACAAAAAAATAAAATAAAATAAGAAAAGAAAAAAATATTTGCCACCCCTACTAAAAGAGCTGTAGCAAAAATCACCATTAACCACATGCCACTGAGAATATCAAACTATAATTTAGTGTTTTGATTAAATATGAAAGCTCTGTATTTAGACTGCTGAATGTGGAGCATTGGTGAGAACTGAGAGTTAATGAAAATAAAACTCTTAAAACAGTGTCTGACACATGGCAAAAACCTAAACATTTTAGCTATTATGATCTGACTTGACTTTTTGTCACCATTCGACTCTTGTTTTGTCATCATTTGACACTTCAAAAATGCTCCAATTGGCTTATGGTAACACATTCCTCTGGTTTTCTCCTGACATTTCTGGTTATTTCTTCTCTTTCTATTTTTAAGTCTCATACTTCTCTAACTGGCCTTTAGATACTAAAGATCCCTAAGTCTAGATCCTATAATTTCTTTTTATCTCACTCAAAATGATTTCTGTAGATGATCTCATCTGCACCTGTAGCTTCAATGACCAATTTTACACAGATGACTCATATTTATTTTTGTTCCAAGCCCAGACCTCTCTTTGAACCATCAGACACATTAATGAACGATATATTTGACATGCCTTGCTTGAAATGACATCAGCATCTCAAATTCAACATGTCTAAAACCAAATCCATCATCACTCCTCACTCTAAATCTGGACTTCTTCTAAAGATCCCTGTGTCTACGAAAGACCATATTTTTTGTGCAAGCCAAAAACTCACATCAATGTAAATCTTCCACTAAGTCCTCTTGCTTTTTTACCTTTGATGTACCTCTAGCATCCATCCTGTTCTCTCCATTTCCACACCACCTGGCGTAAACTTTTATCTTCTGCAGCTTCAATTGTAGAAATTGCTTCTTCACTGTCTATATATACCAAGTTTTATTACCTAAAAGCTTTACACCATGTTATACCTGAAGTCATCTTTTTAAAACATAAATTTGATGAAGATACATCTCCATTCAAATTCATCAAAGTGTTTCACACTGCACTTCAGCACATAAAAATGCTTTGATTTCTTCTATGAGATATTATATGATCTAGCTCCTACTTTTTTCATCAGCTATAGCTGAAACCATGCAACTTTGTTCTCTTTGATTCAACCACGCTGATTTCCTTCATTACCTCACTTTTCTTGCTATTTCCCCCTCTCAGGATCATTGCATATGCTCTCCCCCATGTCTGCAATGTTCAGCCCTCCTCTCTGGACTTGGCTAACACCTGCTCATTCTTCTGATATTAAGTCAAATACCTCCTCCTCTGTAAAGCTTTCCCTAAGCTCTACACTAGTCAAATTGCCCAATACAGGCTCAAATAGCTCCATACAACTTTCAATATAGCACATGTCACCATTGCAACTTGACCTTTGCCTGCATGTGATTTTCATTATATCTTTTCTCCAAGGGAAGTTCTATTTGGACAGAAATCACGGATTTAACAGAGGATTCAACAATTAGTATGTACTCAATAAATACATGTTGAGTAAAATATTATAAAATGAAATGAATATGTGAGCATCCCAAATAGCAGGACTGCATTGATTACACGGGGAATTAGCAAGTTATAAGTGAAACCTAACAGGACTGGTTTTAGGACTGGTTCTGGCACAGCCTTTCTATGGCCTCTCTCTACTTTGCACTATGTGTTTTTACTTATAGACAGATAAGTAGATAGTTAAGTCTTTAACTCTTATCTTTTTTTCTCTTTTTTCTCCATCATCATATTTTCCTTTCCTCTCATATAAGAGATTGGTTTGATATTGGAAAGTAATCAGTGTAATTTAACACAGAAACGCTAAAAAGTCATATAATCATTTTAATAATTGCAGAAATTTATTTGATAAAACTCAATGCATGTTCATAATAAAATTTCTCAACAAATTAGGAAAAAAGGTTCTTCCTTAATTTGGTAAAGATGAACTAACACAAAATCTATGGTAAACATATCAATAGTGAAATAAAGAACTTTCTCTCATTTGATTGAGAATGAGACAAGGATGCCCACTCTCACCAATTATATTTTATTTTATACAGGAAGTTTTAATAGGGAAAAAAATAAAACATGAAATCCCTGGAAAAGAAATAAACCCTCCTGATTTATAGATGATATGATTGATAAAATTCAAAATACAGATATTTCAGTCAGCAATGGAAAACAGTGGTTCCATAAGATTATAAAGGAGCTGAAAAATTCCTATCACCTATTATGTAATAGCCATCATAACATTGTAGTGCAACTCATCACTTTTCCTATGTTAAGACGTTTAGATACACAAATACAGTCATGAATCACTTAATGATAGGAATATGTTTTGAGACATGCATTATTAGGTGAATTTGTTGTTACACAAACAACATAGAATGTACTTACTCAAACCAAAATGGTATAGCCTATTACTCACCTAGGCTAAAGGGTACAGCCTATTGCTCACAGGTTACAAAATGTAAGACATGTTACTGTACCAAATACTGTGGGCAATTGTAAAACGATGGCAACTGTTTATGTGCCTAAACATAGCTAACCATAGATAAGGATAGAAAAGGTACAATAGAAATACAATATTTTAATCTTATGAGACCATTGTATATGCAGCCCATCATTGATTAAAACACTGTTGTGCTGTGCATGACTTTACTTACCATTCTCAGTTTCTCAAGGTGGTCGATCCAGTTATCTGCCTTATTCAACTGCCTCCTTCCTATGGGGCAGCTAGATGCAACCTCCTTTCTTGACCCTCCAGTACTCACATTCCACATGGATTAGTGGATATGCCACAGTAACCACTCCTCAATCCTAGCGTGACTCCCTCCATGGAGCTCATGCCTGCTTGCTGTAAACCTGCCAAACAGAACTCCCCAAGGGTAATTACCCACTTGGATAATTCCCTGTACCCAAATAAAGTCTTGGGCCTCTGATCCCTTGTTCTTCCTCCTGCTCCCCACCCATTGGTTGAGCATGTGTGTCCCAGAGAGTTCCCCCCTTCCTGTTGGCCTACAAGAATGCTGCTCCCTGCTCTCTGGAACCTGCAAGTAACACACTGCTCCTGCTCTCTCATGTGTTTGGTTTAGTTGCCGCCCCTGTGTCTCATCTGATCAACACACCCAAACCTAACTCTGCTCCCAGTAAGGGCTCTCCCAGAGAGTGGCTAGGATGAGAGCCACAAGGGCATCTGTCAGTATAAGTATTTTTCCTATGATAGAGACACCTGATCATGGGTCACACAGACATTAGGCTGTCCTCTAGGATAGAGAAGTGTCCTGTGAAAGGCACACTGTGAGCCTCCTTGACTAAATCCTGGAGCCCCACAGGGTAGGGCTAGAGTTTACAGCTACTCTCCAGAGAGACCTCAAGATCAAGGTAGAAGAAAATACAGCAAAAATATGTTATGTCTGATAATAATATAGCTAACCAGTCTTCTTTTCATTAGTGTGCACGTGCTATATCATTTGCCCTTCATTCATTTTTAGTCAACATTTTTCTTTATATTTAAATTGGGTTTCTTGGAGATTAGCATATAGTTGCAACATTTTTTCTTATTGAATCTTTAATCTCTGCTTTAATTAGAGCACCTATATCATGTAAATTTAATTTAAATCAACATAGTCAAATTTAAATCAATTTTATAGTCAAATTTATTTCATAGTCAAATTTATTATATTGCCATTTGTTTTCTATTTGTCTCATTTTTTTTTTTTTTTTCCATTGTCCCTGACTTCTTTTGGATTACTTGAGCACTTTTTGTGGTTTCACTTTCACTATTATTGACTTACTAGTTAGATCTTCTGGTTTTATTTTTTATAGCTTCAGTAGAGTTTATAATGTATATCTTTAAATTATCATAATCCACATTCAAATAATATCAAACCACTTCATCTATAGTTTAGGGACATTATAGTAGTATGCTTCCACACACCCTTTCCCTTTTTGTTTATTTTTTGTAGCATTGTGTTGCATATTTTACTACTACATATGCTATATAGCCAAAATACACTATATTGTTAATATTTTTTTCTTTACTACTTTAAGGGCGTCACCCATTTTCTTCTGGCTTGCATAGTTCCTGATAAGACATCTGCTGTAATTCATAACTCTTTTCCTTTTATGCAACATGTTCTTTTTCTTGAGCCACATTTAAAATTGTTCTCTTTGTTACTAGTTTTTAGAAATTTGATTATAATGTTTCTTGATTTTATTGTTGTGGTTGTTATTTTTCTACATGGATTTTTTTTGGCTTCTTGAATCTGTGATTTTATAGTTTTCATCAAATTTGGCAAATTTGAGACCATTATTTTTAAAACTATGTTCTCTCCCCATCTCATGCTGGTACTTCAATTTTTATAAATGATTACCTAGTTAATATCCCACAACTCATTGGAGTTGTTCACTTAAGTTCACTTTTCTTTCACCCTTTTGTCTCTCTGAGCTTCATTTGAGAAAGTTTCTTTTGCTATGTCTTTATGTCCACTGATCTGCAGTGTCTAATGGGTTGTTCATTGCATTTGTTGTATTTTTATTGTATATAATGTATTTTTTATCTACATTATATTTTATATAATGTATTTCTTAAATGGAAATAAATTCCATTTAAGTTATTTTTCTCCTCATTTGTTTATTTTTCTTTCTACCTCCTTTATTTTATCAACCCAATGCCATAGCTCTTAACATTATTGTTTCCTAGTCCCACTATCTTAGTTATTTTTGAGTCTATTGATTAATTTTTCCACATATGGGTCATATTTTCCTATTTTTTACAGGCTTGGTAAGTTATAACTGATGCTAGAAATTATAAATTTTATAATGTTCAGTGTTAGATTTTGTAGCATTTCTTTAAATAGCACTAGACAAAGTTCTGGCACATAGTTAATTGTGATAAATTTAATCTTTTCAATGCTTACTTATAAGATTTATTTAGTTAGGTTCAGAGTAGCTTTTATGCTAGAGTTAATTTATCCCTACTATTAAGGTGTTACCCTTCTGAAGACTCTACCCTGTGCCCCATGGACTACAATGTTTTTGCCCTTTAGGTTTGGTAACACAAATTACAGCCAGCACAATGTGAGTTCCAAAAATAGTTCTGTCTATTCCTTTCTGGTGTTTCTTTGCCTGATATGCAAAGATTAGTACTTAGCCAATGATCTGCAGATTTCTGGACTCTTTTCCTTCGTTGTTCCTTTCTCTCTGGAACTTGGCCCCACAAATATTAACCTCTTAGCCCTCCTTGAACTGTGATAACTATCTCCTGAACTCAAGGGAACCACTAGGCTCAATTCATTTCCCCCTTTCCTGCGTGGTAGCAACTTGAGCAGGGGTTTGTGCACTTTATGTGATTCTCCCTTTTCAGCGATTATAGTCTTCCTATAGTCTAATGTCTGAAAATTGTTGTTTTCCATATTTCCTTTGCTTTTCTAGTTGTTCAAGTAAAGGGATGAATCCAGACACTGTTAATCCATTATGATCAAAAGCAGAAATTTTCCAAATGTCTTTAATGTTTTTACTTATGAATATATTATAAAATGCAAATAAAAATGGACCATCTAATGATATTTGCCATCCTGCCTTTTTTATTTATTTATTTTGGAGTGGTCTACCTTATTATCCATAAGAACTCTTCTTGCGCTATTAAGACAAAGTATATGTGAAAAGGAGATTTGTTTTGGTCCACATCTAATTTTCCAAATGGCCACCAACTTTGGGGCTCTTGTATATTGATGATCATACACTGAGCACACTTTCGGAGGTATGAAGCTATCCCTTTAAAATTTCAACATAAGCGAGCATAAAATTTACTTTTCCTTATTTTTCTTTACCACCACAATTGGTTGATATTCCCAAAATGAAAATTTATTAATAACCAGAGGGAAGGAAAAAAGAAAGTCATTATAAAACATACAAATAGTTTAAAAAGGATCCACAAAGTAGATCTTTGAAAATCCATACATAGTCTATTCCAGCCAAAAAGTGCTCCTAGATTATAACCAGACTGTCTGCCTCCTCACTCTGTCCCTGACTGGGTCCCAGCTTGCTCTAGCCACTTAAGAACAGCCTTTGAGCATGCTAATAGCTCCCACGCACTTTACTCCCTTAATGTTTTCACACCTAACTCTACTTCTTAAATTTTTCATATAGAGAAGCTGAATGGGATTGTGGTGTCTGACAGAGAAATATTAATATAAAAGTTTGCAGCTAATATCCAACCTTCTTGTGCTAGAGCACAGTCTAGTCTCATAAATTCACTGTGAGATCATACCTTAATGATAACTTTTGTGCAGAAATTATATGCATATACTAAACAGAGTTTTATTATCTCAAAAGACCTCTTGCCACGTTGTTTGCGATTGAGATCTCATAATTATAGACAAAGCCACTGACCACATTAATATCCCATAGTCATTCCATCTTTTTCTGAACCTGCACAGTGGTACCCAAGAAGAAAACAGAGAGAAAAGATTATCTTTATATCTGGCAATTAAAGCATAATTCCCAAAGAAACTCTGATCCTTAAGAGAAACAGGGTTTGTCTGCCCCAACAGCTTTTTCCTATAAGAGTAGTGTGTGTAATCTATCACTGCTGTAATCAATTTCCACAAATTTAGGAGTCAAATAGCACAAATGTACTATTTTACAATTCTGTAGGTCAGCAGTCTGCACTGACTTGCCTGGTCTCCTTACTCCTAGTCTCACAGAATTGCAATCAAGGTGTCCACTGCCCTGGGCTTTTATCTGGAGGCTCTGGGTTAGAATCCACTTCCAAGCTGCTTCATTCAGGCTGTTGGCAGAAGTCCTTGTGGTTGTAGGACTGCAGTCCCAAATTCCTTGCCTGTCATCAAGTAGGAGCCTCTCCCAGTTCCTTAAGATTGCCCGTATTCCTTGTCAGACTGACCTCTCCATCTTCAAACCAGCAACTGCATGACCTTCAGTCCTTTTTATACTTTGGAACTGTCTGACATCCTCTTCTGCTGCATATCTTCTACTCCAAAGAAACAGAGAAAGTTCTGTTTCTGATGACTTGTGTGATTAAATATAGCCCACCTGGATAATCCAGGACACTCTCCCTATTTTAAGGTCTGCAACCTTGATTATATTTGCTAAATTCATGTTGCCCTGTTAGGTGACATATTCACAGCTTCCAAGGATTAGGAAATGAACTTCTCTTTTGGGGGGAGAGGTAGGGTAAGGGTAGAGGGAAGGTACGTTCTGCACATATAATAAGTGGACACACCTTATTATATTGCTCTAAGAATGTAAGTTTTGGATATGGTACAGTAAAGTCAGTGAGGACACAGGGGAAATTGAGAATGAAGTTTGGAGGGAAGAGGTTTATTATACCTACAGGTCCTAGACAGGGGTGACTTAATGCCACACAGAGTCACAGGGGAACCACCAGGTTTTGAGCAGGTGGAAGACAGGAAAAGACACAGTTTAGGCCAGGTCCTTTATTAGGGTTTGGTGGGAAAGGCAAGGCAGGGAAGAGTAGAGTTTAGGATTGGCTAGTCTGAATAATTTTGGCAGGTTTGGGGCTGTACAGGTGATCTCTAGTGGCCTGGTACAGGGTCCCAGGGAAATTTAGGGCAGGGCAATGTTGGATTGGTGCGTGAGAGTTAAATAAAGGGATAATTGGGATCATATATTCAGGATTGACTCGTTTGCATATGATAGATGTGTCTTAGGCAAGTATTATTTTTAGGCATTAGCTAGCCCCAGGAGGGGTAGTCTCTTTCCCCAGATCTGTAAGACTCTGAAATGCTAGAGCATCAAGAATACAGAAAGTAAGAAAATATAGTTAATATAATTGGCCGTGATAAATGGATGCCAAACAGACAAATACAGAATCTAAGAAAACACAGAATACTCTATTCAGAATGACCTCTCCCCCATTCCGTGGGTACAGGTGGGACTGCCAATCACTGGACCCTGCCATCCCTCCAAGGGCATGGACCCTTAGCCCAGTGTCCAAAAGAACACTTGCTAGACTTTAAGCAGTTTTTGTTTACACATGCCCTCAAGTAGATTTGGGGCCTTCTACTATATTTTACCCAAATTATCAAACCCAGAATAGTGTGGCCTTGATAGAATTTGCCACTTAGAACTATCTATTTTGTACCTGCTAGGTGATAATGAACTACGCTAGTTCCTTTCATGGTCTTCACCTCTTTTCTATATGTCCTATCTGATCTCATTATTTGGATGAATATGCATGTTGGTCTTTCCTGCTGGTTTACAGACCACAAGCTGATAGCAAAACAATAGATTATTTTAAATTTATCCTGAATTACTCTGCAGTGCCCATCTGACATCAGATTATTACAACTGGTTGTTGGGCAATACAATGCCCAAAAGAACACTTGCTCCATTTTAAGCAGTTTTTATTTAGTATATGCTTTCAGCTAGGTTTGGGATCTACTGCTGTAGTATTCTCAAATCGTTCAACCTAATGCAAGAAGAAAAGAAGAGGGGATACATCAGCTTTGCTCATAGATGTTCTTTTTTATTTTACAAAGAACACAATTGAAAGACATTGACTAGAGGCTGGGCGCAGTGGCTCACGCCTGTAAACCTAGCACTCTGGGAGGCGGAGGCAGGTGGATTGCTCAAAGTCAGGAGTTCGAAACCAGCCTGAGCAAGAGCGAGACCCCGTCTCTACTATAAATAGAAAGAAATTAATTGGCCAACTAATATATATATATATATATATATATATATATATATATATATATATATATATTTAGCTGGGCATGGTGGCACATGCCTGTAATCCCAGCTACTCAGGAGGCTGAGGCAGGAGGACTGCTTGAACCCAGGACTTTGAGGTTGCTGTGAGCTAGACTGACGCTACGGCACTCACTCTAGCCTGGGCAACAAAGTGAGACTCTGTCTCAAAAAAAAAAAAAAAGAAAGACATTGACTAATAGTAGATGAATATAAATAAACAGAAAGAGAGTGTTTTCTACAGTTGACCAATAGGCATGAGCCGTGCTAAACAATTAAGAGTTAAAGTCTATTGCATTTGACCTTGGCTTCTTTTGTCATACAAGAGTTTTATGGATTAGAAGAATTTTCTCCTAAGCTTACTTAAAGACCAAAAATTTGATGCAACATCCTCATCTAGATACTTACATTTAAAGATGTTTTTATATAATAATCTCTAGGTGGCTAGGCAAATATACCACTCTTTTTTTAAAAGAGCTGGTTTTAAATTGAGGAATCAAAGTAATAACCAAAAGCAATACAGTTTCTGGCTTCTGGAACTATAAAATTAGCTAGGTAATGACATGCTTTTCAGCTGATTAATTTTTTTTCTAGCTGGGACATCTGCTGTCATTTGAAAATTGTCCAGTCTGAATATCTGAAGCAGATGGGAACAGCATGGAAGATGTCAGATTGGCTTGTGGTATAAGTAATATTTGCTTTTTTTGGACAAGCCTTTCTGCAGAAAAGGGTTGCTATTAGCTCTCAGTTTTAGCCTTAGGCAGCGGTCAGTAATGACAGGTAAAAGTTGGCATGGCATCAGGGAAGAGGCACAGCCTTCCATGAAGCAAAGACTCCAGGCTGCTGCTTAATGTTGCTTTGATGCTCACATGTTGTGTGATTAAACACTTGGTGAGACCCTGCGGCTGCCAGCTGGACACGATTTGACACCCTTATTAATCTTGAGAAATGTTCCCACTTTCATCCGATTAGAAAAGTTTTGGAAAAGCCTCTGTGGCATGAGGCTGCATTGCCTCCAGTAGATAATGCCAGTTGGCAGTTATCTTTTCATTAACTGGTCTAAGTGTTTCAGGATAACTCCTGTTTTCATTAGCTGGTCTGAATATTTCAGGATAACGCTTGCTCATTGAAATTTCATGAGTAAAAGCTGTCAACGGAAAGTGGATGTTGCCTATTGCAGACACCTGAGAAATTTGGGAATTCTTTGAAGATCTCCAGAATCCTTACAGCCAGAATACAGCATTTCTCCTTCTGTGATTGGTTTCCTTTTGAAGCCTGGCTATGAACTTCAATTCCTGGCATCTAACTTGCTGTGCTCTATGGCAGGGCAACAAAACAGCATGAAGTTCTCAAAACTAAAAACTCAGCTCTTCAATAATAGCATTTCTATACAGTGTTGACAATGGTCTGGACCTCTTTCTAGGTGCTGATACAGTAATGATTTAAAAAGAGTGTCAGCCATTTAAGGTCTCACAGACTGGTGGAGCATCAGACCTGGTCAGACAGATCATTAAATCTAGCCTGTCCTACAATAGAAATGTGTACAAATAATTAGAACAGAAAATCAGGTAGAAACTTGAGGTGCAACACTTTTAGTTGAGTCTTTGAAGATCAAAATAATTCATTAGGGTATAAAAGTGAGGGAATATAACTCCAGTAAGGAACAAATGTATAGGAGGTATGAGAATGCATTTGTAGACATTAGGCATACATCAAATGGGTAGGTGAACAGACAAAAAAGGGACATTCTAGATGAATGGTTACCAAACTTTGAGACAATCAGAACATCTTTACATTCTTTACAGTTCCTAGGGATTTCAAAGAGCTTCTGTTTGTGTGGACTATATCTAAAATACATCTATCTATGTATTTTAAATTAAATTTTTTTTAATATTTATGTATTAAATTCATTTAAAAAGACATATTTATAACATGTTGGCTGGGCATGGTGGCTCATGCCTGTAATCCTAGCACTCTGGGAGGCCTAGGCGGGCAGATCGCTCAAGGTCAAGAGTTCGAAACCAGCCTGAGCAAGAGTGAGACTCAGTCTCTACTACAAATAGAAAGTAATTAATTGGTCAACTAAAAATATATAGAAAGAATTAGCTGGGAATGGTGGTGCATGCCTGTAGTCCCAGCTACTCAGGAAGCTGAGGCAGGAGGATTGCTTGAGCCCAGGAGTTTGAGGTTGCTGTGAGCTAGGCTGACGCCACGGCACTCACTCTAGCCTGGGCAACAAATTGAGACTCTGTCTCAAAAACAAACAAACAAACAAAAAACACATAGATAACATGTTAACATAAATAACATATCTTATGAAAATAATTATATTTCCAAAACAAGGTAAAAATAAGAACAAAGTGTAGTATTGTTTTATATTTTGGAAAATTTCCTTAATTTCTGGCTTAATAGAATATGAATAGATTAGCATATCTGCTTCTGCATTCAAGCAGCTGCAATATGTTGTTTTGGTTCAAATATCTGGAAAAAATTTGGCCTCATACATAGAAGTAGATGAAGAAGTGATGAGTTTTTCTTTTACATCTATTATAAATCCTTTCACATTTATAATAGATGTGATGATAGGCACATCTATAGCATTCACAGCTAATTGTAGATATTATTCTTTAATATTACCCAAAAATTCTACAAGGGGCAGTTTCTTAAAAGTTGTTTGCAGTAATAAGTGTGTAACTATGTGAATAGACATTTCATAGTTGGTTACATTAAAATCCATTGGTCTTTCATTCACTATGACGGGATCTTTTACTATGAATGATTTTGTAACATGATACAGCGGTCACTGGAAAAATGCTGAATTATGTAGATCTTCCAAATGTCGACACTTTCATTATTCAATACCAAAAATTACATTTGTTAATATCACCACTAATCTCATCCGAATACTCTTTTAGTACTAGGAAGCTGTCAAGCTCACAGTAGAGGATACAAATTTTCCAATACCCCCATTTTTGCTAAAAGCTTTAATTTTGCCAGTTGTTTTCCTTAAAATGACAAACCGAAACTGAATACCTATAGTTTGTCTGTTAGTCATTCTTCCAAGTTAAAATGGAGTTACATGAAAAATAGCGGTAAGCACAGCTTGCAACTCAATCTTACAAGTGCTTTTTCTCATGAACACCGTCGTCCTTGGCACGCCGTTGCAGTACAAGCATGAAACATGTTCTTTCCATTTCACTATTCAGAATATTGTAAAAGCATGTACTCAAGGATCAAGATTATATAAAATTAGTAATTTTTTTCTGCATTGTCAGGACATTCTTACACGAAATTGGCTTCTTTTTTTCTGCAAGTGTGTGGAAGAGAAAGCATTGTTGAGTGCTGCTGCCTTCATTTGTGCTCAGGCACCAGCAATTTTAACCACTATTGTTTTCAAACCATCAGTGCAAGTGCCAACACAGGAGAACAGCAAATAATGCCCAGCTTTGATCTTGCAGGCACCCTGAAAGGATCTTGAGTACCAATACTATGGAACTGCCATAGAACTTCACATACAACTTGACACAGATCTACCATTCTATATAAAGTTACAAAGTAGAAGAAAGGAAATAGAGAAAAAATAAATTTATTGAGCAACCTCTATGCATTAGGGACTAAAGTGTCTTCGTCAGGGTTCATTTGGTTAAAATGATCAAAACTTGAAAACAAATAAAAATCAAGCCCTAACAAATAGCGAAGGCAAAAAGGGGCTACATGACTTGCATAATTAAACTGAGGCCAAGGCGGGAGCATCACACACACTCATGAATAGTTGAAACTGGGAAAACACAATGATGGGTCCCACTGCATCTTTTGAGTTGTTCTTCAATCTCTGGCCAACTCTTCCCATGAAGTTGGGATATTAGCTGCTGACAAGTACTGGCTCATTTTTCTAACTCTGTCACCAGAAATGAAGAGGTTCTCTTCCATTATTAGTTTTAACGTGAAAATCCCAAGGAAAGACTGGTTCAACTTGGGGAATAGGCTGTCTCTGTGGCCAGGATGGGAAGGGAGAGAGAGTATTCAGAATGGCTTCTGGGATTGGCAGGGCCCACTTGAAGTATATGGCTGGACCAGGGAGAAGAATGGTCCCCCAAAAGCAGTGTGGGAGTTGTTGCCTTCAGAAGAAAAGAGATGTGCTTGGCAAATTTAATATAAACTTAATTTTATAATTAAATTTAATATAAGTTATATATTATATGTTATATAGTTACCTGTATAGTTTTATATGTAATATATATCTAATGTAAACCTCACCAAAAAGTATGAATGAGACAAATTTTTTAAATGAGGAAGCTACTCATCAAAGAGTTTAAGTAACATTCCCAGAGTCACAAGACTGTTAATTTAGGAAGCTGCATTTAGATGCCTATTTCTGGATCCTCTAAGTTCAACATTGTCATGATCCCCCACCAAAGAGTCAACTAATCCATAAGCTTAGAAAATCTGTCTTTTTTCAACATATTTACTTACTACTAGTTTATTATCCCAATATTGATATTTTAAAATTACTAATTATTTGATAGTAGAAAATGATGAAAATGATAGTAGAAAATGATGATGAATTCATCCTGAATCATGATTGGATGTATGGTATAAATTTTTGTGGCAGCTTATCCACAAAGAGTTACTATAATATCACGTTGTGATGTATTAATGACTAATACTTATTAAGTACTTAATATGTGTTAAACTGTATATTAACCATTTTGTAGACATCATGACAATTTTATCCTCACAACAATATCATTACCTCTCATTATCTCCCTTGGTCAATGCCTAAAAGGCAGAAAGTTCTGAATGGTTTTACTTTGGTAATTAAATTCTCAAGCCAAAAAGTGACATGCAGCTCTTCTACTCACATCTTGAACTAGAAGTAGTTACATAGTTCTAACCACAGTAGGGCTAGGAACTACAAACTTATCACATACACCTGGAAGGATAAGAACATTTATATGATCTTTAATATTTAACAGCATAAACGCCAAATGTGTCTCTTTTCATCTGCCTGAAGATTACATTGTCTGCAATCACAAGGGTTGTTTTTCAATTGAAGGCATTGCAGTTCTCTAAATATAAATTTCCATGAGGGAAGAGCATACTAATCTGTATCTAATTAACAATTAGGTTTAAATTACCTGAAAAGCTATAATGTGCTTTGGATACACATGAGAATAATGTCCATGATATGGAGTGATGCTCTAGTGAGAGATCTGGTATACAGAGTCCTACGAGCCACATGCATGCCTAGACACCTTGAGCTGGATCATAGAAAGTGGGGAATGAGAGTACATGTAGGATATTGATTGATACCAAAGACAAACTTTTGTTACTTTGCAACTTTTTCCTGGATATTAAAACTCACAGTGTTTGTGCAAGTTCAGTGGGAACAGTTGGGAGGACTGCTCAAAAGAAGTTCTGTGGCAAAACTTCTTTTGAGCAGTCCTCTCAATTGTTCCCAAACTTAAGAATGAAAGTCAAGTATCAGCAATTGCTTTGTGCTTCAATACCTACCTTTCTGGCAAGGCCAACCATCCTGCTTCTCCTCCAAGTATCTGTTCCTTCTCAGGACTAGTTGCAGAGTTAGATGTGCTTCCTTTAGCTCCTTTCAACTCCTTTCATTGATAATCAGCAAAAAAAAAAAAAAAAAAAAAAAAAACAAAAAACTACAAGATGAAACTGGAGAAGTTACAAATCTCAAGAATTTGTGAGTTCTTAAAGCCAATACTCTTAATCTTTATTTTATGACACTCTTCCTGAGATAGGAATAGACATGCTTCAATAATTCCAGCCCAAACCATAGATTATTTTAAGAATGAAATTATGGATCCTTGGATACTGCTTTTGGTGAATAATAAATGGCTCCATATAGCTGTTATACCCATGGTTGCAGTATATTAGAGTTACAGCATGCTGATCAAAATCAGCCAAAGGAGCAGGCACATACAGCAGAGTCCAGGAAGGATCCAAATGCAGAGTTGCCAGCTGTCCTCTCTATGTGGACTCATGGCCAGTGTTCCATCAGAGCTTGGTAATAAGCACAGAGTAGGGCCAACCAGGGAAGCTCACTCAAGCCTTGGTGTCCAAAGTCCTTGCTGGCACAATTGACTACCCATGTGGCTGATCTCAGTGTCCAGCCCCTTTAGAAATCAAGCTGTTGCTGTGTAACCCATGGTTCCCATCCCAGATCACATTGTTAGAATACCTGGCACACCCAGTCCCCACCCTAAATCACATTGTTACACTCAGAGATGATGTTCCAAGGGCTTAGAGATTACCTCCCAGAAGTCAAGGAAAAAAGCCATGCCCTTCTTGGACAATGTTTAATTCTTTACTAAACACACATAAACACACACACACACACACACACACACACACACACACACACACACAGCTGTACTCAAACCTTTCACACTTGAAGCCCACTCATAAATCATATAATGTCCACTGGGGAAAAAGTAACAAAAGAAAAATTTTGTTTACCATGGCCAATGATGGCAACCTCTGTAAATATTTCCCTTTGTTGGGAAGATTTTGCAAAGAAGCAGGAGTTTTTCAATAATGCATTATGCAATTATCCTACAAAGTAAAACCAGTATCTTCAAAATAAGTAGGGTTAATTATGAGTTTTTCACCATCTAAAACTGAGCTTTACAAACTCTCCTTTCTGCTGACCTAATTAACTCAATCTCTAGAGATCTTTATCTTTACTGTGAAGTTCAGGGCATGTCACTGCTGATGAATAAATTAATGGTATAAAGGAATCAAAGTCAAAATTAGCATGAAATTAGTATCCCACCGCTCACCACCTTTGGGGAAAATTAATTGAATTTATAGGATACCTGTTGATGAGAGTATCAATTCTGACAAGATTTGGGTTTTCTTTTTAGATACCTTTGGTATAATATTGTCATAAAGTCTATGCTATTTCAAAGGCTTAATGTCTGGACCCTCAATAAATAATGATATGATCCCTTCAAAATTTATAGTCTTAAAAAAATAAAACTTGACACAGTCTCCACTGTGAAATTATATTAATTACCTTTTAAAGTGATTTTACTTATATTCACCTTATAGAGGCTCTGGATATATTATTTCAGGGGATCTAAAGAAAGAATATTCACCTAAATGGGCTTTGGATAAATAATTATGTAAAGAGCCAATATGATAATAAAGTACCCACTTAGAAATAAGAAACACTTTTCAAAAATCTGTATGGTTTATAGCTCTTTGGAAATATGTTAATGATATATTGCTGATCTTTCTTAGAGCATGCTACACCTGGAAGTTTTTCAAGAAAAGGAAATAGTAGACCTGGAGAAAGAGACATTATGTGGCAGCAAAAAATTTAAATGTAAATGTTTTTAAAACCTGATTCCCACCTGTCTTTCTCCCATTTTCTCCAATACCTTTTATGTGTATGTTCTTTATTATAATTAAGGAGATGTGTATTTCTAAATTTATTTCTTCTGAGTCTTATAAACAGTCTCTCTCAAAGTATTGTTTACATAATTAATATTTGAGAAAGACAGTTTAAAGTGTCTGCTGAATAAATACGCCTCTAGGACCAGTGATCTAAGACATAGCCAACAATCACAGAGCAAAGGAGGTTAACAAGTGAAAATTAACAGTGTGACTCTAGACTTCGTTATGCTTAAAACAAAAATCAAAGAAGCTATTGCTATTGGCGATATTGCTAATTTTGATATTTAGAATCCTTTTTATAAAATAAATAAAATGTAAAGTAAATCCTTTTAAAATGGAATGCCAAGTAACGGTATACTTCCTCTAAAGTGGTATGGTGTATTTTATCAGATAAGAAAACTGTCTAGCAAGCCATGTTTCTACATGTTGGCTTCCAGGAAATTCAAAGCTAATAACCTTCTTCTATCAGTCTCTTGGCGGGGCGGGGGGGGGGAGTACTTTCTCCTTAAAGAATGTCACCTTTTACAACATATGGAAATCTAGACCCTGTGGATGGATGGATTTATTTATTTATTTTTATATATTTATGTATTTATTTATTTATTTTATTTCAGATTGGCTATATGAAGTACCTTTGTATAGTTTGAGTCAAAGTTATAATTGGGCCTATTACCCAGACAGTGTGCACTGTACCCGTTAGGTGTGATTTTGCTCTTTTCCCCTCCCCCTTACCACCTGCTTGATTTCAATTGAATTTTACTTCCATTTTTGCACATGGGTATTGATCCATTAGTTCCAATTCAATAGTGAGTACACGTGGTGTTTGTTTTTCTATTCTTGTGATGCTTCCCTTAGTAAAATGGGTTCCAGCTCTATCCAGGATAATACAAGAGGTGCTAAAGCACCGTTGTTTTTTTGTGGCTGAGTAGAACTCTGTGGTATACATAAACCACATTTTATTAATCCACTCATGAACTGATGGATACTTGGGTTGATTCCACATCTTTGCTATTCTGAATTGTGCAGCAATAAATATCTGAGTGCAAGTGTCTTTTTGAAAAAATGGCTTTTTTTTCCTTTGGGTAAATACCCAATAGTAGGATTGCTAGATCAAATTGTGGATTTAAATTTGAAAATAAGCCCTTGTAGACATTTCCAACTTCTATTGCCATGGCTATCCTCTTGGTTCATCATGTCTGAGCCTAGTCATGATGGATATTTTCATTAAAAGAGTTAATTAAATACTGAGAGCACAGAGAAAATAAAGAAAGTGTATAAGCATTACTAGTGGTTTATCTTAAAACAAGCTGGTTTCAGATACTTTCAAACCAAAGCCCGTTTGATCCCAAGATCTCTGAACTCCTCTCTCATTCTGCATTTTTTTCCAGGGGGAAAAAAGGCCATGCCTCATTTCCTGGTAAAACTTCAAAAGTACTGGTATTTATTTTATTGTATTTTCTTTCCTCAATATTTTCTTGCCTTTAGTCTTTATTTTTAACTTCCATGTGTGTCCTTATATTATAAACTGTTTCAAGTCACTTCTCAAAGTAAAAAGAGACTAAAATACAATTAAATTGAGAGCCAGGCTAATTTATAATGCTAATGAATACTCAGTGGAGGATTAAAGCCCTGGTTTTGGATAGGATTGGCAAAGCGTGTAAATGGCTTATGGGTTACAAAATTCCGAAGGCCCTAGAAGATTTGGTTTAAAAGTATAAACAGTTTATAGTCCTTCTCCATTTGAAAGAGAAGGCCTTTCCATCTCTGTGAAATAGCAATTCAAAGTAAGGGTGAAATTGATCTCTTTGCTACTTCAGTGTTTCTCACTTTACTTAATTATGATGCAGATTTGCTTTCTCTAATATCCCATTTTGTTGTTTTAGGCAGTCAGTTTTCAAGCAGGCAAGCGAAATTAGGACACACCACTCAGGAAAGTGAGTCACATATGTAAATCATTCTGCTGGGGCAAAGCCCACAGTTTTGTGCTGCTAGTCACACAATGTAGCTTAAAAAAAAAAAAAAAATCTATGTATTCACAATCGTCCAGTATTTAACAGTGATACTTCCTTTTAATCACCTCTTCTGCTCCTGTTTTCTCCCTGGGAAGAGCTAGGAGACAGCATGGCATTACTTGGTGGAAGATTTTCTGGTTTTCATTGTATTAGATGATCACTACATAGTAAATTGAAGGGCAAAATGGCACAAGAGATAAACAAGGCTATAAGCCCAGCTACAGAGAGAACTTGACACAAAACAGCAACAATCTCCTGATATTTATTGTATCAGGACTGCATTATCCCTCCAGACTATTACTGCCACAATGGGCTACACATTTTGCTTTAGTTTCAGTTGCTTCAGTGATACATCATTATTTGCAACAAATGCTGCAATTTCCATAATGGGAGAAAAAAGTGATTAATAAATAAGACCCATTCCCCTGATCAAGATAAGTGAGAAAATAGGGACACAGGGCAGAATATGTCTTTACTTCCAATGTCTTCCTTGTGATTCTTTATATAGGGGTTTAAAAGAGACCATTTCAAAAGAAATAAGCTATTAAATAGGTATTCATATCTATAAACTATACTGTATTATCAAAAACCTTATTAAAATTATTATTATATGTGCATATAGTTGTTACTGGTATAAGGAACAGATTATTTTTTTGGATATTGGAGGCTTGGAAGAAATCAAAAATAAATTATTACATATTACATGTTCCCAGTTTTGGGGATTAAGACATGGACATCTTTGCAGGTTGGAAAGTGAGCATTTTTCCACATGCTAATGATGGTAGAGGTCAGGAATCTACATCTTCATGTCTCCAGGTGAGCTTGTATTAGTACAGAGGCTTAAAGATTGCTTTCAGGCTTGATGTTAAAACCAGATTTGTCATCTCTGGCAATATAATTCCCTCTAAAGTTTATTTGGTTTCCTAACTGTGTGCTTCCAATCAGTTCCATGTGTCGTTATCCATAATCAAATTACCATTCTAGTAATAATGTCTTAATTATTTTTATGAGTCTGCCCTACCTCTGCCTCTATGATTCTTGCCTTAATGACAGCTACCTCAAAGCCATCTGAAACATAGGCTGGGATAGAGAAGCAGCAGCCTCCCTCCCGTTATTTGGGAATTAGAAGCACTTGGTTTTTCAACTACGTAAGGCTCTGAATATCTCTATGTTCTATTTTCCCATCCACATCTGTCCTCAAATCTGCAAAGTCTTGCTTGGCCAAAATATGATAGTCTGAAGCAGGTGTTCCTGGTCATTTGTGGTATTCCTCCAAATGGTGATTAGAGACCTATAGCCCTTCCCACTCTGGCTCCATCATCCTTTAAGTTCTCATCCTGATCTGCATGCACCCAGTAGGAGAAGAAAAAAGGGAAGATGTACAAAATGACAAATAACACTTTCACTCATACTCTATTAAATAGAACTTGATGACATGTCACACCTAATTTCAGCTAAAGCAAATGTAATCTATCCATATCCAGAAGTAGAAGAAATATCTCCATTTTCTTTTTGTTTTTGGTAAAAGACTAACAGCCTCTATCACACTAGCAAATAATTACATATGTGTTTTTACTTAGGTTATTTGTTGCAGCTTGTAAATAAATAGAAAGACTGATTCTGCAAATGTAAATCTATTTGTGTACATTTCATATGGTCCCAGACATATAAAGAAATTTAGCAAATCTTTTCTGGTGATTTTTTTTTATGAATTTGGGTTAGACTCTGGTTTCTAAAAACACAGCAAAAAAACCTTTACAGTGTGGTCTCCAGAAACATTCCATCCCTACCACCCCAATAAACTATCACACTATGGATTGCAGCTCCTGAAGGCATATGCACTACAGAGAGATTTCTGAACTACTGGAACCCTCCAAAACAAGTGACAGCACATCTCCAATTAGAAAGGGTCATTCCACTCTATCCAGGTCCTTACTCTCCCCTTTAAATTAGTCCCACGTGTTCTGGCAGTTCTCGTATAGATTTAGGGATTGGAAATGTGTATTCTAACCTTTCTGAATCACTGGTTTCTTTATACACTATACTAGTTTCTCATGGCTGTTGTAACAAATTATCACAAACTTGATTGTTTAAGACAACAGAAACTCATCCTCCCACAATTCTGGAGACCAAAAGTTTGAAATTGGTATCACTGGGCTGAAATCCAGGTGTCAGCTGGGCTTCACTCTCTCCAGA
Organism: Microcebus murinus; assembly: GCF_040939455.1. Lineage (NCBI taxonomy): Eukaryota > Metazoa > Chordata > Mammalia > Primates > Cheirogaleidae > Microcebus > Microcebus murinus. Next base: position 46,042,383 of record NC_134122.1, on the reverse strand, counting down.
GGTCTAGGAGACAATGTTTCTTGTTTCTTCCAGTTCTGGTGAGTTCCACAATTCCTTGTCTTGTGCCACACCATTCCTATCTTCAAGTCCCTCTGCTCTGTCTCCATGTGCTCCCTCTGGAGGGTCCAAATGAAAATCTGTTCCTTGTTGCTTCCAGCTTATAGTGGCTATTGGTATTTCTCATCATGTGCTACATCAGTCTAGTCTCTGACTTTGTCTTCACAGTGCCTTTTCCTGTTCTGTCTGTGAAATCTAGCCTACATCTCTCTTATAAGGTCACTTCTGAAGGCATGTAGGGCCCACCTAAATAATCTAGAATAATCTCCCCATCTAAGATCCTTAAGCACATCTGCAAAGACCCTTTTTTCCCAAATAAAGTAACATATGCAGTTTCCAAGGATTAGGATATGATATCTTTGGGGGGACCATTTGTCAATCTACTAATATATGCCCAATATCAAGTTTCTATTTCAGAGAAACTTAAATTAAACACCATAGTTTGAGAGAAAGTAACTTGAGATACACAGCCATGGGCTATGCTTACCAATTAAAATGCCTTCCATGCACCCTCTTTAATTGATCCCCAGAGACCGGATAAAGAACATGCAATCTGTCTTCTCTCTCTCTTTTCCTTATGTAGAAAACGGTAAGAAGTTCACACAAACCAAGTTATACTGTAGATTCAACATAATTTTACTTGAAAGTTGACACAAAAAAAGTTGAGGATCTCATTAAAGGAAAATACCATTAGAAAGACACTTCCTCTCTGGTATGAATTCACCTGCTATCATCTCTAATAATGATTCAGGTTTTTTTTTTCAGTTGAGAATCTTAGACTTCTACAACCAAAGGACGTCACTGAGATTTTCTATTCCAATTCCTTTATTTTATAGATGAAAAAATATACCCACAAGGGATAAGCTTCTCACCAAAGTTACAAAGTTAGTTAGCTTGCAAAATTACTCCATTTTTTCCTTTTGCCTACATTTTAGTGCTCTGACTTTTTAGATCAATTGCCATGACCCTTTTCTTTATTGTTACACACAGAGTTGCAATGTACCTTTCTAAATGATTAATCATCCCTAAAGTAGAAAGGTTCAGATGTTGCCCTTTAGATTCTCTATCCACATTAGAACATACAATAATAACTCTCCCCCAGAATCTACTTCAAACTTCCAGGACAATGTGGACAATCTGGACAGAGAAGATAAGGGGAAGGAAGTTGGAGGAAGTCACTACCATGAGAAATAATGTCTTTTCACTAGACCACCATTACCTCCTTAATGAGCCTAAATTTTAAAACAAAAGTAAATGGAAAAAGTGCAAATTAACTTAACTTTTTAAATGCGAAAGGAATTTAAAACATTATCTGTGTGGGTAATTTTATTATAATAGCTTTTAAAATCATTTTCTTATCTTATTTAATATCATACCCTAAATATGTTATTTCATAGTAATAATTCATTTGCATGGTGCTATATTTGCACACACACACACCCCCAATCTCATGTTGCAATTTGATTTCAGGCTGGGCTCCACTGCTTACACTTGTAATCCCAGTCTTTTGGGAGATTGAGATGGGAGGATTGCTTCAGCCCAGGAGTTCAAGTTTTCAGTGAGGTATGATTGTACCAGTCCACTGTCACCTGGGCAACAGAGCAAGATCCTGTCAGAAAGAAAGAAAGAGAGAGAGAGAGAGAGAGAGAGAGAGAGAGAGAGAGAGAGAGAGAGAGAGAGAGAGAGAGAGAGAGAGAAGAAAGAAAGAAAGAAAGAAAGAAAGAAAGAAAGAAAGAAAGAAAGAAAGAAAGAAAGAAAGAAAGAAAGAAAGAAAGAAAGAAAGAAATTTGACTACAGTATTAGAGATGGGGCCAAATGGGCCGTGTTTTGGTCAGGGGAAGATCTCTCATGAACAGATTAATGCCTTCCCTTGTGGGGTGAGGGATAGTGAGTGAGTTCTCACTCTATTATTTCCCATAAGATGTGGTTGTTAAAAAGAGCCTGAAACTCTCCTCTTCTCTTGCTTCTTCTCTCACCGTGTGATCTCTATGCACACCAGCTTCCCTAATCGCTTTCTGCCATGAGTGGACCCAGCCAAAGACCTTAATCAGAAGCAGACATTGGTGCCATGCTTCTACGACTTGCAGAACCATGAGCCAAATAAACCTCTTTTCTTTATAAATAACTCAGACTCAGGTATTCCTTTAAAAAAGCACAAAAAGGCTAAGACACATAGAAATTTGAAAAGAAGCATTACTTCTGAGGCTTTCCTTGAAAAGTATAAAATAGAATAGATATCAAATACAAAAATATAATGACCCGTGACACACATTTTATCTCCTTACCCAGTGTTTACATGCTAGCAACTCATTCAAGCATCAGAAACATTAATCAATTCAGCTCAGCAGTGAAAACAAACTGAAATTATAAAGAAGATTATGGAAAATAAGTGAATGAATAATATGCAGAATTTTCTGGCCATGGAACTATGCAAGCATACCAAGGAAAACCATTTTGAACCTGGTTTATTGTAGAGCGTTTATAAACTCCACCTCTATATTTATTTCTAATTATATATGACCTATTGTTGCTTTGTCAATTCCTATACATTTATAGGATTTATTTTATATTTTGAATATCCCTTTATTGAATGTCAAACTATTTCTGGTTTCGGGCTACTAAAGAGAACTTGTGTATTTCCAAATAGATATCACAAAGTCTGAAGTAATGGTAAGTGACTTTAGTCTACATTTCCAGCAATTGAGGGTGAATGAAGTGCCATATTGGACGAGAAAAGGAAACACCAAGAAAAGAAAAAGTAAATATAGGCATATGCTGAGCGTCTCATATGTTCCATGCCAGACACCATATTAGGTAGTTGTTGTATCTAGATAACTTCCTCCTTCTCCACTCCTACCCCACTTGGTTAACAGAATGAACATTGGGATACCTTGTTCTTGTCCCAGATTTTCCACTGCAGCAATAAGATTTTATTGATTCTCTTAACCTCTTTGTTTTCCTCATCTCATAAATGAAGGATTTGGAATGAGCCATTGCTAAGATCTCTTTCCTGCATGCTCTTCTGCATAATAGAGAACCACCTTAGTATCCCCCTCTTGTTCCAGTGCATTCCTGCTCACAATTAGGAAACTACAGTGTACATTTCTGCAAAGGTGAGGCCCAGGATCCTTAACTTGAATAGAAGGATCTTTTTGCTTTGCCAGGAATGGCTTGTTGTAAGACACCTTTTGGAAACCTTACTTTTTGTGCCCTTTGTTAAACTCTTTTTGGGCTCCCAAATAGAGTTAGAACATAGTATAACTTGTGTGGTGATGATACAGCTATTTAATCTATTGCCATGTGTTCTTATCCAACATTCATTTTCCTTATATAACCTTAATAAAGTTTAGTGGTTAAGACCATGGTTTCTTGAAGTAGTTGAATTCTAATTCTGTTTCCATCATGCTAGCTCTTTAAATTGGGGAAATGCATTTAATATTGCTGTGTTTCCATTTCTTCACTTGTAATATGGAGTTGTGAGTGTCCAAGAATAATAATTATACATCTCTTAGTACAATGTCAACAACACTGTAAGTATTCAAAAAAATGTTAGCTTTTTACTTTCCCCTCCCTCTTTTGCTCCACTATACAAAGTAAGAGAATCATCCCCAACAATTTATATCAACTGTAAATAAAATAAACACCAAGATTAAAAATAATAAAAACATTGGCCACCTTTTCATGGAAGGACCAGATAGTAAATACTTTAGGCTTTGTGGGCCATAGGGTCTCTGTCACAGCTACTCAACTCAGCCATTGTAACACAAAAGCAGTCATAGAAAATACATAAACAAGTAGGCTTGGCTATGCTTTGACAAAAGCATGTGGCCAACCCACATACCCCACGTAATATCCTACAGTGCATCCACCGTGTATTCCTCTCCACTTCCTCAATGAATGAATCCTAGATTGCCGCCTACTCTCCATGTCTTCAATGAGCTATCCTTGTACCTATCTTTTATGGACAAATGTGAGATTTTTACAAAGATGTATGCCCAGGAGCAGAATTTCTTGGTCACATAATATGTCTGTGTTAATATTTAATGAATTTAGTAAGACTGTACCTGGCAAGACTGTACCTCTCCAGATGGAGTGTATAGGTCACAAGCAAAAGAGTCGTGCAGGGGACTTGTGATAGCCCATATTGCTGCCAACACAAAGCTAATTTTCATCAGCCTAAAATGTGTATGATAGTATATACTTTATATTATTTGATTTTGAAACTCTCAAATTGCTGGTGAATTATAACAGGTGCTTAATGGTATAGATTTTTTTAATAAGTTGCCTGTTTATGTCCTTTGCCTGTTTTTCTATTAAAGTTGCTGTTTAATTCTTGTGGTTTGCAGGAGTACCTTGAAGATTGTAGATATTGATATCTTGTCTAATTTGGACATTGCAAATATATTTTCTCTAATTCAAAACTTAACTTTATTCATGGAGTTTTGTTTGATAGAAATCCTTAATTTTAATATAATCGAATTCATCAATTTTTGCTCTTTTTTTTATTTCGGCATATTATGGGGGTACAAATTTTAAGGTTTCAATAAATGCCCATTTCCCCCTGTTTTTTTTAAAGGGGTAGTTTTCTTTTCCAGATCACATAGATATTTGTCTAAATAATCTCCTATTAGATCTCTAAATTGTCTTTATATTTGAGTGATTAATCCACTTAGAGCCCACTTTTATTGATGTTGAGGAGCCAGCTTTATATTTCCTGATATAGTGAACTAGCTTTCCTATTATCATCTGCTAGACAAGTAGGCTTATCTTTTTTGACTGGAGAAAGATGCCGTGTTTATTTTATGTTTATTTCCAAACATAAATGGTTCTATCTGTAGGCTGTCACGTATCTTCCAACTTGTCCATCTGTCTGGTCTGATGCCAATTCTACACTGTTGTATTTGTGTTGCTTCATGCTGTTACTTAATATCTGACAGAACTAGTCTCTTAATTTTTCTTTTTAAGACACATTCAGCTACTCCTGGACTTCATTCTTCAATAGAAAGTATGAAGTATGTTTATAAAACTCCTCTAGTAATATAACTGAAATTTGATTTGACATTGAATTGGATTTATAGAATTATTGACGATACATTGGCCTTTTTATAACATTACATCATCTCATCTAAGAAAATAAATAGTTCTCCATTTATTCAGATTATTTGCTATGTCCCTAATGGTTAACATTTTGTCCACAGAATTCCTATTCACTATAGAGGTAATTAATTCCTAGGTACTTTTTACTGTTACTTGCTATTGTGAAATATGACTTATGTTTCATTAAAATTTTTAGTTAATTTTGCTGGTATAGGGAAATATCAATTTTTATAGATTTAAATCTGGAAACCATACTGAACTATTTATGAGTTCTATTACTTTTACTTTTCATTTGGTTATTTTCTCTATTAAAATAGTCATTTCAAATATAAGTATATTTATTTTTCTTTCTGTTACCAGTGTCAAAGATAACTGATAGTACATATAACAGAAGGAAAAATAGTGGGCATTCTAGTCTTATTCTTAGCCTTAAAATAAAATGAATCTAGCTACATGTTTTTCATTAAGAATAATATTTAAATAAATTTTTGGTATATAACACTCACCAAGTAAGGAAACTGTTTTATAAACAAGGTTAGCTAAGAGTTGTTGGTTTTTTAATCATAAGTATCTGTTGAAACTTTCTAATTTTTTCCCCCTGCAACTATTGAGATAGTCAAATGATTTTGGAGTCATCTGCTGATTTGTAAGCAGTGGCTAAGAGCTTTTGGCAGTCTCAAATGTTTATGGAATCAACAACTTGTAAATTTGATAGAATCTTATCCCAGAGAGATCAAAAGAGCATTAAGATAAACCCAACATTCTGTTCTTCTTTTCCTCTTGAATTGGTTGTGGCTTAGGGCTAAGAATCTATAAAGCTGAAAAGTTTTAGCTAAGAGGATGGGAAGATGAGCAGAGCATTTGGTAATTAATATGGCTCTTGAGACAAAAAGAGTAGTTTAGGGCCTGCCAAGAAGCAGAATTCCTAGTTAAAAAGCAAACAAAAAACAGAATTCTAGATAGGACTCTGTTAGGGCTATTCCCTAGCAATTATGTGAATTTGAAATAGATAAGCCTTCAAAACAAGTGCTACACAGTGTCAAACAGCTCAATCCTCATGTTTCACAGTCTTCCCTCATTCTGTGTGACTGTCAGAAATCAAAATAAAGTCAGCTAGAAGGTTATGACATCATCTAAAGTCTCAAATTATCTCCATAGTTTTTTATACACAATATCAAAAAAAAACACTAAAAAATGTCCAAGAGTGCCAGAAGAAAAACAAAATGACTGAATACAATGAAAAACAACAGACTCACAGGTTATGTACATACTAAAGAGAGTAGATAAAAAGATGGGTAAACTGACCATAGGATTGGAATCTTTAACAAAAATAATCTAATGGTCAAGTAGATATTTTAAAGCTAAAACATATGATAACTGTGAAAGTTAGAATTTAATATATAGGTCTATAGCAGATTAGAAACAACAAAAGAGAAAATCAGTGAATTGGAAGATTGGCCATTGAAAATATTCATACAGAAGCATGGAAAAAAGGAACAGAAGATACAAGAAAAAAAAAAAGATGAAAATGTATATATGGTGTAAACTATAACATAAATATCTGAATATGTGCTATGTAAATACCAAAAGAAAGATGATATAGATGTACCAATATCCCAAATCCTATACTTTAAAGCAAAACATATAAAAAATAAGGAGGGTTATTTTATAATGATAAATAGGTCAACGTACCAGGAGAAATAATAGTTATAAATGTGCATGTTCCTAATAACGTATGCTCAACATATGTAAGACATGAATTATCAGAACTAAAAGGAGCAATGGATAAGCCTAAAATCCTCCTTGGATATATTGACAAACTACTCTCAATAACTAATAGAACAATCAGGCAAAAAATACCAGTAAGGATATAAAGATACTAATAGCACTATTAATTAATAGTACCTAATTAATAAAATAGAACATTACACTGAAGAATAGCAGAATACACATTATTTTCAAATGTATATAGAACATTTACCAAAATTCATCATATCTTGGGCCATAAATAATTCTGTGTATGATTTAAATCATACAGAATATGGTTTAAATTATGTGCAATAGAATTAAGCCAAAAATAGATGACAAGTTACTAGAAAGTCTCAATGTTTGGAAATTAAGGACATACTTTTATATATGTGACAAGTAAAAGAAAAAAATCACATTGAAATTGATAAAATATTTTGAACTGAATGATATCAACATGTCAAAATGTATACAATGTAGCTAAGTATTTCTGTAAAGAGAAAATTTATAAATTTTATATCTTTCAATGCATGTAATAGAAACATAAAAGAAATTGTAATCAGTGATATAAACATGCATTTCAAGAAGTTAGAAATAGAACTAAAAAGTATAGATGATAAGAAATAATGAAGTAAGAAGATATCAATGATGTAGAAAGCCAATTTGGAAAACCAACAAAAACTAAAGGGGGTTCTTTGAAAAGACTAAAAATTAGATAAACCTCTGGCAAGAAAAAAAATAGAAAACAAAAATCACCACTATAAGAAATGGGAAATCAGACATCACTATGGACCTCACAGACAATAAAAGTGTAACAAGTCATTATGAACATCTCAACCCAAATAAACTTGACAATCTTATATAATAGACAAAGCACAACTTAATAAAGTTCTGATACAGGGAAATGGAAAATATAAACTCAGGTGTCTACCAATTAAAACCATATGTAATCAAAAACCTTCCCACAAAGAAAACTTGAGACCTAAATGACTTCACTACATTTTCATGCATCTTACAAAATCTCTTCCAGAGAATATAAGAAGTACTACTTACCACCTTGTTTCAGAATACCAAAGCTTAATACAAAAACTTGAAAAAAATTACAAAAAAATAATTATAGGACAAACTCTTTAATAAACAGAGGTGTAAAAATTCTAAACAAAATATTTGCAAATTGAATCCAAAAATATGTATAAAAAGAATAATATATTATGACAATAGGAAGTTTATTCCAGTTTAATGTTGTATAAAATGATTAGATAATATAATCACATTTATAGACTAAAGGAGAAATTTTATTCTCATAGCATTCCTTATGAAGATATGAGGTAAAATTATCAAAAATGAAAGTGGAATATTATAAAACTTAACACATATGTTTTACATGATCTTTTAACAAACTAGAAATAGATTAATGCAAGTTCCTTAAACTGATAAAAATGTATCTATACCTACAGCAAATGTCATTCTTAATAACAAAATATGAAAACTTTCTTTAATCTTATAGTTTAAGTCAATTTAAATAAATTAATCTATGTTAAAATAAGAATTTTTGTTTATCAAAAGAAAACACTAACAGAGATAAAGGCAAACCACTGACTGAGGAAAAGTATCTGCTATCTTCTTGTCTTACAGAAGATTCATAACCAGAATATACATTTTTAAAACCTCAAATTTAAGAAGAAAAATGACAATATTCAAAATGTTTCAGTGAACAGTTCACAAAATATGTATCCAAATAACCAATAAATGTGAAAATGTGCTCAATGTCATCAGTCATCAGAGAAATACATATAAATGCATGAACTATAACTAATCACACATAAAAATGGCTAAAATTGTAAAAACTAATACTACTAAGTCTTGGCAAAAATGTTGAGACACTGATACTACTGGGGCTGAGAAAATGGTATCCCCAAAATATGCCACTTTGGACTTAAACTAAGAGCACCTAGAGAGCAGTAAATGCAGGGAAAAGCTTTCTCTCAAGTTTCCTATCTACCTAACTCCGAATTCTCCAGAGATATTCAATTGTTGCAAATTTCTTCCCTAGATATCTCATCAATGAGGGGAAATTAATGCATATCACAGGAAGGAAGACTACAATTGACACTCCACCTAGAGCCTTGATGAACTTTGTCCCATGCTATTGTCTGTTCTTCTGAACCATTCACCTCCCCTAAAAAATTATTTACTCTCCCTCTAAAATTGTCTACATTCCCCACATTCCTCTCCCTTATGAAGAGGGTATTTAAGCTTAAATAATCTGGCTCTTGTTTGCGTTTCATATTTTGTGTGATACATATGAGATCACATGTTAATAAATTTGTATGTCTTTTCTCCTGTTAATCTGTCTATGGCTAGATTGTTTTATAGATTCAAATTCTTAAACCTTCGGGGGATGTTTGGAAAGTTCCTTTTGCCTTTAATAATACACTGGTTGCAGAATTTTAAATGGGTACAAGAACTTTGATAACTTTGTAATATCCAAACTCTAAAAGACAGAAATTTCACCCTGAGGTAGAGAGGATATGTATACATAGAAATAGAAACACATATTTATGTTGAGCAATAAAAGTCAAGTGGGTTATATATTTTTATCATTTTTTATTATTGTTCCAAAATGGAGACAACTCAAATATCCATTGGCAATAAATGTATAAATAGATTTTTAGATTGGTACAAATTTACAGGGCACATGTGAAATTTTGTTACATGTATACAACACACAGTGATCAAGTCAGTATTTAGGGTGTCTATTACCTGAGTAAAATATATTTTTGTAAATTATAGTCACCCCACTCTGCTATCAAATACTGAATATATTCTTTCTATCTTACTGTATGTTTTATACTTTCGAACCAACTTCTTCTCTTCATCCTCCTCCCTCCCCCACTCACCTTCCCTAGTCTCTGTTATCTATCTTTCCACTCTGTATGCCTCCATATGACCAAATTTTTTATCTCCCAAACATAAGTGAGAATATGCAATATTTGTCTTTCTATGCCTGACTTATTTCACTTAAGGTGATGACCTCCAGTTTCATTCATGTTGTGTCAAATGACATGATTTCATTCTTTTTTGTGGCTGAACAGTATCCCAGTATGTTAATATGCCCCATTTTGTTTACCCATTCATCAGGTGTTGAATGGGTAAACACTTAGGTTGATTCCGTATCTTTCCCATTGTGAATAAGTGCTACAATAAACATGTGAGTGTAGGTATCCCATGATATATTGATTTCTTTTGGGTAAATACCCAATAGTGGGATTGCTGGGAAAACTAGTAATTCTATTTTTAGTTGTTTGAGAAATCTCCATACCATTTTCCATAGTGACTGTACTAGTTTAGATTTTGATCATTCATGTGTAATAATAGTTCCCTTTTCTCTTCATCCTTGCCAAAATCTATTTCTTTAATCTTTTTAATTATAGCCATTCTGATTAGGGTAAGATGACATCTCATTGTGGTTTTGATTTGCATTTCTCTGATGATTAGTGTCATTGAGCACTTTTTCATATACCTGTAGACCAATTGTATAAGTGTATGTCTTCCTTTGAGAAATGTCTATTCATGTCCTTTTCCCATTTTTTTTTTTTTTTTTTTTTGAGACAGAGTCTCGCTTTGTTGTCCAGGCTAGAGTGAGTGCCGTGGCGTCAGCCTAGCTCACAGCAACCTCAAACTCCTGGGCTCAAGCAATCCTGCTGCCTCAGCCTCCCGAGTAGCTGGGACTACAGGCATGAGCCACCATGCCCGGCTAATTTTTTATATATATATATCAGTTGGCCAATTAGTTTCTTTCTATTTATAGTAGAGACGGGGTCTCGCTCTTGCTCAGGCTGGTTTTGAACTCCTGACCTTGAGCAATCCGCCCGCCTCGGCCTCCCAAGAGCTAGGATTACAGGCGTGAGCCACCGCGCCCGGCCCTTTTCCCATTTTTAATGAGATTATTTGTGTTTTGTTCCTAGTTGAGTTGATTGAGGTCCTTGCATATTTTGGATATTAGTCCCCTGTGTCAAATGAATAGTTTGAAATTATGCTCTCCCTTTCAACAGGTTGTCTCTTCACTCCATTGATTATTTCTCTTGCTATGTGGAAGTTTTGTAGTTTAATTAAGTCCCATCTGTCTATTTTTGCCTGTGCTTCTGAAGTCTTAGTCATAAGTTCTTTGCCTAGACCGATTTCCAGGAGAGGTTTTCCTACATTTTCTTCTACTGTTTAGGCCTCAAGTTTAAGTCTTTAATTCATTTCGAGTTGATTTTGGTATATGGGGAGAGATAGGGATCCAGTTTTATTCTTCTGCATGTGAATACCCAATTTTCCCAGTACCATTTGTTGAAGAGGGTGCCCTTTCTTCAATGTAAGTTCTTGTCAGCTTTGTCAAAGATCAGCTGGCTATAAATATGTGGATTTTTTTCTGGGTTCTTTATTCTATTCCTTTGGTCTATATATCTATTTTTATACCAATATCATGCTGTTTGGGTTAATATAGACTTGAGACATATTTAGAAGTCAGGTCATGTGATGCCTCCACCTTTGTTCTTGTTTGCTCAGGATTGCTTTCACAATTCAGGCTCTTTTTTGGTTCCATATGAATTTTAGGATTGTTTTTCTAATTCTGTGAAGAATTACATTCGTATTTTCATAGAGATTGCATTGAATCTCTACATTGCTTTGCACAATATGGTCATTTTAACAAGATTAATTATTTCAATCCACAAGCATGGGATGTTTTCCATTTGTTTGTGTCATCTTCAATTTCCTTCATCAGTGTTTTATAGGTTTTCTTGTTGAGGTCTTTTACCTCCTTGGTTATATATATTCACAGTGGTTTTTGTAGCTATTGTAAATAGGACTACTTTATCTTTTCCAGCTAACTCATTATTGATGTATAGAAATACTACTGGATTTTGTATGTTGACTTTGTATCCTACTTTACTAAATTCATTTATCAAATATAAGAGTTTTTGGTGAAGTCTTAAGGTTTTTCTAAACCTTAGCAATGAGGGATAATTTGACTGCCTCTTTTCCAATTTGAATGACTTTTATTTCTTTCTCTTGTCAAATTACTCTGACTAAAACTTCTAGTACTATGTTGAACAGGAATGGTAAAAGTGAGCATCCTTGTCTTATCCAGTTCTTAGAGGAAAGGCTTTCAAAATTTCCTCATTCAATATGATGCTAACTGTGAATTTTCTGTTTATGGTTTTTATTATTTTGAGGTATACTCCTTCTGTGCCTAGTTTGTTGAGAATTATTATCCTGAAGGAATGTTGAATTTTATCAACTGCTTTTTCTGTATCTATTGAGATGATCATAATTTTTGTCTGTCCTTCTATTGATTTGATGTATCTTGTTTGTTGATTTGTGTATGTTAGACCATGTTTGCATTCCTGGTATGAATTCCATTTGATTGTGACCTATCTTTTTGATGTGCTGTTAGATTTGGTTTACTAGTATTTTGTTGAGGATTTTGTGACTATATTGTGTCTATTATCAGCTATATTGGCTTGCAGTTTTCTTTTTTTGTTGTGTCCTTCTTTGGTTTTATTACCAGGGTGATGCTGGTCTCATAGAATGAGTTAGGGAGAGTTCCCTCCTCTTCAATCTCTTGGAATAGTTTCAGGACAATTGGTATTAGTTCTTTTTTGTACATTTGGTAGAATTTGCTTGTGAGTACAATTGGTCCTGGGTTTTTCTGTGTTAGCACACTTTTTATTACTGATTCAATCTCTCTACTTATTATTGGTCCTGGTCTTTTCTGTGTTAGAACACTTTTTATTACTGATTCAATCTCTCTACTTGTTATTGGTCTGTTCAGGTTTTCTATTTCTTCCTGATTCAATCTTGGTAAGTTGTATGTTACCAAGAATGTATCTATTTCTCTAGGTTTTCCAGTTTGTGAGCATATAGGTTGTTCATGATAGTCTTTTGAATTTCTGCAGTATCAGTTGTAATATCTCCTTTTCATTTCTAACTTTTTGGCTCTCCCTTCTTCTTTTCTTGTTAAATCTAGCTATTGTTTTATCAATTTTGTTTATCTTTTCAAAGAACTGACTTTTTATTTCATTGATCCTTTGTGTTATATTTTTAGTTTCTATTTCATTTAGCTCTTCTCTAATATTTTTCTTTTCTTCTACTAATTTTGGATTTTGCTTAATCTTGCTTTTCTAGTTTCTTGAGGTGTGTTGTTAGAGTGTTAATTGATAATCTTTCTACGTTTTTCATGTAAGCATTTATTAGTATAAACTTGCCTCTTAGCACTGCTTTTGTTGTATCTCACAGATTTTGGTATGCTATGTTTTCATTTTAATTTGTTTCAAGAAATTTTTTTATTTCCATCTTAATTTCTTCATGGACCCAGTGGTCATTTGGGAGTCTGTTTTTTGATTTTCATGTATTTGTATAGTTTCCAAAGTCCCTCTTGGTATTAATTGCTAGTTTTAATCCACTGTGGTCAAAGAAGATACATGATGATTTTGGGGGTGGGGGTTATTTGTTTGTTTTTAATATTTTTATTTCAGCATGTTACAGGGGTATAAATGTTCAGGCTATGCACATTGCCCTTGCGCCACCCAAGTCATAGCCCCAAGTGTGTCCATCCCCCGGATGGTGCACACCTCACCCATTACATGTGTATATACCCATCTTCTCCTCCACCCTTCCATTTGCCCGACACTTGATGAATGTTATTATTATATATGCACTTAAGTGTTGATCAGTTAATATCAATTTGCTGGTGAGTACATGTGGTGCTGGTTTTTCCATTCTTATGATACTTCACTTAGTAGAATGGGTTCCAGCTTTATCCAGAATAGACAAAAATAAGAAAAAATAACAATAAAAATAATATTTAAGCTAAGAGCCCAAAGTATGAAACTATACCTATAGTACTATGCACATATTTGTTATTTTTAGTATTTGTCACCTAAAGGGAAATTTTTTACTTCTTTTCTCTGATAAATTTTACTGCCCTTGAATTCTTACACCAAATGCATAATTACTTTTTGTCATATAGAAGATATACAAACATCTTAGAAAGTTAAAATAATTCAAGTGACTAGTGGAAGCTGAAGAAGAGAAAAGTATGTCAAGAAATGATCATATAAATTTCCCAGGGCACATCTAGAATGCCCAATGTATGTGCATTTCAGAGAATGTCATTTTTCCAGATGAAAGTGTGGCCTTCTGGATGTTAATGGTGATTCACTTTCCACATTTCACTGGGTATTGATGCACCTTCTGTCCTGCTTGACCTCTGGTAACTTGCATAACAGGGCAAAGAAGAAGTAAGGTGATTAATATTCATGAACTTCAATGCAAAGTTAGAAAAGCTAAGGAATAGTGCTATTCATTGATCTGTAACATTTCCCAAGGTAAACCATGGAATAAAATGAATTTCTTTAAGCATGAAACCAGATGTCTGCTCAAAATAGATCTCTTGCTGCATTGGAAAACCTTACTAGCAAAGATTCACCAGAATAAATGTTTGCTGCATCAATTCTTATTGCAGAAATGCTTAATTGATTCTGGTTTACCTAACTCTTTAAGCATTTAAAGAATACATACATTTTAAATAAGTATTTGTTTTGGAAATTTTAAATACTTATTTAAAATTACAAAAAAATACAAATAGTTTTCATTTTTATAAAATATATTTCTATCATCTTTCTACTTTAAAATTCTATGACTCAGTTATATATACTGTACCGACATTGTTTAAAGATCTTTAAGGAATGGTCTTTATAAAGAATCATGTTACATATGTGATCAACTTCATCTATAATTTAATATTTTCTCGTAATTTAATATTTTCTTTAAGTAGATACACTTGTTTTCAAATTATTTTTTAAGTTTGGACTTTGGATATCTTATACCTTAATATAGAGACTACAAATCTTAGAAAAATTATGGCAATAATTTGTTAATTTAATATCTTCTAGAAGACTTTTTTTTTTTTTTTTTTTTGAGACAGAGTCTCGCTTTGTTGCCCAGGCTAGAGTGAGTGCCGTGGCGTCAGCCTAGCTCACAGCAACCTCAAACTCCTGGGCTCGAGTGATCCTTCTGCCTCAGCCTCCCGGGTAGCTGGGACTACAGGCATGCGCCACCATGCCCGGCTAATTTTTTTATATATATATCAGTTGGCCAATTAATTTCTTTCTATTTATAGTAGAGACGGGGTCTCGCTCTTGCTCAGGCTGGTTTTGAACTCCTTACCTTGAGCAATCCGCCCGCCTCGGCCTCCCAAGAGCTAGGATTACAGGCGTGAGCCACAGCGCCCGGCCATAGAAGACATTTTTTTCCTGTGCTGAAATAAAGCAAAAAATTAGAAGTAAAATTATACTCAAGGACAATTCTAGTAAAAAATATTTTTTTAAATTACATTGCATGAAAATAAAATTATTTCTGAAGAGCATCAAATGAGAAAACCAATTAAAACCAGAAATTCAAAGACAAAAGTGACTTAAAGAAAAACACATGTTTTTTGTCTTATGGTTTTTTTAAGATGACTAGAGAAAAAAACAGCTGTTAAGAAACACAGAATGCTAATTATAATGTTTAGTTAAGGAAAATGATTATCAGCAAAAGTAAAAAAAAAAAGGGAGTGGAGAGGAATTACAACAATGTAAATTGAATCACACAATGTTGGCATTCAACTGAATCCATTTTATCTTGTTTAGAGCAAGCGAAGAGGTAAACAGGAAAATAAAAATGAAGAGCTTGCAAACATACAGAATTAGAAAACAAAACAGTGGGAGCTCAAGCTACTGGCTTGAACAAAGGTAGAATGCAGACAGTAGGAGGAAATCAGTACTGCAAATAAAACCCTCTGCTCTACTCTCTGTTTTGTGGATGCTCTTTTAGGTTTGGGGAGGAGTAAGACAACTTCGGAAAATCCATTAAAAAGACATGAGAATAAGCCATTAAACATTTTTTCATTGGGTCTATTTTTATCTATATGGGTGTAGAGTTAATAATCAGGGACATCATTTTACTCTGGATTTTAGATCTAACTAGGAATCTCTTTAAAATTTTAAATAATAGCTGCAGCCTGGCAAATGTCAAGGAGGTCAACTAGATTCTCTTTATTTATAGGAAGAAGAAATCCATATTCAAAATGCGCCTACCCTCAGAGTACATTGATTCATGTTTGGACCTGAATTCTCTGGAATAGGAAAACTAGTCTCTATCATAATCCACCTTCCCATAGTTTTAAAGACTTGAGGGTTTTTGATCCAAAATGCACTAATATAAAGTAGTTAAGTATATTAAATATCTCTATGTCTACACCCAAGCATCCAAACACATCAGTACCTCCTATTTCTAACAACTTAAAAATAAGATTCTGGCCGGGCGCTGTGGCTCACGCCTGTAATCCTAGCTCTTGGGAGGCCGAGGCAGGCGGATTGCTCGAGGTCAGGAGTTCAAAACCAGCCTGAGCAAGAGCGAGACCCCGTCTCTACTATAAATAGAAAGAAATTAATTGGCCAACTGATATATATATAAAAAAAATTAGCCGGGCATGGTGGCGCATGCCTGTAGTCCCAGCTACTCGGGAGGCTGAGGCAGAAGGATCACTCAAGCCCAGGAGATTGAGGTTGCTGTGAGCTAGGCTGACGCCACGGCACTCACTCTAGCCTGGACAACAAAGTGAGACTCTGTCTCAAAAAAAAAAAAAAAAAAAAAAAATAAGATTCTACCCTCCTTAATGATAAGCTGGTCCAAGAATGTGCAGACTTATTAAACAAGAAAAAAATGTCTATTATGTCGAAACTAAATCATATGTCCTGCATTTGAACTCAACAAATATATCCCATTCCTATTGTGTATAGACCATTGAACTAGTTGCTCTATAGAATACAAACATTAGCAATGCATGACGCTTGACCTCAAGGGTTTCATCATAAGTAGAAAGTGTGGAAGCTGCCATTGATCCAACAACTATATAAGCTAGGCTCCAAATTATCAGTATAGTTATCCCTAAATTAAAGGTGAGGCGACTGAGGAACGTAAAGTTTAAGTAACTTTTCCGAGGTTATGCAGTTCGGTGAAAAGTATTTCAACCCTAAATCTTTCTACTATGTCACACTTTGCACAATGGCCTCCACCATTTGAATTTGTACTGAGTTACTTCGAGGTCTTCTTCCTTGAAAATGAAAAGTCCTAGGCTCTTCACCATGTATCCCTAATTGTTATGTCTACAGCTTCTTTTCATTCATTCAACCATGACTGAGAGCCCGTGTGATTGAGTTGTAATGGGGAATAGTACTGAACGCCTGAGAGCTCTCAGTCATTCCTTCTCGTATCCCACCCTTTACAGCAAGACAGAGAAAAGCTCCCTGAGTCCCAGTAAAATGTAATCCCTCCTCTAAACCTTGGTGCATTCTACACATGCTCTCTGCAGCTAAAGTGTTCTGAAAAGTATTCAGAGAGAAAGGGCTGAGGGATAAGGAACTGAAAATGTAAAGAAAGGCACAGGATTCGTTACTGGAAAACACAGCATTTTATTCAGAAAATGGTTACAGCCGCTATTGACATTTTCGGACGCAGCCTTAGGCGTTGACAATGACAAATGGTCTATATTGTTAGTTCAGGCTATAAAGTCAACAGGAAAGCTCTGCACATCAGTTAAAACTTTGACTTAAGGGAAGCACTTTAATACTCTCCCCAGGCGTTGCCTGACAGGTACCAGAGCGTGAATTACCCTCTGGCTTTGCCTGAAATTTTATTTTCTTCTCCACTCTTAAGATTCCTTTGACATGTGGGTCACAACATTCGGATAAAATTAGTCTTAACATTCTTGAGGAAGTACCTTTGTGAGAGTCCCACCTCACCCTTTAATTACCCATGGAGAATAGGGAAAAGAGGAGTGGTGAGGCAGTGTATTATAAACTCTACAAGCACAATAGGTTCCTTTCACTGATCCAAACAACCAAAATTATGTTTAGAAGAATTTTCAAAGTATATCAAACATTATCAGCAAAGATTGAACTCAAAAAAGTTTATTTAACTGTTTACCTTAGCACTTGGCACTGTGCCTGGCACTCAATAAGTTTTTATTGAACAGATGAACTTCCCAGACTACTAATCTTTATTTTCTAGAGAAGGACATTTTTATTTCATTTTGCCTTTTCAGCTGATTTGCAGTGAAGACCACATAAATTCAGAAAATTTCTAAAATTGTATATTCTTCATGATAATCCTAAAATACTATAAATCCGGTGACCTGTTCTGTACTGATTTTACCAAGAGATGTTATATTTTACTCAAAATAATTTTAGTTTTGAGTACATTTCATCATATTCTAGTCCTCTGAAAAACTCAACCAAGTACAGTCATCTGTACTTGAAATGGGAAAATGACTTCACATCTTGATGGAGGGAACTGCAAAATTCCATTGCCAAGGTCTTGATGCAGGGATATGCAGAGGCTTGGGTCAATTTTTCCGTGAATCCACCACAGGTCTGACTGTACCCTCTTTATAGGCAGGAAGTCCCAAAGAGAGACTGAGCAAAGCACAGAGTGGATCCTGCTGATTCTTTCCCCAAATGAGGAGTGAAAAACAGAAAGAGTGGAAAGGGGAAGCCATGCCACACGATGCCTGATGCCAGGAGAAAGGACGACCTCTTTAGCATGTGTCTGCACACCCGTCACTGATCCAGCCCTTTCAATCCAAAATAAAATGAAATGAAAGAGTATGAGTAAAATCAGTATTTGATCAGTAAGAAACAACACTGCTGACTACTACATCTTTCACATGTTTCACGAATTGCTTCTGCTGACTTTTTGTTAGGTAAACACAGTCTTGTTTTTCTCTTTCTTTGTTTTTTTCTTTAGAAAGGCACTATGCATTTGGCTTCACTTGAAACAACTTCTCTTGAAAGATTTCAGTTTGTATTTTAATTACTTCAAATCACAAAATAGAATATTAGACATCTACAAAGGGCATGGCTGCTTTTAAATTCTTCAAGGCTGTGGTTATTAAATAGGAACTTCAAGTTAAGGATATCTGCCAAACAAACAAGTCACTTCTCTTAATATAACACTTTTAACTTGATGGAATCATTTTGAAGAAACAATTTTTGATGGATTGCATGAAGAAAGTTACTCTGTAGTTAGGTGTTGTAATAACTATCACCAATCACAAAATAATATTTGAGGATATTTTAACAAACTACTATCACAGTGACCTGGTCAAGTCCTTTAAATAAAACTAGCATTTTTTTAGTATGTAATATATTTTATTTTATTTTATATTGCTTTACAATATAATTACTAGCTTGTCACATTACAAATTTTATTACTGTTATTAATATCTATTTTATAGTTTTTAATAGCTCTACAATGTAATAGAATTAAATCCTTTAGAACTGTGGTCTCCAATATTTTTGATCACATAGCTTTAATGGAAAAAAAGTAATGAAATGCCTCCTTATATGTATTTGTATTCTCCATAAATATATACTATACTACATATCTAATAAATTATGCACAAAATGGAAATTAAGAAGTATAAGCTAAAATAAACCTGAGAAGAACTCTCAACACTTTTATTCCACAGCCCAGTGATAATTTTTTTCATGCCAAATGAACAAAGCATTGTAGGGAAGCAGAAAGAAGACTGGAGGAAGCAGTTGTTCAAAAAGTCATTCAAGTATCTAAACTTCAGAAGTCTATCTGTTATACACACTTTTCAAAAATGCACAGCTATCCAAATGGACAAATGGAAAAACTGTCCATATCAAATGTCCATATCAAAAAACCTTCATCCCTTCTATATGGTAGGCTTTGAGGAAGAGGTCTTCAGGCAGCTATTGCTATTACCTGCTCAGACACGTCCCAGGTCCTAGCACTCTGATCATAGTGGTGAGTACCGGAGATTCTCTGAGCTTATTGGCTTCTCTCTCCTGGAATTGGACATGAGTGACAGCACACAAGGATAGGAGGTAGTCGGAACTTTCCACCTGATGGAAGCACCTTAGAAGTTCTATGAACTTCCCCTACTTGGATATTCGGAACTGTGCTGGGTACTGTCTTCACAAAGTTGTTCACCCCTTTTATCTATTCCTGAGCTATCTCGGCAGCTTTCCAATAAGCCTCTCTTCTTTGTCAGGTAGTCAGAGGTGGTTTCTTATTGTTTCAACCAAAGAAATGTAACTGTTTGATTCCTATGACTGAATTTTGAGGAGCTCAAAGTCTTATCCATTCATTCAGTCAATCTTTCTTTTAACAAGTACTTATTGAATACCTATTATGTGTTAAGTGCTAGGCCATAGGACAAAAAGATGAGTAAGGCATGGTTACTATGTTTCAAAAGAACAACTTTATAGTTGAGGAAACAGAGTCAAACAGACAGACAACTGCATTGGAGTTCTCCCATTATGATAAGTGCAAAATGCTAAAAGATGAGAAGAGACACAGAGCACAGCTATGAAAACACAAGGGCTGATTTGTGAAGAGTTGAGACAAATGCTAAACCATGAACTGTACACCTTTGAGAATGTGGATACTGCTTGTAGCATTCTGAGCAGAAAGGAAACACAAGAGCAAATGCCAAGAAAGGAAAAAGCAACATGGTGTATAAGAAACTACCATAATTTGGTATTGAGTATGGATTGTGGCACTGGGGATGGGATGAAGCTAAATACTAAGAGTTTGGACATTGACTCAAATACAATTTTTTTTAAAGTGCAAGTTATCAAATTAAAATACTCAGCTCATCTGCAATAAACTTGTTAAATGTTCTGCAAATCCTTGCACTATTTCTGCAACTCAATCATAATTGAATGACTTACTTACATTAACTAACAATCTACAAAGACGGAGACCAATATCATTTTCAGTTGCTAATTTTCTTGAAACAAAGTCAGAAATGAACATTGGTTCCATGATCAAGGATTGTTTGACCTATACTCAATGTCTTAGTCCATTTGTGCTGCTATAACAAAGCACATTAGACTGGGTCATTGATAAACAACAGAAATTTAATTTTCATAGTTCTGGAAGCTGAAAGTCCAAGATCAAGGTGCCAGTGGGTCAGGTGTCTGGTGAGGGCCTAGTCTCTGTTTCTAAGATGTCACCTTGTTGTTGGATCCTGCAGAGGGAACAAACACTATGTCCTCACATAATAGAAGGGATAGAAAGGGATGAACTTACTCCCTCAGAGCCTTTCATAAGGACCCTAATCCCATCAATCCTGACTTAATCACCTCCCAAAGGTCCTACCTCTTAACACTATCACATTGTCAATTTAGTTCCAACATATAAATTTGGGGGGATACTTTCAGACCATAGCACTCAGTCAACACAAGGATATATTAAACCACTGAAAAACAGTAGTAAACATGTTGATAGAAATGTGTCTGGTAAGATTATGTACAGTCATATAAAATTAAGCTCCATAGTAGTAATATTCTGCTAACCACATAACTTTTTCTTAAAATTACTGTTATCCAGGTTGTCTACTTCTGTTTTCAGTTTATCATGTATGAATGTGTCTCAAATATGATTTGAGGGTGTTTTTCCTTTCCTTGTTGAACAATACAGACTTCATTATATGTCTTAAATTGATGATCTCAAATGCCACCCAGCTCAGGTGTTATCCTGGCCAGCATACCAACAAGTGAGCATTCTGAAGGAAGCAATTACAATATTTATTCCCTCTGGCAGTGGCAGCTGATGCTTAGCATTTTAATGCTCATTTGCAACAGCCAATGTTTTGCTTTTACAAAGCAGTTGTCTCTTCAAAACGGAAAGCCCTTTGATAACCAAGTTCTTTTGTTGCACCAAACAAAAGAGAGGGAGATAAGACCACAAAAAAATCAAGTCAAGAATTTTCACCTCTCATTTTCACCTTTTCATCTTGGGTCTGAGAGAGAAACAGCTTCATCCAATGGCTTCTGCAGATATCCTCTGAGATGAGATTAAGTGTGTATAGCCTTTAGATAATTATTTTTTCCACACACCTGCTTTCTCTCAGTCTGATGCAGACATCTGCACATGTTTTTGGAAAATGAAATTAAATCAGAGAATTTTGGCACATTTAAAGGTACTGTTTCCTAATGAAGGTATTTCAATTTAGAGATGAAAAGCCATTTGATTTGCCTTTTGAGATGGCTGATTCCTGACCCCCTCAAAGGTGTATAAATCCTTGACCTGAGAACCCTAATCTCTAAAGAGGACACTGTCCACAAGAAATTATGCCTGAAACAGTTTCTCTTCATTTATTGCTGCTATTTTCTTTCTATAATCACTTGGCCCTTCTGAGTGTTTCTTCCCCTTTAGGGGGTATACCAAAAAGAACTTGGCTCCATGCTATTTCATAGCTTTACATGAGCAATAATCGACTCTATTCTCCCTTTGTAGTTCAGGAAAACAAATGTTAGAGGGAACAGTGTCAGAATGACATCTCCCCATTCCCCCTCTGCACACAGACTGTCTGAGCTCGAGAATGTCCCCACCAGGCTGTGACTGGCTCTTACTGAACAGCTACCAGCAAAGAGCTGAGAGTACATTTCATAGCGCAGGGATGAATGTCTACAGAACTGATGGAGAAATAATAATACTTCAGCTCCTCCAAAAAGATCTTAACTTTGGCCATTAGACATCTGCAGACCAAAAGACCCAAAAATGAGATGGGACTGGACATCTGACACGCCGGATAGCTTCTAATGAAAAAAGTGTTCCTGTTCCTGAGCACAAGGGAAGACCCAAAAGAACCACAAGCACTAGTGGAGGTATCATTTATTTGAGTTCCATTTTGAATTATCAGTAACATGCATTCTATACACAATTTTTATGAATGTAAATTGTCAGTGATATCCCTGCTGAAAAGAAGGCAATATGGCAACGTCCACCCATGGTGATATGGAGTTATTCATCATTTGTCGAAGAGAGAAAGGTCACATTGCCTCCTCTTCATAACCTGGGTCTGTAGTTTCCCTTTTCTCTGCCAGTATTCTCAATCTAGTAGTTACACAAAAATGTTTTTCTATCTTCTAAATGAAATATACTGTATTCAACTCTAAGGAAAAAGAGGGAATTGGTCCAGTCTATGTCGTCAAAGAGTTTAGAGTGTAATAGGAGACAGGTTGGCACAGTGAGTTTGGAGGACTAAGGGGGCCAAGCTTACCTGTGAAGTGAACTTTCTGAACTTGGTGCTCTTTATGAGTGTATTTTTTCACCTTACAACAAACTGTGTCCTTCTTAGGAACAGGACTATAGCTGTCTCTTTATGGTCTCAGATTGCCCATCTCAGTTGGCACAGCTATTTGTATTAATGAGTAATCAACGTGTGATTGTGAAAAAAAAATCGTGTTGAATGTTGTCTTTAGTGATTATTTTCATATTTAGGAAAATACCTGTTTGCTCTGCCAAAGCAAAGATTAAATAGATTGAAGCAAATGCATTTTTACTGTAAACAAATTATTGAATATTAATGTATATGTTAGAGCCACAGAAATGATCTAATGATTAATGCTATACCTCTGTCAGGTGCACAGAGAAAAAATATTAATTTCTTCAATGTTTTAAAAGTATTTAGAGTCTTGAAACATGCCTAATATAATGAGCCTGCCTTGTAAAGATGCTGGGGATGGGAGTAGTGAGGACTTATGGACAGGAAGCTCTTGACAAAATTATCTGAAGAGCCCAGAACAGGGATTAGGGATTATTGTAAGAGCTGGAGCCATGAGAGCCTGTTGTCAAACAGAGCACCTATGGGCACCACCAAAGTTGAGTGATGTGGATGACACCCATCTACTCTGAAACAAGAGAGATGCCCAAAGAGGAGATTCAAGATTTATGGTTAGCATGGTCAAGCTCTCCAAACAGCATGTGCAGGAATTCAGACTAGAATTACTAATTTGCACATGGAAAAAAAGCTGCACTCCCTTTCTCAGGTATTAGTCTGGGAAAGTGAGAAAAGAGAGGCTGAGGCTGAACTTTCTGCCCCTATCTAAGGAGGGAGAGGCCTGTGGTCAGCACAGACACACGCAACCTCGTCACTCCACCTGTGAGCACAAAACTTGAAGCTGATTTTTCCCTCTGTGCAAGACAGAAAACTCATTAAAAATTTTAACAGGGATTTGGTTTGAATCCCTGGGAATTAGCTAATGACAGAAAAATAAGGGGAGCAGCAGAGCAAGACAAGGTCAAGAGGGCAAGAACATAAGACTTTGCAGCCCATGGAAGAGGTGACAATCTGGCAGGACATCCAAAGAGCACCTTCGACAAGTTATAGAGGCACAAAGTGGAAGTCCAGCTCATGATCATCTTTTGTCCTTCCTGCCCCTCTGTAGGGCCAGACTCTGAGATGTCCCCTGGTGGCCTCACCTCTTTGTATCCATGCCCTTGTGTTATCCCCTGTCCTTGAACGTGAGCAGGCCCTGTGACTTGCTTATAACCAATAGAATATTGCAGAATCGATAGACATCACTTCCATGATTAGGTCACATGAGATTGTGATTTCTCCCTCACAAGCAGACATGCTCTATTGCCTTCTTCATGTGCAGATTTTAATGAAGCAAGTGGCCATGTTGGAAAGACGACACTCAGGAAATGGTTGGTGACAACAAACTGCAAAGAACCGAGGGCCTCAAGGAAAACAGCTTGAAAACAACTGAATCTTACCAATAACCAGGGGAGCTTGGAAGCAGGTCTTTCCACAATCTTCAGTTGAGACGCAAGGTATACCTGATATCTTGATTGTAGCCTTTGGGAGATACTGAGAAACCGAGGATGCAGCTAAGTCATGCCTAGACTCCTGAACCACAGAAATTGTGAGATAATAAATGTGTATCGTTTTAAGCCTCTAGTTTTAGACAATTCATTATGTAGCAATAGATAATGAGTGGACTGTGTGGTTTGGTGGGTTTCCACAGCCTGGAATCTATGAGAGGTACCCATATTGGAAATGGTCAGACAATTATCTGGCCATGACCGTCTCTGAGGGGGACCCTTGAAACTTAGGAAATACTGTGATGTTTAATTTTATGTGTCAACTTGACTGAGCCACACAGTGTCCAGATATTTGGTTAACATTGTTTCTTTGTGTGTCTGCGAGGGTGCTTCTGAATGAGATTAGCATTTGAATTGGTAGACAGAGTAGAGTAAATTGCCCTTCCCAATGTGGTGGGCCTCATTCAAGCAGTGGAAGCTCTGAATAGAAAACATATGAGTAACAAAGAATACTTTCTCTCTGCCTTACTGGTCTCCAGCTTACTGGCTGCAGATCTTATAATTTCAGCCTCCAAAAATCACACAAGTCAATTCCTTGTAGTAAAATAATCTCTCTTTCTCTCTCTGTTAGGTGTGTGTGTGTGTGTGTGTGTGTGTGTGTGTGTGTGTGTGTGTGTGTATGTATATATATAATACATATATGTGTGTGTATATATATATTTCAAATGCACAGATAACAAATATTAATTTCTTAAACACTAAGGATTGGAGATATTTGCTTCAGATATTGGAGGAAACCCACATTATTGGAAGCTGAGAAGTAATAAAAATTCTGGTTTAAATAACACATCCTCTGAAATACGCACTCCATCATTAATTTTACTCAGCCTTACATCATCTCTGTTAATATTATCATATCCCCATTCGAAAGGTGTAGAAAGAGTCAGACTCCAAAGTGCAAATAAGGAGTCCAAGGTCACAAGATTGTGTGCCTGGAATAGAAAACCTTTAAGAGTTGGGCATTTGGGATGTTTTCTTTTTCCCTACTGACAAGAACTAGTCATGCAAGTGACAGTTTAGGAACACTATTATTTGTAAGTATCCCCTCCCTTTCTTTACCAAGTATTTTGCATAACCATTTACATAGAGGTCCATGAATTATACATCCGCAGAATTTCTTTGTATTCTGCATGTACTTACATTGAAAGAGTTGTGCAATCTTGAATTCATCATTTTGATTATTTTTCTTTATTACTCCTCTTTATTTCTGCTAAACATTGTTCCTGCTATAGGCATACTGTCCCTTGTCATAGCCCTAACCTAAGATGTTAGGGGAGGAGAAAATTCTTCCCTCTTCTTAGTCATGTTTTATCTTCCAAATTTAAGGTTGCTATTCTGACTTCTGGCTATGGATGAGTAAACAGGTCACACATCTTCCCCCCATTCCCCCACAATAAAAACCTACAATGCTGAGAAAGCCATCAGGTCCTCAGCTTTCTTTGATGGGAGACTTTTTATTATAGTTTCAATCTCATTAGTTATTATTGTTTTGTTCAGGTTTTCTATTTTTACATGGCTAAATCTCGATAGGTGATATGTGTCCTGGAATTTATTCATTTCCTCTAGGAAATTTACAAAAAACATCATTTCAATGCTATGGAAATTGACCAGAGACATATAGAATCTGAAAAGAAGTTGTGCTTGATGAATTGCTCAACTTCAGGTGAGAACAGTGGGAGTCTGTGTCATTCTTGCTTGGAGCTCCTCCTGTTCACCCCCCCAGCTCAGTCAGCATGAATGTTCTGCCAGATCAGGGCATGTCATGAGGACCAGCAGCTTTGGTGACAGTGGTCAGAAAGGACCTACTCGATTTAGAGTAGCAGAAAGTACCCATGCATAGTATTCATGTAAGTGATTTTGACAGTACATAAGCATAAAAGACCATTGGATAAGCATAAAGAACGATTGACTCTACTGTCCTAAGGTTTTGGTCATGGTTGGGGCTAAACTATTCCTGGATGAAGCTGCCATATAAGATAATAGATTTGTTCATTAGCTTGACTTAACCATTCCACAATGTAAACATATATCAAAACATCATGTTATACATTATAAATATATACAATTTTTATTTGCCTGCCTGAAAGTTAATAAATAATATTTTTTTAAAATTAACTTAAAATGGATCATAGGCCCATATGTAAGAATGAAACTGCAAAAATGAAACTACAAAAATTCTGGAAGAAAATATAAAGAGAACCTTCATGATCTTAGGTTAAGTACAGATATAGCAATAAAAGTATTGTTAGTTAAATTCCAAAACAACCATTTGTTTTGAAATAATCTTTGGCAGGCTTGATTGCACCCTCAGAAATACCTCTGTGAATTGATATAAAAATAGACGTTGCCTTCTTTTCACTTGAGTGGAAGGATCAAGGCAGTTTAAACTGTGCCAAATGTAACAGGGAGATTGGGTCAAAGATGGCTGACTAGCGACAGCAGCGGCCAGATTGTCCTGGAGGGAAAGAAGGGTTTTCGATAAGGGAGAGGGGCTGAAGGCACAGCTCAGGTGTAGTTTCAGGGGAAAGGTACCAGAACCTTCTGGAGATCTCAGGGGAAGAAGTTGCAAAGAAGAACAGGAAGAAAAGGATATTGGCAGAGATCAACCCTGGAGAAGTTTGGAGCCTGGTGAAGAGGGTAGGCAGAGATTTCATTTCTCTTTCTCTGGCACCTCCAGTAGTCAGCGGGCCTCTGAGCAGCTTGGGAGCTTTCCCACCCTCATGAGCCCAAGGACTGCTGCAACCACTGCAGTGGGAACTTCTTGAAAATAAAGCATCAGGCTTCCAGCCCCTTGTGTGTCACTCCCCATCACCATGGTCTGGAGCTGGGAGGGCAGATGCCATACTGCTTCTCCACTCATAGCAGCCCTTTGTCCACCCCAGGGAGCTCTGGCCCTTCAGTTTTCACATCACACATCACCTGTCTGTTCCCATACAGACAGACCCCAACTCCTAACAGACTGCAGTGTGTCCTGGGGAATTTGTGTGATCCCAGAGCTTGGACACTTCATGTGGGCTTCTGGCCAGGGAAATGGGCCAGAAGAGCTGGAGTGCTGGCTCTCTTATGTTCAGACTCTTTTTCTCCCCCCTCCCTCCCCCACCCACTGCAGCTGAGAGGGACCATTGAGCCAAGACTCTCAAAAGTAGTTGTCTCCCTTATGTTGGGGCTCCCACTAGTTTGAGGTTTCTACAGAGAGTGAGGCCCATAGCTTTTCCCCTAAGGACCTGCAGTGGACCTAGGAGTGCTCAGTCCAGGAGTTCCCTGCCCACCAGCACTCCCCAAAGTTGCCCACCAGTGCCAGCAGGACAGGCGTGCAGGCTGGATCCTGTACCCCCCCCCAGGACTCAATCAGGTTGCTTGGGGGCACAGAGGGAAGATTTGAGGCTAAACTCAAAAAGCAAGAGGGCCCACATGGGCAGAACTGACAGGAGAATCCAGCATGTGTCCAGACTGCAGTGAATGGGTGGAGCACCCTTCCCCCACAGGAAAGCCACACGTATGGACTGGGGCAGAAGCCGGGGCAGGGAAGTTCTCAACCTGTGGTGGGCTCAGCATGTTCAGGTACTCCTTTGCAACCAAACACTGAAAGGAGATTCACAGAGCAGGGAAGGAAAAAGAAGAGTGAAACTCACTCCCAACAGCCAGTCTGTGAATCCCAGATGGCCTTTTCCCCAAGAGCAGTTTTTCCAATTTGGTGAAGCCATTGCAAACCCTTTGCAGAGGCTTTCCCCAGAGGCCTGGGAGCCAACATTTGATCCCTGCTAAGGAGGACAGGTCTTTACACAGGGAATTTCCCAACCAGCAGTGCCATTGCTGGTGAGAGTGCGTTTGGGCACCATATGCAACCAGACACTGGAAGGAGACTCACAGGACAGGAGGGAAGGAGGAGGGAGAAAAGTCAAACTCACTCCCGATAGCCAGTCTGTGAATCCCAGATGGCTCCTTCCCCATGAACAGACTTTCTGGTTTGGTGAGGCCATTTCAGCCCCTTCCCAGTGGCTTTCCCAGAGGCCTGGCAGCCAACCTTTGATACCTGCTGAATCAGTTCTAGGGCCTACCTCTGCAGAACCTGAGGGCAGACCCACCTGATCTAGCCCCATTCAGCCTTGCTCCTCCACCCACCTCTACTGTGGTTGAGAACTAGGAATCCCCTGGGAGATACAGGGCCCCTTTCATTGTCTGGGGCATCTGAGTGCTTCTCCTAAGGGGAAGAGCCAGTCACAAGTCCCAAACAACAAGCCTGCAGCTGGCTTTTCCCTGCAAGCACCAACTACTGACAGGGAGAACAACTTACACAGCCCATTACAGCATCTTCTGACTCAGTCAAACAGGGCGTGGCTGATTCATACTCACAAGCACCATCTACTGTCTTGGAGATTATGCTGGGTATCTGATATAATTCACACTGCTGGAGACAGGGGAAGACAGCAGAATAGAAGCAGCCTGTGGGGGTGCTGCTTTTAAGGAGATGAGTAAAAGTTGCAGGTGGCTCGAGCTGTGAGGGGACTCCCTTGAACACTGCAGACCTCTGGGCTGACTGGGGAGCTGCTCAGAGTCTGTGCAGAGACATTGCACTGGAGAAGAGGGGCAGCAGAGATCTGGTGGCTGCCAATCCCGGGTTTCTGCAGCAGGCGCCATCCTGAATGCTTAGGTGCATAGCACCAGGTCTGATCAGGAGTCAGCTTTCCAGCGGTAGCCTTCACATCACTCCTGCTGGGTTAGAGAGGGAAAAGACAGAACAGATACTCCTTGTGCCACACTCTGTGACTGGGAACCAACCACCTCTCCCCCTGGAAGAGATCTGAGCAGAGAGGAACCTCAGATGCCACAGGCACCACCTGGAAAGCCTTTGGTGACTACTTCAGTGGAACCTAGGTTGGCAGAGGGGTAGAACCTCAGCCTACCAATAGCCCCGATCCACCTGTGCAGTCCCTGGGCATGTCATTTTCAAACACCTCTCCAGAGATGGAGAATTGGCAAACAAAATCAACCATTTTTTGTTTAATTTTTATGTTCAATAACTGAATGATGACAAAATAAAATCATCCAATCTAGAGCTAAAATGTTTGCACTATCTTTAAGCAATGTGTTCACTTGCTCTTGATCTCATGCATAGGCATTAGATATATTCAATAAGAGTACCTTCAAAAGAGACAAAGGTCATTACACAATATAAAGGGATAATTTCAGCAAGAGGATATAATAATTGTAAATATATATGCACCAAACACTGGAGTACCCAAATATATAAAGCAAAAATTATATCTAAAGGAACAGATAGACTCTAGTACAGTAGTAGTTGGGGACTTCAACATCAAACTGTCAGCATTGGATAAATCATCTAGACAGAAAATCAACAAACACACACTGAATTTAAACTTCACTTTAGCATAAATGGACCTAACAGATATTTATAGAACATTTCATACAGCAACTATGGAAAACACATTCTTTTCATCAGCATATGGAACATTCTCCAGGTTAGACCACATTTAATGCTACAAAACAAGTCTCAGTAAATTTTAAAGAATTGAAATCATTTTTCTGGCCGTAATGTAATAAAATTAGAAATCAATAACTAGAGGAATTTTCAAAACTGTGAAAATACATGAAACATAAACAACATGCTCCCAACTGACCAATGGGTCAATAAAGAAATTAAGAAAAGAATATTTAAATTCTTGAAACAAATGAAAATGGAAACACAGCATACTAAAACTTATGGGGTCCAGTAAAAGCAGTAGTACAAGGGAAGGTTATAGCAATAAATGCCTACATCAAAAAGTACAAAGATTTTAAATAAACAACCCAACTATGAATCTCAAGGAACTAGAAAAGCAAGAACAAATCAAACCTTCAATTAGTAGAAGGAAAGAAATAATAAATATCATAGAAATAAATTAAATTGACTTAAAAAATACAAAAGGTCAATTAAATGAAAACTTGTTTTTTAAAAAGATAAACCAGTTGGCAAAACTTTGGCTGGAATAACCAAGAAAAAACAGAAAAGACTCAAATGAATAAAATTAGAAATGAAAAATAAACAGTACAGCTTATACCACAGTAACACAAAGGATCGTTAGAGAACATGCTGAGCAACTATATGCTAACACACTTGAAAACCTAGAGGAAATGAATAAATTCCAGGATACATATCACCTATCAAGATTTAGCCATGTAAAAATAGAAAACCTAAACAAAACAATAATAACTGATGAGATTGAAACCATAATAAAAAGTCTCCCATCAAAGAAAGCCAAGGACCTGATGGCTTCACTGCTGAATTCCACCAGTCACTGAAAGAATTAATACAAATTCTTCTCAAATTCTTCAAAAGAATTGAAGAGGAGAGAATACTAACAAAATAATTCTATGAGGCCAGTATTATTCTAATACCAAAGCCAGACAAGGACACAAGAAAAAAAGAAAACTACAGGCCAATATTCATAATGAACATAAATGCAAAAATCTTCAACAAAATTGAATTTAACAACACCTTTAAAAGATCATTGACCTCTATCAGGGAGATGTATCCCAAGGATCCCAAGATGGTTCAACATACACAAATCAATAAATGTGATACATCACAGAATGAAAGACAAAAAGCATATTATCATCTTGATAAACATAGGAGAAGCATTTGATAAAATTCAACATCCTTTCATGATAAAACCCTCAAAAAACTAGGTATAAAAGAAACGTAACTCAACACAATAAAGGCCAAATATGACAAACCCACAGCTAACATATACTAAACAGGAAATGGCTGAAAGCATTTCCTCTGAGAATTGGAAAAAGAGAAAATGCCCACTCTTACCACCCCTATTCAACATAGTACTGGAAGTCCTAACAAGAGCAATTGGGCAAGAGAAAGAAATAAAGGGCACCCAGATTGAAAAGTAGAAAGTCAAATTGTTCTTGTTTGTAGATGACTATATATATATATATCTATATCTATATATATATATATCTATATATATATCTCCCAAAAAACTCTGCCAAAAAATTTTAGAACTAATAAAAGAATTCAGTAAAGTTTCAGGATATGAAATTAACATATAAAAATCAGCAGTATTTCTATTCATCACTAATCAATTATTGGAAAAAGAAATCAAGAAGCAAATCCCATTAACAATAGCTAAAAATAAATGCCTAAGAATAAATTTAACCAAGGAGATGAAAGATGAATAAAGATGGTCATTATATAATGATAATTATATAATGGAGCAATTCATCAAGACATAACAATCCTAATTATTCATGCACCTAACACAGGTGTACCTAGATTCATAAAGCAAACTCTATGATGTTTAAACAAAGTGATAAACAGTAACATCATAATTGCTGGGGAATTCAATATCCTACTAACAGGACTGTGCAGATCCTCCAAATAGAAAATAAATAAATGCTGGATTTAAATGGAACTTTAGAGGAACTAAGCCCAACAGACATTTACAGAATATTTTACCCCAAAACTACCAAATATACATTCTTCTTATCAACACATGGAACATTTTCTAAGATTGATCACATCGCAGGCCACAAAACATGTCTCAATAATTCAAAAAAATAGAAATTATACCATGTTTCTTCTCAGACCATAGTGAAATAAACTTAGAAATCAACTCCAACAGAAACACTCAATTCTAAACAAAGTCATGGAAATTAAACAGCCTACTACTGAACAATTAATTATTGGACAAAGGAGGAAATTAAGGTGTAAACCAAAAGATCCCTCAAAGTAAATGACAAAAGGGAAACAAGTTATCAAAATCTGTGGAATTTAGCAAAGGCAATCTCATGGGGAAAATTCATGACCTTAAAGGCCAACATCAAAAAGACAGAAAGATCACAAATCAACAATCTCTTAACACATCTAAAGAAACTAGAAAAGGAAGAGCAAACCAAGCCCAAACTCAGCAGAGGAACAGAAATAAATAGGGTCAGAGTATATATAACTAAATGAAATCTAAGACAAACAAAAAAAATACAGAAGATTAATGAAACAAAAAGTTGGTTATTTGAAAAGATGAACAAGATTGATAGACCTCGAACAAGATTAACTCCTGAACAGACCAATAGTGAGCAATGAAATTGAAGCAGTAAGAAAAAAAATCTTCTCATAAAAAAAAGTCCCAGACCAGATAGTTTCATAGCCAAATTTTATCAGACCTGCAAAGAAGAATTGGTGCCAATACTGCCAGAATTATTTCATAACATGGAGAAGGAAGGAGTCCTCCCAACTTATTCTACAAAGGCAGTATCACCTTAGTACCAAAGTCAGGAAAGGATACACACACAAAAAGAAAACTATAGACCAATATCCCTTAGTAATATAGATGCAAAAAAATTCAATAAAATTCTAGCAGACCAAATTTGGCAACACATAATCAATAATAATAGTAATAATAATCCACCATGAGCAAGTAAGCTTCATCCCAGGAATGCAAGGATGGTTCAACATATGTAAACCTATAAATGTGATTCATCATATAAGCAGAAGAAAAAATGAAGATCATATGATCATCTCAATAGATGTAGAAAAAGCATTCAACAAAATTCAGTATCTTTTATGAAAAAACTCTTTAAAAATAGGCATGATAAAACATATCTCAAAATTATAAAAGCCATATATGAAAAACTCACAGCCCACATCATACTGAATGGGGAAGAGTTGAAAGTATTCCCCCTCAGAAAGGAACAAGACAAGGATGCCCACTGTCATCACCTCTATTCAACACTGTGCTGGAAGTCCTAGCCAGAACAATCAAGCAAGATAATAAAATTAAGGGTATTCAAATGGGGAAAGAGAAGGTCAAACTATCACTCTTTGCTGACGTTATGCTCTTATATCCAGGAAACCCCAAATATTATGCCAAGAGACTCCTGGAATTGATAAATAAATTCAGCAAAGTCTCAGGTTACAAAATCAATGTACACAAATCAGTAGCATGCCTATATAGCAACAACAATCAAGCTGAGAATCTCTATACCATTCACAATAGCTACAAAGAAAATAAAATACCTAGGCATATATTTAACCAAGGAGGTGATAGATCTCTACAAAGAGGACTATGAATCGCTGAGGAAAGGAATTGCAGAGGATGTAAACAAATGGAAAAACATATGCTCATGGACTAGCAGAATCAATGGTATTAAAATGCCCATACAACCCAAAGCGATTTACAGATATAATGCAATCCTCATTAAAATACCAAGGTCATTATTTGAAGATCTGTAAAAAATATTCCTACACTTCATCTGGAACCAGAAAAGAGCCTGAATAGCCAAAACAACCTTAAGCAAAAGGAACAAAATGGGAGGCATCATTTTACCAGACTTCAAGCTATACTATAAGGCTATAGTAACCAAAACAACATAGTACTGGAAAAAAATAGACACATAGACCAATGGGACACAAGAAAGAACCCAGACATTAAATCATCCACATATTTGACATTTGATCTTTTACAGAGTAAACAGCAATATACAATGTGGGGAAATTGCTATTAATAAATGGTGCTGGGAAAATTGGATAGCCACATGTAGAAGATTAAAACAGGATCCATATCTCTCACCACTCACAAAAATTAATTTAAGATGGCTTGTAGACATAAATCTAAGACATGAAACCATAAGAATTCTAGGAGAAAATGTTATAAAAACTCTTCTAGATATCAGCCAAGGCAAAGAATTATGAAGAAGATCCCAAGGGCAATCACAGCAACAACAAAAATAAAGAAGTGAGACTTTATTAAATTAAAAAGCTTCTGCACAGACAAAGAAACAATCAACAGAGCAAATAGATAACCTATATAAAGGGAGAAAATATTCATATGCTATACATCTGATAGAGGGCTAATAACCAGAATCTACAAAGAACTCAAGCAAATCAGCAAGAAAAATAATCAAATAACCCCATTAAAAAGTGGGCAAAAGACATGAACAGAAGCTTTTCAAAAGAAGATAGACTAATGGCAATAAACATATGAAAAAATGCTCAATGTCACTAATCATATAGAAATGCAAATCAAAATCACAATGAGATATTAGCTAACCCCAGTGAGAATGGCTTTTATTAAAAAGTTCAAATATAATAGATGCTAGTGTAGATGCAGAGAGAATGGAGCACTTATACACTTTTGGTAGGACTGCAAAATAGTACCACCTCTAGGGAAAATACTGTGGAGATTCCTCAAAGAACTAAAAGTAGGCTTACTATTTGATCTAGCAATCCCACTAGTGGGTATTTATCTAATAGAAAAAAATGTCATTTTATCAAAAAGACACTTGCACTCTAATGTTTATTGTAGCACAATCCATAATTGCAAAGATGTGAAATCAATCCAAGTGATTTCACATTGATCAACCCATCAATTCATGAGTGTATTAATAAGATGTGGTATATGTATACAATGGAGTATTACTCATACATAAAAAATGAACTAATAACTTTTGCAACAATCTGGATGGAACTGGAGACCATTCTTCTAAGTGAAGTAGCACAAGAATAGAAAAACAAACATCACGTGTACTCACTCTTAAATTGGAACTAACTAATCAGCACTCATGTGAACAGATGGAAGTAAAACTCAATGGAAATCAAGCAGGTGGAATGGGGGAAGAGGGCATGGGTGAAATCATACCTAACGGGTACAATCTACACTATCTGGGTGAGGGCACTCTTTTAACTTTGACACAAGGAGTAGAAAATTAATTCATGTAACCAAAACATTTGTATCTCGGTAATATTCGGAAATAATAATAATAATAAAGAAATGTATAGAAACGTGTGCATTTCTGGAAAGCCCATTTTTGTAGTGGACAAGAAAAGGGTCTGGCCCACAACTGGGCAACTGATTCAAAGAAATAATGCCTTGCAATCCCTTTAAAAACTTCCTCTGGGACAAAAGCAATTAGACATGAAAAGATCCTATGCCCAAATGCCAAACTTCCATTGAAAGACAGTGCTGCCTTAACAACATAAACATGTGGGATTTTCTTAGTGGTCGGGTGGGGAGTAGCAGGTGGTGAGTAGTAAAGAAATCAATACCAGAGTGGAAACAACCATGATCCATGTTGTGCATTGTCAAATACTTAGTAAAAGTTTCATCTGTGGTAACTTGTGGAGGAAGTTCCCATGTTACCTACTCTTAGCTGTATTTGGCTAAGTATTACAAGAAAAGATAAGTTCAGGAAAGATTCAGACAATTTACAAGCAGTAATAAAAGAGAATAAGAGTCCAGAATTTGGATCTCAGAATGGTTGGAAAAGCTAACTGCTTCTGAAATGCAAACAGTAAGAGATGAAATTTTAAAAGACTTTTAGAGGCAAAGGTGACGTAAAATGTCTCAGTTGAATTAAATGACTAAGCAAAGATTAGATTAGGGGCGTGGACCTCTGTTCAGGACTAATGGTCCCAAGGTAGCCACCATTAAGTTTAGAAAAAGAAGTGTGGAGGCAGAAATACCAGACAATGAAGACAGAGAAAGGTAGGATGGAGAAAGGGATAGAGAGAAGAAGAAGAGAAAGAGAGAGGAAGGAAGGAAGGAAGGAAGGAAGGAAGGAAGGAAGGAAGGAAGGAAGGAAGGAAGGAAGGAAGGAAGGAAGGAAGGAAGGAAGGAAAGAAGGAAGGAAGGAAGGAAGGAAGGAAGGAAGGAAGGAAGGAAGGAAGGAAGGAAGGAAGGAAGGGAGGGCAGTGATTAAAGCTGTTTCCAGGAAAGAACATTAGGTGTGGTTAATGATAATGTAACTGACTGGAAACAAATAGATAAGAAATTTTTAGAAAATTATATTTGAAAGGTAACTAGAAAACTGGACAAAAATAATCTTAGACCATTCAAAAATTAAAATAACTCTTGGACTCCGAACTCCTACAAATGGGAAATAAGCTCCAAATCTATACAATCTCTAAGAGGGGGTATTCTCCAATGCTCACTTTGCATGTGGTCAAAGATAATAATAAATGAGAACAAAAACCTTCACACCACCATTCTCAGATGGCAGAGCCAGGAGACACAACAAAACAAAATAAAACAAAAACAAAGTAAAGGAAACAAGGTAGCTCCTCCCAAAGAATTGAGCCAGTGTCCAATTAGAACAACTTTCCCATTTACCAGACCTGCCTCATAGTATCACATGATTCCAGAAAGACTGTGGACCAGTACTACTTCTTTGGGATGAGCATTTTTATTGCAAGTATGCTATACCTGTTCCACACACTGTTGAGGAAAGGGGAGAGGGGCAACTGATATCTTAGTTTCTTTTACACCACACATCCACATCTACATCTGATTGAGAGAGCTCTGTTACACAGACTTTGAGCTAGATGAGATGACTGGGTGACAGTCTGTTTTTTTTTTTTTTTTTTTTTAGACAGAAATCAGAAATGCACTCTGTTGCCTGGGCTAGATAGAGTGCTGTGGTGTCAGCCTAGCTCACAGCAACCTGAAACTCCTGGGCTCAAGCAATCCTCCTGCCTCAGCCTCCTGAGTAGCTGAGAGTATAGGCATGCTCCACCATACCCAGCTAAGTTTTTCTATATATTTTTAGTTGGCCAATTAATTTCTTTCTATTTTTAGTAGAGACTGGGTCTCGCTCTTGCTTAGGCTGGTTTCGAACTCCTGACATTGAGCGATCCTCCCACCTCGGTCTCCCAGAGTGCTAGGATAACAGGCGTGAGCCGACAGTCTGGTCTTGATGTTGGCTGTATACTATGTGTGGGAAGAAGAATGAAAGAGATATTTGATGATTGGAAGAGTAGACTTGGCAAACCTGGTTAAATGTTTGCTAAACATATTTCCCCTTTTCCTTTTTGGTGCATGGTATATAGTTACACTACATCTTCAGCTTTACTTGCAAATAGGATGACCACGTGACTAAATTCTAGCTAGTGGCACTTGAGCAGAAGAGGTGTGTGCCCATCCAGCTCTGCCCCACCAAAGTCCTGTGTTCTCTAACCTCTTCCTCTTCTGCAGCAACTTTGCAGGCTCTATGGTAAAGACAGAGGTATCACAAGATAAAAAGGACCCCTAAATCTGCATAGAGCAGAGCTCCCACATCAGTTTATACTGGAGTAAAATTTTAGAAACAACAAGCATTTGGTTATTTTCCATTGTTAAACCTATGAAATTTTATAGTTGTTTGTTACTGCACTTAACTCACCTGTATTAATTTGGAAATGCATCAGAAATTTCTCAGTGTTCAGCATCCCAAATGACAAGCAGGCATTTTGTATTCCCTTTGTTCTAATAAATGTGCTTATTTTTCTGTAAAAGCTACAAACAGATCTTAGTGTGAATTATTTAAGAACATTAGACATCAGTAACAATTTGCCAATGTCATTTATTTTCCACCAAAAAAAAAAGGGGAAGGAGGATCACTTGAGTGATAAGTATTGGAATCATAAACAGGAATTAGATGAAAGTTCTCCCAGAACACTATGTCTAAATCAATGAATTAGACCATGACTGGTCGATATGTCCTTCTTATTCCCAGATTAAATTATGGAATTGAAATAACAAAGAGCAATTTCAATACCACCCACCCAGAACCCTTGTGCTAATCACAGGCATATAGATTATTTAGTGACTTATTCTTGGCACAATTGGATAAACCTTCTGATTAAATAGAACATTGATTACTCTATAGTAACTTTTCTACTTCACACCTATTGCATGGTTTCCTCATGTGAATTCATATAAATACCTGAGCATTTTTCCCTAATAAAAGATATTGGTGTGTAAAAATAATACTTTCATATTATCTATATTGCTGTCTTTATATTTATTTTTAAATAGTTTTAATAAACAAGTGTATATTTTTCAACATTTAAGAAAAAAATGTTCTTAAAGCTCCATTTCAAGAAATTTTTAGCAAATAAGTGAAAAGAAAAAAAAAACTTCATTCTCATGGGAAATATCTGATTATTCCTACAGAATGAGGAAATTAGAATAAACAAATATTAAAGATCATGTCTGTTGATTAAAATTATATACATATGTAATAATTATTATCAAGATTTAGATAACAAAAGTATGTCTATTTGAAGGTAAATAACACTAAGATAAAAATTTAAGTATTAGTCATTACCTGATGTTTTCTTAATATTTTATTGTTTGCTTTTGCTATGTAGACAAAATAATTGCAAAACTGAGTTTTCGTGCAGATGTTCTAACATAGCATACCACTGGTTAACTGCTATTTTTCAACCCTTCAAATGTAAGCAACATTTTCTTAGAATAAAATCTTTCTTCATTTATAATGAGCAATATTTATAGACATAATAAATTATTAATGTTATCAATAATTTATACTAGAAAACTTAGATTTTCAAAGAATATTTCAAATTCAGGCATATTTGAAAGAGTTAGAATTTTTCAGTATAGAGATCTACGTAAGTTATTTTCTCAAAGACAAATACATTTTCCAGAATGCTTCATATCAACATGAGCAATTGAGATTGATTTCATATTTAAATTTATACATTGCACCTGGCCTCATTCCGTTTCCACTTTATAATCATTACACTATAACAATATATTTTCAAGATTTTGCCTGCTGTGATATTTTTGGAATGGTGCTTTGGAGGTGATTCAGTGAAGATAATTATTGTATCTTCATCAATTTACAGTTTAGCATTTTAAGTTGATATGGTAGCATATAATCTTGTAAATATAATTAATTCAATAGTTCTACAATCAAAATTATGTAAGTCTGAATTGCTTGATTTTTAATATCTTTTTAAATCCTATTTTATTTTGACATATTATACCTTTTTAAATCTATTATATTTAAAAAATTATATTGTTACATATATATTAAGTTTAAATAAAGATTCAAACTGCATCCTTAGATATCCATTCACAACTTGATTTGATTATAAAGGGCAGAGATTGGCACATTACTTCCTGAGGGTATGAAATAGTAAAGCACCATCTAATGACCTTTAGCGTACTGACTAATTAAAGTAATGTGGATGGATTTGTAAGGAAAAATGTCTTTGCCTATATAGGCTAATGCCCTCTTTGGCCACTTTTTGTGAATTCCATGAGCCTTGTCTGAAACAAGCAATATTTGCGGCATCTGAGAAGTGTCACTCATGGAGTCATAACAAAAGGTCACAGCCTGAAGCGGTGACTCATGCCTGTAATACTAGCACTCTGAGAGTGCCAAGGCAGGAGGATCATTTGAGCTCAGGAGTTCAAGATCAGCGTGAGCAAGAAAGAGACTCCGTCTCTACTAAAAAAATAGAAAGACATTAGCTGGACAACTATATATATATATATATATGTATATATATATATATATATATACATATATATATATATATATATATATTAGCCAGGCATGGTGGTGCATGCCTGTAGTCCCAGCTACTTGGGAGGCTACTTGGGAGGACTTGGGAGGAGGATTGCTTGAGCCCAGGAGTTTGAGGTTGCTGTGAGCTAGGCTGATGCCACGACACTCTAACCAAGGCTACAGAGTGAGACTCTGCCTCAAAAACAAAACAAAACAAAACAAAAGGTCAAGGACTCCACTAGGACTGGCTGATAAACTCAGGCAAAGCACTTACCATTTCCCACAAGCAATTTGCTCATATAAGAGTGGGACATATTAATATGTTTCTCAACCTAATGAGTGAGGGTAAAATGAGCTAATAATATGAAAGCCCTTCGAAAAGAATAGAGCACACTCTTCCCACAAAAAAAAAAAAAAAAGGAACTATGTGAAGTGATGGATATATTAATTAGTTTGATTGTGGTAATCATTTCACAATGCATATACATATCAAAACATTA
Source organism: Microcebus murinus (assembly GCF_040939455.1). Taxonomy (NCBI): domain Eukaryota; kingdom Metazoa; phylum Chordata; class Mammalia; order Primates; family Cheirogaleidae; genus Microcebus; species Microcebus murinus. The sequence continues at coordinate 46,001,944 of NC_134122.1, read as the reverse complement.
TGTTGTACACCTTGAATATATACAATTTTTATGTGTCAATTATACCTCAATAAAGCTGGAAAATAGAAAATTTTAAAAAATGAAACTTTCAGTGAAGTTTTTCAGTGCTTTAAGAATGACCCCATTTAGAATGTAAATTATTTTGCCAAAAAGATTGCATAGAAATGTACCTCTTAATCAGGAGATCCTAGATATTTATACTGTACAGAAGAAATTATTTACTGTATACTGTTAAAAATTACAAGATAGATTTATTTATTTACTTTTATTTCAGTATATTATGGGGGTGCAAATGTTTAGGTTACGTGTGTTGTCTTGCCACCCCTCTCCCCTCAAGCGTTTCCATCTCCCAGATGGTGTGCATTGCACTCATTAGGTATGTATACACCCATTCCCTCCTCCCCCCTCCCATCTGCCCAATGCCTGATAAATGTTATTCCTTTAAGTCCACTTAGGTGTCGATCAGTGAAACCAATTTGCTGGTGAGTACATGTGGTGCTTATTTTTCCATTCTTGGGATACTTCACTTAGTAGAATGGGTTCCAGCTCTATCCAGGAACATACAAGAGGTGCTATATCACCATTGTTTCTTATAGCTGAATAGTACTCCATGGTATACATATACCACATTTTATTAATCCATTCATGTATTCATGAACACTTGGGTTGTTTCCACATCTTTGCAATTGTGAATTGTGCTGCTATAAACATTCGAGTGCAGATATCTTTTTTAGAGAGTGTCTTTTGTTCTTTTGGGTAGATGCCCAGAAATGGGATTGCTGGATTAAATGGTACATCTACTTGTATCTACAAGATAGATTTAATTCCAACTGCTGCAGTAGGGGAGAGATACTTCAGTATAAACTGAGTTCAATTCCACCAAAACAAAAGTCAGGACGGTTTTTAAACTCTGGATGTGCTATCAGAAAATTACTTACTGAAGAGTATTGTTGGAAGGTGGCCACTGTACTTAGGCCATCAGTGTTTGCTAACCAGTGCTTATCAAAGTTAGGCTCCTATCCTACCACAGAGACTGGGAAGGATGGGCTCTATCCCTCTTGATAATTACATTTCAAAGGGATGGCCCCCAGGCCTTTCAGAAAGAGTTTCTGGGTTGTAGAAGATTTACATCTCAAAGAGACAGAGAAAGCGTTTACAATTGCACGTTTTCTAAAGTAAATGTTCTAAGATAGGGAGGTCAGGGACCTATAGTTAGGTTTTGGCAGGAACAAGCAGTAAATTCTTTCTGCAGCATTAAGCTTTCTCAGGCAGAAGCTTTAAAGGGAGTAAAGGATGTGTCTAGGTTAGCACAGGGACTCTGCCTTGAACTGTTAGAAATTACGCTAATGTGTATTAAAGTCTCTTTATGTGTGGGTGGGGGCGGGGCAGGGTACAAAATCATTTTTACTGAGAGTTTGCAGTCCCAGCCAAGGTTGAGGCCTAATCAACTAAAGGGTTCGCAGGACCCTAATTAAAGTTTTGCATTGAGAAAGTCTTATAGATACTCATGTCCATTCATGGTGAAGTGCACATATACACAGGATTATCCTACTTTGGTGCATATTATCTGCATTATACATACCTAGGTGACACCAAATCCCTAAACTTTTTTTGTTTAGGTCTACCTGTAACTATCAGTGGATGTTTGATAGACGAATTTCCATATTTCAGAATGAAAACCAGAGGAACACAACTAGGACCCCACAAAGTCCAGATCACTTCTTCCATCAGTGTGAAAAACACACAGACCAATAACGTTAAGGTCATTTTCCAGTAGATTGTTTTTAAAAAAAATGAAATTTTCACATTTATTAATAGGTGGCAATTAATATACAGTCAGTTTCAGCACTGGAAACAACTAAGATCATTCTAAATTTGAAAAAAAATTAAACTTTAAAGATTAAGATCTGTATTGTTACACTTGAAATAAAGAACAAGGAGCGCTTATAAAATGAGATATCATTTTCCACCCAATCTCAGCTCCAATAGTTTGTAAAACATGCCCCAATTTCAGAGAGGATACAATTTTTTAAAAATATATATGCCTTAGAGTTTGTGAAATATAGCATATGAAATGTAGCATATGATAGAGAAATAGAAATGCATCTGACAGGCAGGATCTTTTAGGAACACTTTACCTTTATATTAAATCCAGGAAAACTATCTGGCTCTCGGAGTTACTGGTGGCAGGTGTGTTGAGGCTCAGCTATGTGAAATAGACATTGGAAGAGAAATGGAAGAGAGCAGGTCTTGAAATATCAGTCAATGTTGAGTGCACCCAGAGTTCACATTTGAAGGAATAAAACACTCCCTCCCTAGTGATATTTGGGAGAATCATGGAAAATAATAAGCTGTAATGTTTCAGAGGGTCCTCATGAACTGAAAATAAAAGAAAATGAAGGTTCTGACCCCTCACTGCATTAATGAAAAGACAAACTTTGGCTAGAAATTGGCACTTATATTCCTGAAACGCCTTCACTGAAAATGTTTGGCTTCAAATAATCATCAACTTCAGGATTTTCCCTTCTAAGAGCAAACCTACGCTGTGACATGTTGGTTAAATGAGAGCAAGTTGATACTGTTGATGAATTTTCTTGCAGGACCCCAATCTGTCATCTTTTGTCACCAGTGTGTGAAGTGAACTTTAAAATGAGAGTATAGATTTACTCACTCTCATTCACATCCATCTTTATGGATTTTTTTTTTTTTTCAAAAAGCTGCCTGAGAAGTTCTGGGTAAGCCTTTCTGCTCAAAAATATCTCCCCAATTCTATACCTGTATACCTGTCCATCACAAAACTTCTTTATTTAAAAAAAAAAAAAAAAAAAAAAAAAGCTGGTCCATCTCTTCTATTGCTAAAGAGAGCCCATAGAATATGGGCTTCGTTCATGCTGTGACAGAATTTTGAAGAATTACAGAGAAGAGAGAAGTTTACACATTCATTGAAATAATGCCATTCAATTATTTTCCCTTGGTTTTGAGAGAACCTTGCTAAAAATGCAATTTTCTCAGAAAGACAAACCATTTCTTCTAATTCTACTTAATAACTTTAATAACTCCTCTAGGATTGTTGCTAATGCAGAAAGAATGAATAAGATGTATAGAAATGGAACCCAGGAAAAATAGATCTTGAAAATTCAGGCCAGCCCAGAAGATTGTCCAGATGAGAAAGGAAGGACTAACAGAGAAGTTCTGACAGCATCAAAACAACTTCCTTCAGAGCTGTGCATAAAGCAAACTTCAACCTTTATCTGTCACATCATTTGGAATGGTGACTCAGCAGTAACATGTAGGGCATGATTTTCAACAATAAAGAGAGTAGGCAAAGAGTCATCAATATTTTAATATTATCTCCCACTATTTTTAAGCCAGAGATGAAAAATAAAATCAGTGACATTAAAATAATGAGATGGCAACTGGTAACACCTCATCATTAGAAAAAGTATAAAATTAAATAAAAGGATCTTGTTGTAAAGAATTATTCTGAAGTACTTAATAGTATCATTACTATTATTTCCCACTTAGCCTATTATTCATGCATGGATGTTGGCAGAATGGGCTAATAGATAAAAGTGGTGAAGTATAAATTTAGAATTATTTCCATTTAATTTTGGTAAATGATTTTTTAAAATTGTAAGAAGGGATATTTAATTGGGATGGAAATAACTTGATTTTTAAATGTTAAAAGGTATTACTTAAAGTCTTTAAGATTCGATACATTTTAACTTTATTTGGTAACAATTAGTAAATTAATGTCTCTGATAAAGTATAATCACACACCACATAATGACGATTTGGTCAAAGACAGAGCGCATGTACAATGGTCCCATTGCTGTATTTTTACTGTACATTTTCCATGTCTAGATACACAAATACCGTTGTGTTATAATTGCCTACAGTATTCGGTACAGTAACATGCTGTACCAATTTGTAGGCTAGGAGCAATTATCTACACCTACAACCTGGGTAGTAGACTGTACCACCTAGGTTTGTGTAAACACTATAATGTTCACACAAGGACAAAACTGTCTAATGATGCATTTCTCAGAATGCATCTCTGTCATTAAGTGATGCATGGCTGTACATTCTGTTTATAGAGTAAAACGTGGGGTCATGTGATCATTGTTGCCTTTAGGTCTTTTGTCCCGTTTGCATTCAGAACTTGGAAATTCTTCTCTATCTCTATGTTCTTTTTTAAATCCTTCCTTCCTTATCCTCACAATCACCAGAGATGTGCCCCTAAGCAGGAAAATGAACTATATAAACAGTTTGAAGCCCCCATTCCCCTGAGGTACCCCAAGAGTGAAGCTACACGCTGAACATCATGAAACTCTAGTCTCACCATTTATGTCTGTTGGGTTGAAAAGTCCACGTTTCTCTATTTGATGTGCATTTATTTTCAGGCATATTAATGTACTTTTAAAAAGAACTTTGTTCCTCCCTCATTCATTCAAAAAGTATTTCTTGAATTCCTACTGTACACCAAGAACATAAGGCAGTGAAAAAAATCAGACATGGTCCTGCCATCTTGGAGCCAGATGTACCACCTAATCCAGCTCTCTTCCCGTTCCTCTCCCTCCCTACATTTCTCCCCTCTAAGATTCCCACAACCCAGGCTTTACTAAAACAATCATCCTTGTGCTTTCTAAGATGATTTTTTAACTTGGACCAACTTTCTTAGATGATTCCCTGGCTCCATTCTAGTCTTTCTGAATTTCAAGGAGTTATATAAATAAATTTAATTAATGTGCTCATGAGTCCCCACGTTCTTATTATGACCAGAGATATTATTATTTCTCTAGCATCAGGAGTGCAAGGTAACATCATCTTTGATACCATTTGGCACTCACTTTGTTGCAGAAGGAGATTTCATTTCACGCTTCCCTTAAGAAGCTACCAATTTTTGTTCCATGAGAAATTATTATGAAGTATCTTTCAGAGTTTTTCAAGATGAACTTCAGTTTTCAAATTAACAATTTCCCTTAGAACACTGTGGCTTTGTTAAAATTTTAGGTTGGTTACTTTAAAATAGACCTACTCCTGTCAAAAATGCTCTGGTGAGAGGCGAGGAATAGCATTGAAGTGGGAACGAGTGCATTTTATAGTGACAGCTCCGCAGTTCTTCAATGTTTTAGCTGCAATAATTAAATTGAGACTCAAGCCTTCTCTAATCTAGGCATATTTTTTATATAACTCACTCACTAAATTATCCCAGTCCCAAAGGCCCTATTCCAGGGAAGTGAATGCCCCCAGAGCTACTATTCGGATGAGAAAACAAAACTTCACACTGCATCGCTAATAAATGAAAGATTTTATTTCTCTGTCTCTTGCATCAAGGCAAAAATATTAGAAAATGAATGGGTCTTATGATTTAAGTGCATTAAAGCAGTGACATGACATGGTGGAAATAAAACTGGGCCAGGAATCAGAGCACTGGGTATTCATGCCAGCTCTTCCAGTAATAAGTTTTTGACCTGGGATAGTTTGCTTACCCTCTCTGAGCATAAAATCCCTAATCTATAAATGTAGATGAGCAATACCGCCCTCATGGGATTGTTACAAAGAGTAAAAATGACATAAAATGCATAAAGCACATAGCACAATGTCTGGCACCTGGTCAACATTCAATAGACATTTTTCCCCCCTTTCTCCTTTTTTCCCTCCCCTCCTTGCTAAAGAATCCTATACAAGGTAATAGAGAGCCAGATTTCTAATAGGTTCCAGGGGGTGACCACTGCAGGAAGCTGTGGTCTGTATATGAAATGGGGCAAGCACTGTAAAAGTGGGGAAGCCATTGCCTTTCAGGTCTGATTTGACAGCTGCCAAAACAGGTGCCGTGAGACAACGGGCAGGTGACACTGAGTGATGTCATGCTGCAGTAATTGTGCAAGATCATCCTATGGTTGTCATGCATTTGTTTGTCATCGTGGAATTCTTTAAACCTAGCCTGAGATTAAACCATTATTCTCTCTGGCACTTTATTTCCTAAATTCCTCTGATTCAGCTCTCAGAAACTGCTTGGTTGGCTGCTTCCCTCTCATGTTTCCTGCAGGCCCTCCCCTCCTGCTCTCTGACTTCTAGGGACAAATGCTGGAGCGATCCAGGGATAAACCTAGTCCCTGTTCCAGTTGAATCTGTATCTAAACTCAGGACTCTTCCACCTCCTCGAGACTTCAACTTCCCACTGTAACTTCCCATGACTTACACATATATTTACCCAGGCAGCACCTCTTCCCTAAGAACCAACTAGGGTATCCAACTGCCTATTGCTTGAATATCTGAAATAGGCAAAAGAAAACTCTTGGTTTTTCTCCCCCAAAACTTCTTCCTTGACTCAACGAATGGCACTACCATTCATTCAGTTGCTTGAGTCAAAAATCTAAGAGCCAACCTTGCTTTTGATCTTCAATTTTGCTCGCTACCCCCAACCCCAACGTCCAGTCCACCGACAAGTTCTGTCAGCTCCCCTGTCAAAATAAGTGCAGAATGTGACATCTTCAAGCACCCAACCCAAACCACACTCACCTCTGTAACTGTCTCCTGAATGGTCTCTCTTCTACCACTCTGACCTCCTGGCAGTCTGCTCCACACCAAAGCAGCCAAAGTGATCCTTTTATAATGTAAGTCAAATCATTTATTGTCTCCTACTTAAAGTCTTCCGTTGTATTCCTTCTTACCCAAGCCTATAAGACCATTCATTATCTGGCCTCCCTCTCTGACGTCATTTGCTGCTGACTCTCCTGCCATCTTTGTATTCCAGCCACGCTGACCTTGGGAATCCTTCAAAGCACCCCACTCCCTCCCTGCCCAGAGCTTCTCTGCATCTGTTAATCTTCCTGCTAATCCTTAGAGCTTCACATACCTCACTCCCCCCTGACCATCTTATCTAAAGTGACTCTCTGTACCCACCCCATGGTGACTCTCTCCCCTTCATCTGCTTGATTTTCTTCACTTTCTGTCACTAAGATTGTTTTGTGTATGTGTTGATCATCTGAATCGCACACTAAAAGGGAAACTCCTTACAGCAGGGACTTCATCCTGTCACCTAAAAGATTGGGATTCATTTGCAGCCTGGTGAATAACAAACAACTCTCTACGAGAAACCAGAACCTGAGTCTTCATCAGCAGGAGTTTTAATTACTTGCAGCAATTAATAAGAACAGGGAGGGAGGGCGTGGTGGCACATACCTGTAATCCTAGCACCCTGGGAGGCTGAGGCGGGAGGATCGCTTGAGCTCAGGAGTTTGAGACCAGCCTGAGCAAGAGCGAGACCCCATCTCTACTGACAACAGAAAAATTATCTGGGCTTGGTGTCACATGCTTGTAGTCCCAGCTACTCAGGAGGCTGAGGCAGGAGGATGGCTTGAGCCCAGGAGTTTGAGGTTGCTGTGAGGGAGGCTGACACTACAGCACTCTAGCCTGGGCAACAGAGCAAGACTCTGTCTCAAAAAAAAAAAAAAGAAACAAAAAATACTTAGAGCTGTGATGTTGGTTGAATTCCTGTAGTCCCTAGAGACCCTCTCTCCCTACTTACAATCTCTCATTTGCCTTCCTATCTCCTTCTTCGCATATAAGTAAGTGCTCAAAAATTTTTACATAATAAATCTATTCACTAAGTCATCCAAGCTGTAGAGCAACTAGTGATCTTTAATTTTTCTTTCCTTCATGTCAGTTTCATCACTTACTCTTGTTCATTCTGTCCCCAAATCATGTCTCTACTCTTGCACCCACCTCTGTCCTCACTGTCTCCCTAGAACCTCATTATTTCTCATCTGAACATTTACAGCAGACTTCTAACAGACTCTCTTAGCTCAGCTTCTTCCTAATCCTGGCTGCATGTCTCCTTTTTCTTTGTTTCTCCACAGTCCATTAAGGTGCTTGGCTCTTGCTCAGGCCAACTTAGTCTAGAAGGCTCTAGAACTCTCACAATGTCCATGCGATATTGTGATATGATAAGAAATATATGTTTGGGTCTTCATTCCCCATTCCTGGCCAGAGTTCCTAAAACCCTTGCAATTTCCTACCCGATAAGAGCAACAAAGGTGAGAGGAGGATTTTTTGTTATTCATAAAAAGCCCCTTTCAACCACACTTGAGCTGAAGCTAAGGAGGTGGCTTTTGGAATGCCCCTAAGGATGAGGGCTCAGTACCAGGGAACTAACCAAGTGATTAGAGGGTTGGAACTTTCAGCCCCATCCTCTAAGTCCTGTCCTCTGGGGAGGAGAGAAGGACTTGATTGACCAAATCACCAATGACAGATGATTTAATCAGTCCTGAGCTTCCGGGTTGGTGAGCAGGTGGAGGCTCTGGGAGGGTGGTGCGCCCAGAGAAGGCATGGAAGCTCCACACCCCTTCCCCATACCTTGCTCTTGCCCTAGACATCGCTTCCACCTGGCTGTTCTTAAGCTGCATCCTTTTATAATAAACTGGTACTATAATAAGTAAAGTGTTCCTCTGAGTTTTGTGAGCCCTTCTAAGAAATAATCTAGGAGAGAGTCCTGGGAACCTCAATTTATGTCTGGTCAGCCAGGAGCACAGGTGATACCTGGACTTGCAATTGTTGTCTGAACGGGGTGCGGTCTCATGGGACTGAGCCATTAACCTGTAGAGTCTGAGCCCATTTCTACATATGTTCCCGGAAGTCTGGTACTTGTCCCTGAGGCCGAATCAGTAAGAACAAGGCCAAAAGGTTTGAGGAAAAGGAAAGAGAAGTTCATTAATTTGCCAGCAAATGAGGAGGGCAGTGGACTAGTGTCTCAAAGACTGCCGTCCTGCATTTAAGCAGAAATACAGGGCTTTTTTAAAAGGGGTTTTCAGTGGTTGGGCTCAGGTCAATATGGCCAGTGTCACATGTCATAGCTTTGGGCTAGTACTGTTTAACTATTAATATAATTGGTGGTTTTGGTGGATTTTTATCTCCAGTGAGGATGATCTCACGGCCCTTGTCTGGACAATTCTGTTGAGCCATCTCCTGTGGTTTAAGGTACCAGAAAACAAACAGCAAAGAACATTTTTCTGCCCCTTTGATTACTGGCCTCAGGCAGAAATTCACGTTTTAATTCCTGACTTTTGCCTCTGTTACGTATATACAGTGTCAGAATTGAGTTAACTGCAGGACACGTGTTGCTATCCACAGAGAACTGGAGAATTGCTTGGTATGGGGGAAAACCCCACATATCTGGTGTCAGAAGTAAATTATTGGGTGTGATAGGAGGGTAGAAAAGAAACAAGAGTTCTTTTTTTTTTTTTTTTTTTTTTGAGACAGTCTCACTCTGTTGCCTAGGCTAGAGTGTTGTGGCGTCAGCCTAGCTCACAGCAACCTCAAACTCCTGGGCTCAAGCAATCCTTCTGCCTCAGCCTCTCAAGTAGCTGGGACTACAGGCATGCACCACCATGCCCAGCTAATTTTTTCTATATATTTTTAGTTGGCCAATTAATTTCTTTCTATTTTTAGCAGAGGCAGGGTCTCACTCTTGCTCGGGCTGGTTTCGAACTCCTGACCTTAAGAGATCCTCCCGCCTCAGCCTCCCAGAGTGCTAGGATTACAGGGGTGAGCCACCACACCTGGCCAAGAGTTGACCTTTCAATAAGACTACTTGGGTTTGAAATCCTAGATCCCACACTTATTATTTTGCATCACCGTAGAAGAATCATTTGGAATTTCTGAGCATCAATCTTCACACCTTCACATACTGGAGATTATATACATATCCTGTACCATTGTTATGATGGTAAAATGAGTCCTCATAAGAATAAACTAAGTTTTTCTATCTACAGCATTTAAATTAAGACACAGTACATAGTAAGCAATCAACAAATGTTAGCTATTTTATTACTGCTGCTTCTGTCTAATGTGGATGTGTTCAATTTCTATGATGCCAACCCTGACCTCAACTCTACCTGACCATGTAACTCTAGGGCTCATGGCCAGCTGGTTTTAATTCCTATTTCTTATTCAAATTTTCCCAAAAGCATCCTATTAGTTCAGATAGGATCTTTGTTCATCCTTGAGCCAGTCACCTAAGGAAAGTCAGAAGAAAGAAGGGTCACTTGGTGCAAACATGACAACATAAATCCATTCCTTCGGCAAGGGCCATGGGAGCACTCAACAGGTAGCAAAAGGGTGGGAAGGATCTAACATGTCTATTCCACCAAACAAGTGCTGACAAAGTTATATATCAGCCTCTTGGAACTCAAGTAGAGTACAAGAATATAGGATTCTTGAAGAATATGGGATTCTTAGTACAAGAATCCTATATTTTGGAAAAATAACTATTTAAATTCTATTTGTATTCCCTTCCTTCCTTCCTTCCTTCCTTCCTTCCTTCCTTCCTTCCTTCCTTCCTTCCTTCCTTCCTTCCTTCCTTCCTTCCTCCCTCCCTCCCTCCCTCCCTCCCTCCCTTCCTCCCTCCCTCCCTTCCTTCCTTCCTTTCTCTACCTTATCTTTACTGATATTCTTTTGGAAATGTTAACTTACGACCACTATGCTAAACTAAAACCAGGGGAGCAATTTTAATGGTATTGTACCCTTGGGACCAGATGTGGTGAAAGGAAACAGTATAATGAGATAACCCTGGTTATTAGGGTAGATTTGGGCTTCATTGGGGCTTCTTTCTCACCCTCGAGATTGTCTTTAGGAAAGCCAACTCTACTAAAATTTAGAAAAATTGTAAAATTCCTTTGAAGAAAGACATTTTCTATACTCCCTGCCTCAAAATCTCTCTCCTCCTCCCGTGATTTGCTTTCAGAAATTCCAGTGCCAATCACTCATAGATGAGAATGTAAAATACTTACTGACTTGCGGATTTGGAGCATAATGTGATGTTGGAGGGAAGAGGGAGCAGGAAAGGCGAGATTTCGTGGGAGGAGGAGTCTTGCTACAGTCCAGAGCTGGAGCACGAGGCTAACTGAAAGCCCTTTAGCTTGTCAGGAATCCACTGGGTGCCCATGAGAAAGAACAGAGTGGGGGAGAGGGGGTGGAGAAGGGGGAGAAAAATAAAAATAAAAGAAGAGCCTGAAACTGAAGATAGAGGATACCTAAGACACTTATTTCAATTATTTGTTTGAGAGCAACCCCTTAATGCTAAAGTCTGAGTAACTGCAGATTCTAATCATGAACACGGCATCTCTGTGCAGAGCACGGAGTGGACTCAGCCAGCGGCTCTGCAGAGCACCAGGTCGGCATTTGGCATGAACTAAGCAATGCATACATGTCTCTCAAGTTGATCGGGTACAATATTTTTTTATTTGTCATCAATATATATATTTTTTAATTTCTGAGCTTTTTTTTTTCCCTTAAAATTGTTAAGGAATTTGCAAAAGTGAAACTCGTTTGCTGAGTTACAGGCCATGATTGGAAGTCTGTAAGTCTGCCAGCTCCCAAACAGCAAGGGCATCTTTGCGAGCACAGCTGCTACACACCAAGTGAGAACATTGTCTTGGTTTTAGACTTGACTCGGGATCTCGCATAAAGCGCTGAACCTTCGTAAGCAAGCCCTGGAGAGATCTCACTTTTAAAGTGGTGAGAACAGGGCCATTTCTACACTTGATCGTAGCCAAGAAGCTGAGAAGTGATAGAGAATAGGGCCATTTCTGACAGAATTGGAATTAGCACTTCAACACCTGCCTTGCTCAAAGCACACCAGAGCTAAGCTCACCTTTATGGCAAAGGGTAAAGCATGCCTTGGCAAGTTTTCATTGCTTGTAGGGTAAACAGAACCACTTCCAGCCAAACTGGGCCCAGGTCACTGCCAGCCAAGAGTGAGGCAGATTCCCCCACTGTGCACTCACAGCCTTCTCAGTTATGGCATTTTGTATCTTTACTGTTATTTAAAATGAGCAAAGAGACTGGGAGTGGTGGCTCACGCCCGTAATTCTAGCACCCTGAGAGGCCAAGGCAGGCGGATTGTTTGAGTTCAGGGGTTCGAGACCAGCCTGAGCAAGAGTGAGACCCCATCTCTACTAAAAATAGAAATAAATTAGCTGGACAACTAAAAATATATAGAAAAAAAATTAGCCGGGCATGGTGGTGCATGCCTGTAGTCCCAGCTACTCAGGAGGCTGAGGCAGGAGGATCGCTTGAGCCTAGGAGTTTGAGGTTACTGTGAGCTAGGCTGATACCACAGCACTCTAGCTTGGGCAACAGAGTGAGACTCTGTATCAAAAAAATAAAAAATAAAATGAGCAAAGAAAGATCCTCTATCCTTATTACTTTTTGAAGAGATCCGGAAGTTGATGAAATAGTAAGGTTTTGTTTTGTTTGGGGAAAGATTTATATTTTCTGCCACTAAGAATAGAATATAACATTTCTAACTCTCCAAGTATGGAGCATACTCATATTAAGTGCATAGTGGTTAAAAGTCCAAATTCTACAGTCACATGCTAAGATTTGAGTCCCAGATCTGCTACTTACTAGCTATATGATTCCATTTATATTAACCTCCATTATAGTATTCTCTGTAAACCTCTTTCATGAGCTAATATATCTACAACATGCATTCATAGTTTCATGCACTACCTCATCTATTCCCCAGGCCAACCTTCATTTAAGGCTCCCTACCAACCCTCTGAGATTGATACAATTAACATTCTCATTTTACAGTTGAAGAAATGAGGCTTGGGTGGTTAAGCTATTTGCCCAGAGTTGCAGTGATTATAAGTGGTAAAGGTGGACTCAATCCCAGGCGGGTCTATTACAATCTATGTCATGTATGGCAGCCATGCCTCAAAGGCATGCTAGAGATCCCAACAGTGTTTCTGAGAGACTAGACTGTCAACAAGGTAAATTAGACCATAAATAACAAAACATAGCTCAACAAACAAAAAGTCACCGAAGCACTGCCATACTTCATTAGCTTGGGACAAAATAACCCACCCAAAGTCTTGACATTTGCCAGCCTGCCATACAAATGCAAACCTAAAAAGCCAGAGAATGCACTGCTATGAGGATGCAAGACATAGTCTCTACTCTTGAGGAGATAATAATCTAGTTGGACAGATTAAACACTGTATTTGTACATGTGAAGTAATACATTGCAAGTTCACCATATAATCACAAATGGAATGCTTAATGTGTGATCAGCCTAACATGAGGTTAGTCAAGTAAGAACTCCCAGAGCAACTGATCATCATGGGTTCTTCAAAAAATTCAGTTGGATTATATGATTCAGATATTAAATTCCATAGGAGTTTTGAGGAGATGATGACATTATTGAAGAGCTGGGTATGAACCAAGCCTTGAAAGAAGGAAGAAATTTGGATAAATGGACAGGAGATTGAGAGGCATTCCACAAGAAGGTGAATGAATCACTGAGGCCATGGATGCAGGAATACGGACCTGGGACAGTAAGGGAAGAAAGGTGAGGGAACACTGTTTTTAAAAAGGTAAGATATATATATTTGTCAAAATGATTAAAGTTTGTTTATAGAGAGTGTTCATAAATAATCAGCTACTTGCAAACTCTGTAAAGTAGAGCTATGTAGGTATTTATATTTGCATTCAAAAAATAAGCTGAGAGTTGAAATAACACGTACAAGGGTATGCATCAAATTCATGTGGTTCTAGCATTAAAAACAGAGTATTTTAGCCTCTTTCATTTTCATTACACTGCACATTCCCTGCAGTCCATAGGATAGAGCAGAATTAGACTCTTCAAGTCAGGAAAAAGATGAAATAAACATTAGAGAGTTAAATATAACTCTAGTACATCAAATGGAATAGCATCTGATACACTCAAAATGTTACTATAGGATTCTATCTTATAAGGTATCTATATCTACATATTTACCTATATCTGTTTATCTATATCTCTTTATCTATCTATCTATACTCATTTATAAGGTATCTACCTTGAAGAATCATCTTTTAGTGTTCTGTCCTTAACTTTATCAAAAAGTCCTTACTTTTATCTAAAAGTAAGCTTTGTTCAAAAAACTTCACAGACCAAAACAAATTTAACTTTCAATCACTGTGGTCCAAGTTTAATATCCCTCCCTTCATTTTCTTAAAATTTTAACATGAGCTATATGCTACTTTAGAATCTTTGAAGATTTGTGGGGTTTTTTTGGAAAATACATTTCATAAGCCAATTAAGATGATGGAATTTTGAAAACATTCATCTTCCACTCATATAAACCCACGCAATAGAGGAAGATGAAATTTTATTACTTATATGGAAAGATTCTGACATAAGGGGGAAAGTTTAAACAGATAAATAGCTTTTTTTACCTTCCTCAGTGTCAGAATTCAGATGATTTGTATATACATCATGGTTCATGCTGAAAGTTAAAATTCAGCTTAATAATTGACTGTTTTCCAACCAAGATTCATATGTAGGTTCTGTCTTCGTTATGCATTTGTAATAGGTTGAGATTGAGACTGAGAAGCTGTTGATTATAAGAAAGACATAAAGCTGGAATTCTATAATATAACATTAATTATGACAGCAGTTATTGTTTTTGGGTGATTTATAATGTGTGAGACTCTATGCTAGTATTTTATAGACACTATTTTATTTTTGCATTATTTATTTTGTATACATTATTTTATTTTCACTCTATGCTAGTATTTTATATACATTATTTTATAACTGCATTTATGTAAAGTACATTATTTTATTTTATATACATTATTTTATTTATTTTTCTGTGTGGTAGGATTTTTTTTTTTCTGTCGCTTTATATCGGGGAAACAGTGAGGGTAAGTTACATGCCTAGGATCCTACACCATATTAAGTGGTGGAACAAGGAATCCACCATGTATGCCTCTAAAAAGTGAAAATGCCAGATGTAGACATACTGTTTTATGTTTGAGGGCTATACACCTTCTAATCAGTGGACCACCCCAAACCTCTTAACTATGAAAATATCATTGGTTGCACAAGATGCATTAACTTATCTTAAAAAAAAAAAAAAAAGATGTCATCATTACCAGAAAAGGGAAATAGACAAAAGGTTCATTTCTAAGGATAAGTTGAAGGGTCTGCAGCATGCTTCAAGAAAGTAAATGAAGTTCTGGAAGCAAAGTGAATGTGAAGTAGACTTTAATAACTCACAAAGATCAAACAGGATAATACCTGCAAAAGATCAATCCAACACCCAATTGAGAGAATGGACTAGAGGCCTGAAGGGGTTGAGTCCTATAAAGTACAGCCAAAGAAGAAGCCCAGAAGCATGCAAGGAGAAGAAGGCAGGGCCAGGACTTTGTACACTGAAGGTGCATAAGATGGAACAGAGAAGAGGTGAGAGGCAAGGTTGTATGATACCTTCATGGGGTAAGATTAAAAGTGATGAAAACGTAAGACAATTACCGAAATCTGCTGCCTGCTGCTAGGCAGGGTTTGAGCTAATTAGCTTAAGCATGGCTTTGCTCCAGACCATTGGTTTACTAATGTGGGGGGGGGGGGCAGGGAAAGTAGTTGACTGTAACACAAAGCCAGTTAGAGTGGTTGTGAGCAACAAGAGCCAGCCATAGAGCCAGCCAGAGTTTCAAATCCCAAATCTGCTTTTGATGGACCACATTAAATTCTCCATTTCTTTATCTATAGAAATTTCCAGAATAATAGCATATAATAATAGGCTGTATGTAGATTAAATGGCATACATCATGTAAATAATCTACTTCATGTAGTACCTGTCAATTGAAAAAAACCCAAACTCAGTAAAATAATTTAAAGAGGTTTATTCTGAGCCAAATGGGAGTGACTATGGCCTAAGAACCATGCCTGAGCAGTCTTGAGCAAGTGGTCTCTCAGTGATTGGGTTACCATTTAGTTTTATACATATTAGGGAGACAGGAATTATGCCTAAAATCACAAATCAATACATGGAAAGTGTACATTAGTTTAGCCCAAAAAGGTGGGGCATCTCAAAGTGGAAGCTTATAGGTTAAGGGTGGGTTTAAAAATTCTTTGATTTGCAATTGGTTAAAGACATGATGCTTTGTCTAAAGCCTTGGAATATTTTAAGTTAAGATAAGGAAGTCTGTTAATCAGAGACAAGCCACCAGACACAGACCTAGACTCAAAAGATCTGTTAAATAAATTGATGGCCTGCAGGCATGGTTTAAGCTTTGTCTTGCATGGCCTTAGGTATATTAATGATTTAATATCTTATTGTTACAAAGAAAACTCCAAAAGGGAGGGGGCATAACTAGGTTTGTCTGACCTCCCTTCTCCTCATGGCCAGCAACTCAGCTTTAAGGTTTTTCTGGGGTTCTCTTGCCCAAGAGAAGGGTGCATCCAGTCAGTGGAGGGTACTTAAGATTTTATTTTAGTTCACATATCATACATATATAGTAAGCTGTCATGAAAAAATATTCACACAATACAAAAATTTTTGGAATTCCTGGTCGAGAAGGTGATTTGCAGGGTTATTGCTCTGGCTGGCAATAGTTTATCTAACAATATAAATGTATCTCAGCAAAGGAAAGGGAGAGGGGGAATAAAGGAGAAGAGGAAATAATGCTGCAATTAATATGACAGTATCTGTTCATCTCAGCACCACTGAAATCCTCTAACCCAGAGCTCCCTGCAGAAGCACCTAAACACTGGCAGGAGAGCAGCCAATGCCTACCCAGAGTGACACAGTTCTATAATGCAGTGCAGAAAGCGATAGTGAGGCTCTTCAATAATGTCTGTCTCCCTCTACTGCATCCTGCAGAAGCAAACATGTGCACATTCATTAAAAATCATCATAAATATCACTCCAGACTTGCAAAACTGTTGATGTCATTTCAGGAGAATCACACCTACCTTCCCATCCCTGGCCACTTAGATCTCAGATAAGGTGTCCATTAAGAGGTAGAATCTCAAAAAGTGGGCTCCTGGGCTTTGGCTTTTATCTCATTTCACTTCCTCTTACTGTCTCTTTGTTCCTGCACAAGCCCAGGCCTGTTGCTTTAGTCTCTTTCCTAGTCTGGCACTCAAGGCAGCCCCATTGTATAGCTCTGCTAGCACTTCTAACCCCAAGTGTCACGGGCGCTGATTTCTGCTGCTGCTGATGGTTGCTGCTACCCCTGGCAAAAGTTGCCCCACTGGGAGGGAGAAAAGGCACAGGGCTGGGAAGGAAACTGTCTGGAGAAAACCCTCACTGGATCATTTCTATTGGATCATTCCCAGGCAGCTCTAAACAACTACGGTCCTATTTTACTGTCCTATTTTACTTCTGTATTGAGGCTTTTCTGTTCTACAGGTTTATCACAAAGGAAAAGAGAAATTACCAGAAATATTCTAATTGAGCTACTATTTACTTTGTGTTACTCATTGTTCAAAACACCTTTGTTAACTCATTCACCTTCACACTGAATCTGTACATTAAAGATTTAAAGACACGCTCAAGACCTTATAGCTAGTTGTTGGTATAGTCTGGACTGAGCTATATTGCTTGGTTCCATTTCTTCTGGTTGATTGGGTCCTCATGCTACCAAACAACATCTTCTCTACACAAACAGTTTTCTTAGAAACTGTGCTCTGACAAAAGGTGTGTGTGCTCCGTGTCCCAAATGGGACATGGCCATTGTTTGAAAACACAAAGCCAGTTTAGTTCAGCTAGACTTTGGGTTGTCTGGGAACTCTGTGTCAGGGTCCCAAAAATAAACACTGTTTTTATTTAAAGTTCCAGAAGGAAATACAAAATGCTTTCACTCTATACTCAGCAGGAATGGCCCAGGAGACCAACTCTCTAAGATCCATAGCTGTCAAAAAATGAAACCAAATGCCTTTATTTGCAGCACAAGCTCTTACTTTAAGATCATCTGTGCAGGAGATGCTACAGTCAGCAGTGATATTGTTTCACAAGTTCAACCAAAGTCAATAGGCTTTTATTCCCAGAATATCTTAGCCCAAGACATAGCATCCTTTTTGAGACAGAGCCTCAGAAACTTGATTGCTTGCCAGCAGCTGCTTGTTCCTGACTACATAAAACAACTTTTCTGCAAGAGCAGGAAGGAACTAGGGCCAGTCAGCTTAAACCATGGCTCCTTCAGCAAAATGTCATAGTGAACTTATAATCACTCATTACAAATTTATCAATGAAAAATCAGAAGTAAGAACATTATAAGCTCCATCAATATATTCCATGTGGCTGGGCACCGTGGCTCACGCCTGTTATCCTAGAACTCTGGGAGGCCAAGGCAGGGGGACCGCTCAAGGTCAGGAGTTTGAAACCAGCCTGAGCAAGAGCGAGACCCCATCTCTACTAAAAATAGAAAGAAATTAATTGGCCAACTAAAAATATATAGAAAAAATTAGCCGGGAATGGTGGTGCATGCCTGTAGTCCCAGCTACTCGGGAGGCTGAGGCAGAAGGATTGCTTGAGCCCAAGAATTTGAGGTTACTGTGAGCTAGGCTGATACCAAGGCACTCTATCCTGGGCAACAGAGTGAGACTCTGTCTCAAAGAATAATAATAATAATAAATAAATAATAATAAATAAATAAATAAATAATATATATATTCCATGTAATATATTTTCCCTTGGCATTTAAAGATGATGTTGCAATGTGTTCTGTTTTTGTAAACTCACTTTATACCGGTTCACATTTGATTATAGACTATGTTATCATTTTCTCTGTTTTCTTCCTTGAGGATATGTATTTATTACTTTTCTTTTACAGCCTGTTCCTCAGAGTGTTGGGCATTAAGGGGTCCTAATAAGTAAATATGACTCAACCTGAAGATTCTAATCTTTGCTTCCTTAAATAACACAAATGAAGACAGCTATCTCTTTCTGACCACAGACATTTGCTGTGTCTGCCTTTAATTCTTAGCCCAACAGGCTATTAAATAACTACGTTTTGCTCTAAGCAAGACGTAATATTGCAAAACTCCTTCCCCTGCCGCCAACCTAGAGTTTATGAGCATGTGGCTTCGGTCAGCCCTGAAATTGCTAACAGATACTGTGTACATGTGCTTATGTGCAGCTTTAACAAGGTCCTTAGCTTTTATCAAGGTTTAAAAGGTTTTGGACACTTTGTGAGCCTTAGAACACCCTTAAGAGTTTTTTTTTTTTTTTTTAATCAGCAAATCTTCATAATGTTTCCTCTGCCCTCTGATTTGCAATATCCTATACTGCAACAGTCTTATGACTCATGGTCCATTTTCCACATTTGTCTTGGACAACAGAGTGGTCATGGAAGAAATGCTGCTTAATGCTAGCAAATGGTCTTCAATCTAGGGTCTTTTTACTTCATTTAAGAATGACTGGTCACGATTTTTGAAGAAGTAGGTGTTCTAAAATTCACTCACACCAAAATGGTTTTCAATCACCTCTCTGAAAACTTAGAGTTTACTCAGACCATGACTCTACCTTTTCCCAATATTAGGATTTCACTCTAGCAGCCATGACCTCCCTAAGTTATCAGGGTAACAAAACCCAAT
Organism: Microcebus murinus; assembly: GCF_040939455.1. Taxonomy (NCBI): domain Eukaryota; kingdom Metazoa; phylum Chordata; class Mammalia; order Primates; family Cheirogaleidae; genus Microcebus; species Microcebus murinus. The sequence goes on along the minus strand of NC_134122.1, from coordinate 45,982,569 downwards.
AAGGTCTGTGCAATGTTGATATTTTACCAAGGATGTTGCCAGCACTCCAAGATGAACATAGTAAGCTTTCCATCACCATGGATGCAATAAAGATTCTGTTCACTTGTAAACAACTGTCACAAAATCTTCCAGTTGTGTATATTGCTCACAGGATGGTAAGACTACTAAGAACATTTATAAGAGAGGCAGAGAAGGCAACCTACACATGTGATCTTTGCCCCATATTTGTAGAATTGTGCCCTCAGGAGTCTCATCCTGGAATTTCTAAAAATTCACAGAACTGATCAACCATTATTTAAAATTCTCCTTCTAAATCAGGTCTCCCAAATTCTTGATGCTCGATATATCGCCCTGATTCATAAGTGTCCTGCAAGAGGGTAAGCTGTTCTGTACCATCCAACATGGTAGCCACCAGCTCATCCGGCTACTGGACACTTGAATGTGGCTAGTTTAAACTGAGGTGTGCTATGAGTGTAAAACACATAGTAGATTTTAAAGATTATGAAAAAAGAATGTAAAAATTTTATAAAGTGTTTTATATTAATTGCATGTTGAAATGCTAATCTTTTGGATATACTGAGTTAAATAAAATACATTATTAAGATTATTTCACCTATTTCTTTTAGCTTTTTTAAATGCAGCTACTAGAAAATCTAAATATATATATGTACCTCGTTTCCCCAAAAATAAGACAGGGTCTTATATTTATTTTTCCTCAAGAAGACACCCTAGGGCTTATTTTCAGGGGATGTGTCATTTTTTTTTAAGTACGGTACAACAATCTACATTTATTCAAAAATAGTTAAGTCGTCTTCTCCTGGAACATCATCATGACTCTCCAAACCCTGAATTCTATCCTGAATTTCTTGCGACTCTATTTCTTTTAGAACCATTGGCCCCAATCTCTCATGTTGAGCAATAGAGCTCTCATGGGGCAGATGAGAAGGGCTGCTCATCTTCTTTACCGCTCTACCATGAAATGCTTGGGTTGTGCAGATGCGCTGTGTAGCCACGCCCATCACTAGGGCTTATATTCAGGGTAGGGCTTATACTGCACAAATGCTTAGAAATCCTGCTAGGGCTTATTTTATAGGCAGGTCTTATTTGGGGGGAAACATGGTGTATTATATATATATATGTGTGTGTGTGTCTGTGTGTATGTGACTCACATCATAGTTCTGTTGAATAGTACTGATTACACTGTTCTAGAACCTATTAATACCAGCAAAATGGCAAAGGTAAATACTTCAGGCTCTGTGTATAAACTATGCTCCAATCACAGGACAAAAAGGAGAATAAAAACATGCTAGGATAAAAGGGAAATTCAGGATGCCATCAAGAATGTAGAATTTTAGAAATCAAAATGAAAAAGGAATAGAAGCCAAATCAATGAAATGCAATAGAGGAAAAGAAATTCCATTTTAACCCCCAAATAGCTAAATGTAATAAATGCAACTAGATAAGCTCTAGCAGAAAACATGGATAAATTTTGTATATATAATCTGAAGATAGTGTAGGGCTTTCTAATTATAACAGAAAATCCAAATAAAAAAAGAAAAGGTTGATACATTGACTATATAAAAATTTTTAAATATTTTTGTTTGGCACAAACTAAACCAAAAAAACAAAAGCATAAGCAAGATTAAAAGACAAATGACATATTGGAAATGTGTGTTTGCAACATATATGACAAATGTCTAATATTCTTAACATACAAAAAAGGACATTTAAAACTAAGAGAATAAAGACCACACATGCAAGAGAAAAATTGGAAACAGACTAGAACAATTAATAAAAACTATGTAATAATGGTCCTCAGACACATGAAAAAGTGTTTTAATTTTTTCATAGTAAGAGAAATACAAATTAAAACTACACTTAGATACCACTCCTCACCATGAACTTGGCAAAAATTGAAAATCTTTACAATAGCCTCTGTTGTCAAAAGGTGAAAAAACTAGGCATTCCCACGGGTTGCTGAATGGATCTACAGAACAAAGCTACCTCCATGGAAGTGGACCGGTCAATACCTAAACAAAAATACCTTTACATGTACCCTTAGGCCCTTAGTTATTTTTGATGCTCAAATTATTCCAGATTTGGCCAGTGGGAACTCATTCAAGCTTGCTTCTGTGTTTCTTGTCATGCTTCTTTTACTTTTAGAGCACTTTCTTGCCTTCTGTCAGAAGACATTCAGATTACCTTATATCTTCCCTATTCCAGCCCCACAGTCAGACATTTCCCCAAGAAGGCCTGGTTCCTCATCTAAGAATTTGCACTGAAAATATACTTTCAACAATGCAAAATGCATATGCAGAAAATCGTTCATTGAAGAAATATTTGTAAATGAAAGTATTGGAAACTACCTAAATGAACAAACCTAAGAGAAGAGCTGGAAAGTATGCAAGTATAAAAAAGAACAAAGAATATCTATATGAAATGATGAGTGATTTCCAGGATATATAAGATATTCCTGAAATGAAAAGAGCAAAGAGGTAGCTGTTAAATGAAAAAAGACATAGATCTTAGATAAGATGGTTATCTTGGCTGACACATAATTGGCCAGATGATTTCAAGGCCCAGATCCACCCCCACCCCCCACCCCCGCCATCAAAGCCTAGCCTATATCTGGCAAAACATAAGCCCCCTAAAACTTAAACTAAATTTAGAACCCCAATCTATACTGAGATTACTATCAACCATCTTGGCAGAATGGAACCTCAAAATAAAAACTAAGTGTTAAAATAAAAGTATCTAAGAGAATACCTGAGTTTTTAGACTTGGTAGAATGTATTATTTACATTTAACAAACAGTATCTCCTTCTGAACTTGACTATCCAAAAACATATAATAGCCTCAATGATTTTACCTAACTATGAGCAGCATTAAAGAATTTCTTCCTCCAAACGGGGAATATATTATATCTGTTGGGGAAAAAATCAGAATATATCAAAACCGACCCATTCTGAAAACATCCAAAAAGCATTAAGTTCACCTTTAACTTCAGCTCATTTGAGGCATGAAAGAACTGCAAGAAAAAAGCCAGGGGCAGCAAAGCCCCTCTAGCTGGAATTCTCATTTCCTCAATCCAGTAGAGCCACATGCTGCCTCTTGCAAATGGCATTTCTAGTTTTCCTTCCTCTTAGAATGATCTGGAAGCCAAAAAATTTCCTATGAGACAATGTAAAACAAGCTCCCTGCCTGGATCATGCAGTAATTAAGCTTTCTTCTTCTCGGCTTCTCTGCTTGCTCTTCTCTTCACTCAAGAGGTGGATTGCCTGACAGATGCAAAGCAGTCATTCCTCTCTGCTTTGCACCCTTCGGGGATGCTCATGGGATGCCATGAAGGGACACCCTGAAAGTGACTTAATGTCCTGATGGAAGATGAGGGCTTCCTCAGCAGCCATGATGAGGTTGCCCTCACACCCTAGATTACAAATTGCTAATTGTCTGATCTCTGAAAAATTAATGCTTCTCAGATTCTACCACCCTGAATGTAATAACTTTAATAATAACAAATGATACAAAGTGCTTTATAGTTCAGTAAATCACTTTTATACATAATCTCATTTCATCCCCCCAGTTGAATGTTCTCATTAGAAAATAAAGTGACTAAAACCCCAGGAAAGAGAAACTCAAAGCCTAACCTCCTTGTTTCCTGTCTAGTGCTGTTCCATCCCAACATAAATTTAAACACATGGTGTGATAGTTAATTGTATATCTCAACTTTGGACCACAGGGTGACTAGATATTTATTCAAACAGTACTGTAGGTGTTTCTGTGAGGCTGTTTTTGGATGAGATAAACATTTAAATCCATAGATTGAGTAAAGCACACTGTTCTCCGTAATGTAGTTGCACAATCAATTAAAGGAGTAGAGCAAAAGGGCGGACCCTCCCTCAAACAAGAGGGAAGTCTTCTTGCCTGATAGCCTTTGAGCTGGCACATCAGTTTTTTCCCTGCCTTTGGACTTGAGCTGAAACATAGCTCTTCCTGGATCTCAAGCCTGCTGAGCTTTCAACTAGATCTTTCACCAGGGGCTCTCTGGGTCTCAGGCCTTTGGATTTGATCTGGAACTAAACAGTCAGCTTTCCAGGGTCTCCATCTCTGGACTTGAACTGAAACTATACTATCAGCTTTCCTGGGTCTCCAGTTTGCTGGCTTACCCTGCACATCTTAGGAATTGTCAACCTATAATGAATCTCTTTCTGTGTATGTATGCATATATACATGAATATATATACATATACACACACATATATACATATGTGTGTATGTGTATATGATATATATATATATATATATATATATTTGATTCTGTTTCCCTGGAGATTCCTGACTAATAGACATGGAAACTCAGTTGGGAAAGTTATAAAGAAATAGCACTCTCTTCTTCCGAAGTTGTAGCCCCTTGCCCATGGCCTGCCATACTTCTGTGACTTGTGGGGAATTGTTAGCCTGGTATCCCTGGCGGATGGAGGGAAGCCACTGTATTTTATGTCAGTGCTCTGGAAGTCTGTGCTCTGCCTGGAATCAACTGCTTAGTTACCTTAGGGTAGGAAAGACTCTTAACACATTCTTGCTTTGCCTCTCATTTCTTGAATTATGCACTTGTATTAGCCCAACAGAATTCACATCATCTTGTAAATTTATTTCATCTTGCACGTTAATTTTCCCTTCCTAATGGGAAACATCATAACACCAATAAGTGGTGAAAAGAACTACAGAAGCTGAGAAACGCAGTTTTCATACCTACCTCCCCGACTTGCTGAAAGATGGCCTTACTAGTAACCTAACTAACAGAGGAAAATAAACTACCTAACAAAAAATAAGAGAAATATACTAATAGCACATAATTGCCCCATTTGAAAAGGAAACTCACACCAAAACTACCTCCTTTGTTTTGTTTAATTAAAACCCCGGTGTCCTAACTCATTATCTCTAGGAGTTTCCATTTTCTCAGCCTGGAAGAGCCTAAGCAGACAGCAGGGGTGCGAACTCTCTGCCTCAGTTCCTCCCAGGACCAGATTCCAAGGACACAGATAAGCCAGCCTCACAGAGAAAAGAAAAAAATAAAGAACAACTGCAGTAACTTTGCTGCCGTTTCTGTTATTAGTCTGCTACAGCGGTGGGGGGGACCCATTTTTTACCCTTTAAAATTCCAAACAGCTTTTCCTCAGCTGCCCGGCATTTCTACTCCTGTATTCCTGTGCCGTGGCCACTCCCTCTCCCTCTCTCTCTCTTTCTTACTTTCTCAGAGAAATAAACCTTTACTTCTGTATATCCTACTCTGTGTGAGAAATCTTTCTCCACCTGCATACGATTTTCACTTACCAGCTATTTGAACTTGGTAAGTCTAAGTGAGCTTCAGTTTCCTCCAATGCATAATAGTGTTAAGCATGTCCTTTTGCAGAACTGATGTGAAAATTAAGTGGTATAACTAAGATTAAAAGCCTGGCACACAAATGAACATTAGTTGTTTTTGTTGTTGTTGTTTTCTTTTTTTCATTGTCAACTGAGGAATGGTGAGGTTCATAAATTTAGAAAGGAGAGCTTTACTTCTCATAAAGGGTTGCAGCCTGGCCATTCTGACAGGCTGGGAAGCACAGGCTCTGGCAGGTGCCGAAAGCATGGACCTCCAGGGAAAAGCAACAGGAACAGGAACTTATGCTGAGTGAGGTGGCTGAATATGCATATTCAACAAGCTAGAGGAGGAGTCATGAATATTCATGAAGTGAGAAAAGACGCGCGTGCGCAATTGGGCTTCATGGGTAGCAAGTACCCAAAATGGCGGCATTAACATGATGCAAGGGTGGAGTTCTTTGGCTCCTTGATGTCTGTGGTTGAAGTAGAGGGTACAAAAGCCCTCACTGTGCATTCCCCACAGACCAGTCAGACCCACCCCACAGTCTGTGGCCCCTCATCAAGGAGTGCTGGTCATTTGCAGTGCAGAAATGGCAAAAAGGGAGGAGCAGAATTAGGTGGTTGATAGAAATCAAGGGAAGAGCAAGACTTTTCAAAGGGCTGGTTCTGTTTGACCCTTAGGGAAGAAAGGCTCCGGGCTGTTAGCAAAGGAGGAGGAATGTAGGGGCACATCGGGCCTCCCATCCAGTCAGAGCTGGGAACTCAGCTTTAAGGTTTCTCTGGCGTCCCCTGGGCCAAGAGGGGGCGTCCATTCAGTTATTTGGGGGGCTTAGAATTTTACTTGGTTTCTCACCTTTCTTCATAATAGTTTTGAGCAAGTTTTAGTTAAGTTCCTTGTTTTAGAGACATTTAACAGTTATAATTATTTTAAAACTAAATTTGAACAGCACCTTGGGTTTGAAAATTGAAAAACAGGAAAGTTGGCTAATAGGTTATTTTTGTCACTGTTATCTTTTCTTGTCACCCTGCTCTTCTGCATTAGGTACAAATGAGAAAGAACAACCTACAGTTTAGTTTTTTCTTACCTCCTGTTTATCACTGAGAGATCTTATGTTGATTGTTCTAATGTAATGCAGATTTCTGTTGTCACCAAGTTCAGTGAGGATTGTTTTTCACTTTCCTAGTGTAGTGTATAAAACAATATGCTCCCTTTGTATTGTTAAAGTTGAAATTAATTCTCATCATTTTCCTGTATATACCTTGGCTGGAGTCAGTGTGAAAATATTCCTTTTTTATGAAGAGATTACACTTTATGGGAGCAAGATATAAAAAAGAGTTCTTTATATTAAAAAAATCTATGCGAGAGGAATTTGTGGTTGAGTTTTTGTGCTGCAGGGAAGTGAGTCAGGGGTATATACCCACACCTACACAGATTAAAAATTTTCTTTCTCATTTAATGGGATAAAACAATATGTCACAATTATTATTATTTGTGTGTGTGTGTGTGAGACAGAGTCTCACTCTGTTGCCAGTTCTAGAGTGCTGTGGTGTCAGCCTAGCTCACAGCAACCTCAAACTCCTGGGCTCAAGTGACCCTCCTGCCTCAGCCTCTGGAGTAGCTGGGACTAAAGGCGTGTGCCACCATGCCTGGCTAGCAAAAAAATAATAATTTGTGATGTTTGGTCATTTTAAATCAGTATTATTTGATCAATGCACATTGTTTTCTTAATAAGAAGTCTTAGGCTCTCTTTGCCACCAGAAAGATTCATATGGAGAGGTGCTCTGAGACTATACTTTATTATTTCTGAAGCCTGGCCAGCTAGTAGGAAATGAGTTATTTTTAAATTGCCAACATTTGCTTCCAGGAGTATAAGGGTGAAAACTGGATTTTCCAGGATTGGGTATAGACACTCTCTGTTCTGAGAAGGATCCCTTGGCAGAGCCACTCTGGTCATTGAGAAGTAAGTCAAGTGTCTAATCGCTATCCGTGGGGGACTCCCAAGCACTTGCGAATACATCCAAATGCAGATGTTCCAGCTTGAACATAATTATTGTGATCAATGATATAAAATTACATAAATGACCCATAAGGGCTTGAATGGATTTCTGTGGAAAATGTATTTGTATGTTAAGGTATTTTTCAGTCCATTTCCGTTTATGAGGACCAGACAGGGAAGGAAGTGAGGAAATGAAAGACAAGGGCCTCTCTGAGTCTTTACAGATTTCAGCAACTTGGAGAGAGAGGGAGTAAAAAGTGTGGTCGTTGGACTTTAGGAATGTCTGATGTCCAACAGAGAAATCCTCTCACTAATTATGTAACTGATCCTCTAATGCTATTCCGAAATTCCATTTAGTCTATCTTGGCCTAGGAATGATGTGGAATGAAGGAAAGGACTTCTGTTTGCCTGCAAGAAAAGAAGACCAGGATAAAGTGACTCAAAGGGGAGCTAACTCATTCGTGTATAAAAGGAAGAGTGGTAGGCAGTAAAGTGTTTTTAAGACAGGTCTGCTATGCCATCTAGGACCAAGGCTGCTTCCAGCTTTCTGTTCCACCATGCTTAGACCTTGGCTTCTACCCTCAAGTTTGCCTTATAGTCACAGGATGGCTGCTGGCATTCCAGGCTTCAACTTTGCATTCCAACTAAGAAGAGGAAAAGCAAGCAGCAAAAGGGGAAACCTCCCAGGTAAAGCAATTGCCTTTATATACGTCTCTGCAAACCCCATCCAAGGATTTCTATTTACATCTTATTGGCTACCCCTAGCTACCAAGTGTGGGGTGGGGGAGCTAAAAACATACTGTTTTAGCTGGATACATGGTTCTCCCAAATAAATCAGTCTTCTGTTAAAAAGGAGGAAGGGAGAAAGGAATGTGTAGTAGGTAACAATATCTTCCTGGGTTGAGACCATTCCTCTGAACATGGAGGAATCAAGAAAATGAATGTTGGAAACCATTTTGAATGTCTTCAAATAAAAGTGTGTATTTTCCTCTAAGCAAATAAAAAATACTACACCAAATGCCTATACATACTAATATATTAATATAATTTTAAAATAGCAATAAAGTATTCAAATCTATGTATAATACTTGGTCTTCATGCTACCGGCTCACCAGCTTAACAAGCTACTTAAACATTAGATACCTTAATTCATCCCTAATATCAGGATTTTCACCTCTGTTTATTTCATCCAGCTCCAAAGTCTGTACCTGTTCCTCTGTAGTAAGAACTAGAAAAAGCAGAAAGTGTTTCTCAATGGTTTTCCTTCTTTGCAAGAAATAAGATGGGCCATTTTAGGTTCCTCTTCACACCCCCCCACAAAAAAATAGAGTTTAATCTTTATAATAAAGTGCAGCATAACATTGGAAGAGAAACTGATCCCCAACTTTTAAAAAGTGAGATCCATAAAACTCACACTTTCCAAAGTAACCAGTAGTTTGTAAGCCTAAGTAGGTAAAAGTTTCTCTCTTGCATTCCAGTAAGTTTAATCTGATTTGGTTTTTCATATGTAATTTTGCTATTTTGTTTTCTTGGGGGAAAGTAGATAGCAAAGAGAAACAAATCCTTTCCTATGGTGGCAAAATATTCATAGGATAAAATTTACTATTTTAAGTAATTTGAAGTATATAGTTTAGTGATATTAAGTACATTCACATTGTTATACAACCATCACCACCGTCTATCTCAGAAAGAGCAAGACACTTCACATTTAGTAAAATTTTACCCTTTACCAAAAGACCTCTTTCCAGATCTTTTAGTGAGGAGAAATAATAGGCTCTGCCCCAACTATATGAAGGCCAGGGAGGGTGCCCATCTTACTCTTCCCCAAAGTGACCCTTAGCTCCAGAGACCAAAATACCATGCTGATGAGACCTGCCCCATCTTTGTGTCGGAAAGCACACTGCCTATGTTTCGAAAGTTCCAAATACTTTAAGGACTACATGCATGCTCACTCCCTCAGGTTTCCACCAGGACATGACAGTTAATTACAATTTTATGTTGGCTCTGACGGGCCGCTCTGCTGAGCAGGTTTCCACAGGAAGGCTTGACGGGAAAAGCAATAGAGCAAAGGCACCAATTACAAGGACAGATGATGCCCTCTTCATGTGGTGGGAATTAACTCCTGAATCCTAAGTGACTCTCAGTGCAAAACCAGGAGGAATAACAAAGAGATAATTGATCCATCTTTCCTCTGCATTTTAAAAACACACATAATTGTTTCTTGGTTGGCTGAATTTGGCGATCTCTCCTGTCAAGTAAATGTCCGAGCTGTCTTTTAGAAATTAAACCAAAGAACTTAATATTCCTCAATGCTTTTACTGCAATGAATTTCACACTCAATAGCCTGCAGATTCAACCCTGCTTGGGTGATGATAATGTCTTAGCATGCAGCACTCCCTAGAAATAATGCATTATAATCATTATCATGCCAATATCCTAAAAGCCACATTGTGTGAATCTGCTTAAGTTTTCCCTAAGATATAATGGGAAAATTGCATGGTAATCTTTATGAAAATGGTATCCTGTTTGCCATCCTGACCTCTAGTCCCTGATGAAACAGAAGTACATTCAGAATCACAGAAATAATTTCAGAGATAAAATAGCTGAATAAGATGGGAGAAGGAAGGAGGAAATTTTTTTCCATGCTTTTGTTTTCTGGCTGAAGGTTTGAGTCTTTTTCTTAAGCCAAAATGTTAGCTCCAACTAAAGCAAGTATGTCCCCAAATACTAATTGTCATCAGCACTTTCAAATTCTAGCATCATCCCAATGGCTTTTGTTACTTTCACAAACAGGCAGCTGAAGCTATTACAGCCTTGGGTTTCAACAAGGTGAACTTGCAGAAACAACAGAAAATAATCTGCATGACTGTGCACAGATTTCCCCAGGAGCATAGCACCCCACAGAAGAGAGAGTACTCAGAAAAATGCCATTTTTGTTGAAACCCTGGGAGATTTCCTTTTGTTGCTACAAAGATGCATTTTTAGGAATACACACCCATCGTATGTCCCGTTGAACTACACAACATTAGAATCAGAAGGTTATGCAGATCAGCCCCAAATCCCTCGTTTACTGGTGAGAAAACTGGGGCCCAGAGGTGAGGAGTGACCTAACGAGGTCACAGTGAACAAGAATCAGAACAGAAGAGCTCAAATCCCTTGTGTGAGTTCTTTCTAACCTGCCACTCCTCCATGGCACCATTTCCATCCCCAGGTTTGCAGTGCTCGTCCCCAAGCCCCAGTGTTCAGGATGGCCAGGCTAAACAAGCTGGTGCAGCTCAATTGGAGGTGAGGTAAAGCCATGAGCCATACTCACTCCATGTGACCCATCATTCGGACCCAATTGAGAACAAGGGGGGACTGAAGAGAGGCTTGGAGAGTGGGACTAAATCTGAAAGTGAGCCCAGGAAAAGGTTTATGGCAGATATGGAGCCTCATACCAGGGACTTGGGGGTCCCAATATGAGCTCAAATGCACACATATACATATATGTATAGACATATGTGTGGGTATACATGTATATGTATAGACATATGTGTGTGCATATATGTATATACGTGTGTATACATGTATATGAATATATGTGTGTATATGTATTCGGCCTAGCATGGCACTGAGCATCTCATTTTCTGCCCTGGGATTCTCTGGATACCGCAGACTCAACAAGAAGCTCTAGAACTACATGGATGTGAAGCTCAGAAGAGAGGGGTGTAACCCCTCCAAGGGCACCCTTCCATTTCTGGGAAATGGGAGTCCCACAGGACAAACACTCCCCCTCCCAGCCTCTGGAAGACCCTTCTGCCAGAGGTAGCTGCAGGCCTCAGGGGTCCTGGTAGAATGGAGCTTTCACTGCTACAAACTCAGCAACAGCCTGACATTAGTTTTTCCTCTTTCCCTCCCTCGCTCTCCCCCGTTCCTCACTCCTCTCCTGGGCTTCTTTGTTCCCCGGATAAACCACCTGCACACAAGCTCTTGTCCCAGACTCTGCGTTCAGGAGAACCCAATCTAAGACAACCGTTTGCTAGCTGTGTGATGCTGAGAAAATTATTCACATTCTCTCAAATTCAATTTCCTCATTTCAACATGATAATAACAGTCCGTACACAGGTTCTTTGTAAGGACCAACGAAGGGGACGTATATGGAAAGGCCTAAACCCTGACCAGCGCTTCTTGTGGTGGCCCATCTTGACTATGCCACTGCTTCGCTTGCTTAGGACAAACGGTTCAGCCCTCTCTTTCTCACATACGGCACATCCAATTCTGCAGCAAATCCTGTCACCTCGCCCTTCAAAATATGGCCAAATACGACCACTTGTCACCATCCCCACCATAACTGCCACCCTAGTCTAAGATCACATCATCCTTCTGCCCCCATTATTGTAATAGCTGCAAACTGGTCTCCCTGGACCTACCTTTGTTTCCCTAAATGTTTCCCCTCAAAATGGCGGCTATTTTTGAGCATTAAGTCGGTTAACTCCTCTACCCCAAACCCTCCCCTGAGAGCTTTCCATCCCATCCACGGTAGAAGCCAACGTCTGCTTGATGGCTTACAAGGCATTACAGAGGATCTGGCTCCTCACCACCTCTCAAACACTGGGCCCTCTGGCTTCCCCCTTCATCATCCTCCCTTGTGGCTTTACCACTGTCCTCCATTTGCACCCCTGCCTCAGCCCATTCGGCTCTTCCCTCTACATGAGATGCTTGTCCGCTACAGACCTACAAGCTCACTCCTCACATTTAATTTTCTGCTCAAATATGATACAGGTCAAAGGCTCTTATTCTAACCACATCTTACAAAACAACACACACCCCTGATCTACTGAACTCTCTTCCTCCTTACCGTCCATTTGTTAAAGAGAAGTCATGCCCGACAAGATGAGCAGACAGAAGTTTGTTTTATTCCAGCGTTGTTGCCAGCTGTAGGGAGACGGCATAGACCAGGTCCGGATACTCAGCTCCCCTAAAACAGAGGGGGGGAGAACTGTTAAGAACTGGGAAGGGGAATCTTAGGCCACCTGTGCTTCCTATGATAATTGGCTTCACCCAAAGGAAAAGTGAACTTTGGCACACCTGTGGTGGGAAGTGGTTTTACAACTAGCAGCGAGGCTCCCCCTAGCAGGGTTGGAGCCCTGCCTTCTCCCAGAGACTGGCAGAGAGGGAAGCTGTGTTCTGCAATGGCTGGGTTTTAAAGAGATGGCTCCCAGGACCTTGAGGGAGACAGTCCTGGGTTGCAAACCTGGCCAGAGACACTTACAAAGATTTATATCTCAAAGAGGCAGATAAAGAATCTACAGATTAAATAAGTTTTCAAAAGCAAACACTCAAAGCAAAGGAAGGTCAGGGCCTAGAGTCAGGAAGAAGTCTGTCTAGAGTCAAATCCAGCCAAAGGCAACATGAAGGCTGTCTTGGGCGCATATGCCCACCTTACACATCATATATTCACCTGTTTCCTCTCTCTTCTTGCTAAAACGCAAGCTCTGGAAGAACAGGGATTTGTTCCGCTGGGTTTACTGCTCTATCACACCACCTAGAAGACTGCTCTGCATATAGTATTTGCTCAGTTAATGCACAAAGCATTCCAGAATGTTTCAAACTCTACTTTTGGAATTAAGTCATTTTGCTTTGAATTGTTTTCAGAGGTCTTATTAATGATACTACACATTTTCTTCCACTTTTTTGCTATATAATTTTTTTGAGATGATATTTTCTGGGAATAATTTAAAATTTCTTTCCTAGGTCATGGTTCAGACCCCTTTAGTGGCCATGTGTAACACATATGTATAAATGTACTGTGTGTATATATATGTATGTGTGTATAGACACATGCAATAATTCAATATGTATACTATATACACAAAATATATTAGACCTATATTTGGATATATATTACCAGATATATATATATATATATATATATATATATATATATATATATATATACTCACATATATATTGGGTTATTTTCATCCCTAAGCACATTCAATAGGGCCTCAGTAAAATTTATATACCAATTTTTATGCTTACTCATATACATTCATGACCTTTTTTCATCCCCTGTCCTTCCCAGGTTGGCTTTTCCTTATCTGGAAAACACTAATGAAAGTTTCAAAATGTTTAAAAACACTGAGTTAGAGCCCAAAGAGTCCTGCTCTAAGCCCAAAGCACATCAGAGTGGGGAGACCCTGGTGGGCTCTAGAACAGGACCTGGCCCACAGGGCAGTGCCAGCCACCACGGCACACAGCCACCTCCTCCAGAGAAGATCCTGCAAAGCCAGAAGGTGGTGCGGCAGGTCCACCTGGAGGACCACGTCCAGCATCAAGCAGAAAACTGACAAGAAGCGGTGGCTGAGGAGAAAATGGAGTCTAAACTGAGATCCATCTGCACAACAGTACTGGCCCTGGAATTGTTGGATAGATATTTAACAGCCAATACAGCTGATCCAGAAAGTAAGCCCTTTAATCTGAAAGTGAAAGGAAATTACTTCCCTTACCTTGTGCCGTGGCCTGTTTACAGGACGGGGGCTGAACACAGAACAAAGGGACACAGAAAGAAAGACACAGACACTCACCAAGACAGTACAAGACTCGAGTGCCCAATGCACTGGTCAGTTTATTTTTATACCCCAAAAAAATCAAAGTTAGCTCCTTATACATGACCACCCAGACGTTGCAGTAATAGTCATTTGTTCCAGAACACGTAGCCTAAGGAAACAGATGTTTACTGACTCAAAGTTTCCAGGCATAGGTCACAGGCTGAGATAAGCAAGATTAAGCAAGGCAGCCACAGGGGGCACTTTCCGTCCCCAGTTCCTCTTGGCTGGCCCCCCGGCGGCTGTGCATGTCTTAGGTTGTTCCTTCTTGAGGAATTTTACCCATCATTGACTATCCAGCCATCTTACAGGGCCAAGCAACAATAATAGGAACAATGCGTTTATCATGTGCCCTCAAGGCCTCCATTTCTCATGGGGCTGGGCAGCTCTTGCCTACATGCAGAAACTCAGGCCTTTGTTATGCCTCTAGGCAGCAACCTTGTTTGTTACCTGGACCCTGTCCAGAACACATTACTCTCAAGTGCTCTGGGCAGAGCACGTATATTAATCACTAAATTTAATTCTTAAACCAGGAAAGTATAATGTCAGTCCCCAACAACTCGCTCAAGTTGCATGTGGTGATGATAGAAAACATACCATAGATAATTTCTAAGAAGCATCTTACCAAGGGGCATTTGGTGTAAGCAAGAAAGAGACACAACCCACACAAACAAGTTGCCCAGGGATGGATGTCTCTTAAATTTTCTGAATTTTACTGTGTGATCCTTAATAACCCAGAGTTTGCCTATCCAGTGACTAAAATTGCTTTTGATCAGGCCCTGATAGAACTTGATATACTAAATAAAGACACGCAAAGACAACAAGCTCATCGTTACGTAGGGCTTACAGATACCAACTTTATGGAAGTCAGACCGTGCAGAAGGAGATGATGTCAGAGAGGGAGAGAAAATTAAATGCATGCAGGAAGCATCCTTCTTCCCCTCAAGGAACCCTTTTATGCCTCTCTACACTTACTCCCTTTGGGTTTCCTAGAGTGAAGAAATCCATTCATGTGCATGGAATCAACTGTTTATAGTCTTTTCACACTGCAGCTTGGGAAACTCTGTTTCTGGATTTGTGTTTGTCTTAGCTTTCTGGTTTGCAGTCACTGCTGCAAAAGGTATTAACAGCTTCATTTCATATAAACATAAGTAACTTCCAAACACACAGAAGACTAAAAATGTATTTGGCATGTAAGTAATCTGAACCAGTTCTACAAGTGACCGTGTTTTGTATTACTTTAAAGATACAGAAATACAGTTAATTACAGAGTATTCTACGTAATTTATGAATTTCTACATTCCCTCCCTTACTCTTTTTCAGGGGTTTCCTTTCAGTAAGCAACTCTTCCGTGATCTTAATGTATTCCTTTGTAGTAGGAAACCAGAGGCATTAGGACGACTAGGAAACCATTGACATTTCTAGGTTAGAGATCACAAATTGAAATGCCTCCTATATGATGTACGTTATGGAGGTCACGGATATCTGCGACAACAGCTGAGTTTTCTAATTCACTCTTTATTTGCTACTGTTTAAGTTAACAGCTTACCTCCTGCCTTTGTAGCTCTGGTATCCGCTTTACTACGGAATAGCAGTAATGTGTCACTGCCAGAAATACAAGCATTGCTTTTTGGCAGACTAAAAGTGCATTATCATTTCCTAATATACTAGAAATGGAAAACGAATTAAAATACACAAGCCCAAGTCTAAAACGTGAGTACTTTTCTGTGCATCTTTGTGCACAGATGAGAGGGTATCCAATTTGTCTAGTGATGGCTTTTGGGGAACATGGGCCACCATTGCATGTTGCTAATCATTGACTAGAGTCAAAAAAAAGGCTTGAGAAAATGTTATGCTCTATGTAACAGCAGAATAACATAAAATAAAATTACATATGAGAAACCATTTACTATGTATGTCTTTATAACAACTGTGTGCCCATATTTATTTTTTATTTATTTTTTTTATTTTTCATTGCTCTCTCAGTGTTGGTAATGAATATTTGAGTTGGATCACTTAGATTCAGTTCCAAAAAGAATACGTCATTGACAGGCATGTCTATTTTAAGGGACAGGTGAAATTACTACTTTCTCAAGTTTATTGATAGTTTCCCTTCGTTTTATGTAAAATGTAGTGGTGATACCTATATTTCTGCATGATGATACACTTGTCTAAGTGCAAAATGTATAAAATCAGACCACGTTAATAGCAAATGTTTTACCGTGGGTCAGTTTCATGGGCAATCTCTTCCTCTGATGTAAATGGCATCTGGTTAAGTGTTTTATGGAATGAAGTGGACATTTTGAAACTTACAAAAACTCACTGAGTTAGACTAAATTACTGCACACCTTCTCATAACCCTTTATTAACTAATATCTAATAATAGGCATTGTAAATTTCCAAAAGTGGAATATAGTGCCTACCTTCTCCCTAAACACCCTTTAAAAAAAAAAAAAATGGCTTCTCCCATGACACACTTTGTGATTGCACTTGAAAAACATTGCTATAGTGTCATAGTTGTACATAACTTACCACTTACCATTTATAAAAATGAAAAGTCGGCTGGGCACAGTGGCTCACACCTGTAATCCCAGCACTCTGAGAGGCTGAGGTGGGCAGATTGGTCAAGGTCAGGAGTTCGAGACCAGCCTGAGCAAGAGCGAGACCCTGTCTCTACTAAAAATAGAAAGAAATTAATTGGCCAACTAAAAATATATTGAAAAAATTAGCCGGGCATGGTGGCGCATACCTGTAGTCCCAGCTACTTGGGAGGCTGAGGCAGGAAGATTGCTTGAGCCCGGGAGTTTGAGGTTGCTGTGAGCTAGGCTGATGCCACGACACTCTAGCCTGGGACAACAAGAGTGAGACTCTGTCTCCAAAAAAAAAAGAAAAAATGAAAAGTGGCTTGTTTTCACACTCATTTGTAAGAAAACCAATTCTTCTATTTCTTTGTCTAGAAAAAAGTTGCTCATTTATGAAGTCTTGGTTTCATGTTTCTAAGCCCTTGCATTCTATATGAAAAAAAGAGTATGTTGCATCTTACCTCAAGTGTGAGAACCTTTCAAAAAATGTTTAATGTCTATATCAATTTAACATATTATTTCTGATATTTCTCTTCAATAAAATCAATGATTTTTGTTAATATACTCGATTAACTTTTTATCATACATTTCACCATTGTTTTTTCATATGGGAGAGAAATTCACTGGCTGACAACTTTATAGTTTCTCTCATCGTTTCCTTTTTTAAGAGGCCAGTGGTGGCTTCTGACTTGCCTCTAGCACCAAATTCCATTTCTGCTGCTTCATTCAAGCCTCTCTCTAATCCAGCCCCACTCCCTGGTGGATGCAAACACGTTTCTGCCACTCCCTAACTTGCTGCCTATTCTGTCCAGGTCACCTCCTGCCTGTCCTAAAAGTAGCTGTGCTTGGTCCCATCCCACCTGTCTCACTCATGCTTCAGCCCAGGAATCAGAGGCCATATGCATGTTTTAGGAATAAGATTTATTATAGAAATTAGAGATTTTGCAAAGGTGGAAGGAGCTGGAGAAGTTGATGTGTACAGGGGGAGGGGAGCAGGAAATTAGAATAATTCTCACTAATCGGTCCATCATAAGTATTGACGCGTCATGATAATCCAGCTTTCAGGGGATTCCAAGAGTGTTATGGACTGATAAATGTGTCCCTGCCCCCATCAAATTCATATGTTAAAACCCTAACCTCCAGAGTGACAGCATTTGAAGATGGGACCTTTGGGAGGTAATCAGGTCGTGAGGTTGGAGCCTTTGTGATGAGATTAGTGCCCTCATAAGAAAATGAAAGAGAAGACGGCTACTTCTGCTTTTCTTTCTCTACCATGTGAGGATTCAGCAAGAAAATAGCCATTTGCAAGCCAGGAAGCAGGCCCTTACCAGGAACCGAATGAGCTGACACCTTGATCTTGGACTTCCCTGCCTCCAGGACGGTGACAAATAAATGTCTGTTGTTCAAGCCACCCAGTCTATGGTATTTTGTTGTAGCAGCCTGAGCAGGCTAAGATGCCTGACTGCCCAGGTGGGACAGGAAAGGAGAGCTTGCTGAGAGTTCTAGGAGAAGCTGCCACCTCTGTGTGGACACTTTGGGGCCTATTGGCATGTGTCTGGTGGTGGGCCCCGGGGCCACTGTTGGTCAGTAGGGCCACCATTGGGAAGCCAGTTGGGCATGGAGTCAGCTGTTGGGATCCACCAATCTTGCTGAATCTGTCCATCAGTGTCTCTGCCTATATTCATCTTCTGAGAGGAGCATATGCTCCTTCCCTTCCTTTCTGCCTCTTGAATCCAGAAACCTAGAGCACAGGGAATTCTATGACAAGTAGTGCCCAGCGTTAGCCAAGGTGACCCAGCACAATCCCGCACAGCCTGCTGCTCATCAGCATGATATCCGTAAACACCTCCTTTTAACCACATTTATCTTCCAAATAATGACACAAGCAAAACCATCCTTCCACCCAACATGATACAACCACCCTTCATATAACCAAGCAAATGCTAATCCCCCCAAAAGAGGAGACTTAAATGTGCACTTCGTCCATCCTTGGTTAATGTTTACTGCTTTTATCACTCTGTCTTTGCTACCCTGTCTCTTAAGTATATAGAAATAAGGTTATTCACTATCAACGCATCTTGTTAGATAAAAATGAAACAGGAAAGGGAGGAAGAGAACAAGAATTGGTTAATATAGATGCAAATACATTCATATTAAAGGAAGGGAAAAATACTCATAATGACACTAGACCTTGATTTTGAAACTGGATATGTCGTAAAATTGCATCAGAGTATTTATGAAGTTGCTACATTGTCTTGTACCCATTCCTTGTTTGTTTGTTTTTCATTCTCAGCAGGAACTGTGGCTAGCTGTGGTTCCTTGCCCGATGGGGTGACCAAACTTCCACTCCTGAGGGCCTGTGCCCTTTGTTAGCATGGTGATCATGGGAGAGCAGGGGTCCTCTGTGGCCCCCTGACCGTCTCCAGCATTCGAGAGACTCCCCCCTGCCCACGTTATGCCCCAATTCCCCAGTTGCCCCTTGGCAGTGAGGATCTGTCATCTCAGCCAGTTTGCTCACCCCTTTTGTATCTGTAAATTCAGCAGGAAGACCAACCCTGCCCCACAGCTAGGGGTGTCTGGGATTCACTGACTTATTATCTATTCTGTTGATCACCCGACTTGGTTCTATTTTTTGAAACTATGTCTTTGAAAAAGTTAATGTTTTCAATATAGAACTGCAATATCAATTATTGTATACTGTTTTCTAACCGTATCCCAGGTTTTCTAGGTTATATATATTTTTCTTCTACTGGATTATAAATTCCTTAAAGTCTATCTGCTTCCTTCTTCCCAAGAGGTACTTTTCCTTAACAAATCCTTTTAAGGAGTCTTTAAAAAGTCACTGGAATTCTCTGTGCTTATGGAATGCAACACATTCCAAGTACAACATTTTAGGAAGAAAACCTGATACAAATACGTCAGCCTTGCTCACCTCTGAATGTTCATCTCTGATACATATTTTGCTCCCTGCAAGATTTTGCCTGTGTCTTAGCAACCTAAACTGGCGAGGACTTACGGAATGAAAAGTAATTTGAGAGCACATCATGGCTGGCAAAACAAAAATAAATAAAAGCTGGATTATCTACTCTAGATAATATAAACATAATTTTTTTATTATCTTCTCCACTGATTCCAGGGTTTAGAGGATCACAGAAAACCCTACTAGTGAATTAATCTATATTCCAGAGATTTACTGCCTCAATTTTCTTATGACTGTGAGCAGGCATATCAAAGACATATCTACTTAGATCCAAGAAAATGTGTGGTTAAATAATTGTCTAGAAAGTTCACTCATCCTAAGATTCTCTAGGCCATGTCCTGCCAGTCTCTGTAATTCCACGGTTCAGTACGCTAACAAAGCCAGCACTCTGTTGTTAGCAGCAGCATTGTTAAGACTGTGATCATTGTTCTTTTGCAGAACTGAAGTCACTGTAGCAGTGTTGGTGACAGGACATCAAGTCATCTCAAGTGTCTCTTTTCCTTCATTGGGAAATTTTCTTGTTATTGTTTTAGCTTCAGTTCCCCCAAGGGAAACAGAGTCTCAGTAGGTCCGCTGGACGGGCCCATCAGAGTTGGTCTTCCCCAAGGCATGGGGACATGGACCTTGCAGAACTAGGCTTTTGCATGCAGGCTGCCCGGGCATGGGAGCTCCCTGCAGGACTCAGGCCCCGTCCTTCCGCCAAGGCAATGCCCAGAGCAGGACTCAGCAGCAGCGCTGCAAGCTGACCAGCTGCAGGGAAACGAACGTCTTCATCCTGAAGGGAGAACAGGACAGTTTCTCTCCAAAGTTTCCAAATCATTTCCTCAACTGTGTTTTATTGTGTGCGGTCAGAACTTGCAAGTATACATAGTCTCGTGTTTTAAATTTTTCTAAATAAACCAGGGTTCGTTTCTCAGTTACTTGAGTTCTGAGTGGTGCATGGGCTTGTTCTCTAATATGGTAAACAGGCTCTTCAAACATGATAAATGGCAAACGGTAAACAATGTTTTTAGCAAATTGGAAAATGTGGCAGCACGTGTGGAAAATTATCAGCAAATGACAACACCTGCTTCCCCTAAAGAGAAGCAACCTTAGAGACTCACGTATCTCTGTTATATGCCTCCCTTTCCCTCTCAATGATGACCGAAAGAGGATTGTTTATAGTTTATTTTATGGGAAGGAGGACAGGCAGGCGGGAGCGAGGGAGCAAGACAATGAATATTTATGACCTTCTTATTAACTGATCAGTAAACAGTAGAGTTCCACAGGACATGATCAGCATCTTCTCCTTCATCTTGTTCTATAGTTGACTTCAATTTGTTATTACAAAAATTTCTTTGTTCCCTTTTCTTCCTGTCTTCCCTCCTTTATTCTCTCTTTCTTTCCCCTTTCTGTTCTTTCTTTTGACCTCAGATATGAAAATTGAAATAAATTTCATTCCTCCATTCATTGCAGACAATCACCATTGTTTCTTGCTAGATGTACTCTCTGCCTTAGAAGTATTTTTTAACTTGCTCATTTATTTCTAACTCATTCATATCTCCTAAACCCTCCCAGGCAAAGGTAAATGTCTAATATATTCAACACGTACGATTGAATTTGTAAAATATATAGTGTGAATGTTTGATTTATGCAAATTCGACCATAGTTGTTGCTGTGGTTTGAATGTGTCCCCCAAATTTCATATGTTGGAAACTTAATCCACAATGCAACAGTGTTGGAAGGTGAGGCCAAATAAGAGGTGATTAGGTCACGAGGGCTCTGTCCTCACCAATAGATTAAAGCCATCACAAGAGTGGGTTAGTTATCACAAAAGCATGTTATAAACAGGAGTTCAGGTCCCTCTTTCTCTCACTCCTCTTGCCCGTCCACCTTCTACCGTGGGATGACAGAGCAAAAAGCAGCTCACCAGTTGCTGGTGCTATGCTCTTGGACTTCCCAGTCTTCAAAAACATGAGTCAAGTCAATTATTGTTTATAAATTACCAGATCATGATACTCTGTTATAGCAACACAAAACGGACTAAAACAACACTCATTCTGTTTCTCTTATTTCTTACTCAACACCATTTTCTGAGATCCACCCTCCCCTCTTTGCTACCACACACAATTCTGCAACTTGTACATGTTTCTTTATCAATGTGTGTGAGCAGTTCCTTGTGGATCTATACCTAGAAGTGGGGTTGATACATTGCAGCATATTTGCTCCCAGCCAAACCATTCTATGCCACCTCCAATGCAGAATAGGTTCTTCATTGATCAGACAGGTCACGGCTTACAGATCCACAGCCAGGAGTTTAAGGACCAGAATACACACACACACACACACACACTGGACAAGAAACACTTTCAAAAAAATGGTGATCTCATTCATTGTACACAAACCTGACATTTTGAGAGAAAGCTAGATTTAGCATTTTAGAAAGATAACTCTTTTATTTTGGTTCAAAGTGGGAGATTTTACCCTTAAAGGTAAATTTAATTTTGCAAACCCAATTTGCCTTTTGCTATGGTCTAAAATAAGGCACCCAAAATTCATGTGTTGAAAACTCAATCACCAATGCGACAATGTTGGGAGATGGGCCTTTTGGGAGGTGTTTAGGTCATGAAGGCTCTGCCTCATGAATGAATTAATGCCCATATAAAAAGGGCTTCAGAGGTGGTGTCTCTCTACTCTGTTCTTGAGCCATGTGAGAAAACAGTGTTCCTCCCCTCTGGACCACACAGCGACAAAGTGCCATCTTGGAACCAGAGACCAAATCTGCCAATGCTTTGATTTCCGACTGCCCAGCTTCCAAAACTGTAAGAAATGAATTTATGTTCTTTATAACAGTTCTTTATAACTGTTCTTTATACTTTCTAGTCTTTATAAATTACCAAGCCTCAGGCATTCTGTTATGTCAGCACAAAACCAAGATACATTTGTTTCTTTCACATGGTTGGTTGAACAAACAGGAGACCCCCTTCATTAGAAGCAGAAACTTCTTTTAATCTCCCCCAGATACTCAGCAAAAAGGCTTCACTGTCCTTCCACTGCAGATATCATATTTTTTATCTCTGCTCTGCTGTCACTACAGCTTTGCTATATTTTTCTTTTGGGTCTTGATTTGGTCTGAACATTTGTGTCCTTCCAAATTCACATGTTAAAATATAATCACTAATGTGATGGTGTTAGGAGGTGGGGCCTTTTGGGGGTGGAGAGTTAGGTCCCTAAAACAAGTGGGATTGTCATTTTCTGATATTCTAATGTTCTACATATGTTGCAATTTTTTGCTGTGATGATAAACTAAATCATATTTACTATACATTTGAAAAAGCTTTAAGGACCAGGTGCCATATCAAATTGATGAATGGCCGCACATCCTAGATCAGACAGTGACTGAAACATGAACAGCAAGAGAGCTACTGTCAGCTTCTGAGGCTTGGAGGATAAGTCCAGATGGCCTTTAAGGGACAACTCCTTACCTTTAAAGGGACCATATGATACAAAGCCAACACTACTCCAGTTTGAACAACTAGTATGAATAATCATGATTTATTAGGTCAAGGCACTCATGTATTCTTAGACTTGCATGTACAAAGCTCTAAAAAAACACAAAATGTATAAAAGGGAACTTCCTATTTATGATCTCACAGGCTATGCCTTATAAATAATGCCTTTGATTCAAATCTAAAAATACTTGCAATTATTAACAAAATACATCTAAAATCTAGTGATGCCCATTTACAGCACAGCATACACCCTAAACTGAGATGGTCTATATGGTATTATTGAGGTTAAAAGAGGCCCCAGAGAGCTCATTTGTCCCTTCTACCATGGGAGGACACAGCAGGGAGGTACCATATATGAACTAGGAATCGGACTCACTGGACACCTAGTCAGCAGGTACCTAGATCTGGAACTTCCCAGCCTCCAAAACTGTGAGAATAAGCTCCTTTTGTTTGCAAACTACCCAGCTGATGGCATTTCATTTTTGCAGGCCAAATGGACAAAGATAGTTCTAAATCACTGCTTTGGCATCTCCACACTTCCTTCACTCCCGGAAACACTAGACACCTGGTTCTAGGTAGGCTCTTTACATATATCTTCCTTAAAACTCTTCCTCTTTCCACAGAAAGCCAATGAAGCATCTATTCCTCCAGCATAAGCTGGTGCTCTATCTTGTGTTGTTGCTCTGCCTGTCATCTTTGATTGCACTGGGTTGAACACATGAGAGTATTTTGAGCTCAACAATATTTTCCCCATCTGCTGAAATGATAAGCTTAGACTAGAAGAATGCCAAGGGATTGACTAATTCAAAAATTCTATACTTTTAAACATTTTTAAACAATTATTGCCTCTTTCTATGAATGCATTAGTTCTACTGCAACAGTATAATATTGTTTAACTATATCTGGTAATGTCACTTACTCTTTTCAATCTAGCAGAAGTATAATAAGTGTTTAAAATTTTTACAGGTTTTCTTTGTGGTATGAGACCCTTAGTTATCGTATTTGGAATCTATTAGAGCTGAATGCTTTGTAGAGGTAGAAATAACATTTCTTATGAAAAATATATATAAGCATATACTGAGAACTGGTTTCTGTTATAGCAAAAAATAAACTGATGCATAAGAAGACTGATGCTCTTTTCTTATTGTTATAACCAAAATTCCACTATGAACCAGATAAAAATCTCTATTATAGTTAATGCATTCTGACATACTAAAGGGTTGATTTTTTTCTTAAATGATTTACCATCACTTATAAAGACAAAACAAGTCTTCTAGGTGGATGTAATGTAAGGAAACATTCTATGGACCTTGGAGTAGATAGATAAATTTCTTCTTGTGCAAAGACGTAAGTCTGGAGGAAAGCATGTCCTGAAATTATTTTTATTCATGATATGGAGCATCAGTAAAAATATTTAAAGCCATTAAATTGTGATGAAATAATGGAAGATGGGTTGGCTAAAGAACAAACTCCCGGGTGACTATTAATAATTGAGTATTTTCTCCCTGCATACTGTCGGTAAGACTAGAATAAAATGTTCATTGTAATTTTAATAACAGAGACGTATTTCAGTTTACACTGCCAATATCACAACCAAAAAAATAGGATGGAGATAAGCCTGTTTCCATAGACTCTAGAACCATGCAGAGTTGTGAGGCAATTCAAAAAGACATTTATTTAAAGCCTATTAAGTGGTAAGCATATCATTCATACAGCAAAGAGACTGCTGCATAGAACACTTTGTCCTAAATGCTTTGGAGAAATGACAAACAAAGTACTTTTTGTTTTCTCAGAATATTTTTAATCACTTTGTAGGAGGAAAGAAGTAGAGAAAAAATCGGTGACAAAATAAATTTTAAACATTTTAAGAAGAAAGTATATGAGCTATTATAAGACAATTTAGATATACAAAGTGATCCTTGAACATTGCTGGGGTCAGGGGTGCTGACTCTCTCTGTAATTGAAAATCTGCATATAACTTTTGACTCTACAAAAACTTAACTACTAATAGCCTACTGTTAACCTGAAGCCTTACCAATAACATGAACAGTCCATTAACACATATCATGTATGTTATATATATTATATGCTGTATTCTTTCAATAAAGTAAGCTAGACATTGTAACTTAATACTCATTATTCAACAAACATAAACATTCATATATGTGCCTGGCTCTCAAGATTGTTAACATCAAAATTTTTAACTATATTAGAAATCTGTCTTCAATGAAGGTAATTTTTTTTTTTTTTTTTTTTTTTTTTGAGACAGAGTCTCGCTTTGTTGCCCAGACTAGAGTGAGTGCCGTGGCATCAGCTTAGCTCACAGCAACCTCAATCTCCTGGCCTCAAGCGATCCTTCTGTCTCAGCCTCCCGAGTAGCTGGGACTACAGGCACACGCCACCATGCCCGGCTAATTTTTTCTATATATATTTGTTGGCCAATTAATTTCTTTCTGTTTTCAGTAGAGACGGGGTCTTGCTCAGGCTGGTTTCGAACTTCTGACCATGAGCGATCCACTTGCCTCAGCCTCCCAGAGTGCTAGGATTACAGGCATGAGCCACTGTGCCCAGCCATGTGGGAAATTTTTAATAGCATTGAGTGCATGACATTGAATATATGGAAGTCACTAGATCAATGGCAGGATTATACACATAGTGTGTGGATCTACTACCTTCCTTCCTTTCCTGACCAACTTTTCCCTTTTGACTTTCACTATCCTTCCAGATCATTTCATTTTCTTTCTTTCTTTTTTTTTTTTTTTTTTCAGAGACAGGGTCTTTCTCTGGGCTCAAGAGATCTTTCCACCTCAGCCTCCCAAGTCACTGGTAGGACTACAGGTGTGTGCCACCATGCCCAGCCCATTCCCTTTCTATTCTTTCATCTTACTTGGTTTTGGGGAAGAGAATACTTCTCAGGAAGGAATGGGAAGGAGTAATGAATTTTCATAATGTCCCCAGTAAAAGTGAAGCCTGTTGAATGGGGCAGAATCTAATCACCTGTGCCACCTCCAGGAGAAAAACAAGGGACACCTACATTTACTCTAGAAGAACAAGACTCACGAGTATGTCTCTGTGACTCAGAATGTTCAGGCAACCATCCACGTTACAGACTAGCCTATTGAATTAGTTATTATTGTATGCAACCATTTCAATTCTGCAGTTACCGGAATTGTTATACCTTCTAAATAAAGTATTAGGAGTTCAAACTCACACCTGCATAATTAAGATAAAAATAAAAAGACAAACAAGTTTTTCTATTTTTTCTTTATTCCTCAAACATTGCAATACTTCTAATATTAAACTTAGACCCCACTTTATAAATTACAGGAAATAATCATAGGGATTCAGAGAAATGAAGAAATGGTACATAAAACTGACTTTAATTTTGTTTTTTTTTTTGTTTTTTTTTAGAGACAAGGATCTTACTATGTTGTTCAGGCTGAACTTGAACTCCTGGCCTCAAGCGATCCTCCTGCCTTGGACTCCCAAAGAGCTAGGATTACAGGTATGAGCCACTGTGCCAAGCCAAAAGTGAATTTTGTTCTCTGTATGGAAGATCCTACTGGATAAAAATAATAATAATAATAATAACTTAAGGGTTAAATGCAATTCACTAATAATCTAATGTTTCTCAATGATAAAGCCATTGCATTTTATATTACCAATATAATATCACTATCAGAAAGGTCACATTGTTGAAAAGAATTTCCCAGGAAATACCAACTCATGGATGATTCCTTGTTAATACAAAGCAATATTCAATAGTCACTAAATGGCATTATGAGATTTCTCCATTTTACAAAAATGTTGGTCAAAATCATACATATTATGATTAGTTTTTAGGAAGAAGACATAGGTAATTCAATGAGCAATCTTAAGGATTTAAATTTCCAAATAAATGTATGTTATTTCTTAAAGTGTATAGGAATCCACTGTTTTCTTCTCTCAGAAAGGCAGTAAAAGAAACAGTTGTTTAGAAAATGTTATGGTTTGGAATAATTATTATCCTTTCCACTTGAATGGGGATTTATCTTTCCAATTTTTTTCACAACAAGCTTCCTAAGCAAAGGACTCATGTGTATCTTGCTCACTATCATGAAACTCATGAACAGTGACTCTCATGAGGACATTTATAGGATATATAGAGTATTGCTTTTATCTTTGTTTTTATTGCCAGCTGTTTATTTACTCAGTATATGCAGAGGTTAGTCCCTCTGTTTTTATAATATTGGTTCTATAATTTCCACACACAGAATTCTGTATGCCCATGAACTTGGAGAGTAGACATATCCCAGATGACACTTACTAGGGTCTCATTTGCCTTTACAAGAGTGACATGTTATGTGAGAACATAGACGAGGAGCCCTACATCTGTCTAGGCAGTAGGGTTGTGAGCCTGTCCTTCAAGGATGATCTACTTCTATCTCCGTCTTACAACTCCCATCGTCTATTCAGTCTATCCTGTCACTTGTGTTGAAATAGCTCTTGGAACACATTGACAAAGAAAAGGCAAAATACACTGTCACAGAAATAGGCTGAGTACTCATTGTACTAGTAGTTTCCTAGGGCTCTGTCACAAATTACCACAAACCAGGTGGCTTACAACAATAGAAATTTATTGACTCACTATTCAGGAAGCTAAAAATCTGAAACCTAAGATGTAACTAGGGCCACACTCCCTCTAAAACCACTAGAAGAGAATCTCTGCCTTGTCTCTTCTAGCTTCTGTTTTTTTCTGACAACCCTTGACAGGTGCTTGTAGATGTACCGCCCAATCTCTGACTGTCAACACAGGTCTGCGGGTCTCTCCCCTTCTTGTAAGGACATCAGCCATATTGGATTAAGAAGTCATCCTATTCCAGTACGACCTTACCTTAACAGTTAATAATTACTTCTGCCATAATCTATAGCCAAATAAGGTCACATTTGTAGGTACTGAGGATTAGAATTTCCATAGACTGTATCTTTGGGAGTGACACAATTCAACTCATTGCGCTCATCGAACTCATTTTCTCTTCTTCCTTATATGAGATCTTCTAGCCTCCTTTGCAGACAGGGACAGCCACACAAGCCATTCTGGTTGATGGGATGTGGGGAGAAATTATTTATGACACTTCTAGCCTAGACATAAAACCTCCCATGCAATCCTCTAAGCTCTTTCTTTTATGCATCACCTGTACCCATAAGTATGGGTTTTGCTTTTGCTATAACATACAATCCAGTGGTAATAAGTCAGGGCTCTTAGGGCAGCCCTTGTGTCATTATGTTTCATTATTGTTAGCATGTACCTTCCACCTCCCAGAGCACCTCATGGTAACAAGGTGTCTTCTAAAACTCTATCCACCCCGTCTGCATACCACACAGGAAGATGGAGGGTGGGGAGAAGGACAAAACACTACCTGCAGGTGACTATTTTCTTTGAAGACCTGTCCTGGCAGCCCAGATCAATAATTTTTGCTTTTATCTCATTGGCTACCCATGTCGGCAAGGGAATCTGGGAATTATCTCTCACACTACAACAAGTCTCTGCCATGGCCAGCCTCAAGGGCCTCTTGACTTACTCCAAAGTTTTAATACACAGAGCAAAAGATAAACACACACAGAAGCACATGTTCCTTTAACTCAGTGGTTCTCAACCAGGGATGGTTTTGCCCCTTGGGGACATGGGGCAATGTCTTAAGGCATATGTCATTGTCCTGACAGGGGCTGGGGTGCTACTGGTATCTAGTGGGTACAGTCTAGGAATGTTGCGAAACATCCTACAAATCATAAGATAGCTCCCACAACAAAGAATTTTTTTATCCAAAATGTCAATGTGCTAAGATGAATCCACCCCCCACAAACATGGCTCAGCACCAGACTAATCATATTACCAAATCTTCTTCTGTTGGAAGGAAGAGGTGGAGCAAGAAGGGCAGAGGTATAGACACATGTGCATCTCCCACAATCAGATCCATGTCCTGATATGCACAAGAGCCAAGCCTATGGCCAACTATGGGAATGGCAGCCCCTGGGAGAGGGGCTATAGAGTCCCACCTGACCTCTGGGTGGTTGCCTTCTCAGTGCTGCGGTTCTGTGGATTCTTTCTCCTGGGACTAGTGAGATGGGAGTTCAATGTAGATCTACAAAAGTTTCATATGTAGGTTAGGAAAGGATAACGATTAATTTAGTTTCTGGACCTTAAATTTTGCGTGATTTTTACACTGGTGAGTGTCTATTGTGCTGTTCGGTGTGTAACACAGGTCTGAGTACTTCCTGCAGGACAAATCCAAATCTTCACCAATTCCATCAGTGATTGCTTCTCTGAGAAAGTCTTTATTTCTCCCTGATATAAGAAGCTTAGTTTGAGGACCACACTATCCACTAGGCAGAAAATTCAATCCATAATCTATGCCTATCTTAAAGTATCCCTTGTCTGTTATCCAATATAGTTAACTAAAAATGACTATGAACACAAGACAATCTAAACACTACATGTTTGCCTAAAGTCAGAAAAATATCAACCCCTGACATTAAGTCACTACACCTAAAATAAAAATTCTAAAAGTGTAAGTCCTATTTTCCTTTTATGAAAGTAAGGGGGAAAAACCCTAAGTAAATTATTTCATCCACTTAGGACATTACATTCCCAAAGAAATTAAAGTGCCAATATCTTCTCCGACACATTCCCTTATATTTCTTCATTTGAGCCAAAACATCCCATGCGGATGCCTGGGTGATTTCCTTTCCTTCTTTATCACCTTCAACAGCCCACACCACCTTCTGCTGGAACCGATGTAGCTCTTTCAGAATCCAATTCCGGATTTTTCATGTGTCCTATATGCTCTGAATTTCAGCATCCAACAGACATAGAGAGTTATCAGGTACAAATTCCATTTTTACTGCCTTGATAAAACACCAGCAATTCCATTGGTAACCTCCCCAACAGCTATAAACTCTTTCCTTCTTGGTGGCAGGCCTCTGATTTTGCTCTAATATCCAACCTTCTCTATGAAACCAAGTACTTTAGGGGAGGTGAACCTCAACCCCAGTCATACTTCTCCCACTGCATGTGTTCTCACGTCTGGATGTGCTGCCCGAGTCTGAGGCGGCCATCTTGTACCTGTGAAGGACTCTGACCTTCACATTGATCACAGTTGTGTCAGTAGAACTGCATGAGCGATAGAAGGTAGGAAGTGTATTATAGGGATTATGCCTCCCACAGTTCTAGGTGAAGCTGGGATAATAAGCATCTGGAAGGGGACGTTTAGGAGACTGTAGAGAAGCAATCAACCAGAGATCACGAAAGAGAGCTGGTGAAGAGACTCGTGTTGCCTCTGCATCTGGGGGGCAGGCGTGCAGTCCTTGCAGGTAAGCAGGGTGGGCCATTGATAAGAAAAGCTGGATGTGAAGTGAGAAAAAGCAAAGACAAATCTGGAATCCATAACAACAAACTGAAACAACAAACCTGCATCTGTCTCTCACAGCATCTGACCTTTATGCTGTGTAGGACCTAGAGACGGTGGTGCTTGTCACCAAAGAGATGCACACACACCCCTGTCCCAGGACTCAGCCAAGCCAGAAGAGGAGGTATCATGAGGGCTGGAGAAGCCATGCCAACGATGTGAGCCATCAGGCCAGAACAATGTGCGTGAGCAACGGTAGCAACTTTCAAACATAGTGGCTGCTGCTTCACATCTCACTTCCAAATCTCATGCAATTTATCCTAAGGTCAACCCCAATCTAGGACTATAGAGGGAAGGGATTTATTGGAAACATACCTCCTGCTTCACTATCTTATCACAGCATAAACCCACGGTAGTAGTATCAAAATAGAACCAAGGAAACAACTTGGCTCTTGGTTACATCACTGAGCTGCTGAATAAACCAACATTGAAGTCTATCCTATGTCCAGATTTCTTTTTTTTTTTTAATTTTAACTTTGTCTTATTTTGTCAGGGTATGTACAATAATTTAATACATTCATATAGTTTGTAAAAATCAATCAGTGTAATTCACATATCCATCATCCTAAATATTTGTCTTTTCTTTATGCTGGAATCATTCCAATTATTCTCTTCCCACCTACAGTGTATGAGGCCTTCTCTTTCTCCACATGCTCCTCAGCATCAATTATTCCCCGTCTTTTTGATAAAAGCTATTCTAGCTGGAGCGAGATGATATCTCATTGTGGTTTTGATTTGCATTTCTCAAATGAGTAGTGATGTTGAGCATTTTTTTATATATCTATTGGCCACTTGTATGTCTTCTTTTGATAAATGTCTGTCTATTCAGATCATTTGCTCCTTTCTAAATAAGGCTGTTTGGTTTTTGTTTTGTTTTAGTTTGTTTGTTTTGCTATTAAGTGGTTTGAGCTCCCTATATATACTCTGGTTATGAATCCCTTATCAGATGGATAGTTTGAAAATATTTTCTCCTATTCTCAGTGTCTCTTTGTTGATTCTCTCCTTTGTTGTAAAGAAGCACTTTAGCTTGATATTATCCAATTTGTCCCAAAAATATGCTTTGGTTGCCTGCGCTTTTGAAGTCTTTTGCAAAAAATCTTTGTCCAGACCAACATCCGGGATCATTTCCCCAGTGTTTTCTTCTAGTAGTTTCATAGTTTTGGGTCTTAGATTTAAGTCTTTAATCCATTGCAATTTAATTTTTGTATATGGTAAGAGATAAGGGTCTACTTTCATTCTTCTGCATATGGATATCCAGTTTTCCCAGCACCATTTATTGAAGAGACTGTCCTTTCTGCATGGTGTGTTCTTGTCCCCTTTGTAAAGAAATGAGCTTGCTGTAAATGTGTGGATTTATATCTGGATTCTCAATTCTGTTTCATTTTGGTATATGTCTCTGTTTTTATGACAATATCATGCTGATTTGCTTCCTATAGATTTGTATTAACAGTATGTTTTGAAGTCAGGCAGTATGATGCCTCCAGCTTTGTGCTTTTTGTTTAGGATTGCTTTGATTATTTGGGGTCTTCTGTGAATCCAAATAAATTTTAGAATTTCTTTTCAATTTCTGTGAAGAATGTCATTAGCATATCAAGAGAGATTGCATTGAATCTGTAAATTGCTTCAGGTAGAATTGTCATTTTAACAATAGTAATTCTTCCAATCCATGAACATGGAATATCTTTCCATCTTTTTGTGTCCTCTTCAGTTTATTTCACCAGTGTTTTATCCTTATATAGATCTTTCACTTCTTTGGTTAAAATGATTCCTAGATATTTTATATTCTTTATAGCTATTGTAAATGGGATTGCTTTCTTGATTTTTTTTTTCAGATTGTTCACTGTTGGCATATGTAAATACTACTCATTTTGGTATGTTGATTTTGTATCCTATAACTTTACTGAATTCATTGATCAGTTCTAACAGTTTTTGGGTGAAGTCTTTAGGTTTTTCTAAGGATAAGATCATGTCACCTGCAAACAAAGCTAATTTGGCTTTTTTCTTTCCAATGTGGATATTTCTTTCTCTCGCCTAATTGCTTTGGCCAGGACTTCCAGTTTCATTTTGAATAAAAGTGGTGAAGGTGGGCATCTTTGTCTTGTTCCAGATCTTAGGAAAAATGTTCTCAATTTTCCTTTATTTAGTATGATGTCGGCTGTGGGTTTGTTGTATTTGACCTTTATTCTTCCTATATACAGTTTGTTGAGGGTTTTTATCATAAAATGATGTTAAATTTTATCCAATGCATTTTCAGCACCATTGAAAGGATTATGTGGTTTTTGCACTATATCATGTTTATTGATTTTTGTATATTAAACTCCTATGCCCCTGAGATGAATCCCACTTGATCATGGGAATGATCTTTGTAATGTGTTGTTGAATTCAGTTTGCTAGTATTTTGTTGAGGATTTTTGTATCTATGTTCATCAGGTATATTGGCCTGTAATTTTCTTTTTGTTGTTGTGTCTGTGTCAAGGTTTAGTATAGCGGTAATGCCCCATAGAATGAATTCAGAAATATTCCCTCTTCTTCCCTCTCACATTTTCCAGTGTAAAAAACCATGAGTTAAAGGGAAATTTTCTATGCACTTGGGGCCAGGTGGATTGGTGAGAGAGGTATCATGGATATGGAAATTCTTTTGATTCTCTTAACATTTTTTCAGAGTGTTTTCACTTCTCTGTGGGCCCAGGAAGTGGCTTATCCTCACATTTGTGTTCTGAGGCATTACCAGTGGTAATCTTGGAGCTGCATATCTGTTTTTGGTTTTCTAGGGTGTGGGGGGAGTAGAGCCAGCTTGCTTCTATGCCAACATTTTAGAACCAGAAGTCCAGATGTCTTAGTTATCATAAAATTTATATTTCTTATTGAATAAGCTACATTGAATTGTGGTTTTCTGTTACTTCTAGTCAAAGTCATCCTAATTGATAAACAAATACACTTTATAATCTAGATACATGTTGCTGCTAGCTTAAAAACATAGCAAAAACTTGGTGTGATCTGGAAGAATAAAAAAATAATAAAGAAAAGAGAAATTACTCTTGCATAATAATTCACCAAGTACCAATCAATATATTCATGTTTGGTCTACAACTTGTAAATTTAAACTCTATTGGATGAAAGCTCTCATCAAGAGGTTAATTATGATACTGTGCTTCTTAAATCCTTAGGGGGAAAATATCCACCTATGTGTGGTTCTGCCTTCATCAGAGGTGGCATTTAAAGTACTCCTGCGTTCTGATATACACCTATAAATGTTAAATGGAAGAACTTACAATCACCAGACTGATCACATGTTTATCCTAAATGCTAGTGAGCAGCTTGTATATTTAAATTATCTTCATTTCTTTTTCTTTTATTTATTTATTTATTTATTTTTTATTTTAGCGTATTATGGGGGTACAAGTGTTAAGGTTACTTATATTGCCCATGCCCCCCTTCCCCTTCGAGTACGAGCTTCAAGCATGTCCACCCCCCAAACATTGCACATCTTACTTGTTGTGGTTGTATATAACCATCCCCTCCTCCCTCCTCCCACCCTCCCGACACCCAATAAATGTTACTCCTATATGTCCACTTAGGTGTTGATCCCTTAATACCAATTTGCTGGTGAGTACATGTGGTGCTGGTTTTTCCATTCTTGAGATACTTCACTTAGTAGAATGGGTTCCAGCTGTATCCAGGAATAATTATCTTCATTTCTATTTCACCTTGACCCCTGGAGTTCCTGGCACTATAAAGTCAGATGTCCCAGAGGTTGACTTAGAAACTCCATGGTGAGAAGTGAACCCCAAAACTTTTGTGCAAAGTCTATGGCTTTGTATTTCCTTCAGTCTAGCCATTTTTTATGTGTTTATATTTCAATCAGAATTCTAAACAAGCATTTTTGTTCTGCTGCTCAAGCATACATTTCTGTCTTTCCCCCCCCCCCCTCTATTCATGGGAAATGTCTATGGTACTTAATTTACCTCTATTTTCCTCTACCTCTTTTAAGAAGATACAACCTAGGTCCTTCAAGAAAAGAAAGATCATTAGTTTCTTTTATTGGCATGCCATTCTTCTCTTTCTATTTCTTGCAATTCCTGAACTGTCTGCAATTCACCTCTTATTCCTGAAATTCTGTGCTTCCTTCTAAAGCCTTTTTCTAATGTCAAGCTGCGAAGCCTTTTCAAATTCTTACAGTAAATTTTCCCTCTGCCTAGGAGCAAATTTGATTTCAAGAGCAAAGCTGACCCAGCCAGAGTTTTAAAATCTTATTGGCCTTTAATTTTACAATAATTTTATTGAGCCTTTCCCTAGAAGATGAAAAATGTCCTATAGAATAAAGGCCCCCATCTTTCATAATCTGTACATTGATAAACTATTTTATATCACTACGATGAACTTGACCTATGACTCCAAATTTCAAAGCATAATTTTAATCTAAGCTAACTCCAAAATGTGGAGTGGGAAAAGAGAAATATGGCAGAGCACGGGATGCCCTGGGCTTGGATGCAGTTTGTAGTAAGGTAAAGAGGAGCCTACTTGGGCATGATCAACCCTGAGACCACCTTGTCTTAAGGTCCTGTGTATACCCAGTTCCTAAGTTTTAAAAGAGGTTTCTCTATTCCTAAGGCAGTCATCTGACTTTTCCATGTGAGAATCTACCAACATAAAACATAATTAACTACAGTCAATTATACCTAGTGCAGCTTCCATGATGATAAAGGGGAAAAAATGAATTCTTAGCCAATACCAGATCCCTGTCCACTCATTACACAGCTTCAGTCAACTTTCCTGGATCCCAAATATAATCCTTTTCTACTTGTACCAGCTTGGTTCACACTTGTGATTAGAGATCAAAACAGAGAGGGCCTCTACCAATCAATCAGGAGCACCAATCTCCGCCATTTGGTAATTTTTCTCCCCAAGGGCTAGAGCATCCTTATATATTAAATATTGGAGCAGGAATATACTGAGTAGGACATTGCAGGCATCTGTCTATTTCATCCCACTACCACCCCAAATTGAAGTGTGTTAAACTTTTTGATAGATTGATCTAGATAGCTCTCACCCATCTGTGGACCCTTAAACCATGAAAATAACTGCCACCCCTACTTTAATAGTCATCTCAGAGATAATTCTTTGCTGTTGACTTCATATCCTCACCAGCTGGAGTCAAATGGAAACACCAGAACTCTTTCTGGCTCTGGAAAAGTTCTTCTCCATTCCCTTGACACCTCTAGCCTCTCCACCATTTTTGTTTCCATATTTGTTTATTTTGTCTTGGGATTATCAGGACTAATCACACATGCCATTTTTGTCTGCTTGCGTTAATGACCATAGAAAGGATCAACTTCCAGAATGGGAGAGTGAAGACTTTGGTGGACCAGCCTCTTGCAAAAACAATGAAAATGCTGGCAAAGCAGTTAAAATTAACCATTTCAGAAATCTTAACATTAAACAAAGCCACAGAACAAACTGAAATTAGAAAAGCCCTGCCCCCAGGGCACTACCAAAACAACAGGATTCTATGGACAACATTGCAGCTGCCTTAAAGCTGTGAAGCCAGTCGATGCAAATAAGAGCCTGGCCATGAATGTAAAAGGAGCTCCTGGAAAAGCAAGATGAGCATAGGGAACTTTTAAAAGCTTTAGTATATTCCTGGGATGTAGAAGGATGTTTGCACGTGCAAGGCTATGTGTGTGCCCAGGAGATACCTGGAAGAGGACATGGCTGCAATCACCTCTGGCTGGCCTTGAGATCCTGAGAAGATGGGAATTGAGAGCCAAAATTGTCTTGTAAACTGCCTGAAGTTTAAAGGTTTGCCTTTTTACACACAACGGCTTGGGAAAGGGTAGAACACGCAAAGGCAACACATTTAAGAAAATCTGACTAATTATTGGCTGACCACTAAATCGTACTTTGTGTACTATTGAAATTAAGACAAAGTTAATCCGAATTAAATTCTCTTACATTAAAATGCTAATTGTAATCTTCAGACCAACTACTAAGAAAATAACAAAAAACATAGTAAAAGAAGCAATAGGGAAATTAAAATGATACACTAGAAAATATCTAGTGCAAAAGAAGACAATAATCAAGGAGCAGAGGAATAAAAAAGACATAAGACATAGAAAACAAGTAGTGAAATGGTGTACATAAATTCTACTTTATCAGTAATTTTATTAAACATAAATGGATTAAACATTCTAACCAAAGAAAAGATTATGACTTGATGAAAATAAATAAATTTTAAAAATTAAAACCTGTGATCTAACCATATGCTATTTATTGGAGACACACTATTTTTTAATTATTTTTTATATTTTAAAATTAATAATTTTTTTCTCTTTATTTTTTCCCTTTATTTTTTTACGCTCAAGAAACTGAAATCTATAGAGACACGCTTTAGATTGAAAGACTGAAATAGAAAAGAATAGAAAAGTATAGAAAGTGATACCACATAAAGAGTAGCAAAAAGAGAGGTGGAGTGGTTACCATAATATCAGGCAAAATAAACTTTAAGACAAAAGTTGTTACAAGAGACTAAAGACATTTTCTATTGATAAGAGGATCAAGTTGTTAGGAAGAAATAACAATTATAATATATATGCACCTAACAACAAAGCCCCAGAATTTATGAAACACAACATGCCAAACTGAAGGGAGAAACAGAAAATTCAACAATAATGGAGCCTTTAATATCCTGCTTTCAGTAATGGCTAAAACACATAGGCAAAGGATCAACAAGGTAATAGAAGACTTGAGCAACATCATAAACCAACCAAACCACAAACTGCCATTTATAAAATTAATAAAGGGCTTGTAGGTGGGAACTATGGCAAGGGCCTAAATGCTGCAAAGTATAGTCATAGTTAAAACGAAAAACAAAAAACAGAAAAAAACCATGTTCTCAGTCATTGTTCCCTGGTCTGCCTTCCTATAATTGCTTACTCCTCAGGAGTCACGTAGACGATGGTCATAAAGATTCTTGGCTTCCTTAATTGCTCACATCACCCCTGTGAAACCTAAGGCTGATCTTCGAGATATCTTCTAGGCCCTGAATTCCAGTGGACCGGCTGACCAACTGGAACATTGACCCATACTAAGGAACTGGCTCACTGGTCTTGTGACCCCACCCAGGAACTGACTAAGCATAAGAAGACAATTTCTAGACCCTATGATTTCACCCCAGACCCAACCAATCAGCAGTATGGACTCCCTATTCCCCTGCCCACCAAATTATCTTTAAAAACCCTGACCCAAAACTTCTCAGGGAGATGGATTTCAGAAATTTCTCCCACCTCCTCATTTAGTGCTCTGCGATATTAAACTCATTCTCTACTGCAACTTCTACTGTCTCAGTGGATTGGCTCTTCTCTGTGCAGTGGGCACTATAACTCAACTGGGTGGCAACAAGGCTAAGAGATATTTATAGAGCACTTTACCCAACAAAGAACATACTTTTTCTCAAAATCACATAAAACATTCTCTAGGATAGATTATGGGCTAGGCTATAAAAGAAGCCTCAACTCAAAGCTTCTAATGTAGTCTATAATTCTTTAATCAAAGAATATATAATATAATTATTTAATCGAAGTCAGCAACTTATGGATAGTTTCAGCATCTATAGTTGACCTTTCACTAGCTGGGCAAAGTTCCCCAAATAATTGTAGTGACTAATTCATCTTTTCAAATTCTCTTGCTCTTCTATATCCTTTTTGAATAACTTTCTTTGAAAGATTAGCAAGCCTTGCTGCATTAAAGCCCCAGCTTTTAGGACGAGCTCCCTTAATGAATTTATAGAAGAGGGGAATGGTCTCCTGGCTGGGGTCTTCATATGCATTTTCCACCATGCATGTCACATGTCTGAGGCACACAGAAACATTTTGAGAACAATCTTCTACTAATGAATGGTGCTACTTTTATTCAACGTTATATATGAGGTTCTAGCCAGGACACATAGGCAAGAAAAAAATATTAATATGAATAAAAGTCAGGTGATTAGAAAGAAAGTGGTAAAACTATGTCCATGTGCAGATGATATGACCTTTTATACAGAAAATCCTAAAGAATTCATTGAAAAAATTATTAGAACTAATGAGTGCAGTGATGTGGCAGAATAAAAGATAAATATACTAAAATGAATTACATTTCCATACATTAGCAAAGAACAACCTGAAAATTAAATTAAGAAAAAATTAGAAACAGAAGGATACAAGGACTTAGCTCAAACATCTACTCAGCTATTTGGCATCTGACCCCATTTAGACTAGGCAGCTTCTAAGTGCTGCCCGCAGCTACTCCTGGACTTGCCATGCTATAGCATTTAAGGCTCTGTCACCCTCTTGTTTCCTTGACTCCTTACTCATAAAAACACTCTGTTTTGTAAGTTTTATTCCTAGAACAAGGGTGGTGCCTAATAGATACAATATATAAATATTATTATCTTGTCAAATGATCAAGGTAAGCATTTCATATTCCTTAATCTTTTTAGGACAAAACATCAAGCAAAATGTCATGTAGATCTTGCTAGTTATTAATAATGTGAGGTTTTCTTTGGTTTAAAAATATTCACATTCCTTATGGTGAATGGATTTCAGGCATA
The DNA here is from genome assembly GCF_040939455.1 of Microcebus murinus. NCBI lineage: Eukaryota > Metazoa > Chordata > Mammalia > Primates > Cheirogaleidae > Microcebus > Microcebus murinus. The sequence continues at coordinate 45,943,536 of NC_134122.1, read as the reverse complement.
TTCATGTGGGGCATGTTTGTATATTCAATAGTTGATTATCTAGTAAATAATAAAACCTATTATAAAATCAGTATCACTATGTATTCATTTATATATAGAGAGAGATGACTTAAAATATATTTATATTTTATACATTTATATATTTGTACCTTACAAAATATAATATAAAATATAAATATATTTTTCTGTAACTTATTAGGTATCTTTGACAATTTGGAAGACAAGTTTCTGCTCCACAACTGCCCCTGGCTTAGGCATTTGTTTCCCTTAGTTGTCTGGATAAGTATGTACTCAGCAAGCACAAGTCAGGCTAGAGACCTACTAGAATATTCAATGTGGAGGTTGACACAGGAGGTAAACTACCTACTTTGGTTAGGAGGTGCCTTGATTGTATCAAAAGGTAGAGTCAAAAGAGCTGGAGAGATTTGACAAATAAGAGTAAAGAGCAGATATCTAGTGTAGATTTCCAGCTACTATCCAAGAGGGCATTAGAAAATATAAACAAGAAGAACTTCATATAGGAAGAACTTTCTATAAAGTCCTTTTGGAAATGGATTTCCTACATTCTATCATCAAATATTCAGACTTAAAATAATTCAGTTGGTTAAATCCCTCTCTTTCCAGTCTCGGTTAGCGATAAGACCATAAAAATTAAAATGTCTTGTGGGTCGATCTTTATTTTAGCAAGGAAATAAGAAACTGAGTACATGGCGTTCTTCTCAGCCACCATCTTGTAGTGTTCAGCTGTACTTATTCTGAACTATGTTAGACATTACAGAGGCTGCAAAGAACACTACACAGTCTTGTTCATGTTCATGGTACAGAAAAGACTGGTTGCAGAGCAATAGTCAGAGAGGAAGGCAAACATATATGGGAATTAAATTCCATCACAGTCAAGTAATTGTCACCTAAGCACATCCTCCTTCCATGGACTTTATTCAGTATGGCAAGAATGATGAGGGAGATACAAAAGCAGATGCTCACATTTTCAAGTCTAAGCTTCATACTAACCCTGTCTGAAAAATCTCCCTCTCAAAAAGTTTGTAGCACCATCTAATCCAGTTCCTTTTATTGTCAGCCCCCTTCAATTTCCATCATCCTTTTATCTCCTCACATAATTATTTTGTCTATGAATATTTGATGACAGTTTGCAAGAAATCCATTTTCAAAAGCTCTTTTCAGAATATGCCTCTGAGTTTAATAATCTTAATGGGGTAAGCCTATTTTTAAGCTGAATAGCTCAAAGCCTTGTTATCAATTCAAGTGTGCTTATTTATTTTTTCGGAATCACCATTTCAGTAAGGAGAGTCTCTTAAAGGCCTGTCCTTATTTTTGTGAGCTTTAATAATTGTGATATCACCAATGTTGAAAACTAAAATCAAGTTTTAAAGAATTTTGACAGTATAACTTTTGTCCTGGCATAATTTTTTATTTTATATCCTTATAAACAATAACCATAAATGCTATATCCTTATACAGACAAAGTAATTGTTGGGCATGGCATTCCTATTGTGTTTGAAAAAGCTTATTTCCATAAATAAAGATATTTTTTCCAGGGGCTAAATTGTGCTTTTTAAAAAGTGAAACGATTTTTTAGGATGTAGTTAGCAGTGTATGGTCAACTGAATTGGGGGGAGGGTTTGTGTCTGTTTTATGTGATGCATTGTAACAAATTCTCAGGCAAAGACAAGGGGCAGAGGCAGGCTAGAGGATGGAGAATGGAGGATGAGTAATGGGAGGATATGAAAGAGGTAGGGTCTGAAATCAAAGGACAGTAAGACCTGAACACTGAGTCCTAGGAGCTCTCAGATGGTTTTGGGAAACATACACATAAATCCTTGTAGTATTTGATGAACTCCATACACAGAATAGTACACCCAGTGCATTTGAGGTACATTGCATATTCTTTTCACAATCAAACCTGCCTTTTCTTCTTCTTCTTTTCACTTCTGTCTGTTGTGAAGATTTAGTTACCACTGACTCCACCCTGCTTCTCCCTGAGGATCCCACATCATCGACATTTCCAGTTGTTCTGTGATTCTTTAGATAATTGCCTATTTTATGGCTCCATGTCCCACTCTAGTTCTTTGTATTTATTTGTTAGCTCTGAGCTTGGAGCTTTACCACACATATAACCTTACAAATGATTTAAGAAGCATCCCCTTCCCCAAAAGAAATTTACAAAAAATGAGAGAGAACAAAGTGGGAAACAAAAGGCAACATCATTAGAATTCACCTTGAAGAAATAAATGGAAGTTGTGAAGAAATGAGCAAAAGAATGCACTGGCACTTGGTGTATGGAATGTTCCATTAAGCGTCAGGAATTTGGTTACACAAGGTCACATTTCTTTCTTTATGGCCCCAATCTAATACCTAACTTTGCAAAAGGAAATATTTAAATCATCAAAAAACTCTAAATGCTATTTATATTGAATTTAGATTTTAGAATCAACCTACAGGCAATGCTTGCCATTTTTAATTATAGCTACATATCAGAATATAAATACTTAGACCTTGTTAATATAAAAATAATGCCGGATCCATATTTTAAGTAGTATACCTTTCTTTTCTTCTTTCCCACTATATATCAGTTGTGAGAGTCTACAGTAGATACTGGGAGACTAAAATTCCTGCTACAACAACTAGAAAAAAATCAAATGTATTCCAATAGACATATTTTTAAAGACATCAGAAATCTGGAAGTGACAAGGGTTTAGATAAAGTAAAATTCCAGTGAGTGGAGAAACCCTTAAATGTGAGATATACATACACACACCAGAAAAACAGAACTCATAAGAGATATCTGTATTAAGAAATTTGTCATGGGAATTAAATTACATAACTTGGTAGCAGGCTAAGCAAGTCTGAAAGTCATAGGGCAGGTGGTCAGGAAGAGACGCTCACAGGGGAATGGAACTCCATGGGTACAAGCTTAAGCTGTCGTGTATAGAATTTTCTTCTCCCTCGGAAACCCATCAGTCCTGCTTCTAACACTTTCCAACTGATTAAGTCAGACCCAGTCGGATTATCCAGGATCATCTCCCTTACTTAAAGTCAGCTGATTAGGTATTTTAATTACATCTGCAAAATCCCATCATAACAACACTTAAGTTAGTGTTTGATTGAAGAACTGGAGACTGCAGCCTAGCCAAATTGATACACTTTTAAAAAATTTATCACAGTCCACCCCTTGTTAACATCGCACTCTGTTAATAGTCCATGCTAAGCATCATCCTGCCCACACTGCCATCACCACTCACTTCCCGAGACTGAAGTGCCAAGGTTCTCCAAGAAAACCCCAAACAGTGGGTGATTTTAAGTTATTGGTATCTCTTGGAGCATGTCAAGAATCTGCCATTATCTCAGATCAAGAAGCACAGTCAATCCCATGGTCCCCATAGAAGACACCATGACAATTAAAAGCAAAAAACTGGGAAGAAGTTGTGGAGCAGAACAACACAGAGCAAGATCTCACTAGAAATCAACCGCAACAGGCTTGCACCCTGGTAGAAAGGCTGCTTACTCCAGTTAGAATGGCTTTTATTAAAAAAAAATCCAAAAACAATAGATGCTGGCATGGATTCAGAGAGAAAGAAACACTTATATACTGTTGGTGGGACTGCAAATTAGTACAACCTCTGTGAAAAACAGTATGGAGATTCCTCAAAGAATTAAATGTAGAACTACTATTCAATCCAGCAATCCCTCTACTGGATATTTACTCAAAAGCAAAGAAGTCATTTTATAAAAAACACGCCTGCACTTGAATGTTTATTGTGGCACAATTCACAATTGCAAAGATAGTAGCATCAACCCAAGTACCCATCAATTCATGAGTGGATTAACAAAATGTGGTACATGTACAGCATGTAATACTACTCTGCCATGAAGAAGGATGAGTTAAGGTCTTTTGCAACAATTTTGGATGGAACTAGAGACCATTATCCTAACTGAAGTATCTAAAGAATGGAAAAACAAACACCGCATGTGCTCACTATTAAGTTGGAGCTAACCTATGAGCACACATGTGCACAGAGGGAAGTAAAACTCAGTGGAAATCAAGGAGGGAGGAAGGGGGAAAGGGAAGGAGGAGAGCGGTGAAAAACTACCTAGTGCACACAGGTACAACGAACACTTTGGGTGATAGACATACTTATAACCCTGACTCAAGCATAACAAAATTGATAACATGTAACCAAAAACATTTGCACCCCCATAATTTTTTTTAAAAGTAAAAATAAAAAAAAAAAACCATGGTATTTATGATACAGTCCCATGCCCATCTCTTCATTTTGAAGATTTTCATTAAGATATAAGTGTAATTTATCCGTCCGACTCAGTTTTACGTAAATATATTAGGAAAATGTCCTTCAGAAGATTTCTTTCTTTTTTTTTCTTCTTTTTTTTTTTCTCCAAGGATGAGACAGAGTTCTTTCTAGAGAAGAAGTTCTCTGGTGTTCTCCACCAACCATTACAGGTTTTCGAAATGTCCCCTGCTTTCTGCTGAAAGTGCTCCAGTACCAAGTGTACATCCAAAAATATCTGTATAACTCAGTGCCGAAGCTTTCAGAAATGATCTCTCAAAGCTGTTAAAGGAAGCGGCCACTGAGGAAAAGAGGGATGTCACCACCTACGTCCTTTGTATGTACATTTATTAATATCCTGATGTTCATTTTGTCAATGGAGAGTCCGCCTAGCAAGATCATTTCAGGCTGAATAATTCCAGCTGCCAATTACTGGCCCATGCCATCTCCCAAGATCTGCACACCTGGAAGTGAGGCATGCAGATCGCTAAGGCAGATACACTCTCTCAGGTATTGGCAAAGGAAATGACTCAGCTGGGTGTCACCTATAAACTGGGTTTAATGAACACTGAAACAGAAAATGTACCATCTGGCTGGCCACGTCCATGCCATGCAATGTCAGGCGAAATTCCATCAGGAGCCCTCGATACAGCTGAGCTACACTGAGCACGGTCCCGGGCAGAGCTGGCACCGTGCCTTCTACACCAGCCCCTCTGCTTAGCCCTACAGTCTGTGCAGCTCCACTTCCCAGGGCCCCGTGGGGCTGCCCAGCTGCAGCAGCAGGATCCTCCATAAGCATCAGTAGAAGCCGGTCTCACTCTCGCAGTCCCTCAGAACTCTCTCACACAGAAGATATGGCCCCATGTTAAAAGAGTGAACAGGCATTGCATCCAATTTGTTAGTCTGTCTGTTCCTGTAATGAGCCCCTGTTGTTGATATCCTCCAGCAGACAACACTCCCTGGTCCACCTGCTTGCAGAGTAAGGCAGCTTTTAAGTGACCCTGGGTACCCAGCACAGTTGAGACCCCTTCACTGGGGCCGTGAAAAGGCTGGAACCCCGAAGAAGGTCAGGCTAGATTATAGTGCCAATAAACAATCAGACTTCCCTGGTCTACCTGGGTTCTAAAACCAGCAGCCAAGAAGGAGCTTTTAAGCATCCTTTCTTAAAAGGATGGAGCCTGCCAGAGCGGGCACAGCTGGGTAGCAAGCGATAGGGGGTCTACCCAGGGTGTGCAGACCCTGCCTCTCAAAATGCCCAGGGGCAACCACGATGCCCACCACAGCTGGGGGATCCACCAGAAAGGACCGGCTTGCATGGAGTAATCACTGACCCCAGCCCCAGTCACCATCCAGACTTGGCTAAAATCCCAGTCCATTGCCCATTTTTTTTCCCATGCCAAATCTTCAATGTCCCCTCAAACTTCCGAAGATATCATCACCAGATCAGCTAGAACAGATGGGGACATCACCTGCCCTGAGGGGTCAGTAGCTCCATGAATTCCTCTCCCACCTTAACAGTTCCATGCTCCATGTGCTAGCACATGCACTGAGTGTTTCCTAAAGCCACACCTAAGCCGTAGGCATCTATTGATTCTGCTCAGTAATCGGAAGAAGGGGGTATCTCTCAGCATTATTTCGTTTCTTTTACTTTCCCACTTAAAACCACATGGCCATTCTGGCTGAGGGCTACGAACTGCACCAGAATAAGAAAGAAAGTCTCATCTGGGCTCTAGGGTTATCAAGACCAGCACGTCGAACCCAGTTAAGGCTATTTTCATTATGGAAAAATGGTGCTATGAATCTACTTAGTGCCTGGTGTGTTCTTTCTTCTTCTTGGAGGTGCATCCAAAAGTTGGTGGTCTCGGCAGCCCACGGAGACTTGGAAATCTTGCAGGTGAGAGTGGAAGTATGGGCCGGCAGTGTGGGCTTGCTGACTCTATGCTATTATAAACTTGGGGGAGAGAGATGGGCGGGACAGTGCCATCAAGAATGTTCCCATTACCATGAAACAAAATTTCTAGTTGTACTACAGTTATAAAAACCTCCTCCTTACTTCTGTGTTTTATTTCTTGCTTCCTTAAAGATTCAATGTGTCAAGATGGGCTATGAATTGCGTTGGTGAGTGATTCTTTTAGCTATTTTTCTATGCTTACAAATCTTTTTAATGAAAAAGGCCATAGAGTGGAGAAAAGTTAGCTATTATTTAAATTTTTCCCTTGAGGGACAGAAAGGTACTTTCCAGAGTGATAAAAATGTTCAATATCTTGAAAGAGACATTAGTTTCACAAGTATATACGTTAGCCAAAACTCATCAAATTGGACACTTAAGATCTGTGCATCTGCAACAAGGTGAATGTACTTAATGCCACAGGGCTGTATGAAAGGTTAAAATGGTGAATTTTACATTATGTATGGTTAACCAAAATAAAAACAGATCTGTGCATTTCACCAGATGTAAATTTGTCTTAAAAGAAAGGCGTTTTAAAACTCCATCCTTGTGTTAATCGAGCAACTGCAGAATATAAAGGATTGTATGCTATATACACACTACCTCCAATCCATGATGTCTAAACTCTGCTTGTGATATGGGATTTTTATCCTTTCAGGGTATGTTCTTTTCCCATTTTATTCTTTCAGGCACCCTACTCGGAGCTCCCCGGCACTGCTCTCAGGGAACTATGTCTGATGGTCCTTTCACCACCGCTCCTAAGGATTGTTTAACTGCCAGGAAGCCCGGGCAGCAATCTCTTTGCACAGCCACTGTGAAGGGATAGAAGAAGGACCCCACACCATGCTTAGTAATGACTGTGGCCCAGAGGAGGAAGTGTGGAGCTTTTCAGCTGCCAGGTGTGAGAAAACCTGACAATGAGTTACTAAAAGGCCTGCTCTTAAGCAGGCTACCACAGCAAGACAGGAACTGGTAAAGCCTTAGTGATTCTATTTCCCACCTTAGGAAAAAAAATCAATCTGCTTTTTTTTAGAAAAAAAAAAAAAGTCTGTACAGTGAATACAAAATGCCTCTCTCAGATAAGCACGCTTTCAGCAGGAGTTCAAAACACAGCTAAGGCAACACGTTCACAGTCTCAGAGTAGAAGAACAAAGGGAGATATATCCAGGAAAAACACTTGTTGGTGCTTTACTTTTCTCATTTTCATTCAAATGTACTTATGAGTGTTCAAGTGAAGCCCTAGATTTCTAGCAGACATAGTTTTTGAAGCTTTTAAATGTATCAACTTTGATAGTATTGGTTACAGTTTAAAGTAAATTTTTTTCACACATGAATTGGATTGACTGATTCCCCTAAAATAATTCCCAGTGCCTTATGCTCTGGCCAAACATCTGTTCTATGTATCTTAAAACTGAAATTGTTCACTGATATAACATTTTTTAAAAAAAGAAAAAGAAAAATATTATTTCTGTAGAAAACTTGTACAATAAAAAAGAAAACAAACTTCATCCCTTCCCTAGGTCTTCTAATATGAAAGTTTAAAATCACTGGCAAACACAAATTCTCAGGAAAAAAACACAATTTAGAAAATAAATCTAAATTGTACCAGATTAAATTATATAAGAGCCAATTCCAGATATAACACTCAGGAAACCTAAAATCCATTAAAGAAAAAAACAGAAAAGAGCAAAATGTCTTAGCAAAACTACATTCAAAAAGACTGAGGTTTTAGTTAACTATGAGTTCATATAAATAAAGAGTAATATAACATTGTTATGTGTATATATACATACATATATGTGGGTATTTTTTTTTTACAAATTACAAAAAACAATGCTGCAGTAACAAATGGATTATTTTTCATAATTTGCAAGAAAAGTCCTTCTCACACTTTCCTGTGTTTAGATAATACTTAAAGAACGGCATCTATTTCTGGGATTACATTCATTTTAAGAAAGATATAAACAAATGAAAATATATTCAGCAGAGAATAACCAGGCTACTGAAAGCTCTAAAATCAGGTCAAATGAGGAACTACTAAAGAAATGGAGTTTCTTTGCTTGAACAAGGAAAGACTCAACAAGGGATATTTCATTATCTTCACATATCTTAAGGGCAAACATGAGAGGATCGATTAGAACTATTTACATTATATTAAGATATGGACCAATATGAGAAAATTAAAAAGTGAAATGCAATGCCAAAGGCTGCCTCAGAATCTACTAAATTCCCCTGTAGAAAAGGTGTTTACATATGTAGAAGACCATAAAATTAAACTATTTGAAGGATATTTTTTTGCTTGATATACAATTTTAGATAGATGATTTTGTGGGTTTTTCTTTTTACAGGTATAATTCCATTGTTTCTCTTACGTTGTTTCTTATTAGATATTAGCCATCATTCTCATTATTTTAGTATATATAATAATTTTAAGTTCTTCTCTTTATCCTTGATTTTTACAAATTTGGCTATAAAGTACCTGGTATGTTTTAATTTTTATTTATCCTGATTGGGGTTAATTGAGCTCCTTAGGACTGTGCATTTATAGTTTTCACCAAATTTAAAAAATTTTTCAGACAGACATTATTTCTTCAAATAAATTTTTCTTCCACAATTTCTTTCTCTCCTCTTCTCTGGTACTCCCATAACATGCTTGTTGACTGTTTGTTATTTTACCACTAAGTCAGTCACTGAGGCTCTGTCTCTCCCTCTTTTTTTTTTTTTTCCCACTATATTTTTCATCTCTGTGATTGAGATTCAATTAATTTCTAATGTCAAGTTAACCTATTTTTTATTATGCAGTGTCAGATCTGCCATTAATCCCATCTGGTGAATTTTTTATTTTTAGAATTCCCACCTGTTTGCTTCTTATAGTTTGCATCTCTCTGCTGGGATTCCCTGATTCCCTATATAGTTACTCCTTGGATCCATATATTCCTTTAAATCCTAGAAAATATTTGCAATAACTAGATTAATGTTATTTTCATACTAATTTAAAATCTCTACTATTTCTGAGTCCATTCAACTGTCTTCTGATTATAAGTGTCATTGTCTTGCTTCTCTCATACCTAATATTTTTTTTAGTAGATGCTATTCATTGGAAATGCTGTATTTTTGAGAGTCTGAATTGACCTTTCTTCCTTTACAGGGTGTTGTGAATGTAGTTCATTACTGATAGGTCAGTTTATTTATGTTAAGGCTTGGTTTTGCACTTTGGTAAGGAAGGTCTAGAATAGCCCTTACTCTGAATCAGTGCTATTCAATGGAAATTTCTGTGATGATGGAAATGTTTTTTATCTTCCCTGGTTAATATCATAGCCACTACCCATATTTGGCTATGGAGCATATAAAATATAACTACTGTGACCAAATAACTGTGTTTTAAATTTTATTTCATTTTCATTTATTTAAATTTAAAAAGCCACCTATGGCTAGTGGCTACCACATTGGACAGGACAGCCCTAAGACTTAAGTAACCTTACTCCCAGTGACATTTCAATGGTTGCAAATAAATGTTTGGGAAGTTTGATATGGTTTATTCACTCTGACTAATCTGAATTCTAATATCTCACAGCATGGTTGACCTCTTATGAGCTGTTTAGCTCTCTGTCCTCCTGTAGTTATTCTCTGGCCAGTTCTTTGAAATCTCACTTTCCACATGAACTTGATATTCAGCCAAAGATTCAAGGGGACCCCTATGCAGATTTTTGAAGTTTTCCCTAATACATAGCTCTCTCTTCTCTTGTATCCTGTCCCCTAAAACTCTAGCAACCTCAGAATCCTTGAGCTCTAATCTACTTTTTTCTCTATTCAGTGATACCCACTTATCCCTATTTAGGCTCTACTTCTCAATTTTGTGTTATGGAGTCTGTCCCAGGTAAAAAGCTCGAGTGAATGTGGATCTCACCTCTTGCATTTCCCTTCTCTGCAAGAATCACAGCCATGTCCTTCCTGTGGTTCTGTGCCTGCAAACAGTTGCTGCATACATTTTTGTCCACTTTTATAAATGTTTACACTGTGAGAGTAAATACTAAATCTATTATTCGTTCGTGTCCTGATGCAGATATAAGAGACTCCTTTTTTCCTCTGTATTTATGTGTTTGATTTTTATTATATAAAGCTTTCCCACGATTTCAAAGTTAAAGCAACATAACAAAGTACCTGCACATAAATGTCGTTTCCAACCCTATTTCCTCTTTTCTATTCCCTACCACCCCCCATAGTTGAACACGTATTAGCATTAGGCTTACACTACTTTAGTGTGTGTCGTGTGTGTGTGTATTCATAACCCTCTTTTATCTGTAAAAGAAAGCCTACTATAAATACTTCTCTGCCCTTTATCATATGTGTAGCATGCGAATATTTCTCCCATTCTGTAGGTTGTCTGTTTGCTCTCATGATAGTTTCGTTGGCTGTGTAGAAGCTTTTTAATTTGATCAGGTCCCATTTATATATTTCTATTGTTGCTGTGATTGCCGTTGGGGTCTTCTTCATGAATTCTTTGCCTAGGCCAATGTCTGTAAGAGTTTTTCTAACATTTTCTTCTAAAATTCTTATAGTTTCATGCCTTAGGTTTAAGTCAATAAAGAGCTGATAACTAGAATCTATATAGAACTTAGGAAAATCAGCAAGAAAAAAATCAAACAACCCTATCAAAAGGTGGTCAAAGGACATGAACAAAAAATTTTCAAAAGAAGATAGACTAATGGCCAACAAACCTATGAAAAAATGCTCAGCATCGCTAATCATCAGGGAAATGCAAATCAAAACCACAATGAGATATCACTTAACTCCAGTGAGAATGGCCTTTATCTAAAGATCCCAAAACAAGATAAGAAGAAGAGATGAGACCAGACGAGGAAGAGACAAGACTGGACAAGGAAGAAGCAACAAGACAGGAAGAGGAAGAGGTGTGATGTGGATGTAGAGAGATAGGAACACTGATACATTGCTGGTGGGACTGCCAACTAGTACAACCTCTGTAGAAAGTAATATGGAGATACCCCAAAGAGCTACAAATAGAACTACCATTTGATCCAGCAATCCCATTACTGGGCATCTACCCAAAGGAAAAAAAAAAAAAAAGGCATTCTATAAAAAAGACATTTGCACTAGAATGTTTATAGCATCGCAATTCACAATTGCAAAGATGTGGAAACAACCCAAGTGCCCATCAATATATGAGTGGATTAATAAAATGTGGTATATGTATACCATAGAGTTTTCAGCCATAAAAAACAATGGTGATCTAGCACCTCTTGTATTATCCTGGGTAGAGCTGAAGCCCATTCTACTAAGTGAAGTATCACAAGAATGCAAAAACAAGCACCACATGTACTCACCATCTAATTGGTATTAACTGATCAACACTCATGTGCACATATAGTAATAACACTCATTGGGTGTGAGGCAGGTGGGAGGGGAGAAGGGGATGGATATATTCACACGTAATGCATGTAGTGAGCACCGTCTGGGGAATTGACACACTTGAAGCTCTGACTTGCATGAGGCAAAGGCAATATATGTAACCTGAACATTTGCACCCCCATAATATGCTGAAATAAAAAAAACTTCTGTGTACATTGTTACATTTGTTTAAATTACTCATTACTTTTTATTACTGTACACTTTTCAGTCATATAGATATGCCATTTTGTATTCAAATAATCTTCTTTTGGATGACATTTCAATAATTTTAGTTTTGTACTATTACAAATAATGTTGTGTACATTAGTCACTGCCAGTGTATTATTGAGATAGATTCCAAGAAATGGGATTTTTGAGTCAAAGGAAAAAAATCTCTTCATTGTGTTCCCTTATCTCTCTAAAATTCTACATGCTACACACTATGTACTCCGTATAAGCCTTGTTATTTGCAGTTTCCTAAGAAAACATTCCTTCTCAGTCCTGTGTCTTGGCACATGTTAGTTTCTCTACTTATTAATAGCATTATTTTTCTCCATTCTCTTCCCAACACAACTTCCCTGAACTTCCTCGAAATGAATTTCTTGGGACTTCATTTAAGATATCACTTGCTCACAGAGGCATTCTCTAATCTTTATCTTTCTACCATACACAGACACACACACACACACCATAAACACAAACCACACACAGATCAGATATACAACACACACATACATCAAACACATACCACACTCACATATACCACATATCACACCATACACACCACATATAACATTGCACACATACAACACAAACATCACACACATACATCAAATACACACCACATATACATACACACATATGCTACACACACATATACCACACACACAGATATATCTACCACACACCACACAAAACACACTTGCACATAACAAACACACAAATATACATACACACATAGACACAGAGCTGTATGTGCTCCAATGAGTTTCTATCTCACTCTCATTCATATCCGTGTTGCAGAGCTGACAATTCTACATCATCACTGTCTTTCTACTCACCTGCTGCCCTCTAAAATGTCATCTCCTGGGACAGTGTCTTCTTTTTGCCTGTATTCCCTAAGTCTAAAAGAGTTGCCTAGAAAGCACAGGCAGGCTATAAACATTTGTTTAATGAATGTTATTTATGATCCTAGATTACCGTGAACACTAAAATAGTCTTTGTAAAATTTTACTCATCCTTCAGCTGCTCCATAAAGATTACATATTCTCTACTTTCTTTAGAAATTTGTAATTTGTTGATTTGCCATATTTTGATCCCTTGTTTGTAAATAAATACATTTCACGATAATGAAAAATAGTGGTTAAGTGTCTCCTTTCTTTCACTTGTAAAATGCACAAGGAAAACTTAGTGGACTGGAAGATACACAGTCATCTCCAAAGACAAGAATCAATGGAAATGCAGAAAGGAAAGCAAAAATGGTGTGTGCTGAGAAACAAAGTAATCTTTCAAGGTCTCTGTTGCCTAGGAGTGTAAGCAAATGAGAATCAGTCAAATGAAAAGGCATGATAAAAAAATAATATAAGAAAATTTGAGAAATAGAATGAACAATGGAAATAAGAAACAGCAATATGAATAGTGGAAAATAGGAAATCACATCTCTGTAAGCATAACTAGTGACAAATTAGCTCCAGAATTTGGTCAAAATGTAGATACCTGGGAAATTACCCTTGGATAAAGAAAAATTCAAGGAATTTATGAGGGAAAACAGTAGGTAGAGGTTGATGATTAGTCATTACCTATATTTTAGGGGACATTGAATGATTAAAATAACAACCAAATAGGTTAAACATTAGAAATAAACACTGTTTTTCTATGGGTTTTATGATATTGATTAATTTATTGGAGAAGGCTGAGGAATCTGATAACATATTGAGGAAAAACCATCTTTCAAAATAGTATATCACCAATAATACTTAACAGAGTTAAGAACTACATAGGAATGCATAAATAGATCAATGATTAGAAAATTCAGGACAAGATATACATATACATATATGAATAGTATATGATAAAGGTGTTAATTTAACTACCAGAAATTTATCCAATTGAAATAAATAAGGATGTATATAAATATTTAATTATAAGGCTATTTATAGTAGCACTGCATATAATAACAAAGAAAAATAACCAAATTTTCTTACTATTTTAGTGTGTCTGTACAGTGACTATAAAAATGCTAGAATCTATTAAAAGTATTGCATTAGGAACATGAGCAATGATATGAAAAAATGTTTGTGATATAATATGCAGTTGAGTGAATACAACAAATCACAAATAGCACAGAAAGCATGCTAGTGTTTCATAAATACATCTGTACCTATAAATAGAAAAATCTTCTAAACAAATACATAAAACAACATCTGGAAGTTTGTACTCTGAAATGTTATCCATTGTTTTCCATGGTGGAATTATAGACTATTCTTCTGTTTCTTTGCTTCTTGATTTTAGAATGTTATTGAATAACTATATTACAATTCAGTAATAATATTTTCAGTGAAACAGACTATTTCTAGTTTAACCACATTGAATAACAATGAACAGTATTACTATCAACAAGTTATTTGAAACAAAGTAACCTCAAATCTTTCCTGGAGGCATATGGAAGAAGGGACACATTCTTCCTTCTCACCTTCTCCCACGTTGAGTCTGTTTAGATGTTTAGTTCAGTCTGTTTAAATAGCCATGACCAAACAGATACGACTGATCAGCCTGGTAAACATCTTTTGCTGTAGTTCAGAAAGACTGTCATAGTACTCATAGAATTATTTAAACTACTAAAAGAAAAGAAGAAAGATTTCACAATTTCTTTTAGTTCATTCTGTGTAATTTAAAACTAGAACTGCTAAGGTTACACCAACCCCAAAGACTTCACAGTGCCACATAGACATATGACAAAATTATAACAAGCCATTTAGGCAGAAACCTACAGCTTATTTTACTCGTGTGGAAACTGCTTTAAGTCACTGAAGGTTGAGCCAAAAGACAAAGATCCTACATCAGACGCACACCATTGCATCCTGCTGATTCTCAAATTAAAGCTGAAAAAGGAATTTAACAAGCTCAAAAGACCCCACAATCAAAAGAGCCCCTTCTGTGAGTTGGAAAATAAACTGTAATTGCTGTTTGTTTTAAACTTGTATTGACAAATACGTGGGAACACTTTCCAGGGAGGAAAAATAATGTAAATTTTCTTCCTCATTCAACTTCTCTAGCTGCTACTGTATTAAAGTATTTATCATAAATTTTATGCATCACTTAATAATGTTTTGGTATTGCAACTTTTATTTAACCCCCAACTGTTCTATTGCAAAGCTTGTGGAGTTATTGTAATTTAAAAATACAGATGTCAATATGTCCCATATAAGTAGGGTGAAAAACATTTTTCAATACTGGCCACATGGCAATCTGTTCTGACCAGCATCTACACAGCAAATAAAGATCATTCATTCATTGTATATATCTACTCTGATGACATGATTTCTCCAAGTATTTTGTAAGATGTCACTAAGACTAATATCTTTGAAAGTATTATTCGTGGTTATGGAAGTTAGAAAGTTCAGTATCAAGGTGCTGGCAGACCCAGTCTGTGGTGAAGACCTTCTTTCTGGTTTGCATATGGGGTCATCTTCTCACTGTGTCCTCATATAATAGAGAGCAAAAGGAGGAAGCAGCTCTCTCCTGTCTCTTCCTACAAAGGCACTAACTCCATTAAAAGGGCTCTACCCTTCTGATTTAATTACCTACAGAAGGTTCCATCTCCAAACACTATTTGGGATTAGTTTTAACACATGAATTTGGGGGTGTGGAACCACTAACATTCAGTCCTTAGCATGCCTGAATATGCTGTCAAAGGAAAATATATATGTATATCCTTATTCACATATAATAAAATTTAAAATTTATAACGTTATATGTGTGTACAAAATCTCACAAGTTTAAAGGCTTCATATTTGGCAAAATAGTGTAGATTTTAATAAGCCATAAGAGTTGAGTTTTATATGGTTCCTTTATGGATGAGGGTGGCTATAGTTTTCAATTAAAAGTAATTTTCCAGAAAACTTTGGATAAAGGGGAAGTTTCTGCTCAATCTAGAAAGAAAAAAAAAGCTGCCTATCATATCTTATGTTCATAAAGGGAACTAAAGTGTAAGAAAGATCATAGCAGGAAATGGCTTTTTCCTCAGACACCCCCAACCCTCCCTACGATGAAGGAATTTGTAGATAACAATAACTGGAGAATTTGAAGGAGGATTCTAACTTGGGGTTCATGGATCTCTAGATATCCATGGATTGGCCAAAATGGACCTCTGAGCCACTCTTCTATGGAGTAGAGTGTGTATACATTAGTAAGTACTCACATTTTCAGGGACAAGAAGAGCAGAAAGTCCACAGTACTCCTAAGAGCTTGAAAGAAGTTCGTGACCCACAAGAGATCAAGAACCATTGGATAGGACTTCAAAATATAGGAGATATAATTAGAAATTAGCTGATTAAATATCCAATCTATAGAGAGAAAACAGAGAAGGAATTAAAAAAATCAAAATGTTTCAGGGTATATGGTAGAAATTACCTGGACATTAAACAATTGGCAGCCCAGGCCTGGAGCTACTGTCCTTCTACCCTGAGCAATTAGGGAATCCTGGGCAGGCTATAAACGCCAGTTATCTTTTAAGGTCTCCTGCTATTTCTCTTCACTATACTTTCTCTCAATGTTTCCCAGAGTATCAATGTGTCAAGTGTCCATAATTCTTCACCATTTTCATCCATAAATGGTAGATAGCCTCATTGCCTGCTATAGATAAGCTTTAACCTGCAATGAGAGGACCTGAGACAGGGAACTCATAAATAAGTGTAATCAACACCTGTCAAGGTGCTTTCTGATGGCTGCCTCTGCAGACTTGGCATAAGAAGCCATGAAGCCTCCCGAGACCGTCAGAGTTCCAGCTGGCTACAAGCTCGCCAATCATCAGAGAAACAGAAAATCACTGTGTCTACAAAGGACAAGATGAACGTCCAGTTTCATCAGTGTGCTCATCTGTGAGACAAAGAAAATCTGTATGTCAAGAGTTTTTATTTGTAAACATAATGCCCCCACCATTAGACATGGATATGAACTCTTCCAATGGCTTATCCGTGGGGCTGCGATCTAACAGTATTGGATTATTGGCATAAATGGTTTGCTCATATCTGCTTCACATGCATGTCAGTTGTATATTTGAAGAGACAGCTCAGCAGTTTTCCCAAACTGAATTTCTACAATTCTGAGGAAAAAGGGTTTTGGTAGTCAGCCCATGCTTGGCCCTCTCACTTCCCATCATTCTTCTCACAAATGGGTGCTGGCGATTACGCTATAAAATTAAGGGCCTGTGCTCTGGACGAGCCAGCGGTGAGTCTTACAGCTACCATTTACTGAAGGTGTAACATTGTACAAAATACCTGACTTTTCTCTGTCTCGTTTTCTCATTTTTAAGATGAAGATAATTATAATAAATACCTCATAAAGTTGTAAGAATTATAGGAGATAAGTAAAATGCTAGGCAGAAGCAATAATTATTCACTATTATTACTGATGTTCATGATATAATATTTCTACTACCATCATTATAATCATTCCTCCCAGACCTTTGGGTTCCACAGCTATGGATTCGATCAAACACGGATCAAAAATATTAATTTATGAAATCATTTGTACTAAAAATATACAGTTTGGGTTTTTTTTACAATCATCCCCTAAACAATACAGTATAACAACTATTTACATAGCATTTACATTTTATTAGTACTGTAAATAACTCAGAGATGATTTAAAGTATACAAGAGGATGTGTGTAGTTTCTACGCAAATTCTACACCATTTTATAACACAGACTGGAGCATCCATGGATTTTGTTATCCCACAGGGAGTCCTGGAACCAGTCTCCTATGAATACCAAGGAACTACTGTATGATGTGTGCTATCACTATTACTATAACTACTCCTACTTCCACTGATATTAATAAATCATACGGGGTCTGAGCTTGGACAGAGACAGCATGGTCAGAGCCTCTGCTCCTGCAGAGCTCACAGTCTGTTATAGACATGCAGAGAGGTAAATGGATGAGTACAATAATGCAGATGCTCTGATACAGGTGTCCTCAAACTACTGCCCGCGCGCCACATGCCACTGACCTAGTACACTTATCCGGCCCGCCGGGTGTTTTTGCTGCCGCTGCCTGTCCTGCTTAGCAGCCGACTCGTCCCAGGCCCATAGTGTGCACTCTCCAACAGTCTGAGGGACAATGAACTGGCCCCCTGTTTAAAAAGTTTGAGGACCCCTGCTCTAATAAAATGTCTACACGGAATTCAGGAAAGACCCAAAAGAAGAAATCAAGGCTTGAGACTAGGAGTTGTGAAGCAACCTGAGATATTCAGGAATTATTCATAGCTCAACAGGCCAGAACCTAGGGTGCAAGAGACAGGCTGAAGATGGAAGGGGACCCAAATGATGGAGGGTTGTCAACACTCTGTTGAGCAGTTAATGGTCTACATCTCTACCTTTTGAACAACTCCTATGTGCAAGGTACTTTCCACGTCATTTCCTCAGTCTTTATGACAACCTCTGGTTTTGGATAGCATCAAATCAATTCTCAAGAGATAAAAATAAGACATTGGGTGGAGGGTGTCAAACAATAACACACAAAGTTACAAAACTAGTAAGTATTGTTACTGGGGCTTGACCCCAGAACTTATATATATAAGTTGGCTTATACAATCAATGGCTTGATTGTAGCCATTGTTTCACATGCAATCATCTCGTTGTACACTTTAATATATACATTTTATGTCAATTATGCCTCAAGAAAACCTAAAATAGCTAATGAATAACATGGATAGAACTAAAATATATACATATATACATAAAATATATATATTAAAGTGTACAACGAGATGATTGCATGTGAAACAATGGCTACAATCAAGTAAATTAAAACATACACCCATCATATAGTTACCTTTTTTCTGTCTCTTTTTTTGGTAAAAGAGGTGCAAACACTTAAGATCTACTCTCTTAGCAAATTTTTAAAATGCAATATAGTATTATTAAGTATAGTCAGCATGCTGTACATGAGATCCCCATACCTTGTTCATCTTATAACAAAGTTTGTACCCTTTGACCAACATCTCCCCATTCTCACCCCCTACACACACCCAGGCCCTGGCAACCACCATTCTATTCTGTTTCTGTGAGTCTGCCTCTTTTTCATTTTTATTTTTTTAAAGATTCTACATGCAAGTGATGCCATATGGTATTTGTATTTCTGTGCCTGGTTTATTTCACTTAGCATAATTCCCCCCAAGTTCATCCACATTGTTGCAAATGGCAGGATTTCCCTCTTTTTTATGAATGAATTACACACACACACACACACACACACACACACACATCTCCAGAAGTGGTAAAGCTGGATCACATGGTATTTCTATTTTTAATTTTTTGAGGAACCTCCATAGTGTTCTCCACAGTGATGGTACCAGTTTATATTCCCACCAAGTGTACGGGTTCTCTTTTACTACATCCTTGCCACCACTTATTACCTCATGTCTTCTTGACAATAGCCATCCTAATATGTATGAGGTGATGATATCTCATGGTGGTTTTGATTTATAATTTCCTGATCATTAGTGATGTTGAGCACCTTTTCATGTACCTGTTGTCATTTGTATATCTTCTTTAGAAAAATATGTATTCAGTTCCTTTGCATATTTTAACCAAATAATTATTTTCTGTTGAGTTGTATGTGTTCCTTACATATTTTAGACATTAACCACTTATCAAATATGTTTGAAAATGGTTTTCCATTTGTATGTTGCCTTTTCATTTTATTGATTGTTTTTGTTTGTTTGTTTCTTAGTGGTTTTCTTTTTTTTTCTGTGCAGATTTTTAGTTTGATGCAGTCTCCACTTATTTATTTTTGCTTTTGTTGCCTGTGCTTTTGGTATCATATCAAATAAATCATTAAAAAAGACAAATGTCAATAAGTTTCCCCCTATGCTTCCTAGGAGTTTTATGATTTCTGATCTTTTATTTAAGTCATTTATTTAATTTTATTTAAGTCATTTATTTAATTCATTTCTATTGAATTTTTATAATTGGTGTAAGATAGGGGTCCATTTTCACATTTTTGCCTGTGATACTCAGTTTACAGAACCATTTATTGAAGCAACTATCCTTTCCCCATTGTGTGTTCTTGACACTTTTGTTGAAGATCAATTGACTAGTGCATGGATTTATTTCTATGTTCTTTATTCTTTTCCATTGGTCTATGTACTTGTTTTTGTGCCAGTATCATGCTGTTTTGATTACCCTAGCTTTGTAGTATATTTCAAAGTCAGGTAGTGTGATACCCACAGCATTGTTCTTTTTTCTCAAGACCGTTTTGACTATTCAATGTCTTTTGTGGTTCTACTGAAATTTTAGAAATGTTTTTTTCTATTTCTGTTAAAAGTATCATTCATATTTTCATAGGGATTGCATTGGACCTGTAGATTGCTTTGGATTGTGTGGACATTTTAACAGTATTGATTCTTCTAATCTCTGAACATGGAATATCTTTCCATTTTCTTATGTCTTCTTCACTTTTATTCATTAATGTTTTATAGTTTTCCATATACAGATCTTTCACCACATTAGTTAAATTTATTCCTAAATGTTTTATTATTTTTATCATATTCTAAATGGGATTAAGTTAATTTTTCTTTTAAATAGTTTATTATGTGCAGGGATCTATGAGTTTCATCTACCTGGATATTCATATCTCTTCTCAGATTTGGGAAACTTTCAGCCATTATTTTTTTAAAATAAGCTTTCTGCCCATTTCTCACTCTCTCTTTTCTCCTTCTGGAAATACCATGATGTAAAAATTATTTCACTTGATGGTATTAATGGTGTCCTGTAATTCACATAGGCTTTATTTTTTTTTATTATTTTTTTTCTTTTTTCTCCTATGCCAGGATAATTTCAAATAAGCTGTCTTCAATTTCATAGATTACTTTTTCTGCTTAAGTTTGCTTTTGAGGCTCTCTATTGCATCTTTCATCCTATTTATCAGCTCCAGAATTTTTATTTGATTCTTTTTTATGACTGCTATCTCTCTGTTGAATTTCTAGTTTTGTTTCTTTATTGTCTTCCTGATTTCATTGACTTTTCTATGTGTGCTCTCTTTTTGCTCATTGGACTTCCTTAAAACAATTATTTTGGATTCTTTTTCTGCCAATTCATAGATCTCCATTTCTTTGAAGATGGTTACTAGAAAATTATTGTGCTCCTTTGATGGTGTCATGTTTCTTTGATTTCTATATGTTTCTTATAGCCCTGCATTGATGTCTGAGCATTTCATGGAACACTTACATCTTCCAGACTTTATGAACTTGCTTTGGTGAGGAAAGACACCTGTGGTTAGATGCAAGAGTGTCATTTGGGGAGGATATGGTAATTTCTACTCTGGGGAAGGCCTAGTGGAGTAGTCTCCATGCAACTCCATCAGCTCAGGTCAGCATTAGAGAAGACTGCAAGAGTTTTTAATGTCCAAGGCTGTGTTTGTCCACAGCAGCAAAAAAGACTGTTTGTGTCTTTGGCAGAGAAAACTGTTGAGGAACTCCTGACCTCTTTTCTCCCATCAGGATGTCGTGGCCGTCAGGATCCCTCTTGGCACCAGGTCTGGCTTGGGGGCACTCTCGCAGTGGTAGTGGCAATGGTGTTTAATGTGCAGGTGCCTCTAGGGCAGCCACAGAGCAGGAGTCTATAGCACAGGTGCTCGCAAAGTGACAGCAATTCCAGAGTCCAGGGTGCTGGCTAGCTTACAGTGGCTCTGTGCCTGAGGTGTGGGCACACAGACAGCAGCCTTAGAATAAGATGTTGAGCATGGGCACATGCAGAGCAACTGCCTGGCAATGAAGTGCAGGCACACACAGAGTAGTCATAGCTTTGTGCTCCAGAGCCTGCATGGAGCTGGGGCTGGGGGTTGACAGCCCTGGTCTGAGGATGACACAGCAGCAGCTCCTGCTGAGGCAGGCATAGCAGCATCTTCCTTTCCAGGGGGTCTAAGGTGGTGATGACTGCTGGTTATCTCAGTGAAAAAAGCTGCTGGAGTGCTCTTCAGAATGGGCCACTAAGTTCAGTACCAACTAACATCATGGGGTCCTTCACTGTGAATGTTGCATGGAATCTGCAGCTGTTGAAAAGGTTGTTGAAGTCCTCAGTAACAAAGGCTACCAGGGTCTTCCACAGAGCACTGGAGATGACTATGGCAACACCTGTATGGTTGATACAGACACCTCCCTTCATCTTTGTTCCTAGCCATCTCCACGTGTCTCTACTAAGTCAATCTCTGCAGTGATCCTTTCTGCTTAGTTATTGGCCTTTCTGTGTTCCACTGTGTTGTTGTAGCTTCTTAATTGGACTCTTGAGCCCTCCTGGGGCTATTTGCTTTCATGAATAACTGTCTAGTTGTTGTTTTTTTGGGGGGGAAGAAAGCTGGTATCTCCTACTCTGTCATCTTGCTCTCAGAACTCACCCATGCAACCTCCAAGAAGCCTGCCTCTATTTAGCCAGTGAGTGGTGTTAGACAGAGGGGTCACATGACCTCACGTATGTCTTGGAGCATCATCTGACACAGGCATGGAGAATGGCCCAGAGGGTTAGTGAACCTACAACCACAGTAAAATCATTTCCTCTCAAAGAAGAAAGAGAATTCCTGAAATTTTCTTTGCCCATATCCCTCTCTTAGTTTGGGGAATCATTTCAGGGTTATCTGAGCATGCAGATGCCTGCAAGGCACCCTGTGCTTCAGTTCTGCCAATATAGCAGCTCTGATTATTTCTCTACCAAATCTCCCTTCTTATCTATTCCACAAAGCTTGCCTCACTGATATGTAAGCATAACTTCATGATCCTACTATACTATTAATACGTAGTGATGATTTTCTGTGTGAAATTATTTAAGGGAAAGTGAAGACTGAAAATGCCTCCTATAGGGAAAACTCAAGCAGCAAGTTCTTGTGCTCATAACTTGGGCCAAAGGTCTTGTTCGATCCATAACCCATGGTCTATTTTATATATTAAAAGACTATGGAATCAAATTGTGATTATGTAGGGGTTTGTTCAGCACACTGCAGTTCTGAATAAAAAAAAAAAATACCCAGTCTTATACTTTGCTTCCTTGCTGAATGAATAAAGAGAACTCCCAAAGATAGTTTACTTAGTATTAGTACAAGAGCTATATAGTATTAGTACAAGGGCTCTTGTTGATGAGATTTAGCTTACAAAAATTGCAATAGACTAATTGATTTCTGTTCACACATCTCTATCCTTTGCCACATTCTTCTTTCTCTCTCAATTGTCACGTAAAATTTTTTCCAGGACAGGCTGTCCTGAATGCATAAGCTGGTGGTGTGTCCCAAGTTCATCTGTAAGTCAATTACTAGGAACTCAGAATATATTGTCTCAAACTAGCAATTGTTTCCTTGGATGTGCAGAAGCTTTGTTTTAATCAAGTCCCATTTGTTAATTTTTGTTGTTGCTATGATTGCCATTGAGGTCTTATTAATAAATTCTTTGCTTTGGCCAACACCTAAAAGAGTTTTTTCAACACTTTCTTCTAGAATTCTTATTGTTTCATGCCTTACATTTAAATCTTTTATCTACTTGAATTAATTTTTGTGAGTGGTAAGAGATAAGGATACTGTTTTAATCTTCTACATGTGGCTACCCAATTTTCCCAGCTACATTTATTGGATAGGGATTATTTTCCCAGTGTATGTTGTCCACTTTGTCAAAGATTAGATGGAAATATGTGGATGGTTTTATATTTGGGTTCTCAATTCTGTTCCATTGGTCTATGGCTCTATTTTTGTGTCATTACCATGATGTTTTGCTTACTATAGCCTTGTAGTATAGCTTGAAGTCTGGTAAAGTGATGCCTCCCAATTTGCTCTTTTTGCTTAAGGTTCCTTTGGCTATTTCAGCTCTTTTCTGGTTCCATACAAAGTGTCAAATTATTTTTTCTAGGTCCACAAAAAATGACATTGGTATTTTGATAGGTATTACATTTAATCTGTAAATCATTTTGTGTAGTATGGACATTTTAACAATGTTGGTTCTGCCAATCCATGAGCATGACATGTTTTTCCATTTGTTTATATCCTCTGTAATTCCTTTCCTCAGTGATTTATAGTTCTCCTTGGAGAGATCTTTCACCTCCTTGGTTAAATATATTCTTAGGTATTTTATTTTCTTTGTTGCTATTGTGAAAGGTATTGAGTCTTTGATTGGACTCTCACTTTGACTACTGTTGATGTATAGGAATGATACTGATTTGTGCACATTGAATTTGTAATCTGAAACCTTGCTGAATTTACTATCAATTCTAGGAGTCTCTTGGCAAAATCTTTGGGGTTTTCTAGATAGAAGATCATATCATCAGCAAAAAGCAATAGTTTGACCGCCTTTCTCCCATTTAGATACCCTTGATTTCCTTCTCTTGCCTGACTGCCCTGGCTAGGGCTTCTAGCCCTATTTTGAATAAAAGTGGTGACAATGGGCAGACTTGGCTGGTTCCAGTTCTAAGTGGTAATGCCTTCAACTTTTCCCCATTCAGTATGATGTTGGCTGTGAGTTTGTCATATATGGCTTTTATAATCTTGAGATATAGTCTTACATCTATGCCTATTTTGTTAAGAGTTCTTATCATAAAGTGTATTGAATTTTTTTCAAATGCTTTTTCTTCATCTATTGAGATGATCATATGATCTTTGTTTTTACTTATGTTTATGTGGTAAATCACATTTATTGATTTACGTATGTTGAGCCATCCTGCATCCCTGAGATGAAGCCCACTTGATGGGGATAGATGATATTTTGATGTACTGCTGAATTTGGTTTAGAAGAATTTTAGTGAGGATTTTTGCATCTATATTCACAAGGGATATTGGTCTATAGTTTTCTTTTTTAGTTGTGCCCTTTCCTGGCTTTGGTATCAAGGTGATACTGGCTTCATAGAACAAGTTGTGGAGGATTTCTTCTTTTTTGATGTTATGAAATAAATTCTACAGTATGGTACCAATTCTTCTTTGTAGGCTTGATAAAATACAGCTGTGAAACCATCTGGTCCAGGACTTTTTTGTTGGAAGACTTTTTATTACTACTTCAGTTTTGTTGCTCACTATTGGCCTGTTCAGGAGTTCTATTTCTTCCTGATTAATGAAGTACCTGAATCTTAAGTGTTCAGTCTGATTAATTTTGACAGTGGTTATATCCATGTAACCACCACATCAAACATAATATAGAACATTTTCATCCTCTCAGTTAGTTCCCTGACAGTCTTCTCCGTTCAATTTTCTCCCTCACTAAATGTGAAGCACTCTTTGATTGCCATCACCATAGATTAGTTTTTATTGCTTCGTATCTTCATATAAATGGAATCATATAATATGCTATCTTGTTTGTCTGGCTTCCATAATTCACAATGTTTTTGAGATTCATCGGTGTTATAGTATCTTTCATTGGTATTTTTCTTTTTCTAGCTGAATGGCATTTCATTGTATGCTGCTTTATCCATTCTCCAGCTCCTGGACATTTGCAATTTGAGGGTATTATGATCAAGACTACTATGAACATTTGTATATAAGTACTTTTGTGCACGTACATTTTCTTTTATGTTGGTTTAAATACCTGGGAGTAGAATTGTAGAGTTGTAGATTAATGTATTTTTCACTTTATATTGACAAATAGTTCTCCAAAGTACTTGTTTCATTTTACCCTGACAATAGCAATACATGAGCGTTCTGGACACATAGTAGCTCTATATATCCTCCACATTTTCTATTAGCAGTTTTTTTTTTTAATTTTAGCCATCATAATAAGTATAAAATAGTATTTTATTGTGGTTGAATTTCCATTTCCTATAACTATGATTTGAACACATTTTATTATCTTCTTTTGGAAAATGTCTGTTCAAGACTTTATCCATCTTTTTGTTGGATTGTTTGTACTCCATGAGTGAGAGTTCTAAATATGTTCCAGATTCAATTCCTATGTCATTAGTATGTATTGTAACTATTTCTTCTCAGTCTGGAACTTGCCTATTAACTTTAATGAAGTCCCTGATGAGCAGAAACTTTTGATTTTCATGATGTCTCCAGTTTACATTTTTTCTTTTATGATTTGAGTTTTTGTGTGCATGTCCTCACTGATAAATCTTTACCTATCCCAAAGTCACAAGCATAATACTTCTATGTTTTATTCAAGATGATTTAGTTATAGCTTTTACATCTAGGTCTGTGATCCAACTCAAATCATGTTTTGTGTATTGGGTGAGTTTGAATTTAAAATTTTTTTCATATATATATATCCCATTTTTTCAGTACCATTCATAGCAATATATCCCCTTCCTAATTGATTTGACTTAACAGCTTTATTGACAATAACTTGATAATGTAGGTAGGGTATAGGTACAGATCCCTTATTTTGTTCCATTAATCTATTTACCTATCTTTATGCAAATTCCACACCATATTGATTGCTGTAGTTTTATAGTAAGTTAAATCCTTTTAATGCTCCAACTTTTTTTTTTTCAAAATTGTTTGGCTATATTAGATTATTTACATTTCCATATAAATTTTAGATGCATCCTGTCAATTTCCTAAAAAGTTTTGCTGAAATTTCATTGAGATTGCATTGAATCTGCATCTTAATAATATTGAGTCTTGTAGGTCTTAAATATGATATTTCTCCCTGTTCATTTAGGTCATATTTAATTATTTTTAGCAATTTTTATACTTTTTATGTTAGCTTTATTCCTAGATATTGTATTTTTTGTTATTAAAAATAGTATTTTTCTTTCATTTGCAAGTTATTTATTCCTAAGATTTAGAAATATAATTGATTTTTTTTTATTTTGCCTTGTAGCCCATGATCTTGCTAAATGCTTATTATTTCTAATAGGTGTTGTAGAATCCATAGTTGTCATAGGCTGAATGATGACCCCCAAAGATATCAGATCCTCATCCTCAAAACCTATGAATATTATCTTTTATGGTAAAGGAAAAGAAAAGAACATTTCACTTTGTAGATGTGATTAAGTTATATCATGGATTATTCAGATGGGCCCTAAATGCAATCACACATATTCTTATATGTGGGAGTTAGAGGGAGATTATACAGACCCAAAAGAGAAGGTGATATGAAGACAGAACAGATTTAAAGATATTGGCATTTAAGATTGGAGTGACGCAGCTACAAGCCAAGGAATGCCAGCAGCCACCAGAAGTTGAAAGAGGCAAGGAATAGGGTCTCCCCATGAAGCCCCGAGGGAACACAGCCCTGCTAACACCTTGATTTTGGCCCATTGCTACTGATTTCAGACCTCTAGCCTCCCAAACCGTGAGACTGTAAATGTCTGTTGTTCTAAGCCAACCAATTTACTATAATTTGTCACAGTAACCACAGGATAGATCTTGAGGATATTTTATTAGCTTTATTCCTAGGTACTGTTCTTTTATGCTACTGTAAATGACATTTCTATTTGCATTTTCAAATTATTTGTTGCTAGTATTTAGAAATGGAATTAATTTTGTATTTTGACCTTGTATCCTATGAATTTGATAAATACTTATTATTTTTAGTAGTCGTGTGTGTCTTTGTCTGTTTGTGTGTGTGTAGACTCCATAAGGTGTTATAGGTATATATCATGTAATCTGCAAATAAGATTCCAATTTTTTCCTCTTCAAACTCTATGCCATTTATTTACTTTTCTTGACTACTGAGCAAGAATTCCAGCATAATGTTTAATAGAAGTGATGAGAGCACGTGTCTTTGTCTTATTCCTGATATTAAGAAGAGTTTAATGTTTAAGTATAAATTTGGCTATTGTATTTTGTCAATGTACTTTATCAGATGAAAGGAGTTCTCAGTGTCTAGTTTTTTTTCTCATGAATGGACTTGAATTTTGTCAAATACATCTTTCTATATCTATTGAAAGAATCATAATTTTTCTCCTTTATTATGTTATTGTGGTGGATTTCACTGCTTACATTTTGAATGTTAACTCAATCTTGCACTATGGAGATAAATTCCATTTGATCATAATGTAATACACATTGCAAGTTTTCATTCACTATAATTTCTTAAGAATTTTTATATCTCTATTCAAAGAGGATATTGGTCTGTAATTTTTTAATGCCTCTTTCATGTTTTGGCACCAGGATTATCATGGTCTCATTAAAACAAGTTGGAAACTTTTTTATCCTCCTCCACTTTGTGAAAGTGTTTATGAAATATTGGTAATCTTTCTAAAATGTTTGCTAGAATTCACCAGTAAACCCATCTGGGCCTAGTGTTTGTTTTGATTTCTGATAATGATTTCAATGTCTTTAATAGATATATAGGGCTACTTAAATTTTCAATTTTATCTTTTGTTGATTTTGACATGTTGTACTTTTTCCAAAGACCTGGTCAATTTCATTTAATTTGTTGCATTTATTGCATAAAGTTGTTAGCAACATTCTCTCATTTTCATTTCAGTGTCCATAGTGATATCCCCAGAGTCTCTGAAAAGGTCTTTATCTCAGCAATCCTGCCTGCCTCAGCCCAAACATGACCATTAAAAGTCTATTAAACAGTTCTACTGGTATCTTCTTACCATTATCTCTCTTTTAGCTCCAGGAAGGACTTATCACTTCCTAGATTTTAGTTTATTTACATCTATTTCTATCCTTAGTTCCCTGATGAATTTTTTTAAACTATGATTTCATAGCTTATAGACTGTCTGGCTTGTTATTATTAGGGTAGAAGAAATTGTCTCTTGTGACTTTCTATATCCTAACTCCCAGAAATGGGAGTCTCCAAAGGTGATTCTGATTCAAATGCCTGTGACCATTGCTTCGAAAAGCCTTCCCTAGGTTTTCTGAATGGGGACATAAAGAATAGTTGGTCCCATTTGGGTGTAGGCTAAAACTTCAGTGTTGAAATTCTCTGCCCCCATACATAGTCACATACCTTGTCAGACAGTGCTTGTTGCTTAGAAAATTTCAAAAAATGCATGTACTACTTTCATTATAAAGTAAAATTGAATGTTAAAAAGTGTATACTGAGTACTTTAAGTACCTGACTTGAAAATAACTGCTGTAGCAGAAAAATCTTTAGCCCTCGTTTTTTTTTCTTTTTCTTAAGAATAAAACTCTGGAGTTAGAAATAGTCAATTTCACTCTTCAATAATAAAAAGTTTTCCTTTTATCCCATACCAGGACAAACTTTATTCCAGATGGTAATGCCTAAGCTGAGGAAACAGAACTTTTAATGAATTTTAAAATTAAACCAGAGAGATGTGCTTTGACAGTTGGAACAGGAGAATATGATTCTAGATATGTACTTTTCCACCAAAAGTTTTTATTACTTATTTATAATGTTTACCATGTTGAACTTTTCCATTTTCCAAAGAGAAAAGAAATTTTATCCTTTTGTGCCCGCATTATCTGAACTCTGAAGAGATTCACATGCTTAATAACTTCTGAAGCATCTTTAATGAAATGGTCAACATTATATATTACATCTGCCATAATTTACTTAGGGGTTCATGCCTGGGAGGTCATAATTTACATCTCTGTTTGAGGGACACAAATTTGTATTTTTACTTTTCCCTTTAAAGCATATGCTGATTTCTAAACAGAATCACAAAAAGTAAACTCAATGTAGCACCCTCAGGAGGGCGGGCAGGATATATTTGCCTGCACCTCTATTGGGGGGGCCATATTTTAAGAGGCTGAAATCTCAGAACTAAATTAAACTGCAAGTAAGGTAAAATCTCATAAATAGAAAATAAAGTACAATTATAACATAGATGCACACCCACAAACACACCCACAGTTTTTGGACATATTAAAACATTGATGTAACCTATAAACAAAGTGAATTAAATGTAATGCATCTATTATCATTGTACATGAGTTCCGAAACTATGAATGTGTCAAGGCTTCACATTTTGAGAAGCTTCTATTTTCAGAATTCATTACATTTCCTCTGCAAGTATTGTTAATGCCGGTTTTAAAAACTGACAGGCTGCAGCGGAATACTAAAGAGAAAAGCAAAGAAATGTCAAGAGTCTCATCATGTATCTTTGTCTGTTTGGATATAGGTGAAAATTGTTGAGTGAACAGTGTGTGGATGATACACAGGATGTAATTACAAAGTGCCAAATGAGCAGAGAAGAATACTGTGAAAGTACAATAATTGGGAGCGTGTCTGTGAGACATGTTAGATATGCAGAAGTTGCCCTGGTTTCTGATAGATGTTGACTTTGCATCTCTTTGTCATTCTGCTTTATGAAATACAATGCACAAAAAATGGCAGTGCCATGGCCACGGCGGAGGGGTGGGGCAGAGAGGGAGGGATGTGGCAAGAGTCAGAGAGGCACCACTATTGGTCCTGGACCACTGATTCTTTGGATGCATTTGGTTCCATCATGTCACTAATGCAAATTATCAGCAACTTTGTAATTTAGAAAAAATACCTAAACTGCAAAAATGTGGAAAATGATAGTACCATAAACTCTTCTATACCCATCATCTAAACTCAACTATTGCAGTCATTCTAAAACATTGACTCTAGCTCACTCACTGGCGTGAGTTCTGTCTCTCTCTCAGACAGAGAGTGTGCATGTATTTTAAATCAGCTATTTTTCATTTATTTTATTTATTTATTTTTGGGATAGAGCCTCACTCCGTTGACTGGGCTAGAGTGTCATGGCGTCAGCCTAGCTCACAGCAACCTCAAACTCCTGGGCTCAAGTGATCCTCCTTCCTCAGCCTCCCGAAGAGCTGGGACTACAGGCATGCACCACCATGCCCGGCTAGTTTTTTAATATATATTTTTAGTTGGCCAATTAATTTCTTTCTATTTTTAGTAGAGATGGGGTCACACTCTTGCTCATGCTGGTCTTGAACTCCTGACCTTGAGTGATTCTCCTGCCTTGGCCTCCCAGAGTGCTAGGATTACAGGCATGAGCCACCATGCCCAGCCTATTTTTCATTTATTAATTCCTTTTAATTTCACTGAATCACTAAAGGTAAAACAGAAAAGAGCTCATACTTATGATCCTTCTCTCTTCTTACCTATCACCCTTCGCCAAGTTGTCTCTTACCTATCACCCTTCGCCAAGTTATCTCTTCCACCTACTGAATAATTATAAATCCATCTCTTCTTGTGTCTTTGCACCACCATTGCCCTGGTTCAAGCCCCCATTGTTTCTAAATGATGTTCTAGCAACAGCTTCCTCATTGGTCTTCCAGCCTCTGATAGTTCCTTTTTCTAATTCATCTTCTGTTTGGATCGGTGCATTTGTAAAATGAATATATAATTGCCACACTCCTCCACCACCTACAGAATAAAGTCCAAGCACCTTTAGACATCTTGTATATTGGCTCTTATCTTCCTTTCTATTCTCATTGTCTGCCTCTTCCCTTCATGCAAACTTTTTGTTGCCACAGCTATCCTACAGCCATTTCCCAAAAAAACTTCCATGTCCTTTGCCTCAAATGCCCATTCTACTTTGCTTTGATGAATACAATCTCACTTAAGGTTCAGAATCCTATTCTTGCATAGTGTTCTTTGACTCATCAAAGAAGAGGCCATTGGTTCTTCTAAGTTCCTCAGACATTTCAATTTATCAAATTGCATTATAACTATTTATTTTCAAGTCTGCCTCTTGTATTAGACTATATTCCCTCCACATTGCACTACAACTGAAACATTGCACTAGAACATAATGCTGCTGTTCCTACTTCTAAAATGAGGCACTTAACATTTTCTAATTATCTGAATATTAGCAATGTATGAGGAGTGGAGAAAGAAAAAAATTTTAACACTTGAAAGAAAAGGAATTGGACCTTGTTTTCATCAGTTTTTTCTCCTTCTACACGTACTTTAATACTCTCCACTATTGCAAACTTCTGAAAAACTCAAAACATTTTCTAAAGTAGTTTGCCATCTCTAAGGATGACATTCGACCAACAATTAAAAAACAGATATTATAGTTTGTGTTGACAGCAAATAAGATCCCCAGATTAACTAATATATGATGTCTAATAATTAAATGTCAACCCAAGTGAGAGAAATGAAGCTCAAGGAATAGAAAACATATTGTCTACAAGAAATAGAGTTTTCGTAAGTTGCTAGTTTGAGGGCCAGCACCCCACATTGTTTATGGACTGTGTCTAAAATTGCATGGCTTCATCTCAACTTGTCCTCCATCAGATAACACGATCTTTTTTCCCCCTGAGATTCTGACCTTTGCTTTACAGTCAGGCCTTGGGTACTCTCCCAGATAAGGCTTAAAATCTAGGGCCACAATCTAGGAAATTGAATGTAGATACATATTAGCATAGTGATATTATCTAGAAAGCTACTAAGAATAACTTCCTTCCAAGGTTTTGTAGCCAATTTTTCTTCCTATTTTTTTCCATACACAACTACAGGAATTTTTTCTTCTTCTTCTTCTTCTTCTTTTTTTCCTTTTTTGGTTCACACCTTTGGCTTTCCTCCTCAGGTATTATTTCCAAGTTCTTCTGAACTGTGTTTATAAAGCAGCCCACTAGACATCCAGAAAGTAACCATGTTGGGTTTGCCAAGCCATAATAATGAGGTAGAAATAGCCAATTATTATACCAAACTTGTACTCCTCAATCCTAAATACACACACACCCCACCTTAATTCAATAGGAGTCTCAAGGAATTGCTGCTTCATTGCTCTCAACTGCTCACTAACTCTACTTTAAGACATCAACTTGGACTCCAGCCTTAAGGGCAACCACTGTGAACTATGGCACCTAACTGTTAGCCATTCTGATTATGGAAAGGTCTCAGACTGCCACAGAGTCTAGAGTTGCAAGCATCATAGTAGAACCCTCTTCTTGCACTTTGTCTGTCTGCCTCTCTCTGGTAGATTGCCACTCAATTACTGTGTTGCTTAGACAAAGATTCTGCACTATTTTGGAAAACATTATGATGAGAGGGTCTTCTCATTCAGAGGCTTATGTTTGCTGTGTATAGAGGCCCTTTTAGGGAAGTAAATCACCAGAGAGGAGCAGTGTGTCTCACCACAGCACAGCAGGACCACCAGCCCACTCTTCCAAACTCTAACGAGGAAAATGGCTGCTCCAGTTTCAGGACTTGAAGAAGGTCTAAACCTGAGAAAGCTCTGTGTTTCTTGCAATTAGTAAAGTCCTCCCACCCCATCCCCTAGTCCCCATTGAGTTCCAGTGAGATTTCAAAAGAGGACTGCACTTTCTGCCCTACAATATAATAATATGTTAGAGAAAAAATAAAGACAAAACTGAATATCCCAGTGGCCCATCCTACCTCAACCCACACCCTAGAAACTGTTTATTCAACTAACATCATCGGGGCTATGATCACATTGCAACTTGTACAGTTTTTTGTTTGTTTTTGTTCCATACACATACAAAAGCAAAATTTCACATTTGAGAAAAAAAATAGAGCTGTCACAAAACTAAGCCATGTCCCCTGATTACCACGTGGAAAAGCAATAATTCAGTCCTGAATCCCTGAGTTGTCTGTAGAGAGTTTATGTCTTCTTCAAAAATCCAAATTTATTGCCTTATTTCCCTTTAATCACTATAAACCATTTGCATTCAAGATGCTGAATTAAGCACCATGAGCTTTGGGGAACAGTATTTCAGCTTAACTCAATTAGGTTATTTCACTGGAAAGAAACTCTACATTGTCTATCAGATTGAGAGACATTTGGATTTAATGATTGTTTTCTCTTTCGATTATATTTTGTATTGAAAATTCTTTGGAACAAATTACCAAGTTGTTTATTGACTACCTTCAAAGTTTTGAAAATCATTTCTAGGCAAGAAGAGCAACTTCATCATAATAAATAACCCATCTTGTAATCATAACTGTCCAATATTCACTGATAGTGATAATATATAGTGGCTATTTTAGATCTGCCTTTTCAGACAGTCAGTGAAATGTGGGCTTTACCTTAATGACCGAATCGTTTTATTTCTGACCTCTACACTATCAAAATTTAGTGTGTTGCACCCACAGAGAAGATATTCTCATTGATTTTGTTGTTAAATGAAAATAAAATTAGTCCTATGAGGCAAGTAACCTAATAAAGCTTGGATTTTTAAGAATTACAATAAGGAGAAGAAAAAAAATCCCACCACTAGGTAGTTAGCAGAAAAGAGGAAAATGGTTATTTAGCTCTAAAAAGACAACTGTTTATAACCTCAGCATAATCATGAGAAAATAGCAGACACATTCAAGTTGAGCGACATTCTACAAAGTACCTGGCCAGTTCTCCTTAGCATTGTCAAAGTCAGGGAAGATAAGAGAAGACTGAGAAATTGTCATAGATTGGAAGAGACCCAGAGACAGAATGACTAACTGCAACATGGTATCCTGAATTGGATTCTGGAAGAGAAACAGGACATTGTTAGGAGAAAAAATGGAAAACCTGAATAAAAATCTGTAGTTTGATAGTATTGTACCATTTTTAATTTTTGAGTTTTGATAAGTATGCCATAATTATGTCTGATGCCATATTAAAGAAAGCTGGGTAGAGGATATTTGAGGACATTGCACTATCCTTGCAATTCTTTTGTAAATCTAATATTATTTCAATATACAACGTTTAAGGAAAAATGCAAATGTTAGGGCTGGCCAACATATTCCCTGAGCTGCAGTAATATTCTGCCAGGGCCAACTGAGTTTATTGAAGCCAGAACCAAGACATCTGATTTATACTTATGAAGTGTTTGTTCTCTCCCAAGTTAATCTGTGGACCTACTCATACCCAAGGCTATGGTTTTAATTGTATTATATGTTTTTAATATCCTTTGCAGATTTAGTACTTAAAATTGCCTTGCCTGCTCTATTCAGTCTGTCTCATCCATTGAGCTAATAGTATACCATTTCCCAGACAAATTTCCACATCTGCTTCCTTGGCAAGGAATACTTTCTTCTCTATAATGTCTCTTTAAAAAGTCAGTAGTTACCCAAGATTCGTTTAGACCTAAATCTTACCCTAGATTTCTTGCACATCCATAGAACATGACTGACACTCAGATGAACTAGCAAAAAGCAGGTATCCTATGCTGTCGCTTCAGTGACCTGTTCTTGCCACATGGCTCCAGTTTGCTTGGACAAAGCATTACTAAGATGTCTCCCCAGACCCATCTCAAATTCTTTTCTCTTTCCTATGATGGTACACTGTGTACATAAGCAAAAGAAGTGCAGCTCTAACCTGTTTTGTTCAATGGTCAACTTGTAATTACAAGAGGGAGGTTCCTGTCATCAGAACCTACATTGGACAATAGGCAAACAAGGATTGCCGGTAAGAAATGGGAAGCCAATCAAATATGCCCAAATATTTGAGGAAACCCAATACCTGCAAGAGAGACCACAAAGCCCACAACAAAGAGAATTAAAACTTAAGGAGTCAGAGTTAATAGAATGCACAATAGAAGAAAACATAAAAGTAAGTTTGTGTCCTCAACGAGAGTTTATACTAATCTCATGCCAAATCAGTGGAAGCAACTCTAATGAAATATATTTAGCATATTTAGAAATTAAAAATACAATGGTTGAACTTTTTTAAGAAAATGCAACAGGTGAGCTAAATATTAATAGCAAAAGTGACCTAGACAAAGGTTAAAGAGTCAGCTGGAGGATTAAGCTGAAAGATTCTTTCAGAATGCATGGAAAATATGGAAAGTATGTATGAGTATTCACCTAAGTGGCTGAGACCTTTGCCTTTCATATCTACAAAATTGATACTGAACGTTAAAAATAGAAAAGAACAATAAAACTATAGATTTTAATTTATTTAATTTTCACAATGTACAAGAGAAAATCTGAAGATCACAGAATACATGACTTTTTGGCCAAAAAAATATGGAATTGTTTTTAGAAAATATGCTTTCAAGTTGCTGGAGAAAAACAGGTTGTTAAATAGAATCTCACCCAGGTTACAAGCTGTTTATATAAAACATACACATAGTTTTAATTCTGGAAGCCACTAAAGTAAAATAAGAGTAAAATTAAATAAGGAAAGGGGACAGGTGTTAGGTAGTATGCCTAGTTGGTGCTCAGGATCTGAATTTCATTCCAAATTCAAATGTTATAACACAAGGTAAGCAGATGTATCTTTGGAAATTGAAACCTCTAAGACTCTCTAGCCAGTGGATGTTAAATTATGGGCCACTATGTCATGAATTCCCTCCTCCAATGACAATGTTTTTCCTTCTCCTGACACCCATGAACAAACTTACCTGCATCTTCTTCCAGCCCATTTCTCCTCTTCTCTCACTGCAAGCTGAGTCTCTCTTGTCAAAAGCTAATCTTCTGCCTTGACATTCTTGACCATTCCTTCCATCTTAGGCTTGCAAGATACCAGCTCCTGATTTTCCTCCTATTTGATGATCACTCCTCAGTCTTTTCACCGGGTCCTCTTCTTCTACATTTTCATAATTACTAGGCATTTTCCAGAGTGCAATTCTCAGTTCTCATCTCTTCCATTTAGATACTCCCATAGCATCAACTAACACCACTAGAAAGTGGACTACTAAATCTAAACAAATATCCAATCACCGTGGACACCCACTACAAAAACATTGTCCTATGGGGAACTGGAGTGTGTATGTGTTCCTTACTAATATTTATCTGTAGAAGACAGCTATAGCCTCAGATGTGACTTATAAAGGAGAAATGGACTTGTAGTCCTCTTGCTTAATTAAGAGTTGATAGACTTTTATCATCATAGCTCTATCAATAGTTGACAGAGAAGTTAATAAGTATAAGTATTGTTGCTGTTGCTGGTTTAGAAAATCTTAGATATCTTGGTCTATTAAGACAATATTTTCCAAAACTCTATTGAAGTTCATGAATCTATTTTATATTTTACTTGATTATCTATATTTTATTTTTATTCTAGAAAACTAGCAAAGGCAGATTAACATAGATTGAAAAATCTACATTAGAAAAAAATTCAAATGATTGCAACTTTTCACTATTTGCTATGTGGAATATGTCAAACTTTAACTTCAAAAGCAAAAACAATATTTAAAAATGAAATTAAAATGCAACTCAAAAACAAACACTCTAAATCATACAAGTCCTGAATGATAAAACATACTGAGAGTATCATTACTAGGATCTGTGCCTACCTCTCAGTATTTTCCAAATAGGATTAAAATTATGTGTAATTTCTTATGTTTTGACAGTAATGACTGTTTCTACACCTAGCATAGTAGTAAATATACAATAACTACATTTCTATGACACCTCGCATGTCAAAGAAACTTAACAAATGTTTGTGGAACCAAACTAAAATGGAAAGATGCCAAGCACTTGAAAAAGCAAGGTGACATAGTATGAGAATTCAGATTTATATGGATTCACTCTGACTTTGCCACTTACGGAAATTGGGGCAACTGCTTGTTTTTCTCAACTGAAAAAAAAATTATGATGGCAATATCTATTATCTAGAGTTATAATGAAGATTATGTAAAGTGAAATTAGGTAGCCTAAAATCAAATGAGGTAGCATTATCATAAACCCAATATTACATAATTTTGTCCTGTCTAAAATAATAAAGCCATAAGCATCATTTTCAATAATAAATGATGAAAAACTTTGAGTAAAGTCATTGTCATATGCGCTTTTGACAATACAAAACACTGAATTAACTACTACCCTTTGCTTAGGAGAGTAAGCAAAAAAACTTGTCTTTCTGGAAATATGGTAGAACTGAAACTCTGATCACATTTCCTGCTACAAAACATCTAGATGATAGATAGATATATTTCAACGAACATTCTTTTAAGTGCATAATCGAGATTGCCAGAATATAAGTAGACAAATCCCAGAGACCAAAAATGAAGAGGGAGCTAAAAAGAAGGTCGTGAATAGTCCTGAAGCTGTGACTCTCTGGGATAATTGACAATACTAGAAGTGTACAGTTTGGTGTTTTACCACTATACAACCACTGAGAGAGAATAGAAGACGAAATCCTGAGCACACTAAATATTCAGAGTAGGAGATTAGCTCTTCATATAAAGCTTGGGCTGTCAATTGCTACACTTACAATGAAACAATAAGAAAAAAAGTTTCTTAATCTGCCATGATGCAAGAAACTGCTCTCAACATAAGCTCTGATGTGGGGAAAAAAATAAAAAACCATCTCTACTGAGAATTTAACAAACAGTATTTTAGGACATAAAACAAGTCTCAACAAATTTCAAATGAGTATTTAACAGTCCCATTTGTCTGGCCAAAGGCATTTAAATTAAAAATCAACAACATAAAGATAAATCAACAATAAAATATTATAAAAATCAAAAGTATCCACCTAAACTATGGGTGAAAGAAGAAATTTGAACATTAATCAATATATATACCTTTTATTCAAAAATTTGAATTTGCTCATATGTCTCTTAAAAATTAACCTGCTGATTGTGTTCTCATTGATCTTATTGTAACATAACATGAGATCTGAGCATGACAGTATGATAATATATTGTGATATGATATCTTGGTATTTTCTTTTAAAGGTAGAACATTATTTG
This sequence comes from Microcebus murinus, assembly GCF_040939455.1. Taxonomy (NCBI): domain Eukaryota; kingdom Metazoa; phylum Chordata; class Mammalia; order Primates; family Cheirogaleidae; genus Microcebus; species Microcebus murinus. Next base: position 45,905,189 of record NC_134122.1, on the reverse strand, counting down.
TAAGCATGACATTTATGAAAGAAAGTGAAAATAAAATAAGTGAATCTATTTAAAACAAAATGCAAAATGAAGCTATTTAAAACAATACAAAAATTTCATTTTCCTACATTTATAAAGTCCCTGATACATAGCAGGTAGCCAATAATTGTTAAGTATTTTCATAAAAGGTGGTATGATATCATGGGAATGAGCACATTTGAACTTCAGTCATTTTCTTTGTCCTTTTATCAAAGATATCACCTTGAAACTAGCATTCTTCACAGAAACCCCAAAACCACCTTTAATTTTTCCTTTGAAAGTAATATAATGCTTAAATAGGGCACATAAAAATATGATAGTGTACTCCAGGCAAAACTAATGGAAAATTATCAGGGATACCAGTCATGGTCCAATCTGTGACTCCTTCCAAGACTGAAGTGAGAAACTGTGGAGCTGCTTCTTCCCAGCTCAAAAATAACTCTTCCTGCTGCTATGGAAAAACAGTATAGCAGTTCCTCAAAAAAGTTAAAAATAGAATTGCCATGTGATCCAGAAATCCCACCTCCATGTATATATCTAAAAGAAAACTGGGACTCAGATATTTGTCCACCCAGGTTCATGACAGCTTTACTCACAATAGCCAGGTAGTGAAAGGAAATCAGTGGACAAGTAGAGAAGCAGAATGTGACACATACATACAATGGAACATTATTCAGCCTTTTTTTTTTTTTTAAAAAAAAGGAAATTCTGACACATGTTAAAACACAGGTAAACCTTGAGGATATTATGTTAAGTGAAATAAGCCAGGCACCAAGGAGCAAATACTGTATGATTTCACTTGAATGAGGTCCCTGGGGTAGTCAGCCTCATAAAGACAGAGAATAGAATGGGGTGCCAGGGGAGAAGTAGGAGGGAAAGGGAAGTTAGTGTTTGATGGGTACAGAATTCAGTTTTGCAAGATGGAAAGAGTTCTGGAGATGGAAGATGGTAATGGTTGCACAACAAGGTGAATTGACTTAATGCCACTGAAGTGTACCCTTAGAAATGGTTAAGATGGTAAATTTTACATTATGTGTATTTTTGCCACATTTTTTTTTTAAATGCCTCTTCTCACTTTAAACCGTGCAACTTGCCTGGCTTCTGCCAGCGCCAAACTAATTTTTGCTGCAAGCTGAGGGGAAGATGAGGCTACATTTAATTTTGTTCAAACTATTTCTCTTTCTCCTACATTGGGCTTCCCTCCTTAATTTAAGACAAACATCTTTTATGAATGCCTAATGATTAATGAAAGCTGGCAGGAATACTGACAAGAAACCCCATAAGAGCAAAACACATGTATTCTTTCCTAAATATAACCAAAACATAGGCTATTCTCCAGTAGTGTTAACAGTTAGCATTCAAATGTTGCGTGTTTACTCAAGTCCTCATTATTCTGCCGTTGTCACCTAGGTGTCACTATGACAGAAGTATGTCTAACGTATAGTACACACCACTGCATAGATTGTCATTTGCCTAGCAAAGTGTCATTACTCAATTGTATAAGGAAGCTCATGATTTTTATGAGAAGAGAAAGTGTTTTACCCAAAGTATAAATGCCTACAGGGTAATATGGGAAGGGTAGGAATATTTTGTTATTAGTATGAATTCTTTCCTAATGTTGATTCTTATTTTTGAATTTAATAAGACTTGAAAATGCACTTAGAAATATGTAGGTGCTCTTTGAGTAGCTCCAACGAATACATTTCAGATCCTAATCTCATTTTCAGTTGTTCCACATAAGCCAAGGGTGTATGTTCAGTGACAGAGAATGAGAAACTGACTTATCCCATGGATAAGCCAAGAACACCGTGAACAACTGCTTTGACTATATTCAAATCATGGGCACACTTTTCAAAACTAATCCACTCTTAAATGGCTCTAGTCTCTAAAAATAAAGGCAGTAAGCTTCAAGGTGTAAAGAACTATATGACAAAATTACAGCTAGGAAGGAGGAATAAATATTGCAGTGTTCTGTAGCACTGTGGGATGGTTAACAATAATTTATTGTATATGTTCAAATAGCCAGAAGGGAGGATTTTGAATGCTCCTAACATATAAAAGTGATAAACTTTTAAGGTGATGGTATGCTAATTATTCTGATTTGATCATTGCACCTTGCATATGAGTCAAAATATTACACCATACCCCATAAATATGCACAACTATTATATGTCAATTAATAATTTTTTAAAAGAAAACTATATGTTATTGACCTTTTATTTCCTCCACAGCACATAGTTCAGTGTTCGCCAATTAATTCAAGTGCTCAAATATTTATTGAGCTTTTAGTATATCCCAGACACTCGTCTAGGCACTGGGATGCAAGTGTGAATAAAACACAAAGTCCCATTTTCCTGGCAGTTGCGATCTAACCTTGAACGTGCCATGTGTTCGCTAAACTGGGGTAGATTTATGAAAAGGAGTAAAATTTTAATGATTCCCTGAGATATTCCAGACAGAGGAATTCCAGTTGTGAGATATTCCCTGATCCATAATACACCTCTTTACATATGCTACAGAACTTCCATTTTGTCACCCTATGATCTCTTTTAAATATGATGCTATGAAAATGAATGCAATCTCTGAGTTTCTTTAAACACATATCCTTTCAGACACCCTCCACGGGAAAATGATCCTGCAGTGCACTACTCCACGCTGCTATTTGTGAAGTATAATACTCCATCTTTAGTTTCATGCTGGTCTTTTTTCACTTGTAAACAAACTCAGCCCCCATCCTTCTGACAGTATTACGTATCTGTCTGTCTGCCCAGACTTCCCCAGCTGGTGGAATCCTTTCCTGATAAACCTTTACCCGTTCTTCACTGAATCCCATTTGCACTATATTGTTTGTACTTCTCAATATTTTGCATGCTAAGTTTGTTTCTTTCTTTCTTGTGAGAAAAGTACTGAACAAAAAGAAACATATTCTCTGGGATATTTAAATTCATAGCATAAAGAAAATATTGTGAATTGCCAACAGTCATTTTCAGAATACACTGTACCTTTTTATCATTAAAAGTCTTTTGTGCTTGTTTCAGAAACATGGTAACATCATCTTTATTTATAAAGGCTACTTATTAGAAGTGTGTTTCTATGAAAGAAAGCTTTCATTCTTCATGGATAACATGACCTTGCAGAGTGAAAAAAACAATTTTGAGATTAAAGTCAGGAAGAGATTTCCAAGCATAAGTGTACTTTTCGAATTTCATTTGACATTATATTCTCTTGTGGTAATTTTGGTTTTTAGTTTATCTACCTGTCCAACTAAAAGTTTGCGTTTTTTTTCAGAGTAGTACACTTTTAGTAAAGCAGGTAGAAAACTGTACCTCTCATTGTTTAATAATATTTCAGCTTTCTTTTTGCAACTACAATCACAAGTTCACTTTATCTCCTCCTCTTTACAAAAAAGTTTCCTCAGGCTCTTTTCTTGTGAGCTAGAAATGAAAAGATTACTACAGATCTAGAGAACACTGCTGGACTGGTAAATGACTTGCAAGATGTTGAAAGGAGATATTTACATTTAGGGTTCTATTTTCTTTCAAATTATAAGAATGAAATTTATGAATTTTGGAAGCAAGAGTCACTGCACACAGCTGAATGGTCTCTTAGTTTTGAGGTGGAATTGGAATTAGAAGTGGAATTGGAATTAGAGAGGTGAGGCGTTAATAAGAGGAGGTTTGGAGGAGACCATAGAAGACAGTATCAAGAATCTGCTCTTCCTGCTCAGCTGGGTCCAGCAAAGTCTCCTCCGCACCGTATTATTCATTCATTCATTCATTCATTCATTCATTCATTCATCACACATTTATGAATTACTTGTCATATGCCTGACACAATGTTAGGTACAAATTTTTAAAAAGTAAAGACCCTAATCTCACAGAAGTTCAGACTCATTAGACTTTAGCAGGAACATCAGATACAAAAACTATCACAATGCAGTGTAATCTTTGCTGTAAAAAGTGTGTAAAGTGTTATATAAGCACAAAGGTGAAACAGCTTATACTGCCATGGGACAAAATAGTTTCTTTGCAAAGGAGATAAGGTTTGAACTGGGAATTAAAGGGTGAGTCTAAAATGTGCTTTGGGTATGAGGTTTTGGGTGTCTACATATGTGACCAGGGACAAGGCCTTATAATCAGGAGAGGCGAGAAATGGTCAGTGCTACTGAAAGTTCAGTACTTAACCCTGAGGCCGAATCCGTGAGAATGGAGACAAGTAGTTTGAGGAAAAGGAAAGAGAAGTTTATTCATTTGCCAGAAAATGAGGAGAATAGCAGATTAGCGTCTTGAAAAACCACCTCCCCACCTTTAAGCAGAAATACAGCATTTTTTAAAGGGGGGGTTTCAGAGGTGGGGCTTGGGTCTATGTGACCAGTGTCATATGTCGTGGCCTTGGGCTATTGTTGTTTAACCATAGTTGGTGGTTTGGGTAGACTTTATCTCAGGTGAAGAGGATCTCATGACCTCCAGACAATTCTGTTGAGCCATGTCCTGTGGTTTAAGATACTAGAAAACAAAGAGCATTCTCTGCCCCTGCGATTACTGGCCTTGGGTAGGAATGCAGGTTTTAATTCCCCAAAAGGATCAGGGTTTTAAAGAGACAACTTGTAATAATACATTCTGCCCTTTTACAGACCTTTACCTCTGTTACAAGAGCAGTTTCTCACTGAGCCTGTGCTGTGGACTAAGCACATCAGAATTCCCTGAGGTATCTTTTAAAAATTCAGCTTTCAGGGCTGCCCTCCAGAACTAAGAATCAGGACGCCCAGGGTACTTACCCAAGGTGCTGCGTTTGTATGTGCACCTTAGGTGATTTTTATGCCCATGAAATTTGAAAACCAGAAACTAGAACTAGAAATGAGGGGTCAGAAAGATAGAATTAGGCCTCAGAATATTTATCTTCCACTTCCATATTCTAGCCAATAAAAAGTGACTGCTCCTTGTTTTTATTTCAAAATATTGAGGGGGTAAAAATGTTTTTGTTACATGGATAGCTTTTGTGATGCTTGAACCAGGGCTATAAGTGTGCCCATCACCTGACTAGTATTCAATGTACCCATTAGGTAGGTTTCTTCCGCTTCCCTCTGCTTGACTTTCAATAACTTTTACTTCCCTCTGTGCACTTGTGTGCCCCTCGGATAGTTCCGGTTTAATAGAGAATACACTTGGTAATTGGTTTTCCATTCTTAGACACTTCACTTTGGATATGGTCTCCAGTTCCATCCAAATCCTGCAAAAGGCATTAATTCATCTTTTTTTTTGTGGCTGAGTAGTACTCCATGCTTCTTAAAGACACTTATTCTTCTGATCTGTTAGCTGATGGCAGTAATTCTTTGCTAAAGTTAGGAAGTACAGGGACTAGGGAAAAAATCATCACAGAAATTATTCACACACACACACAGAGGCAAAGAAGGACTTTGGGTGCAATACTCTTATTTATTTAGAGATTATTTCTTAACAGAATCAAATCACTGGAAAAGAAATGTTTATAATGTGAAATTCAAATCCGTAACACCAGAGTCTCTAATTATGACATGCTTGACACCTGATTCTTTAAGATATTATAGGCCAGGCATGGTGGCTCATGCCTGTAATCCTAGCACTCTGGGAAGCCGAGGCAGGAGGATCGTTTGAGCTCAGGAGTTTGAGACCAGCCTGAGCAAGAGCGAGACCCCATCTCTACTAAAAAAAAAAAATAGAAAGAAATTAGCTGGACAACTAAAAATATATGTATAAAAATTTAGCCGGGCATGGTGGCGCATGAATGTAGTCCCAGCTACTCAAGAGGCTGAGGCAGTAGGATTCCTTGAGCCCAGGAGTTTGAGGTTGCTATGAGATAGGCTGATGCCACGGCACTCTAACCTCGACAACAGAGTGAGACTCTGTCTCAAAAAAAAAGATATTATGACCCACATGCTGGCCCACAAATAAGCCAGTCCATCTAGTAAATGAATATAGTAGAAGAATGTCTGAATATAAATGCATCGGCATATTGAGTTAATGAGAATATTAAAAAATAAAAATGGAAGAAAGTTCTAGGCAAAGCAGCAAAGAGGCAGGAATGTTCGGCTGCCAGTAGCAATATACTCCCTGAGGAAGATCTAAAACCTGACTGAGGATTTTCAGCATGAGTGAGATTTTTAACAGGTAGAAAAGATTGCAGAAGGCATGCCTGAGTGAGAATGTCAATTGCTTAAATATTTCATAGATCTGCCTGTTGTTTACTGAAGGCATCATACAAAGGTGTCAGCTTAGTTCAAAAGTGTACATAGAAAAGGTTTCTTACTTCACCCCGGATAACAATTCTGTAAGATCTCTTGCCTGGAGAAAAATTATTCCTTTCTCCTTTTCCCTCCTTTCCACTGTTCTTGGTGGTAGATTTAAAAAAAAAAAAAAAAGAAACATTTTTAAAGTAATATCCAATTGCTTTTGCATGGAGGAGAAAGATGAATCACTTTGCCTGACACAGAATGCTGATTTTCTAAGAGACTCATTGATTATAAGGCTTTGTCCCTGTTCACATATGGAGACACCCCCTCCTCATACCCAAAGCACATTTTAGACTCACCCTTTAATTCCCAGTTCAAACTTTATCTCCTTTGCAAAGAAACTATTTTGTCCCATGGCAGTATAAGCTGTTTCACCTTTGTGCTTATATAACACTGTACACACTTTTTACAGCAAAGATTACACTGCATTGTGATAGTTTTTGTATCTGTTGTTCCTGCTAAAGTCTAATGAGTCTGAACTTCTGTGAGATTAGGGTCTTTACTTTTTAAAAATTTGTACCTAACATTGTGTCAGGCATATGACAAGTAATGCATAAATGTGCGATGAATGAATGAATGAATGATATGGTGCCAAGGAGACTTTGCTGGACCCAGCTGAGCAGGAAGAACAAATTCTTGATACTGTCTTCTATGGTTTCCTCCAAACCTCCTCTTATTAATGCCTCACCTCTCTAATTCCAATTCCACTTCTAGTCCTTCTGGTTCTCTTTCCTCTGCCCATAAGTAAGCTCAAGTCTCTTTGAAGCTTCAAATGTTAGAATTAACAAAGTGTCCCAACAGTCTACATTCACTGTCCACTCTTGTCCTAAGCTGGGTTTCCTACAAGCAAAACTTGAGATGAGAATTCTTGTACAAGGGGTTTATTGAGGGAATGCTCTGAGAAGAAATCTATAAGGGAGAAGGAAGAAGAACATGACAGGGGAAAATGCTGAGCAAAGATGTGGTATCATAATATGTATTGATAATTTTTTAAAAGTCAAAAGATGTGCTAGCCCAGAGCACAGCTCTTAAGAGGCCTTAGCATTCCTATTAACTTTCTGCTTTACCTGTATTGTAAAGTTAGTTTCCTAAGAATTCATTGTTTCTTGGTATTAAAAATCTTTTATTTTCTCATGATACCATGCTGTGAAGTTATATGGAGAAACCAATTATTAAAATATTAAATCAAGTAACTAGTATACTCTAAACGAATTTAGGCATAGGAAAAGATAAAATGTATATGGAAAAAATATGCTTTATTTTTCTTTTGTTCAAAAATTATATCAATTGTGTTGTTTCTCCTGTGTATTTCTGTGAATGAGTAATGAGTAAGCCACCCAACACATCGTTCACACTCTGTGTGGTGAATTAAAACAATTTCATGATAAAAAAAAATCCTCTATGGAAAACAGTACAGAGATTTCTCAAAGAACTAAAAATAGAACTACCATTTAATCCAGTGATCTTACTACTAGGTATCTACCCCAAGGAAAAGAAATCATTATATCAAAAAGACACCTGCTCTCATAGGTTTATAGCAGCACTATTTGCAATAGCAGAGATACGGAATCAACCGAAGTTTCCATCAACCAAGGACTGTATAAAGAACATGTGGTATATGCACACACTGGAATACTATTCAGCCATAAAAAAGAATGAAATCAAGTCTTTTGCAGGAATGTGGATGGAACTGGATGCCATCATCTTAAGTGAAACAACTCAGAAATAAAAGTCAAATACTGCATGTTCTGACCTATAAGTGGAAGTTAAATAATGTGTGTACATGGACACAGAGAGTGGACTGAGAAACAATGAGCCTTGGAGGGGTGGGAGTAGGGAAGGAGTGGGTGATGAAAAATTACTTACTGGGTACAATGTACATTATTCAGGTGATGGATACACTAAAGTCCAGATTTCTCTACTAGACAATATACTCAACTAGCAAAATTGCACATGAACCCCTTAAATTTATACAAATAAAGAAAGGTGCGGCATCAGAAGTCTAACTTCAGAAGGATCCCAAGGGGAATTCTGGAAAACGAATTGCATCGGAGCTTGTCCCACATTGAGGTGAGGGTGCTGAGCCTTTATACACCCACACACACACACCCCCGATACACACACACATGCACACAGTCACTGAACCTTTGGCCACAAACTACTCCAGAAGGGCCAAGCGATGCCAGGCATCTCTGGGAGTCGACTGCCTTCATCTAAGGCATTGGCATCTACTTGCCTACAGATTGGAATCACTTGAAGAGCTTCAAATGCTACTGATGGCTGAGTCCCACCTCGAGAGATTATGTTTTAATTGGTGTGTTTTGGACGTTGGAATTTTTTTAAACTCCCAGGAGATTCTAATATGCAAACAAGACTGGGAACCACTGAGCTAAGCACCAACAGGGGTACAGAAAGGTGCCATGTGAGCGATTTGCCCCTCACCAGGGGCAGCTGGGGGATGGCTCGAGCAGCCCAGTAGAGGGGATCTTGATGGAGCCCCATCAACATCTGCTATGACATCATGATCCAAAACCCACCTGACACCTAGGAACAGAACTCGCCATCTCTCCACATTTTATCACAATGCCCCAACCAGTTCCTCTTCTGTTGCTATCTCAGTCAAACGCTTTATCCATGTCCCAAACCAGAGTACTGGGAGCCATCCTGAGCCTACCTTTCCCTTACTCTCATCTATTCAATTTCCAATATTCGAGAGAGCTCTCTTCTCACTTTCACCACTCATGATCTCATGCTTGGAGAGCGATGACAGTACTGCTGTTTAGTGAGTATCTAGGATGTGCCCTGCACTGGGTCAGGCACGTCCCATGGCCCTTGGTGTTTCCCAACGTGTGACTTGCACACCCCAAAGGGGGTATGTCAGGCATGAGAGGGACACACATAGAGGCAACCAGGAAGGACAAAGAATGAGGCAAGGTGAGCTGAGGCACCCGAGACAGACAACTCCACGGTGCCCAGGAATGAGACCAGCCCCGCAGGAAAGGCTTCCCCTAGACTGACTGCATGGGAGCTCATGATAAAAATTTAACTGATTTCTAAAAATCAAGAAAGTCCTACTTCTTACACAGAGGAGGTTGTAGACTGAAATAAGCAACTAATAATCTTATCTGGGAACATAGTTTGGGCCAAGAAGAAAGTATTTTGCTGCATTATATATGCCTCGCATATGAGCAAAAGCATCGCACTGAGGAAGGTGCAACAAACTGTGAGTTCGAGGATTGGAGTAGAGCCCCAGTTCAGCTTTGTGTGTGCATGTGTGTATGTACGTGTGTGTGTGTGTGTGCGCGCGTGGTGACTGTCTATATCCATGTCTGTGTGTACATGAGGGGTGTGTATGTGTGGACTATGTCCTGAGAACGTGCTTTTGAAATGATTTATTGAGGGAGGACGGGGTCTGGGCCTTAACTAAAATGACTACTTCGTAACAAATCTTTTTTTATTTTGCACTCAAGATGAATTGGGGTAGTCTTTACATATAAAACTTGCTCCATGGAAAGCAATATGGAGATACCTTAAAGTGATACAAGTAGATCTACCATTTGATCCAGCAATCCCATTACTAGGCATCTACCCAAAAGATCAAATGACACTCTACAAAAAAGACACCTGCACTCAAATATTCATAGCAGCACAATTCATAATTGCAAAGCTGTGGAAACAACCCAAGGGCCCATCAATTCATGAGTGGACTAATAAAATGTGGTATATGTATGTCATGGAGTACTATTCAGCTCTAAGAAACAACAGTGATCTAGCACCTCTTGTATTTTCCTGAATAGAGCTGGAACCCATTCTACTAAGTGAAGTATCCCAAGAATGGAAAAACAAGCACCACATGTACTCACCAGCAAACTGGTATTAACTGAGCAGCACCTAAGTGGACATATAAGAACTACACTAATTGGGTATTGGGCGGGTTGGGGGGCGGGTATATACATACATAATGAGTGAGACGTGCACCGTCTAGGGGATGGTCACGCTTGAAGCTCAGACTTGTGGGGGGCGGGGGAGCAAGGGCATTATTTGAAACCTTAAAATTTGTACCCCCATAATATGCTGAAATTTTAAAAAAGGAAAAAAAAATAATAAAAAATAAATAAATAAAACTGGCTCCAGTTAACTATGAAAATTCAATTTGAAAAGAAACACAAATAAGGTTTAAAATATTAGGCAATATAAGAATCATTTTGCGGTATACTTAAAAATTACTAGTTAATTCATTTTCCCAGGGCAGCCTGGCCCTGAATGTCAGGTCACGTTCGGGAAGATTCAAGACGGTTCTCATATGAACCCCTAAATGGGACTCAGTTGCCTTCTCTCCAAAGGTAAATGATGGTGTTAAGGCTAGCCTGGCGTGAGGAGTGCTGTTCCCTCCAAGGAGCAGTAAGGCATTTTATCCAAAGCCCCACAGGTCATTTTGACACTTCCTGTGACCTTGGAGCCAGTTACATACCCTGCCCTCCGATGGTGACAACTGTAACATTTTGCTCCGTTCATTAGCTAAGATCTTCTTTCTTCCCTCACAGATTTACAGAAGTGTGGGCATTAAAGCAAGTTTGAATTTAATTCACAACTTCTGAGTGTGTATTTTCTATGGAAGGGGCCTCTCATTTAAAAGGAGAAAAAAAAAAACTGCTTGGAAACAGAAAGTTAGACTTAATCACACTCACACACTCATTATGGAAGTTGAGGCAAAACCACGTAATTTTCAGTGGCTAAGTTTCCTCAGTCGGAAGAAATTGGTGTTAAATAATCCCTTAAATCTTAAATCCTTCCTGGCTTGGACACTCTACAAATCGAGGTTAAGTAACAGCCCCTGGTGTGAGGGGTCATATACAACTTCCCAAGCAATCAGCTTCTAGAAACATCTCATTCTGTCCACATAGCATCTTCCACTTTATTCAGATCCCTTGGCTGTACTGAATAGTACAACCATTAGAGAGAAACATGAACTTCCTAAGGCATCAGAAAAATGACATTAAGATAATCTCATTCCCATCTTCTGCAAATTTATGAAAAAGCCAGATTCTTTTAAGATCTAAGTATCGTGTTGAGTTCCCAGAATCATCTCATGAATCACAACATTTGAAATAGAACATATACACGGCATTCAAAAATTCTGTACTAACATTCACTTTCAAACCTCTGCAAAAAACAGAATCAAAGACTCCTTCATGCAGCACCGTGCCTCTGCCTGTCCAGACAGATGGTTGTCTTTCGGTTTCTGAACAGTCTCTCGAGAAGGAAGCCTTACGGTTTCTCTTCTTAATCCTTGTCAGTTCAAGTTCAATGTTCCTTTTGTTTAGCAGGCAGGAATATGAAAGAATGGCATGTTCTCCATGCACTCTTCAAAGGCAAATCGAAGCCTGGTTATACCCTTCACTTTGGACCTACAACCTACAAACACAAGATTTCCAGGAATGGATTTCCTGTAAGTTACTCAACATGCCATATGCATACATAGCTGTAAAGTCTGATGGGCAACCAATCACAATACAATGTTTCCCCCTTATCTCCCTCCCCTTATGTAGCCCCTTTCTCCCAAACTCAGAATCTATATTTATAGACATCCCAATTTTAATTCTGGACAATGTCATTCAGAAAACATAGTTGGACTCTGTATTATCTATCAGGAAACAGGATGACACACTCAATTGTGGTAATTTGATGTCAGTTTAACAAAGGGATTTTTAAAAGGAGTAAGCACAGTTCAGGGAAGGCATCAAGGTAGGGTATAGAACTGTGGGGCTCAGAATGGGGGGGGGGGCATCATTATTTTCAGGCCTGAAGGGGCTCAGGGCAGGGGTGGTGGTACAACCCAGAAAGAGAGTGTTGTTTGGAGAGGGGCATCTGAAGGAATTTTTGATCTTCAGTAGGGCTTCACAACTAACCTGCTAAGACCTGCAGGGAGAAAATCAGTGAAATAAATAGCTCTATGCCCTACCAGCCTCAGTCTTTTGCTGGTTTCCCTGTTGGCTACCTTAGAAGGCAACCTATATGAATCAGCCCTCCGGCTCAGAAGGAAAGTGGAGAAGTGTGGAGAGTAGATATGAGAGTTGAATGGATGGTGCTAGAAGTGTAGGTCACAAACAGCAGAAAAGGCATAATAAGCAATCTGAATTTTCTGCAGTGGCTCTGATTCTGAAATTTTCAGCATATAAACCACATCAGCTCTTCTGCTTTTGGGGCCAGAGGTAGTATGTATTTGTTATCTATTGCTGCATAACAAATTACCACAAACTTGGCAACTTAAATCAACATGCATTTATTATATCACAGTCCTCCGTGGTTCAGGAGTCCAGGAAAAACTTAGTTGGGTTCTCTGCAAGGCTGTAATCAAGCTGTCAGCCAGGGCTGGGTTCTCATCTGAGAGCTCAACTGGGGAAGAATCCACTTACTTTTCACTTAGGTTGTTGGTGGATTTTGTTTCCTGGAAGCTATAGAACCAAGAGTTCCAGCTTATTGCTGACTGTTTTGGAGGCCACTCTCAGCTCCTAGAGACCATGCAAATTTCCTCACCACATGGGCTCCCCAACATGGCCAATTTGAGCACCAGTAAATAATGGTAATAACATACTATCACGGCCGGGTGCAGTGGCTCACGCCTGTAATCCTAGCACTCTGGGAGGCCTAGGCGGGTGGATTGCTTGAGGTCAGGAGTTCAAAACCAGCCTGGGCAAGAGCGAGACCCCATCTCTACTATAAATAGAAAGAAATTGATTGGCCAACTAATATATATAGAAAAAATTAGCCAGGCATGGTGGCGCATGCCTGTAGTCCCAGCTAGGCAGAAGGATCACTTGAGCCCAGAAGTTTGAGGTTGCTGTTAGCTAGGCTAACGCCACGGCACTCACTCTAGCCTGGGCAACAAAGTGAGACTCTGTCTCAAAAAAAATAATAAAAAATAAAACAATAGGGATACATTCTGAGAATTGGGCTATTTTGTCATTACACCAACATTACAGAGTGAACTTATGCAAACCTAGAGGGTATAGCTCACTACACACCTAGGCTATTTGGTATAGTCTATTGTGCCTAAGCTACAAACCCATACAACAACGCTACTGTACTGAATACTTTAGGTAACACAATGGTACTTGTGTATCTAAACATAGAAAAGGGACAGTGAAAATACAGTATTATAATTTTATGAGACCACTGCCATATATGTGGTTCATCACTAACAGGAACATCTTTAAGCAGCCATTGACTATAAGAGTTAGCATAAGAGTTACCTTTAAAAAAAAAAAAACCCAAATTGAGAAGAAACCAAAACAAATGAATCTAACCACATATCAAATTGTTAACATGACTAAATAATGTTTTTGCACTTCAATACACACTTAGTAGAATGCTCTCTAGGATCAAAATGAAGTATAAGAAAGTTTCAAATTTCACTAATGTTTCAGTAGATTAAACATTTAGAGTTATTGTTAGTAACAATATCACTTGTGGTTTTGATGCTGTTTATTTTGTATTGTGGTATAAAGCAAAATAAGTAATTTTATTAATGTTAAAAACAAGATTTTTCAGTTTAGAAAAAGGATGCAACTGTGAAATCAAAGAAATCAAATTGAAACTGTATAATGTTAAAATGAAATTGAAAATTATCAATATGAGCTCGTGGTTTTTAAAACTTGTCTCTTTTCTGGCTCTGTCCCATGAAGTGGCATCTATGCAATGTCATCCAACAGCAGTGGCCATCCCTTGCACATGGATTTTGTCCCTAATATAATACCACCCACACTAAGCCTGATGAGCTTTCTTGGATAAATGGCTTATTTCACGCCCGTGGCACAGAAGACAAAAACGTAAGCGTCAGACATCTTAATGGGTCGGAAAACAAAGATGCTTTTAATGCTATGACAAAAGGACACAGTGACATGGCTTCCAATGACTAAAATAACAACTTGAATTTGAAAAACAACTGTTGAGAAGAGTAAGGTATTGAGTCTAGGAAAATCCATGGGTCCATAATGGCATTTATAAAAGCCAGAAAAATCTCATTTTTTTTCACTATTTAAGAGGCTAAACCTACTTCTTAATCTTAATCTTAATTAAACCTACTTCTTAATCAGAACATTGGTAACTAAGGGAAAGAAGTCTTTACTCGGTAAGAACTACATTTTAGGATAACCAAATGTCCCTGTTGATAGGATAAACTCTTTCAGAAGAAGCCAGTTAACACGGGTGTAAGAAATGATACCATTCTTTTTGAAATCCTAATGAAATAATTAATGAAGACAAGAATTGATGTTAAAACCATAAAGTGAAGGGTTGATGGGAAATAGGCACAGAGCTTGATTCTAATAAAAAGATGAAAAGAGAAATGACTGCTAATTTGTAAAGTTAAGCCTAATCATAAGCCAATAAGGAGAATTCTATTAACAGTGAATAAAATGAGAAACTGCTACCTTCATCAAGGGTACTCACATTTTAGTTCTTAGATTTTAATAACCAGCGCTGCATCTCACCTTATACATTAAATTAAAACAAGCTTCTTAATCATCTATGAATTCTCCTAGATGATTAAGATCCAAGTAAAAATTTTTCCCATACAGTTTTCTTTTGGAGCCATAATTTATATTCTCCCTATGAAAGCCCAAAAGGAAAGCTTCATTTTTAGTCTTCTTCACCTTGACAGCTGGTAGAAACTCAGTGCTGGGGGACCCTGGGAAAGGTCTATGATTTTTTGAGACAATAGAAGTCAGTGATGTTGATTGTTACTCACGTCTCCCAAAGACCTGCAACTACTAGTTTTTTGTTGTTGAACACTGATTGGGCCCCAGTGACTTCCCCAGAATAAATTACATCCATTTTTTTTATAGTATAAAATGTAGTGGGACTAAAAAAAAAAAATTAATTTTGCACACAAGTCTCATGACGGACGCTAGGAGCAAGCTCTTGCAGGCTTGGATGGTGGCATGCTAATGGCGAGATAGAGGAATTTAAGGAAACCAATTCTTTCTCAGGAATGCTTGTCCCTCAATCTTATTTTCTTGTTCCAGGTCCTGCATTTAAAACCAGAAAATGAATAACACTCCTTTAATCACCTCTCCCACTAGGGGGATTGATATATGAAGGAAATTATGACAAAGGTCTTGCACTAACAATACAGAAATGAAAAAAAAAAGCAAATTAATAATTTTCAAAATGTTAACTTGATTATGAAAATATTAGATAAGGCCATTTCCAGAGAATTAGAAGCATTTAATGTTAAGGAATGCTTTAAAATAGCTTTCAGATTTACTACTTACAGAATTATATCACTGATATCTTAATGAATATGTTATCAATTTAACATTTACATTTCACTTCCTATTGCCTAACCACATTTAATTCCATGCTGTCAAAGTATTATTAGTGACATTACTGCATCATGTTGGAGTTTTCAGAAAATTTCCCCAATGATAATATCAGTGAATAGCTTAGCATTAAGATTTTCTTATCATTATTCCTTAGTTAAGCTCATTTGAATTAGTTGATTAGATTTATCCTCAGGATAAAGGCAGAGTTATTTTATGACATGCATGCTATTTCAATTAATTGTCCATTCTTCACTGTTGCTGATTAGCAACTGTATTATTGAAAAAACTGAAAAGTCTCAAGTTCTAGTAGGATAATTCACATGAATATGCTGTGTCACCTTGGGAAATCTTCAGGTTTGAATGCCATCCACTCTGAGTTACAAATAGGCCATAACATGCTAGACCCAACAACTAGTTGTGTGTCCCTGGAGAAGATGCCAGGCACTCTTTGCTCATGATTTAAAGACCACCCAAAAGCTCCAACCAGGTTTAAAGAGCACATGACAGGCCACAAGCCTTGCAGAAGGCTGCCTCCCAGGACCAGTGACAGGGACAAGCCTGGAAGGGAAATTGCAGGATACCAAAGTTCTGATCCAGTTAGAAGACTTTTCCAAATTGCAATCCCTCCTCTCTTTCTTCTTTCCTACATTTCTCTCTTTTTCCTCCATTTACCTCTCCTCGGTTTTCTCTAAAGAGCATAATACTGTTCCTTCACTATGCTCTAGGTCCGCATCCCACTTATTTTTATCAAAGTTACATAATCATATAGTTTTAAAAAATAGAATAGAAAAGCTTATAATGTAAAACAATGTCCCCCCCACCGCCCCTCCCCATCCCACGTCCACTGAGGCAACTAATTCTAATCATTTTTTGTCTTTAGACATAACCATCACTTTAATTCTAAATCAGGATTGCCAGCATGAATGCCTACAGCGATCAGGTAAGAAACGTACATTTGGGAGTGGGCTACGTATAAGGCACTATCTCTGTGAGAGAGAAGTGTAGAACACAGTAAATAGAGAGTGCATGCCTTGTCTCATGTCCAATTTAAAAAAAAAATACTCTGTCTACAAAAAAACCACAAACCACATTTATCCAACAGATCTAGCCTATACACAGCCAATTTGTAACCTTGGATCTAAATAATACGCTTATATCACTAGTATAGAACTGATGCTCTCCGCTATGAAGAAAATCAGGATTTTTCTGACTTACACTAACATACTCTTCTCTCATCCTTCCTTTTCAATTTAGACTGCTATATTAATTTTCTATGTTTATTAAGCTTCTTTTTTTTTTTGGCTCATCAACTTTATACAGTGCTCTGTTAGGTTACAACTCCCACCACTCCCTCTTCTCCACCCTTCCGTCTTCCAGTTCCTGTCACTTGGATTTTAATTTTTATGTCACTGAAGCTAACATTTACTTCTTATCTTTGACTATGTCTGAATCTTTCATGGCTGCGTTCTGGGTTTGTGAGGGTTGATTTTATGTGCCAACTTTGCTAGGCCACAGCACCCAGATATTTGGCCAAATGCTAGTCTAGATGTTATTGTAAAGGTCTATTTTTTGATGAGATTAACATTTAAATCAGTAGACTTTGCTTAAAGAAGATTACCCTTCATAATGTGGGGGTGGGCCTCACCCTATCAGTTGAAGGTCTTAAGAGAAAAGACTGAGGTCCCCAAAGGAAGAGGAATTCTGCTTCCAGACTGCTTTCAGACTCAAGCAGCAACCCCAGCTCTTCACTGGGTCTCTAGGCTGCCCAGCTGCCCTGCAGATTTCAGACTTACCCACCTTCACAATCATGTGAGCCAATTTCTTAAAATAAATCTCTCTATATATAATATATATATAAACACATGCCATTGGTTCTGTTTCTCTGGAGAACCCTGACTAAGACAGGATTGATTATATTTATAACAATAAATAGCATTTCCATTGCGATATTTCCACTGTATTGCTATCGATACAAATTCCATTGTGATGATTATGAGAATAGCGTTCACTGCTGAACCAAGTAGTATACCAGGATCACAATCCTTTCACCACAAGCCTGAGAGGATAATTCCTGTGTTACTTGAAGGAAAACATGTCTAGTGCCCAGGACATAAGGATTCTATTTTCTCATAGCCCATCTATGACTTAAAATAATGTCACGTTTTAATTTGCTTAATACAAGGACCATGGTTTTTCTTACGTCCATTTTTTTTTCCTAGAGTTGCTAATTGCCTTTCTTTTTTCTTGTTAACAGAAGATACATGTGTTTCTTCTCTAAGCCACTAATGTCATTTAGAACTTTGGTCACTCTATCTATTCTTTAGAATGAATCATCATAAGTTATGCTCTTTGGAGCCCAATGACTTCCTCTTGGAATTTAGATCATTCCTTTTAGGTTGGAAGCATTTGCCATCCTAGATTTCTTTGAAATGGACTCCTGGATTCAATCAATTATGTTTAGTATTGCATGTCTGCCTCTCTTTCTCCTTTTTCAGCTCTGTTTCACCAGCATATATACTTAGGTAGTTCCTTGAGAAAGAGCATAAGAAAGGTAAATTATCGAATTCCTTGTCCTTGTTATTTTGTGCTCCCATTTGATTGACAATTTGTCTGCTATAAAATCCAAGGTCGTAAAGAATGTTTCCAAGACATGTTAATGGTATTTTTAAATTGTCTTTCAGAAACAGAGTTTATGGGAAGCCACTGTTATTTCTGGACAAGCCTCCAGCGCTGGGGCCAGGCAAGTCAGACCAAACAAGAGTGGAGTCCCTTGTGCTAAGTGGCATATAATCAAACTGAACTTCGAAATGGGCCAGTTTTCAAAAAAAAACAGGTGATTCCAGGCAATTTGAGTCAGCTTAATAAGAAAGTACCCTCTGTTTTAATCCTATAAGGAAAGTAACTTTGAAGTGACCAGATCTCTTTTGTTCTGTTTCTGCTTGCTTCAGCCCATTTTTGCCTATAAAGCCAACTTCTATGCTCAGCTCATCGGATCACATTTTATTTTGTAGAACGAGGTGCTACGCAATTCTAGAATCGAAAATAAAAGCCAATTAGATCTTTAACCAAATTTGTTGTAATTTTGCCTTTTGACATTTTCTAGTAGCCATTGTTACTGAGGATAAATTTAACACAATTGTGATTCTCATTCCTTTGTGGTGACCACCTTACCCAGGCTAGAAGCTTAAACAACCTGTTTGCCCTGGCTCTTCTAAAATTGTATTCATTATTTTAATGCAAAGATTTTTATCTCTCAGCTCTGGAATAATTCTCCCTCTTCTTTCTTTGATAATTACTCCATTTTCTCCATTTTGGTTTTCTAAAATTATGACTCATATATGTGATCTCCAAATTGCCCCCTTTGTCTTTTTTTCACCACAAATGCTTTTCCAATTTTTCTACTGTTTTTATTTCATTGTGAGCTAAATTTCCAAACGAGCTCTTCTTATTCTCTGATGTTTTGTAGATACTCTTTATCATTTTTCAGAATATAGTAATTATAATTTTTTGAAGAGCTGTGTGTTCTTTGAATTTCTGTTTCTTCCTGAGTCAATTAAATTCCCTTTATCTTGGTCTTTCTCTTTCATGCTGATATGTGGTTTTGGTTTTTTAAATGGGTCCAGTATTTGATTATCTGTACATATGTGAGAGTCGGGAGCTGGGTGTATTTTTCCAAGCATGGATGTGCTTTCCGCTGTTGTCTTCTGTGTAGGTCTGTTTGCCCAGCTGAAGTCTCTGCTTGAACAGGAGGAAGTCAGCTTAGAGCTTTGTCTACCTGAGTAGAGAGTGTACCTTTATGCCGTGGGCTCCAGGTGCCAGAATGGGAGGAATTCTGAGACTCCTGCACAGACTTTAGCTGCCCCAGTTTTCCCAAGGCAAGTCATTAAACTTGGTAAGATAATTGAGTTTTCCAGTCATTTGCACAGCAGCATGTTGGACCAGGGAGTGCAACCCCGCCCCCGCACTTCTCACACCGCCCCTGCCTTTCTCTCTGAGCAGAGCCTGAGCCTTTTTCACAGTTCCAATGAGCGGCTCTCTCTTTTCTTCTGTTCCCCATCCTACCAGTTCTTGGCTGCTGTTTCTTCCCTTTGCTTTATCCAACAGTGAGCTTCCCTCCCTCTCTGCCTTCCAGAAATTTATAATCTATCATTCATTCTCTTCACTACATGAGGTTGATTCATTTTTTAAATTACTTCATTGGCTGCTTAAGAAGGAAGGAGAGACACAGTTGTTTGCAGCTTGCCCTTCTAAACCAAAATCCTCCTGTCCTCTTTTAGCCTCCATTCTGTTCTTGTCTTCTCCTAGGTTTCATCTGTTCCAATAATCACCAGAGTAAAAACCAAATATTTTGTTGTTACTTTATGTAAAACCCTTTATAGTATTTCTGCTTAAGTATGTTGGGGGAAAAAAAGGATCAAAGTAAAGAAAATATAAGTAAAATTTATTGAGTTTGGTATAGGCTCAATACATTTGCATTAACAAAACCTCTTATTGGCAGGAAGTATACCTCTTATGAAAATAAGTAACAAAGGCACAGAGCATGGATGAATAAGGGGAAAATGCTATGATTTGATTGTTTTTTTTTTCCCCAAAATTCCTTCAAATTGTACTGTTGCTATTGAAAAAAGAGAATATTTAGCATCACATGCAGCTTTTTCCATAGGAAAGTAATGTAGACCTTGGGCATTCTATTTTATGATGTCTTGTTACTACGTGATTTTCAGAGGGAGTTCATGGATTTGAAAGACATGATTATCACGTTATAGGAAAGGGAGCGGCACACGCAGCACTCAAGGGAATTGTGTACACACAATGCTAAGGGAATGGGAGGATCCTGTGGGCAAGTAGCCCTGGGACTTTCTCTCGTTTCTTATATTAATAAAAAAACAAAAACAAAAAAAGCTGTGTTTTCACTGCCATCCTATGAGTCCAAGATGCTTCAGACACATTCTAATGCTAGAAACACACAAAAAATGCATCTTCATTAATACAATGCTAAGAAGGTTTTTAATCCTCACCTGTTATCTGTACCCTTACCTCAAGAACTATGTAAATAGAGCCAAATCTCTCACACTCTCTTTCTTCCTTCTTCCCTTTCTTCTTTCTCTTCCTCCCTCTATCTCTGATATTTTATGCCTGCAGAATATCAGTTATATTTGACTTGGACTGTAGCAATTTTAAAGAGATAGCATATCAAATCTACTAGAACATTATTTGTCTCCAATATCAGGCCCATTTAAGAGATGATTTTTAGTAAAATACAACCCAAATTTGCTCCATGCTCTGGGTTCGATTCCTTCCCCCCCAACTAACCCTTTTAATAAGCACAAGAACTCCTGTTTTTTTTTTTTTATTTCAGCATATTATAGTGGTACAAATTTTAAGGTTTCAAATGATGCCCTGCCCCCCCCCACAAGTCTGAGCCTCAAGCATGACCATCCCCCAGACGGTGCACGTCTCACTCACCCCAAAGGCAATCCTGTTTGGTTTTGATTCAAGAGTTGCAACTATCTGTATTCCATGGAGAGAAAGCTGAAAAATATAATGAGACCTCTTATAGATCTCATTTTCTTCCAGTGTCACTGCTATTACTACCATGTGATGGAGTTGAAAACAAGTGAACTTTTATTTATATTTTTTCAGTATGTATGTTGCAATGCAATTTAGAATATTTACCAGAATTTTACATACATTACCAATGCTTCAACATCGTTTATTGATCATTGTTTATAATATTAATTAAGAATTTTTACAAAATTATAATTAAAAAATATTGAATTGGAGGACAACTATATTGTGGAATACTATGTTGCAGATGAGAAGAATTATATATACAGATAGATTACCATGTATGTATATGTGTCTGTGTAAAGATTATCAAAAAAATTGAAAAGATTGGAAATGGAATCTGAAGGATCTATCATTTAGATTTAAAAAATCCAAAGATCCAAAGATTGTATCCAAAGATTCCAATCTTTCCAAAGATTACCAAGACATTACTAGTACTAAGTAATAGAAACAATTTGCAGAATTAGACATGCAAAATGTTAGTATTTATGTCAAAACAAAAGGGGAAGAAGAAAACTACTGATTTTCTGGTGGGAGAAAGGAGCATATAACAGACCAATCTCCCACTGAGAGTAACTAGAAAAGCCAGAGATAAAATACAGAGTTAAAAAATACATAAAATGCAGAGTTGATGTGTTTAAAGGCAGCAGAGAGCTGCTGGGTCGACAAGAACTAGAGAGAGTTAAGGCGAAACATGAACGTTGAGCAGAGTTGATTCTGCAGTTGCTTTTTCAACAAAGCAATTGCCAGTTTCAAGCACAGAGGCAAGAATAAGAGCCAGGGTTTTCCCTTTCAAAGGGCTACTGTCAAGGGAATAAGAAATCAGCAGAGTCTCTGGCAGAGTCTCAGGCAGCCTCAACCACACAGGGTGTTTTCCCCCCGGTCATTGGCTATACTGGGGGCTAAGTGGGGTGGCGCACTAAAATCCTATTGATAGGCAAAAACTCTTTGAAAAGCAAAGTGAAGTTTGCAGTGGTTTCATGAGACAAAGATTTGATTTTGTGACTCACAGGGCTAGGGGCTCTAGAAAATGCTACAGGTTTCCCGATGGCCCCTGGAGGGCCGGAGTCAATCAAGAGGTGGACAGAGCCCTAGCATAGATTGCTCTGAGCTGAATGGAGGTGACAGCAAGCTACTGTCAAAAAGATCTGCAATCTGCAAGTGATTGCTTCAATGGCAGGGCAAGCAGACACCTGTGATTCTGGGGCAGGATTTAACAGGACATTTTCTGCTGTGACCTTCCTTGTCGAGTAGTACAGGCAGCTTCTCTTGCCTCATTAGGCACCCACCATGAGGAAATAATGGCTGTCCCAACATCGTGGCAGCAAATGACCAGATTATCCACACCTCTGGGTATACACAGGCCATCTCAGAATACCAACCCTGCTCTCAACAATTTTATGAACATGACCTGCCTCTAACTGGCTTGGAGGGGTGGGATTTCTGAATCGTGCCTCTTGGATGCATTGTTTGAGTTTGGTGTCTGCCCACACTGACAAAGATAACACCAATTTCAGACGGAGATGCGAGTTCACAATGAGAGTGAGAACAGGCTGTGCTTTCCAAAACAAAGTGCCCAGCACTTAAAGTTTTAGATATTCTTATTCTTGTTTTTTCAAATGATGAGATGAAATTTTACAGACATTGATAAACATATGGCCGGGCGTGGTGGCGCACGCCTATAATGCCAGTACTTTGGGAAGCCAAGGCAGGAGGATAGCTTGAGGTCAAGAGTTGGAGACTAACCTGGGAAATATAGCAAGACCCCGTCTCTACAAGAAATTTAAAAAATTAAAACTAAAAAATAAAAGAAACATGCAATTGTCATATATAACCACTGGGTAGGTCTGGAAATCTGTCTGAGTTCAAAATCATACCTTTTCTGTTGCAAAGCAGTGTCTCAAAAAGTTGCTGGTATCATGCCATCATTGTTTAAAGGGTTGGATATTCCAGGAATTTCAATCATGTGCACATTCAAAACCTGGTACAAAACCTATAAAGCGGCATGAATAATCAAGCTTGTGCCTTGAATCGAAGGCATTAATAAGGGAGTGAAATTTAACAATGAAGATGAGCATGAAGGAGGCATGGTGGACACAGGGAGGAAGGGTTTGATATAACGTTTAGAACAGGCTAAGTTATGCTGAGTAACAAATGACCCCCAAACTCAGGGGCTTAAAACCAAAAAGATTTCTTTCTTTCCCATACTGTACGTCAGCATGTGTCAGCTTGGGTTCCAGCCATCTTTCCAAGGATCAGAACGATCCAGCAGCCACTATCTTGAAATAATTCTGGTCACCAAGATAAGAGTTAAAAGAGCTTGGGAAAGTAGGCGCTGGCTCTTGAAGCACGTTTTCAGGATTAGCATTCATATTGCAAAATCACCCTGCATTAGCGGAAGCCCATTTCACAGACACCTGGAACCTTTAGCCTGGGTGAGGCAGTGCAATCCTGCTCTAAGCTGCAAGAAGAGAAAATCAGAATACCACGTCTGTCAACAACCCTAATAGTCACCACATAATGAAAACCCTCTTGAGCGTTGCTTTTGTTTTCACAAAAGTGACCAAACGCACTAACTATATCACACAGACAGTAAGAAGGAGAATTTTCCTTTATTGAGTTCCTAACATGCAGAAGGCACTCTCCTGGGCCCATTTGAACATTCAGGATTTACCGTTCCCATAGGTCAGAAGAGAATCTAGTTCTCTGAAACATTAAGTAAAGGCTCCTAGTTTAAGATTGTGTGCAAGAGCGTGCCTTTAGTTTTCATCCCTCCTCCTAAAGTCTTTGGAATGAAAGCAAAGAACAAAACAGAATAAATTTGTAACAGGGCAATGAAAAGGAGAGAGAGACTGCAGATGAGAGATCTGCTGAATTTCTCAGAGAAGCAGGGGCAGATCAAACAGAGCGGAAGCGAGGACTGTCGCAGGGTTACCTGCTCACTCTGAGAGCTCAGGTATGCAGGCGGGGAGGGGAGGGATGACAGAAAGCAGGGAGGGAGATTCCTCGAAGTTAAGTCTGCAGGACAGTTTTCCAGGCGGCCCACCCAGAAACCTCATCCCTCGCCATATGTGCAAACCACCTGGAAAGGGTGACAGTTGTCACAGGCACCTCCTGGGAATCTGCTTCCTGAAATAATCGACTGATTTTCTAGGGGAAGGTGTGAGTTCCTGTTGTGGGTGTCAGAGCGCCTCTTCTCTCTGCCATTTGGCGGGTGTGGTGGGGGGTGGGCGCGCCTGCCTGGTTCTCGCTGAAGCCTAAGGGTGACTGTGACGTGGGCACACGCACTGTGTCCTCCCCAGGCTCAGCAGAAAGGCCGGCTGCGGCCATCACCATGCTCATGATCATCAGCACCACCATTCTAATAAAATAATGGCCAAAATTGGGCGTGTGTGTAAGCTAAATAAATTATATTCCTGATTCTGCCCGATTATGGGACCAACTGGGAGATAGACAATGCAAGGAGTCCATCCGACACAGAATGAAATACCAGCTTTATTATTGATAATAAAAAAACATTTTTTTTTTGAGATGGAGTCTCACTCTGTTGCCCCGGCTAGAGTGCTGTGCTGTCAGCCTAGCTCACAGCAACCTCAAACTCCTGGGCTCAAGCGATCCTTCTGCCTCAGCTTCCTGAGTAGCTGGGACTGCAGGCATATGCCACCATACTTGGCTAATTTTTTCCATATATTTTTTTTAGTTGGCCAATTAATTTCTTTCTATTTTTATTAGAGATGGAGTCTCGCTCTTGCTCAGGCTGGCTTTGAACTCCTGGCCTTGAGCGATCCACCCGCCTTTGCCTCCCAGAGTGCTAGGATTACAGGCGTGAGCCACCGCGCCTGTAAAAAAAAACATTTTTTAAACTGGAAAACCTGAGCTAGGTCTGTAGCTACAACAGGTTTCATACGAATGCACCCCAAAACTAGGAACATCTTTCAACCCAGTTGCAACAAAACCATCTCGGGCTTTGCTCCGGAGGCTGGCCCCTCCTGCCAGAGAGCAGACAGCAGAGCAAAATGCACGCTGTCCACACAAAATGCACGCTGTCCACACGCAGGCCAGCCCCAAACAACACTTGCAGATACTGACCCGTTCCTCTCTCTCTGGAACGTATTTTCACTTTGCATCATTTTGTGTAGCTTTCTTCTTCACTTTCACTTCCTATAGCTTTTTCCTCTTTCCTGTAATAAGCTGTTTGTGTGCAATTGCTCTGTGTGTGGTCACTCCATCATCGGCTGGACTTGGTACCAGTACTCATTCTTGCCACTGGGAGCCAGGGGACCAGGGGACATCCCCACAGACCTATGAGCAGATATTCATGAATACTATTGTTATTACATTGCATAGGCAAGAAGCCTGCTTAAAGTTGAGCTGAAATACTAGTATAACTTGTAACAATTAGAGGAGGGTAGTTAGCTGTGCAGAGTAATCATAGACAACGTTTAAAATTGAAAAATTAATATCGAAATGCACAGTAATGCTACTTAGTGCTCCAGAAGTAATCACTAAAACTAAACCGAGAAATAAGAGTGGTCATCTCTGTGCAATAAGAGAAGATGGAGGCAGGAGAATTTTGCTTTATATTTTATAATGTGTTATAATATTTGGGGTTTTGGCCAAATTCCTACTTTACTTTATAATAAAAAGGAGGGGAAAGAAAGTCAAGTGGCCAAGCCAATCTCTTGTGACTCTGAAGTTCATGCTTTTACATCACACTTTACAGTTTTCTTGCCAGGATCGACTTGTCAGTAATCTCTCTGCCACAAAACGAACCCACGTATGACCACATAACACGTTCACTGGATAATCAGGGGACATGGCAGGACATCCTGGGGAAGGGTGACTGCCCGGGACTTCAAGGGAAAAATAGTGTGAATCATGGGGGGGGGGGGGGGAGCAGCAGTCTGGCCTCTGAGAACTTTGTCTACCAAAATAAGTATCTGAAGGATATTGATTGCTATATGAACAGCTACAGTTAGAAAGTGTCAACCTAGATTCTGATTGTCAGTTATTTTGAGATGTTGCCAGCAAATTTTTCCAAGCTGCGTTTAAATAACTGAACTTTTCATGTGTGTGGCGTGTGTACAGGATAAATAATGTAATCAGATGATGTGCTTGGTTTTATGGAATATCTCTAATCAGTGATAAGGCAATTGACATAAATTATTTTGTAAACCCCAAATGTACTCTTTCTTCACTTCAGTGAGCACCTGGTAGAATCTAAGTAAAATCTCATCGCAATGGCCAAACACATCATCATCAAAGGGCACTTAACTAATCCTCCGAGAATTCAGTTAATTACTCCCATTTTTTTCTGTAAAAGGGAAGGAAATAGAGAAAGCACAGCTTTCAATCCAATGTCACTTAGTCTTCAAGCTCTTTACCACAGTTTGTGGCAAAGCAAAATCACGATTTCACCTTACTTCCTTCTCTTCCTCCTCCCTCAATCCTGGGGGGAGGTGGTCTTTTTGTATGGAGATATCGTGAACATAGTAATGCCAGTGACTTATACTAGGAGAGCTGGTCAGTGTTAGCAAGGGAAAGACTTGTCTCTTACTTGGGTTGGGCTCAGAGACCTAAAGCCTCCCAGTAAGATGCACAGCGAGATCGTACTAGTCCTCTTTGAGGATGGAATAGGTGAAGTGCTTGGGAACACCAGTTGTGACTTCAGGAGTCCCAGGCCTGGGCAGTCACACAGGTCACCATGCTTGCAGGCACCTTGCACTTGGTTTAATGCTCTCTTATGGCCATCTTGAATTTGTTAATAATTTTTTTAATAAAAGGCCATGCATTTTTGTTTTCACAAGTCCCCACAGTGTAGTTTGTCCTGAGTAGAGGATGCTGCTCCAGGATGTAGCCAAGACCCTGGGGGTTAGGGTTGAGGGGACATGGGTAGGAATAAAAAGAGAGAAGAAGACCAGAAAAGGATACAACCCCAGGACATCCAAGTTCAGGGGAATTCATCTAGACTAAAAGGAAAGAGAAAAGAAGTGATTCTTCGTTATCTTCTAGACTCAGAGAATGTTTGTGATGATGTGGTATTAAGTTAGCTCCTGTCTGATAAAGAACTCTACCCACAGGCTTGTTTTTCGTAACACTGGCTCCGTTGTAGAGGTTTTCTTTAATTCATATCACCTGTCACATCAATGCCTTTTTCAACTGAAAAATTCACATTTAGGCTTATTTACCTGACTTTATTATTTCCATCTTAATTTATACTCATTATTTCTTTCCCTTTTCCCCACTTTTTGGTTTTCTGTTATCTGACATCATTTGTCAACATATTATTTGATGTATTTGCTACAGTGTTATTTGGCATTATTGGGACAATAATCCACAGCTAATGTAGCATTTCTGCCATATGTTTTTTTTTTCATTCCGTTATTGATTACTTTCTGTAGAACTTAAAATCGGACCGATTTCTCCCTTATTATTTTAAAATGATAAATTAAATGTTTTTCCAATAAGAAGCACTATTTTCCCCACTCAGGTGTGTTGTGACTCACCCTTATTCACTGCCCCACACACCCAGGAAGATGGGACTTTAAAAATATATACACTTCTTCCCTCTCCTCCTCTCTTTCCAAGCTCTAAATGAGACGACTTTGGAATCCTTTTCCCTTTCCATGCTCATGTCCTGCCCCCCAGGCAAACTTCAGATTTTATCAGTAGTACCTATAAACAATTTTAAATATGATCTCTTAATCAAACTTTGGTGATATAATTAACATCTTTAATTGCATCTTCTTATAAAGAAAACAGATTTTTATTGAACTTAATGTAAATAACTATACTGTCAAGAAATAAAAAATACTCACAAATGGTTTTTGTATTTTGAAGAAATCAAGTAGGAAGCAAAAGTAAATGGTTTTACATTTGTTCAAAAAAGTATACTTTACCAAATTGCTATAAGCTACGGAGAGCTTAAGAGAGAATGTTTCCTTAAACTTTGAAAAACAAAACATTTAAGTAAAGAACCAACAAGTTTTCAAATAAAAGTCATAAAAAATTGTAATTTTACCAGAATTAATTTGTTTGGCTTGATCTTGATTATCAGGTTCATGAACTCATCAGTTATTTTATTAGTTTTGGAAATTTTTATTTAGTTCATTGATCTTAAAGTTATTAGAAACCTATATTAAGTGTACTTGTTAGAGTTTTTTTATGAATCTGATTATAGATGCCTTTAGAGAAGAATCAACCCTGAAGATGGTAAAAA
The DNA here is from genome assembly GCF_040939455.1 of Microcebus murinus. Lineage (NCBI taxonomy): Eukaryota > Metazoa > Chordata > Mammalia > Primates > Cheirogaleidae > Microcebus > Microcebus murinus. The sequence goes on along the minus strand of NC_134122.1, from coordinate 45,876,790 downwards.
CTTAGAATAGTCATAGTTAAAATCTGATGAAAGCTCAGCAATGGACAAGGAAATTTCGGTATTTTTATTATATAGAGCATTTTAAGATAACAACTAGAATCATGACTGACAGCATCTCACCAGGAGCATTAGAATTTATAAATTTTATATAATCTTTAAAACATTCACATCTATAGCACATCCATATAAACATAATTTTAAGATTTCATATCACTTCATTATTTGACATTGTTCTTCATACAAGCCAACATATCAAATAAGCCTAATGAGAGACACATCCTTTGATGTCTTCCAGGGTCCAACTGAAAAAAAATCCCAAAGTCAATTTTAGGTTAAAAAGGCTTACGTTAGAATTTGATTTTGAGAAATTCTGTCAAAGGTGTTTAAAACATTTAATTGAAATAAAATCATGTGTCATTGAAAAATAAGAGTCAATTGTTTAATTGCGATGATAATTAGAAGACTCCAAAAGAAAATACAAAAAGTTACATAGTCAAGAGAAAAAAAAGCTTAGACCTATATTAGAAATGACTTAGTTTTTCCAAGTAGTCAAAAACCTAATGAAGACAGCACAAAGCACAAGAAAGTAATGTATAACACAAAAATCTCTATTTCTAAAGTTGATTACTTTTAAAAGGTGAAGAAAAACCTCCTGCCATATAACTGCTTCTCCTTACAAGGCAGTTTGTATCCAAACAAGGGTTGTACTGGGTTGTATTGCAAACCCTGGAATTCAAACCTCATGAAAAGGTACTTGAATTAGATTAGACACCGGAAGACTGTGCGTCCAAGGTTATGAGTATACACCATGTTATAGAAGAACAATGTAAACAAGAAAGTCAGTACACGGAGCATGGGGATGCATGGATATTAGAAAAAAATAAAAGCTTGAAATTGCCTAGTTACCTAGAACAATTTAGACAAATCAAGAAAAGTCAACAGTACAGAATCAAGTTATACTGGAGGAAACATTGTTCTCCATTGCTCTCCTAGGCCTTTAAGAAACCTTCTCAGCATTAGGCCACAATAGCAGAGTCAGAACTGAAAAAAAGCACTCTGAGAGGCGGAGGCGGGAGGATCGCTCAAGGTCAGGAGTTCGAAACCAGCCTGAGCAAAAGCGAGACCACGTCTCTACTAAAAAAATAGAAAGAAATTAATTGGTCAACTAAAAATATACAGAAAAAATTAGCCAGTTATGGTGGCGCATGCCTGTTGCCCCAGCTACTCGGGAGGCTGAGGCAGGAGGATCGCTTGAGCCCAGGAGTTTGAGGTTGCTGTGAGCGAGGCTGACGCCATGGAACTCTAGCCCAGGCAGCAGAGTGAGACTGTGTATAAAAAAAAAAAAAGAGAGAGAGAGAGAAAAAAGAACTGAAAAAAAAAAAAATAGTTACATGAACTGATGAAAAAGTTGAGAGAGAGAGATAGTCACGACTTTAGTTAAGCAAAAAGATGTACCTTTTCAAGGAGAAAAGCAAAGCAAAGGGAATGATGCATGGCTTGCAAATCACACCCAGTGAGATATGCAAAAGGCTGAACATTTGAGATATGAACCTGAAAAGCTTTAAGAGGAAAACTGTACCTCAAGAAATAAAATTATCATTTTAAATGAAGACAGCACTTCCAACTTGAAAATAGGTTGAGAAGATGGTTGAAAATTTAAAGAAAAATATTTTAGGATTAAAACCAAAAGCTCTTGCAATTCTTTTACTAAAAGCAGATCAACATTCTAAAAAAAACCTTGCTGTTCGAAGCACAGAGGGCCAGACTGTGGCCCCATATTAGTGTACTCCTGACGCACATGTTCAGTCGTTAGAAAAATGGTTATACACAATTCCCTTCCAATGCCAGCCAACCTGATCACACACAAAACTTCCTTTACTAGACCCATTCTTTTTTTTTTTTCCCTGAGACAGAGTCTCACTCTGTTGCCCGGGCTAGAGTGCCATTGCATCAGTCTAGCTCACAGCAACCTCAAACTCCTGGGCTCAAGCGATCCTCCTGCCTCAGCCTCCGGAGTAGCTGGGACTACAGGCACATGCCAACACACCCAGCTAATTTTTTCTGTCTTTACCAGATTCAGGATCTCGCTCTTTCTCAGACTGGTCTCGAACTCCTGACCTCAAGTGATCCTTCTGTCTTGGCCTCCCAGAGTGCTAGGATTACAGGCATGAGCCACTGCACCTGGCCATAGTTCCCTCTTTTTCATATTAGAACAACCAATGATTTTAACTTAGGACAAAAATTTACTTTTTCTCCTTATCATTGAGAACATGTAAAATTCTTTATCAAACAAAAATTTTTGTACATTTTTATACAAGATTACATATATAAATTAAAACTTTTAATTTTTAATTACTTTAATTTTTCATAAAAACCCAGGAAATAATTTTGAACTATTCTATCTTAACGTCTCATGAAGATATAGTTTTGTAATCTTCAAAAACATATTTTCATAGAATAACTTTAATGTGCAATAGGACATTTTATTAGTAGACCCAAATATCTTTTGTGTTTCTATAAAATTTAAAAAGCCAAAAGGAAATAAATTTGAATCTATGTTCAGCAATTAATATTTCAGTATTTTTTCTAACTTGGAAATGACTCAGCTATTTTATGTATAGCTATTATGTAATTTAACAGAACATAACTAACATTTTCAAATTATATGAAATGTCTATAAACATTTATCCTATTTATATTTACCTAATTTACTTATTTTTAACAATTATACCTAGAGTATATATGAAAATACAGATATTAGGCAAAGCTAGTCATTATTTCAATTATCTGTCTCTTGATTTTTATAGCATGTGAATGTCAAATGTTCACCTAAGTAAGACTCTCAAATTTAAATACATGGGTACTTTGTCAATAACTCAGACGATGTAGCTGTTTGCACTAAACCAGCAATATTAGACTAGTTTTATTCATCAAAGTGTTATAAAAATAATGATTTTACTTTTAAGCTGGATTTATAATTTTCTGAATTTAAAATACCTAGCAGAAATAAAAATAATCTTGTCTGACCAGTAAACCCAAGCAGAAATGTATGCTGACAATTCTGAAGACAGCTCTCTTTTTATCAACAAGCTCAAAGTCAGCTTATTTATCAAAGATTTATGTGAGTCACATTGACTTTTGGGTTAATTACTTTATTTCTGATAAATTACTTGATTTAAGCACTTATTTTCCCCTTTAAGCCAATAGAGCTCTTTATATATTTTGGTAGAAAAACAGTACATACAGGCATATCTCGATTTATTATACTTCACTTTATTATGCTTCACAGACATTGAATTTTGTTTGTTTGTTTTATATTTATTTTAGCGTATTATGGGGGTACAAGTGTTAAGGTTACATATATTGCCCATGCCCCCCTCCCCCCTCGAGTAAGAGCTTCAAGCTTGTCCATCCCCCAAATGGTGCACATCTTACTCGTTGTGGTTGTATATACTCCTCCCCTCCTCCCCCCTCCCACCCTAGCGACACCCAATAAATGTTACTTCTATATGTCCTTAGGTGTTGATCCGTTAACACCAGTTTGCTGGGGAGTACATGTGGTGCTTGTTTTTCCATTCTTGAGATACTTCACTTAGTAGAATGGGTTCCAGCTGTATCCAGGAATATACAAGAGGTGCTATATCACCATTGTTTCTTAAAGCTGAGTAGTATTCCATGGTATATATATATATATATATATATACCACATTTTATTAATCCACTCATGAATTGATGGGCACTTGGGTTGTTTCCACAGCTTTGCAATTGTGAATTGTGCTGCTATAAACATACGAGTGCAGGTGTCTTTTTCATAAAGTGACTTTTGATCTTTTGGGTAGATGCCTAGTAGTGGAATTGCTGGATCAAATGGTAGATCTACTTGCATCACTTTGAGGTATCTCCATATTACTTTCCACAGAGGTTAAACTAGTTTGCAGTCCCACCAGCAGTGTAGGAGTGTTCCTCTCTCTCCGCAGCCACGCCAGCATTTGTTGTTTGGGGACTTTTTAATAAAGGCCATTCTCACTGAAGTTAAGTGACATCTCATTGTGGTTTTGATTTGCATTTCCCTGATGATTAGAGATGTTGAACATTTTTTCATATGTTTGTTGGCCTTTATTCTGTCTTCTTTTGAAAAGTTTCTGTTCATGTCCTTTGCCCATTTTTTGATAGGGTTGTTTGATTTTTTCTTGCTGATTTTCCTGAGTTCTAAATAGATTCTAGTTATCAGCCCTTTATCAGATGTGTGGCTTGCAAAAATTTTCTCCCATTCTGTGGGTTGTCTGTTTGCTCTCACAAATTGAGAATTTGTGACAACCCTACATAGGGCAAGTCTATCGATGCCTTTATCCTAACAGCATATGCTCATTTCATGTCTCCGTGTCATATTTCGGTGATTTTCACAATATTTCAAATTTTTTCATTATTATTATATCTGTAATGGTGATCTGTGATTAGTGATCTTTGATGCTACTGTTGTAATGGTTTGTGAGTGCCATGAATCATGCCCATTTAGGATGGGGAACTTACTTGATAAATATCGTGTCTCTTTCATGTGAGCTATATCACTCAACTACTTCCAGCACTAAGACCTTAGGGAACATTTATGGTAGCCTTTCTTCCCATGGGAACTTTTTTCTATATCATACTCTATGACCATTAGAACTTCCAGGCTCTTGCCTGGAACTCTGATTCCCTGGACACATGCATGGGTTCAAGGGTGGATGCATGATCCAAATCAAGCCCCTCTAGTACCCCACTTTCTTAGTCACTGTTAATTGGTCTAAGGTTGGACACCTTGCCTAGCTGAGCTAATGCAATCCCTTCCCTGGAAATCTTAAACTCTTAAACCTTCTCTGGCCACAAGGTGTAAACATCAAAAGCTATTGTTGCCATGTTCCCCACCATACATAGGAAGTTGGCTCACTGGTTCAGTATTAAGCAAACTAAGAGAAACAGAAGCAAGAATAGATGATAGAATATTCTGGAGGTGTTCAACTTCCGGTTTCAGATGCTCTGAAAGTCTAGCTGTATCTTGATCCCTCTCATGATTTGGTTGTTCAATCCTTCATTCAAACAGATGAAATACTCACATATGTTTAGAGTAGATACCCCTTTGTGAAGGCTTATTTGAGTTGAGATTTATCATTTGTAACCAAATGGTCTTAACTTCACAAGGACTAAAATGTTAACATTCCACATGATCTTGCAGTGCACAGAGATTTGCATGTTTGTGATACACATTTAATTTACACATACTTTTCTAACAGTTCAGCCACACACAAGCAAAATGTATGATCATCAAGAAAAAATTGCCTTTATAGAAAAGTGACATATGTAATTTTTCTTCCTACAGAAACCCTGCACAATGTAAAACTAATATTGTCACAGATGTTACTGATATGCATCTCTCAGAAAGCTGGATATGGCGAACTATTTCAAAACTGAATTCTCAAGGTATTTATTTATCTGTTTATTTATTTGCCTGGAAGGTTTTCCCTAACTACTGAATTGTCTGTACATACACACACATGTTGAGGAAACACAAAATGCAATCACACACACAGGGCCACACACACACACACACACACACAATGTTTTCATCACTTCAAAAGTATTTCAGAGTCCATCCTGTTGTACTCTATTGGGAGGGTTTGAGTAGATACATGACTGGCCAAAGGTGGGTACAACCAGGACCAGACCAGTGAGTAAAAGTTCTACCACAGTTTCACTTTCAATGTCCCCTACTAGATATTGACTGTTATATCAAGTATTAAGGGTAAAGCTTTTAATTGACAATTAGTATAACTGTGGATGGCTTCTGATTTTGTTTTTAATTCTGTGGATTGTGTTTAAACAATTCAAAAGTATGTTCATGATTTTGAGATACTAAGTGGTATTGCACAATTGTCACTTCATTGAATGTGTACAACAGTCCCATGAAGTTTATAAAACGTACCCTTGTATAGCTTCAGGTGCTAGAATTAAAATTGATCTGTTATCACAAAAAAAAAAAAAAAAAGTATTTCAGAGCAGTCCATTTTGGAACTTGCTTAGCTTGTACCAAACTTAGCTGCACCTTGTTTCATAGCTGAGAAATCTTGTGGGAGGGCTTAGTTTCAAAGGGGAATAGGATTTTGTTCCCTGTGAATCAGAGGTTACTGAATAGAACCCGGTATGTGTCCATCATCAAAGAAGAGGCAAGACAGTTGGGCCTTCCTGCTGACAGCCGCTCACGTGACAGCCCCACAGGGACTTTGTAGCTGCCAGCATCGAGGCTTATGGATTCTGTCAAGAAATTAATGCTGTCACGAAAAAAAAAAAATATGCCTTACGACTTTTATAGCTTGGCATCCATATCCTTTGACAGACCATCTGCCCTACCCAGATATCTACCCCTCTCCCCGCCCCCGACTCCATGAGACCAGCTGCCTCTAACGACAAACAGAAGAGGGAAACATGGATAACTGGGATTTCTTTCTATTGCGTGGTAAAGTTTCTGAGATGAATAAGATTTCTGTGACTGTAAAGCACATGAAAGGAAACTGGAATGCTTTTACCAGAATGGAAAGAGAATCTTAGTATAAACCTCTCTTGGAAAACTCTCCCAAGACCATCAAAGGGAAAGTCATACCTGGGAACAGAGTAGAATCATCTAGCTGGTCTCTTCCACCCTGTCTCTGGCTTCAGGTGAGATTACCAATTGGTCTTATTTATTTATTTATTTATTTTTAATTTCTCTTACCAGGTTGTGATTTGAAATTGGTCTGCGTTGAAGCAGCAGGCATATCCTCTAGGAACTGACTCAGAGTCAAGCTATTTTTTTTTTTTTTTTTTGACACAAGCTATTTCATTTTTCTAACCTGACAAAGGCTTTTTGGAGGGAGAATAGAAGCCAGCTTAAATTGGGCCCTGATATTAAAATGGATTTTCTTGAAAGCAACTTCTCAAACAATTAGACACGTGGAGTGATTGTAGTCCTTGGCTTTCTGGCTGATAGCAGGGAGAGCTTGAGGTGGAAGTAGAAGGTTAATAACTTGAGTTTTATCTAATTTAACTCCCAAGGTTTGTGATAACTTTATTAAACATAAATAAAAATTGATGCTGCCATGAATCCCTCAATAGTATTGACATGCAAGGAATGGGAAAGAAAAAAAGTCTAATGCATGTGCACATACCCACACACAAAAAATTTGCTGACAGTTTACAACTCTGAAAAAAATATCACCATTGCTCAGGGCCTCCTTCCCAATCTGTTTACTCTCAACATTGATCACAAGTTCTTTATATTTCCCGAGGCAGACAAGAGTTTTACAAATTTATATAGTTTATTTGATGGCCCCAGAGTAATGAATAAAGCATCTCTCATAACCAACTGTGCTCCAATAATGATTCGGAGGGAAAAAAATTATCAGTGTTTTCAAAAACTATATAAAGTCTTCCTTCTGTGTATCACCCCCAACTAGAGAGCATAATCCGAGTCTAAATAGATTGTGATGCTTTCTCAGAGTCCTAGTCCCCATATCTGTCTTCTCCCCAAAGAATCTTGATTTTATTTTTATGCCTCCATCCTTCCTCCCACCCCCTGTAGATTCCCAAACTTCTACCTCCCTGAGAGTCTCTTACCTTTTTCCTCCTGGATAAGATTTCCCTTACCTTACAAAAACTTTTACTACCTATCTTCAATCTGTTTGTCCCCATCTTTTATTTTTAAATGCCTATAATATGCACCCACTCATGGATTTTTCTCATCCATGGACTTACTCTCTTTCCACTTTGGTTCTCTGTTTACACAGCGCTCCTCTTTCATTTCCACCTACCCCCAGCACACATGCTTTTCCTGAAGATGTGCAGAAAAGACCCAGGTATATGGACTTCAAGGTTTGAAGGGATAATGTAAACTAATGCAAGGAGAAAGAATATCCTATTTGATTCTCCAGCATCTGGAACCACCTCTTTTTTAATTTTTTATTTCTTTTTTAGATCTCAAGACCATTGAATATAGAACCGCCTCTTGATTAAAATAAGTGGTCAGTAAATTTTTGTATGGTGACCTCATCAACCAACTCATGCCTCATCTAGAGAAAAACAATATGAAGAAGTTGGCTCAGGACAGGCCGAGTTCACATCCACTATCCCAGCAGGATTATGAACACTGTCCCCTCTCACTCTCAAAGACTCACAGTGGCCTCTTTTGCTGCAGGTTTGAACAATAAATTATGTGATCACCCCAACCTACTTACCAGTATATTATACATACTCCCAAATGGGACTAAAACTCCTTAAGAAGATATATATTTTAATTTCTATAGTAACATTAGAAGTAGTATAAAGGTATGTATAGTTATAAAGTAAAAAGAGGGGAAAATGGACTAATTGAAAACAATTTCATTAATCTTTTAAAAATTATAAAAGTAAGGAGAAAAATAAGCAAAGAACAGATGGGACAAATAGAAAATAAATAGTAATATGATAGATACAAACTCAAATACAGCAGTACTTTATCAAATGCAAGTAATCTAAGTACTTCAATTAAAAAGCCTGTGAAACTGGATTTTTTAAAAAAATTTCTACTATATGCTGCTTACAAGACACACACAAAGTCTGAAAGAAAAAAACAGAAGATATGTGATGTAAACACTAAACACAAGAAAGATGAATAAATATTAACATATTAACAAAGAAAAACGACTGAAAAATCAAGGCACTAATAACTTAAAAAGCTAAAAAATAAACAGCAAATAAAAGGATGCAGAATCAAGAAAACAAGAAAATAAATAGAAATAAATAGAAAACAAACAACAGAGAAAACTCTAAAAGTAGCTTTGTTAAAACTAAAAGTTGTTTCTTTTAAAGATTTATAAAATTTATAAACCCAAACAGGACTAATCAAAAAAAAAAAAAGAAGAAAGCATTAATAATTAATATCAGGAATGAAAAGGAAGACATTACTAAGATCCCAGAGGCATTTTAAAAAAAACAAGAAGAGGGAACTCTTACTTCCAGAAAGATTCCATATAATACATGCAAACACTGCCCCCCATAGAAAGTGGAACTTAATTCCCTTATTCTTGAGTGTAGGCAGGACTTAATGACTCAATTCCAAAGAACAGAACAGGGAGCAGGAAAAAAGAGTAATTCCATAGTGAAGTGTAGCAGACACCAAACTCATTTGTCCAAAATTACAGAAATAGCTCACAGATTAACAAAAATCTGTTACTGAGCAAAGCCGAGATTTAAAAATCATGCCTGCCTCACTGCAGGAAACATAGTTTTTTCACATTACTAATTTGCCTCCTACAGGATCTTTTCTTTGCTTCAATATCTCCTATGCTTTGCTCTTCCTTCTCTTTTGTTCCTCATAATCCTGTAGCACTGAAATTGTTGTAGATGGTTGTAGATTGCAAAAGGCGACCTCATGTGCTCCCCATCCCTGTAAGCACACTTCCTTGCACTGTGATTTTTGCAGTTTCTCCCACTAATGGTTGGACTCCATTTCTCTTTCTCTTGAATCTGGACTTGATCGTTATCTTGACTTGGCCAGGAGGACAATAACAAATGCAAGCAGAGACTTGGAACACTTGAGATCGCCATGAGAAAAGTGAAAACTATCATACTGCAAGATAAGAAACCACACAGAGCAGCCATAAGCTGACCCACCTGACACCCCCTCCCAAGTGTTAGAACGCCATACACGTAGGTGAGGCCACTGGACGCCATCCGGCCCCAGCTACACCAGCCCAGACTGGAAGAACAAGTGGGCAAATCTATAGAATCACGGGAAATAATAAATATTTATTCTTTTAAGCCACTACATTTGGGGATGGATTATCAGAAAACAAAAGTGGACTGATACAATCATATTGTCTGCTTTATAATCTCCTCTGAGATAGTTACTTCAAAAAAAATAATTATAATAATTTTTTTTGTGTGTGTGACAGTCTTGCTTTCTCGCCCAGGCGAGAGTGAGTGCCGTGGCATCAGCCTAGCTCACAGCAACCTCAAACCCCTGGGCTCAAGCAATCCTCCTGACTCAGCCTCCCGAGTAGCTGGGACTACAGGCATGCACTACCATGCCCAGCTAATTTTTTCTATATATATTAGTTAGCCAATTAATTTCTTTCTATTTATAGTAGAGACGGGGTCTCGCTCTTGCTCAGGCTGCTTTCGAACTGCTGACCTCGAACAATCCACCCGCCTTGGTCTCCCAGAGTGCTAGGATTGCAAGCATGAGCCACCGCACCTGGCCTAATTATAATTCTTGATCAAACTCCCACTGCTATAGCTCTTCAAACTCAACAGTAGGAGGTCTTTTCCCACATGTCTGTGAGTACAGTTATACTCCAGACTTTAGGCCCAATCTAGACCCTAAATGTTGACATAAGTTCCCCAGCAATTATGCACACAACCAGCATTGAGTCAGTCTTGCCACTGGTCTTATCCTGGTCTCTCTGATTCTCCAAGCTCCTGGTTTGTTGCCCTTAATCAGTCCTTGATTGAAGTCATTTAATCAAATTTCCTAAATACGTGCCTGTGTTAAGAACTGCCTGAGGGGTATCAACACCACAGAGGATAAGACACAGCCCTGCTCTAGAGAAGGTGTGGTGTCCAGGGAACCCCAGTAAACCGAGAGGCAAAAGTGAGAACGTACTGCCTAGCAGAAGGCAGTGTTTAACCAGAACCTTGGTTCTTCACCAACAGGTGTCTGCCTGTTTGCCAAAGACCTTGCCTCCATCCCTGTAAACCAGGCTGTGGTTTCCATGAAATTGCAGTTGTTCCTTCTCAAGCGGCTGTCTTTCCTGCCTGGGCCCCCACCAGCTGCTTGCTCTTTGAGTCTTCAAGGTCACGAGTCTCCCTCTGCTGGAATAGAGGCCATGGGTCTGAGTTTGGTTTGGCCACTTAGCTAACGTAGTCGTGCTCTGCTGCTTCCCTCCTCAAGGTGTGACCTGTGCATCTCAGACCTACCTCTGCATTCCCATCCCTGCCCCTGCTCTGTGGTGTGACCCCAGCCAATCTCCACCTGGCTCCGTGGTCTGCTTGGATATCTGATTACATGTGTCACTGATGGCTCTGTCCTGTCCCAGCTGACTGAAGACTGTAACTGAATCCCTGTGCTATTAGGCCTCATTGTAGCGCCATTTGTCAGCATAGATTTGGGCTGGCCATTGCCACCCTCCTTGGTGCTTTCACTAATTTACTCCTTTTCTTACTCTGTGATGCACTCGATTGCACTGTTTTCCCCTCTTTTAACACCTCCACCTACCTCATAACTAATCTGATTACTGTAAATATCTAAACTAGAAAATATAAACCCAACACAAATCAGGGCAGAATAACTGAGTTGGTCAATATTGATCAAAATCATTTCTTAGCATGCATTTGTAAGAGAACGAATATTATTATAATAATTTTGATTAACAATAGAAGTAGAACGCCTTTCAGTTTTCCAAATAACAAGAAGGTGTGGGAGGATTATCAACATCTAAATGACAAATTCCTCTGGAGATATTTGGAAGGATAACTAGCAGGTCTCCCCTGCCTACTAGTCATCCTGGGAACTGGTTCCATGTCACTGCTACCTTTAGCCTTAGTAGTGGAATTATGGGCCATGCACTTGTCAACTCATTGCCTCAGAATCCCCTGGTCCAATCCTTTCCTTTCTCTGGGTAGCCTGATTTAAAACAAAAGTCTCAAACAAAGCCCTTATGACAAGCAGCAAATGTGCCACCAGAGTAAGCAAGCAAACAAACAACAATAAAATATCCAACAACTGGTAAAAGCCAAGGTTGTTTAGTCTATGAACAACCTTGAGGAGACATTGAACTCCTATGCAGAACTCAGATGATTCCACTGGGAATCTCTGTGCCCTGGAAATGCTATCATTAATCACCCTTAACCTGCACAATCTCATTTTTCTCATAGTAACATGTGTAAATAAAACAAAAACCTTCCCTGAAGGCAAATCTAATGGCTCCCCATTAAAATGAGACTGTTTGGCCTAAATAAATAGTGCACAGGGTATCTATAATTCTGCATGAAATGACAACAATATTTTTGAAGCAGCTGGGGTGCCAGCAAGATCATTATTGTGCTGTATTTAATAATTCTCAGTGTTAAATGTGGTCCAGGTTCTCCTGACCAATTATTTTAATTGGTTAAAAAAAATTCAGGGTTAGAAATGACTAATTTAGGCATATTATGTATACCTTCTGCTGACAGTTGAATAAAAAGTTTGCCATTATTTGGGCACTGGCTAGATATGAAACAAGGGAAGGTGAAAATGAAGTATTGTAGTGTTATTAGCAGAAGTGGGAGCCAGTGTTGGTGGGAAGATGGCAAGTTTGGTTTGTAGCATGAGTCAGGTATCTACTACCTTTGAGAAAGCTGATGAGGGTTGACCTGAAGTGCAAGTCCATGCCAGTGACTGCCCACAGCCCCCTACTATTTCCGTGAATTCCCCTGTCCCATCTCTCCTGTGCCCCGCACGTTCGGTGGTCGTGCTCAACTTCACAGGTTCCACAAGAAAAGTTTTGGATGAACCAGTGTTGTGAGCATGCCCAGGAAGGGATGAAGTCAGCCCTCTGCTACCTTCCTGGCTTCACAGCCTCCAACTTTCTCTTTCTCTCTCATCACCCATCCATCCTTCCCTAAAACAACTGAAGCTGCTTCCTCCCATTACCAGGTGCTGATCAATTTCACACACACCCAGGTGCCTGCAGGTCCCTGTTTCACCCCAAGTACTCACCAGGGAGCTTTTCCAAACATATATGGTTTCTTCCTTAAAATAAATACATTTTTTTTTCTTTATCCCATTGCATTATACTTATTTCTTCATCTTTGGAGTGTGTTGGAATTCCATGGGCAGTCTAGATTTTGTTTTCTTTCCTATTGCTACTGCTGCTGCTGTTGGAAGTAGCACCATTACTTCACCTACTCAACATTAAAGCTTTTTGGTCGGCAAAGTACTTTGCAGGTCACAGAACACTTTCTACAAGTTTTGTGTTATTTGCTCCTCGTAAGAAGCTGTGAGGTGGTCAGGAGCTCTTACTGTCTCCAAGTTAGAGAAGACAACCATAGGCTCGTCAGGCCGTGGGATATGGTCAAGGTCACAGGGAGGGGTGTGATTCCTGAATGATTCATGCTGGACCTGGGAGGGATGAAACCCAAGACTCTGGACTCTTAAGCTCTGTGATTTTTCTCTTGACTGACTCATGCTACATCTCTAAGTATATTCTGTAAATGGCTGTATGAGTTTATTAACAGATATGAGTTACAGGATCTAATACTTACAGAGGAAACAAGGAAAATAGGGTATAATTTGCAAAAAGAAAATGTCAGCCAAGTGAAAAGGGCACAGGATAGGGTGCCGTGGATAAATGCATAAGGCAATTCTAATTCATTAGGGGGTTACGTACACAGGTGGAAAAAACCAAAAGTGAAAAAGTTTTTCATTCCTTTCAAAAACATTCAGTGGAGATCAACCTGGGACTATCGCTTCATTGATTCACATACCAAGCACAGCATGGAACATATATGTATATACAGTAAAGACTATGCCAACAGCTCCAGATCAGAGGAGAAATAGAGATAGTGACTGACATATATATGTATCTGTGTGTGTATATGTATTTCCTATAATATACAGTATAGTAATCTTTCCTGGAATATATTCTAAGGAAATATTCAATATTAATTGTAGTATCATATAATGGTTTTTGATTATTATGTTTTATAAGTTGAAAATGTTATACAGCAATTTTTAAAGTCATCATTTCTGTCACCAAAATTTTGCATATATATTTCATTTTTCTTTTTACAACAACATGTATAGTTTTAGTCTAATGGGATGCATCTTCTCTAGACCATTTTTAATATCCCATCCCAGAGTATTAGCAAACTATGGCCAAAATTCTACACCTGGTTCAAAGAATATTCTATTAAATTCAGTGAGGATGTTTTGAATAGGTACATGACCGACACTATGCTAGGTGCCATAAAGAAATTTTAAATAATAAGCAAAACAACTTCCCTAACCACAGAAAACTTAGTCATGTAGAGAAAATAAGACAAATTTTTAAATAATAGTAAAACAGAAGAGGGAAATCTCATAAGCAAAATATTAGCCACATTAGCTACAGAGATGACTCTACTCCCAGGGAGACCTGGGTCTCTCTGTTCAAGTTCCAATACCTCATTTAAAGAATCAGATTGGCCCTGTTTGGGACCCAAATGCCCATTAGAGCATTCAGCCATAGCCAAGTAGGAAGGTCCCAATATTACAGAGACAACCAGTGACTTCCCTGCCCCTCTAGAGAAGAAGAAATTATGTTAAATCTGGCTCCATTCAATTATTTCCATTATAGCATAGCATATGAATTAGATCTGAAAGAACTGGCAAAATTTTAGCCAGAGATGATAAGGGCTAAGAAAACATAAGGAGAGTTATAGAACCAAAAAAATCTCATAACGTTCTTTTTGTGTAGTTTTTCTGTTTGGATGAAGTATAGATGTAATAGTAGAAGAGGAATAGTGAAATGTACTAAAGTTGGAGAGGTAGTTTGAAAGCATATAGTGATGGGTTCTTGGGTGACAAATAGAGGACAGTTTTAATTCAAATGACAAAAAGGAGCCACATGCTTTGCTGTGTTAGAAATTTGTGTATGAGTGTGTGTGTGTGTATATATATATATCTACAAAAGAATCTTTCAGCCTCACAGGAACACTTTTGGTTGCAGTTCCTATGAATCAGTTGGCCTCCTCATAGGGACAAAATTACTTTCTCTAGCTTGGCTCTTCAACTCTTACTGCATAGGTATTGGATCTTTTTAGCTAAACGGGGAAGACGGATTGTGATCAGAATAGCTTTTGTTCAAACAGCAACAGCAGCAAATAGCAGCAGGAGACATCTATCATGTTTGCTGGCAATGTCAACTGTTTGCATTAAGTATACATGTCCTCCCTTCAAATTGGCCTTATCGGGGAAAAATCTTTTTAGAATTTTAAATTGCCTTCTCTTGCCAAGTATAGAAGTTCTGTCCTTTTCTCAACAACAACAACAAAAAAATTATGTGTTTTCCTAGATTGCAAAGCATTCTATTATCTGAGGCAGAAAAAAATGTCTTGGGGAGGAACATAAAAACTCCATCAAGCATGAGTGAGAAAAGAATTTCAATAACTGAACTCTGAGACTTCATCCTAAATCAGCAGTCCCCAACTTTTTTGGCCCCAGGGACTGGTTTCATTGAAGACAATTTCTCTACTGACTGGGGGCAGGAGGGGGGGCTGTGTTGGGGAGAGGAGACAGAGCTCAGGCAGTGATGTGAGCATGGGGAGCGGCTGTATATACAGATGAAGCTTCTCGCTCACCTGCCACTCACCTCGGGCTGTGTGGATAGTTTCCTACGTTTCATGGAAGACAATTTTTGCAAGGAGCGGGGAGGCGGAGCTGTTGGGGACCACACTCCTAAATGACAGCTATTAAAAAAATAGAAACCGCATAGTTTAAGAGGTAGGGGAAAGGATTAAATTGGGAACAGGTAGAGCATTTTTTTCTAGTGCTCAAAAACGGTCACAAATTCTTAGATGTATAATTTTCTGTTATTCTCTCTTAACTATATTCAATGACAAAAAAACTGATAATCTGCTATAGCCAAATTATAGCTCAACATGGACAGATTGCCTTGATATTAGAAGCTTCCCCTTTAAAGATAGAATATCTTAGAAGAAAAAATGTTGATTCTTATACTTTATTTCAAAAAATTCTAGTAAAGTTAATAAAGCTCTTTTCAACATTTCCAATTTCTCTGAAAGCCTCTGAACTTGAAAATCTAGAGGACATTTCTCTCTTTTTAATCATTTTTGGGGTTTTTTGAGATATCAGATATTTTTGCATTATTACAATTAAAAAGTCAAACCATCTTCATTAATTTCCATTAACATTTTGAACATCAACTCTCTAGGACTTTTGTAACATTCTCATTTCCAATGCAAGCAACATGAATTGAGCTTATTAACAATGAAAATAGAAAAATGTTACTTATCTTTTTTTTTTACGAAGAAAATGTATATAATGGCAACTAAAATCTTTGAAAACAATGTGCTCTACTCTATTCTCCCTGGAACATATATAATTTCTTTGAACTTAAATGTATAAAGAAACTAACATAGACTAAAGGGAACCCCTGAGGTTTAAATTAATGTTCTTCCACTCATATCGAAATGCTTACCAGGGAGTCACTTGAACAAAAAGAATGTTTTTTGAAACTAAAAGTTGAGAACAGAAGTAACAGAATAGTTACTATGTTCATTAAGGGCTCTTACCATAGGTTTGCATTTTTAAGATGTTAAGTAACCTTTAAGACTAAATAATGCAAACTCAATTTAGCCATTATTTAGATCCACAAGTGATGAAGCTAAACCAATAATTTGACTTTTTTTAATTGATGAACTGGTTGTTTTAGTCAAATTGCTAGGATTATTTGGCTTGATGGAGCCATCCATCTTCTTGCCTCAAGCCTTCCAATGTGGACATTGTGGATTTGTAAATGTCTTTCCCCATTCTGCATGAGAGTACTGAGGTACAATTGGAAATTACTTCTTTCTTTTTCTTAATTGCTAGCAATATAATGTAGTGAGGACCTTCTGAAGGGAAAGGGCTTAGCAGATCCAACTCTGGGAACTTTAGGGAAGTATCACATCCTATCTAGGGTTAGTTACCTACGAATATGTTCTCAAACTGTTATTTCTTTGAAAGCAAGGACAATAACTTGCTCATTTCTCTTTAGCACTTAATGCAATGTAACTATGCAAAGCCTGTTTATAGAATCAAATGAACAAATGAATGAGTGAATGAATGAACAAACAGTTCTTGTTTATGGAATTGAACAAATGAATGAATGAATGTACAAACAAACAAATGAATGAATCAATTCCTTTCCTTTGACATGAGTAGATTGCCCAAAGCCTTCAAAGGAGCAAGGCTAGGAAAGAATAGGACGGCTGGGAAGCTATTATATATTGAATACTAATGATGAACTTGTTCACATATATCATTTCATAATCTCTCAACTACTATATGGAGCAATGGAGGTTCAGAGATGTTCCATGACATTGACCAAGGTCACACAGCTATGATAGTTCATAGTAAGTTTGAGTTTTAAATCTGATTCTATCTGGCATTCAAGCCCTGATCTCTCCACCATCCCAAAACTTCTCTGCACCCTGCTTTACAATAATATGTGAAAGGGAATGAGGAGGGAACAGGAAATGAGAGTTTCTCTGTTCCCCACCAAAGAAAGGCTTTTTTCCTATGCTCAACTTGAAACATGACATTTTGGAAGATATGAAATTAAAACATCTTTGAGACAGCTTAGGGAAATCAGTAATCACATAAGAGGCAAAGCCTGGATCTGTGGTGTATTAAGGCAGCGGTCCCCAACCTTGTTGGCACCAGAGATCATTTTCACAGACAGGGGATGGAGGGTTTGGGGGGGGGACAGTTTTGGTATGATTCAAGTGCATTATTTATTGTTAACTTTATTTCTATTATTATTACATTGTAATATATAATGAAATCATTACACAACTCACCACAGGTTGGGGGCCTCTGTATTAAGGGATGGGAGGAAGAAAGGCTAGAGTATTCTGCAAGTACTCAGTTCCTCATAGCCATTCACCACCCTATTGTGGTTCAAAAATTAAGTACCACTGCCTCCATTCAGCAAATAAATCACCAAGGCCAGTACTATTTGTCCAAAATTTGGGAAAGGAAACACATTTGCCTTGGATCTGGGTCTGGGTCACTGCACATATTTCTTGGCATGAAAGTCCAGTCCTCCTTAAGACCAGGAACTCCTCTTCCTAGGGGATGTTCCTGGTGAGACATATATTCTCTATGACAAGTCACCTTCTTATCTCAGCTAATAGCCTATAAATAAAAGAAAGTCTTAAACGAGAGTCTCAGCGTGGGTTCTACAGACATCTACTGGCACATGCTTGGACTTCAGAAAGTCCAAGGAGCCCCTGAGATTGCAGACAACAATTGCTGTGCATTTGTGCATTTTTTTTGGCAGGAGCCTATCTATTATTATCTATTATTCAAAACCAAAAGGCTTAGAGATTCCTGAGAAAGGAAATAATCCTTGTAGTTTTAAATTCCTACCATAACTTACATTTATTCAATGATAATATTTACATTATAATTTATGATCTTATTAAGTACATTTTTGCTATAAACACCCAAAAGTGAGACAATCAATAAATAAGTAAATAAATCAGTATGTGTGTGAGCAGAAGCAGCTATCCAGAAGCACTATACAGGGCAGAAGTGGAGCCTGCCAGTGGGTGCTGATAAGAAGACACAACTCAGAGCTCAGATGTCCCCTCTAGAATGGCCTAGCGCAGATGACAAAGAGAAATACCAGCAGTCTCTTGAAGGAAGTTCAAGTCTGTGCAAAGCATGCTACCAGGCACTGCCATAAACATGTGAAGGCCATTGCTGTTGTAGGGGCCAAGGGAAAACTTCCACTTCAGCCTCTGAAGATTCACTGGAAAATAACTGACAAAATGCAGATGAACAGGAGAAAAGACATGCAAATTTATGTGACTATAGTTTTATGTGACACAGGAGCCTTCAGAATGAAGACCCAAAGACACAGGGGAAATTGTCCATTTTTATGTGTAGGTTCAAAAAAGAATGGACTAAGTAGAAATATGATAGGACAAAAACGGTATGATCTAATGCTAATCAACTGAGTGGGGAAACTCAGCGAAGCCTGTCTGTCTAGATTCTTCTTGACCTCTCTGTGCAGCCTTCCTTCCTTCTGGGTGTGGAGCAGGACTCTCTCTGGAATGGGGGTCTTGAGACCTACAGTCAAACGAGGTCAGTCGGGTAATTTCTTTATGGGCAGTTTTCACACAGAAGGTGCAGCGAAAGTGAGAGTAATATTTTTAGGCTTTATGGCTGGCTTTAGGGAAAAGGGGTTCCGGTTTCCAGGACCCACCTTGGGAAAGAGGGATTCTGGTTTCTATGGCTAGCCCCAGGAGAGATGAAGGCACCAGAGACAGGAGGACAAGAGAAAGTCAGAGAGAAACTTTTGCTTCTGACTCTGTCATTTTAGGGTGTTGTTTTCTGAGCCCCAACACTATCGAAGAAGCAGTTGCCATCTTAGCACACACACGAGAAAAGCAATGGCATGTAGTAACATATGGAGGGACATGTTGTCATAAGGCAGCCTGGGAAAAGGCAGAGGGCATTTTGGTTTCCCACACTGCCGCTCTCCTAAATGCGTCCTATTCATACATCGACTACTTGCACCCATCCAGATTCCTGGAATCTTCGGTACCTGTCGTTACTCTGCTCACATGGGCCAGTATGCTATGTGACTGCTGTATACAAATTGGCACTATAAAGCCTAACTACACCCAAGGCACCAATATGGCACAGTACGTCAACAGCACAGCCCAAAAGATTCCCTGCTTACACACTGCCGAGTCACAGTCTAATGGCTTTAACAGAGGCATTAACTCGTATTGTGTCAAACAGCTGTGTTAAAGACTTCCTAAATAGACAGTGACAGGACAAGAATATATTAGCAGTTGTTTGCTGTGCCAATCATCTGAAGCTAATGTTATAAGAGGTTGCACATTAAAAACTAGAGGGGAAAGTAAATTTGCTTTGCTAAGTGTCAACTAAACCGAGTTTATGGATTCTAATAACTTTGTCAGACCCCTTGGTATTTTGAATTGAGTGGTCCCATGGCACAATCTTCCCAGATTCTAACAAAAAAGTGAGCAAAAGTGAAGATCAGTGATCTGTGCCGGTTGGTACACAGACCTGACACTCCAAATTCATAAATCACACGTGAGCTATTAAATCCATTGGTAGCACAAGGGGCTAAGGAGGTAAACGCCCAGCTATGACTCCACGTGTGCCACTTAGTTTTACCTAAGTCCAAGACTGAAAATAAAATGCCCAACCCGGGTAAAAGCCTGGGCATCCTTTCTGCTGACAACCAGGGGACTGGATAGGAAAGTATCAACCTGTCATTACTAACAAGAAAAGGCATGGCTTGGGTGAGCCCATATATCCAACACTTTACAACCAATTAGGTTGAGAACTAGGAGTAGAATTTAGTTCTTGTCTCTGCTATGCCTTGTTGCATCCTGTATTGAAGGCAGACGAATAGCACCAGCTAGACAATTCAGGCTTCTTTTATATTTCCCACAGAATGTTCACACAGTGCTAAGAGGTGAGTACTAGCTTATTGAGTTAGAATAATATATAAATATTTGTAGTTTTAGTAGTAATATTTTTCTCATTATAAAAAATAGAAAAAATAAGGCAATAATAAAATCTATATCCCATCAATCTGATATATATGTATTTAATACAAATATACTTTTCTATGCATGTATATATTTTTTCACAATATAGGATCACACTATACATACTATTTTGTTATGTGCTTTTTTCCCCCGTTACTGATAAAAATCAGCTGATTTAGGAAATACGACTTTTAAATAAACCTAATAATATGATCTGAAACAGATCATGGGAGCTCTTCTTGGCCTTTAGAAAGCTAAAATCTGTAGCCCTGTCAAAGGTTTGAGTTTTTGCATCCTGTCCAAACATCTACCTTTGTGGTGGGAAACCATGATACTCCTTTGCTGCCAACTAGTGGAAAATTTCAAACTTTGACCTATGTTTCTCGTGTCTGGCACAATGACTCAATGTCTATACCAAACCATTACGTCTGCAAGGGACCTTGTGGGTTCTTATAGAGCACCATTTTGAGATTGTAAGCCACAACCATTTAGTGTATCATGAAATCGATTTAATTTTTTAAATGAACCTATTAGAAGAGAAAGGAACAGAAAAAAAAAAATCAAGTTCATCACATGAAGTAAATGCAGATGTCAGATTATGATACTCTGCTTTTAGTTATTTGTGTATGTGTCAGCTTGGGTCACAAGGTAAAATGGACACACATTTTAAAAACTGAAAGCAAAGAATCTAGAGAGGGAAGCCATTAGAATAGCAAGATTTCAAATCTTGCTATTAGAATAGCAAGATTTCCCTAGAATCCCTCTATACCCACCCCCCCAAAAAAAGTTTTTTAATACACAAACTCATTAAGCCTAGAATTCCTCTAACAGCTTCAGGGTTCGAAATGGCTGGCCTCCATATTTGTCAAAAGAAGCAAACCTTTGACAGATTCTTTACTGCCTACCGTTGGGTTCCTACAGGACAAATGAAAAGCGTGCAGCCTGACTTATTTTAATCATAAACCTAGGCATGTTTCTGAAATAATGAATCTTCTGATTAAAGACTGCAAAGTTCAAAGACTCGTTCTGGCCGCAGGAAATAAAATGGTTTGGAATTAAAGGCAAAGGAATTGAAGCAGGTGAAATGGAAAATGGCTTAAACTGCAGCTGTACTACGGTCTTTCGCCTTCTAAGAAATCTCAACAAGAGGAGATTATCAGTGGAGACAATTTGCACTGGAACCATTACTCAGTCCTTGCAAAGCATCCATAATTTTAGGGCACGATAAAAAGTTTCTGCTTTGACTTTTGAAAGCTGGCAACTTTAACAAACGAGATGTAATGATGTCCATAGCCGACTATAAAATATAGTATTAATTCTACTAACTCATTAGCATAAGCCGCATATCAAAAATGTGGTTATCGATTGGTGGGGCTTGAATTGATAGGCTTAAGTGCTCACTT
Source organism: Microcebus murinus (assembly GCF_040939455.1). Lineage (NCBI taxonomy): Eukaryota > Metazoa > Chordata > Mammalia > Primates > Cheirogaleidae > Microcebus > Microcebus murinus. The sequence continues at coordinate 45,855,062 of NC_134122.1, read as the reverse complement.
TGGGAATTAATTTGAGAGTTATAAGTCCATGTCCTTTAAAATGGTCTTTTTCTTGTGAATATCATGATTAATTATATTATCTGTTTAATGCGAGATCTATATCCTTCTCAAAACCTTCCCTAACTTCCTTTTCTTTTCCTTTTAATAGTAATAACACATATTCTGATCCACAATAAGGCACTTAAATACATATTACACTGGGCCTCCCACGATGAAATGTGTGATAATTTTTTTAACCTGGCTCCTTATAAGTAAGGACAGTATTTCACATATCATATTTCCCAGACTATACAATACAATACTGTGCACAAACTGGTTCCTCAACAAATATTGATCAAATAGTAAAAAAGAAAATAAGAAGGTAACCAACGTTTACAGAATGGTAACTTTGTGCTAGGCACTTAATATGTATATCATTTGATACCCACAGCAGTCCTGAACAGCATGGATAATTATTGCTATTTTACAAATGAAGAAACTGAGCTCAGTAATGTTCAATAATTCACAAAGGGGAGCTGGTCACGGTGGTTCATGCCTGTAAACCCAGCACCTTGGGAGGCTGAGACAGAAGGATCACTTGAGGTCAGGAGGTAGAGGCTGCAATAAGCTAGGCTCATGCCACTGCACTCCAGCCTGGGCAACAGGGAAAGATACTGCCTCAAAAAAAAAAAAAAAAAAAAATTCGAAAAGAGTCTGCTAGGTCTCCAGGATGTAGAAACCTTTGTACTACAGCAGAGATGACGGCAAATGTGCATCACATCCCTGGAAGACAATCATAGTGCTCTTTCCTACCAAGGTAAGATACAACCTCAGAATCCTACTCAACACAGTAGTCTAGGCAGCTTCAATCAACTGATTATAATAGGTTCAGGAGTAGAAAACAAATTGCAATCCCTGCGGTTCAGCATAAAGTCTCTAAGAAACCTCCCAGCTCAGATATTTTATACTTCCTATCCATATTCTTTAAAGAATTATATTATAATAAATGAGAAAAGGCATAGTCTTGGTTGTAAAATGAAGCTTCACACTGTCACTTTATCAAAAAGGTACAACTGCCAGTCAGGGCTGTCTGTGCCTCTAGCCTCCCTCTCTGACGACCCTCCCCCAACCATCTCTGACCCCTTCACTTTCTCTTTTTAGCATTATCTTAGAGCCACCCTGTCCAGTACAGTAGCAGCTACCCACACGTGACTACTGAACACCTAGAATGTAGCTAGCTCCAAATGACATGTGTCATAAGTATAAAATACACTACAGATGTTGAAGCCATTGTATAAAAAAGATAAGGTATAGTATCTCATTAATAATTCTTTGTGTTAATACATGTTGATATATTCTGGATATACTGAGTCAAATAAAACATATGGTTAAAATTAATTTCATCTGATTCTTTTTCATTATTTGTAATGCGGCTACTAGAAAATTTAAGCACATACGTGGCTCATATTTGTGACTCATTATATTTTTTATTGGATAGTGTTGTCTTAAAGGCATCCATTTCCTATCTTTGATTCTTCTGTCGTCCTTGCTTCTGTATGGCTTCCTGGTCCGTTTTCAAGGCTGGCTGATCCTGACTCTTCCTTAGTTGCTGGCTCCTGGCTGCACCCTTGTAATGTGATGGAGCAGCCACTCCACCTCTCCGTCCACCATCTCTTCCCTCTGCAACAACTCTCTGCTGCCCCCTGTTGTTGCCAAGAAACCTCTGAACTCCCACAGCTGAATTTCAGCTCTTCCAGCCAAACCCCATCAAATTCCAGCAATCTTAGTTTCTCAGGGGTCCTTTTAGAGATATACAACAAGAGATTGAATTTGGAAGAGGGAAACGAGAGGAAAATGAAGGCTATCCCTCCTTTGACTTGGAGCACACCTTGTTTTGTAGGGCATTCAACCAAGTCAAACAATCCCACCTGCAGCTCATCTATCCGACGACGTAGGTGCTCCAGGTTGATGACAGCCAATTAGCACAGCCTGGGAAATGGGAGTAGAAGCGGAACAACTGACCCCAATCAGAAACAGCCAGAGCAAGTTTGACGGCTACGATGGGTCTGAATATGAGATTCTGAACAGGAACTGATTCTTTGAGAGGCAGAGGGAAATGCAAAGAGACTATACCAGAAGGTTTAGTGCATAGAGAGGGAGAGGAGCAAGCCAGATGTGTCTCATTAATCAAAGATCCCAACCAATGGGGGAGCAATAGAAAAACAATTGTCACAAGATCTGTCTCCATTCTACCACCTCATTATACACCCTCAGTTGTGCCGTTTAACTTTTGCGTCTGAAAACTATAGATAATAATGCTTATCTTTCCATGAGATTGTGTCGATTACAGAAAATATATGGGGGTAGGGGTTGCAGGAGGAGGGTGGTAATGGTCTCCCAGATGGGGAAAAGAGGTATAGCTATAGGGAGTGTGATAATTGGCCACAAAAGCGCAAGAAAGCAGTTCTGTATGTTGTAAAACATAAATCACCATTTAGTTGCTTCAAAACAGCATAAAAGCACAATTTTTTCATCATGAATGACAATTTTACAAAAGGCAAGAAAACATGCCTTCCATTAGCACTTTGAGAACCCTGCCTTCTGCTGGTCACTCCCATGCACATACCTCTTCTCCCATAGTTTAGGCATGCGAATGAAATCACAGATGCACCTGTCTGGAATTTTTGCCCGGATGACACCAGCCTTCTTGCTTCTCTACAATCATGTCAATCGGGGCCTCTGTGCCTACGGTTCTCCCTCCCTAAGACCATCTTCCCCTGGATCCCGCCCTCACTTTTCCGCTCGTTAAGATCCCCCATCTGCTATGCCCACCAAGAAACCTTCTTAGGTTAAACTCAACAGGTAGTATCAGAAGACAACATGTGGCCCACGGCAACAGTTCACTCAAAAGTAACCGACAAGAACAAATTGAACCTGCCAAAACCACAGCCTCCCGTGTTGTCTTACAGCAACTGGGCATGCTTACAGCAACTCAGGCTCTCCAGTCCACACCAGGGCAAGAAGAGATCCACGCTGGGCAGCGCAGGAGCTGCTCTGGCTTAAACGCCGGCTGTCCCACAAGAATCAGTAACTCTTGCAATAAATCCATAGACGCATCTTACAAAGTCCCACAACGCACGTGCTAGTTACAAGACCCACTGGACTCAGAGAAGCCAGACTCCAGATGGCAACTCCAACAGATAAACTTAAGAGTTTATTTGCAAACCCTCCCAGCTCAGATGCAATTTACTAACCTGGCATCATTTTTTATCATAAGCAAACTTGCTTAATAACAGTTGGCATGCTTACCATTATCAGAGTACCAGAGATAGAGATCTAGACAGTTGGACTGAACCTCAGATTCTCATGCAGCAGGAGATTTTATTAGCCCACACCATCTAAAATAGCCATATTTTCTGTTACTCTAGATTTTCCAATCTCTTACCCATTCACAGCATGCATCATTCTTTATCTACTAGTATGTGTGTTTGTTGCCTGGCTCCCCTACCATCAGCCCCATTAGAGCAGAGAAGTTATCTGACAGTTTCCCTGTCTGCTATACCCAGACTCTAGAAGACTGTCTGGCACAGAGTAGATACTCAATAAACATTTGTTAAGTGATTAACACTCAATATTCAGGCTATTATCAGTGGTCTACCTGGCAAGCAACACACAGACATGCAAGTGGGCAGGTACCTTGTTAGTGTGCCTGGCCTTAGAGACCAATCCCAAGAGCACAAGGGTTCAGGGAAAAGAACTGTAGTCCTAAGAGGACTGAGGTATGAGTCAGGACTTTTGTTACAGAGAAGTAAATAGTGACTCAGTTTCTAGGACTTTAAAAAAAGTAACTGAAAAACAACAGCAACAAACAGAAAACAACTTCAGGCAGAAATCTAGCTACTGGGTAGTAGAATACCAATGTCTGTATGGGTTCATCACCAAGACAGCTTCCCTGCACCGCTGTTCAACCTCTACAAAAGGAGTTGATCAAACAACCACATTTTCCCATTTTCCACCAGCAGTTCCCAAAGTGTTCAAGGAGATGGTAATAGATAGTAGATGGTGCTTAGGAAAGGGCTTTTGCTTGAGAAATCTCTGACTAAACGCTTTTTTTTGAGACAGAGTCTCACTGTGTTGCCCCGGCTAGAGTGAGTGCCGAGGCGTCAGCCTAGCTCACAGCAACCTCAAACTCCTGGGCTCAAGCGATCCTCCTGCCTCAACCTCCCGAGTAGCTGGGACTAGGCATGCGCCACCATGCTCAGCTAATTTTTTCTATTTTTGGTAGAAATGGTAAACACTTTTTTTTAATATCATAAGACTCCTTCGAGAATTTATTTTATAAATCCCCAAGAGAGAACCACAAAGCAGGAAGCATTTCCCAAACTTCTTAAGCTATAGACTTTTCCTTCACAGAGCATCTCCGTACTTTGGAACAATTTGCATAAACTTGTTTAATACTATTTGGCAGAAAATCATATATTATATATGTTATGACCAAAACTGCCCAAATGAGAAAAGAGGAACTAAGAGCTCAGAACAAAATTAATATATTCGATGTGAGTTTGAGTGTATAATTTAACTATAAAATGTAACATTTTTAACTCAAAAAGGTTTTTTTTATTTTTTTTTAAATCTGTCCCTGAATAACTAACAGTTCCCCTTATCACAGATCTGTTCAGTCTGCACAGGAACGAGCTCCTTTATGTATCCTAAGAACTGTGACTATTCACAAAACTATAGTACTTATACAACTTGAATAATTTCAAACAATTAACAGCCAGCTTAATACCTACCTTTGATAATAGGCAATCTAAGAAAATAGCAATTTTATGTTTAATCGGGTACCTAATGGAACATTCTTTGCCTCAAATGAACCAAAAACAAAAAGAGAAGAAAAACAAATTTGAAAATAAGCCTGCCAGCCCACTTTATGACCTGGACTTGCACTGGTTGTTTGATGTGAGCATTTGGATATCTACAGACCAGTCTCTCCTGCATGGCCACGCTGTGTAAAGCAACTGTCCTTTGCCCTGTCCTTTCTTCTGTCCCCCACCAAACACCCTGTGGGACAAAGCTGGGCATTTTCTTTGACTCTTTCTGACACATGGGGAATTTGCAAAAGCTTTCTACTGCAGAACAATGTGCTCCCATGCAGAAAGGAAGCAGCATGTATAGAAGTAATCAACCCAAAATAAAGCTCTTTTATCACTGTGGCCCTTGGATACTTTGAGCCAACAGCCAAATGAGGCCAAACTCCACGTTTTTTTAAAGCAGAAGAAATAACCATTAATCCCTTTCCACATAAACTAATAGCAAGTCAAGAAATCTCATATTTTTGTCTAAACATGTGTACAGGGGTTGTGTCCAGCATTAATATTCATCTCTGTGAAACGCTGACATGTTTGCACTTCCTGGAGTTCTTTACACTTCAAGACAAGCAATTTATTATACATGAAAGAATTTTAAATGTGCACTTCTGGCAGAATAATCATCCATTTTTTACAATGAATGGCCAAGGAAACATCTTAATTCCAACTCTCGCTCGTCTTAAAGACTTTCACTGCCTGGCTTCTGGCTGCACAACCTTACGTATCCAACATGATGTGTGAGCAATCCTCCTCCTTCATATTTTACCCCCAGGGGAATGAGGTGAGGACAGGACAGAAGGGAGGGGTGCTTCAAAGCCTGATGTATCCTGCAGACTTTGATTTGCCAACTTACATTTTAAGCACAGTATGAATCATGAAACTTTTTTTTTTTTTTTTTTTGAGACAAAGTCTTGCTCTGTCACCCTAACTGGAGTGCAGTAGTATCATCATAGCTCACTGCAACCTCCAGCTCCTGGGCTCAAGCAATCCTCCTGGCTGGAACTATAGGCACATGCCACCACACATGGATAATTTTTTTTTTTCTTTTTTGTAGGGATGGGGGGGGGTGTCTCATTATGTTGCCCTAGCTGTCCCCAAGCTCTTGTCCCCAAGCCAGGAAACACTTTAAATCTTGTCTGTCTCAACACCCTTAATTTTTTTTTCCTTGATTGGATTATGAAAGCAGAGAACAAAGTTGAAGTCACTCTAAAAACAAAAATGGTTTGCTTCCCTGTTCATACGCTGATATCTCAGTCCCAAATGTGTAAAAGGAAACACTTCCACGTCCAGAAGCAGCATCTTTGGCGCCTAGGCGAGCACAGCTGTACGTATGTACGTACGTACGTACGTACGTGGCACGCACAGGAGACACGCGAGATGCCTGGCGTCCATTGCTGCCAAGTCAGGGAGGCGGCCCCGCATTCCCCTGGGGAAATCCGCCGCCGCTTAGCTGTTGCCTGGTTACCCGGCTCTTGGGGTGTGCTGTCCCTTTTCCTATTTGGCATTAATGATCTGTCACAACAGCAATGTCAGGTTATTGCATCAAAAGCTACGCATGGTCGGCTGTCTGTCACGACACGCCCTCTGGTCTGTCGTCACTGTCCCCAGCCTCTGTCGTGAGCTAAGCGTGGCGTGTGAAGACAGCAGGTGAGGCCTGGGTGCCCATGTGACCCGGAAATACAAAATGCCGCCACGCTTCCTCAGACGTTGAGTTCCGGCTGGGGTTCTTTGTGACTTCCGCCAGGTTCTCAGGCCATTGTAATCCCAGGGATTGTTCATACTGTGTGTGTGTTCTTTGTAAAGACCATTGGGCAGCCAGTGCTGCGAAACCAATTCAAGCTTCCTTAGGCCATACAGGTTTTTGAGTGAGCGAAGAGGGATATGTCATGGAGGCGCAGAGGGAAAATGCTGCTAGTCCTCAGGGAGGTGCGGGAACCAGAAATGGCAAAGTTCTCAGAGTCTTGTATCCACGGTTCTCTGTCTTTTTGCTTCTGTCTGCACATATTCTTCATTCTCTTTTGGTTAACTGTTTTTTTTGTTGTTTGTTTGTTTGATTTCCCCCGGATTCGCCCAGTCACCAGGGTAGAGTATGGCTCCCCTCAGTCTCAGTTCCAATTCCCTGAGGAAGAATCTAAGTGGCCCCATCTGGGTTAGGTGTCTGCCCTGGGCCCGTTGACTCTTTTCAGGGAAGTGAGGCCAGGAGATGCAGATACAGCCACCAAAAGTCCACCCTATGGATCAGGAGCGAAGAGGAGAAATCATCCCCCAAAGAAGGCAATCGGTAACTCAGGGACAAGTCAGACACCCAAAAGTTTCATACTCCAGCGTGCAATTATGAAATGCAGGTGGTGGGTTGTGGCTTTACAGATATCCTCTCTTTAAATATAACTTTTGCTTTAATTTTATTAATTCAAAGAATATTCTGTGATCTTGATAAATGTCTACCGTAAGCTATCATTTAATTTATGCTGACTATATCAGATAAAACTGATACAAAACTGTTTATTGTTTATAATATTTTTTGCAAGAGAATTTAGTAGCAGAAGTTTACTGTAAAATATTGGTTTTATTTTATAACTACATGTACACACATGCACACACAAGCATATCACATTTCCCACTGTTATGAAGTCCACATGGATTTAAGTTTCTCAAATTAGCTCTTTCGATAAAAAGTCACGGAGTGTGAGCGGAGGTCTTGGTATGGAACTCACCTCTGTCACTTAATAGCTTTTCAGACTCAGTCTTCATTGAGTTTCAGTTTTTCCTTTGTAAAATGGAGATAATAACTCCCTCATTATATTTTTATGAGGATCGAAAAAAAAATAAAACATGTAATATATGTCTTGACCCCTTCTCTGAGCTTTGTTCCAGATTTCAGTTCAATCTGAGCGAGCCACATACAGCAGCGAGCTGTTTTGTCAGTTTCTTGCCTATGTTCAAGCATGGACAAGATGACCACGGGTGGCCTGGTCTCTTTCAGTGCTTATATTGTCTCTTTCTGTAATCTATATTAGACGTTTCCATATGGATACATTGTCATCATCTGAAAATCTAACATGTCTAATCCAAACAGCATCTTTTTACAATCCGCTGCCCTGCCTGTTAATGAGACCAGAATCTCTGAGTCACCCCTACTCATGTCCTTGTTAAGTCTTTTGTTCAGTGGTTTGGAGCCTTCATGCTGTTGATAACACCTCTGCTCTTAGCCACATCTCCTTATCTACGAGCTAAAAACCCTTATGATAAATCAGTTTTGGCCACATTCTTCACTTTCCTGGTCTAAGCAGATGACCATCAGGAGGTGTTTTGCAGCCCTTGTTGACTCTGGTCTTGTCAAAGTCACCTTTGTGATTGAGGTATTAAAAAGTAGAAATGCTTCATTTTTCTTCACTGTCTTTGCTATATATGATTTACGTAAATCTGTGCTAAGATATCAGAGGTACAGAGGTATCTAGAAATCTGGTGTATTAGTCTATTATACCATAAGTCATAAGATGCCAAAAATTTATGAGAGTCGCTGTAGCAGAGGAAGTGAGGGAAATGAGAAAAAAAATCACAATATGGAGAATATAAATAAACTTTAAGAAAATTAGCTCTTCACCTGAGCATAAGCACTCACAAGCATCTCCTCCCAGCAGGTATCTGAACGGTGCAAGCTTAACAAAGCTTTCTAAGATGACATGAGCACAGGTGCCTTCTCTTCAATGCCTTTAAATCTCAAGGTGGTCATGGTAACAAAAGAGAGGCTGTGGCTTTAACAACCTGTCACTCCTCCAGCTAACACTAATTATTAATTTTTGCATCTACCATTTCTTTTCTTTCTGTTAAGCTGTCATTTTCTTAGCTAGGGTCAAGTCTGGTTTCTTAACACATAAAAGCTCTAAATAAGAGTGGCCTAAATAAGATAAAAGTTTATTTCTCTTCCCCATTAAAAAGAAAACAATCCTGAATTAGGCATTCAGAGCTGCTGTGGCAGCCCCACAAAGTGACCAGGGACTGTGTACTACCTTCCCTTCCATGCCACCATCCCCACATGTCTGCTGCTGTCTTCAGGGGCACTTTGTGGTCTGGTAGGCAGAGTTCCTGCTATCCTATAGCTCTTCGAAGCCAGGAGGAAGAGAATAAAAAAGAGCAATGCCACCCCTTTCTGAAAGTTTACACATATTTCTCACGTCTCACTGGACAGAACTCAGCCATGTGCCACATCCAACTGCAAGGAGGCTGAAAAACATCATGCTGCAGCTGGCTGGAACTGCACCCAACAGAACACCAGGCCTCTGTTCCTACGTAGGAGAGGGATAATGGATATGGGGTATGCGACAGCTATCACCACCATATGAACCTTGTCCGGAACATTTTCTCTTCTCATCTGGACTTACGCCATAGACGTGTAACTGTGGCCCCTCTGTTGCCACTTCTGATCTATCATGCACACAAGTTAATCATCCTAAACTGCTGTTCCAATTACAGTGCACGAGAGATCAGGCAATTCAGACCCTCCCTTCCTGATTTCCTAAATTCACTCCTTTCCTGAGAAATATCTCCCAAAACTACCCTCCACAAAACCTTCCAAAGACTTGTTTCTTCAAGGACCTCAACCACCCAGGCACAAGATGCAGCTCCAGGTTTCAGGTTTTCTGCCTCACATCAACCCAGGGATACAGCTAAGTTCTTCCCTCAACATCATCTGGATGCAGTGGAGGTTTCCCTCCTTCTGAAGTCTGTTATTCTTTACCACCCACCTGGCATTCTCAGTCATATTCTCTCTCTCCCTCCCTCCCTCCCTCCCTCCCCCCCCCTCTCTTTTTCAACATTTATAGTCTTCAGAAGCCAAATAAATCTCTATCTTTTTGCAGTGACATGCAGCCTGGAATTCACCTCCCCAACTAGATGTTATTGACCTGAATCGTGTAGCTCTTATCGTCTCTTGTATTTATTTCATGCTCTTTAGTATAATGCACTCAAGTCTTACCTCTCTTCTAACACTGTCACCTGTCATGTTTGGCTTGCAAGTTAGCTTTTCTTTTCCTCAGGGTTGTCATGAAGTTTAAATGGCACACTGGAGCCTACCACCATGACGCCTTCCACATTGCTTTGTTCCTTTGAATGTTTCTCCAGCTCCCTTTTTGCCTTGTTGACACTCACCACCGCCCCCAGGGCAGTGCCTGCCACACATTAAACATCCAGTGAACACGCCTGCTCTGCGCTGCCTCTACCTGAGCCTTACTTCATATGACCTTAACCTTTCCTGAAGATGCTGTTCTAGTCACTCAACAATGCTGCCAGGCATGGAAAGCTGATGTTCTCCTTCTCTAGATAATAGGGAGTGGCCATATTTTTAATATTTAACTTCTAACACCACCATATTTCAGTATTTCTCCTGCCAAAGCAGAAAATAAAGTTTCACATGTATGTAGCACACGTAATTTGCACAGGCAGAAAAATCATCAGAGTGTTTCTGAACCACGTGTCGCATATGTATGTATGTGACACGTAATGGTTGTATCCATTGTAATGTTTTATCTAGAAATGACTCTTGGGGCTGCAAGAGCAAATGTCACATTCTGCCCCAGTAGCTATATAAGTTACTTTTATAGAAGAGAGAATTTAACACTGATGTTTTTGTAAACACCAAAAGGGGTACATCAAGGCAAGGAGAACTAGAGGGAAGTTTCCTCTGGAAGCATCTATAGTTAAACACTCATTTGGAATGGAGTCTACCCTGCGTGGATAATGAAACTTTCCTAATCTGGGTTTACACAGCCACTTAGAGAGTATGAGATGAGACCAGGCAATTCAGAGCCATAAGTCCCAATCTCCTAAACGCACTTCACTTGGCTCCTAAGAAGCTACATCCGAAGTGGATCCCCTGGCACTTTTTGTAAGTACAGATTATTCGTTTTGAGTACAACCTCTTTGGAGAAATCACATTCTCTTACCTTAAATTACCTGCCTAAAAACAATTGAACTTGGCATGTTCCTTCCTGAGTGAGTAGAGAAAAATTTCTCAAACGTTCTGGAGGTATGGTCTTGGTTTCCAAAAAGCCAAATCAATATTGGCTTTCTTGTGGTTTTTTTTGTTCTTTTACTTAAACATTGCAGGACTCTGAAAATATTTTATTTCCTGGACTCAGTACAATATGAAGCTAATCTTCTAAATATTGGATTTAGAAGATCTTCTTTAAATAAATAAATGCTGAAGCATTTCAATGAACTGGCTTTAGAAATATTAATATAGAGGAAGTCATAGTCATGAGCCCAACCTACTATGTGATCCTGGAGAAACAAAATTTTCTATCAGCTGGAGCAGGAACACAGACAAATGCAATTCTAGCGATAATGTGTTGGGAATAAATTCTAGTGTTGATAATAAACTTTAATATTTATTGAATATTTCCTAAGTGTCAGATGTGAACAATACCCCCACTGCTGGTGAGGAAACTAAGAAAGGTTAGGCGACTTGCCTGAAGTTATACAACTCGCAGGTGGCATAGCTGGGATCGTGCCTGGCTGTCTGGCATGAAATCGTGCTCTTAACTGTGCTGCTGCTCTGTAATGAAGTAAGGAAGTGATTTTCCAAATGTCGACTAAGCACTCAATCCACTATCAGGTATTAAGTATCACCTTAAGATACAATGGAACTCGCAGAAGCACATCTGGCCTGCCTTCCCATTTTGCCTACAGGAATATAAAAGAAAGAGAAACTATAGGAAAAATATAATAGAAATTTGGAAAACAAGTAATTATGCTTTTCCAGTTTTCACAAACCCATACAAACAGTGTAACAGCCATGTTATATAATACTTTATAAGTTGGAAGTCTCTAGAAACCGATACTTATGGTCTCACCAATATAAGTCTAGATACTGGCACCAACATATACACAAGTTAACCAGGCTGTAGTTTATTTGTTGAGATTAGTGAGAGTTTGCAGAAAGTTGTTAGCTATGTTTTTCACTGGGTTTTCTTTAACAATGGTGATGTTTTTTTATTCGTCTTATAAAGAAAAACAATAGATGCCACAAAGAAGTAGTTATCTGAGGCAATATTATTTCTTTCCAAACCTAAAGGGAAAAAAATTCAGATGAAACACTCATCATATTTTTTAAGCTGTGTATCTATTGGATGTTTGTGAAGATATCGATGGCAATATGAAATCAGATGGACTTATAAATATATAATGATAAAGTACAAATTTGGGTAATAGATATGAAGAATAAACTTAATTTTGAAAATAGTTATCACTGAATTTTCACATTTAAAGTGTGGTTACTCAACTGCTCTCTGCTCTTTTAAAGAACAAAAGTTTAACATTAAGCTAGCTGCTTTTATTAATATTAAAATCACCAGCAAGCATTGATCTTAACCAAATCAACAATATCATTTTCCAAAGGGTCTGTCTTTGGCAAGTGCCACATGGACTCAAAAAAAAAAAAAAAAAAAGAAATTATACATTTCTCAGTTTGATGAGCCTCTGGAGATGACTGATAAAAGAAACTGTTATAACAGCTTGAATCTCTAGACGATTCGGGAAATGTCACTGAAAATAACAGGGAACTTTGGAATGATGTGACAAATGGATGATCCCTGTCAGATTAGAGCACATATTTTTACCAGTTTCAAAGGATTTGCTGAGAGTACTCCCAGAGCTCTAATCATTCTAAATAATAGATCCAATCAATTCATATCTTATTGGACAAAATTAAAGCTTCTTGAAAGTTCAAAGTATTTTCTGTCGGAAAAATCTTACTCCGGAGTTTCTAATCTATAAGGAAAAGTTGAAAAGGCCTATCTCAGAAAAACATCATTCTGTAATTTAAAATATCCAGTGTTAACATCTGAATAACTGATAGGATCAGTAGTAGAATTCTCAAGGTCAGAGCTCTGAAATCAGACTTTGTTAAAATGTTGGCTTTGCCAATTAGCGGCTTTGAGACTTAGAGTTGTACTCATTTCCTCTGAGTTTAATTTTGTTATCTGTTCAATAAGTTTCATGCCGCATACTTCACAAAGAAGTTTGAAATGAGATGTCTGGAGAGTGTTTGGCATAGCATGTGATGTATAGTGAAAAGGTCAATTATGTCAGACTTTATTTATTCAATATATTGAAATTCTTTACTGTCTCTCCCCTCCCCCAGTAGAATGAAGGTGGCTTACTAAGGACAGGGACATTTAGTTGTTTACTGCTGTGCCTAAAGCAGTGCCTGGTATATTACGGATTCTCAGTAAACATTGTTGATTGAAGAAGGGCTGATGCTTTCTTAATATTTAAAATGGAAAATCCTTTTACTCTATGTCTTCTCTTTTGTTATAAAATATAAGAGAATCACCACCATTGATCCCCTAGATATGAGAAGAATAATGAAGCAATATTATGAGCAACTCTATCCCTGCAAGTTTGATTAATTAAATGAAAAAGATCAATTCCTTGAAACACACAATCTACCAAAATTCACCCAGATAATGTGAATCAGCCTATAGCTAATAAATAAATTAAACTAATAATCAATGTTTTATATCAACCTTCCAAAACAGAAAGCAATAGGCCTAAATGGTTTCCCTGGTGAATTCTACCAAATATTTTAGGAAGAAATGGTACCAATTCACTACAATCTTTTCCAGAAAACAGAAGCGAGGGAATACTTATTCATTCTATGCAGCCAGCATTACCCTAATACCAAAAATCAAAGATATTACAAGAAAGGAAAATGATAGACCAATCTCTCTCACGAACATAGATGCAAAACACCTCAAAAAAATAATAGCAAAACAAATCCAACAATGTATAAAAACAATTTTATGCCATGGCCAAATAGTATTTATCCTAGGTATAATCCTAGGCTGGTTTGATGTTCAAAAACCAATTAATTCATCATAAAAGACTAAGAAGAAAAATTATAATACCAATACATGCAGAAAAAGCATTTGACAAAATTCAACACTAATTTATGACGAAAACTCTCAGAAAAGTAGGAATAGAGGAGAATTTCTTCAACTTTATAAAGAACATCTACAAAAGAACCCTGCAGTTAGCATCCTACTAAATGATGAGAAACCAAATGCCTTTCCCCTAAGACTGGGAACAAGGCAAGAGCGTTCTCTCTTACTACTCCTGTTCAGCATTGCTCTGGGAGTCCCTTCTAATAAAACAAGACAATAAAAGGAAATAAAAGATATACAGATTAAGGAGGAAAAATGAGATTCTCTTTGTTCTCAAGACGATACCATTGCCTATGTAGAAAATCCTCAGGAATCAACAGCAACCACACTGGAACTAATGAACTCCTGGAACTAATAAACAGTTTTAGCAAAGTTTCAGGATATGACATTAACATACAAAAGTCAATTGCTTTTTTATACAACAGCAATGAACAATTTAAATTTGAAATTAAAAGCACAAGCACCATTTTCATTAGCATTAAAAATAAAATACTTAGGAATAAATCTAGTAACATATGTATAAGATCTATAAATGAGGAAAACTAAAATATAAACATCATATATATGAAACCAAAATCTTACTGAAATTAGAGGGCAACTTACATTTGCTTATTTCCTCATGATACACTTTTTAAGAGTCCTATTCATATTGCAGAAGTCAATATTTTTAAGAATATCCTTATCTGATAACAATGATATTATGAATGTATCATTAAGGATGGGTCTATAAATACTGCTAAGACAGCCTCGTATTTCTTATGGAAAATCTTAGATTTTTCCCAGTGTGGATGATTCTTCTTAGGTAACATTATATCATTGATCTCTCTGGAAAACACCCTCATTCATCCATTTGTCTAGTCACGAAGCCATATTCTCTAAGCCATATGACCTGGGACAACTTGGTTGACCTCTTGGAATTTGATTTTATTAAATGGGGATATTGATCTTATCTCCCTCAATGATTTATATTGAGAGTTAAATAAGATCATCAATAAAAAGCTCTTAGCTTAGTACCTTGCACATCGCAAGCATTTAGCAACCATTCTCTGTTCTTTGTTTTTCTACCTACTCCTCAAAGTAGGATAGGGAGGACCAGTCATTCCATTTGTCCCCTTCTGATGCCTAATGAGTCACAGGTCACCTTTACACACTTGTGCAAATCATACCTGGCAAAGTCCTTCAAAATTCTGTGCAGCAAACTCTCACTACAGTTTTATTAATGTTGTCACTAGCTTTAGTTCTATTTGTGGTGGTTGTTTTTGCCTAAGTGGTACATCTAATATTTGATGTCCTCTTATATAATCAATGCGTATGTATATCCATGTTATAAGATTTGGCACTGCATTTTAACATTTTAAATAATCCTAGGTTTGGGTTGTGTCATCTTTCCTTTGAGCAGCATAAAGCTGTCCTGCACTGAAGTTGAATCCTCAGACAGGAAGGCAGCACACCTTGAAGGAGCTCTCTGTACTCTGGCCCAGACTACCCTGCTCGCTCCCTCCGACATGTATTGCTATTACTGTTCCCTCAATAGGCAGAACATTCTCCATTCTGAGCAGTTCCCTCTGCCTGTGATTTTTTTTTTTTTTTTTGTATTCTCAGTCCTTTCTCTTCTCTCTCTCTCTCTCTCTCTCTCTCTCTCTCTCTCTCTCTTCCACCATCTTCTTCTCCTTCTCATAATCCTCCTCCTCTTCCTCCTTTTTGTGTCTCCCTCCACTAATCAACATCCTACCATACCCAACTTGAAAAAGAAAAATAAAAAACACTCATTTGCACCATCAAAATGCATTAGTGTTTTCTCTGTGCTCCAACTGAATAAAAATGGTAAAGCTAATATTTTGAGAATTTGCTATGCAGCAAGCCCTGATGCTAAGCACCACAGAGATCATCTCATTTAATCCTCCCAAGATACCACATAATGAAGGTTTTATTAATCCCAGTTTTACAAAGGAAACCAAGATGGGGAAATGCAAGAAAGATGCATGTCATAAGAGGCTGAGATGGGACTCAGACAGACCCCAGAACCAGCTCTGGACTCCTTAATCTGATCCCACTCAACAGAATCTTGTTTGTGTTAAGGTTACTAGTTTGGGGGCCTGCTCTTCTCATTTGATTGCAAATCCTTGGGTTGGGGCAGGGGGGAGCAGTATCTTATTTTTCCTTGTAGCTTACCAGCCCCTGGCACAATGCCTCGGGCATCATGGTGTTCAATTCATATTTGTGGAACTAAATTATACTAGTGTTCCTATGGGAAATTACAACCAGCTTTAGGATAATGCTTCATGATATTTGTCCAGAAATGTCTTGTGGCAGAACCACTAGACTGCAATAAGTATGGTATTCACCCACCCTTTCCTGGCTGGAATGAGCTTCTAAGTGTTTTATATATACATCATTTCATACGCATAACAAACCTGTGAAATGAGCATTATCTCTATTGTAAAGATGAGGACACTGAGACTCACAGAGGTTAAGTAACCTGTCCAAAGTCACAGAGTTGGTTAGGAGATCCAACCCACGCTGTCTGACTGCAGAACTCAGGAACATGAATAGCTCCCCACACCGTCTGCTATTAGAACAGGAAAGAGTGCCCGGTATCGGGACAGAAAGCTCCCAACAAATGCCCTCTCTCTCTGCTTCCTACAATGTCCTCAAGGCCTGCAAAGTCCCACAGCACCCCTTAGACCTAGCGAACAACTTTTTTTGTAAACAACCATTACTTATTTGTAAACACAAAATGACATTTTTGGTCTTTTAGGTTTTTTTTTTTTCTTTTCTTTTCTGTTGCTAGCCTGGACATTTCCCAAAACTTGCTAGTAGCATACTAATCAGATCAATTCCAATTCAAAGAACTGACTCATAATTGCTTTTTCTTGGTATTGTTCACCCGGCATACAGTCTTCCTGCTCATCTCAAATGGGACGACAGAGTCAGCAGTCTGCATCTGAGGTTGCAGTACGCTCTTTAAACTGAAGAAGTTCATCGTGTTGTGCTTTGTGGTGGAGAGCTGTGTTGCGCTATGATGCTGGGTTGTGCTGTGCTGTGTTGTCTTGTCTCATCTTGTCTTGTGTTACTGACATAGTAAAAAAAATAAATTTCATTGTGGTGAGAAACGTCTTCTGGGTCATTTCAAAGTAGTCACTGGAAATTCCTTTTCCAACACAGAGAGGATTGGAAGCTGCCAATGTCAGTAAACGCACAATGCCCTAGTGTTGTTTCTGGACATGCAAAGTACCTCACTTCTTGTTTCTCCTCCCTTCCTCCCTTCCTCCTTCCTTCCTTCCTCCCTCCCTCCTTCCTTCCTTTTCTTTCTTTCCTTCCTTCCTTTTCTTTCTTTCTCTTTCCTTCTTTCTTTCATTAATCTCACATTTCTTCCTTGTGTACACATTCAAAATAACTCGAATGTGTCCTAAAGTGACAGGATCACTTCCCAGTACTCCTCGATGAACCTGCTAATAAGGATCCAGACCACATCTCAGTGACTCTTCCTGGCACCTTCTCATCAGACTAGAAATGACAGATTTCACTGATATGTAAAGCAAGCTTTTTTGCAAAGGAAAACATCTAAGAGGTGTTTGTACAAAATACTTCCAAGAGGGAGCTCTTAGAGGGGAGATATCCAAATGTATTAAATTTATAGCATACATCCTCTGACCTTTCCATTGATTGGTTTAATAATGACTTTGGCATTTTTGCTGCTTAATGAGAAAAAAATTCTAAGTCTTGTCCAGTCAATATTAACTAATGTTTACATAAATTTGAAAATCTAATTTAAGCAATTAATATTATAACTAGGATGACTCTTGAATTAAGGAATGTTCATTTGCACAAAATGAGCCAGTGAGTATGGCCTGTCCATTGTTGCCAGTTTCTCTGTTTCTTTTAGGATTTTGCAAATGAACATCGCATACATGTTGGCCCAGTTTCCATCTCCTTGGTAACTAGGATCTAGCTGATGGAGGATAGCGACTTCATTAAGGTTCAAGGTCCACAGAAGGGCATACTCAGGCCTCTGAGAGTGTGTCTGAGAATTCGCATCAAGGAAACAAGAAATAACACCAAGGAAACTGTATTTCTTATTCCAAATAGTTTACAGAATTATCTCTAACTAAAAGCCAATGAAACTAAATAAACAGGCAAGTGTAGCATGAAACAGGAGCCTAGTAGTTGAAGGAACTGCAACTCCATTTATTTATTTATTTATTGTTTTTAATAGATTTAGAGGTACAAGTGGGTTTGGGTTACATGGATGATTTGTATAGTGGTGATGTCTGGGTTGTTAGCGTGCCTGCCACCAGAATAGTGTACATTGCATCCGATAGATAGTTTTTCTTTCCTTACCTCCTCCTTCTCAGCTTCCAATACCCACTGTACCACTCTGCATACTCCTGCATACCCACAGTTTAGCTCCCACTTATAAGTGAGAATTTGTGGTATTTGGTTTTCCATTCTTGCATTACTTCACTCAGAATAATGACAACAGCCTCCAGTTCCATCCAAGTTGCTGCAAAATACATTATTTCATTTTTATGGCTGAGTGGTATTCCATGGTGTATATATACCACATTTTCTTTATCAGTTGATGGGCACATAAGTTGATTCCATATCCTTGCAATTGTGAATTTGTGCTGTAATAAATATATGATGGCAGGTGTCTTTTTGATATAATGACTTCCTTTCCTTTGGGTAGATACCCAATTGTGGGATTGCTGGATCAAATAATAGATCTACTTTTAGTTCTTTGAGAAATTTCCAAACTTTTTTTCCATAGCAGTTGTACTAATTTACATTCACACCTACAATATATAAGAGGTCCCTTTTCTCTCCACATCTTCACCAATATCTATTGCTTTTTAACTTTTTAACACTGGCCATTCTGACTGGGGTAAGATAATATCTCCTTGTTGTTTTAATTTGCATTTCCCTGAAGATTAGTGATGTTGAGACGTATCTCATATGTTTGTTGGCCATTTGTATCTCTTCTTTTGAGATGTAGGACATCAAAGATGGAATTTTCCCCAATGAATTAATATCTAAAATCTACTTATTTTTCTAAAACCTTTTATATATGACATCTTATTCACTCTTCAAACTAAAATAACCGTGAGGTATTTGGTAGGAATAGTAGTAACATTCCTAGCTGCATTTCCTTTTGAACAGAGGAGGAGACTGAGGTGTTTTGGGGAAAGGTTCAATGGTTTTCTCAAGGTGCCATGAGATTTGTACGTGGGCATTTCAGGCCCAAGTCAATGACATCAAGTCAGTAACACCCTCCCACCATGCACCACCACCACCAACGAGGCCAAGCGGTGCATGCCATGTCTCTTGGATTTTACTGTATTGTGGCAGTCTATGCTGTGTCCATTACCCATAGCTTTCAAACCTGGACAGCCCTATAGAGACAGCTCTTGATGAGATTAGGACCCTGGGCTGCAACTGCTGAGCCTCCCTCCTTCTCAGCCTCCTCTCACCCACACTGTGTTGAGACGTTCCTTGGGGTCCACCCCAGCAGGACGAGCAATTTCTCTGCTCCTTAACTGACATTCCTCAATCCCCTACTTGGTACATTTCTCCAGTGAATTTCACAGGAGACGGATTTTTAAGGTTTTAAAATGATTTGTTCTAAACCTCTTGTGTTTAATTTATAATATTTCTTAACATCCTAGTGTGCAAAGCATTATACACAATAAAGCAATTGCTTATAATTTCTTCAAACCAATGGCGTGATTATCATAAGTTCACATACACATCGGGCTGACAACCTAATAAAAAACTCCTTAAAAAATATGTCAAAAGTTTGGAAAAAAGAGTTGACTCTCGGGTCTCGGTTAACTCAAAGTCTTTATGGAATTGTTTTATTGGCCAAAAATTAATTCTGTATTGACATGAGTTTGGACAAGGTTAACAAAAGATTTTTCAATCCCCAATTTAACTTTAGGGCATTTGCATTAAGACAAATGGGAAATAATAGCTTTAAAGTTTAAAAAACACATATTCTGCATGAATGGCAAATTGTTAAATGAGAAGGAAAAAAACATTCTGATGAAATTCCTGCTTCATTTAATTCAGGTTCCAAGAACAACTAAACTTTCTGAGATACTTTCTCCTTATTCAATAAACATCTCAACTTAAACTTTTCTTCCAAACACTGGCATTTACATTTAATTACTTTTCCTTACCCTTTTAAAAGAAAGACATGGTTTTAAGGGAAAACTCAATATGAGTTACATTTTGTTCATTAACATTGATTGCTCATATTCTTAACCTCACATATGCCATTCTAAAGTTAGTTCCAATTCAGTGGTTTCAGAAAAGAATTTTTGTTGTTGACAATAAGTGCTAAATATCCTTCTACATAAAAACAAAATATGTGCAGGTATTTTTTAGGCTGTCATAACATTATGTAATGGAAATGACTTTTCAAATCTAATTTTTGAGCTTTGTGATCATAAAATTAATTACCATGGAGGGGAACTCTAGCTTTTTTGTATTAGACAGATATATTGCTCACAGAAATATATATTGCTCACAGGCTGAAAAATGTTAGAAGAAGTAAAAAATTAATGGCGACCACGTTTGAAAGTTTTTGAAAAGGAGAATTTTATACTGTCACTATTCTCATTGCTTGTCCATCCAACAAAATAACTCCAGTTCAGTGTGTGCTTTGACGTAGCTTATGGCTGGATGCACATGGTCAACACTGGTGGAATTCATGTAGGAACCAGCGCTGCCCAATTCCCTTTTCTCTCAGTAGATGAACGACCTCACCTCCTACTTCACAAGAGCAGAAACCATCAGGAGGCTCCAACTTTCTAACATCAAACCTACACTCTTCTTGGAGTTGAAACATGTCTGTTTCTTCCTATTACCAATGGAGAAAATGTCCCTTCTCCTATCCCAAGTCAGTCCTTCAACTATGTTGAGATCCATTTTTTTTCTTGCTTGTGCAGATTCTTACTTACATTATCAAATAACTCTTCTTTTCCTATATTTTTCTTCTCTCCCTGCTTAGTGATTTCAGTTAGTTGCCATTGATGCCTCCAGTGGCTTCTCCATTTCCTCTTCTTTAGACAAAATTGTCAAAATAATTGTGTTTTCTTGACTCACTATCTTCATTTCCTCACCTCCCTACACTCAACCCTCTTCAATCTGACCTACAACCCCTCTCTCTACCAAAACGACTGTACAGAGTTTGTCGGTGACTTCCGGTACAATAAAGCTAATGGAAATTTTGGGGTCTTCATCTCAACTTTATTTTTAAATTTTCTAATTTAAATTGTATATATTTAAGGTATACACAGCACAATGTTTTAATACACATATACATCATGAACTTACTACTAGGCAAGCTAATTAACATATCCATCACCTCACATAGTTACCTTTTGTGTATATGTGGGGTGAGAACACTTAAAATCTACTCTCTTAGCAAATCTTGAGTATATCATACAATGTTATTAACTATAGTCCCTATGTAATACATTAGATATATAGAACTTTTTCACCTTACATAACTGAAACTTTGTAGTCTTTGACCAACATCTAACCATTTCCAAACTACCACCCTCTGCCCCTATTAACCAACATTCTACTCCACTTAACCTTTCAAGAGACTATCCACTTTCCTTCTTAAGACATTCTCATCTATGGGCACTGATGGCACTACATACCATTGGTCTTCTCTGTTCACTTCCCTGTTTCTTTAGCTGATCCATCCTTCTCTGCCTAATGTTTTAGTATATGTATTTTTTTATTATTTATTTATTTATAGACAAAATCTTGCTCTGTTGCCCAGGCTAGAGTGCAGTGCTATTATCATAGCTCACTACAACCTCAGACTCCTAGGGTCAAGCGATCTCCCTGCCCCAACCTCCTGAGTAGCTGGGACTACAGGCACACACCACCACACCTGGCTAATTTTCCTATGTGTTGCTCAGGCTTTTTTAACACTCCTGGTCTCAAACAACCCTTCTGCCTCAGCCTCCCAAATTGTTAGGATTAAAAGCATGAGCCATCACACCCAGCCTGCAAAACCTCTTAAATAAGTTGGCTTCTCAGGAATTAAACACAGCCCCTCTCCATCTTTATTTTCACTCTACACACTTGTTTGGGCAAGCTCACAGCTTCAAATACCCATCCAGATGTCAATGAGTTCCAACTCAAATATGTAGCCTGGATCTTTTCTTCCAGTTCCTGTACCAATACTTCCAACAGCCTACCCAACATAAAGCTCTGAGGGCTCATTAAATTTGGGATGTCTCAAACCAAACTTGGGATCTTCTCCCTACACCTGGCCTTCCTCCAACCTTCAATACATTCTTCACACTACAGGCAGAGTAAGCTTTTCACAAAATGTAAATCTGTTCATTTCATTGTCTAGCTTAAAACTTCACCGTGGAATTCCATTGATCTCGTGATGAGAAGCGAAATGCTTCTTGTGGTCTACAAGTGTCTCTGTGATCTGGCCAAGGTCCATCTTGTAGTCCTTCCTCCTCCTCTTTCTTTCCATTCCAGCAACTCCATCCTTGTTTTAGTTATTCTCTGCCAGTCTCACAGCACTCTCTATTTTTCCTTCATTGCAGTTATCACAATACTTACATACGTCTTTTTTGAGTATTTGATTCTCTCTCTCTCCCTGCTAAAAGACTATTCCCAAAATCATGGCTAGAAACGTGAATATTTTGTTCAATATTTTATTCCACAGTATCTTGCATCTACATACACCTACCGAATGAATGTCTGAATTAGATATATTAGATATATTAGCTTGTTTGAGTCATCAGTTAAAATTGTGGGAATAGAGGAGCTAACCTAGGATGAGAAGTGAGTCAAAGGCAGAACCCAGAGAGAGCTGACATTGACGAGTCCCCAAGGAAGAATGTGGGGACTGTGTAATTTAGTAGGAAATTAAATTAATATGGAAACTTTATCTCTGGAAAGGTATTTCCTTAGCATTGGTTATTTCTTCCCAGTTTTATTTGTTTCTCCTATTACAGTAACAACTGAATATGAAATTTCAGGAAATAATAATCTCTTACCCTATTTTTATGGAGGACTCACTGCATAGCCTGAGGTTAAATAAATACGAATTCCACCTGCTTTCATTGGCAAGCAATTGTCATTGAGTTTCTCTCCTTAGATTCCTCAACACATGGTTCCCTCAGGGACTGGCAGCACAGGCATGTTGTACACATCTCTGGCAGGTGCAAAGGCTTCACTCTCTGAGAGGCTGACAGGACTGCAGGTAAAGGACCCATTTGGATGAAGCAGGCTATGACAAGCCTCCCTCTGCTTCCTAAAAGTCACACTTTATTACTCATGCATTGAAGGAAACTTAGGCTGATTCCACATCTTTGCAATTATGAACTGTGCTGAGCAATAATCATTCAAGTGCTGGTATCTTTTTGATAAAATGACTTAATTTATTTGGGTAGATGCTCAGAAGTGAGATCGCTGGATCAAATTTTAGGTCTACATTTATTTCTTTGAGGAATCTCCATAAGCATGACAACATAAAAAGTCTAGAAGAAAACATAGAAAAAAACTCTTTTGGACATCAGCCTTGGCAAAGAATTTATGACTAAGACCTCAAAGTCAAACTTAACAACAGTGGAAATAAATAAATGGGATTTAATTAAATTTAAAAGCTTCTACACAGCAAAGGAAATAATCAACAGAGTGAATAGACAACCTATAGAAGGGGAGAAAATATTCGCAAACTATACATCCAACAAAAGACTGATATCCAGAATCTACATAGAAGTCGAACAAATCAGCAAGAAAAAAACAAACAACCCCATCAAAAAGTAGGCAAAAGACATGAACAGAAGTTTTTCAAAAGAAGATAGACAAATGATCAAAAACGTGAAAAAATGTTCAACATCAGAGAAATGCAAATTAAAACTACAAGGAGATACCACTTTACCCCTATCAGAATGGTCCTTATTAAAAATAAAAAAAATAAAACAATAGATACTGGCATGGATGCAGAGAGAAAGGAACACTCATACAACTGTTGGTGGGACTTCAAATTAGTACAATCCTCCCTTTTAAATATGCAAAACACAAAGGAGCTGATTATACTCCCTTGCTATATGCAAGCGGGGTTATTGTACAGCCTCGCCCACCAGAAAGAAGCTACATCAATGATCCCAGTGGCTCTTACCTTTCTCCAAGAGTCCTATCAGCAATTCCAGGAAGACCAACACCCATCCTTGAAGATGGGCAATTCTCTTCCAAAATTCCAAGGCGTGTGTTTCTGGGTCTTCTTTCAATGGAGATAAAAGGAAAAATGTCATTTCTGCCACTACATTAATAGAGGAGACACTTAAATAAAATAAACACACCGAGCCCACCTCTCACCATTCATTGGTGAACTTGATATGGATTTCTTAACACCTTCGTGTCAGGCAAAGCCTGCCTCTCATTACCTTCATCTCCCTGGATAGTGCCTAGTGGTAAAACCACCCATTTGGGCTAATTTTTAAAATTAGAGATAAGGCTGAATGGATGAAGGTAATAATCTGTTCTGACCCAGAAATTTAACCACAAACTATTCATTTTTAAAATAATATTTTTATCTCATTGGTGTTGGTATGGCCTCTTATACCTAAATAATTCATAACTATCCATATATGATTTTTTTTTTTAAAAAAAGGTTGCATTAGTCAGACTTTTCATCATGAGCAAAACCAGTGGGAAGATGTTTCAATTCATCTCAAGCCACAGCTAATGTTTTGATGAGAATGAGGCAAAATGATAATTAAATGAAATAAGCCCAAATCACACATGGCTTATGTCGTAGGATTTTAGTGCAGTGAGGGGACTTGGAAAATGATCAATAAAGATGCTTTTATTTTTCAGCTGAGAAAACTGAGACCCAGAGAGACAAATGCACAAGATTACACAACTAGCTAGGCATCCAGCCAGCGACACATTAGTTGACAACTCTTACGTGCCAGCTCTGAAGTGGGAGGTCCAGGGGTGAATAAATTGTACACAGAGGAGTCCACTGTCTTCATCAAAGTTGGAACTAGACCCAGGTCTCCTCAGTCCTAGGGCAAGGGTCTCTCCTTCCCAGAAAGATAGAAGGGCTATTGGAAGGGCTCTTGGGGACGTCAAAGTGGAAAGCCATTTAATGCCTGATTGTATGAGTAAAAACTCCCCCAACCCATACTCTGAGAGTTTCACAAACCATCAAGGAGTCACTTACACACAAGCAGACTAACCACCTCGGTTTGAAAACAAGGAAGATTTGGGAAATTAATTACTTCCAAAGTCATACAAATAACATTCCATTCAATGGTATTATCAAATCCCCACATGACTTTAAATGCTTTCTCCTTCATTTCAAGCCACCGCTAAATT
Organism: Microcebus murinus; assembly: GCF_040939455.1. Taxonomy (NCBI): domain Eukaryota; kingdom Metazoa; phylum Chordata; class Mammalia; order Primates; family Cheirogaleidae; genus Microcebus; species Microcebus murinus. The sequence goes on along the minus strand of NC_134122.1, from coordinate 45,829,906 downwards.
ATCCATGCCCTGGAGCATGAAAATGTAGTGCATAAATCAAAAACAAGTCAGAGTTTTTTTGGTTTTTTTTTTTTTTTTTCCTGTGCTAGTGCAGAAATGTCAATTTGCCACTTCATTTAGCAGGAGAGTAGAAAGCTCCAGATGGGACACAAGGAAGCATGATCGATGAGCTTTTTCACTTGGGGGTAGGGGGTATTTTGGACCAAAGTGAATTTCTCACAGTTTTAGAGAAAGTTCTTAACATGTAGGTAAAGTGTGAGGTCAGAAGAACTGCCCCCCCCACCCCCACCCCCCCGTCCCAGATAGTCTCAGTTTTTATTTCCATTGTGTTTATTTATAATTTTCTCCGTACCACTGACTCACTTGGGCCACCCGGAATACCATCATCACCACTATCACCATATTGTTTCCTTTTATTGATTTATTTTTACAACTTTTATTTGTTTGTTTTTAGAGACAGGATCTTGCTCTGTCACCCAGGCTGGAGTACAGTGCCCCAATCAGAGCTCACTGCAACTTCGAACTCCTGGCCTCAAGCAATCCTCCTGCCTCTGCCTCCCAAACTGCTGGGATTACAGGCGTGAGCCACTTGTGGCTGGCCTACAACTTACCGTTGACTTCCCATGCTAAGACAAAATCAATACTCCTTATCTATCTCAGCACGCATGAATCTATGTTTTTAAACTGCACAGAGGAAAATCCACATGCACACACCAATGTAGGAAGCAGCTGCAAGAAGCTACTTGCTTCTATGGAAAAATCCTTAGGCTGGAACTTAGAAGAGCTGAGTTCTGGGTCCAGGGATGACAGGAGAAATAAATTATTCATGCCTGTACTCTCCCTCCCAGTGCCTGGCACAGTAGAGGAGCTAATGCTACCTGTCTCCCCACCTACATACTGCTGATTCCTTTTTCTAAGTGTTCGTTCATCTTCTTAGTCACTTAGTTTTCATTAGTCATTCGTCCATCAAATCCAGAGTAGCCACCTTCTACACCATCCATCTTATCCCACTCAAACACCATCAACTGAAACTCAAATTCCACCTCTGAACAGCTTCAACTCTCATGACATTGGCCTCACCCTGCTCTGATGTCCTAGCCTGTTCTATTGCATCACATATTTTGTCACTTGATTACCTACTGACTCATATTAGTGCTTGGCATTTTTATGTGTGCGCATTATTTCTGATTTGCTTCACTGTGTTTGCCTTGACACTCATCTAAGTCTTGAACTCTTTCTCTGAACAGTCAAAAGTCCCAGTTTCTTGCCCCAAATCTTTCTCAACTACTCCCAACTAGTCTGAGCAAAACCAGTGATCCTCCATGTTCTTATATAAAATATAAGAGCTCTCTAAAATGGTTGCAGCTCTAACAGGCTGTTAAGTCTAGGATTTTGTTTACTGCTTAGACATTCAGACTTGTCTTCTTGGATTTTATTATTACTCCTTTCAATTCCCTACACCATCATAGTATATAATAGATGCTTGATCCAGGAGGAAATTTGTCAGAGATCAATGAGATTATTTCTCTGGCTACTCTTTGTGGAAGTGGCCGGAATTCCAAGGGTTAAAATCAGGCACCTTTGGAAGTAGCCCTCAACTACGAAAAGCCTTTGCTAATAAGCTAAGAACATCAGAGATCTTTCTTTTTTCCTTCTCAAAGCATGGGAGAAGATGATACAAGCAGCTCAATATTTGTTGGAAACAAAAGGCTTCCAAAAAAAAAAAATCTGTCTTCAGAGCTAATCATTTTCAACCAACAAGAAGCAATTCCCCTACTGCCAAACGGCAGGAGTCTTCCGTCTCTTTAAATAAAGAGAAATGCGTGGCATGTCACAGGACAACCTGACCCAATTTAAAAAGAAAGAGATGAAATGATCAACAGTTTCAGTTTGCAATTTGGAGACAAAGAGTGAGATCTGATCATCCTGGCATGTTCCTCATTTTCTGCTTGAGGAGAGAAATAAAGGACATTTACGAGCACCGTCCTCTGTTATTAAGGCGAGATGATTGCTTCAGCCTTTCTATAATGTTTTGTAATATTAATTTTTCACTAATGACACTTTCAATATACGCTGTGATAAATGCCTGCCAAAGTCTTGCTCTCACTAGTGTCGGATGTGCGGGACGGTAATGAGCATGACCCGAGTCTCTTACACAGATTGGAATCATCCATTACCCAACCCTGTGGCCAATTTGCATCTCTGATCCACAAGTCTTTTTTTTTTTTTTTTTTCCTTCTTCCAGCTGTTACCTAAATTTGTCCTTGGAACCATTTTCATCAGTTCTGGAGACTTGTGTGTCACAGTCTCACTTTGCAGGTAAGTGACCAAAGAGGGGTTACGTGCTCTCCGCCAAGGGATATGGCATGAAGGGCAGGGTCAGCTTGCAGGGGAGACTCCTAGTGGGAAACCCTACCTGACCTTTTGAACCTGTGGCTCCCCCAGTCACAGACATCAGCCTAAAAGCTAGTTGTTGGCAGGCTTCTGCTGAATTTGGAGGCACTCTATATTTTGTCAACACCAACTAATTCAGATGGCTCTGCAAAACGGAGGCTGTGAAATTGAATACATTCTCTTGCTCCGATTCTAACCTATCCTTTATCTGCCGGACTAAGAAAGAAAGAAAAAAGAAGAGAGAAAGAAACGAATGGAGAGGGAAAATACTGGCCAGGTTCTCTGGAATAGCCAGCACCCACTCAGAAATGAGAGCCCCAAACCACATGCACTGATAAAACATGAGCTGCTGCCTGTTCTTAAGTGAAATGTACAGAAATATTTGAAATCAGTTTATTTCTGATTTCATCATTTCATTCACTAACACACATTCATTGCCAGATATTGGGCTAGGTGTAGGGAATACATGTGTGATTAATTATTGCTCAGGGAATCTCTTACCTGTAAGCTTCATGAGATCAAGTCTCTGCTATTTCGTGTTATACCCCCATGCCTACCGTAATACCTGACAGAGTATGTCCAATGAAAGAGATATTGAGAAAGAGACAGAGACAAAGAAAGCGAGAGAATAAGAAACTTAGGTTAGAAGAGAGCTAAGTTCTATTCCCAGCGTCTCAGAAAATATCTGACCCAGAGCAGGGGCTCAGTAAATGTTAGTTGTTCATACATATAATGGAATTACTATGATTTATTTCCAAAGCATATACTATACCGTATGACTTGAGTCATTTGTGTTTAGCCTGGATAAAAATATCCTAACACAACAATTTTATGTTCTGTTGATATTTGTTTAGAGGGATGTGAACACAGCAGCTACTGGTTTTTATTCTATGTCTTTGTAGGTGCACAGATATGTTTTGGCAAAATCATTTAACTGGTACCACTTCCGGGAAAGGTTGTAACGAAGGTAAAAGAACAAGAAGGCTGCTGGCACATGGGGGGTGCAAGACAGAAAGCAGAAGGGCTGAGGAGGAGCCTTCAAGGCACATTTTTATTGTTTAAGCTAAATTCCCAGAATAGAATCCACCCAGTGCATAAGCATGCATTGAGACCTCGTTATGTTAAAGACACTGAGTTAGGAGGGACAGACCCTGCACTCACAGAACCTATGGTCGCAAGGGACCTGGACTGAGGAAACTACAATTAAGATGCTCTGCAGGCTGGATGCCATGGCTCATGGCTGTAATCCCAGCACTTTGGAAGGCCAAGGTGGGTGGATCGCTTGAGACCAGGAGTTTGAGACCAGCCTGAGCAACATAGTGAGACCTGTCTCTACAAAAAATTTAAAACATTATCTGGCCATGCTGAAGAGACTGGATCTTACCCTCAGGATAACAGGAAGTGTCCGTCACCGCTGAAGTAAGCACAAAAACACAGATGGCACAGATAGCAAAAATGAAGTAGGCCTTGCAAAGCCAGATCCCTCTAAAGCATGTGTGCAGACCACTTAAGTAATCAAGAGCTCACTTCCCTAGCAAATACTGTCAGAGCACAGGAGGTAAGCAACGTGGAGAACACAGAAGTGAATATGGCCTGACCTTCAAACTTCTTACAACCTCCAAAGGGAAAGTGGAGTACAGAGTAGTAACTGCCCCAAGAGGAGGACAAAGAACACTTACAAAACCAAATTAAGAAGGAATTACTCCCTTGGGTGAGGCAAAGACATGAAATGTAACCAAAATGTTTGTACCCTCATAATACCCTGAAATAAAAAAAGAAAAAGAAAAAGAAGGAATTACCTCCAACAGGGTGGGGGTCAGAAAGCGCTTCATGGAGAAGTGGATGTGGAATGTTCTAACCACGGTTCTCAAGCTTGAGTGGGATCAGAATCACCTGGAAGGCTACTTAAATTAACCTGTTGAGCTCCGCCCCGGGCTTTCTGATTAAGTAGATTTGGAGTGCCGGCCCCCAAACTTGCATTTTTAACAAGCCCCCAGGCTGTGCCAATGCTGTTGGTCCAGGGACAAAATTTCGGTGAAGGTATCCCAGAAAAGAGGAAACCACGTACATAAAGGCACATCATTGGAAAAGTAAAGCGACATCCTGGTTACAATCAAATTGGTGTAGCATGTAAGCCACATGAGTGTGCAGTTGAGGCTTGAACAAAGCGGGTTTGAACTGTGCGGGTCCACTTTTACACAAACTGTTTTCAACAAATCCAGTCGGCCCTCCGCATTCCTGCTCTCTGCATCTGCAACCTGCAGGTACAGAGGGTGGACTTTTTTTCTATAGGTGGGTTGGGCAGAGCTGACTGCGGGACCTGAGTGTGCACAGATTTTTGCATCCTCAGGGGTCCTGGAACTAAAACCCCGCAGATACTGAGGTATGACTGTATAGGATACCGTCCAACACAACCACCTTGGTGAATTACCCGATCAACCCTAGTTAGCAAAGAGCAACTGCGCTAGAATAGTTATCAGGTGTATGGAAATGACCAAAGTCAGAATAGCTTCCACATGGCCTGCATCTTTCCCCATAAACTGCCAACCCTTGAACTACCCTAGCTCACCAGGTCTGCCTGCTTTCTAAACTGCAACAGCCATTAGTACCAACCAGCTCGGCCACTGGAGTACGTAACTGCTCCCTTCCCTCTACATGAAAAGGAATTACCAAATCCCTTTAGCTTAGTCAAGGTAAGGTTGGGAATTTTCAAAAGAAGTTTTAATAAGCAAATGCAGCAAATGCATACAGGTTTCATTTCATTAAAAAAAAAAAAACATTCCAGTTCAAACAAAGATTACGTTGGCTGATGCAATTTTACACAGATTGTAAGGTGTTTGCAAGGTGTTACAGACTGAATTATACCCTCCCCAACAAAGGTATGTTCAAGTCCTAGCTCCCAATCCCTCAGAACGTATTCTTATTTGAAAAGAGGGTCTTTATAGAAAATCAAAATGAGGTCATTAGGATAGGCCTTAATCCAGTATTGCTGGTATCCTTGTAAAAGAGGAAATTTGAGCTAGACACAGTGGTTCCTGCTTATCATCCCAGCACTTTGGGAGGCTGAGGCAAGAAGGACCTCTTGAGCCCAGGAGTTTGAGGATACAGTGAGCTATGATCACACCACTGCACTCTAGCCTGAGTGACAGAGCAAGACATTGTCTGAAAATAAATAAATAAATGATGCCATTTGGGCAGATGCACATAAAGGGAAGACTGAGTGAAGACACACAGAGAGTATGACCACATGTGAAGGCAGAGGATTGGAGTGATGCATCTACCAGCCAGGGAATGGCAAAGGTTGCTGGAAACCACCAGAAACTAACAAAGATGAGGAAGGGTTCTCCCCTGTAGGTTTAAGAGGGAGCATGACCCTGCTGACACCTTGATCTCAAACTTCTGGCCTCCAGAGCTGGGAGACAACAACTTTCTGGTGTTTTGAGTTACCAAGTCTATATCGCTTTCTTGGGGCAGCCCCAGCAAACTGATAGGAAGGCAATTCCAAATTCTTTACATGCACACGCCCACATATACCACACGCATCTTGACATTTGCTATTTTAAATAGTATACCCACTTATTGCCCTTTGTCCTAGTAAGTGGCCTTGGTAATCGGGGTAAGGACCTTCATTCTCAGATCACAACTGCATGGAAAGCTTTGTATTGTTTTCATCGAATGATAAAGAGCAAGGATATATTTCCCCTAGGTTCCCCTATTCTTTAGATGACATACAAAATTAACTGATACCACACAAATGGTAACTGTTAAACTCAATGAAAGTCCAATCAACACTGCAAGTGGCACCTGCCAATCTCAGGCCTGCTCAGCTGCCAGTCACTTTGGCAATAAACTTTGTTCCTTCTGCCCACCTTGCCTTGCTCTTAGGTGGAGGAATAATTCCCCACAGGCTTGCACAAATAATGAATAAGTGGACAGGAGCCACTCTGAGTGCCAGCTCGCTATGTCTGCAGAAACTATAAAACAAACTGCTTGAAATGACTAGAGTCAGGGATTTCCCCTCCTGTTAGTATTTTAAAAGTGAGAATTAAAACTCATGGTAATTATAAGCTCTGATGACAGAAGTGGGATGTTGGAAGAGACCCCGCTGGTTTACGGTGCTTAGAACTTACTGTCACCTGCAAAGGCAACATGTCAACCCACATGGTCTATAGAGGAAGGAGCATGGCTTACTTTTAAGTAGACTGGCACCATTAAGGATGGGAGAAGGGCGTGCTGAAGTCAACAGAGACATGGCATATGGGCCAGAAGATTCCCATTACTCTTATCTGTAAATTTCCACTGAAAATCCTTAATTTAACTCTTTGTCTTTCTTTCTGGAGCAATCCACTCCCCTACCTCTTTCTTAATCTCTTCATCCAATTCAACAAAGAGGAATGGCAACACACAGTTGACACTTGAACAACACAGGTTTGAACTTGTACGTGGATTTTCTTCTCCTCTGCCACCCCTGAAACAGCAAGACCAACCCCTCCTCTTCCTCAGCCTATACAGTGCAAAGACAACAAAGATGAAGGCCTTTAGGATGATCCACTTCTGCTTAATGAATAGTAACTACAGTTCCTTTTCCTTATGATTTTCTCAACATTTTTACTAGCTTGCTTTATTGTAAGAATGCAGTCTATAATGCATATAGCATACAAAACATGTGTTAATCAGCTGTTTGTTAACAGTAAAGCTTCTGGTCAACTATTAGTAGTCAAGTTTTGGAGGACTCAGAATTAATGCACAGATTTTCGACTGCACAGGGGTCAGGGTCCCTAACTAACCCCTGCATTGTTCAAGATCGACCGCACTGGCATTCCTCCGTAAATGCAAGGAGCCATTCAGCTGAGCCTCCTCCTGCCTGTGCAAGGGAAGATGATTTTCTACTCACGGTGGTTGTGGGTGCAAAGAAAGGGGAGGAAAGGAGAGGCAAAATCAGGGCAGAGCGGGTGCTGTGCAGACAGCACAGTAGACCCTTGAGAGACGGGTTGTATGGGCACGGGCAGAGAGAAGAATTAAAAGAAGGAACCCAGAAACCCAGCGATGGAACCCACCTCCTGGCAACTGACTCCAGATTACAGTTCATCCTGGCTTGTTGAAAAGGAAAACCCTGTAAGTACTTGCAGCAAATTAAGTTTGACATCTTCCTTCAGAAGAGAAGTGTCCTAATTGCCACCACATGCCAAAAACAGCTGGATGCCCCCAGCTGCTCCCTAATTACTGATTAGCATAACAATGGCCTACTCAGTCCTTCATATTTGGAGGGTAATTTTGATTATTGCCTTCTCACACTGGAAGAGGGTTTCCTGGGGCCTTGTTTGCCTGGTACCTCACCCTCCACTTCGAGGGATCCTGCTTCCGTCACAGCAGGGCAACCTCCACGATCGTCAGGGCTTGTCCCCAATGGCCAGAAGGCATTAAAGCACAGCCCCTGTGCTCTTTATACCCTTGCTCTCTAGAGAAATCGTTGGGTGTGCCCGTATTCCCATTAAAGGGTACATTAGAAAACGTTGAGTAGGTAAGTCCTTGTTCTCTAATTTAAATTAAAACATTCAAATGTGAACATGCCCAGCCTGGACAAGGTTTTTTGGGAAATCAGTCTGCTTTTCCCCAGCCACACAAGCTGTCTTCCTCAGAGGGACCTTCTCAGAGGGACCCTGAGCGCCCAGATCAGCAGCTGAGAAATGGGCAGTGCAGCAGTCTGTGCGGGACTCCCAAGTAGTTTGGAAGGTGACACAAGGAGAATCCATAAATCTGCCTATGACATGTGAATCAGATGAATACTCCAATAATTACAGGGCTTTTCATATGGTTATGAATACGAAGCAGTTATGATGCTCTATGTGCTGTTTGTAATTCCACTGAAACAATTTTTAAATGACCAGGTCAATCTAACATAAGAAAATATAAAGGACAGCATTTGCCCTTCCAAAATCAAAGGGCAGAACATTCATTTTGAGATAATAATGGTGGGTAGGATGTTTTTTCTGTTGATCCTGGAGCTCCTTGTAGTGGATCACACTCTATCAGTGCATTTTCTCATGCTGAAATTGAATGATGATGCTATTGGAAGATTTATCATGGGAACTCACACCCAACAATGTCAACCGAGCACTCACTGCTTAGCCAAGTGCTATGCCCAACATTTAACATAGAATCTCTCACTTAATCCTCAAGAACGCCACTGCCAGGAGATAGCATTCTTGTTACCAAATTAAACACAGGGGAGCCAGACACCGAAGCCGAGATTTGCAGTGGGAGAAGAGGAATCTTCACTGCGGGGCTCCATGCAAGAAGTTCGGGCAGCCAATGCTTGAGACCCGAGCTCCCTGCTTCAAGCCAAGGCTGTCAAAGGCAGGCAGGCATTTCAGACCGACAAAATTGTAAATCAATACATGGAGGTTATAACATTGGCCTGACCCAAAAAGATGAGAGATTCTGAAGAGGATGGCGTAGGTGGATTCAGAGAGTCTTGGATTGTCGGAAAGAATGTTAAGATGGGCCAGGCACGGTGGCTCACGCCTGTAATCCTAGCACTCTGGGAGGCCAAGGCGGGTGGATTGCTCAAGGTCAGGAGTTCGAAACCAGCCTGAGCAAGAGCGAGACCCCATCTCTACTATAAATAGAAAGAAATTAATTGGCCAACTAATATATATAGAAAAAAATTAGCCGGGCATGGTGGCGCATGCCTGTAATCCCAGCTACTTGGGAGGCTGAGGCAGCAGGATTGCTTGAGCCCAGGAGTTTGAGGTTGCTGTGAGCTAGGCTGACGCCGCGGCACTCACTCTAGCCTGGGCAACAAAGTGAGACTCTGTCTCAAAAAATAAATAAATAAATAAGAAATGTTAAGATGGGTGTCATAGGCCCCTCAGGGGAAATTTAGAACAAATAATGGCAGTTGGAGTTTAATTCTTCAGTTCCCTTTTATTTTTAATCTGGTGGGGGTTTCTGAAAAACAACTCAAGAACATATGTTAAGATGCCATCTTTCAGTTTCTATAGGGAACAAAAACATCCTGTGACTCTGGTTCCTTAGAAAGCCACTGTTCTCACCAGGTTGCCCATCACTTCTCGAAGCTAGCCGGGTGCCCAGAACTTCCCCTGAAGGGACCCAAGATTTTCCTTTATTTTCATACTGGGCTCCCACCCACACTCCAGGCAGGCCCCTAAGAGAGGTCCCTCTCCTGTATCATTTCCATTCTACAGATGAGAAAAATGAGGCTCTGAGAGATAGTATTATAATTTACCCAGATCCTATAGCTCATAGACGGCAGAGCTAGGATTCATGCCCAAATACACAACATTCTAGAGAAAGGTCTATCTGAAGTCAATAAACTAGTAGAATAAGTGCTGTGCTGAGCAAGCCCGAGGAAGCCTTCTTCCCCCACCCCCTGCCAAAAGCTACCACGTGTTTCCTGGGCTCTGAAATCTGCCTAGATGGTGACATTTAACGCGATGCACCTGCAGACCGTGCCCCAAAGCAAAAGAGGCTGGGTGAACTACCCTTTCCAAAGGCGTCCCACCTGCGTGGTACAAAGATGTGCACCTGAAAACAGGCCTGCCTTCTGGATATAAGGAAACCTCCCTGCGCACGAGGGCCCCTGGCTCCTGGGCGAGGAGGCGGAGAGGTGGCTGCCAGCTGGGGCTCCTGGTAGCAGCATGTGGCTGCTGCGGTGCGTCCTGCTGTGTTTGCCTTTGTCTCTGGCTTTGAGCGGCGGGCGCACGCCCGAGGCACCTGCTCGGGCTGGCGTGCTCCACTGTGGGCTGCGGGGCTTTCGGTTCACTGTAAACCTTCTCAGCCGGGAGGCAGAGACTCCTCCTGTGTTAATAGCTTGGGGTAAGTTTGAAGACTCACTTAGGCGACGAGATGTCTCCTCTACTACCCAAAACTACTCTCTAGTTTCCTGCCTTTCCCCTTTTGGTGAACCCTGTAGCTGAGAACGAATAGTGTAAAACTTAGCCACTTATGGTGTGAGTCTGATTTCCCTCTTATTCTTATTGGCAGCTTTCCCTTGGGGTCTAATGGCAAGGCTGGCTGTCCTCCCCCACCACTGGTGACACAGAGACTGACCACTGTGCTTTTTACCTCCTCCCCCCCCCCCCCCAGACAAGCAAGGGCTGCCCCACAGGCTGCAGAATGACTCGGGCTGCGGCACCTGGGTAGGGCGGGGCCCGGGCAGCTCTGTGGTGTTGGAAGCGACCTATGGCGGCTGCTATGTCACTGAGTGGGTGAGTATGAGCCAGTGGTCGGGGACACTAAGCGACACCCCCTCGTGCCACCGTCCAGGCTAATGGCCCGGGGCCTGTCTCTGCAGGACTCCCACTATGTCCTGCCGGTCGGAGTGGAAGGAGCAGGTGACGCTGGACCCGACGTGGTTACAGAGAAGCAGCTGCTCAAGTGTCCTGTGGACCTTCTAGGTCAAGGTTGGGCGCTTTCGAGTTGGGGGGAGGTGGTTGGAGCTGCCTGGAAAGGTGCCTTTGGGCCTCTCCTGCCGGCTCAGCGCGGTGACACCTGGCACTAATGAAGGGGTGGTTTTCTCCCACTCTCGCCTCCACAGGTAGTGCTTTCATTAACTACCAATTGAGAGATTACCCAGTGCTAGGGCACTGCGGTAAGGGCTTTGCATGTCACTCCCCTAATCCTAACCTGGTGCTGCAAACGCTATTTCTGTCCCCTGGCAGTGAGTTAACCCATGGGCCCGTCCCTGGTGAGTGACAGAGCTGGGATCCAAACACAAACTAGCCAGGAACCAGGAGCTCCTTGCCCTTGGGAAGGGCAGGGAAGGACGCTGAAGCTAACTAGGGGGCTTGGGAAATACCTCCAAGGTGCCAGCTACACACTGAGACTAAGATCCAAGTCTCCTACCCCCTGGGTTGGGGACGCTGGATCATGTCACTGGGGAAATTAGTAGGCAGTGGGACACCTACTAACTACAGAGAGTCTTGCCTTGCCATCTGAGAGCCCCACTTCAAAGTCAGAACAGATTTGAATTCACAACTCATTCTTCTCACCTGCCTTGCTACTCAAAATACAGCCTGGATGGGCAACACTGACAAAGCGAGAAATGACGGGCCCCACCCCAGACCTACTGAGCCAGACTATCTAAAAAAGATATTTGGGTAATTCATGTCCACACAGCTTCAGAAGCAGCTCTCTTGTTAACTTGAGGGCGCGAGGAAGACACCCCACCATTTGTACAGATCTTGTGGGTGTTCCCACCTTTCAAAAAGAACTGATGTCAGGGCGCACCTACGAGGTGACTTAATAGTTAACCTTCTGAGTTAATCTACAGTATGTAACATAGGTAGATGATTGAATAAGTACATCTATCTATGGGAATCTAACATTAATGACTTGTAGCAATGGCATTCAAGACCAACCTTTCCATTCCCTGAGTTACTCTTCCTTTTTCTACACCTAGCCCAAGATGCTCCCGAGGATGACCCGTGTGACTCCATCCCAGCAGTGGACAGGATTCCGTGTGCAACTTCACCCATCTCTCGCGCTGACTGTGAGGCATTGGGCTGTTGCTACAGCGCCACAGGGGTGGGCTCCTGCTACTATGGAAACGTGGGTGAGTCACGTGTCTGAAACCAGCTGAGGGAGAGAGCCAATGACTTCCAATGAGAGCCAGAGGAGGGTGGAGGGAAGGGTTTGCTCAGAAGGCAGATGGCGATCAGAGGCTGCCTCGTGAGCAACAAGTCCTAGGACATTTGGACCCCAAGTAAGAGTTCTCTACAGCCTTCCAATTTCTATTGTCTCAGAAGCCACTCTAAAGCCAGTAACACTCGAACTCAAGAAGCTAGGTCTATTCACTGATAGAAACTTAACTTTTTCCCCCAAGGGATAGCCACTTTGGCTGATGGTCTGAGATCGTTTACAGAGCCTCGTTTTAAGATTACCACTGTCTGTGTCCTAAATCATGCTCCAAGCCTTTCTAATATTAAGGCACTCATTGAGCATACACATGCCACACTCTAACATCTGAGTCTTAACCGATGAGTGAAACAAGGCAGGAGGTGACAAATGAAACCGAAGCCAGGAGGCTCCATACCTCGTCTAAGGCCACGAGTGGGGCAGGCAGGACTCAAAGGCGCATGCTCCTACAGAGCATCAGGGAGGCAGTTGACAGCCGAGCTTGCACTGAGGCCGTGGCTGGGGACACCAGCTTCTCAGAGGAAGGGATCAAAAGTTGTCAGACTCCTGTCTGGCTCCTCAACAGGAGCGATGACCTGGCTCCAGCACAGCCTGTCTGTTGTTTCAGTGACCCTGCGCTGCCACCGAGAGGGCCGCTTCTCCATCGCTGTGTCTCGGAACGCGACCATGCCCCCCCTGCTCTTGGATTCCGTGCACTTGGCATTCGGGAATGACAGCGGATGCGGCCCTGTGATGACGACACACGCCTTTGCCCTGTTCGTGTTGCCGTTTACTTCCTGTGGTACTACCAGACAGGTGAGAGCGGCTGCCCTGGGGCTCCATTCCTGGCTCTGAAAGTCAGTGGCCACGTCCTGGTGAACGGTGGTGGGGGTGGTGGGGTGGCATCTTGGCCGTGAAGGATGCTCCTGACTCTATTGCTTCGTGTCCATGACAGTCTCTCGTGGGGCAGAGGGATGCCTCATCACTGAGACAGTTGAAACTTCCCTTGGGTCAGCAAAGACCATCACAGCTGTGACCTAGCTTTTAAGGGATTTTCATTTTATCAAGCCATAAAAAAGGAACAGGTTCTTCTTCCTGCAGTGCTCTTGAAAACCAGCAGGGAAGCTCATTGGATTGGTAGTAGCACTCGAGCTGCCTCTTGGTACTCAAAGTCCCTTTGCATTCCTCTGTTCTGAAATGAGGCTGAGTGACAACTTTCCAGATTCTTATGTGCTCTTATGTCTGTGCTCAGGGTGCAGAAAAACTTACCATACAAGAGGGTAGCATTGCCGAGTACTAGATCGGCAAGCTGCATGAAGCAGCATCTGGCTAGCAGGAATGACCAAGACTTATCACCTACCCACTCCTCTAGATCGCTGGAGACCAAGCAGTATATGAGAACGAGCTGGTTGCAACTAGGGATGTGAAACGCTGGAGCCGTGGCTCCATCACCCGCGACAGCGTCTTCAGGTAATGTCTTAGTTAACCTGACCCTGCTTGGCCAGAATGACATCCCTTCCTCCATATAAAGCAGAAGTTCCAAGGTAAACCCTGAATCCACAAAAGAACATTCCTCAACTGGTTCAGCTGTCCACTGCCTCGGTTCGCCAATCTCATGACCACCGCTTGATTACGTCCACCTGCGTTGCTGCCACAAACTTGACCTTAGCCTCAAGCTCCCCTGGGTTCCTGCTATTCCTCTTAACTGAGTGGTTTCTCATTTTGGCTTCCTCCATTGTTCGTGCTGTAGCCAAAAGGGTCCCTTTAAAATCTTTTTATCAGTCAGATCACACACTCAGCTTTCTTGTTGTTGACTTTAAGCTATGGAAAGACAACGAGAACACAACCTTCAGGGCCCTACGTGAAACAGCCCATGCTCGCCTCCCCAGCCTGACAGCTCCTCACATTCTCAACCCCTCACTCTTTGTCAACTGCAGACTGGTCCTTCTATTGAATCTTCAAAAGTCTTCAAGCTCTTTCTTGCCTCTCTTTTTCCTATATCAGGTATTGCTCCTACTTGCAATAGTTATTTTCATTCTCCTTCCTATCAAGTCACCTGAAACGTGTTCCCAGACCCCTTTCTCTACACTAGGCACCTGTTTCTCATGGAACCATGTCTGTCTCTTACACGGTTCTTATCTTCAACCCAAACTCTGGTCTTAGTTACATATCAGTCTCTACAACTAAAATACAGCTCCCGCAAGGGCAGGAACCATGTCCGTCATATTTACAAACGTGTCTAACACCTGGCACTTAATGGCTCCACAAGAGTTGATGTGAGTGGAAGTGCGATCCACCCACCCAAGCCAGCTAGCTTAAAGTCTCGTTTCCCTGCAGGCTCCGAGTCAGCTGCAGCTACTCTGTAAGTAGCAGTTCTCTCCCAGTTAATGTCCAGGTCTTCACTCTGCCCCCACCCCTTCCTGAGGTCCAGCCTGGACCCCTCACTCTGGAACTTCAGATTGCCAAAGGTAAGACCCCCCCTTGGCTAGAGCACCTGGCTTCTAATTTAAACTGTCACTCCTGGGGCATGAGCACCCTAACTTGGCAATGAGACGCCTGTACACAGGTGTTTATGGGGAAGATGGTTCTCAAGTGACTGCTTCTCACCATGTCAACTCCTTATTTTGGCCTCTTGCAGATAACAGCTATAGCTCCTACTACATGGCCGGGGACTACCCAGTGGTGAAGTTACTTCAGGATCCCATTTACGTGGAGGTCTCCGTCCTGCACAGAACAGACCCCCACCTGGGGCTGCTCCTGCATCAGTGTTGGGCCACGCCCGGCGCAAACCCCCTGAGTCAGCCACAGTGGCCTGTACTGGTGAAGGGGTAAGTGATTCTCTCACCCATCCACCCCCAAGTCCCTCAAAGAAGCCCATCCTGACTGCTGGGTCTCTTGGCGTAGATGTCCCTACACTGGAGACAATTATCAGACCCAGCTGATCCCGGTCCAGAGAGCCTCGAGCCTGCCATTTCCCTCTCACCACCAGCGCTTCAGCATTTTCACCTTCAGCTTCGTGGACCCTGTGGCAGCGAAGCAGGCTCTCGAGGGACAGGTAGGATGCTGCCTGCGTACCCCTCAGCAGAGCTCTGAACCTCCCGACCTGGGACTGTTTCCGCATCCTGTCACTCCTCAACCCAGGCAGCCCTGGTGCTGGCTGCCGGTACTGCCTCAGAGCAGCCCTTGATACCAACCCTGAGGTCTGTCAACTGGACTTTGATTCTTTAGCGCTATTGTGACATTGGCTTGGGCTATCAAGATTTTCTGATAACTTCCCGAGCTTCTTGCTTGGAAGACAAAGCGGGTTTGAAGACTTTACAGGGTGGTGGTACTACAATGTGACTCACATTCTGTTGGCTCCCAGGTGTACCTGCACTGCAGTGTGTCAGTCTGCCAGCCCGCTGAGATGCCGTCCTGTAGGGTCACCTGTCCTGCCGACCGTGAGTATCCAAGCTGTCTATGTGAGAGGACAGACTTGAATAAGTCCTGAGTCCCAGGTTTAACCTTTCTTAGCCTCTGGCCAAATAATTCAACTGGAGAGATTTACCTCTATTAAGCCTTCTCTAATTACCTACTATATAGTAGAACCAGAGTTGACTCACTTCCTAGAAGATAGCAGGTGTCTCCAAATAAGTTCTAGTGTTCTACACCACTGTAGGATGACTACAGTAACAATGTATAATCTCAATAGAGGATGTTGAATGTTGCCTACACAAATGAGAAATGGTTGACATGATGGATATGCTAACTACCCTGATCAGATCATTACGCATTATGTGTAGAGATAATCACTATCAAATATGTACAAGCATATGTCAAACACATAAAAAGTATAAATCCTCAGGTGACTTTTAACATTTCCATATGAATTTTTATTAGAGCAGGTGCCAAGCCAATCTGCTGACTCATAAACACATATGGCTCATAAACACACATGGCTACATAGGGCTCAAAAACACACCTGGCTAGCTTACAAATATAAATGTCTATACCTGATCAAGGTCTGGCAACACGGGCTAAAGATCTCCAGGTGGAATGATTGTAGACTTAGCATGTTCTCCAGTTGCTCATGGCCAATACTCCTAAGGGGGGGGGGGTATTCCACCTGATCCACTTTCCTACCTGTCTAGCCCCTGAATGAATTGGGATCCCTGACCCCCAAAGCTTTTAGTCCCTTCCAGCAAAACTCATAGTAACTAAATGGTACTTAAGTATTCAACATAGGATTTTATATACTTACCATCCAACTCTAATCATGTATATTACCTCTACTTCTAATGAACTAAACCACCTCAGATTAACTTTCTCAAGGTCCCATAACTGGCAAACAGAAGCAGGATTCAAATAGTTCTCTATTTTACCAGTTGCCTCCATATCATCATACGGAAAGGGCTCTAAATTACAAACATACTACTGTCAAAGTGATTGCTGTTCAGAAAAGGATGGCAATCAGAGATAGTTTCTAGAATCTCTATGCACAGATCCCAGTGATTCTGAGGTGTTAGATACAAAGTCTGACTTGGTCAAGTTTGTCTTAATGCACTAAAATGAGGCGCTTTTTTTTTTTTTTAAAGCAGAGTCTCACTCTGTTGCCCCAGCTAGAGTGCCTTGGTGTTAGTCTAGCTTGCAGCAACCTCAAACTCCTGGGCTCAAGCAATCCTTCTGCTTCAGCCTCCTGAGTAGCTGGGACTACAGGCACTTGCCACCATGCCTGGCTAATTTTTTCTATATATTTTTAGTTTGGCCAATTTTTCTTTATTTTAATAGAGATCGTGTCTTGCTCCTGCTCAGGCTGGTTTGAAACTCCTGACCTTGAGCAATCCACCCACCTCGGCCTCCCAGAGTGCTAAGATTACAGGCGTGAGCCACCATGCCTGGCCTAAAATGAGGTCTTTGTAAAGCATGGAACAGAGCTTTCTATATCAAGGGACCTGGACTTGTACCATAACAGTCCCTCCCCCTGCCCTATGTGAACAAAAACGAAACTTAAATCGCTAACTCTCATCTCTCCAACAGGAAGAAGAAACTCTAACGTCAGTCTTCAGAACAGTACTGCTAGTGTTTCTAGCAAGGGCCCCATGATTCTACTTCAAGCCACTAAGGACCCTTCAGGAAAGTTCCATAAATATTCAAGTGAGTAGGAAGAGACCTAAGTTACCATCCAAAGTGCCAGTCAACCCAAAGCTACTTCCTATCCCCTATTGATCAATGTTTTCCTGAAAAGAAACTAACATTTTCCTATAGCGGAAGACTGACAGCCTGTTGGGACACAGACTCACCTGGTTGATTTCAGCATGTATTAATCTGTCTTTCCATCCTCTAGGTGTTCCTGTAGATTCACAACCTCTGTGGGTGGTAGGCCTTTCTGGGGCCTTAATCATTGGAGTCTTATTAGTATCCTACTTGGCTATCAGGAAACAGAGATGAGTTACTCAGACCAAAATGTGTCAATAAAACAAGACTGCACTACTAGCCTGTGCCGAGCTTCTCATTTGAAATGTAGAAAGGCTCATTTTAAATTAGCTATCTTCTGCTTTTGCGGTCCCATCTTTCAAGCTTGGGGGTGGTATCTCAGCTGAGAATAAAACAAAAACTGACGAACTTCTGACTTAATAGAGGTTTTATAAGCTCAAGAGAAAAATACAGAACAAAACCCTTGCCTAGGACAAGAGCAACCTAGCTAGGGTAGAATTGGTGTATAGTCATGAATCTTAGACTGTTGGTTTGCAAACTCCAGTATGCATCAAGATCATAAAACTGGAATAAAAAAATTGCTGGCCCCACTGAGTTTGATTCAGTAAGTCTGGGATGAGTCTTAAACATTCACATTTCTAATCATTTCCCAGATGATGCTGTTCTTCCTAGTCCAAGCATCAGACTTTGAAAACAAGTATGTAGAGCAATGACTAAAAGGAGGTATCCAATCATGAATCGGTAGCTGGAGGAAGCTTGATCAGAGGGTGTTTAGTTGAGCCAGAACTGACGAGTAGCTTCCTAGTCTAATAGTCCTCAAGACTGGTAGGAAAGATGGGGATACAATCACTGACTTCTCAATGTAAATGTCCTGTTCAAGAAACTTTCTTGTAACTGCTGCTGTTGGTCACATTATATGGGATACCCTCTTCCCACAGGAAAGCTCTGAAACTAATCCTGGTTAAACAAAATTTCCTTATGTATCCCTCTTCGGGAAGTAATGTCTAGGTTGACACGTCAGCAAAGTGAAAGGTGTTACTGTTGGCTTTTGAACGACATCTTTGTAGTCAAGCCAACCCCACTTCAAACTATGAAGCAAGGAAATGAACAATTCCCTTTCTCAGACAGGGATGCTACATGCTTATGACAAACCATCTTAGATGTTTGATGACATACTTGAGCCTCCTGATAATCTGATGTGAGCATTCACCCCCAATGTCTGGAACCTAGGGTAGATAGAGGTCAAGTAACTTACCAGCGTCACCTGGCCAAGTAAGGGTAGAGCTAGAACTTGAACTTCAGTTTTGAAGTTAGACTTTATATTTTGCTAAAAGCTCTTTTTCAACACCACTTTCCAATGGCAGGCACAGGTTCAGCTTGACAAAGTTGTCTTAGGCTTGTGGGCCTCATGCTTTGCATACAGCTGTGCTAGGTATAGAGGTCTGTGTCTACTGACCTTCTGTGCTAACAGCTGAGACTCTTAGAGGAACAATGGTCTCTAATTGCAGTGGTGGCAATGTTTAACTCATCACTGAACAACTCACCTTGGCAATTGTATGTAAATGGATAAAATCTCATTTAACCTGATACATCTAAAATTTAACAATTCAAGATTTTTAATATTCAGTCCCTGAAAACCACTATATACTTAAATCTTAATTTGCATGGTAAACATTGATCAGAAATACTGCATTTCTAGGTATTCAAAGTTGGGAATTTATATCTAA
This sequence comes from Microcebus murinus, assembly GCF_040939455.1. Classification (NCBI taxonomy): domain Eukaryota; kingdom Metazoa; phylum Chordata; class Mammalia; order Primates; family Cheirogaleidae; genus Microcebus; species Microcebus murinus. The sequence continues at coordinate 45,810,953 of NC_134122.1, read as the reverse complement.
CTGTATTTTCCAATAGCTGAATATATCAGTATAAAATTTTAGTTTTGAGACAAAGCTTCAAGTGCTCAATAGCATCTGGCAAGGAGCTACTCTCACCTAGTGGCTACAGCATGACCCTTAAGTTTTAAAATGTCTATTGGACATATATGACTGACATCATACTATGCATTGGGCGTAAAGCAATGAACAGGAAAGCTGCCCCAACAACTGGGGCAGGCAAGTGTAAGGTGACAAATAAGTTGGATGAAGAATGACTGGGAAAGGGGAATTGCCAAATTACATCTTTCTCTCCCTGTAAGAGAAATAAGTGGATGTGGTCATGAATTCTTAGCTTACCCCTAAAGCAAAGCCAAGTGTATAAGTTCCTCTAAATGCAACTAAGTCATGAATCTGGGTTCCAACAACCAGGAAGGCTAGTCTAGCACGGTATCTGGCATGTAGGTTGTTTACTTGGTATCAATTTACCCTTTGAGGGGGGGAGAAGTAATACATGTACTATCCTATATATCTCCAAAGGGAGCTAGAACTTATTTCCTGTATTTTACCATGGAATCTCTCTTCAAAAGTAATATCCCAAATTTCTGCTTCTATAGTATTCTGGTTTTATAACAAAATCTTTACTAGAGCTTGGTCTGATCAACAGAGAAAGGACTATTGTTGCAGGGAAAAAACTAAAATGTATCTCTGAATTGAATCATCCCTTCCCAAAATTACCTAGCCCAAAGTTGAGTAACTGCTCTAAAGAGAAATATTAGTTGGAGCCATTAATTTGAATAGCTTATTATAAAGTCTCTTAGCTAAACTAGGAACTTGATTATTCCCCTTGCCCTTGCAATGACTCCTGGCCTCATTCTTAAACTTGCACTGTTTTTTGGCATTTGGCCAATTTTCCAAAGGGTTCCAGCCTTTGCCTAGTAGCTAGTGAAAATGTCCTTGTCCTTGTCCAGGGCAAGGGGCCTGGCACAGAGCAGGAACTCAGAGAATATTTGCTGAGTGAATCACACCAAACCATGACATAATTTAACCAGATTTAAAGGAGCCTAGAAAGTTCTCTGGCTAGATTTTAACCAGAACACATTCGCTCCCTAATCTAGCAATTTCTGACAGGGAAGCCTCTTAGGATGAGCAGGCTTCCTGTCAGTAACCCCTTCTTTGCTCCCCAACTCCTCACGTCTCCAGGATGAGACCACTTGGTTCATAGGATTGAAAAAGCTTTCAAATAACAAAAGCTTGCACTTTTGCCAGAACTTAATTGCCTTTATCTTTTGACAATCGGGAGATGCTCAGATTTCAGATTTCCTATTAAAACACCCGCAGTTCGCTTCTCCTCTTGAGTAAAATTACTTTACCACAATAAAAATAAAAATGCCACACAGAAACATTACAAATCCAGTGGCGGCTATAACACACTCTTCAGAAACCTAGCTTTGTTACTCATAATTTTTTAAACCACTTCATTGGGATATAACTCACATTCCATATAATCCACTCTTTTAGAGTGTACAATTCAATGGTTTTGGGTATATTCGCAGAGTTGTGCAACCATCACCACACCAAAAGAAACCCTATTCCCATTGGAAGTCACCAGTCCCTCCTCACCCCAGCCCCTGGCAACCACTAATCTGTCGCTACAGATTTGCCTTGCCTGGATGTTTCGTATAAATGAAATCATATAACATGGCCTTTTGTGACTGGCTTCTTTGCATAATGTTTTCAAGCTTCATCCATGTTGTGGCCAAATTCAGCATTTCATTCCTTTTTGTGGCTGAGTAATATTCCATTCTGTTTATCCATTTATCAGTTGATGGGGCATTTGGAGTTGTTTCCATCTCTAAGCTATGGGGAATAATGCTGCTATGAACATTCATGTACAAGTTTCTGTCTGGACATGTATTTTTATTTCTCTTGGTTATATATGAGTAGAATTTCTGGGTCACATGGTAATTCTATGTTTAACATTTCAAAGAGCTGTATACCTGTTTTCCAAAGTGGTTCCACCATTTTACATTCCCACCGGTAATAGATGAGGGTTCCAATTTCTCCACATCCTTGCCAATACTTGTCTTTTTGTCTCCAATTATAAATTAATATTTATAAGCTGTTTTTAAATACATAAAAGGTATAAGCCAAAAGAAAGAGGCCATAATCCTGCCTATAACAATACTAACTGGCATGACCAATTTAGGAAAGAAAAAAATAAGCCATAAAGAAAAATACAAGGCCAGGTATGGTGGCTCACACCTGTAATCCTAGCACTCTGGGAGGCCGAGGCGGGCGATTGCTCGAGGTCAGGAGTTCAAAACCAGCCTGAGCAAGAGCGAGACCCCATCTCTACTATAAATAGAAAGAAATTAATTGGCCAACTAATATATATAGAAAAAAAATTAGCCAGTGTAGTCTCAGCTACTTGGGAGGCTGAGGCAGGAGGATCACTTGAGCCCAGGAGATTGAGGTTGCTGTGAGCTAGGCTGACGCCACGGCACTCACTCTCGCCTGGGCAATAAAGTGAGACTCTGTCTCAAAAAAAAAGAGAAAAATGCAAATAAAATACCTCCCATTTCTCACTGCCAACCCCACTCCCTCAAAGGAACTGTTGCCCACCATTTCTTGTCAGTCCAGAAACAGCTTCATGTGTGTGTGATCTTTAGTTTACACAGAAGTGACAGCTCTGTTCATGCTTCCCTGTACCGGTTGTCACTGCTATTTTTCTCTGTGTATTTATGATATCTGTCTCTTGTCCAGAGGGCCTGCAGGCCCTGCAGAATAAGGACGTGTGTGCTGAGGGTGACAAGTATGCCCTTGAGAAATCCTGAGCATATCTTCCCCATTGCTATCTTCTCACAGGCCCTAGTTAGCAAAGTACTCTGCATACAGGGAAAACCATTTTTTTTTTTGCAAGAATAATGAAATGTTTTTATCTTATGCTGTCTTGAAAACAATTACTAAAATGTAATTCAGAATTTTATTTCTCTATCCTGGCTTCTCACTTGCATCATGAAAATCATGATGCAAGACATTAACTGTTCCAAATATCATCCATTGTGCTTTCTAGGTTGGGTATATACCCTATATACTCTTTCTGTTTTTCCCACTAGCCCAACTGAATAGTATTATATTCCCTGTCCCCCAACTCCTAAGTCCATAGCCTAAGTCCAAAAGGAGAAAACTGGATCACCTACTTCTTCCCAAACTACACCTTTTGTTGTTTCAGAAACAGTAAAAGATGATCCGCCTTCTCCATTACACTCACTGGTTTGGGCACACACAGCAGCAAGCAAAACCAGTTTATGCGATGCCTATGTCTTTATACTTCCACACTCTGGAACAAGCGCACTTGCCAACAATCAGCTGGGGGAGTGTTAATAGGCCCTCAAAAATTAGGAATAATATCTCTAGTATAAAAGAATTAAAAAACATCCAGTTCCAAATAGTCCCTGAGCACACTGTTCATTCCAGCAAGAAGTCTCCAGAGAGGTAATGAATGAAAGGCACATTTTCTCCAACTTGAGCACCACTGCATTTTATAAGATGCCTTTGACCATGATGGGAAGAAGTAGTGTGTGTGTGTGTGTGTGTGTGTGTGTTAGCTTTTTTGCTGGGCCCCCTAAAGTAAACGGAGGGGGGGTGGTGAGGAGAGTTGAGCCCAGGGTAAAGGGTGCTTTCATGAGCCTGTATTGTGTTCTGCATTTGGCCGTGAGATCAGGCTCCTGATGACACTCTGCCTGCTCTCTTCCTTGTCTCCTCCGAAACCTTGCTACCTGCAAGCTGTTCCTGGCATTTACTCTTGCCCAGGAAGCTACAGAGAGGTGATGGGAAGGCACCTATACATAAGTCCATTCACAATGAGGGCCAGGGAAGCAGCTTTCTGTCAAAGTCACATTTAAATTCCATGAGTCAACCCCTTTTCAATTACCACGCAGACAATCTTAACACAATCTATTCGAGTGACTTGTGTAAGATGACACCAAAGCCCTGAGACACCTCTAGGATGACTCAGTGCCCTTGATTTGGGGCCAATCAACTTGATGTTCTGTGTTTCCTGTGAATAAGTCCTTCCCTTATTTCACCCCATTGCCTTTACATTATAAGAGTTCCTGAATTGGCCTTTCTTCTCTTCTTTTTTTTTTTTTTTTTTTAATTTAATTTCTAGTACCTCAAGAGTCATCTTTTGGCCCAAAAGCAAAAAAAAAAAAAAAAAAAAATTTTTTTTTTTGAAAACTTTAATGATTGAAATATGGTTGCACAAGGAAAATACTTCCCCAGCTGAGGTCTGGTAAAAAATGTATATCAGAATGTATTAATGGCAAAGTGGACAGAGCACAAAAGCAGCATGATTGAAGTATTATGATTGTGATAAATATTTATTTCATGTTAACAATGCCCTGGGTAAAATTAAAAGCACAATGGGGTGCAGAATTAATCATGAGTCCAGCCTGGTGAACTTATCTAAGGGAAAGGTTATTCTCTGAAACAGATAGCTTTGGAAGGAAAAGATGAATTTGTGTATTTTAACCCTTGAAATACATGTTGAGAAAGCATAAAATAATTATTTTTAGTACGTACAACAACACTGGAAACAATTTTCATGGATTATTTGATTTGATGCTCAGAAGTGGGCCAAATGCAGAACACAATATTATTCTCACCTTTAAAAAAATGAGAAATTTCTGAGTTTTTTTTTTCCCCCTTTTTTTCTTCCAAGGCTTCAGAGCTAGCGTGTCTTTTTAAAAAATTGTTGATGCTACATAGATCAGCATGGTTAGCGTAGGAGACTTTCAGTAATTGTTTAGTCAATGTTGAACAAGCAAATGTTGCCGATGGCCTGTCCCACAGCCCTGGGCAGGCTGACCTGGGCAACATTATCCTAGTGGTAAGAGTCTGATCAATAAAGCAGAAGTGATATAAATCCTGTTTTCCAGGCCATCCCCATTTCCCCACTCCAGATCTTCTTGAATTTTCGCTATATGACTTTCCACCTGCCATGGAACCCAGGCAACTGAGAATCGGAGCACTAGTGGGTCCAGTTGGGAATCCAAATTTGTGATTTGAATTTGTCTGATTCCAGAGAACGTGGCCTTTCCACTGTAGCACCTGCCTCCGTTCTTCCCCATTCCAGTATTTCTTTTTTATTTTCTCCACTATAATTTGGAGATATCAAATGACGGTGTTCCATTTAACACCTGCCTTGGCTTCATATCTCTTTTTGTAGGTCTCTGCACAGGAAGGGTTGATAGGAGGAGCCAGTGCCCTCAGCATCTGGGCAGCCCAGGAAACCCAACAGGAGAGCCTTGTCCCCCTGCCCCTCTGTTGCTTGGTGCGTTTGGACTGGAATATCCAAACTACCTGTGGGTTAAGTCATCAGTGTGACACAATATTCTGACTTTTAATTATGACAGTTCAGATTCTACTAACGCTTTGAGGATTTGGTGTTGAGAAATCTATCTCAAAAATAGCTCTTCTATCACATATCAGTCCCAAGCAAGACCTACAAGGTCCCCACCAACGGCCCTGTAACCACGTTCATCTGTGCTTGTCTTCCTGGGCCCTGGGCCTTCAATTGCCCCTCTTAAATCACTGGGATTTCTGGGAACTTCACTAGACCCCCTGCCCCATCTGGAGCTCATGCCTTCTCTCTCCCTTCAAGCCCCTTTTCAAAATGTACTCTTTCCACAAAGCTTCAGAGTATGCTTTGGAAAGCTGGAAAAATCGAACTACATTAATATGTAGGAAAGAGTTGTGAGATTTAAATATGATGTATTTAATGATATATTTAATGATGTTTATATTTATTGATATATTTAATGATATATTAAATATGTATTGATATATTTAATGATATATTTATTTTTAAATATTTATATTTAATTATATATAATATAATTATAAATATATAAATATATCTATATATAATAAATATATAAACATATAAATATAATTATATTTAAATATTTAATGATATATTAAATGATTTAATGATATATGTAATATATATTTAATGATGTATTTAATGATATATATGTATTAATGATATATTTTAATAAATATATGATGTATTTAGCACAATGCTTGGTACATAAAATGCAACAAAGAATGGTAGAGATTCTCCATATTGTCATCATCAGTATCACCATCAATCGTATCACCAAAGGATGCTTATTAAATAGATATTATGTGCAGTGCAGAGCTTAAAGCTGCACCCTAAAAATGAGAAAAATTCATGAGCTATTTAGGACCCACCACGTCCCTCCTTCCTGACAGAACTATCGTTTTAATCAAGTATCTCCCCCACCCCATACATCTATGACCGTAGGTGAAGCTGTCCTCATCCTGGTTCTAGCAAGAAGCCTCTTTAAGCATAATCCCATCCCTCTTATTAGCGGCTGGTTCTGGAGTGAGAGTGTGGACCTGCCCTGGCTCTAAGACTAGAGAGTATCTGCAGAGAGAATTTGGAAAAATCTCCTCGCTCCTAAGAGCTGAGCTGTTAGGGGTACTCTCTCTTCTTCCTCCAGGTATTTTTGTGTGCAACTGTGACATCTAAAACTGCCACCCCTAGTGTGCTATGTGCCTACATTTAAAATCAGAACCAAAGATGGCAGAGTGAGGGCTGGAAAAATACTTGGTTCTTGTTGACATCTTTGAACCATAAAGTCAACCTATTTCTGGACTTCTAGTTATATATGATAACTATATGATAGTTATATATATGTGATATATAATATATATTATATATATATATCATGATAATAAATGTCCTCATTGTTTAAGCCCTAAAAGATACTGGTGCTATTAAATATATAGACATAGAGACAAAAGTAAACAAAACCTGTTGAACACTTATGGTATGCTGCATTGTACATAAGATAAAACAATTACAAAAATGCAAACTCACATTTTCTTTGATTTACCCAAATGTCTCCTTGGAGCTCATCACCGAAGGTTTACTAAGATCGTTTTGATTTTCCATCCATCTGGTACCTTCCTTGGCAAGAATGAGGGGCACACCCAGCTCACAGAAGCAAAAGCAAAATTCATTGTTCTAAGTTTTTTGTTTGTTTGTTTTTCTTAAACACTATAGGTCAGGCACTGTGTGGGGGCGGTACTGAGGATCAGAACTCAGTATAGAAAACAAAAACTTCCTGAGCTGACTGTAAATACAGAGACACACACAGGCAAGGTAATTGACTATGGCCGCACGTAGGGACCCGGACTGCAGGGTGAGGGCTTGGGAATGCGAGAGTGTGTTTGGGGAATGATGCAGGATGAGAAAGGCAGAGGGTCCAGGTTGTGCAAGAAGAGACGGGACATTCCAAACAGAAGAAAAAACATGATCAAAGTCAGAGGGAGGCAACAAACAGCCTGATGTGTCCAGCAGATGCCAAAGCATGTGATAAAGCTATAATTCTCTAAACACCGTGAAAATGGTTCCAGATGGGATGGACGTAGCCATGGAAAGAAGTGGAGAGTTGGGAGAGAACCATTTATACAGGTGAATTTACTATCTGAAAAAAGGCAGGATTTCTAAATCAGTGCAAAAAGGATAACACATGTCTCTTTTCACTCTCTATATCTCTACATTGTTTGAATTTTTTTACAGCAGCCATATTCATGTATTATTAATTTTTAAATGACAATCGAAATCATCTGTTGCCTTTAAAGCCTATAAAAGTGATACCTCTGCATTGAACATTTTAGAAAGCACAGGAAAGTAAAAAGAGAAACACTGCCCTTTGGTCCATATCCTTCCAAGCTTTTATACATGTATTACTTTTTAATGAAAGATTACACTTGACATCCTTGTGTATCCTGATTTCTTTTTATCGCCAGTCGTGGTGGTTTTAAAATACGTCTGTAAGTTCTTTGACACCTATCTCTTCTGGAGGTACCACCAAACTTAATTGCTTAAAAGGACAATAACCCTGTATTACCTGTCACAGTGTCTGTGGGTTGGGAGTTCAGGCAGGGCTCTGCAGAAATGGCTTATCTTGGTCCCACAATGTCTGGGTCCTGTGCAGACTTCGAGGCTGGGGGCTGGGCCATCATGAGTGAAAGCAAGGCCAAATTCTCTCTCTCTCTTTTTCAGAGAAAGGGTAATAAAAATAGTCATTCCATCTGTTCCATGGGCTAGGGGAAAACCCAACACTAAGTCCTTTTACCATCTTGCAGAAAAGATTCACCCATCTAAAACAGGATACCCTAGAATTCAATCAGCCTGGGTACCAGGAAACCCGAATTCAGACCCAATCGGAGCACTGTTTAAAGATCTACTTGAATCTAAAGGGGCCACTGGATTTGGGGGTCAAGTCTTGGGTGTCATCCCTAAGAGCATGGACCACAGGCCTTGCTCAATTGTTATGCTCTTTTTCAGGCAAAGAGAGAGAGTATTTCAAATAGTTAATTAGGCTCACCCTCTTAAGTACCACTGATTTCAGCAAGGGAGCTGAACACTCCTAACAATCATTCTGGTGCTTAGCAAAGCCTCTGGGGTTGGCGAATGGAGGGGGGAGAGGACTCCTGGCAGTGGCCACACTGGGCGGAAGCTTCCTGACTACAGTGTTAGTTGACCACTCCTGCAGGGCTTAACTTCAGGTATAACTTAACACACTGTCTATGATGAAATATTTTTTAAGCAAATATAGACATCCTTGCAAGCACTATGTGTTATTCCATTGTATGACTATATCAGGCTTCGTTGAACCATCTTCATTTATGCCAAACTTTTACGTCATGGCCAGTTTTTATAGTATTATAAACAATTTAGGGATGAACGCCATAATACTTTTGTGTGCTCTTCTAATTATTCCTTGAGATCAATTTCTCTGTGTGGAACTGCTAGGTCATATATTGCCCAGTTTCTATAATAGAAAAACACTATATATGAGAAAGTTGGGGGAAGGTGTCAAAAGAAACTGTACCGCAAAACTGAAGGCAAGGGGAAAACGAAAGGAAGCCATAAACAGGCAATGCGAAAGGAGTCAAAGGGGTCTCAGACTCCCAATTCCTCAGTGTTAAGTTTGTGGCCAGATTTTTCCCTTCCCCAGTTTCACTAGCACCTTCTGCCCCCACCACCCTTAATGCCTACCCTGCCCATCCCTGTTCTTGGGGAGACCAGATGTAGAGTCCTAGGGCTGATTAGCGGTGTCACCCTAGAAAAAACTAGGGCTTTTTCTCTGGAGTCCCTCACTCCTATGGTTTCCTCCTCAATCGTCCTCAAGAGGAGTGGCCACTATAATCTCAGTCTTTTCTCCATCCCCAACAAAAGGCCAATGCCATTCCTGGAGGGCAAATGAGCACAATGGCAGATGACACAAACTTCGAACTCCCAGGCCAGAAAAGGGACGGCGCCTCCTTCCAAGTAGGGACTCCTGGGAAGAGACAGTTTAGGTCCAGACAAGAATAATCCAGTTCCAATTTTTCAATGGAAGAAAAATTGGAACTGGTACTGTTAAGTCACCAATTAAGTCATCTTTACATTTCTGAGACCAATTTACATACATTTTCCCCCATTTTAAGACAAAGGAAAAACAAACTTCGAGCTCCTAAAGAACACACAGGATTTGAAAAGCAAGTCTTCTCAGGTTCCACGCAAGGCAGGATCTGGCACAAAGAGATAAGAGTCGAATCCCTTAACCCTGACTGCGTTCCTAGGAGGCAAATGCTTATTTTATTCTTTGTCCTATTTTCAACTGCTAGGCAACTGCTTCACTGGTTGAAATCATTTCCACTGAGAAAAGGAGAGAGAAACAAGGAGAATTATAGCATTGCCAGAGTGGAGTGATCCCTAGACAGGATGGACCCATGGACCAGGACAGGGACCAGAACATTTTCTTGTTGCCTCTGCAGCCTCAGTTTCCGGTGTGGGTCTGGCTGGTGCTCGGTACTCAGTAGACATTCGATGACTGATGATGCTTGATACTCCTGCATTACAGCGCTCATCCTACAGCCCCTATTTAACCCCTGTCTTCTTCCCTGCTGGACTATGACCCATGACAGAAATGGTGCCGGCAGTCACTCCCATGTCTCCTGCAAGGCCCTTGATGATCCAGCAAGTGGTTCAGAAAGCTCGGCTTGATGAATGAGCGGATGACACAGGAGAACGCTCCTCACTAGTGGTCCAGTTCCAGTGGAGAATAGGCAAACTTTATTCAAAATTATGCATAATTTGTCTCATTCTTACAAACTGTGAGCATGCCCCCACCCCTTAGCAAATACTAAGATGAGCAACCTTGTTAAGGCCAATGTCATCTTCTAAACCCAGGAGTGGCCTCAAAAAGCCTCCCTTATTGGATAAGTCCAGGCTCAAATGAATGAATGAATAAATGAATGAACAAATCCATACATACAGAGGTACATAAATTTATCTTAATAGCAATCATGAAGGGATAAAAAAGTGTCAACGGAAGAGAGTCCAAACTCTGTAAAATAATTTAAAGAGATTTATTCTGAGTAGAGTATATGTGACCATGGCCCAGGGAGCCACGTCCTAGAAGCCTTGAGCAGGTGGTCCTCCTGTGGTTGGGTTGCAATTTGGTTTTATACTTCTTAGGGAGACAGTAAGTACACATAAAAGCATATATCAATACATGGAAGGCATAGATTGGTTTGGCCAAAAAAGGTAGGACATCTCAAAGTGGGGGCTTACAGGTTATAGATGGGCATAAAGATTCTTTGATTTGCAATTGGTTAAAGAAATGAAGCAAGCTTTGTCTAAAGGCTTGGAATGTTTTAAGTTAACATAAGGAAGTCTGGGCCAGGCACAGTGGCTCCTGCTTTTAATCCTGGCATTTTGGGAGACCAAGGCAGGAAGGTTTCTTAAAGCCAGGAGTTAGAGACTGGCCTGAGCAAGAGCAAGACTCTGTCTCCACAAAAGTAGAAAAATTGGCTGGGCGTGGTGGCATGCGTCTATAGTCCCAGCTACTCAGGAGGCTGAGGCAGGAAGATTGCTTGAGCCCAGGAGTTTGAGGTTGCTGTGAGCTATGGACATATATCAAACATACACTGAGACTTAAGTGATCTGTTAAGTAAATTGATAACCTGATGACCTACAGGTGTGTTTAATTGTCACCTTACACGGGGTTAGGCCTGTTAATGATTTAGTATCTTATTGTTACAAAGAGTAACTCCAGAAGAGAGGGGGCATAACTAGGCATGTCTGGCCTCCCTTCTCCTGATGATTGGCAACTCAGCTTTAAGGTTTTTCTGGGATCTTCTTGGCTAAGAGGGGGCCCGTTCAGTCAGCTGGGGGGAGGGGGCGCTTAGGATTTTATTTTAGTTCACAAAAGTAATTCTATCCAAAATGATAACTCATATTTATTTAGAGGCTCATATTTTGCTTGACTCAAGAAAGTAATCTATGCAAATGCAGTCCTCTTTAAAATTAGACTTTCAACTGGTTTTATGGGACAGGTGGAAAACTGTTACCTCCAAATTGTAAACTCTTTCAGGCTGAGGACATAAATTTCATAGTTTGTTTTGTAAAAATGCCGGTGCTTCAAAGCAAAGTACTTCTATTCTCCTTGTGATCTGCAGTTGTCTACCAGCTAATGCCTATCAGAACTCCCATAATTTATTTATGTGTTCATGTCCTAGGAAAAGGGAGGTAGGAAATAAATACTTTCATTAAACCTGTACTGGATGTCAAGAATGGTACTTGGTGCCTCATGCACACTATTTATTTAATTCTCAAAACAACCTATGAGGTAAGAATTATGTTTTCCCATTTTATAAACCAGAAAACAGAATCAAAGGTATGAAGGAATTTACACAAAGCTCCAAGGTTATTAGCAGCAAGGATAGAGTTAAAGCCATTTATTTTTAATTTAAAAATGTTCTTTCCTTTAGCCCTTTTATATAATAACAGCAAAATGTGAAATACTGAACTGTCCAAACATAGGGAAATTGTTAAATAAGCTAGAGTACATTTGCTTAGTTGAATATCTCACAGCCATTTTTGCTTATCTTTATGAAGACTATGTAATACCATGAAAATATTCTCATGGTATAATCTTAAGTGGCAAACACTGGATAGAAAATTACAAAATTACTATAATTGAGTTTAAATCAAACATGCTCTCAAACAAAAAAGCACATCAAACCTATACATAGGGAACAAAAAGACTGAAAGGAAATATTGTGCTACATAATTGGGTGAAGTCACCAGTGAAGTTTTACTACTTTAATTCAAAAATTCTTTTATCTAGCTAGCTAGCTATATCTATATATCTATACACACACATATATATATATTTTTACACCAGGGAGTCACAATGCTTTATGTGAAAAAACAAATACTAGCACATTAAATTCTATCATTAAAACAATGATATCAGTAAAACATTCTATCATTCTATTCTATCATTAAAACAAACTCAACTGAGTGGGAAAAACACAATATAAAATCACAGTCTCACTCAAAAATGTATCTGGGCTGGTCATGGTGGCTCATGGCTCTCATCCCAGCACTCTGGGAGGTTGATCACTTGAGGCCAGGAGTTTGAGACCAGCCTGAGCAACATAGTGAAACTCCGTCTCTACAAAAAATTAAAAAATGTCCATTAATTTTTTTAAATAAAAACAAAACAAAAATACTACAAATGATTAGATCCCAAGGTTGACTTGATCTGACCCTTTTCTTTGGATGTCCCAGTCTTGGTTAGTGGCACCACTACCTCCTGTCTCTATAACCTTCTCAGACGACAGCCCTCTGGAGATTCTTAAGGGTTTTATGGCATGCCCTGAAGCCTCAACACTTAATACACTGCCGTCTGAGAAGGTTATAGAGACAGGAGGAGACTCAATAAAAACATCTCTCATACCCTTTCATGGTCTGAAACAAATGGGAGATTAGAGGCAGACGCAAGGCAACCAAAATATGACTTGCAATGTCACAGCCTAGCTGACAGGAGTTTGTGGAGTTAGATGACCTTATTAGTACTTCTTCCCTGAATGAAATGTTCCCACACAAAGGTAGGTAGAGACAGAAAACCGCCCATCTCTACCTAGCATGGCGTGGGAGCAGCGCTTGCCCAGCTCAGCTGAAGACGTCTGGGGGGCAGGAACAGCAGCCTCCCTGCAGGCAGGGGAGCCCCACAGAGAGATGGGTTCTGGGCCTGCCGCGTTCTCTCCCTTCTCTCAGACTCATCAGCCCGGTAAACCTCTCCTTTTCCCCAGGCAGCATGGGATGGGGAGAGAGGCCAAGGGTGTGGTCCCCAAAAAGTGCTACAGGTGGAAACATGAAGCCAGGGACTGGTGCCCAACCTCCTGTGGGAGCAAGGAAAGGCAGGGAAGGCAGGGAAGGAGGAATGGGGGATAGGGAGGAAGCCTTCCACCTGCAGTAGCCCTGGCTGGTACTCAAGCTGTTCTGTGCTTCAGCTGTTTTGAACAACACAGAGGGGCTGGGGGCAGGGGAAGCTGTTTGAGGCTGTCAGGGACTCAGTTGTACTAAGGCATGGCTCACAGAGGGTCCAGCCCTTGAGTTCAAGGTTCCTGTCTGCCTCTTATGGCTGGTGGCAGACGCCAAAGAAACTGCTTTCACGATGGTGTCCACAAAGGCAGAGCCTGGCCCTATCGCTTGGATGCTCTAATGACAAGCTCACGTGGCTTTGATTAGTAAGGAACCATGGGGAGGCCAGCACTGCCTTGGTAGCAGGCCAGGACAAGGACACAGTGACCTTGGCCCAGAGGTCAGCATTTTCCTGGACATGTATGCAGGCCATGGTACGGCAGTGCCCCCACATGGCGTGGAGGCAGAAACAGCATCTGGGGAATCCCACTGTGACACTGTTCTGGAAAGTTCCACAGGCCCACAGAAATACTTGGGTGGGAGGACGATATTTTACAGAAAACAGAGGCCCTGAATTAGTCACATAAAGGCAAACACCAACAAAATATGGACTGTCACTATTAATATAATTCCATTAGGCTAGTGGGCCCTGGGAAAAAAAAGTTGGATAAGACTTAGAACTGATTTATCCATCATTATTGTATTTTAATCTTTGTTCTTGCTCAAAGTCAACAATGACCGATTTTTTGTTTCATTTTGTTTGGTTTTTTTTTCTTTTTAACAAAGTTTCAGAAAGGAAATTAACACATGAAAATTTCTCTGAAGTCAGCTGTGTGACTTCAGATGGTAACATTTCATGGCTTTCTTTTCCCCATCTGTAAAATGGCCAATCTTAAACTTTAAGATTTGTAAATTTCCTTCCAGCTCAGAAATACAGTATTTGCTTCTAAGGTGCATAGGATGTTTTTCTCTATAATTTTCTTTTATAATTTATATTAGAATTGTCATACTTTGATTAAAAGTGGTCTAGATCTGTGGTCCCCAAACTTTCTGACACCAGGGACTGGTTTCATGGAAGACAACTTTCCCACGGATGACACAGGGATTAGGGGTAGGCAGAGCCCGGATGGTGATGCCAGCGATGGGGAGCGGCTACAAAAATACAGATGACGCTTCCCTGGCTCTCCCGTGGCTCACCTCCTGCTGTGCTGCTGGTTCTTAAGTTTCATGGAAGACAATTTTTCCACGGGGAGTTGGGGCAGTGGAGGCAGTACTCGGGCCATCATGCCTGGTGGTGACGCATGGCCCAGCTCCTAACAGGACATGGACAGCAGGTGTCGGAGTGGGGACCACAGGTCTAGATGATAGAGAAGAGAGTCCCACTGACTCTGGCTCACACTAAAGGAATTAATTTCCAGGTAAAGAGTAAGGAAGGGAATCTGGTGAGAAGCCACACACACAAGCAGAAACACAGCCAAGCCTCAAAGAAAGAAAAGCTAAGGTGGCTCCCCATCCCTCTCTCAAGAGGACAACCTCATAGCTTCTCCTCTTCTGAGCACATCTGACCCATTTTCCCCTCTCTCCAGCAGCCAGCTGTCCCTGCTAAGCCATACCAGGACTTCTGTTTTCCCACAGGTCTAGTTCACCCATAATGCCCATCTAGGCCCTGAGTCTGCTTCATGAATTTTTTTCTTTGACTGGGGTTCAGAGAAATATAATTAGAGCGATTCATCTTTGGAGTCAGGTTTCATGGCATTGGTCATTAACAGCCTGTGATTGGCTGTCCTTGGGGGGCGGGCAACCACCTCTGGTCCAATCAGCTGTGGGTGGGAGGGTAAGGTCATGTGACACAAAACATGGCCACTTAACTTCGGGCCAGGAAGATTCCATTAGCTGGAGTTAGTGTTACACTGTATAGATCTGCGCTGTCTTATAAGATAGGCACTAGCCTCATGTAGAACTTAAATTCAAATTAATTGAAATAAAATTAATTTAAAAATCAGTTCTTCGTTCATATTAAGCACACTTCAGGTGCTCAGTAGCCAGCCACATGTGACTAGTGGCTACTACACTGGACAGCACAGATAGAGAACATTCCTATCATTGGAGAAAGTTCTGTTGGATAGCACTGGCATCTAGACAATGGATGGCTCTAGTAGAGTTATCAAATGTAGAAGACAGTGGGAACAGAATTATGTTACTAGCTTATCTATCTTAATGTCATTACTTCTTAGAAAGAGTCTTTGGAGAAGTATAATAGGCAAAGTGGATCCAAGTTTCCTCACCTAGTAGGTGCTTATTGAAAATCATAAGGCAGCCAACGGGACATCCTATCAGCTTTCACTTTCTCAAATAAGCAGAGGCTATTTCCTGGGCTGTGTCCTGGTCAATGATTCTGAATCAGCAAGATCCACAGATACACAGGGAGGAAGTTAGAATATGAATTTGGAGAATTAATTTGTTCCTTTCACAAAAGCCACAAATAGAGTCGAGTTAAAGCTGTAAGATTTGGTACCTGTCCAAACAGCGGTTCCATTGTCTCTACCATCAAAGTGACCCTCAAAATGTGGCCTTGAAGCATGATGCTATATGTAGTAGAGGCACAGTATTCAGCCTGAGCAGAATAAGTAAAGCAATCAAATAGGTCAGGGTTCTATTGCCTCTACTGTCTTTGCTCTTATTTTCTAGCCAAAACCTAAACAGGGGTAGCATTCACTGAGCAGCCAGGGTGGTAGGGGCTAGTGATGACATTCCTCACTAGCTGATTATGTGTCGTGACTTTGCTCTGTTTCCTGCTTCTTCCTCCTTGGGGCCTTCCTTGACCCCTATTTATGAGCATGCTTCTCCAGCCTCATGTCTTTCCCAGGAACCCCTAAGTTCCTGCCAATAAATTGATATGCTTAAGATACACAGACTGATGCAGTTTTGAGGTATGCAAATCAGAGCTTTGGCTGAAATACACTTCTGTTTCTGTTCTTTAAACAGTTTGGGGTTTGGTTTGGTTTGAGCCTGTTAGTCATTGCTTCTCCTTTTTATGCCAAAAGAAACCCGCTTTTCTCCTATCAATTACTTCCTCTGTCACACATTGCCCTACCTCCCCACCATGGGGCTGGGCCTGCAGCCTAAGCTATAAAAGAAATTGTCCCATTCTCCTGGACACGGATTGATTTGGGGTGGTCATTTCACTCCAGAAGGGACAGTGTCACTTTTCTGTGGCTGATAGAAATCCACAAACAGAGAAGATATTTTATCCTCTGAGAACAGACCTTAAGATCATATAAGCCTGGTCCTGCAAGGGATCACAACAGCTGTGCAGGGAGACCCTGACAGAATTGCATCAAATCAGAGAACAACAGAGATCGATAGAGGGAGGGAGAGAAAGAAAGGGTTGGGGGAGGGAGGAAGTAGGGAGAAGAGAGAAGCATTAAAGCAACTTCATTTGTACTCCTGGATTCACCTGTGCCCAAAATGCCATCCTTGGACTTCCAGATTACGAAAGCTAATATATTTACTTTTGATTGATGGAGTCTGAGTTAGGTTTCACTTGCAGCAAAAGGAATCTTCATTTTCTCTGTATCTGAAGCCAACTAATGACAGGGAAGAAAATTAACTAATAATGCCATTTATACTAAGTTGAAATCTACTCATGGCTTAATGTTTCATCCATTTACTCCAAGGTTAGTTTAGGTTTTTTTTTTTTTTTTTTTTTTTTTTTGAGACAGAGTCTCACTTCATTGCCCAGGTTAGAGTGAGTGCCATGGCATCAGCCTAACTCACAGCAACCTCAAACTCCTGGGCTCAAGCAATCCTCTTGCCTCAGCCTCCCGAGTAGCTGAGACTACAGGTATGCACCACCATGCCCGGCTGATTTTTCCTATATATATTTAGTTGTCCAATTAATGTCTTTCTATTTTTAGTAGAGACAGGGTCTCACTCTTGCTCAGGCTGGTTTCGAACTCCTGTCCTTGAGCAGTCTGCCCGCCTTAGCTTCCCAGAGTGCTAGGATTACAGGCGTGAGCCACCGCGCCCAGCCATGTCTGTACTACTTTGGCAGCTGTCCTCTCTCCCTCCCTCTCTCTTTAATAAGAGTTTATTTTTCAGAGCAGTGTTAGGTTTACAGAAAAACTGAGCAGAAATTACAGAGATTCCATATACTCCTTCTCCTCCTCTCCGCAGTTTCCTTTATTAACATCTTGCATTAGTGTGGTATACTATTCATATATGCATTCTTACAGTTAATGAACCAATATTGATATATTTGTATTAACCAAAATCCATAGTTTATATTAAGGTTCACTCTTTGTGTTGTACTTTCCATGGGTTTTGACGAATGCATCCTGTCATATAGCCACCATTATATTACCAGAATCATACAGAGCGGTTGCACTGCCCTAAAATTCCCTTGTCCTCCGCCTGTTCATCTCTTCCTCCTGCACCTCCCAACCCCTGACAACCACTACTCTTTTTTACTGTCTCTATCTATAGTTTTGCTCCTTCCAGAATGTCATATCGTTGGAATCACACAGTAGGTAGCCTTTGCAGACTGGCTTCTTTCACTTAGTAATATGCATTTAAGCATCCTCCATGTCTTTTCATGGCTTGATAGCTCATTTATTTTTATTACTGAGTAAGATTGCATTGTCTGGATGTACCACACTTTGTTTATCCATTCACCTACTGAAGGACATCTTGGTTGCTTGCAGTATGGGGCAATTATGAACACAGCTGCTGGACGTCAGATGACCTCTTTCTATTATGCCCTCCTTGTCCTATTTTGAAAGCCACTTTCCATTTTTCAGGACCTATTCAGATGTCACCTGCCTGATGAAGCCATCCCAACTCTTATAGAAGGTGTATATCACGCTTCTTACATGCCGTATACTAGCACTATCACATTATTGTGTGGTTTTTTTGTGTGTCTGTTCCTCATCAGAGTGAACTCTTTGCAAATGTCTTACTGTCTAGTGAGTTACTTAACCTCCCTTTACCTCAGTTTCCTTGTCTATAAAATGAAGATAATAGGGTTATTGTGGGACTTAAATAAGCTCATGTATGTATATATATACACAATAACATATATGCCAGTATATATAATATATTTATTTTTAGAATAATACCTGGCATACAGGTATACGCTGTATAAATGTCAGCTATTATTATTTTTTATTGTTATTAATATTAGTCTTTTATCTATACCCATAGCAACCAGCATGTAGATGCCACTTAAATAATTTTTGAATCAATAATTTCCTCATAGGTATTGGAGGACTGATATGACTGACCATGATTTATAATTTAAAGGAATAATAACTATGTCAGAACATCAACATCTATTATTGTAGGAGTTTTCTCACATTGTTACTTGGAGACTCTAGGTGACCCTGCTTCTGTGATAAGGGCACAGGACAGCTATCAAGGCCAGGGAGAAGGAAAGAACCGAGGCATTCATTCTGCTTTCAGATCCACAAATTTTATAGATCCAGAAATTTCATTTCCATTTCCTCTATTTGATTCACTTCCCTAGAATTGACACACACGTCCAAATAAAACAAAGTCCAAGGGCTCTGGCAAATGAACTACAATGGAACTGGAATTTCCCGTGAAATCTACCATTGGCAATGGGAGGAGGATGCTTGAATAACCCTGACCTGTGCATTTATTTTCTCCCTGTCGAAAAACTTGATATCGTCATCATCATTCCTCGGGCTGTGGGTTTAAAGAGATTTTACCGAATTTACATACAACTCGTGCCATTTGTGTAAGGAATCTAGAAAACATCAGAGCTTCCTTTATAAGGACCCCTTTCAGCAAGAAATAAAGTTGAGCTGTTGTCAGTGTCTGAACCCAAGTCTCAAAGCAAAACATATCTGAGTTCAAATAATACAACTGCTTGTCACCTTTGGTTTGTGAAATGGGAATAGGGATACCTACAGCTAAAAATCACCATGGGGTTAAATGAGGAAGGCATCTATTTAAAGCTCCTAGCAGAGAGGCTGCCATAGGTTCCCTCTCTCTTCCTTGCTGACCTCTCATTCACCAGGGCAGAAAAGGTCCAAGGATGGTGGTGTCAATTCCCAAATCCAACCTCATTTCCTAACTTGCCTTAAGGTTTAGGCATCACCAGCTTTTCAAAGTTTCAGTCAAAGATTACATTTAAAAAAAAAAAATTAAATTCCTTGGGGCAACAACAGTACTTGGATTTAATTACTTTATAAATGAGCTTTGATCTTACAGTTGTGACAGTCTTCCCACCACCCCACCCCCACCCACAGTTCACTAGACTGTGCCTAATTATCTTATCTTGCTAAGTCATTAAATATGCATTTGCTAAAGTCATTTCCCTCCTCCTTTCTCCCACCCCCACCAGAGATTTTATCATAATTACTGATTTACTTTCCTTCATTAGAGCATGATTAGTTTGTGAATCTTTTGTTTTGCTAACGTATCTGTGTAGCTGGGTGGCCCTGGGAATTCTTTGCCTGGATACCTGTTAGGGCCTCTTCCTCTTTCCCTCCAAAGGAGGGAATTGGTAGTAAGACAGGCCCCAGCTATACAGTTTGTCTAATTGAACAATTATTGAACTGGTTAAACAATTGGTATCTTAGCCTGGGTTCCCCTGAAAGCAGAGACTGAGGCAAAGAACTCTGGGAAAATAGTTTTCGTGTCAGTAGGGGATGTAAATTCAGGATGGGAATGAGGAACCAAGGGGAGAGAATCAGGAAAGGAGGGAGTGACAATGCAAGGCACGTTGCCAAGGTAGCCAATGCACCAATAGATGGGCCCTCCATCCCATGGCATTTTCTTTTCCTTTTTTCTCCCAATTTTACTGAGGTATAACTGACTCAAAAAAAAAAGTGTATATATTAAAGGTGTTCAAAATGTTGGCTTTGTTAGGTAGATAGTGAGGGATTCTGGGTCTTCTAGGGATGAAAGTGGGTGCTATTGCCCACATTTTGTTCCTGCCCCACCCTTATCTCCCAAGCCATTGCCATGCTGGGGGAGGAGGGAATCCCTTATGAATCAGCCAATCATAACTTAGTGTACCAGCTGCAAAAGAATGCAAAGGACTCCCTAGCCCATGGGCCAAGCAGCTCTATAGGTACCATAGAGTCTGGAAATTGACCTAGAGTCAATTTCCAGATTGACCTAGAGTCCTGCATGCGCAGTAAGACTCAGGTCATGCAACTCCCAGCTGTCCAATCAAAACGGTTCCATGGTGATGTCTGAGCCACTGGGGAGGTCTCAATCTGGGTGCTATAAAACAAGACACAGACCATAACCAGGCCCTTTTTGCGCTCTTCCTTGCTCTTTTTCTGCTGCGACAATGGGTCCAGTCATCATCTGTGGCGTATGTATCATGCTCTGCAAACATGAATCTTGTTATTGCCCTGTAATCCTATCTTTCTCTCCTTAATAAATCTCATTTTCGTGCAAATACTAGGGAGACACTAGGTTGGAAACACTCAAGCTGTCTCTGTACCTCACTTCCACTTTCTGTCCAGAAATAGTACCTGCTCATGTTGGGGAATGGAGTTTTCTGAACCTATCTGGGTCTGAGGGTGGCCCAATTCTTTAATTGTACTTTTGTTCAATTAAACTCTGCTAAATTTAATTTGTCTAAAGTTTTTCTTTTAGCAGTTATCATGCTGTATCTTAGATAACCAGAATTTATTCATTTTATAACTAAATTTTGTGCCCTTTAACCAACATCTTCCATATTTTCTGAGGAGTATCTCAAAATTGTCCTCTCAGGGGAAGATAGGGGCAGCATTTATTCATAGGCTCTGGTCCCCTGGTCACCAAGGGTGGCCTCACGGGGGCATAACTTCTGGGATTGCATTTGCAAGTGGCAGGTGTGTTTACTCCAGAGGGGTAACCTCAGGCATCTCATGCTACAGCCTAAGAGAAGCCCAGGGCAGGAAGCAAGAGGTGGCACAAGTCAGACAGGGAACTGTCAGGTGGCAGTGTGAAGCTGGAATAGGCTGCCTAGAAATACAGCCATGCACTGTATAACAATGTTTTGGTCAGCAATGGAATGTATATATGATGGTGGCCCCATAAAATTTTCATGGAGCTGAACAATTCCTATTGTAAGTACACCCCAAGGGCTACTCAGATTATATCGCTAAACTAGCTAAAGGGAAGCCATTCTGCCTTCAGTATGTTTTTAGTTTGTTCTTAAAAGTTTAGAATTAACCTACTGCTTACTTACACAAATGCCAGACACAGGATTAAAAAAAAAAATAACCCTGAGGAAAAACAGATTGAGAGTCTGGAACAGGCCAACTGCAGACAGCTGATGGCAAGACGATCACAAGATGACCTATTGTTTGCTGATAATCATCAAACAAGTCATGATGACTTGCATGAAGCTTGCTTTCTGCTAAGTACTCCTTCACCCCTTCCCTTTATTAAGTGGCTGAGTAAGCAGAGAAAGATGAGATGGTCATTGTGACAATGGTCCTCCAGCTCCTCAGACTGCCAACATTTGAGTAAACGACCTTTTCTTCATTATCCTCACCTCCTGTTTGGTTCTTTGGTGGTGGGCAGCCGAACCAGTGTCTGGCAGCACTATCACTTAGGAATATCTTGATGATCCTCACCCTGTGTAGGCCTAGGCTGATGTGTGTTTGTGTCTGAGTTTTAACAAAAAAGTTTTTTAAAAAATTTAATTAAAAAAATACAGAAAGTTTGTAGAAAAAGGATACAAAGAAATAACATTTTTTACAGTTGCACAATATGTTTGTTTTAAGGTGTTATTAACAAGAGTTAACAAGTTAAAAATTCAAGTTTATAAAGTAAAAACATTACAGTAAGCGAGCTAAGTTTATTATTAAAGAAAGAATTTTTAAAAATAAATTTAGCTTAGCCTAAGTGTACGGTGTGTATAACGTCTACAGTAGTGTGCGGTAATGTCCTAGGCCACCACATTCACTCACCACTCACTCACTGACTCACCCAGAGCAACTTTCAGTCCTGCAAGCTCCATTCATGGTAAGTGCCCCGTACAGGTGTACCATTTTTAAATCTTTTATACCATATTTTTACTGTACCTTTTTAATGTTTAGATACACAAATACCATTGTGTTAAAATTGCCTGCAGTTTTCAGTACAGTAACATGCTGTACAGGTTTGTGGCCTAGGAGCAATAGACTGTTCCATACAGTCTAGGTGTGCAGTAGGCTATACCATCTAGGTTTGTGCAAGCACAGTCTATGATGTTCCCACAAAGACAAAATCACCTAAGGATGCACTTTTCAGAACATATCCTCACTGTTACAAGGATCAGAGTAGGGCATTAGAGATACAATTGGCATATATACTATCAGCTCTTTTTATTTTCTCTTTTAGGTTAATTTCACAAATGGCATCCCTTAAGTCCTCTATCTGACGCTACTCATTTCCAACTGGAGATTAGAAAGAAAGTACAAAGTGATTCCCAGCACCGTTAATGGTACTCTGGCTTCTGTCAATTATTTTAAAGAATATTGTAGAATTTTCTAAAATCACTTGAATCTGCTTTTAAAAATACCATAGAATACATTTAGGAGGAATCCTCAACTGGGGAGGAATGCACGTCTCATTAAGGGTGATGAGATGTCCTGCTCATAAAGTGTTAGGGGGAGTTTGCCTACAGCACAATGTAACCTGGTCAGACCAATCTGGTTCCATTTTTATGTAACAAAGTTGTGAGTTGTTTTTCAGTTACCATGGACCCGCAGGTTGAAGGTCACACCTGAACATGCCCAGATGAACCCAGGGTGCAAACCTCAGGCAGAAGGGCTCAGAGAAGCAGGGACTGAATTAGGAAGCAGATACAACATGGCCACCCCTGGGGCAGGAACCAGTCAGAATGTGTTTTCCTCACATCGCCCCATCGCAAGATCCAATCAGATCACACCTTGTTACCCTCTGACTATAAAAGCAGCCCCAAGCCCAACGGAGACAGGTTGGAGTCTGATTTCTGCCTTGTTGTTTTGGCTGCCTGACAATAAACCTTTGTCATTGCAACGACTCAGTGTTTTGGTGTTTGCATTTCTGGTACGTGTGGGCAAAAGAACCTTCAGTTCAGTTACAACAATACCCCTCTTGCCACTGTCCCTTGGAAGCGAGTGACTGCCTGAAAATCTGGCGCTGCCTCTAAATCCCTTTTATGGTAGGGGGCTGGGTGACTTCAAACCCTGGATGATGGCGGTCTTGGAGAGAATGCTCCTTGCAAAACAGAATGTAATTGGGAAAATAATTTCCCTGGGCAATGTAGGACATTGTGGCAAGCTTCCGAAGTGGCTTGAATGTGATTCCAGTAGACCATTTTCAAATCTTTTCAGTGTAACAAAAGTAATTTAGTCTAAATTTAAATGTGCAAAGTCCTAGAGGGCAGGGAGTTGATTTATATACTTATCACATTGTGGCTAATAATGTACTTGAAGAGCAACAGAAAATTACACTAAGTGAGATGAGCAAGTATGCAAAGGCCAGGGTGTCTTCACAAATCAATTACTTAGCTCTGGTTAAAAATCACACCCATGGTAACTGACAGGAGAGGGTTTATTTTCAGATTGGTAGCAAAAACATGACCTTTACCATCTCAGCTAATAAAAGAACATTGTGCATTGCCCTGAGGCAAAAACAATAATCCTCTAGCCCACAAGAATGTGAGCAAGTTACCATGTAAACTGTAGACAAGTGATTGTAGTTTTCTTCAATTGTGTTTTGTTGGGTTTCAGTCTGAAATGTCGGTTCTTAGCACATGGCTGAAGAATGACCAGACACACCAAAGTTAGGCAAGCACGAAAATGAGGTTTATTGAGGAGAGAGAGGATTATAGAGCAAAAGCAAGATATAGGTTTATAGAGCATGATACATACGCTACAGATGATGACTGGACCCATTGCCACACCAAAGGGGGAGCAAAAGGAAGGGCGCCAAAAGAAAGGGACTGTTATGGTCTGTATCTTGTTTTATAGGGCCCACGGCCCTCCCCAGTGGCTCAGACGTCACCATGGAACCACATTGATTGGACAGTTGGGAGTGGCATTACGATGCATGCAGGTTGTTATATGTCATATTCTGGACTCTATGGTCCCTATGCTGCTTGTCCTATGGGCTAGAGAGCCCTCTGCATTCTTTTGGAGCTGGGGCACTAAGTTGATTGGCCGATTCATGGTATATTCCCTCCTCCCCAGATATGGCAGGCACTCAGGAGATTATGGTTGGGGCAGGACCAAGATTGGGGCCACAGTACCCACTTTCATCCCTAGGAGACCTGGAATCCCTTACTATCTGCCTAAGAATTTCTCTATCTCTGAGGATGATTTTAGGAAGAGCATATGATTTGGGGACAATATGGTGGGATATTAGCCTCAAAAGATTCAGTCTAAAGCCCTAAAAATACCTTTCAAGTGTATTTCAATTTCCAGAGAGAATAAGTTTTATGATATCTGTCTATACTGTTGTTTTTCATTCAAGACAATGGAGATTTGGGTGAAGTTGATAAGCCAGATGACACTGTGCAGTGTTAGGGACAGGAGAAAGAGAAAGGCAGAGGGTTATCCACTGGGAGAATGTTTCCATGAAGCAGCTGAGTATGCATTGAAGACACAATGTTGGAGGTAGGATAAAAACTAGAAAGGAATATTTGTAAGACTCATCCTCATTAGATAGTACAGGAAGCAAGGACAGATGATAAAGTGTTGATGAAGGATGGGTAAGGCTGGGACATTAAGAAACAAAGATAATTTAGAAAGTTTAGTTTGGAGGCTGTAAGTGTAGGGGTGAGGGGAAATTTGCGCTTCCCCCACCAAAGTTTACTGAAAGATCAACTCACAATTAAGGCAGATTCATAAGAGAAAGGTTTATTTACCATGTATATGGGGAGAATCACAGAGTGATTACCCCATATCCCACAGAAGTTCAGATATTTTTATATATGCCTTTTAGAGGGATCCTCCCCTCTAAAAGGGAAAATGAGGAGTAGAGGTAATTCTGTTTAGGAGGATAAATGTTTGCTAGGAGGATGAATGGATGGGGGAAACAGATTGACGTGTCAATTAACCTGAGAGACAGGTATTATGTTTTAAATGACTTGGGCTAGGTCTGGCTGCATTCTGCAATATATTGAGACAACAGGGAGAGAGAGGGAAGTCAATTGACCCCTTTGATCTTCTCATCAGATATGCAGATAGAGGAAAAGCATCTTCCCAGGGCCTGTTAATCTTTAAGAGCCTTTAATTCAAAATACTCTTAATACTATGGAGTCATATTTTGGGGTGAAATTTCCTGAGCGCCTTCACAAGCAATGTATTGACGAGAGCATTATGGTCAAACCACCTTTATGAATGAGGGATTTAATGGCAAGCTATGGATATTTTTGGCTACAACTCAGTAAAAATGACTAAGAATAAGAAACAAAAGCCATGATTTTACTCCTCGATCCAGTAATGACTCAGAAGTTTAACCTTTGAAGTTCTGAAGTTGAAAATGTTGCGAACAGTTCAGGCTGAGCTTGACAAAAATAAGAAAAGTAAAATCAGGGGAGAAAAGGTACTCTGGAGGCATCCACATAAAAGCAGATGGTGTGCCAACATGTTTATAAATGGGACCCACTTCCTTTTTTACATTCTCATAGGGGGATTTTAAAAATAAATAATTGCTTTATAATCAATTTGGGCACATTAGGTGGAAGATAAATGCAAATAATACAGAAGATAACTTCCAGTTAAGGAACACAAGAGAAACTTTTAGAGGTTATCAGCTTCCAGTAAGCAAATACAATGACAAATGAATGGAAAAGACCATAAACCTCCTCTTATGTGCCAAAGGAAAGTGTCATCTTGAGGCACACACAATTTATTACAACCACATTGTGAAGTGTCAATGGAAAAGAAGCCAAACTGTGAAATAATTCTAAAGAGATTTATTCTGAGCTAAATTTGAAGACCATGACCTGGAGCCAGGCCCAAGAAGCCTTGAGCAAGTGGATTGGCTGTGGTTAGGTTACAGTTCGGTTTTATACATTTCAGGGAGACAGGTTACAGGTAAAATCATAAATCAATTGATTTCATCAATACATTGGCCCCAAAAGGTGGGCCATCTGGGGGTGGGGACTTACAGGTGATAGGTGGGTTTAAAGACTCTTTGACTTATAATTGGTTAAAGACATGGAGCTTTTGTCTAAAGGCTTGGAATGTTAAAATCAGAGACGAGGCATGGGGCATATATTTGTTGCGTAAATTGAGGACCTGAAGATTTGTTCTGCATAGCCTTAGGCCTGTTAATGAATTGCAAAGGATGTCTCCAAGAAGGGAGGGGACATGATGAAGCATGTCTGACCTCCCTCTTCCTGGCAGGCAATTTAGTTTTAGAATATCCCCTGGCCAAGAGGGGGTCCATTCAGCCAGCTGGTGTGTGGGGGAGGGGAGCCTTAAGATTTTATTTTAGTTCACACAAGAAAGCCAGGATGTAATCATAAACCCTAACCACAATTAGATTTTGCAGCAATCTACTGAAACAACTAAATACACCAAGGAGAATCAACAAATTTGATTTACTACATGCTTGAAACATGGATACAGACTATTAACAAGTACTACCAAAAAAATTGAAAAAAAAAAATTTGACCTGTTAGCATTATGCCATATTCTCCAAGCTTAGAAGCTATTTCTTCATTGTCACTCATTTTTGATTATTAAACATTTCAAACACGGGAAAAGCCAAAGAAAAATTGGACAATGGACACTGGTATCAGATCCAAACCTCACATGCCTTCTCAGATTCCCTAGGGCCACATGCTTCCTGGGTCTGCAGCCACTGGCCCCACTTCGGTGTCCTGCACCAGACAACTTTTCTCAGGACCTCATGGCTCTGCTGCTTGGGGCTGACCGGTCTCTTGTCCTTGGCATGCCGGCCCTCCCTTCACCCCCCCACCTTGTGTAGCCAGGCTGACCAGCTGCACCCTGGGATTTTGGGCTTTTCCTGCCACTTTCAGACAGGGCTATAACTGCCTGCTACAGAGTGTGCATTTAGTACCAGGAATGGACTCCTGTAAGTCAGATGATTCAATCCAGCAGGAAGAGGACTTGGTGCCTTTGGAAGAATTTGACTAATACGAAACAGGAGATGGAAGCGAAGTGGCGGATTCTCCCCCATTCTTTCTCCTTCCCATGGACTATTCCACTGCACCGTTTCTCTTCACAGAATGTCCTGTGAAGTCCTAGCATGCCCAGTGGACACGCCTGCTGAATGTCTTTTCCCCTTCCTGGCTCACGGCGGCACAGTAGCAGCGCAGGCTTGCTTTCTTTCATTGCGGCACATCCTTCTCTTATGCAAGTCCTGCTTTCCTGCACTTGCTGTCCTGGCGTCCCCCAAAAAGTATAGTTAATTCAGTCCTTGCCTGAGGCTAGCTTCAAGAGAACCCAGGCTAAGATACCATGTAGGCACTACCCAGGATAAACAAATAATAGGTTCTTTCTTGTTGTTATGCCAAGTATGGAATATAAATTATTTTTGTGTGTCTAGTTTTTAGCCTCAGCTCATTCTGGAACTTAGCCTTCATGACATTTTTATTTGCGGACAGTCATGTCACAATTTATACTCTTTAAACAAAACCGTAAGTGTTTCTACCAGTTTATTTCACCGGTAGACACACACACACAGAGAAAAAACAAACTGCTTAAATAATTGTTTTTCTTCTCCATGTATATAAATAAAGGAAGAATAAACTGATAATCATCTGGTCATGAATTTTTATTAACTCATAATATCTTGCCAAGGGTTCTGTTTCATTCATCTTCATTTTCTGTAGGAGGGAGGAGGCTCTGGAGTTTGGTTATAATATTAAAAGCTTAAATAAATAGTTCCAATTTATCTTTCTGGTAATAACAAATATAATCATCTCAAGTCATTCTGTTACTCTTATTATTCTTGACATTAAGTCTACCTACATCTGTATTTCTGAATGTATATATAAAATATTAGGTACAGCTAATTTTAATACATTTGTGAGCATAAAGTTCAAAAATGCAGGTAATTCGAATTACAATGTGTAATAAGTTTCAGGTTTGGTGGTCTTTTAAAAAGCTTATTAACTAGAATTTCTGCTGAAATGTTAATATAGTATTGCTCATGTTAGGAATATTACATTTTATATTTAATGATACTTAATGTTAGCCAGACCTGTAAAAAGTAAATTATTTTTTCTACAAACAAAAATTCAAAGGCTTGTTTAGCAGTGCTTAATGAAGGTGGAATGTACATGTATCAAGTTAATAGACTTCTTGGAAGAAAACACACATGGAATTGATGATGTATGAAGGCAGCTGGAACACATTACAGGTGTGCGGAGTTGGCAGGTAACAGAGTCTACAATGAGCCACTGTGGCATAATAATTATTTTGAGCTGAAGGTATTTGAGTTCTGAAATTCCTTATCTGCCTAAAAGTAGAGCTTCCCAAAAGAACTCAATCTTCATAAACCCGTCCCGAAGAGCAACTTGAATCTTCTCTTGGAGATAGGAGTCAGCACCACACCCACACAGACATTGTCACAAAACTGTCTCCCATCTAGTCTCCTCAGAGCCCATTTATCTTTCCAAAGAGTCATTTGTTTTTCCATAGGTGCCCTTTCTCTCCACTTCCTAAGAAATTATTTGTTTTTCCATAGGTGCTCCTCTGCCCCATCATACCCCCTGTTCAGATGGCATCTAGCTCTGGATTCCTGCAGCCTCCTAGAGTCACACTTTTCTGTAAACTTCCAGGTACATTGAATAAAAATCTGTCTTTTCTCTTGCTAATCTGGCATTTGCCAGTTTAATTTGCAGGACTCCAAATATCAAACATAACAGGGTAAAGTTTTTCCTCCCTGACATAAGCGAGAAAGGCAAATGAGATGGTCCTTTGCCATTAAGACACCATTGGTGCGCTACCATCTTTGATCCCCTAAAACCTATTCTCACCAGTGATATCCAAAATCTTCATGGAAAATATGAACCAAAATTATTTTAATCAGGATGAATATTATAACTGGAACTGGATCTTTTTAGCTATGATAAAGTAACTTATAGACAGTTATGGAAAACCAATGAAACATTCTATAGAGTTCCATATAGAAATAAGGTAGATACCAAACCAAAATATCAAGTTGAAGCTTTTCCTTTTGTCTTGCACTAAAATTGACACTTGGTTTCTTTATTCAGAATTAGCTGTGTTTAATGGTGCATTTTGAAGCCAGTTACTCATCTAATGTAATCACTTCCAGAATTCCCCTTTATCACAGAAGCAGAATATCAGTAAACACTAATATGTCATCAAAAAATTTTGTAACTGTTTTCCTATTCCATTTTTGCAAGGTAATAAGGAACCTGTTATTTTTCAAACTATTCTGATTATAAGAGAAAAAAGATTAACAACAACAACAAAATGACTTTGAAAAAGCTCCAGCTGTCCCACTAACCAGCACTGTGAGTTCAGTCAAGCCATTTAAACATGCCTAAGTGGCTCCATCTGAAACATGATTGCCTAAATCCCTTCCCATGCTAACTGCCTAGGAGTCCTGGAATGTTATCTAAATGTGGAAATTAGTGTTACCTGCTTCTCTGACTTGTGACGTTATAAAAAAAAGTCTGTGATTTTGGGAACATGGAACGTTGTTTACTTACTTGTTTTATATTCACATTAGCTATCCAAGTAAACGATGACACAATTTTAGATGATGTGATATTGAACCGTGTCCTGTTAGAGATATGTGCTGTTAATATTTATGGCTATTAAAAAACCCAGGTGCCATCCTGCACTTGTGTCAAGATCAAGATGCTTTTTATCCAGCTCCTATTACAGGTATTTCAGAGTGCTGGGCAGAGATGCTATCAGTAAGGTGACATTGGGGTCATCCTCTTCACAACACAATAGATAGGAAATAGTTTGGGAAATGTCTAACTGTCCAAGCCTTTTCATGTCAAGTTTACGTGAATTCTGTGCTTGGGTAAATGCAATACATTTTCAAAAATTCTCTTTTACTGTGTCCAGAGTAAATGAGGCACTTACCTCTGACAGCCACTCAAAGACCTTAACAGCAAAGAGGGCCAAATTGGTATATTCACCCAGAAAATGTGAGCTTAGGAAAAATATGAACATTTCCCCAGTAAAGCAGGGTAGTGAAAAAAATGTCCGATTTTCCTAGATGAGATTTTTATAATCAGGCATATTTTCATTACAAAATGATTTTTAAATGAGTTTTTGTGGGGCTGAGAATAAACTACTTCCTGCACATGAAAAAATAATGACCTTCCATCCAAGGAGTAGCATTTAGACATCCATAGCCAGAGTGCACTTGGAAGACCAACTTAAATTATGAATCTGAACTTATTTTATGGCATAGATTCAAAAGATGTTTCCAGGAAAAACAAGATGAGAGGAATAGATGAAATAATTAGGGCAGAATGATGTTCGTAAGCATTGAAGCTGAGATAGAAGTATGTGGGCATTCATTACAATGTTCTTTGTGTATGTTGCAATATTGGTATAAAATTCTGAAATGATTACATTTCTTGAATTTGGGTCAAGTAGCCCTGAGTTGAATCAGGGAAGAGGACAACCACATGTGTTTGAGATACACCGAGACATTTCATGGGAAAATTAATGCCGATCAAGAAAAGCTCCCTCTTCCCTTTTGTTACCTGAAAGATCTGGGTTCTTTCACCTGGCAAGTAACAAATGGCTCTCCAGGAGAACATGGGTCTTGATCAGTAGGGGTTGTTTCTTACTTACAGCAAGTAAGGAGAAAATCAGGAATGTTCTTCAAAGCAGTGTCTCCCAGAGGGAGAGCGGCATGGGGTTTTTATGGGGCAGTGGAGAAAGAAAAAAAATGTGTTATCACATGCAGGGGAGGGGTTCCGTTGCACATGAATCATTAGTTTGTCATGGTAGCACACAGGTCACATGTAACCGTAACGAAGCTGTAACTCCTCCTGGGGTGAAGACTTCAGCATGGCAATGCAGAAAGCTCACTGGGTTCATCCACACACTGCCAGGGTCTATCAGGGGCTACTTTCAGCCAGCTGGGGAGCCACTGGCCTCATAAACAACAGGCTGCAGAACAGGTTGATTGTCTAGCTGGTTGAATTCCTAGAATCTGGAGACCATCCCTTTCTACTTCTACTTTTGAGGCCCTGAGAAGGGAAGGCAGGCAGGTCCTCCTCTGTTGACCAATGATGAGGCTGGAAGGGTGTGACTTTCTCAGGTGACCACCTCTGCTCCTTGACTTTCACTCCCACACGGATGTGCCCGCGAAGCCCACTGGCCCAGGAAGGCTTCCTGCCCCCCAATTCCAGCCTCTCTCCCTCTTTTTCCCAGAGTATCTCTGCCACCTCCTACGGTTTTAAAGCTGGGAGCAGTCAGCCAAGAGAGCTTACAAGCTGCTGCAAAATCTAGGGACAACTATGAATTTATTCACTCACCTCTCACCTGTACCATTGTTTCGCGTCAACTCTGATTTGGGCGTTATAAAAAGAAGACCTGACTCTATCAGTGGACTTTATGTCCTAGAAAAATATTTATTCCTCTCCGCCAGATGCTTCCTCCGCAGTGTTAATGGCAAAGGGTAATGTGCTCTTTGATGTTTTATGGAGCTGACCTGATTTATTTTATTCGGATTCCTCAGAGCATCAGATCACCTCCCTGAGCAGGCTTGAAAATTCTCATGGTGTGGCTAAACTTATTTCTCCCCCCCCCAATAAAAGTGATACCAAAATACAAATGAGGAAATCTGATGTTGTGCCGGTAAGGTGTAAAATGACAGATGATAGATATGTCGCAGGTACCTAGCACAATCCTCGGCAATCGGCAAATGTCCAATTGGTATTTGAGTGTTTAATACACCACTTATTATGCACCAATTCTCTTTCATATTAAGACAGAAAATAGATTCCTATTATTACAGGAAATGAACATTCCCCGAGCAAAGGAGAGCTTTCTAAATTTCTTAAACAATTTGGGCCATAGTGATTTTTTTTTTCTCCCATTGGAGGTTTTCAAGAGGTTTGGATGACCCTCATGACAGGGAAATGACAGAGGTGGGACAGGTGCCCAGTGACTCTGAGGCTCCACAATCATAAATACAGGCAACTTGTGGAGCTACAGGAAAATCTGACAGTGTTAAAGGTCTCAGGGAAGTGTCTGGGACTGTTCTATACCCACTTCAAGTTAAAAGCTCAATGTTTTATAATGAGCCCCAGTTACAGGTTAAATGGAGAAAGAAGAGGATGACAAAGTTAGTTAAATAGTTTAATCAGAGCAGTTTTACAGTTCTAAAATTAACAAGCAGACTTGTAATAAAAGAGCTCCAATGTTTGCAAAATGGTCTCGCTTCCATTCTGAATCTGTCTTTTTAATTGTAAAGATTAGCATTACATTTAAAAGGACTCAAAATGGAAAAAAGAAATGGAGTGATTTATATTATCATCCACGTTTCGTGATGCAACTGATGAAATCCCTGAATGGATATTGCTTCAGCTTTGATATTAAAAAATGGCCTGACAAGAAGTCCTTAATCAACAACTGATCACAGGTGGCTCAAAGAAAGAGAAAAACCCAAAACTACTGTCAAGTTCATAATGTATCACATTGTTGGTGGATGACACTGGCTCCAAATATACAATTAAGCCCACGACACTTTATTACTATGGTTATAATTATCGTGAAAGTTCTCTCACGTTGTTCAACTTGCTTCTGAAGGTTTTCTTTGTTCATTTAAACTTGCATAATAAACATGCAATGAATGATTTCTTTTGAAGGTGTATTTTTTGCAGTCTTTTTGTTTTCATACAAAGATTTCATAAAGTTGCAGTGTTGCATCAGAGCATTACCAAAATATCAGCAGGAGCACATGGGGAGGGCAAATGTGAATTTAGCTGAATGAGAAGAGCCTCCTTTCTTCCTGAGACATACCACCATCTTTTTAAAAAACTGTGCAAACTGCTTTTCTTACCCTCCCCCACAAAACAAAAGAATATAGGAATAAAAAAAAAAAAACTCACAAAATCAATCTAAGAAAGTAAATGTCGACATAAAGAAAATAAAGATGTTTTTCATGCACATTTCTTCTGCATAGCTCAACCCACATATAGTAAGGCACTATTTCCCTTCGCGACTGGTGTCCACGGCAATCTGTTAAGTGCTACAGTGCTCTGTGACCATTAGGCAGTTCCCTTCCAGGATGGTGAAATAAAGAGGCCGGGTGAATGTGGCTGCCACGCTTCTCGGTGAAGGTCCCGTAGCTCAAAGAGACTTCTTAAGAGTCTCAGAAGAAAATCTGTCTCTGTGTGTTATGATAGTGTCCAGAATGGTTTTCTTTCCAGAGATCCTATATTGTCTGTTTTTATGAGTTTAGATTATTCTGCAGTCTTTATTCTCAAAGAAAATACACACGGTGGGGGGAAAGCACGGCCAGGTCCTCAGACACAGAGCTTCGATGCTCCCAGAGAGCACACAATGCTGGCAATTCACAAAATCAGCAAGATGTTTCCAAGACGGCAGAGAGATTGAGAGAGGGAGAGATTGAGAGAGGAGAGAGAAAGAGAGAGAGAGTGTTTTGGTTTTCAGAGGTGATCAGGATGTGAGTCTAATTTAGCTGGTCTTCATACTGTTTCCGGAAACAATCCCCCGCTGGGAAAAATTCCCAGCACCTTTCCTGATACATCTTCCAGACATACGATTCCTGTAAAAGTAAAGGAAATGTATTAACATTTTCCCCCAAATCTGTGCGAACACAAAATATAGGCTAGAAACTCAACTTGGTTGTTATACATTATCACTTGTACTTTGAAAAGTCCAGGTTCATGTAGACCAGCTGTCCCCAACCTTCCTGGCTCCAGGGACTGTGCTGGCATGAGGGGCGGTACTGGGCCTCGGCCCAGGAGTTGGGGACCGCAGATTTAGCTAGATCCTATACCAGACCTTATTTACTTCTAGTACTAAACAAATAACCAATCTTCATCCTGACCATAATATAATAATAATTAAAAATATATTTATGATATATGTTTTTGAGGGTTCTCTTAAAATATTATCGGTAGTAATCATTGCATACTTCAAATTCAAACTATTAACAATTTGTGGTGAACACTCACGTAATAAGAATTTCAAATAGCTTAAAAGCCTTAGACATTTAATGTGCAGTCCTTTTTAACTAACCATAACACTTGGGTTGAAGTTCATTTGAAATCATCTACTATCTGATTAAGCAATCAAGGACATTATACAACAATTAAGAACACTCAATTTTCTTATAACAGGGATTTCAAAACCCAAACCCAGCATTTTCAGTTAATAAAAGTTTATTGTTTTAAGTAAAATTAGAATTTTATTTTTTTTTTAACAAAGGCAATCTTTTTCACCCACGTCCAAGATAATAGGAATTTTATATCAAGATACCACACTGGTATCTGAAAGTAATTCCAGCCCTTACTGGTGAATGTACACATTTTGTTCCAACATGACAGACAAGTGAGTGTAGGGTTTTTCTATCATCTCTTTCAGAAGATGACATATAGTCACTGTTTACCTACCTGTCCTGTGTGTTCTGTCTCATCTTTGTTTATGAGATACATCAGAAAAAACCTACAGATACAGAGAGACGGATTCAGAAATGTACTGTATGAAAGTATCAGTATAAACACAGCATATTTTTGTATATCATATGTTGCATTAAGTTTTGGTAGGCACAGAGAAAACATCACATAAACATTTTTTTGGTACCAGAAAAAGGTAATTGACTTTTTTGATCTGACCCACAATTTCACCCTAGAAGTACTTCGGCTTCAAGTTAGCAATATACACATTTTTGTCAGAATTGAATCAATACTGATGAATTTTAATTGACGGCTGGCTTAATAAGAAGTTCTAATTTATTGGTCAAGTTCAATTGAATATAATTAAACCATGTTTCCCCCTAGAACGCTACTCTGCACCTATGTACCTCTTCTGTTTGATTTTAAAATTGGGATAGAAAATGCATAAGAACAGCATTTTACCAAACTATGGTTTTGGCTAGTCCCAAGTAATGGCCAGATTTCTAGATATTAAAACAAGGCAGCTTTTAACTGGCTTCCTCATGGTGCCTGGAAATATCTGTAAGTCCTCAGAGGAGAAAAAATGCAGATGCACGTATCTCTAGGAGGCAGCTGGGGGAGTCCTGTTTGAAATGAGAAACATGGGCACGACTCCCTGAGAGACTCCGTGCCACCCTGCCCTCCTTTCCATTTTAGGTTTTAGAAAGCATCCTTTATGTGAAGAGCAGCAACTTCATTTCTTAAGGTAACCTACTCCAGAGGAAAAGAGAGCCACTCCAGACCAAGCTGCTGGTCTGTCTCTCAAACAATCTGCAGCCACCGTGGAGAAGCAGCAGCCGCTCTCTCTCCTGTTTCTCCAGCTCCCCGAGACGGGGGCCTGGTGGCTACAGAGAGAGGTGGGAGGGTCTGAGACGTGCACACTCACAGGTAATTGGCCAAGTTGTGCTCCTGTAAAGTGTGGGTTTCAAAGCCATGTGGCACTGTGTCGAAGTAATCATTGCCTATCCCGCAGATGAAGCATTTGGTCTAGAAGACAAAGGGAAATAGTACAATGTCAGAGAGCTCAGGAAGCAAAAGGAAAGGAAGGCATCACTTGCTATGTAGGGGCAGCTGTGTGATACATATCCATGTCGAAGATCCATCACCTGGGAGCTTGCGCCAAGCCCACAAATAGAAATTTAACTGCTGCCATGATGATATTTTGTTGTTGGTTTAAATGACTCAGGTACGAGCAGCAAGATGCAACAGATGCTGAAAGAGCACAGGAGAATGATGCCTGGAGAGCAGTATTTTGTCCTTATTTTCTCCATCTCAGGTGAATACACTCAGGCTTAGTGATCATTCTTGTTCGTGACATTGGCTCAAG
Source organism: Microcebus murinus (assembly GCF_040939455.1). NCBI lineage: Eukaryota > Metazoa > Chordata > Mammalia > Primates > Cheirogaleidae > Microcebus > Microcebus murinus. Next base: position 45,774,746 of record NC_134122.1, on the reverse strand, counting down.
TTATCTAGGCAGGATTAACTGTGCCCTCAGCTGCAACTGCAAATTTAGTACCTACTTGAACAAAGTCTGATGACCGAGGGGGAAAAGGTACACATTGCTTTCTTCGGGGGTGTGCTGATCAAATACTGAGCTATGAGGCGTTCCATGAGTGATTCAGTGAGGGACTGCCACGTGCCAGGCACTGTGCTAGCTATGCAATTAACCAGTGGATGTGTGCTGGGGAATCTTTCAACTCTAGGAACAGAAGTGCCTGGTCTTTTTGCTTCCCCCTCCTCTGGCCCATACCTCTCTTGCTGCAGAGTCACCTACTTAGGTCTGTCAACTGCTGGCCTGTCTCACAAAACCCAAAGAGAAGCCAACCTCCCTTTATTAGAATTTCATGTGCACCAACTCAAGTGAATTAAATAATTATCGTCCTTGTATGACTCAGATGCTCATCTTTACCTGCCCACGAGAAGATGTTTAACACCAATGGAGGCATGTTCATGATGCTCTGGATTCTAGGGACTACAATCAAGATGATTATAACAATTTACAAAATTCTTCCTGACTTATTGATCAACAGCTGCTAAAAGCAGATAGGCCACATCCAGCAATTTGGGGGAACAATCAGGTCTTTATACCACTCTATCGATGATGTCTCTTAAACTGAACAGGTTCAAACCACACTCATCAGCTTCATCCATGAACCTGCTCTTCCCTCTGGGTTGCCCGTGTCGGCTAACTGTGCCACCACCCATCTGGGGGCTCCTGGCTGAAACCTGGGTATCCCCACGTTTGCTCCATCCTCATCTTCTGCATCTGGCCTGTCACCAAGTTCGTCTGACTCCACCTCCCAAATCCTGTGTGAATCCACCTAGTACATCTTCAGCAAAAGACTCATAATTTCTCTCATGGAAAATGCTAACAGTCTACTTCCCTGGCCTGTCCTGCCAGTTTCTAGTTCCCTCCCCATATTTTAAACCTTAGCTATCTCTTAAAAATGCAAATCCGATCCCCTTGCTACCCTGCTTAAACCCCTTCTCTTGTTTCCCACAGCCCACACGTTAAACTATAAATTTCTCAAATGAGTGATTAGGCTCTTCATTCTCTGGCATTCCTCTCCCGCCTCATCACTAGAATCTAAGGCTGCATCCTGAACCACTTACGCTTCCAAGAAGAAAGCTGTATATCACGCTCCCTAAAATTGGAGCCTTGCAGTCCCCGGTGGCAACATTCTCGTGGACTCCTACGTGGACGGTACCCCGGGAGACGTGCACAGTGGGGGACAGGGGCGGTGCCTAAAATGTTCTGCTCTGTCCCTTTCACAACCAACCACACTTCCACAGTCTTCAGATCTTAGCTCGGGCATCCCATCTTCTAGGAAGTTCAGTGATGACCTGGGCGTGAATTAGGTACCAGCCCGGGGTCCAGCACTCTGGGCTTTCCTCTCATAAAAGGCTCATTACACTGCTTTGTAATCATCGATTTACTTGTCAGTGATTCTATAGCTTTACATGAATGGTCTCCCCACCCCTCGAGGGGCAGGATGGTGCCCTACTGTCCTTTGTCCGACTTGGACTCCACTACAGGTCCAGCCCAGCTCGCTGCTCGAGCCTGTGCCGCCTGAATGGAAAACAGGCGGGTGAAACCACACGCTGTTTGTGTCCCTTCCCCTCTTTCTCCCATGTTCACCGTTCTCCTGATAAAGGCAGTGAGGAAAAGCAAGTGCCCCCGACAACCAAAAGCCGCGTCACGCAGGGAGAGGCTCACCTCCATGTCTTCCTTGACTTGCTCCTGTTGGTCTCTTAGCTCTCCAAAAGCATCGATAATTAGACCTAACGTTGAAGAAAGACTCAATTTAATCTTTATCAACCAGGGAATAATAATTCAATCCATAGCTCCTTGGCTAATCCTTCCCAGGGAAGGGGAAATGTACAACTAGCTTGGGAAATGCTCGGAACATAGCACGAGCGTGAGCACCCATCTGCTACCCCTCCCGGGGAGGCGGTGTTCTCGCCCCGGGGGCAGAGGGACACGCGGTGACTGGGGCACTCGCTCGCTGGAAGAGTGTTTTCGAATCAAGCGCCAGAGCAGGAGAAACCTTTTGCTCACTTGGCACAGACAGATGGTTCGCGTTCCGTGCTAAAAGGGAACAGCTGAGATTTAGGGTTGTAAAGAACAGAAAACTCCATGAATAAGATTTCTCAAGGACTAATTTGAAAATAAAATATGACCATCTAAACTGTGAGAAATTTGCATCAAATCGCTTTTTTCACAAGTTCTTCCTTAGTAAACTTTCTGTAATTTCTTTACTGGCAGGAATCAGGAACTAACTGCCCAGAGTCGACTGCCTCCTCCTCTCCTGTGCCTGGCCGGCCGCACACGTCCTTCCGTGTGTTTTGTGACTTTGCCCTCTTATAAAACACTCTGTGGTTTATACAACACTCAGTAGGACATAACGAATGAACTGTGAGTCCCTTAAACTTGTCCATGCACTTTATGAAAATCAGTGCCACTGTTTGCCTGCAAAACTTAAAGGGTATTGTCACATTTGTAGATATTTAATTCAAGCCAGAATAAATGTGTTAGGTGGCAAGAGATAACAGGAGTGATTCTTCTGACAGAGGAAACCACCACACTCCAGGTCACGGTGAAGGAGGAACGAGCGGGTTAACACAGCGCTGTGGTTCTGAGTGAGGGCTCTGGTTCCTGACCGCCTGGCTGTGGGTGGACTCCAGCCCCAGCACTGGGTAGCTGTGCCAACTTGTGTTAACTCTGGCCGAGTTACTTAGATTTAGATTTACCATGGCTCTGTTCCTTCACGTGTAAAATGTGAGTAAGAGCACCACTCTCACAAGATTAGTGAAAGGGTGAAATTAGTTAATGCATGTGCCTGGCACACAGTAGGTACTCAACAATGATAACAGCTCTAGGATTATTTATAAGGCATTGATTATGCATCAAGTATTGCATTAGGTACCTGAATGACTGTCATTTTTTAAAAACCTCTCCATAACCACAGGACTTAGAAGTTTATATAATTCCCATTAGACAGATCCACAGATGTTAAATGGCTCACCCACTCAAACTCATAAAGACTCACAAACATGAGTCTGAGCCCTAGGGCTGTGATTCAAACCAAGGAGCATGCTCTTTCCATTGTGTTACTTGGAAGAAGACAAAAGAAAACTACATCCATCCCCCTGACACCAGGCTCCCGGGCTTCTTTGTATTTCCCTCTACAGATTTCACAATGAAGAAACACTGAAAGGAAAGGTTTCATTTGGCTTTTCCAGAAAACCCTTGACATTCTTACCCTACCCTTGAACATTAACTTCAAAAATATGTGGCTCAAATTCTGGATTTTCTCGAGCATCAGGGAAGATGATGCTTACCTTGTATTATGGCCAACAGAATGACAATGACAAAGAAGAAGAAAGTGATATCAAAGATGATTCGATAGATCTCATATTCATCTCCTGCTGGGTCTTCAATTTCATCACCGATACCTCCTCCGGCACGGACCCCGACGTACATGTGGAACATGTAGCACTGGAAAGAGAGGAGCTATCACTTCTCGGAGGGACATCGCCCATCGTCACACTCAACAAACCTAAGGTTCTCTCTCTAGTTCCTAATCCTCTCTCTGGAAATGATGAGACCCTTTGCATTCTGTTTTGCGTCTTTCGGTTTCAGTATTTGTCATTGTGATGCAAACACTTGGCTCCCACATGCCACTGTCTTCTAAACAAAACTGTATAGGGCTTACTCTGCTTGGCACCTTCTGCTTCACTTTGGAGAAAATGAAAAAAACACCTCGCTAGTATCTTGGCTCCAAAGCATCTGGGATAATAAGATAATCATATTATAATGATCACGTTAAGGGGCACAAAACTATATTTAACTGCATTGTCCAGTTATTTTGAACATAACAGCTATAGGAAAGAGAAAGTAAAAGCCCAATGTATTAAGAGGATGAAATCTTAGAAAACAACCTAGAAAAAAACATACTTAATAGCACTTACTCATTCCCCCCTCACCCAGCAAAAATAGAACATAATGCTGAAATTCTTCTCTACTTTAATATAAAGAACAGAAAAAGAAAGATGGACAGAGGGGGCAGACTGAAAGGAAACAGCATTTCATTGTTTAAACTCTAAAACATTAAATCAACCAGCAACAAGTGCAGCGGCCAGTGTCTCCTGCTGACAAAGAGTGTTTGGGGCAGAGTCCTCAGCCTCAGCACCACTGACAGTTTGGCCAGGAAAATTCTTTCTTGTGGAGGGCCATCCTGCACATAGTGGGATATTTTAGAAACATCCTTTGATCTCTATCCACTAGATGCCAACAGCAGCCTACCTCACGGTGAAAATAAAACATGTCTCCAAATGCTGAATGTCCCCTGGGTGGCACAGCACGACAGGCTGAAAGTCACTGGCTCAGAGCATCCCGTGTTTTATCCTCACTCAAGGTAAGCCCAAACTCCTGTTTTGGGCCCTCGAATTGTGCCACCCTCACCTCTACCCAGGCCTCCTCCAGATGAGCCATTCCTGACTCCAGACCTTTGCTGGCATGTTCTCCTGATCTTTTCAATACTCTTTCCCACTCTTACCCAATTCCTACTCATCCTTTAGGGCTAAATTAATAATCCTCCCTCTGCGAGAATTCCTTAGACTGTCCCAGGCTCCCTGATTGACTCAACTGTTTCCCCCACCAATTCGAAACATATTTCCTTGCCACCTACTATAAAGAAGGAAGGGGGCAAAGGGCCTAACACAGCTTCTTGCCGTGGGGAGACACCTACCCCCGTCTGGTTCTCTTCTCCATCACTGGCCATTCGTTCCCAGTCTCCTTTGCAAGTTCGTTCTCATTTCCCCACCTCTTCATGAACGAGTGTCCCGGGACTGGGTTCTTTGAACTTTTTCCTCCTGGGACACTCCCTTGGGGGAACTTTCCCGGTTTCCTGGCTTTAAGTGTCATCTCTGTGCCAACTATCTCCAAACATTTCCATTTCCAGCCGGATCTCTTTCTGAATTCCACACTTGGACATCCAACTGGCTGACTTGACTCTCACTCCACTCTAGACTTGACTCCATTCTAGTAAGAATCACTTTGGTCACCATTCTATTATTGCCAGCGCCAACAATGACGTCCAGCACATGCTTGCTACTCAAAAATCATTTGTGGGATGAAATACAAGTGAGTCCAGCTGTTCTCATGGGGGACTTCACTGCTTCAACTCATAGACCTCAAATTCTCAGGTCACTTTAAAAAACACAAAGTGTAGGCAAAGAATAGGTAACAAAGGACACCAAAATGCTCATGGTTCAACTGTGAGAACAACAGCTCACAGATCTGATAGATACAGAAGATGAAAAGTTTCCTGAGTCAGATGCCTGGAATCTAATGAACAGAATTAAGTAAAGAATATGTCATTCAGAAAAGAGTTTTGTCAGTCTGGCACACAATAATGGAAGAGCCAGCTCAGCCAGTGCCACCCATGAACTGGTCTGGAGCCCAGGTAAGGGGTCTCTCTGCCAGAGAGGCCAGGATAGTCCTTCTTTAGAGGGTGGCCGATTAGGCTGGCAGTGCCTAACCCCAACTACACATCTGAATTTCCTGGACGCTCAAACACTCCAGATTCCTGGTACTACCTACTAAATCAATCTCTGCAAGTAAAATTTGAAGGTAGTCACTTAAAAAAATCCCTGGGAATACTGCAGTGATTTCTCTCAATTTGGTACATAAAGTTGTTAATAGTGGGTGTGGGGAAGGAGGAAATTTTACTTCTACTCCATACTCCTATATAGTGTTTGAATTCTTTCTGCCACACATTTCTTTTCTTTTTTTGAGACAGAGTCTCCTCTGCTGTCCATACTAGAGCACTGTGGCGTCAGCCTAGCTCACAGCAACCTCAAACTCCTGGGCTCAGGCGATCCTCCTGCCTCAGCCTCCTGAGTAGCTTAGACTACAGATATGCACCACCATGCCCAGCTGTTTTTTTTCTATTTTTAGTAGACACGAGGTCTCACTCTTGGTGAGACTGGTCTCAAACTCCTGACCTCAAGTGATCCTCCCATCTCGGCCTCCTAGCGTGCTAGGATTACAGGCGTGAGCCACCAAACCCGGCCCACATTTCTTATTTTTATTAAGAAAAAATTGGGTTATACATTTTACTCCAAATCTGTGTATGTACTTAACTGTGGCCACAGGAAATGGGTAAAGAGTTGTTGCTGAAGCTGCCTACTGTCTTTAGTTAAGGAACTAACGCATGGCCGTCATTCCCATCAGCCCTGTTTCCCTGGCTTCCCCATAAGTAGCTTTGTGTTTGGAATCCCTCTCTGAGAATTTCTCTGGGGACTTAATTTGGACAATATACCTGGCTCTGGTCTGATATTTCTCCACTCCCAACTCCTGTCCCTTAGAGTCCCACACCAATACCCACAGTGGGTAACAGAGGATTGGGCAGTTCCCAGTGCAGGTCCTGGAAGGTCCTAGCTCTCCAGTACTGCTTGTCTGAGGGATTGTGTGGGACAGCTCCAGTGACTAAGATCATCCAGCCAATTCCTCTTGCTGATTCCTGCTGACCGAGTTTTGTTTTATGATTTGGCTTCCCATACAGAGTTTTTCTCTAGCAAAGAGAATGTGTCAACGTGTTGCATGAACTCTTAACAAGCCGGTACTCTCATACACCAGACTCATATGATACTGGTCAATGTGAGTCTATTCCTAAGAGAATGATTCACTTCTAGTTTCTAGACATGTAAAGTCGAAGACCAGACCATGGAATGCGGCTAAATTACCAAAGAAAATGTCTCTTTTTCAGGTCTCCTGTCAGCCATCTAACCAGTCTTTCCTGGCAATGCCCCTATCTCACAGATATAATTTTTTTTTTTTTTTTTGAGATAGGGTCTCACTCTCTTGCCCAGGCTGGAGTACAGTGGCACAATCATAGCTCACTGTAACCTCAAACTCCTGTGCTCAGTCAATCTTCCTGCCTCAGCTTCCCAAGTAGCTGGGACTACAGACACAGCCACCACACCTTGCTAATTTTTAAATTTTTTTTTTTTTGTAGAGATGAGGGTCTTCTTGCTATGTTGCCCAGGCTGGTCTTGAACTCCTGGCCTCAAGTGATCCTCCTGCTTCACAAAGTGTTAGGATTACAGGCATGAGCCACTGTGCCTGGCTCCTGTAAGCATTTTTAATGAAGGGATTCTAGCAGAGTTCAATAGCAGCCTTATGGCCATGCTGAAAAGATACAGGTGCATTTGATTATTCAGGCTTAATAAATTACCAAAATTTAAAAATACTAAAATGCACAGTTCATGTCTGGGATTTTGACATGGATTTTCCCAGTTTCCTCCTTCACTACCTGGTCAGCCCCAGGCACAGAACACTGCCAACCGTGGCAGTGGACGAGGCGGCACTGGTGAGTACCTACTAACACACAGCCATCTGGGTCCTTCTGCAAATGCAAATCCTTTCATCCACCTTTTCTTTCCGTAGAATCAGCCTAAACCTGATAATAAGAGCTGGAGATGGAAAGAAGTAGTTCTGCCAGACAAAAAGATATAAGACTCTGAGTAACGAGGAAGGAAGGTGCCTGGTCTTACAAAAATTGAGAATAGGCAGTCGTTAATTATCAAGATTTTATATTCAATGGCGTCTCCCTTCCTCCATCTCTTACACCTGTTCTTTCTGGGGTTGATCATTGTTAATGTTGCCTTTAGGAAACAATGAGGGCCAGTTTCTGGGGGATTGGTGAAGATGTGCATGAGACCTTTATCTTGGCAAAAAAAAAATAAAAAAAAGGAAGAGAGAGAGAGTAAAATAAGTGAGAACAATTAAGTGCGGTAATTTAGAACAATTACCTAATTACCTAAGCAGGTTTGTGTCTCTAAGAGTGCACTTCTTAATCACCTGGAAAGCTTTTTTTCCCCAAAATACCCAGGTCTTGATGCCTTGCCTGCAGCCTCTGGCTCAGGGGGTGTGGGTGGGCCTCGCGGCCCTGTGGGTTTATAAAGATCTGCCCTGTTGCTCCCACTTCTTTTCCAGACGAACATTCTTAGATATGTCAAGTCAGTCTCCCTGGCTATTGAGCTACAGTCATCTTTTCACCCTGGACTTTAGATCAGTTTTCGCTTTCTCCTCCTACATTCTTGTCGAGGAGGTTCAAATTCTATCAGGATACTGCTGGTTTAATTAGATTCTCAGACTCACAACACCATAATCCTAGGGAGGAAAAAAAAAAAAACCCACAAAATCCCTGTGTGAAGCATGGCGTCTATAAAAACTGCAGCTACAGCGCCACCTGCTGTAAATTATGGAAAACAGGAGGGTGAATTGCCTATTTATGGAAACCTAAAATGTTTCCTCCGACCCAGGGAAACAACCTGAAACAACAAAGGCAGTGGAGATTCAGCATGAAGCTGGATAAAATATGACATAAGTGGGGAAAACTCATCTCAAGAGAGAATACAGACTTCACTCTGTGCAAAGGAAATGCTAAAGAGACTCATTCGGAAGGGATTATCTTTTGAGAACTAAAGAAATGAAATCTTTCCATTTCCTATTCTTCTTTCTTGCTGGCTGGTTGGTTTCCATAAGCTTCCACCTTGAAAGAGCACTGCTGCAGGTGATCAATTACATTTTAAATTTTGTTGGCTTTTTAAGCAAGCCTCTGCACAAGGACTAGTAGAAAGCAAATTAAAAGGGTGGTGTTTGGACTCCAAAATGTAAGGTTAATCTAGGTGATGTGGCCTCCAATATGAGAGTTTTTTAAGGACAAGTAGCAGGATATGAGCTTGTGCAAAGCCACACGGACTCCTGTCTGGTTAGAGTGACAGGCAGCAGTATATCCTTGTGAATGAGATGGGAGTTGTAATGTGGGTGGTTTCTCCTGAGTTTTCTCTTGCAAGAAGGAAACATACATCTAGGTTACATACTTATGATGCCCTCACCTCACCCCAGTCAAAGACAAGATGGTAAGCTTATTGTCATGTGTATGACAATAGGTATAAATAGATAATGGATATAAAAACCTATACCACAGCTGGTCACAGACAGTCCCAGCCATAAGAACAGAAATCCCCCAAACTGAAAGACAATCTCAGCTCTAGGTAAGTCCATAGTTGAAAACATTGAGAGGCCTTATTTCCTCATCTGAATATGTGAGGCAAATTTCTCACCTTCTGTATTCATGTCATGACTAATTGGGCAAAATCAACCAGGTGGAGGCAGTTGTCTTCCTAGGCAAAATTAACAAGAGCAATGGAAACACTGGCTGAGAGTGAGGTTCGAAACACAGTCATGTGAGCATGCTGTGACTGCAGCTGAACAGTCACCTATGATGACTGCACGGTGCGAGACTGGGATGTTGCAGGGGCCTTACTGTGGCACGAGAGGGAGATCTCAGGTCACATCCTGTTCCCACTACCTAACACAAGTATGACTGTCACTAACGAATCCTCCCTACTTTCCATTAATTTCCAGCATTTTGCTGAGCACCATACCATCTGCGAATAAATTGACCTAAACTGACTTTCTGCCCCGAGGCTGGAGGACGTTGAGATTTAGACATATTGTCAGGAGTCTGTCCTGGAATATACGCGATTTTCCCAGGAGTCACTGTATGCAGCACACCCGCTGTTAGTACCTTCTGCCCCTCCCTTGTGCCTGCTGCCTTCCCCGGCCTTGTGCTCCCCTCCCCGCTTTTGGGGTCACAGGGTGGACAGGCTCTGGGCAGTGGGTGTTACGAACAGTGCACGGAAGAGGAGATGTCGGATCACTGAGGATGTATCCTCAGCCCTGGGCCTGGAATAGGCAGGTTGGGAAGGGGAGAAGTGGAAGGGCATGGTGAACACTTTGATCTATGTCCATATCGACACCTTCCACTCTTTAGTATGACATTTCATTAAAGAATTCTTTTTTTCTCTGACTACTGGCCATTTAAAGTAAGTTTTCAATTGCAGTGCTTGAAGAATGATGTTCAATCAATTATTTTTGTAAAGTTTGGCATCATTAAACATTCTGTATGTGACAGGAATACTGATCTGCCAAAACTTCTGGAAATTCTGGGGTATTTTTTTCTTGGAAGATCTTCTTAGAATGAGTTTAGCAGAGTTTCTAGAAAGGTGTTTAACATGTAAGCTCCTTTTTGTAACATACTTGGGACAATACCTGGAACAATATCACTTATAGTAGGTGCTATATAAGTACTTGATAAATAAACAATGAATAATCGAAATTACAAGACTATGAAGTGGTAACTAGAATGGTATTTTCTTCCATTTGAGAAATTGAGTTTGTGGATGAATGACCGTGAACATCGCAATTCTTTTAGCTTTAACATTCTGTGTCCTCCGTACAGGTGACTAGCATGTGGAAATCACAAAGTCATGCAAAACATCTTCAGAATGGCAATAATGGCAGAAATTATTAAAAATTATGAATGATTTTCATATAAGTAACACTCTTTGCTTTGCTGTCAGCTATTTATGGGCCTATGAATTAAAAGCTTTTTTTCCCCCCCTTTCTTCATTCTCTCTCTAAAACATCCCTTTTGTTCCAGGTCTTTAAAAATCTTATATTGACCTAGGAAAAAAGTATTAATTTTCATGTCAACAAGGTATTATGTATCCCCAATTTTTTTTTGAGACAGAGTCTCACTCTGTTGCCCAGGCTAGAATGAGTGCCGTGGCATCAGCCTAGCTCACAGCAACCTCAAACTCCTGGGCTCAAGCAATCCTCCTGTCTCAGCCTCCCGGGTAGCTGGGACTACAGGCATGCGCCACCATGTCTGGCTATGTTCTATGTTTAATGATCCTTTATAAAGAAGAAATTATTTTTAAATATGGCAAAATTTTTTTACATACATAAGACTCGATTCGGGCTATACATGGCTCAAGAACCGTGAGGCAGTGGGCCAAGAACGTAACATCAGGGTAGAGCAGAGCTTTTCTCAGCCCCTGTTCTGTTAATTCCCCCAGGTCAGCTACCTGAATGTTCTGCTCCCTCCTCCCTGCCAGGAAATAGTCCCTTTATATAGTTATACTAATTTTGAAAGGAACTAAATTAAGGTCTTTTTTAACATGGTGGGTAAAAACTGTTTTAGGCTTTTAAAAATAAAATAAATAAATGCATATGATTAAAAAATTCAGACAAGAAGAAAGTACACATAATGAAAATTATATAAAATTTTCCCCTGATCTGTGGTCCTACTCACAATAGGAATTCTTGTTAACAGTTTCCTATGAATAAATGTCTCTAAAACATGTTATGCATATTCTAGCGTATCTGCAATATACATTCTTGTGCGTGTGCATGTGTATAATCTTATATAATTAGGACCTTATCATGAAACTGATCAGGATCTTGCTTTTTTTTCTTTCCCAATTAAATGTAATTTGTATTTCTCGGCATATTGGCATATATAGATTTCTCTCATTTTTAAATAGCTGCATACTTGTTATGGATTAACCATAATTTATTTAATCAGTACTCTAATTGATGATAATTTAGATTATTCCTAACTTGTGAGAGCGGCTGATGTCCTTGAACATACAGAGGCATATCTGTGAGTAAACCTTTAGGTAAATTTACTGCCAGTGGAATTGACAGGTAAAAGGATATATATACTTAAAAATTTGATAGAGATTTCAAAATGTCTCTAAAATTGTTGTGCCAATTCAAATTCCCAACAAGAGTCATGAAAGTCGTGGTTTTCCTATCAATTCACCAAGGATATATATTAATGCTTAGCAAATCTGATAGGTAAAAAGTTTTTTTCATTATTCTGTTTTTTTCATTGTTTTGTTTTGCATTTCTTTCATTATGACAGAGGCTGAGCATGTTTCCATATTAATAAACCCACTTAATTTATTTTACTGTGAACTGTCTGATCATGAGATTTGTTCACTTTTCTACTACCTTATTTTTTTATTAATGTGACAAGGACTTTGTAAATTAATGAAACTGATCCTTTTGGTGTTGAACGTATTTTTCCCAGTTTATCATTTGTCTTTGAGACTTTGCTTATCATTGTTCTTTTTTAAAATAATTTTTATACTTTCATGGATCCTGGGTTTTATGTAATACTCAGAAAGACCTTGCCCCATTTAAAAATTATTATTATTATTGTTTTAAGGAGTCAAATTCTGTCCTAACTGCTGTTGTTTTTATCTGTTTTTATTTTTATATTTTTACACTGAAATATTTGTTCCATTCAGAGTTTACTTTGAAGATAGAGCAAGGTTGGGTATCCATTTTTATTACTGTTCCCCAAACAGCTCATCCATAGGACCAATGCCATTAACTGATTTTTTTTTTCCATTTTATGATTTCAAAAGCCACCTTTATCATATTTTAATTTCCATGAGTATTTGCATCTGTTTTTAGACTCTATTTCGTTCCATTGATTTATCATTCCTTCGTACAAAACTGTCTTAATTATTAGTCTTTATAATATTAATAGTCCTCTCTCATCAATCTTTTGGTGTGCTTATTTTTTCTGGAATAATTTTTTTTTTTTTTTTTGAGACAGAGTCTCGCTTTGTTACCCAGGCTAGAGTGAGTGTTGTGACGTCAGCCTAGCTCACAGCAACCTCAAACTCTTGGGCTCAAGCAATCCTGCTGCCTCAGCCTCCCAAGTAGCTGGGACTACAGGCATGTGCCACCATGCCAGGCTAATTGTTTCTATATATATTAGTTGGCCAATTAATTTCTTTCTATTTATAGTAGAGACGGGGTCTTGCTCTTGCTCAGGCTGGTTTCGAACTCCTGACCTTGAGCAATCCGCCCGCCTCGGCCTCCCAGAGTGCTAGGATTACAGGCGTGAGCCACCGCGCTCGGTCCTGGAATAATTTTAATATCATTATGTCAGTCCTTTTTACTTATATCCCCAACCACAATTATGTAAGTATTTCCATGAGGAGCTCCATTGAAGGATCCATCTCTTTTCAGCTAGCAACACATATTTTGTCTAATTTCCCCCTTCCCATCTAACATCTCATGTATGGTAATTTCTGATTTGCCAATATCACAGAGGCTGGTTGGAGAATGGTGATATTAGGCCATATGAAACTTTAATATCCGTTGACTTTGAAAATCAAGACCAAAGAGTAAATTTAAGTCCAGATACTTAGTATAAAAGCAAAAACTAACAGTTCTATTAAGACATGTATTTTTGGACTTTAGTAACTTCAATTAAAGTCATTATGGAAAACAAAAAACCAAATCTTCAAAATGTTCTTCAGGAAACAATTTCAACTCCTGTCCTGGAATATGTGAACAACAGGCTAAAGTGATGACATTACTCCTTCTAGTTCAAACTACGTTTATTCAGCAATTCTACTAATTATCAGGCTGTGCAGCAGATGGGGAAAATCAACAGGAATGGTCCTTTATGTTCTACTAAATATGAAAATTGTTAATTCTTTAAAGAGACACCCAGCTTTTGTACTGTATAGACAATTTTCTATTCTTCACTGTTAAAGAATAAATACATGATTACTTAGATTGAAGAAGCAAAATACTTTTTCATTCATATGAGATAAAAGTTTATGAACTTACTGTTAGCATATCATCACATTTCATATCTGGTGTATCACCATCTTCACTTTTATTGTAGAATTTTCTGAAAAAATTGAATGCCACCACAGTATACAGGTATACGACAACAGCCAATAAGCCAACTGTTAATACGAGCTGGAAAGCAATGCGACATTGAACATGTATTAAAAATACAGGACATATGACTGACATATTTGACATTGTGTGGGAGGGGAGTGCTCTCGCGAGAACACAGCTGGATTTACTGACTAGAAGCTAATGGGATCCGTAACTTTATTATTTGTCACCCTTCTTAGACCCCCAGTAGGGACATTCATTTCTATATTCTCTTCATCAAGTTTTCAAGACTATTTTATGCAAAATTTGACTATTTAATTAGCTAACAAATGCATACTATAGCTAGAGTATGAATAAATTATGATTTAATTTCACATCCAAATTGAATTAATAATATTAATAGGCAGCTTAAAATGTTCATTTTTCTATCATCTAAATATTTAGTAATAGATACTAATGAAGTACTTTCTCCCTTTTTATGAGGTCTATTTTCTGTAAATAATCTACATTCCTAATGAAACTCATCTAATTTTTGTTATGATAGTAAGGGGGGTTGTAAATTATTTTTTCTTTTTAATCACATCCTAGAACTAAATAGAAATTTGCATTGCTTCTGAAATCTGGGAACACATAATAATATTTAATATAAATATTCACAAAAATTAAACTGAGAAGTCTTTCTTTGTAAACATAAAACAATGATCAAAGTGAAAAACATTCTGGTTAATGACCAATACTATTTTGAGGGCTAGCTTTCTCAATGTATAATTAAATGTCTCAGTTTGAAATGTCTTCTTTCAGCTCTAGGTAATCTTTATTTGCAAATTATACTTTATTTATATAAATACAGATATATAGATTTGATAGAATATGTGCATGTTAAAAACGTGACTTTCACCAAGTTGGTGAAAATGTATTTCTGGTTGTATCACAGAAATTCTAAACTAACATGCATTATCGTTATGTGTACTTTCTCTGATACAACACATCCTTTTGTTCTTGAAGGTAACTACATATGCTAATTAAGTATTGATAAAATCACTCCATAGTATGTGGAGAAAACGTGTTACCTTAATAGAGGGTTTAATTCATTTCTATAAATGAAGCACAATGCCACTATAAATTTCTGTGTGTTTTGCCTGTTAGGACTAAAAGTTCCATATATTTATGGAAATGAAAATTTGATACTTCAAAAAGAAAAGGAATAATCCCCACAAGAATTCAGAAATTGATTAAAAGTAGTACCAGACCTTTTATGTTGAAATATACAATAAATTTAGCATCTCCAATTCTTTGCATATACTGAGAGCTCAGACTGGGACTGATAAATAAATATAGTAGACTTTTTATCACTGACCCAGGATTTGCCATGCATGCCATGGTCATATCCAGAACCTAAATTGACATGTGTAACAAGCATGTGCTGAAATTTAGAAAACTAATGATCATGATAATGTGAATTTAACTGTGGACATAGTTCAAGTTTTTAGAGCGCTGTTGATTTAAAAATGTGCTAGGCTACAAAACTCTGGAAAAGAAGGATTCTGTTAATCTAAATAACTGACACAGAATGTGTTCCTACCCAGTGAACTCTTGAAAAATCACAAATGAATTAATAAGTGCATGCTTCTGCAATATGTTTCATAATAATGAGGAGTTTTAACATTACAAATGGGTTCCATCAGAACATAAGTTGATTATCTGGGCCTAGACCAGTTTTCCTCCAAGTCAGTATGACCTTGTCAAGTACGAAACATTATTCTTTTTGTTCAACTTAGAAGCAGAGAAAAAGGTATGTGAATATCCAGTTTTAAAATATTACATTAAATTATAATGCAGCATCTCATGTTTTAATCCTAATACAACCAGTGTATAAGGGTGCTGTAACATATTTTGGTCCCCCATAACATCAAATGGAGCAAATTCTGTACAAGGAACAAAATCAAAACTAAGTTCCTGAGTGCTTAATATGTGCCTGGAGCTGTGCTGAGGCCTCTGGATTTGTTTTTAACTTTTATAAAAAATTTGATAGAGTAAGTACTTTTATTATTTTTATTTTATGAAATAAGGAAAGTGAGATTGAGAAGCATTAATGAATTTATCCAAGGTCAAGCCAAGACTTGAATGTAGTTGTCTAAGTGTCACTAAACTACTAATCCCCATAGTTTAGAAGAAGTACAGACCCTCTTTTCAAATAACTCTTTCAAACTGTACATTGTCTCTTGAGGGTTGATTTTATTTTTGTTGGCTTTCTTTGTTGCTTTTTTAGTTTCTGCAAGGGGGAACAAAGAGATAAGCTGTTACCTGTTTGCCATTGTGAGTTACTGAGGACAAGATGGTTCTTAAGGTCTTGAATCCCATAGCGATGTCAAGAAGATGAGCAGCAAAAAAAAAGTTGTTGTAGTGTCCAAGTACAGACATGGTCATATACCAGGCTAGGTAGAGGAAGGACTATTAAGACAAAACAAGGGGAAAACTCATCAGAAAACACAACACATGACTATTGTCCTGTGTTAAGCGACATAAGCCAGGAATAGAAAGTTAAACATCATATGTCCTGACTTACATGTGAAAGCTAAAAAAAGTTGATCACATAGAAGTAAAAAGTAGAAGAGAGAATACTAAAGGCTGGGAAGAAGAGGGAGGAGGGAGGGATAGGGAGATATTTATTAAGAGATACAAGATTACAGCTAGAGAGGAGGAATAAGTTCTAGGGTTCTATAGCATGGTAAGATAACTATAGTTAACAGTAATATGTAGTTTAAAATAGGTAGAAAGATATTGAATGTTCCCAACACAAAGAAATAATATTTGAGATAATGGATATGTTAATTACCCTGATCACTCTTATATTATATGTATTGGAGGTATCACTATGTATCTTATAAGTATGTACGATTAGTATTTGTCAATTAAAAAATAAAAATTAATTAAAACAAAAAAGCAATTCTGATTTCATTCTATTGTATTCACTCCATTTACTTTATCTTCTTAGACCATAAGTTTTTATGATTCTAATTAGCCATATCAGCTTGTTCTTTGTGTATTTTGTTTTTATTTAGTTAGTTCTAAATAGTTCAGTGTTATTTTCTCCTTTGAAACAGTAACTGTCTATGTTTATCATGTCCATAGAGAAAAATTTATAGACTTAATACTTGACAGCAGAGCTTCTGACCTTGGCACAACTGATATTTCAGATCAGATAATTCTTTGTTGTGCGGCTGCCCTGAGCATTGTAGGATGGTTAGCAGCATCTACTAGATGCAACGGCCCTGCTCTCCCCACTAGCTGGGACAAACAAAAATGCTCCACACATTGCCAAATGTCACCTGGAGTGTGGGCAATTGTCCCCGGTAGAGAATGCTCACTCTACAGTTAACCAAAGAACCAACCAACTTTCCCTCCCTCGTTTGCTTCCCTACTTTGATTTTCATTTATTCACTCATTAAATCAGTGTTTGCTGAGACCTACTAGTTACAGGAGATTATATGAGGTGTTTTATTAACCAAGCATTTCACTTCACATAAGTGAGAATAAGTCTATGAAAAACCCAACTACTACTTGATATCATTGAAAGCTACAGTAAACCTGATAGTACAACTGATACTACTTGTACAAATCTCCTGGATTATAATTAATATAAATGATTAACTTCATATAGGTTAGAAAATATATATGCTTTGAGAGGGGATGAATAAAACAGAATAAAATACTGTGATTGCTCTCACTTTTGGAATATTTATTTATTTATGTTGGCACAAATAGGGTCTTGCTATGTTGCCCAGGTTGGTCTCAAACTCCTATTCTCAAGGAACCTTCTGCCTTGGCCTCTCAAGGTGCTTGGGATTACAGGTATGAGCTGCTGCACTCAGCCTTTTTTTTTTTTTTTTTTGAGACAGGGTCTCATACTGTTACCTGGGCTAGAGTACAATTGGGTCATAATAGTTCACTGCAACCTCAAACTCCTGGGCTCAAGCAATCCTCCTGCCTCAGCTTCCCAAGTAGCTAGGACTATAGGTGCATGCCATCGCACCTGCCTAATTTTTCTATTTTTTTGTAGAGATAAGGTCTTAGTATGTTGCTCAGGTTGGTCTCGAACTCCTGGCCTCAAATGATCCTCCTGCCTTGGCCTCCCAAAGTTCTGGGATTATAAGTGTGAGCCACTGTGTCTAGCCTACTTTTTAGATCAAAGTCTCTTCTGCATAAGGCATGCTTGGCCAGTGGAGTCAGGAGCTACCCATTTTGGGAAAGGGTAGAAGCCTTCATTTTAACTATATTTTAATCTTTAACAGAGAACAAAAAGAAGAAAGAGGGGGCTTAGATTGTACAAGAGAGGACTGAAGCTAGAGATTAAGCGGAAGAAAAGAAACTAGCATTTTTATAAAGCACACTGAGATAAGATGTCCAGAGTTTGCTCAGGAAGAAGAGTTTAGGCTGAGTGGAGGGTTCCTGTTTTGGAAGATCAAGCTGGAAGAGTCGGTGCTGGAGGGCCTTGAGGGCAAGTGAAAGGACCTAGGTGTACCCCGCAGGTACTTGGGAGCCACTGGAGCCTCATGAGCAGGATAGTGGTTTGTGAAAAATAGCATTTTAGGAAAATTTCTTCAGCTCCTACTAAGTGCTAGTAATTTTTTCATATATTTGCATATACTGTCTCTCATTTTATTCTAGCAAACAGGCATTTTTAGTCCCAATTTACAAACAAAGAAGTGAGCTCACTCAGGTTAAGTTGCTGTTTAAAAGCTTTGTATGTGGCAGAAGCATAGAATTAGGAGACTACTGGACCAGCGCCAGGGTGAGGTTCTGAGAGCCACACTGAGGAGTGAAATTGGTAAGGCTAGAAGGTAGAGTTACAGAGGACAGAAATAGGACCAAGATTAGGCAAATAAATATGTGCATTGGAGGGAGAAGGAAAGGAGGAGTCCTTGCTAATAATTTAAGCTTGGATAACAAGAAGAACGAAAATACTAATAGAAAGTAAAAACTGTGGACAGGGCCCTGGATTTGGTGGGAAGGAATGGAGGAAACAGAAGATGGCACGTTTGCGATGGGACATTCAGATGGAGGCATCTAGCAGGCTATTAAAAAATGCGATGGCTGAGGAAAAAGGAACATTTATGGGTATACAATGAATAAGGAAATGCAACTGAACAGCAAGCTGAGTCAAGGGTGTGTGTGTGGATTCTATACATATGTTACCCAGTTAAATTTGAATGAGAGACAAAGAACAAATACTTTTTAGTATAAGTATGCCCCATGCAGTATTTAGGACATGATTATGCGAAAATGTATTACTTTTCAGTTATCTGAAATTTAAATTTAATTAAGAATTCTATATTTAATCTGCTAACCCTAGCTGTGTTTCAGAGAGAAACTGTACTATTGAAGACTGAATACAGGTTGAGAAGTGACTGGCCACATGGAAGCCACAAAACTGCATGTGTAAAAAAAAAAAAAAAGCCTAACAAGGAATCAGAAAGATGTTTCAAGAAGGTTCTTCAGACTTCTTCCAGGTCTATTCATGCCCAAATTCTTTAGAGGACAAGAAAACTCCATAGCAAGGTGAATATTATAGACAGGCTGCATCCAGGCATAAGTGGGCTATGCAAGTACAGTGATTTGGAAGATTGCCCCTAACAGACAGAAGCCAACATGCACTGGCTACTTACATGGAAAAAACCAATGAGAGCAGGAGTTGAGGTTGCCTTCTTTTTATTCAGGGGAGTGGCTTCCATTATTAAAAGTAGTTGCAAGATATGTATAGCTTATGATTCTAAAAGATACTTTTAAGACATGATTTTCAGCTCTCAGGAGGATTATCTAAGATACTCAAAGTTCTGGGCCCATGGCTGGGTGGGGCAGGTGTAGAAATAGAGGCCAGGGAATTTTCAGGATGTGTGTGTCACAGACCTTTACATAGGAGAATGGAACTAACGTTCACTATACAAATTAGTGCTAAAATTAAAGATTGAAATATTAAGCTGATGGTTTTTAGTAATGGGTGACTTTTCCCCCCATTATATTTTGATATATATTTAAGCCTTATGTTTAGTTTCCAAGGCTCTTTGGTAAAAGAAGGCTCAATCAAGAAAAATACCTCAATAATTTGATGTCCTTAAATAGAGGGCAAACTTAAATTTAGCACAATTAATGTTTAAAAATTTTCAAAATTTATTTAGTAGTTTCTTTTTTAACATCTATAAAACTTTGAAGTATGCCATTGCCCAATTAAAACCTGAATGAAAATACATATGAATTTGCATCTTAGCTTCTTTTTCTTGTGTAAATATATTTTCATTTTAATCTTTCAGCTATTGAAAGAAATGGAATGAGAGATGGGCTGGCTAATCATATCTCTCCATAGGTCTCTCTCAGATAGGGTCTGAATGAAATGGGTTCATACTGAATAACTTTCTTAACCATCTTCCCATCTGCAGAACTCCCACACACTCCTCTAATCAGAGTGCATTTTCTTTTGTGTTAATGAAGTAGGCTTACGTTGTCAGTGAAAACGACTCCAAGTTTCCACATCTGATACTTCACATCAATAGAGTTCAGTCTGGAATGACAAAAAAGAAGAATGTGTAGATATATGCACATTAATCAAAGACTCAGAGGCTGTGAGAGCCTGACAGCATCCAATTTTCCATGGGACAAGACTGGAAACCTTCCCTGGAGACTAATTGTATCCCAGGTGCCAAGGGAAGCTGAGAGCTTACTCTGACACTGTATTCTAGAGTTTTATGATACTTTTTCAGATGATCTCGGCAAGCAAAACAAAATGCCACCCCCTTCGTCTTCTGTTGTTTTAAAACAGTTCTTTCTTTTTTCCTTTCCAACATTCAATATAAGCTGGACTCACCTTATATATGACACTTGTTTCTGGAAACTACTAAATTAACCAACATGTGTACATCAAAAATTTCCTCACTTTCATTATACATTTGTAATTGCATTCCAACGGAATGATTTTTTGGTTCAAATAATAATAAAAACTAGCATAAATGTATACATTTATTTTACAACTAATGTGAACTAAAATAAAATCTTAAGGTTCCCCCCAACTGGCTGACTGAAGGGACCCTCTCTTAGCCAGAGGGATACCCTAAAACTAAATTGCCTGCCATGAGGAGGGAGGTCAGACACAAATGAAGAAGTATGCAGACTTTCCATTCCACCCCCAGCAAAGGAGCTAGCCACATATTTAAATGTAACCATACTAAGCCTATGTGTTTGATTGATAAATAAATACACGAATCGTCTTTGTATCTGAATGTTCACATTAAGATAACATTCATATAGAAGCCAGAAAACTTTTAAAATATGACCTTTCTAAATACTTTAGCGAAGAGACATTACATGTAAATATTTTTCCTAGTAATATATATTATTTATTAGATCTTTATTCTTCTAATTTTATTGTCCATATTTAAAAGTGTTAATAAATGACATTAATTTTTTAATACTTTGCTACGGGTCAAACTTGCAAACATTTACTATGTAAAACAGTGGAAAGTTTCACCAATTTAAAAAACTATTTGTTCATAGTAAAAAACAGTCTAAAACTTTCCTATTCAGAGTTTTTTTCTAGAGTCACAAACGTGATCATGGAAAATTCAGAATTCAATAAAAGTATTTAATTCTATGTTGCTCATCAAAGATCTGAAAATGTTTGTGGACAACTCAGCATCACTCACCCCACAGTCCTTGTTTTATGTGATATTCCAACATAAGAACCTTAAGTTCCTAAGGGTTGTCAATCTGCATTTCATCTTACATACAGTGACACAGTCTTTAAATACCACATTTGTTTCCCTAAAGTAACCAAGTAGTATTTTTGACCTAAGTTCATATTTGCTTATCTAACTACTTTTCAACTGATTTTCACATTAGTTTTAAAGACCCAAGTAGCTTTAACAAGTTTTCCAATAGGTAAAAAGTATATGACCAATAAGATAGGTCAGACAAAATATCTTTTTTTTTTGAGACAGAGTCTCGCTTTCTTGCCTAGGCTAGAGTGAGTGCCGTGGCGTCAGCCTAGCTCACAGCAACCTCAAACTCCTGGGCTCAAGCAATCCTCCTGCCTCAGCCTCCCGAGTAGCTGGGACTACAGGCATGCGCCACCATGCCCGGCTGATTTTTATATTATATATATTAGTTGGCCAATTAATTTCTTTCTATTTTTATGGTAGAGACGGGGTCTCGCTCAGGCTGGTTTTGAACTCCTGACCTTGAGCAATCCGCCCGCCTCAGCCTCCCAGAGTGCTAGGATTACAGGCGTGAGCCACCGCGCCCGGCCAAAATATCTTTTTAATGCTAGCTAATATATTTATCTAAGACAAAATAATACTGTTCTACAGAACTTTAAATACCTATATTTCCAAAGTAATCATCACATCCCTAATTGTGACTATAAATACACAGATTAAAAAGGCTGACATGTTTTTAAGAGAAAGTATTATGTTTCTTCCAAAATTATTAAGTGGCTACAATGAGAAATCATATTTTTAAAAACATGGATGTTTTAATTTTATTCCAGAAACTCAGTTGATCAAATTTGTTAAATTTGATGTATGCATGTAGATACATACATATACCTATGTATGTATGTAGATATACATCACTCATACTAGACATATACATGTATGTGTATATGTATGATAGTCATCTCAGGTGAAGTCAACCGACTGTTTTATATTCTTCTAATTACAACATATTATGCCATGAAAGCACTATATGAAGAGTGCATTTTGAAGTAAACTTTCAAAGTAATAGTATAAAGGTGTAGTATGTCTAAACTATAGTATAGACATAGGCATACTCTTGTCTTTGCTATTAAAAATATAGTGACTATAAAAAAAAGATATGAATTTTTAACATTTTTCATATAGAGCTACACAGTTCCCTTTTCTAAAACATATGAAAATTAACTTCTTTTCAAATAGGAAGCATCAGAAAACACAGTCATATATTGTGCTTTCTGCATGTATTTTACTTTACTTAAGGGGCATTTAAGGATAGAAAAGGCAAATTAAGCCAAGAACAAAAACATGAATATTCTTTCATTCCTTTTGCTCTATATAGATAACAAAAAAAAGTGCCTTCAAATACTAACAGAAAAAAACCCAATCATTTCATAGCTCCAAATACCTAGAAGCATAGACTTTTTAATACTTTCTCTGTTTTCCTCATCTGTCTGTTTCTCTGACGTTGAAGGGAGGTTAATGCACTAGCAAGTTCCGAAATATATTAATTTTTTCTTCTTGCAACCTAAACTGTAGGACATAGCAGAAGTCACACTCACACGGCCGATAAGGAACTGTCTTTCTTTGGCTTCTTCTTCTCTCTGGCGTCGCTGAAGTCCAGAGCCGCTTTGTCCATGCCAAGTAATTCGCTGATTCTATCTCGGCCATAGAACTCTCCGTATTTATCCATGACCTGAGGTTCAAGGAAAAAGCATTTTGTTGGTTTCAACCACTATATCAGCTATGTGTGTGTATGCAAACATCTCATTATTTTTGTACTTACTGTATAGTTACTCTATTTTAAAGATCACATAAAAGTCTAGTTTATGGCTCTTATTCTGTGATCACACTGCTTAAGGTCTAAGCTAACTGATAGCTTTTTAAAGAATACCTATCTGAGGTACCAGGTGTCTCATTCAAGAGAGGGAAACGCACAAAAGGAAGATGATGAGCGGGAGTGGAAGAAATGGGAGGAAATGGAATGAAAGTGACCTTTTACCAAATTCATACGTTATGCCAAGAATCATGCTTTATTTCATGTGATTGTTACAATATGTAAATTTCATATTACCATCCCACTCTGCAGATAAACTGTGTCCTAGAAAACTTCATGTAACACACCCAAAGTTGCTAAACTTAACAAGAGATGGGGTCAGAAAGCATCTGGGGCATGCCTGATTCCCCAGCCAGGGATCTTCTGCATAGACTTCTGTGTGACACTAGGCTGGATGTCACAAGGATGGCCTTTCTCCATGGCATCAATGTCAACCATTCAACTCTCCATCCATAGCCCCCATGTTTCCACCTCGCTCCCCTTAGTATCCTGACCCTGGCAATTCTTCAGTCATACCCAGACCTGAAACCATGTCACTGTCCTCATTTTAATGCTTATCTAGTAGAGATGCTGTGTCCATCATGAGAAGCATTTCCTAACAAACCCCCTTGGCTTCCTTGCCCACCTCTTCTTCTGTTGTGTTTGCCTGGTTTGTCCATTTGTTGTGTTTTTAGATCAATGCTTGACATGGCTTACAGCTCCCCTTTGAGCTTAGTATGTCCAATCTGGGACAAAGCTCCTCTTGCCCTACAGTCCATACAACTCGCCAGTCCCAACAGCAATGAAAACGGAGGGAACAGGAAAAGCAATGAAAGAGAAGCAGGAGGAGAGATCATTGGTAGCAAAAAGGGAAAAGAGGAGTTGAAAAGCAAGAGAGAAATGAGAAAGCGAAAAGGAGCTGGCATAATGTGAAAGTTAAAGATGAGAGCAAATTAAGAAAGAACTACACAAAGAGAAAGAAGGAAAGAATTAGCAGAAATAAAAATTGGATGTATACAACCAGGTGAATTAAAGGAAACATAAAAGAGATATGGCAGTGAGAAAGCCTATAAACATATACTAATGAATTCATAGCCTATGAATATACTATTGGGGTTTATTAAAACAATTTGTTTTGCATTTGCTAAAAATGGTCTGGTCTGGTCTGAGTGGGAGTTCTCCATGGACTCCCATTCCCTGCAGGACAAACTGGGTACTAGAGTCGGAAAGCCAGGAATAGACTTCGCTGCCATTACAGTTTATCTATTTATTTGACTATATATATATAATTTCCTTCAGAGAAACTCTTGCTTTAATAATTCAGAAGCTTCCTCTTTATTCCATTAAATAATTAATAGGAATAAATGTTCAAATTATCTATTTAAAATTATTCTTTCAAAGCTTTTGCCTAATCTGGATATGCTCAGATGTACTAGTGCAATTCTACTCAAAATGCCAAGTCACAAGAGGACAAAATCTTGCACCAAGGAAAAAAAATCAAAAACATACTGCTTCTTTCAACTAAAAAGTGTTGAGAGAGATATATATGCACACATCTATGTGTGTTTGTATGCATATACATATAGTCAATGTGCTTAACGATGTAGTTGATTTAAATTCTTGGAGCAAGCTCTGTGTTGCTGCTCAGACTGGTAACAAAAACTTTTCAGCAACCAGTTGCCAACCACCCTTTGAGCAGCACTGAACTGGTGGAACCAGAGGGGAAAAGACCACTTCATTCATTTGTTTGGCATGCATATCTGGCCATTCACTCTAAATGGTGTGCACTGGAATTCATTATGAAATGTGTTTGAATCGAGTCAGCCTGGCAATTAGAGCAGTTCAAGGAATGAGTAAGGAGCTACAAAATAATGATTATAGCATTCACAATGTACAAGCACTGTTACACAAATCGTTTCATTCAAGAAAAATGGAGTCCACATTAAAATTCTGTGTAGTAAGGAGGGCAGAAATGATCCTCGACCCTTGGGCCGGAAGCTCTCAAGAGCAGAGCCTCAGGATGTGCCACCACCGATGCCTGAAGTCCATTTCCGGGCTCTTTCTGTCACCTCCTGATGCCGTCTGCATCAGAAGAATAAGGTTCCATTACAAAAATCTTTAAAGTTATATAAAGTAAATAAAATTCAGTCCTTTGTTGTTATCCAACAACTTTATTTCTTCAGTGCAAAGGAGGACACCAGCGCTAGTGATTTATCAACTGTCTTATTGGAGATAGCCCTTAGTCAGCTCAGATTACCCAAACAATTTCAAAGAAAGTTCTCGGCAATGATTGTTAATGTTGTGGACTGAGCACTGTTTATCCAGCTGAGTGAGGACGGTCAAGGAAGCAAGGCCTATTTATTTGGGGCTTGCGGGGTGTGTGCTATTCTTGAAACTCAAATTCAATTCTGTTGCGACTTTGAAATAACATTAACATGCAGATAAAGCACACTAGATATCTATCCTACATCTAAACCTCATCAAATTCAAATCTGAATTGTACTTTAAGAAAAATACAGAGAATTTATTCCTTCTAAGAAATATTACCTTTCTTTTAACAAATTTGTCCCAGTAGTTGTTGGGAAATGACCTAAAAGATAGAAAAGCATAGAAATAAATGAGGATTATTTTTTAAATGATAAATAATAACATATCTAACATATCATTTTTGATTTACAAAATACTTAACAATAATATGTAAACATAATATCCTGCCATCCATATAAAAGTACAATGAATTTGGTTAACATTTTATCCCATGTTTCTACATTATAAGCACCTTGAATATTATTTTAAATATTAATATATATGTATATATGCAAGTAAATCACACACAAAGATAATAAGCTGATATTTTAATGGAGAATAACTATATTAATAAGTATTACTGTATTTCTTATTGGTTTATACCATACCAATACATAGATTTGTTTGTCAATTAAAAATTAAAGCATCCAGAAAACTGTCATTTTTTTCCTATGAAGAAAAAAATCTTCTTTCAACCAGTTATCCCCAAAGAAACTTTGAGCATGGCACTGAACCATAACTCTGGCACCTTGACTAATATATAGAGTTTACTTAAAGAGACTGACTTGATTAGACTTAGTATTAATGGGTAGAATTGCTAAACAAAACATTTAGTAATTAGAGTAAACATGTAAAATTTATAAATAAGTCATCCCCATTTGAAAATTCAAACCTATTAGAAATGATAACCTTTTAATAACAAGCAAAATTAATGACAATAAGAAACTATATTTTACTCTCAAATAGTAAATATAAACTCTTTAAAAAATATTGTATCATTAATATTTTTATAGTGGAAAATTACACTTTTGTGATGGATTTATAGCTGGAACAGCAGCTAGTTGTTTGGATCTTGAACCCACAAGACTAAATAATCACTGGATAGAAAAAGTATTTGTTTCTGTCTGACATTTTACATCATGTCATAACATTTAGCTAGTTTTATGCTAGGCTGCTTGATGGTACCAAGGAAAAGTTTATAACTCAAATATATTAAAAGTGTGAAATTCAATATTTTTGCCTTCAATGCTACAACTCTTTCCTTAATAAATAATTTTTTGCTTCCTCTGCTTTTGGATGAGATAACCCTGCACTGTAGGTTATGTACCTCCTGCTATACGCTTCCCTGAACACCGAGTAATGAATGTGAAGTTCCGTCAGTGCTGTGGAAATGAACTCAAAGCCATTTTTGATTAAAGAATTCAGAACACAGAGGGCAAAAACTGAGAGCATCCATTAGGAGGCTGACGGTGCTTAGTCTTTTCATTTCCTGGGCTGAATATGTAACTATTCACCTCTGCTAAACTTTTGACAAATCTACAGGAACTTCAGGAAAGTATTTTTATGTCTTGAAATTTCTGAGCACAGAAATGTCTCATATAATTTTTTACTCACTGTGTGTTGATTACGAGTCTATCCCACTGGCCTTTAATATCATCTTCCGAAGGCTGTTCTGTAATATAAAGCCCATCAAATTCCAATTTCCGTGCTACTTCCTTTTCTCGCTTAAAAATAACCAATGGGACCTACAGATGAAAAATAAATGTGTTAAAATTAGTTTAAATTTACTGGTATCTCCTGTGGTCACTATCTTTACAAAACAGCTTTTGGAAAGAAATATTTCCCATGTACTTCTAGGAAGGTATAAATTGCGTGAATATGAATCAGTTATATTCAAGCAAAAATAAGCATCTAGGAGGTTTCAGAAATACAGAGGATATAATCAATATTATTTATACACATACATTTTTAAACACACAGGGGTTTATAGATAATTACACTAATGAAATCGTTTTTAAATACTAAAAAGAAAATTGTTCTCCTTTTACATATAAATATCTTAACATAAATAGATATAATAAAATTTAGCAATCTTACCAATGTTCTAAAATGCATGCTACTAAACTAATGAGTTTTACTTGAGAACTCCTTAATAATTCTATGCTCAGAATGTCCACATGCTATTTTGAGATAAATTTTCATTTCAACATCAGCAAAAATCTTTGTCAGTTTGCCAGAATATGTCCAGAACATATTGATTCTCTTTTCATAGAGACAGACTTTACACAAGGCACACATAGAAGAAACATGCAGATATTCTACAACTATTCAAGAATATTCACCCCCACAAAACAAGGGAATAAAAAAGAGGGAAGGAGTTTCTGAAGAACACTTTACATTCTAGTCTTTTACTCTGGGCCCTGGTTTTTTAAGTGCCGTCTGGAAGCTTTATAACCAGAGGCAGAGTTCGGTGAAATAAAGGCATTACAGTGAAAAGGCTTCTTGCTAGGAAAAGATAAAGAGGTTTACACATGTAACAGGCAGCCCTGAGCACTTGGGGAGACTATCTTGGGTTCTAGTCACCAAATCATACTGCTCCTTTGGCAGGACTCTACAGATAAAGCAACATTGTTTTCTGGGTGAAGTGTGACAAACTGTGAGGTATTTCTGCCAAGGATGGCAACAGATACCTAACAACAGAACAATCAAAATGACTCGTAGATTTGATGCAACGTATTGCTCTAAGTGCTAATACAATGGAGCACCACTGCATCACTATGAGACAGAGCAGGTGGGGGAGCACGCTTCTGTAGGGTCAGGATATAGGTGGAATTGTCCACTATGGGAATAATTATCAATATATGAAAGGAAGCTACAATGAGACAGCCCAAGGCTGTCTAGATAGATGACTATATCTAGTCAATGTAGATACAGAAAGGCCAGGCCCCAATGCAGAGGCCAGGACAACCCTGAAAGAGCATCCCAGCTTCAGAGACTGTGTCTGCACCATAGAACAACTTCTCCCTCTGCCCCATCCTGCTTTCTCCACTTGTCCCACAGATGTTGATTCACAGAGCATTCCCTAATAAATTTCATGCGTGAAATTTCCATCTTAGAATCTGCTTCCCCAGAAAGTCCAACCTGCAACAGACACACACACATGGACACTCACAGACCTTGGTGCCTTACTATCTTACTTTCAAGCAGTAGTATCCAATGATGCAGAAGAAAGAAATGACCGTGTGGAGAATAGCTAAGATACGCAACGTGGGCTCCATGTAGCCACTGCTCTCCTCCAGCACATAATGAACTGCGATGATTCTATGGGAGCTGCTGTCCAGGCTGGTAACTTTGGCATTTTCACTTGAACTACGAGTGGGGAGCTCCTTTCCTTCAACCACAGAAGAAGTGGAGACCTGATTCAAACCATTAAAAGCACAGTCAGTTTGCTGCATCTAGGACGTCATTGCAAACAGAAAACAAGGGAAACACAGCCTTTTTAGCAAATAGTTGGATGTGAATTCATTGCATTATGAAAGGACTAACTCCAAAGGCTAAAAAGACAGCTTTTCAAAAACCAAAGGCAAATGATGAACACACTTTTAAATTCATTCTAATCCAACCAAAAGTTATGAGCATTCCAATGCATGCAGAAAAAATTAGATAGCTAAGCTGTCTTCTCAGTTATCAAAAGAATTTAATATAATACAGGTGTACCACACCCACATATAGTAACAAGTAAGATATTCAGCTAAATTAGCCTAGGCATACTGTGGGTAAACACTCCTCCAAATCAAATGCTTTTCATTTGGGGCATTTCTCATTAGTTCCAAAGAATAAATCTATCTTGCCCCCCTAGATAATAGTGATGTGCATGCTCAGGTTATTTTTCATTAAAATGTATTTTACAATAGGTTTGGATGTGTTCACTAGTACTGTGGTCCCCAACGCCATGGACCAGTACCATCTGTGGCCTGTTAGGAACTGGGCCGCACAGCAGAAGGTGAGTGGCAGGCAAGAGTCAACAAAGCTTCATCTGTATTTACAGCTGCTCCCCATCACTCGCATTACAACCTGAGCTCTGCCTCCTGTCAGATCAGTCACTGTCTCCCATCACCCCTAGATGGGACTGTCTAGTTGCAGGGAAACAAGCTCAGGGCTCCCACTGATTTCTGCATTATGGTGAGTTGTATAATTATTTCATTATATATGACAATGTAATAATAGAAATAAAGTACATAATTAATGTGTTTGAATCATCCTGAAACCATCCCATGCACCCCCACCGCGCCCGTTGAAAAATTATCTTCGATGAAACCAGTCTCTGATACCAAAAAGGTTGGGGACCACTACACTGGTAGACCTGTGAAATATTTATATTCATTTTAGTCTATATGCAGTTTTATACTGGTTATTAAAACACTAAGATATACATACCTTATAGAAGAGCAAGATGAAATTGATTGCAAATGCAACAAATAAGGCTAACATTCTCATGTTGTAAAAGTTGCGAGCAAAATAGTTCTGAAGGTGAAAAAAATTATGACAAGGTCACTGAATCACGAGACTTGAAATTTGCAGACAATTTAAACAAAGCATTCATACATTTACCCCACACTATGGATCGCAAGCCTACTATGTATCATACGCCATTCTTGGCGCCGCAGACCTAACAGTGAAGGAGAACATTTCTGCCACTATGGAGGAGGCAAAGAATAAAAATGCATACCCACAAATAAAAAACATAACTGCAGGGAATGCTAAATGCTATAAAGAAAAACACATCAGGTCAAGAGCTTAGGGGATGAGGTGCTATTTTACATGGTGTTGGTCAGGCAAGGTTTATCTCAAGAGGTGACATTTGATCAGAGAGGCCTGAGGGCAGTAGGGGAGCAAGTCAAGTGAACATCTGGGGGAAAAGTATGTCACAGAGGGGAGCAATAAGAACAGAGGCCCTGAGTTTAATGACATAAACTATGCTAGAAATAAAGCACTGTGTTAATATTAAGTAGGAGATGTCTACAAGGAATACAAGTAGATACATATGCCAGGGGCTTTAGTATCGCAAGCCATATCAAAATGGTAACACCTAAAAATGATAGCCCCCTCCCTGTACACACCCACCATTGTTGGGGTGATTTTTCCACCCGGGACCCTGTCTTTGCTGCCACACCTTACTAGACCAAGGATGGCACCACACCCAAACTGGTTCAGCCACATTGGTTCTCCTTGGAAGGCAGGCCTGGGTCACAGAGGCAGAGTTAGCTAACCCTGGTCATCTGAGCTGGGAGGTCACCGAGACCTGGGGGACAAGAGACCTGTGCTGGCCTGACGTGGCCATCATCAGTCTTGAGCATGCAAATGGGTGAGTCAGACTGCAAAGGGAAGCAGGAAAATGGAGGCTGTACAGAGAGAACGTGTGAACCCTGACAGAGAGGGCTGGAAGAAGAGCCTACTGCTTGTTTTTTACAACTATAGTTAAACATATTTTTCAGGAATCCACCAGTTCTACTGCAGGGTACTGTGAAGCCCATTTACCCTCTAAAACATCTAGAATAGAACTATACCTGTAGCCATGGAAACCACCATGGCATATCAAATCAATTATCCAGACAGAGTTATCTACAAAACATTTATGTTCAGTGTGTTTTGTTTTTTTGTTTCTAGAGTCTTGCTCTATTACCTGAAGAATGCAGTGGCATCATCATAGCTCACTGCAGCCTCAAACTCCTAGGTTCAAGTGATCCTCCTGCCTGAGCCTTCCAAGGAGCTGGGACTATAGGTACACACTGCTATGCCTGGCTAATTTTTTCTATTTTTGGTAGAGATGGGGTCTCATTTTTGCTCAGTCTGGTCTGGAACCCCTGACCTCAAACAATCCTCCCGCCTCAGCCTCCCAGAGTCCTAGGATTACAGGCGTGAGACATTGCACACAGCCAAAGATGGGATTTTTATGTTTTATTTGAGATAAGGTCTTTCACTCTGTTGCCCAGGCTAGAGTGCAGTGGCATGATCATAACTCACTGCAACCTCGAACTCTAGGGCTCAAGGGATTCTCCCACCTCAGCCTCCTAAGTAGATGGGCCTACAGGCACACACCACCACACCCCGCTCATGTTCACTGTGCTTTCTATTAAACAATATGGGAAAAATACAAGATGGTTTAAGGAAACATAGATAAAACTATTAATTAAAATATATTTGCATATATTATATGAAATACATAATATACTTACATGTTTATAAATAAGCATGTAGAATATATAATTACTGAGGACAATCCAGTTCCCTGATAAGTGAAACTGTAGAGTACACTAAGTTTCTCAATTGTTTATTTTTGATTTCTCAAGAAGTATAAAATACTAAATATGACTTTGCTTGCCTTACAAATGGCTTTATTATGAGGGGTTCTGTTCCTAATTTTTAGTTCTGATATTATTAGCACCTCTTGTAGGTTATTCTACACATTCATCTCCTATCCTTTTCCTCCTTTAAAGAAATTACATATATAATATTATATACACATACACACATATTTATAAAAAAGCCTTTCAAAGAAGATTTTTAAGAATTCCAATATGGCTAGGTGCAGTGACTCGCACCTGTAATCCCAGCTACTCAGGAGGTTGAGGTGGGAGGCCAGGAGTTCAAGACCAGCCTGAGTAATGAGACCCCATCTCAATCAATCAATCAATCAATCAATCAATCAATCAATTATAATATGAATATGAACCGAGATAGAGAACTATATCTTTTTCCTTGTTTTCCAAATAGGAATACGCATTTTAGCAATCTGGGGAACACTTCTGCAAAATGTATAGGATGCTACATAAAGAACTAACATCTCTTTTCATTCTCTCATTTTTCTTTTCTTTTTCTCTATGAGAAGGGTAATTTTGAATAGACCTCATCATCAAAGGTGGCTCATTGAGTTAGTATATTTATCATTGGATTTTTAAATAAAAAGGTGATATTATAGAAATACTGAGTAATCCAGTTCTGGAACATTAGTAAGAATTACTTGTACCTCCAGGAGGCATGTTTTGCTTTATCAATTGTAGTCTCCTATTTACTACTTGTCCTAATATCTTTGTGGGAAGACACTGGGAGTGCTATACTGCTATAGCAGTTACCAAATTGATGAGTTTCAGGTAACACGAATGGGTTCGGGTTTGACAACAGGGATCACTGGACCAAAGGCATTCCCTATAAAAAATAAACAAACTATGGTGATTAAATAAAACATATGTGTAAGACTAAACTGGTTCCCTTACTGCTGCCCAAGACAAGGGCAATAAATATTTACTGAGCTGAATTATTATGGTCTCACACAATATCAGTAACAATATTCATTCTGAAACATCTTACTAGAAGTTTCTGCTGATATGCTATGATTTTCTTCCAGAACGCAGACTCTGGAACTTCTGGTTCTCCGTATCTGTGGGTGTGGAGCTGCCTCGACTTTTGTTTTGCCTTGTCTTCTTTGGCTTTCTCTTCTTTTTCTCCATCTTCTCCCCTGGGAAAATAAAGGAATGGCAGATAAGCTATCCTGGAACTAAAGAACTAAATAGGCGTTGTACAAAAATATGCAAGTGAACAAATATTTTAGATCACAGTATAGTCTTTGAAAATTGATTTCTCTCCCAATGAATGATAATCTAAATTTAGGATGAGGGGTAGGATTTCCTGCTGTTCACAGCCCCCTATAGATGGATAATTCTGTGACATTCAAATTTAGAAGACATTTTATAGTCTTGAAGAATCTTTCTATCTATGTGTCATATTCCCTTCCAATTGTGCAATAAAAACATTTAATTGAAAATGAGAATAACAATGAAGACTTTTTCTTTTGCTGTGACTTTCTAACATACTTTATTTTTACATTATGATTTTAATGTTCAATTTTGAACACTGTCTGGCCATTAAGATTTAAAATCAGAGGCCTATACACTTGGTTATTCACATGTATAAAGTATATCTATATACTTATATATTGGCATATATTAATTTTAGTTTTATTACTTAAATAAAATCTAATTTAATTAATTGTATTAAAGTTATATTAATTCTAGCCAATAATGGAAATGGAAGCAGTGACATTTGATACCCTCTAGATGCAAAATGTCAATCCTTCATTAAAGTAACATACATAACCCACACATATATAAGCTAAACTTAACCTTAACCCACATAAGGTATATCTAACATTATTTGTAACATTAAAGAATTGCCAGCGAACTGCCTGCCGTGCCCAGTTCCATACACCTATTTTTTATCCTAATGGTCCTTTATGTGGTCATTTTTACAATTGACTCAACAGTGTAAGATCTATGACAATGAATAGTGATAACTGCAAAGAACACACAATGAAAATAGGCCAAAGAAAACAATAGAACGGGGAGAAAAATAAAATGCTATGTGAGATTAGCAGCATTATAGGCACCTAAAATTTTTATTTCTTTCCTCAATTTTTCAAAATGTGCATATAAAACTACATAAATGTGGGAAAAGATGTAGGCTTCGATTTGTAACAAAAACCCGACATTAAGAGGGAGTTATACATTTTCACTGCCTCAGATCCGGCTCTTTATTTTTACTGCTGCATTTATAATTGTGCTCCACAGCACCAGGTGTGTTGGTGCAAATGAAGATTCCTGGGCCCCATCCCAGACCTGCTGCGTCAGGATCTCTGTGGTGGGGCCCAGGGACTAGCCTTTGAGGAACATCACTCCACAGGATTCTGTGCAAGTGCATCTGCAACGTTTGCTTCCGCCCTTCTTTAAAAGGACAGGAATACACGCATGATTTTAAAGACAGAACTGCAGCCATCAGTCCTCTTATGGGGAACTTGCATGGAATCGCTGGAGTCTTTTCTGCTGACAGAATCATGCAAGGGGAATTCTTATGCAACAAGGAGGAAAAAAGACTGGCATGGCCGGTGGGGGAGTGTCCACACTGCTGCCTGCCCAGGGCCCGAGGTCCTGGCCATCAGAGCCTCTCCACCGAGATGGCAGATTTCATCATGAGGCCCCTTTGCAATGTAAGATTCTCCCTTATAGCTCCTGAAAAGAGAGTGTCAGAAAAAGGGACTGATTGAAACATGAAATTATACATACTCGGCTTTTTCGGGCTCAGATTTGGTTTCTTCTTTTTCTTCTTTCTCTTCATCTTTTGCCTTCTGTTCCTTGAATGGGCCAATGGGGAAAAGAAAAGCAGGATGACAAATCACCTCTGAAAGAGTTTGGGAAGCCATATGACCATGTGTCAAACCGTAACCCCTTGCCTACACTGAGACAGAAGTGCCACGTGTGCTTCTCAGTCTACGGGCCCAAACACCTCCCCCTTCCTTGGCACACCTCCCTTCTGTCCCAGTGAGAGGAAGGGACTTTTGGGCTCCTCCCACTTCCTTTTCTCATTTCAGAAATACCCTTCTTTACCTTGTCTACCTACTCAAACCTTACTCCTCCTTCAATGACAATTTAGGTCCCACCTGTCATCTAACTACCTTAAACCGTACTGGCGTTTCCATTTTCTGAAAATAGCAACCCCTGCTGTGTACTGCCTATACTATTTAACACTTAATCGCTTTCTAGTTTCTTCATGTGTGTTAGTTTTTTGTCTCTAATAAATGGTTTAAGGCAATTTGAAAGCAGCGACTACATCTTACCTTTTAATTCCCCATGATACCCAGTATTATCAGATACGTGGTAAATACTCATGAACTATTTGTGGATGGAATGATGGCTCCACTGACTAATGTCATTAAGCTTACACTGTCATAGTTTAAGAGAATTTAATAACTTGTAAAGAACCTTGAAAAGGCTAGCTTTGTCTACCAAAAAGCATATTTCCCTTTGGAAATTCGAGTCACGTATTTAATATCGCTCTGGCGCTAGCATGCCACCTGGTCTAACGTTCATTTATTGTACCCGCCAGAATTCTGGAAAGAACTCTGCTGTCACTTAGAGAAAACTCACTTGAAATTTTTCTTGCACCTCAGGGACGGGGGCTGGGCTGCTCATCAGGTCACTAAGGCCGGCATTTGGATTGTGAGGGATTAGTTTGTACTGCCCTCCTTCTCTCTTCAGATCCAAGCCAAATATGTCGGAAAGAAGGTCACTTTCCTCTGTCAGTTCCTTTAAGTCCGCCAGATCTTCGGAAGGCAGGGCGGCTTCCATGGGCTTCCTCTCTCCCTCCTCCCCGTCTCCCCTCACCTCGTCCTGAGTGGGGTCTGGCATGTTGGCCAGCAGTTCCGCGACTCGGATCTTTTTGGCCCCCTCCACCAAGCTTGCCCCCAGCAGCAGGCTACAAACGATACGGAAGAAGCCTCTGAAAACGCTGGCCACAAAGTGCAAGAGGGTCATGAGAATACTCCAGTAGGATGAGAAGAAGGCCGTGACCATGTCTTTCACGGTCATCTTCTTCATTTTCTTCATCTGTTTCTTCAGGCTCTTTAGACTGAGCATCCGAATAAGGGTGAGGACATTGTACCTGAGGGCGAGCAGGGCCGACGTGACCGTCAGGATGGAGAAGAAACCCATTCTCGGCCCCTGCTCTTCCGGCCTCTCCTTCTCACTTTCCTCTTTGTTCGCCGACCTCTCGTTCAAATCCGACTCGGAGATCTGGGCCGCCAGCTGCATTTCGAAGATGGTGTCCTCGCAGAAGTTGACGAAGAGCTCCATCTTCTCCTTCTCTCCGCCCTCGTTGACCACGTCGAATATGAACTGCCTCTTGGACTCTTTGACCTGGGGCTTCTCCCACTGGGTTCGGCTGGACTCGCTGATTTCAAAATAAACCCTCTCGATGCGTTTGGCGCTTCCCATGATCTCGATGCGGCCCAGAAAGGGCTGGAAGTAGTTCAGCACGCTCTCCGCCAACTCCAGGAAAGTCTGCAGCCGGGTGTCGTTGGGCATGTGCTCGGAAAGGTTTGTCAGAAGCACAGCGACGTTGAAGCTGATGTCCTTCGCAGGCTCGTGGAACCGCTTCACAAACTCTTCATAGTCGAGCGTTTCGCTCTCATCGGTCTCCGCGCAAGACAGGAGGAACTCGGTTTCTGACTGTGTGTAGTGCTTGTGGCTCTCCATTGCTTTGTGGAAGTCCCTCTTGGAGATGACTCCCTTGCCATCAGGGTCGTATTCTTTAAACGCATCAGAAGATGTCAAATCCTTTAGTTTTAAGAACATGTCAAAAAATTTGAGAATCATCTCCACATTGTTGGAGGATTCCACAAGCATATCAACCATCTGTTTGCCGATTGTTCCATTAACAACGTTACCTGGTGGTGAAGCAATTGCATTTGTTTTAAATAAAGCTTCTCGACAAAACTAGTATCTATAAAGAAAATAACACTATATATCTTCTATCATATCTGAATCGAGAATATCTCCTTGTTCATCCCCCCAGGCATGAAGTCCCAGGAAAAGATACGGAGAATTATTTGTAAACTATAGTTTTAAAATGTGATTATGAAACACATGCAGAATCATACTTACAAAGTAATTGTAAGACTGACACACATAAAACAATATTTGAACAAAAGTTGACTTCATTTTCCTCAAATTAATCAAAGAAGCAACATGTTTTAGATAAAGAAAATTGGGCAAACAGCCATAAACTGAAATCCAGTCTCATATTAAAAATGCACATGTGCACAATGCTGTAGGGTTGAAAAAATCACTATCATAGACAATATTTTATTTGATGCTCATATGTCTATAATGCAGGTATGTTTTTATTTCTATTTTTTCTGAGATGAGGTCCCACTCCATTCCCCGGGCTAGAGTACAGTGGATTCATCATAGCTCACTGCAACCTCAGACTCCTGGGCTCCAGTGATCCTCCTACCTCAGCCTCCCAAAGTGCTAGGATTATAGGTGTGAGCTACCACACCCAGCTTCCCTTTTTGTTAAAAAAAAAAAAAAACTAACTTGAAAAAAAGAACAATAAAGCTGGCAATAAATCCAAGGTATTTATCACATCTTAGTATTATTTTATTCTTTGCTGCATGCTAACTCTGTAAATTAATAAGCACATATTGATCTTTAAAAGCAAAAAATAAAGAAAAAAACTTGAAAGTATAAATCAAAACTACCTTCTAACATGGACAGCAACATGACCACCATATCCTTCTGGAGATCCATTAATTCTTTTAACAGCTCAATTTGACTGGAATCCTAAAAATATTAGCATATTGCATTTGAGATAATATGAGAAAAGTATGTAGTAAGAACATCACATTTATTCTCACAAAGAGGTGATTGCCCTGCCACTAGTAAGCACTTTAAAGCATTACAGAACTAAAGAAAGGCCAAATGTAAGTATGCAGCTTACCGAAAACAGATATCCTTCAGAATTAAAGAGTATTTACTATTTATTTCGACTCATGTTCATTACAGTATTTGCAAGGACAATGAACATATCTAACAAGAATACAGACGAACTAACACAAGGGTGGATTCTCCAATGCCAGGCAAGATCCAGATGCTTGTGCACATTTGACATGTTTCTTTTACTTGAAAAGACAGCATTTTTTTCTAACTTCTTACATAAAGTTACTATATATTATGTAAATATCAACTTATTCTAGGAAAAAAATAGGAATATAAGTAACATATGAGATAAACTTACCTTCTATAAGTCTAACTAAAAATGCACAAAAATATTACCTATACCAATATTGTACAATGTATTTTATTGACCGGTTTCACTTAGCTTTCTAACATTTCTCTGGCTAAAATTTTCTGGGTTTTTTGTTTTTGTTATTTTACCTGAAAAAAAAAAATAATTCTTTTACATAGACATGTTGTGTGTAAACATCACCATGCTTAGATCCAGTGCCTGGAAATACGGGTCCTATTAATGTCTATACAACAACCTTGCATTTCATGAAATATTTTCTTTTTACTTAAACCACCCTTTTTTAAAAAAACAATTGTACAAGGTATCATTTTATTGATATGAAGCTAAATTTCCACACTGCTGAAAGGATGGGGCTTTTTCTTCCCAAATAGCTGTTACCATGTAACCGTCTATAAACCATGAACAACTGCTGGGTAGCACTCCATGTAAAAAATATGATGGAAATACATTAGAACGAGAACTCTTATGAGTATATATAAATCTGGTTCATGTTGGTTTCTTTTCCTTACTAAAATGTCAGTAGTGATTAGATGAACAAATAATGAAATTTCCATATGTGGCTGAAGTCACCAACAGTACCTAGATATGGACAAACATTCTGTCTTTGACCACACTCTCACCAGGCTCCTCCGAGCCCTCTTCTCAACTAGGCCACAACCTTGCTCTATAAAGACCTGAACAAACGTGAATGCAGTTTCTAACAGCTCGAGGCTGCATCCCTGGGATGACCTTTAAAGCACATAACTGGGAAAACTCAAGGCTGCCAAAAAATTTACTATTCCAGACAACACCTGAGAATAAGACCTCTGTCTCCCAGTCTCTAGAGGAGGGCAGAACCCGAACTTTGATTATTGCCAGCTAGCAGACATAGCTGACCTAATCGTGTTTATACCAATGAAAACTTTGTAATTTTTCACTTCCCTGACTCTGCTGAGGTCCTTCTCACCTGCTCTCTAACCCTTCCTTCGTTCTCCCTTTAAAATGCCCAGTCACTTCTGCACAAAGTTGAGGTCAGTTCACGCTGGACTCTTTCCCCTGCTGCAATAGTTATTACTGATTAAAATCTGTCCTTACCACTTTAACTAGCATCTAGCTTTGTTTACCTTAGATAGTACGCTCCTGCTGGTAGGCCAGGCCACGGGCTTGAGTAGCCTCACTTTACTGCAGAGGAAACAGGGCCTCCGGGAAGAGGGGAAGAGGGAACTGGCCCACACTCATGGGACAAGGAATGACAACTTGGGAATTGGAATGGCAATATTCTGTCTTTAAATGTAGCATTCTTTCTTCTACCTGACTGCTGGGCAAATACCCAGGCTCTGACGGATATCTCAGATCTCAGAATACACCATCAAAATTCGCTGCACCAAAGGGACATGTTTACTCAAGATTTTTATTAAGAACTTTTCCATTCATGTACCTTTTGGTTTCAAGTGAGACAGATACAGTAGTGAGAAAACACCAAGCTGACATTTTCAACAGGCACTCTCAGGTTATCATTAAAACATGGCAGAAAATCTGCTTAGCCTTTATTTGCTTATCCTTATAGCTATTCTCTGCCTTTCATGAAGCTAAATTTCCTGGTAGTGGGTTAATATCACCCTGCTGAGAATAGCTTCTTGTTTATGACCCTCTAAAAAACTGTCTCTCTTTAACAAGAGATTTCTAACGGGTCAAAAATCCCATTTCAATGCTCTCTTAGGGGGAGGAAAATTCCAGAGAGTAATTTCCAGGAAGCACATCCATGAGGATTGTGAAATGTATAATATTTGTGGACTCTAATGTTCTATTTTTCCATAACATTTAATTTCTTAATATCCTTTGTTCTCGAACCCAAACAATAACTCCCATCTATTTTCAGCTTGCATAAAGTATTTTTATTTAAAAAAAAATTGTTAATGTAGAGTAAAACAGGTAAAAAAGATAATGTTCTAACATAAGAAAGCATGTTTAGTTTGCCAATGAGCACAGTATCCGGTGTGTCAAGCAGGAATAGCAGAAGGTGGTTCGTTTACCTGAGACAGCTTCATCTGCATGTGGGCAAATACATGGAGAAAGCCCACCACTGCATCCCACAGCCTGCTGTGCGCCAAGCTTTGTTGGTTACCAGTGCAAGGACCCTGGAGTGCAAACAAACAGTATTCACTCTTGATCATTTATCTGTCAAAATAAACTTTGCAATAACAGGGCCAAAATTGACTTGGTGTTTACATATCTTATTGCCAACAGGTTATCTCAAAAAAGATAGGAACCCGAAGTAAAAGAAAAAGATGCAATGATGATTGCGGTGTCCTTAAGAGACAAGCACGTTCTTCTTTGAAATGGTTAATGAATCCCCAGACAACATTTCTCAGAGATTTTTTACATGCTGTGAATCATTTCATTTTTGTCTGGCTTTGATCTCTTCTATTTAGAGGAAAAGAGTAAGGTGCAGGTTTTTTGGTTGTTAAGTCAAACCAACTAGTCATCACCATCCTGTGTTGGAAAGAATATTGAGATTATGCTTGAGATGAGAGGCAAGTTACCTCTCATTCTTAATTAGTGACCTGGATAAAGCGTTCATATAAAGAAAAAAAATTCCTCTTCAATGTTTTCTTAATAATACATCTGTTTTACAAATGGTACAAACCACTGAGACTTTTAAAAGGTTATTTTAAAAGTCGGTTATTAATTTCATGAATCAAGAATCCAAGACGATTGAACCTGTTAAAATAATTAACTGGGAGGCCATTAGACTGTGAGGGCTCCAGTGCCTTGGGTTCCTCCATAAGCAAACCAAAGCTCAAGTCAATGTAAACTTAACCCTAACCAATGAGAAACCTTCTAACTAGAGACTTTACCAGTCACTGCTAATTAACCTCTAACTAGGGGCTTTCCATTTTAACGAATCAAAATTTTTTGACACACTTCCAGGAACACTTTATGAAAGTATCCTCTTCTGCTCCCTTGGTGGGGTGCTGAACCACTTGCATTCTGGCACTGCCAAATTCATGAATAGTTGAATGTTCAAATAAACTCATTAAAATTTTAGTATGCCTAAGTTTATCTTTTAACACATCGCTCTCTTAGCTTACACTTCTAAAGTGATCTTTATTTGCCACTAGAGAGTATGTGTTATAGCACGTACGTAGAATGTTTTGATGGAGACAATTTCTATTTCTACCTCCCAAGGAAAACACTACCATCATTCAGTTTTTTAAACACATCTGCATCAACCATGAAAATAAATGACAGGGATTTTATTTAGAAAGAAAAAAGTTGCATAAAACATAGTTCTTAACTTCTAATTCATTCATTCCTTTAGACAAATGACTGATCATAAGTTTAAATTAGAGATCACATTAACACATTTCAGATTTTGCTCTAGAAACAAATGATTGGATGAGACGACTGGATTGAAGATACTGACAAGATGTGGAAATGGAACTTTGTCCTGTTTCGGCTTCTCTGGAGGCCATAGTGCCTAGTACTTCATATTACAAAAGCAAGGTGCTAGACTCAATACCTGCAAAAGGGGTGACTAAAGCTAGATCTTTCCACCCTGAGGAGATAAAGGGGTTGAAGGTGAAAAGGGAGAGACTTTGGAGAGAGCTCTCCCTGTACTGAACATCTCCACCTTCCAGCTTTCCTGCAGTGGGGGAGGAGGGGCTACTTCCATTTCCCATTCCAACAAGTGAGAAAGGAGGTTTCAAGAGAACCATCAGGTGAGCTTGCCTTCTGTCTCCCAAAGTAGGGTAGCATAAGGCCTGGTATGAGAAGTGTAGATAGACAGAAAGTGACAAAAAGAGACATGTGTTTCTTATATGGGCTACTCAGGAAGGAGCTACCCTGCCCCACCTGAAATCTTCCTAACAAGACTGTATGAAATGGTCATGCAATTCTAAGGTGGATGGGAGCCACAAGATGCACTAGGTTTGTGGGAATAACTTTAAACTGGGTGGGAAAAGAGTCATTTCCAGGCACTGGAACACTAAGAGGGCTAAGCTTGATCAACACCTAAGTGCATGCAGGAATAACCTTCATCGGGCATGGGAGGGCAGATGGGAGGGGGAAGGAGGGGAAGAGTATATACATACATAATGAGTGCGATGTGTGCACTATCTGGAGGATAGACATGCTTGAAGCTCTGACTCAGGGTGGGGGGCAAGGGCAGTATACGTAACTTAAACATTTGTACCCCCATAATGTGTTGAAATGAATAAAAAAAAGAGGGCTAAGCTCACTCCCTCAATAGAGAAGGAATACAATAGGCCACACCAGCAGGATAGCTCCATGGTGCAATCTGGGATTTTACATGCCCTCCCACAGCTGCAGCCAACCTTGAGAAAGCCTCAGGCAAACTAGGAGGAAAAGGAGAAAGAGAAGAACACTGTGGAGGAGAGAGTAGAGAAGCCCAGATAGTGGTCCTTCCAGGTCCAGATGGGACTCTGCCTCCACCCTGCCCCTGAGCCTTTGTAGCATAAAATCAGGGCGAAGGCTGAGGAGAAGTTTTAAATTGGATAAGAGTTAACTCTACTACCCACTCATGTATTG
This sequence comes from Microcebus murinus, assembly GCF_040939455.1. NCBI lineage: Eukaryota > Metazoa > Chordata > Mammalia > Primates > Cheirogaleidae > Microcebus > Microcebus murinus. The sequence goes on along the minus strand of NC_134122.1, from coordinate 45,732,107 downwards.
ATGGGCACTTGGGCTGTTTCTACATCTTTGCGAGTGTGAATTGTGCCGCTATAAACATTTTGAAATAAAAAAAAAAAATTTAAATAAAATAAGCATGACGTTAATGATGAGCTTTTATTCATAGTATTAATATTTATCAGTAAATATGACACTAAGACAAGCTTCTTGAAAATACATTTCACTAAATGCAATGTGGTAACTTGGACTGGATCCTGGAATAAAAAAGACACCTTAATGGGAAAACTTGTAAAATCAGAATAACGCCTGTAATTTAGTTAATAGGATGTGGCAATGTTAATTTCTTATTTTTGACAAATGTACCATGGTTATATAAAAATGTCTACATTAGGGAAAGCTGAGTGAATCACATATACAATTCTTGGTACTATCTCTGAAATTTTCTGAATATCTAAAATTGTTCCAAAATAAAATACATATTTATTAAAATCTATACTTCAAAAACTATTATATAAAAAATTCATATCAACAAGAGAAACTAAAATGAACAGAGCACAAGAAGCCATACGATTTCTCTGATATCCTTTGAAGATTGATTTAGAAATCTGCATTCTATAACAACACTTAATAAAGAGTTTTGCACAAACTTAAGAAGAGCTCAATGGATGCTTCTAGCTTTAGATAAGTTCAGGAATCTAACTTATTTTAGGAACCAAGAAATGCCCACTCTTGCCTAAAAAAGCATTTAAATTTCGTTTGGAATACAGAAACCATTTTATTAACTGTTTCTACAAAATTCACTGGCTTGCTAACGTCATCAGTCAATCTTATTTTTTAATCAGGACAGTACACACGAATGTTGTTTTGCTGAATGTCATTCTAGGCATGGAGGAGAACACTAAGACAATCATGGAAGCCAGGGGAGACGAGGAAATGGGAATATGAATGGACCAAAAGTGACTTAAGCTTTCACTTTTATTTGATTTTAAAGAAAAGTTATTAGATTCATCAAGTGTGATTTTTTCAACTTGGAATGCTGACATGAAAATCCTCTTCCTCACCCAGGGATAAAACGATACAAACAGCAGGCTCCTTCCAAGGCCCTGACTGCAGAGGAGAGAGCGAGTCTGGAAGACATGCTCCCACCTCTGCAGTACTGGATGCCTGGTCAGCTTCGCTTGGCCAGGAGTCATTCATTCACACCTGAAACTACGCTAGGCTCTGGGCATGTAATCCGCTGTTGTTTTATTTATTTAGCCTTTCTTCTGCCCACAAGATTATGTTTGGTCTAACAAAGCCAATGGTAAGTTTGTTCCTCCTGTTTTATCCTTACATAGTGACTGATTCAGGGTGACACTGGCCACTGAGACAGAAGACAGAAAGGAAAGAGGACTAACTGGCCTGTTAGGAAACAGTAAAGTTTTTCTGGTTGAAAATAAACCATAATTTTATAAAATCTTCAAAAAATATGAGGCTAAGACTAGAAGTTTAGCCTAAAGAGAATATAAAACAAATGAATATTTAATAAAAGAAATATTCTCCACGGTATTTGGAATTTTATCTATAATACACACACACATACACATACATCCCTCCCCCCAATAATGAGGTTTTTAAACACTATTCTCTTTCGTATTAAGTTTCTATGAAACTTCTTCCTGACTTTTTCTGAAATACTATAAAGAGTGGTTTAATGTTCTGTCCTCTCTCCTGCCTTTGCTTTCTCTCTCCCTGACTTCCTGAATATTTATTGAGTACTTAATATACTAACATATTATTATATATTATTATATAATATACTGGAGATAAACAGAGCCAACATCATGGTTCATGCCTCTGAGGAATTAATGATATCTCACCCAGCCACATGGCAAAGCAGTTTCATTCCATATAAATTTAAATCTCAACCTAATATTTTAATTGTGGTCATTGGTGAAGAAACAATGAAATGAGTCAACAAGAGGTGTGAAAAATACTTCAGGCATTTTGTATTTTTCTATGGAATTCAATGCTAACCAGTGGACTTTTTTTTACTTCTTATTCTTCAAATAGCAGAAGAGTTGAAATATTTACCTGAATATACTCTGTGAGAGTGTTAAAGACTTGTTTTGCTACTTGGATAGCTTTCGAGAAATTCCGTTGTCCTTGTTCATCAATAACATCTTTCCCAGAGTAATACCAATAGAAGTCGCTAATTGATTCCTGGAAAATAGAGATATTATTAAGTTACATTCTAAAGCTATCACTGACTATCAAGTCAGAAAAGTATTTTATTTTTTGTTTATTAATTATTTTAGACAAGGTCTTGCTCTGTTGCCCAAGCTAGAGTGCAATAGTGTCATCATAGCTCACTGTGGCCTCAATCACCTAGGTAGGTGATTGAGGTGGAACTGCAGGCATACACCACCACACCTTGATAATTTTTTTTATTATTATTTTTTGTAGATATGGGGTCTTGCTATGTTGCTCAGTCTGGTCTTGAACTGCTGGCCTCAAGCAATCCTCCTACCATGGCCTCCCAAAGTGCTGGGATTACAAGTATGAGCTGTGCCCAGCTTTAGCAAAGTATTTTAAATAATAGATATGATAGCAAACAAAAATATCTGTGAAGTAAACACCATTCTTTGATGATTTTCCTAAATATACAATATGGCAACCCATTCCCTAGATACAAATAATAACTGAAGAGAAGACAAGAAGCAGAAAACTTAGCTTTAAAAATTAATTTCTGTCTCGGATGACTATCAACTTCATAAACATGAGGATTCGTTAAGACTAGAGCATATTTATCCACTGAGAAAATTTAGATATCTACCATGTAAGCAAAGAAATTAGATAAATCATGGAATAAAATTTTGGGGGGGTTACAGACATCTGGCCTCCTTTTTCTCCAACAAAGCCAACAACATTTCACCAGTGAGAACTCCGGGATGGCCCTTGCTTTTGTAGCTGCCCCTGAGGAAACTGGTTGGACTGCTTATAAATACCAACAAGATCTTGTCAGTAATCACCTACATTTTAAAGGAATTTAAGTTGGCTAAATGAAGAATACAATTTAACTCAGCATGTGAACTACCTTTGGGTTGAGACATGATTTTAAAAATCACAAGTATGTTTTCAGCAATACTTCTCGATGCTATTCACTTCAAAATGGACTTTTCTCTCCCTATTAAGCTTTAAGTAAAAAAATAATAATAAATTTGTGCTTTCGCATACTCAAAGATTAAAGAAGAAGCTGAAAGTCTGAATTTACAGTTTTTAAAATCCCAAGCCTGGCTTGTCTTGTAAATAAAATGAGGGAAATACGAGCTGTTTGGGGCTCTCATTATTTGAGAGGCCTACACTTTCAATTCAGTTTGACTAACATTTTGAATGTTAATATTAAGCTGAATTTTAAAAAATTAATGCAAATATTTGGACAGCCAAAACAATCACATTTTAAGCTATGAAATTTAAGTGTATGGTAGTATTTGGAAAGTTTTCTCTCCTACTCCAAAGAATGTTTCAAATATTCTTTGCCAGTTTATCAACTACAGAAGAAGGAGCAGAATATATAAGTGCTTTACAAGATAAAATGATTTTAAAATACCATCAAGCTAAAAAATAAAGGGAAAAAAATTTCCACTTATAGAAAGACAGTAATGAGGAAAGCAGAAGTCAGGATCAGCGGCAGAGAGAATGGTGGCGGTTCTGCTCTAAGAATTCCTGAAAGATTGTGATCAAAGACAAAAATATCTCAAAAAAATTGTTTAATCATAAACCCAAACACATGAAAACATGTCAGTTTAATAACTCTGCCATATTATTTTAACTAACTAGCCCCTTTACTTTGTTACTAATACAGAAGGCAATGTACCTGAACTCTCAGGAGGTAGTCCACAGTAGAGATGATTATGTTGACAGTTGTATTATTGCCAGTCTGAGTTCTCAAATAATTTTGGAAATCTATATAACAACAGAAAAAGTTATTAAAGCTCACACAAAAGTTTACAATGAGTTATTTTAATAACTCCAAAACAAATGATGTTGTCTACAGAAAAATCATTGTGGCTAAGGGGAGTGTTTTATCTGATAGCATGAAATAATTTATATTTTAATTATTCATTAATTATTTTGGATTACCTCCAAAACATATCTAGATGATCCACAGATATCAATATTCTAACCAATTTTTGTCTAAGATGTTGTTAACACCTGTTTCTTTATTCCTAGATCTAGAGCTCTGGGCATGTGAATGACTAAAAATGGTCACCATATGGGGGATACAGTAATGAGATTATTTATTCAGTAATTGTTTATTCCTCAGTATAGTGCAAGGTGTTGGGGAAACAATGAAAAAATTAAGATAGAGCTTCTGTCTTCACAGGTCCACAGTCTGGTGGAGAGCTAGCTATAAAAACAACCACTGGAAATACATTATGTTAGTAATACAATGAAGTATGTACACTTCCAAGGTAAAGAGACGTGTTAGAAAAGAAATGAAGCTATCTATGACTCTATAGGTATCTACCAAATCTAAATATTTTTTATATATCACTTGTCTTCTCTGACATAAGAATAATTGCTAAGATTCAAGCCAAATGCCTAGCCAAGGACTCTGAAAGCAGCAAAGCAATACATAAAATGGCCCAGCACCCAAAGCAGAGCAATGCTCTAGAACTCTTTGTTGACCCCAGGGATGAAGCATAATTAGAACTAATAGGCCCCTGTTGTTACCATCTTGAAAACATTTAGTCCTTGGTATCATCAGAAGGTCTGGGGACTCACAAACCTGAGTTGTGCCCCTCACAGAGTAGCTGAAGGAATCGGAAGAGGTCACAGGTGAACTCGTCGTCCTGCAGAACCTTCTCTCCTGCCGGAAGTGCAGAGGGATCAGACATTACCAAACACCCCAGCGGGCCCCTCCCCTTCTACCCCCACCTCTGTCCAGCTTGCATGTTGATCTAGCATTGTTCTGAACCAGAACAGTCACAAATCATAGCCACTTTTCTATCTGAAGCTCATAAGATCATGCACTTGGCAGATAGATGTACTTTTTCTTTGTAAGCAAAGAACATTTGAATTTTAAAACTCAGATTTCTCTCTGTTAAAAGTAGCAGCATGGGTTTGGCAACATTTCACAAACAACCTAAAGGCTTGGACTTGCTTTTTTTTTTTTTTTTTTTTCCTTGTTTTTGGGAAGGTATGTATAGACATAATCTCTGCATCTCTTCAAATGTTAAAGTTAAATTTGCTTTGTACCTGGAGTATGACCAAATGATTCCATGCAAAGCATTCAATGTATCCATAAAACAGGGCCAGGAGTTTCTCTTATTAAAAAAAATTAAAGAATTTTTGTGAAAACTGTAAATCACTAGAAAATATTTATTCACTTGTTTTAATTAGCTCTTTCATCCACTTGTCTACTGACTATATATATATATATATATATATATATATACATATAAAGAACAAAAGAGAGACTTCTGGAATCTGAAACAGAGACTTGACGGGTTGGAGCTTTACTTCCAGAAGAAGAACTAGTAAACATGCTTAATTCTAAATATCAAACCAAAAAAGACTTTGGTAGCTAAACCTAAGAAAGAAAAATGACAAGGGCATCTCCTAGTCATGGAAGCTAGTGTCTATCACCAAACACTAAAAAATAATTGTGGGGCAAGGATGAAGACCAAAAGGGCTCAGTTTACCTGTATTTCAGTTTAAATGTATCTTGATCACAATTTACTTTGAAAGCAAAAACACAACGAAGGAAACAAACACAAAACAGCACCACACAAATGAAAGTTGATTTTAAAAACATAAAGTGTCAGTGAAAAAAAAGTTATTTAATATTATGATCCTCTGCTCTGGAATTTAAATTTGTTTAGAAAGCAAAATGATAAAAAAAAAATGTAGCCAGTGAATGAATGTACTTATGTATTTACAAAAATATAATAACTTTTCACAGACTGGAAATACTTTGGGCTAAGAAAGAAAACTATGCAATGATCATGTGTTTACTTTAACTAAAATTATGAATGATCATAATGACAGAGAGCTGATGGACTTACCAGTCCGCAGTCTGTGACTTTCAAAGTGAGAGGCTTCACATAATGGTAAGGTTAGGAAGCAAAACCATTTTGAAAACTAATATAAACATTAAAAAAAGTACATAAAATCACTGTACTCGTTCCCTTTTAGCCCACAAGATTATGAAATTTGGTGACAAAGCTAAAAATCACCAAGTATACAAAAATCAGACCTGGCAAGTTTAAGTGTTCAAAGCACATTGTTTTAAATCTCCATTCATGGCTGATAAGTCCATTCCTCAGCGTTTAAACTCATGAAACGGCAGGAAAGAAAGGAAGAACTTTAGGCTAACAAATACACTAAACTCTCCTCATTGAGGAGACTTAGTATCATTTTCATGAGCCATTTTAATCAGAAGAGTCTTTTAAAATGAATATAAATCAAAATATTATGAGTTCATTATGTAGACTTATTGATTCTTTCCCTGCAAGCCCATATACAATGTTTTTTTCCCAAAAACTCAAATAAATAAACCATGTACATACTTTCAATGTTCATATATTCAGTGTGAAATAAATAACCCTTACTACAAAGTATTCAAGGAAGTTAACACTGACATGAATATTAGACAGTCTACCTATGTACCTAAAAATGCTTTGCACAATGCATGATTTATAACATAAGGTTTTGTTTATTGTTGGCATGCACAGTATTTTCTTGACTGCATATCAAAACACATACAAGTAACTCCACTTACATAAGGACACACTGCATATAGTAGAACAATGGGAAGAGAAGGGAGGTGAAGGGGGTGAGGGAGGGTACAGGGCAAGCCTTCATTTACCATCATGTGATACCAGGTATAAATGGGGATGCTATTGCTTAATGAACACATTCCTGTCTGATTAAAATGCTGCCATTGCCCATGCTGCAAATAAGTGGTACAGTAACAGAGACGGATGATGGCTTTATGTCTGCAGAAGGTACAGGATCAACAGTCTGTTTTGTGATGTATGCAAAAGAAATTCCATTGCAAAATGGAAACTAAGATTAATAATAACGAAATGGAGTAACATGTAGTTGAAAGTGCTCTTAGGTTCTTAAAACATTATTTGTAATTGCTGCATCAGGGCTCAATGTAAATATTGTGAAGGGCATTCTTTTGGTTTCATTTTTATAAGAGGATTAAGATTTCTAATACTGTAATAAAGGGAGAGCTATTTCAATATTGTTGCTGCTGCTGAGTTCATTCTTTGCACCTTAGTTTTCTCATCTATAAAGTGAGGCTAACATGTACCCTCTTGTCTATATCACTTGCTCTTCATAATCTGTTATCATTTTTCTAAATTGTGAAAAGGTTAATATATTAGGTGCAGGGGCAATAACACCATATAAAAATGGGAACAACATAACTAGCTGATGAAATATAGTTATTTAAATATATTTGTTAATTGCATTTATATTTTCTGAAAGCCATCTTGATTTTAATGGACCAAAATGTTCTCAAAATGATAAATTTTTGCTTGGCAATAATCTAGGTAGACTTTATATATTCAAGCTAACAGTGAAACAGTAAAGACTATTTTAGAGATCTAATAAAGTTAATACACTTTTATATTTTTTTTTTTTTTTTTTGAGACAGAGTCTCGCTTTGTTGTCCAGGCTAGATTGAGTGCCGTGGCGTCAGCCTAGCTCACAGCAACCTCAAACTCCTGGGCTCCAGTGATCCTCCTGCCTCAGCCTCCCGAGTAGCTGGGACTACAGGCATGCGCCACCATGCCCGGCTAATTTTATATATATATATATCAGTTGGCCAATTAATTTCTTTCTATTTATATTAGAGACGGGGTCTCGCTCTTGCTCAGGCTGGTTTTGAACTCCTGACCTTGAGCAATCCGCCCGCCTCGGCCTCCCAAGAGCTAGGATTACAGGCGTGAGCCACAGCGCCCGGCCATTAATACACTTTTAAAGGCTACTGTTCTACTCATAATTGGTTTATCCAACTGACAGAAAAGTATGTAAGGGTCTCCTTAAATTCAATGGAACAACTCTGTAGGAGTGTGTCTCGTGGTTACTTAGAATGTCCATGGACATAGCTTGAAGTTCTCAGCCTATTCTTCAGGCAAAGCTTAGTTTAATGGTTAGTGATTATTAATAAGTTATTAATAATTCATATTAATTATAATCAATTACTAATAGTTATTACTATATTATTAATAATAAAAATTCAATGAAGTTAGTAGAAAGTCTACCTAATATGCATTTAAAAATAATTGATTTAGGATAAATAGACTCCAAGACATTCTCTTTATTGTAAGGTCTTGTCAGGTCAATATCTATAATAGTGCAAAAATAAAAGGGTATATCATGAAGCATACGACAGGCCACATCAAAAAATTCCCTGTAGTCTATTGTTAATTGTTGCTCAAAAGAACCCCACTGCCATAGAGGAAATTGTTCTGATTACTGATCTTGAGAGGACTTAAATATCTATTTTGTATAATGCCAAAACTAAAGAATTAATCTTAAAGATATTTTTAAGTAGTGAAGGGTCAGGTGTTTTATTTCATATGGGTAATTTTAATATCACTGCTTAGATTGTTTAAATATGACTGTTGCTTTAATTATATCACAATTCAACTAACAAAAAATAAATTTTAAAAAAATGTATCTACAGTTAACATTTAATGAGTGACTTTAATGTGCTAGACATTGTGCTAGATGGATTACCTCATTTCTGATTTATTATAATCCTGTCAATTAGCTAAATGTAATCCCACTTTGTAGTTCCATAAACAACTCAGAAATTATTATAAGTCAACCAATGCCATACAGCTGTTGAACTTCAATGAACATGCACTAAGTGTCTCTGCTATGCCAGTCCCCTTGTGAGGTGAACACAGTCTCTAACCTGGAGAATTTTATAGTCTAATAGAAAAGACAGGTAGTAAACAGATAATTTCAGTATTATATGGTCTTTCTGAATCCAATATGCCATAGTTTCTAAATTTTGTAAAGTTAGCACCAGTAACTAATAAATCTTTGACTAACAATCATTATAGATACTATATGTTATGGCTATTATGAACTTGTTTTCATCAATTTTAGAATCAAAAGAAAACTATTTCTAGATATGTGACTTTAGTCATTTCACTGTTCTGAGCCTTAGTTTCATCCCTTTGTTATGGAGATTAACAATCTTCTGACCACTTTATTTCATAAGGCTGATGGGAAAACCAAAATGGTTCAGATAATTAAAAGTGCTCTGAAATCTGCAAAGTACAAAAGGAATAAAGGTAAAGTTCCAGTACTGTCAGGCCATAGGTCAAATAACCTAAACTTCTAAAACACAGAATTTCAGTACGTTGTGGGTATGACAATTACTTAATCTATAAATTCCACTGAGTGCATTTATTCTAATGGAGGTGACAAGCTGACAGCAGTGTGCACCATGCATTCCTATTTCAGATCCCATGACAACAGAAATGACCACTATGTGAAATAAATTAGGTTTGTCCCCAGGATAACAGAGTTAAAGTACATTCTGTTACTTAAACAAATTAAAGTCGCCGTGGAAGAAAAAAAAATCCTTCTGCTTTCAAATCTTTCTAAAAGATTGTTTCTCTTGCAGCCAGAACCTAAACCTCTCAGCTGTGATGATCCTCACAGAAATTCTTACTGTCCTTCATTCATTCCGTTCATCAACATGCTGACTGATGTCCCTGCCTTCAGACTGTGACACTCATCTTACACAATGCTGCCTCTGAGTCAGTTTTCAAAAGTACAATCCAATTATCTTACTCCCCTGGTAATTATGAAAAGTCTAGCCTGAAGAATTCCTTACAATCTATCAGTAGACATACCTCAGAGCTCCCCAACTGCTGTGAGGGAAATAATGCTGGTCACTATCTTTGGGGACTCAATCTCTACTTAGTACAGTAGCACTCCTGAGAAATGAGAGATCTGTGTACTTCAATGTTCGGATAGTCTACCAGAGCATTGTTTGAACAATGAATGTTAGGAACTTAATTCCAGGTGGTTAATTTAACACTATACATAATACCACTGTTCTCTGCCACATTTTGTACTTTAAACTTTGCACATGCTATTCCCTTCCGCTGGAATGTCTCTGCCTTCCTTAACTATGAGAGGGACTCCTACTTCCGGCCATATGTTCTTTTGTGACGCCTCCCCTGCCTACACACACAGACACCTTGGCAGTTAAGTATTTCCACTAAGTTCCTACATACACACAGAGCGTTGTTCTGAAGTTATTTGTTTACAAGTCTGTCTATACAATACTGGGCTCCTAAGTCACCTCCAATGCCTACCACCATCTAGCACATAATAGCCACTCCAGTTTAAATGAGTGTTTTAAAATTCAAAAACTGTGCAAGGATGTTAAGAAAACTTCTTTGGTGCCATAAACCAACAGCATTGGCTTTCCCTAAGAATGGCAGATTAATGTGGGCTAGACTAGACTATACTTGTAGGCAGACAGCTAATAAATAAACAATAAAAATAGCAACAAAAAGCAAGAGTAGCCAATATTCAAAGATCAATTTAATCCTTTTACTTACTTAATTAAAAATTAATCTTTGTTGCTTCAACATCACATAAATTTGATGAGGCCACTATAAATATAACAGTAAGAACCTCTGTGCAAGACATTATCAGATACAGATGAAAATTTGGGGAAGGTAAATTGGTAGTTAATATTTTACATAAAATTTTTAAAAACCGAAGAATTTCTAAGGCATCACATCAACTTCAAAGTTTCATCTTGCTTTCAAGAAGTCCAGGACCACCGCACAATGCTCAAAAATAAAGCGCGGTACCTTCTGTTCTAGTCCAAGAAGACTTTTGAAAGAAGGAAAATTGCACTTTCAAGCTCATAATGATTTGATAATGAGGTTAATGGTTCTGATAAAAAAAATTAAAAATCCAAGGATGGAATGAAGTTTTAAATACTCATTCAGGTTTTTGGTTTTGAACTTCATTATCTGATTAAAAGAAAACACATATGGATATACAATATACAGAGAGGATCATATCAAGCACATCACAATCTACCAAACACATGTGCTGAAGGATTTGCTGAAGGATCTTTTTCAAATTCTTTCTTTTTTTTTTTAAATAAGTGGTAGGTCCAGGCTTTTATAGAAATGGGGAAAATTTAGAAAGGAGGGACAAGGACCCAGGGCAAAACTTACATGACAATAACAGCAGTAGAAAAAGACATGTAAATAATTAGTCTGAAATCTATATACAAACCTTAAAGAAACACATAGTTCCTAATGGTATCTCAATACCAGATTAGGAACAGCATTTGTAACCATAAAAAGTTTAAAAGCAATTTTTAAACTTGAACCGTAAGTGCAAACATTGGCAATAGACTATCCCAGAAAAGAGCCAAGAACAATAAATAAGGGGCAAGAAATATACCTAAGGCAATGCTGGACATGACTTAAGCCCCTGCAGAATATGTAAAGATGGGAGGGAGGTGACCTGGCTCATGGAATCTATAACTTACACAGTGAGAGGCAACATGCCTGCATTTCAGTCTCAGCCCTGCCACTTAGCTGTGTGACCTTGGACAAGCTAAGTAACCTTCTTTCCCTTAGTCTCCTTATCTATAAAATCAAGGTAATAGCTACACCTCATTGAGAGTCTGTGGGTATCAAAAAAGCTCATGTGTTTAAGTTTATACATTTTTCATGACTATATAATCTATGGTCACATTATCATCATCAGAGATTTAGCCTGATAAAGGCAGTGGGTTAGGATGGAGATTTAGGTATGGCAGATTATTTTCTTCGTGCTAAGCCTATCCTATCTGAGACTCAAGCTTTGAAGCAATAATATCACTAAGAAATTCTGGCTTTTCAGCTTTTTCTATACCTTCTAAGATGTATGATTGATTTTTCCTCTCCTATGGGGGTATGGGTTTTTCTTAACTTTTATAGAATCTTAAAAGAATGGTCTCATAATAGAAATTTTTTAAAATATGCCAAAAGAGAATAAGTATAGGAGTTCTTAACACAATCTGGAAAATAGTATAGTATTAATAGAGCTAATGAGTTTCCCTTGTATATTCTCCTAATAGGTCTCTTGATTAAGGGAATAGTCTATATCCAGAAAGTACAATTTAATCTCAGAAGTATTATTGACATGCTAGGTACTATTTAAAACCTTATCACTTCTTTATTACCATTGCATAGACTGTCCTTCAGAGTGGAAAGTGCAACAATTTTTTTAAGAGATGGGGTCTTGCTTTGTTGTCCAGGTTGATCTTAAACTCTTGGCATCAAGTATTACTCCTACCTTAACCTCTCAAGGAACTGGGACTACAGTTGTGTACCACTGCCCCAGGCTAAAACCATCTTTTAGAAACTATTTTGAAATACTAATGCCATCTTTGTTATTATATTAGTTTGAAGAGTAAATAGTTGCTATTGTTTCTACTGCTCTTTGAATTTAGTCTCAAAAATAAAAATTAGTTTTTATGTTAAATGATTTTTGATCTGTGATATTTTCAAAACAATAGAAAAAAACTCTGCAGACCTCCCAATACTGGGAAGGCAATTGGCAGAGCACACTGGCCAAGAGGAGACTGAGCTCATCACATTTCACCTTGGATCTGTCACTGATTTCCCATGCACCACTCAGTGCAGCCATAAAGCCACGGTACATTCAAGACAGAAAGGCCACAAGGAGACTAGAACACACATTCTATGATTCATTCATTTACACAACAATTGCAAACACTGGGCCCACCAGAATTTTTTTTAAACGAACGAAACACAACGAAACAAATCAAAAAACGTACTCGAAATGCTTTTGCCCCTTCATAATCTAATCTATCAATAACTGTATATCCTCATAGAAAGAAAAAGAGAGGAAAGCTAGATATATAAATTTAAAAAATAATAGGATGCATAATGATGGAAATTAAATAATCTACTTGGACAGTCTATAAAAGAAAAAAATGCACAAAAATGGTCACTATCAAGTTTGTACACAAAGCTAACAACAAATAAAAGAGCAAATAAAGGAAAGACAGTTCATTTTTAATAATTACCACGCTCATGAGTGATGACTGAGGAAGGGAGGATAGTACATTTACAGTAGTCGAAAGGAAAAGGAAATGGGGAAAAAGAAAGAAGTTGAGATTTTGTTTTTGTTTTACTACTTGTAAGGAAATAAAATACAAGATGTGTTAATCAGTTTGGGTGATTATTTTTTGTGTGTGTTGAAAAAGAATGCACAAATTAAACCAACCTCATTTTGGGAGAGTTGTAAACAATTCTCACATCAGAATGGTCACTCTCACAAATTATTATTTTATTATTATTTATTTTTATTATTATAATTATTTCTGATTTGAGACTCAAAAATGTTGTTCCAGTCTATATCTGGCTGACAAAGGACAGGAGGCTGAGTGCAATAAACCCGTGTGGGTGCTATTCTCGTGTGGAAGCTGATATTACCAGTGACTAAGAATGATCAATGGAATTGTGTTTAAGCCCCTTGGAACATTAAGTAATAACTACAGGGAAAAAATGAAATTGGTTTCTAATTCTAAGATAGAGAAGTAGACTTCGGACCAAGAATTCATTCACTTTAGGCATTTTACAGTTAGAAAATGCTCAGGACTCCAAGAGATGTTCAAGGCAGGCAGGTATATGCCATGAGATTTACAGTGGCTCCAGCTTCTCCAGATGGGGCTGGAAAACCTAAGTAAGTGTAGGGTGGGGCTGGTGATTTTTCTTGAATGTCAGGCCTTCTCAACTTCAGGACAGAGCCTCAGAACTTTCTGAACACCAGGCTAGAAAAACTTAGTAAATTTATAGTGGTGCTTTTTTTCTGGAAGGTAGCTGACTCAATTAAGTAACCATGCGATCTATATATGAAGACTGGACCCATACATTCAAATGTCAAGCAGAAAATAAAATAACACAGGAGCCACATATTGGTAGCAACGTTAGAATGTACATAAATGATAAAATTTCAGATATGATAAGAAATAGGCAGTTCTTTTTCCTATTTTCAGGAACGAAAAAATACAGAAAGAGATTAGTTAATATTTCAGAAAGACAAGCAAAGACTACAAATGACCAATGGGAGAAAATTTATTTGTTAAAATAAGATTAGTCTAATAAAAGAATCAATGTTCTAAAACTACTAATTGACAAGATGACAAGTCCAAACCAGACAAAACAAACAAAAGCAGATAAACACATAAGGCCTCAGTAAAACCAAAATAGTTTAAAAATCAAATATAAAAGAATAAAAACAAATCAAAACAAAAATACTGAAGATAATTTTTTTTCTTAATAAACATTCCTAAAATGATGGGCAGCAATAGTTGTTTCTGCTTTAAATGTATTACATTCTAAACTTTCTAGTTGATATCAGAACCTATTTAGAGAGAGGGAAAAACTCTAAGTGTGTGTGAATTGTGACTTTTGTGCACATATAAATAATCAGGATTATTTAAGCACAAAAATTACTCTTTAATTTCTTTCATCAAACAATCTAGATTTGCAAAGACATATAGGTATGCGAGAGACAAGGATCACTGTGCTTAAAGGGGAGGAGATAATAGGAAGAGAAGTAGATTAAAGGATTAGTATCCTAAGCAGATACAAGTCTCCGAGTGCATGAGTTTGCTAAAGTGTCTAAAGAAAGTCAAACGTTCTCTAATTTAGTTTATCTATGTGTTTTATGATTTCACAGATAGTTTTCTAACAAAGGAACTCTATCCTTATTAGATTTTTATCCCTTATTAAAAACCCAACCATGGGAAAGCCTGCCCACAAGGGAGCTGGGACAAGAAGGGGTTAATGACTGACATGGAAGGTTGGTTTTTGGGTATGACCTGTGTGAGTGTCCAATTGTGATCTTCAAATGAGTCACATAAGCATTTCATCAATTTTAAAATAACTTTGTATCTCTCTGCCTGAAAAGTAATTGATAACTGACTCATTTCAGGGAAGAAGGGGGAACAAGTGACCCTTTTAATGTAAGTGATTAATACCTGATCCTTCCTCTGTCACCATTCCAAGTCCTTCAGCTTTGTTTTGTCGCTCAAATGCATTTAGGTCAAGGACACTGTGATAACAAGGAGAAAAACACTTAAGAGAACTAATAGAACATTTTCTTTGTTTAGGAGAGCAAATGTCTAAACACCATGTATCTTGAAATGTGAACCAAATGTTAGCATACCCTGAAAGCATATCTCAATTCAACGGTTACCAATCATATTTCCCTAGTGGCAGACTAGCCTCTCCCCAGGGCCTACACTGACATGATCCACGTGAAAGCCAAACATAAGGCATTCACAGGTTTCAACTTAAGAGAGTGCATTACAAAGTTAGCAGACATGCAAAAATATAATAAAACCATGTTTTTGCATTTGGAATAGCTTATTACAGTAAGTGCACATCAGGTTCCTTAGTCAAATGCTATCTGACCAATTTTAAATACTATAAAAAATAGAAAGCAATTATCAGAAATTAGTTGGTTAAGGATCATTTAGTCAGAAATAAATGAGAAATGGCCTACAAACTCCCAAATAAAATGAAACAGAATTTTGTTTTTTCTCTCTGTAAAGAGCAAACACAATTCCTTTTCAAGTATGCAGAAAACACATTAATTCTCCTTTAAAGTCCCTATTTAAACATGGGGAATACTATTTACACACGTTATTGAGTAAGCTAGTAACTAAGTAATTAAAACATTAGTAACACCCTAAAAACACGATAGAAAACAAGACATTGCATGTCATCTCACTTTTAAGCATCTTTAATCATTAAAAATTCTAAGTATAATTATTGTCAACAATGGAAAGCGAATACTTTAAAAACTACAACCACTGCGTAGAACCCAAGGAAGGAAGCATGTCCTTACCTACATGACTGCATCAGGCCAGCCAGGCTCTGAAAGAAGCCCACATCCTTTTTCTCCTTGAGGTAGTCGAGCATTTTCTATAGGAAATACAGAAACCACATGGGCACTGAACACAAATCTTGTTTCTTGTTAAATAAAGAAAAAAAAAAACCAAAAAAAAAACCAAAGCAGTCTTTCTATTTATAGAATAAAGATGAAAATATTCAGAGCATACAAATATGACCAATGTCATCTTTACCATGAAATAATCACAATCATGTCAAAGCAAGATAGTTGTACATTCTATGTGCAGCAGTAGGGAAAAAACAACAAACAAACATGTCTTGGAACAGGGAAATTGCTTTATAGGATACCACAAACACCATAAATATCAAGGGGAAATAGTGCTCTTAATTTTCTTCTGATGAATCTTTAAGAATTTGGAGATTCATGTTCTCTAGTGAAGGTTAAATGGGCAGAAGATCTGGGTATGTCAGGCATAGATTTCCATACAAAAGTGTTTTTCTTAAAGAGCGTTATAATCTGAGAGTTGAGACTGCCATATATATGCTAATGGTATAGCCAGAAATTCAGTTTCCACTACCATAGTCTCTAAAGCTAAAGAACAGTAGAAATCATTTGACTATTAAATTTTCCTCTTCTGTTCTCAGAATTGTGTCCAGAATCTGTAGTCACAATTTTGGCCACACATAAATGTAAAAAATGCTAAAGGAATGGATGGCTCTGTCTTAGCTTACTGCTACACAATGCAATGAGATAGTTACTTCTGAGACAGTTACATGGATAGAATGTATTGGAAGTTTCAAGTTAAAAGTACATGCAAGATAGAAAGCATACTCAAAGGTTTTAAGAAAATAAAGATATTTTTTAAAAATATTCAAATATTCTCCAAATCTTGAATAGAGCTGAATAATTCCTATTATCAGTGCTGTTCTAAACAGGGTTAGGCTAAACAGCCAAAATTTTGGGAATAATCTTTCTTAGATATCCAAGGTCATTTAAACCAAATATGTAAAAGATACATACACACAAAGTATATGCACATATGTATGTATACATGTGTGCTCCTGCACAAATACAGACACATATAAAGCATGTACATGCATGTATATACACATGTACACGCAGACATGTGCATACATATACACACAGACACACAAAAAAACATAGCCAGTTATGGAGGGTGTGATAACATGTCGGTCAAATAAAACTGAAACACTCATTAATCACTGATCTTTTAAAACAAAGGAGTGTGGCTTAGAGAGTCAAAGGGAGATGATGAATACATATTTGAAGTTATATAGAAAAAAGATATGTTCTGTCTGGACAGTAAATACATATTTTATATCATCTTTCAAAACACCCTCTGGATCAAAGGATTTCTGAACATATACTATACAATGAAGGTTTCTTTAAGTAAAACATAAGCAAGAGAAATTACTGTTTGTTAAATATTTTCAAGAGATTAGGTGAGTTTTCTCTATTTTTTCCTTCTTTTAAAAAAATAAATCATGTAGTCATTTACTACAGGAGTAGAACAAATTGGTTACCTCTGCTAGGTTTATATATCCACAGTCTAATGCAAGGATGGTAAGAGAGTGGTTCAGGCCTCAATAGAAGAATTCATTTGTCATGGAACAGGTCATACTTAGATTGATGTTTTCAGATATTCTGACAACATTTTATACTTGGATTTGTAAGAGTATCACATAATTACTTTTTATAGTTCTTTTATTATAGTTCTTTTATTATGGTGTGGTCCATTTGTTTGAGAAGTGCAGTATGTGAATGGCTTAAAGACATTACCTGCTGTACTGTGGAATTCCCACCATTTAAAATAGCAATTCCAAGTTTCAAAGTAGCGGCTACCATTGGTCCAGTTTCACCTTAAAAGTATAAAAAACAGCGTTACTTATATATCATTTTACCTTCTATATTAACCTATTCTACCTGAAAGGGTATATTTTAAAAATTATTATTACCCCCTACAAATCTGTGTAATGGTGGAGAGAGATAGATTGATCTATGTACCAAAAACCATTAAAACAATAAATAATACATCAACATTTTTAATAAGTTTTGTGTAATACATTCAAGAATTGAAACTCTATGAAGAGAGAAAAAAAAGATTAGGAGGACATAATTAATTTTGAAATACTGAGACCTGAAATAATTAAGATTCAAAACTAATCATGTGTTTTTAGATATATTAATATTAAAATAAATATGAGCTAATTCAAACTTTCTTTAAGGAAATTTTCTCTCCGTCTTCCCTCAACAATATTGTATCGGAACAACTTCATCATTGTCATTTTATCACTTTTATCTTAATATGTTATGGTCTGGCTTATTAAGATGACTATTCTCAATTTTAAGTTATTCAGATAATAATTGCAAATTATATTTAGTATACTTTATTTTTCACTATTCAGTTTTACTTACTTTATAAATAGAAATAATCTTCATAAACTGGGTGGGTGTTTAATAACAAAGTATAGCACCATTACTTTTCCATTCCATTACAAATTATACTTAAAATATTTTCACAAATTAAAATATTACTAATGGATGAAAAATCATCTTGAAATGACTGGCTACTGAGACATACAACAGTATTTTAATTGTTAAAAAGGACTCACTTAAAAAGTTTCAACATTTCTATCAAGGGTCAGCAGACTATGGTCTGAGGGCCAAAGATAGCTCACCATCCCTGCTTGCAAATAATGTTTTATTGGAACCCAGCCACACTATTTATTCAGTTACTGTCTCTGGCTGCTTTCACGCTACTATGACAGAGGAGAAGAGTTGCAGAAAAGACTGCATGGCCCTGAAAAGAATTACTCTCTGGTCTTACAGAAAAACTTTGCTTATCCCCATTTTATATGTTCAGTCTGCTAGAGTTTAGTTTCCAAAACTTAAAGAGCAGAAATAAAATAAGTCTTTTTAGCAAGATGCTGAAAAAAATTAACACTGTGCTCCATAAATGATGAGAGCTGGGATCCTGATATAGTCACGAACCAGAAACTCTCAGACTGAATGAGTGGGAGTGGGATTGAAATGAGCAAGCACTGAGCGAGAAAAGAGGAAATCTGCAGAACAGACACTGGTGAGAGGAGAAAAAGGAACCTCACCCTTGCTGGCGCTGATCGTCTGTAGCACCATCTCAGCGGCACCACGATCGTGGAGTCTGGCTTGCTGGTAGAGAAGCTTTTGCTTTTCCATTTCCTTTTCCTGAACACAAATCCCAACCATTTATGTTGAGGTTATCAGTAAGCACAGCAGCTTTCTATAGACCGTATTTTTAGTCATCTCTTCATGTATGGGCTCTATGACAACATTATGGACCATTTCAACACCAACAATGTTATTAAACAGATATTAACATATTCAACTCTTGGGTTTTTTTGTTTGTTTTTTTTTTCCCTTTTATAGTTTTCTTGATATACTTTTGGTACTGGTTTATCAGGATGGCTTTTTCTCAATTTTAATGATTTGATTCATCCAAAGCCTGTATCACAGTTTTGAAGTACTGTACTTCATCACTGAAACTTGCACTTTCTGATTTAGACATTTGTGCATAAGTTTGTCACATTTTTAAATAATCTCCCATGTCATGGCCATAACTTGATACTGCTCAGCAAATGGCTCGAGTTGCAAGGTATCACTGAATCACAGAAAAACATTAACAGAGATGTCTTGGAGTTTAAGCAAAATTGAAAGCTGATATGGATAAAAAGGTAGGCTTCAACTAAGTAGTGGATTTATGATACAGATCTCCCCAGTCACCCCCCAAAGAATAAGAGATGTGCCTTTATATTTTGTATTCTCTGGTGGTAACAAACGATACTGCATGGTGCTGCTGGAGCAATGGCTGGAGTTTGTTCTTTTCCACTTAAGCTACCACTGAAAACATAAAGAAGGAAATAAAAAAAAAATATAAAGGCACAGCAAGTTCAAGACTGGTATGACCATTCACTTGAGCAATCCAGTTCGCTGGAGAATTGAGACGGGACTAAGCAGTATAAGTTGCAGAATGAAAGTTGCATAGAGCCCTATGACAGCGATCCATCAAATGGCGTGGTAGGGAAGCTTAGTCAATGGGACATGAAACAGTCAATTAGTATCATGTCCATAAACACAACGGCCAAAACATATATGACCTAAGAGCAGGAAGAGCTGCAGCAGAGGTAGCCAGAGGGACAGCTTTGCTGCCATAAACTTTCCATCCAAAGTACGGAAAATAGACACTGGAAGATGGAAGAGGTTTAAAAAATGAAGGCTTGCTAGTTACAGAATATGAAAAATAAAGTGAACTAAAAAGAGGGGGAAAAGAAATGAGCTCAAACAAATGAATAAAGAAACCTTTAAATCAAAAGCAACCAACACAGACATTTATGCTGTTACCAGAGAGTTCTCGCCGAGGCTGGCAAATTTGTTTCTTAAATCTTTGATAATATCGTGCTGCGAAAACAAAATTGATCAGGGTTTTTTTTCACACTATAGTTAGAGCTCCTGTGGTTAAATTTTAATTTTTTCTTAAATTATGTGATAGGCCTAAATGGAAGCAGAGAAAAGAAAAAAATAAAAAATAAAAGAGGCAGCTTTGCTTTATATGTAGCCATGCTAACACCTAAAAGATTTGCCTTCATGTTTAAACCTCTTCCTGTGAAGTCAAAAACAAAACGAAAACAAAAACACACAGACACACAAAACCATATTGCCATTACAACACAGTTTCAGAAAAACTGAAAGAGGACCCTTTCATCTGCTCTTCAGGTATTGTTGAAAATCCATGAGCAACATTTGATTCTGCCTTTTAGACCCAACAATCTTTTTACTTTCCTCCCATTGCCAAAGCTATCATACAGAACTTTCACTTAAAGCTTAACCAACTTCTTTTGTGAAAGAGTTTTTCCAGTAAGAAAGATAAGAAATTATTGGCTTACAGAACAACCCTATCATTTGCAGCAACTAAAGCGGCAAGGGAGTCAGAAAGAATGGTTCTTCCATTGACCCACTAGAACATGGAAAGACAGTCATTGGGAAACTCACAGCCCATGGAAGATAGCAACATGTCATATACTCTTGAGAGAAAACAAAACAAAACAACAATTTGACATTTGTGCTCCCAAAGTGGGTAGACTGGTTAAAAGACCTTCCAGAACAATTTGCACAATAGACTCTTACGGTCCCAGTAACCACTTCGGTAGACGAAAGCACACATGAACGGACCAAGAAATAGATAGGATATCAAATTACCTTGTTTAAAAATAAACTCCCTGGGCAAAAGTTACTCTCATTTACTTATATAGCATCTAAATTTCAATAATAATAAACATTTTGAGGAAGATGATGAAACTCATTTAAAAAAAAAAAACATTCAGCCAAAATGTTATACTGATCTAGAAGCAGAAAAAAACTGTACTTCATAAAAAGGGATCAAGTTAACCTCTCTCTTGAATTTCTTCTTTGTTAGACTGAATTAGCAGCTCTCTTTTCAGAACTCTTAGTATTTCCTTCAAGTTTACTCTGTCCTTTGAGAACAGCTTCAGGGCATGCAATTTAATCTTATCATTGGAAAATTTTAACACATTAAAAAATAAAATCTCGAGAGCTAAACCAGAAAGTTCTAAGATAATAAAATGATGGAGTATGTGGAAAGAAAAAAAATTTTTTCACTTCAAATGTACTGCAGATTAGCTTTTCTAAACAAACTGGAGATAGATCTTTTATAAGTAGCTTACTCAGGGAAATGGCATCTTTAAAGCACCTTCTTAAAAGTAGAGTTTCCTAGCCACCACCAGATTGTGCTTAAAACACCTGGGGGTCTTAAAGAAACACCATTACACCTTCAACTTGCAGTTTAGTCTTTTAAATTATTCCATGGTTACAGAGGAAGGTTAAGGAAAAAAAAAAGAGTATAACAATAATAGTCACTCCCTCTTAAAGCTAACTAATAACTCTTTTTTTTTTTTACAATGCCTAATTGTGTGCTTAAGAATCCCCAGCAACTGGCCTTGAACAACTAACCCTGAAAGAAAGACTGTAGGACTCCCCCATGCCCCATCCTTCCTGGGGAGAAAAATGCTGAACAGTTAATCTTCAATTCTGTGGTGGTCTAGCTCATGCCAGCCAGAGGACCCGATGGCCACTTACTCAAGATAATTGTGGGAAGAAGATATGATGATCTTCATGTAGTGAGTTCCTGCACCTAGTTTCCCAGAACTCTTTTCCCTTCAGCCTGAAACCCTTCAGCCAGCTTGAGGAATTTAAGAAGGTCTTTGCAACATAAATCTTCCTTATCCTGCAGAATAAACCCCCCTTTCCTAGCACCAACTCTTATCTCTTGAGTCTGGCTTTTGGAGCAACAGGAGTTCAGCCACAAGAGCAGCTCTACAATTTCGATTTTCCCATAGGGAAAACAATTCTGATTATCAAGAGTAGCCAAGAATTATCAGCTCATATCCTAGTGAGAGTGTTGTGAGTCTTTTCAAGATCAAATGTGGTCATAAAAATCAGACCCATAACCAAATTGCTGACAATTTGGAAGTATTCAACATCATGATTTGCTTTTGGTATAAACTAAAGTTTGCAATAAAATTGCTAGTATTCTTCTATTTTTGTTTAAGAGTGCCTTGAGCTTTTAACATTTGATTGGGGGCGGAGGGTGGTCAAGTAGAAAGGCCTAGAGAAAAAAAACAACTGCATTTGCTTCTTCAACAATTTGCCTATGTGAGAAAAAAATATTGAAGAAAGAAGAATAAATTACAATTGCCTTTTCCTCCTTGATGGAGAAAATAATTTCTCCCCATAATGGAGATGAAAAGATATTTTAAACCAGGGCAGCCTGATGAGAGCAAAGACATTCACATTGTTTCTAAAGGACATTCCTCAGGTCCTCCGACATCTGGGGCAACATTTGCACACATCACAGCTGAGGCTACCAAATCTACCATCTGTGCATCATGCCTAATGAGCCCAGTTGCTTTTCTTTTTTTTTCTTTGTATTTTCAAGATTTCCACAGTGGTTTTCATTATGTTTTCCTCTAAAACTGCACGTGAAAGCAAATTATAATGTAGGAGAATAGAAATTTCCAGGAACTGAACTCCTTTTTAACATATTTCTCATAATTTATTAATGTCATAAGTCAACCTGCAATATTCTTATTTGACATCTTAAACATAGTTATAACCTATTGCTATTGAATATCAATATCACAAGAAAAAAAAGACTGAAAAATAGAAGATTCAATTGGATAACAGTGGGGGAAATGATGAAAGGCAGTGAAACAATACTAATATAATTTGGTTTACAACACAAACAGGCCAACTCAGACTAAAGAAAAACAAAAGCACGGGTAAGAATCACATTCTCTACTTCAGATAATTTTCTTCTGCTGTATTCTCGCTCCTGACAATGTGGGTTAGCTACATTTCAATAGAGTTGATTGACAATGATAGGAAAACACTTAGAAGATTATAACTTTGTTTAATAATAAATTATTTCCAAATTTTTAAAAAGTTAAATAAATATATATGGAGTTTCCTAGGAGAAAAGATACATGAAAACAGGGGACCTAGCTGTTTGTTTTAAACACCAGTACACACGTGCTATACAACCAGTATAGGCCCTGTACTTAACTGGTATTCAAGAAAATGTGCATGTAAAAATAACAGAACCAAATGATGTGATATCATGTAGTTTGTGATCACAATCTACAATATTACAAATGTTATCTTTTTGTTTGAAGAGGTATAAAATTAGAAAAATATGAAAAGTTTTATGTAGTTTTCTTTTAGTACATGCTCAAAGTGTTCTTTAGAATTACATACAACAAACAATAATTATCAAATTGTGGGCTTTGGCTCATTTAATTTTTTTGTTTTATGCCTTTCATTATTATCCATTCTCTTGACTACTGAACTTTCAAGCAGTATAATAAAAAGTCTTCCAGAATTCTATTTTTCAATAGGATGAGCATAGTTTCTAATGCTCTCTCTTTAATAAAAACAAAAAAGGAAAAAAATCTTTATGCAAATCAAACTCTTTAAAAATGGTATCAAAGTATAACTAATATAGAGAGATAAAAGAAACATTAAACCAGAGACATGTACTTCAGTTAATGTGCTAGAGGCTCTAAAGTTTAGATATACTGTCTAATGTGACCTTATGGCTAAACCTTCAATATTACATAATTACAAAATACACTTGTATTTTGGGTGGAATATTGTTTCCCATGGATTCAGCATATTTAGAACTAATTTAAAACTATGCTGGAGCAATAAAACTCGGCTGAGTTAAAACAATTTTCTATTTCAGGGGCCAAAAGACAAAATTTATACTTCTGAGAGAAAAAAAATGAGTAACTCTACAATCAGAAGTTACCAAATTAGGAATGCTAAATTGACTTATCCTTAGAGGGAATGTGGTTTATTCCTGAGCACAATACTGATTTAAAACAGCCTTCATTCACCTATTTATTTGTTTCAGCCTTAAAAGCCTTGGATACTGCCTTGAATACCGAAAGGACGCTATGTAGTTCTTTCTCCCCTAACCTGCCCTGACAAAAGAGAAGATAAGAGCAGTAAGATAGCTGATGGGCACTAATAATACAGAGCTATGGTGACACCATCGTAGTTTAGAATGTCGGATTACTGAGTCAGAAAATGAGAAGTTAGAAACACTTTGATTATAGAACGGATCACAACAACTCATTTTAATTTTGAGATCTCACAATTCAAGAAGATCTCGTGTTTGTAATTCTCGGTCTTTACCAGTGGTTATTAACCCCACCTATCAATTCCTGAGGATCAGCTGTACTCTGAGTATTTGAAACAGTCTCAAATTCCCTGCCAAGAAATTACCTGTTAGCTACGAGGACTTTTCTGGAGTCTGTCTTAAGGATATGTATTTCTTTCATTCTTCCAGATATGTGTACCCATCCTACACTAATCCAACTTTAGGTGGTTCCTGTATAACTGGACTTTATTGTATAAATTGTCAAATAACTATTTTTACTGAATTGTTGTGGACATTTTGCATTATATCACAAAATGTCCTCAGGGGGAAAGTAATGCTATTGAATCTTAACTTTAGGAATTTGTTTCTCCCAATCAAGAAGGCTATTTTATTGATATAATGAACTGTTAAATTTATACAATTTCATGTCGGTTCCTAGAAAGCCTGGAATCAAATACACTGACAACTTGAATTAACTTGGCAAGACTCTAGTGTATAGGTTTCTGGACTAAACTCAGTTTTGGAAGGCTCCACTTTGTGTTCTTCAACACCATTTTTTTTTCCCTTTAACTTATTGTGTTATGTATAATTCTGTGACATTTTAAATACCAAACTAGGAAAAGGTGGAGATACATGGAGATACATACGGATGTATGGAAGTTAAACATTATTTTCTATAAAACATTTTTGTGGTGACATTCCTGGAGTTTACTTTCTTTTTAAAAAAAACCCCCACAAAAGCAGAAAAGGAATGAGAACGTACATGTTTTTTGTCAGTATTTATGCATTTAGAAGAAATGTGAAGCTGGCATGGTAAATGAAGAGAACTTACACATGGACAGCACACCAGACAATTTTAAAGGGGGATCTGACCCCTGAGAACATCCAGTCCAAGCTCTCTGTTCAAAGAAGAGGAAGCTGAGACACACAGTAGTTCAGTAGGGTGTGCTGAAGGCCAAAAGGCACCTGGCTGAGAATCCAGGTCTCTTGCATTGTGTAGTTTTATGCTTCTGGTACTGTAAAACTTTCTATATGGGCTTTCTTAACTTGTTTTTAGCAGGGAAAGTAAATTGATTAAACATAAACAATAGCAAATTTATAGAGTTTGTTAGGTGTTAGTCCATGTTCTCAGTGTCTTATATATACTGACTAATTTAATCCTAATAACAACCTTATCAAGTAGATACTATAATTAGCTCCATTTTATAGATAGGAAAATTGAGGCCTAACCTCACAGAGCTAGGTAATGGAGCTGGGATTTAAAGACAGGCAGTCTATCTGAGTGTCTGCACTCTTGGTGACTGCTGCCTCCCAGTTAGTGCACATAAACTGGTCAAGTATAAACTTCAACAGGGATTATTTTTTAAATGACAGCACATAAAGTCAACTTATCGTGCATACGAAAAATGCACAATTATGTTTAAATACACAGTTGTTCCTCAGTATCTGTGGGGAATTGGTTCCAGAACAATCACCCCCCACATGAATACTGAAATCTAGGGATGCTCAAGTCCCTAATGTAAAATGTCACAGTATCTGCATAAAACCTATGCACATCTTCCCTTCTACTTTAAATCGTTTCTAGATTTCTTATAATATTAATATCTAATATGATGTAAGTTCTATGTAAATAATTGCTATACTGTATTGTTTAGGGAATAATGACAAGAAAAAAAGAGTCTGCACATGTTGGGTACAGATGCATTTTTTTTTTCTGAATATTTTCAACCTGTGGTTGGTTGAATCCAGGGGTGTGGAAAACATGGATACAGAAGGCTGGCTATATGTCTTTTATGCAGTCTGCTACTTAGGGTCATGTCTTCACATACATGAGTTACCACCTGCAATACAGAGCACTTGCTCTCTGGGAATTTCCCTTGTACCAGGGCCAGGACCCCACCTCTGTCCAACTCCCTTCTCGCCAAGCTTTGGCCACTTGTCTTGCTCCTGAGTCAGGATGGCCCTAGAAATGACTGACTCTGTACTCTGGTTATGAGCAGTGTAGGAGCTGACTTTCATAACCAGAGTATGGAGTCTGTCATTTCTAGGGTCATCCTGACTCAGCTGCTACACTGCTATCACTCACCAAGGAGACCCCATGCTGATGGATAAAGAGAGAATGGGATACCTGGACCCCAAACAGGCTGGACCCAAGGCAGTTCTGTCTTCCCCAGGCGTTTCCTGGAAGAGCTGGTTACTATGAGCAGGAAGTAGGAAGAAATTAATTCCCCGTAACCAGGAAGTGAAGGAGATGGGAAGGAACCCACATATAAAGTGCCCACCCTTCTTCCCTGGGAGACACTATTCTGTGTGCACCTGGGGGTCTCTCTAGAGGCGTCCCACACAACTGAGCAGCAAGCTGTACCGGTGAATGGCTGTGGTCAGCTCAAGAATGTTCTACCTCTCATCTGCCCTCTCTCCTTCCCTGTATCAGATCTCTGTTTCTCTCACTCTTACTTCCCTGCTACTGCAACCTCCCCCACCCCTAATAAAATATTAGCACATAAGCTTTTTGCCTCTGTTTTCTAGGAAACCTGGGCTAAGACACCGACCGGATCATTACTTGAGATTGATAATTTAATTCTGTGAAAATGCAGCTGGCAGACTGCAGCAACAGGCATGAGTACAGGAGAACACTGGCCACTAAAATTCCTTTCCTCTTTCCTCTCGATGACTCAACAGTACAGCCAACAACTCCATGTTTACGTAGCTTCTGCAGTAGGAACTAAAGAATTGTAAATTTTTT
This sequence comes from Microcebus murinus, assembly GCF_040939455.1. NCBI lineage: Eukaryota > Metazoa > Chordata > Mammalia > Primates > Cheirogaleidae > Microcebus > Microcebus murinus. The sequence goes on along the minus strand of NC_134122.1, from coordinate 45,704,742 downwards.
TGATAAAAGGAATAAATGTTTCAATAATTTATATCCATAGCTATATCTCTAATTTTTATGCATTCAAGGATTCTCTTTGCTAAGATTCAGCAAGACCTTTTAATTTAAATTGCTTGTTACTGTGAAGAGCATTAAATAAACCTCTTCAAGATTCAAATTACATAGCAATTGGGGGTGTTACATCTTATAGCCAATTCATTCTTACAGAACTACCAAAAAATGGAATTCTATCTAAAATTAAATCCATGGAGGGGCGAGACAAAAATTCTTTCTACTTGGGGTGATGCTAGATAATATCCGTCCTTAAGACATTCTGGATCTAAATTGATTCTTCCACACTTAATGGCACAACTTTGGAGTATGAGCCGGATATTGATCTGCATACATTGCAGGTGTGATGTCATTTTAGTTATGTCTGAGTTCCATCTGAGAGAGAATGTTATGTCCAAGGTCCACCTGAGAGAGAACATACTCGTGTCCTACGTATTTATTATAGAACATCAACTCTGCCACAGGCATATTTAGTATTTAAGACACAGAGATTCAACAGTACAGAGTCATAGGACCTCAAGGACTCATCAGAGAATTCATCTGTTAATTAGAAATTGGGTATTTGCCAAAGGAAGATGCAGCTTGTCTAATATTTGAGAAAATGGCCTTTAAGACAAGTTAATGCTCCATTCCTCTCACTTACCTAAGCTCCACTGCCATTAATTTAGGGTTTTCAGTAATATTAATAATTCTATATTATAGAACTTTAATATTCAAAGAAATGCTTTCACTGAATTATCATTCAATGTCAATACCCTCAGCTTTTAGAGAAGAAATAACCATGTAAAGAATGTTTCCAAGTATTTTGCAAAACTATAATTAAAAAATGTGGTCTACTCTCGTTGACCAAAGCTTTTTGTGGAGCTAGGAGAGAAAAACCCATCATGCTCAGAAAAGAGTTATTTGACTTGAAACATTATTATTTATGTATTGTTATTATTTTCTTTGGCTTATAAAATATTCAAAAGCTAAATAAAGCACTCAACTGCAATAATGAACTTTTTAGGTAACTGATAAAACATTTCTTCCCTTTCAATTAATGTTGGCCTCCTTATAAGATTTAACTGTCCTCTTTTATGATTTTCATATTGAAGTAGCCCCAAATCCAAAAAATTTAACTAAATAGGCAATAAAGTTATTAAATTTGTAGTTGTGGGAAAAACATATTTACATATATTATAGATGAAACAGGGAATTAAATTATCAAGTTGAATCAGGCAAGTTTTAACAGGATCAAAATCAATAAACTATATAGGTGATGGAAGAAAAAAGAACTGACAGGTCCCTGGCTTTTCATTCTACATTCCCCGTTTTCCATGTTTTTTGAGCTTTACTGTATTCCTCATGGAAAATGTCCTTATAATAACACTTTTCTTTTTTTGTTTAAGAGTTGAGGTCTTGCTGCATTGCCCAGGCTGGAGTGCAGTGGTATAATCATAGCTCACTGTAGCCTCAAACTCCTGGGCTCAAGCAATCCTCCTGCCTCAGCCTCATGAGTAGCTAAGACTACAGGTTTGTGCCACTGTGCCTAATTTTTTTTTTTTTTTTTTTGTAGAGATGGGGGTCTTCCTATGTTGCCCAGGCTGGTCTCAAACTCCTGGGCTCAAGTGATCCTCCTGCCTCAGCCTCCAAAAGTGCTTTTTCTTACATCTACTTCTTTCCTCTTCTCAATGCCTTTAACCACTATATCCATCAGATTGGAGTTATAACTGATAGTATATGCATGAACTCAAATTTAAAGATTTATAAGGACCATGGTATAAGAACAATATATTTCCCCAAGCATCACAGTGAGTTAAAAATATTTCAATTTGTTTCTTTCGAATAGATTCTTCAGGAAAGTCTAAAAATTCATTTTAGCAGCAAATACTTTAGTTTTTTTTACAGAAGGCAAAGCAGAATATTTATATTTACAAACTGAAAGTTTTTTAAAAAAACTGAAGTCATTATTGGTATTATCTTCCTGAGATGTTTATGATCAATTTTCCTATTAAGTGGCCACCTGAACATAACTTATAAGCTTAACAGGGTCCATATAAAAGTAAATCATTTTATAAATCTAGATCAAAATGTTTTCTCTTAGCAAATTTTCCAAATATTTAGCTATTTGAAATATTAAGAGATAGAAATCGTCATCTAGTTCTTCCTTTTAATGAAATGATGAAATCAGTATTAAAATCATGGGACATAATCTCTAGTTATTAATTGAGGGTATTAATAGCATGATAGAAAAGCAGACTTCTTTCCAATCTCACCAGCAATACCATTTATCATGTCTGTTTTCAGATTATTATACTGGCATAAAAAAAAAAAAAATCAAGAAAGATGAGGTCAGAACGCTGCACTGAAAATGAAAAGTCCCCTCGATAGAAGTTTATTCACCTTAAGGGCTGGATTTTTTTTTTTTTTAATCCCAGCAGGGTATGCAGCTCAAAATCAACACGGAGGCTAAAATTTCAAATTATGAGCCTTTTAAATTGCAAGATGAATAAACCTATGTCAAGGAAGGCAAACTAAAGAGACCAATTGTATTGGAGCTACAAACTTGTAGAAAGATTTTCAAGACCTTTTATTACAAAAGAATCCAAGATGTTGGGTCTAACAAAGGTAAATGTCACAAGAAACCGAAACTCAGACCCAGACAAATACACACATATATATAGTTTTACCTTGCTGCGTTGGGATCCTGTGACCTTAAGGAAGGATGAGGACAAGAAGCAAAATAGCAATAAACAACTGCTCTGAAGACAACTGGTAGACCGTAAATGGTGTGCACTTCAGAAAAACAATATTATCTGCTGCTCACAGGTCATTCTAATTTAACTCAGTTGCTTATCAATAAAGATGGATTTGAGAATAGAACATACATATATTAGGAAAGATTATAGTGCCATAGAAAAGTTAATCTTATGGTATTTTTCTCAGCCAGCAACAATCATGGGTTATCCTCAAATTAAACTGTTTTTATATTTTCAACACATTGACTTCGGTGCTGCAGAGATGTTCGTATCAAATTGTTCCTGGACAGGCAATGCTCTGAGCTCACTCCTCGGCTCTATGTTTTTGTGGGGTCCACTTTAATTAAAGACTCATTGCTGGCTACTGATATTTTTCCAGACTTCTAGCTCGAAGGCCAGACGTGTAAATTAATAGGAAAAAGAAAAAGAATCTAATATCTATTTCCTTACACTTAATTTCTTTTTGAAGATGCTAAAAAAAGAAAAAAAAAAAAGGAACCAATAAATGAGAAAGGTGGTAATTAGAACAACTAGTTTTTCCCATACAAAGCAAAAGTACACTATAAGCAAAGAGGGAAAATAATATTAACTTTCCTTCCAGCTAATTAACGTTAAGCAGCATTTCAAATTATATGGGATATTTAAAAGCTGAGAATATTCGAGAAAATAATCATAAAATACAACATAGTCCTAGGAATATATGCACTCCTAACTCATGCAAGCAAACTGCATCGTGTGCCACGACCTACATATGTACACGGAATGAGTGACCTACGTGGGCAGAAGTCAAAGAGGCCAAATCTTTAAGGCTTCAATTCAGGAACAAATATCACACCAAGAGTTTAATTAAAAACTTGATGTTATGTTGATCTTCAACAAATATTTTCTTCATATGTCTGCTGGAAATTCCAGACCACAATATCACTGAGATGAGGACAATTTAAAGCTGTTTCATCTCAGATGGGTCGCAGGAACACTCATTCTGCACATATGGGCTTTATTTTATTATTTAACTATTCTGTGGTTTTTGTTCTTAACTTTCAGCAAATGTTAGGACTCAGGTTTGTCCGCCCAGCTCTGACATGCAGTTCCTTGACACAATAAGCTGCAATAAGCCATGAAGCAAGAAACAGAAATGTCAGTTATAAGCTATGAAACAATGTTTCAAGGTAGAAAAGAGGCACGTCTAGAAAGATCAATCTTACTTCAAAACTCTTCACTTCTTCTTCACCATCATCATCTTCCTCATCATGACAACTCTGATACATGTAAAAAAAAAAAAAAGAGTGGACAGGAATATGTTGAGGCAGAAAGTACAAAAGAATTATTTAACATAGAACACCAACTCATTTGTAATTTACTATCAACATTGTTTAACTACATATATACATTTATTACATATACTACTGGGATGACATGGGTCATTGATCCCATATATCACTGGGATCAATGAATTCATGACCATATTTATAAACAGAAAGAAAATTATATATAGTACTTTTATAAAATTAAAATATTAAATTACCTATTTATAAATAATATAGAGATAATTATGAGGTCCATATAATATTACACACACTATTTATTCATGCGTTTTTCTGGTACAAATCAAATTGTAAATCTTAAAGACAATGATTCTTATTTTCTATTTTTTTTATGCTGCCATTAGAACGTACTAATACAGGCACATGTAATAACCCTTAATTAAAATTAATGGAAAGCAGTGTCCATTAATTAAAGTGATTCTTGTAATCTTTTTATTTTTGAGTTCATTTTTCATTGTAATTGGCTCAAAGGAATAAAGTGAAATTCTAACTGCTACCTATAATATTCTTTATACATAAAAACAATAAAAATGACTATTCTATTATTTTGGGATAATTTTCCCAGAAATGATATAGGATGTGTGCTGAACCATGCATGTGTTCTTATCTAATTCCCACAGCTAAAATTTTTGCTTGCTAAGGAGGCAGAAGGGTAAGGTGGTTAGTAACACAGGCTCCAGAAACACAGTGCCTACTTCAAATACCAGTGCTGCCAGTTAGTAGCTGTGCAGTCCTGGACAAGTCCCTTCACCTCTCTGTGCCTCCATCTCTTTATATTTAAGAAGAGATAACTAAAAGAGCACCCATGTTCTTGAGAGGAGCTCATGATTTAATATATGTAAATTATACACCACTTGGGAAAATAGTCGGAAAAATAATAAACTCTCCATAAATCTCAGCTGCTATTATTATTATGGTCTGGAGTATAATGGTGACCAGAGAAAGTGGTCATTAACCAATATCTATAGTAGGAAGAAATCTACAGCTCTGCAAAAGTAGATTGTTCCATTCCTTCTAAGTATTTCTCACACTGGGTAACACTCAGCGTGTCAGTGAGGTGTATGGGGGCAAATAGTGACATGTAAGTTACAAATCAGAAAAATACTTTTAATTGAATGAGTTGCAGTCCTCTGGGCATGAGATGAACTTGGTACAGGAGGGAGGGTACAAAATCCTTCTGCCCACTCAATGCTAAATTCTAAAAGGTTTATCGTATTCCTTCATGTATTCAACAAATACATACTGAATACCTCTCTTTCCATTTAGAGTAACAGGCATGTGAACATGGTTTGCAAAGGAGGAAATAAAGGTGGGGACAAGGACCTGTGACAATCTCACTATGTGGGTAAGGTGCTAAATGGCATGTTTCACTACAAATGCAATGATTCATGATTCATTCAGAGAGCAGGACATTTTCTACTATGTGTTAATGTTCCCCTGCCTCCTAAGTCATCAGTTAACCAGGAATTTAAAAAATAAGAACTTTAGTAAAATAGATTTGGAAGATGAATCTGCAGTCCTCCATAAATACATCCTGTGCATCTAATGTCAAAAACAGTGGAGTTTTGCTTATCTGCTCCTTAAGATTAACTATTCTAATGTCTCCCATTAGAATTAAAGGGAAATTAGGAACCAGCATTAGTAAATAGGAATGAAAAGTACAGGGAGTTTATCAGATAACAAGCATGGTTATTATTTAAGTGGATTAGAATACTAACATAAAAATTCTTCTTCTTCTTTTTTTTTTTTTTTTGAGACAGTCATACTCTATTGTCTGGGCAAGAGTGCTATGGCATTAACCTAGCTCATAGCAACCTCAAACTCCTGGGCTCAAGCAATCCTCCTGCCTCAGTCTCCCAGAGTGCTAGGATTATAGACACAAGCCACTGTGCCTGGCCTCTAGCAACTGTTTAATGTACTGTACAGAAACAGAAGGATTTACAGGCATAAGAGATATGTTCTTCAGTAGCAAATGGCATCCATGTAACATATATGAAAATACTAAGCAAACAGAGAGTTACATCAGACAGTATTGCAGCATGGAATTTTGCTTCTGGATCACAATGCTACATTCTAAGCAAAGGAGAGTCACACCATATGCCAATTAAGGAAAAGGTCAATAAGTCATACATGAAGGGGCAGAAGCACATAGTCGAGAATGTAGAAGAAACAAAAAAGAGAAAAAAAGTAAAATGGAGGACTTGAGAATACATAAAGCGGTAAACAGGGCACTTGAGTTTGCCAGCATCTGCTGAAAATTTCATTCTGCAAAAGAAGTATATTTTATACATTCTTTGGTTGCCTTTCTGATTGGGTAACTCCTCAGAGGACTGAGGAATCAAAAAACAGAAACTTCCAGTCTGCAATTAAATCTGACTAGCACAGAGCTAATGGGTGAGAAGTCTCATAAGACAGTGACCTGGGCTTTTCATAATTTTGGGGTTTTTTTTGAGACAAATCTCACTCTGTTGCCCAGGCTGGAGTGCAGTGGTGTCATCATAGCTCACAGAAACCTCAAACTCCTGGGCTCAAGCAATCCTCCTTCCTCAGCTTCCCTTGTAGCTAGGACTCCAGGCATTTACCATACCCAGCTAATTTTTTCTATTTTTAGTAGAGATGGGGTCTTGCTCTTGCTCAGGCTGATCTCAAACTCCTAAGCTCAAGCGATCCTCCCACCTCAGCCTCCCAGAATGCTAGGATTAGAGGCATATGGTTATATAGATTCAAAATAAGGTAGATTAATCAGTCTGGGAGAGGGTATAGAAATATCAGCTATTTACCAGAAACTTAGATAAACAGATAAATCAACCACACTTATCAATTTTAAGTTAGCATAAATGGAAAGAGATAATAATGACAGACTGAACATCAAAAAAGATTTTGGTCTTAGATGGTGGTCTGATTCAAATTAGAGAAACAGTAACATATATTCAATCTAAAAAATTAAATCAACTGTCTAGATATAAGGTATATGATATAAAACTCAATAGAAATTCATAAATAACTTGGAAATTTAGGTGACAAACTGAAAAGTTGACAAAAATGTGATTGGGCTGCTAAAAATTTAATGCATTCTTAAAATTGATGGCAAATGCATAGGATCTAAAGCAGAATAAATGCAGATGCAATCCCAACATGCACTACACTGGTGAAGTCATAACTACAATACTGTGTTCAATTAACTTTGGAGTGGCACAGATTGAAATACTGGAGCATGTGCAGAGTGGAAAAAATTAAGAGGTTGAGGCCTTGACATTCGTAGGGCACATTAAACAATAAGAGAAATAAAATTATTTAATTATAAAGGGGAAAATCTTGAAAGAAAAGATGAGCAAGTTAGCCATCTACAAATACTTGATCATCTATCAAAAGAGATTAGATTTAGCTTTAGGAGGCAACAAAAACAAATGTGGAGGCAAATTCTGTTTCTGTCACAAGGAAGAACTTTAACAATCAGAAATATTCTTTTCTCTTAGCCCAGGCATGGTGGCTCACACTGGTAATCCTAGCACTCTGGGAGGCCTAGGCGGGAGGATTGCTTGAGGTCAGGAGTTCCAGAAATATACTTTTCTCCAAACCAGAAGCTTCTACCTGTTAAGCCCATTTCAGTTCAGTTGCAGAGGACAGCCATTCTGTGGGCTGTTCTACAACCTCTTTATCAGCTCCCTCTTTCCTCATTTCCTTCTGAGCCATCTCCTGGCAGTACATGAACCTGCTTTGATCTCCTGTCCTCAACAGAAGTCTGGCAAAAATCCCTACCCTGATGACTCTAACTTCCTTCCTTTTCTGAATTTGCATTTGCTTTGTAAACTGCTAGAGAAAACTCACTCAACCAGGAAGACTGATACTGCCACAGATTCACAGATAACAGCTTAAACCAGACTTTCCACGCTGCCTGGGAATATTATTTTAATTTCTAGTCACTATACCATGCCAATTGCCACAATATCTCTTTCAACATTTCTCTGTCTCTTCAAAACTTCCTCTCCCTGCTCCCTCCACCCAACCCTTCAGTCTCAGCAGATGACTGTCCTTCAGGACCTTCCTTCTTCAGAGAGAACAGATGACCCTAAAAGGAAATATTTACAACCTGTCATTATCCTGGCATCCTCCCTTTTCCCCTTTGTATCTTTTATTGCTTTATCTTTTAACCCAGTGTTTATTAAACTATGGGTTTCAACCCATTAATTGGACATCAATTTAGTGATTCATTATCTGAAACAATTTTCTTATTTAATCAGAATAGAAAATTTCAGATTATATTGCTCATAGGAAAGACATGATTTCATGAAACCTTTCCTTCATGGTACATATTTTTATTTTTTAAATATACAGCCAACTCTCTGTATCCATGAGTTAGTTACACATTCATGGATTCAACCAACTGCGAATAGAAAATATTTGGGTGAAAAAAAGGATGGTTGCTTCTGTACCAAACATATTCAGACATTTTTTTTCTTGTCCGTGTTCCATAAACAATGCTGTATTACAACCATTTACACTGCATTTACATTGTATCAGGTATTATAAGTAACGTGGAGATGATCTAACACATATATGGGAGGATGTCTGTGGGTCATATGCAAACACTACGCCATTTTCTATAAGGGACTTGGGCATCTATGGATTTTGGTATCTGAGGGGGGTCCTGGTAGCGATCCCCCATGACACTTATAGGTGACTATACAGGGCAAATGTATTTCCTGCTGTGGGTTATGTCTTAAAATAAAAATCAGGGAGCCACAGCTCTCCCCTATGCTCTGTAACCTGTCTCCTCCAGCAGCTCTCGCCTACTCAAGGCCTCACTCCATAGAGATTCTCTTGCCCATTCTGCCAGCTCCTTCCCATAAGGAAAAAAAATGTGCTTTTAAAAAAACAAACAAGTGGCAAAAACCCAAAAATAATCCCCCTTCAACCTCACAATTCCATCTAGATAGTCATCACCTTTTTTATCTTTCTCCTCCTTCTCGGTCTTCCCAGTAAAGAAATGTCTATCCTGCATCTCCTCACACCTGCACCCCTACTTATTTATGTACGTGTAATAGATGCTGGGGAATTTTCAATCCTTATCTTGTTCAACCTCTCAGCAGAATATGATTTTATTGACCACACACTTACTCCTATAGCTCCTATACCAGCTCATACTTAAGGTTCTCTCTCTTTTTCCTTTTTTTTTTTTTGATGGGCTCCTTTTCTTCTAACCAGTTCTTAAATTTCTGTTTCCTTCCAGGCTTGATCCTAGGATTCTTTCTTTTCCATGCTGTCATCAATTTCTGGGTGAGATCATACATTGCAGTGGCTTCAAATAACATCTACTGTTGATGAATCCAAAGTCTACGTTTATAAGCCTGACCTGAGATACTGAATCAGACACGAATGTCTAATTGCAAGTTTGACATCTCCTCTTAAATATCTCACAGACATCGTTAAAATGTCCAAAATTTATTTTGTCATCTTCCCTCTTCACTCCAGGCCCATAATGATCTTGGTGCTCCCATTTCGGTACATGGTGCCAAGACAGAAGCCTCAGTGAAACCTTGACTCCTCTTTGATACCAATTCCCTTGTTCATTCTCTTGTTGAGGGGAGTAAATGAAATAAACATTCGGTTAAGTACCAGTTGTTACCACTTTTGCATGGCCAACTCATTGTTCAACAGTCAAAGCCTTACCTAAGCAGGCCTCACTACTATGCTATGCAAACTGTTCTCAATATGCCTAATAGTTCCTCTACCATTAAACTGATCAGAGTTTTTTTTTTTTTTAATAATTATTTGCTTAAATTTTGTCTTCCCCATAATATGATAAACTCCAAAACAGTGTGGTGTGTGCTCTTCTTTCTTAGTCACATTTTATCTCCATTACCTTGATATTCAGTGAATATTTGTTGAATGAATGAATGTTTAGAAAATTAGTGAGCTCTTCATAAATAAAATGTTAAAGTAGGAAACAATGATTACCCATCAAGATAGTTAGAGCAGAGATTCATGCAAGTGAAAAGATGAGATTAATGCCCCTTCTCTTTCTAAGAGTCAACAATGTTTTGTTTTAATCCAGAAATACATAGATTCTTATCCTTGTTCAGGTGACAGTGATTTCTCTGTATTAAAATTAAAAATTAAAATCAGGAAGTACACTTATTTACCTTTGCCATAATATCTGCATAAGCCATATATAAAAAATCTTCCTCCAGTTTACTGTGGGAAACAAGAAAAAAAATAACATAAATTTTTAAGTAGAAGGCTAGTCCTATACAAACAGATCATCAATGCATAAAATAACCTTTGTTTTTTTCCAACAAGTATGCCTTTTAAAAATTAAATGAACATAAAACTTAGACAATAGTAATCAATAAGAAATATCCTTGACTCAGAAAGCAAAGATCTCAGGATTCCTAAACTACTATCCCATCTTACCTCACAGAAGGGCCTTCAATTCTCACAGAATAAATAGTCTTTGGATTTATACACAAATATAATAACTTTAATTTTCTTCAGACTACAAAACTTGAAACAAGCAAATTTTAATGAGGTAGGGGCTTTTGACATCAGAAGTGAAATTTGACATTTGATGGGAAGACACCTCAAATTATTATGTCATATTTAAAAATTAAGATGGATATAATGATGATTCTTAAAGATTAAGAAAGGTTAAAACATGTTTATTATCCTCTTTAGAAGAAGTATGGAAACTTCAATACATAAATAAAGGTTTCCATCAAAAAATACCTAAAATTTGCAAAGTTATTTTAGCAGTTTTCAACTTCAGTCATGAGAAAAACTCATTTATGAGAAATACCTCATTACCTGACAATGCCAGAGAGTTGATCTATGCTTAGGGATGAGATGATTTTGTTAGTTAGGAAATAATAAGAGAGAGAGAAACAGAGAAAGGATGGATCACATTAGCTAAGAGGGAAAAATGTGTATCATTATGGCATGCAAAGAGGTCACATGAATTCTTCAGGACTTCTGAGCTTTATGCAGATGTGGGTTGATAATCAAATATTATCTTCCAGGTTCTGCAGAGAATGGGTGAGGCCTAGAGCAAAGCAGGCTTTCTTTCATATGATAGGGAAGCAGATAAACGTTCTATAACCTCTGCAATATCCCATCTCCAGAGCCAACCTAGGCAGTGTACCTGTAATGAACAGATGCTGAGCACGTTTGAATTACTGGGCCTAACAGTGCATTTGTTCAACTCCATAGAGGTCTGCCCTTTGTGGTTTTGGTGAATTTGTTTAACTAAAACCCCAGAAGGCAAAATAAATAAATAAATAAATAAAAAGGGAAACGTCCTTAAAAGAGATCTCAGAGACACTTCCAAGTTGAAATGACAGCTCACCCAGCCCCTAAAGGTTACCTAAGACCCATGACGCAATGGAGATACAGTCTACCCAGGAAATCTTGGGTCACCATCAGTCTCCACACATTTCTGGCACTGGGATTTGCTTTGGTTCTTTTTTGCTGTTGTTGTTTTGTTTTATTTATAAAGGGTGTTTGTGATCAATAGAAACACCATTTTATAAGAAGAATCAGAATCAACGAAATCAGCTTATTGGAAAGTAGTTAAGAAAAAAATAGAACTCATAGGTAGGTACTAAAGCCTGAAATTGAACGAATGTTGGTCAGGAGATGCATGCCAGACTGCTCACATCTTTGAACAACTCTCTCTCCCAACAAGAACAAGATGAAATTGAAGCATGAACACATGAAACACAGCATACTCAGACATGAGTTTCTTTATTTGCTCCTCCTATGTCTCATATGAACCCTCCCAACCATACCATTTCTCTGTTAAAGCTGTTCGACTAAACAGAAGGATCAGCTGATGCAGAGGATCAACTCTCTTCGTGCCTTCATCCTCTTCTGGAGGTTCAGCCCCAGGTTTCTATAAAAAAGTCAAATTGGTAAAATTTCACATTTGAAAGAAATGTTCACTCAAATTCAGGATCAATAAGAGTTACAGGAACAAGGAATAAAAGCAAAGCCCTACTTTTCCTATTGTTGCGTGTGTGTGTGTATTTTATATGCATTATACATGCTATAAATATGTTTGTATATATGTATGTATTTCTGTAAATGTGTTGTGTGTATATGAAATATAATGTAATATAGGCAATGCAATGCATGTATCAATATAATGTGTGTTATATATTACCTTACCAATGAAAGACTATGCAGCTTAAAACACATATTTAATAATTTGACCAAAAAAGGTATGGGCAAGGATAACTTAAATAATTTAAAAATTCTGAATGCTATTTTTATAAGCAGATTTATAATTATCTGAGAGTGCATTTGCCACATAAATTTTAGCTTTAGGGAGGGCTATGCTGCCACCCAAATATGAAAATTTAGCCCACATAACAATGCAAACTGCTTTTCAAGTGGAACATTTTCTTTACCTACACAAAGAATGATAGGCGAAGACTACTAAATGAGCTAATGCTTGAACCACTAAGACTTTTTTTTCATTTTCAGATACTTTCAAAATCTTAAAACTAATGGATAAAACTTTAACAGTGAGGAAAATTATGAAGCATTTTTATTGATGGTAGAATTAATTAATCCTGACTTTTCATCGAATGATTTAATGAGTTTTATATCTTCACTAACTTACCTATTAGGACTGACTTTCTCTCTACGCAAATGGTGTTCTTTCCTAGATTTAAGGCTTAATGTTGTCAGTACTGAGAAAATTTCTATAAGAGCTCCAAAATTCTATATTTGTTTTGATTTTAAAGACAAATCAAATTCGCTTAAAAAATACAGGGGCAATCGGGTTAAGCATTTAATAACTGGATCAGTTTATCCATTATATTCTCTAATAATTTGTAAATTAAAAAATAACTTTTAGATAAGAGATCTTTAACTTGGGGATCATGAAACTTCTGACAAGCCTGCAAAAGTCTGTGAGACGATGGCTTTTGTCAGATCTTTAAATGGGTCCATGACTCAACAGATTATGGTGATCGCGCCCTGGTGTGCCGCGCTCTCAGTAACAGTCTCTTTCTCAGCACTGTTGGACAAAATGTCTACTTGTCACCCGCCACATTCACCATGACTGCCTCTTCTTCTGTGTCCAGTCTATCATTCTCTGCCCTGTTTATTATTAAAAACCAACAACTTTTTGTTAACCTTCAACTTATTTTTTGTGGATAACTTCTTTACGGTTCAGCCTTTTACAATTCATCCTGGTTCTAACGTGTTTAAAGGTGCTTTGAGGAAGAACTTAAAAGAATAACTGAATCATGTTTAGTTATCAATGAATGTATATTACTCATTTTAAATTTGGAATCACTTGATGTTAATGAGATCTCTTGGAAATAAGAATAGTAAGGTTTTCCATAAACATTGAGTGCAGTAACAATTAAGATTTAAAAGTTTCCCAGTTAAGATTTAAAAGTTTCCTAATACCAATATAATGCAATGTTTTTTCCTTCCATGTTATATGACAACTGCTCAAATCAATATTGTTGTACCACATCCAAACCCTTTTTCATTTTATAACCACATTAAAAACATACTGCTAAATCTTCTATCAGTTTATCTTCAAAGTAATGTTCTTCTGTCTCAATCCAAGACTTTTCATATCCCTGAAGAAAGAGATTGACAGCCCGATGCCTAAAAGATAAGCACAATTTCAGAAAAAGTTTTTTTTAAAAAAAATGTATTGAAGAGGTATTGAGTAGTGCTTTATTCTAGATTATCTGTACACTAAAAGAATAAAATTAAAATAAACTTCCTATTCTTGATTTTCCTCCTGAAAGATAAGACTTTGCAACAAATACAGCAAGGTCTCTCAGAGCACATACTGACTTGGGTTTAAATCCTGGCTCAGCCATTTCTAAGCTTTGTAACACCGGTCAAGTTATTCAAGTGTCCCAACTTTCATTTTTCTCATTTGTAAACCTACAATAATTCCATCTACATTTCGGTTTTGTAAGACTTAAAATGAGATGACAGATGTAAAGCATGTTGGATAGGTATTCATTAAAAGGCAGCTATTATTACATAAAGTGGCTCTTGATAAACAATGTGATAAGCACCAAAGAGGACTTAGTCTGTGTTCAAGTTAACATTAGAAACAGGCCCTGGAGATTCCAAAACAAAATGTATCAAGTGAACTTTATGGCAGTATATATCCAAAGATTACACCCCTGGAACTGATAATAAATGTCCAACTACAAAATAAAAGACCAGTGAAGGCTGGAAGAAGCAGTAAAACTCAAACTCTCCATGAAGTTAATGAGAGATGTGAGATTTCAGTGTAAGAAAAAAGAGTGTCATGACAATAGGGGACATCGTAAGAGTATCAGATGTGACAGAACAAGATGGGAGTTAAGTACATCTTACTTCCAAGATATCCCACTGCAGGATAGGGAGCTGAGCTTAATGATAACAAAAGTAGACTAAGGACTCATAAGACATAATACATAGGTCCATGAAGGGCCCTGGAAACCAGGCCAAGGTACTGACAATGTAGCTGGAACCACTTAGAAATCACCATAAATTCCTATACAGGAAAGAGGCATGCCAAAGATGAGCTCGATCTTCTTGGTACATGAGAGTCACCCGTGTAGCTTTAAACAGCACACATGCTAGGCTCTCACAGAAGTTCATTCACTTACATTATCCAATAAGTAGAGGCCTGAATATTTTTTAAGTGTATTTAAATGTATTTCCAAAAAGTTCGGGTTGAAGAACCATTGGAATAAGGAACACCATTTTGAGAATGGCATATCAGAGAGAGCAGAAAGTCTCTGATGCACAGAGAGAGAAAACTCTGTAACACTGTGGAAATGAACTCAAAAGCTGCTGCCATCAACTTGATACCAGGCAAGGAACAAGAGACTCAAAGGGGTAGCTACGGAAGGAAGGATGGGGATGTGAAGTAATTCAAAGGAAAACTGATAACATCTGTAGAATGAGTATACAAGAGTATCTAGAAAAGGAATGAGAATATGAATTCAAGGCTAATATTTTGTTTGACTAAAGGGTGACACCATAAACGAGTCAGAGAATTTAGAAGTAGCACATGGTTTGCGGAAGTCAATATATTTCAGACTCCATGAGTGTGACACAATTGCAAGGAATCCAACTGTCTTAGTCAAAGGGAAAATGTGATGTTTTGTCTGTTTTTTTGTTTCTGATTTTCCCCTGCCTTATATTCATTCATTCAAACGCATATCAGTCACTGTTGTAGGTGCTGAAGACATAAAACTGAACAAAACTCTAAAGAATCTCACAGTCTGAATCAGAGAGACAGCCCCAGTGCTGTAGGAAAGTGCTACAACTAGAGGTAAGTAAAAGTGTCCCGGAAACAAACAGGAGGAAGTTTTCATCTTGCAAGGCTTGCAAAGGCATGGCTTGGTCAGAAATGTTCCAAAAAAGAGATGTGGCTAATCTGAGTCCTGTTTGACAGATGTAGGGATGATGCAACTTACATACAGTTCAAGGTGGGAAAGAGTACAGTTTCTTAGGAGGACTGCAGGAAGGCTGAAATGGTTCCCGGGCTACTGAGCCATACTTGAACATATCAGGTTATTTCTCTGTTAACAAGTGTGTGTGCCATAAACCCAAGAGAAAGTTGACAGGTCTGTCAAATTCATTTACCTTATTCCCCAATGTCAATGCTATAACAGTTCTTTTTCCCAAATGCTAATAATAATAAAAATAATAACAAGGACCAACACCTTATTATGACATAAACATATTAGCTCACTTCTAAGCATTCTGTATACATCAACCCATAACATAACATACTAAACAACTCTAAGAGGCAGGTACCATCGTAACAGAGATGAGAAAACTATAACGAAGTCAGCTAAGTTATTTGACTGATGTCGTAAGGAAGAGAAGCTAAGAGGCCAGGGTTCAAATCAAAGCAAATGTGATGCCGAAGAATAAATTCCTAATTACTCTGTGCTGCCTCACATATGTGAAGAGATATTTATTCCTCAGGACATGAGTCATTTAATAAGGACATTAAAAGATCACAGTTCTCTGAAAATATCCAACAAAGTTAGTCAAGTATTACACATAAGAACCAATAAATCTGTTGTACCCTTCCCCTGGACTACTGTATTCATGCTAAGGTAAATTCTAGACAATTTATTAGGGAAAAATAACTTCAATCTATTATAAATATTTTAAAAATTCTGACCTTGGCAGATTATATAAGGGGGCCATTCGGAAGCAGGCCACAACTGCCCTCTTCCTCTGCTTAGAGAGAAGTTTATGCCATACAGCCTTTTTAGATCTCTGAGGATGTTCCACCTGTTGAAAAATGACACGAATAAATAAATATTTATATCCCAAACTTTACCTCAAAAACACAATATTAAACAGCTGCACCTTTTAAGTCACCTACATGTGGAATTCCGATTCCAAAAGTACCTTAAAATGATTATGGGAAAGTCGATATCTTAAAAGTTACCCAAAGCTAAATTTGAGACAGTTTTAAATGCTACATAATTTCTTTAGCAAAAAATATCATATTTTCCCAGTAGTGTGTACTTCAGAAGCTATGTCATCTCTGATATGGAAGAAACATAAAACCATTCTATAGAAAATCATTCTGCTCCCCTCTCAAATTTTTTCTTTGGTTCTTTACGGTTCCTTTTGGTTTTAAAACATCTTTTCTGCCTATACAATAAAAATTACCCCATTCTTATTTATGTATCCACTGAAACCAAGTTTATCCTACGAGCTACAGCAGTAAACACAAATAGAGTCAGTGAAAGAAGATTCTAATGAAAATTCTTCTGTTCCTTAATATAACAAGATATGGAGATGACAAGGCTTGTGAACACAGTATTAGGAATAAGAGGGTTTAATTTTGCAAAAATGTTAAAATACATAACTATTTTGTTAGATAGGAACAAATGAGAATTCAAAAGTTGCAATAAAAGATGCAGGCAAGTGATTTCTTTAACTAATGGTGTTTGAAACTCCAAGAAGAAAAAGAGATTAATTATAAGGATTAGAAAGAAAAAAATCCTAACATATGATTCTAAATTAATTAGTAATCTCTAGGCAATTGAGCACTGTACTTCCCATACTGTAAAATCTCCAGCTCATATGTTTAGATTTCTGAAAGAAATAAAAATGTTATGTTAGCTAAAGAAGTAAAACCGAATTTATTATTCTTTGCAGTAAATGTTCAAAATATGAATTTAATAATGCCTGAAGAAAAGATTAACAATGTTTGGACTACAGTGGTTTAGGAATTTTAACAAATTTGTTTAATTAAAAAGCACTTATATCTGTGACCCTTTTCCTCCCAGAGGATAAATGAATACTTTTGGACAATTACCCACTTCAATTTTCTTCTTGATGAGTGTATTAAGTGAAAAAACAAAACAAAACAAAACATTGCTGAGCTTTAACAGGGTAGATGAAAACAGAATCAAGAGCAATATTATTCAATTAGACCCAACATATTTCAATTTAGAGTTGCATTTTGAGATCCAAATCTGTAAATGGAAACTTTTTATGATAATATGGCATTTTGATCAGCATAGGTGACAGTCAACAAACATACATTAGGTACGTAGGCATTGAAGATACAGAAGAAAACACAACAGAAAAAGTTCCTGCCATCATGAAGCTTCTTATTTGGCAGGCCTTTTCTCATTCAAGGAAAGACCTTAAATAGTGCACCTTCCTATAAATCAAGTAAATAGTTATCTGTAAGATCTGTGATCCAAAGGTGAACACCAAAATGTACCTTGTAACTGTCTGAACATCTTGATGTGCTGATGTGTTAGCTTGGCTAGAGTTGGAGTATTAGCAAATTCAAAGGAGATAGCCTACTCTCATGAGAAAAGTTACCAGATGTATAGTACAAAATACACATCTAAAAAAGGCTGCTGATGCTTGAAATACATTAAATCAAGTATTTCCTATACACCTACTGTTCATCCACTGACTCTAGCAAGTTAAAATATGCTTTGCAAACTACTCTGTGACTCAGTTACAAATTAACATTACAATTGGGACATTCAAGGCATGAATTCTACACACAGATAGCTCACACAGTTTTCTATTTTTGATAACTGACAGTTTCTTTTTACTCAAAAATCCTCCTTTCATGATAAACCTATCCTGCCATATCCTTAACATTTTGAAGAATACTTGGCCCTAACTAAAATTTGATCCTCTATCTTTTTCTAGATAATTCCTATTTTTCCTTTAAGATTTACACAGGGATCACATATTTCATACATACATTAAGCTGGGCTCCTCTTATACCTTCCTCAACACATTTATGTCCTAGCACATCCATATCATTACACATTTATCTGTTTAGGTGTCTACATCCCCTATTAGAACATGAGACACTTGAGCTCGGGGGCAGTATCCAATCTCCAGGACTTGCTGAGTATAAAGCCACCATATGGGCAGTGTATTCAGTAAATATCCAAGGAAGGAATGGATGCTTAGTAAAATGAATCTCATTTGAGAAATGTCATCATCCATCATGATTGGGTATATCTATAAATATATAATACTATAAGGAATACAATATCAGATTTCAGTAAGCTTTATTTAATGTATCCAAAATTCATTCAAGCAAATCTAGATATGTGTATGAAAACCAGGAAGAATTAAAAACTTACGGTAGAGGAATGCTGCCAGAAATAGTCCTACGGTAGCCATTTAATTAACATTTAATAATCTTCTTAAATATGTATTTAATTCTGGATACACAACTCTTTAATAACATAAAATGTCATTACTTCAAGTCTAATCATCTGCTGATTGATAATTTGTACTTATTTACTATTTCCTGAAAATATTATAGGGAGGTAGAGAACCTGCAGCCATGGGGGTCACATGTGGCTTTTCAGATCCTTGAGTGCAGCCTTTTGACTAAATCCAAATTTTATTGAACAAATCCTTTTAATAAAGGGGCCACACTTGGGGATCTGGAGGGCCACATGTGGCTCCAAGGTTCCCCACCCTTACACCAGTGAGGCATTTGAGTAAGCAAGAAGGAAATTAATAGCATATTACATTAGATGATATTCTTATGTTATTTTACTAGCTAGGATAGAGGTAGCAGTACAGACAATATAAAATAGGAATCCAAGAAAAATGTTTATTACTGCTATGTTTATATGTTCAAATACAGCTTGCTAAAAGAAATACAAAGTTAAAAAAACCATTTTCAAAGCATTAAGGTGGCAAAGTTCCCAAGATTACATATGGCAGCTTATTATTTTATGTTCATTATAAAATCACCAAGTCAGGAAGATACTGTCATAAGGGTCCAATGACAGATCACAGTTTTGTGTTCATACTGAGCTCCTTCATGCTGGTGTTACTTTGCTGCATGTACTTCATGAGAAATAGAATATGACTCTGTGTTACAGATATTTCACCAAAGCCAGAGCATCCCTTTTATGAAAATATGACCATCTGACTCATAATGTTTCAAGTATTATTATTTTGGAAATTCTTGTGCAAAGGTAATGAATAAGAATATCAAATGCACAGTGAGCTTTGTAGTGTAAAAGAGGACATGACTGAAAAATTATCTAAAAACACTTTTCTCACTGATTTTAATAGCAATGCATTATTCTTCTCTAAATGTAATTTGTTCCTGATCACAAGGAAAATTAGCTCAAAAATATCTCTAATAAAAGGAAAGGTTAAGCAAGTGATGAAGAAAACATTTCAAATATTAAAACAGTAAAAGTTAATATCTTAAACATGTTGTTATGGGCATAATAAAAAATGATATTAAGCATAAAATATTTGAAATCAAGTATATATCTTGAATTTTTATAGAAGGATTTAGAATTAAGTATGTATTCCTAATTATCTGGATAATTTTAGAAATATTTTCAAAAAGACAATAAAACAGAGGCCTTGGTCTCCCAAAATATATTATTATATATTGCTTTAAAAATCATAAGCTTGGATATTGTTTATTGGATACTAAAGCACTCCTGATTCATATATTCTTTATAGCAAATATGCTGAACACATGTTTTTTGGCCTATAGTTAAGAAATTAACACACTTCCTCTTTTTAAAAAATTTTGATGTGCTTAAGGCAAATATGCTAGAGTCAACACAAAATCTGACCTGTTCAAGATGAAAAAGCACATTTGCTATATCCAATACTCTTTCTACCGTCTTCTCGGGATCTGAGGTATCGTCAGTCCTGTTTGGTAAGTCTTTGTACAGAGCCATTTGCCATCTAATAGCAGGATCCTCCAACTGCAGAAAAAAGTACATAAAATACAAGGTTATAATATAAAAAGGAGAAGAATGGATCTACCATTATTTATTGGGCATAGCCTGAACAACATAGTGAGACCTCATCTCTACCAAAAATTAACAAATTAGCCATGTGTGGTGGCGCGTGCCTATAGTTGCAGCTACTCAGGAGGCTGAGGCAGGAGGATGGCTTGAGCACAGGCATTTGAGGTTGCGGTGAGCCATGACGATGCCACTGCCCTCTAGCCAGGGAGACAGAGGGAGATCCTGTATCAAAAAAACAACAATACTCCACCACCCCCCAAAACCCCCAAAAACAAACATACAAAAAACCCTAAAGCAGAACTGTAGTTAGGTAGGAGGAAGAAGTCCAGAGTTCTAAAATAACTATATGTGACTATAGTTAATAATATTGTGTAGTTTACTGAAAATTTGCTAACAGAGTAGATTTCAGAGGCTCTTAAGGAGATGAATATGCTAATTTGCCTAACCACAACAATCATTTCACTATGAATATGTGTGTCAAAACATTGTTATATACCTTAAATGTATATAACTGATCTTGAACTCATGAAATTTATCGAGTGGGGAAGACAGTCATTAAACAAATATTCACAATTGTGATGAGTGCTACTGAAAAGAAATATAAGGTACCATGGGATTTAACCTACATTGTCGGTAGTTGGGAAGATCTCCCTAAAAAAGTGGAGTTGTGAGTAGGGCTTATGGATGAGTTGGACATAGTCAAGGAAAGGAAATGGGTAAGGTCACCTTGAATCCTTCTTTACCCCATTCACAGTCTAACTATTGAAGATTTACGTTTGCTTCTACAGGCAATGATACAGGATCACATTATTCTATAATTATAGGGACTCTATAACAGAGCTTAGTATCACTGAAACAAAGATCTTAAATTATATAAATCAGTGTACGTGAATGACTTGTAAACGCCATTTGTCCTTTGATAAAATAACATGCTTTCTTCCGTACACTGTTTTCATATGGAGACTACACATGGTACTTCTAGAATTTAATTTGAATTCTGAGTTATATGTAATACATAAATATATTTAATAAAGCAAAATCTTTACTTTTTCTAACATAAAATTACTCTCCCAGCCTCAAGATGACCAGCCCTACAATTTCAAGATAATGTGTTGAAAGAGGAACTAGCCACAAAATAATTAGTTTTTTGGAAGTCTGTATATCTCCGTAAATAGTCATGGCTAACCCCTAGCATAAGAAAGGATAGAATAGGCTGGGGGTGGTGGCTCACACCTGTATTCCTAGCACTCTGGGAGGGTCGGGCAAGAGGATCGCTCAAGGTCGTCAGGAGTTCGAGACTAGCCTGAGCAAGAGCAAGACCCTGTCTCTACTAAAAATAGAAAGAAATTAATTGACCAACTAAAAATATATAGAAAAAAAAATTAGCTGAGCATGTTGGTACATTCCTGTAGTCCCAGCCACTCGGGAGGCTGAGGCAGGCGGATTGTTTGAGCCCAGGAGTTTGAGGTTGCTGTGAGCTAGGCTGATACCACGGCACTCTAGCCCAAGCAACAGAGTGAGACTCTGTCTCAAGATGATTATGTATTCATTACCTCTTTATTTTCAGATCTCATTTATTTGGAGGTGAAATATTGACTATAAATGTTTCTTTTTC
The DNA here is from genome assembly GCF_040939455.1 of Microcebus murinus. Taxonomy (NCBI): domain Eukaryota; kingdom Metazoa; phylum Chordata; class Mammalia; order Primates; family Cheirogaleidae; genus Microcebus; species Microcebus murinus. The sequence goes on along the minus strand of NC_134122.1, from coordinate 45,682,736 downwards.
TGCTCTCGTCTTTCTTCCTCTCTTCCTGATACGTAATCTAAATTGTCCAAAGTATTCCGACAAATGACCTCTAGAATATAATGGAAGCATTTCTTTCTGCTTACCAAGTCATAACCACCTTTATCTGACCATTTTCTGAGATCAGCACAGACCCCTTCTTATGAGGTACTGAACATTCCCTGCCCCTAATTAAGTAGTGACTATACCAGATCAGTGGTTCTTCAAGTGTGGTCCGGGTTTCCCTGGGGATCCTAAGGTCCCTTTCTGGGGCCATATAATCTCCTCAAACACTCATGTACGTAAAAACATTTAGTGCCTCTCCCTGAAGGGAAAAAACATTTGCAGTGTAAACTCTTTGTTTGAGGTTCAGTGGGACGCTTCATGAACATTTTAAAAAACGTTCAAAATCTTTTTGCTACCTGAAAAGAGATCACACTGTAATGTCTTGCCTTTACATTATATTCCAGAATGCTAAATGAAAAAAATACAGTTTGGATCTTTGGAAAGAGACATTTTAATAACCCAAAAAGGCCTGTGTTACATTGTTGTTACTACTTTTTGACATTTGGACATTTTCGTAATTAAAAAAAAAAAATCCTTGGAAGGGATATCACAATAAAAGCAAATAAGCTGAATCAAAATAATAGTTTGACTTCTTAAAGTACGTAACAGGTTCTATACATAAATAAATTATTTATTCATTGAAATGAATGAAAAATTTTCCAAATAATAGTAAATGCTCACTGGACTGCAAAAACTATTGCAAACAATTATTTCACCCACCATTAAAAAGTAGGTGTTATACTGGTTTCTATCTTGCCTTTTATTCCTAAATATATTATATATCCATTCCTTGGGTAAACTCATTTATTTCTATTGCCATAATTCTCAGTATCTCTTTATACTAAATGACTCTTTAATATACATATTTAATTTCTGACCACTCAGTGTAAAATTCAATTTCTTATAGATACTGGTTACCATGTCCAAAAGAGCCTCAAACTCAAGTTACACTACACTATACTTAAACTAAGCTATACAAAGAATATATCCTATTTTTATTTTAACTGGTAACATTTTTTAATCAAAATTTAATAATATTTTCTTTAAAAAATATATAATTTATTACTTTTAGAATTTTTAATATAAAAGTGTTGCAAGGAAGATAATGACTGATTAAAATAATGTATTTTCATTACCTTAATGGCTAAAATAACATTATTTATACTATTATTCTAAAGAGAGATTAACTAACTTATAGATACTAAATGAGCTTTAAGAATAAAATTTGGCTTACCTTGCCTTGTAAGTGAATATTACTGCGGATTATGTCTCGTACTTCATCCTCAGTATCTTTCTGTCAAGAAATAATATGTTATCTAAAAGGAATTTTATAATGCATCAACTGTCACAAGTCAATAGAAACCACCCAAGCCTCTTTTGAAATAGCATAAGTCCGACAAATATCTTTATCAAAACACATGCCACAGATTTTGCACATCGTCCTTATATTTTTTTCCCCAATAGCAGAGATTCGTTTGTGTGTTTTCTGTTTGGTTCTTCAATGTGCCATGGAAGTGATTAACATAACTTAGAAAGAAATAAAAATGGCCTCAAAAAAAAAAAAAAAAAAAAAAGAGCAGTCTTTGTGTTTGAGTCCTGGGGCCTGGGCAGAAAAACTGCTTAATAAAACATTGAATGCAAATGGAATATTGACACAGGGACGTGTGACAAAGGAGTCAAACACTGGAGAGATGATCGTAGTTCTGGGATGAAAAGGAGACTTACCAGGCTAAATCGATTTTTGGCCAGAGCAATGAGCTCCTGGTCGCCAGGGGCACAGATGTTCAGCCCGATGGGCAGTAAGCGCTTCAGCGCCGCTACGATAAGAGAGGTCTGCATGGAATACCGGTCTCCTTTGCGCTTCATCTTCTTCCTCTCCTGATCAGAAACCGCTGCCTATGGAACAAAGAGAAGTGCTAGGATCCCGGCCTGTTTTTCTCACGTTTGCAACTATGAATCTTCTCTAACTTGATTGCTGCTTGGGCCTCCTCATTTTCTGCAGGTCCCTATTTTTGAAAATCCTACTGTTCTCCGAGAATAATTTTTCTCTTCCCCTAGTAGCATCTTTTGCTAATTCTAAGTCCTACTCTTAGATTCCTAGGTCATAATAACTCACCAGTATGCATTTCCATGTAATTTTTAGAAGGAAAATGAACACTGCAATTTTAGGGAGACAGATGAATATGGAAAATCCTATGGTGATTTCAGATATTGTATGTTTTCTAATTTTCAATGCTTAGAAAGAAATTTAAGAATGGTTTATTTTTGTTCTGACAAATGCTTGTTTTGAAATATACATACATACATATATATGGTATGTGTGTGTAATAATATATGTAAAATGATTATAAAATACATTTTTCTTTTACATAGCCTGCAACTTGTCTCCTCAAAGCCTTAATCCTTCTCTAGCAGAAGCAGAAATAATACACTAATCAGTGCTCTTATAAATCTTCGGGACTACCTGGGCTCTGTTGTGATGTTTTTGAGGCTTATGCTAATGCCACAGGGTCACCTCAGATGACAGAGTCTAATTCTCACTGGCTAATGAATACTTTTCTTTATACTAAGAGAGCATGTTCTAATGTTAAAATAATTGTCACATATCTACTTCTTTGTGCATACCGAATATTTTCTAGCAGTAATTCAAACCTGGAACATAGTTTCATGATAATGACATATTGTAATAGTCTTGGGAACGAAATAAAACAATTTAATATACAAATATGATCTGATTTATTTAAAAGGAGGTGAAATACATAACATGATGTTGAAAGAAGTTTTTAGCATAGCAAAAGTAGTGAAACAATTGTGTCATCATACAGTAATGGTAGCTTATATATTAATAATGTAATATATATTTAAAATATGTTATAATGTATATAATCACATATATCATATATTGATATGTTAGACCAAACCTATAATTTTCTAAACCATAGCAATAAGAGTCATATTTATGTTCCAAAGAGATGTACTCATAGCCTGGATCCCATTTTTATATGTACCAACTTGTAAGAGATTATTCTCAGTAAGTTCATCAGAAAAAAACTCCATGATAATTATACTATTAAATTGATTAACCTATACAAATAATGAATTAGTTTTAAATGGGCTCTTTGTTCAAAAGCAAACATACCAATATGATAAAAATAATTACCCAAATGAGGAGCCATCATCTTAAAAATTAAACAAATTGATATAAATTATGCAAACATATTTCTATGTAACACTGGTGATTTAGTTTCAGCAAAACATCTTCTAATATATTGAAGTCTAAATTTTATTCATGTTAGAGTTTTCTTTGATTTTTAACTTGTAAAGTTCTTTTGCTTTTATGTTGTTATTATATAAGCAGAAGGAGCTTATACCTGTTTTGATATTTATAAATAAGTGATCTTATAATAGTTTAAATCAACACTAAAGGCAACTATAAATTGCTCACATTTGAGAAACACTAGACAAATGAATTCCTACTTATGCACAGACAATAATCTTGTTTTCTATCCCATGAGAAATCTGTAACTGGAAAGAGAATTTAGTAAATCTTTGAACATTTATGGGTGATATCACTGTTGGTAGGAAGAAATTACGTCTTCAAGCAATCACATATTCTTGTGTACATGTTGGTTGGCTTTGTGTTTGATTAGTGTCTGTTTCCTTCGGCTGACTCTGGAGTTCCATTAGGGCAGTGGCCAAACCTGTTTTGCCCCTTTTCATATTCGAAACCAAGCATTGGGTCTTACTGATAGGAGCTGTTCAATAATTTAATCAGAACAGCTAACGCTACTGAATTTTCACACTATTTGATTTTCAATCTACGCCCTAACATTGGATCAGATATAAACATGTAATAATATGGCCAGTATGTGAGCATATTGAGGAGGAAACTGAGAAAAACTGAGCCTAGTTCCTAAACCAAGCAATGTCTGTCTCTGTCTCTCTCTCCTTCACATACACATACACACACACACACACAAATATGGCTAACAATTTCATCTAAAATAGCCTTAAATTTAACAGAGGATCAGTAAAAAGGCAAGAAAAACCTCAAGCAGACTATTCTTAAGACATACTGTTAGCCTCCAGCTAAACAGTTCTAGGGCTAGAAGAAAGGGGATAGTAGCTTGCTTCTCTAACCTCTCCTTATGACCTATTTAGAAACTACTCATTTTCCAATGTTAAATTCAAATACTCACTTCTCTATGAAATTTTCTTTACCTACCTACCCATTTCTTCCTCTGATAAATTCTCTAAGTACTTATTATGTGTATACTTGTTAGATATTCAGTAGTATTTTAATTTGATCATTTTGTTACTATAATAGTATCAGTTGAAGTTTGTTGTGTGCCTACAATCTATGAGGTATAAAGACATACATTACTTTGATCTTTACAAACATCCACTAGGGTAAGTAACATGAAATTTTGCGTATATGGACAGTGGGGTTTAAGATTAGTCAAGGTATCATAGCGAGAAAGCGGCAGAGTCAGCACTCCAGGTGTGTCTACCTCTCAAAGCTCAGCTCTTTCCTACACTGCACCATGATCCAAAAGCACATTTTTAATTTGTTCTGTTTATCACATGGCCTTTGAGTAAAAATTTACAAAAACATTTCTAACATTCCTACTCTGAAATTGCCTACCAAAAAAAAAAAACTCAAAAAAAGATTTCTGAAATATAGTTTAGATATACTAATTATTAAAGGAAGCCCAGCTTTTAAATGTCAAAGGCTAGTGACTACATTTCGACAGGAAATGAAATCGTAGAAAAAAATAGGGTGCCATCCTATTTTTTCCTCATATCCATAAATAAACAGAGAATGTGTAATAATGCTACCTGTATATGGTTTTAGAACAAGTTATGAAATTAAAAACTTCAGCAATGCTGGCTATATAATGCAGCAACATGATATATTTTGTACCATTGCAACAGTGAGTCAGTAAAAGCAAAGTAAAATAAGACACACAAAAAAAGTCTTAATGACCAAATTTTGAATTCTTAAAAGTTAAAATTTAATTTAATCCATCCATATTAATTAAATAGCTTCTATGCATTAAGTATTGCATTGTGGTTTGGAGTCACCAAGTAAATATGTTTCCAGTCCCTGAAGAAGAGACAGTCTAAAAGAAGTCATGGATGGGCCCCAGAACAATGGCCAAGTGCCCTGCTGGGACTAACCAAGGGCTAAGGAGAGCGCCTGGAAGGGGCGGAAAGAGAAAGACTTCTCTGAAGGGAGCGGAATCACATACCACATTCGGATCCATCATATGCAAACTGACAAAGTGATTACAAGTACACTAATGTCCACTGGACATAGTCATCACCCCCCATTACACGTGCCCCTGAAGAAAGCACAGCAGGAGTTCCATGCTGCACACAGGTGGTCACTCTCCTTCCAAGAGCAGTATGGCCAATTTTATGTGCACCGGCCTCTCTCTGCCTCAGGAGCTACACACATTTTGCTTTAAGTCAAAATGTGGTTCCCTCTCCAGGATTAGCATATTTCAAATTGGTCTGCTGGCCTCAGTCCATTTTATCTTCTCTTCTATATGGCATTCCATATAAACAATGATCATTCCCTGCTTGGGTGATCAGCTGAAGACTCATGGGGACCATATCTCCTCTGGTTTGAGTCTATATTTGCATTTGGTCTAAATCTCTGTTCAAAATGAACTCCCTTTTCCTTCGGGACTCTGTAGGGTGGATCTATCTGCTGCTCTGATATTTCCGGAAGATGGTTTGAGGTCTTGTAACAGGGATCCCTGAAGCTTTCTACATCTCTTTGCTCTCAGCATTACAAGGGAACCAGATCTCTGTCCATTCAGCCTCAGATGTGATATCTACAGACATCCTCCTCTTATCCACTCTCAGCACTGGGCCTGGACAGCACAGCTTTCGGGATAGATGTTACTCATCCTCTGACAACACCCCACTTGGGGGTCCTTCCTGCCGTCTAGGTTCAGCTGAGCCCCTTGATAATTCTGATACAACTGCAGTCACTGTGCTTCTACAGCTCACACAATCACTCTCACATTTGCTCACGTCCTGACACACGTGAATATATTGATCATTTAACTAAACAATATCTAGTGTTTGTGTTGACTCCATTGTTAGAATGACAAACATTATTTCTAGGGAAAAAAAGTTTATTATACTTATGTGATACAAAATTACAAACATAGGCAGCCAAAAGCAAAACAAAGAGAGAGATTTTTAAAACAAGGAAGGTTAAGTACAATCACTAATTTCTAAAATTTTCAGCTTTATTTTTTCTATCTCTCTAGTCTCACAGTAGTCACATATTTTAAAAAATCTTATTCTTTAATTTGAGAGCATTTGGGGGAGAACTATTAAAATTGACATGCTCCTATTAATCTTTTTTTCTTGCAAATAGGAGTAAATGTTATTATTAGTCAATGTTTATGGATCTGTCAGTCTATTGTATAGGATGTGCAATGCTTTCAAAGTATGCTTTGAGAATCACTGGACTAGAATGATGGAAAAGAAAGAAAAAGATGTCTGTAAAGGGAGACATAGATGTCTGCCCTAAAGACCTTTAATTTTTCTTCATTTGATGATACACTGGAATTGCTGTCATCTTTTCAAAGAAAATGTTGACCCTCTAACTTCCTTTCTCTAAACCTTTGTCAACACTGGCCTAAACTGACAACATGTTGTCTGAACAGAAGAATTTACTAACATCTGTGAAATCTGTAGTCTTAGTAAATTAAAGCATCTCCTCAATCTTCAGGCTTATCATCAGCCTAGAGGAGAGAAAAATCACCATCTCCTGTGTATGTTTCCAGAGCACAGTCACGAGTAGTAACAACCTTGTAGCAGTCAGACAAATGTTCTAGGTAATGAAAAGCTTCAGGTGACATTAGCTTCTAGTTCATGCGTTACAGTGTCAAATACACACATGGCATTTAAAACTGTAAATATAACTAAGCCTACCAAGCAATGCTATTCTACTACTCTGGTAGTAGCCAACAAAGCAGGTCCAAGGAACTAGTGGCTTTTGGAGTTTGGTGGAGGGGTGCACCTCCTAAGAGACTCTTCCCACAATTTACTAAGTTGGTAGAGGCTAATTTCCTAGGCTATAGTACCACTCATTTTGGATCTGTGGCCATTAGGTAGCATACTGTGTGTGTTACCACATGAAATATATTTATTTCTTATTTAGCAGTAATTCAAAACATGAAGGCATAAAAGAGTTTTAAAAGGTTTTATAAGGAAGCTCCTCCTCTCCACAATGTGAGTGACAGACAAAACAAAAAATCTGAAAACATGACTCCAACCTTATGTGTGAGCACCTGGAATTCATCTACATGGTTGTTAAATAATGCAGCTAATTATTTTGAGGTTTATATATTTGGCACACATAAGTATACAAATATTCACCCTTGATGAATACATAATATCGACTAGCTATTCCTATATTATAGCGACTGGCAATTTTGTGAGTGGGGTGTGTGTGTGTGTGTGTGTTTGTGTGTGTCTTTATTCTGATTCTTTCACATCTTAGAGACTTGCTCATCCTAGAGAGATTGCCCATCCTATGGCTAGCTGATTCCTAGAGAAGTACTGGAATCCTCTGGTCTGAAGAGCTCACCTCTCATACACAATCACCCAATCCAGAGCCCACACCTCCCACTTCCTTATTAAGCTCTCATGCTCTGGGCTACTATCCACCAGCCCTAATCACCCTGAGGCCAGATATCAGACAACTAAGTCTCACCCTTATGATGCAGAGCCCTCAATAGTTATTCAAACTAGCCAATCATAAACCTATGCCTTGCCTGTTCCTTCCTGTGGAAACCACAATAAAGGCTCTGGCCCACATTTTCCCCTCACTTCCTCTACCTCCTCCCCTGACACCTCCCCACATGGCCCTGAGTGGCATGCCATGCCTCCTTTTTCTAGGATGTGTGTATAGGAACTTCTTGCTTCATGAGAATCATTTCCATGTCTGCATTTCTTATCATAGCACATTAAAACAAATCCTGGGTACCCTTAAAGCAGTATGTGTGTTTTAGTTAGTGAATAACATTACCAAATATAGCAGATTCTAGTTATAAATCTTCAAAAATTCTAAAAGAAAAGGTCAATTCATGAAAGTTATATTCAGACATTTTCTAGAACAATGAAACAGTTTATAGTAATACCTTTGACATCTTTGACTTGGTATCAGTAATAAGGAAAGACATATTGTTGATTTCATTCTGTACAACGAAGTTCTGCTCTTCTCTTTTGAAATTCTGAGAAGTTGCAAAGGAAATTTCAGTTAAAACCATGTAGATAAGAAGGCCATGTAATTAGAGGGTACATAGAACCCAAAAGCCTCTACAGTGATAAGTATTAGTTTGATATATAAGACTTATCAAGAAAAGGGACAAATATTTGTTTAGTATCTAACGAGGGTGTATGGCTAGGAGCAACACTTCTATGAGTAAGATATGAATACGTATGTTGCAAAGACGGTAAATCTCAGGTTCAGAGAACTTAATTGCAAGATTATCCATCTACCAAGGAGTAGAATGGGTATTCAAACTCTAATTTAGCTGGCGAAACGTATATACTGCTTCCTGAGATGAAGGTAGACTTTCCATGGACACATACAACTATGATGTCACTCTCTATTCTGTCATATATTTTATCAACTTTTTAAAATACCATAACATTACTTATTCACTTTTAATTTGGGAACATAAAAAGGCAGGAGAAGTCAATTCATCTTTAAATATTTGAGAAAGAATATAACATATATTAACAGGTTTGTGTTAAATATACCCATGAGATTCAAAACCATAGAATCATATTTTTTTCTTATTCTTGAAAGTATCTTTAGATGGCATTCATCTAAAAATCTACTGATTATGATAAATACTCTTGTTCCAAACTTCAGTCTTGCATATAAATTTAAAGAAGCTTGTTTGGTATTTTAGTGATTGATGAAGTTGAAGATTCTTAGTTCTTTAAGAAAAAATATTTAGTATTTAGTTTTCTTAAGTGACTCATTCCTAGGCTCCTCCTCATTTGCCCATTAGAGATTCTAGGTGGAGTAACTCAACAGGGAAAATAAAGGTAAAAATATGAAAATCCATCTTTGTTCTTTGGCAGCTCAAGATGGGTTGATTTCTTCTGGATTTAAAATTTTTCTTTAGAAAAGCCTGAATGATCTAATATATCCCTCTAACATTAGTTACATAGAACAAGAAATATTTGCTTTTACCTAGAAACATAAAGAATCTAAAATAATTTTCTATGACATCACAGATAATGAATGTCAATGTGAAGATATAAATTTAAATATTAAGAAACCCATTATTTCATATATCCTTTCCATGTGATTATATGTTTTTATGTATATTTTTATATAAAGTTCAGTATTAAGTTTGAAAGACTCTTCAAATATAGGCAATAAATAATATTTATTATCCTAAATATTAAATATGAATATTTCAGTTTTTAAAAATATTACATATTCAAAGTAATTTGATTTATATAACAATCTGATGAAGTAAACTGGGAAGGTACCTTAGATGATGAAACTGAGGTTGAGGTTTTTATTTTACTTCCTCAGAGTCTCCCATTTACAAAGTGGCATAGAATTATAATTGACATAAATATTTTAAGTTTTGAAACAATTTGGGACAATAATGAATGCCCATTTACTCATGTTCTGCTAGTTATTGGAAACAAGTGATAGAATACTATAACATTTTTTTATGATTAAAATATTTTCCAGATTTGAAAATACATAATTCTACTTGTAACATATAAAATAGTGAAAATTCGCTAAATATATATGCTAGTAGAAATTCTGTCAATAAGATTCCTAGCAGAAGCTTTATTTGAAAAGCCAAAGGATTCTAAAATGTGAGCTAAACTAAATCCCTATAGAAGTGAAAGTATGTGAAGATAAATTTAAGGAAATAGTACCTTTACAAGTAAAACAAGGATGCCCTAGTATTAGAAATCACTAGTCTATCTCAGCACTTCACAACTGAAGCCTAAGTACTCCTGGGGATTAGAGGGTAAAACACCAAGAGATAGGGCAAGCTACAGAGTAAAAATGGTACATCCCTATGTAATGCCAATATTACTCTAAGGTTTAGGGGAAAATTTAAAACATGTTTATGGATGCAATGAAGTCACTTTGATTTTTTTAAAACATAAATTATAAAACTCAAAAGAAGGTTCATAGTTCTTCAAACTCCCCATGGGAATTTATTCTCTCTCCTCAACTGTTACCTGAAACCTAGTAGACTGGTTTGAGAACCACCACCATAGGTAGTTACTGAGGGGAACTGGAAAATGTGTTAACATGTAAAAAGCCTTTATCATAAACCAAACAGTAGCAAGCAGTGTCTGTCAATATTTTCATACTCACATGGGATTTCGACCAGTAGATGAACACTTCGGCCACCATGCGGAAGAGTTCCTCCGCTTCCGGGTTAGGCTCCTTTAGCCACTTTGCCCTGGATCACATAATAAATAAGTGGTTTCTCAGTTACCCCTTAAAGTCAATTAAAAAAAAATCACTATACCAAATTTAAATTTGCTGATGACAAAGCTCACAATGGCTTCAGCAAATGTTGCAACATTTAATAAAATTTAAACGTCAAAACTGTCAAACTGGCCGGGCGCGGTGGCTCACGCCTGTAATCCTAGCTCTTGGGAGGCCGAGGCGGGCGGATTGCTCAAGGTCAGGAGTTCAAAACCAGCCTGAGCAAGTGCGAGACCCCGTCTCTACTATAAATAGAAAGAAATTAATTGGCCAACTGATATATATATATAAAAAATTAGCCGGGCATGGTGGCACATGCCTGTAGTCCCAGCTACTCGGGAGGCTGAGGCAGAAGGATCGCTCGAGCCCAGGAGTTTGAGGTTGCTGTGAGCTAGGCTGACGCCACGGCACTCACTCTAGCCTGGACAACAAAGCGAGACTCTGTCTCAAAAAAAAACAAAAAAAAACTGTCAAACTGTTAACTTTTACATACAAAAGATAGCCTACTTCAGAATGCGACTTCCGACTCCAATTTTAAGACATTCAGTAAAAAAATGACTTACCTATAAACATTTAATTAGGCCATAACCATGAACAAGCTCACGGACAAATAGTGAATGAAACAATTCAGAAGGAACACAGGGGCCAAGAAAGGTTATGATCGAATTAGGGAAATCACTAAATTACTTTTGAATGTCGTACCTGTTATAGTCCACAAATCTAATCAAGAGAGGGTAGAAGGCATAGAGATCTCTGGCCAGCGTGGTGAACTCATCCAGGATGAGAAGTTCAGCCTCGGACATGTCCCCCCTGGCCTCGGCTTTCATGTGGTCCTCCTCAGATACTACCATGGCCGCCTTCTTCTTGAGTTTCTCCATCAATGGCAAGAAATGAGTTTTCAAGAGCTGAGGTTTGACTTTATTTATAATAGGCTGGGAAAACACTGTTTGAAGACAGACATCAGTATTCTGCTCTATATAAACATGCATTAAAATGAGGATAGATTGTGATTATAAGGGTAGCAGGATTAAAGCTTCTCTCTCCCTCAGCACATGGGTTCCTTAAGGCTAGGGCTCATGCCTCAGCCACCTTTCTAGTCCCAAATTTAACTGCAGAGCTGCTGTTAAAAAAATGATTACTGAATTCAATTCAATGAGCTCCCTTGTTTTTTTTTAAAAAAGATCAATAGCTAATTTAGAATAGAAAAAAAAAAAAAAGACTTAATTCATTTTTGAAATCAATTATTTTCGCACAAAAAAGTCAAGTCCCCAAATGGAAAAGGTTCTCCTGGCCCTTTCATTAGAACAGAGACACTTTCTGCATTACATTATGAGATTATATACAGTCTTCTCATCTTAACTATGGGGATCATCCTTGGCCCATGGAAGAGTTAGAGTATGCGTAACACTGCGTAATGCATGCGTAACACTGCATAATGCATAACACTCTCTTACTTAATAATAGTTGTAGTCATTAATAATATTTCTAATCTTGATTAAGCCATTTTTAAAATGAATTTTTCCTCTAAAAGTAATACATATACATCAGGTAAATGAATAAAAGACAAAAGTTGAAATCAAGTTGTAATCACCTACCCAAATTAGTAAATCACTGGTATATTTCTTTGGCATTTTCATCAATGGATAGATAAATTCATAAACATATACATTATACATATATCATTCTGAAATCACTGTTTTAAAAACTCTTCTTTTCATGATATTACAACCATTTCCAAGGCATAAAACACCGTTGAAACCTTACTGTTTTCCAGATAACATAATATTCTGGTATATGGATGTACATAACTTATTTAACCATACTCTAGTTCTTGGGCACTTAGATTGCTTCCAAATTTTTCAATATAAATAATGTAATGATAAATAAACTTAATTGCTAACTTTTGATTGCATTTTTTAAATTTATACCCCACCTCACTATTTCCCATAGGACAGACTACTAAAAGTAGGCCATTTAATAATTCAGTTTTATTTTTGTCTCTGTCTACAGAATCATGTTTTTACTGCTATGTTTATTGATTAATCCTACAGAGACTGTCATATCAGGAAAATATTTACTTAAAAGTAGAGACTATATGGAAAGTTACCCAATGTCTGATTATAGCTACATTTCTTAAAAAAAAAAAAGCATGATAGAAATAATCAAGAATATATTTTTTAACAAGAAACTATTAATAAAAACTATGATAGGAAAATTCCAGTCTTCCATACTTCAAGTATATTTGGAAATAAAACCAATTAAAGGGTCCCTTTCTTTCCAATGCTTACCTGCCAACCGTTTCATCCAGGCTCCCTCATCAATTCCCAAATTATTATATATGATTTTCAGTATGTTTCCTAGAAGTGTGTTCATGTGCTCTGAGTTCAGAGCTGTACAGCACATTTCAGCTCTTTCCGGATTGTTCTCAGGTCCATGCTCCCACCAGCGAGACATGTAGCTGCAAAGCATGGGCAGAATGACTTCCATGACGTGCGGCATCTGAGTGTAGCGAATGCCGGACTCGGCTAATTCCACAATTTCCTCCATGAGTTTCTCCAAAGACGGTATATTTGGACAAACATCTTCCACGTTGGCTGGCAAACTGAGAGCTGGAGAAGCACATATACACATGGATATACACATGGACCGTATTCCATGAGAGTACTGACATGGATGGTGTATTTCCACTGTTTCTAATAGACACAGGTAACCATTTCATTTTGGGATTGAAAACTCAGCAGGATGTGTCATGTCTTCCCTAAATAGCTCCTTCTCTCTTTTCTCAAGGCAGCTGTTTTAAAGCTTCTCTCTTTTCCCTGAGTTCCTGCCCTAACATTACTCACTACTCTCTTACAGTGTTCCTGTCTATTCCTAGATGTCTCAAAAGCAACTAAAAACACAATGAGTCTAAACTCTTTTTTCCTCTCCAACCTATCTCTTTAGCATGTGGTGGGGCAACAGTATCCAGTCACTCAGCCTAGAAACCTGGGAGAACTTCTAGGCTACCATGCCCCCTCCTGTCACATCTCGTGAGATGACTCTACTTATGGGAGCTCTCACAGCCACTTCCCTGTGTATTCCATCCAATGGGCCTTGCTCACTCAACTTGCGCTTGCATTACCACCATCATTTTCTAATTGCTGACTCGTGCCATTCATGTTCCATTTTGTTGTCATGATTGATTTCTAAAATGCAAATCTAGTCATATCACTTCCCTTTTTAAAGCTGCTAAAAGAATTCTCTGGCCCACTGGTACAGTCCCTGCTCCTTACCTGACATAAAAATAAAAGGCCTGCCTTTCCTTTTTCTTGCTTTTTTTTTTTATTTATTTCAAAATATTACGGGGGTACAAACATTGAGGTTATATAAATTGCCTTTGCACCACCTGAGTCAGAGCTATAAGCATGCCCATCCCCAGATAGTGCTTTCTATTCTTGTCACATCATTCACACTTTTCTTTCCTAAAAGCTATCTCCACCCAAGTCAAAATGCTAGAAGTTTTTCCTAATGCAGTGGAGTTTCAGTCTTCCTAATTTTAAGACTCACTCATCTTGTATCAGCTTTTTCAAGTCTTTCCAGGTGTTCTCAGCTAAAACTGCTTTTTTGTGTGCCCAGTGTTCTTTACTCTGAATTCTGTCACACGTTTGTCAATCTCTCTTCCTCTCCTATAACTAAAAAATCCCTGAGGAAGAGCAGCAAGTCTTATTCATCCTTGCATTGTATCTCCTCCATCTACCACAGTGCACATCACGATTATTTGTTAAGTGACTAAAACATGAATGAAATCATTAAATTTTAATGTATTTCCTTTGTTATGCAAATGATATGTTATAGAAACATAAGCAGGTAAATTATCTGCTTTCTGTATTTCCTTATCTGTAATGAAATAACAAATGTGCTTCTTTCTTGGTTCATAGCAAAAAGATTAACTAATCAAAAGCTTTAATAAAACAACTCTGTTTACACAGAAGATTAGTAATTCAAACTTAACCATTTTTCATCAACTACTTAAAATTATATGGTGGAAATTATGTAGAGAAGTATTACTAAGGCACATTCACCATATTTTTCTTTAGCTTCATCTTTGCTATGAAATCAGAATTATAAAAGTCAATTAATGATGATTATTCAGGTTATTAAAAAATTCCTTACTTGATAAAATTCACTATAAAATGAGCAAAACCAGCAGCTCCCATAAAAACATGAGTTACACCTGTAATCCTAGCACTCTGGGAGACTGAGGTGGGCGGATTGCTCGAGGTCAGCAGTTCGAAACCAGCCTGAGCAAGAGCGAGACCCCGTCTCTACTGTAAATAGAAGAGAAATGAATTGGCCAATTAATATATATAGAAAAAAATTAACCGGGCATGGTGGTGCATGCCTGTAGTCCCAGCTACTCGGGAGGCTGAGGCAGAAGGATTGCTTGAGCCCAGGAGTTTGAGGTTGCTCGAGCTAGGCTGACACCAGGGCACTCACTGGGCAACAAAGCGAGACTCCGTCTCAAAAAAAAAAAAAATGAGTTACACAGAAAAAGAAGTTCATTAACAGAGAGTCATGCATTTGTGAAGAGCAAACAGTCCTTGCCCAAGTCTCTTTAGGGCTACTGGAAAACAACTCAAATATAATAAATTTTATCAGACTTAGAGGAAATATAACAGAAAAAAATTCTATGAGAGGGCCTTTGTGTAATGTTCAGAATTTGAGAACTATGCTTTGATGGCTTAAAAGTTCTTATTAGAAGAATAACTAGTTTCTACTTTAATATTTACTTATCCAACTCAATTCAAATCCTAGTTAATCATGTTAATAGGTTTTCAAACACCAATCACTGAAATTATTAACAATAGTTCTAAAAGCTTTTTCAATTGGGATAGTGAAAAAATAGGCCTATCTACCCAGAAAATAATCAGATTTTCCCAAATGGAATGCAACCTGAGCATGAGTGGATATAGACCCCTAGTGTACAAACAGACATACAAATCATAGGGATACACACGTTAGAGCCAGATTTAAGGTTTTTAGTTAAGTGTCTCAGGTTTATATGTTTTCAAGTTTTATAAATGATAAAAATTAGACCAAACTATTAAAAAATCACATGACATAAAATTGTTCCAATGAGGCAGACGTATCTGGTGAGCAGGGAATAAGGAAGGATACAAATCCATAATTCTACTGAAAAAGAATGCCATCCCCCTTGCTAATGAACAGAAAATCGAATCAGAAATCAGATTGACCTATTTTTCCATGTTTGCTGATAATTTTATCTAATTCTCAAGAGTGTTAATTTACATAGAAGAAATTCAATGAATTTTCTTCAGAAAAGGAATAGTATACAGCATTCCAAAATGATGCCAAATAACAGTTAAGAACAAAGAGCATTGGACGTAAACTGAAACAGCTCATTAAAAATCACTACAGATGAATGTCATATGAACAACGAATACAATAAATGTCATTAAGTTTTAGCTTCATATCTCAAATACTGAACATGCTTCTGTGATACCTGCTCTCTCTCGTGAAGACTTAGTATTGTAGATGGAGTAAATATTATGTTTGTCGAGATGAGTTTCCAAAAACGCTACAGGAAAGGCACCGGCGAAGGCAGCCAAACATTCTCCTAATGCAGAGCGTTGCCTGTAAGTGGAAAATATTTACATTTTATGTCTTCCAAGTGAATAACTGAAGAACTTACATTAAAATTAGCAAGTATAATCTAAAGAAGGAAAAATAATATTTCCACAAATAAAATTAATCCCTAAATCCAATTTCTAAGTTGCAACATAGCATATGATTTCAATAGGACATTTCTTGCCATTAAAAAAAAAGAGCTAAATTATGTTAGCAAAAAATAAGTTAAAATTAGTACAAATCAAAATAATAAGAAAAGTCCTGTCACTTTCCCCACAAATTTGGACTTTTTTTTTGGCTTTTCCTTTCCCATCCTCCTCCCTCTTTTCCTTTTTTGCTTGCATCTTTCTTTCCTTCCTTTTCTTCTTCTTCTTCTTTTTTTTAATAGAATGACTTACTGAGGAAAAATTCTTGCTATGTGACTAAGTAGGCTTGAGGAAAACTAAAAAAATGAACCACTAATACACTAACACATTTCCTGAAAATTTACCATATGAGAGTAATTTCAGGGTAGCTATGAAATGTTAAGATATACTAAATGCTAAAAATAATTGGTAACATTTAAAATTGATTTTTCATTTTCAAGGGAAGGGAGGTATTGACTCAGGGCAGGCTATGACCCAAGGTTCCCTTGCCACTGATAGAAATTCTCTCTCACTCTTCAGTATCTACTTAATCCATGGCTTTTTTGGTACATTAAGTTGCTTATTAAATATAGGATAATAAAAGAGTTATTTCAGTGTATTATAAACTTCTCAAAAGGTTTTATATAAGTATTTTATTTTAAAAGTCAATAAAACTGATCTAATCAAAAACATTACAATAATTGTCTCAGAAGTTAGTTTGAATTTCAATACTTAAAATAATTAACAATGTCTTATTTTTTAATATTTTAATTACAAATGACTAGCTATCTTGTTAGGTAGGAGGAAACATGCTTTCATGGAATGGCACTGAGTAAAATACAGTTCAATCACTGGAAAACATTTCACTACTAAATGTGATTTAGGACACCAAAGAATTACTAACCAGAGACTTCTACTCAGATTTCCAATCCTAATCCTAACACTGAGTGACTGTAGGAAATTTACTCTTTCTGTGCCTTGCCTTCTTTGCCTAAAAACAGGAAAGCAGAATTGCACAATTTCTGGCACACAGATCAATGATATTTTAAAATGAGAAATAATTTATTTAATAATTTAATAACCTAACAGAAAGACAAATACCACATGATCCCACTTATATGCATAACTCATAGAGAGAGTAGAATGGTGATTACCAGAGGTGAGGGAGTCGGGGAGATGCTGGTCAAAGAATATAAAGTTTCATTTAGACACGATGAATAAGTTCAAAAGATCTATTGCACAGCATGGTTACTATAGTACTATAGTAATAATGTACTATATATTTCAAAATTACTAAGAGAGGAAATTTTAAATACTATCACCACAAAAAATGATGAGCATGTAGCTTGATTTAATCATTCACACATACATGCATATATGTATATATAAAACCACATTGTACCCTATAAATATATGCAATTATAATTTGTCAATTAAGAATTTTAAAAGGGAATTTAACATCCTAGAGTTTGTGATCTATGACCCAAAGTTGTTCATTTATTTCCTTATATCTGATTGGACCAGTCCTTTTATTTCATTAATAATTCACTCTAAAATTCTGATTCAATTAGTATTTCTCAGACTAATTCTGATAATTTGTGTTGGTGTCCTGGAAATATCAATTTTTCTTTTGGATGACATGTTAAAATATCTACATTTTATTTGTACAGTGTAACTTTTTCATTTTTTCAAAATATTTTTTACTTGCTTTGAAATTTTATTTTTATGTTATCCCCAAATCACTTTATAATTACAAAATTAATTGCAAAAAAGGGGAAAAAAATCCTCCAAAAATAGAAACATTGAATTTTTTTTAAAAGAATCTAACAAAATGTTCCCAAATTTTGTCAAGAAAAATACATAGGCAAGAATAGCAATAACAACAGCAGCAACAGCAGCTAGAAGGAACGAGAGGGTTTGAACTACCAGATATTAATATATATTATAAAATACTGACAACTCAGTCTATAGGGTGCTGATTTAATCATTAAAAATCAAATAACAGAAGAGAATAGAAATTTTAGAAATATAATCTAGTGAATATATTACTCTAATACATAATGAAGGTTTTATTTTAAATCAATAGATAAAAGAAATACTTAATAAATGGGCATTTTACATGTGGTTGAATTAAAATATTGAAATTGAATCCTACATAACACCAAAGAAAACCAGAAATGAGATACATTCCTAGTAAATTCCCTTTTTAGCCTAGAAATGATCATTTCGGACATTCTCTACTTTCCACTACCCACACCTCTTTTCTCAGCCAACACTTTGCTGAGGACTCAAGGCTTCCTTCATTAAAAAAATGAAAACTACTAGATACAAACCTACCTATAACTGATATATCTTCTGCCTGTTTTCTGTTGCATGAGAAAAAGTTATGAGTGTAAAAAGTCATATTCTAAAAGATCAATTTCTGACTATGGCATTTTCTATGTTGAGCAATTATTCATAGGACAAATTATAACCTGCCACTATAATATTTATCAGTTTACTTGTTTTTTTGTTTTGGTTTATGCCTACCAGATATATAATCTATGAGGTAGGGAACTGTCTTGTTCACTGTTGTATCCCAACACCTGGCATTTAACAAACATTTACTTAATGAACAATGGAATTAAACAGCTCAATCTAAACAACTGAAAGCATGAAAATCCTAGAAGAATAAATATTTGAATTTTTATTTGATAAGAATGTAGTATAAATTTTTTAAAACTATAGGCCAGGCATGGTGACTCACGCCTGTAATCCTAGCACTCTCAGAGGCCAAGGCAGGTGGATTGCTCGAAGTCAGGAGTTCGAAACCAGCCTGAGCAAGACCTTGTCTCTACTAAAAAAAAAAAATAGAAAGAAGTTAATTTACCAACTAAAAATATATATACAAAAAATTAGCCGGGCATGGTGGTGCATGCCTGTAGTCCCAGCTACTTGGGAGTTTGAGGCAGAAGGATTGCTTGAGCCCAGGAGTTTGAGGTTGCTGTGATCTAGGCTGATGTCACAGCACTCACTCTAGCCCGGGCAATAGAGTGAGACTCTGACTCAAAAAAAAAAAAAATTAAAAAATTAAAAATATTTAGAGTGAACCCAATTATTCTTTTCCATTGATCTAATTTCCCATTTTTATGTATAGTTCTCACCTATTTTACTTTTGTAGCATTGTAGGTTTTAATACTTGGTAGGCCAAATGAGTTCATCGCTCTTTTATTCCTCCCTACTGCTCCAAATTGTATTGACTAGTCTCATGGATTTATTCTTTGAAATGGACTTTTGAATTATTTTGTCAAATTGAATAGAATAATTTATGTTTGACATTGTAATTAATTACAGATTAATATGGGGACAAATTACATCTATTCAATATTAAATTTTCTATCGATGTCTTTTTTACTTACTGTAGCTTGTATTCATTTACTTACTTACTTTACCTGTCTGTCTGTCTGTCTGTCTATCTATCTATCACTGTAGCTTTTTTAAAAACTGCCCTGCTTTTTCTTCTCTAGGGCACTGAAATTTCTTACTGAGATTGCCAGTGATCTCTTATTTTAAATTCATTGGGGATGTCTTCTCTTACTTTACCTGTCCACTTCATCTGACACTGTTAAACATTCCCTTCTGAAACTTGAGAACATGAAAAAACAAAGCTGGTTTTAATAACTGCCTATACTCATGCTTACTTAGTATTTCTGATATATAATGAGAAACTATACCAGCAGATACTTTTATAAGACTTATTAAGTATGTCTTTACCATTACTGTTTTGCTTTTTTGTATAACTCCACTGTTCTGTATTACCTCAATTCTTACTTAGCTTAAAAATTGCCTAATTACTACCAAGGAGTTCAATAGGTCAATCCGGCTTAGTTTACAACTAAGGAAAAAGTTGTAAAATATTCTTGAAATAAATAGTTATAGGACATGAAACAGCTATTAATACAAAGTTAAACTTTAAAAATCTTACCTCTCCACATAAATACTCTTGCTGGTTCCCAAAGCATATAAGCTGGTAAGAATTCTATAACAAGACACCTGGACATCTTCCACTAAGGAAAAAAAGAGAATCTCACTTGAAATTAGAAAAAAAACCACTTATTCACACATTGTTCTGAGAAAGTTTAGGCTAAAAATAAAATTCCTTATTAAAAGCATTCTAATAACATTTAGCCTCAAAAGCAACCAGGGAACAAATTTGTAACAAGAAATATAAAACCTTTTTCTTAAAATTCTTTTCTTTAAGGAACTGAAAAGAATATGCAGTGATTATTTAGAACATTCTCAGAAACAATTTATTTATAATTTTTCTCTAGGTATGAGAATAAAGAATTTGTCCAAGAATAAGATTAAGCATAAGAATACCTGGGGGGATAGAGGTGTATTGTAACTCCTGTTCAAAAGATAAATAAGCACTGTATCTTTTATCATGACTCAAATGAAAGATAATGAGGATAGTGGAAGATGCCATCTGTTAGTTATTTCTCAAATGACCTGACATTCAAAGACTAAGTTAAGTCACTCTGATGGTTTCTAAAGTCAGAAAATCAAATAAAATCTTACAGATGATCTATTCTCCAAAATGACATATGTAAAAGGCAAAAAAATCTATGAACCTCAAATTTCGAATTTCAACTCTGCTACCATTTGTCGGTGGGTATAGCACAGCATGAATGGAAAAATAACTCATGTCCTCAGCCTGGTGTCCACATGCATACTGTGCTATGAGCCATGCTCCTACTGGTTAAAATAGAGGTTTTGCAACTGGTAGTTGTGGCATCCACTGAATAAATCAGTGGTTTTTGCACAGAGCTGCTCATTATCTGGGGAAGCTGCAAAGTAAGGGCCTAACTTGATGGGTCTGCTCAGCTAAGCTTCATTCGTGTCTTATCTCATGTTTATATAAGAAGAGTGGAGAGTTAGGACAGCTCAGGTTATTTTTTGCATTTAATCATGGACATTCTATGGAAATTTTTAATAACTACAGAATTCCAGCCAAAATCAGCTGATTAAATCCTCCATGAAAGCCGACTGCAGCATCTAAACAGAAGATATGTGAGCCACTCTAATAGATCAATTATTTAGACATGGACTTTGTCTCAGTAGTCTTCATACTAGTTGGTAGTACAGCTTGTGGAAACAATCTGCATTGACTCAAAAATAATCTGAAAACATTTAATGTTGTATGTCATATGGTCCAACTGCATTAGAAAATTTACATGAAAAGAGGCAACATAGAAATAGTAAAATTTGAAACCTGGACTTCCAACAATGTAGATGTTATTGTCCATAACCAAGACTAGTACCTTTCTGGCCCTCTCTGTGAGTCCACGTGATTCAGAGATTAATTTCTGTAAGAATGGTTTCTATCAATCAAATGTCAACCTATAATGTTTTGCAAAATAAAGCATTTTAATGTATAAGCAGCGTTGGAATAACCTGGATGTGGCCTTTATAATTTCTGGTTGTACTACCGTGTATTTCAATAACGACACTCTAAGTCATCCGTTTACATACAGATTAGGTCTTCTCCAAACTGATGCTGGCCAATATGTTCAAATAATGACGACAGCATCGGCAACAGGGCCACTGTGGTGTAATTGATGATCTGAGTAACCCCTTTGGGTTGGTTCCGGGTGTGGGTGAACTGGCCTTGCTTAAGATTTTCCATGGTTTTCTCCAGATCCTCCGCAGCATTGTCCAGAAAAGCTCTGAGTGCACTTTTAACACTCTCCAGGCCAGTCTTCATTACAGTCCTAGAAAGGACATAGGGGACAACTTATACCTTCCGGCAGGAGCAAATGATATACAAATAAAAAGTGATCCTACATTATGTTTATTCCTCCATTACAGTACCACCTAGTCAACTAAATTTTTAAATCAACTCTAAAATAAATTTTTTCAGTCTACTTGAAGTTACAGCAATATTGCTCTGTAAATCATCTTCCCCAAGCACCTTTACAGTCAACTTAATTAGGACCTTGGAGCAAAAGGCTGTGTTAATGCTTTATGCTTTCCATTAGTGGCCTCAAATTTTGAGGGTAATTATCTTATAACTAACAAAACACAGCTTCTGATCCAGTTTAGTCAATCTCAAATCCAACAAAACTAGAATGTTTCCTAAAACAATGGGTATGAATAAAACATTTAATGCCAAGTAGACCCACACACCAAATGATAGAGTCATTTTGTGCTTTCAGGGCTAACAATCAAGTCTTTGCTAAAGAAGCCTCTGAAGGCTGAACTTTGTATGGAAGTAGCACCCACCCCAGTGCCACTAATCCTAGTAGGAAATGAAGGTGTATAATGGTGTCTCCTTTCTGCATTTACTATAGGAAACAATTCAAATAAAATCCTAAACACAAGAATAGGTAATCAAAGAGTATCATGGAGCTCTTTAGGAGACATTTATAAACTTTTATTTAGATTTTTCCTGGATACTATATGAACTAAATGTATGGCTTACAGGCTGAATCGATCATGCTACATAAACTGATTTTGTAGTTGGTCAACAACATGCTTGATTTCTGGTCAAGCTGATACCAGGGCAGAGCGAAAGCGCACAGCCTTGGGAATCAGTCTACCTACACACTTATTATGCAATCCTAAGTGTCACTTTACTCATCTGTAAAATGAGAATGGAACTCTCATGTTTCCTACAAAGCCCAATGTTATGAATGTTGAGCACAAATACCATGTCTGGAAGCTAAGAAAATCTTTAAAGTTGTCAATTTAGCATTTTTTTTCTTCATATGATACATTACCAATTCAACCCTCATTTGTATTCCTAGCTGCTACAGAAATTACTTGCTACACAAATAATCTATATATGATCACAAAAATAAATTGTCACTGTATTAGTACTTTACAAGTTTTTCTTTTCACCTACACTAAAAGTCTTTATCATAAATCCAAAGAACAAAACCAAACACGGGGTCCTTCTTAACATTCTTATATGTATATCATTGTTATAGTCATTTATTTAGATAAAAATGTATCCACTTACCTTGCATCCAAAGTCTGACCCAAAATGTGAAGACAGTTGACAATTGATGTTGCATCATTCCCTAAAGAAGAAACAAACGTGTATAAATTGACCTGAGAATTTCTCAATGTTCTTCTTTTCTATTAATATTTGTGTTACAAAAATTAGTTAATGGCACAACTCAATAATTTAAAATATTTTTTAATAATCAAGTTTAAAATCATGCAGTTTTTCTGCTTAAAAGTGGTTATGCAAATGTAAGTAGAAAAGCAATAAAGCATGTCTCACCAAATAGCCGACATGCTCAAGAAGCATTCAAAAGCACTGCACCAGGCTAAAAGGGTTTTAACTGAATTCTTCAAGTATGTTACCCTCCCCATCCTATCTCATTTTATTTTAAAATCATATTGTATGCAAAGGTTTTAAGTCAGCTCATATCCTTCATGAAATGAGGTGGGCTAAAAGTCTAAAAATTTTAATTACTCTGAGTGTCTCTGCTTTCATATTTCATTCAACTGCATTGAGATGAATGAATTTGCCTGAAATCAACTGCATTAAGATAAATTAATTTGCCTGAATATTGTTGGTCTTTGGAGGAAAAAAAAAGCAGCACCAAACCATAATATAAAAAAAAAAAATTAGAGGCTAAAGAAGTTAAACAATACTGTTATGAGATATTTGAAATGGGAGTAACTCTTCTTGAAAATAATATGAAATTCACTCATTTTAATTGGCATATTTTATCAATAAGTACAGAAATATGAGTGATAAAAGCACTATATATAATTTTCTTTGAAATAGGGTTATAGAAAGGCAAGTAAATAAAATGATGAATCCAAAGTAACAAAATAAATTGACCACTTACAATATAGTTCAACATTATCAGTTCCTCATTCTAAACTTTCATTATACACATACACACATGAACACACACAAACACACACACTATCATCTCCTGAGTCCTCAGGTTGTCAACCCCTATTTGAATGCAAGCTTTTAAAAATGTTATACTCTTTATACAAAAACATATCCTAAAATAAATGACTTCAGTGTACATGGATATTAATAATTGTCTTAGAACATGGGCAAGTCAGTTTTGTAATATCATATAAATTAGAAAAAACATAAGTTGTTACTGAGACTCTCAGTTCTTTAAGAACTCAATTCCATTTATCTTGTGCTGTAAACTTCAGAGTTTCTCCTAATAATGAAGACAAAAATGAGCAAAGGGCAGAGTTTGTTACTTCCTCATTTATTGATAGATGCTGGTCCTAGGGCTTTTACTGTATCCCTTAGAAGTACTACTCTTTTAATTATTCACTCACTCAACAAATACATATTAAGTACCAAGCACTCTCAAGCTTTCAGTAATAAATAAATTCATCATGGCATTTGCATTTTTTTTTTTTTTTGTGCAGCCTTGCTATAAGGCAAGGCCTCAAAAAATTAAACAAAACTCAGAGTTGTTCCTCTCCACGGAAATCTTTAGTAAAAGGCGAAAGATTTATACGATCTGAAGAGAAACCAGAGTATTGCATTTGCATTTTAATAAGGGATATAATGAGCCATTTAGCAAAAAAAAAAAAAAAAAAATCAACATATAATATAATGTCAGACCACAATAAAGAAATGTATTTTAATAGCAGGGAACAAGGATTATAGCAATTGGATAGGGTAACAAGGCGAGTGGTCATAGGTTTCTCTCTGAGGTGGCATCTGAGTAGAGGTTCTAATGACATGGAGGAACAAACCCTGCCCTCCCTGGGAGGAGGGCTCAGGCATAGGGGACATCACATGCAAAGGCTTTGACGCTCTCAGGTGCTCCAAGCAAGAAAGTCAATCTGACCACTAAGGGGGTCAGAATAAAAAGAAAGAAGTAGGGTGTGAAGTGGAGAGGTGGGGAGAGGACAGGTTCTGGAGTCTGGCAACCAGAGCAAAGCACATGGATTTTTTGAGTCCAACAGGAAGACATTCATAGGTTTTGAGCAGCATGTGTTAAGAAAGAATTCATTCGCAATGTGAACAACTCTGGAACAGCAAGAGGGGATGTTTATTAGAAAGCTATTGCAGGAGCTAATCAGTTGATTGATGATGGTGAATTCAGATTAGGATATTAGTGGGGAAGAAATTAAGGACATATTTTAAGGATTTGCTCATGGAGCAAATGTGAATGTGAGGTGAGGGGGAAAGGAGCCAAGGAAAACACTAAAGTTTTTCGCCTGAGAAATGGGTGAACAGTGGTTACCATTTAACGGTATGAAGACAGCAAAAGGAAAAGCTGAGCGTGGAAGGACAGGGAGAGAGGGGCAAGGCCCCTGCTTTGCACATGTTAAGTGTGATGGGCCTATTAGTGATTCAGGTAGAGATTTGCAACAAGCAATCAATATAAACTTCTGCAGTGCAGGGAAGAGATCTAAGCTGGAGCTATACATTTGGGCATCATAAACATATAGATAATTTCTAAAATCATGGGTCTGAATGGAATTAGCCAGCATGAGTATAAGTATACAAGAAAAAAAGTGCCAGGACCTCCAGCGTTTGGAGGTATAGAAGACAAGGAAGATGCAACACAGAAAATAAGAAAAGGCCCAGAAGAAGCAGAGGTGCAATGCACCGTGTGTGAGTCCTATGCAATGGCTACTCAGTGCTGAATCAGAGGGGCTGGTCCCTCTCTTTCTTCCTAAAACACACAATTGTTTCTGTCCCTTTCTTTTCTGAGCTACTGTCTCTTAGTACAGATGATCTGTGTGCACTGAGTTTACCAGTGCCCTTTGCCATAGGGTGACCAGGCGTACTTTAAACTTCCTATTCCTTAAGCTCAAGAGGCTGGGATTTTTTATTTTATTATTTTTATTTTTATTTATTTTATTTTATTATTTTTATTTTATTTTTTATTTTTATTTTATTATTATTTTAGCGTATTATGGGGGTACAAGTGTTAAGGTTACATATATTGCCCATGCTCCCCCTCCACAAGGCTGGGATTTTTGTTGGCTTTGTTCCCTTCACCTGAAATGGCATATGACATACAGCAGGCACTTGATTAAGTATTTGCAAAAAGGCTGTGGAATATGAGTAAGAAAGGTAGGATAGTTTCCCTCTTGTATTTTCCTGGATAGAGCTGGAACCCATTCTACTAAGTGAAGTATCTCAAGAATGGAAAAACAAGCATCAGCAAATTGGTATTAACAGATCAACACCTAAGTAGACATATAGGAATAACATTTATCGGGTGTCGGGCAGGTGGGAGTGGGGAGGAGAGGATGGGTATATCCAGGGGTCCTCAAACTACAGCACACAGGCCACATGCGGCCCGCCGAGGACATTTATCCAGCCCGCAGGGTGTTTCTGCCGCCGCTGCCTGTCCTGCTTAGCAGCTGACTCGTCCCGGGCCCACAGTGCACAAGTGGGGAACGTGCACCGCACTCTCCAACGGCCCTCCAACGGTCTGAGGGACAGTGAACTGGCCCCCTGTTTAAAAAGTTGGAGGACCCCTGGAACACAATGAGTGAGATGTACAACGTTTGGGGGATGGTCACGCTTGAAGCTCTGACTCAAGGGGGCAGGGGGGTCATAGTCAATAAATGTAACCTTAACATCTGTACCCCCATATGTTGAAATTTTAAAAAATAAAATAATAATTAAAGAAAAGTAGGATATAGCACCAGTGGCCAGACAAGTTCTGTGGGTTGAATGAAAATATGTATTGGGAATATGAGATCTCTGTGACCATTAAAGTAACAAAGTGTAAGCTCCAGGATCCTTTACATCTTGGTATACCCCACATTACATGCGATACAACTTTCAATGGAAACACCTCAATGTAAAAACTGGTGGGAAAGGGACCCAAAGAAATGCAGAAAAAATATGCATTGAGTCTTCAACATTTTAATTTTCTGACCCAACAAATGCATATGTAGGAGGCCTAAAATAATGGTTATTCTTCAAGAGACAGAGCATGCAGTGACATGAATATTGCCCTTAAGGCTATCCATATTACCCATCATTGGAAACGTCAATCATGCTATTAGGAAGAATAGGAAGGGCCTGTAAACTGTGCTAGGATAATAAAACTTTCAGGTGGTGATGGGATTTTCATGTGCCTACATTTATGTAATTGCTTAATTGCTCTGAGTGGTATGAAAAAAGAAAGTTTGATACTTTACATACAACTCACACTATTTCAAGGTCCCGGCTACTTCCCTTGTCCTCAAACACACCTTTCATCAACTCTAAACACCCAGAGTAACAATTGAAGATTGCCTATTTATCTTTAAGACTGTGTGTTTGTATCAGTGCGTGTGTTGTGTAAGCATAAAAGGTACATAATTAAAATCACAGCTTGCACATAAGTGTTGATCAATTGGTTCAAATTTAATGGTGAGTACATGTGTGGTGTTTGTTTTTTAATTTTTGTGATACTTCACTTAGAAGAATGGTCTCCAGTTCCATCCAGTTTAATACTAGAGGTATTAGTTCACCATTTTTTATGACTGAGTAGTACTCCATGGTATACACATACCACATTTTATTAATCCACTCATGTATTGATGGGCACTTGGGTGTTTACATACTATCTGGGTGATGGGCACACTTGTAACTTTGTCTGAAATGGTACAAAGCAATCTATGTAACCAAAATGCTTGTACCCCTGTAATATTCTGAAATTAAAATAAATAAATAAAATCACAGCTTGCATTTGATTCTAATAACAATGGACAACACTGGGTTTTAAAAACATAGCAACATTCATAATGCAACTCTCTAATAAAAATAACAAAGTTAAATATGTAATATAGATGTAAATAATATAAATAAGTTTTTTGGACTTTAATCCAAGTTGTTTTGCAGTTTTTAATATAAGGTTTCTATAACTCGGAAATTCTCAATGCCATCTCCAATCTGACATATCAGGTAACACTTCTGTTTTGTAATCTGACAGACTGAGGATTCTGAGAATGTTCACTTTCCTCTGGAGACAGCAACAGCATTCATCCTAATTTTTCTTCTTCTCTATTTTATAATGTGGCTCTTGAAATGATGTTGCATATTTTCTCCTTGGAAGAAATTATTAATCTCAGCAGAATCCTTATTAATAATGTGAAACATTACGCTAGAACATAAAAATTTCTCTCATAATTATGAGGGAATAGAGAGAAACCGAAGAGTGTCAATGACTTTATTACTTTTAAAAGTCTATGATATTGAAAAAAGTGAAATTATTGGGTCCCTAAATTGGTAGGATGTTTCAGTTAAACTGAGAACACACTTTGCATTAACTACAGATTCTATTCATTTGTCTCCAAGTCAGGAAGTTCTCCCATAATGCTACGTTGAATTGAAAGAAATATCTGTATTATTCTAAAATTATCTTCTGATATTTCATTATAGGTACCTGATTCCAGTATTTGTGAATTTATTTCTCTATCAAAAATAGATTTTTATAGTATACATAAGCAAGTTAAACCTAGGAAACTCTTGTATTTTCCACGTATACTGTCACAGAACTACGGAATTTTTAAATGAGAGAAATACCTTAATGATCCTTCAGTTACAAATAAAAAGGATCAGCAGGCCGGGCGCTGTGGCTCACGCCTGTAATCCTAGCTCTTGGGAGGCCGAGGCGGGCGGATTGCTCAAGGTCAGGAGTTCGAAACCAGCCTGAGCAAGAGCGAGACCCCGTCTCTACTATAAATAGAAAGAAATTAATTGGCCAACTGATATATATATAAAAAATTAGCCGGGCATGGTGGCACATGCCTGTAGTCCCAGCTACCCGGGAGGCTGAGGCAGAAGGATCACTCGAGCCCAGGAGTTTGAGGTTGCTGTGAGCTAGGCTGACGCCACGGCACTCACTCTAGCCTGGGCAACAAAGCGAGACTCTGTCTCAAAAAAAAAAAAAAAAAAAAAAAGGATCAGCAAATAGTAACAGATTGTGCATGATCAAACCACTCAATTCTCAGAACTGATCTATCCTCAGAGATTCTGAGCACTTTAAATGTCTGTCCTTTCATTTTTATGTGCCCTCCCAAGCAAATGCAAGCACAATCTGAACCTTGATAGAGATGTCACAAACATATTCGTTTCATAATATCTCCTGATGTAGGACAGCAGTCATCATTTTAAACACATGAATGGCTTTTGGGGAGAGCTTTAGAAGTATCAACATAATCCACTAATTTACTGATCAGGGAGAGATATCAGTTGATGAAATTCACTCTATTACTTTACTTAGTATTTACCGTTAAAATGCTTTTAAACATAACATTAAAATTTATGCACTGGTATAAATTAGGCATACTTACCTGGAAAAAAAATAAATTTCAACAGCAGCTACTGCTTCATTTTAAACCCATGATGATATCTGTTCAATACTCCTCTAGCTAATATTGAAGTTGTATTAATGATGGTATATGTTGAGTGCTAGGTCAAACCAGAAGAAATGTTGCAGCACTAGGCTCATGTTATATTACAAAAGGCTGGCTTTGCTGCAGGTAGCCCTAGAAATCCCTATGTCATCGATTCAGAAATTCTCCAGTAACTCTGGGGAGTGTCTGGAGGATTCAGCATCTCACTACAATGTTAACAATTCACCAGAAAACTGGAAAATAGAAAAGGCCTATGCGACAAATGATAAATATTTTGTGCCAGCCTTTTCCAATAGTTCCTGCAAGTGAAAGGATCACTGCTGGTTGAGTTTAATGATGTTGTTAATTATGTGTTACTTCCTTTTCAGTGTAAGTGCCCTAAGTGCTGTCATGGACCTCTTAAGGAATAAAAAAATTGTGACTCTCATAGACTGTAGGATAATTAGATACTACATTTTTCTTAATAATCTAAACACACACACACAAAAAGGAAAGCTCGGGTTATTCATGAATGTAAGAAAATTTCAAAATTCACAGCACTAGTCTCATTGTCATAAGTGTCTACTGACTTATCTGTTTTCCTTATTAAACTGTAGGCTTTTTTTTTTCTTTTTTGAGAGAAGGTCTCACTCTGTAGCTCAGACTGGAGTACAGTGGCATGATCACAGCTCATAATAAACTCAAACACTTGGGCTCAAGAGATCCTTCTGCCTCAGCCACCCTAGTAAGTAGGACTACAAGTGTGCACCACCATGCCCTGCTAATTTTTTAATTTTTTATAGAGACAGGGTCTATGTTGCCCAGGCTGGCGAGCTCCAGGCTGGAGTTGCCCAGGCTGGCTTTAAGTGATCCACCCACCTCAGCCTCCTAGGTGTGAAACACCCAACCTAGACTGTAGGCTCCTTGAAGGCAGGACCTGGTTTGTTCATTCATTCATCAGATATTTATAAAATACCTACTATGTTCCAGACTTTCTTCTAGGCTTGGGGATATAACAGCAAGTCCTCACAGAGCTGAGAGTTTTCTGTGAGGAAAGGTATTAATCCAGTACACATGCCATCAGTGATATGAAAGAAAGGTACACAGAACAAGAGAATGTTATAACGGTAGAAGGAGGGGATATAACTGAGGGTCCAGGGAAGCTTTTTCTGAAGAGGTAATATTTGGATTGAAATCTGAAGGCTGGATAGTTTATTATGGGTGTGAAGGATTGAGAGGATGAGCACTGTATATGGGAATCCAACCTCAGGCAGTAATCACAGCATGTGCAAAGACCCTGAGCAGAAAGAAACACAACACATTCAAGAAGCAGAGAGGCCAGTGAAGCTGAAGAAGCATGGTGAGCAAGAGAGAACATGCTGGAAAATGAGATGCAGTGGTGCACAGGGAATACTGAGTGAAGCACTACCATGGCTAGGTTAAGAAACAGGATCTCTATTCTACAGAAATGGAAAGCCACTGAATAGGCAGGAGTGTGACGAGAGAGATGATTGTTTGTGAAGACACAATACGATGGTTGTGGAGCACAGTATGGAGAGGCAAGAGGGGATTGAGAGAGAATGGTTAGTGTGTGCCAGGGCTAGAGTGCAGGTGAAAGATGCCTGCAGATAGGTCTCGGTGCAGTAGTGGAGAGAGAAAGAAATCTTCATTTTTTCTATCCTCACTTCCTGAGAGAAGGTCTCACACATAGCCAACACACAATGTTTACTGAATGAATGCATAAAGTGAATGTCATTATGGGATTAGATGTTTTTTCACACATAAAAATAAAGCCCTTAAGGAGCCCTGACACGCACACACTTGTACCACCATCACTATCACTGTCGGGGTCTTAGTTGTAAGATTCTGTTTCCTCTAAAAATGATGGAAAGGTTCAAATAGATGGTAGCAGGAGGGCTTATGTATCCTCTACCTGCCTTGAAATTAGTAATCAGAATTTCCAGGTAGCAAAAGTAAGAGGAAAATGGTAGGAATACAAACAGTATTTCTTTAGTCAACACTGGGCCTTGAAAATGGCAAATGCAATCCTTTATCCCTTGTCACCCTGCCGAGGTCCTATTTATGTCCTAATGGGATTTCTAAAACACACGTGCACCAACTTACAATCACTAGCAAGCATTTCGGAGTTCCAGCAGGGAAGCCTATATTTAAACAAGATACTATTTTCTTTCTTTCTCGTCCCCCCACAAAGCATTCCAATTGATGCACCAGAATCCTATAGGGAATACAGCTCCCCAACCCCTCCTAAAAACCTCACTTTTAAAAAAATATATAAAATGGAATAGTTTAAATGTCTCAATAAGAACAGAGGTGGCATAAAAACACCATTGATCTCAATTCTTGGACAGTGTTCTTCAATGTAGAAAAAATTAAGACAAGTAGACAGAAGACACATAAAAATATAGAAGTTCAAGTTTTGGGAATCCTCACTTCATATGTCAGAAAAATCTTTCAACTACAGGTGAGGTTTGGAGATATAACTACAGTTTGGCAGCCAACATGGAATAAAGATTCCATTACCCATTAAACCCTGCTCACCACAATGACCACGACCAGGACAAGTATTTTGTCTCTTTATTTTAATGTTCCCCTCCCATCTCCAATTTCTGATATATTTAAGGCTAATGTGTATCTTTCTACATATTTACCTTTGCTCATCTTAACAAAATTCAAGCATTTCTTTGTTAACTTCAACTATCAATTGTCTTAACTTATTCTCAGATTAGGTCACGAAAAAAATTTAAAACCAATGACAATACAGGAAATACATTTTGATAATCAGTTTATTTCCTGCCTAAATGCAGGAAAATGATGTTATTAAAAATATAAAGGTAGAGTGAAAGGAAAAAATAAGAGATGAATATGACTATATAAACAACCACTGCATATATGCTACTAGGTCTCTCTCTTTGGGAAAATTCACAATGGCATAATTAAGAATTCAAAAAGTAAATAATATAAAGGCTTCACTGTGCATGTATTTTAAAAAGCTAAGTCTCCGAGTTTAGTGTGTATGTAATATAATTTATCTAAATAAGATTTAAACAAATTAATAAATGCAATCTAATAAATCTAATAAGATGTGGAATATATGTGAAGGGTATAAGGTTACAGTTTACAAAGAACTGCAACATTCATTATTTCACATTAGATTTGATACACAATGGATCTCTATGATTAGTAGTTATTTTACCATACTTTAAAAATGAAAAAAAATACAGGTTCAGAGACCTTAAGTCCATTGTCCAAATTATTCAGCTGGTTAAGATATAAAAATAGGACTTATATCTCAGATTCAAAGCCCACTATTCTCTCTAGTATATTAGTGTCTAAAGCCAGGCTATAAACCTAATGTGTAAACTTCAAATGCTTAAAATTTAAAGCTTCTAATAATTTGGCAAGTCTATTTTAGAATATGCTTGATTAACAAAGGATCTTGAAGTTTATATATTACAGGCAAATGCCAAAGCAAACTGAAGCAATAACAGTAGACACTTTTTATAATATGAAGAATGTGCAAAAATCTGCTTTTGAGAAGTAAAAACACATAATAGGTCTTCAATTCTCACTAAAAATAAAACTAATAGTATATAAAGGCTAAGAGATTTAAAACAGAATGCCTAAGTGGAATAATAGGATCACACAGAGATGGAATGAATGTTTAAGTCTAGTTCTTCTTCTCCAATAGGTACAACAAGCTATATTATGCATTTATCTTCAATTATCAAACTTAAATGATATATTCAAAAGGAAAAATGGAAGTTTAAGAACAGGCAAAATTAATACATGGACTCAAAGTCTACATGTAGTTTCTTTGGAGATGATTACAATTTGGAAAATGGCACAAGGGAAGCTTCTAGGATGTGGGAAATATTTATCTTGGCCTGAGCGATGATTAACTGGATATCTGTGTATGAAAACTTCATCAAGTTGTTGTTTAAGATTTGTGTTCTTTACTGTATACACGAAATACTTCAAAAAAATTTTAAGAGGAAATTATAGTAATACAGTAAAACAAGAATATACCTTAAGCAGGAAGTTAGAAATACTATGCTCATTAATAAGAATGTAAAAACTGCACCTGAGAAATAAGTCCCCTATCAGTGCTATATATCTTCAGAGATATTACACTCTGAAGATAAATGGAGAATATTTGTATCCACTATTATTCTGAGAAGATTAGAGAGTACACAGAAATTCTGTCTGAACAATTTTCGTAAAAATTTTTCTCCACTGAAGAGAAGTTAAATGAAATTCAGACAACTGGAAATTATTCTGAAGATAATTGCTCCATTGATTTTAAATAACTGAAACATTAATGTAAAAAAACTCAGGTAATTTATATGAAATATAAATTTTAATCACTAAATTTAAGAGTGCCAAATTTTGGTATAATACTAGAAACCAAACACAGAATTAACTAATTATATCCAGAAACTTATGTCTCAATTTATTTACTGTGGCTTAGTAGAAATGACTTAACTTTTTTCAATCTTTAGTTTTTCCTGGAAATGGAATTGAACTATAACATCTATACCAATGCACTATGCACTAAATATTTTATTACTAAAATTACCCAACACTGTCTCAAAACCTATCTACAGCAAAGGGCTCAATTTTGCTTTGGCAGTTTACAAAATCAGATGCAGGAAAGTGCAAAACACAAATTCCACCAGCTGCTATAGAGTCCTAAAGCCCCACGGCAGGGAAAATGTGTGGAAAGTGAGTGCCCACCCTGCATGGCTGTCCGGAAGCAGGTGCTCAGGAACATGGACTTCAGCTATGTGAATTCTCAGAAACAAACAGAAACTGACTCTGGGGTGAGTGGTGCTAGAAAAGCTACTTCTGCCAAGTGAAGCTCCGAAGCTCCTTGGCGTCAGTGTCTTGACTATGAAGCTCCAATGTTTGGAATGCAGTAGACATGCAAATCTGTAGTCAAGAGCATTAAAAAAAAATAAGTGCAGTTTAAAATTCTGATTTATAACAGCTCATTATTTAATCTATCACAGATAACCAAACACAAATCCAAGGGCCTGGTTCTGTTTTACTATTGAAATGAAATATGGAAGAATTTGCAATTTTCATTCATTTGCTCTTTAATAATACAATCGTTTCATTTTCAGTTATACTTTGGACTAGTATAAAAAAGACACAGTCCTCAATTTCACCATAGATAGTGCTATACATAAACAACCTCGAGGATCTTATCTTGGCCTATGACAACCATGCATGCAGCCATGCAGACATGCATTCATGCAACATAGCAGCACACAACACAGTGCAAAAATTGGCAAAGAAAACCAAGTGATGGCCATGCTGGTATTTTTTCAAGGGTCTCCTTACCAAATAGTGAAATCCTATGCCTGACAAGAACTCCAAGTTTGCAGAATAGGCTGAAGACAAAAGAAAAACAAAAGAGAAAAGGGAAGGGGGAAGGGAAGGTAGAAAAGACAGGGAGAAATTAAAAAAATTTTAAAAAAAAAGGAGAAGAAAAAAAGAAAAAAAACAGCTGATATATGAGCCGGAAAAAAGCAACATGATGTCACGCAGAAAGAATCAATTCTCTGAGCAGAATGTGGAATAAAGGTATTAAAGAAAGAGTCTTTGAGTGCATATCTTTAACAAACATGGTTAAAAAAGCACATATTATAAGTAAAGAAACAAAAAAAAAAAATTGAAAGCAAAGCTAATTAATATAAAAGCAATCTATATGAACCCCATAAGAACATAAATACTGAAAAACCACAAGGAAAAAATTTAATTTTATTTGCCCAAATGTACCACCAAAATTCTAGGTTTTTTCAAAAGTCATGGACATTATTTAAGTACAGAAGTATGGTGCCCTGGGCATAAAATGTAACTTTAAGTTCTAGTATGTTTTATTATTTGAAATTTCCTTCTTCCCCAACCTTGATCACATCCCTTAAATAGAAACCAAACACCCAGTGAATTTAATTAAACACAAGGAACTAGGAAGGGAATTTGAACAACTGATAATCACTCAGAGGACAACATTGCAGATGTGGTAACTTATAAGACTCTTAATGCTAATGATAAATTGAGCATATTTCTTAACTCCTCTAGAGCAAGTTCCTGGGTCTTTGTGTCCTTCATGGCAATTAGCAATAGGAGATTCCAAATAATGGTTGCCTGGATTGAGCATTCAGCATGATAGCCCTGTTACCTGCTAACTCTCAGATTGGGCCCCAGAACCTGAGAGATCCTTGCTATTGTCCTGTCTTTTCACCAAGCCTCAGTCAGGTAGATTCCTGGCAGCTCCCTTTGTTCAGAACTACCCTTTCTCACTTCCCTCAAGACCCAGATCAGGATATGTTTACTCCAAGAAGGCTTTTCTGGCACCCAGCACTCCTATACCACTCCTAACCCAAGCTGGAAGAGGTCTTCTCTCATCCATTTGCAAATCTCTGCCATTGTACTTAACCTCCCAGATTACAACTGAGGCAATTTTCACATCTACCCACACTCTTCTGAGCTTGCAGAGAGCACAGGTTCGGCATACCCACCACTTGCCAAAATATAACCTTAAAGATCCTGTTGCATTGCACCACCCACTCTCAGCTTGATTTTCCCAATAATGAGAATGCTACATCCTCACTGCCTATGCTCTCTGGCAAAGCTCTCCCATTACCAGCAGGGCTGAAATGTATAGCTCACCAGGACTAGAGATACAGACTAGCTATGGAATAAGATGAAGGCAAATGACCTGTGACAGGACAGGAGGACAGTGGACAGAGAGTGTCACATTTGTGAGGCTGATCTCGTATATAGTAAGTATTAGACATCATACCTCACTTCTGTAACAATGTGGATTAATTTATTGATGGAAATTAATTATATATAGTGCATTTTGTAGCTTTTCCAAGAAAATGCTCATCCACAAATATCTGAGTGAATCTGAGTTTTGGGGAAGTATCTTATCAGATGAAAAGATTTTAAAGCAATGATCTATTCAAATAGCTGTTAGATGTTTGATTAGACACACACACACACACACACATATATATATATTTAAAAAAAAGACAATAAAACATGAACACTTTATTCCAGGTGCCCTCATCTACTGAGTTTTATGGTTGACAGCTGTGCATGCTACCTCAACAAGGGTCTGCCTTTTTCAAAAGATAGGGATTACATTTAGAATGATATACAATTTGGATCCTGTACTCCAGTCTATTTTAAGTGATACCTTTTACCTATTCCTCTCTAATACCCAGGGTGAAACATTCTGAGGTAGTCTTGATAATGATAAATTTATAATGCTAGGATAATTTTGAACCCACTTAATCCAGACCTAGGATGTTTTGCTACAGTGGGAAATAGAACAGCTCTGTATCCCATTCCATAAGTTTATATTTAATGCCTGAGAATTTGACAGAGAAAAAGACTTCTTTACTATCTCCACTGCTTCCTAACTATGTGATCCACCAGAGAGAAATACACGTATATTACAGATGGCTACACCCTCCAAAAAGACAAATCACATCTTTCCTCTCCTGTGCAATCTACTTTCAGACCATAGTTCCCATAGAGGACATAGGTTTGATTATTATAAACTTCAGCCTATACCTTCTCTAAAAAATATTTTCCATGATGCCATTCTCTCCTTTCTCTGCTTCCTGTCATTACCAATGTTGCTGTGAATTTATAATGCATCTCCCTTTTTTCAGCATTTATTCATTTCCCTATACTGAAACAATCCCTTAAAGTTCACTAATGCCCCTGATCAGCAAATCTAATAACATCTTTTTTTTTCAGTCTACTTCCTGGACAGCTCTTTACAGCATTTGGCATTGTTGGCTACTTAGATCTTTGAAACTCTTGCCCCACTTGGATTTTGTTTTATAGCAAAATTTTTTTTCTCTTTCTCTCTAATTAATCATTGTCCATGTCCTTCCAAGACCCACTTCAGAAAACCCTCTAAATGTAGTAATTCTCCAAATGTCAGTATTCAGAACTTTTTGCTTCTCTCTCCACTCTCAGTTTCATCTACTGTCAGAGCTTTGAGCATTGCATGAGTGCAGATCATCCCCAAATAC
The DNA here is from genome assembly GCF_040939455.1 of Microcebus murinus. NCBI lineage: Eukaryota > Metazoa > Chordata > Mammalia > Primates > Cheirogaleidae > Microcebus > Microcebus murinus. The sequence continues at coordinate 45,645,003 of NC_134122.1, read as the reverse complement.
ATTATTTCTTGCTCTATTCTCTCCATTAGCTCCAAATGCTCATATTTCCAACTGTCTGCTGGATTTGTCCAGCTGAATGACTTGCCAGTATTTATACTTCAGTAAATACCTGCCCAAATTTAACTTCTTCTCGAAAATAGTTCTTTTTCTGAAATCTGCTGCTTTTGTTAGTGCCACCAACAATGCTCTAACAACCTAGAGTTGAAACTTCAGCACCATGTTGGACTCCTTCTACTTGCCATCACCAAGGCACGTGGACTCTCTCTCTTCCGTGTTTCCCACATCCAGCTCCTCCATTCACATCTCTTCTATATTCCCAGCACTCTCTAATGTCTCCACCGACACTCATCACACCTTCTTGTAGAGTCAAGCTCCGTATGTATGTGTCAACTCAGCTACACTTCCTCAGTTCATTAAAGCTAATGAACTGTGTTTTTGTATGTCTGTGTTTGTCCTCAGACCTTGGAAAGTGTGCTATACATAGTCAGCATTCAGAAATATCAGCTGACCAGAACCAACCGTGGGCTGCACCACCTGTTTGAGGAAGCACATCTGTTGCAGTAGCCTGGGTTGCTGCTGCGGGCTCAGAACACCTGCCAGGGCCTCCCGGCCCACCTGCTTTTATCAATACCACTTCTGCTGCCATAATGTCCCTCCCAAAGGGCAGGTCTGATCATTCTCTTAGTTAAAAAGCTCCAATGGTTTCTTAATGCTAATGAATTAAGTAAAAAAATAATAAATAACTTTTAAAATTTTTTAAAGAATAAAGATAGATTCTTTATTCTGGTAGTTAATATCCATTACAATATAATCCATATTTCCCCTAAATTACTAGCTTCTGTACTTTATTTATATTGAAAAAATATCACCCTTTGTAAATCTCTGACCTAAAATTCTTTAAGATCAACTTGGAATGACATAACTTCCATAAATCTCTAGCCCCTCTATATCCATCTAATGTGGTCTTACTTTACTTTGAACCCCACAGCACTGCCTGGCTTCCTTCTGTTAGGGCTGTATTCATATTAATGTTCTTAGTTACTGCAAGGTACATTCCAGACATGACAGTACTAACTTGAGACACAGTAAATGCTCAATACATAATTTCTACTACCAGGAAGCATCTAAACATCTCATGGAAATATCGCTTTTCAAGATAAGTTAACTGAGACCCACATGACTATTGCCACTCAAATTAGTTAAATACAAGTTAAAACCATCATTGTACTATCTATCATGTGGATGAAGATATGCTTATTTTTTTCATGGTAGCAGGGCCAGTTTTTTACCTATTTTATCAAATTTTATCTATTTTATCTTATTTTTTTACACACTGTGTTCACTAAAGTAATATTTAACTCCAGTGGTAAGAAATCAGACATTTATAAATTTCAGTGATTCCATTTCAACATATCAAAGAAATTAGCTTGTTTTTTTTCTGCTATTGTGATGGTGCTATTGGTTGATTTAAAATATATTTGTATGATTACAAAAGTAAGACCTTTTTATTTTAAGCATTCAGAAAATACATGAAAATAATAAGAAAAAATTTACTATATACCACCTAAAGGAAAAAAGCCTGTTAAAATTAAGTTTATTTCCTACCAGTATTTTTATATACTTACAAATTTAGGTTTTTTAAAAAAGGTGAGCTAATATTATCTAAACATATATTTTATATTTTATCATGATCATTTTCCTAAGTCATTAGTTATTCATACTCATAATTTTAATAACTGCACAGCTTTTTATATATACATGTACCATAATTTCTTTCCCTATTCATTTTTTCATCTATGAATTTTTCTTTCTGAGGTTAAATTCTACCTATATCTGGCACTAATGTCCTAATATAAAAATAATAATAATAATAAATAATAATAAGTTACTTCTATTATACATCCTATTTTCTATATGTTGGAATTTTAAATAGCATATGCTTCTTTTTGGAAATACTAATGGGAGAAGTAAAATTTACCTGCCTTTTTCCATTAGGCAAAGAAAAACTAAAGGTAAAATATAGTCACGCATTGCTTAACGACAGGGATATGGTTTGAGAAATGTGTCATTAGGCAATTTCATCATTGTGAGAACATCAGAGTGTACCTACACAAACCAGATGGTACAGCCAGCTACAAACCTAAGCTGTACAAATGGTAGAGCCTATTGCTACTTGGCTACAAACCTGTATAGCATATTACTGTACTGCACACTGTAGGCAACTGTAACACAATGGTTACATATTTGCACAACTAAACATATCTAAAAGGTGTAGTAAAAATATGGTATTATAATCTTATAATCTTATGGGACCACTGTTGTATATGAGGTCCATCACTGACTGAAACCTTATTGCATAGCACATGACTGGTAATTATTATTATTATTTTTGAGACTGAGTCTCACTTTCTTGCTCTGGCTAGAGTGCTGTGGCATCAGCCTAGCTCACAGCAACCTCAAACTCCTGGGCTCAAGAGGGCCTCCTTCTGCCTCAGCCTCCCAAGTAGCTGGGACTACAGGCATGCACCCCCATGCCCGGCCAATTTTTTTTCTATTTTTAGTTGTTTGGCTAATCTCTTTCTATTTATAGTAGATACAGGGTCTCACTCTTGCTCAGACTAGTCTCAAACTCCTAAGCTTAAGCAATCCTCCCGCCTCCGCCTCCCAGAGTGGTAGGATTACAGGCCATGACTGGTAATTAAATCTAGTGCAGTGTCATCATGGAGGGGTAGTCTAGGGTTAGTCTAGAGCCACAAAACTACATCAACTGAGGCTAGGACAGAATAGTACTGTTCTTCTGATTTATTCCCTGAGGAATACAGACCCCATAAAGCCAAATAGGCTTTTTTTTTTAGTGTCTAGTTCTATGAATTTTTCCAGCTATACAGAGGTCTAATTAACAAATAAAAATTATATATATTTAAGAAATGCAACTTAATGTTTTGATATATGCATATTTTGTGGTCAGTAAATATTCTGAGGGTAAGGCTAAAACTGAATGGCTGTAATAAAACACAAGATAGAAGGGGGGGAAAAGCAGAATTTGCATAATTTATTCATATTTTCTCTAATTTAACTGATGATATTATCTCTTGATTTATATAATCGAGTGACATCTAAATTTACAACACCCTCTAGGAACAAAGTTTCTGTTACAAAAGGCTAACAGGACCCAGGGAGAAGTAGGAGACTTACAAGAGTTCTCTCAGTTTCATGGTGTTTAAGGATAACTTGGTGCTCGGAGTTTTCTAGCTCTTGTGTCACACTCACAATCCACAGGAGGACACTGGCCCAGAGTGGATGAGAATGTTGATGAAATGGTGGGAGACCAGCCACTCTCCTGACTAGGGAAGACAGGAGGCAAAGCCATGCCAACACAGGAAGGGGAGAAAATTCACATCTTGGAAAGTAACACTGCATCGCTTCTCTCCATCTGGTGCCAATTTATGGAAACGAGGTGTGTCCCTGGCATGGATTCCTTCTGTTATTTTAGCTATAATCAATTTTATCAACTTCGTGGGAAAATTACTATCTGTTGAGGTCTGAGGACATTTTTTATGCCATTGAAATCCTTTATCATGTGACTGGTCACTTACTAGTTGGGAAAACAGACAATAAATTAAAGAGATGAGCTGAAAATTCCATTTTAGTTGCATTTCCAATGTTACCTGATGCAGAAATCTTATTTTTTCTCCACCCTCTGGTGACAGTCTGTGTTCAGTCTCATCTCGCTCTGTCCAATAGGCTGATACTATCGCTGTACTGCCATTGAGCACAGCACGAAAGTCAAGTCCAGGGAAAGCCTCAGTGCTCTACTTGCTACAGTTTACTCACGTCTATAGAAATTTTGGTCAGATACAATCTAAAATCTTGGTACGGACTTTTGAGCAATGTAACAGTACAGAAGCAGATTTGCTCAGTGGTTAATTCTCATGTATACTAAGTTCTAGCAGAATTTTGAAGGAAAAGACCTGAAATTCCCAACAGAATCACACACAGATTTACAAAGAATACTTGGGTGTAAAAATAAATGAGAAGAAATTGCTAAGATGCTGGCTTGAGTGGCATGAGGAGAAACACTCAGAAAGTACATATTTTTACTTCATTTTCTTCCAAGATCGGTCATTATTTTTTAAATTAAATTAAATTTGTGTAAATAGGATTCTGCCTTCCTGAAAAATAAAGGCTGGCAAAAATATTAGATTTGCAAAAATGTTAAAGAAACTCATGTTGAAAGGGCCATTTATCACAAATACTAATAGGTGATACATCTCCAGTCCCTGCCTGTCAATTCTGTATTGGATATTTTATTCCTTTCTACTCAGCATTACACTTAGCAGCAAGATATAAAGAAGCTCCACGTCTAGAACAGTAACTCAGCTTGCAGAAACCATCCTCCTCTGGTGCTGGATTCCAAGAGGACAGGGATGGGGGATGATGAGAGGACACTCTCCGCGTGTTCCCACTTCAAGGCCCTCAGGTTCTCTTTGCAAACGCATATTCTCTTAAGTCAAAAACAACAGATTTTTATTTTTATAGCTGTTTACCTAGTCACCATTTCTTTCTCTTTGTTTGATGCGTGTCCTCCAGAGCAGAGAGGTCTGCTTGCTGCAGATAAGAAGTATAAACGGTGGTTTTTGAAATACTGATCAATTAAAGGAAGAACGACCTGAAAGAAAGAAAAAAGAAAACAGATCTACGCAGTGGAACCTTTTGGAGGATGCATGAGAGCTGAGGCTTTGGAGCAGAGCTCTGTTCACATGCAACACGTGCCCTGATACCCGTGCAGTTAGCACATGTCAGAGTACGCCTCTCTTACATCGCACTCTGCTGTCTCCACTCTGTGGTGCGTTAGGGGGCTGAGGGGAGACGAATATGGTGGGATGTGATTATGGGGAACAGAGCAAATTTGCAACAGTTTGGAATTATTCTCAACATTTTCTCAAAATAAAATATTCTCAATATTTTCAACAGGCTCAAAAAGTAACCTGTGACTACCATATCATATTGAGTCTCTACTATGTGTGAGGATTGCAACTGACACAGTGTCATTTCATTTGTAGTAACTACTCTGTACTGTAGATGCCGTCACTTCTGCTCTATAGGTGTTAAATGGAGACACAGGCAGTGGGTGACTTACTCAAAGTCATGTTGCAACTTACTTGCCTACGCAGTGTTCTTTTCACCTGGCCTTTCTCAGAGCCCACCTCCCACTTCTGTGCACATTTAGTCTTGCTGGCTCCTGGCAGATTCCTTTTCCTTACTCTGTCCACTCACACCACATGTCTTTGCACATGCCATTCCCTCTGTCTGAAATGTTCTTCCACACTCCATAATCTATTCACTTCACTGCTCCTGCAGACCCCAGCTCAGTGGCACTTCATCAGATAAGCCTTTGCTGACCCCAACTAAATAAAATCCCATATTCTCTGCTCTTACAACATGATTTATAATTTTACATTTTGTGTGTGTGATTTTAGACTAAAGTCTCTCTCCCTAGGAGCCCATAAGGTACACGAAAGCAAGAAACATTGCTGGCTTTGTTTCTCATTATAACCCTTTCCTGGCCTCTTGAACTGCTAAGTGGACTGTTTTCTTTACCACTGAATACCCAGTGCTGAGGGCTGTGTAGGGCCCACGGCAAGCACTGGATAAATATTTGTTAGATGAATAAATGAAAAAAATACTAATAATTGGCACTGCCAGTATTCAAACTCAATTCTATCTAAATACACGTTTTTTTTTTCCTACCACATGGTATAGCACAGTTATATATAATGGAGGAATACACAAATTTTTATTGATCTTCCTTAAAAGTTGTGACATTGCCTGAATTTAGTGATTAGCACATAGTAGTCACTCAATTAATATGGTGAATGAATATAGACTCGGTAAAAATTAAGTCACATTAAGCATCTGTAAACAAAATCACTACAGGTGCTGAGTATACAGACAACAGAATGTATTTCAAAGGTATGATGAGAGGCCATGAATACAGCACTCTGGTAACCGGCTACCAAGGGGGATTACAACCTACTAGACACTGGAGATACACATAGATATGCCTCTATCTATCTACCTATCGCTAACAATGTGCACCCCAGGACAAACTTCAGATCTTCACACGATTGGAACAGACTCTGAGTGCTATACTGAGTAGAAAGAAAAGACAAGAGAAACCTCCTTTATAGTAAAGGGCACAATTCCAAAAACATACTAGAAGCCAAATGGCAATCAATCAAAAAGCATGCTATTTTAGAATCCACATGAAGATGCATTTATAGCAAATATCTGTAATAACTACTGAATGGAGGCACTGTGAAAGGAAATCGATAGCAATACTTGGGTCCTCCTCGGGGCAACTATAAGGTGTGGCACCCAGGAAAGCCCGCCCAAGGGCATTGTGCCTTCATGACAATCCCCAGGCACTGCCTGGTGCCTGACACAGACAAGACACAGCATAAATCCTGAGAAAGTGAATTAAGCCAATATGGAGACTTGCAAACTCTTCATTCCTGTCTTCCTTTTTGGACAAAAGGAAGTGATGAATTTCTGGTAATAACAGCAAATTCTTGATAAATCCTTAGAAATGGAATGGATAATAGCAATGGGATATACTTCATATATGAACAATTTATTCTCTCTGAGACTCTATAAAATGAGTAGGACTAAGGGCCCACAATAAAGATTCTATACCGAGGCTTCTTGAAATCTACCCATTTATAAAAGAAATACTCATCTAAAAATTTAAAGTCACAATAATATTCAAATGTTAAGAAATAGATATTTTTCTTCCACATCACGTGATGAAGCCAAAATGCCAACTTTGAATTAAAGCCCTGATAGAATGAAGTCCTTTAAGGACAGATGACAGTAGGGAAATCAGAGCAAGTTAAATTATGATCACCTGTGCTGAAAGTATGATCCATGCAGTTATTTTCATGCCACAGAATATTTACTTATACTAAAATTCACATTTGTAGACAAGTACATTCCGAAAAGGGGCAACAATCTAACGAGTATATTTTGTAAGCAAACAAACGGAAGCAAAAACAAGATGGATTGTATACTGTACTTTTGCAAAGAACTTGATTTCTTGCTCATAAGGGAAATGTTCTCCTTTGCCTCTGCTGCCACCATCTGTAGATATGAAGAGTTTTTAGGTACATGTTGCACTTCAAGCACTAGAAGAATATTCACCCAAAATGCAAAGTTTAAAAGGCATTGCTAAATGTATTATCCCACTAGGCTGAATATAAAAAGCCAACCAAAATTACAAAGGTTAACCTCAACAGTGTAATTTTTAAAAAAAGGATTTTTAAAAATACCCAAATCCAAACAAAAAAGCTATTAAGGACAGCCCATACTGATGGTTAAGAGCACAAACACGTGTGTGGTTTAAAGATCTTACTGACATGTAGGGGGAAAATGGGGTAGAATAAAGTAAAAATCCCAGCTACTCATTAGCCTTTAGGAAAGGAAGCTCACTGAGGAGAGGAAAGTGAGTATAAATTAATTAAGTCCACATAATTGGTTAGATTTTAACCCTGGCCTCTAATAAAGATGGTTATCTCTTGGTGTGACTAAAAGTTAAAGCTTCCAATTTTAATACACAAACTCAAAATCTGCAGGAAGTCAGGGTCTGCAATGAGGAGGAAGATAACAATTTTAATATTAAGTTGGAAAATTAGCATCCTCTAAAGAATAAAGAAGTTCTGACCTATGTCAAAAGAAAATTTCCATAAGCAAAGCAAAAACACTCAAGTCTTCCCCCATGGTTTTCAAAATGATTCAAGGTTAAGAATTAGTTTAACCTAATGAATTTACCTTAGAAGGTGGCCTTTCTTACCTCCTTCATACATACAGAAGACATTTCATATATATAGAAGAGGTAATAATAAACTATATTAACCATGATGATAAGCAGAACATACTGGAGAGCTAAAAAATTCATAATTTTATGTAATGTTTTAGTAAAATCTTTAAGCAGAGCTTCCAGATTTTATCAGAATCAAACTGACTTTGCTTGAAGAAGTTATTTTGCAAATAGAAAAATAATTTGAGATATACTTTATCAAATCTTAAGACATAAATTAAGGATAATTTTTAGAAAATTCACGTAATATTTTATAATACCAGAACAATGCTCTTCCCCATGAACAGATAAAAGAAAATGATGTCTTTTTAACAGCTGCAAATTTCATTTTTGTATTAATTTGGCATTAAATCTCTTTGAAGCACAATATGCAAAATGGCTGGGTCCACATAAGGGACTTTCTTATATAAAGTATGTCAAAGCAAAATTTTGTGCACAGCCAAATCTGCTAATATTTCAAGGAATTAAATAGGAGATTTCTTGTCTCTTATTGCACATTTAACAAAAATACTTATGTGCAAAATGCAAAAAGATTTGGAAAGAATATGATCTATGGAATAATACAAAAATTAGAAAAAGGCATATGCATATTCTTACTATCGCAATTAGCTTACATTTAGAAATAAGTTGAAGATGTGTTGCAAAGACAATAATGAGAAGGATAAAGGGAGAAGGCAATATAGCAGTTTTCCTTGCAATAACAATGAAAGATGGAAATTAAAATAAATGATGGTGTTGACAATCACAGCTCCATCTGTTCTTCTAACAGAGTTACACATAATTTGCCCTGGCACAGACATGTGAAAAAAGTACATACAACAATAGGAATTGTAAAAAATGTCCTTTTGCTGGGCTCTGTCATTGTAACCTACTTTCTCCCCAGTGTTCTGTTTGTAACTGCAGTCCCCAACTCCCAGGCCACAGACAGGTACTGGTCCATGGCCTGTTAGGAACCTGGCCACACAGCTTCATCTGCATTTACAGCTGCCCCTCACTGCTTCCATTCCACCCCCTCCTTCCCAGAAGAAAAATTATCTTCTATGAAAACAGTCCCTGGTGCCAAAAAGGTTGGAGACCACTAGTTTATAAGAACCTCTACTCGTGCTAAGTGGAGGAATGTGTCCTGTAGCATGATTCTCATCTCTCCCTACACACAAACACTGTACTAGGTAGTTTATTCAGAAATTTGGATAAAGCTTAAACTATATCTAAGCACATTTTCTACATTTCAAATTTGTGTTTCTGCTTTCTATGTGACGGTAAAAAATCAAAAACATTTTCTTGTTCCTTTCTCCAAACGATTACTCATTTTTCCCCTTTTCTCCTCTGCCATGCCAGAAAGAAGACTGGAACTTGGAGGGGCTCCCCCATCAGATCCTTTCAAATGCAGATCAGAAGATGCAATACTCAACTATGTGCATGAGCACTTTAAACATTTGCCACTGCTTCATTTGCTTTCTTAGAGGTCAAATTTCATTAATTCAGGCTAATTTGGCTACTTGTTAGGATGAATCAGGAATCATATTTTTTAAAAATTATAGTTGTGTTTCAGAGAGATATGTTATATATTATAGTTTCCATAGTTAGTTTTTATGAAAAAGATGATGAAGAAAAGAGCAGTAACACAGTATTTGGATTGTAGATAAAGAGGCAGGTAGAAAGAAAGGGCAGTTGTTCACGAAAATTATGGTCAACCAGAAAATCTTTAATCACATTTGGGATATAGGGAGCCAGAAACAAGAAAATATCAGAGCTCAAATTTCTAAAAACTTTAACCTGATGCTATGCCAGACACTAAATTTAAAGCCTAAGAAAAACAGCATCTAAAGTATCCAGGATGATGGGCCCAGAGGAAACGTGTTGAAAGACTGAAGGTGGCCAGGCAAGGTGGCTCACGCCTTTAATCCTAGCATTCTGGGTGGCTGAGGTGGGAGGACGGCTTGAGCTCAGGAGTTTGAGACCAGCCTTAGCAAGAGTAATATCCTGGCTCCACTAAAAATAGAAAAATTAGCCGGGCATGGTGGTGTATGCCTGTAGTCCTAGCTACTCGGGAGGCTGTTGCAGAAGGATCCCTTGAACCCAGGAGTTGGAGGTTGTAGTGAGCTATGATGACATCACTGCACTCTACCCAGGGCGACAGTGAGACTCTGCCTCAAAAAACAACAACAACAAAAAAGAAGGAATGAGTATATGAGTATTAAACATAAAAACAAAAAGAAAACTTTGAGAGTGAAAAAGAAAATAAAAGGATAATAGCCAGAAGAACACACTACACTGTTTTCAAAAGGGAAAAAACCATACTTCCTTATATCATATTACCAACCAGTGTCTGGAAGATGATCTGACATGAAGGTGAGTAATTAACAAGTTGAATTTTCATTCAACATTGCTGAGGAGGATCACGAAATAATGGAAGTGACAGGAGGCTGCTTTGATGGTCTGTTCTGAATTTAAGACACAAAGTAGTGAGTTCTTTTTGTGTTGAGGTGGCCCTGGGCTGGATGGGGAGAAGGTCTTTCCTTGTACCCTAAGAGAATAATAAAATACTCTGCACTGCAGGTACTCCAGCATAATTGTACAGCCTTACAAAAGCTAAACTCAACACCTTTATTTACAATGTTTAGAATTTTTGAGAATCCATAAAGTTTAGAGGGTTTTTTTTTAAAGAGTAGAACAATTACTATCACAAGAAAGATTTAACTGTATCTTAAAATTTTGATGTCTTTCCAATGTATCTTTCAAAATGAAAAAAAAAAAATCAATGCCAATAAATGTAAGAGGAAAACAATTACATGTCAGATTTTTGGGTTTTTTTTTTGAGATAGGGTCTTGCTATGTTGCCTAGGATGGTCTTAAACTCTTGGGCTCAAGCAGTCCTCCCACCTCAGCCTCCCAAGTATATATATTAGATACTTTTGAAAGTTCACAGACTTTACCCACTCATTAAGAACTTGTCTATTGATTGCTGGACGCTACTTAGTACTAGGATGAATAGGACATGCTTATACTCTCAGGAAACAGCCCAGTAGTCTATGCTTTTCTATATACTGATGTTGTAAACATTAAGAACAACAAAAACTGGGCTATCAGCAATAGGAATATGGTACCCACCAAACTCTAGGATATACTGATGGGCTTCATCCACATAACGAATGAGCTGTTGGAGGAAACTATAAGCAAATCGTTTCTCAATAGAAGGTGTGTCCAATTCCAGGTCCTTAAATCCTCTAGAATAGCAAAAAATGAAATATGAAAAGCAATTTACACAAAGTCTCTTAGAGGGTAAAATTTTATAAAAAATAAAATACACAAATATACAAATTTTGAAGTTTATCAAATATTCTTGTAGCTCAAGGGAAAAATGAGATTTACTTTATAAGGAATACTTTGCATCTAACATAAAACTGGAGTGAATAACTCTATTACTATGCAACAAAATGTTGCCTTTACAAAAATACAGTGTGATTTTTTTGGCCTAGGGATTTTGCCGAAATGATGGAAGGCGATTTACTACAAGTTGCAAAGGAAGTCAGTTACGTGGCAAACAGGTAAGGACATTAATGTTTCCGGTATGTGTGCATTCTGAACATACTAAACGGTAGCTTTAAGGTTTAAACAGATCACTGAATTCATTTTAAGCTTTAAATCTGACGGGGATATTTAAGTATTCAGTCTTATGAAAAGATTGTGTAACTGGGGTAGGTGAACTTTTACCTGGATACAACATATCCATTGATCTGCAAGAACTTGAGGATGTCCTGTGCTTTTTCCCTGTCCTTGGCTTTCTCTTTGGCTGTCAGTGTATCATACGGCACCAGCAGGGGATGGTTTCCACCTCCTAGAAGAATGTCAGGGTAAGAACACAGCGTAGTGATTTGAACATAATCTTAGACGAGACATACCATATACGTAATATGTTATATATATATATGTTATGTTATATATAAACAGGACCACACTACACAATTTTTCACTTATTTCAATAATACAGACAGCATATAAGACTCAGGACTTCTGCTTCTAGTGCCTTTAATATTCCAATTAATTCAGGAAAACTGCTCAAAGAAAGACTGCATATGACTTCTAAGAGGCAATTAAAACAGGAGCATACATGCAGTTGCAGTATCAGGTGCCAATAACATCTGCAATAACCAAGGAGGGAGAAGCAGCTGTATTCCCTTCTCTCTTCAAAGGAATTATGAGTTGAAATAGACACTAAAACTTACTCAGCTGGATCTAGTAAAATTGCAAGGCATGTTTCAGGTGTTATGCTTCATTTTCTGCCTCACCAAGAGAAGAGAAAAAATGTCTTAAATATGAAACTTTTATTACACCTCTCAGATCTGAGAGTACTTTACCTTCATGTTATTTATGAATACACAAAACTCCAGGTGGATGTGCTAAGTTAAAACTTGACCATTCTTTTTTTTCTTTTTGAGACACAGTCTTACTCTGTTGTCCCGGCTAGAGTGCTGTGGTGTCAGCCTAGCTCACAACAACCTCAAACTCCTGGGCTCAAAAAATCCTTCTGCCCCAGCCTCCCAAGTAGCTGGGACTACAGTCAAGAGCTACCAAGCTAACAAATATGAAGCATGGTGAGGAGCCGTCATTTATTTCATAGTATGACATTAATAGTATCAAGCATACTACCGTTGTCAGAAGACAATACTAACATGTTGTGAATAGCAAAAAAGGATACAGAAAATGTTGATGAAGTACACTGGGAACCAAATTTGACTTCTATCCTAAGCAAAGATCCAATTTAACAGGACACTTTATGAGGACTGTATAATTTTTAAAAATTTATTGTATATTTTCAAATAGCTAGAGAAGCAAATTTTGAATGCTACTAATACAGAGCAATGATAAATGCTTTAGGTGATGGATATGTTTGACTTGAACATGACACACTTTATACATGTATTGACATATCATACTGCAACTCATAAATAGGTACAATCATTATGTGCCAATTAACAATAAAAGCAATTTTTAAAAATCAAGCATCTATTAATAATTCAATGATCCTAATTTAACTGACTGTCACTTATTTAGAGCTCCATTATTAGCCTTAGTCCTAGAGAATTTTATTAATTTGGCAACTTAATCTGTAATCCACAATGATTTGGGGGTTATATACTAATGGCTTACTCTGGGGGAGGTAGAGGGACAGACAGAGAGATTTTAAAATGATTTAAAAATCCTAAAAACACAATGTACCTTCTGACTCTGAAACTCTCCTCACCTTATCAGACCTCCACTGAACTAGATGGGGTGGGTAATTTGAAGTCAGCTGGCAGAAGGGGACCCATGCCTTTGTTGTGCGTCTTCACAGTGACTGCGGGGCATTTACCTTGCTCTTCCAATGCCCATCTTTCCCATTTATGACATGGGTGTAGGTGTCTTGTGCGGGAGGAAACCAGCTACCTGAATAGGCATTGATTCTTACGATACTGCCTCAAACATACTAGCACTGGCTTGTGAACTTATTCTTACTAAAGGGTCAAAAATACTTGCTACTGGGGCTGTCCTTGGCTTCACAGCAGGTCACTTTGATACAAAACACTTGAAGAGGCGGTGGGGAAAGAATAATGCAAAGAGATGCCCACTGTTTACATTTTTCACTAATGTGGGAGTGCTGATCATACTTTTTTGGACTTTTACTCCTTTATTTCTATTGATGATATATTCCTTATGGCACCTGATGTGCCCCCAAACTTTGCTAGATTCCTAGAGCTAATTGGGAGAGCACTGAAGACCAGATGATCAAGGTAGCAAAAGAGGGCTTTCACTCCAGATTTTTCTGATGCAGATTCATCTTCTGCATATAGATGCAGGGGTGATGAAAGAGATCACAACGGGCGGAAATGAAACTGCGCAGCTTCGTACTGATTGCGTTAGCGTTTCTGAATTCCCATGTCTCTCTGTCTCTCTCTCTCCCCCTGCTCTATGTGTGTGTCTCTCTCTCTCACACACACACATAGAGGTACCAAGACTGAGTGGTGACCGGCTCTCCCCACCCTCCCACCCAGACCTTCTAGGCAGTGGAAGTAGAGCTGGCAGGACACAGCTGCATACTCTGCTGGTTATAAGCATCCTGCCTACCATTAACAACCCCAGGTGAGAAAACAAATTTGAGAAAAGTCATGTATAGTTTCTGTTCTGAAAACGTCCACAGTCTCAAGCCTGTCTCTTCTTTCCAAGACTCATTTCTCTGCTTTGTTAATCTCAGTAACATAAAAGCCAGGATCCAGTGCTGTATATTTCAACACCTTTCCTACTGTTCTGCCATTTTGGTCCTAAACAATTCACTTCCTCTGTTGAAAGGAGATGCGCATGGGCAGTGAGAAAAATTAAAGACTGTGAGGACTAATGCCACCTATCTCATCATTCTTGCCGCAATCATGTTTCCCAAATATGCAACAGGAATTTGGCCAATACAAGCTGGATGCAGAAGTAGGGATGTTCCATTTAAGAGTGGCATGACTTAAATAAAACAGTGATTGTAGGACATTCAATGTCTGGCCCAGAAATTAGAAGCAATGCTGATTTTCTAGCATACTTATTTATCAAAGCAGCCAGGTTGAAAATTCCTAATCTAAATAAGCAAAATCCAAAATGCTCCAAAATCTGAAACTTTTTGAACACTGACATGACACACAAAGGAAATGCTTACTGGAGTATTTCAGATTTTGGGTTTTGGGATTAGGGATGCTGCACTTGTACGTATTTTCAAAAAATTCCAAAATCTGAAAAAATTCAACAACCTAAATACTTCTGGTCCCAAGCATTTCTAATAAGGGATACTCAACTCGTAAAAACATAGCTGCTTAATACTTTTAATTTTAACCCAACTATAGTGACTGAAACATAGTTGGGAAAAAAAAAAGAACTTTTTTCATGTAATTTTCTCATGTAACAAACAGTAATTTTGTTTACTAGTAATGTAGGCAATGTCCCTCGATAATTTTACTAAGCAAAACTCTATGATTCATTTGCTATCCATGCATCCATCAGCCAGCCAATGAATGAATCATTCATTTACCACACATTCATGGAGTGTTTTATAATAACAGGCACAGTTCTGAGCCACATTTTGCAATAGGCAATTTAAAATGTAGAATCCTCTCTTTGCCTCTCTGTGACCAATCCTATTATACTCTGTGTTATTCTGTTTCCTAGTGCTTGGTATCAGTACCGCCCTACCATTATCACAGCTATCCCTTTTGCCACGAAATAGCCCCATCTTGCAAAAATCTTCTCCTCTATATTTTTATCTATTCTAATAAATAGAAATAGGAGATTTCTTGGTGCCCAGAACTGTACAATAAGGATTACAAAAGAAGTAAAAGTTGGGGGGGTCTTGAGCTTGAAAAAATTTTGTTCCAACTGTGGGAAGAAACCCACATAGGAAGTCATGAAAGCAAAAGTGTGTGCACACATACACACACACATACACACACACAGACACACACTATAAACAATATGTGTATAGACTAATGACAAATAACAATGAAAGAGATTATCAGAGCAGGATATATTAACCTGAAGAAAATATTTATGCAAATAAGACTTGAGAAATGACTAAGAGAATATTAAATCGTTTTAGTATTTTTAGAAAAAGAAGAAAAGAGCAAACAAAGGATGTAAGAGAAAGTAACATAACGGACTAGACAAAAGAAAGAGGCTGAGACAGGAAATAAAACAGGATGAGACAAGAGAAATTTAACTTAGTGAGGTCTAAGTGAGGTCTAATTAATGGAACACTTTGGATAGTATTAATAGGAAGATAAGTATAGATGTCTATATGTTAAAATGGGTAAAAGAAATCAAAATTCTGAGACACAAGAAAATACACACTAGCAGCCAGGAAATTATAAAATTTTCACTTTGAATCTGTTATAGGCACATTTGAACCATTCTAATAAAATAAAGGTACAATGAGCTTTTGTGCTTAAAAGACTGTTTCATCCACATACTCATGTAGTTTTTGGGTTTTTGTTTTTTTTTGAGACAGTCTCACTCTGTTGTCCGGGCTAGAGTGCCATGGCACCAGCCTAGCTCACAGCAACCTCAAACTCCTGAGGTCGGGCAATCCTTCCGTCTCAGCCTCCAGAGTAACTGGGACTACAGAAATGTGCAACCATGCCCGGCTAATTTTTTCTATATATTTTTAGTTATGTGATTAATTTCTTTCCATTTTTAGTAGAGACGGCGTCTCATTCTTGCTCAGGCTGGTTTTGAACCCCTGACCTTGAGTGATCCGCCCACCTCAGCCTCCCAGAGTGCTAGGATTACAGGTGTGAGCCCCTGCACCTGGCCCATATACTCATGTAGTCGAACTCTGATTATTTATTGATAAAGATTTTTTGATAATATTACCTTTGGACTCCAACTCCATTTTCTTTTTCTTTGCCCATATATTATGGTAATTTTCAGCCATCATTTCTGCCATAGCCTTAAATGAACAAAATATTTAGGAGCAAAGTTATTTCGTCAATAAGTAAAAAAGGACAACATTTCTTTCTAATATGTAATATCAAAACATGCCTTAAATGAATAAATCATAGAGTATTAGTGCTAAGATACATTTAAAAGATAATCAAAGAGATTTCTTATTTGGAATTCGAATTCCAAAGAATTCTAATGATTTGCAATATTATACAGTAACTAAATAGCTGAAGTAATTCTATGAATGGTCATGATTATTTATTTATAATGTTTAACAACACATTTTATTAATTCAATAATAAAACTTCAAAATAACTAAGAACTTTAACAAAAAATATATATATTTGTTTACAAGTTCTTGTTTTAATTTCCAAAGCATTAAAAGATGACCTAAACCTATGAAACACTGAATGCAAAGAACATTACATGGACAGTCAAAAATGTGACTTTTGGATCAATCTCTGTCCAAACGAGGTGAGAGACCTCAGATTAGCCACATTAATATCTCTGTGGCCTTCTGGATTTTGATAAACTTACCCCTAAGATTCTGTTCACTTTTGATTTTCCAGTTTACTATGTCATTGCAATACATTAATACAGGAACAATAATAAAGGGCAACCAAACAATTTAACAACACAAAAAGTTTATATTTACTTCTTTATCTTGGAATAATACAGTTACTAACAATGTCAATATCACTGTTTCAGTATCATATTGATCTGTTAACTTATGTTCCAAAGCAGCGAATTTTTCACCCCCAGAGAAAATACAAAGCAATAAATTTTATCTTCGTTCAAATTTGTCATTTCAAATTAGGTTCCTTACTGACAAAAGAAAACAGATAAAACTATGAATGGAGCAAGCAGAATGCCATTAATTTCCCCAGATAAACAATCTGAAAATTAAGATGATCCTTGAGCAGAGCATTATTGTAGATTTACTCTCTTGTCGCACATATAACTATATAATATTAGGATTTTAATGGATATTATCTTTAAGAAAAATATGTTATGTGGAAGAAATATCCTAGAAAAACTTTTATCAACTTTGATGGCACTAAAAGGTTAGGGTACATAATCTATAAACTGTAGACACATTATATAACAACCACACTCAAACAATTCATGCTGTGAAGTATATATAGGAAAGTGTTACAGTATGCAAATAAAAATGAAATTTGGGGGATATTTTTAAGAAGTAATAGTACTTACATGCAGGTCTCTGGACAGTGTAACATTACTCATGTCGATGGCCCGGGGGCTATAACCATGGGCAGCATCTACAGAAACCTAGATCAAAATAGTGTCTTATTAAAAACCCTGTGCAGAGAGATTTAAGTGATACTTAGAAATACAAGGAAAACATAATGCTTTCTCAGCTTAAACTGGCAATTACCTATACAAAATAATTTTGCAAACATATCTAGCAAATTATATTTGGGTGTCCGACAATAATTTATGATTGAGTAACATTAAATACATCCTTAGGGATTGACAATCACAAAAGTTAATAAGAATTTGACACATTATGCAATGAATCCAACCTCCTAAATCATTAACTTACCTTAACACAAACGACTATTGTATTCATCAGTTTCTTACAAATTCTAGTTGCACTGAAAATTATTATTTTTCATGAAAATAGTTAATCAAAGAGGCCAATATTTACAAATGTCTTTGTGGGTCAAATGTTAGGATAAAAAAAAAAGCCAACTTTTTAATTATAAAAGTATATCATATAGTATTCAATGGTTTACAAAGAAATCCTCAATGATCAGCAAAGTCTTAATTTCTAAATTTAGGCTTTTAGAAAATGAATTGTATCTTCTCATCAATTTTAAGAATGTGTTTCGCTACCATCCTGGGCACTTACCAATGGCATATTATATGAAAATTGCCACAGAAATGAACTCTGGTTCCTGCCTTACAAACCTAAAATTATATCATGATATACTTCATAATTGTATATTCTCTTTTTAGAAATGAATAAACACAAAACGAACTAAAAGCAAAATAAAAATACAGCCTGCGTTATGCTCGTGAAATGAAACAAAGTCTGAAATATGCTATTATTAATAATAACCTCATGAGCAATACTCAACTTATGGGTCAGTTTTGACTGAACCCTGGCTTCTGCGTCTTCACCATCTAAGAAGGAAATATATAATACAATCACTAGGTTGAGATCATGCTGGCTTTCCATGTCCTAACCGAGCATGCGGTCCAATGTAAAAGTATATTCCTACATTAGCTAAGTTTATTACAAAGGCTTATATGATTTAAATGTAAATTTCAATTGAAAACACTAAATGTGAATTAAAAAACGACTCCTAAATTTTAAAGAGTCTGTAGTGTTTTTATTATCTAGTTAAGCAATCACAGGCCATCCAAATGGTTACTTCTGATCCTGGACTGTTAAAATTTACCAAGACATCATAAAAATTACAAATTCCATTCCAATTGGATCCTCATTACAACAGTATTTTTGGCTAATCCTTATTGGCTCATACGCTATCAATGATGAATATTTTCCACCTAAATTTTTTTAGCTCTCAAACCCTCCCCATTCTCATGACATTTAGCTGATAACCACAAATTCTTACTTCAGTGAAAAAAGGAAAGGAAAAAGATTAAATAGGCATTAATTGCTTAAAATTAATTACCTTTCACTTTCAAAATTACCCATTCAACTACAGCTGTCAGTGCTTTCCTCTGTCCCATTCCACAAGCAGCTGTGCTATAGCTATAGCCTGCCTGTGCCCTACCAAGTGCAGCCACGGGTAATACCTTACGTGTTTTAAGATTTTATTTTCCCATCTGTTAAATGAGGCTAAGGCTTGTTAACACATTAACCACCATGTGACTTGTATTTAACTCATGCTAGTTTTGAGCCCGGGGCCTCGTGAAGCATATGTAACTCACATGTTGCTTCACCTTGGGAGACATTTGAACTATTTTACAAGTTGCATATAACTCACGCACAGAAAACAACTAAAAATAACAAAATTTTCATTAAATTAGAAAGGATTGTATTATTTTTGAAGTTTTTATTCTATTTTCATAATAAAAAACACTATGGACCCAAGGAAAAAAATTTTTTTTCTAGTGTGGCACTCCATGTGCTAAGAACCAACCCTCAGAACTGCCTGGAAATAAGCAGAAGGCTCTCTGGACAAACTAACTGTACTGGATGAGCATGTTTTCCAGTCTTCACTGGTAAAACTTTAGGACCTTACAATTAACTGGGTACTTCTTTCTATACTGGCCAATAGAAGTATTGATATATAAATCCCACTACTTGAATTATGATTTCACCTCTCTTAAAACTAAAGAAAAAGTAATTATTTTTTTTCTCCCTTCTAAATTTTATTAGTCTTCAGAATCTTCAAATTATTTGTTTAGAAAAACCCAATAATTAGATTAAGAGTTGAAATTATTTAAAAAATAAAAGAAATAGTTGAATCGTCGCTTTGATTCTCACCTGGCTTGTCTGAGAAATACGGCGGGTCCGGTTATAAAGGGCCATGCTGTCTCCCTCCCGAGTTCTTTCAATTCTCCAACCCCAAGCCAGCATGGTCTTCAAAGACTCTTTGATTGGCCAGCGATAAATTTCTTTTTCCTAGAGAAAAAATAAAAGGAGACAAAACAAAACAAAAACAAGGGATATCATGAACATAAATGAAAATTAAAATATTTAATGCTCTGTTCTAAAATAGAGTGCTTTCATTTTTAAAAAATTTGATTAGCATATTTAAAAATAGAGAAAGGAAAGTAAAATTTAAAAAAGCAGAATGTGAGTTGAGATCTGCTTTTACTAAGGCTACTAAGATGGATCCTCACTCATGATATATAGTATAGGAATGAATTTCCTTTAGCTTCCCAGCTTACACAGAGGATAGAAAGGAGAAATGCAATTAGGAAAAAGTGCCAGCCTATGTGACACACATATGATTCACAATAAAGTAGAATTCTTTTCACTTAATTTGTCAAGATATTCATTTTCCCCCAAAGAAGTGAAATATCTCAAAAGTTATCATTATAAACACATTAAAATTACTTTATCATTCCTCATCAACAAACTCTGGAGCATAAGAATATTCCCTAAAGTCCTTAAAAATATGACAGAATATAAAAACAAAAAAGGAAAAGAAAACTACTAAAGAGAGAAGAGAACAATGACAGAAATACTGACAGAAAATGGGCACGAAGTGAAAAATATAAGAAGATAAAAAATGGGACATTTGAAAAAGGTAAAAAATAGTAACTATAAAATAAAGAAGACATTTTAATAAGAAAACATATAACAAAGAAAAAAACTTTTCCCAAAAACGTAAAACTCTATAAACTAAAACAAAAACCCCTCACCTTTTCAGATAATAGTTTATATGGCTTCATTAATGGTTGAACCTTAGAAGAGTCTGAATATATTTCTCCATAAATCCATCCATTTGCCAACTAAAAAAACACAAACACCAAAAATTGTTTTACATGTGTTAACTTTAAAAAGTGTATGTGTGCATGTATTTAAGTGTGTGCTGGATAAAATAAACCTAAAATGAAGCAACATGAGAATTAAGGTTTGAATTTTATCTAGCATACGTGAATATAAAGATTTCTGTCTTAATCAATGTTATATTCAGTAATCGTCTAGAAAAAGTCCTTCTATTATACAGAGATTGGAAGCACCCGGTCTTCCGTAAATAGACTCATGTCTGAGACCGTGCCAATAAGCACAGCCCTCGGAAGAGACTACAGGGACGGACATACAGTCAGGTCTCGACAATTTGTTCTGATATATCTTGGGACCTCACCTGTCAGGTATGTATTTGAAACACTCATTTTAAACAGGAAAACTGAAGTATTCATCTCAGAAGCTTTTCTAAATAATGCTACCTGTTTTTACATATTTTTATACTCAATTGTCTCTCAACATATTCATTCCACATTATCTTCCTCATGTGTACATATCACCATTTATTTCCCTGTATCATTTGATGTCTGCATATAGAATCTGGATAACTCAATCTTGGAAAAGCTCAGGACTGTCCTCTCTTCATCACTAACTCCACCTGCTCAGTACGGAATGGAATCTTTATAGAAAAGAGACCTTTGCTGGTTTACCTAGTAAATCAGTTAATTACTGAACAAAGAACCGCACGCTTATCAAAACAAACAAAAAAAAAGAGTTTCTTAGAGGGGGTAAGGGACTAGGCTGGCCAGGGTAAGCTCTGACTCTGAACGTAAGGTCTCTAGCATGATGATACTGAGTTGTTACATGACTCAGGTGTCCTTCAGAACCTTTGCTGCTTGATTTTTACGTCACCAAACCAGTACATGTATATTTTAGATTCTTGAACCATCTCAACTCAGTTTCTCTGACAAACTTAGCTTAACGATCTTCTGTCAAGTTTAAACTTGGCTCAACTTACATGTGGATACTCAGGTACAACGTTTCCTTTAGAAAATCTCCTAATATGTAGGAATTATCTCAAAGATATGGCTACTTTAGTTTTCTCATTTCGGCTGTTTTTCGTGAAAACACAAAAACGTCACCTGGCCAACGTAATCTATTTTTAGTGGACTGCAGATCTACTTGGTAGTAAGAAATGCAACAGAAGGGGGAAACATTAAATCCTGATTAAGAATTTTCAAGATTTTATCTAATATAAAACTATACATAAAACAAAAGTTTCCTTAAAAAGTGAATTCTGATGCTGAGTTCACCACTTCCTCCTGAAGTTCCTGGTGAATGTGACTTTTTACCTCCATGAACAATATGTATTTAGAAACCACATTTACGATTTAATAGATTTTCATAATCTTAAAATTGTGCTTTTTATGAACACAAATATTCTTATTCATATGTATATCATACTTATGTTAGTGGAAGAACTAGCTAAATATTGTATTAGCAAGTTTTAATTAAATGTTTTTTTCTAATTAATATAAAGCTCTCACTTTAGGCCGGGTGCAGTGGCTCACGCCTGTAATCCTAGCTCTCTGGGAGGCCAAGGCGGGCGGATTGCTCGAGGTCAGGAGTTCAAAACCAGCCTGAGCAAGAGCGAGACCCCGTCTCTACTATAAATAGAAAGAAATTAATTGGCCTACTGATACATACAGAAAAAATTAGCCGGGCATAGTGGTGCGTGCCTGTAGTCCCAGCTACTTGGGAGGCTGAAACAGTAGGATTGCTTGAGCCCAGGAGTTTGAAGTTGCTGTGAGCTAGGCTGACGCCACGGCACTCACTCTAGCCTGGACAACAAAGCGAGATTCTGTCTCAAAAAAAAAAAAAAAAAAAAAAGCTCTCACTTTAAAATAATAAAACTTGTCAGAGGCCAGGTGCGGTGGCTCACGCCTGTATTCCTAGCACTCTGGGAGGCCAAGGCGGGCAGACTGCTCGAGGTCAGAAGTTCGAAACCAGCCTGAGCAAGAGCGAGACCCTGTCTCTACTATAAATAGAAAGGAATTAATTGGCTAACTAATATATATAGAAAAAATTAGCCAGGCATGGTGGCACATGCCTGTAGTCCCAGCTACTCGGGAGGCTGAGGCAGAAGGATCGCTTGAGCCCAGGAGTTTGAGGTTGCTGTGAGCTAGGCTGATGCCATAGAACTCACTCTAGCCTGGGCAACAAAGTGAGACTCTGTCTCAAAAAATAAATAAATAAATAAATAAACAAACTTGTAAGGGTCAGAAATATCAGAGCAGTGACCAGTCATTAATAATGACAATTGAATTAGAATGTAAATCTGACTTTTACCTTGTCCATTGACCATTTGTCATGGGAATGTTCTGCATATTTGTTAATGAAGTATTCCAACTTCTCAGGAATTGTAATACTATGAAAAAAGTAAAGAACAAAACCTTGATTTTCACAGAATTTACAGGAAATCATATTAATAATTTACTCACAGCTTATGAATACTTAGATCCTAATAATGTATAACTGTTAAAAAATAGTTTTAACAAAGTATTATTTTTTCATATTTTCAGAATATAAAAAATCAAGCAGATAATAGTCTATCTGCTCATTTTATGTTGATTCATATGTCAAAGTATAAATATAACAAATTAAATATATAATAATTATTATTAAACATTTAAATTAAAATAATTAAAATATATTCAAAGATGAGGACAACAGACTACATAGAAAACATAAAACAAACCCTAAGTCAAGATATGGTTAGACTCATTAAGCTTAAAGACACATTTCTCTCCCTATTTCTTCTTTGAAGTTCTCCCTGTTTGACTTAAGTCTCTTCTGTAACAACTACAAAATGGAAAAAAGACGGCTGAAATATAATCTGTTTAAATTAATTTCATACTACTAGTGATGTGTTAATAATTTTAAATATTAATAGCCCATTTATAATGTTCTAAATGTTATTGACTATAGGGAAAAGTAACTAACCAACTCATGTTTTATGATTTTGATAATATTTATTCTTGAGTCCTTTCATGTGTAAATATTTAATCTTTTGAACAGATGCTGAGTGCATGCAACTGATGACCAAGTTTGATGGTAAATGTAAGACTTGGGAACATCAAATATATGTATGAATGGAAAATTAAATAGACATCTCTATAACTCCATTCATTAATGAATATAACTTATTAAAGCAATTAACATTGAGAATAAAATTCTAAATAAAACCAAGAATAATAAGATGATTTACTGTTCTTTTCCAGCAAAGTTATCGGTAAGTGAACTACAGGACATATTAAGAAGCAATATATAAAAATCACAATCATATAGAAATTTTTGATATTGCCATGTAAATCTATATCTGTTAAGTCCCCAAAGAGGCAGACCTAGGTAAATTAATATACATGCCCATACCTGTTAATTAATTGGATTTAACACCAAAACCATGACATTGTTCTGATGTTATTTTAAAATCCTGGATTATATCATATGTTAGCAAACCACAAACTTACCCATGTAGGAATGTGAACATGTGATATTTTGGTTTACTTACTTTGGAAGAGATACAAAAAATCAATTAGATAAGCCAAATACTGGGGCGGGGGAGGACAGAGAGTGTCTTCTCACAGGACTGTCATCAAATACCAAACATGCAAATTTAAGACATTATCAAACTAATGGCATACCACTAAGGTTGAAATTTTTATCTGGTTATGGAAGCTAACCCAGCTGGGGCCACTCAGAAACCTCAAAGCTGCATTCCCAAGCAAATTCAGAAGCCGTGGATAATAACTACCAAGGGACTACCTTGCTAAAACTGATCTTGCTGAGTCACCCCGGAATCAGTAAGAATATGTGGCATGAAGAGCAGCTTTCCGTACAAATGGAGAGCCATGGTCCTACTTAAAGACAGTAACGACAACAACAAAATGCTGAGACTTCAATCACCTGAAGTACCCAAACATTCTTTCTGTAGAATAATTTATGCAACTAAGTACATGTAAGAAGTTTCACAATGTGGAGTAATATTGTTTTAGCTTTAGTCAAACTGCATTGTAAGTGCATGCTAAATCTTCCACAAAAATTCTCATTTGAGATCCCCTTCAATCTCATGCTGTGCTTGCTGAGGTGCAACGTGGGCTATTAACCCTGTGCCTTGCTGAGATGCAGTGAAGGGAGAAGTGAGTCCCTGGCACTCGTACACAACAGCTTTGCAGTGCATGCTGGGATTATCTTAAGTAAAAGATGCTATACAGAGGTTGTATAAATAACCATTTAGGGTAAATTTTCAACTAAAAATATAACTAATATACTTTCTTAATTCTTATTATAGATGCTACCATGTAGTTACATATAGAAAATCCTAATTATATTAAGAGTATCCTAGAAGGTACATCTTATCTATTTCTGAGATTAGTATAATCATTATTACTATCATTTGATAAATTAAAGGAACCCCTATTAAAAGGATACCAATTCAAAGGGGGCATGTATTAGAGAAAGTTCGCTTTAGTACCTTATTCAATTTCAGACTTCACACATCATTTACAATAAAAATCTGCTGCAATAGAAAGAGTCCATACTTTGAGGTATCAACAGGTTGTGGGTTAAAGTTCCCTTCAGAATCCATTGATGACTGTTTTTCCATCATACTGACATAATTTGACTCCATGTAGTCTGGAGGCAAAGCTCCCGCAACTGCACTCAGGCAAGGCAGTGCCAGTTTGAAAAGTTCTTGTTCATATTTCTGGGAAAAAAATGGAGGACCAAAAAAAAATTATTATTATATGGCAAAAGTTGTCAGTATGATCATCATGGCTGATACAATGTAGTAGAAGAAAATCTGCATTATCCTGGGCTAACTTAACTCCCTGATGATTCTTTGGAAAATGGAACATACAGCCTGAAATCCCATCAAACATAAGAGAAACTGCAGTAAGACTTACTGCAGTTACAGCTTTTTCAATATATTTGCTTTTTCAATATATTTGAAATGATGCAGACTTCAATATTCTAATATTGCATATAAAATGTCTTTAGGATATAAATATAATTTCAATGAGTACTACATTCTTTACACTTAGTTATAGATTATTGCTGCCCTATGTTAAAATTACTATATGTGAAGGATAACATTCCAGAGAGTGAGAAATTTTAACTGATCTATGCTGCATTTCAAAGGCATGAAAAATTCTGAACTGGGAAAAAATTCTATAGGAAGTATGCATAATAAAAATTCCTGGGAAAATGTATTTGTATATTAACTATATAATTAGTTAAATTTGTAGTTATAGATTTTCTAAAAAATTAAAAATAATCATTTCAAATATTATCTCATTTTAAATGTTCAATTTTAAATAAATTTTATAATGCTTTTAAAAATACCTATGCATTAGTTTTAAAGGATTCAGTTTATAAAAGGAAACTCAGTAAGAAAAAGCATCAAAATGTAGCTGCCAAATATAATCACAGATAACTTTCCCCCATTATGTAGCAAACTTATGGTTACACTACTCCAATCATCTTAATAATATCTATCTGGGAATTCAAACAGATTTTGATTCATTTAAGCATGAACATACAAAATATGATCTTCAGATTTTTCTCTGAAATCACTACCCTCCAGTCATCTGAAAATATATGAGCCATTCATTATAAATATGGCAACTATGAGAGGATGTCACATATACAAAGCAACATAGAGTGTAGGTATTTAAATCTCCATAGCAGCAAAGCAGGAGAAGTTAGTAGATCACTGGAATATAATAATTGTATAGTATTTTATATTTTTATATTCAATATAATTTCATCAGGCTTTATAAGATTGCAGATGTGACTACAGAGAGTTTGAGTCTAAGTGAGTCCAAATGCACCAGAAACTTATAAACCATGTGCAGAATTTCCTGAACTGCCGAGCCATATTAAATTCACAAATAGTGTCATGATCACAAGGAAAATGCCACCATAATGATTAAGAAAAATCATATAAATAGTATTCTCAACATTTGTTATTAAGTCGAGAAAAGAGAAAAAAGTAAAGAAAGCTCTGTAAGTTTGATAGTATTCCTGGTGGAATAATCTCTTACCCAGGACCTATGCCTTTTTATTATTTTAGCAATACAAATAACTCCACAAAACATTAAATTACCTTTTGAGACAGGGCATCAAAAATGCCCCAGAACAGTTTTCTTGATAAATGAAGTTCTTCTTCTGAGGCAGCACCAAAGTTTCCCCACCCTCCAGGTAGGCAGTAATATTTCCAGCATCTTTCATAGTGATTTGTCAGCAGCTACGTGGGAAACAATTATAAAAGCAGTGAGCTAAAAGACATCTTTTATATTTTTTTCCCATTTCCCCTCATTCTAATGTTATGCAATAAGGTAAACTGAAGTAAAACTGCTCAATCCCATATGAATTCTCTTGGAGAATACTGCCACCTTGTATACTACGTGTCTTTAAAATGTAACACTGATCACAGTATGAAGACCAAACACCAAGTTTTACAAATGGCTGTATACTGAATAGCATTCTTTATGGGGTGGTTGTGTATCTAATGACGGATCCCTGATTTCTACTTCAGTTGTTATCATTTACTCACAATTTTATGAACACTTATCTCGAAATTCATGTGTAGAACAAAGGGATTGATGCCAGCGTGCCCCAGAAGCACAATAAGGGAATTATACATCTGTGATTATTTTTTCTCCCACTCTGTCTTATCTGACACACTTTATGATTTGTCTCAAAACTCGCTTCTCTAAGTTGCAAAACTGCTTTTACCTGAATCCTTTCTTTATCTATACTTCTTTGGTGTTATGGATGCAATTTATTATCTGAGTGTTTACCTTGCCTCTCAGGTTTTCACCTATATATTATACATTGTTTGGAACTAAACTGGAAGCTCAAAGACAAGGTAGCTCTTTGGATAATTTATTCTTGGTCTGTATTTTTCAAATTAATAACATGATCTGTATTAATTGACTATAAATATTTGGTCTCTTTTCTATATCTAAGGAAGAAAATAAATTTTAAGGATTATTGTCATTAAAGCCAATGATACCTCTTATTATTGAAATATTTCATTTCAGTCTTCCATTCAGTAATAAAACACTAATATATCCACACATGCACAGAATTTAGGAATCTCAGATGATGAAATATTGAAATCTAATTTGCTTGGCAAACATGAGACTGTATCTTTTTCAGGGATTTGTCCAGCTCATTTGTATTAACAAAATTATGTATGACAAAAGCTATTCCAGATAATAAAAACTGTAAAAATGGGATTTATTTTGTATCAGGAATATAATTTACTACATTCACTAATTTTTCTAGACTTAATATTTTTTTATTTTGTATTTTTTTTAATTTCAAAATATTATGGGGGTACAAATGTTTTGGTTACATGGATTGCTTTTGTACTGCTTGAGTCAAAGTTATAAGTGTGCCCATCACCCAGATAGTGCACATTGTATACTGAGTACACGTGGTGTTTGTTTTTCCATTCTTGGCGATGCTTCACTTAGGAGGATGGTCTCCAGTTCCACCCAGATTGTTGCAAAAGGTATTAATTCATTTCTTAAGGCTGAGTAGTACTCCATAGTGTACATATACCACATTTTATTAATCCACTCGTGAATTAATGGGATCTAGATTTAATTAAACCAAAATCAATTCTCAAGAGGAAGATTATTTTTGCTAAGTATCTAGGCATGCTTAGCGCAACAGCTCAAAAAATAGACTGATTCATATTTCATACCTCTTTCCTACAGCACTATTACTGGGTAGCCATTAGGAAAAAATCATGGCTACCAAATGGCACTGTAGAGTGGTCACCTATAAAACGTCCATTACATTACTATTATATACAACCCTGACGCACAGACTATATCCTGAGACTAGAATAGTGAATGACAGGAAAATACTCTCAACTCAGTAAGACAGAATGAGACTTAATTGTGAAGAGAACAGTAAAGTTGGGCAGAGAAAGTATCAGTGGCTTTTCTATACCATCTGACAAACTGTAACTGCATATACAGAGAGGTCATTTTTGAGCTCTAGTAAGTGGTAATTGGAACCTGCCATGTGATTACTAACTCAGAATACATTGTTTTGAAGCCTGCTTTTTATCCCTGGAGGCTGCTAATAATGTTTTGGGCGAGGCCTATTACCATGTTTTCCAGCTTACGAGTATCTTGGCTTCTCTTCTTGTGGGTCTGTTTTTCCCCACTGATGTCTATTTCCATTGATTTCCATGGAAATCAGTCTTAGGATGTCTATGATCTTTTATCACTTGCTTATTTAAAGTTGATATATACATTGCTATAACTCATATGCCCATTTCAACAACTGAATATTGAAAATCTTCCAGCACCAATGACCTGGCATGATATATCTAAGAGATGCACACGTTATAGCAGGAAATCAAGTCAGAGTAACCAGTAATCAAGTAACTACAAACATTTCCTGTATTTACCTTAAGAGGCATCTTTGCATGTTCATTTAATAATGGAACATCAAATACTAATCTTCTGAGTAAGTGCTGCATCATCGAAGGTCTCAACTGGCTGTTGGAACAAAGTTAATTTTAATAAGGAAGAGAGATGTGCCTAAGTAGATAGATAATTCATTAGACTAACATATAAGCCAAGAACATGTATCTATAGCTCCCTGCAGATGGTATTAATTAGGTGTTTCTAGTCCAAACATTAGCCAAGAGTTATTTAATTTTCTATGAGGTTACATTTCCCAACTCATCTATATTCCCAGATCTGAAGGCTACCCTTTCTTTGCTATAGATGTTTCTCTTCTGCTCTTTTTCTTCCTAAAACACTCAAAACCACAGAACTTACTACCTCCTAAGACCATCCTCTATTAATTTTAGTAAATGCCTCTTCCCTCACTGCAATGGATGGCAGATGAAGAGAAGCAGAAACAAGAGAGCATACAGGAACAGGAGGAGGGAAAAAAAGAGTGAAATAGCAATTTTGCCAGAGGAAGAAGAAAGGGAAAACTAACACATGGTGAATATACATTGTGTCTGGCAACACTAAGCATTTCACCTCATTTAATATTTAGAAAAACTCTGAGAGTGGTATATTGATTCCATTCTGCAGAATGTTAAGGCAGGAACATTACAGAACTCCTCTCCCTGTGTCCTACTTTCCTCAGTCTCATCTGGCTCTCGATGCACACACTCCCCTATGAATGAAAACCTGGTTCCCCCATGGACTGCAGGCTACAAGCCTTCACCTCCAAGAATTCCTGAGCAATTAGAAGGCAGCCATCTCCTCATAGGGGGCTTGAAAAACTGTCACCTTCATTGTCAAAACTTCAGCAAGGGGAAATACGTTTCTGATTTTCACAGACATTTGAACACGTCTATCCATCCCCAGGACATGGTTTTCCAGATTAGAAGAAATACACAACCTTCATCATTGCCACACATAAATATGCTTTAATGTTACATTGTATCATTTTTATATTTAGTAAGTCCTCTTCTCTCTTCTAGATGAGGAATTAAAATCACTATGCACAGTCAAAATAGTGGAAAGGGGAGAATCTATCAATATTACCTAAAGTGGCCAGGGACTTCTGACACAATCACTCCCCACTCCCAACATCCAGAACAGTGTCCTCTACTAACTGGTCAAATGCTACGTCCAATAGCTAGGTGCCCTAGGGAGGCTTGGAGGAACACTGAAGGCGACCAGGAGGCAAGGGCACTCCCAGGAGACTCATATCTCTTAGTACGCAAGACTACCCAAAATGAAGTAATTGTTTGGTACAAAAATTGTTCTAAAAATTCAAAAAAGTTGTCAAAGACCATATCATAAATTATCTTTCTTAAAGAAGAAAGTCTGGGCATAGAGTCCATCGCCCACTTACCCACAAATAGAGAGCAAACAAACTTCTATGGAATCCCGTTGAGCTTTGGTAAGCGAGCAGCCCTTAGAAAGTCTATACACAGTATGAAGCAATGAGTCAATGAGGGAAGCGTGGTGCTCCGTGCCAGCAAAAAGAGGGGCACATCTTGTTAACAAAGGCAAGACGGCTGTGCAAAGGTACCGATTGAGGGCCAAGGCCATGTCTGTAGCACTCAGAGCAGCCTAAAAAGGAATTAGAGAGTAGAAAGCCATTTGTGTTTGACAGTGGACAATTTTCAAAGGGATCGACCGGTTGACACACAATTTCACTTTCTAGAAAATGACAACAGTATGGGAAACAGAAATGTATTCATTATTTATATCTTTAAGTGTATTTTATAGGCTGTTTACCACTAAAAACAATCAATTATCAATTGTTCATAAATACATTAAAAAAATGAATGAAATGAAACCTATCTCCTTAAAAGGCCCAAGAGGTTCTGGTTCTTTCATAAAATATCCATAGTAGTGTCAATGTAAGATAAGGACACTTATGATATTAAAGATATGAGTGTTTTCTTTTGCTAGGGGAAGAGAAAGGTGCTTATTCTCATAACATATCTCATATTCATAAATTCTTTTTGAACTCTATTTATTAATAATATTCATATTTCTGCTCACGTCCATCAGCACCAAAAACCAAAGGTTGAGTGTATTACTATGTTATCA
The DNA here is from genome assembly GCF_040939455.1 of Microcebus murinus. NCBI lineage: Eukaryota > Metazoa > Chordata > Mammalia > Primates > Cheirogaleidae > Microcebus > Microcebus murinus. Next base: position 45,613,652 of record NC_134122.1, on the reverse strand, counting down.
TCTATACTATTTAGACTCAGAATTTCAAGTAAACACACCCAACAACAAGAAAAAAGAAATTGCCGTTTCAGTTTTATGATTCTTCTGTCTTAGATTTCATGAAAGAGCTATTATCAGCTTAAGATCTGATTTCTCCTGAAATCAAAAAGGTCCATTTAATTGATAAAATAAATAAATCAATAAGAGCAGATATTACTATAACTGCTATAACAACATTCGGAACTTCAGCTTATTCCACGATGTTTCAAAGAGCCAAACATTTACACTGACAATGGCAGATTCCCTACGTGAATCACCCGATACACAAGATAGATTTTAAGCTGTCTGTACCTTAACAAATGAAGACACCAGGCTGCTGCTGTCACTGGCATGACTCAATTAAATCTTAATTCTTTAAATCTTCTATTAAATCTTAATATTTTAATTGCTTTTATTAATATTGAGAAGCATAACAGTTCGGGCCTATTTAGAGATCAATACTGAACCAAGGTTAACAGGAGTCCCTATGACCTCCCACATCAGAGATATATGAACTTCTTATTGATTTCCATAGCACCTTATCAGAATTCTTATCATACTCTTCAGGTCGGCAGCGTCTTGAGGGTGTCAGTTTAACTATTCAGTGGATTCTTTTGAGGACATAGTCTATTTTATCTATACCGCTTGCCTGGAAATATAACAGGTACTCAATAAATGTTTGTTGCTAATGAACAAGTGAATGAATATATATATGAGCAACTATCATCACGCATAGATTGAAGCACGAAAAGTGGAAGGAGTCAATTGCTCAACTCATACCGTGTCTAAAGAAGCAGCAGCCCGGAGATCTGGCAGAAAGCCAACCTCGAGAAGATGGAGGAGGAAATCTTGAACCTCAATTCCATAGACCCTGTCAAGGAATAAAACCATGGCTGCCTTGTGATCTGGGCAAAACCCCGCGGACATGTCAGGTTCCACCACATTCCCATCTAAAAGAGAGAAGTGAATGTCGGTGTCAATGGCCGTGAGGTAAGTGGGACAGATTACAAATGGCTTCTTTCCTGGCTGCTCATGTTTTAACACACTGACTGCCACACTAGAAATCATTTTTTTTACCCCCTTGGGGCCATGGTGTTTTATTAGGAAAACAGAATAAAAACTTTGAAAACAAATGACCCTTTCTAATTTAATGAGAAATGTGTTATTTTTTATTGTTTTCTGTGCATGAGTTATATGCAATTAAATTGTCAATATTAATTGTAACAATAAGAACATCAACAAGGAAGATTTTCATGAACCGACTGCAGGGATTTGCCCAGGGTCCACCCATCATGTAACATGTATGCGGCGGCATGGCAGTGTGAGCTGCCTGCGCAACACACAGCTCTCAAGGGAAAGAGACGTGTGAGTTACATATGCTTCACAAGGCCCTGGGCTCAAAACTAGCCTGAGTTAAATACAACTCACAAGGCAGTTAATGTGTTAAATAAAGTTATCAATGAAATTGTTTTCTGTTCTTCTACTATCCTCAAGTGAGCACAGAAGTGGCTGAGGAAATATGGTGGTGCAATTTAGATCCAAGGTTATCTAAATGTTATCTGGGCATCCACTTGTTAACTGCACACATGATAAAGACATAGTATTATGTTAGATACTGAGAAGAGACAAAAAGATATCTAAAATCTACCCCGTAAAATTAGGAGTGAATACTATGGAGAGTTAAAATGTAAAGTAGGGATTTTCACTCTTTTCAAGAAGGAGAGCCTCTCTGAAACATTAATAAAGCTCTTGCACCCCTATGTAATAATCTTGGTACGTTTACATTTTCATGGTTTAGAACAGTAACAAAATGAGGAAACCAGTATAGCTTTCATATAAAATATGTTTCATTAATCACAAAAGCATTTACCACCATTTAAAACATATGTGAGAGTCATATCATTTTGTCTATCAATGCTCAAATGCCTATATAGGTCACTGCAACCTCAAACTCCTGGGCTCAAGTGATCCTCCTGCCTCAGCCTCTCAAGTAGCTGAGACTACAGACATGCACCACCATGCCTGGCTAACATTTCTATTTGTAGAGATGGGGTCTTGCTATGGTGTCCATGCTAGTGTTGAACTCCCGGCCCCAAGCAATTCTCTTGCCTTGGCCTTTCAGAGTGTTAGGATTACAGGCGTGAGCCACTGCACCCAACCAGATTCTATTGTTTTAACAGATAGCTAAGGAAAAGACAAGCCTAAGGAAAAGATAAGCTGACTGACTGAACCTAATATAAGCTTTGTTTTCTAAACACTCATTCGAGTAGACATACATTTTAATGAATGTCACAACAACATCTGCTTGGGGCTCAAGAGTCATTGATTAGCTATAATTGCTGTTTCATTTTCACCATCCCCTCAAATGCACTGTAGAACAACAAAGCTCTGGCTTTACTCTGTGGTACCTGCTGTATTCATCTACCTGAAATTACTGTCTCAGACAAGGTGACCAAATCTGCCTGGGTCAAAAGCTGCAAGATTAAGTGCTTGCCCCTCAAGTTTTATGAACTCCTCCCTCTTTCATTATTATTTAGGGCATACTTTAGGTCTAAAATGAATGATTCAAATGTTTGAGGAAGGCCTCAGCTAATACTGAGAGGGGAAAATATCAATCTTTAGAGGCAAACCTCACATACTAAATATAGAACACATCATAACCATTATTACTGCCACTTTGTGATGCTTACAGACCAACTGCACTGTCATTGAAGCTGAGAAAGAAATATTAATGGTATCACTTTTACAGTGAATGCATAGCCACAATAAAGCTAAGTGCATAGCCACAGTAATATAAAAATATACAACTTTCTGTCTACATTCTCTACGAAAGGAAAGCAGTAAAAGAAAAATGCAGAAATTTAACAATGACTGATGGATTGCATTTAAAAGTTAATGTTCATTGCGACTGGGATAGTCACCAAAAAAACCCTTTCATTCCCAATGTAGATAATATACTGCATATTTCTGAAGAAAAAGAATCCTAAAATATCATTATTAGAACACAATTAAATAGAAGAGGAAAGAAAGCAACTTTAAAACTCTTGAAGGCTAGTAAAGGCTGATGACTGGAGGAAATGAGGGGATACATGGAGATGTTGGGGCCAATTCTGGAAGGGACCCCTGGGCATTCTCACAGTCTGTGTTCTTGGTTCTTATTAATGTTACCACTATATTTAGCATTTCCTTATTTCCTAATCTGTATGTCACTGGTTATTCTTACCTTTGTCCTGATGCAACTATTATGTATCCATAATAATTATAAATTTTAAAAAAGAAGTATCATGCAATAGCATGTTATCAGCACTAAGAAAATATAGGGGAAGGAAAAGATATTTTACTTAAGTAAATGAACTTGAGTTAGAAGAGAGGTACAAACAAAACAATGGTGAGCTGTAGATGCACAAAGAAAAGAAACTGACTCAGGTATGGATGACATAGGTAAGGGATAGTTTTTAATTTACAACTTTCCCTAAAACCATGAGTGTTCAATTATTATTGCAGTTTTGTCACCTTAAGGATTTGGAGTTGTCAGGTTAGCACACGTGAGACTGTACTTTCTCATAATCATATCATTGACAAGGAGGGTGAACTACCTTCAGGTATATAGTTATTACCTTCATTCTAGATTTGAGCTATTATAGCCTGCCTTCTCTGGGACAAAATTAATGAAACATAAGAATTACATCGAACATATATTTCCTAACCTAAATTATATTTTTATTCTAAAGTTAAAAGTTTATATAAAAATGATTTATGCATAAATATCCAATAAAGTATTGAATACTGAAAAATACTGAAATTTGAAAAAGTAAAAATATATAATTTGGGATCTAACAACTCTTAGTTATCTTTGATAATTCCTCCAATCTTTTTAAACATTTTCTCCTTAGTTTTGAAAGAAGACTTCTTTCACCACACAGGGAATGTTTAAATCTAATTCAAAAGCTATCATCATTGCTTTGAAAACAAAAGCAATGCAAGAAAGTGACAATGAAACTATCAAAATGCATAAATTAAGGAACTGAGGTCAAGAATGACAGGAAAATGGGGACCAAGGAACACACAGAAGGGGCATGACCTAAGACACTGGAGGTGCATATTTCTTCTTCTCTGGAAACTCTCTGCAATGTCATGTAAAAGAGAATTAAAGTCTCAATGCAGAGATTGCTGTTTAAAAACAATGGGAATAAAAAATATTTTATAAAATAACATACTTTATAGTTCTTTATTCTTTTAAAGAAACTTAAGTAGTATAGCCACACTCCAGGGAGGGGGAGGGAAGTATGGTAAGTACTGATAACATTAGAACATCATGTCATTGACCATCCTACTGAATTATGAGGAACAGAAGCTGGCCTTACCTTTGGCTATTGTGGGCATCTGAAAAGCGATGCTGATTACTCCCACCAAATCTCCCAGTGGAATCAGAGATCTCAAAATAGACCTGATTCTGATGGCTTCCCCCTTACCAGCATGAATCAACTACACAGGAAGAAAATTAAAGGAACATTAGAATGAATCACTTGGTGCAATCAATGTTGCAATTCTATCTAGGAAATCTGAAGTACAGGAATCCAAATCCAAAATAATTTTCTGTTACATACAAAGATAGTCCTCTCTCAGAGATGACTATTGTTTCAGGCTTACCTGCCCACACAGTTTTCACTGACTTCAGCATACGCAAAATTAAATATACTATAGTCTAGGACAGCTGGTTTATCTATAAGAACAATAGTTTTTATTCTCTTTGGGGGTGTTAAGATATATTGAGAATCTAATGGGTTTATGAATGTTTACACCTCTCCTCAAATTACATATAAATACCTATCTATAACATAAGCAATAATATTATACAAAGGAAAAATTATTATCTTTGCACCCTGAACATATACCAATGTTGATGACTGACTTAGCTTCTTTCTTACTTTGTGATGAGAAATTAACCACATGTCCATCTATATTCGACCCTGATTTCTCCCAAGGCTAGCTTTGCAATGTGGAAGAAATGGTGAACATAAACCCTCACAGTTCTTTCTAGTTCTTCTAGACTGACACAGGCTAATGAAGTCCCCACAGTGACTGTGGATCAAGATGGAGTCAAGAATCTCCGCGATTCTCTGAACAGATTGCATCCATTTCCTCCATCACCTTCAGGGTGTGAAACTCAAGCACAATATCTGACACATAGAAGGCCTCAACTAATACTTGTGAAGATGAATACATTTCAGAAACACCAAGGTTAGTCCCTTATTCATCCACTTAACTCCTCCTCTTAGTAGAATAAAAACTTCTATTTATTAGTATAATTTCTCTTCATTTTTCTCATCTTTTCACTGAGATGGGAAAAAGAACAAATATTGTAAGCAAGCTTTCTTTTTGTCTGTAATCACCCCCAGCAGACAAATGTTTGATAATATGCTCCCATTTATAGCACTAAGCTTAAAAAAAAATCTCATTAGCAGCAAAGATTACGTTTTTAAAAAAATCAGTCTCTAAGTTAGTTTTCTATCATTTCTAATGTTAGTTTTCTAACATTTCTCCATTTTGTGATTCCTCTCTGTTCACACAAAAAAAGAGTATATCAAGTAAGTTTTAACCTATGGGTATGAAAGAAAGAACCCACAAAAACTAAACTGAACCCAAACAAACACGGATACTAAGGGCGGGGAGAAAGAGGTTCTCTATAAGAAAAGCCCTCTGGCTTCATGCTCATCCCCATTTAGAAACGTACATGTAGTTCTTAATCCTTCTGCACTAGCATCAGTCTACGTGTTTCAAACTCTGGGTTTGTGTCTCATTAAAAAGTCTAGAAGCTAATTTGATGGGCCCTCATTAGGATTTTTTAAATGCATATGACAGAACAACACAGCATCAACTAGAATAAAATGAAAAAGAAAATATCAGAATGTATTGTGGAGTAAATAAGTATTATTCCATGAAACTTTAATTTCATTTTGGTCAAAAAGTTTTAGAAAACACTCATCTACATGGTCTGAAGAGCTCTTATTCTCCCTGCACCCACCACTTCTGGCGTTACTTGTCCCTAAACCAAGGGCAAATACACAGAGCTAAATATTGCACAAAAGAAAATGACTTTTGGGCAGAGTGGTTGCTTTCTGCATGTATTCTAATAGGAGAGGAAATTGTGTAGAGAAGATATATTATTTTCTTCTTAAAATGAGGGGAGGTTGTATGAGTTTTAGAGATATATGAGTTAACTAAGTATCCTATTAATGATGTATACTGAAATCTCATTACTAATTTTTACAACCAAGAAGACATTTCCAACTACACAAACATTTGTTCAGCAATTAGACTGCAGCTATTATTTCTAATGGAGCATGAAGATTGCTGGTTTTGGATGCCGCTGTGAGCTTTGCCAGCTCCTGAGCCCCAAAGCTCCTGAGCCCCAAAGCACTCACGTGCATCTCAGGAGCACAGCGTCCTAAGAGGTCGATCAGAGCTGCGTAAAAGGTCATGATGGCGTTTCCCATGTGGATAGTGTCATCTTCTTCCTCTTCTGTGTCACTTTCATGGACATTTCAAAAGAAATAGAAAGCAAACGGGATAATTGACATTTCGTGGTAATTACATATCTCTCAGAACAAAAGGGATCACAGGGCAAAACATTCTTTTTCTTCCGATACTTTTCACATATGTTTTAAACTTACAGTGTGGCATTTTTAAAGGAAAATAACAATGGGTTAAAGATCAGATTTGAGATTCTGGTATTTAGTAGTAAGATTTGTTCAAAAGTGAAAAAGAGGAATTGCTAATTAGATGTATTCTGCTCCTTTCTAGTGGCAAAGAGTATATTAACGAAGAAATTTACTGATGAAAGGACTGTTAAGTTTAAGCAACTTTTGGAAATAGTGCACATGTAGAGAAACCGTGACAAAGATGTCGTACAAGATAGCATATGTAAGGCCCCCAATGCAGTGCTTTGCCCAGAGCAAGTACTGTATAAATGTTATTCCACTTCCTCACCTACCTCTATACCAACTACCTACCTCCCCACAAGCTCCCACCAAATAATCCAACACAGCTCCCTCCCCATCTCTGTGACAAAAACATAAATATTTATTATCTTGCTGATGAGTGACAAATCTGGATAACCCTGGAGGCTCCCGTAACCTCCTCTTTGGTAACTTCGCAGACAGCTGCCTCAGCCGGGCACAGCCATCTGCAGAGTGACAGCAAGGCCCTGTGGGACAACCTCATTCCTGGGCATGTGAGGCTGTTCCCAGGGCCCTTGGGTGCACACTCAATAGCGTGGTCCTGAAACACAGATCTCTGGATACATTTTCTGTGACTGAGAGAAACTTGGGGCTCCCTGGTTCCTCTATGGCTAACTGACAAACATGTCACATGGTGTGTGCAAGACAGGGAGTGCTCATCCTTGCTCTTGGTGTGCTCCCAGTCTGGAAATCTAGCTGTGGTGTGACGAGAACATTGACACCCAGTCTATATGTGAAAGAATGAGGGTTTGCAGGACTGCATGAATGCTACTACTTTTTGCTTGAAAATTTGCCCCCAGTAAAGGCCCCACATATAATTATATCTTTATCAGAGGCACTAGCAGTGTGATATATAACCCTGGTGAAGGACATTTACCTCCACAGATAAAATACCATGAAGGCACAAATAAACAACATGCCTGATTGACTATGTCCATTACTAGGATCTGGTATTAACAAAGTACACTGTGGAGAAATGTAAGATAGTGATTACCTCCCCATGTGTCTCCTGTAGCTTCACCAAGCATTCTACTCCTCACATAGACATCTTTACTTTACCAAAACATACCAGTTTAGCCAAGTCCCCCAATCTCTTGCTAAAGGTCTCTTTCTCTATTATCATAACAACACATTCTAACTTCCCACTGAACTCCAGTCCAAGTCTAAGGACTCACCCCCCATCATTTGTAACAACCCACTGTGTCCTAGTTCCCCTGGGAAAATTCACAAAATGCATCTCCTACAACCTAAATTTCTCTCTGCTAAATCTATACCATCTTCCTCAGCTCTCTGTCATTTAAATGCTTTCCAGCAACAAATTCCGTCCATTCTTCCAAGTCTATGATATTCTGTTTTCAAGGGGAGAAACCTTTAGTACCACAAGTTATATCAGAGTTCATAGAAAGCAAAATATGTTTTGTAAAATTTCAAGTCAAGTAGTATAAGTCACATGAGAGGGTGTGTATAATATCAGACCTACAGTGTTTTACTGGATCCACTAGTTGGGGAGGGACCATCTCGGGAAGGATCCTCGGCTATTTTTATGGCTTCTTCCATGGCTGCAAGGAGACCATTCCCACCTTCCCCTCTCAAAGCAGGACCAAAACACTCAGGCCTCCGAATGAGCAATCTCACCACAACATTTGCATTTTCTTCCACACTCTCCCCTAAGGTCAAATGGGGAAGATAAGTAAACAAATAATAATTATATAGATGTTCTGAGCAAATAAATGTTATGCTAATAATTTCTAATTTAAAAAAATAACTAAAACCCAAGGACATACTAGTAAAGCCAAAATTTAATCCAAGTTACTAGCTGTGTGTATGCAAGACGTAGTAGCAATTTTTTTTACTTAAAATTTTCAAAGTAAAACATTATGGAGGCATAACTACTCATTCTCATTAACTTGTTAATGGAAATGTCACAATCCTAACTACTTTTAGAATCCAATTTAAAAATAATGAGAATTAAGACACCTAAAGATTTTAAATAAAGTACTATCAAAACATTGTGTAACAAATTATTACAGTCAAAAAGCCCTATCAATTATGAAATATGCAATTTTTTACTAATACTCATGTTCCTTCATCAAAATGTGGGAACAAATTCTTGTTATGTGTACTGATTTTTAGGCAGTTTTAATAATAACCCTAAAAGACCTCAAGCAATCAGGTCCTACCATTACAGAAGACAGCAAATCTGAGAAAGTCAAGATATCTCTCTCCTTCAACTGGATTCCAGCCAATGTCTGGATAGCCTTTAGACACCAGCATCTGGCAACTCTGCAGCCCACAGCCAGCCAAATAACGAACTACCTACAAACAAGACGATTATCAAAGTATTATCCCTTGGATGAAAAGTCATTAACTGCTTACACTGGGTATGGTAAATGATATCCTCAAAGGATGGTCTAAAGCAAATGCAATTTTGCTAATTCTTTTTAATCTTATGATTATCCACTGAACTCCCTTTAGTAAAATCTTAGAATTAAGATATATTTAAAATATTGTAATGAGTGCCATCATAATAAAATATTTATGAACAAACCCTATGAAAGAAAAATATTACTGAATTTTATATCATTTGAGACACTGACCTACAAAAGTCATAGTATTTGATAAACTTCATAAATGACTAACAACCTCCAGCCCAATGTAATTGGATCCATCTTAGATACTGAAGGATCTAATCTGAGATGCAAAGTTTTGTTTTTTTTTTTTGTTTGTTTTTTTTTTGAGACAGGATCTCACTCTGATGTCCAGGTTCGAGTTCAGAGGCACAATCACAGCTTACTGTAAGCTCAAATTCCTGGGCTCAAGCAAGCCTCCTGCCTCAGCCTCCTGAGTAGCTTAGACCACATGTATATGCCACCCCACTCAGCTAATTTTTTTTTTTAATTTTTCGTAAAGACAGGGTCTCACTATGTTGCCCTGGCTGGTATTGGACTCCTAGCCTCAAGTGATCTTCCTGCTTCAGCTTCCCAAAGTGCTGGGACTATAAGTGTGAGCCACTGCACCTGGTCTGAGATGCAAAGATATTTTAAAGAGGTAAATTATTTCCAAAATGATATATCAATGTAATGGGGGAGCAGGTGTGAGAAGACACACAGAGAAAGAAAGAAAACCTAAGCTTAGATTCAAATGGCCTTGGCTCAAATCAGACCTACTTATTCTTATTGGATGTATCATTTTGGGACAGTGACTTATACTTTTTGAGCCAAAGTTTCAGGGACTGGAAAATTTGTGATAATACTACCCATTTTCAGCATTGTTGAAGTTAGCACATATATATTTCTGTCCAGCTTTACCTTTTAAAATATTTTTTATATGAATGTTGGCCCTTTGTAATATTTCATAAGATATTCAGTTTTAAAAGAAATCCCTAAAGAAGTTATTACCAATGGAAATGAGGCTTTTAGAGGGACAACTTAACAAATTGAGTTACATCCAGCTCAAGTTAAATGAGTTTTAAAAATAAGTAATACATCTAAAGGTGTTTTATACCAACTATATAGAGGTATAATTCATGTACAATAAAGTACTCTATTTCAAATATACAGTCAATGAGCTTTGAGAGATATATACAACTGTAAAAATGCACCACAATCAAAATGCAGAACATTTTTATCACTCCTCAAAGTTCCACTGTGGCCTTAGCAGTCCCTTTCTCCCTTCACACTTAGTTCCAGACAATCTGTTGTCTCTCACTATAAATCAGCTTGTTTTTTCTAGAACACTTACACATGTAATCATATAGCATATATCTTTCTTTGCCTGACTTCTTTCACTTAGCATAGTGATTTTTGAGAGTCATTCACATTGTAGCATACATATGTCAGTACTTCATTCTTTTTCATTGCTGAATAACATTCCACTCTATATGGGTATACCACAGTTTTGTTTATCAATTCATATGTTGATGGATATCTGAGCTGCTTTCAGTTTTTGGCTATGATGAATAAAACTGTTATAAACAGTGCATACACATTTGTGGCTTAATATGTTTACAGCACATGGCCTTAGTATATTACTGATGCCTTGTGCTGGGATATATAAAGCATGTATGATATAAAATGTACAGACCTTTTAGGAAACGGAAACTGAAGAATTAAAGCAAAAGTGACAGCAGATATCATGAACAGACAAAAACATACAAGCATACAGAAGCAGTAGGTTGATTGCTGTTCTACAGAAAAATGCTTGAGATCAGAGGAAATCCCTTATCTCAAACTTCTTGCTCTTCATACCTTCTGACCACAACATTATATATTATAGAAGAATAACATATAATGTAATTATATATATGTAACAAGCATAATTCACACAAACACACGGGGCAGGAATGTCACTCACTTTTTCCAGATCTGGCTCGCGCAAAGCTAAGGCAAGTTCATTGTTATCCATCACCGAGGCTGCTGCCACATCCAGTGGGGTTGAACCTCTCATAGCTGGTGAGGCTGTTAATTCAAATGAAGATGAAATAAAAGCTAGATTGTGCTATAACTGTGGACTCCATGTAAAAATACACTAACTCTTTAAATTTAATTTCTAAATATCATACATATTATACAAATCTCAATTGATTCAAAGTTTAATTTTTTGAGAAAAGTATTTTAATTGACAAAAATTATATGTATTTAGCATATATAACATGATGTTTTAAAAGATGTATACATTGTGGAATGACTCAATTGTGCTAATTAACATATGCATTATCTCACTTCTCATTTTGTCTGGTGAGAACACTCAAAATATACTCTCAGCGATTTTCAGGAATAAAACACATTGTTATTAACTGTGATCACCGTATTGTACAATAGATCTCTTGACCTTATTTCTCATATTTAACTGAAATTTTGTGTCCTGGGACCAACAGCCCCTGGTAACCACAATTCTACCCTCTGCTTCTGTGAGTTCAACTTTTTTAGATTTCACATAAAAGTGAGATTACGTGGTATTTGTCTTTCCATGCATGGCTTATTTCACTTAATATAATGTCCTCCGGGTTCATCTATGTTGTTGTAAATGATCAGGTTTTCTTCTTTTTTAAGGTTGAATAGTATTCCATTGTGTATACATATCACATTTTTCTCTGTCAACTCCATATCATAGCCATTGTGAATAATGATGCAATGAATACGAGAGCACAGATAGCTCTCTGACATACTGATTTCATTTCCTTTCACTATGTACCTAGCAGTAAAATTGCTGAATCATATGGCAGTTCTATTTTTATTTTTATTTTTGAGGAAACTTACTGTTTTCCAAAAGGGTTGTACTAATTTACATTCCCATCAACAATGTATAAGGGTTCTCTTTTCTCTACACCCTTGCCAACACTTGTCTTTTTGATAACAGGAATTCTCAAAGTTGTGAGGTGATAGCTCATTGTGGTTTCAATTTGTATTTTGCTGATGGTTAGTGATGTTGAGCATTTTTTTCATATCTTTTAACTAAAAGTTTAATTTTTAAATGTAACATATATATAATTTTTAATCTTAAAGATTATACAAAAGTCACAGATTTACTTACCCAGACCAACACTGCTGTTTTCCAGTAAATAACTGAGGTGATCAAACATAGCTTTTTGATTCTGCCGACTTATACGACAGAAGTAACAAAGAAAACGGCAACAGTTGGCCACCATCTTGGGAAAGGTGATTTCCTACATACAGAGCACTTGGTTAGCTCGGGAAAGCAAATGGCCTTGATAAAATCGGGCTCAGAAGTTGAGGTCTCAATCACATGTGTGCCCACGTGTATCAAACTTCAGACACTGAAGACCTTCAAAGGTGCAGACCAGGGGTCCTCAAACTTTTTAAACAGGGGGCCAGTTCACTGTCCCTCAGACCATTGGAAGGCCAGTATTTTTTAAACTATAGTTTAAAAAAAACTATGAACACATTCCTATGCACACTGCACATATCTTATTTTGAAGTGACAAAACAAATGGGCAAAAACAACCACATGTGGCCCGTGGGCCGTAGTTTGAGGATGCCTGGTGTAGACTATGATTCACTCTTGAACCACTGAAAATCAAGCCTAACTGAGAAACCTCATTACCATCGATGGGTGGCATCTGGAATTAATTTACAGCCCTAAATTCATAAGCCTGGTTTGGGAATCAGGCAGACTCAGTTGCGATTTCCAACTACCTCCATTAGCTGTGCTTCCTTGGGGAAATTATGCAATCTCTTCAGTTCTGTTCTATTAATATAATATGGGTAAAAACACTTACTTTAGGTAAGGGAGGGAGAAGATTCATTGAGTTAATTTCTGAAAAACATATAGTTCAGTACTTGGCACCACATAGTAGGGTGTTCTTATCAGTATTATTATTATTATTACTATTACTACTGCTACTACTACTGAGATTCCAGGGATTTACAACCACCCTGATTTGTATCTGCTGAGATGAGTCCCCAGATTAGGACTGACTGGGTGGCCCCACCAAACACATCTCCCTTGAGGGCCAAATCTTGTCACAGGACATTACCCCAGACGCTCCCTGGAGTCCTTCCTTAACAGAATACTGTATGTTATAAATATCTTTGTAAGTCCATCTAACTGCTGGACAGATTAAACATGGGAAATATGGATGTATTTCTGTACCATGAAAAATACATCTTAAGATTTAAAATATAGAAATATTTTGTATATCAGAGGTTAGGAAATTACACTGATTTATATGAAGCTGTTTATTACATTATTCTACAATTTAGGTTTCAAGAAATTCTATTTATTTTTTAATTTCAGCATATTATGGGGGCACATATGTTTAGGTTACCTATATTGCCTTTGCCCCACCTGACTTAGAGCTTCAAGTGTGTCCATCCCCCAGACAGCGTGCACTGCACTGATTAGGTATTTATATGCCCATCCCAAAGAAATTTTATTTAAATTACAGTCACTTAAAAGTTCACTTCAGAGTCTTACAACAAACACACTGCAAAGCATCATCATCAAATCTTGACCTGATCAGAAATTTGGTGAAACCAACCATCCTCTGAATCACGAGAAATGGCTCGGTCTGAAGAACATGCTTGTGTCATGGCCTTGTAATGTGATGGGGATGTGACTTTTAATTCAAAATTTTAAAATATATATATATATATATTAACTTTTAAAGTTTCTAAATATACCCTAAGTGAGAATAATTTAGAAGACAACAATTACATAGCATAAAGCAGAAACTTTTATCAATATCGAGGGGAAAAAAAACTAGTAGCATATCCAACTCTCTAAGGTTTGTATGTTTTTTTCAAAAATTATTCTTTAAAAAACAGTCCTCCTAAGAGGATTTAAGATTCTTATTCAGAACCAGCCCATCCACATACTCTAGGACAGTAAATCAAATAGAATCCCAAGGGTCAAAGACTTCCCTTACCTTGGACTCTCCACCGCCAAGGACATTCACCATGACCTCCATCACAGTCTCGTGCATCCCCAGTGCCCTCATGAGATTGGGGTGCTGGTAGAACACTTTGTTATTCATAATATCCCTAGAAAAAACAATGTAGGTATAGGGGAAAGCACAGGGCTCAGAAAAAAAATTTTAAAAGATTTATCTGAGATTCTGATAAATCTTTTAGAAATAATTTATGTGAATTGAAAAGTAAGAACAATCACAGTTCAGCCACTGAAGTTAATGAGTGTAATTGAGTTTTCCTCAAAAATGCTGACTGTCTACGAAAAGCAGTGTACAAGTGTCTATTCTTTTCAATTATAAGAAATATACTAAACATGTAAACATTAGTTTATATGAAATATATTTTGGACACATCATTCCTTATTTTCTGGCTATCCAACCATGTATCCAACCTTTGGTAGGAAAATATAAATCAGCGTTATACAACGCTTATTATAAAAAAATTCCTATAAAAATTCTTGATATATAAGTATCTCTGATTTTCATGTATGTGCTATTTTTAGAGCTAGTTTCAACATTTATATGTAAAATAACAGCAGTATTTCCTGTTACATTCATATTATCATTCTGGCAAAACTCTTTAAAGGATGCATATTCGTTTTCCAAGAGAAACTGAATACATGTGAAGTCTAGGAGCAAGTAATTCAACCATTAAAATGGATGTTCAATTTAAAGAAATAGCAGATGATACCTAAGATGTTTCATATTATCATTACTACATTATATCACATTATATCATATAATCCTGCCGTATGTGTGTCAAAGTATTTCAAAGGGTCTTAATGCTCAGGACAAAGTATCACTCATTGCAAAGATCTCCTATTTTAACATAAATCAAATTAATGCTAAGAGTCTTTTCTATACAACATTTTCTTGTTAGAGCGATAGCAAGACAATAACATACAGCTTACAAGAAAATTGAAATCTCTCTTCAAATCGATTTCTTTAATTGAATCACTAACCTATTCATTTAGTGATATGCTCAACTCTATTTACTCTGGCTATATTAAGAAAGCGGAGTAGTATGATTCTTGTGTGTTTGTTGGTGTCGTTTGTTTTTGTTTTTTAATAAAGAAAGCTTTTAGTTAGTACAGCTCAGAAAAATAATTTGGGACTCAGGACTAATATAGCTCTGACTTATTTCATGCAAGAAGAAACTAAGGTAAACAAAGGCATCTTTTTCCTTTTCATTTTCTCGTTAACTCCTTTTGAATGAAGTAAATTTGATTTAAAAACATTCTTTGCTTTCAGTGTTAGGTAAACTAAATGCATTATAATTCTACTGCCCAGTAGTCAGGTTGTCATTTACTAAGCATATTCTTTGTCTGAAATGTTTTTAATACCACAAAAATTTAGCATTTTATTTTTTAATATCATTTTGAGTTTTATCATTAATGAATGATTTACTTTTTAATGGTACACATTACCGTTTTGTGTTCATTTAAGAAAAAAAGTGATCTCCATTTTCTGGAAGGCTCTCTTTTCCTTTGGTTAATTAAGTACACTTCGCATAAGAAGCCTCCTCAGGTTAGATTTAAATATTAGTACTCAAATAAGACCCACACTCATATGATTGTAAATAAAGACCATAATATTGCTTTTTTGGATAGGCTTTTCTGTTTTCCTTCTTTTTCCCATTAGTACACTTATTTTTAGTATTATTATCATGAATTTGGAATATAATCTTCCAGTCCACTTGTATAATTTTAAATACCTAATAGGACCACAAGCAATATGAAGTATTGCTTTCTAAGTTTTAAATGTACAGAAATGATATCAAACAACTTGAATCATTGCACATTTGTTTTTCTCCCTCAGGATTATTTGCGAGTTCTTTCAAAGAAAAAACTTGGTATTTTATTTTATGAGGGTTTTTTTCCCCCAAAGAACCAATCCTAGGTTTCTTTGATCAATTTTATTTCTTTGTGGTTTTTTTTTTATTCATGCAACAGTTATCTTTATTATCTCCTCTTTTGCCTAATATTTATATAACTATATTAGCTTTTTTGGATGAGAATTTATCTTTTAATCACTTTTAACACTCTGCATTCCAGATTTCTACATTTTTATGCTTAGGTATTTTTCTTATGAACATCATATAGCTTAGTATGCATAGTTTTTATCTGATAATATTTTGATTTCATCTTATTTTCACATCCCCAAACTATACAAGTTTATTAATGTTTGCTTATATTTATACATATATGCACACATATGTATAAATATGCATAAATATGTCTATATGTATACATATACTGTTAGTGAGTCTATACTAAGTCTACACTGAGTATACTAATGGTGTATATATGCTACTGGCGCATGGCACTTTTTGCATCCTTTCCTTGCAATTCCATTTTCTTTTCCATAAATGTATACCCTTCAGCATAAAAACTTCAGAAGGTCTTTCAATGAGGGACTGTAAATAAATATTCTGAAAATCTTTGTTTTGTACTCACTCTTGAATATGGGGAATAAACTTTCACACCAAATCCAAAGGAAGCACAAGCTCATGATGTTCAATCTTCAAAAAAACTGTTCCTTTCTCCCTTCTTTTTCCAAGGCCCAATAGTACAGATAAGCTTCCTTATTTATTATCTCCTGCTGGTGAATGTTCCCCACACCCCAAAGTTGGTTTTAATGTGTTTTTATTATCCTGTGTTTTTCTATATGATTGTACATTACTGAAGGATTTAAAAAAACAGAAACACTCTAAGATATTGGCTGTGGAGCATGCCACTTCAGCATCTAGCTGTAAAATCGGTCATTATTTTGCTATTGATCCACTTTCTTATTTAGCTTAAAAAGATAATCTCTAAAAAAACAACAATCTACTTTAATGATCAAGTAATCCAGACAGTATACCTACATGAATGTACCTTCTGTGTACTACTACTGGGATAACAAATTAGAAAGAAAAAGGGTTGTAATAGTTAAGTAATTTACCCTAATCCATGAATCATAAGCTTCTCTTCTTCTTTGCCCATCCTCACACTGAGCAGAGAACGGATCTGACCCAGCGATGCCAGCAGGTTGATGGTGTCCTCCACAGAGACGCCATTTATCGTGTAGGTCTTTGGCAGAGCCCGGACCAGGCCCCCGATGCCATCGTACTGCCGATGGAGCAACACGAACATGGCCCTCACCAACTCAGGGTCTTCGATGACAGACTCCTGAGCCCACCGGACCATGGTCTCAGAAATCAACTGCTGAAGAGTGGCTGCAAAGGCATTATGGACATTTTATAAAAGGAAAATAAGAGAAGACAAATCAGTTAGACATTTCAACTCCATATACCATAGCCCCGAACTGGTATCTCTATTTGTACTAGAACTGAAAAGGCTAGAAATATTCTTTGAAAAATATAAACTTCACTGAAACATTATATACATATTTCCATTAAGATCAGTTATGATCACGTAAGGATAAAAATATACAAACCTTTCTTTAAAAAACATTCTTATAATTAATTAAGGTTTTTCAAAGTTGCATCGCTATTCAAAATTACTATTGTAACCTATAAGTAATTGAAAATATGGAAATTAATATGCTGTGCCCAATTACTTTTACTTTTATTTGTTTTGTTCCATTATATTCCTCTGAGAAGGTCTGACATCATATATCCTTGTAAAGGTCAGTCATGGATATTCAAGGAAGTATCTGTTTATCCTCAGTTGAGTCGTTTGCAATAGGAACCACGTAATTATATTTGTACTTAAATTTGAATCCCTATTTGTCACTTAAATTGTCTCCAAAATAATTTCAGTGTGAAGTTGTATTAAAGTGAAAACTTATTTCATATATAGATTACTTGTAAGGTAGCATGTGATGTAGAACACTTAAAAGCAATAGAAACTTCCAAACTTCTTAAATAGTACAATTGTCAAAATTAAGTGGGATTGATGTGACCAATTTATACACGGCAAGGTACTTAATATCTATCATTAATACATTGGTTCATTTTCAAAAGAAGCTGTTTTACTTGCATCTAGCAATTATTTAAGAAAAAACAAAACTACCAATTTTAACCAAATGCAAAAAAGCAAATAGCATGCCAATATCTTTCTGTATATCTCAAAACTATGCTATCATTTTAGTAGGTCAAGATCATAAACTTGATAGCAATAAAAAGTGATGCATAAGAAACTGTGAACTCTGATTTTTAAGATGACCTGACTCAATTTGATTGGGACACTGAAGAAGAATTTAGAAGTTATTTTATGGATTATAGGTTTTCCACTGTAAGTTAGTATTTTTTAAAAAGCTGCAAAACTTTTAGTGAGTTAGTTTGTTTATTTATTTATTTATTTTCAGAAAATGCTGTTATGAAACCAGCAATGCATCTTAAAATAAGTGGAGTTTTAGAAGTGAGGAATAAATAGGACAGGTCTCTCAGACCTTTTCCATGTGCCATGCCCAAGAGAAGTAGCAACTGTTATTCTTAGTTAAAAAGGATATGGATGAACCAGAAATGCATAACACTTTAGGAAATATTTCAGAACCAAAGTATAGTTACAGATAATGTCTTATTTCAATTTTAAGAAAAAGGTTAAATTTGATAGAAGGATACTGCATAGTATGTTGATATGAAGGCTAAATTACTCCCTTTATACTTCCTCTTGATAGTCTCCTATTAAATACCCAAATTTTGAGTTCCCTAGGAAGACCATCTACCATCCATCCTTATAGTGCTGCTACCTCTCAACCTGTTGCTATAAATAATACAGTAGATGCTGCTGTCTACTCCTGGGAGCTACAGGCATCTACTTAAGAATTTGATTCTTGAAAGTTTTAAACTCAATTATCTCCCTGGCTTATCTGGTAGTACAATGTTTGTTCAAAGCATGAGTAAGTGTCAGTGATTGAGTCATTTTGCCAATGGCCTCTACTACTGCTTACAGGACTTCTTGGAGTCACTCTCAATTGGTTTTTCTGCTTGTTTCTTCTTCAAATATGTCACCTTTTCTACCAGGGATAGCAGACGTCCTCTAATTGTTAAATCACTACTTCCATCCAGAGATCCGTCTTCATCCAGCTCAATACCTAATATGAAAAAAAGCAGAGAAAGCAGAAAAGAATAATATTCTAAAAAATGCATTTGGTCAAATAATTCTCATGCCTTGCAACTTTTTGCATTCCCTACTTAAAGCAATGTTGGAAACACCTGAAAACATTTGACAACATTGAGTTAAAGAACCTGCCTACTAGCACTCATAAGTAAGAGTCACTTGTCAGCCCTCTTTTCCTTTCTCTTTTTCCCATTGTCTTGTGTGTTCAAGGCTATTGATAGCTAAGACACAATATAGAACTAAGCAGAGACCAAAAAGACTCTTCCAAAGCAGAGACCAAAAAGACTCATCCTTAGGATGAAGATCAATTATGCTATTTGGGCTGACTGTTTAACATGTCTGACTTTGGACACTGTCTGCCTAGACCTATAGTCCTGCCCGGCCTAAAAATCCCCCTGGACTTTATTCTCCTCTTTTGCCTCCAAAAATGTCAGTGGTATTTTCATAACTTGAGAGACAAAGAGAACAGGCATGATTAGGTACCAGGGGATGCTTTATATCTGAAGCAATAATTCTACCATTTTAGAGTATCTCTATATAGAGAGAGGATAAAATTTTCTGCCAGTCATTTAGTGGCTCTTCATAAACCAAATTAAAATACATGGTAGTGTTTTTGTTCTATTCATTAAAATAAGATAAAAATAATAACAATGGTGATATATATGTGTGTGTGTGTATATATCTCATTTAAAAATATCTAATTCATTTTGTTTCATTGAACCACCGATCTTATCCACACCATTGCATAAAGGAATAAAGAACTACACATCCATAACTCCTAATCAATTCTATGTTAAAAGTTCTTAGAATTAAAGGATTTCCCTTAATAGATTTTGGACTACTAAGTTTTTTGAATGCAAAACTTCCACAGGCATTCAATAATTTCAAAAGATACAGGCTGGATTTCTTAGCATAGTCCTGAAAAGTGGCCTCCTCAAGTGGTTTACATATAACTATTTGTGATCAAATTTCTTAATTTTTTTTAGAAAACAGCTTTCTTGAGGTATAATTGATAGACAAAACCTGCACATATTTAACTTATACAATTTGATGAATTTGCACATACAGCTGTGAAACCATCATCACAATCAGGAATACACAATAAATCTAACACCTGTAAGCTTCCTAGTGCTCCTCTGGTTTTTGGTTGGTTGGTTTTGTTGGTTTGTTTGTTGTTGTTATTGTAAGTACACTTAACATAAGGTATTCCCCCTTAACAAAATTTTAAGTACACAATATGGTATTGCTAACTACAGGTACACTGTCATACAGCATATCACCAGAACTTATCATCTTGTGTGACTAAAACTTTATACCTATTGACTAAATCAATCTAATACTTAACCTCTCTGACAGAAGCACCTGGTCACATGTCACCATTATTTTTTCCCATTCTCTGCCACTGGGGGAAAGAGGGAAAAGAGAAAGAATTCTGGGGTCATCTTCTGCTCAGTCTTATTGCTCTGATTTTTCTACCCTTAATGACTTTCCATACAGGAACAGTTAACCACTTCACCATAAAAAAAAAATAGTCTTATATGAACCTAAAATAGTTTTGTGTATATTTGTAAGCATATTCACATATACACTTAATTTTGTACCAGCATATAAGAATAAAAAATACACAATTAATAAGAGCTGTTAAACAGGAAGACCTTACCACAATGTGCCATCAAATCTTCATGGAAATCCAACAGTTGGTCACGAATTTCTTCAGAACATGGACATTCACTTTTGTCATCCTTAAAATTGAGAAGCATATTGATCTGAAAGTTGAAAAAACAAGAAAGAGGAAGAACAAGGGGGAAAAGAAAGGTGAATTCAAGAATGACAAAGCAAAGATGTTCAAAATCTGTTTCTGAATGTTCATCAATTTTTGCCAACAGGAGACAAATCATTGGTCACCACTCCATCTAACTATTACCACAAAATAAACCAGATCATCTAAAGCTTAACAAGTTACAAAATACTCATATAATGTCACTACCTAATTCTCAATTCTACAATGTTAGACTACTATATGTCTTTAGAATTCTTGACTAAGAGAATGAAATGCTATTTTTAAAAAGTATTTTATTATGCTTAACCTAAATCTCCACCCTTTTCTAACTAATATCAATCCTTTATTGATTATCTAAAATAACTCTTTTTGAGAAGGATACAGCTACAGAAAAGAAGAAAAAATATAAATATAATTGAAAAGAAGCACAGGTTGAGTATCCCTTATCCAAAATGCTTAGGACCAGAAGTGTTTTAGATTTCAAATTTTTTTGAATTTTGGAGTACAGTTGTCCCTTGATATCCATGAGGGATTGGTTCTAAGACTTCCCTCCACCCCCAAGTATACTAAAATCTGTGGATGCTCAAGTATCTTATATAAAATGGCATAATAATTGCATATAACCTATGCACATCCTCCTGCATTCTTTAAATCATCTCTAGATTACTTATAATACCCAGCACAAAAGTGCCTACACATCACTTCGTTTGTATGGATTTAACATAGTACTCAGTGCACAGTGAATTCCAGTTTTGCTTTTGGGAACTTTGTGGAATATTTTTCCTCTGAACCTTTTTGATCTGTAGATGGTTGAATTCTTGCATGAGGAAACCATGGATGCGGAGGGCTAACTGTATTTGCATACACATAATGAGATATCTTGGGAAAACAACCCAAGTATAAACACAACATTCGTTTATGTTTCATTTACACATGATACCTATAAGCTGAAGTAATTGTAGACAATATTTTTAATAATTTTGTACATGAAACAAATTTTTATTAAGTGCTTATCTGTGGAATTTTCCACTGTGGTTGGCACTCAAAACGTTTCGTATTTTGGAGTATTTCAGATTTCAGATTTTTATATTAGGATGCTCAATCTGTATAATGGATACATATGCTGTTGCTAACATTAATGGTTTAATTAAACAAACTATGGAAAAACTTTCTTGCATATGTTTTAGTTTTAGACAGAATAATATTAAATTGATGAATGAAGAAAAGAAAGATGCTGTCTCATAATTTTCCTTCAGAAAACAATTTTAAGTTTTCTTTGTGGATATTTTTATGTGCTTTTTTTTTTTTTGCTAAACATTTATTTTGAGATAATTGTAGATTCATACACTATTGTTAACAAATAATAAAAAGAGACCTCATGTACCCTTTTACCCAGTTCCCCCAAAGGTAACAGTTTGCAAAACTGTAGTACAATGGCACAACCAGAATACAATATTGATACAGTCAAAATACAGAATAATTCCTTTACCTCAAAGATCCCTTGTTACCCTTTTATGTCCATATCCACATCCCTCCTGTTTACCCCTCATCCTTAACTCCTGGAAATCACTAATCTGTTTTCCATCTTTCTGCTTTTGTCATTGCAAGAATTTTATATTAATATAAATGGGATCATATAATATGTATGTATTCCCATGATATTTAAAAACTATACTAGACAAATATTAACTGTATATATTTATGGGGTACAATATGATATTTAGATACACGTACACATTGTAGAAAAATTAAATCAAAGTAATTAACATCTATTGCCTCACCTAGTTATTTGTTTTGTGGTGAGAACAAACATCGCATGTGATCTTTTTGATGTCAGCAGGGTCTATAGTGATATCCCGATTCATTCCTGATATGGGTAATTTGTGTCCTCTCTTTGTCTTTTTAGAGGTTTGTGAATTTTATTAATCTTTTAAAATAAACAGTTTTGGGATTCATTTTTTTCTAGTATCCTGTTTTCCGTTTTGTTGATTTCTGTCCTGTTCGGCCTTTATCTACATTAGTGCCTTCTACTTGCTTTGGGTTTATTCTACTCTTTGTTTACTAAATTCTTGAGATGGTATCTTAGATTATTGATTTGAGTGTTTTCCTCTTTTTAAATGTAAGCATGCAGTGTTGTAAATTTCCCTCTCAGCACTGCATTAACTGTGACAAAAATTTGCATAGGTGATATGTTCATTTTCTTTCAGTTTAATGGACTTATTTCCCTTTTTTAGTTTTATTGGGGAAGGGGATGGGAGTGAAGGGGATGATCTAATTTCCCTTCAGACTTTTTCCCCAAACCATAAATTATTTAACAGTGTTTTGTTTAGTGTCTAAAAGGTCTGGAGATTTTTCTGTTATCTGTTATTGATTTCTGATTACAATTTGGTAAAAAAGATTGTGTATGATTTCCACATTTAAAAATTTGTTGAGGTTATTCTATGGCCCAGGACATGGCTCGACTTTGCAAATGTTTCATGGACACTTGAGAAAAGTGTGTATTCTGTTGTCTGGAGTATTTCATAAATGTTGATAGATCTACTAGTTTATGAGAGTGGTGGGTTTTCCTATATCCTAGCTCATCTTTCTGTTTAGCCATTCAGTTAGTTACTGAGAAGGCGGTATTGAAGACTCAATGATAATTTTGGGTCTATTTCTCCTTTAAGTTCTATCAGTTTTGGCTTCACATATTTTGTAGCTCTACTGTTTATGCATACACATTTGTCTTCTTCGTGGATTTACTCTTTATCATTATGTAATGTTCCCGTCTCTGTGGTAATGTTCTTTGTTGTGAAGTCTAGTTTATGTGATATAGTCAACTCCTGCTTATTTTTTATTAATTTTTTCATAATATGTATTTTTTCAAGATATCCCTTTCAACCTATCTAGATCATTATATTTCAAGTGAGTTTCTTGGAGATAGCACATAGTTGGATTGAGTTTTTTAAATTCATTCTGCCAATTTATTTTAATTGGTATATTTAGATTATTGATATTCATGGAATCATTGATACACTGTGACTTAAGTCTGTCATTTTGTTTGTGGTTTTGTTTGTTCTTGCTGATTTATTATTCTTGACTTCCTGTGGGTTACTTGAGCAACTTTCAGGATCTCATTTTGATTTACCCATGGAATTTCTCAGTGTACATCTTTGTATATAGCTTTTCTGGTGGTTGCTCTGGGTATTACTTCATATATATATTATATATATATGTGTGTGTGTGTGTGTGTATATATATATATATAATTTACACTGTCTACTGGTATTGACATTTTACCAGTTTGAGCAAAATATAGACCTTGTATCTCCCTTTATGTCCCTTTATTCTCCTATGTTTATAATATTACATAATCATCTTATATATGCCCTATATATATACACTTAGAACCATATCAGTTACGTAATGTTTGCTTAAAGCATCAAACATAATTTAGAAAACTCCAGAGGAGAAGAAAAATGCATTGTATTTACCCATATTTTAGTAGCTTCTGTTGTTCTTTCTTCCTTTCTGATTTTCTAATTTTTCTTATTTTGTCATTTTCTTTCTGTTTAACCATCTTCCTTCAAGGTAGGCCTGCTGCAGTCAAATTCTCATTAACTTCCTGTCATTTGAGAGTATCTTGATTTCCCCTTCATTCCTTAAGAATATTTTCATGACACACAACTCTGGGTTGACAGTTTTCTTTCAGCACATGAAAGATGCTGTGTCACTTCCTTCTGTGCTCCACGCTCTCTGATGAGACATCCGCATCGTTCAAGTTGCTTTTCCCCCTCTAGGTATAAGTATCATTTCTTTCAAGATGTTTTCTTTGTCTTTGATATTCAAAAATTTGACTAAAGCATGCCGTGGCACAGATTTCCTTGAGTGTGTCCTATGTGGAACTTACTCAGCTTCTTGAACCTCTAGCTTCATATCTGTTGCTGAATTTGAAGTTCTCAGCCATTATTTCTTCAATTATTTTTTTCAGTTTGCCCTCTTTCCCCTATCCTCTGAGATCCCAACGTTACAAATGATAACGCTGGTTCCTGAGGCTGTGTTCAATTTTCTCTGTTTTTGTCAGATGGGGTAGTTTCTAGCTTCTATTGTTCTCTCTTCAGGTCACCAATCCTTTCCTTTTTTCCCTCCATTCTGCTATTAAGCCCATTCATACAGTTTGTTGTTGTTGTTGTTGTTGTTGCTGTTGTTTTTAGTTTTTGTGTTTTTCAGATCTAAAATGTCCATTTGCTTCTTATTTATGTCTTTTTCTCTTTGTTGAAGCTTTCCAGAAATTTTTGTTTTTCCCAATTTGAAGCAATTTTATGATGGTTGCTTTCAAAGCTTTGTCTGATAATTTTAATATCTCTATCATCTCAGTGTTAGTGTTTATTGACTGACTTTTTTCATTCAAATTTTTCCTGGTTCTTGGTATAAGTGATCTTTTAATTGAAATCTGCACATTTTGAGCATTATGTTATGACTCCAGCTCTTATTTAAACTGTGTTTCAGCTGGATTCCTCTGACACTATCCAGCAGGAGAAGGGCTCAGGTGCTTCACTGTCACCAGGTAAGAGTGAAAGTCCATTTCTCCACTCAGGCTTCTTGGAAAAGTAGAGGAAGGAGGAGACCCTGTGACTGCCAGGCAGGGATGGGAGCTCTGGTTCCCCATTAGAGCTGTACTGATATGACCCTTGATAAAAAGGGGGAGAGTACCTTGCTATTTCTCTTTGCATGGCCTCTAAGTGGCACTTTGGAAGGGGCAGGCCTTCTTATCATTCAGTGGCAGTAAACACTCTCTCTTCTGCTGGGGCACCTCGCTGTAGCCTGGTGAGGGCAGAAGTCAAGGCTCCCCGCTCAGCCTGTGCTGAAGGTGGGGCATAGTTTTTCCTGTGGTCTCTGGCCGAAGCAGTGCAGTTATTGTATAAAACAATTCTGTCTTGCTAAGCTGCCCCTTTCCTGGTCCTTTGGCTAGAGAGAGCAGGCTTTTGTTGTTGCTTTTCTTGTCTATGCCCGATGACATTTCCTGGTTGCCGGCTTCGTTAGCTTCACATCTGGGATAGATGAGGGAAAAAGAAAACCTGGGGAACTCACCACTATGTCGTTCCTTGGGTCCCGAGTTCCGTAGCCAACCTCCCTGCTTCTCTCTTTCAGAGTCTTCTTGTGTTGTCCTTTATGTAATATTCAGGGTTTTAGTTGTACTTAGAAGGAAGAATAAGGAAAAGCACGTGTACTCCATCTTTCCAGAAGCAGAAGTCTCCCAATAGTAGTTTAATAGACAGAGTTAATCTGGAAGAGCTTGAACTTGTTCTCTGCTCAACAAATGCTGTTCATAGCAATTAAAAAAAAAAAAAACTCCATGTCCCTTCTCTCAAAGAAATTACATTCTGGTGAGCAAGAATAAATTCTGTAATTAGTCCCTAAATATTGTCATTCTGAGCTGACTTGAATAGAAAGGGAAATGATAAGGGCATCAAAGATGAGATCTATGAGTTATATCCTTTAACCACCATCTCTGTATCTTGGTAATTTCTCATACTCTGAGTCCCACTCCAAGGCAGATTCCAGAAAATTCAGACTAGCTCATTCTCCAATTCAGGCATGTGTCCAAGGTTCTGATGCACCCTAAGGAGACTTGGGTTTGGACGTAAGTAGTGAGAGAAAGAACCGCAAACAGGGTGATCAATCTTCCAGCAAGCAAGGTGACAGAGACATTTGGTTCTTCTGTGGAGGGCTCAGAGAGAAAGCTTCTAACATCGAGTCCTAGGAATTAAGGGTTCCCATCAGTGGGGGCAATGAAGACCCATCTGTGGTTGAATATGGCCCTATTTTCAGAACATCATACTCCAGTATACTGGCCTTATGACAGAGTCTGCAATATCTCTTAAGAAATACCTTTTGTTTAAACTAATCAAGTAGATTGTTTTGGTGCAACTAAGAGCACTAACGAAATCAACTTGACTAGTTTAAACAGAGTGTGGGCAGGAAACACATGTAACTTACGATATAATTTTGTAATAGAAAGATCCTGAATGAACTCAAAACAAAAATAAAAAGGCAGATTTTTCATTTCATTTTTTACCTGTTCTTGAGGTGGTGACCTAAATTCCTTCGTCTTCCTGGCTGTGAGTGCAGCTGACATGTTTAAGGCTTGCATAACTTCATTATACCGGAAGCGCTGATTTTCTTGCAGCTTAGCTACAAAGTCATCTGAAAAGGCCACAATGGCTTCTATCCGGTGCCGGACCTGGCAGTCACAGAGGTACTGAAGCAGTAGGCACATCTAGAAGATGATTAAAAAGACACCACATTTAATTTCTGAATCCTTTAATAGTTAATGTATATCAAATCATAATCTGTGATAAAGGTGCACAGCTGCCTACTCTGCTCCTTTATAAATAGAATCTTGATTTTGTGTAGGCATCAGCGTGCTCAGTCCCAGGGGATGAAACGTGATTCGTTTAGGCCAAAGTGGCAAACGCATGTACCTTTGGTGGACATTTACTCTTCTGGCCTCCCTTTTAGCCACAAGTGCTATGGCCAATGAGATACATAAAGAGAAGTTTGCCACGGGTCTTTTGGGAAAGATTATCCATCATTAAAACAGACTAGAATGCTCTCCTTCCAAAATGAGTGTAACTGAGTTAGGACATGATCACTGGAGGAAAAACAAGGTGATGCACCTTAGGAAGAAAACCACAGGCTGAGGATCACAGAGCTGAATGATATTAAGATCTGGTTCCTGATGACATTAGTGACCATTGTGCCAATTCTAGAACTCAACACTTAAGATACAACAATTAAGCGGTGGTGAATACTTTTTCATTAAATAGTTAGCTGGATATTCCCTTACTGAAAGCCAAAAGGATTTTTAATCGAGACAGGATGTTGGTAGAAACATGCCTAAAAGACAATACTCTGCAAAGTTTTAAAAAAGATTTATATACACTCGATACAAACTGTGACATAAATACAAAGAGGACTTTGAAACCCTGTCTGTCACCATCCATATGAGAACCTTCCCTGTCAATGCTCTGAAGTAGCCCCAGAGTCTATGCCCTTTTCTCCCTTTCCTTTGCCTGCCCTAGTAGAAGCACAGTCTCCTAGAGACTAGACCAGCATGAAGACTCTTAGCTAATCAGACTGTGGAACACTCCCTCTTTCCCCCTCATCTACCCTCCTCTATCTTCCTTACAACAGCCATACTGGCCTTTTCCTGCCCAAGGAGCATCACTGGGCTATTTGTCCTGGTGAAAAGCACCTAGAACACCCTGTTCTGGTCCCTCTTCTTTGCACCTATTGAACTCAACTCCTCAATCTGACTTCAGCTTAAAAGTCACCATCGCCAAGGCATCATCCCTAACCTTTCTAACAGTAATCCTGTTTACATTTTCTTTCTTCCAGTAATCCATTCTTTTGTTTCAGCATATTTAGTAATATTAGTGATCAGATAGTTTAAAAGAAATGCATACATAATTATATGTATTTCCCCAGAGACACTGAGTTTCTGGAAGGCGGAGCTCACATACGTTTACTTCTCCTAGCAGCAAGTGCATGGCCTAAAGGAAGACTTCAGTCAATGCTGACTGAAGAAATGAAGAGCAAAAAAGCATATCAGTGATGCAAACATCAAGTTGACTCTAGTGAACAGAAGAGGCATTAAGAAAGGATTTCATCCATCTAGATGAGCACAAAGGTAGGCAATGTCTTCTATTCATTAGAAACATACTAGGTGAGTCAAATCTTGCTATGTGAGAATGGACACATCTACTGGTAAACAAGCACTGGAAGGTTTGCAAGAGTGGAGGTGTAGGGAGGAGGGGGTATTTAACACCTTGTATTTCAAGCATTCCAACATAATGAAGGTAAAATGATTCTGCAGAAACAAGAGGAGAGATGCAAGGAAATTGCTAATGAAGAGGAAGGAAAAGAATAGGAAGTTCGTTAATTCTATGAACTACCATTACACGGGAACATACACAGAGGGACAGACACGAAGGCAAATTTCAATACATTAATGCTTCGGAATGTTTAAATTCACCCCAATCCTTGTTTCTGATTACCTGCAATTTAACTGGCTCTGGCAGTTTCATTTGGAGCAGGCCCTCCTTGGGCCTCTTACCCCCTTTGGCATCTTCGTCACCAGCCCCTTCCAGCTTTGAGTCGTCTGCACTGAGCTCTTTTTCCAATGCATCGCCCTCCTCCTCCAGAGTGGCTGCTTCTTTAAACACGCTGGGCTCAATCAGCTGCAAGATGTGCTTGAGGTCCTCGTTGTGAAAGACGCCCATGATCAGCAGGGTATAGAACAGCTTGATGAGAGGTACGAAGAGGAATTCAGTGGTCCCCCCAACCGGGTCCCGGGCATGAAGACCACCCTCTTTAACGGCTTCCGTCAGCATCTGGATGGTTTTAGCCTTGAGGATGTCCAGTGGGAACTCGGGACTGTACTGGTAACATTCATTATTGACGGTCACAAAACTGGGGGAGGAAAACTGCATCCGCGGCCTGAGGGAGGTGCTGAGGCCAATCCCTGGGAGGCCGTGCTTTTTGTTCTCATCACGGAAGAGGGTGATGCTCTTCGTCTCCTCTGTCATGGGGACGATGAACTCGTTGTTCATCATAAGCCTGGCAGTGGCATAGGAGCTGAGGTGGATGTCAATCAGCAGGTCGTAGTAGCCGGCGCGCAGCAAACCCGGCATGTACTTGTTCTCGATGGCGTAGAGGAGCTGAGGTTCGTCCACGTGGCTGCACAGGGCGTGGGCCACCCGGTGGTTCCCAAGAGCACAGACGGCTGAGTAGAGCCGGAGAGTGTGATAGTGAAATTTCAGCAGTTCCTCCTGCTCTGTCAACTCCAAGATGTCAACAGATCTGTAGAAGGGAGAAGGAGAAGGGTGGCAAGATTAGAAATGGACAATTAAAAAAAAAATCAGAATCAGAAGAAAAATCTATGCAGACAAGTAAATTTCAAAAAAGTATAGGAATAGATGCTACACGTTGAATATCCTTCTTCTGAAATGATTGGGACCAGAAATGTTTTGGATTTGGGGATTTTTTTGAGATTGTAATGTTTGCATTATACCTATCAGTTGACCATTCCAATCCAAAAATCTGAAATCAGAAATATTCCAATGAGCATTTCCTTTAAGATGCATGTCCCTGCTCAAAAAGTTTCAGATTTTAGAGCACTGTGGATTTCAGATTTTCAAATTTGGGATGTCCAACCTCCATCTTCTTCTTTTAATTTTCTATGGCATGTTTAATGGTTGCATACCTTTTTACCTTTTTTTCTTTAATCACTTCTAGATGTTTTACAAGTTTTCTTCTACACAGTACTTAATATTCATCTAGAAATTCCTTAATCCTCAATCATACCAAGGCTCTGAGCACCTCTTTTAGATATCCGGGTTTCAACCTGACCCTGGTACTCCTCTCCTTCCAGAATTTGAACATTCTCTGGAAAATGTTGAATCTCCTTTTTCCCAACTGGCTAATTTGATCCAAGAAACCAGAAAGCTTTGCCTTAGGCTAGGCTGCCCTTGTCTTTACCCTAGGATTAGGCTGTTAGCCCAACCCATGGAAGTGGGCGAACAGAACTCTAATTTATCTGACATAATTTACCCTTGTGTATCCTTCACACACCCAAACACCTCCCGCCACAGCTGCCAGGGTTTCCACCCAGGTACGCGCAGCACACAAAGCAAACACTATTCATGACATTTTTACACGTAGCAAAACAAAAGGGCACCTCAGGTTTCTATAGGAGTCAGAGTTTATACTGAGCTCTTAATTCAGGTCATTTTGTTCTGTCATATATCATGACCTTTCAGGGCATGAAACCTAAAACATGTGGCCAGACTATGCCTAAAGTCAGAACCGTTCTGGATCCACCTCCCAACTCTTAGAATCAGAAGCTTCATGCATTACTAACTAAAAGCAAATGATTACCCACCCACCCCCAAGTGACACCTAAGCTTCCAGGAAACCGCAAAACTGCTGGGCCCAGTTGCTAAAGGCCAGTTCTTAGAAAAGAATAATTGTGCAAACTCCCCCTGCCCACCCATGAAGTATAGAGTGCAATGATTCCCACGTCTTAGCTGGGCTCTTCATTGCCCAAGGGGACCATCATTCTACCCCTCAGCCTGGCTGATGGTCAAATTATAGATCTGTTCATTGTAGCAACATAGAAAGTCTGTACTCTAAATTCTTATTGAAAAACACAAGTTAGTGTACCATCTAATTTTTCTCAATGTTAGTTGCTAGAAATGACACTTAAGAACACTATAGTCTACAATGTTGCCAACTTGCCCAATCCATTCATTTACCACCACCCATTATCCACATCATGACACCACTTTCTTTTCTCTAAAGTATCTCTCCTCCCTATTAGAGCATGAAGTCCTTGAAAGCCAAGCTCACGTCTGTTATATTCACCATTTTATACCCAGTGCCAGGAACACAGTGGGCACTAATACATGTTTGAGGAATGACTGCATAAATGAAAGAAGTCTGAAGGAGATGCCATCTATAGAGTTCTTTAACTCTCATAACTTTTGCACTTATATCAAGGCAAACCAAAGCATATACCGTGTTTCCCTGAAAATAAGACAGGGTCTTATATTTATTTTTCCTCAAGAAGACACCCTAGGCCTTATTTTCAGGGGATGTGTTATTTGTTTTAAGTACAGTACAACAATCTACATTTATTCAAATATAGTTAAGTTGTCTTCTTCTGGAACATCATCATAACTGTCCAAACCCTGAATTCCATCCTGAATTTCTTGCAACTCTATTTCCTAAAGAACCATTGGCCCCAATCTCTCATGTCGAGCAATAGAGTTCTCATGGGGCAGATGAGAAGGGCTGCTCGTCTTCTTACGACGAAATGCATGGGTTGCGCAGATACGCTGCATAGCCACGCCCATCACTAGGTCTTATTTTCAGGGTAAGGCTTATATTGGGCAAATGCTTAGAAATCCTGCTAGAGCTTATTTTATGGGTAGGTTTTATTTTCAGGGAAACATGGTACTTGCACTAAATTAGTTTGTGTTCCCACACCACCACCCCTTGTAAAATTATTCATATTTTAATGAACTATGGCTTGAATTCAGGGATAGCAAAAGAAATAACTCATTATTTTATCTAAGGACAATGCCAAATATGTCACCTATCAATACCTCTCCAGCACAGGGTACATTATATTATTGTCCTCAAATATTCTCCTTCTTCCCTGCAGATGGAGTAATCTTACCTTATTTTAGGCTTCAGCATATAACTTGTTTTGGCCAATACAATGTAAGCAGATATAATGAACTGTCAGTGGACATAACATTTGCCATAGCCAAAAATAAACTCTTATAGGCCTGGAAGTCTCTGTGTGTCATTTTGCACATCTACCCTTAGCTGTGAAAACTTTTCGTCCCAGATTAGGGTTGCCCCATCAGCTTGGGTCTCGGCTGAGAAAACATGTGGGCCACACCCCCAGTCCATGCCCAGCCTGAAGCAGAGATGTAGGGAACCAGTGACCTCATGTCACATGAGCAGGAAATGAATGTCTGTTGCAAGCCAATGAGACTTTGGGGTGGTTTGTTACTGCAGCAAAAGCTGACCAGTACAACTGATAATACTCTTTAACAGTCCCCAGTGGAGAAATTTCTATCATATCTCAATATCATTCAATTATTCATGAAATATCACTGAATGTCTATTATGTACTAGGCACTGTGCATTGATGATACGATGGCGAATTATACAGATATGATTCCTGACATCAGGGAGCTTACTATTCAGTTGGGGAGAGAAACCACCTCCCCTCCAAAACAGTCAACTGAATCATAAACTGGGATGTGTGTTAAGAAGAAACAAAGTATGTACTCACATGCACCTATCACCATCCCCCAAATTTAAAATATGAATGATTTGCCATGTTATTGGGGGCATCAGATTCTTCTCAACCACTAGTTGTTACTTCCCTTTTGGAATCTGGATTGTGAAACTGATCAGATTTTTCTCTGGCTGCTATGGAGCATAAAGCCAATGTGGGCCCTGAGCCAACAAACCACACTGCAAGGTGTGGTATAAATAGCAGTCTTAGCCCCGGCTTTATTTCCTTATTTTTCTCTTCTCTACAACCTGATTTCAATGACACCTTTTATGCATCTGTGTCCCATTTATTTTGGAAAACTGCCTCAATTCTTTTATGACCTTTAGAGAGAGTTTAAATTTTCTATACACTTATATATACATTTATCACAGGCAATTAATATAAATTATAAATTACCACCACATGGATTTACATTAGGTTTCTGATTATGGCATGCCAAAATATTAAATTAGAATGTTAAAATTGTTTGCTTAGTAGAGAGAGAACACTTTCCCTCGCCAAGAAATTTCCTCCCAAATGCTGTGTCTTTTGGTTATTCGATATTTTTTTCAAAAAAATACCATCAGATGCAACATTTTGATAAAACATTCTTATAAGTTTGATTGCAGTTGTATTTGTCTGAATTTTTATTTGCTGTAAGTAAGTAAATAAGTAAAACATAAGTAAAACAAGAGTGAATGACGAAACCACACACTATCACAGGGTGTCTTCAACTGCAGTATCATTTTTTTTTCCAGTAACGAAGTGGATACTTTGAGAAACAGATTGAAAGTTGGAGTAGGCCAGAATAATGACTCCATTGCCACAAGAAATGAGGTATTTTCATATATGTTTGTATGTATGGTTGTATCTGACAAGTGTTTTCTGTAAATGAGATCTTCTAAAATCTCATTTTGTTTCCCCAGCACCACCCGGAAGCCCTGGCATTCATCTAATTCCATCTAAAGCGTCCCAATCAGATAGACACGGAAGCACAGGGCTGACCTGTTTTCCTCGGGGATATGAAGAGACATGAACTGCAGAGGATCCAAACACTGCACCAGCCAGCCTTGGCGCTCACTTATCCGAGAGACATCTACCTTCAGGAACTGGTTGGGCATCCTGCTCCACAGGACATGCGACAGGAACTGCACGTGCAGGCGCGGGGGGCACTGCGGCACCGGGTTTTTGTGCTCGCTCTTGAATAATCCCGCCGAGAGAGGCATCACATTCTAGGGATTGGGGAAGGCAAAAAAGAATGCATTTAGAAGATCCCCTGGGCTTCATAAGGTAACGACTAGAATTCCGCACTGGAAAGAGGCAGTGGAAGTAGGACACACTCGGAGTCAAGCAAAGTTAATACAAGAAATAACAGAAATTGGGTTTAAAAGTTCCTGAAAGCATAAAGCAGAAAAAATACTATGCAAGAGAAAATAACTAAAACATCAGGGCAAGCACCCAGGTTTTACATCCATACACTCCCCGGCACATGAAGAATGCGAGAGCAACCAAGCACACCCATGTATCTTTCCTATTTCTCTACCTGGCGGGGCCCTCAGGAAACCTGGCAGACCCATAGGGACTTGCAGTGCCAGACTTCCTGAATGAGAGGTCACACCCACTTGGCTCTTTCATCATCTGTCCTTGTCACCCCCTCATCCTTGAACCCCTCCCTCTAACCAGTGGTATGCCAGACTTACCCCAACAGATAATCCTGACTGCTAACCAAGAAAAAGGACTCATTAGGCATTAACTAATACAGTTCATTTCTCGTCCAATATCATCTTCAGCCATCCTTAATTCCTTCCTTCTGTCTGGTCTCAGGGAAAGAGAGGTTCCTACTTTGCCCAAAGCTTATTCGTTCATGTATAATCTTGATACCACCCCTGCCTTCCTGCCTCTTCTGGGACCATGTGCAAACCATTCTCTCATATGTCTGTATTACCTTAACCTCTCCCTTTCCTCTCCAGCCCTCCTGACTACACTCTCCAGACTGCCTCATCCTCAAACTGCTTCCTATTGGCTTCTATTAATGGAAAAAAAAAAAAAAAAGGCCAGGCACTGTTTTAGGCACTGAGAATATGCCAACCAACAAAACAAACAAAACCCTGCCCTCGTACCACTTCCATTTTCGTCACTGAAGACATACAATAAACAAAAGCAACAACCAAATTAAGTGGTATGTTAAAGGAGACGTCACGGGGTGGTGAGGGGAGGGCAGAAAAGCAGAGTGGGGGAGCCAGACTGCAGGGCAGCGATTACAAATGCCGTGGTCAGGCTGGGTGTCGCTGAGACGGTGACACTGAGAGAAAGACCAAACAGAGAGGAACCATGGGAATATTCAAGGGAAGAAATGCCTACGTGGAGAAGATGGCCAGTGCACAGATGCTGCAGGAGTCTGCCTGGCACGCGTCGGGAGGAGCTAGAGGCCCGCGGCCGCGGTACGGGAAAGTGGGGCAGAGCAGGAGGAGAGGAAGTCAGGGAGGTCACGGGACGCCAGACCCTTTTAGAGTCTCAAGGACCATGGGAAGATGTCTGATTTTATTCTCAGGGAAACAGGGTATCCACGGTTTTGAACAGTGGAATGA
Source organism: Microcebus murinus (assembly GCF_040939455.1). Lineage (NCBI taxonomy): Eukaryota > Metazoa > Chordata > Mammalia > Primates > Cheirogaleidae > Microcebus > Microcebus murinus. The sequence goes on along the minus strand of NC_134122.1, from coordinate 45,578,195 downwards.
TCCGAACTGACTTTGACAGTCACTCAGATTGTTGTATGATCAACAAACGGGCAAGGATGAATTAAGGAGAGCCCTCTCGGAAGCTACTGGAGTCACCCAGATGAGAAAGGACGATGACGGAGATCAGTGTGGTGACTCAGAAAGCAGAGGACGTGTCGGGCACGGGCCTGAGATGCAGCCACGAAGGAGAGAAGCCAAGGGTGACGCAAGGTGCTTGGACTGAGCAACCGGATTTGCCGTCACCTGACATGGGCACACGGCAGATCAAGCAGGTGAGGGGCAGAGGGAGTGCCAATCTGTAGCCCAGCCTGGACTCGTTCCATGCGCCATATCTAGTGGCAATGGCAGTAGACAGCTGATGGGACCAGTCTAGGTTCTGAGAAACGACCACTTTTTGTCAAATTTGACAAAAAGAGAAAAAAAGGTCATCTGAACTTGCTGCTTCCTTTCTCTCACTCCCGATCTTGAATTCGCCGTAACATGGCTTTTCCCAGCATTTTGCTGAAATTCTTCCAGCAAGGTCATCAAAGACCTCTTAGTTAGCAAATTAGTCCAAGTTGTGTGGGCGTATCTGTGTCATCTGCTATCTGGTGTCAGCCACTCCTATTTGGGAAACTCCCTCCTCACATGGCTTCTGTTAAGATGTCTCCTAGTTCTACATTCCTCACAGTTTTGTCCTCAGCCTCTCCTGTAAGTTCCTCTGTCTTAATTGATACACCCAGGTTTTCTCCTCAGTCATCTGCTCACTCTCTACGCCCACCCTCAGATATTTCATTCACTTTCAAAGATGAATTACTGTTCATTTATTAATGACTAAAATCTTAATCTCCGGACATGGCTCTCTTTATTGAGCACAACTGTGTATATGTGTGCATATATTCATGCATTCTGTATATGTATTATGATATATAAATTTATTGACCAGATACTACATATAAGGCATTGTTCAAGATTTTTAATTATATTAACTCCATAAAACAGACAGTGTGAATCCATTTTACAAATGCAGAAACTGAGCTCATGAGATTTAAGGAACATGTCCCAAAGTCACTGAGCCAGCCAGGTAAAACTATTAAGTACACCCTGATGTGTGCCTGGGAAACTCAACTTTACAATTGCAAAATTAAATTCAATCTCTTTTCCAGAATTTCACCAAACTCTTCTACTTTTTGCATTAGCATTCCAAAGTTGCCAACTTCTTAGCATGGCACACAAGGCTTTTTCAACTTGGACTTGGTCTACCTTTTATCCACATTAATCTTCAGCCACCGTCTAGAAAGTGTCCTTTGTTAAGTGAGGTGAATTACTTAACCTGCAGCACTTTCATGCTTACATTCTTTTTCTTTTTCTCATCCTCTGCCTAGAATACCCTCTCCTAAAAACATACCCCCAAGAGTTCCTATTTAACAGTTTGCAATCGACCTAAATGTCTTCTCTTCTTTTAGCTTTACCTGATCCAACCCATTCAACTCTTAGGTGCTTTCATTAATGTTCCCAGAGTACTCTATACATGCCACTATTCTAGATGGTGGTTTCAGGTATTTAAGCCCATTCACTAACTCACCTATGAGTTCAAAGATTACTGCATTGTGTGTAATTTGGCAATTTTTATTCTGCATAGGCCTAATTTTATTGAATAATATATGTAAGATGACCAAAGAGAAACTCTTTCTAATTAATTATGTTACTCTAGTGATCTTGGGTAGATCACTAGGGTAGATCTAGGGTAGATCTAGGAGATTTTCAAACATGGCTACCTTTTCTTTAAAGAATTAACTCACATCAGTACTAAGAAAATACTGAATCCATTTCAGAATAAGTAAATGCTATGCTCTCTCTGACAGAAAATAATACAAATATAATACTAGGAATGATTTTTTGTTACCTTTATTCTTCCCAGCTCAAACTGGAAAACATTGGGACTTGTAGCTTGTGCAAAAACTGCGGGAAATAATTTGGTACTTGGCTCCACCTTAAATAAACAAGTAAATTTAATAATATTAGTAAAGAAAGAATACAAAGAAAAAGAGGAATATTTTCTTTATAACTAACTAGCACTTTATAGAAAGAGACTGGGGATTGTCCTTTCTAGCATATGGCCATCTTTCCTTCAATAATTAATCATTATTTCAATATTATGTGAATATTTTAGGGCTTATGATACTGTCTTTATTCAACAGAAGTCAACATATATAACTAATTCATTTCTGTTTCCATTTTCTTTTAATTTCTAATTTACTATTTTTAGTCGACACATAATAATTGTACATATTTATGCAGTAAAATGTCATATGTTTTTATACACACATACATTGTGTAATAATCAAATCTGGATAATCAGCATATCTACCACTTCAAATATTTACATTCCTTATGGTGGAGACATAAAAAATATCCTTTTTTTTCTAGGTATCTTGAGATATGCAATACCTTATTGGTGACTATATTCACCCAACTACACAACGGGACACCAGAGCTTATCCTTCTTTTCTAAATGAAACTGTGTACACTGACCATCCTCTCCTGACCCTACCATTCCCCCCACCCAGCCTAGTCCCTGGTAACCACATTTCCAATCCTACTAGTATGAGATCAACTTTTTTATATTCCACATGAGTTAGAAAATATGGTATTTGTCTTTCTGTGTCTGGCTTATTTCACTTAATATAATGCCCTTCAGGTTCATTCACGTTGTCATAAATGACAGGAATTCATTCTTCTTTATGGCTGAATAGTATTCCATTGTGAATATTATATCGCATTTTCTTTATCCTTTCATCCATTATCAGACACTTAAGTTGATTCTCTCTTGGTTATTGTAAATAGTGCTGCAATAAACATGAAGTGCAGATATCTCTTCTAAATCCTGATTTCATTTCCTTTGGATGAATACTCAGTAGTGGGATTGCTAGATCATATGATAATTCTCTTTCATTTTGTGAGGAATCTCTATACTATCCATTACTGGCTGTATTAATGGATACAATAGTGGTTAAGGCTTCCCTTTTTTCCACATCCTCACTGACACTTACCTTTTTTCTTTTTGATAGTAGCCACTCTAACTGAAATGACATGTCATTATGATTTTGATTTGTACTTTGCTGATGATTAGTAATGTTGAGCATTTTTTTCATATGCCTGTTGCCCATTTGTATGTCTTCTTTTAAGAAATGCTTATTAAGGTCTTTATCCATTTTTAAATCAGATTATTTGGGTTTTTTGGTTTGTTTTTTATTTGCCATTGAGTTGTATTACTTACATAGTTTGAATATTAACCCCTTGCCAGATGTATAGTTTGAAAACATTTTCTTCCTCTGTAGGTTGACTCTTCACTCCGTTGATTGTTTCCTTTGCTGTGTAGAAGATTTTTAGCTTTATATAATTCCACTTGTCTATTTCTGCTCTATTTCTGCCCGTGCTTTTGAGGTCTTATCCAATATCCTTGCCCAGTCCAATGTCATCAAATGTTTCCCATATGTTTTCTTCTAGTAGTTTCATAGTTACAGGTCTTGCATTTAAGTCTTTCATCCATTTTGAGTTGATTTTTATACGTGGGGAAAGATACGGATCCAGTATCATTCTTCTGCATGTTATAACTAATTTCCCCAGCACTATTTCCTAAAGAGACTATCCTTTCCTGAATGAGTGTTCTTGGCACCTTGGTTGAAAATCCTTTGGCTATAGATGTGTGGGTTTGTTTCTGGGCGACCTACTCTGTTCCACTGGCCTATGTGTCTGTTTTTATGCCAGAATACCATGCTGATTTGGTTACCATAACTTTATAGTATATTTTGAAGTCAGGTAATGTGATGCCTCCAGCTTGGTTTTTTTTGTTGTTATTGTTATTTTGCTTTTTTTCCTTTTTGCTCAGGCTTGCTTTTTGGCTATTCAGGGTCTTTTGTGATTTCATATAAATTTTAGGATTTTTTTTCCTATTTCCATGAATAATTTCATTGGTATTCTGATAGGAATTACACTGGATATATACACCATTTATAAGAACACTTAAAATGTATGCACATGTCAACTATTAATTCTTCCAGTCCATGAAGAGGGAATATCTTTCTACTTGTGTCCTCTTTAATTTCTTTCATGAGTGTTTTATAGTTTTCAATGTAGAGACCTTTAGTCCCCTGGATTAAATTTATTCCTAGATATCTTATTTTTTTGTATCTATTGCAAATCAGATTGTTTTCTTGATTTCTTTTTCAGAGAGTTCACTACTAGTATATAGAAATGCTACTGATTTTTGTATGTTGATTTTGTATCCTTCAAATTTACTCAATTCATTTATTAGTTCTAACAGGTTTTTAGTCAACTTTTTAAGGTTTTTATATATGAGGTCATGTCATCTCCAAACAGAGACAATTTGACTTCTTCTTTAACCATCTGAATGCCTTTTCTTTTTTTCTCTTGCCTGAATGCTCTGGCTAGGACTTCTATCCTGAATAGAAATGGTTAAAGTGGACATCTTTGTGTTGTTTTCAGTTGAAAAGCTTTCACCTTTCCCTCATTTAGTACGATGTTAGCTGTTGGTTTGTCATTTGTGGTTTTACTGTATTGAGATATGTACCTTCTATATCTAGTTTGTTGAGAGCTTTTATCAGGAATGGATGTTGAATTTTGTGAGTTGATTTTCTGTATCTATTAAAATGATCGGATGGTTTTTGTCCTTCTTTCTGTTAATGTGTTATATCACATGTATTGGTTTGGAGATGTTATACCATCCTCATATCCCTGGGATGAATCTCAGTTGATCATAATGAATGATCTTTTTAACGTGCTGTCGAATTGGGTTTGCTTATAGTTTATTCAGGACTTTTACATCTGTGTTCATCATAGACACTGGCTTGTAGTTATCTTTTTGTGTTGTGTCCTTGTTTGGTTTTGGTATTAGGGTAATGTTAGCCGCATAGAATGGGTTTGGAAATATTCCCTCTTCAATTTCTGGAATAGTTTGAGAAGAATTGGTATCAGCTCTTCTTTAAATATTTAGTAGAATTCAGCAGCGAAGTCATTGGGTCCTGGTCTTTTCTTTGATAGAGACTTTTTTTATTACTGATTCAATTTTCTTACCATTGGTCTGATCAGATTTTTTATTTCTTCATAAGCAAATCTTGGTAGGTTGTATATGTCCAGAAATTTGTCCATTTTTCCCCTAGGTTATCCAATTTGTTGACATATGATTGTTCATGATCCTTTATATTTCTATGATATCTATTGTAATGTCTCTTTTTTCATCTCTGATTTTATTTACTTGAGTCATCTCTTTTTTGCTTAGTCTAGATAAAGGTTTGTTGATTTTATCTTTTCAAAAAGCCAACTCTTTATCTCATTGATCTTTTGTGTCCTTCTATTAATGTTGTGCTTAGCATATTCTTGTATTTCTAGTTCTTTGAGGCACAATGTTAGGTTGTGTATTTGAGATGTTTCTACTTTTTAAATACAGACATTTATTATTATAAACTTGCCTCTTACAACTACTTTTGTTTACCATAGGTTTGGGTATGTTGTGTTCTCATTTTCATTTGTCTCAAGAAATGTTTAAATTTCTCTTTTCATTTCTTCATTGACCCATTGGTTATTCAAAAGCATGTTGTTTAATTTTGATGTATTTGTAAAGTTTTCTCAGCTCTTCCCATTATTGAGTTGTAGTTTTATACTGGTGTGGGCACAAAAGATACTTGATATGATCTCTACCAACTTAAACTTGTTAAGATTTGTTTTATTGCCTAACATATCGTGTATCCTGGAGAATGTTCCATGTGCAATTGAGAAGAATGTGTATTCTGCAGCTGTTAGATAGAATGCTCTGTAAATGTTTTGTTGGGTCCCTTTTGTGAGGAGTGCAGATTAAATCTGCAGTTTCTTTGTTAAATTTTTGTCTGGACTCTCTATCCATTGCTGAAAGTGGGGTACTGAAGTTCCCTACTATTACTATATTGCAGTCTATCTCTACCTTTAGATATAGTAATGTTTCCTTTATATATTTGGGTGCTCTAGTGTTGAGTGTACATATATTTATAACTGTTATATCCTTATGTATCCATATATATTGCTGTATTGATCCTTTTTTATTACACAATAATATTCTTTGTTTCTCTTTACAGCTTTGACTTAATGTCTATTTTATCTGATACAAGCAGAGCTACTCCTGCTCACCTTTAGTTTCTGTTTCCATGAAATGTCTTTTTCTACCCCTTCACTTTCAGTCGATGTGTGTCCTTACAGGTGAAGTGAGTCTCTTAAAGGCTGTATATAGTTGGGTTTTGTTTTTTTAATTCATGTAGCCACTGTATGTCTAGTAATTGGGGGATCTAATCCATTTACATTCAAGGTTATCATTGATAGGTAAGGAATTATACCTCCCATTTTCTTCATTGTTTTCTGGTTGTTCTGCAGATCCTTTGTTTCCTTCTTCCCCTCATTTGCCTTTGTAGTTTGGTGGCTTTCTATGGCGCTAAGCTTTGATTCCTTTCTCTCTCTCCTTTGTTTGTTTTCTGCAACTTCTTTCTTTCTGGTCATCATGGGACTATCATAAACAATACTATAGTTATAACAGATTATTTTAAGCTGGTAACAATTTAACTTCAGGTGCATAAAAATACTATAGACTTTTACCTCTCCCTAAATTTATATTTGTATTGCTTTATATATTGCATATTCCTTGACAACTAATTGCAGCTGCAGTTCTTTTTGACCATTTTGACTTTTAACCTTCATACTGGAGGTTTGAAAGATTTCCATACTGTAGTATTCTGAGCTTGACTATGAAATTACTTCTACTGGTGAGTTTTATACTTTCACATGTTTTCATAATAGCAATTATTATCCTTTTGCTTCTAGTTGTAGCATGACCTTAAGCATTTCTTGTAAGGCAGGTTTAGTGGCAATGAATTCACTCAAATTTTCCTTGTCTGGGAAGCACTTTATTTCTCCATTTTTGAAGGATAGCTTTGTTATATATAGTATTCTTGGCTGATAGTTTTGTATTTGTTTTCCTTTCAGTACTTTGAATGTATCATCCCATTCTCTCCTGGCCTTCAAGGTTTCTGCTGAGAAATCTGTTGATTGCCTAATGGGGATTCCATTATATGTGACTCATTCTCTTAGAGTTTTTAGAATTCTCTCTTTGTTTTTGTTTTTTGACAGTTTGATTATAGTGTGCGTGAAAGAGGACCTTTTTGGGTAGAATCTATTGGGATCCTCTGAGCTTGCTGGATCTGGATGTCCATATCTCTCCCAAGACTTGGAAAGTTTTTGTTATTATTTCATTAAATATGTTTTCTGTGCCTCTGTCTATTGCATCATGGTGTCCCATAAGTCCTATAGGCTTTCTTCATTCTTTTCTATTTCCCTGTGAGTGGGTTATTTCTAAAAAACTGTCTTTAAGTTCAAAAATTCTTTCTTCTGATTGATTTAGTCTGTGGTTGAAGCTTTAAGTTATATTTTTTATTTAGGTTATTGAATTCTTCAGTTTCAAGATTTCTGTTTGGTTCTTTTTATAGTATCTCTTTGTTAAATTTCTCATTCAGACTATGAATTGTTTTATTTATTTTGTTGAATCGGTTATCTATATTCTCTTGTATATTACTGACTTCCCTTAAGATCATTACTTTGAATTCTTTTTTAGGCATTTTGTAAATTTCCTTTTCTTTGGGGTCTGTTACTAGAGAATAATTGTGTTCTTTTGGAAGAATCGTGTTTCTTTGCTTTTTCATTTTATTTATTTATTTATTTATTTATTTGTCCCTATGTTGACATCTGCTCACCTGGTGGAACATTTACCTCTTTCAGTTTTATAGAGTAGCTTTTATAGGGAAATACTTTCTCCTATAGACAAGTCCCAGGGTATTGGTTGGGTAGGATATGCAGGCTTTGGTTCTGAGTAAGTGCAGTAGTATAGTATCTGTGCAGACTCTACAGCTGTAATCCACGTAGGCAATGTCTGCAAGTGCCTCAGTGACCTACAGTGCAGGAGTTTGTGGCAGTGGTAGTGTGGCACTGCTAGAGGCAGGGACTCCAGGCTGGTTCTCAGGCCAGGAGCATGCAAAAGCCCATTGCCCATTAGGCAATCAACAGATTTCTCAGCAGAAACCCTGAAGGCCAGACTAGAATGGGATAGCTTGGGGGCAGTCTTGCTTAAGATGGGTCTGTCTGTTGGGCTGTTTCTCAGACCAGGCCACATGTAAATGTGTCTAATTTACTTTTTGGTCTTACAAAATGTATTTTCCTTTAATGGGGAAAAAAGGTTTTCTTCCCTAGAAGCATGACATCATCACCGACAACGTACCTGATAGTATGTGCTCAGTTCCTTGCCATTGGCAATGAATGTGAGCAGCCCACTGGCAGCGTCCACCACACAGCCGATCTCCAGTCCGTTATTATTGCGTCCTTGCCCAGGGCTCATGCTCTCACCCGCACATACCATATAGCAGTTGCTGCGTTTGATGCTGAATTTCAAAAAAACATTTTTTTATCTTTGTACGACCACAGATAAAAGAGAAAGCATGTATATCTTGCAAACTAACTAAATTATGCTGCGCAAGCAACAAGCTCATGCTGTAATGGGAGAGGTGCACAATGGGCCCGATTCTGTGATTCTGAGCAAAACTCCATTGACTGCAGTGGACATTCTGAATCAGGTCTCATATGTCTCTAAATTTCACACCTAATGGAGACAGGTCAACAAGTTTGAACCAAGTAAGAACTGACCTGCACCTTCTCTCCAAAAACTCAAACCAAACTAGACCTTTTTCTGAGGTTCAAAAAAGTTTAACTATTTAAAAATCATCCAAATTTGTAATTTTCACCTCAAGGTTTTCCTTTTTTTTTTTTTTCAAGCACTTGTTCTGAAATGAGAAGCATTTGTTTCCAAACACTATCAAAGTCCTTAGGCAAATTCTACATGAGCCATCAGTGACTCAATGTATTTAAAATTTGGCTGAAATTTTGCCCCTTTAAGGACAATTCCTGGTGATCTGTTATGAGAGACAGACTTAACTAGAATATACACAAAATCAGTGATTAACAACAAACCCCACTTGGTTTTCACCTTTCCCAAAACCTTCACTGGAGATGGTAACAAAGTTAAGTAATTTAAACTTCATCTCCATTTCTTTTCTCTGCCACTACATAGTGAACATATTAACAAGACTAGCAAAAAACAAAAAAACCAAAGCCAAGCAAGCAGAAGGAAAAGAACAAACAGGCTGGGATAAAGTTGGTTTCTGAATAATCAAATGTAGGCTGCATTTCTTCACACTATGTATGTAAGATTCTATAACCCTTCCTATCCTCTGTTTTCTACAACAAAATCATCTTTCAGTTATCCCATCCCTATATTAAGTTCTTTTCTTATATTGTTGCCATCTCTGAAAATTAAATGTTCACACCCAAGACTATTCCTAGAGACATGTGGTTTTGGGTCCCATACTGATGTAAAGTGCTCTTCATTCAAGATTTTTGCTGGGTCCACATCTCAAGTGCTAACTCCATTATATTGCACACGTTACATCCTGAGGGCAGGAAAGGGAGTTTCCCAGCTACCAAAAATGATGGTGCAGGTAGAGGAGAAAAGCAACATTATAAAGGACTCTTTCTGAGACCTGTCACAGCAGATCAGAGAGGATGCATGGGCACAAAAGGTAGAAGCAAATGGTCAGATCTTCTCTTGTCTTATTCTGCAAGGAAGATAGCCTTCTTCACTTTTTTGAAGGTTTGGTTTGAGTTTGGTTTGTTTTACAAATGAAAAAGGATGGCACAGAAAGTGTAACTGACTTACCCAAAGCCACACAGCGAGTCAATGGCAAAGCTGAGGAAAGAACCCACTGCTCCTCAGTCTGAGTTCAAATGTGTCCACCTGGTCTAAACTACCAGCCCACACTGTCTTCACATTTTTCTCCCATCATTTACCCAATTCCCAAGATACATATCAGATTATATGTTAAAGGCCTCACATTCATCCATCTTGAATCCCTAAAACAATCACTAAGTATTGGTAACTCAAGTCATTAGTCATATTACCTTAAGGAATATATGATTACTACCCAAAAAGGTATACTGTTCTTACTATATGATGCTTTTCATTTTTAATATATTTATATCCCTTACTGATTTGTATGAGTTAAAAAAAAAAAGGACAGTGACATTAATGGCTTGATTATATTATTCTTATAAATAGAAATATCTTGTTCACAAAATCCAAGACAAAAGAATACCTAGATTTAGCAATATTTTTTTTTCAGATGGCACTCTTGTAAAAAATTGAGGAAAACCAACCTTTCATGCACTTTTCCTTTTTCATCTCCTAGAGTAACTGTTACTGTACGGACTCTGTCCAAGTCAAAGCCTGTATCATACTGATGGAAATCTGATGTAATCCAGCCCACCCAGACATTAGCAGGTTCTTGTCCAGGAAAGATTCTCACTGAGTAATAGTACTGTGAATATAGCAAAAAAGAACTGTTGACAAAACAAAACTTTGATTTGCAATGTTAACTGTTGTTTGAGTCTTTGAATAACCTCAAGAATATATTTCTTGGTTTAAAACTAGTTGGCTGAATTAAAATGTTATAGGCACAAAAGACTGACACTGCAAACTAAGAAATGCCTTATACCAGAGATTCTGAATTAAATCAGAAATAATGGGAAAGAAAAAAATATGTGAGCAAACATACAAAATGATTTGAGGTTCTTTATACTCCTGAGCATGTATGTATGTATGTATATATGTATGTGTTCATATTGTGTACATATGTACACATACATACATTTATATGAGGACAGATATATAGTATATATATGTGATAAGAATCCATTCAGCAGGTAAGCTTCAAATGCTTCAAGCTTGTGCAAGTGCACTAATCTATGCTAGAGTTTTTATACCTGTCACCCACCTCTTTGCATATGTTTGGCCTTTTCTAACACTGACATATAATATTTTGACATCTTAAAGTCACTTTAAAATAGTTCACATCTAACATGAACATCAAACTCAAACACAGAAACACTATACAACAGGCACAACTATATATCTTTTTCATTTGGCATTTCAGGAGAAGTAGTTTTGAAAATTTAAAATGGCAGAGAGCAAAACTTGACCTCTCACCAAGTATGATAAATTATCTTTTAGATAATCCACTAAGACAAAGGAAATCACATGTACTTGGAAAATTCAAGTGCAATTTAAAATTTTATCAAGAAACAGAATAGCAAAATCAAGATTATGAATGCCATTAAGGATATTTTTCCTAAAATAACTTTCTTATTGCATACTATACATTATGATACATATGTTTTCCAAATTTTCAGTCCCCAAAATATATATCAAATACAAGCAAATAATTAAATAAAATTAATGTTGCTAAATATGATGAATCAAAGTATACAATTTGAGATATAAGCATAATAAGTGACAAATAGAAATAAATGACAACAGCTGCAACCTCATACCGTGGATGTCTGCATCAAGTAATCATAGTCATCCCGATCGTCGGCAAGGACATCTTCAGTGAGTCTTGCAGAGTGGCTTGTGCTATAATCTGGCTTTGTTCTCCTAAGCAAAAATCTGAAATATATTAGAGGACTAAAAATAAGCAATATTAAAATGTTCTGCCTATTTCAAATATGAGCATATATTCAACTGAGTGGTCCTTAACCAGGGCAATTTTACTACCCGGGGGACATTTGGGACTATCTAGAGATATTTTTGATTGTCACAACTGGGAGGATGAAACCCTACTGGCATCTACTGGGTGAAGGCCAGGGATGCTGCTTAAGATTCTTCAATGACCAGAACAGTTCCCACAACAAAGAATTACCTGACCCCAAGTGTCAACAGTGCTGAGGTTGAAAAACTGATTTACTGCAAGAAAGGATGCTAAACAACTTGCCTTCTTCACCATAAAAAATACTATATAGATAATACACTGTTTAAATTTCAGGCAAGAATGTAAAACACAGACATCTTAAAAAATAATTCTTGGGATAGAATATATCAGTGCTAAAAAAAACCAAAAAAATAGAAGACCAACAGGTTGCTTTTCCCCTGTCGAATCCTTTGTGCAAAAACAAGAGGAGGAAGAACAAATTAATACTAGGAAACCCTCCCACATAACAACTACACATTTAAAATCATATTGTATGTACTAATAACCTTTGTTTCAGACGAGAGGGCTTTTCCTGAGCATAATCTTTGTGGTTATTAAACTCTGGTTTTGTAGCTTCTTTGTCTTTGTCAACACGATCAGGTACCAGATGGCCATGAGCAGTCTTCATTAGAACCTCAAAGTCAGAATCTGCATCATAATCCTCCAAATCATTCTTGGGCCCAAAGAGGCCAGCACCAGGGAGCCCTCCAGCCACAGTCTTGGAGAAGACCTCCGCACACTCGATCGGCATGCTCAGACGGTAGAACATGATATCGGTGCTGCTGTTCTGAGAACCAAACGACTTCTGAGTGACCTTTAAACATGGGGAACTGTCTATGGTGCCGTCTATTCTGGTCACCTAGGAAAAGAAGAAGCAACAATTCACATTCTAATTGTTGATTTCCTGATTCTAAAGATGTCTCATGAACATCATGTTTTCAGAATCCCGAATATGGTCCACAATGTAGCATCATTTTGTAAGAGATGATTAAACAGAGTACTGTGGTACAGATATATTCACAGAGTTCTGCTTCTAACTCTAAAGATGGTTTGGGAAATTCATGTTACAATTGTACATATTCAGATTTGGCCTGATAGTGCCTATATAAAAAAATAAACTATGCTTAATCAGTCTAATAAGCTACCCATAAAGTACCTAATATGAGAGGCTAATCCTTTGCTTAGATTCCACTACTATGTAACACATTAGGGTCACCATTTAAGTAAGTCACAAAATTGTCCAAGCAGAAACTCTCACATATAAATAGATATTCTTCTCCTGATTTTTGGAAATAGCCTCAGTTTTAAAGAAAAAGCAAACCTCAATATGTTCATGGTTTGATGGAACTTGGAGAAACTGAGGCAGCCTCTTGCTCAGCCATATGGTAATATCCCTGTTTGTATTAACGGCAAATGGTTCATAGCCCTCTTGTAAGCCACAGATGGTGAAATACTTCAAGGTGCTGACATCCTTTCCAAAGTTCATCCTGCCCACTTGAGCTACTCCAAGGCTACATACAGGTATAAATCCTGGGAAGGGAGAAAAAAAAATCAAAAGCTTCAGTACCATTAGTATGTGATCCGGCTAGTATGAAATTACCAAACACACTGCTCCAAGACTCTTAGCCTTGTAAGAGCCATTAACCGAGAGTGAAAACAATGGTGTTATACAGAGAATACTTACATTAAGTATTAAACATAAGAGTGAGAAGACCACGATTTGATCTTGGCATCCCAATTTATTAGTTGTGGGCCCTAGATAAGTCCTTTCTCTCACCCAGGGCTTACTCTGGAGGATGAAGTGACTGCTAAGAAGCTTTGGTTCTCCAGGGATTCTAGGGTATCCAGTGGTAGAAGATCCCACCCCGACAGCCCCCTTGCTCAAGGGTGCACGCCACTCTCTAATGGGGGAAGGTTGGAAAGAACTCAGTGCCGAGGGATGTCGATCCCTCTGCCTTGCTCTTGCAACTAGCAAAAGAGCCTGGTGCGTACAAACGCCAGACAGAGACTGAGCTGTAGATTTCTTCATATATAACTGAAGGGAAAAAAAGGACTGGAGGCAAAAATTTAAAAGTTTTCCTTCCACTGACAGCTGCTTTTGATCTCTGATAAGAATTCTGCCTCTTTTTTTTCTTGGGATAAACAAGATCTATGCATGTGAGAAAATATATGTGTATGTGTGTGCGTGTGTATATGCATAAATTATGTAACATATTTAAATATTACACATACATTTTAAATATTATATATGCAATAGCAATGAGCAATTGAGTGAAAATAATAAAGTATTTCATAAGCTTTTCTAATATGTGGCAGAGTTAGCAAATCTTCCCACTACTGAAAAAGGGGAAACTATTTATATACTAACTTTGTTGTTTCTTTGAGTTCTTTGGAATCAACTGTCAAGATGATGAGATGATATTTTTTGGCAAGGGGATGAGATGATATTCTCTGGTAGTGGGTGTTTATGTACGCTTCATTTCTTTCTATAATGTCTTACATGAATGTTCAAGTAGGTAGCACAATAAACAAAGGCAGTATTGAAACACAGACTACAAATTAGATTGTCTAATTTGTAGCTCCAAAAAGCAGTGGAACCTTAGAATAAGCCCAATAATTTTCACAAGAATTGTAGTTAGTTCTACCATTATGATTTACACTTTTTCCCTTGTTGAAATTAGTGGCAGTGAAAGCCATATATGTGTGTGTGTGTGTGTATATATATATATATATATATATATATATATCCCCAAATAGCGTAAGACAATAAAAATTACATCCAATAATTCACAATGATTTTACCCAGTTTGTATTCATCAATATATATTCAAATGAGGGGTTGTATAACACAGCTACCAACCGGGAAGAAAGATCACATCCAGCTGTGTTCAAGGAAGTGTGAATGATGAGTTTCCAGTTAAATCTAAAAAAAACTGCAGCTGTGTCTGCAGCTGTGACAGCTCTTGAAGCAGTAGTCAAGGAAGGTTGTTTTAAATAAGTGTCCCCAAAGGAATCAAAGAAAAGGATTGAATAAATACAATAGATGTGAGACAGCTTGAACTGCATTAGTACAAATGGGCAAATCTAACATCCATTTGACATAAACTAGGGGGATAGAAACATCTACTCAGGATAGACTCAAACCAGGATAGAAACATCTACTCAGATGGTAAACATCTAGTTCTTTCTAATCACTTTATCTGTAGGCGTTCCTAGCCTATAAGTGAAGTATCTGAATACCTGTAATTAATCTCATAGGAGACCTTTCTGTATTTGTTATACTAATACCTGAACTTTTGTGTATATCTGAAATACTTTCATTGAAAACTAGTAAGTGATTAGTATTAATAATATACCAAAAGATTTATGTCCCACATTGTTCCCCATAACTGTGTTTATGATTCTAGAATATTGTTTTGATAATAAATATACCTCTTTTCATGAGATAGAATATTATTTAGCCTTCGAAAATTTGGTTTTCAAATGTTCATTAATATATAGGAAAATATTCACAGTAAATATTGTTTGAAGAAAGAAAGATACAACATATGTCTTATGTTTAGATAAGAAAACACCAATAGGTTTTTTACAAAAAAGTCTCAGAGTAGTGGGATTTTTACCCCTTTTTATTCTCTTATTTCTCTTAATTTAACAAATCTTCTGCAATAAATATGTATATCATTATTATGAAAACAAGTGATAGTTTTCATTAAAAAATTTTCATTTGATAAAATGGGACATACCTATATCTTTCTCATAAAGAAATGTGTAAGTGATGTGGAAATAAAATGGCCCAAACAACAAATTAAACTTGTACAAGATTTATGTAGAACAATTTGTTAATATGCAAGAAGAAACTTTCAACCACTTATTTCTTTATTTGATAAGTATTTATTGAGTAGCTACTGTATGCCAGAAACTAGAAATAAAAGGTGACTAACATACAGAGCCCAGCCAAAATGTGCTCACAGTCTAATGAGGTAGACAGTAAAGAAGTTTTACCAAAATAAGCTACTACCTATCTAAGCAGAAAGGGTACCAAAAGCAAAGGAAGGGTGGAGAGATGGGAGTCAAGAAGGTTTTACAGAAGAGTTAAGAAGAGGGGAGACAGGCAGTACTATGAAGTGATGAAAAACATAGAGTTCGATGTTCAAAAGACCAGTATTCAAATCTTAGCTTCACCCTTATTAGCTATTTGACCTTTGGAAAGTTACTTAAATTCTCTAAGCTTTAATCCTTTCTTCTGCAACACCTACTCCATAGGGTTATGTTAATAGTACTAAAGTGAGATCCCATATTATACTCCTTAGAATTAATGTACACTGAATTCAATTTAAAATGGGGGAAAAAAAGGTATAAGAAGAAATTAATATACCCATAGTAAAAGGATGGTTAACTATGATATATAGAGAAGATTAAATATGTGCAGCCATTAAAAATCGTCTTTATGGCTCACCAAAATAAAATTGTCAAGAGAGGCCGGGCGAGGTGGCTCATGCCTGTAATCCTAGCACTCTGGGAGGCCAAGGCGGGAGAATGGTTTGACCTCAGGAGTTCGAGACCAGCCTGAGCAAGAGCAAGACCCCAACTCTGCTATAAATAGAAAAAAATTAGCCAAACAACTAAAAATAGAAATAATTAGCTGGGCATGGTGGCATGTGCCTATAGTCCCAGTTACTTGGGAGGCTGAGGCAGAAGGATTACTTGAGCCCAGGAGTTTGAGGTTGTTGTGAGCTAGGCTGATGCCACGGCACTCTAGCTGGGACAACAGAGTGAGACTCTGTCTCAAAAAAAAAAAAAAAAGAAAGAAAGAAAGAAATTGTAAAACGAGAGAAAATAAATATGGCAAATAAAAACAATTGATGATTCTAGGTGAAAGATGTACATTTGTTATTGTACAATTCTTTCACTTTTCTGAAGGATTGATATTTCTCAAAATAAAAAGTTGTTAAAAATTTTTAAATTATGTTTAAAATGTTTTTATGCCTTTGGACAATATTCATCATATGTTAAAAAGGGGATAATGGAAAATATTTTTTACAACATCTCAATTCTTTAAATGGGAGAGAAATTATTAAAAGTCAATTTGCTCGCTGGTTGGTGGGAATATATATAATTTTTAACCATTTTCAGTATACTCCTTTGAATATTTTCCAAACATTCAACAAGAATATATTACTTTTATGATAAATACATATTTTTTCATTAGTTTACATCAGTTATACTGGCAGATGGTATTGCCTTACTGTTTTGGTCCCCTTTCAAGTAATATATTTATGTAAGTACATCCATAAGTAGAAACTAACATTTTTTTCTCATTTTAATTGAAATGAAATAGAACTTAGTAAAAACTAAATACTATCCTGACTTTTGAAATCATGGTTTTAATAACTGCTATCATAATAAAACAACCAATATTTCTAGAAATTATCTTTACTTTGTAAAACTGGCATATACACAGCAGAAACAACTGGATCACAACAGGGTCAAAGAAGACAGAGAGTGAACCTACAGGTACCACTGAGCCACTGTACAGAGACAGGGCCAGCCTCAGTCCCCTCCCTTTTTGTTCAGTACTTAGAAAAGTGTCCTGAATAATAAAGATGATGGCAATAAACAGAACACCCAGCACGCACGGCTCCATATCAGTAGCTGGTATTTCCTGATGCTTCGTCTCAGTGAACTACCACAACCATTTGCTGAGATAGGAATCATTATTACCATTTTCCATATGAGGCAACCAAAATCTTAGCTCAAATCACTTGCCCTTACAGCTACTAAGTGACCGAAAAAGAAATCCAAGGCTGGTGGATCCCAAAACCCATGCTTGAAGCCAGGGCTCAAGAAACTCTTCAAATGACCAGAGAGCAGATATTTCAGGTTTCATGGGCCATATGGGCTCTGTCGCAACTACTAACTTGCAGTCGTAGTGCAAAAGCAGCCACGGATTGTAAACAAATGAGTGTGGCTGTATTCCAATAAAACATATTTACAAAAGCAGGTGTTGGGCTGGATTTGACCCTCAGGCCCTAGTTCACCAACTTCTGCTCCAAGTTACTATTCTACGTTGTCTCCATATGGTTTCAAGTATCTTCACTCAGCAAATATTTAAGGAATATCCACCACATGCCATGAACTTTTCTATACATTGAGGATACAGCTGTGAACAGAATAAAAACCAATACGAAAGCCAGATAATAGGTAAATAAAGAAATAGTTACCAATATACATACTATAGTGTCAGGAAATGCTAAATACTATCAAGAGTGACTTAATGTTAGGCATAAATTGAACATAAATTAATGATATCACCCTTAATCATTGCTCCATAACAAAACATGATCACTGGAGTTCAACTGTTTTATTAGTATGAAGTAGGCAGAACACACAAATATTTCAACACACACAAAAAAAACAGATTTCCACAAATTCATGCATATACCCCAATGCATGTAAAATTTCAGTCCTACCTTCCTGTCCTTTGTGTTCTTGATCTTCTATTCCAGTTACCTTAATTGACACCCTGCAAATAACAGAGCCTGATGATATCTAAGGAAAATTTTCATCATGGCAGTGGATCTTAAATTAGTGCACATGAGCCTGATCAGTTACCTGGGCCTGAGCCAAAGCCACCCTAACTATTTGCAAATCTGTTAAAACAGTAGCTACAACTTATGGCTAAGCTGCTTCCTCCAACAAAAGACAGATGGCTGAGGCAAATTTTAACTTTCTCCGTTGATGAGCCTCCCTGCTCCAGAGCAGAGGGGTGTCTGATGAGCACGCAAGTCCAGCCAAGGAGCTGGCAGTTACATAGATGTGGGGGCGAAACACAGGCATGAAATTTCTGGTTGGTGCTACAATAAAAAGAAGAGAAAGCAGATCACAAGCATAGCTAGCTTTTCCTAAGAACAAATGATTTCAGATTTTAACATTTTTGAAACAGAAAAAAGTCCAAGTGTATAAACCAAGCCAAATGGCCAAAATGCAGATGAGAGTGGCCAGTGCTATAATAAAATGTACAACAAAGTATATAATATTACATACTTCTTTAATCAAAAGAAAAGAAAGTATAACAGTTGCTGTGGCCTACTATGTGCCACGTAATATATATGCATTTTCACCTATATTATTTAATATTAACTCCATTTTTCTAGATGAGGAAACAACTAAGATATTAAATCCTTTGTCTAGGGTCCAATAGATAGTTAAAGAGATGGCAGATGCATTCAATCTAGCAATCTCACTACTGGGTATCTATCCAAAAGAAAAGAAATCACTATATCAAAAAGATACCTGCACTTGTAAGTTTATTGCAGTACTACTCACAACAGCAAAGATTTGGAATCAACCTAAGTATACATCAAGGGATGAATGGATACAGAAAATGTGGTACGTGTGTGTGTCTGTGTGTATGTGTGTGTGTGCACGCATACACCCTAGAAAACTATTCAGCCATAAAAAGAAGAATGGAATCATGTGTTTTGAAGCAACATGGATGGAAGTGGAGGCCAAGAGGGAAACAACTCAGAAACAGAAAGCCAAACGCCACATGTACTCACTTATACGTGAAAGCAAAATGAGGTGGACATGTGGACATAGAGTGTGGAATAATAGACACTGGAGACCCAGAAGGATGAGAAGTTGGGTGTGGGATGAGTAATAACAAATTACTTAATAGGTAGGATGTACATCATTGGTGTGATGGTTACACCAAAAGCCCAGACCAGCACTATGCAATATATCTAAGTAACAGAACTGCACTCATACTCCTTAAATTTATATAAATAAAAAAAAAATGGATGCCAGAATTTGAATTGAGAATGCTGAGAGGGAGGATGAAACAAAAACACACACAAAAACATCTGCCTTAGATTTCTAGGATCTTTAGAATTAAAACAGGCATGAAGAGATCATCTCCAAGTAGTGCTTTTATTTTAAGGAAACGGAAACAGAGAGGCTATCTGCCCAATGCCAAACAAGAAGAATTATTTCAGAATTGGTTTGCTTGGATTTCCCTACTGTGGAAGTCAGCCTCATAGTCCTTATTCCTTTCTTCCTCTGACAAGTGATAATTTTTAGTTAGGAAGATTCTCAACAATAAGTTACTTTCCCAGGTCTGTACTGTGACAGAAGATTGCACAGAGTGACACTGGTGAGGGGAACGTCAGGTGTTATGGTGAAACTAGGAAGGTGGGCGTTTGAGAGGTTGCAGACCTTCTACCCTTAATTCAGACCATGTTGGAAACCATTCTTTGGGATAAGTCATACACATCCAGCAAATAATCTAACTGCTACAATACTTCAACTGAGGGCACCAAGGATATTCTAAGTATAAACCGGCAGTTCTATATTCTGGTTTCATTCTTTTTCCCCCAAACTGCAGCATGACAAAAATCAATAATGGAAAGTTATCCCTTCCTCTCTTTTTCATTTTCTTTCCTGCCTACAGCTGTACAGTTCATTTAATTCCAAATATATGCTTCTGTTTTTCTCCCATGGAAAGGAATTCATGAGGTCTCACAGTACCAGGAATTCAGTTTTGCTCACTGTCCTTTCAGGTGGCAGATATGGAATCAAAAGCATTGTTTCGAGACTTGAGTATCATTGTTAAGGGTGTAGAATCTGAGGGGTCTGAGGTGATCTTTAGTTACAGAAGATCTGACAAGCTTGAAAGGGCTCCGGTGGAAGGAGGCATTTACACAACACAAGGTTATGTGCCCTCAGCAGGCACCTTTGTAAAAAGCAGGCAATCTTCAGGCATAAATAATGATCCTTTTACCATACAGTAAAGAATTTAAATGACTCTCTTACTTGTTTTAAATTAAGGAATAGGATTAGTTCTTCAAAGCACTGGTAACAGGAGGCTCTGCCCATAAAAGTGAATTGAGAATAGTATTAGATTAGTAGGGAATGCAAGGGTAGAGGGGTGGTGTGCTAGTCACTCCGTATTGCTGACAAAGCGTCAAGGTTTGGGTGGCTT
Organism: Microcebus murinus; assembly: GCF_040939455.1. NCBI lineage: Eukaryota > Metazoa > Chordata > Mammalia > Primates > Cheirogaleidae > Microcebus > Microcebus murinus. Next base: position 45,557,564 of record NC_134122.1, on the reverse strand, counting down.
AAACAACAGAAATTTATTTTCTCAGTGTCTGGAGGCTGGAAGTTCAAGATCGATGTATCCATAGGTGTGGGGTGTAGACAACATGAAGGAAAGGAAGAAAGTGGGGAGGGATAGAGTGCCAATTTCACCATCCAGAGACACAAGTGTTCAAATAGATATTAAGTTATAAAAACGCAAATTTTCTGTTATTTTTGCAAATCTGTGTTTGGGAAATGATGGTCCTACCTGCTCAAAAGCTTGCTACGTGGATGAATATAAAATTTAATGCAACTAATGAGCTGGCTAGTGTGTTGAGGATCAGTGACAAGTTCATAGAATATAAAAATACTGATTGAAGTATACCTTTAAGATCTAAGACTGTATATGCAAATATGTTTACATTTATTTATGCAAATACATATGCACATATATAACAGGTAATTCAAAAGCCATTTTGGAAAAAATGTGTTGGCTCATTTAAAAATGAAACAATACTTTATTAAATGTTGTCTTGTTTATATGCTCCAGAGCAATACTGTCCAGTAGAACTTCCTGCGATGATGGAAATGCTTTCTATCTGCACTGTCCAGCAGGGACATCACCCATGGCCCCTGGGTACTAAGCATTTGAAATGGTAGCTAGTATGACTAAGAAACTCTATTTTTAGCTTTATTTAATTTAAATTAATTTAGATTTAAACAGCCCCATGTGGCCAGTGCCCGCCAAACTGTAAGTGCAGCTGTGAAGAATTAACGCCTTCTTCTGTGCTTCACCACTGCTACCCATCTTTTCTTTACAATCTTGCTCAAAGGCCATCTTGGGGCCCCACAGGCAGTGGTATCTGCTCCTCGCATTGTGTTTCCGTGGAACTTGGTGCATGTCTTTATTTTAGAACTCATCCACTAAACAGAAATTGTACAAGTGTCAACCTCCCCCGGCAAACTGTAATCTCCATAAAGATAAGACAGTGTTTTATTCATCTTTGTCATCCCCAGCCGAGTGCCCGATCCATGGTAGGTTCTCACCCCGATTTTGTAAAAGGAATGAACAGAAAAAGGCTATAAGCAGATAATTTAACAGGGAAGTTCTAAATAAAACTTTAACCATTGTGAAAAACTAGCCTTTTACCTGCCGTTCTCATGAAAGCCATTTCGGCCTTATCAAAATCCTAGCTAAGTCACAGAGACAGCATTTCTGCTCGAGTAACTTCAAGGGCGCGTCTGATCAAATCAGCCGCGTGGCAGGCGCCCTTACGATTTACAGCTGCAACTCATCTGCTCACTCAAACACAGATGGCCGGGTATGAAGCGTCACAATGAACAGCTTCGTTGCGCTGCAAACCTAAAAACAGCACAAAACGTGGTACACTTACCGTCACCAACATCAAAGTCCTTGAAAGCCAATTCGGAACCTGAGTCATCAAGGAGGATTTCGCCGTTCAGGGTGAACATCATGGTGTGTTCATTCATGTCCACCATACACCCGACAACGTCGCCTGCTTGCCAAGAGCGCCCATAGTGCTCGTTGCCCTGGTGCCACCGCTGGGCCTGTGGAAAACAGAACAGTCACTTGTCCCCGGGTAAGCCGGCGTCCCCTTCTATTACTGCAGCAGTAGGGTGAACTCCTGCTGGCACACCAGTCCACTGCGGTCTCCTATCTAAGCACTGTGGAAATGTCTGGGAATTCTAAATCCCTACCTAATGTCAGCGTGGTATATTATTGAATCTTGAGAAAAACTCAAATGCTATTTCATGATTTTGAGAGTTCATTATTTTAAAAATCTAACCCCACCCGCTCTCTATGAAAAGAAAAACCACATGCCTTTAGAACTTATTTTTTTCCACTGCAATAAATATTTCCCAGGATATGGGTTGTTTTTCTCCTACAAATACAAAAAACTACAAGCTAGAGAATCAAGCTGGGAATTTATCATTAGAAATGACACTCTAATTTTCACCTATTTGAAAATAAAGTTCTATTCCTTAGAACCAGTGTCACTGATACCCTAACAAAATGGAAATCTAGAAGCATTTTGGTACATACTAAAACTTAAAAAGCTTCAAACCTAACCCAAAAATATTCTTAAGATATCTGTTGAAATAACAAGTCAAAAATTGAAAATAGATGCCAACCTTTTTTATATATGCAAGTGAAATCCCGTACGATACATACATGGAAACACAGTATTGATAAAATGAGACTTTTGGATCTACAGGTATATTCTGCTAATCTGCAGGTACAAATTAGTTATATTGTCAGATAAATCTTCGAACTTATCACTTAAGCATCATCATCATTTTGAGTTGTTATGTAACAGGATATAGTCACCAATGCAAAACAATGATATAATTCTTCTCAATATAACACACTGTACTTTTTAAAAAAATTAACTAAGTATCAAAAGGCACAAAATTCACAACCCACTTGTCTGATTGTGGTGGTGTCCTCCCGCCCTACACACTACATGCCTAGTCCCAGACTGAGTATCCTTTCTTGCTTGTGGTCTGACTGGGCGTAAAGGGTATTTTAACTTCTTAGGAGTAGTTGCTCCTCTGGTTTGTTACACCTGACCTTCAGGGAGAATAAAACTAAAGCTGCCTTTTAACTATTATATTTTTTGAAGTTTAAATAAGGTTTGCTAATGTTGACCCAAAAAAAGATGTAAAAGTTTTCTATTTGATATAAAAAACAGGATCAGTAAATGTGATATTTCAGAACAAAGTGGGTCAATTGTCCTAATTTCTAGCCTAGAAATGCTTTCCCACCCAGGACATAATAAACTGGCAATATCCAAATGTCAAATCTCTTCATCATTGCTTATTTACTCTAATTTTCCTTTCTTAATTAAAAATAGCTTTCTTCTCTCATGGGAAAAAGAATACAAATTCACTGAAGAAAATCAGAAAAACATAAGATAAAAGAATAAAATATCTAAAATGTTACCAACTAAAAGCAACTATTATCTTATTGTGGCTATAAGGATATTTTTTTTCATAAAATACTTTATACATATAAAATAATCCTTAAACATTTACATAATAAGTAAATAACAAAATAAGGACCTGACCAGCTTCCACCCAGTTTAAGAAATAGAATTTACTATTAATGTTGAAAATGAAAGCTGTTTGTGATTATGAACCTTAAGTACTCTGTGGCTATTAAATGTTTATACATTACCATTAATTGTTGCTTAAGATAAAATCTTTATATAGAATTGCTATCTTAACACACATGCATTTTCCTTTGTATATGTATCTTTAACCCATCTGATAGACAAGGATAATTCATTTTTTTGATAACTGTGGAGAAGCAGTATCTTGGTGAATTCCACTGCATTCACGTGGTAGGGACAAGGGTTTTGAGACTACAAGGACGAGTTTTCTTATGAACTATTTTTCTGAGTTTGTGCTGTGAAAATACCAGAATTACTAAACTGCCAAAAAGAACAGCAGATGACCCTACAGCATGTACAGTAGCTGCCTGGTACACTGCAAAGTCCGCTCACCTTGAAGCCATCGAAAGCAAAGGCACGTTCATCCGAGCCAAGCTCCTGATCAGGTTGACAACCTGGCCTGCTCCAACCAACCCTCATGTCCCCAGCAGTGACAGCCTCAAATTCAAAATACCACCGTCCTGCCTTCACCGCGTAGGTCTTCTCAGCACGGAAGATTCGGAACCGTTCCCCTGTGCCGCTGCACACTTCGGCTCTGCCAGCTGTGAAATTGAAAGAGATTCTGGTGGGCATTGGGAAGGAAACTTTCATGAAAGAGAAGGGAGGATCTCATGTGGCTTTTGCAATTCAACCTGCAGTGACTACGGTAACAATACCTTCGGTAACAATACCTTCTCGTCTTGCTTCCCATTTTACCGAGTGTTTTCTTATCTCTGATCAGCCAGCCTGGTGAAGCAGAAAGGACAGGCTGGGGACTGAACCTGAACTGTCAGGGATGGTGGCATTTCCTCCATCAGCCCCTTTTCTGGAGGGATCTACTTTTCTGTATAAGAAAACCCACAGCAGCTTGGTGGTTTGGTTGCGGAAGATGAGTGGGAAAGAAGAGAATAACGAAAGAGATCTCAACTTCTAAAATGATCTAAATAAAACATAAGTAGACATTTATGAGTAAGAGACAAGAGGGGAGAAGCAGCCAGGAAATGGGGAGGAGAGAGAGAGAGATAGAATGAGGACACAAGAGAAAGCCATAAACAGCAGAGAACAGTAACCAATGATGAACTTCCCTACAGGATAGCCAATCATTGACACAATGTAACATTTTTCCATGGAGGCGGGGATAAAACGGTCAGAGTCTAACATCAGGACCAGTGTGGTGCAAAGGAGAAAAAAATATATGTCTATAGGAAATGAGAGGTAGCAAGATTAAAAGATCCAGGAAGGCAAAAACCTCAGACTGAGGATCCTAAACCCAGAACGACCATTAGAAGGTAAGTCCCTGGGAAATCACAGGGGTTGGGGACGAGGGCCCTAAACCGATATCTCAAAGGCAATGGTCAGCTCAGTTAAGATCCGAGTTGTAGGAAAGGTCACCAAGATCCCACAACTAATAAGTGGTGGGATTCGGGAGCTGCCTCCCACTCCAGCCCCAGTTCCCCCCACGCTGCCTCCCGTAGCTGGCAGGGAGTAGCAGACACGGGTTAAATATTTCTTCTCCTTTGTTCCCCTTTAAGATTTGGGGAAGACCCCATATGTGATACAAGTTTATTAACTGTTCAACCATTGACTTGGTATGATCAAATTAGAACTGTAAAAATAATCTAGATAAGCTTTAAAGGTCTCCAGTAAACACACAGCTAGGTTGTATGTAATGATTTAAGAGTAGGTTAAAGTAAAGCAATGACGAGAACACACCTGCAGCATTAAGTAGCTTCCAATTATGGGCTCAATCAATGAAATGATCAATATCTGCTTTTCGATAGTGCCAGTGGTGATTATAGAACATACAACTGAACTGTATCTGCTACTTAACCTTTCAAAAGCTAGCTTAAGTCTCTGAATAAGACAGATAAACAACTCTATGGCGAAGAGGAAAAAATTCTATGACTTAGCAACTGAATATGTTTTGAAAGACAAGATAGTAAACTACTTTTTGAGGGGAAAATACTATAAGATTTTATGATATTTAAAGGTACTTTCTGCTAATAAAAAACTAGTTCTCAATGCTGCTGTATTTTAAAAAATAAAAAAAGTCAAATTTTCATTCAGAGTTAGTACTTCCTCAAAAAACAGATTACCAATACATGGCTTCCTTAAATCATTGTTGTAACTTCTGTAAGTGAATCTAAGAGATGTTGAAGGTGAGCTACGAACTGCACAAACATTGGAGATTATTTTCAGGAAGAAAGAAGTTTCGTGCAGTTATCTTTATTTTTAGTTACACAGACATTTTCAAATAAAATAATACATTATATTCCAGTGCACACTAATAAATTCAACTCCCAATTTTCTAAATACAGAAGATTCAGTTTTTTAGAAAATTAAACTACTGAACAATTCCAGGTTCTCTTTCCTCTGTTATGTTTTCAGGATATCAGGATTTCCCAAATATGTACAATGTGCTCAAGGAAGGCTAACTAATTTTAATATTAGCTTAAATCAAATATTTTGGAAGGCAAATTTATATAAAAATATAACATATTATTTCCTCACAAGCCTCTTCTAAATTTCTCTTGGTAATAAGATATATCACTAATCTACTCCACAAGTATAAGGAATGAAAATAGGGTGTACTATACACAACAGGGGCAGTTGTAACAATGCAGAATTTTTGAGTCCTGGCATTCTTTTTCCTGACCCTAATGCTGCACTGTTCATATACTCATGGATGATACTCAACCTGAACTTGAAATGAACTTGCTGTTTATAGACAGTATCGTGCAAGGGACTTCGTAGTGATGTCCTTTTTTTTTTCTTTTTTAACCTCTGTGGGTCTTCGTTTAAATGTCTGTATAATTCATAGCTATAGTTCTTAAATTAGTTTAGGGTAGCTTGCAACTACGGTTTAAAGAAGCAAGAGTTCAGCGTTCTGTTTCTTGCTTAAATATTAATACAAAATGAAAATCTGGTTTCACAGGAGTTTAAAAAACAGATCCAAGCAAACTGTAACAAATTTATTTTGCATACCCTGTAGTATCAAGCACCTGAGCATAAAGTAGGTGCTCCATAAACACCCACCAAACTGTATCCAGAAACAGAGACTTCCCTGAGCTCTGAACTTGGGAGCCCAGGCATATAGCTAATGGGCAGCACCTCTGTCAGAAGCACAGAACTCCCCCCCCCATACGCAATCCTTATGCTCTGCTTGATTTTAAATATGCTATATTTACATTTGTTTGGTAGCCAATTCTAACTTATGTAGGTGTGTTGTATGAATGATTTTTATATTGTTATAACAAACATTGACATTTAAAAATGAACAGCAGATATATTCCTAATGCACACTATCTAGTCTGTTGGTACTCAAAGAAGAAAAAATTCAGGAATTACACCTTTAACAAACCACCTGAAGATTAAGGACAAAGCATGACAAAAGACTGTTCTCAGTACCCCACAGACGTGGCACAGAGAGTGCAAACAACCAAGTATGATTGATAAACTATATAGCCTGCTCTCTAAACTCTACATTTAAAAGACATACACCACTAGAGGGCAGTCAAGACCTAATTATGCATTAAAATCAGCAGTTACAATAAGCTGTAAAGGAAGGCAGGCTAAGTCTCTAAAATTTCACACATATTTAAAATCCTTTAGGTCTAATGCTATAATACTTTAAAGAAATGTTAGTATTAACCAGCAATCCTTTCAACTTCCTGGTATTATTTTGGATAAAGCAATTCAAACCTTGATAAAACTTTGTAATTTATGTAATAAATTCTATTTTCAAATGTTTTAAAATAGAATTGAGAACAATACTCCAAAGATATTAACAGCTCAATACTGAGTTCATGTTTAATCTGGAATACATAAGCATTTTACTAATAAACAGGAAAGAAATTAAAACTCTGATTAATTACATACGATTGGATTCAATTTATCAAATTTTTTATGCTCTTTTTAAAATGTCAGCAAAAGCAATATAACTGACTATAAGTTAATGTTTTTAATATTATCTTAGTGATACCAAGACTGATTCTGCTTTATATTAATACAATAAAATCTCACATCTATCTTTTAATTTTCATTCCCACCATTCTTGTTCAAAAAAATAATAATAATAATTTTACCAAAGCCTCCCAACTGGTGTCTCTATCTCCAAGCACTGCCCCCTCCAATCTGTCCCTTCCTGCTGTTGCCATAGTTACATTGCTATTGTAAACTGTGATCACACATCAAGCTCTTGCTTTAAAACTTCCTGGGGCCAGTACTCCTTGTACAAATTTATCCTCATTTCTTAGCCAGGTTTTCAAGATATTCCATATTTTTTCCTAATCCTTCTACCTTTATCCACTACTGTTCTATCCCCACCTATACCCCATATTTCATAGACTGACTAGACTATTCACTATTCCTCAACTCTTTTTATACTTAATACATCAGCTATACTTTCTCTCCAGCAAGAATGTCCTTTCTGACACTAATCTCTACTTGTTTGACCCCTTGAACATCTAACTCAGAAGACAATTTCTCCCTGTACTGATTGCTCACACTGGAAAATTAATCTTTCTTATATATTTTCCATATAGATCAATTGCACTCTACTCCAAAGTAGGCATGTTGTTGGATTCTAGGACATAAGGATAAACAATAAACATGATCTTGACTTCTACTGTGGAATACACAACTCTATTCTCACTGTTCATTGCTCATGTAACTTTGGTAACATTGAATCTTGTCAAACAACTTTCAATGGCTCTATCTTGTAATTCTAAAAATTCAGAGACTATGCCATTTTGTGATCATTTTTTTCTCCCTGTTTTCTCATTTCCTTATACAAATACATTCACTCTTCAAACATTAAATTTCTTCTTTCTTCCCTTCCTTACTTATACAGCTCTCCCATACATTCTTGCCCTATTACCCTTTTTCCCTACTTGCTCTGTTAACCCCAATTCTTGTCCAATTTCACTATCTTCATTCTTAACATCTATACCTGCTCTGCTGAGCTTGCTGGAAAACACACGCACACAGCAGATTGGCACCACCAACTCATTATCTCCAACCCCAATTGGATCATCAATGTTTCTCTGCAATCTTTTTATCTGTTTGCAGTCTGCTCTCTGTTCCATCTCATAAAACAGCTATTTCTAATCTTTATTGCTGAGTGACATCAGCAGGAATGGCAGAGAAAAGACCTCTAAAAATCCTCTTCTCCATAAAATCAATGAGAACACTGATAAAAAATGTCCACATCAAATTTTTCATAACTCTGGAAATTAACTAAAGTCTGGTGACAATCCAATGAGTGTTTATTCAATAAAAATGTCCAAATGTTGGTAAGAATAGCAAACCCAGTGGTGTTTTAATTTGCTCCCGTCCCATCCTCCCACCCCCTTCCATAGAATATTGAAAACCAACAGCCCCTCAATCGCAGTGAAAACCAGCCACCTAGAGGCCCCTGGAGCAGACAGCACAGGGTTGGAACTCCTCCAAAGCCCAGTTCCCAGATAATTGTCATTATTTTACCTTTCTGGTACTTCCTTAGCAAATCCCATTTGGAAGGTCTTATCTTTATTCTGCTTGACTTAGAGCCTGCCCAGTGCAAATGGTCTTTTTCCCAGGGACATTTGTTGAAAATCAATCATCAGAGGCAAATTTTTAACATTGCAGCTTCTTGAAGTAGCAATAACAGTTGAGGCAAATAACAGCTGGCCAAAAAATTTAAAAGGAAAACCTGGGGAATGAGATGTCCATTGTAGGCTGTGAAAATCTCCTACATATTCCAGGGACTCTAGACAGCCACGTTCATGTACATGTGGATATATTCAGAGAAGACCTTGAAGCTCTGCATAAGCAGTAAGAGAAGGCTGAAGTGAAGTTGTAAATTGCCTGGATGTGTGTTGAAGGTGTGTCCCAATGTGCACAAATTTGCTCTCTCTCAGTAAAAACTGGGAGATGTATTAGTTCCACACACTTAAAGAAGTCTCTGTCCCGTCTCTAACTGATCACTAAGCTCATGAAACAAAGACTTCAGTGACAACACATGACAAACAACAAAGACTCTACAAAACTAGCTTAGAAAAATTACTACACAAACATACGATAATTATAATAAGCCCAACAACAAACCCTGGCGTGAGGGAGAATACAGAGTTGCCATATTATATTATTTAAAATGTCTAGTTTTCAACAAAAAATTGTGAGACATACAAAGAGATAAGAAGCCATGTCCCATACACAGGAGAAAAAAAGCAGTTAATAGAAATCATCCCTGAGGGAGCCCAGACGTTGGACTTATTAGACAAAGACTTTAAACTACCTATTTTCAGTATTTTCAAAGAACTGAAGGAAACCATGTAAAAACAGCTAAATCCTAGCAGGATTTCTAAGCATTTGCGCAATATAAGCCCTACCCTGAAAATAAGACCTAGTTTAACCAAAACAAAAGTACATTAAAAAATCAATTAATTCTTTTCAGACAAGCCAAGTGAGGGGGGAAAAAAAGATCAATTAACTCTTTAAAGAATGTATAAAATCAATTAACCCCTGAGAAGACTGATAAGACAAAAAGAGAAAACACATAACCTATTAATATCAAGAATGCAAAAAGGGATGTCACTATAGACCCTACAGACATTAAAAGGGCATCAAGGGTTCATTAGAACAACTTTGTGCCAATAAATATGGCAACTTGAGTGAAATAAATTAATTTATTGAAAAACATAATTTACCCAAACTGACACAAGACTAAATAGAAAATTTAAATAGCTCCAAACTATTAAAGAAGTTGAATTCATAATCATATACCTCTCCTATAGGATGAAACTCCTAGCCCAGATGGCTTCAGTAATAAATTCTATCAAACATTTACAAAATAAATAATTCAAAATTAACACAAATTCTTTCAGACAATGGAGGGAAGGGAACACTTTTTACTTGTACTATGAAGCCAGCTTTACCCTGATATCAAAATCTGACAAAGACATAGCAAGAAAAAAAATTATATATCAGTATTCCTTATAATCACAGATGCAAAAGACCTAAGTAAAATATTAGGAAACAGAATGCTGCTATATGTAAAAAGGGGCATATATCATGACTAAGTTATCCTAGAAATGTAAACTTGGTTTAACATTTGAAAAATCAATAGAATGAAGGAGAAAAATATATAATTTTTTAAATAAATGACCAAAAAAAAGAACTTAGCAAAATTCAACATCCCATTCATTATAAAAACTCCCAACAAACTAGAAATAGAAGGGAATTTCTTCAATGTGACAACAGACATCTATAAAAAGCTTAATTAATTAAGATCATGCTTAATGGTGAAACACTAAAACTTTCCTTCTATGAGGCAGGATGACCTCTCTTACCACATCTATTCAACATTGTTCTGAACTCTTTACTAGTTCAATAAATCCAGAAGCAAAACAGTCATGACCCTTGTAAAAGAACAAGTAAAAATGTTATTTTTTGTAGACTTCATGATTATGTATAAGGAAAATGCTATGGAATTTATTTTAAAAAATCAGAACTGATACTTAAATTTAGCCATATCACAGGCTATATAAGATCAATATATAAATGTCAATTGTGTATCTCATATTCACAAGGAATAATTAGAAAATGAAATTAAAACTAATTTCATTTGCAATAGTATCAAAAATATAGATAAATCTAACAAATGTGTAAGATCTCTACCCTGAAAATTGCAAACGGTGCTAAGAGAAACTAAAGAGGGCCGAAATAAACAGAGGGAGGTGCCATGCTCATGAACTGGCAGAGTAGGTATTGTTAAAACAAACATCAATTCTCCCCAAATTGACCTATAAATTCAACTATAATCCCATCAAAATCAAATTGACAAATTGATCTAAAATGTATATAGAAATGCAAAGGAAAAAGAGGAGGAAAAAAAAGAAAAAGAAAATCCTAAGAAAGTAGAAAGAAGTTTGAGGACTTGCCCTACCTGATTTCAGGATTATGAGGTAATAAAAATAAAGAGCATGGTATTAACTTAAGGATATGCACACAGATCAATGGAACAGAATATATGTTTAGAAATGGACTGACACATATACGGCCAATAGATTTTGACTAAGATGCCAATGTAATTTAATTTGCAAAAGATAATTGTTCCAACTAATGGTGCTGGGACAGTTGGATATTCATCTGTACAAAAATGAACCTTCAGCTTAATTTCAAATCATAAACAAAAACTAACTCACACTGGATCACACACCTAGATGCAAAGGCTAAAATAATAAAATTCTGGAAGAAAACGTAAGAAAAAAATCTTTGTGTTTTTCCATAGGCAAAGATATCGTAGGACATAAAACACACAACCAAAAGGAAAAAAACCTTAGCCGGGCATGGTGGCGCATGCCTGTAGTCCCAGCTACTCAGGAGGCTGAGGCAGCAGGATTGCTTGAGCCCAGGAGTTTGAGGTTGCTGTGAGCTAGGCTGACGCCACGGCACTCACTCTAGCCTAGGCAACACAGCGAGACTCTGTCTCAAAAAAAAAAAAAAAAAGAGAAAAAAAAAAAAAAAGGAAAAAAACCATAAATGGATTTCAAAATTAAGAATGTCTACTCTTTGAAAGACCTCATTAAGAAAATGAAAAAGTACCTTATAAACAAGAGAAAATATATGCAAACTCTGACATAGTTCTCACACACTGAATATATTTTTAAAACCATAATTCAATAAAAAGACAAACACGAACAAAAATAATATGGCCCAGCAATTATACTCCTAGGTATTTACTCTAAGAAACATGAAAGCATAAGTCGACACCAAGGCTTGTATATGAATATTCACAGCAGCCTTATTCACAATAGCCAAAAACTGGAAACAATCCAAATGTTCAATAGGACAATGGATAAACAAATTGTGATATAATATTAGCACAAAGGAATACCATGGAACAATAGATTTAGTGATGCATATAAAAACATGTATGATCATATAAATATTGTGTTGAACAAAAGAAGCCAGATGCAAAAAAAGAATACATGTTGTAGTGATTACATTTATAGAAAGTACAAGAAGAGCCAAACTTAAATCTCTGATGACAGAATTTAGAAAGTGGATGCTTTGTTGAGAGCACAAGGAAACTTTCTGGTATGAAGAAAATGTTGGACATATTGTTTTTAGTGGTGGTTCCTTCTGTATGTACAATTGTCAAAATTCACCACACTGAACACTTAAGATCTGTACATTTTATTGTATGGAAATTATCTTAATTTGAAAATATAAGAAAAAAGAACCAATTAGCTTTGAGGGTTTATTCTACACTAGAACTCTTTCTGATTGCTATTTCTCAGCTTAGAGGCCATTTATTGTTTACTTCTTCCCAGGAATTAAACTGTGTTTACTTCCTTCCTACATACTCTGAGATAGGGATATTTTTGGTATCTTGCATACCTAGAAGAATCTGGTTCATAATCAGAGTGCACCACATATCTGCTGTTATAAGGCTAATCTCAAGAAAACAAGAGGTTTTATTATGATTATGAATATTGTTATCAGTGGATATCTAATTTTATTTGCAGCAAAGATAAGGATCCAATAAATGCTAAGATCTGTCAAGATGCTAATAACTACATACTTACTCAACTGAGAGAACTAAAATCTGTCAGCATGCTTGGGATTGAGATATTGTATCTACCACTTTAAATAAGAAGACACAAAAGTCCTGACTCTTAGATTCCTTATCTGTAAAATGAACACAATACGAGTGTCATCCTCACAGAGTTATTGTGAAGATGAAATAATAATTGTAAAGGTCTTATTAAACACTGGTTTCACAGGATAGGCACTATATAAATATTAATTATTATTATTTAAGAAATCTGGATTCGTTCTTATACACAGATACCACACTACAAATATTAGCCATTAGAGATAGATTTTTAAAGCTTTCTGTCAACAAATATAGGCACTATAATGAAACACACAATATTCAAATTTTATTTTTGTCCATTTTAAAATATGGTTATTAACTGGATAAAATATGGGTAATTAAAATGGATAAAATATGGAGAATTAAGCTAATTAAACTGTAGGAGCAAAAGATTAAAGAGTTGACCATTTTAAACTATATTCTTCAAAGGTATAATTTAAGGAAAAGGGGTTCCTTATAGAACCTTTAAAAGTCCATTCAACACATATTTATTGAGTGCCTATTCCAAAGTGTTTTCCTTAAAGCAAAATATGACATTAATTACTGCCTATATGTGTGAGTATAAATGATAACAGTGGGATTTTGGAAAACACTAGCTCCCATTAGATGTTTAATCCCATAATCAGCTCTTCTGGGGGAGGGCTGGTTGGGTAGGGGAGGAGGCCAATATCACACTCAGAGAGGAGAGGTAAGCATTCATCTTAGACTCTTCAGGAAGGTAAACTCATTCCCTCCACCTGCAGCCACCCTACTGAGATGGGTCTCACCCTGCAGGTGTCCTTTAGGAAAAAAATCTGTTGGCCTAAATTACACACTTAGACTGGAGGACTCTATCTGGTACTTCCCTTTTATTCATTTCTTTGGCTTTAAAGAACTATGACATGATTTTGCAACCAAAAGGGAGCAAAGTAAAACCAAAATACCATGATCCTGATCTGGTGCCTCCAGGTTGTAGCCGTACCCCAGAAGGGTGCGCACAGCCTCACGGAGGCTGTCCTTGTTCGATTTCTTGGTTCGGTCATCCAGAAGAGTGTAGGGAACGAGGCGAGGGTTTCTTCTGTTCTTAACATCCTACAGGAAAAAGAAAAGTATGCACAAATCAAAACAACACTAAGGGATTTAGGGAATAAGGCAGCTACCAAATGCATCAAAATTTAAAGCTTTTGAGGTAAAATCTGCCCCTTCCACAGTCCTTTTGTCTTCCCAGGCTATAGAAGTTACTGAAACACTGTCAATATAAAAGATTCAGTCACATGCATGTAAGTGTGTGAATTTAAAGCAGGCCCATTCCATGAGAATGACAAAAAAAAAAAAAAGCAGTAACAAGAGACAACTTTTAATGATTTCTAATCACTTCCATCTGCCATGGTCACAAGGCAAAAGGCTAACTTAGAGAACATATAATTTCCTAGCACAGCTCACTGATAAGTTTTTGTTCCAAGAATAGCCAAATTGGTACTGGTCACTCTTCAGTGCATTTGAGTCAACGAACAACGTGAGGCTGCTTTCCTTTGTTCAGGAAAATCCCAGCGTGTTACGGACTGCCCTTCTCTGTCCCTCAAATAGCTTGAAAACTATGCATTAGGTTCGCTCCATCAACCGGTGAAACCAGGCAGTAATACAAGGGGCACTGAAATGACAATAAAACTCATAATGTATCTATTACAAAAGAGACTCCAAATCTAAAATGTGGGTAAAATGTGTTGACAAAGAGAGAGAACAGGTGATCTTCCTATCTTGGCAAGAGGATGCCTAATTTTACAGCAAGTTACAAAACTTACTTTCATGGGATGGTGGAGATGTATCAACTCCTGTAAGTGTGCAGGGCACTGCTGCTTAGGAAATGACTTCTTCCCACTCACTCACCGAGACTCTGGCACTATTTGCCAAAATTTCCATATTTCAAGAAGCATAAGTGATTCGTAATTTATTTTAGCATAAAGAGGAACTGGGGGGCTGTGGATGTTCCCACACCTTCTCAAAAACAAAAACGAAAAAAGCTACAGAGGTTGTTCAGGTAAACCCAAGAAGGGATATTGTTTTGTCTCTTTTTCCTTCCTTCTGGCAGATTTGTACTGAAGACCTGAACAACTACTGACACCTGGAGTTAAAATCATCTATAATAACTGGATGGTGAAACCTGACCTGAACTGATGCAAGGCTGTTTGTAGTCTTTGTTTACCCCTCTTGCTATTATTATGCCTACATTATGCTGAATGAATTAATAATTTAAAGTCTGCTGCCCAACAACTGAGGTTATTATATAACATAGTATACAGTTATATCATCATTCTGAAAACCAAAACAAAAAAACTGAATTTTGAAATTCATCTGGTTCCAAGGGTGGTAAATAAAGAATTGTGGGGACGAGTTTTATTATCATTTTATCTCAATTTTCTTATATTTCAAACGTTTCTTCTAAAATACAATCTCAGAGAGAGAAATGCCACAAAAGCACATTATAAATCACCAATGTAGTTATTACTCACTGTGTACATAATATACGTCTTTCTTGATCACATGCAGCAGTAAGGTCATCTAAGTTCTTGAGTCTAGTACTAAATGGTTACCTTAGTGCAAATGTGCAAGTATATTAAGATATCTATATGATACGAGTTTTAAAACAATCATTACTGAATCCCTCTTGTTACAAATTATGCTAATTGCCACTTAAGTAAGTCTCAGACTACAAGACTGAGACTTGGAGCTCATGTACCTGCTGGATGCCATAAGTCCAGCCCTGCCGGATTCGGTCCCGGGCCCACACGTTGTGGGCATTTTCTGCCAACTTGTCCACCATTGCTTCTTGGGATGCAGTGAGTTTTATAAAGCTCAGATCCATTGGGGCAGGCTTGTATCCACTTGTTAGCTGGTAACTACGAAGCAAAGACGAACAAATATGGGTGCTATTGGCTTTTTCATAAAAATCTCTATCATAGTCATTTTATGGCCTCCCCTAATTCCAATTGTACCATGAACGACACTGGTAACCACTGGTAAAGTACCAGTCAGCAGGCCTGGGTCCCATTCACTTCAGCTAGTAACTGATTAGGAAGAAAAACAACATGATCTTTATGTTTTCATTTTCATACCGACAAAACAGGAACGACACAACTTACCTATCTCTCAGTGATGGGAAGGACCTATTACTGTTTGTGCTCCTAATAGTTGAGGCTCTAGTCTAAATCAAAATATTGGTGCTCTATTAAAACATTTTATGGATTTCTCTTCCTGTGAAGTCCTGATTTTTCTTCAACTTTAAAATGTTATACTAATGTAATATTTATTCATAAACCAGGCATTCAGATGGCTATCTGTTCCTTATTCTAAAGGGAAATTTTAATGAATTTGTAATTTATTTCCCTATTGTCATTCCTAGTTACATTATTTAGGAAGCCTCTAAATAGGATAGAGTCTAGGAAGTAGAGAAAATTTCAGCTATATAATCATCTAAAATATGATTACATTTTATTTCCCTGAAGTTTAAGGAACTCTTGCCAGAGACCCACTTTCACACTCTGAGCTGGAGAAAGAAGGTATGAAAACAGGTATAAGTTTTCATCTTTTGGGAGAAACATAAAATTGAAAGTATTCAATTTTCAACATGTGTGTGTATATATATATATATATATATGTCTGTGTGTGTGTATATATATATATATGTAGGCAATAGTTCTGGCCTGCTCCACACAGACACACAAATAGCTGTTTCATTCCATTTAACTACTGAGATTTGGCACGAAGCCTATTTTATAACTGATTTTCTTTCAGTCTTCTGTCATTGTTGTATTCCCAGTGATGGACTTGTCAGGATCTGTTTCTGATCAGTTTTTCTAACTGGCATTATTCTTAAAACATTTCCCAGAAGATAGTGGCCTTCTGATAGTTTTTGAAAGAATTAATTTATTTATCAAATTAACATAAACCTACGTGCATCTTCAACTCAAGAAAAGAAAATTCACTACATAATTATGCTAAGTTACAAAATTAATTATCAGAACGTGTGAGAAAATGCTCCTTAAAATAACACTGCAAATGATCTTTCTTATTGTTATTATTCTGGGCTACAGCTGGCATCGTTACAAGGTGAGCTCTTTGAGAGCAGGGAGTTCAGCCACTTTGGTCACAGCCTCAGCACCTGGAATAGTGACCGATACATGGTAGGCATGCAACAAAAATTTGTTAAATGAATTAATGTATTACAGCCATAAATAATTTCTAAGGTTTAATAAAGTTGGCTTTACCTTAATTATTCCTATTTCATTATAAAACATCCCATATTTTATAAGTAACTTACCTGTAAGACAAAAGTTTTAGAAATATTTTGTTTTGAGTAGATGAGATTGCAACAATGATCGCTTATGTCATTCAATTAACATTCATAAGCTTTGTTCCATTTTAAATAAGAACTTTATACAAGCAATTAGCACTTGCTTTTTTAAAAAAAAATAAAAGAGCCTTAGGGATGGTTTTTTATCACTCATATGAATCATTGTATTTTATAGACTTCTGACGTTTAAATAGACAAATCTATAAACTGTCGTCATAGCCATATACACAAGTTCTCATTTGGAAAATATTTTCTTCGAGAGAAAGCTTCTAATACGTTTCCAATACACTCACAGGTGATCAAGCTAGCACAGTCTAATTTCCAAGTTTAACACTGTTTGCTGGACACAGTCTGGGGAGACATGGTGAAGGCTCAGTCTTCTGTTCTCCCCACCTCCCCAGGGCTACAGGGCTACTTCCCATTCCCCCGGCTGGCCCATAATCACCCAGCACAGGGCAGCACACAAGCTTTCTTGTCTCACCTAATTAGTCTTGGTGCCACCCAGCTGTTACAGAGGACACACAGACGATAAAGTTTCAGTATTAATCTATGAATCACTGGCTAGAGCCAATGCTACCCTAATAAGGATGTGTCCGTTCTCAAAGAAGAACGATCTTTCCCTACAACCAGTTTCAATGGTAGACTTTTCAGCAACATCTCCTGGAATAAGGAGACATTTTCAAAAGGTGGAGGTTGGGAAGGAGGCCCTTCCAAACAAAAAATTATAGACAAATTCTACTAATGTGTGAAGCTGGAAAATAGTGAAACAATCATTTCTGTTTATTTTCTAAATTTTCTTCTTTCTGTGCAGGATTTCTTCTTGAGTTGCTTTAATCTGTGATCACAGTGAAAACTCCTGGAGATGCATTTGCATCTGTTGATTTGATGTAGCAGCAGCACAATAATTAGTTCACACTCATTTTCAGATGTAGATTGCAATTTATTTTACTTGCTTTTTGGTATAAGCCTGTGCAAGAAAGGATTTGGAGCTTAAAGTGGTTCTTTTAAATGGCTAATAATCCCATCCAAATGAAAGTTACAAAGTCCAACTTCACCTGAACCTTTTTATTTCCACCTCTGTTGTACTTCAAATCATCCTATACAGTAGAAATAAATATAATTATCTTTGAAATTCAGACTTCAACTGACTGTATTTGATAAAACTACTGACATAATGAATGTTTCACCAGTAGGGAATTAATGGTATCAACAATAATTTACAAAACCATTTTTCTGATTGTCGAACATCTTGACAAAGAAACTAAGGATCAAATTATAACAAAATAAGATGGTTTTAAAAGTAAATAAATGTGCTTTGACAAATGATATCCATTTTTGTCTTATTAATACAATTTAATTAGGTACACAAAAGTCAATCAACTGCTAATTTGAATTATTGTATCTTCTCATGGTTGAAAAAGTACAATGCTTTTTGAATAAAATGCAACTGACATAAATCTTAGAAGTTAAATGGTTTCGAGCAAAATTTCAGATTGATTTCTAGAAATTTAAAATAAATAAAGTAAAGAACGCTGAAATAATTCTTAGGAAGTAAAATTCCATAGCCTCCAAGTAAGAAAAAGTCCTATCACAATTATATTAATACAAAATATACATAGCGTATATTAAAGACATCTATACATTACATTATACTTTTTTAAACTTCCTGGAAAAATTCTGCCAGAATCAGCCAATAGATCCCTCTCTCTCGCCTCCCCCCTCTCTCTTTTCCAATTTATTTGTTTAGTGGGTACAGCTTTCACTCTCCTACTTTAATATACAAGGTCTCTGTGCCATCAATCACCCTACAAAATTAGCTTATGAGGAATATGTATGGAATTAACCAAAAACATTCAATAGGTTTACTTTCCAAAGTATCAAAATACTTTTACAGTTCTTAGCTCTTGGTTTTACTTTGGCAAGTATATAATCTAATAAAATAAAATAATCAAATGAAACGACAACAGTGAGAGTACTGAAATACCTAACAGCCTGGGCTTCAGTTTCCTTATAGTAAAAGTTTCTTTTTAAAATACCTCTGGAAAGAAAACAAAGCAAAAAAAAAAAAAAGCTGGCAAACTGCCAGTTCTATTTGGATCAAATTATCAAGATATTAACAGAAATTTGACAGCACTTGACCCCACTGATGAATTGTCACATAAATTAACAATTCAGTTTTGTGCTTCATTCCCACCTCACCCACATTTTTCCTAAACAGGTATATTTTAAAGGAGCCTTTGAAAAAAGTGTTGAATATAACATCACTAAAGGGCCAATTGAAGTGATAGAACAAAAACGTGGCAGAATACCAAAAGCATTAAGTGGTAAGCCTTTTTTTTTTTTCCAGCCACCCCCACCTCTCAAGCTTACTTGTTAAGTATGAATCAAGTTAAATGAACCTTGGAAATCATTATGTTGAGAAAAACGTACAGTAAACATGAAAAGATTACGCCCAAGTTCAGTAGATGTTAGCTGTAAATTTCAAAACCAAATCAGCCCTTCAAGTACCTTGGAACAAATGGGAAAATCTCAGACAACTGCAAACCAGAGATATTAAGAACAAGGTTTGCTGAAAGCATGTCTACCAGAAACAAATACTGGGCTGATATTTTCACAGAAAGGGTATAGAGAACATTCAAAAATCATTCTCCAGAAAACAAACACAGAAAAATCAATTTCGATGTAGCAATTAGAAGGGAAAGAACAAGGGTTATATTTCTTTTACTATTTCACTTTTTTCCCTTGTTTTTAAATAAACATGCAGCATGATGATGTACCCTGTCCTCCCACCGCAAATGCCTTTTACTTGAAGGCCTTCCTCCACTCCTCAGCATCTTTGAAACAAGGCCATGAGGTAGGTATGCACTCCCCTTAAGAAAGGGTCGTTTCAAGAAAGAGAGGGGGAAAAAAAGCTATTCTTGGCTTTTGGATTTTAAAATATCTTTGAAAATTCAATGCAGAGATAAAGATCTTTAGAGAAGGGCCTTGTGATATTAAAATGTCTACCTTTGAATACTAAAAGAACAAAGCTCTGATGCTTTGAGACTGAAAGGAAGAGCAGATAAAGAACCCAGAGTCTCCAGTCTAAGACAGGCTTAAAATTGCAGAGCACAGAGAGAGGGACAGTCAGAGGAAAGCAAGTGCTTCCCACCCACCTTTCCAGGTGGGGACAAGATAGATCATGGAGCCAAGGTGAACTTCTATCTTGCCTCCCAGATTGTACCCAGGAAAATGGCCAGGCCCATAATTTCACACACCCAAACCCTTGAACAGTACAGATAGAGTGACAAGCCAAGTTCAGGCCGATAGGGCTGACGCATTCCTTCCTTCTCCCTCCGCCAACAGACTGCAATCCCAAGCAGCCAGAGATAGCATCCTTAGGTTTCAGCACTCCCTAGAGAGGCTCAGATGAAGCATGGAGAAGAGACAGTGACTCAGAGATGAGAAGGGCACCTGATGTGTGCACCCATGACCACAGATCAGTCCAGAAAACATGTATCCTATCATAAGGTGCCAGCAGAGATGAATGAAGACAATTCAATGATAGCAAACTCCAAGGAGAATGACCAAGAATTGAATGTTCCCTCCCTATCAGGTGAGAGTCCCAGAAACTATGCAGCCCTGGGACTAAGAGGCATGTAAACCTTGAATTCGGTTTCAGCAACAAATATTCATTCAGTGGTAAAATGTTTCCAGGCACTGTTCTAGGAGCTAATGATACAGACAAAAAAAAAATCTATAGCTTTATAGAAATTGTGTTCTGATGGGGAATCAGGTAGTAAACCAAATAAGCATGTAATATAATAATATGTTAGATGATGTAAATGCTATGGGGGAACATCAAGTAGCAAAGGGGGACAGGAAGACATACACTTTAAATTGGACACAATTATAAAGAACTCGAGGAAGACCGAGATGACACTGGAATCAATACCTAAAGGTGAGAGTAGACATGGAAAACACTGATAAGGTTGAGTTTTCCTAAATAGACTGGGATTAAATTTCTACTGCCAGGCCGCATTCTGGCTGCAAGATGAATTTGGTTTAAATCTGAAATTAAGCCAAATCGGAGAAAATGAATTAACATTACACACTAGGCCATTTTTAAATGTACAGTCTGTCAAATTTACCCACTACACATAAGAAGAATATATACGGTACTTTCTTCTCCTTCACAGTTACAGTGCTGCATCATTACAGAAAAATACAACTGTATTTGTAACACCATTTTTAAATTAGGTAAATATTTATGTAAACTGAATTTTATATATATGCTTATAGCTATATAAACAGTATACATATGGGTGCACATTCAATATCTATTGCATTCATTTCAGAAAACCACTTTAAATTTCTATGTATGTTTATGCATCAATAACATCATTTTTAGGCTTTTATCTACCCAATTCTGCCTGAGAGATATAACATACTCCATCTCCTATCACAAGCAGTATTAGGGGTAGGGTAGTGGTAGGGAAGTCTAGCATTAGTTTTAAAAATCTCTCAGAAGATTCTAGCATGCTTTTTTCACAAGTCAACACTACCTCTTATCTCCCAGTGATATATAGAGATAAGCAACTTTTGACCTACTGTGTGTTGTATTGATTTAATAACAGCTAAGTGCTTAAGGAAAGTTTAAATAAATGACATCAATATTCAGACAAAGACTTTCTTTTAAATTTAAATCTATAGCTTTTAAAAAAATTTCAACTACTGAGGCATATTAGACAGTGGGGACCACAAGCTCTTAGAGTGAGCGGATTTCTTTTCAGTTGCATTTTTCTTTATTCCTGCAGTTAAGTTCACTCTATGCTCATTACATTATGCAATGGATCAAGAGTTTAATTACAATAAATGTGGGAAGATTTATGAATTTAAGAATAGATAACTCAGCTTGCTTGTTTTGAGAGGAGGGGAGAAGGAGGAATAGAGAGAAAGAAAGAACAGAACTACAATGAATCATCCATTCTGCAAAAATCCTTATGAATTTTTAGTTAAATGAAGTGTATTATACATTAGGAAAAAACTATACACAATTTGCCTATTTTCAAATAAGGAATGCAGCATCTAATTCCAATTAATATGTTAAACTTGACTGATTATCAAAAGGTCTCTAAAATATATACAAAATAGAGAGCAACAGAAACATTCTAAGCTGTGAAAATGTAATTATGCTATGATATTGATCTTTTATTGGATCACAGCTCAAGGGCTGTACATGGAAATCGACCATGTTTCTAACAGTTACAGAAAACCAACTTAAAAGGCACATGTGTTCCGTGAAATGCTGGCATTCAGCAAAGATATACTTTCAGCAAAGGAAAGTCAAACTTAGAAATGGCAGAGGTAAACCCGATAGAAAGTAGCAGCAGAAAACAATAGACTACCAACTCTCATCCAGCTTTTAACCAAAAATTAAGCTTCATGTGAACATCATAAATATTTTGCTAAAATAATTTCCTTTAAGAAAAACTAAGACATAATTTATAACCTACCACTTTTACCAGTCTTTCTTTACATCATTGGCCTGTGTGTCCAAACAACCAGTTCAGAAGGATGAACTTTTACAATCACTTGGTAAGTTACAACTGTTATCTTGCCCTCTTCTAATCTAGTCAATATTGAGTCCCTTAGAAGGTAGATTTTATGACATCAGGATAAAG
The DNA here is from genome assembly GCF_040939455.1 of Microcebus murinus. NCBI lineage: Eukaryota > Metazoa > Chordata > Mammalia > Primates > Cheirogaleidae > Microcebus > Microcebus murinus. The sequence goes on along the minus strand of NC_134122.1, from coordinate 45,534,798 downwards.
GTTATAAAAACTTGCTCTTATCACCTCTCTTTACAATTTGTCTCCTCTAGTTTCTTTCTGCTATTCTATAAGCATGTTCATGTATCTTCTAGGTTTTATGAAAAAATTTCTTTTGACACTTCGTCCTTCTCAAACTACTACTTGTCTTCACTGAACTCCTCAAAGACTAGTTATATTCAGTCTGCTATCTTCCCTTTCCCACTAACTTTTTTTTTTAGTTGAATAAAATCTGGCTTCAGTCATCAAGCACCTCTTTATTATCATGAAATATTTCAGACCTATGCAAAAGTATCAAAAATTATGTATACATGTGACATTCTCCCTATGTTCCCTCCTCAATTCCAATCCCTTTCTTTTTCCCAGAGGGAATTATTACCCTGAATTTGAAATAGATTATTCCTAGGCATAATTTTTACACTGTTCCTACATATATTTGGTTCTAAAAACTGTATGTAGAGGTGTATTTCAGGTTTCTAAACTATAAATAGTATTACACTGTACCTGCCTGTTTTTGGTAATATGCTTTTAAATTTTTGCTCAAGATAATGTTTTTGAGATTTGTCCTGTAGATATATTTAGCTATAGTTAATTCATTTGAACTACTCCTTAGTGTCCCATTACATGAATCTATAAAAATTATTTTCATATTCTGAAGCTGATGGAAACATCACTATTATAATCTATGCTACAATAAATATTTTTTTCAGGTTTGTTTGTACATGTGTGCAAAAGTTTTTCTAAGATTCATGTCTGGATAAGAAATAGTTGGATCATCTCCAACCTTATAAGATAGGATTAGGTTAAATTAGTCTCTAAAGGAGGCATACTAATTTATAGTCTTCCTGTAGTGTTCAATTTTTTCCAACCTGATGAGGGTTAAATAGTTTCTCACTGTAATTTTAATATACATTTCCTTAATTATTAGTGAGTTTGAGTGTCTTTTATCTGTGGTTTTCTCTTTTATGAATTATCTGTTCATATTGTTTGCTCATTTTTCTGTTTGGACATCATTTTGTTAATTTTTAGGAGTTTCTGATAATGTTCTGCAAATTCTTTTCATTTACAGTCTTTTGATGAACACATTTTCTTCAATGTAGTCACAATTTATTAAACTTTTTGCTTATTAAACAATATTTATGGAGCATTTACCATGTGCTGTTTTAGAAACTGGGGGCATTTTAGTATACAGAGCCACTTTAGCCTCTTATTGAGTGCATATTTCAGTTTAGGGGACATGAAAAATAAATAAATAACATACGGTGTAAAGTGCAATAAAAAATAAAGCAGGGTGTAAAGGAAGTGGTCATTTTATTATTGATATTAAATAATATACAGTTTAACCCATTTTCCTATTGAAGATTATTCCTCCCACTTGCTGTTACAAATAGTGTTGCTGCATATAATAGTTTGCCTGTTTTCTGGTGTGAACCTTCTCTAGGCTATATCTCTAGGAGGGGAACTACTGGGTAATAAGACATGCAAATGTGCTATTTTACACAAGGATGCCAAATTGCTTTTAAAATGGTTGAAAAAAATACTCCACATTTTTAGGCTTGTGCTGATAAGCATCCATATCAATACTTGTTTATTATGAAGGTTTCTGTCACTAGAGTAAGAATCCAATGATATTTCACTGAGAATTTAGAAACAGTATATAAACTATCAGCAGGTGCAAGTACAGTTTTCATTTAATAGTTTCTGCTTTCTATTTCTCCATCTACTTTCAAGTAATTGTTGTGTTATGTTGGGAGAGCAACACACAGAAAAGGCATCAATAAAAGACTACTGAACGCAGAGGATATTAATACCTCAACAAGGCAAACTTACTGTAAACACTGTGTCCTATCTAGTTACCTATCTTCCTTAGATTTAGAAATCAGAATTGAGATGGTATTGCAGGGACATGTTTTAGCCCATTTGTTACAACAGAAAAATCCAGATTGTTTTTCTGAGGAAGATAACTGTTTTAGATGATTGTTTTGACAGTGAAAACTGGGTTTACCAATTAGGTTTTATGGTAAATAAATTCTATAAATGGAATAAGCTAAATTGTACTCCAAAGTTTTTTTTGTTTGTTTGTTTTCGTTGATTTTTTTGGTTGGTTGGTTTTTGAGACAGGGTCTCACTTTGTTGCCAATGCTAGAGTGCAGTGGTGTCATCATAGCTCACTGTGATCTCAAACTCCTGGGCTCAAGTGATCCTCCTGCCTCAGCCTCCTGAGCAGCTGGGACTACAGGTATGCGCTGCCATGCCCCGGCTAATTTTTCTGGTTTTTGCAGAGGCAAAGTCTTGCCATGTTGCTCAGGGTGTTCTTGAATTCCTGGCTTCAAGTGATCCTCAAGCCTCAGCCTTCCAAAATGCTAGGATTACATACAGGTGTTGAGCCACCACCGCACCTGGCCTTGTACTGCAAGGTTTTGATGAGACACATGCACATATATCCTCATCCACATATATGGATAGCACATGGTAAAAACAATTTATTAAACATATTATGCAGTCAAAGATAACATGAAATTAATATTTCCACTTATTCTTCTAAGTGAAAGAATAACAGGTTTAATTACTAATTGGTTGGATTTTTTGTTTGGGGTTTTTTATTTTAGAACTTTAACAATGCCTTTTTGGCTTTCACTGAGAGAGTGAATGACTTTAATGAGAAGATGAATTCTTTTGCAAGTTAGGTGGTTTCCTTTTTTTTTGCTTTCAAAAAATCGAACAAGGACACAATTGAGTTGTCACCTGAAAGATCATTAAACATGATTTTTCATGATAAATAACTATAATGTTTGGTTCACTGAACTGAATGATTTTTTTAATAACAAAAAATTATTTATGTGAAAAGAGACTACAACTAATCCTTCAATGTGTCTCTTTTTATCAATAAATAATATTTATACATGGCTACTTGATATAATTGGATAAAAATAGCTCAATCCATCTTACTATGAGCTATTTCCAATAAAATCTTACTTTTTCATGAATTTTTATTAAAAATTAATGTATATTGCTTTGAGCACTAAAAATAATTATAATGATAACTCAGAAGAAAAATTTTAACACCTAAAGACTATGATTGCAGAAACAAAAACAATTAAAAATTCAATTTAGATACACATCTCAGTTACAAAGTTATAAAATATGAAAGGATGATTAATCAAAGACTACCAAATATAAAATATTGTTTAGCAGCTTAATATACTGTGGGGGAAATGGATTGGAAATAGCTCAAAGAAAAAAATGAAATGATATAAAATTCCCTATTATCAACTGTATTTTTATGTGGTTTTTAAATAGATGATGGTAGATATATAATCACTGTGAGTCTGCTTTCATTACATACACTAAAAATTGATGAAAAGGTGTCATTTCAAAATGTAAATATGTGGAATATACCATAAAATAACATCCTTTAGAATGGTTTAAACTTTCAAAGAAAAATTTTAGAACCTAAAAATGTGGGAGGTAATAATCCAGTTTTTATATGGAGCACCTGAACAAAAATGTTTCTAGACATTTGAACTAGAGGACTTGCTTGAATCTGCATTTGTACGGCAAGCACAGTTTCTACTTGGATTTTATATTTATCTGGGATAACCTGAGGCCTGGGGTGAGTGATGGAGATTATGGGGTGGCTACTTTGTTTTTATCTCTATGATATTATTTAATGCTTCCATTTATAACTCATGGGCCTCAGAAGAGTGGCTTGAATACTTAAGTGTAAATAAAAAAAGAAAATAATAAAAATAATATAAAACAGGTATCATTTACTAAGCACTCACTCATTTAATACCTAAAACTTCCCTGTGAAGTATTATTAATTAATGCCTGTTAGCAGATGAGAAAGTTGAGATTTTCAGTTAAACAGAATCACAGATGTAGGTCACAGAATTCATAGAATAGCAGGCCAAACCACTACAACAGCATGCATCTGCCTTAGTTTTCTCATCTTAAAGTGGGGATAATAACTCTGACTTTATAATTTTTCCTCAAATATATTCTCATTATAAATGCAAATAAAATTATTAACTTTTTTTGGCAGAAAGTGGCAAGCTATATATAATCAGTTAGAAATATGGACACACATGTTCACATACACACTGGGAAAATAACACACTTTGTATAACACATCCCCAAATATTTAACATATTCTGAAGTTTGTTTCATCTCTTGGCAATGTGATAGAGATACCTGTCTCACCATAGACTTGATGTCTCCCCTAGGACAGTGCACCCAGTTTAAATTTTGGAATCTGAATTTTATAACGTAAGTATAAGCAAGGCACCTGGGTGTCCATCAGGAGTTATTTGGGTACACTAAATCATCAGTCCCCAAAGCCATCTGGCATCAGTGACTGGTTTCATGGAAGAAAAGTTTTCCATGGATGGGGGTGGGGGGAAGCGGGGAGTATGAGGCAGAGCTTAGACGGTGATACAAGTGATGGGGAATGGCTATAAATACAGATGAAGCTTCCCTCACCCACTATTCACCTCCTGCTGTGTGTCCCAGTTCCTAAGTTTCATACAAGACAATTTTCCCATGAACAGGGATAGGGGGGTGGAGGGAGGCGCGGGGCCTGGGGGTTGGAGATGCAGCACTAAATCATGCGTACATTATTTGATATTACTTAGCCATTTGACTTACTTCTTGGGTAGCTTCATTTTTTTCACCTTTTCTTCAGCATGTTCATCTGATATACCCACATGACATCCCAATGCCAACAAAGTCCTGGAAAACAAAACCAGAGATAAGCTGCTATAGTCCCTTCTCTATGTCCAGAATAACCGAACTTGACAGCAATGGGAATGAGATAGAATCTAGAAAGCACCTTGAAAGCACAGCAGAGGTCTTTTGTTTTTAAAGCAAAGGGAAAATGTATTTATTTGTAAATTATTTACTTTCAAGTAAGGGGCAAGACACTGAAAATTGAAATGGCACAAAAAAGAATACACTGAAAAGTAACCCCTTCCTTCCAGTTCTGTTTCCTTCCCCAAAGGCATCCAACGATCATTACAAATTCTCGTATATCTTGCTGGCGAGTAGATGCACATACTAAAGCAGATCTGCATGTGTGTGCAAGTGTGCATCCGTGTTGTTTTTACTTTTTATACAAATGCATATATACAAAAGACATTTTGAGACAACTTGGCTTTAGTATCCATGTCAATGAGTGGTTTCTCCTGCCTCGACAGAGTAAGACATGATGGCATATCCTTTCTGGATTACATAATTCCCAAGGTCTGGGCAGTTCTAGTAATGATGTGGGAATTATCTAAAACCCATCTATACTTATCTCTTCAACATTTTAAACATGTATGGGTAGGTAGATGGATGGATAGACAGATACACACACACACAGAGATGAACAGATATCCATATATATAAGCTTATCCATATACACAAATAGATATATATTTATATATCTATTTGTGTATATGTTAAATATATAGATATATATTATATATGTATCTACATAGATATATATTTATATATGATATCTATTTGTGTATATGGATATTTGTATATATGGATAATGTATCTATCCATCTATACACATATATATATACATATCAAGTTAAAGTTTAGCTTAAATATGGCAAAATTAAGATGACCCTATGAAATTACATTTCTTGTGTGTTAAACTACAAAACTATAGATATACCAAGAACTGACTGAAGGTATAAAATAATGTAAATAATTTTTCAGTTAAAACGGGATTGGTCAACAATAGAAGAATAGAAAATTGATTCACAGGAACAAATACACGTTATACTTATTCAAATACACTGTCCAGGGGAGAGGAAGTAGTTTGCCATCATCCACCATTCACTCATTTACCCTTTCAACAAATATCTGTCGAAAACCACCCAGTGCCAGGCCCTGGGCTACAGACAATGACAATAGTCCTTAAGTGCAATGGGATATGTACAGGGCTATGAAAGTATCAAGCAGAGGTGGCTAACCAGCTTTGAGGGAACTCAAGGTTGACCATAAGTATTAGGATTTATCCTATATTTAGGTAATTAAACCTTTGAGAGCAAGCACACCAAGAAATCTTCTGATTATAATGTGTCTTCCCATGCTGATCTGTAAAAATGGGTAATGAAATGAGTATTTTGGTGTGAAAGACAGGTACTATCACTGCAAAATCAGTACGTCAGCATTACACTCCACGAATGTGGTTAACATGAGTCCACACTGACAAAGTCAGTGGCGTCCTGATATCAAAAGTAGGCCTTAACCATAGAAAACTCAGTTAGTATCATCCTTAACCACTTCGGTACAGCGTCGACTATAGTCGACAGCCACAGATGAACACGCACAGCCGTGATACGACTTTTCTAATTTTTCATTTATCAAGATAAATTTGTGAACATTTAAAAATAACATAATGAAAACATATATGTATATGTTACCTATTCTGATTTACATTACGAGTACAGCTGCCTGTAAAGTAAAACAAGCTTTCAGTGCTTTAAAGCTTTCCTCATCACACAAGAGCAAAACAGACTCGTTGTCAATGCACAGCACAGACTATCGTGCGGACTGTGAGTGCCGGCCGTGGGCAAGGTTTTGCAGCAGGTGAGCGCCACACCGAAGTGGTTAAAGGCTCTGAGAGACAGCGGTACTTTCTTCCACCTATACTATAATTTTCTCATAACTAATAATTCAGCCTCATCTTCACAGTGTAAAGTCCCGAGAAAAGTATGAATTCAACTCACATAGACAGTGAACATAATATACCACACTTGTGTAAAGATACAAGTCAATAAATATTTATTGAGTTACCTCTACTTATGAGGTGCCTTGCAGCGGAGTAGTCCCACCTTTTCTGGGGGGGGGGTTATGTTCCAGGACCCCCAGTGGCTGCCTGAAACCAACGGTAGTACCAAACCCTGTATGTGCTATGTTTTATCCTATACATACATAACTATGATAAAGTTTAATTTATAAATTAGGCCAGTAAGACATTAACAACAATAACTAATAATAGAACAATTTTAACAATATACTCTTCACAATTTTATGGAAAGAAGAATTGTTCTGACTGTAGATCTTAGCAACCTCCATGTGTGATTTTTTTTCTTCTTTTGTTAAGTTGAGAACTTTCACCGCTTCACCAGTCTTGTACTGTGTGGTCATTATGAAGTAAAATAAGAGTTATTTGAACACGAGCACTGTAATACCAGGTAACCTGGCCAGCTTTCATGTGACTAAAGGGTGGAGAGTATCTACAACTCATGGATACCCTGGACAAAGGGAGGATTCTGGTCCCAGGTGGGATAGAATGTGACAGTGTGAGATTTCATCATGCTACTCAGAATGGTATGCAATTTAAAACTTACAAGTTGTTTATTTCTAGAATTTTCCATTTAATATTTTCAAGAAGCTACTGTACACCTTTCTGTTGAACAGTGCTTAAGGTCTGATGGTAAAGAAAACAATGATGAGTAATTATAACAAAATCAAGTAGGATTCAAAGGAGGAAGCCGCTGGACGGGTTTCAGCAACAAATGAATGAATGCGTGTACTTGCGTGTGTGTGCGCACGTGCGTTGTGTGTATAAACTCATGCTGCTGTGTACAGAATGAACAGGGCAAGTGACGGGACCGGTTAGGAGATTGCCATGGTAGTCCAGTGGTAGATGTGGCGGCGTGGCCCAGGATGACTGCTGTGGAAATGGAGGAAGGGAACAGAGTGCAGGTATGCTTGGAGGCCCTGGAGATGGGCTGGATGTAGGGATAAAACCGAAGGAGGCCTCGGGATGATTTCTGGGTTCCTGGCCCGTACAGCAGGATGAACAGCAGGGGTGCTATTTCCAAGGGAGGTAAGGCTGTAGCTCCAGGCACTTCTGATGCATCCAAGGAAAACTCAACTGAACAGCAGAATGCACACTCCTGTCGTTCAGAGCAGATGGCTGGGGTGGAGATGGACATATGAGGAGTGGGGTAATTAAGTCAAGGGTGTGATGAGAATACCTCCAGAGAGTTTGCACAGTGAGAAGGAAAGGTCCAAGATTTAACAAAAAGATTCACGACAGTTAGAGACTGGGAAGATTGTTGTCCTCTCCACCCCTCCCACTCCCTGTAAAAGGTACAGAGGTAGAAGGAAAACTTTCTCTTTTAGATGAAAATTATGCTTCCCCCCTTATCTGTTATTTTTCTCCCTTCCCTATTGCTCTCTTCTTCATCCCTGTATCCCTGCTATTTCTCCCCACCCTTCTGTGTACAAACACACAGCTTTTCCTAAAACTAATTTCCAGGAAAAAAAAAAATACTTGGCCAGGAGTAAAACATCATTGTTGTCTCACTGTATTTTTGTTAACTTCCAAAGAAATAAATTCTATAAAAGTATATTATATGTTGATTAAAATTCCTTAATTTCTAAAACATGAGTTATTTATTCAGAAATTAAGATCTGTAATTTGAAAAATATTGCATGGACTGAAAACTAAACCAGAAACTAAGCCTTCGGTAACACTGATCACATTTGGGGGCCATCTGGCAGGCGAGGGCTACCAAGCTGTGCTGTTGTGAAAGAGAGTGTCAGAATTTTGCAGTACTGTACGATACACAGGTGACAATTCCAGTCTTAAGTAAGTTGTCATTGTCAACAATTTACATGACAGAAAATCACAGAAAGAGCACCAAAAATTCATATTCACATTAAATCACCCCTCAACCCAAATTAAGTAATATTCTGGAATGATTCCTTGCTCATATGTTATTTGGAACCTCTCAGGATTTAAACAAATAAAGTTGTTAATCCCTCCCATGACATATTATAAAACGAACATACAAAAAACCTACACTGTGCTTCTGCTGTTAGACATATAGTGCTAGAGGTTTTATCATTTAGTGTGCACAGTAACACCATGAAGTAAATACATTATGATCCTCATTTTATTAAAGAAAAGAAGATCTAAGGTTCAGAGAAGTTCAGTTACTCCAGCAAGATTCCCTTGATGAAACAAGTCCTTGAACCTAGACTGTCCAACTCCACAGCCTCATCTGTTCTGGTGCCTACCAACAAAATAGGTGAATACAGGAAACACACAAAGAAAGCACTGTGCTTTCTCTAAACCACTGGAACTGGGCATAGTATGAATTTGAGAAGAAGGGGTGTATTTCCGCTAATTTGATTTTTAAAGAAATAAATTAGTTCATCACAAAAGCCATATATGTATATATACATATATATGTATATATACATATATATATATATATACACACACACACACACATACTATTAATACTTAGTTACAGGAAAATCAATGAAGAAATGTTAAGAATTAGCTCATGAAAAGGGGTCATTAGGTTTCACCATAAGGAATAACACCATGGTACATGCAGTCTGATGATTAATCAAAACAGCCACCGGCAGTTGTTAGGAATGAGATTGGATTACATGTGGTAGTCAAAGGCTCAACATACTAAATGCAAATACAGAGTTTTCTACACTCCCGAATTTACTCTTTGCAATAGCTGCCTTGGCTGTTAATTGCTAAAATGATAGGGAATGTACTGCAAATTTAACTAAATTATGTCTGACCATGACCTTTCAATAAAACATTGTATTGTAAAAAATGGGGAACTAATGAGCTGCCATGAATTACTAAGCTAAATGTACAAATCCCATGTCATGACCACAAAGGAAGATCAGAGACACTGAATATAAGTATCCAGATCATAGCAACTCATTATGTATTCCTTATCATAGGCAAACCTTGTCATTTTTTACCTTTATAAGGTTCTAAATAGAGATAGGAATATTCATACACTGCTGGCAGGTCTGCAAACCAGTACAATCTCTGTGGAAAGTAATATGGAGATACCTCAAAAAGCTAAAGGTAGAACAACCATTTGGTCCAGCAATCCCACTATTAGGTGTGTATCCAAAACAAAAAAAAAAGACATTCGATAAAAGAGACATCTGCACTCAAATGTTTATAGGAGCACAATTCACAATTGCAAAGATATGGAAACAACCCAAGTGCCCATCAGCACATGAGTAGATTAACAAAATTTGGTATATGTACACCATGAAGTACTACTCGGCCATAAGAAAACAATGGTGAACTAATACCTCTTATATTAACCTGGATGGAACTTGGAGACCATTCTTTTAAGTAAATTATAACAAGAATGGGCTGGGTGAGGTGACTCATGCCTGTAATTCTGGCACTCTGGGAGGTTGAGGCGGTAGGATCACTCAAGGTCAGGAGTTCAAAACCAGCCTGAGCAAGAGTGAAACCCCATCTCTACTAAAAAGAAAGAAATTAATTGGCCAACTAAAAATATATATAGAAAAAAATTAGCTGGGATGGGGGTGCATGCCTGAGCCTCAGCTACTCAGGAGGCTAAGGCAGAAGGATTGCTTGAGCCAAGGAGTTTGAGGTTGCTATGAGCTAGGCTGACACCACAGCACTCTAGCCTGGGCAACAGAGTGAGACTCTGTCTCAAAACAACAACAACAACAACAACAACAAAGTATCACAAGAATGGACAAACATCATATGTACTCACCATTAAATCTGAACTAATTGATCAATAGTTATGTGCACATATGGAAATAATATTCATCAGAACTCAAGTAGGTGGGAGGGAGGAGGAGGGTAAATTCACACCTAATGGGTATAATGCACACTATCTGAGGGATGGGCACACTTACAACTTTGACTCAAATGCTACAAAAGCAATTTATGTAACCAAAATGTTTATACCCCCATAATATTCTGAAATTAAAGAAAAAGAGAAGGAATACATAGGGAAAGGGACAAGATAAAGGAAATATAATCTACTGTCTGTTTTATTACTATATTAATATGTGTAGGACAAGTAAAAAGGGGTTAGAAGAGTATGAAAAATAGTCCAGTGAAGTTCCTTTTACTATAATAGAAGTTTAGATACTATTAAAATAATAATCTAGTATTATGTACCATTTAATGCATTATGGTATTTGAATTATGTTTTTTATTTTAAAATATTTAATTGACAAAGATTCAATTTTTAAAAAATAATAAAAAATACATTTACTTGATTTGTAATACTCTTTTTAAGTTACTAGTAGAATCTAAACCCACTCTATGTCTAATTTGTTTATTGCCATGATAATTAGTCTGCATCTTTCAGAGTATACAGTCATGTGTCCCTTCACCATGGGGATACATTCTGAAAAATCATCAGGCACTTTCGTTCTTGTGCAAACATCATAGAGTGTGCTTACACAACCCCAGATGGTATAGCCTATTACTCCTAGGCTACAAACCTGTCCAGCATGTTATTATACTGAATACTCTAGGCAATTTTAACACAATGGTAAGTATTTGTGGATCTAAACATAGGAAAGGTAATGCATTGCACTATGATGTTATGACAGATATGATGCCACTAGGCACAGGAATGTCTTAGCTCTTTTACAATCTTATGGGACCACCACCACATATGCGGTCTGTTGTTGACCGTAAATGTCATTATGCTGCATATGACTGTATACCCGAGCCCAAATTCTAGAATCTGAAACAGTATTATGTTCTGGTTCCTTGGTAAAATAACTTCGATGCTAGTTTAACTTCTTACTTTTAACAAAGCTGAAACAAACAAAAAGGAATAAGGTATCCTTTCATACCTAATACAAAAATATATTAGAATAAGTGACTTTTTGAACAAATCCAGTTCTACAGGACATCAAGGAAGGAAAGGAGGCAAAACAAAAGTCAGAGGCCTTTCAAAAGTATTTCCTTTACTTTTCTGTATTAAATTTTGGAATTATATTCCTTCCTTTATTTTATCCAAGACCCATTCTTCCATCTGCAGAAGTAACTGGCAAATTCAAAAGATCCATGGGCAAAAAGTCACTGAAAGACAAATTTGCCTTTACAAGATAGTATAAAATACTCAAAATAGGTTGCTCAGGCCAGGCATGGTGGCGCATGCCTGTAGTGCCAGCTACTCAGGAGGCTGGGGCAGGAGGATCGCTTGAGCCCAGGAGTTTGAGGCTACAGCGTGATACGAAAGTGTCTATGGATAGCTACTGCACTCCAGCCTGAGCAACATAGCAGGAACCGGTCTCTTTAAAAAAAAAAAAGGTATGTTGCTCAGATAATGGTCCCCACAGGTATTCTCTGAAAATTTGTGTAAAAGTTTCCAAACACTTACTCTTAATATCTTTACTTACCTTGCCACAAACCAGTAACATTTGTGACTGGCCCGTTCCCTGGACCACATTCCACACTCTGTGGACCACTCCTGTATTGGATCACAGAACCCTCATATTCCATAATACCTATAAACACCTATAGAATATCTTTTGGGAAATACTGATGTGGAGCAAAAAGACATAAAATAATAGTGTCAAAGTCGAATTCCCAACAAATACTAATTCAATCTGCCTATGTATTACGAAAAATTCTAGCTTTAATTAAAACGACTTCACAGCTGAATTAAAGTATAATATCAATACCTGGTTTCTTTCAGGTAAGGCAGATTGGAAAACAGAAAAAGTCAAGAAACTCACTTCAAAGTCTCAAGCGACATTTGTAAGTTGTAATTGCGTTCCTGCTCAGGCAGCTTGGAGAACTCCACCAGACATGGGTGTTGTCTCTTGTTGTCATCTCTAACCTGAAACAGGACAGGAAATCGACATGTAGTAGTCTCCCATGTCAGACACTAGCAATGGTAATTCAACTGTGTGGCGGAAGGTGGGGAGGGAGAGCGAGATGAAACGCCCAGATCGCCGCCCAGCAGAGCTGCCTCTTAATCTCCCAGCACGGTTAGTATCTGAGCCAGCGGAAAAGTCAGCAATATCTGTGTTCCTTCTTCTCCTGTTTGGCACAGTTTATGGCCTCGGCTTCCATGGGCTTTTGCAATGCCCACTCCTACCCCAATACCCACAGGTTCGCTCACTGAGCTCCTTCCAACATTTGCTTAAATCTCACTTTCTCAATGAGGTATACCCTGCCCACTTGCAATAATAAGGCAATCTGGTCCATAATGCTTACCACCTTCTAACAGACTAGATCCTTATTAATAACAAGGCTTGCCGGGCTATTGTCTGTTTCCCTGTACTAGAAGGTAAGACCAATAGAACAAGGTCTCTTTCATTCTTTGATATATGCCAAATACCTAGAACATGTCTGGCACGTGGCAGGTACTTAACAATGTTACATAAATTGAAATTAATGTTGTGTAAGAAGGGTATGGTAATGACTTGATTTTAATTTGTAGTAATTTTTCTGTGTAGAGTCAAACTGATTAGAAACATCAATTAATGACATGACTGATATAAACTCTCTGAGGTGGTTCTGGCTGTTCATTTCACCCTGTCAGTTACCTTCTGCTCTTACAAATTACTCTACTACCTTAACAAAATCAGTTAGTAATAAGGTGGTTTTCATATCAATCCTTGAAAGTATATATTAGCAATTGCATTAAACTAAATTCAAGATTTTAGGAATAAATTTATGAGAAAGATGCTCTCTATCCTTGCATTAGTAATTAGGTTTGTTATCTTCTTAGAGACCTAAATTACATAGGCATTACTGCTAGGGTAGCACCTCGATGACAGCCATATGCTGTCAGGGAACAAATTACTCTATGGGAATAATTACCAGGTTCTATAAATGCCACACAAAAATATGCAAACAGAGTGAGACTTTTCAAAAGTCTTCAGGAGTCGCCAATTTAGAAATAATCTATTCATTCCTTCCTTTCTGGTAATCATTACAAACGAACAGGACTTACACAGAAGCATGTATTATGTATATTTACTTAAATGCACAATTCTGGAAATAAAATTGAGCTATAAAGTTTAATACTAAACTCTAAATCTCTAACCCTAATTGCTAGACATAAAAGTTAAAACAAATGTGTCTGAGTCCTAAGATTAATATCCTCCCCATTTATGTAAGCTCCACCTCCCATTTATTCTCTATGACAAAGACTCACCACCACCACCACCCTCTCAGGTGTCTGAGCTAAAACAAGACAGCTGCTCAGATTTCCTTCCCTCTCTTACCACAGCGCGTACCCAAACTCTGAAACATCCCCAGTAATCACATCTCTCCACCCCTGTTGCCAGGCAGAGTTAGCGCCCTCTCGCCTGGGGCACCTGGGCCCTCTCCCTGCCTCTCCCGCTGCCCCAAGGCTCACTGCTTTCCCCACACTCACTGCAGAGCTTCTCTCTAACACACAGACTTAAGTATGTCACCTCCCTCCTAAGCATTTTTCAACACTCTTTAGACCCCTACAGAATAAAATCATATTCTGCCCCAGGTCTTTTGTGACGTGCCTCCTGCCTACGTGGCCTGACATCCCACTTCTATTCCTCTGTACCACAGCACCTTGTCCTCTGTCCTCTGGCAACGCTGTGCTGCTGATAGGTCATCACAAATGTCCTGTTCCTTCCGCCTCCTCATTTTTACACTTGCAAGGCCCTCTGCCTAGAATATGGTTCCGCTCTCTGATAGCTAGCCAACTTGGACTCATCCTTCAGCCTCAGATCAAGTATTTGCCGCTTCCTGGAAGCATTCCCTGATTTCCCAGGAAAGACCTAAATATTTCTCCTTCACTCTGTAATTGTTTGCATGTCTCTTACTCAAACTAACCAGGAAGTTCCTAAAAGGCAAACGCAGTACCCTAAAGTCAAGTTCTTTTCAACGTTGGGTCCCCAGTAGCAAGCACAGCCAGGCAAATAGTAGGCATGCAATATATTTTAAAGGGAGAGATAAATGGCAGAATGTCTCTGCATGATGTTATTCCATAAAACAGAGCCTCTGCACGATGCTCCTATGAAATATATGCCTAATACTGATAACTTTCAATTGTCTAGGCAATTAGACTATCCTTCAATGAACCTGCCAGTAATGTCAGTCAGCCCATTTACTACAATAATACAGTAAAGCAAAACTTCCCAAAAACTAACGTGTAAGGGCAAAAAAAAAAAAATCAATCCAATCAACTATGTCACCCCATAGGAAGATGAGAGAGAAAAAGTTATGTTTCCAGAAAGATGTACTAACAGAATCTGAAAATAAATTTCAAAATTATGTACCGGACCATACTGCCAGCCAAGTTCAATTTTATTCATAACCCAGAGTTCATGGATATTCTCTGCCAGTTTTTCTCTTATCCTCTCTAGATGAGGAGGCAACACGATCTAAAATTTAAAAAAAGAAAAAGAAAACACACATCAGAAACAAACAGGGCTAATTGTCCTCACTGTGAATTAAACTAAATAAAACTGCCTCACAAACCATTAAAATATAATAATATAATCAGATTCTAAATTATCTCATGGCATTCTTTAGATAAATCTTGGGACCTTCATTTCTGACAACTTAGGTTTCCAAGTGAGGTTAGGAAAAACAACAACAAGAAAGGAATATTGATGGGGGCAAAGAAAGATGTTTAATGGATATAGGACAACTACCAAAGTGTGCATTATTTAAAACAAGAAATCACTCCAAAGCTCTTACACCAACCTGGCCGGCCCCACAGGCCAGGGTGAAGGGAATTCAGTGCCCAAGTTATAATTCATTGGCTCTTTGAGCCTGTAAATTTCTGATTGCAGTGATTTATATTTTCCCTTAACTCTGCTCTGTTACTGTTAGTGGTTTCCAAATGTAAGCCTCAAGGAAAAAAATCATTACATGTTCCCATTAAACGGAGAAAGTTAAGTGTTCATAAAAAAACACAAGGTGAGGAGTTGGTTGTTTACATCTTGATAAAGCACTTCTGTGTGACCCCACCAGTAGTCCCTCACCAGATGCAGCTAGAAAATGCCTACAAGGCCCACTGAGGATGAGGCATCTCCACAGGGGGTAGGTGATCACTGCTTTCTTTCCCTGAGACAGCAAGGACATCCAGATCTCAGGCAATCGCCAATGTGCTACCATTGCATAATCTAGCTGTCCATTTCTAGCCTCCCAATTTTGTTTCCTACCAAACGTAGGTAGAGCTATACATACCCTGCTACATGTCATCAATGGACAACACATATTGAATTTTAGCCATGAACAATGCTTGCATGTTTATTTTAACTACATAATAGAAAAAGCCAGCGCTGAGGAACAAGAAATATGATTCTAGGAGCTAAACAACTAGATGCTAAATAAATGAAGCTTCTCAGGCCTGGTATTAATTCAACTTCAAACTTTAGAAACAACATCTTTGATCTTCAAAATTATAAGCTTTGAATATCAAACCAACCTTACTGCAGTTACATCACCATCAAAACAAATACATATTTAATATTCAATTCAATCTCTAGAAACCATAACATTTATGAAACAGAAAAGCAAGAACAATGGCTAATGTTTCTTGGTGCCTACATGCCAAGTTATGTGTTATCTATTAACTATGACAAACACATTCTTAGCATTTTAATCAACAAGGTAACTTCCCTAAGGTCCCAGAGTAGGCATTTCATCTCTGGCGTTTTAACTCTAAAGTTCATGATCGCAATCTCTACTCAAGACAAACGTCAGTTAAATATCTTCTAGATAATAAATTTGTCTAGATGGAAGATGAAATTAAAAACTCCATGTTTACTCTATATAAAAAGTTTTAGTACAGTTTTAGTACATTCTAAAACTAATAAGCATTACATCTATATGATATTATTTCAAGGGTAATACATCACCCAAGATATTAAATCAGCTTAACATTATTACACCTTAAAATTGCTTGTATAATTTTGTCACTAAGTTCCACCTGTTGCTACTATTGCTTTTTTTTTTTAAAGTATAATATGTATTTTATAAACTAAATATATCAACTAGTTTTTTAAGAGAGGGTGTCTCTCTCATACAGTGGTATGATAATAGCTCACTGCAGCCTTGAACTCCTGGGCTAAAGTGACTCTCCTATCAAAGCCTCTTGAGTAGTTGGAACTACAGGCATGTGCCACCATGCCCAGCTAATTTTTTCATTTTTATTTTTTGAGAAATGGAGTTTAGCTATGTTGCTCAAGCTGGTCTTAAATTCTTGGGCTCAATCAATCTTCCTGACTCAGCCTCCCGAGTAGCTGAGATTACAGGCACCAGCCACCATGCCCAGCTCCAATATTAACTATTTTAATAAAACCTAAAAACAATCATGAACAGTTTTACAACTTTAGGTGTGACCCAAGAGTGCATTATGAAATCAATTTATGGGTTTGGGACAACTATTAAAAAATAGAATAAAATAGAAAGTATGTGGACATGGTAAAAGTGAGCATTATTTTATGAGTTTTGTTTCAGGTATATAGTCAATTGCATTACTATAAAATGCATTCCTGTGGGTTGCAGTCCAAGTTTGAAAGCCACTGATTAGCAGAAGGATGACAATACAAACAGTTGCCATTAGAGTTGATCTCAATACCTGGCTGGTATCCACAGGGATTGGTGTGAAGGCAGCTTGTGTCAGGGAAACCGTGGGGCCCAGGAGGTCCCGTGTGTAAGTCCTTTCTTGCTTGTACTCCCGGCTGTGTTCCACTTTCAACTTCTCTTTTGGCAGAACAGCTTCATAACACGGAGCATACCCAGGTGGAGGAAGGAATTTGAATTCTCCATGTCGTCCCCCAAGCAGAAAGCGTACCCTAAAAGGCATAAATGTCAGAGTCAATTACGTCTCTGGTGGACATTTTCTGATCAACAAAACATCAGGAAAAAATTATTTGTATAAAATTAACTTTAGCAGAAGCCACAAATTTTCACTAAGTACCATCAAGATGTCCTTAGAATCTAAGAGCCTCTAATTATAATAGGTGAAAGAGGAGGGCATCATATTGATCAAAACAGAAAACCTGATTATACATGATGTAAATGGATCAGTGAAGGCTTATCACTCAATAGAGAAATAACTAAAGCACACATATCGTATTCCTAAGGAATGAAGTACCTGTCCATAACAAATGGTCATTAAGTGTGCCAAGGTACTCAAGTAATCAACAGATAAAGAGAAGGCATGATCTAAATGTCTATATGCTTAAAATCACAGGGCTGAACCAGGAATGAGAGAGAGACAGTCATTGTCCAGTACCCAATTTCCTAATGAAACTCCTTAAAGGGAATTCACATGTCACTTCTGCTTGCTAAAGCAAGCACATGATCTTATTTTATCATTTCTTAATTTCAACAACAACAAAGAACTTACTAAAATCTTTTAGATATCATACATATTTTATTAAAAATAATCTGAGTTCCATTGAACAACATTTTTTAAACACTTAAATGATACCAATTTCTTGGGGGCTATTAGCTTACAAAAATAAATTCAAATTTTTCATTTTATTTCTAATTCTTTTTCTAATTTGTACTTGAGTCCCAGGGAAACAAAACTAAACAAAATAAAATAAAATATAAAATAAAATGAACAAAAAGTGACGAAAAACAAATACCTTAAAACAATCCAGATACCTATAGAAACATAATTTGTATATATCACCAGAAAAGATAATTTGGTACATGGATAGTTAATATTTAATGATTACTGTGTCCCTTCCTCAATATGGTACTTTTGGAACTAGGAATTATTCCTGGGAGATGAATTATAACTAAAAGATTAACCAGAATAAATGGATGATCAGTAGAAATAAGGAGAAATTCATTAAACAGAAATATTAATATATATGTTTATAAGTATATAAGTATATACATATTTAGATGTCATCTCTATATATGTAGTTGACAGAGTGGCCCCTTATTATAACAGATCACCATTCATTAAAATTTTCTTTGTAGAACTCCAATGAACTATAATTTGAATTTCTGTTTCCCTCTGGTAATATCAAAAAAAGAAAGAGAGGAAACATCTTGGCACGGTTTATCATAGGCAGAGAATTTACAAGTGTAACAGGTGGAAGGGAACACTGAAAGGAGACTTCTGGACCTCATCAACAAAAAAGACATTTAATTTCTGTAGAAATGTGGGAGTTTGGAGTGGGAGAGGAAACTGGTTTTAAAAAAAAGGAAAATTAATGAAAATAAATATGAGAAAATAAGTGGTATTCTTTAAACAACATTATTCAATTCCCCTTGTTAAATACAAAGATGAATTGAGAAATGACTTGAAATATTTTGGGATACTGGTTTGGGAGAGAGTTATGAGACTGCCCACATCAAAACAGCAGTATCTGTAGACAAAGCATTCAGCCTCTTAAGATTCCCCTCTTGGGGGAGCCTTGCCCCTTCCTTCAAGGGACAGGCAAATGCCCTGTGGACAGACGCCCGAGAGGGAGAAGCAAAGGTTAGAGAAGCAAGACAATGGCAGTGCAGAGTCCTCCGTAGAAGTATGAGAAGTGACAAGGGAACGAGACCAAAAACACAGACATACTAACTTTATTCCTGCGGAGAAACTAACAACTGGAAAGAAGAGGCCATCGATGTTGAAATTCTCAAACATCCCTTGAACAGGTTGTCCATTAATTCGGAATGAGATGCTTGGAGCACTCAGATCTAAACAGCAACTGATGACATCATCCGTTCTCAACAAATGCTGGTTTGGTGAGCTTACTGTACGAGCAATACAACCTGGGGGGGGGGGGGCATTAAGTAAGGTAACAACGTATTTTATCTCAGAACATCAATCTCAGAGCTAAAGTCAAAGTTACGAATATGCAGTGGCAAACCAATGCATGACACTAGAATAGAATAAATCTTGAATGCAAATTCATGTTATATGCTAAACTCTTTATTTTAAAAAGTTGCTTTTTTTCAGGAGCCAGGCTGCTCTCTTTGCTATAAAGTGGACCTGCTGATATGCAGAAATTCTTGCACGTAGATGGATGCCATTTGACACAGATACTATCTTAGAGTAGATAATATAATAATGATGTGAGAGAAGTATCTCCAGGGAAAGATTTGACTTCAAATAACTTCCTATTACCTATTACTTCTATGACCATCATCAAATTACTTAACTTCTCTGAACTTTGATATGTTCTAAATATAACACCAAGTAACATCATCTCCTAGAGTTGTGGTAATGATTAAATTAAACGTTTTACAAGTAATGCACTCTTAGGTATAGCAGGTACTGTATCAGAATGCATGTCAGTTCCTTTTTCAAATGCTAAGTCCCCTTTGTTTTATAAATTCAAAATAAAAATATATAAGGATAATGAAGGCAGAAAATGTGATCATTTATTCTTGCAGTTCATTGTTTATTGTGAGACAACTATATACCCACTGGTTTATTGTTGTTTTACAATTAAATTTATTTCACAGAAGACCTTGGTTAGCTTCTTAAGTAAAGCAGGATACAATCTGAGGTATGAAAATGATATCTGATAAATATCATTTCTCATCCTGGCCAACCTATGGTCTAAGCTCATTCCTGACTATTTAAGAAGTCTTTTGCTAATTAATCTCAAGAGTATCTGTTTCTCATAGCTAACTGCAAGAAAAGAAAGGTTCTCTCAAACACACATGTTCACAAACACAAACATACCCTTCAATTTGAGCAAAGACAAAAATAGATTTCATGATACATGCTTTATATTTTTATAACCCTTCTTTATATTTCTAGCATGCCAAAATTTTTAACAAGAATATATTTAAACTGCTAGTAGTAGAGAATGTTTACTTTATAAAATGTAGGCACTTTTGATTTTACCAATATTCAAATCTGCAAGCAATAAATTCACTATGAAATGATTCTTCTACAATTCCCTGACTATTATAAAGATATCTTTTTAAAAATATCATGTAAAAGCAATGCAGCTCACAGAAAAAGGTCTATTTTCTTGTTTGTATCAAGATCCGCAGCTAATAAAAATGTTATTAAACAGGTATTTACTGTAATCCAAATATATTGCTCAGTTTGAGGGATCTGATGCTAATGCTAATGACTGTCTAACAGTCACCAGGATAAACTGCTTTGCAAGGTCTGAAACAAACAGATAAGAGAAGACCAACAGTGAACAATCTGAGGTCCGCAGTTTCAATTGCACTCACACTGTGGAATCCACTTAGTAGCATTTTCAGGTTGCATTTACATAAACTATGTCAAGTCCATATGAGAACTACATTCCTATTCTCTGCATTCACCAGAAAGGAAGACAACAACACTCTGATTTATTATCCATCTTTCCTATACTATGACATTCCTCCATACTTCTTCTATATTTAAATTCTCTAAAAGCACCAAAATTTTTCACACTTTTGTTCTTTTAAACACCTGGGACCTGGATTCCCAAAATCCAATTCTGCATTCATAGAGAGGAGATGTATTAATAGCAACACTGTGCAAAGTTTAAAGTAGAGAGAAAAAATGAAGACACAGCTCAAAACTTATGCTTATGAACCAAATCCTGTTTCCAAGGAACATTGCTACTCTCTACTTATAAAATAAAATGCTAAGTGGTAGAGAATGTGCTCTATCCTAGAAGTCACCAATAATTTGACACTTTAAATTCTATATCAACCAATAAGAAGAAAAGTAATAGGAGAATGACCCCAAGAAGATTATCTAAATGAATTTGACCTTGGTAATTTAGTTACATTCCAGATAATTTAGATGTGTCTTTGTTGACTATGAATCTAAAATTAGCAAAGCATTTTGTAGACCCAGACTCTTAGTGGCTCCAGAGAACACACCTTTCAACTACAGGCATAATATGGTACACATTTTCTTGCTACTTTAAAAAATGAAGAAAATTTCAAGATGATTTTTTTCCTGAAATTCCACAACCTACCATCCTTTCTATATAACATGTCCATAGAGTCACTAAAATTTGTTTTGTTCTTATTGTTCTATTTAATAGATACTTGGTAATTAAAGATATAATGCACTTGATTCAATTTCACAAGCACTGGGTACTTTTAATGCATTGGAAGAAAATGCTTCAAACTGAACGGAAAAACAAAAATGGTGAAATGTGTTACATGGTTAAAATAATTGGAAGCAACTTGGTATTGGCTTATTATTCAATTATTATTTATTATTTCCCCCCAAGCTCTGTGTAATGGGGAAACAAGTCAACATGTTTCATTCATTCACTTGAGTACCCATTTCCTGCAGAGCAATACTAGCAGCTAGAAAGAGAGAGAGAATAATAATAGCCATAGGATTATCATCAAAACATATTATAACATAGATATTTGCCCTATTGTATGTTTGAAGGATCTTCTGAACTTAGTGCTCTTTGCCTATGGTTGGTCAGTAGGAAAGTTTTACTGTGAGAACAGGCACTGTGATTATAGCCCGACCAGCACAGTATACCCATGTATAGGGCAGTCCATACTATTTATTGCAAGGACTCAGACTACAGGCCCCAGTGGCGAGATGAAACATCCAAAAATGCAGCTTCATCTCCTCTAGACAACTGAGCTAACTGGCACTGAATGTAAGAAAAATTCAGTAAGTGTTATTGTTAAATACAACTACATAGAGTGATTTTAGTTTATAAACTCATTACCATAAACTCTTATATTTCATACTTTTCATACGCTATCAGGCCTATAGCATTCATAAATGACTATCACCGGCAATCCATAAAAGGCAAAGTTTAGCTTTTTATAACTTAAGCTAACTTTCTGTGTCTTCTATACATAAAAAGCTTTATAAAATATGTCAAGGTCCTATCAGGACTGTATTCTAAATGCAGCTTTATTAACACAAGCATATGTCTGCAGAATTCAGATGAATTCTAGCATACAAAAAAATCTCTTTTAAATGGAAACAACCAAACTATACCTCTTTATGAATCAGAGAAAAAATATTTTTTTAATATGAAGTAAACTCACATTTTCAATACATACTCATTCATCAAAGCTGAGAATTGGTAGCTGATGAAATGAACTATACCAGGGGTGGGGAAACTGTGGTCTTCTAGATCCTGAAGTGTGGCCTTTTGATGGAATCCAATTTTTACAAAACAAATCCTTTTATGTTTATTAATACATTTTTGTCTTTTATATGTTTATTTTATTTTAAAAGTGGTATTTAAAATACCAAAGAATAAAATAAGTTTCAATGAAATAATCCTCCCAGATTGACCAGCACGATTAGAACATTCATAAGCCACAAGGGCTAAATTGACAGCTGCTACACTCATGATTTAGTTCTAACTTCCCACACCTAACTGGCACCACTACCACAGGAGCCTGGTTGGTGAGAGTTTACAGGGGTTGAGTATGCTGCCAGTCTGTTATCAACTTTTGACAATGGTACAGTTTCTGTTTGAAGTAGAATTTGTGAATAGTTGCATGGCTTGACAGTATTTTTTAATTCTGTCTGCTTAAAAGCCCATCATGTCAAAGAAAACCAAGAGAACACTGAAGGAGGAAAACAGGTTTTTTAATGAGGACTGGGAATTGCTGTATTATCTTGTTTCTGCTAATGATAAGATGCTTTGCTTGCTTTGTGATACTGCAATGTCAACATTAAAGAAATTCAATGCTCATCGGCATTATAACACAAAGATCACAGATACTTTAAATTAGAGGGAGAGGTACAAAAGGTTGCATTGCAGAAATTAAAAGATGAAAAACAAAAGCAAAGACAATTCATTCAAGCAGAAATAAGATCTAAAAATAATGCCACTGAAGCAACTTATAAAGTAGCTTATATACTTGGGGAAAAGGGAAAGCCATACAATGATGTAGAAATTGTGAAAGAATGCATTGTTGAAGTTGTAGGATGCTTAGACCCTGATAACGTTCCAAAGTACAAATGACTGCCTCTTTTAAGGAGAACCATAATAATCAGCAGCATGAATTAGCCTTCAACTTAACAGAACAATTCCATGCAATACTTCAAAGGTAACATATATATATATTTTTTTCCAATTGCTTTGGATGAATCACCTGATACGACTGACTCAGCACAGGTTTTATACTTTATTCAGGTCATAATAAAAGATTTTCTTTGCTACAAAGAGTTATTTGCTTTGGGCACTCTTGCAAACAGAAAATGAAGAATAGATACCTTCAACAATTTTCAAGATAAATGTGAAGTTGGACTGAATTTGGTAAATTTAGTGAGTATATGTACAGAGGGTGCACACTCCATGACAGGAAAACATGAAGGGTTTATTGCACAGATAAATGAAAGTATTAACAGATCCAGATGCTCTCATTTCTTTTCATTGTATCTTGCATCAGCAAAATCTCTACGCTAAAGCTACTATTTTAAGTGACATTTTGCAACAAGTTATAAGTATTGTTAACTATATTCAGGCAAATACAACATGGCATCATCAGTTTTGTAATATACTAAAGTTGAACGATAAGGTATTCAGGGTGTATTTGTGATATCATTCTAAAGTGGGTTGGCTATCTCACGGTCAGGTATTAGCCAAAATTTTATGTCTGCAAGAACAGATAGTTAAATTTTATGAAGAACAGAATCAGCAATGTAATTACTGAAAGACGATTTCTGTAGGAATGTAACATTTCTCTGTGATAACATGTCAAATCAAAACGACTTGAATATTTCTTTGCAAGGTAAAACTAAGTTTATATATGATATGTAGTAAAACATTTAAGCATTTTGAAAAAAGCTATCTTTTTTTCAAAACACTTTTTCAGAAGGAAATTTTGGATGAATATTTTTCCCAGTTAGCAAAGGTCATTGATGAGCAGGATGATATATGCAAATAATTTGAAGAATACACAGCTGTGATAGACCTATTAACTGGAGAATATAATGAAAGGTTCAGTGACTTAGAGAATCATGACATCACACTCAAATTAGTATTTTAGCCTCACCTACTTGATATCACCAAGGCACCTAAAGAACTGCAGATGAATTGATTGAGCTCTCAATAGATGGCATTTTAAAGTTATTGTTTGATGCTAAGAAAGATCCTATTGAAATATGGAAAAATGCAGAATACCCAGGCCTTCAGCAACCAAAAAAATGCTTTTTTGCTTTTTAACTGCTTATTGTTGAGAATCTACATTCTCCTACCTAACTCAAATCAAGACATCCTTAAGGTCATGAATGACTGATACTCATCTAGAGGATCAACTGAAACTGCGGACCTTCATGCTGCAACCAAATATTCAAACTCTTTCCAACAAAAAGCAGACACAACAAAGTCGTTAAAGGGTTAGTTTAACTTTAAAATTAACAAATAGTTTTCATTTTTTGAAATTATTAAGTACATAGTAGTTAGAGTTTTACAAAATAATGTACACTTTTAAGTATATCTAATTGAAGTTTCTTGATTACAGCTAAATTAATGCAGCCTTCCAACATGAAAAGGTTTCCCAACCCTGAACTTTATATTTTTAAACCGTTTGATGCTTCCAAAAGAAAGTATCATTTGATCATGAACTACTGCACTTTACAAATTACTTATTTTTGCCATTACATTCTCTAGCAGAAAGTTGAACTTAGTCTATTTCTTCCATTTATATTCCAGCTTTTGGTTTTTATTCTTTTTATATTGGAAGCTAAAGCTTTGCACATACCAATTAGTAGGAAACATACAAGTATTTCACAGTTCATTCATGCATTGGAATGCCACTCTTTAAGTATTTATTCAGTATTGTTCATAAGCAATACATTCCCTTGAAAGGTACTGTAATTATAAGCATTTTCTTTTCCCCCAATGAAATTCTGCTTTTTACTCAACACTCTTACTTGCCATTCTCAAGGTTAAGTCTCTGAATAGTGAATGTATGCCACAGAAGCAGCACCAATAGCTTTCAGAAATACACAGCAAGAGCAAAAGGTCTCCTTCTAGAACATGATGAAAGAAATTGGATAGTACTTACCTGACCAGAGATGAAGGCCATCAAATCCATAGGAGAAGAGATCATCTCCAACACCATTTCCACCCCACTCTTCGCCCCCTCCAGGGTAGGGAGAATACCCTTCGGTGGAAGCCCAGCCCACTCGCAAGTGGGTTGCTTCGGCTGTCACAAAGGGCTCTGTGTGGTCCACCATCAGCTCATAGTACCATTTCTTATACTGAGCAGACCCTTCACTGACGCCCAGAAAAATATTGGGTCTCATGCTTTAAAGAGATAGGAAGAGCATATGAGGAAAAGTCCAATAACCCTTCCATTGTTTTCATTTACATCTCACTATTTTGAACATTAGTCCTGCTTCTCTAAGATGCCACATTTTAAATTAATGTTTCCCTAAACACTATGAAATTATTAAAATAACCACTGAACCACAGTGAAAGCTAGTTCTACAGCTTTGTGTCACATGGGGTATGAGGCTGAAGCAGGTCATGTTGTTTATGAAGGAACCAAGGTAACTAATCAGTTTTGTTGTTCATCTGCCTCGCTACGAACAGAAAAATTTTAGTAAGTTGTCTATAATTCCATTTTAGGAGGGGACTTATGGGCATTCTCATGAGAATACTAGAGTTTAGCGAAGGTCTCAGGAGTTACAACTCATTAACAGCAGGTCTGTTGTACACAGAACCACGAAGGAAGTCTTACATCAATGCTGTTTAAAAAACACAACACAGAAATATACAACAAATTCTTTGTTTCTGTTTCAACAGGATACAGCACAAGTACCTCCTAGATAGCTGCTAGGTAGAATGTACCAAAGTTACTACCATCACACACGGCATTTTGTTGACTATAAGCAGTATTTATTACTATTTATTTATGTGTTTATTTGGGGGGATAAGAAAGGCAGCGAGGCATGGTGGTGAAAAGCTCAGTCTCTGGAGTTAGACCCAAGTTCCATTTCTAGGTTTCAGTTTTTTTAACTTATAAAATGTGGATAGTAGTAGCACCTAGGACAGTACAAACACAAACAGTATAGAATACATGTAAAGCACTCAGCATGGTAGTTGGCATTTGGTACTCAATAAATGTTAGCGATCTTGGAAGATAGATCTAACTGAAGATATGGTTTTATTGGTTATTTGAAATTTATTATATTTTGGACATACTATTTTTTTATTGGATATAACAGACAACTCAAAGTGATACTGAAGGATGGCATTTTTAGTTATATTCTAAGAAGGAGTAAAACATAATTCTTTACAACTACATCCCTGTATGACTGTCAGGCTTCTCTGGAAAATGTCAATGATAAACCAAAGCTTCTAAAAAAAGGAAAAACCATATTTTCTGTTGTTCATTTATTGTTATCACATCTGATTGGTAGAAAAAGTTTCTATTATTCACTGAAGAAATACATAAAAGATCCTAATTGAATATTGGTCATACAGTGTCATAGCTACAGTGTGAGAACACAAATTCTTTTGTTATGTTACTCATTTGGTGGCATTGTCTATCTGATTTTACCTGCTGACGTGGTTCACAAGACGTGTCTGCAGTAACAGATCTCTTCCTGGTAGGAGATTGTCACAGATGAGATGCTGGTTAGAACGGACTGCAACTCCATGGCAAACACAGAGTGAGCATAAGACATCTAGAACCTGCAAAGAGAAATTACTGTCAACTGATTCTAATTCCCCTTCCAAAATCAAGCATGAGCAGCACTTTCCACAAAACAAACATATTCCCTCCAGTTATGTCTGACTCAGTCATATAAACATTACAGTATGTTTCCCACTGATTGTCTAGCTTTTCATCATACACAAATTTAGAACTGTTGATGCTCTCACTGATGCTATGAATAAACACTAAACAGTATTATTACTTGATTGAAATTAAGAGATGAAAAATACTCTTGAAAAATTTGACACCCTTTTTAAAAGTTATCTTATGTTAAAAATATATTTTAAATGATTCCAGAATTCATTCACAGAAATAAAAAATGGTTTACTTACCTTATGATTTCTTCCATGCTTGTCTAAAAGCGAGATAATAGATTTAATATGCCCTTCTTTAATAATATTAAGAGCTTCTGGACTTTCAACCAACACACAGTGTAAAACTTCGAGAATACCTAAAGGTAAAACAAAGAAAGGGAAAAAAATGTAATCCTTCTGCAATAACCAGTGTCGTTCTTTTTCTCCATGTGTTCATTCAGCTCAACATATAATTACTTTGTGCTCAATGTGATTGTCACAAGGCACTGTGATAGGTGACAGGTGGTGTGTGGGAGAGGGGACTGATATACAAAGATGATGGAATCACAGTTGAAGGAAGAAAAGGCAGACAACTAAGACACAGTGTGTAGCTGAGGAATCATGTAATTCTACTTGCAGGAGGTAGAAAAGAAAGCAACACACAGGTAGGGCTTTAGAGAATACATTCAATGATCATTTCCAGACTTTCCAGGAAAGGAAGGGCAGTACATGCACAAGTGAAGTCTTGAATGAAGGGCATACCTGGTGTGCCTAAAATGTACAAAGCAAGGGGGAAGGGGACAGGTAGGTTAGGGTCAGCTTATAAGGCTTCTTGGCATTGAAAGTATAATCCTGCAACAGTACATCCTAATTCATGGAGATCATTACATTATTCTTGAGGTTCATCCTAGACAACGTTTCTCAGTTTAAAATGAGAGAAACATATAATACAAAAATAAATAGAAATACACAATGCACAAAATCTGATTAAAAATAGTGATATTTTTTAAGTATCTGATATCACAAAAGATAAAGTAGAACATACTTTTTCTTAACTAAGTTTAAAAAAAAGGAAGAGAAAAAACTTCATTATCAGATTTTTTAATATAAACTTGAAAAGCTAAATGTGCATCTGTATTCAGTTTTTCAGAGCAAGCTTGCCTTGCCAATAATGTGAATTCAGGTCACGCATAGCAACCAGACCCAACATACAGAAAATATGATCTCTCTTTCTGAGAGTTACATAGTATTGGGATGTGCCCAAGAGGAACCCTACAGAAAGGTACATACATCTAAAATGGAGTTCACGTTCTTGGAAAAGAAATGTAAAGTTTCAAATTTACACAGGTAGAATACAGACATAATTCTCTAAGTTTCTCACAATTTATACTTGATTCAAGTTCTAATCCATTACAAGACTAGGGCTGTTAATGCTAATTTCTTCACTAATGATTTATCTTGTTGAAATATTATATGTTCAGATAAAAAAATACCCCAACAGATCTTGAGTTAATTTTTGGTGCTGTTCAAAATCAGCTGTTATGTTCCAACAACTCACGACAGTTAAAAATTAAAGATAACAGAAAATAATAATACAAGAGGCTGATGAGTAAGTTAAAGAAGATGGTTACATAAGTATACTGTAACTGAATACTTCCTTTGGTATTATTAAAAAAGCAGTGATAAAATAAACATATTCATTCTGGCCTAAAATAAACTAAAAGAAATGGAAAAGAAGTTTTAATAGATTAGTCATGTTATCCTGATGTTTTTGTTTGTTTTCTCTCACCATTTATTACTGTAGAACACATAGCTGCCTATTTTTTGTAAATAAAATCTTATTTTGCATTCCTTGCACATTCCACACAGGTTTACATACCTGTCTACAGCTGCTTTTACACTGCAAAAGCAGAATTGAGTGGATATAACAGACCTTGGTCTGTTACAGTCCACAGAGACTATAATAATTACTATCTGGCTGCTATGAACTGAATATTTGTACCTTACCAAAATTGGTAAGTTGAAATCCTAAACCTCATAGTGATGGTGTTAGGAAGTGGGGCCTTTTGGAAGGTGACCAGCTCATGAGGGCAGAGCCCCTATGAATGGGATTAATGCCTTTATAAAGGAGGCCCCAAGGAGCCTTTTGTCCCTTCTGCCATGGGAGGACCAGTTTTCTATGAGAAAGCAGCCCCTACCAGACAGGAAATCTGCAAGAACCATAGTCTTGGACTTCCCAGCTTCTAGAACTATGAGAAATAAATTTCTGTTTATAAACCATCCAGTTTATGATATTTTGTTACAGCAGTCCTGATTGACTAAAACACTAGCCTTTTACAGAAAAAGTTTACCAATCCTTGGTATAGAATTTAACCATTAAGAAAAAGGACCAAGAAGGAGAAGACCAAGAACGATAAATTCTCTTGGTAAATAAATGTTCATGAAGGCCCATACCATGCCTAAACCTAAATATATCAAAAAAGGTTTAAAACTAGAGTAATGAATAGCATATACAACAAAATGCAAGAATGGCAATATGAGAATAAATCCTTGATTTTTCTCATATTTAGCTTAGTCTAATAGAAGGCTTTCAGAATTAGCAGTTTAACATTAAATAAGTTTTTTTTTTTTTTCCCTTCAATCCTAGCAGGTCACATCCAACAAATAAATACACACTTAGCTGAAAAAAATTGACTGCCTCTAATTCTACTAATTCTGACAATAAAACATCAGAGAAAACAATTTTTATTTTTAATTTTATTGGAATGACTTAGAATATGCATTTATTAAATGGATGGTACCTTGAGAACAACCCTGGTTGACCATAATAAATTTATTTATTTTATTGAAATAAATATGCTTTTCTTGTAGTAAAATATTCTTAAAAGGAAAACAAATTAGAAATACTAAAGAGATCATATTTAAAGAAATAAAGAAGAGCTATACTATATTACGTGTAAATTTAATCTTGCTGATATATGCCTTGAACTCTTGAGTGAAAAATGAGGCAGACAAATCGTGCTTAATAAAGATTATAATGGCAATACTTGACTGAAGATGATTTGACCACTAAATACAGTGAATAAGACACAGAAATAGCAACCGTTCATAGAGCCTATTGTCACATTCTTGAAGAAAATTTGGTAGATATAACAGTATTACTAGGATGAAAGAATTATGAATGTCCCAAAAATTGCCCCCCAAAATAAAAATCTCAATCAAACACAAAAACTAGAAAGGCAAAGCAACTGGATCTTGTAAGTTTTAATGAATTTATAGAAGTGATTTTAATGAAACTTTTAATAACATGGAAATATAAAATATATAATGTAACTTTTTAAAAGTAGATGAAAATATGATATCTCTTATAATTGTAACTATGTAAAATATATTTATTTGTATAAAATATACATTTCAAAAAAGACCAGAAGTTAATACATAAAGAGTTAGTCCTGGTTATTGCTGGATTAGTAGGTATACTTCTCTTCTAATATTCCATAAATTCTATGAAATGAGCATGCATAACTTTTATAGTAAGAAACATATTTTTAAAGAACCATAACACAATAGGAAGCCATAATGCAAATGTCTATTTCCATTTTATTTCTGCCACTAAATCTCAATAATTATTCAATTCATGCAAATTAGTAAAGCCTGACAACAAATGGGCAATAATATTCCCTGCCTTTCCTCCCTACAGTATATAATTATAATTAACTTGTAATTTACGGAACAATTTAAGTCTAATCTTATACTTCACTTAAGTTATATGAACTTATTTTCATTCCATAAATTTAGAATAAGCATAAACAAACCCTATCTGTTGCCACACACAGAACACACAAATTATAGTACCGAGGGTCTACATCAGGACTCAGTGTTGTACAGCAACAGACTAGGGTTGTTCTCAAGATACTAGCGATTTAATATGCACGATATGCCTTAGTGAGGGAGAGTAATAAGAACTTAGGTTGAGTATTCCAAGTTGATTTCAAATACCATTTCCTAATTGTCTTCTGGGCATTTCAACTAGATCTCTACATGTTCTCAACTCAATTTTTCCAAAACTGAACATTTTTGTATCTACACACATAAAACTGCTTCTCTGGTTCATCCATATGCTCCAGCTGAAAGCCTTAAGTCATTTTTGAATCCTCTTCCATGTTCTCATTTTTCCAAATTGAGTCATTAAATTTCATTAATCCTATGTCCTGATTTATCTCCTAAGCTCATCCTTTTCTTTCGTTGAATAGCCTCTTACTACTTCCCTGCCTCTAGTCTCTCCTCCCTTCCCAACCCATCTTCCATACTGTGGGCAGCTGTTATTCTAAAACACACACTGAATGGATGTCACCCCCTTGCTTAAAATCTTCATTGGCTCCCCAGGCTTTACAAGGTCATAGTCCATTCCCCTAATCACACTATTAATGTATCAGTCCCTACACTAGACATTTCCACCTTCCTTCTCAGCCTCAATTCCCACCACTTCCTCCTACAAATAATAATATATGCTTTTACATAAATATTGATTATAAATATTTATTAAGTACCTACCAGGCACTGTTCTAAGCAGAGGGGATCAGCAGTGAACCAGAGAGGCAAAGCCCTCTTAGAACTTGTAGGAACTTTCCCATCTTCAAGACTTTCCCTGTGCTATTCTCAGTCTTAACCACACTCTTCTTTTCTGAGACTGCACAATCTCAATCATCTTACAAAGATTGAAAGTCACCTCATTTGGTGAGTCTTTACCAATGCCATGGGATGAATATAATTATTCCCTTTTTCAGTAGTATTGATCACATCATATCAAAATTATTTACATTCATTTCAACCTCCCACTAAAGAAATGAGCCCTTGAGAACAGGGATTGATTTAATATAGCCTCCTTGTCATTCAGCACACGGCCCAAGGAGGTCCATCTACATGGGATGGACCAAATGAACATAAATGAACTGTTAGTCCTCACCTTCAGTTTAAACAAAATAAATCTGCAATTTGTTTGTTTACTCGTAACAAAAATTATTATTGCGAAATGTATGTGGAATAACTACTATGACCTATTTTATATCTGGAATCTTTCATATTAAAACCTTTGACTTACATTTTTAAAGGTAGAGAAGACACATGACATAACATAGAGAATGTATATTTCTTAGTGCTATGATTTCCTTGAGGAAATCCATTCAATGTGTGCTTTAATTTCATTGAGGAAAAATTTTACCTGGTGAATTAGGCAAATTTCTACGGTGGTCATGCACAGAATGTAAAATTGAGGTTGCAGGCATCATACATGTTTAATACAAGCAAATATTTAACTATTTCCTTAAAACTTTTATGGTTAAAACTTTCTGAATTATTTACATTCTCATGAGAAAGAAAAACCTCTGAGGATATAACAAAACATCGAGGAATAAATTAATGATATCGGGAACAGTTAAGTGCAATGATCGGTAGAGAATGTTCCACATCATGTTTCCTGTAACCAAAGTATAGTGGCCCTGTGCTTTCCACTGACAGACTTACACTTTTGTTACTTGGCTTCTAAAAGTATAGGAGTTTCATCTGAGATCAAAGTTAACAGTGCTACTGTCTTACTACAGATCCCACTTGGGGCTTTCCAAGGTTGAACGAAATTTGTTGAGAGTCTGCATGAAAAAACTAGATACAAGCCACAGGGCAGCCCAGTTAAGTGTGATCTGACTTTTACCCACCGAGAAGAATCTAGCCTGGGGATTTTGCCCCATAGCAAGCAGCCACAGGTTTATGTTGGAGAGATGGAGTGAGCAGAACCCGGCAGGTAGCCCCTCAGGCACAGGAGGCCAACGTGGAGGCAGAGCAAGCCAAGACACTGGCGATCACAAAGCTGGCGCTCTTGTGATCGTCACAGAAAAACAAGGAAAACCAATAAACGTGGAAAGCACAATACCACCCCCGCCCCAGGATATTGTTTTCTCACTTACACTTAATTGTTTTGCAAAAATAAACCAAAATCAAAATCATCTCAGAACCCTGAGGGTTTAAATAGAACCTAGCTCTCGATGCACAAAGGACACATGAGTGTGATTCAGCTTTGGGAGAAGGAAATTCTCTCCTCCATGTCTATTTTAAGTGGGAGAGATGACACTGAACAACGTATTATCCCCCAAGGAACACATGGTTGCAACTGAAAATTGCGACATGGAAACCCTTTAGTTTAGGCTAGAGATAGGTGAACAGGAAGGCTCCAACCTGGGTGCCAATTAGCAGGAATTAAACTGCCCCCTCATGAAGGAAACACTGGGAATTTGGCACAAACAGTACAATGGTGGCCACAATAGCATCAAGGAATGTCACAATGAGAGACACAGTGACTTACAAGTTTTCAAACCACAGGTTGCTGTTTTGGGTCCCAACCCCCCTCCTACCTGGGCACTGAAACTCTTTGTAGCTTTTTGTTCAGAACCTTATTATTAATATCCACTAATTTCATGGAAGGCAAATGGAAATAGGCAGATATGTCTTAACTCCGAGTAATTAAATTTAGACAAAATGACACAATAAGTAAAAAGACTGGTGAAAATAAACTGGTAAGTGACTGAGAAAGAACAAGAAAACACACAGAACACAAAACAACAGGCCAGAGCTATCCATAGCAGCTAAAAGAAAATTTTTCTGGAATGTAGTAATTAGGTATCCAACGGATTATCATCCTTCCAAAAGAGTGACTGACTGGTAGACTTGGTATTTATGAAGTTAATGGGGAAATATCATAATAAGGGGTATCGCTATTATTCTGTTGCATTATGTAGTGGTGAGAAGCATGGACTCAAGCCAATGCACACATCTTTGAATCCCAGTAGGTTTTTGGCAAGTTCCTTAAACTCTCTGTGCTCCAATGTCCACATCTGTGAAATGGACACAGTAATGGTGCCTGGGGAGGGAACTGTTGTGAGGAGCAATCTATAGAAGGCATTTAGCACAGGGCCGGGATCAGAGCCATGCTATACAAGCACTTGCTACTATTTTATGGTTCTAACAAAATAACATAAAAGGCAAATGAGATAAAGATTGATATGAAAGAATTACAGATATGCTTCTTGTTAAGCAGAGACTAAAAATTAGACATAAAAGGTAGGAAAATGCCGAAGACACAATACTGATCAGAGGAGAATTCAGGAGAGATACCTATGGATCAACATGATGACATGGAATCAAGGTTAGTTATTCCAATAAAATAAGGTAAATTAGTCAATCCAGGAAAAATTAAATCAGTCTGTTAGACCTTGGTGAGAGAGACAGAGAGACACAGAAAACACGAGGAGGCCCAGTAGGCAGAACTGCAGAAGGCTTTGCATACTTGACACAACAGGAGAATGGAGCCAAAAACACGGTGAAAATTTATCCAAGTAGACTTAGTGTTTAAGACATGCTAAAACAAGGCAGAAAGCTCCCCAAGTAGATAGGAGCCCCTTCTCGTGACACTAACATTATAAGAAAAACATGCAAGTAAAGTAAGCAGCAATAAAAGACAGCAGAAGACATGGTCCAGTGAGCTCCATGTTGGCAAAAGATCCAAGGAGTTTCAGAGTTTTTATTTTGGTTTTTTGTTTGTTTGTTTATTTATTTGTTGCTACATGCAATGGTGAGGCTGTAAGCAAAAGAAACTAAGCTATGTGTAAAAGCACTAATTTGTGCCTAGGGCCTGTGCATTTGAGAAGGTTCTGTAAAGACACACATCTGTCATTTCATTCCACTATTTTTTTTTTTTGAGGCAGGGTTTCACTGTGTCCTCCAGCTAGAGGGCGGTGGCCCAATCATAGCTCGCTGCTACCTCCAACTCCTGGGCTCAAGCAATCCTCCCGCTTCAGGCGTAGCTGGGACTATGGGTACATGCCTCCACACCTGGCTAATTTTTGTAGAGACAGGGTCTCGCTCTTGCTCAGGCTTATCTCAAATACTCCTGAGTTCCAGCCACCCTCTTGCCTCAGTCTCCCAAAGTGGTACGGTGCGAGCCACCACACCTGGCCTATTCCAGCAATTTAAATTAAACTGCCAATCAGTGATAAATCATGCACTACATGTAAGTTGTCTCCTTTTCAATAGTGGCCAGAGGTATGAGGGAGAATGAGAATGCAGGAATGGCAGAAATTCTAATTTGAACTAACTGGGAGCTTAGTTTGCTCTCCCTACCCAGGGAGGGTTGGGTCGACCTAGAACAAATAGCAAGAGTTGAATAAAGAATTAATCTATAGCATAATTACAACACATCTTTTTAAATGTTTTCAGTGAATTTTGCATGTCACAGTTGGAAGCAACACAAAGCAAAAGAAGAATATTTTTGTTTATTTAAAATGGGTATAAATTTGAAGTCAAGTATCTCAGTATGAGATACACTGCTAAATTTACCTTTTAACTTTAAAAAAAATAATAATCAGAGAGAAAATAAAGAGAAAAAGAAACAGTACACATTTTTCTCTCTGTTAACAGGAGACTAACTAATGAAATAAATACAAGCTACCGTAAACAGAGTTTCCATATCTCACCCAAACAGAGAAAGAAAAATGGATTAAACTGATACTAATATTAAAATATATAAAGGCTTAAAAACAACACACGTAAGAGATGTGGTCTCAAACCAAATTGGGAAAACACAATTGCATATGCTTCAAATCGTTTATAATGTTTTTGAGGCTAAAGAAGAAAATAAGCTTATTAAATCCTGAGCTCACATAAAGCTGAGATGGAGAGAAAAAGTGACAGAGGTTAAGATTAAACTATAACAGAGTTTTGCAAATTAGGAAAAGGAGAGAAAATTAATAAAAATGGCCGTTAGTGAAGATAAAGGTATATCACATTATTATTCACATATGGAGTGATGGAATATCATGCATGGATGCATTAGTAAAATAAAGAGACCTAGGGTATTTTATTGGAAGACAAGATGAATCTGAGCCAAAAGTTTCCTGGGATAAATTAGCTGCAATAAAGCACATAAAATGAGCAATGTAATTATAATGTACTATACAGCCTTAATGAGGCCTCTGATAGTTTGCGGCCTTCAATTTAGGGAGCCATGATTTATAAAAGACAGACAAACTAGAGAAGTTAAAGGCTAGTTAAAAGAAAAGAGAATGTCAATTAAAGGCAATTCATGACACAGCAATTATATAACGATACTAGAAATTTCATTCTATACAAATATTTATTTGCATAAATTTTCATGTCTCAAAAGCTAACAGAGTACTTAAGCCAGACAGGAAATCATTAATATGTTAAGATATTCTTATCTTGCTACGGATGCTCATGGTTTGTGGGTTTGGCATTTTTTGGGTTTGTTTCATTTATTCACTCTTTCATCACTAAGTACATCAAAAGGGGTACTCTCTGTGTTAGGGCCTGGGTATGAGAAAAATGAAAAGCAAAACTGGTATCATCCCTGCCCTCATGCAGCTTACAGACCACACAAGGTCAAACCGAAGGAAAGGTCCATTACTTTCCTTTGACTTTAAAAGAATGACCTCTAAGCTGCCTAGCCTCGGAATCTTCATCTGTAAAATGGAAATTATAACAGAACCTATCTTACAGAATAATCGTGGAAGTCTAGGGAAGCAAAGTGTATAACATTCTCAGCACAGTGCCCTAAATTCATTTACGATTTCCTTGGCCACACAATGGAAAACTATGTAGTCATTAAAATGTTCAAAAATCTAAGTGTCTATGTGTTACCCTATGAAATGTCAGTATCTGCAGAAATGCTGACAGATATAGTTAATTGCTCTAAAGCCCTTTAAACACATGCTTAAAAGACATCTACATTGAAGCATTTTTTAAGGCAGACCCTCTGGATAAATACAGATTAATCAGTTCCTCAAAAAAATACTTAAAGCAGGA
The DNA here is from genome assembly GCF_040939455.1 of Microcebus murinus. Classification (NCBI taxonomy): domain Eukaryota; kingdom Metazoa; phylum Chordata; class Mammalia; order Primates; family Cheirogaleidae; genus Microcebus; species Microcebus murinus. Next base: position 45,497,490 of record NC_134122.1, on the reverse strand, counting down.
ATTCTTTATTAAGAACTATTATTTGGGGCAGAAATGTAAATTGATCATAGCATCTGCCTGAGTTTCACATCAATTTTAAAAGTTCTCCCACGGTATGAGGACAAACCAAGGGCATTATTCCCAATAACCACAAATGTTTCATAGAATAACCTAATTATGATACTTGGCAAGTGTGGAATATGGGAAGGAGAAAAGTTATGTCATAGATTGATGAAAAGCACCATTTTAGATAGGGTATGACATGCAGAATGGTTTGCAGTCCTGAGATCTATCAGTATGTGCAGGGCAAAGTACAACTTAAAAATGCATTTAAAAGTGGAGATATTTTTAGAAAGCTAAGCAAATTGCTTCAGACCTAAGAGTATCAGAAAATACTACCAGAAGATGTTAAAACACTCTGTGATGCAGTGAAGAGCAGTACTTTAAATCATTCACTTACTAAATCTGCCTTGTGCAGTGTGGCTTAGGAGAGCAAACGTGAGAGGGATGCAGAGTGGCCGGGAGAGAGGCTAGTTGGGTTAGGAAGCCGGAAACCACTTCCCCTGTGAAATTCTATGACTCTTCGTCAATCGAGTTTGCCTATTTGCACTCAAGGGTTATTATATTCCCTTATCACATTAGAAGAACATGACAGAGCACATTCAATCCTTTGGCCGCCCACAGCCCTCACCCAAGAGGCACCATCTTTCATGAAGGGAAAGAGCATGAAATTTAGAGTCACACGGAAAGAATAGAAGGTGCCATGGAAGGTGTCTCTGGGTCATGGGGGCAGATCCCTCATGAAGAGATTAATGCCCTTCCCGGGGAGGAGGGTATGAGTGAGTTCTCATTCTTAGTACCTATGAGACTTGGTTGTTTGTATTATACTTTTTTAAATATAGTTTCTCGCTCTGTTGCCCAGACTAGCGTGCAGTGGTATCATCATAGCTCACTGTAACCTCCAACTCCTGTGCTCAAGGAAGGGATCCTCCTGCCTCAGCCTCTGAGTAGCTGGGACTACAGCCATGAGTCACCATGCCCGGCTGATTACTCTTAGTTTTTGTAGAGATGGGGTCTCACTATGTTGCTCAGGCTGGTCTTGAACTCCTGGGCTCAAGCAATCCTCCCACCTCTACCTCCTAAAGTGCTGGAATTACAGGTGTGAGCCATGACAACTGGCCAAGAGCTGGTTGTTAAAAAGAGCCTGCCACCACTCCTCTGTCATTTCTTGCCTCTCTCACCATGGGATCTCTGCACAACCAGCTCCCCTTCACCATCCGCCTGAGTGGAAGCAGCCTGAGGCCCGAGACAGATGCACATGCCCAATTTTGAACCTTCCCAGATATCAGAATCTTGAACCAAATAAACCTTTTTTCTTTATAAATTACCCAGCCTTAGGTACTCCTTTACAGCAACACAGAATAGACGAAGACAACTTCATAAAGTTATTATGAAGATTAAATGAGTTACACATTTAAAAGGCCTGGAACAGTGTCCAACACATAGGAAGGCCTGCATAAGTGTTGGCTATTATTATGCTTTTCCATCTAAAATTCTCCATACCATATCTCAGCAGTGTTAACATGAGAAAATCTTGGTTTTAATAAAATAAAAATAATCCTATAGCTATAAACCACTAACTACAAAAGGAAAGGTGCTAGGTTCATATTGGTGTATTTTTACTCACTTAATTTAATGAATACATACTTAGTGTTACTAAGGTCCTCTGAGGCAGGCAGCCTAATAAGCCCCATTTACAAGTGGAAAGTCTGAGGCACAGAGGGGCTAAGTGACTTGTTCAGGGTCATGTAGCTCTAAAGGATGGAGCTAGAGTTGGAATTTAGCCAGCCCAGCTCCAGAATCCATACCTGTAACCTTTGCTTCTCCTTAACAAAGTAGAAAAGAAGATAGAGGAAAATTATTTTTAAAAAATGACCTGCCATTTTTGATGAGTCAGTCTTGGCAGGGATGAGCCCTCTTTTTGATGATGAAATGGCAGGAAACTCTCTTTAAGAGGACCAGGAACTTGGGACAAGCTTGACTGCCTACAATTAGGACACAGTATCCTACTAAGCTGACTACACCCAGAGACCTACCATTGGTCATCTCTCTCCAGAGAAGGCACATTTGGTAGGTACCAAAGCAGCTGAGCCAATGCCCATCCAGACTACATTCACTGCATGACCCTGACCCTGAAGGGAGTGCCTGGACTGTGGTGTATCCTGCCTTGGTACTAAAGGTGGAAGATTTGGATGGTTGGTGATTGGCTTCCTTCTTTTGACTACTGTTTTCAAACAAACATGCTCCCATTTTAAAAGCTTAGGTACTAAAAGGGAAGTCAAAAAGCAAGTTAGCTTGAGAAGACTGGACTGAGTTACTCACAATGCAGAGAAGCATCTATTAATTCAATCCCAGACAGAGGCCTTAAGTCATGACAGTGTACTTCGGATAGGCCAAGGACATTTATGCTTGACTGAAAGCAAGTGACACAATGCAATTACTTGACCAAAGGTGATGCTAAAAATATTTAATAACCAGAATGGCATGAGCAAAACCCAATCAAACCAGACCGTGGCAATAAACAGTTATCTCCCAGCAGCAGTGCTTAAAAGCTGAAACTTCCACATTCTGTCTGTAACAATGAAATACAAGCTCAGTACCCAAAGGACACTAGAAACAGACCAGGTGGAATGGTAGAAATCACTGCTTGTGCTTTTGTTTTCTAATAAGCAGCTTTTCTCAAGTGAGCCCTCACTGGATTCCGTGGTTTTCCGGGTATAAGACTTCCTATTTTATTCCCCTGGAAAACCTGGATTTTGTGGACCACCATCTGGAGGGCTTTGTACTGGGAAAAATAAAATCAGCAAAAAGTGGGAAACAAGCACAGGTGGCTGGTATCCTACCTCCAAACCAACCTGACTTTCACTAGTGTTGCCTGAATTGTTGTTTTTACTGAAATCTGATAGCTGTGATTTCTGCATCACTAACAGTGAATCGCAAACAATATCCTGGAAGCCCATGCTCTTTCTAACTCAATTGTGCATACCTAAGTAAATGTCAAGGAGGAGGAGTTCCTGGCACACATGGTTCTAGAACAGATTATTCCACAGCTTACAAAGTTTTCATCTTTGAAAACTGATGAGCTTATATCCTGCAAGAAATAGCCATGACAACCTTGGAAGCTTTAAACCATCCTATTTCCAAGTACCCAAAGTTGTATTGTATGTGAGCATGAAGCTTTGGCATCTAGGGTGCACTCAAAGATTTCTTATTCCACTTAAACCCAGAGGGGATGTTGTTCAATGGCACTTACTAAGAGTGGGAAAGAATTGGCAGGATTCCTGAAGAAAGACCACTTCCGTCTCTGCAAAATTGTGTGGGGAATAGACTACACAAAAGATAAGACTCAGAAAATGTCTGCAGCCTCCCAGCAAGCTGACTACATTTAGTCAGCTGTCTCTTCCCCCCACACAGCATTTCAAGTACTGAGCACACCCTAAAGAAAAACCCAGCCTTCAAAAATACATCAACTTAATCAACTGTACTCACTCCTACCAATCTTTTGTCTTTTCAGTTAACTTTGGTCCAGAAGACAGTCACTAGTCACACATAAAGGTGGGACAATATGTAAGTTATCTTTAATTTCCCTAAGGAATTCAGAGTGGTCATTCATATAAACTGATCAGATACTCTACTATAGTGACAGGTGTCAGTAGAGTTCTCATCACAAAATATAACTTATCTGAGGTGATGGATATGTTAATTAGACTTATTTAATCATCCCACGTTGTATACATATGTCATGATATCACTCGGTACTCCCCAAATATATAAAATTATAATTTGTCAACTTAAAATAAAATTTTACTTGCAATATCAATTTACACAACAAATATATGTCAGGGGCTTGTCTCTGATAAAAAGCGCCTTATGTTAAAACATTCCAAGCCTTTAGACAAAGCTTCATTTCTTTAACCAATTACAAATCAAAGAATCTTTAAACCCACTATAACCTGTAATTCCCTGCTTCGAGATGTCCCGTCTTTTGGGGCCAAACCAATGTATACCTTCCATGTATTGATTTATGCGTTTACATGTAATTCCTGTCTCCCTAAAATGTATAAAATTAAAAACTATAACCCAACCAGTGAATCCACTTGCTCAAGGCTTCTTGGGCATGGCTCGGGGCTATGGTTCTCAAAATTGGTTCAGAATAGACCTCTTTAAATCAAAAATAAATAAAAATAAATAAAAATATTCCATTGGTGATTATAATGTGCCTCCCTGTAATTTCTGTTGCTGTTTCCACTGTAAATGACTGATCCCACCCCCAATTTTTCTTATTTCCCAGTTTTGGGACCTGAGACCATTTCTCACACTGGTATTTATAAATGTAAATATAACTGAGGAATTTAAGAGTGTATCACAAGAGGGTCCAGGGAAATGAGATCAAAAGAAAGTCTATAATAGCTGGCTTAGAAATTTTAAAGTTTAGAATAAAGAAAAATGACCCTTAAAACAAGAGAACATCATATCATATAATTACCCATATTTAAATTCCATTAATAATCTCATACTCAGTAAGAATCTGTAGAGAAAAGCATGGGGTGATTAAGAGCATGGATACTGGCACCAAACTGCCTGGGTCTGAGAACTGGCTCCATCTTGGCACAGCCATTGAATTTCTCTGAGCCTCAGGTCCCCCCTCTCCAATATGGGGACAATAATAGTCCCTGCCCCATATAGTGTTATGAAGATTAAATGATTCATATTCATAAAGGACATAAAACAGCAGCTGGCACATAAGCACTTACTAAATGAGATCTGTCCCTCCAATAATTTCAGTTAGATTCTTACACAGTTGCCTTGCTGTATATACTACACTGTAAAACTGGTTTTTAGCTGCAAGTAAGGAAAAATCCTATTACCCTATATTAAACTAGGGAGGGGCCACAAAGTCAATGGCATGTTAGTTCCATACCATCAACCACCCATGTTCCTTCCATAGTTGGCTCCCTACTCCTTCTTTCCTGCATGGCTTTTACTCTCCTCTTGGCAGATGGATGCTGACTACTAGTTATTGCATCTTTATTCCAGGCAAGAGGATTGAGGAAAGACCCAGGTCCTTCTCCCAGAAAGGCTTTCTCGGGGAAGCAAAACTCTCCAAGGGCCAGAATGGGGCAACAAGGTACCCTCGGACTTAACTGAGACTAAGGCTTTGAGAATTTTGCTTTTTAGCTTCTTAAAACTGAAGAAGGCAAGGGAGAAGAACTTGGTCTGGGGGTGCTGAATTAGCCAACATACAAAATCCTCCTCAGGAACATTAAATTTTTTCTGATTTTATGTATAGGTATTCACTCTGCCTTCCTAAGACTTCCTGTGGTCCCAGGAATACATAAAAAATTGAATTGGAAAAGCATTAGGTAAAACCTGTTACCGTGTTAGATAACTGAATCTGTTTGCTTTAAACCCCTTGCCCAACAGGCAGGGTTATATATATGCCTTCCGTGGCTCGTGCACATGCCAGCTTGCAGATAGGGCTGACTATACCTCAGCCACCTGTACCTCTCAACTCCCTGAGCACCTCAACTCTAGCTCTGTCATTTGGTTTCTCCTTACACATCTTTTTTTTTTTTTTCCATTCCATATGCAGGAGCTTCTTTTTTCTCACTATTGGCAACAGAAATTACTGGATCTAGGATTCATGATATTGTGAAATCTTATTTGAAAGTAAATTCAAGAAATGTTGGAAAGATATTACTGCTTTGCAATAATATTAGGGAGAAATCTGTTTATGGGCCATTTTAATATAGAGGTAATTCTTGCCATTATCAATAACTCCCTTGGTTCAATTTCAGTGGCATAATGTAAAGAGTAGTGGAGAAAAGCAAAGTGGAAAGAAAAAAAGAAAAAGAACATAAAAAACAAAATTGATGTTAGTGGTCATCAGACCCTTCATGTGATCCTTGCTTGAACCTTTGGGTCTAATCATTGCTTCCCATTTGTCTATTTATAGCATAGGTTCTGACACACAATTCCCCACTCCTAGAGAACTTAATGCTTTACCCTTTCCTTTTGCAAATTCCAACTCCTTGGTTACCAACATGAATACCTTGGGTATATCTTTCTACATCCTACGCATGTAGAGACATGTATACATATTACATGGGATTTTTTCCCTTTATACATATTACATGGGATTATTTCCTTTCTGCCTGTCTGCCTACCTTCTTTTCTTTCTTTCTCTTTATTTTTTTTTACAAAAATATATTCCATCACACACATTCTACAAATGAATTTTCACTTAATAATATATCCTAAATACGTTTCAGGATATAGATCTAAACAATTGTTTTAAATATCTATAATATGTTTGAAAATGTTATTATAATATAATTAACCTATTCACCTATGGATCATCACTTCATTTCCATTCATTTCTATAAACAATCCAGAACATTTTCTGGTTCTAGAAATGGCAGACTAGGTGTGGCAGACTAATCCTCAATCAAAACAACCAAAAAAGTAGGGCAAAACACACACACACACACACACACACACACACCCATATCTGTACCTGTCTGAAGGCACTAGAGACCTGCTGAGCCAGTAAAGACTAGAAGGTTCTAGATCCCAGGAAATTAAATTAGCTCCACTTTTGTCTTATTTTACACTCAAACATTTTGCAGTTTGAACCCACAGCTGAGACACTAACAAGCTAACGTGAGTGTGTGTTTGGCGACCTCAGAATTATTATAGAGAGAAAATAAGATGATGCATAAGCAAGCACTCAATAAATAACAAAGCATAATTGGAATAAACTGTATTCATGTACATGTGCATATCACTATTGTTACTATCTCCAAAAACTAAGCAATGCTCTGGGGAAAGAGTAATTCATTAAAATCATAAGTGTAACTACAGTAAAGAAAATTGTTTTGTGAAATACATTTTAGATACTTAAAAACCAGAAGGCTACAAGGTATAGTGAACATATTTTAAGCCTGATGCTAAGGAGCTGGGGTTTAATCTTCTCTGTAATAATAAATAATTCCAGAATCTCAAATCAGTCATTTTAACTGTTCTATGCCTCAATTTCCTTTCCTCTGAAGTAAGAATGTTAAATATTCTCTAAGGATCACCCCTACTCTTGACTGTCACTACGCTTTCTCTGAGCACAGGGCTTCCATTTTAAGCAGAAGTGCCTGCAGTCAACGGCTTGATGGGAAAAAGACAATTTCAAGTAACAACTTGTAACCAAACGAATTGTGCCTATAACTGACCATGATGAAGACTCTATAATAAACGCCAGACTCAACCTGGCAGACCATAAAGGATGGTTGGCCCTGTTCTTTCCTTCTTCCTCTCCTTTTTTGATTTGAGCATTGGCTATGCAGTTGATTCATCTAGCATTGACGCTCTGCTCTGAAGGCTGCCCTGTGCCCCTCTCTTTCCAGATACTCACTGGGGCCAAGAAAAGATATATATATATATATATATGTAGCTTGCCAATGATTTGGACACTTGGATCCCAAAATTAATCCACTTTTATAATCTATGGCATCATCTTTTTACCACTTATTTGATCGTTTCTTCCTCCTAATTATCCACTTTTTTCCTTGTTTAATATATTCTGCAACTAATGCAGAATTATTCACATTGCTATATTCTTAATACCCTTATCTCACAACTTTAGTGCTTTTTTGATTACAACAATCTCCAGTCTCTACATTATTTCTGCCACCCAACAGTCTAAGCAGTGCCTCAGAACTCACAGTGACTCAATTTTTTCTTCCTCCAATCTTAAACTCCAAAATTTTGCTCTGTGACTTAAAATTACCCTCTCTGACTACAACCATCTGTTCTTCTATGTCTCTATTCATTCAATTCCAACAAACCTGTCCTTGACTGTGTCTTTATCATGCAAAAGTCATGGAATTATTTTGTATGTACAGTAGCATTTTTTAAGTGAATTCAAACATTCATTCATTCATTCAACAGATACTAATAAACACCTGTAGGTGCCAGACAGTATTGTATATCCAGAGAAACAAAGATGAGTTAAATCATTCCCCTACCTTCAAGAAGTTCATTACTAGTGAAGGAGACTGAGAGGAAAGATAAGTAACATTCGAGGGTATTAGTGCTGTCAAAGGGCAAATAATGAAATAACGTGCAAACAGAGGAGGAGCCACAGTTTGTGTTTAGGTGTCACCGAGGAGGCTATGGCACTATAGGGTTCAGGCCCACCTGGCCATCGCTGATACGTCTCCACACCCCAAAATACAACCCACACACTTGTTAGAGATGTGCATATCAGGATGATTCCTATAACTACCTTACTATGATACAGATCATTTATTAGTATTTACTAAATCCCTTTTAAATAAAATATTGTGCTATATGATTTGGGAAACTCATTTTTTCCCCAAATCTGTCCAAATAATCTTTTAAACACAAGGAAAAAAAATGAGAATTCCAAACCAATCTTTTTGTGTGCTGAATATATCAGGAGTAATCAATTTGAAAAAGAGTAAAGAATTCTAGCTCTTTTGTGGTTTTTGGGACTTCATAATTAGACTTTAAAAAATAGATAAATAAATGGGCAGGATATACTGTTTGTTTGCTATTCAAAAATGACTAAGGAAAATACTAATGATTTTATCAATAAATAAAAATGCTTAAACTGTTAAAAGGAAAACACTCATATTACACCACTGATCGTTAGAGTCAAAGTTGTTTTTCTTTTTCTTTTTTTTCCCAGAGATGTAGTCTTGCTGTCTTGCCCAGGCTGGAGTGTTGTGGACATTCACAGGCATTGGACATTCACAGGCATGATCATGATGCACGACAGCCTCAAACTCCTGGCTCGAGCGATCCTCTTGCCTTACCCTCCCAAGTAGCTGGGACTACAGGCACGTGCCACCACACACAGCTAATAGTTTTTTTTCAGTTTTGTAGAGACAGAGTCTCACTACATTGCTCAGGTTGGTCTCAAACTCTTGGCTTCAAATGATCCTCCCATCTCAGCCTTCTAAGGAATGAGAACTAGAGGCACGTGCCACTGTGACCAGCTGAGTCCATTTTTATGTCTTAAAGAACATGAAACAGAAGAAAACAGGAATAATTTATTACACTAAAGAGAAAACTGGGTAAACGTACCAGAAGAAGCTTCCAGTCTTTCCAATCTGCTAATCAACCAGTCGAGGGAGCCAGAAAATTGAGCACAGTTTTTACGATTTCCTCTAATTAGAGCCGCTGCAAAAGAAGAAGCAGGTTTCACATTTATGTGATTTTCCAGCTAAAAACTTAAGGTATCCTAATGTAATAGTAGCCCTAAAATATTAGATCAAGAACAAAACATCTTCATGTTACATCTAAAACATATGCAAGCATATATAAACTTACATATTCAAAACTGAAACATTAAATGACAAATTGGTATTTATTAATGAGGACTGATAAAACCACTGCTCATTAGATGGAATATAATTTCAGGAAGTAACATTTCACATTGGGAGGTAATAATGAAGGGTAAATGGAAAAACCAGTGTCCTGGGAGTTCCCTCACTTGGGTTCTAATACCTATTGCTTTTAATTAGCCATGAGATTAAATTATTCCATCTCTCTTGAGCCCAACTTTCTCACCTATATAATGAAGAAGTTAAGAGTACATCAGTTTTCCTAAAAATATAACACAATATACTAGGAGATACAATTAGTAATTGTGACTCTTCAACAGGTATACAGAGATATATATCTAAATGTTACACTACAAAAAAGGACGAGAGTGCCAATCCCCAGTAAGTTTGAAATTTTTTTTCTACCTCTTCTTCCCATTTGTAGATTCACAATGTGTATCAAAAACTCTGACACTTTCTGCAGTAAAGAAACCTATTCTAACTTTTCTTAGACTAGTGTTATCGACACTTCTCTGACTAAAAAACCCATCTTCTATAAAATTTCTATGTGACTATTTATGATCTCTTTCCACCTAGTTTATACACTTAATTTTAGATTTTAAATTTTTCAAAATCATTCAGTTCTTCCAAATCAAGTCTGATAAATATTTCATATGAATTCTATTCTTACACCCAAATGATTTTTCAGAAATAGTATAACTGCTTACAAAGGGTTGGCAAGATTTTTTTAAATAATATGGTATTTAAAGGGAGAAAGATGTCACCACAAGAAAAACCACTATTAAAATCTGGTAGCATTAGGAAGCATTTTGAAGTGACATTTGAGGTTATACTGCCTGTTTACCTCCATGTTACAAGCAGGAGGCAGGAAACTCAACAGTCAGAGTATGCAATTAAACTTAAAGACAACCTTCACATTTTCAATTTCAATAAAATAAATAAATAAATGAACACTGAGGGTAAGAAAAGAAACACAGATAGGAAAGACAGGAAGGCTTCTATCCCTACAAGAGCATAAGAAGAGCTCTTTTGCGTATAGAGCCTCCACAATACTTGAACAAAGATTACAGGATGATGACTCAATTACTTAGGTTCTCCTCTGACTCTGGGTCCAGTGGCCTCCCATAATAGCCAGCAATCAAGATACACTCATACAGTGCAGAGAACAGGGGACAACAGGTAAGAATGGAATGTAGCAGAGGAATGAGCAGTCCTATGTGCTAAATGGGACTTCTAATTTTAATCTGTAAGAATATCTGTTCCCTGTTTAGAACACCAGTGACTGCGAAAAAGCATATGATGGAGTTTTTGAATTTTTATAGAGTCTCATTTATTTAAAAGATTTACTCACACCTTTAATTCTACTGCAGCTTTCCAAAATTAAATATATATTTTATAAAGGTCATGAGAGATAAGGTGATTATTGGAAGAAACTAATAGTGTAAGAATGCTGCCTTTTAATAAGCCACGGGGATTTAAGATGATCACATAGAAAGCCACAAAGAAAACTTCATTCAACGTGCTGCAAACAGACGTGGTACAGACTGTGTTCTCTGACAACTAGGTAATGAAACTAGAATTTAGTGAATAAAGCAGAAATAAAAATAAAACCTAAGCACTTAAAAAAAATTAAACTCCCCCCTTAATAAATTTTGGGTGAAGGAAGGAATCAATACCACAATACAGAATATCTAGTAAAAATAAAAAATGAGGACACTACCTAACACGATCAATGGTAAATGGCTATACTCAAAATTAACCAAATACTTTAATTGCTAAGCATAGGGTGAAAAATGTTAATTAAACATTCATTTTGAAATATAGGAAGAGTATATCAAATAAAAATAAGAAAATAGAAAAAATAAATAGCAGTAACAGTAGAAATTAATACATTATAAATAGAAGTGATCTATATAACAAAGGTAGTGAGATACATCAATACTTTTTTTAACATAAGTTAACTATCAACCACTACTTTAATAAAGAATAAAAGAGAAGTTAAGAAAAATAATCATAAATGCAATCACTTTATACATCTCTATACTGGAATTCTGAACATCTGTGAAAAAGAATTACATATATATATAAAATATATATTATGTATTATATATATGAAACATACATATGTTTCATATGTATGTATATACATACATATATATATGAAACATATGATGATCTTGATAGACTCTGAAAATATACTTCTAATAAAAAAAATCAATAGAACAGAATGCCTCTCAAACACTGTATGTGCATACGTGTGTGTATGCACATGCACACCAGTGACACCAGTGTGTTTTACAGACAAATGGAGTGTGAAAATTATAATTCATCGAGTCAGTTAAGAAGAAATCAGTTAAGTGAGGTTCTAAAGTAATGTAAAAGTATGCAGAGAAATACAAGGAAACTCATCACAACACTGTCTATAACAGCAAATACTAAAACAGCCTGAGTGTGGTTAAATGAATAAATGGTGACATATTCCTTCAGTAAGGTAGTATACATCCTCTAAAACCTGATAAAGCTTTATAGTCACTGCCAAGGAAAGATACCCAAATGTAGAATTAATTAAAAACATGTGCTACAAAAGAACACTGATAGCATGATTCCATTTTTGTAATGTATATACTGAACATAAGTACATGCACAGCATGGATGAAACTGTGTTTTTTAGAATATTCTTAGAGAATAAGAGTTGACTTTTGGGAAAAATATCTTGCTAAGGGCTGAGATAGAAACGGAGAGCTCGAGGAACACTGATATGGGTGGGACGGGTCCACCAGGTCACAAAGTGGAAGTTTCTTATTCCAAAACAAGGATGAAAAAGAAATGGAGGGAAAAGGGCCATGGTTTCTGATATGATCCTTTACAGTAACCCTTTGAATCTGCAATAAATTCTGTCAAAAAACTGCAGATGCTCAGTAACAATGGAAGTTTCTATGTGAAGAGGTAATGTTGTATAGCCAGGATACTATGTAACCTTAGAGAAACAATAGACACAATAAAAAATCATGGAAACCTGAAAAAATGTAACCAAACAAACCCCCCAAATGTGCAGACATCAAAGGGAACCCTGCAGACTCTCTCATCCATGAAACTGCAATTTGGGTCAAGCTAACCAAACCTCCAAGGGGTGGAGGGAATAGCTGATGTCTTAGCGGGGCACAAATGTACACAAATGCACACACACAGTGTTACTCTGTAAGTATGTGCACATCGGTGTGCAAAATGTTTTGTATCCGTATGACATGATATATTCAAAGGAACATTTAAAAAAAGATAATACACTAAAATAGGTGATTAAGTGTAGCTTCTACATCCTTATTTCTTTCATTGTCTAAGAATGTACTAATTTTAAAATCCAATAGTACAATAAAGTTACTTTCTTTTCAAAACAATAAGGGAAAACAATGCCATCAATATCTGTAGTGGCAATCACCATAAGATGTCTCAGCACGCCATTCTCATTTCCAAAGTGCAACAGCAACCCTAACCTATGTGGTGCGTCAAGGTACAAAAACAAACTCGAGGTAAGTGTCCTTTCCTAAATTTGGAACAAGCAAGCTAAATCTTAAAATACTCAATTGCCGCCTAATTGGACATAAAAACTAAGTTAAGACCTTTCATCTTCCATACATCATTTTTTTCCTCATGAAATTTAGTAGGTATGTTATTAATATTCTTAACATGAATAAATGAATAAATAGTTTTCAGTCTCCTATAGAATATCAGTGGTTAAATAACTATAGTACAATTTAATATAAAAACATTTAATACTAGCACTTTGGGAGGATCGCTTGAGGCCTGGAGTTTGAGGTTATAGTGAGCTATGATGACACCACTGCACTCTAGCCTGGGTGAAAGAGCAAGACCCTGTCTCAAAAAACTAAAAGAAAAAAAAAACAGTATTTTGAACTAAGGTTTTAACAAGAAAATGCTAATTCACTGAACCAGTTTTATTAGCTTAAATAACTAATTAAATCCCTAAACTTTATCCAATCAGAATATGAAATGCATGTAATATTGGCAATTAACTGAAAAATTATTTTTGAAAAAATACACTATTGTGTATTTTTTACTTTTTAAAAATTTAATTTCATCATGGTAAGAACTTATTCATCTTGCTTAACTGAAACTTTATGCCCCTTGATTAGTAACTTGATTAGTAAATACCCTATCCCTAAACCCCTGGCAACTACCATTCCACTCTTTGATTCTATGAATTCAATTATTTCAGATATTTCATTTGAGTGGAATCATATAGTATTTGTCTTTCTTATTAGTAGCATAGCATCTTCTGGGGCTTCATGCTTCAGTATCTTTAAACTCCTAGACTTAATATTTTACAAAAGACTCATAGAATCTGAGACTTAAAAATGGATTTAGATTTAAAGACTTTCTAAGAAAATTCCTTTACTTTTAAAATTTATTCAACAAATATTAATTACCTGCTAGGTATCAGACATTGTTCTAGATGCTGGAGATACAGCAAGAAATCAAACAACACCCCTCTTGGAGCTTACATTCCAAGACTGGAAGTACTAAGTGAACAGGCCCTAACCAGCACAGGCAAATGAGGGGCCAACAGAACTAAAATCCAGAAATATTTTTTTAAATTTTGAGATTAACAAGTAGATGATCCTAAACCTAAAAAAGATTAAAAATCAAATGAAACAAAACAAAAACTCTCGAATGTTGCTGAAGAATGTAATTGTACAGGACCACTGAAACTTCTTAGACAGCTTGAGGAGCTGCCTCTACAGCTGGGGGACCTTGTAAACTGGAGTTTTAAGACTCCTGCCCAGGAAGTCCCCAAGGTGGGAGAAGATGAGACTATTACCAAGTCAAAAAAAAAAGAAAAGTGTTGTATTTATAAAATGCCTTTCCAGGATTTCCTGGAGAACAAGGTAAGAACTATCTATATGCACAAACATTAGAATAACACCTGGTATGAGCACGTCTGAAGGCCATGCCTTTCCTTTCCCATCTCTTCACTGTCTTCCTGCACCCCTCACCTCCCACCAGTGTTTAACAGCATTTAGGAAGATTCGTCTCCCTGAGACGCTGGAATAATGATCTGTATGTGCAAAAATCCCCATTTGCTGTACCTTTCCAAGTCTTCAACCATTCAGAAACTGGTCTCCAAGAGAGCAACAATGTATCATGTTGGTTTTATATTTTAAATCTTCAAAAATGAGTATTTAACTGAATGTTCTCACTTATACATGTGATCTAAGCAATGGGTATGTATGCATGGTCAGACAGCGTGACTTAATGGACACTGTAGTCTGGGAGGGTAGCAGGGGGATATAGGATGAAAAATTACCTATTTGATACAATGTACATTATATCAGGTGATGGGTATATTAAAGGCCTAGACTTCCCTACTATGCAATTCAGCCATGTAACATAAACCACTTGTACCACCTAAATCTATTTAATTTAAAAAAAAAAGTACAGAAAATATTGCAAAGTCTATTGCATAGCTTAAGAAATAAAGCAGCATAGACACAAAAAATAAAAATAAAATAGTGACCTTTGGTGTTAGAAATCCATTCAGGAGAGAATAATATAAATTATTACCTAAAATGTCAAAGAATAAATTGGTATCAATTTTTTGCCATTTTAAAAACTTTCTTAGTTTTTTAATTTCACATGACTTTTACTAAACATTGACAAGAAGCATGGCTATTAATGAGTTCTATTTAAGGGGTATGTATGTATGTGTGTAATTTGTTTTTGTAGCTCTTTAGAAATAACACATAAATGTAATATGACAAAAAAATGAGTATTCATAGAGACAGTTTGCCAGAGATCCATTTCTCATGCATCTTTAGAAAATCATCCTGGCTTGCAAGCTTCCCATAGATTAATTTTGTGGATGTCAGAAAAGATGTATGAAAGCATGCCGCAGCAATGCTTTTCAAACTATGAGTATCAGTGTCTCTAAGATCCTGAGGTATTCCAGATGGCAGGCTCATAAATCTACTTTCGTCATTCTCCACCTAAAAACACATATTAAATACATCCATGTCAAATGCTAAATTGTTATAGATTCTCATTCCCACTTTCTCCCCTTTCTTGCCATGCTAAATAGACACACTAAAGAAAAAAAAAAAAAAGAAAGAAAAGCAAAAGAAAAAAGTGGCTTGCTTCACACATGACCCTAAGATAAGAGAGAATATACTATCTATTTGGAAGGATGCAAGGAGGCTTAATGAGTTTGGAATTGATATTGGAACCAAACTTTTTCACAGCAGAGCAAAGAAGAACAGTGAGATACCTATATCTTGCAGAACTCCAACCATTGTTGGATCTCAGACTTTTCAAGCTCAAAGTGAAGTATATACTTAGGTACACGTGGCCATCTATCTTATGATTACAATGAATTCAGTAAAAACTACTGGCAACAGACAGCTCTGAAGACCTTTGCATGTCAAAATTCAACCCAAGATTGTACTCATTAATTTTTTTTCAGGTCATCAAATCAATGTTCACTATAATAAAAATCATAAGAAATCAAAGGAACACTTAAAAACCAAAATCTCTTATAACTCTCATCTACCTAAAACATCCCCCACTAAAACTACCATGTATATGCAGGGAGAGATTCTCTTTATTTGCACTGATATAAAATGTTCTATTTTTTTTCACTCAACTGGAATCAATACATTAGGTTTTTTCTTTACCATCAATTATCCAGCATTAGACATAAATGTTAACTCCTTTTTCCAATTATAAAAGTAATGTTTGTTAATAGATTAATCAAAATGAGAAGTAAAAGATCAAGATCTCTCCCCCAAGAAGTAGCTACCTCACATTTTTCTGTGCATACTTTCAGAAAAGTCCAATGTATACACAAGAATGTATCTTTCTCTACATATTTTTAACTTGATACAATTGGAATCTTATTATATATATGGTAAATGCCTTGTTGTGGTTTTTTCCCTACTTAATAGCATGCCATAGAGCTGGGCAAGTTGGCTCACACCTACAATCTCAGTAATTTGGGAGGCTGATATACCATGTTTCCCTGAATATAAGACCTATCCATAAAATAAGCCCTAGCAAGATTTCTAAGCATTTGCGCAATATAAGCCCTGCCCTGATAGTGATAGGCGTGGCTACGCAGCGTATCTGCACAACCCAAGCATTTTGTCAGAGTGGTAAAGAGGAGAGCAGCCCTTCTTATCTGCCCCATCATGACAGCTACTATCCCAGAGGTGACCAGAAAGGTGCTGGCAGTTCCACCAACAAGGTGGGCTCCCACTGTCAGGTCCCGGCCATCCTGTCCGAGCTGCAAGCTGAGGCTTTGAGGGGAAAATAACACATCCCCTAAAAATAAGCCCTAGGGTGTTTTTTTGAGGAAAAATAAATATAAGACCCTGTCTTATTTTCAGGGAAACATGGTAGTAGGATCTCCTGAGACCAGTAGTTCCAGACCAGCCTGGGAAACACAGTGAAATCCCATCTCTAAAAATATGAAAAAAATTTAGCTGGGCATGGTGGTATGCACCTGTAGTCCCAGCTGCTCACAGGCTGAGGCAAGAGGATACCTTGAGTCCAGGAATTTGAGGCTGCAGTGAGCTATGATTGTGCCACTGCACTCCAGCCTGGGTGACAGAGTGAGACCCCATCTCTAAAGAATAAAAAAATACCCTACTATAGATTGCCATGCTAAAAAGAGCAGCAATCTGGCCTGCTTGTTTCATAGAATTTTTCAAATGATTAATTTATATTCATTTTCAATGATTATATGGTGTTATATAAGGGTACTATAACTTATGTAACCAATCCCTTGTTGATAGAAAAATTGTTTCTAATTTTATGCTATGTATAAACAATTTTACAGTGAACATCCCTTTCACATTTGTGCAAATATATGAGTAGAATATATTTCTTAAAGCAGAATTTCTGAGAGAAAAACACTGACATTTAAAGTGTTATATATATTGTTAGACCAAGCTTTGTCTGCTTTTTTTATGGTTGACACAGAATAGCTATATGTTTTTTAAAATTTTATCAATTTACATTCCAAGAATAATTACCCAACATTTTCCCCAATGATGAGTATTATCAAATTATTTATCTATGCTAGCCTAGTAAGTGAAATATGATGCTTATTTAACTTGCATTTTGTTTGGCATGTTGAAAATCTTTTATCATTTTATTTATTTTTTCTGTGAACTGCCCACCTCTATCTGTTGTCAGTTTCTGTATTATATAATACTTCCTTTTCTTATGAATTTATGAAAACACTGTGTAATTACAGAAAGTGGGCCTTTGTCTTTATATAGATTGCATATTTTTCCCAAATTCCCATCTGCTTTTAATTTTGTACTGATATTATTTATCACAAAACTTTTAATTTTTATATAGTCAAATGTATCAGTCTTTTGTTACTTACTAACATAGTTTAACAATAACTTGTCCCAAGATGGTCAGGGCAGTACAGTAAGGAGCTGCAAAGTATATGGCTGGCTTTGCTACCCATGTTGTCTGTCTCTCTTACTCCACCATAAGCTCATGAGAGCAGGCACCACATCCTGGTCACCACTGTTCCTCACAGCCCAGATCACAGCATCTCCCACAGCAGGCATTCAATTAATCTTTCATGAATGGATAGCGTTTCCATTATGGTCTGACTATCTGGGTTCCCCCAAGATTCCTATGTTGAAATCTTGACCCACAGTGTGACAGCATTAGAAGGAAGAGCCTTTGGGAGGAAATCAGGTCATGAGGGTGGAGATCTTATGAAATTAGTACCCTTATAAAGGAGACCCCTCTGCCACGTGAGGACACAGTGAGAAGGTACCATCTATAAACTGAGACCTCACCAGACATAGAATCTGACAGTGCCTTGATTTCAGACCTCCTCCAGAACTGTAAGAAATAAATTCCTGTTCTTTATAAGCCACCTAGTTATGGCATTTTGTTATAGCAGCCTGAATAGAATAAAATGATTTCTATTGAGATCCAGATCCACTGGGTTCCAAGTCCACATTTTCCTCAACATGTCAGTCTCTGTTATAAAAGGATGTCCAATCGAGAGGCCACATAAGGAATTAAGAAGCTTGAGGAAAAGATACAAAAGGAAGCTTTTCTGAGGTGAGGTATTTAAATAAATAAACAAATGTTCAGAATTATCTGGAAGAAACAGGTGTGAGAGATTAACAAATACTCCCTTAGGAACAGCAATGTGCAAATATACAAGTTAAGAATGTATATACATGTGAAGGGAAAGTAGATTTAGAATTTATGCCTCTTGTTGCAGGCAGCAATTAGTTTAAAAGTCACAAAACAATCATGTGCCTGAAAACACTTGATATTCATATATATATATAATTATTATACTGCTATCCTCCTTTAAGATGTGGGTATTCGGGGATTACAAATTTGTCAGTACTAAGTAATACTTCCATCCAACCCTTTATTAATCAAGTAGGATATAACCAGTTAAGGTCACAGGACATACACTTAAGATATATTCAATTCTCTTTGATATGAAGTAATTCTAGATGTTCTGGAAGTTCTGGATTGGAGGAAAGGACTAGCAGGACACGATACAGAGAGGCTGGAGATGGAGTGAGCTAGAGCAGGTGTGAAAAGGAATAGACAGAGCCATCCCTCCCAGAGCTGGAGCAATCTGAAGACTAGGCTAAGACAGGTATGAAAAACCGCACTGGAGAATCAATGACGATTCATGAGGAAGTGTTTGAGGGCTCCCCGAGGATGGAAGTAAAGACTGCAGGTGAAAAGAAGTGGAGGAAAAGAGATTAACCAGAAATCTTACAATATCTATTAATAAACATCATTGAGATCTTAAGTATTTAGCTGTAAGCCAGATGCTAAGGATGCAGATCTATGATATTGTATTTAGAGAATGTGTAGAATAATGGAATATGAAATTATCAGTCTGGAGATAAATATAAAGAAAGCTTTATTTCCTCCATTTTCTGATGAGGAAACCAAGAGGCAGTGTATACATATCTACAGTAATCATGGTACTATGTCTTCCATCGGCTAATCCAGAAGAACCTTCCTCGTTATATCCAACAGGTAGGTCTAAGTGTAGTTTCTTTTCTAACACACATTTTAAAGGCAGAAACAAGAAGGATGAGAGCAGAAGTTGGAGAAGAAAGTTTTCCTGTGTTAACAAGGGAAATGATGATAACAAATATCCAAAGAAGTGGGAATAATGATTAAGAAGAACAATCATAAGCATTTGGCAAATATTACCACATTTAAGCCACCCAACAACCTTTGTAGGGGAATGGTTATTACCATTTTACAGGTGATATTGATAACAATAATAGGTATCACTCCCTGTATGCCTGGCATTTTTCTACGTGCCTTACATTAACTCATGTAATTGGTGTAATAACCCTAGGTAATAATCCTATGTAATAACCCATAATAACCCTTAAAACATAGGCACTTTTATTTTTATCATTTTGCAGGTGAGGAAACTCAGCACAAATTTAGTGACCTGTCCAAAGTCACATAAGTAGCAGAGCTCGGGTTCTGAGACGCTGACCAGCATAGGGGAGGGTCATTTTCTCAGAGGCTATTGCCTGCAGATGAAAGGTTGGGCTTTTGTGTTTCAAGAAAAGAACCTAATCAACAAGGGATAATAGGTCCAGTAGTTTTTAACAAAGTGAATTGATGATCTAATTTACCTTGCTACAGAAAAATCAATGGGAATCACTATAATGTATTTATTAAATAATTCAAACAAATATTTATTGAGTGTATACTCTGCTTAAGTATGGCGCTAGGTAGTGAATAAACACGTTCTGATTAGCATTCAATTCATAAAGTCTTACTGATGAGTAAACTCTTTGAGTTAAGAATTGTGGTGGGCACTTCAGCTTCTTGTCTGGCATTCCCCGAGCACTCATCCCCTGCGTGACAGCCAGGCAGTCCGAGGGTTTGATCCCAGTTACAGGAGTGGGTCCCTGATCAGTCAAAGCAAGTGTTGGTAAAAATTCCTCTTCTCTTGCCAGAATGACTGGTTCAGGAATGGCCACAGACACAGTCTGGGGTAATGAGAGGTGAGAAATGGTTTGCCAGGTTTTAAGAAATAACACATTCTTTCTTAAGAGATAACTTCTTGAAGAAGCTCTCTTTCATTTTTTTTTCCATATCAAAGAGGGAGTGTGTAGCACTAGGAACTGATAGTGCCCTGCTGGGGCCATAAAAGGAAGCCAAGTCTAGAGGAGGATGACCCCATGGAAGGCAAAGCAGCGACATAAAACAACTAATTCTGGGGATACGATCAAGCTTTGAGTCAAATCCACTGGTAGACTGCCAGTTGTGCAGGCCAATAAACCCCATTTGTCGTACAAGCCTGTCTTAGGGTATTCTGTTATTTCCAACTGAACACATTCCAATAGAAACATCATTCCACCTACAGCTGCTCCTGCCCTTTCTGTTTAAATAGGCAAACCATTTTAAAATCACATCTCTAGCCATGTTCCAGTAAAAACCAAACCACAAAACTAATTACAGTGAGGAACCATGCTTATACTCTCCGAGTCCCCAGCATTTTGTAGGTATATTAATGCTACTTCAGGGGGTTCCAAAATAATCAAATTTAATCCCCAAATAACTCTGTGGAGTTAAAAGACGTATAGGCTTGAGGGAAAAGTAGCTCAGAAGGATAAACCTGCAGTGTTAACTTTGCTGGAATGGACTTTTTCTATGATTATAAAAAAAAAATCATTATAATTCTCTCTGCTCAAGTCTCTTACTCATGGATATATGAGCACACGAGCTGTCGAAGGGGCCAACTAACAGAGACTATGGAAAGAGCTGGTAGGAAAACATAAATAAGATGCATATTATCTAGATTTACCAACAACAACCATGTGTTTTTCTAAATATAACCCTTTCCACCCACAAACACACATAGATGACACAACTCTTTACCTAAAGCAGGTGTCCTCAAACTACGGCCCCCACCTAGCACATTTATCTGGCCCTCTGGGTGTTTTTGCTGCCACTGCCTGTCCTGCTTAGCAGCTGACTCGTCTAGGGCCCATGGTGCACATTCTCCAATGGTCTCAGGGACAGTGAACTGGCCCCCTGTTTAAAAAGTTTGAGGACCCCTGACCTAAAGCATCTAGTTTGTCCGAGGAATTCATCTAGCGTCACACCAAGTGAAAAAGCTACATTGTGGTGTTTAAAACGCTGCCACTCTTCAGTCTCCACTATACTCAGAAATTCAGTGTTATAACTTCCACATAAATGCAATCTTTAGAATTTTGATATCATAAAATCCTTATCTTGATAACTGTTATGAGTAAAATAATGAATCCAGATTCCTGTAAAGCCTCAGTGTTCCTCATCCTGTTCACAGAAGTGCTAGCTACATGTTACCCTTAGTCTGAAAGTACCAATGAAAGTACCAAATTGCAAGTGTTTAATTTTAATGGCATATCAAAGAGCCTACCTAATGAAAACAGATTAAAAATTCTAATAGGTGTTTAAGAGTTTTATTTGCTAAATTATATTATGACTCTATAAATTTTAATGATGCTCAATTAGATTATAAAGAATTTTCAAATATTTGACTACCCTTTCATTTTCCACATTAAAAATTCATTATTTTTCCTTTTTTTCATTATCTCTTTTCTACACGTAGGTGTATTTTCCTATTCTATCAGAACTCACTTGTTTAATGAATACATATTTATTAAGTATCTATTATATGCCATGACACAGATGCAAAAACCAGAAAGGTGCTATTCTTGCCTTTAAAATCAGTCACATATGTAACTAAATAAGAAATGTGAAGTGTGCTATAATACATGCAAAGACTAAGTGCCAAGAGAGCAGAGAAGGAAGGTTCAACAAGCTTAAGAGTTGAGAGGAATGTCAGAGTAACTTCAAAAGGCAGTGACATGTGAACTGGGTCTTGAAGAATATATAGGAATTTCAGAAAAGGTGAGAGTAAGAAACTGTCACAGAAGTGTGAATGTGTATGGGATGTTCAGAAAACTGTGATATGACTGAAGTAGGGGGAAAGGGTAAGGAGAGTGGGAAAATATGAAGCTGGAGGGGTTAGCTGGGTCCTCATATACCACGTGAAGCAAGCTGACCTTTACCAGGCTAATGGAGAAATAAGAAAAGTTTCTAAACTGGGAAGTGATGTGTAGTTACAATGTACTGGATGAAGCTGAGATTTTAGAGGTGAGGGGTGGAGTGGCTCTCTTTTTTTATTTTTGCACATTTTGCAAATGAGCCATGGAAAGCCTTTGTTTCAGGGTATCTTTCCTAGAATGTTCGAGGCAAGTCACCTTGGAAGAGAGAGAAGGCTCCATCCAGAGCAAAGGGCAGGCGGGTTTACTCTGCAGTCTAACTGACTCGGGCTCCCCAAGCTCAGCTCAGGATTCCTTTTTTGTAACTCAAGCAACTGCCTGTGCAGTTGTCATCCACCCCCTTCACATTGTCCTGTCAGAACTGGGACTCAGGGAATTGGCACAAAAAAATGTTCGTACGCCAGCTCTAGCGATTGCATTGAGTGATAAACTGTCCCACTTTACCCTAATTGCAGGCTAACTTACTGGTTTGCAAATATGGGTAAAATCTCAGACCCTTCACTGTTTTTGACAAGAGACAAGTAGAAGTTCCTGCAGGTCAAAAATAATGAGGACCTATGTTGCACAGAGCCCACAGGAATGCAGTACAAGCCACAAAAACTGAAACTGCCCCTTGCCCCACCTGGCTTCCCTGTAATTGCTTGCTACTCAGGAGTTATATCACTCATGGTCATAATGATTCTTAGCTTTCTTCATTGCTCCCATAGATAACATCACCCTTGGGAAACCTAAGGCCAGTTTTTGAGTTATCTTCCAGGCCTCGCATTCTGGTGGACCAACTGACCCACTCAGGCCCACAACAAGGAACTGACTCAACTGGCGTTGCAACCCCCACCCAGGAACTGACTCAGCACATGAAGACAATTTCCACACCTCTTTGGGTCCACCTTGAATCCAGCCAATCAGCAGCCCCAAGTGCCTAGTCCTATGCCCACGAAACTATCTTTTTCCCAAATTCCCAAAAACCCTATCTCCCAAATTCTCTGGGAGACAGACTGTAGCAACCCTCCCACCTCCTTACTAGGCATCTGTGATATTAAACCCTTTGTCTGCTGGGACCTCTGCCATCTCAGTGTATCGGCTTCCTCTTGATCAGCAGGCAGTGCACCTGGCGGGGCTGTACCACGTAACCATCACTTGACCAGTGTCAAACATACTAAGAAGCTGTCAAACACAGAGCTCATAAAGAAAGGAGAGAAGACTAGAAGAGATCCCTGATAAGAAGGAATAGTGAGGACAAAAGAAGGGATGAACTCCAGAACCGAAAAGGAAATATTTAATACACATCCGTATAGAGGTCCCTCACCTGTAAAAACTGCACCCTGGGTGACTTTCTCCTCCTTTAACCAAATGCAAAATTATTCCTCTGGCTACCTTTCTCTCTCACTCAGAGATGGATTTCAATACTAAACATCATTGGGTTCAGTTAAATTAAAAATTGAAAGTCTCAACTAGAAAGCACATTATAAAACTGCTATGACTATTACATGATCATCTTAAATAGACATAACTCAGATGCTTTGCACCCAATCACACTTCTTACCCAGCAACTCGTACAGAGAATTTAGAATGGATTTCCAAGATTCCCCAGCTTCTCGCCCAGCGACGTCAGCAAAGTGTGCCGCGCTGCTGTAGACGTGCAGTCGGTCTATGCACTCGAGCACAAGACTAATCATTCCCTGGAAAGTTAAAAAAAAAAAAAGAAATCACCATCAGAAACTTTCATTCTGCTCACAGACTACAAATGCTAACTTGATTTAAAAAAAGAAATCTGGCTTAAAATACTTCTATTAATCATAAAGAAAATTGTGATCATTTATTCAAAGGACAGGAAGAAACACATTTGCATGTGAAATGAAATGTTCTTCAAATAGTTCAAGTGGATTTTAAATCTTGAGTGTTATTATCAAAGAGGAAGGGAAGAATAATATGAAAATATGTACTTTATACTTACAGTATTCTACTGTAAAGTAAGCATAAGAATAGATCCTCATTCTTAGATAGGCATTACTATTATTATTCTTAAATTAACGATAAAGTAAATTAAATGAAGAAAAGCTCATGAAAAGACAGTTTTAAAACAAATTAAAAATTCATTGTAGAACTTTGTAAGATGCAGCCTAAATTTGAAATTATGCTTCAATTTTATTACTATTGCTAGATCAAGGTTGTCAAAATAAGGCAAAACTCATAAAAGGAAGAAGTATAAACCACTGACTAATAAAATGAACTTATTCCACATTTCACACAGAATTTTTTTTTTTTTGAGACAAGGTCTTGCTCTGTGTTCCAGGCTAGAGTGCAGTGGCGTCATCATAGCTCACTGCAACCTCCAACTCCTAGGTTCAGAGGATCTTCCTGCCTCAGCCTCCCACATAGCTGGGACTACAGGCTGGCCACTGCTCCTGGCTAATGTTTTTTTGTTGTTGTTTTTTTGTAGAGACAGGGTCTTGCTATTCCCCAGGCTGGTCTCAAATTCCTAGGCTCAAGCGATCCTCCTGCCTCAGCCTCTCAAAGTGCTAGGATTATAGGCGTGAGTCATCATATCCAGCCAACAGAGAATTTAAGAGGCACCATGGACCTAAGAACATTTCTAAGTTTCCATCCAGATAGTCTCATATGATAAATTAAAAAGAAAAACTAATCTAAATTAATATTTTATATGTTCACAGCCCAATATTTAGTTTTACTTCTTCTAGATATTAAATTAACGCAGTAAACAGTCCAAAAACTTGACATGAAAAAGAAAGGCTCCCAATAAACCACTCTATGTTGTTATTCTAGGTTTATTTTGGCAATTCCTTTGCTTTCATGCCATTATGGTTGTCAGATCATTTCTTTTGTATACAGAGTGAGAAAGTCCTCTAAAATGAATCAGTTTCAAGGGCTTCTGATGAGATATTAAAAAACAAGTTTAAAACTGGAAGGAACATAGATCTAGAGATTATGGGACCTCAGCAGTACTCTCTAACCCTTTTTGTTAGATGCTTTTACAAAGTTACTTTTATCCAGAGAAAAGTCATTATCCCTCATATAGAAGAAGAATGGGAACCCTTGCTGGGCTTGCCTAATTAATCCCATCAACCCTGATAGCCTCTCACTGAAACTCTCGAATCATAGTAGTTAATTCTTACATGAGCATTAGGATACCAGACACATGGTTTGGTCCTTCTTTTGTTCTGTATACAAAATATGACACTTGAGCTCTTTTTAGCAGTGGAGCTTTTGGTGAAATAAAATCATACATGGAAATAAAATATATGCAAAGGGGAAAAGTGGAGTTACTCTGCCCAAGTAGATGCCTGGAGCTCAGCCTCCATAGACTGAGCTCTCCTGGGCAGCTTCTATCCCAACACAAAGCTCCTGTGGATCCTGAGGCATTTCTGAAACTGCCCTTTATAAAATAAATAAAAGACCGTAGGGTGGGGACAGCGGTAGAGGCCTGAACTCTGCAAAGATATAGGCAAGAGGAAAAAAAAATAATATATATTATATATAAAAACCAGTCATTATTCCTTAGCTTGCTTTCCCGTAATTGCTTACTACTCAGGAATCACATAGCTCATGGTCATAATGATTCTTAGCTTTCTTTATTGCTCCCATAGATAACACCACCCTTGTGAAACCTAAGGCTGGTCTTTGAGATATCTTCCAGACCCTGCATTCCAGTGGGCCCACTGACCCACCCAGACCAGTGGCCCAAGGAATCAACTCAACAGGTGTGTGACCTGGGAACTGATTCAGCTTAAGAAGATAATTTATGCTTCCAGATTCCATGAGTTCATCCTGGCCAATCAGCAAACCCATTGCCTAGCCCTTTGCCCACCAAGCTATCTTTAAAAACCCTTTCCCCCAAATTCCTGAGGAGATGAAGTTGAGAAATTCCTCCCATCTCCTTCATGGTGCTTGTGATACTAAATTCTTTCTCTGTTGTAACCCCTGCTGTCTCAGTGTCTACTGGCTTCCTCTTGAGCAGTGAACTTAGTTGTGCTGTAACATTTCCAAGGAGCCTGCAAGAACCCTGCTGAATCATTTGAAAACCCCAATGCTTTCTAAAATCCATAATCATTTGCACAATTAAAGAGTCCATATTGCTGTAATCAACATGGAGCAAACTACAGTGCTTACAAATGACCTGAGTGAAGGCTGAACAGACAGTAAGTGTCTCTTGCCAGGGAATTGAAAAGCTTTATCTTTTAAAATTAATATTCATGGATAAAGAACTCAAAGTAATGTCCAGATTCCTCCAAGGCTGGTTTCCTCTGTTCAGTAGAGTATCTGCTCCTCTATACCTCAAATGGCAAAGACATCAAATAGATGAAGAATCCCACCCCCCAACCCCAAGAAGTTGCTTTCCCAAGAGAACAACAGAAAAGCAATGAAATGAGCATTAGTAGAAAGCAACAGAAA
Source organism: Microcebus murinus (assembly GCF_040939455.1). Lineage (NCBI taxonomy): Eukaryota > Metazoa > Chordata > Mammalia > Primates > Cheirogaleidae > Microcebus > Microcebus murinus. The sequence goes on along the minus strand of NC_134122.1, from coordinate 45,470,579 downwards.
AGCAATGAAATGAGCATTGGTAGAAAGTCACCTCTTCCTGGAAGAGATTCTGCCGATTCTTCAGGGCTCGTAGCCTGTTCTGCTTGTCCTCATGTTCTAAATGCTCGTCTGGTGGGTGGAAGTAGCCGATAAGATCCCGCAGACTTAGACTTACAGACTCTATGGGCAAGTCTACTGTGGAAGGCTTCACTTTCTTGTTGAGAGCATCCAGGCCCCTAAAATAAATAGCAAGCGTTTCCTATGTCAGTGATTCACAATTCTGTTATTTTCCGTTCATAGATGACTTCACAGCATTACTCCCTTCTCACTATACCACTGTCAAAGGGACATATAAGAAAGTGATCCTTTTCCTCAAGCAGCAGTAATGAATAGATTCAAATCAGAAATCATGTAGCATGTCACATACAATTATATTATAAAAACCAGTATCAAGAGCCACTTATCTAGAGTAAAACCTGATACGCCAAAGGGTCAATGCATATAAAACCAATAGTCTAAATATTTGGAAACTGACTGATTTCATTTGAAAGCACTACATACTGTAAGGTTTAGGACTGTGTCTTCCCAGAGTGATAATCCTGACAGTTGCTTTTTGTTTGTTTGTTTTACATAAAGGAATTCTTAACAAGTTTTGCTCTCGTGGATACACTAGGTTGCCATTCAGTAAAATTCCTGCCAGTTAAAAACAGTAGTCTAATAATGTTAATTTAGAAAATTTGCTTATCAATCAGTAAATAACATGTTAAAATACTTTTCTATTAGTTGAAAGAAATGTATTTGAAAATTAAATTTTAAAATACCATGATGTATTTTCTAGCCTTTGAAGAAAAATACATGACTATCTTATAAATGTGTTAATTCATTGAGCTTACTGAGATTCTCGGTTTTATAACTCTTAGTTTTGAATGTGTCTGAAAATAACTTCAAAACATGATGTCTGTAAAGCAGTTATTCCAAGGTAAAAAATTGATTTAAAAAACACACAATAGATGCCATGAAAGAATTGGCAAATACCTCTACTGTACTTAATAAAGCAATAGTCTTAGTAGTCATGATAAAATTTTAATGCATGAAAAATATTACACTTCTAATCCTGCTTTCTGTATCAGGAATTACAATATGGCAATATTTTATCCCAAGAAAATTTTTCTGGATGATTTTCTTACTGTATTGGAACTTACATTTAAAAGACAATAAAAGCATTTTTAGTAAGAATTAGCTTAGATTTGAACTTTACAATGTTCAAAACATTATTTTAAATGTATAATCATTTACACAAAGATTTCTAATAATTTTGAATATTTGACTTTAGCATTAAGTAGAAATAGTGAATATGAACAACTACCCTAAAGTTTTTGCCTGAAATTCCATATCAATTATATCAACAGAACTCTCATCCATTCACTAATTTCATCATCTCTATTAGTTTTTATATGCCCAAAAAGCAACAGAAGTGATTTTTCAGAAGAAACTTATTTCTTCTCTTTTAAAATTAAAATTCATATGCAATGAAATATTTTTTCTAAACATTAATCATAAATAAATACTTAACAAATTCAAACTCAACTCTTATCATACTAAAGCAAATGAAATTCAAAAATGATTCAGGTATAATATCTACATTTTCAAATCTAAAGGAAAACAATAGTAAATTTCAGTTTTTAAGTTATTAAGTTGAAATAAACACATCTGGCCAGGCGCGGTGGCTCACGCCTGTAATCCTAGCTCTCTGGGAGGCCGAGGTGGGCAGATTGTTTGAGCTCAGGAGTTCGAAACCAACCTGAGCAAGAGCGAGACCCCGTCTCTACTATAAATAGAAAGAAATTAATTGGTCAACTAATATATATAGAAAAAATTAGCCGGGCATGGTGGCGCATGCCTGTAGTCCCAGCTACTCGGGAGGCTGAGGCAGGAGGATTGCTTGAGCCCAGGAGTTTGAGGTTGCTGTGAGCTAGGCTGACGCCACGGCACTCACTCTAGCCTGGGCAACAAAGCGAGACTCTGTCTCAAAAAAAAGAAATAAACACATCTGCCATCAGGGATATAACCATTATTCAATTACTTTCTAGGAGATGCTGCTTTTTAGAACAAATGCCATCCACAATTCTAAAATTATTAATTATGCTACATTTTATAGCTTTCATTTAATATAAAGACATTTATCATCTTAATTTTTCAAGGACAAAAAATGAGGCAAAATAATAATTCAGAAAACCAAAGATGGCAGAATCACCACCAACAGTCCAAAATAATAGAATCTGTAGAACCCTCTTTCCTACACATAGCACCTCTTCCTACCCATAACACACACACACACACACCATAACTACCACCACCACCATGACCTGAGAGAGAGAACAGAAGGGTTACAGGAAAAAAACACATTAGAAAAACACAAATGATTAAATCATCTTCACTTTCACTCTAAAAGGTAAAAAGGAAACGTTTGAGTATACATTTCTTAAATGAGTCTCAATAGGCATTAAGTAAATTTGCATTAATAAGATGAATAGTAAAAAGTAATTTAATATGAAAGAAATGGGTGCAAACATTGTAAAGATATCAAAATTTTAAAGATTTTTGGTGCTTTCATGAATGTGATAGGAGGAGCAAAATATTTTATTTAAAAAATGCTCTTTACAATGTTCAAAAATTATGCAAGACTTTTCAAAGTTTCTGAATATATTAAAGAATTATATGAAAATGCAGGACCTATAATAGGTAATACTAAGGAGCATTTACGTAAAGTATGCATATATGTAAATATATATAAACATAACTATTAGAGTGAAATGATATAACTAAAGGGTAAATATTCTACAAAAGAAAAGAAAAGGGAAAAAAACTAAAGCTTAATTAAAATTTAATTTCCAATATATAATTAAGGTCAGTTAAGTGTAAGAGAAGGAAACAGACTCAATGTGTTCATCCATGGCATTTCTTAGGTGATCACAAGGGAAACAGACACTGTTAAAAGTGGATGCTAAAAAAAAATAAAAAATAAAAAAAAGTGGATGCTAGATAAGTCAGGAAAATACGTCTAATCTGTGATGAGTTTATAAGGAGGAGGAAATCTAAAAAAGAAAAAACTATCAATGCAGAATTAGCAGAGATCCTAGACTACATTTGCCAAGAGAAATAAGGAATCTCATCTGGAAATAAACATTTCATGTGTCAACTAGATTTCAGTTGCATTTGGCCAAGATAATGTGAAAAGACAGAATTTACCCTCCCTCCTGAAACAAAAAAAGGAGACAAAATATATGGGGTAAAGACAAAACAAAAACAAAAACCACATTCAAGACACTGGATATTAAAGAATAAAGGACAGGAATTCCTGAGAGATAAGAAACAATTTAGGTGAGTCCTACAGCTTGCCCTAGAGTTTATTGCCTAGAGAATTTCCAGGCCACAAAGTAGGTAGGAAACCCAGGTGGGGCACAGTGGACTCCATGCCTTGAAGAGGCATTGCTGATAGTCTGAGGAGACCAAGGTTGCTAGACTTCACAGGACAGTACTAAAGAAGAGAGGGCTACACAAGAGAGAACCCTAAGATCTACAGAGGCATATTCAGCAGAATATTGGTCAGCACATCATGTTAGAAAACTGCTCAAGGCAGGGAACAGAACCACCTGATAGGTAACAGGGAATAGTAACCACCCACACACAGGACCTGAAACAGCGCCTGTCCCACAAGCCAGATGGGAAAACTTCACAATTCTTGGGGCACTGGGTACAGCATACTCATGGTCTTACCTCACTAGTGGGGAATAATTAGCCCTGGACTAACCACTGCTCTGCCCACTCAGAAAACTCTAAAAGCAAGATCCAAAAGAATCAAACTGTTTCCAAGAAACTTAACTGTATCCCAGAAAAAAAGCTCAAGAATATTTACAGAAATACAACAATCTCCAGCATCCAACAAATTCACAATATCTGCAACTAAAGAAAAATGATCAGATATACAAAGACTATAAAATACGATCATCAATAAAGAGAAAAATCAACTAACCAAAAGAATTAAAACCATCAATCTAGAATACCATACTCGGCAAAAATGTCATTTAAAATGAAAACAAAAGGGATATATTTTCAGTCATACAGAAACTAAAAAAGTCCATCTTTAGCTGACCTGCAGTATAAGAAATGTTAAAAGATGTCCTTCAGGCAAAAGAAAACAATATCAAAGGGAATATGAATACCTATCAAGGAATAAAGAACACTGAAAATGGTAACTATATATGTTTTGCTATTTAAATCTCTTTGAAACTAATTGACTGTTTAAATAAAAATTATAAAAATGTAGCATGGGTTAATAACATCTATAAAAGTAAAATGTATGACAAAAACTACATAAAGACTGGGAAGGAAGTATACTACTGTAATTTTCTTACATTATTTGTAAAATGATAAATATCACTTGAAGTTAGACTGTGATAATTTTAAAATATATGCTATAAACATTAAGCAACCACTAAAAGAAGAACCAAAAAAAGGCAGAAAGAGAAAGAAAAGAATAAAGACAAGATGAGACAAATATAAAACAAATAGCAAGGTGATAGATTTAAACCTACTATGTCAATAATCATATTAATGTAAATGGACTAAACAATAAATTTAAAAACAGCAATTATCAAACTGAATAAAAAAGCAATATCCAACTACATATTGCCTATAAGAAATGAACTTTAAATATAACAATACAAATAGGTTAAAGGACATACAGTGCTAATACCAAAGAAAAAAAGAAAGCTAGAGTGGTCATATTAACATCATACAAAGTAGATGTCATAGCAGTAGTATATTAGCAGAGATTTCATAATGATAAAGGACTCAATTCATCAAAAGGACATAATCTTAAACATTTATGCATCTCATAACAGAGCTTCAAAATACATGAAGAAAAAATGACAGTTAACAAATACTGGTGTGGAAGCAGAGAGACAGGAACACTCATACACTGTTGGTGGGACTGCAAACTAGTACAACCTCTATGGAAAGTAGTATAGAGATACCTAAAAGAACTAAAAGTAGAACTACCATTTGGTCCAGCAATCCCACTAGTAGGTATTTACCTAAAGGAAAAAAAGACATTCAATAAAGAAGACACCTGCACTCAAATGTTTATAGCAGCGCAATTCACAATTGCAAAGATATGGAAACAACCCAAGTGCCCTTCAACACATGTGTGGATTAATAAAATGTGGTATATGTATACTATGGACTACCACTCAGCCATAACAAAAAGTGATGTATTAACCTGGATGGAATTAGAAACCGTTCTTCACTTAGAGTGAAGTATCACAAGAATGGAAAAACAAACACCACATGTACTCACCATTAAACTGGAACTAAACAACTAAACAACAACTAAACAACACTTCTGTGCACATATGGAAATAACATTCTTTGGAAATCAAGCAGGAGGGAGGGGGAAGGAGAGGATGGGTGAATTGACACCTAACAGGTACAATGCACACTATCTGGGATACGGGCACACTTACAACTTTGACTCAAATGGTACCAAAGCAATTTACGTAACCAAAATGTTTGTACCCCAGTAATATTCTGAAATAAAATTGAAAAAAAAAACAGTTAAACAATGACAATAAAAAGAAAAGCAAAAAATAAACAAATTTAAAACTCACATGCATAAAATTAAACCAATCTGAAAATTTATGTATTAATCCTAATGAGAGATATATTTGATTACTGAAAATGTCATAACTTTAGAGAATTAAAATGTACACAAGAATGCTAGAGGTTTTAAAATACAGCTTTAAAACGTGGAGCCTGAAATTTACTTTGATACCAGCAGTTCTTGCTTCCTGATTTCAAAATAATTCAGCTGTCTTAAGCTCGAGATAATATTTCATATTATAATTACCATTACTGGTTTGTTTTTATTTTGCCTGTGAATTAGTGTACTAGTTACAAAAATGGAAGTTGATCAGAAGAAATAAAAAAAGGTTTAAAAACTTTAAAAAAAAAGAAAAAGTGACATCTAAAAACAGAGCTTCAAAATACATAAAGAAAAAGTAACAGACTGTAAAGAGAAACAGAAGAGCCCACAATTATAGTCAGATATTTCAATACCTTTCTCTCAGTAATTAATAGAATAGACTGAAAATAGGGAAATTAAAGACCTAAACAATACTATCAACCAACTAGATCAAACTGACATTTTTAAACACTCCGCCCAACAAGAGCAAAATGCACTTTCTTTTCAATTGCACATGTAACACTTACCAATAGAGAACTTTTTCTTTCTTTCTTTTTTTTTTTTTTTTTTTTTGAGACAGAGTCTCACTCTATTGCCCAGGCTAGAGTGCCATGGCATCAGCCTAGCTCACAGCAACCTCAAACTCCTGGGCTCAGGTGATCCTCCTGCCTCAGCCTCCCGAGTAGCTGAGACTACAGGCATGTGCCACCATGCCCGGCTAATTTTTTTTTTTCTATAAATTTTTTTTTTTGATCTTTTATTTTTTTTATTTATTTATTTTTTTTTGGCATATTATGGGGGTACAGATTTTAAGGTTTCAATAAATGCCCATTTCCCCTTTCTATAATTTTTTAGTGGAACAATTAATTTGTTTCTATTTTTAGTAGAGACGGGGTCTCATTCTTGCTCAGGCTGGTTTCAAACTCCTGACCTTGAGCAATCCACCTGCCTCAGCTTCCCAGAGTGCTAGGATTACAGGCATGAGCCACCACGTCCGGCCTAGAGAACTTTTTCTGAGCCATAAAACAAGTCTCAACATATTTAAAGCATTCAATCTTACAAAGTATATTCTCTGACCATATGGCATTAAATTAGAAATTAGAAACAGAAAAATCTCAGGAAAATCCCCAAATATTTAGCAACTAAATAATACATTGGTCAAAGAAGTCATCAAAAGGGAAATTAAAAAACAACATATCAAAAAGTGTGAGGTGCTACTAAAAACAAATTTTTAGCATTAAATGCTTATATCAAAAAAGAAAATTCTCAAATTAATGATGTCAGCATTCATCATATAAAACTCAAAAAAGAATAAATAAAATCCAAGCCAAAAAGAAGAAAAGAAATAAAAAAAAAATCAGAGTGGGAATCAGAAAATCCTTTTACGGTTAAATATAGATTAATATAACCATCATATTTTATCACAATAGGCATAATGAATGAGTGTCATTCAAATAACCCAGCCAAAAATTAACTTTCAAGATTTAATGAAGAAGCAAGTATATAATTCAATATTTTAACCATAGAATCTAAATTTCTCATACTTGGTTCTCTATCATATAAGTAATTGTCAAATTTTAAATTTTTTCTTCCAAATCACAGATACTACTTTAAAAAAATGAGCCTAGAGCAAATATGCTAAAGAAAATCCCATTCAAAATGAATTTTAGTATCACAGCCAGCATACAAAATGTTACTTATGGTGTACTATCACTATATGAAGCCTAAACGTTGACATGGTAACTTCCTGACCTAATACTTTTATAAAACAAATCACCAATGTTTTCTCTAGTATTCCAGTAATTGCTGCTTACCAAACAGAATCTCTGTAGTACTACTCAAAACTCTACATAAGTCAAAGTGAACTTAAAACTGTCCTTCATATTTGAAGAAGTCTGTACTGATCAATATGATTAAATAGAAAATGGACTATTTTAAATATTTATGATCAATTTATGATCAATTTCCTCAATCCTTATCATGGAAGTGATTGGTTATAGTAAAGAAGAATTCGTGGAAAGAACAAGATGGAAAAAGGTTGTTTAATTGTTTTAAAAAGAAATTATAATTTTTAAGTAGAATTTCTTGACATGACTAATTTTATAGTATATTAAAATGTAATAAATTTTATTTATTATAAGAAATAAATATTATATAAATGACATAAGAATAAATACAAATAGTACCAAAAAGTAATACAGGAAATAAACAAAATATAAAAATCTGACACCTCATCTTTAAGCCTTACCCCAACTGAGGAAGCTTAGGATTTAGATGAGGCAGAGAAATGGATGATATGCTAAGGAGTGGACTGAGTTTTTTTTATGCCATAAAGCTAAAATTGATTTATTTATTCAACTACCGTAAAATGACTTTAATATTCTTTTAAAAACTAATAAGTGGGGGAAATATTTGTAATTTAAATAGGACAAATGGAAATTAATATCTCTAACATAACAAAAGATTTTAACAGCCTAAAAGAAATATCGACAAATAGTAGGGTAAAACACACCTAAAAAATAAATGAAGAAAAATGATCAATAAAAAAATTTTCCCCCAACAAATTAGCAAAGTTTAAAAAGATAGATGAAATCCATCACAGGTCAGAGTATATACTGGTATGTTACTAGAAAACACTTGTTCCACAAGTATGATTTAGTTTGTAGATATGCAATTATTTCAACTATTAGGTGGAAAACCTTAATTATCATAAGAATCACTTTTTTCAAATACAGATCAAAAATCACCAAGTATATGGGCTTCATTACTCTCATTATAAAATGAAATTAAATAGGTCCATAACAAGGAAGAGTAGTTATAAAATAATCCTAATCTATATCTATCTGTTACAGTCACACATCCAATTTCTAAAACCACATTTCTTTTTTAAAATTTCATTTAAAAGAAAGACATAAAATCATCTAACTAGCACTTCCTAATGTGTTCTGCTGACCTATCAAACTGTATGTGACTTACCACCATAGTATATCTTAGAATTGTCTATTTATAATCCAATATGGAAATGAAAATGAAATATCAATCAACTACAACAACAACAACAAAGTACCTTATAAATCTATTGAAAAGGAAGACTGTGCTCCGGATGACTCGTGCTGTGCGTGATTCTTCATGCTGAGATCTAGACAAATTTAAGCCATCATCCATGTGGCCTTCATGATGCATAATGGCCTGTGAGAAAGCAAAAATAAGGCCATAACTCCCAACAGCTCTTTCCCAAACTGGAGTTAAGGAGCTGTACACTCAAGCAAGTAAGCTAGAATAATAAATAGAACCAGAGGACACGCAGCGTGGACTGGGAAGCTGTTGTGTTCAGATAATACGCACAGGTTCCTATACAAACTAGCCATTCCATATATTTATTTAGTTATTTTTTTAAAATGATTCAATAAATGAATTGAGTTGAACAAAACAGAGCCTATTCACATATCTAGTTTCAATTATTGATCCATAACCTAAGCAAACTTGGTAAAAAAACAGCAAAGGAAGCCCGACATTGGCACACCAGTAATGCAGGAGTTCTGAACACAGACTGGTTAACCAATCAGTACTGAAAGATGTTTCTAAGGCGTCATTTTCAATTTCTTTTGTTAGGTTTTTTGTTTTTGATTTTTCTATCAAAGTATAACATTAAGAGAGAGAAGTGTAAAAATCTTAAATGAAAATCTCAGTGATTCACAAAGTGAACACAGCTGTGTAACCAACACCCAGCTCAAGAAAGAGCATTACAAGAACCTTAAAATCCCCCCTTAATGCTTCCTTCCTATTCCTATCTTGCACAATGTTCACCACCTTCCAGACTTTTAACATCATAGATCAGTCGTGTACTATTAATATATAGCAGTAGAACCATATGTACCCATTTGTGTCTGGCTTTCTTCATTCAACATTTATAGCAAGGTGAGTTAATACATCTACTCAGGTGTACTGAACTAAATTCAGTAATTGGAACTATAACTATAAACTATCTAGAAAGCAATGTAAAGAAGAACTCCTACACCAAAATCAATGAGACATAGATATATCTATTCAAAAGCAATATTCTATGCTTAAATGCCTTCCTTAATAAAGAAAAAATGATTGAGATGAAATTATACTCATTTTAAGACTCTAAAAAACGAACAGCAAATAAACTTGAAAAGTGGAACTAATGAAGATAAAAAGGGAAATTAATAAACTAGAAGTCAAATAAAATACTAGAAAGGCTGAATAAACCCCAAATTTAATTCTTTGACATAATAAATAACATAAACAAACCTCTCATAAACTAGGCTAAAGATAGAGAGGAAGCAAAAACACAGATACTTGGAAATTATAATAATATAACACCGTGGGCAACTCCATGGCAAAAACAAAGAACAAACAAAAACAACAAATGAAACTGGGTATTCCAGAAAATAGGACAGATTCTTAGCATTTTAAGAATAATCAACAGGAATCACCCCAACTAAGTAGAAAATTTGTTTAGACCAGTTTCTTTAGAAAAGGTTGGAAAGATAATTTAAGATCCAATATTTAAAAGACATGAGACTAGATGGTTTCACAGGTAAGCTTTGATAAATCTTCAAAGAACAGGTACTTTTAATGGTAGACTAATCAAGATCAGGGGTTGGCAAACTACAGCTCATCACCTGTTTCTGTATAGCCCATGACCTCCAAGTGGCTTTTATATTTTTAACAGGCTTAAAAAAGACCAAAAAGAATGATATTTCGTGACACATGAAAATTAATAAACATGAAAATTATACAAAATTCAAATTTTACTATCCATAAAGAGAATTTCCCCTATGAATACATATGTAATAATTCTTAAAAAATTGAAAAGCTCAGTGATTTTCACAAAGTGAACACACCTGTGTAACCAACACCCAACTTAATTATATCTAGTAGAATGTCAAAAGAATACCTATGGTCAAGTAGGGCTTATTTTATGAATTTAAGGATTCTTCAATAATTGGATATCTCATAACTTATTTATGTTATCAACAGGTTAAAGGACACTAAAACATAATTTTTATCTCTTTCAATTAATAAAAGTCAGCAATCATTGCTATTTTTTTAAAGCTTAGTAAAATAGGAACAGCAGGAGATGACTTAAATATGAAAACAATTTCAATTGTCCTTAGGACAGAAGAAGTACTTCTATCCTGAAGTGAAAATTCACTTCAGAAAATATGCTGAGGTGAATAAACAACCAGAACAGATGAAATGACAGCAAGCTGAGATAAAAAGGTGAGCTGGTGAGATAACAAAAGAAAAGAAAAGCAAGAAAACTAAAATTTCAAAGGCACAGAAGGGGTTTAGGAACACAACAGCAACCAAAGAAAACAATATGAATGCTTTGGAAGACACACTTGAGAAGCAAAATGTAGGGGAAAAGTGAGAGAGATAAGAACATTGGGAGAGGAGGAACTTGTCCTGTTCCTGAGAAGAAACTAGCAAACTAAAATGGCATGAAAACAGAAACCAAAGATAGGGTTGAGCAATACTTCTCTTAGTTTTAAGAAGATCTAAGTGTGCTGACTATAAATCCTTGCTTCCAGATGCATTTCATAATTCAGAGTTCTTCAGATATTTTTCAAAAGGTACTATGGCACATAACTGGACATTTTCTAACACCATAATGGGGTCTGGGTACCACTCCATAATCAGTAAATTTACATTTCTGCAGCAAAATGTGAATATTCACACTAAGTGTGATAATGAAGGTTATGAATAGTGATTCAGAAACTTTTAACTAACCACGTTTTATTCATATGAAATAACCACAAAGTCTCCCCATAAGAATCTAGTGTAGTATGTAGTTCTAGAAGTACTAGGGAGTTTATAGTAGAGAATTTGATTATCTCTTTTATGGCCTATAAAGTTAATTTCACATGTGACTTCACTAACTTAATCAAGACTGTGTAGCTTTTCACTCACACTTGTCAAACTATTCTAGAAAGGCAAGCTTCCAGTTAGCCTATGACAGAGAATGGAAGTCCCATTCTGACTTTCATCTGTGGTTAAGGAATGAGATCATGTAGGGGCTGGGCCTAGAAGAAAGGATAGAAGGATGGATGGATAGAGGGATGCATGGAAAGAACAGTGAGCAAGGTGAATGAACGGTCAGGCAAAAATGCCTGCCACTTGTTTGCTGAGTGCAAAGGTAAGCTGAAAACAGCTGGCCTGCATGGAAGGTGCTAAAGAAATTAATGGTCCTGACCCTTTGCATATGTCCTTAGAAATAAATACGGGGAGGAAGTTAACTGAGGAGGCCATTTTCTCCTTTAGATTTTGGTCTCTCCCTTTCTCTCTAAACACTATGTGTTTCGAGTAATTATTCATTCTGTGAACTAAAATAAAACCTTAAGGCTCATCCCCCACCAGCTGACTAAATGGAACCCCTCATGGCCAAAGGAATAGCCTAAAACTAAATTGCTTGCCAAGAGGAGAGAGGTCAGACATGCCTCATCATACCCCCTCCCTTCTTGAGGACATCCTTTGTAACCCATTAACAGGCCTAAGGCTATGCAAGACAAACCTTCAGGCTCTCAATTTACACACCAAATATATGTCAGGGGCTTGTCTCTGATAAAAAGCGCCTTATGTTAAAACATTCCAAACCTTTAGACAAAGCTTCATGTCTTTAACCAATTACAAGTCAAAGAATCTTAAAATCCACCTATAACCTGTAGGCAACCCCCCTTGAAATGGCCCACCTTTTCAGCCCAAACCAATATATGCCTCCCACATATTGATATATGACTTTACCTGTGTAACCCCTGTCTCACTGAAATGTATAAAACCAAACTAACCCAGCCACAGCAAATCCACTTGCTCAAGGCTTTGTGGGCGTGGCTCCAGGTCATGATCCTCAAATTTGGCTCAGAATAAATCTCATTAAAATTATTTTACAGAGTTTGGCTTTTTTTCCATGAACAATTTTTTCGCTACTGAGCTGAGGAGGGAAAAAGTAGCCGCAACATATAACAGAGTAATGATTAAGAACCCTGGAGTTAATGGAATGGACTGAAGATGGGGCGGCCAGAGGTGAGAGGAGTGACCTGGTGTGTCATGGTAAGGAGACTGGCATTATTACAGGAGGTTAGGCTCAGCCATGAAGGGTTGTAAGCAGGGCAGTCACAAGGTCAGAGTGGAGTGGAAAGAGGTGAGGCTATAGGCAGAGAGACAGAAGAGAAGGCTCTGGAAACAGTGCACATGAAGATTATAAAGGCTGAACTGGATTTCTAAGGATAGAGCGGAGGGGTCTGGGGTGAGGTGCACTTAGAAGAAACAACTGTCAGAGTGTGGTGCTTTGGTGAATTTAGCAGAATGAAGCAAGGAAACAGCACACTCTCTTGGTACTTAATTCCAAATGACATAGTTAAAAAGATAGGATATAAAATATGCTTTAATATTTGCAGTACGCCAAAAATCACTTTATTCCCAAGTATTTAAACTTGTAATGAAAAGCATGTGATGTAGAATGCAGTTTTTTTTTGTTTGTTTGTTTGTTTGTTTTTGTTTGTTTTTTTTTGAGACAGAGTCTCGCTTTGTTGTCCAGGCTAGAGTGAGTGCCGTGGCGTCAGAGCTCACAGCAACCTCAAACTCCTGGGCTCGAGTGATCCTTCTGCCTCAGCCTCCCGAGTAGCTGGGACCACAGGCATGCGCCACCATGCCCGGCTAATTTTTTATATAAATATCAGTTGGCCAATTAATTTCTTTCTATTTATAGTAGAGACGGGGTCTCGCTCTTGCTCAGGCTGGTTTTGAACTCCTGACCTTGAGCAATCCGCCCGCCTCGGCCTCCCAAGAGCTAGGATTACAGGCATGAGCCACAGCGCCTGGCCTAGAATGCAGTTTTAAAAACTCATTTGAGAGGAACATTAGCAAAAAAAGGTTGAATACAATTGTTCAAAGCTTTTTTTGTTCTTTTGCTTGGTGTTTTTTTTTTGTTTTGTTTTTTTTTTTTTTTTTTTTTTTTTTGCATTTTACCACTTAAGCATATAGAATGGAGAAATAATACCCAAAGACTTGCGAGTGATTTTTCTCATTGAAATTTATTTCCATCTTTATAAAAATACTACCTACATGTTACTATGAACTAAAATAAAATTTTAAGGCTCACCCCACACACACGCTGGCTGACTAAATGCACCCCCTCATGGTCAAAGGAATAGCCTAAAACTAAATTGCCTGCCAGGAGGAAGGAGGTCGGACATACCTTACCATGCCCCCCTCCCTTCTTGGGGACATCCTTTTGTAACCCAATAACAGGCCTGAGGGTATGCAAGACAAACCTACAGGTCCTCAATTTACACAACAAATCTATGTCCAGTGGCTTATTTCTGATAACAGCTCCTTATGTTGAAACATTCCAAGTTTTTAGACAAAGCTTCATGTCTTTAACCAATTACAAGCCAAAGAATCTTTAAACCCACCTATAACCTGTAAGCGCCCAATTGAGATGTTCCACCTTTTTGGGCCAAGCCAATGTATGCTTCCCATGCAGTGATTTATGACTTTACCTGTAACCCCTGTCTCCCTGGAATGTATAAAACCAAACTGTAACCCAGCCAGAGCAAGTCCACTTGCTCAAGGCTTCTTGGGAGTGGCTCCAGGTCATGGTCCTCAAATTTGGCTTAGAATAAACTTCTTTCAAATATTTCAGAGTTTGGATTTTCCCGTCCACATTACCATTTCTCCCCATAACCATACATCATCATCAAACTTTTGATGAAAGCTATGAGAAAAATGCGATGCTAGACAAGAGCTCTTAGAAAGTAATATCTGAGTTAAGAATTTTATTTTTTCTGTGCTCTGTGATTTGTGAAATCTATTTTGAACTTTCACCCTTCTGGTAGACATGGCATTTAAAAACATAGAATGCACTGTGGAAAATCCAATAAAATCACTCTCACTCAATTAAAAATTAAAAGCCCAACAATAAGACTCACCTCCACTGTCACAAGAAATGGCAGTATTTATCCTTGATGTGAAGGAGGCACAGGGAGGAGGGTAGTGCAGGAAGGTGTTTCTAAAATATGAAGCTTTGAATTCTCTAAAACCCATATTGTAAAAGTTTTAAAATTAACATTAATAATACATTTGATTTAACCTAATATGTCCAAAATATTTTCATTTCATCATGTAATCGATATAAAAAATTGTTAATGGAACATTTCACTTTTTTTTTTTCAAGACAGAGGCTTGCTTTGTGGTTCAGACTAGAGTGCTGTTGCATCCTCATAGCTCACAGCAACCTCAAACTATTGGGCTCAAGTGATCCTCCTGCCTCAGCCCCCAGAGTAGCTGGGACTACAGGTGCCCGCCAGGACATGACACATGGCTAATTTTTCTATTTTTAGTACAGACAGGGTCTTGCTCTTGCTCACGCTGGTCTTGAATATTCCTGAGCTCAAGCAATCTTCCTGCCTCAGCTTCCCAGAATGCTAGCATTACAGGCATGAGCCACCATGCCTGGCTGACTTTTCACATTCTTATTTTTTCATACTTTGTGTTTAAAATCCAGGGTGTATTCTAGACTTACAGAATATTTCAATTCAAACACTAAATTTTTATTAAAAATACTCAGCTTTAGAATTCATGATATTTATCCTTAAAAGAGTATATTCACATACCCAAGTTGTTTTGAATATACATAAAAAATTTTCCAATAACTTAATCAAGTATAAGTTTTTAAATTTATATTAATTAGAATTAATTAGAATATTAATTATATTGATTAGAATTACATTGATTAGCATCTAATTAAATTATATTTAATTAGAATTAGAATTATATTAAAGGTGTTTTTCCTCTAGCGCTAGCCACATACAAACAGCAAATAGCCACATGTGGCTAGTAACTATTGACTTAGACAGCACAGTCCTAGACCTAACTTCAAGTTCATGGGAATTATAAAAAGCAGAGGCAATCGGAGGAAAAAAGTCAGACACAACCATAATGTGAGGCGTCCTATGACTAGCCTGGATTTTTATAAACCTCAATGGCACAGGGCAAGAACACGGTAAGGATCTGTTCTAGATTAAGGAACTGAATACCTTCCTGGTGGGTGGGTGCCAGAGAGACTGAAAAGGCATAAAAATAAATAATTATATGAACTTTGCATCCTGGTTTTAATAAACCGTAAAAGATATTATTGGGACAATAAAAGAAATAGGAATGTGAACATGATATCAGATGATGCAAAAGAATTATCATAATGGTATGTAATGGCACTGTGGATGTTTCTGTGTGTGTACGTGTGTGTACACATGTAGAGAGTAAAAGAAGGAAGAAGGGATGGAAGGAAAGCCAATCTTGTGAACTATAATAATTGATGAACCTAATTTGAGGGTATATGGATGTTCATTAGTCCTAGCTTTCTAACTTTTCACATTTGAAACTTTTCTAAATAAAATATTAAGAAAAAAATATGCTAAAGCTGGTAGAATAACCACGGCCAAAGATCACCATCAAAATAAAAAACTGCTTTAAAGTCGAATCAACCTCTTTTGCCACAATTTTGACTACATTAGCTATTCACCTTACAAATGCTAACCCAGCTCACTAAGGCTGGTAATTCTGCAATGCTAATGCATTTGCAGACCAAGCTAACAGGTGCATGGGCGATCTCACCAACTCGACTAGCACTTCACACCCTTGAAAATACATGCTTTCATTTAAGAAACATTCACTGAGCAACTGCTATGGTTCCGGCACTCTGCTAGATACTAAGAACACAGAAATAAAAGACCTGGCTCCAGTCTCAGAGTCTCGTAATAGAGATAGAGTAAGTCACAAATATACATGTTTGCCTCATCCTTTCCTTTCTGCCCCTCCCTCTTAGACTGAGAACTGAACTTAGTTTAACCTCTTGTTCGTTGGTTTCTAAGGACCTCAAAAAGTAGCTTAAACAATTTGGACCCAAACACAGAACAATAAAATGTTACAGACATTTTGCTGAGCAAAAGAAGTCATAGACAAAAGAGTACATGCTGTGTGATTTCATTTATATGAAGTTCTACACCAGGCAGAACTAATCTATGGCGGAAAACATCACAGGAGCAGTTGCCCATGGAGAAGAGGAGCAGGGATAACCTGGCAAGAAGTCCTGGGCTGCTTCTGAGGAAATGGAAATGTTCCATATGGAGGTAAGTGTGTGGTCACACCACTGTATCCATTTATCAAAACTCTACAGCTAAGTATACAGATGTCAACTTGTATAAATTTTACCTCAAAAAATTGAAAATAAGTAATAATATAGTGGAACACAGTAGAGGGTGGGACATGTAATTGAAAGAAGAGTGGGAAAGCAATTAAAATGTTTAGGTGAATGGTGGAGACACAGGGATTCATTAAACTGTTTACTTGTTATTTTATTTTGTATGCATTTGAATTTCGCATAATAAAAAACTTTTTAAATGCCAAATTCAGTTGTAAGAAATAAAGACTACTTCACAAATATCAAATATCTACAAATACATCTAAATTTATGAGCCTAGATCAGAGACCTAAAAGACGAGTGATCATCTCATTTTAAAGCTGGCACGGGTCTTAGGGAATTGTCTGCGGATCTCCACCCAAATCTCTGCAGAAGGTAGTACTGGGATGCATTCGAGCCAAATCCCAGCCTCTAACTTCACTAAGATCAGCACTTGTCACTCTAAATAGATCACAGTGACAGTACATAATCTATACTGGAATGTATGTACAGATTATGATTAATACATGTATTGAAAATAAAAATGTCTGCCTAGCCAAAGCCTTCCTTTCATGGTTTCACATTTCTCAATACACATCTTATCATTTGGTTATGTGCACTGTGCTGCATATGTCATATGTAAAAATATAAACATTCTAGAACCATGTACTCCCTCAGGGAACTCAAAAATTAGGAGACAGAGAAAGAAAGAAACATGTAGCCTAGTAAACAAAACAACACAAAAGGTATATATAAAATTTAATAAATTATATGCAAATATTATGAGAATACAAAGGAGGAAGCAGCTGATAAGATGAGATAGGAATAATTTCTAAGATGATTTTTAAATTTAATTCTTGGATGACAGACAGAAGTCAGGCAGACAAAAAATGTTTTCAAGGGTATTCCAAATAGACGAAACAGTCTGTGCAAAGGCACAGGTGTGTAAAAACTATGCTTTTTTTTTTGAGAGACTGCAAGGAGTATGCTCTAAGTGACAAGCTGGGGAAATTGAAAACAATACCTGGAAATTAAGAAAAGAATAGGAGAATGGGGCAGGCCCGGAAGGATATAATATCACCACCAAAAAGGGTGACCCTTGTCTTGTAACCAAGGGGATGTCAGTGAAGGACCCAGCAGGGGCATGGAGGACAAAGTGAAATTGGGTAGATTAAGCTAGACTCCAGAAGCCACTATTGTGTATGTTTTCATTTAATATTTAAATACATGAATCCCATAATCCTATATATCAGCGATGTAATGTCCAGCAGTGTTCACCTTATGAAACCAAAGAGTCTATTATAGTGGGATTTGACCTTTAGCATGTAAAATTATGAACTTTAGCATGTGGCTGAGTTAGCTACCTCTTTTTGACCCGTGCCTAGGTATTTTATTTATAAAAAATGACTACTACAGATTGTGCTTTTCTATTATATAACCTTACCTTACGTTGTATAGATCCCATTCTCACGGATTTCACATCCACAGATTGGTAAGTGAGCCACAGGCCTGTGTCTACATGTTGTATGAAGCATACAGAGTCACCATATTTTATTTCAGATGTTCCCATTCCATCAACTTCTTTTCTCACCCCTACATCCAATTTTTCCTAAAGGGCAATGGGGGGAAAAGATTAGCAAACATTTAAAAAATACTAGCATATAACCAACTTTGCCTTATAAATATGTTCCTTGAAAATTTCAGCCCTCAAAGTCCCCTGAAATAATAGTAGTAAAATAGTCTATTCTTGTTTTTTTTTTTTTTTTTGGAGATAGAGTCTCACTCTGTTGTGGTAGAGCAGAGTGGAGTCATCATAGCTCACAGCAACCTCAAACTCCTGGGCTCAAGCTATCCTCCTTGCCTCAGCCTCCCAAGTAGCTGGGACTACAGGCATGACCTTCTTATGAATATGTTATGCATGGTATCTATACCTTTTCTCACCTAATAATACTGCTATTAAAATCCATCTTGAATTCACTCAGAATACAGAATATTAGGAAGGGCAATGAATCCTTAGAATTTTCTAGTACTGAAAATAAATAGTAAGTTAAAAATAAAAAAGATGAGCCCTGCATAACATTCTGAAGATGCTTATACCCAGATGAGTACATACTAACCTCAGAAATACAAAGGCAAACCTTTATTTATAGCAGGAACACAAAGTTTTGCCTTTCTAAGACAAAAGCCAGTCAGTAGTTCAGTGTAAGTCCTATCATCATGCCCAGGTTGCACAAATCTTCATTATATTATGAACAAAAATATATAATTATCATAAAAGTTATTCAGTGGGGCTAAGAAGAAAGGTCTACATGCAAGAGTGGGTGTGTAAATGTATCTTTGACAAAAATATTCTGGTGTGCTTTATCCTCATTCTGTTATACATTGCAGGATTTGTGCAAACTGTATACTGTCAATGCCTAAGAAAACAAGGAGGAGCTGGAAGGATGTGTTTTACGTAAATAAACAAAGAACTATGAGCCAAGTGAAACACCTGCACAGGTTTTTTAGTAGTTTAGGAAATTGGTTTATTTATTTATTTTTTTTTTTTTTGGAGAAGAGAGAAAGTGGGAATTTAGAAATACATGTAAAACATGCTCACTTCATTTCTTTCTACATTTCTAACATCAAAGGAGTTATCCCCATCAAAGGAAAGGTGATGGGGATATACTTACAGGAAATCCAAAACAGTATTTTCTGTCTTACCTTGGAAGACCGGAAGGTAAATGCTGTTGATTTTACATCAGCTTTCTCTTTGTCCATGAGTAAAAGGTTTTTGTCTTCCATGAGACTCAAGTATTTTCCTGTTGTGACATGGCGTAGTCGGAATGGCTGGCCCCATCTTATGTGGCTTCCACTCCACCTAATGAAAACATTTAGGACTTGATTTAACAGCATCCGAAATCATGGCAGAAGTAGCTAATTAAAAAATGGCATTAGGAAATACAGTTCTATCACAAACATAAGCAGGATCTTTCACTATAATTTCCTAAATACAAAGAAAAAGCAAATCATGTGGCCACTGTAAACATTCAAACTGAATCCAGGTTAATTTGCATATTTACAATAAAATCAAAGTAGTTCAGAGTTAATGTAATCTGAAAAATATCTTTAAAATAATTATATTCCTTACATATGCACCTCCTACTTTCCTATTTTAGACAGGAAGGCAAAAATAGTATTAATCAAGAGTCACAGACTAGAGCAAGCATTTCTCTCTTTAACCTATTAAATGGCTGAAAAACTACCTGCTCTGCCTTCTGCCAGGTTGTTCCCCTCAATGACATCTGGATTCTAAGAGACAATTAGCATCCCCTTTCCTCTGCAGCTTACACTAAGATCATATATTTTCTATATATCAATCCTCCATAATCAAAGTGAAAACAAACTCCAAACTTCCCATTTCAAAATACAAACATAAATAACAACAGAGAAACACAATCAAGATCACTTAATGGAAAGTATGCAAAGGTTGGCAGAACAATCTGGATTTCTGTAGCTATGGCTCATCAATCTTATTACTGACAGTAAAATGAAGTCCTTTCAGGTTTTCAGAAGCTTTCATGTTTTTTTTTTACCAAAATTGTGACAAATTTAGGGCCTTGGCTCAAAAAAGAATTGATTTCTTTAAGCACACGATCATGAAGTGTAGGTATATCTATAAATTTTGAAAACACATTTGGAATCTATTTTATAAAGGCAACAAAACCTCTCTAAACTGTACTTATGTTGACAAATTATAATATAATTATTACCTACATATGCAATTATTGTCATTTCTTTAATCAGTCATTTTTATAATACACAAAGTAAATATGTGTATATACTTAAAATCCTTTTCCTTAAATTCTCTGATTACAAAATATATAAAAGCTATGAGTTTTTCCCTTTTTTGCCTTATCAGTTTCCTCTTTCATTTCATTAAGAGATGCATTTCTAATAAAATTTTACTTTAATATTTATCAAAAGTTTTAATATTTAGGTGAATTTGATCAATTTCATGTTTATATCAAAGAAATTTAATATTACCAATTAATGGTATTAATATAGACGAATTTGTTAAAGTTACAGACTTATTAACATAAGAAACATAAAAAAATTCATTTATAAGGCCGGGCGCTGTGGCTCACGCCTGTAATCCTAGCTCTTGGGAGGCCGAGGCGGGCGGATTGCTCAAGGTCAGGAGTTCAAAACCAGCCTGAGCAAGAGTGAGACCCCGTCTCTACTATAAATAGAAAGAAATTAATTGGCCAACTAATATATATATATAAAAAAAAAAAATTAGCCGGGCATGGTGGCTCATGCCTGTAGTCCCAGCTACTCGGGAGGCTGAGGCAGAAGGATCACTCGAGCCCAGGAGTTTGAGGTTGCTGTGAGCTAGGCTGACGCCACGGCACTCACTCTAGCCTGGGCAACAAAGCGAGACTCTGTCTCAAAAAAAAAAAAAAAAAAAAATTCATTTATATATTTTTGTTGCATAGGAGTATGAAATGAACAAGAAAATCAGTCATAATAGAAATATAATTTCAATGAGAAAGAGGTATAATATAAATTTCTTACTGTTAAAGAAGATGTATTTATTTTTCTATTTATTTATTTGAGACAGGGGTTTTGCTATGTCCCAGGATGACCTTGAACTCCTGGGCTCAAGTGATCTCCTACCTCAGACTCCTGAGTAGCTGGGACTACAGGTACATGCCACCATGCTAGGTCAAGTACTTTTAAATAAATGAAAATGGGTATTAAATTACAGCAGTACTTATACTCAATTGGATACTTTGAAAGAGTGGTGTAACCATTTTATTTTAAAATATCACTACTTAAAATACACTGAAAGGTATATTATATGCATCTATATAAACTGATAATGAAATACGTTCTATGTTGACCTTACAATGTTCAAGGATATACAAAGTTTTTCAAAATTATTCTATGGGACATGTGAGCAAAAACAACTTCAGACTGCTAAACTATTTAAATCATCATTAGAAAGTCAATAATCCCAAAATTTAAAAAAAAGTCTATAAAGACAGTTATTCTATAGTAAAATGGTCCCACTCCCACACATGAAGGCTATAATCCTAAATCAATAATTTCTTTAAAGCCCAATACAATAGGGAAGAATACTTTGAAAATATATTGCTTTTAGGCAAAAGGCTAACCTTCCAATTATTAAAAAAATAATCTGACTGACATTTTAATTCTATTTAAATTAGCCCCAAATGACACCTTTTTCATCAATATTGTTATTTATTTAAAGGAACTAAAAGGTTCCAGACAGCTGTTTAAAGTCGCCAGGAAAAAAAAGAAAATATATAAAATATAAATTCTTATTACTATAATGTTCACACAGTGACTTTTATTACAATCCAGATTTTTACTCAGCTATCAAGCTATTTTTAAGTAAATATAGTGACAAATATAGTGCCAGTAATGACACTTGTCCTATTGTTCCAGTTTCCTCTGTTTTAAATGTGCCTTTGGAAGGTTAAAGCTGAAGTCTGTCAGATCTGAAACGTGCGACAGGCTTGCAAAGAATTTGTCCTGTCTCCAAACCTTACATCAGTCCCTCCTCCTAGGCCTTTCTGCCGGGTCTGGGCTACAGATGTTACTAAAACAAATGAGGCTAAAGACAAAAGCAGAATCTACAAAATGATTGCTTCCTTCTCAGGTTTACCTGCTGGTGAACTTAGACTAAGAGAAGATAAATAAAGGTAGGTGGGAGGGAAAAGAAAAAACTCTCCCCCACTTTCTCAGTGTTCCCTGTGTTTCTTTGCTAGCAATGACCGTTTCACACAGATGCAGAGGTGTAGAGCAATGAGGTAGTTAGTACCCTTGGAGCATAGGCTGTGTTCAGAAGTTCTACTTACGCAACTCGTAGTGTCTCCAGTCTCCACAGGGAACGAGCATGAACAGATATAGCACCGCCTTCAAAATGAACAGTTCTGTTTAGACAAACAAAAAAAGCCCGTTAGAGTTTAACATGTTTCATTCTTTGGACTCTTATTTTTCAAGTTAATTAAAAGAGAAAAAGCAAATGGGACAAGAGTGTGGATAAACAGTTAAAGACATACTTTTTGGCAGGAGACAATACAGCTGGAAATAAAAATAATCAAAATAACAATAACAGTGATCAATGTAAGTTTGTCCTGAATAAACACTGATTTGATTGATTTAAACATATTGTCTCTTGTCACTTTTTCCCTTTAATCTCATTCATTCAATTCTTTCTCTCTTTCTCCTCCCTCTCCCTCTCCCTGTTTCCCTCCCTCCCTCATCTCTTCCAGCAAATAGATTTAAGTTACTCATCTAACTTAGGTCCATAAAAGTACTCAGTTATCAGTTTAAATATAGCTCAATATATTATTATTTCAACACACATATATAATTATTTGCAGTTCTAAATTCTGCTTCAGATACAGAAAGCATTTAAAGAAATGTAAGAACACCAAGTCTTAGTATTTTAATGTAGAATTCTGAAGCTTATATCAAAATATTAAGAAGAGTCACAAAAAGGAACTTATTTGAATGCATATCACATGTACCCAAGTTCTAAAACTCTCATAATAATTTAATATGCTGTACACAATGCTAAGTAATTTACATACATTATCCAAATTGATCTCCATGCCAACCCTTTGCGATTGTTTTAGGGAAACCAAAGCTGATGCACACGCCCTGTTTCTTTCCCTAGTATTCACTATTTCCCTCTCCATAGGGTCCGTCTCATCATTTAAATAAACCCAAGCCTATTCTGTCTCAAATTAACAATACCATGTGTGCCCACGTTTTCCTCTCCTCTTTTCTGGCTCACTTGCTTCCTGTCAATTTACAGTGCCCTCCAAACGTTCCAGACCCACTTCTCCACTGAAACAGATTTTGGTAAGGTCATCAAATGATCTTCATGTTACCAAATCCAACAGACTTTTTTTTTTTTTTAACAGCATGGAAACTCTTACTGTCTTGACAGTTTTTCTAAGACCATTCTCATCTGCTTTTCCTTCTACCTGTTTAGATATTCCTTCTCATTATAAATATTTTTATTACGAAACTTTTCAAATATACACAAAAGTAGACAGCATATTAAAATAAACCCCTATACACCCAGCACACAACTTCAACAATGATCCACGTAGCCATACCATTGCTTTACCTGTAACCTCCAGTTTCCTCTCCACATTCAACCCTTAAAAATTATTTGATATTATAAAATATCTAGTCAATGTTCAAATTTTCCAAATTGTCTCACAAATATCTTTTATTTCTTCCTACTGCTTTATAAATCAAGACTCAAACAAGATGTCCTTAACTGGTTAGATGTCTCAAGTTTCTTTTATTCTAGAACAGCCCCACTTCTTCTATTTTTTTTTTCTTTCCTTCTTGCCATTTATTTAATGAAAAATAGTCTGTGTCATTTGTCCTGGAGGAATTTCTACATTCCTGATGTGGCCCATTGCAACCTCATGGTATCTTTTAACATGTACCTCTAAATTGGCAGTTAGATCTAGATTATCTAGAAGCTTGTTCAAATTTCATTTTTTGTAAAGGACATTTCAAAAATTGGTGTTAAAATTGATCAGCAAGTTCAGGATCACCCTTATCCACCCATTAAGACCCAAGAGTATAAGATACATAATGACCAGTGTCCACGGCAGTGATTTTCAATCTTGGCAATGTAATCATGTGAATAACTTTTAAAAATCTTTATGCTGTGGTGTCATCAATGACCAATTAAACAGATCTGTAGTTAGGATTTTTAAAAAGTCTCCAGCTACCTGTAAGGGGAAGCCAAGACTTAGAAACCATGGTCTAGGCAAGTTCCTCCATACTAGCTAGCACTATGATGTTTTTGGCTAGATAATTCTGTTGGGTGGGCTGTCACGTGTGTGCACTGCAGTATGTTCACAGCACCCCTGGCCTCTACCTACTACATTCCAGAGGTAGCCTACCACCATCTGTGACAACCAAAAATGTCTCCAACATTGCCAAATGTTCATTTGTGGACAAAATCATCTTCAGCGTAAAGCCTACTGATCTGGATAAATGGTTCCCAATCTTTAGTGAGGTAGAATACCCACAAAGGCTTGTTAAAACTCAGATTGCTTATTTTACTTAACATGATATTCTCTAGGCTCATCCTTGTTATCAGGAATGACAGGACTTTGTTTAATACAGCTAGACTAGACAAATGAATTCCAGTGTTCCGGATGACTATGGTTAACAATAATTTTCAAACATCTAGAAGAAAGAATTTTGAATGTTCTCAATACAAAGATGATAAAGGTTTGAGGTGATGAATATGCTAACTACCCTGATTTTATCACTACACATTGTATACATGTATTAAAATATCACCCGTGTGTCAATTTACAATATTAATTTAAAACACCAGATTCCTGACCCCATCTCCAGAGTTTCAGGATTGAGTAAGTCTGAGGTGAGGCCCAAGAATTTGCATTTCTAACAAGTTCCCAGAGTTTTAAAGAAAAAGTATTTCCCTGATGATCAGAGATATTGAGTGTTTTTGCATATGTTTATTGGCCATTATTCTGTCTTCTTTAGAAAAGTTTCTGTTCATGTCCTTTGCCCACTTTTTGATAGGGTTGTTTGATTGTATTTTCTTGCTGGCTGATTTTCCTGAATTCTAAATAGATTCTAGTTATCAGCCCTTTATCGAATGTGCAGCATACAAATATTTTCTCCCATTCTGTAGGTTGTCTGTTTGCTCTCATGATAGTTTCTTTGGCTGTGTGGAAGCTTTTAAATTTGATAAGGTCCTATTTATTTATTTTTGTTATTGCTGTGATTGCCTTTGGGGTCTTCTTCATAAATTCTTTCCCTAGACCAATGTCTAGAGGAGTATTTCCAGTGTTTTCCTCTAGAATTCTTATAGTTTCACGCCTTAGGTTTAAGTCTGTTATCCACCGTGAACGTCTCTAATCATCAGGGAAATGCAAACCAAAACTACAATGAGATATCACTTATCCCCAGTGAGAATAGCCTTTATCAAAAAGTCCCAAAACAATAAATGCTGGCATGGATGTGGAGAAATAGGAACATTCAAACACTGCTGGTGGGACTGCAAACTAGTGCAACCTCTGTGGAAAGCAATATGGAGATACCTTAAAGAGATACAAGTAGATCTACCATTTGATCCAGCAATCCCATTACTGGGCATCTACCCAAAAGAACAAAAGACATTCTATAAAAAAGACATCTGCACTCGAATGTTTATAGCAGCACAATTCACAATTGCAAAGATGTGGAAACAACCCGAGTGCCCATCAATACATGAGTGGATTAATAAAATGTGGTATATGTATACCATGGAGTATTATTCAGCTATAAGAAACAATGGTGATCTAGCACCTCTTGTATTATCCTGGATAGCACTGGAGCCCATTCTACTAAGTGAAGTATCCCAAGAATGGAAAAATAAGCACCATGTGTACTCACTATTAAATTGGTTTTAACTGATCAACACCAAAGTGCACATATAGTAGTAACATTCACCGGGTGTAAGGCAGATGGGAGGGGGAGGAGGGGATGGGCATACACCCACATAATGAGGGTGATGCACACCGTTTGGGGGATGGACACACTTGAAGCTATGACTCGGGGTCAGGGGCAAGGGCAATATATGCAACCTAAACATTTGTACCCCCATAATATGTTGAAATGAAAAAAAAAAAGAAGTCAAACAGAGCAATAGCAACAACAGCACTTTTTGAGATGATCAGCACAAGGGATTTTAGTGCCAATGGCAGCAATGATGCCAATGTTCAGGGAAGATGAAAAAATATAGAAAATACGGCCGGGCGCGGTGGCTCACGCCTGTAATCCTAGCTCTTGGGAGGCCGAGGTGGGCGGATTGCTCAAGGTCAGGAGTTCAAAACCAGCCTGAGCAAGAGCGAGACCCCGTCTCTACTAAAAATAGAAAGAAATTAATTGGCCAACTGATATATATATATATAAAAAATTAGCCGGGCATGGTGGCTCATGCCTGTAGTCCCAGCTACTCGGGAGGCTGAGGCAGAAGGATTGCTCGAGCCCAGGAGTTTGAGGTTGCTGTGAGCTAGGCTGACGCCACGGCACTCACTCTAGCCTGGACAACAAAGCGAGACTCTGTCTCAAAAAAAAAAAAAAAGAAAATACAAAGGTCCTCACGCAGCACTCGTTCACTGAAAACTAGTTTGCAATGTACCAGCTACTAAGAAAAAGAAAATGTGTTAAAAGAACTGGACATTGGTATTTCTAACAGAATTTTTTAGATAAAACGCCCACCTCATAAATCAGAAAAAGTCAAAGTCGCTATAATTTTACAGTATAAGAATTTTTAAAACATGCACATGCAATAACCAGCAGTCTGAGCTTGCTCAACAGTACTTTGAGAAAGTTTAGCCTCAGGCTGTACGTTATGCCTACATAACACATTATCCCCCAATATAACACATTTCGTTAAGGAACTCATATTTCAGGCTGATCACATAAAACTGCCTGAAGAGGCCCTTTAAGGTTATTCTAAGTACAAATTATTCCTATTATATCATCAATTCCACTCTTAACTATTACAATATTGTCCACCGAAAGCAAAGTAGTTAGTTATTTTTGTATTTTGGGCTATAAAACACAATTTAAGTCTTATCTCAGCTGTCAAACCACTTGTTTCTCAGTAAGGAGCAGACACTTTGACAGCCAGGACAGTGCATCTGCAGAATCAGAGGCCCAGAAAAGACCAGCATTAGCATATTAATAAAAGCACAAATCCTTAGGAGCTCTTCGCAGCCTGACAGGTTGGCATATATTTATAATAAAATTTTATAGGATACACAATTCTAATTAGTGGACTTTAGGACAGAATCATAAAACACATTAACAAAAGATTCAACGCCATAAAGAGACGCCTCTGCCTGCAAGGAAGCTGCTTTCTTTCATCGCGAGTGCTGCGTGCGAGCCATCTTCACTAGATGACACCGCGGTTATTAGCTCACTTTTCTCGCAGGACTCCAAGAAGCTGATGACTCACTTTCGCATTTGATTGTTATTAACTTTCTGAAGATGTCCTTTCCTTGTATGAACTTATGAAAGTTGCTGAACTTATCTCTGCCTTGTGTTCTTCATATGGAAAATGGGCATGACCTTCGTTGGGTTACTGTGAGGAAGGACGGAAAGTGATATGACCCACGTACACCACTTGGAAAAGTCCGTGCACAACAAATGTTACCTCTGAGGCTGCAGATGATGATGATGATGAGGAGGAGGAGGAGGAGGAAGAGGAGAGGAAGAGGAGATATTCAATCCTTCTGTATAGGGAGTTAAGGACTCAATAATGTTTGCCTGAGTTGAATTGACTGTTACCAAATCAATAGTATTATATACTTGATGATATTCAAAGGTATAAGTCCTAAATTATAAAGTCGCTCAGGACAACATAAATAGGAAATGAAACCCTACCTAATCTCTATCGTGAATCAGTCACCTAGTGCCAGTCTCCTCCCACAGTTCAATGGTAGCAGTAGGATCTCAGCATTCCTCTTTTGAATTGTTAATAATAAACACTTATTATAATACTTTACATTACTTCTGTGAGTCAGGAATCCATGATGCTTCTGGCTTGGGGTTTGGCTTGGGGTCTCTTGTGAGGCTGCAGTAAAGATGTCGGCTAGGGCTGCAGTCACTAAGGTTCGAACTGGGGCTAGCAGACCCACTGTCACAAGATTCCATCACATGGCCGTTGGCAGGAGGCTTCAGTTCCTCACTCGGTGGTTCTCTCCAGAGGTCCACATGAGTGTTTTCACAACATGGCATGTCCTTACTCCTCCCAGCTCCCCTGCCTGCCCACCCCATTTTGTGTAACACGTTCTCCCCTGCAGCAGTTCTTGACCTTTCTGGGGTTACATGGCCACTGAGATCTAATGAAAGCTAGGGACCGTCCCTCCACTATTGCACACCTATGCATTTCCATATCAGCATTCCCTTTCAGCCATATGTACATACTCTTTTTGCTTCTAGTAGTTCTATACATCAAATAAAATGATTCTGAATATATACGCAGTCTTAAAATTTACATACAAATCAATATGCCTTTTTTGGCAGCTGCTACAATACACTTTATTTATTGACAAGTGAAAATTATATATACTTGTGGTGTACAACATGATGTTTTGAAATATGTATACACTGTGGGATGACTAAATCAAGCTAATTAACATATGTCTCACCTCTCATTATTTCTCTGTGGTGAAAACACTTAAAATCTATTGCCTTAACAATTTTCAAGTATACAATACATTATCAACTACTGGTATATTTATCTTTCTATGACTGGTTTATTTCACTTAACATAATGTCCTCCAAGTTCATCCATGCTGTTGCAAATGACAGGATTTCCTTCATTTTTTAGGCTGTGTAGTATTCCATCTTGTATATATTGTGATACAGTTTGATAGTAAAAGAACACTACAAAAAATTCAATCTCTGAGAAGAATGTACACATTATATAGATTAAAAGGATACTTCCTTTCCTAACTACCTTATTTCTCTGAAAGTCTACTTCTGAAGTCACCTGCCTTGTCACCATTCCTTTGGCTCTGGGCATAGAGATTCATGTCGCCAGTGCTGTTGGACTGATATCCCTTACCACAACTTTCACTGCCACCATGAAAGGGTGGTCTATGACAGGAATGGGCACACTTTTCTGTAAAGAGCCGGACAGTAAATATTTTAAGCTTTGTAGGTCATATGGTTTCTGTCACATTGTTTGACTTTGTTGTTGTAATATGAAAGCAAACATAGATAACATGTAAAAATAGAGAGAGACAGACAGAGAGAGAGAGAATAGTCATGTCACAATAAAACTTTATTTACCAAAACAGGCAGCAGGCTGGATTTGAGCCATTGGCAATAGTTTCCTGACCCCAGGTCTGAAAGGTCCTATCCACATTATTGATAATTTTAATCTCAGAGAGAGCTAACTAGATAAAATCCTGGTTCTAGGATCTTTCATAAGTAATTGAGACAAAGTCCACTTTATATACCTTGAGTCACATTTCTAAATCTGGAATTAATATCTACACTGTGACAGCTCTTTCCCCCACCAAGAGAAATATAGATAAATTCATAGTGCTTCAGAGCACTTGACTTATGCCAAAAACTTCACAAAAACAGGAAAAATTGGGGCATTTTTCAAGGCACTTTTGTTTCTTCAACATAAGAAAGCCCTGAAGTTCAGTATATTATTGTAACACTTAATAGCTTACATCATCTATTATTACTACAATATCACAGACACTTTGAAGGGAGGGCACCAAGTGAACTTTCTTTCTTTTTTACATTTTCATGTGACTTTAAAGCAATGGGGATATGAAATGAAGCTACTCAGAGTCCTACTTCCTGAATGTATAAACATTCTGGTTTCATTTCTGTCAACAGAGAGGCTAGATTGTATAACAAATACCTGAACACACAAAAAACAAATAGTAATAATAATAATAAAAGGCAATTTAATCAGTCACATCAAATTTTGATAATGAATCCATTACTCAAGTAATGGATAGAGAAGAGTAGTTTACTAGCCTCCAAAGATTCCCTTGCTGATTCATATCATCATTACATGGTTATGTAGAATGCAACAGGGACAAACAAAAAGCCATACTAATATATTTTAGTTGTTGCAATGCAGGGCAGTAAAACAATACTAGAGTTCTTCATTTATCCAAACTTAATTTTCAATAAATTCATGATGTACCACAGAATTCAATTTTCCTTTGAAAAATCAGTGGTTATTTAATTATCCTAAAAGAACAGATTATAAATGTCATAACAGGTATCCATAAGCATTATAACTATTTTTCATTTCAAAAGGAATGTATTGCTTGAATACAAGCATGCTAGCAAAAATTGTTTTTTCTCCTTTTGTATACATAAGGTAATTAATTTAAAATATCACTGAATAGTAACATCATATAAACATGTTAAAGAAAAAAAAATCATATGATCCTATCAATAGATGCATAAAAAGCATTTGACAAAATCCAACAGGCATTCATAATAAAATCTCTCAGACAACTAGGAATAGAGGGTAACTCCCTCAACTTGATAAAGAACAAAAAACCCAAAGCTAACATCATACTTTAAGAGAAGAAACTCAATACTTTTAAGATCAGGAACAAGGCAAGGATGCCTCCTTTCACCACAGCAATTCAAGGACTGTACTGGAAGTTCTAGATAATGAAATAAGACAAGAAGAAATTGAAGATATAGAGACTGGAAAAGAAGAAACAAAACTCTGATGCAAGAAACCAAAGAAGATCTGAATAAACGGAGAGATATTCCATGCTCATGAGTAGGAAGACCCAGTATTGTCCATGTGTCGGCTATTTCCAATTTGATCTATAATTTCAAGGCAACCACAATAAAATTCCCAGCAAGTCATCTTGTATATATCAACAAACTGATTCTAACTAAGTTTATGAAGAGCTGAAAGGCCCAGAATTGCCAACACAATATTGAAAGAGAAGAACAATGTTGGAGGACAGACAATACCAGACTTCAAGTCTTACCATAAAAGTATAGTACTCAAGAAAGTGTGATGCTAATGAAAGAACAAATAGAATAGTGGAACATAATAAAAACCCCAAAAAATAAACCTACACAAAAATAGTCAACTGATCTCTGACAGGGAAGCAAAGGTAATTCAATGGGAAAAAGTCTTTCAACGAATAGTGATGGAACAATCGGACACCCACATACAAAAAAAAAAAAAAAAAACCCAAACAAAAAACCACACACACAGATTCTAGAAACAGACATTACATCCTTCACAAAAAATTAACTGAAAATGGGTCACAGACATAATACAATGGAGAGACAATCTTTTTAAACAATAGTGCTAGAACAACTCAACACACATGTGAAATGCAATGATTCTAGAAGATATCTTATACCTTCCAAAAAAATTAACTCAAAATGGACCACAGGTCTAAATGTAACACACAAAACTATAAAACTACTAGAAAATAAAGATAAAGTCTACATGATCTTGCATTTGGCAAAGACTTTTGAGATGCCCAGATCAAAAGCATAATCTGTGAAATAAAAAATACTGAGAGACCTCATTAAAATTAAAAATCTCTGCTTTGCAAAAGACACTATTAATAGAATGAAAATACAAGTCACAGACTGAGAGAAAATATTTGCACATACATAACTGCTAAAGAACTGGTATTAAAATTCAATAAGGAAACAAACGAAAAATTTTAAAATGGGCAAAAGATGTAGACAGACACCTAACCAAAGTTATACAGATGAAAAATGAGCATATGAAAAGATGCTCAATGTCATGTGTCATCAGGGAAATGTAAATTAAAATGAGATATCACTTCTCCTCTATTAGAATGGCCAAACCCCAGAACACTGGCAAGGACTAAACGCTGGCAAGGACTCTCATTCACTGACGGTGGGAATACAAAATAGTACAGACGCTTTGGAAGACAGTTTTGCAGTTTCTTACAAAGTGAAGCATATTCTTACCAAACAATCTAGCATTTGTGCTCCCTGGCATTTACTCAAATGAGTTAATAACTTAGGTCCATACAAAAACTTGTACACAAATATCAATTGTGCGGCTTTATTCATAATTACCACAACTTGGAAGCAACCAAGATTTCCCCCAATATGTGAATGGATAAACAAACTGTGGTACAGTCATACAATGGAATATTTTTCAATGATATAAAGAACTATTTAGTCATAAAAAGACGTGAAGGGAACATATATGTACATTGCTAAGTGAAAGAAGCCAGTTTGAAAAGATATTAACTATATACTGTATGGTACTAATTATATGACATTATGAGAAAGGCAAAACTATGGAGACAGTAAAAATATCTGTTGTTGTCAGGGGTTTAGGAGGAGGGAAGAATGAATAGGTGAAGAACAGGATTTTTAGGGCAATGAAGCTAATCCATTTGATACTGTAATCTAGAATGCACAACACTAAGAGTAATCCTACTGTAAACAAACTTCAGTTAAGAATAATGTGTCAATACTGGCTTATCAACTATAACAAGTATACCACATTAATATAAGATGTTAATAACAGAGAAACTGGTGAGGGGGTATATACAAACTCTCTGTACTTTCTACTCAATTTTCCTGTAAATATAAAACTATAAAACAAAGTCTATTAATTTTAAAAAATCATTAAGTAATCCCAAGCTCAAAAAATATTAATAGAGTAAGAGAGAATATATTAGGAGGAAAAAGAAGGGAACAGGTGTAAACTGTAGACTTTTTAATGCCTTTCTTTCTCCAGAATGACACAAAATAATATCAGGCTATATCACATAAACTTTGGGGCTTCTCCTTAAGAGAGAAGAATGGAGGGATAGAAATTTATATAAGTAAATTTTGCAAAAGCAAATAATATGAAGTACTATATATTCTTTCATCCAAACAAAAGCAAATTAGAAGTATTATTGTACTTAGCTTAAAAAATATGAATTGCTTATCATTCATATGTATTCTAGACACTTGAGTATAGATTTTAGGAAAAATAAAGATGAAACACCAAGGTTCCTGACCCAGGAAGTTGCAGTTTAATGTGTTAATAAAGACACAAAGAACAAAAAACAGCCTATGTAGTAATATGGAAATACTATTATATAAAAATATGGGGGAGGGAGGGAAGGGATAAGGGAGGGAAAGACAGAAGAAGGAAGGAAGCAGAGGGAAGAGTATAATTATCAAGAAAAGCTCTGGAAAGATTCCATGAAGGAGATCATATTGAGCTCACCCTTGAAGCTGGGAAGAAATTCAACAGCAAAGAAAAGAGCAAGGATGTGTCAGAGAACATGGCACTGAGAGGAGAAAAAAGTTGTAGAATGTTGAGTAGCATGCTGCTGTGTTCAAAGGGCAAGAATAGCTCTGGGTGGTAGATGCATGGGATGACGAGAAAGTTAAGTAAGTTTTCTCACGTACTCTTCTGAATGGGGATCACAAATCCACAAGGATATGGAGATAAGGATAAAGACTTGGATTATTAATCTGAAAGCAACAGAGTCCTCAAATTACAGTAAAGTGGAGAGTTCACACTTAAAATTGGCATCTGCAAGAAAAGGAGTCTCACTAATAGCAAGGGAGTCTCACTCTTAGCAAGAGTCTAATAGGAAAAAGAATTCAGTGATAAAATCAATAGGACTTAAAGACCAAGTCCTTATTTAATTTGAAAAAATGAAGAAAGAAAGGAGGTCAAGGCTGACAACAGCAGTCTGGTATACATAACCAAGTTATAAACTATAAGAAGGAAAACATCGCTGACAGAATTAAATTAAGGTTGGTATATTTGAATTGCAATCCCAAAGGAAATTCATGCAGAGATATGCAGTAAAAAACTCGAACAATTAAGATAGGAACTCAGGAGAATGTGGCAGGAACACCACATTTGGCAGCAACAGACAAATTTCATAGTTGAAGCTATAAGAGAAAATAATGAAGACATTCTGTTTGAAGGGCACTCCATTAGTGAGTAAATTTGAGGACAGTGCTGCATTTGACACAGCTAATCAGGCCACTGAAAACCTTCTTGCATTTTGACTCCAGGACATGACTCTTTCTAGGTGTTCCCCCTGCATAACCAGCTATTGCTTTTCAGGAACCTTAGCTAGATGCTTCTGATCTCTCCAACTTGGGATCAGTCCTTCTCTTTCCTGAATATGCTCATTCCCAAGGTGAAGTCATACAGAAGTTAGCAGAATAGTCCATTTGTGTAGCTTGGAGGTCTGGGCATGGCATAACTGTGTTTTCTATCAGGGTCTCAGTCTGAAATTAAGGTGTTTTGTTGTTGTTGAATTGTTTGAGCTCCTTGTAAATTCTGGATATCAGTCCCCTGCTGAATGTATATTTTGCAAATACTTTCTCTTCATTATACAGGATGTCTGTGCAATCTGTTGATTATTTCTTTTGCTGTGCAGAGACCTTTTAGTTTAATTAAGTCCCATATATCTATTTTTGGTTTTGTTGCTTATGCTTTTGAGGTCTTAGTCATGAATTGTTATATTTTTTATACCCAGCACACACCCAAAATGACTGGGCTATACAAATCCCTTAGATAAGCAATAAGGGAATTGAGTTGAAGTGACTGAAAAGCAGACCCAGAATTAAAAGATTATTTCAGAGTAAAGTCATAAGTGTTTCCGTTTACACATGTTCACAGTAGAATTTCTGTTGCTAGTACCTTTGGGAGTGTTTGGCTGAGCAACTGGGATACAGGTACTAAAGCAAGGTATCAGGAGTCTCTTCATAGTAATAGAAACCAAGTACATGCTTAACCAGCATCTTAAGGAGCAGTACTTATTGATTCAGGGGCTGAGTTTGTGACAACGGTTCCATTCAAGTTGCTGCACAAGGGGATCAGCATGGATTTAAAACAATAATGCCCTTATACTTTTAGTCATCACTGAATGAATACTGTAAATAGGACTAGAGCAGAAAAGCAAAAAAGATAATATGCTGTTATTTTTTACTTTTCATCCCATTCAGATTACAATATAACCACAAAAGCACAATTAAAGAGGATGCTTTTCCTTTCTTTTTCTTCTGAAAGATACTACTTACATCTAGATTAAGCTTAATAAACTGATATGAACAAGTCGTGGTATTAAATTTTAATTGAGAAAATACCTGGGAGATTTCTTTTTGTTTTAATGTTGATTTTAATCTATTATCTCTTTTTCAGTTCACACACTGCAAGTACAGCAAATGACTCAATTGTTTTTTGGGTTTTTTTGTTTCTTTTTCATTTTTACTGAAATCCAACAGCTCAAATTCCTATGAATATTTTTAATCCTTTGCTTTAAAAGCTTTTGTTTTTGAAGTCCTATGCTGGCCATTCCTTGACAGTGGTTCTCCACCAGGTGAGGCTGCTAGAATATGACAGACTAAAGTGAAGCCACTGTGCTCTCTGCAAGTGGCAGGGAGTTTTAAGTTTGGGGGAAAGAGTGAATCTCTCCCAAGGGAGAAGAGGCAAAGAGCAGAAAATAGCTCTTCTTTATGCACTGACTCTTCCATCAAAACTGTTTAGCAAACTCATCTTACTCCCAGACCCAGGCTGAAAAGATATACGTAGGATGTGAAGGGGTAAAGAAGGAATAAAAGCCCTTATGCTATAACTTCATCTTTCACAATTTTGGAGCACAACAGAGCAGATTTAAAAGCTTCCTCCTAGGTAGTGATTAAAGGCACACAAATATCCTCACAAGGATATTAATCACCCAACTGTATACACAGACATAAACCATGCATCTCTTTCTAAGCCAGAATGAGAGACATTTAATTCATTATATCAAATCCATCTCATGCCTTATTAATTATTTACAACTTAAGCTCATTAAATCATCATCATATTAAAAGGGGCACAGAGGTAAAAATATTGTCATGCATACATACAGAATAGCTTTTGCCTGCTGAGTTACATTCTAGAAAGCAAATGTTTCACTTATTTCCAGATATAGTCAGAAATTGTGACTTAATTGCCCTGTATGTGAAAGTAACTAGTCAGAGCAAATATGTG
Organism: Microcebus murinus; assembly: GCF_040939455.1. Taxonomy (NCBI): domain Eukaryota; kingdom Metazoa; phylum Chordata; class Mammalia; order Primates; family Cheirogaleidae; genus Microcebus; species Microcebus murinus. The sequence continues at coordinate 45,434,084 of NC_134122.1, read as the reverse complement.
CCAACAGTACTGTTGATAACACGGAAAAAGAACCATCTTTCTCTCCCTGCCCCAACCTCCCCCCTTTCTCCCTCCCTCTCTCTCTCCCCCTCTCTCTCTCTCTCACACACACACATACACACACATAAAACATAAAACACACATAAACACTCTGCATTTCTTTCCCTGCTTTATTTTTCTCCATCATCACCTAATGCATTTTATCTCTATATGTGCATGATGAGTACGTGTATGCATTTATAAATAAACACGTTTATATTTTATTGTCATATATCCCCACTGGAATGTAAACTTCTTGAGAAATGAGACTTTGTATCTTTTTTATATACTCCTATAGCCCCAGTTCCCAGAACATAATAGCCATTCCACAAATTAAAGGAATAAAACTACTTGTGATGTAGCAAACCTGTTCTGAACATACAAGTAATGCTTTTCAAACAATGTTTCCCTGATATTGGTTTCCAAATAAGAACTCTCAAATGATATTCCCTTAATTTAGTTACTTGAAAATGTATTAATGTAAAAGCATGGCATACTTCATTCATATAGTACGTATTTAGTGCATAAATATAAGTGTGCATGCACATAAAGTAAATGCCTTTGTCAATATTTTATTATGTTCACATAAAATCATGGATGGAATAATGAATGAGATGTACTCCAGACACAAAAATCTAGAAGAGAAAATATTCCCCACATAAAATAGTTCAGGCTTGAAATACAATTAGGTAATCAAATTTCAATCTTCCAGAATGAAAGTCTATTTTTAAAGCAATAATTAATACACTATATTGCACCTTACAAATCCCTTGCCAACTACCAGAACCTGTTTCTCCTTAACTTATTCTATCTCACTATTTTAAAAGTCTAAGAACTAAAAAATTATGACATAATAGTTAATACTAATACTCAGGAGATCTCTCCCTTGTACCCGACTACACATAACTACCACAGATTATATTTTTGTTATTTTTACTGTTTAGACAAATTGTATACCAATCATTTTAGAGATGTATGTCTCCCTGGAAAAATCTCAAGCGACTTAAAATAATAGTGATGCTATATTTCACAAATACGTCAGAATTCAATATATGAGAGTAATATGGGTAGGAAGTATTGGAAAATAGATATATTTAGTTTAACTCTGAGAGGCCTAATTTTCCAGTTCAGTTCTACTTAATTAAATAGCTCTATATGTTCTTCATTCTAAGATTTTTATCAACATTCTTTTTGAGAAAGAATAGTTAACCACATATACAAACATGTCTGACTGTGAAAACGAAGTTAAAGATAACTCTGTTGCTATCCGGAATCACAGAATCCATCATTGAACTGCATTTGCAATAGCTACAATTATAGTTATGTACATTCACTAACTGCAAATGGAACCAGGCATGGGCAGATGGACAAATCTATTTAGGAACACAGCATTTATGGCCAAAATATTCCTAAATTACCCCAAAATAAACGTCTCTTCTGGCCATCTTTTTATTCATTTCCACTACTTCTTATAATAAAACAAATTTGACTTTAGTTATTGACCTTTAATAACAAGATATAATTAATGAGTACAATCCGATCATAATTACAGTAAAGAACCTATGAAATAAAAGAAAAATTTACATATTTCTCTGGAACTTCTCTAGCTTTCAAACCACTGTCCACAAGTCAAATTATCTTTTACATATTTTTTAATGAATCAAAATAAGTATATTTTAGGTCATCATTATTCATTTCTACCCCAATACAGATTGATATCAAATAAAGAAATTCTGCCTCTGGGCTGAGCTGTCCTTGGATACCCTAGTTCCCTAAGGCACCAGCAATGACTTAGGGAGAGAACAGAGGGAGGTTAAAAGAATTTCTACATGATGATATTAACAAGATTTGATATAATAAAATGTTCTATGAACTTCAAAATGAGGAAATTATTTTTATCATTATATGCAAATAATTGCTCAATCCCACTATAATCAAGACAAATACAACTCTTCTTTATTAGGTAATATTTCTCATCCTCTAACCTATTTGTGACTCATTTTCTCCCTCAAGTAATGATCTGGCATCCATTTTAAGTTAATGTCACCTATGTAAACTGGCTATAAAAAGGGACACTCACAGATGTGTCCTTACTGCCATTACTACCTAGGAACAGTCCTGATATATTAACATTAAATCAAGAACAGCACCGTGTTTTCTCGAAAATAATAGAGTATCATATTTATTTTTCTTCAAGAAGACACCCTAGGGCTTATTTTCAGGGGATGTGTTTTGGTTTTTTTTAAGTACAGTACAACAATCTACATTTATTCAAATATAGTTAAGTTGTCTTCTTCTGGAACATCATCATAACTCTCCAAACCCCAAATTCCATCCTGAATTTCTTGCGATTCTATTTCCTTTAGAACCATTGGCCCCAATCTCTCATGTCAAGCAATAGAGCTCTCATGGGACAGATGGGAAGGGCTGCTCGTCTTCTTTACCGCTCCGTGACGAAATGCATGGGTTGTGCAGATATGCTGTGTAGCCACGCCCATCACTAGGGCTTATTTTCAGGATAGGGCTTATATTGCGCAAATGTTTAGAAATCCTGCTAGGGCTTATTTTATGGGTAGGTCTTATTTTCGGGGAAACATGGTACTTGGAAAGGAGGGGCAGGCTTCAACACGCACGCAGTAAGAAAGTCGGTCTGGAACAATATTAAGATATCTTTGAAATTTCCCCTAGTTTTCTCTACAATAATAACCAGTTATCTGAAGGATCTTCTTTGATCTAGTTTGGCCTCTCTCCTACAAAGTTTATGCTCTACCATGCTGTCATGTACATGCCCAGGGTCCCTCAAACTTTTCCATAATATCTGGCTAAATACTGCCTCTTCAGTTTAAATAATAAGGATAATAATAATAGCAACAACAATAAATTTATTGATCTCTTAGTATGTGTCAGGTATTTTACATGCACTTTCTTATTTAGTGTTTATAAAAGCCCTGGAAAGTAGGAGATAATATTTAAGCTGCATTTTACAGAGGGGAAAACCAATGTTTAAAGAAATTATGTCACCAGCACACATTACACGACTTGTAAGTGGCAGAGCAGAGTCCCTTAATCACAAATCCCTACAATGTCTGTAGACAGAGTTCTAGAATAACTTGGCCTAAGTCTTTCACTTAACAACGCAGGGACTGAAGAACCCCCATACTCTGGTATGGCCTCTTATAACCCCTAACTCCATATAAATATGTCACAGCATTTAACTCATCCACACCCCAGTCCTTTGGCTTCTATCACTAACTTCCCTGGTTCTGCACTGAACTAGCATTCTGACTCTCTTGCTGACGCTTCTTCTTCTGCCCACATCCTAAATATCAGTGTTCTATCAGAATCCATCCTCAGCCGTCTGGTTAGTCTATTCCAGGGCTTCTCAGACTTTTAAAAGCAATGCCCAAATTGGTAAACACATCCCTCTCTAATCACAGCTCCTCTCTCTCCATCTGAGTGAACATGATGGAAAGACATTCTTCAATATCCTCCATGCACTTGTAATTTATATCCAACCCAAGCTTTTTTCTAAATTAAATACTCAGAAATCCCAATTTCCTACTTGCCCCATGGACCCTCTGTACTCATCTGTATCCAAACTTTGGCTCCATCTTTCATACCAACCATGCACCATCTTCTGCAATCCTTAGCACTATCCATCTCCCCACCGAGTCTGAAGCATCAGACTGCCCTCGATTTCATACTTTCTCTTACAGCTCACATCTGGTTTGTGCCTAAACTCTCAAATTTTACCTAAAATACTTCTGGTTCAGGTACTCCTTTCCATTGTGATGTCACTCTCTGGGTTGAGGTTCTCATCTTCTGCTACATGAATTACTACAATTGGTTTGCCTCCCCCATCCCTTCCTAACCACCTCAGGGGAAAAGCCAGCCCATGGCAATGGCAGTGAGGACCCTTCTAAAGCTGAACAAACCACTCTCTCTTCCCTCCACCTTCCTCCTGATCACCCTGGAATAATAGCTATTCTCAGAATATACTGTCATCTCTCTGGCTTTTATGTTTATCCTTCTGTTTGAAATTAATGCCTTGAACCAAAATGCCTTTTAAAATCTCCCTTATCTTTTATATAAGCCCTACTACCACCATCAACGTCTTCTTCCTAACCTACCCAAAGCAGCATTTTCAGCTTAGGGTATGTTTCCAGGACCTGCATGTCTCTCTTTACTACAAACCAGGTCTGCCTTGTAACAGAAAGACCCAGTACCCAGGTCTCAGGGCAGTCTGCCCTAGGTTATATAGCTAGATAAACTATTATTAATTTTCTGAATGTTCCCTGTATCTTTTTATTAAATTACTATAATAAATGTGTATTAAATAACATTAGCCTAAATGTCCTTGTTAGTATTATGAGAAATGCCCACCAAAAGACTTAAAGATACATAACTAAGCATCTGCCTTCTCTCACTATACTCTTATTTATGTATTCATCGTCTATGTTCCTTGCTAATTCATGAGGCAAAACAACAATCAAATCATGCTAAATATTTTTATGGTTTTATTATATTTGTGTAGTTTTCCCAGTGGACTCAAACTATTTTAATCTTGTCCCAATGCCAAATAAAGTAACGTGAGAGTTATTTCACATAAAATATGAGGACAAGTGGTCAATTTTGTTATCTATGTTAATAAATGAGAGGTCATAGAAAAAGGTCCTGAAATTTTGCACATTTTGAGAACTCTGACATTGAAACTGAATTTGAGATTAAACATTTTAGAAAGAAAATTAATCAAAACTAATCAACATTTAATGAAGTCTTAAGTCATTTATTTATGTAATGTGTTCACTCCTCCCACTTTGTTTCATTCAATGTTTCGTGATGTTTTCTAATCATACAAAAATTTTGAGCTTTTCTATTGATAGGTAATAAAAAAAGAACATGAGAAAAAAAAACTTCTAGGGAGGCTAACAAATAGACCACTTCAGTGGACAAATGAACATCAGTGGTCCATCTTGTATTATGCTAATGGCCTGAACAGATATATCTTTAACTTTCAAAAAAATTAAATCAAGGGGAAAAAAAAGTGCCAGTCTCAGCAGGCTGGGCTCAGGTACCAACCTCCGTTGCTCTTCACCATGTTCTCCTGAAGGGACGGTCAGACATTCGTCCATGTGTCCGTGTAGCAACCTGAGGACATCCCCGCCAATCAGATACCCTGTAAGGATTAAAAAATCATTCACGTTTGGACTGTCATGGCCGATGCTGGCAGCCAGGCAGATCACCTGGTTCGATTGTCTACTTCCATAGACAGAGTAACAGAAGTCTAAGGAGGCTTATGCACCTCGCCAAGGTCACAGAGATGGATGGTGCCTGCTGCCCCTCTGAGTCCCAGGTTCTTCGGTCCCACAGTTAGGGATATTCCCACTAAAATACATGACCTCAACCACATAAAATCCTCCAATGAAGATACAAACATGTACAGGATCAGACTGGAACCTACGTGAGAATAACTAGAACATACACAGATACTTGCCCTGAAAAGCCCTTCTGCATAGACATCATTGTGATCCAGCCAGAAGACATGACCCCAGACAATGAGAAATACTGACATTAGCCTAACTGAGCAATATTCTCAGGCCAAAAATAATAATAATAATATCGGAGAAAATAACCCCTACAAACCTAGCACACAAAACACACACAAACAAGTAAAAACTAACATCAGCATAATACTAAGGAAAGATAAATCTTAACATAAGCTTCACTTTTAAATAGCAATCGAAACCAGATTCTCAAATGTCATGTATCCGCACTGCAAACTATTTTGACACGAAAAAAGCTCTAATTAACAATCAGCTCATTATCACAATTCCAAAGATGACTGTCAACTCTGCATCAAGGACGAGCCCTCCAAGGGAAGTGGAGTTGTTACCTTGGGCTGCTTCGCTTCCTGAGCTGATTGGGGCCACGCTCCAGAGGGTCTGCTGGAAAGCGGCGTCCACGTGCAAGCTGCCGTTGCCGTAAGACAAGTGCTGCGGCGAGAGGCAAAAGGAGACGTCGCTTCAGGCTCTGGTAAGTCTTAACATGTGAGGGCTTCTAGCAACTCAAACTTAACACTGAAGATTTGGAAATGTCTATGGAGGACATCTATTTCAACCCTCTCATTCAAAACTCAAAAAAAAAAAAAAGGTAAGAAAAAATTAAATAAAAGTTCCTAATTGACTTTAGGTATTTTTCACCTTCATTCTAAGAGTTATTAACTTAAGTCTGTAATCACAAATGCACAAATGATTATACTAAATAAATATATTTATAAAAAGAGACTATTTCTGTTTTAAAGAGTATAGACGGATGAAATGGTACATAAGGTGGGTACTTATACTTAAAATTATAACTAAGTTTCCTATATATCACACTCCAAGAGTTTTTTCACAATGGAGTAGGTGAAACCTACTGGACCAATTTTATGGAGTCTTTTAGGAACTACTATCTGCAATTTGATATAATGGTGTTAGACAGTGATGTTCTCTGATAGTAATCTACAACCAGCACAATAAATGTCTTCCAAAATTCAGACATTAACTAATTTCAGATTTTCCTTCTTAAAAATAGAAACGTATTAAAATAATATCATGTCTAATATCTTTGACGGCCATAAGATTTAATTACCAAATGTTAACTAAGAAAAACAAAATTATTAATATAGACAAATACCTTGCTTATGTAACTAATCATTACTTGGCTGCCTCTAGAATTTCAAACATACACAGAACAACCACCTGTTTTCTTGGAGTCTTCTCAGTAAACATCACCAATATCCCTGCAATGTTTCTCAACACTTTGCCAAGGCTGGTGATAGCAGACCAGAAATTTCTCAGAATACTGACCATTCTAATAATAGTTAAATAAAGACCAGTCATAGCCTAAAGTAGCCACCTTAGTTATACTCTGTAGGACTTTAAACATCTTAAGGGTTTCTTTTACCTAAATATACTATTCTCAAGTCACCAGTAAGAATAGGTGTTTCATTTTCCTTGTCTTAAAAATAAAGCCAAAGAAACTTTTGACATTGTTGTACCATATATATAGTTATCTTAACAGTAATTTTTCTAATCAATAAAATATATCAGCTTATCAGTTGATATATCAGATTTAGAAATAATTTGCTCTTACCCTCCCCCCTCAATCTCAGCTGCCTGATTTTTACAACCTCTTCTTTAACTTAGTCTGTCATTCTTATACACAGTCCCAGCTGAGATTCCTTTATTGAGTCAATTTCTTCTCCAATATGTTAAAAATTCTTTAATTGTTTACAAATAAATCAAATTGCATCCGCTTCAACAAACAAGCAAATTATATCTTCTTTTATAGCAATTATCACGCAATGTAATTTTAGGGATTATTTTTCTTTCTCCATCTTGTAAGCTACCCGACACAGGTTCACAGCTGTATTCCTAGCATCTAGCCATGTTATTCAATCAATAAGAATGCAGAGACGCCAACCAAACCTTTAAAATCACGGTAGCATAAACTGAAAACAAATATTTTAAGTTATTCCATAAACCATCCTACTTCAATGATTTCATGAAAAAAGAGTACCCACATACATACACACACAAATATTATATACTGTCTCTAAACAAGTTTATACATACATTGATTGGATTTGGGTTGTGTATTAACAATGTTAATATGTTAAATATAAATATTTAAAATATACCAAAATTTTTATAAGTCAGTTTAGGAAGAAATCTCATGATTGGAAGTGGGCTGGGGCCTCTGGCCCTCAAAGAATTTCTGATAGTGGGGATGGATGATGAAGAGAAGAGTGTAACAACCAAAGGGGCAGAGATGTGGGGACATAAAGTACAGCTGAGAGGTCTGTCTTTGGAGCTGGCACACACACTTAGAGCTAGTATGAGCGATAGGCCCGCAAAGGCTGGTGCCAGACAACAGACCTTATATTTTATGCAGTGAGGAGTTACTGTAGTGAAAAAATTAATGAGAGGGTGGGAAGGTTTAAAAAGGCAATTTTCAAATTGCATCTAATCCTAACAATACATGATAAATAAAAGAGAACCATAAGAATATGAAAATTTGTCTATGGTAGAAAGCTCTAAATATATCCTTAAGATCTTATTACAGTCATATAAAGTTATCTAAATAAGTTACTGTCTTCTAAAGAAAACTCTCTACTTTGAATGTTTCTATTTAATTTTTCTGCTTAAAGAGCAAAGGAAAAATCTGAGTAATAGCAACATCAAGTCAGGCCCATGGTATTAAATATTCAGAACACAACAACAGTTTCAGGCGCAGTGGTTCACACCTATAATCCTAGCACTCTGGGAGGCCGAGGCCGGTGGATTGCTCAAGCTCAGGAGTTCGAAACCAGCCTGAACGAGACCCTGTCTCTAGTAAATATAGAAAGAAACTAACTGACCAACTAAAAATATATATACAAAAAATTAGCCGGGCATGGTGGCGCATGCCTGTAGTCCCAGCTACTCAGGAGGCTGAGGCAGTAGGATCACTTGAGCCCAGGAGTTTGAGGTTGCTGTGAGCTAGGCTGATGCCACGGCACTCGCTCCAGCCTGAGCAACAAAGTGAGACTCTGTCCCCCCCCCCAAAAAAAAAACACAACAGTTTCAGTTACTGAAACTAAGATGAGTTGTCCTCATCTAGCAAAAATAGATGTTGGCAGAGGTTGAAAGCAAAGTAGGCCTAAGGCTGAAAGATGTAACCACAGTGGAATTTACATAATAATATGGTAGCATCAATCCACCAGCAGCAGTAGAGGGGCTTTGGGCACCATCTGATCCCTGGCCTCACCTTGATCTAATGGTGGTGCTTTACAAGCTCTACTAATATGCACATGAATCATCAAAGGATCTTGTCAAAAAATGTAGACTTGAACTCAGAAGAAGTCTGTGTGTGTGGTGGTAGGGGAAATCAACCAAGACATTAAATGACAGAAGCACAAAAATCCCAGAAATAGAAGGGACGTTATAGATCACCTCTCAGAAATTCTTAACCTGGAGTCCACAGAAGAAAACTTCCATTTCCTTTGTAATCCTATGTATTTATTTTGTGCATTTAAAAGTATTATTATGATGAGATCAATAAGGTTTTTCAGACTGCAGTAGGAATTGATGACACAAAAACTTTTAAGAATCTCTGATTTCAACCTTATCTGATGTAATTTTTCACTCATTTATTTCTCTCTTATTCAATTATCAAGGACTGGGCCCTGGTGATCCAACATTCCGAATAAATTATCATCCAGGGACAGGAAACACAAGTAAACAGGTCATATTTCCCCTCAGGCTTTAGTTGTTTCTTCCAGTAAAAACAAAATGAGGGGCCGGGCACTGTGGCTCATGCCTGTAATCCTAGCTCTTGGGAGGCCGAGGCGGGCGGATTGCTCAACGTCAGGAGTTCGAAACCAGCCTGAGCAAGAGTGAGACCCCGTCTCTACTATAAATAGAAAGAAATTAATTGGCCAACTGATATATATATAAAAAAAATTAGCCGGGCATGGTGGCACATGCCTGTAGTCCCAGCTACCCGGGAGGCTGAGGCAGAAGGATCACTGGAGCCCAGGAGTCTGAGGTTGCTGTGAGCTAGGCTGACGCCACGGCACTCACTCTAGCCTGGGCAACAAAGCGAGACTCTGTCTCAAAAAAAAAAAAAAAAAAATGAGGGCCATAGAAATAGATGCTCTTTCCAAATGTAGTATCACTCTATGATTCCATCACCTGAGCCACAGAGAGGGGGAAAAAAGGCTCCAGTGAAATTAATCAAAAATGAATTGGTTGATATAATAAATCAGTCAACAATATTTATGATCATCTGTTTAAATTATTTTTATGCATCTTGAAGCAATTCAGCAATTTATTATGGAATCAAAACACCTTTGTATTTCTTATCTTAGAGGGGGGATAGGAGAAAAATAAATTTTTTGAACCCTATAATAGCTTTCTTTTAAGCATTTCTCATCACTCTTTAGATGAAAAGGTTCTGCTTTTCCTAATTTATTTTCAATCAGTTATTTATTGTTGATGTTTACATGGATCTTAACATTTCCATCTGTTTCTTAGGTGGCCTGATCAACAGTTGGAAATCAACATTTCCAATGCAAACAGTTCAATCCATGGATTGAAAACGTTTGTGTATAACAGAGTGATTTCACACCTAACACACATTAAAAAAATGGTTTTGTATGCTTGACTTTGTTTAGTTTGAAATGAATTCACAGTCAATAATACCTACTTGGCCATGTTTTCTCTATTTTTAATTGTGTATTTCTCTTAAGCTGCTTTGCTAAAGCCTTCTTTAAAAGAAAACAAAATTTCCCACATGGGCAAAATAATTTCTTCCCTTTTGGATATCCTGAAAAGAGGATTAAGACATCTTTTTATATTAGAATATAAAACAGCAAAAATGAGAAAAGGCATTGTTTGGGCGAGGAGTTTATAATCATTTTGAGAGATAAGATCCTTTATTCCTTGGAAATCATGCCCCACTGCCCAACACAAAGCAGACAATGGGGGAGCGGTTCTGGTGGAGCCTGGGGCTCCAGGTGCCGGCCATGGTGCTCTCACCCACCCATAAGGCAGCTCCTGGGAGGACAGGATGAAAGTCAGTCCTTTAATCAGTTTTAATCAATTTAGCATTCCAGCAGTTGTAAGCTTTATTAGTATACCCAATACACAATCAAACAGTTTAACCTGAGCTTAACCATCACTGTTAGTGAAGGAAAAATAGTTCTTTGGTCAATAGACACCAATGACTGAGGAACTATAAAGTCAATGACTGAAAATGTTTATTTTTAGTGGTTAGTTTCATCTAATTTATTTTTAGACACATTTTTTAAACTTATTTATTTTTAACCATGCCAGTGTCTTCTCAGAACACAAATCTTGCTTTCAAATGATAGATTTTTTTTTTTTTTTTTTTTTTTTTTGAGACAGAGTCTTGCTCTGTTGCCCTGGGTAGAGTGCAGTGCTATCATTATATATAGCTCACTACAACCTCAAACTCCTGGGCTCAGGTGATTTTCCTGCTTCAGCCTCCCAAAGTAGCTAGGACTACAAGCACATGCCACCATGCCTGGCTAATTTTTTCTATTTTTGGCAGAGGCAGGGTCTTGCTCTTGCTCAGTCTGGTCTTGAACTCCTGACCTCATATAATCCTCCTGCCTCAGCCTCCCACAGTGCTAGGATTATAGGCAGAAGGCACTGTACCCAGTGCAAATGACAGATCTTTATTTAAGGTCATCTATAACGTTCCCCTCACTCTTTTTTCCTCGCCTTTCTCTTCCTTTGGTTAAATTTCTATAGTTTCTTTAACTACTCTTCATAGGCACACAACTCCCAGGTGAATAATGAAAGTAACTTACTAAGCAATTTTTATGTGCTGTTCTCAGAGCTAACAGCTTTGTTGGATTTAAGCAGTTAATGCCCATAACATCCCTATGGGTTAAGTTCCTTATTATCCCCCGTACTGCAAATGAAGAAACTGAGGGTTTCCAAAGGTTACCTATTAAGCCAGGCTCATACTTGCCAGGCTGTATACTAATGAATGAATATAATGCACAACCCATCTTTAGTTTTTCAGGATTTAGTATATAGATTATTCCAGCTGCCTTTGTCTATTCCGAAGTCCTTTCACTACCTTACTTCTTGATCTTTCATTTTCTATAGATTCTTTTTGCCTAGTCTACTATATAAGTCCTTGAATCCATACCATAGTACTCTATATACCCACTAACATTCCAACCACAGTAGGAATGTTAAATAACAATTAACTATCCCTATAACCCATAAGAACTTCTTTCAGCATCTCCAACATATACTGGGACACGTATTTACTGTCCTAGAGTATTCTCATACAGCCCCATATGTGTTTGGTTTGCTTTTCCACTAATTCTTGGAGGGCAGAAACCATGTGTCATATGTCCTTGGTCTTTCCAGTTATTTCTACTACATATTAAGTCCACAGATATGAACAATAAAGACAATGACTTCATTACAAACTGAAAGTGAAATTTTAACAATCTGGTTACATAGAGCTCTTCTGTAGCTCTATATAAAAAGTTACCAGGAAAGAGAACTTAAATAATTGGCTCAAATGTAGTTTGGAGATTATCTGTGAATTTTAATTAATCATGAGGTTTATTTCATTCCATAGAGGTTAACCTCATGATCATTATTACTATTGCTTTCATTTATATAGTGCTTTTTAGTTCAAAGTATATTCAAATTCATTATCTCATGGCTTCCTCACGATAAACTTGGCAATACATATCGTGATTAGCATCAACTTCATTATACAAAGGAGGAAGCCAGAGTTCAGAGAATTACATGACTTGCTCAGGCAGGTAGCTGTAGAGTTGATACAGAAGTCCTGACCTCGTGAGGTCTGAATTTCCTGTTCCTTCAGCACATGATGATGCCATCCTGTCAAACAAACTCTGATACATAGTGGAAAGTACAAGCCATACAACAATAATAACAATAACAAAACGTATAGTTATGTCAAAATCAAATTAAAATATGTGCAGAATTTATATTTTGAAAAGTGTGCACAAGTTATTTCTACTGCTATTGATTTCTAACTGCAGATCAAAACGCACAACGTTACTTTAACCCACACAGCACATTGCACATAGCAAGGGCTTAATAAATGCTTATTTTATCAGCTGTATAACCGTATTGTCCTAGAAATTTGCATGATAACTATTTCCAACTACAGGGACAAAAGTAGAGAAATGCTTCAGGCCTCCTTATAGCTGTGAACATCAGGTGCCCCATTTAATTTAATAGCTCTTGTCAGTTACACAAGGCACCCTTACACCATTTCACTGTCTTCATCATTACCTCTCTCCAAAAAGCAAGTGAAAGAAAACCGTTATTCCTAGAAATGTTTTAAATCTGGAACTAAATGTATTGGTAAACCAAAACTGACTTACAACAAGAACAAACTCACTGTATTTCATGTTTATAGAACAAAGTGGTACCAAACTCTTACTTTACCCTAAACCAGTTACACACAAGTAACCTCTTGATTTACGGCAGTGGTAATAACCTTTCTATAATCCAGTATGTGCTTAACTGCCACATGCTCTATTTCTGATTTTTGTTTCAATCATCATCCACTATAATGCCTGAGATTTTTTTATGTGGATACCGATATAAAGTTTATAATGCCCCATTTTATATTTGTTTAATTACTTTTTCAACCTTAAAGTTAAAAGAATATTTTGAATTGGAATCCTTTATACCTTCATTGATTTCAATCTTCTCCAAACTTCTGTGTAGGATTAAACTTTAACAAAACTGCTGCTTACTAAATAAGTTAATTTAAATGCATTGGCCCACCACAAAAGTAATGAAATACATTCAATGATTAAACATAAACTTCTTTCTTCATTCTCCCATTTCTAGTCGTTACCCTTTGAAATGATTCAATGTCAACAATAGACCTAAGCTGTTTTATAATTTTGTCTAATTCTCCTAACATGACAAGTTAACATGACAAGTGTCTCTTAGTAATAATTTGCTTTCATAAATATCAAAATAGGTAATCACAACTTCATTACTATAGCCTTTCCATCAGGAACAAAATAAAGGCCATGAAATTCTGAATTCCTGATTATACTGCATTTACATTCCATTGACAAAATAATTCAAGAAAAGGCACTATCAATATCATGAACATGCATATCAAGGTCACGAGGGAAGCCCACACACACAGACCTGGTAAGCCACATTTCCACTCAGGTCACGTTATTCTCCTATTTAGGAACTTATTTATAATTCATCTAATAGAAATACATGCTTGTTAAAAAAAAAAAAAAGAAATACATGCTTGTTTATAAGCAATTTTCCTAGATAATTTGCAATATAAACCTTAAAGAGACCATTTATTGACCTGTCACTTATCACATCAGCAAGTGCATGACCCTACTTTCCACACTTACCAAGTACCTTTCAGAGGACACACTAACTAAGATGAGGTCATCGCCGACGCGTACTTTTTCCCCTTCTGATCGCTGCTTAGAGGCAGGGTGTATGGTCCACCAACAAGCCTCACCTGCAGAGAGATTGAAACACAGTGAAGTGCCTCTTAATTAAAATCTATTCACTCTGCCAGTGACTCCATTCACACAACTTTCAGAAATTTGAAATTTAATGCAAATTAATCTCATAGACCATGAAATCAAAAGAATTAAGCCCAGTTAGTTTAGGAGAAGACATACTGAAAAGCAAAGGTTCTTCCCATAGAAACTGGGTGTGACATTTTGGAAAGGTTGGTGTCTTTTTCCCCCACTAAGAACTGCTTATAAATAAAAAGCATATTTATTTATACCCACATAAGACTAATTTCACCACTCATGCTGATCTGATTTCATTGTTTATACAATCACATCATTACTCTGTTCACATTGCTTTCTATAAAAACATCTAGTTGGTTGCCACTTAATCTTCATAAGGACTTGGGGTTTTGTGATGTAACAGCTATAACAATTTTTTTAAAAAAATTCTGGCCAGGTACAGTGGCTTACGCCCATAATCCCAACCCTTTGCGAGGCTAAGGTGGGAGGATCACTTGAGGCCAAGAGTTTGAGACCAGCCTGGGCAACATAGCAAGACCCAGTCTCTATAAAACATTAAAAAATTAGCTGGGCATCATGGCTTGCACCTGTAGTCCCAGCTACTCGGGAGGCTGAAGCAGGAGGATCACTTGAGGACAGGAATTCAGGGTTGCAGTGAGCTATGGTCACAAAACTGCACTTCAGCCTGGGCAACAGAGTGATACCTCATCTCTTAAAAAATTTAAGAATTAAGAAAAAACTCTCAGTACTTTTTGGGGATGCTGATTCAAAAAAGGATACAGAGTGTTGCCATCTAAAATTTTACTATCGTGTCCCTTTTTTAACCTTGTTTTTGTTATTTTAAATTGTGGTGGTTTCTAAATCTAAGGGTAAGATCTTGGACAATCCTATTACAGAAGGACCCATCATAAAATATGTGGGTATTCATTAAATCAAGTAATTTCTTCCAGGACAAGTCAAGTGTAAGCCTCAGGAACTGTGTGTCTATTCTTCACTCTGCAGTCCTGTCACCCAAGATATATGCTTAAGCAAACACTTCTTCAATCTGTTCACAGTTCCTTGTAAAGCCTAAATGTAACTTCTACCCAGAAATGAGAACAATGTTTTAGTTATATGTCATCTAGTATTTATCATTCTCTTCCTTTATTCAGCTTTATTATTTTTCCATAACACTTTTCTTTTCTTAACTATGAAACAATTCCCCAATGCCAGAATGTAAGTTCCATAAAAGTGGGAACTTTGTGTGTTTTCTTCACTGGGGTTTCCCCAGCTATGACTAGCATATTGTCGGCACTCAATAAAAATTCATTCTGCATGAATGAGAAAATGAATCATCAAACAATATTCCTTAAGCATTTTCACAGTTAGCATGTAATCTGTGCCTTGAGCTGCTTTTCTTATACAAACCATAGTCTTACTTGAATGTCATCTGGCAGAATTCTTTATCTTCATTCACCCAATTAACATTTTTACGAGTGGAGGTAATTTTTTATTCATTCACTCAACATTTATAGTGCCCCCCAACCCCCGTATTAGCCAATCATTGCTTTATCGGCTGGGGAAACATCAATAAACAAGGAAGAAAAAATTATCTGGCTTGTGAGTTTAATTCTGATGAAGGTAAAAATGATAGGTAAAATAAATAATTGAGTAATTCAGGAGAAGTAGAGAGCTCTGAGCAAAAACAAAGTAGCAAAAGGGAATCAGGATGTAGCACAAAGGACTGACTTGCTTTACTGTTTTGACTATTACATAATCATCGCGGTGTATGAAAACAAGTTCTAGATCATGTCTGTCTTTTACTTCTTTTAAAGAAAGAACCTAAGTACTGAGGACTTTCTCATTTAACTGTGTGCTGAATGTATTAATTACAATAAGAAAAATGAAAAACTAGCAAAAATATAGAGGTATAACTGAGCCCATTTAAAATTAAATAAAAATCAGAGTAATACCTTTATCTTTTTGGTGCCTGGGAGTTTGGGGCTTTTTTGTACAAGATGATGTGTCTGTCTATCAAAAAATTAATTAGGTTGATAAACATAGCTTTATTCTTATTCATTTCATTATGAAAAACAGAAAATATGGGAAAGTATTTTAAACAGGGGGAGGAGGGTGAGAGAATAGCTTAATTTCATCCCTGAAAGGACCAACTTAATAAAAGTTAAACTATTTCCTTCCGTTCTTTTTTCTACTTGGTCTTTAATTTATTTTTAATTCAAAAGTCATACATTTTCATTGTAAATGATGAAAACGGTAAATCTGTACAGAGGTATATAAAGTCCTCAGAGCACTGAGAATAAG
The DNA here is from genome assembly GCF_040939455.1 of Microcebus murinus. NCBI lineage: Eukaryota > Metazoa > Chordata > Mammalia > Primates > Cheirogaleidae > Microcebus > Microcebus murinus. The sequence goes on along the minus strand of NC_134122.1, from coordinate 45,417,667 downwards.
AACTAAAGCCTGTGTTCGACTATTTTGAGTCTCCAAAAGGAAAATGTGTTAATATATACATTTTTGTTTCGAAAATATGGAAATGCGTTTGGACAGATTCTCTGCCAGGGGGCAGACAAATGAAGGAGACGTTCATTCGGGGCCTTTTTATTTGAATGTTGACATTGAATATGTTACATTTTTAGACTTAAAAGTATTTTTAAGATGAAAGAGATATACAATATTACTTCATAAGCTAATCAATACACATTGATATGGTTAACACCCAGCAAATCATGTAGTACTGTTTTTCTATCCAAACGCACAAGAAGAATAAGGTTTGAAGCCTAGTTTAAACTCCCAACTAATTATATGGGAATAACCAATAGTAACAATAGACACTTCCTTCTTTTACTAAAAACTTTCATTAGAAAGTCATTCCTTTCTTTTTCCAGACTCCATCCATGAGAACATCCATCTCATGCATCATGTCTCCTGACTTCTTCCAGTCCAACCCCTGCGAGGCTCTCTCTGAACACAGCTTCATCACAGCTCCTGGTGCTCACCTGTAGTGTCCTCTTGCAAGCCAACATCAAAAGCCAGTTTATCAGTTGAAGACCGGGAGGTGGACAGGCAGCATAGATACTAAAAAACATAGAATCAGTGGTTGTCATTAAACGCTCATGTCATGACAGAGTCTTATTCTGACATGTAATTTGGTATCCTTCTACCTATGCTGTATCAATCTTTTCTTAAAAACCTGAATGTTTCTGTGAAAAGCCCAGAATTTTAAATGCCTGTGGAGCAAAACAGCACTTGCACAGCATGAAGAGCAATGTTCAAAAGGAAATGTGGTCTTTTTTCCTTTCATAGAAGACTAACGAAATGTGCTCTGTCAGTACAAGAAGACAAGTAAATGGGGATGTGTTTGTACATCTCTTACTTCATGTGATATTCATTATCATCAGCAAAAGTACAGCATAATCTGACAGTTAGAAATCTTTCTCCCAAATAGAAATTTGAAAATTACTCACTTTTACCTTTCAGTTTTGTTCTCACTTTAAAAATTTTAACTCCTTGAAATCAATCCAGAATTGACTTTGGTGTGCAGCATGTCATGTCACTAAAATGAAGCTTTACCATGTGTGTACACATGTGTATATGTTTCCCTAAAAGGAATCAAATTCTCACACCACCACCATCGCCCTACTCTTCCCACCCTTAGGTTTTCCTAACTATATATTTTTTGGACCTAATGCTTAGAATTACTTTTCAGTCCAATTCTCTTATCCGCACCCCAACTTCGACAACTTTGCAAAGTGTTGTAAGAATGAAGATGAATGTAGTAGGATCTCAACATACACTACCATCTTCACCAAGCAAGTGCACTGCCGGCAAGCACAGGAACACTGCAGAGGGTCCCCAGAGACAATTCTGGGGACTGAGCAAGCCTAGACTCTACCTGCTCCAGAATCACTGGACAACTAATGCAATTAGTGGAAATTTCTTACTATAGCATAGGGCCCATCCAGATAAGTACATGGTGTGAGTGTGAGAAGACAGGAGATGAACCAGTCAGGGGCGGATGTGCTGGCATAGTAGGTGGAAATCATTGCCAGGGGGCTGTGAGATCAAATTGACCTAAGGACTCTGATTCTATCTCTTGAGTACAAAGCACTAGCTTGTCAGGGTTATAGGAAAGAGGTTTCAAGGGTCCCCAACACTGCTTTTAGCCAGTGCCAGAGTGTGACTCTGACCTCAGAACGGGCAGCCTATGATTGTTCCTGAGGTTTATAGACTTTAGATCTAAACTGTGTTAAATGTGTGCCTTTATGAGAGAAAAAGTAATGACTTTACAAGACTCAGATTCCCAGGTAAAAACATAAGGTGATTCCTATTACAGAACTAGACACTGCAATTATTAGCATACACTTTCTCCTTTAATGTTCACAGCAACTCTGAGGTAGATACTATAATTCTCCACTAAATGTTAATTAAATTCCATGGGGGCAACAACTTGATCTTATTCATTATTACATCCAGCCTGTAGAACAGTACATAGCACACAGATGCTAAATCATATTTATTGAATGAATGGATGAAATTTTCATGTGCAATTACAGGCTTAAAGAGGTGCAGAAAAGTAGTCCAGCATGTGGCAAAGTGAGACTGAACCCAGATCTAATAACCAAGTTCAGGATCTTAACCCACCTAGTAAGTATAGAGAGTAGTTTCCTTAAAACAGAGCCTCACATTTATCTTTCATGCAGTTTATGTGTTTTGATTGCAACGGAAAATGGAATTCTTTCCAGGAAATCTTAATGTGTGTTGCTCTATACAAACAAGTTGTTTTTACATATTTATCTTGTATCCAGCCACTTTATCAAACTGCTTTATTTCATATCTTGCGATGTCAGGCAAAACTTCCAGAACATTGTTACAAAGCGATGATACAAAATATATTCTTATATTGGTTTATTTGTTTATTTTAATTTAGTTAATTTTATCAGGAATGGCTTCAGTGTTTCACAATTATGATGCTGGCTATTGATTTGACATTGATATTCTTTATCATAGAGAAAATAATCATTAATACTTAGTTTTACCAGGAATGAGTGCTGAGTTTTATTGAAGACCTTTTTAAGCACTTGCCAAGATGATCAACAATTTTTTCTCATTTGACCCATTTATGTGATATAACACATTAATAGAAATGATAATTTTAAATCATCATTAAAATCATGCCTATACTTTTCCTATACTTCTCTTCCTATACTTCTGAATTCTTTTAATTTGACAGTTAAAATCAGATTATCACATTAATATATATGCTTGAGATCAACAATTTGTGCACTTTTATTGGATATTAGTATTGGGACTATATGTAGTCTCCTGCTCTAGAAAAATTTACATAATAACTTGGTAATTATCTCCTTTTAAAAATGAATGACGAGTTATAATTATATAGCCACTAAAATTATGTTGATGAACAATTTAAATAATATGAAAAATGCTTATGTTATAATAATATATTTTGAAAATAAGGATATAAATCTGGTTATGTACTAACATCTCAGTTACATTAAAAAAATTTTAAGAAAAGATTGATTTTCTTTTTTAAAGGCTCCAAGAGCTTTTTCTTATTAGTGTAATCAAAGAACTTTTTATTCTTTTACATCCAAACCTCTTAGAATAAATACTTATTGCTTTTATAATTCAATAAAGCTTTTAAAACAATGGAATGAAACTTGTATGTATTTTTACATATTTTATATGCAGTTGCCCTTTAAACAATATGGGTTTGAACTGCATGGGTCCACTTATACAGATTTTCTTCTGCCTCTGCCACCCGTGAGACAGCAAGACTTACCCCTCCTCTTCCTCCTTCTCCTCAACCTATGCAGTATAAAGATGCAAAGATGAAGACCTTTATGATGATCCTCATAATGAACAGAAATATATTTTCTCTTCCCTATGATTTTCTTAATATTTTCTTTTCTCTAGCTTACCTTATATGATACAATATATAATACACATAACATATAAAATACATGCTAATCAAGTGATTATATGTTATCAGTAAGGTTTCCAGTCAATAGTAGCCTATTGGTAGTTTAGTTTGGGGAGAGTTAAAAGTTATCGATAATCTTTAACTGCATAGGGAGTTCACATTCCTAACCCGCACATTGTTTAAGGGTCAACTGCATATATAATATGTAAAAATATAATGTCTCTATAAGATATATAAAAACATATATATTGAGTTTTCGTTAATATATAGGAGGTAAAAAAATTAGAAAACCATGCATGAGGAAAGTCCAGTGGATAACTGGGTGAAAGAAGGAACTGACGTGGAGTGGAGAAAGAAAGAGAACACCTTGTTAAGAAAGAAAAGAAGTTAGTGAGTAGAACTGACATTGGAGTTCACAGGTAGATTTTTAAATCTTATCTCTTAGTAAAGATACTTTAATGCTTTAATAAATGAACCACTTAAAACAAAATCAGAAAAGAGAAATAATTCTTACTTGACTTATACCTCTCTCCTCCTAAAACCACTCTATCAAAAATAAGATTAAAAATAGGAGTAATATCATGACAGAACTGAAGGACCTTAAAGGTCATCTAAGCTACCTGTCATCTTATAAATGAGAAAACTAAACAGGACACAAATATATTACATCCAAGCTCATTAAAACCATTGCTGAAATGATATCACTGTTTCCTGGCCATCCCCAAATGTATCCGCATGACCATATGACAGATGAAATCCCAATGTCTACTCACCATGCCACTATAGGAGTGGCGCAGCAATATGGCATGTCCATAGAGGAGTGTTCGATGACCTCCACCTTGAGCAGTCTGCATGAAGAAGAGAAAGGAAGGGGAGAGAAGAAAAAAACACAAAAGAGTGATTTAACTAAGTCAATAAAATGCTGTCTTGCTCTCAAGGGAAAGTTTAGCAGGAAAGTATACAGCAAGAGCTATTGAACACAAGCACAGTGCTGTGGAAATAATGCTTAAATTGGAATAAAACTATCAAGAAAACATCCGCTGTGGGGTTAGCATTTGATCTAGCTCTTGGAGAATAAACTTGATTTTAGCCAAGAATTATGACAATTTAGCATGCCTATGAATCACCCAGAGGGCTGGTTAATACATAGATTCCTGGGCCTTACTGAAGAGATTCTGAATCAATAGGTCTGGAGTAGATACAAAGAAGTTTCATTTCATAAATTTCCCAGGTGATGCTGATGCTGTTAGTCCAGGGACTACACTTTGAGAAGCACAAGCACAGAGACATTTAGTCTCAATCCTTATCTCCCAATCGCCTATGCTCCAAACACACCCACTTTCCGTTCCCTGAGTACGCCATACTGCTTTCATGCAGCCACATCTTGGAATCATGTTCCCTCTCCCTGTAGTCTTCTCTGCCTTATAAACTATGTTTTAAAACCCAGGTAAAAGGCCGCCTCCTCTATGAACCCTCATCAGGTTTCCTCAAAGCTAGCCACTCCCTATGTCCTCCTACAGCCCTAGGTCTGCATCTACGTACACTGGCCTTTTCACTCTACACTGCAAGAGCCTTTCTCTCCTTGACCAGACTGAGAACTCCTCAAAGACAATGACCTTGTCCTGATTATCATTTCACCACCAGCTCTGAGCACAAGGTCAGACCCTAGTAAGCACTCAATAAACATTTGTTGAATGAAAAAACAGACATGGGGGAGCCCATCTCAGGCTGAGTGACAAGTATGCATAAAGGTATCATGTTATATAACTACAAGGTATTTAAGAATGAGGAAGGGATCACAGGACTGTAGCTTTGGGCTGCACAAAGAAACATAACAAGAATTATAAAATTAGATCAAGGAAAGATCTTTGAAGCTATAGACTGTTATGCCAAGGAGGTTGCACTTCCTTTTAAAGGAAAAGAAGGTCTTTAAAAATCTTAAGGATAAGAGTGATGATGCTGACCCATACCTTAAGAAGTGTGGAAGAAAGTTCTTTAACATCCAATAGTATTGTAGTCTTTTTTCTAAAATTATACCACCTCCACTTCCCTATTGCTCCATATAATTTCTTAAGATAACTTTATTTCATATGTTATACTTGAAAGAACTCTGAACCATTTTGTAAACAGGTAGTAGAAGGTATTAAAATGATAAGAAAAACTTTTTAAAAATCATTTTTCATGTACTGAGAAGAAAAGGGAAAAGTTATATTTCTCCACAGAATGAGGCTCTCTTTAGAGAGTACTTATTTTTTCTATAATACATTTGATTTATTATGGCCAAAAACAATTTTATTTACTTTGTCTCCTTTGAATTACTGTAATAGAAGCTCACCTTTCCATACCAGATTTAAGTTCCAAAGCTGTAAAATCCAGCTGAACTTTAATAATACTTCACAATCACACCAATCAAAACAAGATTTTTTAAAATGTAAAGGACAAAGTCTTGAATTTATGTAATAGGCATACCTTTTACAGTAAAGTTGTTCCTATAAATTTTATTTATATTTACATAAATATATACACACATATGTATATATGTATAAAACTAAGGAGGTTTACACACATATGAAAACTACTGGCTCTATGATTTGTCCTTTCTTGTTTGTTTGCTTTTGGCTCTTTCTAAAATACAATCAGCCCTCTGTATCCACAGATTTTGCATCTGTGGATTCAACCGACCTTGGATGGAAAATATTTGGGGGAAGAAACCAATAAAAATAACAATACAATTATACAATAAGATAATTTTAAAACAATATAAGATAATGACTATTTATATAGCATTTACATTGTATTAGATATTATAAATAATCTAGAGATGATTTAAAGCATATAGGAGGATATGTGCAGGTTATATGCAAAACTGCACTATTTTATATAAGAGACTTGAGTGTCCATAGATTTTGGTATCTGTGGGAGGTCCTAGACCAATCCCCCAGAGATATAGAGGAATGACCATATATGTTTGCAATATATGCTTGCTTATTAACATGTTTTTTGTATTATTGTTGATTAAAGCCATTTAATTTACCAACTATATAATATCTAAATATTTTAAGGTTTTCTGTTTTCCTAATCATGTTCTCTGTACAAAAATGCTATGTTAATCAACATAGGACATTTCTTATAATTCTAGGACCTTATTATGTAAGAGCTTTTTAAAAAATAAACCAGACTCTACAAGAGAGTTTCTCTATATCCCTCGACTGTTTTAATATGCCATTTTAGAAGTTACACAATGGAATCTTAAAAGGAGTTTATTACTTCAAGCAATACTGGACCACATTCCAATATTATCATAGAAACAAAACTTTGTATTAAAAGAATTTCCTTCATAGGGCTCAGTTATTTAAGTTGAGAAGCTTTTATCTTCAAATATAAACAGTGATACTTGGAAATAAAAAAATTAGTTGTTTCAGGGAGGAAAAAAAAAACCTTTGTGCATAACCCTTCCTATCATCCGAGAATGACTTACAAAGGCAAATGTGAATTGCACAAGATACACAGGGATCAAGACAGGGTTGCTGAGCCTGGCATTTCAATATACCTGTGGGTCCCTAGTAGCAGGACATTCTCAAACAGTTCTGCCACCTTTAAATAGTGAATCACAACAGAATCACAGGATGATTACAATAATCAATGAGAATCCTGGCTTCAGTTCAAAATAAATGTCCCTGACAAAGCCAGCTGAACACTGCCTGGACAGACACTTGACAAATGGCTTACTTGTGATAGTGACTTCCCAGAAAACCTTCTGAGGGAACATATCAGGCTTAAGACAGTACTAAGTCATACTGTTTAACACCAACAAGCAGAAATAGGTTCCCACAACAAGAAAGCATCCGTCTGTCTCTAAGAAGTTAAGCAATGCCTTTTCAGGTATGAAACCCAAAGCAAATCATGACTGAAAGGTGAAAGCTAAATGAAGTTCAGCATCTTTTTTCCTTTTCAGTGGCTTAAATGAACTCTAATTGCATACATATGCCCTCCCCTTCATCATATCCTAACCTTTCCAGATCATCCAGTGCAGGTATTAAAAGAGCCATTGGCCTTCTGGCCTCACGGTTGAAAGAAATCAGAGCCTAATTAAATTATTTTAAGCATACCACCTGGCTTTAACTGATTCTACATCATCTTTCTATTTGCACTGGTTTTGATATGAATCTGTTCTCATAAAAGAGCTTGAGATATTCGTTTCAGGTGATTATTTCATTCACCCTTCCCAAAGGAGAGGTCAATATGGCACTGGACAGGAGATTGGAGTAAGGGTGAGATAATAAAATGAATACAGCAAATGCAGATTTAGCAAGAAAAACTGAATTTTTTCAAATCCAATTTCCTTAGTTACTTACTAATATTTGCAGGGAGAGGAAAATTCATGTTTTCGTGTGGTTTGTAATATTTTCCCAATCAAAACCCTTGTTTCATGATGTCTAAAATGGTTAGACATCTCTCTTCACAATATAATCATAATATTTTCTACTGAAAATGAGAGTTAGAGTTATTTGAAATTTTGGAAGCTGTTCCGTGTCTTTGTTGGTAGATGGCTTCAAAGAAATGCCCTGTCCTGTCAGCCCATCCAAACTGTTACTGTTAGTGAATAGGTCCAGTCGGGGTATACCCCCCCCCCATGCACCTGGTTTAGAGTTCTGTAAAACATGAATGAATGACATACCTAACACCTGACTAATTCAACAGACTGCCAAGAGCATATTTCCCTTTCTTCAAAGCAACTTTTTTCAATCTACATCCAGAGTTTTATTTTTATTTCTTAAGAGACAGAGTCTCACTCTGTCACCCCTGATGCAATCACAGCTCATTGCAGCCTTGAACAACTGGGTTCAAGCTATCAGCCTCAGCCTGCTGAGTAGCTGGTTGTATAGGCACATGCCGTGACATCTGGCAAATTTTTCTGTAGAGATGGAATCTCACTATGTTCCCCTGGTGGGTCTAGAAATCCTGGCCTCAAATTTTCCTTCTGCCTTGGCTTCCCAAAGTGCTGGGATTACAAGCATAAGCCAATGCACTTGCCCTACATCCAGAATTTTTATTTAATAACTTCTCAAAGTTGTAGATCTTTTGAAATTACATTCTTTTGAAACTATAAATTATATTAAGCCTTTATTAACTTAATACAAATAAATTTCTCTAATGTTTCTTGGCTTTTAAGACAAAAAATTCAATTTCATGAATGTTACAGGAGAAATGTGGTACACATATAAAAATGAAACAAAAATTTTAGGCTCTAAATCCTGAAATAATTTTATTCTGATCTTCTTATCCTTCCCTACATATTCCTTCAATGATATGGCCATATGTTTTGCTTTTCTCTTTTCTTTTGTCCCCTTTAACAACTTTTTCCTTTTTCTGATTTAGTTGAGAAATGAAAAGAGGCAAATTATTTTCTTTTCTCTTAGAGTAGGTAGAAGTAGTTTCTTGGTGCCTCTCCTAATTTCCCAGTGTAAGAATTTCCCATTGTATTCAGACAAGAGTGCATAAACACAAAATAGACAATATAATCTCCAGAGTGAACATACTAAATGAAGAGCTATAGAGAAAATTTATTTTAATAAGAGAAATTCCTAATGTTGACTAATTAAAATAAATGTTACAATATGACCCAGAGATGTCAAATGTTGTTTGTTGAGTTGTTAAATCTAAAAGTGTGATTTATTTAAATTTAAAAGTTCCAAAGTTTGATTTAATTTTTAGAAACTTTAAAATATGAAGAAAAGTACCATGAATTCAAAGATAACACAAGTACATATAACCATACTTAAAACATACAAAGTATTAGAAATATAGACCCAATGTCTTACCTTCATCATGAATTTCTGTAGGGGCATAAGGAAAAAAGAGAAAACATTAAATATACATCATTTCAAAGGCATTAAAAATATCTCTTATGTATAAAGACTCCATTATTATAAATAAACATAAAAAACACATTCACTGTGTTGTTGCAACAAAACTTAATTATCAACTACATGCTAGAGGAAAGCTGTAGCAAGCAAAACTCTTCTTAAAAGTGTCTTTACATTAGTTCTCCCTTATTCTGTGAAAACATGCCACTCTCATGTGTGATTCAATTTACAATATATCTAAGTACCATAATCTTAAATCTATTTTCTGAAAATGTTTTTGAAAAAAAAAAAAAAAAACCTTTCATCTTTTGCATAAAAATGCAGTGACATAAATAGCAACCCAACTAATTTTAGTAGAAACAGTAGATTAGAAACAGGTAAGGTAGATTCTAAACTAATAAGCTGCAATAAGCTGCTCATATTTCATGCAAAATAACAATAAGCAATTTCTTAGACAATACATACTGTGAGAGGTGAATTTCAAAGAAAAATCACAAAACTTTTCATTTCCTTTTAAAATGACACAGTCTCCTTTCATGAATTATAATAGCTCATTTTTTCTTCTACAAAACATAGTGTGTGTGTGTGTGTGTGTGTGTGTGTGTGTAGTGTGTGTGTGTAGTGTGTGTATTCCTTCATTTTTCTTTAGATTCCCAAAGTTTCTCTGACTTCTTATTCCTAGGAAAGGTACATAGATGAAAAATGATGTATTTCCAAACTTGGGGCTGAATTTAGTCGTTAGGGCATGTCTAAGTCCTACAGAAAAAAGTTATGCATAGACACATTAGTTTTAAAGGAAGGTTTTCTAATTATAGATAACTGTAAATATTTCTTTTTTTGCCTGAAATATACTTACATAGTATTATGTGTATTACTAAATGGAAATTCCATCAAGACTGATTTTTTTTCATTTTCAGTATTATAATTTTAAGGGAAAATTGTAAAAAAGCCTTTTCATTCTTGGCTTGGAAATATAGGCTGTTTAGTTACATTTTTATAACTGATATTAATGGTAAATGATATCAGGAAACATTTTTCATGTTGAAACTGACCAATCACACACCTACATGTGACTCACTAATGAGAGAGATATCACTATATGAAGGATTAGGCAAAATCATTTTTAAGCTTTAATTCAAAGAAACATAAAAATCTAACATTTTGCTGTCGCACATGGTTTATAATAGATACTTCCATGAGATATTTTTTTCAAATTGAGCTAGGTCTTGGGGATTTTTCTTTAAAAAATGTTCTCAGCCTTATTTTGTCATTCATCAAAATTGAAATGCTTTAAAATTGTAATAGACAGAAAAAAGAGTGGTCAGTAGAGCTAATGAAGTCTGCTCTTCGGAATTTCTAAGTTGTGTCTGATTGTAGGAACAGCCAGACATGGAGGAAAGTAATCTACATATACAATAAAATAGCAGGAATAGCAAATGATAAAATACCCATCTGTAGAATTACAATGTACAGGAGATGTGACAAACATTATTCTCAAAAGATAATCAAGACCATGAATGATTATTTGTGGTATTAGTGGCATTAATTTTTTTTACAAATCATTTATTATTCAATCTTGCTTAAGTGCCAGATATTACCAAAGTTATTGCATCATGAGATATTCAAAAGGTATCATTTAAGGGCAAAGAAGAAAGCAAAACACATTAAAACAAAAAGAATGAATATATTATTTTAATCTCAATGTAAATGGTAGTTAGGTATGACAAAAAGTAACAAACAGAAAAAGAGGAACAACAAAAAACCTTTAAAAGTTGACAGGAGGGAAAAGAGAAAAAAAGAAACTCACACATAAGGATAAATACTGAAGAAAGCAGCCCCTTTAGGTGTGGAGGATATAATTTTTTGCTTATAATAATTTTAACAAAAAAATTAATTTGACTTATTTCACTCATAAAAATTTTATTAGACAAGAGTCATAATTTCATTAGACAAAATAGAGTGGGGGATGACTACAAGGGCAATTACAGATTGCATGAATGCAACCTGCTTTCTGTCTAAGAAGAATTTTTTGGATGATGATAAATTTGCACAGAAATACAAAGAGGAAAATTTTAGTTCTTTATGGAAAAATTACTCAGTGTCTCGAGGTTAATTACTTCAGAATTGACAGGTCAGATGAAGCTCCAAATATGAGCAAGAGGTGAGGGTAGAACCATCTACATGCTTTATTAACATGAAAACCAAGAAAAGAAACTACTATCATTACGTTTTAACACACAGATGGCTCTGGGTATCAACTGGATGACAAAAAAAGCATAGTCTTTGGTCTACAAGCGTAAGCCACTAGATATGGAAGATCTGAAAGACCTGTGGGATTTTCTCAGCAAGTGCAAAGGATTATGAGTTGAAAAACAAACCAAACAGCAATACCTAATTCTGAAAAAAGTTAACAAATACTGGACATCAAGAGAATGCATAATTATATTTAATCTGTTATTGGTACAAAGGAAGAAACAGTAATTCCGGTGATGGAGAACAGCCCGTCTACCATAATTATGTCTTTCATTTCAACTTTGATTTTTTTAAATTGTTATTTCAGTTCAGTAAAAATTAATACTTCTTACAGCTGAATAGTACTCCATGGTATACATATACCACATTTTATTAATATAGCACATCTTATATTTTCCTGGTTAGAGCTGGAACCCATACTACTAAGTGAAGTATCCCAAGAATGGAAAAACAGGCACCAGATATATTCTCCAGAAAACTGGTATTAACTGACTAGCACCTAAGTGGACACATAGGTACTACAGTAATAGGGTATTGGGCAGGTGGGAGGGGGGAGGGGGGTGGGTATATACATACATAATGAGTGAGATGTGCACCACCTGGGGGATGGTCATGATGGAGACTCAGACTTTTGGGGGGAGGGGGGAAATGGGCATTTATTGAAACCTTAAAATCTGTACCCCCATAATATGCCAAAATAAAAAAAAAAATTAATACTTCTAATGGCCTGTCTTAGAACCTTTACAATAACTTTTATTGGAATGTCTCCTCAAAAATTATATAGATAAGGAATTAGCGAAAAAGCAAGAAACACTTGGGGGGGGGACTTGTCATTAAAAAGAATTATCAAATGCAGCAATCTGAGAAAATAGGGTAAAATTTAAGCTCAGAAGTCCTTCTTGCATGAAGTTTCCAATGAGGAGGCAAAATATTCTACCCTGCATACAAAATATCCATCAAATTTAAGCTTTTTTGCCATCTTTTCCTCTCCATATATCAAGATGCGAGGATTCTTCATAATCTTCCAACCGGTAACCTTTCCTTTGTGAAGAAATATCTAATAAACTTCATTATGTTGACAAGAGGAAAATGTACTTTATCTCCAAAGACTTGGATTTGTAGGTAGCTATATTTTAATTAATGATGCACCCAACAATTTTTAGGAGAAAAGTGAAATTTAAAATTAAGGATTCTAATTTCCAAGCATATGCCAATATATACTATCTAATAGCATTATGGAATATATATTTGTGGAAAACCTCAACTATTGTTCTTTTAATCAAAATATTCTATGGGAATGCTTAACTTTCTAGGGTTCCACTGCTGAAAATATCCAAGATTGGCCTGATAAGACAGGCATGTGGATTGTAGGTCCACAAAGCATCTGAAAGGGCCTCACCTACTGGCCTGTGAAAGTGCAATTATGCACGTAATGATACATCCCAAAGAAATGTTCTTGTGTCACTCATGTTAATGACTATTACTGGCATTGAGTTATCTGAGCATGCAGATATGTTTAAAAAGAATTCACTTTACTGTTTTGTTTTGTTTTTTGGCAGATTTGTAGCAACTGGTATCTTTTTCAACCTATCAACTACTCTGTACAGAGAGTATTTAAAAGGGATGCCTTCTCTTCTGAGTGTAATAGATTTGATGTATTTATGTATTTATACTTTCTAGTTCTTCTTTAGAATGGTGAAGGAAAATAAATGATTCCAATAAGCTGCTATAAGTTAGGACTTATAGTCCTAACATTTTATCTTGATGTGACACATGCTTATAAAGCACAGAGTTGTGTGAAAGCCTTAAAAGTAGAAGAGCTATCTAGGGCTTTCTTCTTTTCCCAGCTTGTCTCAATAGAGAATTTCTCTAAATCAAAAAACAACAAATTGATCTATACAGAGGACATCCAGATAATAATGACCTGAAGACATGTAAAGCCAGTCCTCTACCCAGATTACTACCTACACATAAAAAAATTACCTACAGCAGAATATAGAAGATTCTATATATATTTTTAAAACAATTTCAAACATGAATGAACCTTGGTAGCATTCAAGCACTTCGCAGACCCTCACAAATAGTAGCTATGTGTAAAAATGCATTATTTTGTTAAATAACTATTGAGTTAGGAACATTTGAAATGATGTTGTATTTTAACAATTATAATAGCATCAATGTATTTTTAGAAAGAGGAAGTATATGGATAAGACATCATTCGGTCCATAGACAGTGCTTCCCAGACAGTAGTTTCATCTGTTCCATCCTTTACTATCTTTTTTTTTTTTTTTTTTTTTTTTTTTTTTGAGACAGAGTCTCGCTTTGTTGCCCAGGCTAGTGTGAGTGCCGTGGCGTCAGCCTAGCTCACAGCAACCTCAAACTCCTGGGCTCGAGCGATCCTCTGTCTCAGCCTCCCGAGTAGCTGGGACTACAGGCATGCGCCACCATGCCCGGCTAATTTTTTTAATATATATATCAGTTGGCCAATTAGTTTCTTTCTATTTATAGTAGAGACGGGGTCTCGCTCTTGCTCAGGCTGGTTTTGAACTCCTGACCTTGAGCAATCCACCCGCCTCGGCCTCCCAGAGAGCTAGGATTACAGGCGTGAGCCACCGCGCCCGGCCCATCCTTTACTATCTTGACCCCCACCCAGGACCAGGACCTCAGTCGCAGGCCTCCACATTGGAAACCCATGCTGTAGGCTAGGGGACAGCTGAGAGTGGAGTGGAATAGATGGAAATAATAGTTATTAATAATTACTTTTAGCCAAGACTCAGAAATGTCATTCTCTTTTAAAATACAAAGAGCAGCACTGGGTGACTCAGTGGACTACTATTAAACAAACGTGAGAGGCTCAACGAGACATTGATGAATGGAGAGAGGGAAGGAGATGAAGAAAAGAAGGAAATTAGGAAGGAAAGGGAAGAAGAAGGGAGGGAGAAAGGAAGAGAGAGAGAGAGAGAGAGAGAGAGAGAGAGAGAGAGAGAGAGAGAGAGAGAGAGAGAGAGAGAGAGAGAGAGATATGGACCTTTGATGAATCTATCCAGAATTATGTTATTAGAAAATTTATAAAGAAGCCATTTTCATTTTCATATCTATCAAGTTTTATAAGGCTCCTGAAGGTCTTAATCTGGTATTGTTAAATGCACTCTAGACAAGCAAGTGTAACAGATGTTAAAATGGGACACCTGCCTCAGAACAAAACAATGGCAAGAATAGATGATCCCCAACATATGAGAGGTTGCCTTAGGATTTTTCAACTTTGGATCTTTTGCCTTTATGATGGTCTGAAAGTGACAGGCATTCAATAGGCATCATGCTACTACTACTGATACAACTATTCTGTTTTTAACTTTCAGTACAGTATTCAATAAATTACATGAGATGTTCAACACCTCATTATAAAATAGGCTTTATGTTAGATGACTTTGCCCAAGTGTGGGCTAAAGTAAGTGAGCTGAGCTTGTTTAAGGTAAGCTGGGCAAAGCTATGAGGTTCAGTAGGGCAGGTGTATTGAATGCATTTTTGACTTATGATATTTTCCACTTCTGATGGGTTTATGGAGATGTAAATTGTAAGTAGAGAAACATCTATACTACCATATTCCAAAAGACACTGTTATACAACTCTAAGCAGGGACACCAAAGGGGGTGCCTACAAATCCACACACTGCCCTTAGCTGACCACCCACCTTAGTCTGTCAGAAGAGGTTGGAGGGAAAGAGGCAGTTTCTTGGAGAGAGGTGCAGGTGGGCCTAGAGACCTGCCTCCCTCCCAAGTTTGCTCTCACTTCAAGCCCAGTGAATGTGGCTTCAGGAATACCACTGTTCCCAGGACCTGGGACACTGTGTGCTGGTGTCTGACTATGCCTGGAGGGTAAGAGGCAAGAGGCTGGCTATAACCCCTCCAGGGCTGCAACTAGGAGGTGGCTGCACTGCCAACAAGCAGATGGGGCCGCACTAGACAGAGCCAGCCTGGGACTGTCTCAGAGGCCGCCAAGAGCTCACAAGAAGAGGAAGCCATCACCACTGACCAGCTGGAGGAGATGCATTTGGCTGCAGCAGGAGAACCACAGGCCAGAGATTTCAGGGGATGGGGGACCTGCCAAGACACCTGCCAAGTACCCAGAAGGAAAGTCAGCTTTCTATACCTGGCAAGCCTGATGAATAAGACGATGACTAAAGATCTTTCCTGCCAACCTTCCTTTTCTTCCTCTTTCCCATAGCACCTGAGAGGGGTAGACACTCCAGGCACCATGTAGGGCATGGGGGACTCGGCAGGGTTAAGTGAGAAGCAGCTTCCCAGATGTCCTTCCCTCCAGTCCTCCTGCATGGAGTGGCCTGGGCTAGCCCAGACAAGTTCACTTAAATTAAATTCAAGTTCGCCTATTACACAGGATTGGGCATTTTAATTACTGAAACGAGATTTATATGACTTGAAATGACTCTAGGGTGTTTCACTCTCTAAATACGAGCTCATGGGACCCATTCTAATTTAACCCAAGGGGCAGAGGAAAAAGAGCCCCACAGATCATTTTGAATAGTTCTGAATTAGGTGGGCAGAGAGTTAAATTATTTTCTGTTGCCCTTCAAGGAATACCTGTTATAGTACAATTTCAAACTTCTAATGGCCAAAGCATAAGATTTAAACTATATAGGTCTTCAAAGAAAGAAATAGCTCAAGTCTAAAATTTACTGAGACATATATACATACTGACCATTAGTGTTCTAAAACGAACCCAGCAGAATCTTTTCATTATGTGATTTCTAACTGAACATATATTTTAACATCAAATGTTACATCATTAACATAATAGAAATATTTAAGAATAAGGAAGGAGAATTCCAGATTCTTATCCTATAGACAAGGAGAGTATGGCCTACAAAAAGCCTATATAAGATGATGAAGTTCATCACTGGCAAAGTGAAACCTCATGATTTTCAGCTCAGAAAGTATCTGGAAACTAATTTCTACTGTAAAGATTAATAAATAAACTTAATAAAAATAGATTTTGAGGTAAGAAATTATTATGAAAATAAAAGAACACAGTGAGGCTCAGAAAGTATCTGGAAACTAATGTCTACTGTAAAGATTAATAAATAAACTTAATAAAAATAAATTTTGAGGCAAGAAATTATTATGAAAGTAAAAGAACACAGTGAGGCAGATCAAAAATAATCAAATGCACAGAAAAACAAACGTGAATACTTTTAGACAATGGTGAAAAAGTGACTTCATTTATTAACATATTCTCTTTCTTTGCAAAAGAATTAAAAGCAGCTTGAGTGTCTGGTCAATAAATACCAATTTGGATAATCCACAGAAATACTGCAATGGAAGTAAAGGGATGCGAAGATGGAAAAAGACAGAGGGATGTGGTTTAGGATGCTGACAGTAGGGAGCAGGTGACAGACAAAGAGGTGCCAGACCTGTTCTGAGAGACAAGCAGGCTTCCCTTACCAAGACAAGAAAAATGTGGAGCTTAGATCAGAATTTTAACTATCTACAGACAGAAAGGCATGAAATTTCAAAAATAAGTAGTTGAAAAAAAATAATAGTCGTTTAATTATGATGGGATAGATAATGAATTTAAATTATTTCCAGGAATATAATACAGAAGTGGTAATTCTCAAAGATCAATATGGGTTTCATCATCATGAAAATGGTAAATTTAAAAAACAAAAGTTTGCTTGTCTATCGAGGGCTGAAAAGTGGTAAAGAACAAAGAATCAGAAAAAGCCACGTGGGCACACAGTTGTTTGAGAAACACTACTACAAGGGCACTGAAAAGCTACTGGAAAGATGGCAACATTCTCAAAATATTGCATCAAGAAAATTGGATCCCAAGACCAGGAAATATCATGAAGATAAAATGAAGCCATCAGTTAAGTCAATCTTAAATGATTCATCATATTAAATCACAGAGCAAATAAAAACCAAACACTTCAACAATGAAAAGCCTCACTGTTTTACACTCTTGGGGAAAAAAACTGGAGTGAGGCTATCAGTCTTGGTGAGACTTAAATTTCCATCCAGAATCTTGTAGTATTAAGATTTGAAAGGGATCTTAGTGTATTCCTTCTCTCTCTTTTTTCCCTAACAGATGAGTTAAGACCAAGAATAGTAACATAACTTGTTCACATTATGCAACTTGTGACAATGCTGGCCCCCAGACTTAGCCTCCAGAATCCTGTAACTGCATTTTTCTACATGACACAGTTATTCACCTTCACTTTTTAAGATTATATGAGTATATAAAATTGCCTTTTTCTATAGTACATAGGAAAATATAAGGGATAAGCAGTGGGATTTTGAGGTTAACTAGTCAAGGTTTTTTTGGCAAAAGATACACAGTATATAAAAGCCTTTCCTTCTGCCAGAATCACGTCATAATTACAAAGCCAATTATTTTAAAACTATATGGTTCTAGGGATGGAGAGTATTTTAATATACCCCAATACAGATGAAGAAAAACCAGATACATAAGTTTCTAATTAGAGACCTGTAAGTTATTTGTTCATTACAACAGAGCAGTTAGTTTGAACACTAATAATACAAGCCACACTAGGAAGCAAAATAAAAAGATTAGAGGCAACAGCAAACATGCACTTTTAGATCACAATTGCTTTGCAAACACATGGAAACACATACCCATTTTTCCACATCAACTTGCTGTGGAAAGAAAAAGCCAAAATAAATAACAAACAAACAAATAAATACCTAGCAATGTTTCAATTACTGTCATTTAAATCAATTAAAATGTGATCCTTGCACCAAAATCTATTTCCAATTCTAAAGAATAAGAAACAGTATTCAAACTTTTAGTTAATAACATTTAATCTCATCAAACAAAAAAATCTCAATTAATTTAGTTATCAGAACTTCACAGGCAATAGGCTAGAAATGCACTAAGTAAATGAAATAATGATAATCCAATATATTCAAAAGTAAATGTGAACATTTACCTAATTCTCAAACATAACAGGTCTCCCGATTTGGAAACTACTATTCTCCTCTAACTATAAAAATCTATTTAATTAAAAAGATCAATTTAGAGACACAGCATCTAACTATAATTTTCCTCATGATATTTAATGTAAAATGTCTCTTACCCCCATCTTTCTAGCATTTCACAATATAAAAAAGGGCACGCCTTGGCAAATAATTCTCAAATTATATGGGAATCAAATTAGTTTTAAAGTTGTATTTATTAATAAAATCATTTGTGATTCTTTAACAAATAAGTAACTATAGTTATATTCCTATTTTAAACAGAACAAGCAAAAAAGCCACAAGACAACAAAAACTATCTTCTACAATGTTCCAGATTACTACCAAATTAATCAGAATAAAAAATTTCAACACTGAGAGACATACTCAGTCTCAAAGGTTAAGTTTCCATAACTCGCCTCTCTTCTATAGAATGTGTACTGTGAGAACTAAGGTTTGCTTCACACCCTTCATATATTTAAGTTTATTTATAATTTTTGCTTTAGAAAATTAAATTCATTAATCAGGTGAGAAGCTAATGCTACTTAGGCAGAAATCTTGGGCTATATAGCTAAGCAGTTCTATGCCTTAGTAAGCAAGCTCTTGGAAGGTAATGTGCATAAAATGCAACATACAGAGTGATTATTTTTAAAATGTTATAAAGTGATATTAAAAATATCAACCTAAATATATAGGTAGAACCTTTTGAAGCCCTGGTAAAGAGTATTTTGGCTTCTTTACTAATTTTTTAGTCTTCAGAAAAATCTCCTCAAAACCTAGCCCCTCTCTTTTGCATTTTAATAACTGTTATTTAAGAAAGAACACTTTACTCAATGGAAAAGCACGGTTTTCATTATAAATTTTTCAAGATATTTCACTATTATTCAAAGTTCAAGTTTTCAATTTAAACATTACCCTATTAGGGTGATAGATTCATTTCTTTAGATTCCAGGGCAAAAGAAAGCAAAAGAAGCATGTCCATTATAGTGTAGTTATTATGCACTTTTCAACCTCCAAAAGGACAAATTATTATATTTATTCTATTCCAAGAAAAATAATTCAAAAAAATGTGAAATGATCTCCTTTTAATATTTATTAGGAAAGCAGAATATGCCATATTTTAGTGATATCAATGATTATCAAAAACATTATATTATGCCAACATCACATTCACATCTAAACAAAGACACATGCATGCGCGCGCACACACACACACACACACAGACATACTTGCATAGTGCTGTGGGATTTTTCCAGAAGAATTTGTAATCAAGACTCATAGTTACTAGTATCCATAATAGAAGCTCTTTAATGATCTATATTACAATAAAGAAACACAATTCCTCAAGTAGCAAAAATTAGTAGCAATAATGTACAGAGCGAATATCCAAATATCCAAAGAAAGGCTTAGCAACAGCATGTGCTGGGGGTAAATTATCAGCTAGACACACAACACAAGACAAATGGTCGACACAGTTAAAAGACTGACTAAAGTACAATAAAGTTGTAATTATGCATAAGCGATGCAAAATGATTTCATGACACATCTCTTATAAATGTTAACAAGAATCATTTAATTGAACTACTGCAAACAGTGAAGAGGAGAATGATTTCTATGAAGCTAATCAAGGAAAAGAAACATAAATTTCACAATACGCTTGACCAATTTTATTATTTAAACAATTACCAAATCCATAAAACATATGACAAATGAACATTTCCTCCAATAACTTATCTAAGTATGTGAAATGTTAAGGCAATATATTGATTCCATTACTTTAGAAAAATAAATATTTAATATCTTTAGGAAATTACATTAAGCATTATACTATATTAGCACTAATTAAAAGGGTAAATTCATTTTTAAAATAAAAACAAAGTTTTATTTCCCTTAAAAGAAATAATAATCTTTTAAATACCAATTTGATTTAGCAGAGAGGATATAAGAGTCCAGAACAAAAGTAATTAATTCTATCATCATATGAATAGTAGATAATTCATATGACCTCCCTATTTTTATATTCATATTTTATTTACAAATTTAGGGCACATAAACATGAAATATTCCATAAGCATAAAAAATATTTGGTTGCTTGTTTCAAATTGTTTAACTTTGTTTTACTGTTTAAGATGAAGAAATCTATTATTATTAAATCTTATAGGTCACATATTAAGTAGTTACTATGTGCCAGGCTTTGAGCTACACCCTTTATATATAATCTTATTGTCTGCATTTTACATATGAGGAAACAAATGACATATACAGGTTTCACAAATCTTCAACAACGACAACAACAAAATGTCACAGAGCTACTAAATGATGAAACTGGGCCTTGAAATTGTGTCTCTTACCCAATGCATACCAAATCCATGATATACCATCCTTTTCTCTTTTGTTTCAGATTTTTAATCTGCATTTCATGTGGGACTGCTTAATAGCTCATTTTTTATGATCAGTGCCACCCAATAGGATGTGTTAACAAGATAACAGAAAGATAACAGTAAAATGCACCCACAGATTATTAAAACATAAAATGTGTGGTTTAGTTTCAGTTGTTCAAATAGCATGCCTATTTTCTTGCACAGATACATTTATAGGTAATTATGTTACAATAAAACATTCATCATAAATTTGAAGTTTTTATAAATGATACAAGTAATTAAAATATTTAATCCATGCCTACAATCCATTACCCTGCTGTTAAATTTTTTTAAGTCATAAATTAAAGAACAGTGGAAAACAATAAAACTACTATACCCTATAAATAACACTCCACCCACATGTTATTTATTATAAGGTTGGGGGAAAGGACTTGAAAAATGTGTATGCTGTGTCCCAGTTCTTGAAATATATTCAAGTCATTTAGATTTTTTTTAAATGAAATTATGATTTGGAAACATATTTTTATTGACTACAACAGATACAGAAAGACATATAAGTCATGAAGCTTGCTAAAATTTTACTAAGTAAACAAACACATGTATAATCAGCATCCAGATTTAAAAATAGACAGTACCTGTGACCTAGAGGCTGTCTTTACATTCCCCCAAAGGTAACCATCATTTTTTTAACCATTGATTAGTTCTTCCTTTTTTGATTTTGGATAAAAGAGTATGTTCTCTTTTGTATTTAGCTTCCTTAGTCAACATTAAGTTCATAAGATTCATCATTCTGTGCATGGAGTAGTAGTTAATTCAATTTTACTCCTTACAACAATCCATTGTATGAATATATCACTATTTATCCATTTAACTGCTAACAAACATTTGAGTTGATTCCAATTTGTAGCTATTACAAATAATTTTGTGATGAACATTCTTGCACATCTTTACAGTAATTAAAATGACCACATTTCTATTAGGTATGCACCAGGAGTGGAATTACTGGGTCATAGTTGTATACATTAGCTACAGTAGATACTGCCAAGCAGTTTGCAAAATGGCTGTGTAAGTTTACACTCTTCTCAGCAGTATATGACCTTCACTTGCTTTACATACTCACCAACACTTGGTGTAACTATTAAGTCTTTTTAATTTTACCTATTCTGGTGGGTAGTATCTCATTGCCGTTTCAATCTACATTTCTCTGATGCCTACTGAGACGAAGCACTTTTTCTTATGCTTTTAGACATTTGAAGACTCACTGTTATGAAGTATCTGCTCAAGTCTTTCACTCATTTGTCATATATTAGGTTGTCTTTTTTTCTTCTAGACTTGTCAGAGTTCTTCACATTTTTCAAGTATGAGATCCTTTGCCATACACGCATTGCAAATACCTACTCCCAGTCTTGAGTCTTGCCATCTCAGTGTCCTAATGGCAACTTTCATGAACACAGTCCATCTTAATTGTTGTACAGTTTATCAACCATGTCCTTCATGATTATGGTGTTTTACCATGAAAAGAGTCTCCTGCACTATTTTCTAGAAATTTTATTATTTTAACTTTCACCTGACAGCTACAACCCACCTGGTACTGATTTTTTGTGTATGATGGTGGGGAAGGAGTCAAAATTTGTCCCCCCCACCCCTATATAGCTATCCAGTGGACCCAGTACCATTTATAAATAGATAATCCTTTCCCTACTGCACTACACTGTCACCTACTAATGTGTTAAGTGGCTAATGTGTGGATCTATTTATGAACTCTATTATATTCTGGCATATTTTTCTATCTCTGTGCTAATACCAAACTATCTTATATATTATAACATTAAAATTAAAATAATTCTTGACATCTGGTGACCAAAGACTCCAACTTTGTTCTTTTCTTTAAAATTGCATTTGCTACTATTGCCCTTCTTCATGTCCCATAATGTTTACAATCAGTTTTATCAACTTTCATGCAAACAAAAAGAAATCCTGCTGGGATTTTAATGGAGATTGTGTTGATCTGCCAATCAATTTAGAGAGACCTGCCACCTTTGCACACTGGCCTCCAGATATGTGAACATTGTATATTTCTCCTTTTTTGTAGGTCATCTTTATTACTCTCAAAATGTTTTCCAATTTTCTGTGTAAAGGTTTGCACATCTTTCATTAGAATTATTCATAAGTATATTGTATTTTATTATACTAATATAAGTAGACTCATTTACAAATTTTTATTTTGTAATTTTCACTAGTATATAAAAGTATACCTGAATAATTTATATTGAGCAATAATTTGTTAAACTCATACTTTAATTCTAAAAGTACCTACTTTTACCACCTTTATTAAACATTGTCCTGAAAGAATTCAAAATTTTACCAGGTTTCCATTTTGTAGATAGTTTTTGTCAATTTAAGGAAATTTCCTGACATTAATAACTTACTAATATTACAATGAATGGATGTTTACTTTTTAAAAATGTTTTCATGGTATCTGTTAAATATATAATTTGTTCTTCTCTTAATATGGTGAAATATATTAACTGGTTTTGTAAATACATTAATTGGTTTTTCAATCTCATTTTGGTTGTAATAGGCTATCAATTTGATATATCGATGGATCTGATTTGCTAATATTTTGTGGAGGATTTCTGCATCTATGTCCACGGGGGATGCTAGTCTTAGCTTCTTTTCTTGCAGGGTCTTCGTCATTGTTTAGAATCAGGGTTATGTTAGCCTGATTCTAAAATTAGCTGGAAAGTATTCTGAAAGAATTTAAAATTGGTATTAATGCTTCCTTAAATGTTTGGTAGAAATGACCAGTAAGGTTGTCTGGGCCTGGATTTCATTGTGGTAAGACTTTTAATTACCAATTCATTTTCTTTAATAGAGCTAAGACAGTTCAATATTTCCCATTTCTAGTGTTGGGGTTGGTAAACAGTATTTTTCTAAAACTGTGTTTTTCTAGGGAATTTCAGATTCACAGCAATAAAGTTATTCACAATATTATCTTATTATATTTTAATTCTTTAGAGGTTCTGTCTGCAGTGATTTCCTATTTTCATTCTTAATATTGTTGATTTTATATTCTCTATTTTGTCTTGTTTTTGTCTTGCTAAGAGTTCATCAATTTTATTAGTCTTTCCAAGGAACCAACTATTGGCTTTCATAATTTGTTTCTATTTCATAAATTATGTTCTTTATTATGTTTTCTTTTTACATTTTTCTTTTTTTTTTTCTTTTTGTTGTCTTCTTGAGATATTTAGATAATTGATTATTCAGTTCTTATGCATTGAGGGCCAAAAATTTCCTTCTAAACAGTTTTAACTGTATCCACAGCTTTAGGTATGTCTCATTTTTCCTATTAATAGGAAACTAACACTTTCATAAACTTATGGATTTTTAATTTAGCTTTTATTTACTGATTTCTAGCTTAATTCTATGATGATCAAAGAAAATACTCAAATTATGTCAAACCTTTGAATTCTGTTTATACTTGCTCCATAATCAGTTTTGGTAAATGCTCCATCTGCACTTGAAATAAATGTGAACCTTCTCAGCATCTGAGGTAGTATTCTGTATATGATTTTATATATATCAATTAATCATGCTGTTAAAATTTTTATATCCTCATTTATTTATTTCCCTAATTATTGTCATAGTTACTGAGAGAGGTGTCGTCTTATACACCGACTGTTGATAGGTTGACTTATCTTTATAATTGTGTCCTTTTTGTTTTTGTAAGTTTAAAAATTATATCATTAGATTCATATAAATTCAGAATTATTCTATGCTTTTTGTAAACTGACCCTTTAACCCTTTGCACTCGCTTGCTTTTTTCTTGATTCCTTTATTCTACTCGGGATTTAATTTTTTAAATAACCCAGATTTTACAAAGCGTGGCAGTAGAATAAAAAACTAGAGTTTCTTTTCATACAAAATTATTTATTTGGATTTTTTTATATTTCAAATTACTGATACATTCAAAGAGTAATTTTAATCTCTATAATTTTTGCTAACCGTGTCAAGTCACACTTGACATCCGAGTGCAAAGGGTTAATCATAATGAAATGTATATCTTTATTTCTAGCAATACTTTTTGCCCTAAATTCTTTCTCAGATATTAATATAACTATATCAGCTTTCTTTTGATTCAACAATGCATATATATAACTTTGCCATCATGTAATTGTTACCCTTTCTATAATATAATCTTTTTATATACAAAATAGGGATTGTCATCAATTTATTGTGAGTTTTTGAAATACATAAAATAAGTTGATTCAATTTATAGTTTCTTTTGCTCTTAATATGAAGGTATTTTTCCTAATTATAATATAAAGTATGTTTCTGGTAAGCAGCTTATAATTGCTAGTGTTGTTTAATCAAATCTGATAATCCATGAATTTTAATTAAAGTATTTTAGTCCATTTACATTTAGTTTTATTATTGAAATATGAGTTCATATTTACCATCTCATTATTTGTGTTCTATTTACCTAATTTTATTGAAATATAATTTATATTCCATAAAGTTCATCTATATTTAGAGTATACAATTTCAATGCTTTTTAATATATTTACAGAATTGTGAACCAACTCTGTAAATTTTAGAACAGACTCAGCCCATATGTTCTCATTTCATTTCTCTTCTTTCTTTCTTCTTTTACATTAATCAAATATTTTGATATTCCATTTTACTTCTGGAAAGCTGTGGTTATACTGCAGTATTATTTTAGTTAGTACTCTAGAGAGTACATAAAAACCCATGACATTTAATAATATAATACAAATTAGTAACTTTACCATGTTCCAGAAAAAGGTAGTACCTTAGAACATGTTTAAAAATTTTATACTCTACCACATTTTGTGTTATTATTTTGTGGATTTTAATTGCACATATATTTTAAACTCCATATGGCAATAATATAATTATTCTGTATAGGCAACATTAACTTACATTTGACCACATATTACTCTTAGTCTTCTTTTCTTCCTGCATATACTTTTTTCAATCTGGTACTATTTCCTTTCTGCCTGAAGAACTCTGTTTCCTATCTCCAAATTATCTCATTTTTTTGTTTGTCTGGAAATGTCTTTATTTCATGTTAACTTTTGAAGGATATTTTATCTGGCTACAATACAGGGTTGGTCATTATTTTTCCTCACAACATTAAAAACATCATGCCTTTGTCATCTGGCTCACATTTTTCTGTTGTGTCATCAGATACTAGTCTCATTATGGCTTTTTAAATTCCCTCCTCCAGTTGCTTTTAAGATTGTTTTCCTTTTTCTGGTTTTCAGTAATTTTACTATGGTACACCAACACATGGTTTTATATCTGTTACTCTTTCATAGGATTGATAGTGCTTCTTGAATCTGTGAAGTAATGTATTCCATTAATTTTGAAAAATTATGCACTATTATATCTTCCAATAATCCTTATAACACAGTTTCGGAATCCAGTCACTTGTATGCTGAATGAACTTTATTACTAGATCTAATGTAACTCTTATGATTTTTTTCTTTATTTTACATGTTCTTCTCTCTGTATGTCTCAGTCTGGATATTTTCAACTGACCTATTTTCCAATTCATGAATCTTTTCTTCAGCTATTTCTTAGCTGATGTTCAGTTCATCTATTTAGTTCTTACTCTTACTGTGTTTTCCTGTATTCGAATTTCCATTTCATTTTTCAATGTATATTCCACAATTAGTTTACAACTGGTAATTTCAATGTCTGGATCACTTATGGGTCTATTTCTATTGTTAGGTTTTATTTTTCTTTTGGTCCTGATTCTTTATATGCATAACATTTCAAACTACACTTTGAGTATTATATGTTAAAATCAGTATACAGCTGGATGATATTTCTTTCTCCAGAGAGGATATACCTATGGCTGGCCACTAGATGATGGGTAGATTACTTCAACCCAATTTGGGCTGAATAACTGAAGGCTAGATTTCAGATTTAGTAAGACTTAACCTACCTCTAGTTTATCCCCTCTCCTAGTAGGTAAAATTTCTAAAAGTCCCATCTGAGAAGTTGGAATCATTAGCAGGGCCTCTACTCCTTAATAACCATTGAAATACAATTTTTTGCCTCTTTAGCACAAGATTAGACTCACAAGACATTATTTGCATTGTTTCATATAATCAGTATTTAGTCACATATTATTACACTGCTGAGCTTTTCATTTGCTTTCTGCTAAGCTTCTTAGCTTGTTTCCCAGCACAGCTTCAAGAGAAAAAAAATGTTCCCCTTATGGAGAAACACATTCTCAAAGTGTAAGTCTTATTTCTCTGTTTCCTTTTCATTCAAGATCTTGTATCTTTGAATTCTGCCTACCTTGGCAGGCCTAAGATTACATAAATTTTGCAGGCTTTTCTGTCTTAATCTGTGCCCAGATTAATATTAATTAAATGCCCCAGAGGGAAAAGAGGTATAAAGAATGTTAGACCCACCTCAAAGCACTTCTCAAACCTCTAGGATTTTGGTCCCCTCAAGTCCTAGCTACCTCAGAAGTTTTCAATGCCCTAAAACAGATTTCTTTTGTAATTTAATATCTTTTAATTAAATCCTTTTAAAACTTTTCTAGTTTGGGGAAGCTTTTTGTTTGTTTGTTTTTGTTTTCCTACTTCCTATAGTCTATTACAACCTGAAAATGGAACTATTAAACTTTTCTAAATTTTTCAAACAAGATCTGATCCAAACAATAAAAGATTCTAAACAATTTAAAATGACATTGTTTTTGGCCTAGATGTTTTCTTCCCAACAAAAACCACATGTATAATAGATTCCTTGATGCCTAGTGATGCGTTAAATATGTGGCCAAACTGCCATTAACAAAGAATTAAATGAAACCCATATTATACACTTTTATGAAAATATTAGCATTTAGATAGGTCAATTTCAACAAGCAATGAATTATTCCTTAAAAATGGCAGGGAAAAGAAACTAATACTAATTGAGAACCTACTATCATAGGTATTGTGCTAGGTACTTATATATTTTCTTTCTTCCCTAAAACACTTAGGCTCATTTGTTAGCAAGAATTTTTTTCTTTTTTTTTCTCTTTTCTTTTTCTTTTTGATACATGTTTACAAAGAATATAATCACAGATTCACTGAACCTCAAACTGAATGCTCCCAGGAGCAGATCAAGTAATTTTAAAATGGACAATACAAGTACTAAATTAGGACAAATAGATATGGCATTAATGTTGGGGAAATTATAAATAAGAAGAAAAGCATCTTTCCATACTACAATATTGTACGTGATTTGTACTTTAACTGCCTGCACTTAAATTGCAAAGTCCTTTCTGTCATCAGTTTGAAAAAGAAATTTACCATAAACTTAATTAATCAAATGAAGTCATAAAAATAAGTCCAGTAATTCACTGAATTATATGTTAGCCCAATTTCCTGGCTTTACTCTGGTTTTGTAATCAGGTAGAACTCTCCTACTTTTTCAGATCTGTCAAACAATGAAGTAGACTTACATGGTATGATAAACTCAGCAACCTCACACACTAACACACATACAATTTAATTCAAAGAAAGGGTTTAGAGTTTTTATTCAAATGTTTAAATTATTTCTTTTAGAATTTAAGCTAGGTAATAAAGAACTGAGATCTACTGCTTCCTAAATTATTCCTACTTTAGAATAGAAACAGTTCCTGTAATACTACTTAAATGCTTTCTGAATTTGTTCGAATCCTCAGGATATGTGTACTTTCTAACTCAAAATTACCAATACTTCCTTTCTCTAAGCACATAATATGTTTAAATGGCTCTTGTATAAACCTTAATGTTAACAAATGCAAGTGGATGGGTGGTAAGTAAATAATAGGACAGATCTCTTCCATGGAGGCTACTTATCAGAATTACTAATTAAATTAAATACCACAGGTAATTTCATTTGAGAGAATAGTTAAGAAGAACATGAACAATTTGATGAGGGAAGAATCAATGAGGTAAGACTAGCCTTATTAAAATACAGGGATTAAATCAGTGGTGTTGGACATAATGACACACAGACTTTGTTACAGAATATTTAGGTTAAAGTACCACATCCAGGAATGTGTATGAATTTAATATATGATTTAAAAGTCATCACAATAAATGTAAGGAAGGAAATCATCAGTCGTGGATAATGATGGAACTTTTACTTAGATGATGGAAAAAAATCAACTTAAGTGCTAATCTTAAAATCTAGCTAGATTTACTATGAATAATAATAAACTCCATATAAAAATAAAGTCTTAAATTTTAGATCTATTTTCTATGAAAACTTAGTGGGTGCAAAAAGGAATACAGTGATTTTTAAAATTTTTTTTCAGCATATTACAGGGGTACAAATGTTTAGGTTACATATATTGCCCTTTCTCCACCCAATGAATGTTATTACTATATATGCACTTAAAGGTTGATTATTTTTTTGAAATTCTAACAATTCAGTTCAATCCCAGTCAAAATCCCAGCAAGTTATTTTGTGGATTTTGACAAAGTGATTCTAAAATTACATAGGAAGGCAAAAGACCTAGAATAACAAACAAACGCAATATTGGAGAAGAACAAAGTCAGAGGACTGACATGATGTAACTTTAAGACTTACTGTAAGGCAACGGTAATCAAAACAGTATTGTATTGATTAATAAACAGATCAATGGAACAGAATAGAGAGCTCAGAAATAGATCCACACAAATATAGTTAACTGATCTTTGATAAAAGAACAAAAGCAATACAAAGGAAAAGGGATAGTCTTTTCAACAAATTGTGCTGGAACAACTGAACACCCTCATGTAAAAAAAAAAAAAAAGTGTATCTAGATACTGACCTTAAATCCCTCACAAAAATTAACTCAAACTGGATCATAGACCTTAATGTAACACATAAAACTATAAAACTTCTAAAAGATAACATAAGAGAAAATCTAAGTAACCTTGGGTTTGGCAATGACTTTTTTAGATATAACACCACAGCCATGATCCATGAAAGAAAGACTGATAAATTGGGCCTTGTTAAAATTAAAAACTTCACTGTAAAAGACACTTTTAACTGAATAAAGAGATAAGCTACAACTGGGAGAAAATCTTTTCAAAACACTTACTTGATAAAGGACTGGTATGCAGAATATACAAAGAATTCTTAAAACTCAACAATAAGAAAACAAACAACCCAATTAAAAACCAAGCTAAAGATCTGAACAGACATGTAACCAGAGAAGACATACAGATGGCTAATAAGCATATTAAAAGATGATCCACATCATATATCATCAGGAAGTTGCAAATTTAAACAACGAGATACCAAAATACACCTATTACAATGGCCAAATTCTGCAATATTGACAACATCAAGTGCTAGTGAGGATGTAGAACAACAGGAACTCTCATTCTCTGCTGGTTGGAACACAACATGGTATAGCCAATTTGAAAGACAGTTTGACAGTTTCTTATAAAACTAAACATACTCTTATCATATGATCCCACATATCATCACACTCCTTGGTATTTAACCAAAGGAGCTGAAAATGTACGTTCAAACAAAAATTTGCACAACAGTTTAAAGCAGCTTCATCCTTAATACCCAATACGTGGTAATAAGCAGCCAAGATGTCCTTTGATAAAGGAATGAACAGACAAATTGTGGTGCATACATACTATGGAATAGTATTCAGTGAATAAAAACAAATGAGCTATCAAGCCATGAAAAGACAAGGTGCAAGATGCTAATAATAGGGAAAGTTGGGATGGTGGGGAGGGTTTATGAGAACTCTCTGTATTTTCCAAACAATTTTCCATAAACCTAAAACTGTTTTAAAAACATAAGTGAAATAAAAACATTTTCAGACATTGAAAAAAGAGATTCTAATATAAAGAAAGTATATATAATATATACCAAATAGTCATTATATAATATAAAATGAGAGAAAAACTAAGCAAACTTAAAAACCCAGTTTGGGATTCCATGAGTAAAAATATTACTTGTGGCTGAGAGGATCATGTAAGAATTCAAGGAAGGCACTCTTGGGCATATGCAGAGAAGGATGGGGCGAACTTCTGAAAGGCTCAGATTCTAGATTGAGGAATTAGTATGGCAAGAATACGAGACTATATCCCTGGAGAAAATGAAACATTTTCCGGGAGTGAATCCAGTTTGGTTAGAGAGTGGATAGTATGAAGAACTAACCAAACCTACAAACAGAGAAAGACTAAAGCTTTAATTTTTTTCATAAGAACTGAGGTCACATGACAACAAAGGAGGAACCACCTCCTCAGGGACAGTTGTGCAACAGCCACAGGCAAGTTAAAGACCTAAGAAGACATAATCAAGGCAGCCTTTGACAAAATACCCAGGGAGTGATCCAATAACTGGCTGGATCTACTCAGGTGCACATATTTCTTCCTAACCAATGCTTGAATAGAGTTTCCAGAGGAACCAAAACCCCCTATGGGGAAACTACACACAAATCTACTAAATTTAAATATATATGTATTAATAATTAATACCACACATCTCAAATCCATTCTGGAGGTTTAGCACCTCTACCTCATGAATCAATAAATAATATAATTAATTTCCTTACATGTAATATAGTATATGGTTATACACACTAAAACTGTAAACTATTAAGAACAAAACAAAATCTCCATGCCATAAGGGTGTAAAGACAATCTCAGCTTTTATCCTTGACTCTGATATCTTGTTTTTATTCCTTCATCTGAATAACCACTTATTGAGTGCCTATATTTCCAATGCATATATTCCATTGATGTCCTATTCTGGAAGAAGCAACACTAGCTCCTCAGACTCTCTCTCACCATTTACTTCACACAAAGCCTGGAACATAGTTACCCATCATATATCAGTACAGAGAACAAATGCAATTGACTCCAGCTCACAAAGTAACCAATTTTGCTGGTTTCACTGTTGTTTCTTCTGTGGTCTCTATTGTTATTTGCCTTTCGCTTAACTCTCTCTTTGCACTGTCCAATCTCACTGTTGGGCAAGGTCTGGGATACTTTTCCCTTTTGTCAGATAATGCAATGCTTTTCAATATGTTCTTCTCATCTCACACAAGGCTCACTTTTTCCAGAGCTATGGAAGTCAGTGCAGTAAAATAGTAAGCCCATTCTGTGTGCTCTTGGTGTGCTTCTCTCTGTTAGACCATTTACCAATGGTCTAACAACAGTTATAAGGTTTCCTTTTACAGTAAAGAACTCCATAGTTCCATGTGATCTTAGAATTAATGGTCTTATCTCAGAAGCCACATGAAAGTAATTTGGTTGTACTACCACTACTGGCTTCATGCTAACTATCAGAATGTTCCATCTGGTCTCTCCGATGCTCATGTAATGTAGATTTCACTGGTCTTTGCCTTTCTTTTGCAGCTCTGAGACGACTTGCCAAAAAGTATAGCTTCTCAGAATATGTGGCTGAAGCAGTCACTAAAGAGCTAATGGGTACAATGCACACTAACTGGGTGAAGGGCATACTTACAACTTTGACTCCAACTATACAAAAGCAAATTATGTAAACAAAACATGTGTACCCCCATAAAATTCTGAAATAAAAATCAAAAATAAAAAAATGTTAAAACTAGAGTTTAAGTAAAAAAAAAAGTTGTATGGACTCCTTTTAAGTCTTAAAGGGGCACTTTGGACAGTGAAAGGAGGAACTTATAGTAATTAAGCTGGGACCACAGGTGTTAACCTGGACTGTGCCAGGCAAACAAAGATGGATGGTTACATAACCCCAAAAAGATATTTTCTCACTTTTCTGTCTGAAAACACTCCTTTTTTCCAAGAGAGGCAAGGTAAACAAAGAGCTGCACCTAATGTGCAAAAGCTCTACCACACGTTCAAAACTATTACTACGGTAGCAGAAACAGAACTTTTGGCACTTTTCAGCCCCTTAATTTTGAGTGTATGAATTCTATCGTGCAGTCTCTGCAACAAGCAAATACTGAATATCTAGCACAAAACACACATTGTCTTAGGCCTTAGTGGTATACCAAGTGAACACAACAGACTGAAAGTCCTGCCCTAGTGAGATTTATACTTTAATCGGCAGCCAATAAACAGACCAGGAATATAGCATGTCCGGAGGTAATACGTGCTTTGGAGAAAACGTAAACAAGGTAAGAAGTACTAGTTGTTGTTTTGGGGTTTTTTTGGTGGGGTGGTGAGAGAAGTAATGGGCTGTGCTATTTGATAAAGAACTGTGAAAGAAAGAAGTATTCCATCAAACTAGACTAAAATGTTTGGGTTTATTTTTTAGAAAAAGTTAGAACTTTAAGAAAATATTTTTGAAAAATAAAGTTAGAACTTTTAGGGAATAAAAATTAGAGGAAAGCTGACTCAATAGGTTCTGAATATCTTTAAATCACAGGTAAATTTTGGAATAATTTATCACTATTGAATCAGAAATTTACCATCTCATTCATTTGCTATCAAATATTTACACATGAAAAATATTTTTTCTATTATAAACACACACAAAAACCTGAGGAAGCTGTCCAAATTGAATGACACTAATCAAATAAAATAATCTATACATTCAAGATTCATAATCTAAAACAGTGCCTACTTGTGCCACCATGATTCAATTACATGCTGATGAAATTTGCCCTCCTTATTGAGTTTGATGCTGGAGTCTCTGGAAACCACGTCATTCAAATACATAGAAGTATGTAGTATCCTTAGCTACTGAGTAGAAAGTTGTCTTTCTACAAACAGAAAGACAGTATAACAGAAAGTGTCTACAAACAGAAGACGTGTATTTCAACCACAGACAAATTTCCACATAAGTGGTAGACGGTTGTTGCTTGGTGAATATATTTAACTGTGAGCCCTTCAGGAGATTATAATCACATCCACCGTTGAATCACTGCACTGATTTTGCACATGAAGGGCAGGTACATATATTTGTACAGAAGCTTTAAACAAGATGCTGGCTAAATATCACATCAATCAGTAAATTTTTCAATTTATCAGAATAATAGCCTCATTCCTGAAGCAGTATTTATGCTTTATTAGGGATGTGCCTGAACCGAAAGGTAAACAGGACCCAGCCTCTTGAAACAATACATTAAGTTACTAGATATCTGGGAATTACAGTTTCGGATATAAATAGTTAGTGGCATCATATTGTCTACAATATAAACACATTAATCCATTAAGCATTTTATAGCTTTGAGGATATACAGGGGGGTATAGTGTTGACTACGTAATTAGATCTCTGCCCTCTCAATGAACTATTTGCCCAAACCATGCCACGTACTGCATTATGATCATTTATCTTCTCTCTTTCCTATTAGATTGATAAGTTTCTCCAGGACAAGGATGTATTCTTATTCATCCCTCTATCCCCAGCCCCAGAATTCACAAAAGCGACTCAATATATTTTTGTGGAATGAACATAGCATGAGTCAGTCAAGGTGGGGTTTCTATTTCCCAGCCATGGAGACACCTGAGCACAGACTTTCATTTATTTTCCTAGATAAGGATCTGCCTTGCTGGTCCTAGATTGGCTCAAGAGACTGGAGGGTCCTAAATATAAATATTCCCGATTAAGGATATCAGGATGTTAACTCTGTGTCTGCTATACCTTGTAGCAGACAATGTTAGAAATTAGCTAACCTTCCTTTACACATACAACCCTCTTCGTCGTTCCAATTAAAAAAAAAAAAAAACAATCTATTTGTAGAGCCATCCTTCCATCTTGCCATCCCCATGGTCTAAGCCAGTTGTGCTAGCCCCACTTTCTCCTGCCAGTAAATAAATTAGCCATGGGTTTGTGACAATGGGCATGGGGGGAATTCTACCAGGAAGTTTCTGGGGAAAGTGCCTTATTCTTAGAAATAAAGAAAGTCAGCTCCTTTTTGTAGGAATGGATGATGTTGAATTTGGATATCATCCAAAATGCAATGGCCAGAGCCGTCTTGTAATCACAGGCAAAGTGAGCCCACTAACCACGAACACAGAGGGTAGAACAGAGTGGAGAGAACTGCAGAGCCAGAGCCCTGATGAACTAAGTCTGAATCCTCTCTTTTTTGGACTTTTTGTGTCCTTATTTTTTTTTAAACCACATAGGATTAAATGGTAGAAGATGACAGCATAATAAATAATACAATTTTATTTAGGTAAAATTATTTTTATGCATAAAGCCCTAGATGGCTATATACCAATCTTTTAGCTGTGGTGGGTGGTGAGGGTGGGGTGGGGTGGAGAAGGATTATGAGGAAAGTATTTTTATTTTATACTCTTCTATATTACTCTTATAAAAATAAAAGATTTAAATGATTCTGTAATTGAACTGTATCCTGAAATGTAAGTATATTTCATATTGCATGCATTATAGAAACTAATTACTTTTCACAATAGCATTAATCAAAAAAATGAGGATATATGTATATAATGCAATTTACTGAGTCCATATCATATTGCAGGTGGGCATCTTGCCGAAACACAAAAATAGTGGGGTATTATTTTTCTTTGTTGATAGTCACCTGGTCTAATCTTTGGGCTATGGTCTCTTCAGAGGCAGATATCTGCTATCCTTGCAGCATTTAAAAGTGGGGTCACCATTTTAGAAACTAATTCTGTATTTTAATGGAGTTTAATTCTGTATTTTCCTGGAGACTTATGATGTGTGGAGGAGGTTTGAAAATCAATGGAGGATGTTTGAAAATTGATGAACAATACCAAGCATTAAAGGAAATTTCATTTTTTTGCAGTGAGTCATTAACCCTGCCACCTGAGAAACTTACTTTTAATAATGTACAGAATACATCTCTATCCCATAAACCATAAGATGTATCAACCCTAGGCCAGGCACCGTGACTCACGCCTGTAATCCTAGCACTCTCGGAGGCTGAGACGCGTGGATTGTTTGAGCTCTGGAGTTCGAGACCAGCCTGAGCAAAAGTAAGAGAGCCCGTCTCTACTAAAAATAGAAAGAAACTAGCTGGACAACTAAAAATATGTATAAAAAATTAGCTGGGCATGGTGGCACATGCTGATAGTCCTGCCTACTCAGGAGGCTGAGGCAGGAGGATTGCTTGAGCCCAGGAGTTTGAGGTTGCCATGAATTAGGCTGATGCCATGGCACTCTAACTTGGGCAACAGAGGGAGACTCTATCCCAAAAAAAAAAAAAAAAAAAAAAAAAAAACAGATGCATCAACCCTTCCTTTTCCTGCCACGTTACTCCAACTTGTTTTAATGAAGAGAAAGCAAATGGAAAGAAAATACTAACATAAAACTCAACCAGGCTGGACAAAATATCAACTGTTTTTGTTTTTGATCCTTTGCCTGTCTTCCCCAGAGCTTGAACAAATAAGTCTTCAAGATGTAGTATCACTGAATAGATTCCAAAATACCAGCAAAATAAGGACATTAAAGAAATATTAAGATCCACTTTTGTAACTACGATTAAATACTGAAAACTCACAAATGTTCAGAGAATAAAGTCTTTTAAATGCAAAATGTGTTTGAATCTATGAATTGGCATGTACACAACATAGACTGAAATTAACATTGATTGGTCAAATCAAAGAAGACTTTCCAGTGGTTGCTCAACTAAATTGCTCTGATTTTCATCTGAGCTTGTCAACATCTTACTCAAGCTCGGTACTTCCACGATGTGGTAGGCCTAGTAATGGTGCCCAGAGATGTCCACATCCTAATCCCTGTATCTTGGGAACATGTTACATGATGGTACTTAACTGGCTTTGGAGATGGAAGATGGGCCACAAGCCAGAATACAGCTAGAAAAGGCAAGGAAACGGATTCTTCCCTAAGGCCCCTAAAAGGAATGCAGCCCTGCCAACACCTTCATTTTAGCCCAAGGGAGACTGATTTTAGACTTGTGACCTCTAAAATGATAATATAATAAATTTATGTTGTTGTAAGCCCCCAAATTGGTGGTAATTTGTTACAGCAGCCATGGGCAACTATGGCTAGAACCTTCAGGAAACGGGGGATTTTGCTGTGGTGGTTGTTGGTTGGTTGCTTGTTTTTGTTTGTTTTTTTTTTTTATTTGGTCCAGAGTTAACTATAGTTGTTTTCTCCAGAAGAGTCAGATCTGGTAGGAGCTTATGCAGGCATTATCAATACAGCAATCTTAACAATGATGACAGCATATGATGACCATGGCACTTCCTACATGCCAGGATTGCTCTGCACACCTTACTTATATTAAATTATTTGATTCTCACAATTCTATAAGGGGCATGCTCTTATTTTCTCCACTTTATAAAAGAGGAAACTGAAGCACAAAAATGTTATGTAACTTACATTACCAAGAATTGACCTTGGGGAGTTTGCTTTATAAACTATGTACTTAACTACTATGAGATACACCACAGATCTTCAACTTCATCTTCTGTTCTTTCATTTATACAAAATGATCTTAGAGGCAATTACTTGTCTGAAATTGGTGCTTCGATGTTTGATAAATGTACTTTTTAAAAATTCATTTATGGTGCTGTAATTTTTTAAAAAATATATTTTTAAAAATTCATTTACCAGTAAAGTTAGTTGCTTCTTGATGAATTTCTGAATGCTCTCAGAGCAAATGAGAATGCTCTCAAAGTACATGCCCTAAAGAGACCAGGCTTTTATTAAAAGAATGATACAAGTGTTTTAACAACACTCCACATTCTACAGCTCTATTTTTCATAAAGACTGGACATGTCTGAGTCTCATGGATGTATATCTTTTTTAATAATTACATCACTGCAGTATTTTGTACTTTTAATGAAAAGACAGCATATAATTTAGAAATAGGAAACACTCTTACAGTTTCATATAAAATAATAAACTCTTAGTAAATTGAAACATAAAAATCATTTTAAGAATATCTCTGGACATGCTATATATGCATTGTCTTCCTTGCAAGTATTGTTTTCTATTAGAATTTTTTTTAATAATCTAATGAGATCAAATGGCCCTTGGAAAAAAATTGAAATGATTTTTATATTAACAATTTTAATGTTTCCATTAATTGTTTTGGAGATGATTCTAAAAAGTCCAAAAAATTTTAAAGGAATAACAAGTTCCACATACCCAACTCCTTCTTCATGCTAACATTATAAGTATATACACTTCTAAGATAACAAACATCATAACGTACTATAATGGTTTTCTATCCCTGCAGTCACAAACTCATTGATGACAAAACTCATATACTATTTGTTTTCTGTCCACAGAGGCTTTACAAGACATGTTATCTTATAAATGTTCAAAGCTTGCATTAAGTAAATGAATGATTAAAAATGAATTTACTCAATATTCAGTATTATTTTGTTATTCATTAAAATATGTCCTAAAAAAAAGTCCTGAATTTTATAGATTTTAAAAGTATCATTCATAATTTACATTATAGTAAATTACCAACACCCTTAATGATAAGGAATATATAGGACATAAATTGAAATGAATTAATGATACAAATCACAATCACTAAACTATAAATTTCAACCGCTTCCCCATCAAAGAGCAGGATGTAAGGAGCAAATATCAGTGAAATTTATTTTATTTTTCCTGGTTCAAGCTATAATACTCTAAAGACAAAGGGACCAACAGTCAAGAGACCATAAGCCAAAACTGAAAGGGACAGAGTCCTACAATTCTCCCAGAAACAACTAAACCAAAGACAGAAAGTCAAGTCAATGTTGTATTTTTAAAATACACTTTCCTAAATAGAATCTACAAGCCATGTTTTGCACTCATGGCATTAAACAAAAGCAATTCCTTTTCAATAAGTGGTAAATATAATAAATATTGTTTGAAAAAGTAATTATTTTCAATAAATTTCATGGACTCTAAAACCAAAGCTCTTTCCACTATACTATGTCGCCTCTCTCTTGACATCTATGCTCACATAAAATGGAATACTTAAATTATACTAGATATTAAAAATAAAATTTTATGAAGGAAAGTATCCATCAAAACCTTCTGTGAATTAGCTAAGATAAAATAAAGAGCCGAAAGAATATGATCAGTTAAATTACTAAACTTTATTAACTATGAAACACATAGAAATAACCAAATGCTATTATTGACTCTGTATTTTAACACAGTCATGTCATGATTAAACCAGCAAATTCCACATGCCAGAACCAGTTGGGATAATGAGGGGAAGGAGAGGAAACTGGACTAGCCAAGATCCCAGAGAAGGAGGGAATTCATCAAGGCCAGAGAGAAGGAAGTCAAGAATTCTTAACAGTCCAACCACGGAAATAAACAAGTATAAGAAAAATAATAAATAAAACAATAGTAATAACCACTATAAGATGTGTGCTTACATTATGCTAAATATTCTATATACACCATCATTTAATAATTACTAAAATTCAGTGATAAAGAATTACCCTCCTCAAAGCCACAGAGTTATTAATACATGGCAGAACTAATATTCTCAAACAGTTCTCTATGACATCAAAGGCCCTGCTTTTAAGCCTACACTGTATCACCAGGATGCAAAACAGATCTAAAGAGCAAGAAGAGATATACAGAGGAAGACTCAGAAGTAGACAAGTTATCCAGAAACACATAAAACCCAGGGGGAGAAGGGAAGGAATAACAGAAGCAAAGATGGGCACATACATACAGAAAACCAGACACAACTGAGCCAACGAGATGGGCACTATTCCCAATGACATTTTCTCCTTCTTGTTGCATATGTTTTGTCTCCATCCTTCAAGATCTTAAAGGTTCTGTGAGCAGCTACTAAGATAAACATACACAGGTCTTGGCTTGCTTACTATTGACAAGCTTTGAATAAGAATAAAGGTAAATGACATTTGATGCAATTATACAGATACCACATCTAGATCTCTCTCACCACGTATTTTTTATTAAATAGATATTTTTAAAAATTCCTTTATATGAAATCCTTCAGAATGCTTTCGGTGCCACAAAAATATTATTTATTTTACTAACAGTCATAATAAGCTACTCCTTAGAAAACCAAAACTTCATAAATTAGGTAATATTTTCCTCTTTCATGTTACACACGTCTTCTTTTGTTATTAATAATTTTCATAATTTTCTTTGTCACAAATAATGTTGGGAACTTCCTGGTAGGTTTCCTTCACCTTTATGAAAACCATGCATTTATTAATGGACCCAAGAATATGAACAAAGTGGTCCTTAACCACGGAAAGCAAAGGCATGGTTCTAAATGGAAAACTTTTCCTTATTACCAAGTATGTTGTGTTGCTATGTGCATAGGGCAGCATTTTGGATAATAAATAGACCATTCAATTGACTGAATTACATAAGGAATTCAGGAAGAATTATTTAAAAAATAACAAGGCTTTGTAAAGAAAGATGATTACGAGAAAGAGCAGGGGATCAGGTAATACACAATGTTCTTTCTGATACATTGTTAACTGGAAAAGAAAGAAATGATCTCACAAAAACTAGCATTACCTTGCTGACACAATTCATGCTGGCAAAAGTAGATCTGTGTTTAAGCAAATCTACTGCACATGATTTATTAAGTTGGAGGTAACAATTTGCTTGATAAAATGATTGCCATCAGAGTTCCATTATGGGTTTAAAGGAGATATTATAAGACACTAGAAAAGATGATATGGAGACCTTTGGACTTGATTCCTACAAGTGCTAGCAACATCCACTGATCACATATAATCAGATGTGCTTTTTAGCCAGCATACACTCTTATAACCAAAATGGTCCTAAAGGTGGAAAACATCTATCTCTCTTGGTAAACACTGGCTGCCCCAAGTCCCTAGAGTGTCTCCCTAGCCGTCCCAGATACCGTCCTCCCAGACACCCCTCAAAATGGCGTCCCACATTTCACATAAATTACTCCTTTATCTCTGATAGAAACTTTCTAGACAGAGAATAATTTAAAACTAAATTTGGCTAAATAAAAATATTTGAGGGTTCTAGAATGTCTACGTAATAAATATCTTAAAAACATAAATCCTAAAACAGTATTTCAAATTACTTCCTGGATGCACAGAAACTTCAGAAACTTTAGAGCTTTCCTAGTCCAATCTCATGATTTGAGGGAGATAAAAGATCTTTCCAAAGTTGTTAAATTTAGAAAAAGCAGCTTAGCAACAGGAAAACTAAATTTATGGCAATATAGTTCTAAGATAGTATCTACAAAGATAGGTGAAATAGAAATATATATTTTTCTAAATGCTAATGCAAAAGAAAAATGATTTTTATTTCTAAAGACAGATCTGCATTTCAAAGTTGATATGACTCAGTGATGTTTAAAAATCAGGAGAGGTTATTTCAGGTAGAAACTAAACTAGTTGAATTGAGAAATTTTTTACTCTTTCTTAAGACTACCCTAAACACTTTACATGAAAGAATAAAACTTTTAAAAGAAACTTTATATATTTGAATATAGTAATTTCAAACTTTGATACAACCAAAAATGAACTTGAAAAATTAAAATACAACATATTTGGAATTTTTATAAAATAACTTTTTAGTCTAATACCAAATAAAATTCACAAACTTTCTCCTCCATACTTCATAGTATATTGTTAAAAATTTAAATCAAATTAGATTTAGATTAATGCACAAACTAAAGTCCTAAGCTGCATCACATTAAAATTTTAAAACTACAAGAGTGATGAAAATAATGTTTCATCATAATTGATCATTCATTCCTATGTATACCCACTCATGCATTATAATTTTTTAATCTCTTTAATTTTCTAGACTGGAACAATGATTTAAAAAAATAAGAATATACAGATCAATAATGGCAAAGGAAAATTTTCAGTTTTATTTGTAGAAATACTACAGTTTATTAAACCATACACTGAAGTATCACAGTACTAAAAAAGAAAAAAGAAAAGAAAGAAACCCACCAGGAAACACAAATTTGACCATTTATCTTCCTGCTTAATTCTAAACTTTAATGGTTAAGAGTGGGTAACAGCCCAGAAATCAGTCCTAGCAAGTCTCAGGGGAAATAATTAAAATAACCAAATAGGTCATCAAAGAAAAATATCTGCATTAAGAGACAGCATAAGAATTTCAATTTTCAGAAGAAAATGTTCAGCTGTTTGCAAAGTTACAATTGACTAAATCTGCATCACCGTTATTTTGTTACTTAAAATACATAACAGTGCCATGAAATTTTACTTGCCATAAAGAAGCTTAGGATATAGTCACATGATTAGAGGCATTTGAAAATGAAATAAAGATCAATGACAAATAGCCATGCATAAAGCAATTAGTTAAAATAGTAACATAACAGGTCTGATAACATAAGGAGACACACAAATGCTCAAAGAAAAGTCTGCTTAAACCACAGACATAAGCATGAGGCTTAGTGACACAGATCATATCAAGTTTGGATATTTTTTTAAAAAGTTTTTAAGACATCACAGATCTGCTGGATAAAACAGGAGGTCAAACCTAAGAAAATCACAAGTAAAAGGCATTCACTTATTTCAGCAAAAAGAAAATCTCCAATACCTGTGAAAGAAATTGTTCATACAGTAGCTGAGTTCATTAAAACACTACAAGTCTACATAAAGTGGGTACTTGCCCCTTCCGATTTCTCCACCGTGTTAGCCAGCATCTCCTGCAGGGCCCGGACAGAGAGGGACTGTTCCAGCACGAAGGTGCAGATGGAGAGGTCTGGGGGGACATTCTGCACAGAAACAGAGAAAGCCATTAGCAGCGTCACCATCATCCAGCATCCAGACCCACTTTACCTTAATATGCTCAGGGTTCCTTCACAGAAAAGTGAGAGTACTCAACTCTCTACCATGAGCTTCTAAGTCATCAGGATACACTGTCACTACTGCTCACATTTAATACATTTTTTAAATCACAGATAACAGCACCTGCTACTTACTGAGTGCTTACTCCGATGCTTATTGCACTATAATCCCTGTGGTCACCTGTAGTAAGGATTATTACTGAGACCATGTGGACAAGAAA
This sequence comes from Microcebus murinus, assembly GCF_040939455.1. Lineage (NCBI taxonomy): Eukaryota > Metazoa > Chordata > Mammalia > Primates > Cheirogaleidae > Microcebus > Microcebus murinus. The sequence continues at coordinate 45,374,747 of NC_134122.1, read as the reverse complement.
TAGAGAAGCTGGATCACAATGATCGACTAGGCACAGCTCCTCCATGGAGAAGAACCAGAATAATAAGCAGATTCTCACATTTCAAACAAACCATCTAGGAGAGACCACCAGGATTCAGGCGGGAAGTGACAGGAAGCACCAAAAAAAGCGGGTAACGACAGGGTTCGGGGCACTTTGCCCGGCCAGGGGCTGGCTAACAGCTGGGAGAAGCTTCTGGACACGATGGAAGAGTAAGAAGCCCCCAGGGGATCTCCCAGGTTGTCCACTCTCCGAGACAATCTTTCACTTGCTTACAAGAGAACCTCCCGACCCACGCAGGTCAAACATAGGGAGCTACTTGGAGATTTTTACAGAGACATCGTTCCAGAAAGGGAACCCACACAGATTCCACAGGCCTCCAAGCCCAGAGCAGCTTGAGCCGGGCGCCATTCTGAGGGCCAAATACCGGGGAAGCGCCGGCGTGACTGCGCGCGCAGCTGTGAGGAGGGATGGAGAAGCCCAGGCACTGCCACTCGCCCCTGAGAAGGTCCCTACCGCCCTGCTGTGGGAAGCTGTTGAGTCCGAGATGTGAGAAGACAGCATTCTCCACAGTTCCTCACCAGGCTGCCTGCTGAGGGGAGGCCCCACCCCTTCGGGTCACAGGTCAAGGCGCCATTTTGAGCATTTGACCTTCTCGGGCTTGGTGCGGCTGCAGCCCCCACCTGGCTGCAGAGGGGCAAGGAAGCCAGGATAGACGCTGCCCGCCACCCTGCAGCTGGCTGCTGTGGGACCAAGTCTCAAGCAAACTGTACTCCCTGTAGTTACCTGCCAGCACGAAGGGCCCCACCCTCTCTGGTTACAGGCTCGAGGCGCCACTGTGGGAGCTTGAAGCCGCGCAGCACCCGGCCCTCGGGCTGAACTCAGGCCGAGGAGGGACAGTGGAGCCCGAGCCTTCCTATACGCACCTAGTACATTTCCTACCATCCTGCTACAGGATGCTGTGGGGCTGAGTTGTAAGCAGATGGCACTCCCTTCAGCATTACAGATACACGGAAGGGTTCCCACCCTCTCTGGTCACAGGCACAAGGGACCGGTTGGGAAGTTGAAAGCTGGCCAGTCTGGAAAGGGACATGAAGACAGAAACCTCCCCTCTTCCAACCATGCAATGCGGCAGACAGAGCCGCCTCTGCTCCCAAGCAGGAGGTTTTGGTATGGGTGAGCTGTGGGGGGGGGCAGTTATAGGCTTGCAGTGTGGCGCCCCCAACAGTACTCTGCCCACTGTGCCTGGCTTACACACAGAGGGTGCAAGTCATTGCCCTCCCTTCACAGGCAGGCAGTGTTTTTGCAACTGTCTCCACCCGGGAATCTCAGCCCCTGGGTCTTGACATGGCTGGATCCACAGCCAGTGCTCCCCAGCACCCACTTGGAGTACAGCAGCCTTGGGGGTTCTGCTGGGTTCTGAGGGTACTGTGGGTGTCCTGGAGCCTGGGCATTCAGAGTGGGCCACTTCCAGCCAAGAGGAGAGTGCAGCTCGCCAGAGGTGCACCTTAGAACAATGGGGACCACAGAATCAGCTCCACACCATTGGGAGCTGTCTCCTCCTTCCTCCCTGCTCAGGCAGCCGTGGCCGGTTCCACTCAGGACCAGTGACAGTTCCACAGGAAATGATTAAGCCACAGCTCTTCAGAGTGGCTGCCCTGAGTCTGACAAAGTGCCTATCACACCCAGGATTCCACAGAGCTTGGGGCTCACTCCATTCCCTCTAAAAAGCCACAGCAAAGCATATTCCTGTGCCCCAAGGACAAATGCTACTGTCTCCCCTGAGAGAGGGAGGGGCTAGCACTCCTGTCTCTGAACTGCCAGTCCCTTCTGGGAGGAGCCTACCCTCCCTGGAGGCAAGTCCATGGCACAACCACACCTCCCCCACCAGAGTACTGCGGCCATACCCCATAGCCAGCCTGGTAGCCCTGCATACAGCAGATTGAACTAAATGCATCACCTCTGCTACAGCTGGGTCAGGGTGGGAGCTGGGAATCTAGGCGCCTTTGTGGCCCAGAAGGACACAGACCACTGTCACTGCTGAGAGAAGGTATAAATGGTGTATGCAACCCATAGCTGCCTATCTCTGCTAATCTCATCAAGAGGTGCCTGTCCCTCCTGTCTCCGGCTCATAGTGCATTCTTCCAGATCAGGAGATCACCCTACCCCTCACTGTCACGGCCAGAGCCTGAACTCAGGGAGGCAAGAGGGCAAGTTTGCCAGCCCAGTCTCTGTCTGCTCCCCTAGGATTCAAGCATGCCATCCAGGGACCTGCCAACTGGGGATTACCTAACCTAGTCTACCACTGCTGGAACTTGAACACTCTCCCAGGGGTCTGAGATCCAACCAACTCTAATTGGTTGACTACAAATTATACTACAAGGCTAGAGTAATCAAAATAGCATTTACTGGTATAAAAGCAGACACATAGATCAATGGAATGGAATAGAGAACCCAGGAATAAAACCATATACCTACAACCAACCAGCTAGACAAAACAGACAAAAACACACACATGGGGGAAAGGATGCACTATTCAACAAATGGTGGTGGGAAAATTGGAAAGCCACACGCAGAAGAATTAAACTGGATCCCTATCTCTCACCATACACAGAAATTACCTCAAAATGGATTAAAGATATAAATGTAAAACTTGAAACCATAAAAATTCTAGAAGAAAACCTAGGAAAAACTCTTCTGGACATTGGCCTAGGCACAGAATTTATGACTAAGATCCCAAAAGCAAACACAGCAAAAACAAAAGTAAATAAATGGGACTTAAACTAAAAAGTTTCTGCACAGCAAAAGAAATAACAATAAATAGACAACCTACAAAATGGGAGAATATATTCACAAACTATACAACTGACAAAGAACTAACATTCAGAATCTACAAGGAACTCAAGCAAATCAGAAAGATTTGCAAAAATAAATAGCCCCATTAAAACATGGGTGAGAAACATGAACAAACATTTTTCAAAAGAAGATAGACAAATGGCCAACAGACATAAAAAAATGTTCAACATCACTAATGATCAGGGAAATGTAAATTAATACCACAATGAGATATCACCTTGCTCCAGTCAGAATGGCCATCATTAAAAAGTCAAAAAATAATAGATGATGGTGCAGATGTAGTGAAAAGGGAATGCTTATATATTATTGGTTGGAATGTAAATTAGTACAGTCTATATGGAAAACAGTATGGAAATTCCTCAAAAAACTAGAAGTAGACCTACCATTCAGTCCAGCAATCCCACTACTACATATTTACCCAGAGGAAAAGAAGCCATTATATTAAAAAGACATATGCATTCATATGTTTATCACAGCATAATTCACAATTGCAAAGATATGGAATCAACCTAAGTACCCATCAATTCATGAGTGGATAAAGAAAATGTGGCATATATATACACATTGGAATACTACTCAGCCATAAAAATAAATGAAATAATGTCTTTTGCAGCAAACTGGATGGAACTGGAATCCATAATCCTAAGTGAAGTATCTCAGGCATGGTAAAACAAATGCAGTATATACTCACTTATAAGTAGGTACTAAACAATGGGTATACATGGTCATGCAGAGTAGTATAATAGAGTATGGAGATCCGGAAGTGGGTATGGTAGGAGGGGGCTGAGGGATCGAAAATTGCCTATCAAGTACTATGTATACTGTTTAGGTGATGGCTACACTAAAAGCCCTGACTTCACCACTATACAATTCATCCATGTATCAAAAAACCACTTGTACCCCCCAATTCTACTAAAATCAATCAATCAATCAATCAAGCAGAGAAGTTAGGTTACTTTTCCAAAGTCACAAAGTTAGAAAATTTTCGTGCTAGGATTAAAATTGAGATTTCTCTAACTCTCAAGCATTCATTTCTAACCTACCAAGCAGCTTTGTGATTAAAAATAAATAAATAAATAATAACAATTTAAAGGACAGAAAAATAATACTTGCTTCAAATTAAGTTGCTTGCTTGAAGTTAAGCAAATAGATATAAAATATTCATTTATACAGGCTTCTTATCCACAAAGATAACAATTAATTTATTTTATTCATTAGATGTCAGATTTTGCCTCTGACTTGAGATATGGTAATTTGGCTCCTGTTGTGTACATATATGGCTTTTCTTCTCATCATCCATTCTTTTTCCCTTATCTTTCTTTCCTTTAAACTTCTACTGCAATCAATACCCCATAAATTCTGAAAATCTCAAAAGGTAACTACTAGGACGTAAAGGAACCAGGGTAAGAACAGATTGGCAAGTTAGAGAGAAGTGTACATTATTAATCATGTGTGCTTTTGCTTGAGATGAGCAGAATCCATTATGCAATCCAGCTACATATGGGTGGATACTCATAGGAGAATTTTCATAACTGAAGAACATTTGTTAAACACAAAATGCAAGCAATTTACATCTTCATTAAAAAAAATCAAGAGCAGAAATTTGATAAGCTGATGCAATGCACTCAAATTAAAATTTATAATGTTTTAAGTATTTATTAAATTGAACCACTACCAGTGGAATTATTTTTCATCAACAGCCTAAAATAATGGTTTCAAGGAAAAATTAAGTACTACACTTCCAGAATTAAAGCCTAGAATCAGGCCACAAAGCTTACTCATCCCCCACAAACCTTCCTGCCACCCATATTTTATTTTGTTTTTTAATCAATATTCCCTCTCTGGATTCCTCCATCCTCCTATCATGGGCTTCTGTGCTTCCAACCCAATCAGTTTCCATTCCTCCTCAGACAATCTTGGCCAGTAGTCAAGGGGCCCTCTCAAATCTGAGCACAACTAACTGCTTTTACATTCTGCAGTTGGCCAGAAAAGCGCTTTCTTTCTAAACTACTCAAGATAAAAAACTGGAAGCTAGGAAAGGGATTCTCTTCTACAATGGAATTTAGGAATACATGCTCTTAAATTTAATTTTCTAATTTCTATTTGTACTAAATATAGTCTCTCCTCTTGAGATCAATACAGTTGCTAGCGGAAAAAAAATCTGTTAATGGAAGTATTTATTTCATTCATACCCATTTAAAATGTGAGGGTTTGACAGATATACTTTGACCAATAGACAGTGCCAAGAGAATACTGTTTTTAAATGGTGAACTGATGAACTGACTTTTTAAAAATGCCTTGATTTTTAGCATTTGTCCATTTCTGTAGTATAAATCCTCCAATCACTGCTGATTTCAAAGTATCAAAGTTTACAGATCAGCTTGTAAAAATCCAAAATATCTGACAGTCAACTCTCAACAGTCTGTAAGAGCTATTTCCAGCAATCTGTTGGAGTGATATCAGACCCATATTAACTAATTGCTTTAGCATCAGCATATCCTAATAATTAAAAGCATGGGTTCTATAAATAGACTACCTAACCAAAAATCTTGGCCTCACTACTTACTAGCTATTACCTTTTCTAGTCTTTGGTTTCTTTCCCTGAAAAATGGGTAATAATTATACCCTTCTCATAAGGTTGTTGTGAAAAATAAATGAGATAATATATTCAAAGAGCTTATCACAGTGTCAAGAATATAACAAGAGCTCAAAATAAATGAGCCATTATCATTAGTCTTGCATATTGTAATTTCTCTCTATATGTGGCATTTAGGAAGTACCACTCATTTCTTAACTTTGGTTTTTACATCGATTCTACTTTGGACAAACAGTGTTTAGAAACACAAATCTGTAATTATGCACCTGCTCATAACATCCAAAATGTTCTAGTGTTGCCAAGAAGTAGCACTTTCTGGTAACATTTACAAGTTTACATTCTGATCATATTTAAATACTTTCATGCCTACCTTTGATCAAAAGTTTAAAGTATGGATTGCTATAATCTTGCACATTATTTTAAAGATCCTTGAAAAACACACAGGTTTGAAATAAATTAATCTTGTCAAATGAATTTTATTTTTCCACAGAGCAACAGGCCTGCTACAGATATTTTGCTAGATAGTGGGAGTTAGCAGGAAGAAACATGCCAAGCATCCTCAAAGGCAATTCTCTACCTTTCATAGACTCAACACATTTTCTTCTGACTTATCTTTATCCTGCTCTCTCTTTCTTTGTACCCCACTCCCCCCACCACACACAATGTAATAGAAAGGCTGAGAAAAAATACTGTTTTCCCCTTTCAAGAAAACTTGAAACAATACAAATCAGAGCTTTGCAGTGTTGTCTGTTTTGCTTTAAAGAAAAATGGTCCAGTAAAAGTATTTCTTAATCTAGATGTATATTTCTTCAAGAAACTTTGAGATTTTTACAGTTATACCCACTACAGAATTTATGCTAACCCTTTGTTCCAACTTCCCCAAGATAAAGCTGAATCACTGGAAAATAAAGGGTCTCATTAATTAATCGAAGACCAACTAAATGGCCTCAAATCAAAATGACTCCAAACACCAGGCACAGCAGATAAGGTAGAATATTCTACAAACGTGTGTAGTGGAAGCTCCAATTTGTGAGCATTTGCAAATTACCATCTTTTCCTTTGCCTTAATTTGTTTTTGCTCAAGTCTTCTTACTGAGAAAGTTACTTTTTAGAACTTCAATTGGAAAGAACTTTGCTTGCCGTTCCTATGAGTGTGCTTCTGAATCGTAAGAGAAACTCTTACATAGTAGGCTTTGCATAATAAAGTGCTTCAAAATCCACACATCACAACAGAACATAAAGCTAGAAACTGCAGCTGAGCACGTACACCTATCTGCCTGTTATATATTACATATGACATTTACAATACAAAATTAAATCAGAGAAATGTATTCAGTCTGTCTAAATTTCTACCTTAGGCTACTCAGAATAGTGCCCAAAGCAAGCAAGCTTAATAATGCTTTTTATATGGAGACAACACCAATTTTATTAGAGTATTTATACTTTGGTCAAGGTAACAAACTTTAAGCTAGCTGCATGGCTGTGTGCCTTTTCATCTTTTTAAAATACACACTGGTCGCTGTTTTCCTTTGCCTGGCAAGCATTACGTAATCTTAGGGGAGAAGAAATTCTGAACTAACCACAAAGCAGCATCTGTCTTCGCCGGTGCTGGAAAGGCTCTGTAAAACCAATTAGGTTTCCAACCAAAGTTATCCATCACACCATTTGGCTTCCACAGATGTATTTGCCTAACTCACTTAAAAACCTATTGAAACATGTCATTACCTTAACTGAATGGCAACCAACAATTTAGGACCATATAAGCCACATTAAACCATCCTTCTTGTTATTACTATGTAAAAACTGCATACTAATAACCTACTCCATTTTAACATCCTGATGCCTCTGCTCCTGGGTTTTTTTGCTCCCTCAACTGGAAATATCCTTCTCCAGGTCTTCACCTATGCAAACTGTTTCATATTTTTAAATCACACATAAATAAAATCACACATAAAAACATTTCCTTGTACAGAAGTCAAACAATACTGAAAAACTGAAAATTCTTTCCAACTTTATACTCACTCTCCCTCTCAGGAGTAATCACTCTTAGCTTTTTGGTGTACATATTTCTCGGCTTTTTCCTATGAATTTCCATGCATACATGTGCTCATATAAAAATACATAGATGGGTTCTTTCCAGTATTGAGCTTGCTCTGCACAAGTTACAACTTTATAATTTACTAATATATCCTGGAGATCACTGTCTGTCGATAAATATTTATCCACCTAATCAGCATGGCTGCTACGGAATCTAGATACACCATATTCCTACTGAAGATGAATTCAAGTGATCTGCCACGCAACATTGTTATTTAACTTGTGTTTCCCCACCCTCACCACCACCAGCTTTAGCAGCCAAATTCAGTGACTTACACAAAGAAAGGGGTCCATGTTTGATGAATTTGACTTTAAACTATGATTTCATCTATTTCTGGAAAATTAAACCAATGTATGTACTTATGGGTCTTTAGAGACCTAATGAAAGATCTAGTTGGTTTAGTTGAGTTGTTTTGGTAATCCTAGGTTTCTATTAATAATACAAAAACAAACAAGTTAACTTTTGACACTGCCTTTCAATTGTGCTCCAAGTGACCACTGGGGTAACACAGAGGTATCTCAAAATGTATTCTGAAAATTGATGAGGTATTCCATATCGATAGGTTGACAGCACAGAGAAAGGATAAATCACCGCACCAGAGACATAGAATTTGATGGGTAAACTAGTCAAGAGACCTTGGGGGAGTCATGCTGAGCTTCCCTGCCTGTGAGGTAGAAAAATACTTTTTCTACTTCTAAGACATTCAAAAAAGAAAATCAATGCATTATAAAACCGAACAAGGCCAATAAGATATAATTTTATCTGCCTAATTTAAGAAAATTCTAAATCAGATTGAGCACTCAGAATCACAGAGATATAAATTAAGAGGAAAGCTGTTCTTCTACCAAGAATTGTGAAGACAGAATACTTTAAAACGGAGCAGATGGTCTGAAGTTGAGGCAGGTTTGTTTGGGCTCAGCCACCCATCTGCTGCGTGCCCCTTGGCAAGGCACTGTAACAGTTGAGGGTCAACTTCGCCCCAGATTATGAAGATATCAAACTCCACCTTCTCCAAAAGACAAAGTTGCTGTTGTTGTTGTTTTAATTTACCAACTGGAGACATGAACCAGGCAAAATTCCACCCACCAGATGGGGAATAATATCCTTTAAAATGTTTCCATAGTCTCTAGTAACAATAAAACTATGGTGTCGTATCCCATTGACTTGTATGAAATACTGTGCAAAAGAAATATCAAGCAAGAGCTAAGAAAAATCTTAGTTCACTTTTTTCTCTTTATATTTCTGCAAAACACCAATCATAACATTTCACCATATTCCCAGTCTGGAAATGTTATTTCCAGAGGCTCACACTTTTTTGGGTGTTCAAAATTCTGGGTAGTTTTTCTTGTCATGTTCTTTTCCCCTTCATCTCACTTTGCACCAGAGGTTAACATGACTGCTTTTGAGAAGGAAAGATTTTTCCTGCGTCAATTAACTCTTTCAGATAAGCTTTTTTTTTTTTTTTTTTAAAAAGACAAAGCTAAATTTTAGGCTAACAAATGAAGCTGATGTACCTAGGTTTTCCCAGCCCTAAATGCTTTGAATCTTCAGAAAAACTCAAGCCATTTCACTTGGCATTCTTCACAACAGTAGGGTCCAGGTGGGAGAAGTTTAAATGAGTGGTAATTAGCAGTACATTGCCACTACAAAGAGCCACAGCTGTACCAATTTAGCAGTTAATTATGAAATTCCCTAGTGCATTGGTAGAGTTCCATATGGTTTGCTCAGAGTTCATTTTGCTCCTTGACATACATCTTTTGTAATACAACATCCTTTAAATTGAACAGCAAGTGGATATGCCAATCCATCTGATTTCAACAACTATTTTAAAATTCAAAGGACTCAAATGTGCCAATGCTAGACTACAAGTACACTAGTTTGATGAACCATCCTGTAATAACTCTCTCTTTCTAATATCACAAAAGGAATACTGTCTCAAGTTAAATCTGTTCACACACATCTTGAGGAGACCCATTGTTGATGAGCACACAATTGCATGGTATTCTTAAAGCAAAACTCTCAAAGGGAATCCACATAAGAGGCTTCTCCTGCTATGAATGGAGACTCAGGATAATATGCAGTTGTCTTAAAAGTTACATATGCAACTTAATGGTTCATCTCATGTAACCTCCCACTTCTTAACACTGCTAAGTCCAACCCATCTCAGGCAGAATGATCTCTACCTTGATATTCATGATAACACGTATCAGTCACAATCTCAGTAAAAGCTCACATACCAACATTCCAGACTCTAGGTAATAGCCCATTAACCTAAGTTGCATAAGTTGCCTAAGTTCTAGTCATATAAGTATATCAGAATGATATTTTGGAAAGTTGAGCTCTAAGTTGAGAGATCTACTATTAAAAACACTATGGAGTCTTACTATTAAATTCAGAGAGTTTAGAGATGTTTGAATAAATATATGAATGAATGGGTGAATAACAAACCACAAAAGCAAATAAATAAATGAAAATATTTAAACCACTGCTACAGTTCAAGTAGCCACAACTTATTTTGGAGCAGGGGTCCTCAAGCTTTTTAAACAGGGGGCCAGTTCACTGTCCCTCAGACTGTTGGAGGGCCAGACTATAGTTTAAAAAAAACTATGAACAAATTCCTATGCACACAGCACATATCTTATTTTGAAGTAAAAAAGCAAACGGGCAAAAACACCCTCATGTGGCCCGCGGGCCGTAGTTTGAGGACACCTGCTTTGGAGCAAAGTTTCAGTCTTTACTCAAAAAATGTTGTTTTGTTTTTGTTGTTGTTGTTGTTAATTAGCACTATACACTATATATACACACATGCATACACTCATTGCATATGTAATAAGCAGCTAACAAGGATATAGCAATAACTAAGACAAAAGTAAAGTATCACTTAAGTATTTGTCACAAATACTTGTCATTTGCAGTGACATCTCAGCTTTGCTCTCTGCAAGATCCCAGTGAATGACAGATTTTGAACACACTTGATAGAGCCGCCAGTGAAAATTTCTAATAAGCAACTGTGCTATCTCTAGCTCTGCTAAAAGGATATTTAGGTTGAATCTATTCACAAGTTTCTTGCCTGAAATAATATCTGAGACAAAGAATAATTGTTACAGTAACCAAGTCAACCTGTCTATAATATGACCTTTGCCACTATAGCCAAAGTCCCTTGTCTCAAAATACGATTAAAGAAGGGGGAAAAATTCATTCACACTAACTTATAGATGAGGGCAACCAATAGATTCTGAATTATCTAGAGTTTCACAAAAAGTCAAAAGGAGAAGAAAAAGGTGAAAACAAGAATTACGGCTTTCAAATCAAGTTATGTGGGCGATAAGATGATGTCTTCAAATTTAATTATGTAACACAGTGCAGATTTATTCAGGCATAATCATACCAACACCAACCATCTCACTCTGCAGATATCTCATTCTGTGAAAATGTGCTGGTTTAATTTCATAAATTAATTTGAAATGGCAAGAGCTAAATTAATTACTCAGTATCATTCTGAACAAACCAAGCTGAAATCAACTCAATAACATTACTTGGCTTACTTACCTAAGTTGTGTTTAAAAATACTATTAATTTCTAATCATATATTAGAATGATGTTCTGGGAAGCTGGGCTCTAGGTTGATAAATCTAGTATTTAAAAATGGAGTAGAAACTAGAAACTGAAGAAGTAGTCTCAAACTGAGACATTCAACACCTTGGAATTTTTGCTAGAAATTATAATAGCATAGAATTTCTGTGCAGTTTTAAGAATGCAAAAAATAACCACATAGACACAATTATGCAAATATTATAGCTGTATCACTTTTTAAGTATGCTCTTTGTGCTAGATCCTAATTCTCACCATGAAATAAGTATTATTATCCCCATGTTAGAAGTGAGTAACTAGTGAATCAGAAAATTGAATGACATGCCCTAAGCCAGAAACTATTAAAAGGCCTATCTGTGTAGCATAAAACCCATACCATACTGTCGCCACTCAAGGTCACATCAGCCTGGCTCTCAGCTATTTTCTTTCTATTTCCCTGTCCATTTGTGGTAATATTTATGATTGATAAAATAAACCTAAATGTGACAGTGAACCTGCTCTTGAAAAAGCACACACACAGAATGGAGTCATGACTGCCCCACACTCCATGACTCTGGCTTAAGAAGCATTTCAGAAGCTCATAACATAGTATGAGCTCCTGTGGGGATGCATTAGCAGGAGCAAACATCTAGAAAGGCATTGATATTGTGAGCCTCTCTGGATGGATGTGCTGTGGGTGTATTTGGATACAGGGTCTCTCTCTTGGTGGCTGTACATGAGAGTCACCACTTCAATGGGAGATACAATATTTTCTGGTTGAAGAATCTTAATGATAGAGTTATTGTATATAGTATAATTAGACAACTAGCTCAGGTCAGGGTATATGCCTCAGGCTAGGAAGCCTAGAAATATTATATGGAATCAAAACTAGAGCTATATTTGTGAGACGTGACTCTGACTTAGCGTTGAGTGGTCTGGACATACTCCAGTGTCCTGTTAATCCATGTGAACCATCAACCTACAGCTGAAGCTAACAGAACACAAACGATGTAACCAAAAATTCCATCTCACCTAACACATAATTTGGCTCAAAAGGAATGTATAGGTAATACAAAGAGATAAAAAAAAATAGTTTAAGGAAGATAATTCTAGAAGCTGGGTACCTAATAAAATAGAGCCATGATGTGACACATTTTTATCTTCAAGGATCAACTCAGGACAGATAAAAAGATATAGGAGCTTCATTCTTTAAAGAAATGATGGGTGCTTCCCCCTATGACCAAGTGAGGAGGTTGGCAAATAGGTTCTCTCCTTGAAATATACAGCTGGCTAGCTGTATAAAATCGACAAAAATAACACTTTCAGAGCTGTGGGAATTAACCAAAGGCATAAAAAATTACGAGAAACTTTTATGCTTAAAAAATTGCTGAACTTTGGGTAAAAATAGTAAGTCTGTGGTGTTCTTGCCTGGAACTACTCCCATCTCCCCCCACCCCCAGCTCAGCTGACGTGCAGGCTCTGCCAGGGCATGGTGTGTACCAGGCTGTGAGCACCAGCAGCCACGCCATCTTGCCAGAGGGGGTTCATTTGATTTGGAGCAGATGCTATGCACACCGAATTGTCTATCAAAGTGATGCATCCCAGGGAGGCTTAACAGATATGCTAGCCTGATTCAGTATATTCTTGACCGAATTTGCACATGCACAAGAAAGACACACAGGACCCACAGAAAGTAGATCTGGGGAAGACTTGAAAACAATCTGAACTTCTTATGCACTTCCCTGCCCACACCCACATCTACTAGGTAGAGGACGAACGCCTTACTGCTCCAAGTGTCAGAGCACAACCTCTGTACAATCATTGCCTGAACTCTAAGCTATGCAGAAACAGGGTGGCTTCTAGGAAGCTAGTCTTAAAAAGTAAAAAAAAAAAAAAAAAGTTGAGCAATGACATTAGTTGTCACACATCAAGGAGAGACATATTTCACAGATACAGCCCAGGCACTTTATTAAACCAAGAAAAAACAAACAAAAACCAGCAACAACAACCTCCAGTAAGGAAATATCAGAATTCAGAATTGTTATGTTATTTAAAATGACCAGTTATAGCAAAGAAAAAAAAAATAGTAGAGTGTAACCCATGCTGAGAGGAAAAAATAGGCAAAAGAAACTGTTTCTAAGTAACTTGACAAAGGCATTGGCTTCAAAGTAGCTACTATACATATGTTTAAAGAACTAAAGGAAAGTATGCTTAAAGAATTAAAGGAAAATATGACAACAATGAACCAACAAATAAGAATTACCAACAAAGATACAGAAATTACAAAAAGAGAATCAAATAGAAATCCTGTATTTGAGTAAAATAGTAAAATAATAAATAAACCAGAAAGCTCAACCACAGATTTGAGAAGAGTCAATGGTGGATCAATAGAAATTACTCAATTTGAAGGACAGAGAGAGGGAAAAAACCCTTGGAAAAAAATAAACAGAACTTTAGACCTGTGGGACAATATTAAGTATATCAATATACATGTAATGCAAGTTCTAGAAAAGCAGGAAGAAAACAGGGGTCAGAAAATGTATTTAAAGAAATAATGGCCAAAAACTCGCCAAATTTGATGAAAAACATTAGCTTACATATCTAAGAAGCACAACAAACCACATGCAGCATAAATATAATACAGAGAGAGATTCACACCCAGACACATCAAATTGTTAAGAGTTAAAAAAAAAGAAAGAAACACTTAGTGCAAGAGGAAAAATATACTCATTGCATAAAATAGAACATCAATATGATTAATGGCTGACTAGGTTCACTTGAACCAAGGGAGCACAGAAGGCAGTGGATGACACATATTCAAGAGCTGAAAAAAAAAAAAAATGTCAACCAAGAATCTCAAATCCAGCTAAAGTATCTTTCAAAAAATGAGGGCAAAATAAAGACATTTCTAGATAAACAAACAGAATTTGTTTCTAGCATAGTTGCCTTACAAGAAATACAAAAGGGCCAGGTGTGGTGGCACATGCCTATCATCCCAGCTCTTTGAGAAGCCAAGGCTTGAGGCCAGGAGTTTGAGACTAGCCTGGGCAACACAGCAAGACCTCATCTCTACAAAAAATAAAAACTAAAAAACTTAGACAGGTGTGTGGGTGCACAAACTCAGAAGGCTAAGGTAGAAAGATTGAATTCAGGAGTTCAACATTACTGTGAGCTATAATCAGGCCTATGCCCTCCAGACTGGGCAACAGAGCAAGACCCTGTCTCTAAAAAATAGAGGAAAGAAAAAAAGTAAAAAAGAAACACAAAAGGAGCTTCCTTCAAATTAAAAAAAAAAAAGAAATGAAAAATATGTGTATTAACATATAAGACTTTAGAAATTTTATCTCTTAATGTCTTTAAAACACATAAGAATGTATAAAGAAATAACTAGTTATAATAGTGTATTATTGTGTTTAGAACATATGTAGGTGTAATATATCACAATATATGGGTAAAGTGACAAAAATAGCACAAAGGAAGAGAAAGGGAATGGAGCTATGTTGGAAGAAATTTTTTTATATTTTACTGAAGTTAAAATAGTATTAATCTGATGTAGACTGTGAATTCATGATGATGAATTAAGCTGAATTAAAATTATGCATATTGTAATCCCTAGAGTACACATGAATTAAGAACATAACTCAAAAAAACTACCTAGTTAAAAAAAAATGAACAGAGGTTTCAAAATAGCACACTAACCATTTCCACAAAAGAAGGCAATAATGAAGGAATGGAGGAACAAACATTATAGTAGGCAAATAAACAGTGAGAAAATATAAAAAAACAAATAACAAAATAGCAAATGTAAACCTAACGAGATCAATAATCACACTAAATATGTGTGTTCTAAACACTCTAACCAAAATATAGAAGTTGTCAGAGGGTATAGAATCATGATCTAAGTATATGCTCTCCGTAAGAGAAACACAATAGATTAAAAGCCACAAATAGGTTTAAGGTAAAAGGATGCAAAAATTATATATCATGAAAACATTAACCATAAGACAGCTGAAATAGCTACACGATTGTCACACAAATTAGACTTGGGGACAGGAAATGTTATTAAAAATGTACTTAGGTCAAGAAAGAAAAGGAAGGAAGAGAGGGAAAGAGAGAAAGACAAAGTAGAGGGATTCAAATTGGAAAATAAGTAAAGCTGAATTCCCAAATGCCATGGTTGTGTACAGTGGAAATCCCAAGTAATTCACAAAAAAACTAATACTAGTCCTAATAAATGAGTGTAGCAAGATTGTAAGATACAGAAGTCAAAATCAACTTTTTCTATACACTAATAAAAAATCTGCAAATGGAATTAGGAAAACTATTCCATTCACAATAGCATCAGTAAGAAAATAAATTACAACTTCTTTAAATAATCAAGAAATTAAATATCTGTGCTTACAGTTTTTAATTTAGCATTTCCCCATCAGAATGGTTGAAGTCTTTAGCTAAAACTAAAAAAAAAAAAAAAAACTGCATAACTAATAATGGCCATGTGGCTATACCTTTGAACAGATCCTAACATTAAGTAAGGTACTTCTGAGGTAGGCTCATTAACTTTTGCTTTGACTAGCCTCATCAGCTAATAGCAGGAAGCTGTTTGACTTACAGTGCCTATAGGTAGTGTTTCTTTGGAATGGAATTTCTGCATTGTAAATGAGATGGACAACACTAATTCCAGCTCAAGAAATAAATACTCCTCAGTTCACTTCCCCTTACTCTGAAGCAGCCATTTATTTTATTTTATTTTATTTTTGGTGGGAAGGTGTCTTGCTAATAGCCATACGTGTATAAACTTAAAAAATGCCTATCACCCCTTTTGTGACCCAAGGCTGAAACCCCTTCTCTCCACCCTATGTGACTGCACTTCCTCTCAGGGCCAGTGAATCAGTTAGAGGCTGTTGGCCACCCAGGAAGTCCATACAAGCTAAACAAGGTCCAGAAAGAACAGAGAGACAAGATGATCAGATGTATGTCTCTTATAATAACAGTACCAGGGAAGAAGTAAATAAACAGTCTTAAAAATTAATCTAGCCAAGAAAAACTTAAACCGGGGTAAAAAATGAAATTTCACGTAGAGTATTAAAGGGGAGGGAACACTGGATTTGACATCTTATTGGACACAGAGGGAAAAGCAGAAACTGGAGATTAATCCTTAGTTTTAAACCTGAAATTCTGCACAGATGGTGCTGCCATTAACTGAAGGAACACGGGAGGAGAAGCAAATGTGAGCAGGAAGATCACACGCCCTGTGGAGGGCACTACAACAGAATGTAGGTCAAACAGGGTGCGGAAGTCAGAGCCTTTGGATCTGACCACTTAAGATATCACCAGAGATAATTAAGAAAACAATTTTAGTAGAAGTAACAGGTGGAAAACCTATTTCCAAAGCCCTGCAAAAGATTTGATTTTCTGTACCGTAACTGTAGCATACAAAATGACAATTTAAGAAACTAACTATTGCATATGGAAGTTAAAAAGCATATGAAAGGCAAGAAATGTTGTTAGGTCTTATTAATATCCTCTTACATGTATTTTTAATTAAATCATCAATGTCCTAAAAAATAAGCAGTAACACCTATAACTGAAACTAGAAATCAAGCAAAAACTCTACAAAACTCTGATATAAAAAGGAATTTTAGATTCAGTTTTCAATGTAATTATTAAAATTAGTTATCTTTATTTCACTTGCCAACATTCCTAGTTATCATGCCTGAAAGTCTTGTGTAATTTCCTGGATGCCTTCTCTCCAGCCCAATGTTTCTCCAACTCCCGTCTATTCTACTTATCACCACCAAATTAGATGTCCAACAGTATCACTGTAGACCTCTCGGGACTTACTTGAAAATCCCACTGCCTAAAACTTTGACTCCAATTCTCTTATCTGGTGTCCATATTCTGGTTCCAACCTAATTTTCCAGCCTACACTTATGTTTACGACTATTAAGCTAAATCAGCTAACTCTACTTTTCATAAACATATTTTCTTTTCCCATCTTTGTCCTTTGTCCAGTTTCTCCCCATCCCTCAATTCCAAACTCAAATACTACCTCATCCACAAATATTTCCCGATGACTCAAACTGCCTTGTATGACACACATTTATGTTCAACATGTCTTTATGGAGGGGACTTTATTACCCTCCATAGTACCAACTTGTTATACATTTTATTGAATATTCTTCTTTGTTGCCTGTGCTTAATGTTCAAAGTCCATTAGAGAAAAATATAATTTTTTATATATTATTCAGAATTTTTTGTGACATGACACACTTATCATTTCATTGCAAATGGACTACTGAAAAAATATTTATAAATAAACCCTAATATTTCAAAAATCAATTTAAAAATATTAATATATTTAAATAATGTACATGTGACTTTTCAAAGGTAGACACGTTAAAATAATGCTAAAACTATAGTATTTTGATGATGGCCTAAAAATTCTGATTTATGCTGATTTTGAAAAAAGATCATACTATCTTCATAGAATCAAGCAATAAAAAATCAAAATTATCTGCACAGAATTTATTTGCATTATTGTAGGATCCTCCGTTTTAGGAACTATATACCAAATTCATGCACATGTAGGTAGAAGCTTGGAGTTGAGGGATGGGTAGAAATTGGACAAAGATGAGAAAGAAAATATTAATACACATATATTCACCTAATTCATTCACATGTGACCTACTAAAAAGATCAATTGGATCTTTACAGGAGTAAAATTCTTTGGTGATAAAATTAGACACTTCTAAATATTTTATTGGCAAATATCATAATAGAATCTAATATTTTACGCTGGCTTTAGTCCTAATAAGAGATTTAATAACAGTAATCCCCCATTAAAATAACCATCCTTCTATTTTCTCTAAGCTAACCCCAGTTTATATTAATTTCATTATACTGCAGTTTATAGCAATAATGATTTAAGGAGTGAATAATCTAGGCTGGCACAGTGGCTCACACCTGTAATCCTAGCACTCTGAGAGGCCGTGGTGGGTGGATTGCTCAAGGTCAGGAGTTCAAAACCAGCCTGAGCAAGAGCTAGACCCCATCTCTACTAAAAATAGAAAGAAATTAACTAGCCAACTAGAAATATATAGAAAAAATTAGCCGGGCATGGTGGTGCATGCCTGTAGTCCCAGCTACTCAGGAGACTGAGGCAGGAGGATCACTTGAGCCCAAGAGTTTAAGGTTGCTGTGAGCTAGGCTGACACCATGGCATTCTAGCCTGGGCAACAGAGTGAGATTCTGTCTCAAAAAAAAAAAAAAGAGTGAATAATCTAGTAAGCATCTGGTGCCTGCTGAAATGCATCTTTGAAAAACAAATCTCATTTCCTGGAAAAATCAAGTTCAATTTCTTTCTGAAGACGTAGAACATAACGAGAAGTGAAGAGCAAGCACTGCAATGTATCAGGGACTTCAGAAAAGGATATCTTTCTCTTCAACAGGACATTCTCATCTTTAAGCATTAAACTGCTCAACCTTTCCCAGTCTATGATATACTTGTAATACTAAGTAACTTAAACAGCTCATGTTGAATATATGCTAAATAAAACTAACAATTTATCTGTCACAGCGTACTGAAATTCAGATTAGCAACCCGAGCACCTGGAAAGCTAATCCTACTTTTTACCCATGTTGCTTCAAACCTTTAGCTATAAATATAATTTAAAAGAAGAGCTCAGAGCTCTTTCTTAAGTAAAGTTTTATTTTCAGGGCTGCCTAACTGGGATGTGTGACAGTATTTTTGCCTTTGAAAATTCCTGTTGAAACACAAAATACTTTTTTTGCTGAATAGTCATATTTCTAAATTTGATTCTCCTATTAAGTTATTTATACACTCTTTCAAACGAACTTCTGAAAATTTTACTTGAAGTGGAAAACTAGGATTTGTGTCAAGAAACTCATGTAAATCAGCACTAGGACAGTAGATGGCCAGAGAGGAAAAAAAAAGAATGAATGGATGAATATGTGAATATAAATAAATAAACAAACAAACAAACAGGATGCTATAAAACACCTAAAGTTAATTTCAATAACCTCTAGTAGGAGCATTTCATCAAGTTGGAAACTGGAGTAGAGATTAATGGTTTTCAAACATTTTTGCCTGCACACCCAGCACTGCTTTCCTAATGCTACTATAACAAATCGCAGCGAATTCAGTGGCTTAAAATGACACAGATATGGTCTCTAAGAGTTCTAGACGCTGGAAGTCTGAAATCAGTATCACTGAACTAAAGTCAAGATATGAGCAAGGTCAGTTCTTTCTGGAGGTTCTCAGGGGAGAATTTGTTTCCTTGGCAGTATCATCTTCTAGTGGCCTCCTGCATTCGTTGGCTTACGGCCCCTTCCTCCATCTCTAAAGCATGACACCTGAACCTCTACTTCAGCCATCACATCCCCTTCTGTCTGCTCCCTCTTATAGAGACAGCTGTGATTACATCTGGAGCTCACCCAGATACTGCAGGAAAACATTCCCATCTCCAAATCCTTAACTGAATCACATCTGCAAAGTCCCTTTTGTCATATAATTCAACATTCACAAGTTCCCAGGATTTGAACGTGGATATCTTCAGAGGTAATTCAGCCTACCATATACACCATAAATAAATATTTTGAACATACATTTACAAAAAGGAACATAATACATTATTTTAATCATATATCTATAATTCATTACTAATATATATTTAAAAATCAAAAAGAAACAATGTTTTATATAAATTTTATCTTATTAATATTGTATTTTTAATGCAACTAATGTTTTGCTGGAGTTGTGAATGCTATGTGACTGAATATGCTTCATTAATTTTCATATCTTAGATTAAAACTTTTGGATTCAATAATATGAAGGGCTGGCTTCAAGGTTAGTTTAACTCAATATTTTGTTTTAATGGTTTTCAAGGCTGAAAAAGAAACATCACAAATATTCATAGACACAAATGGAAAATTATTCTTATTCTTCATTCTAACCCACCAATTATAAAAGAATTTTGTTACAATTCAGGTAACAAATTCCCATTTTCCCTATTGTCAACAGGGGAAACTTACTTACTGTCAATAAATTCTTTCAAACTAATCACTTAGTATTTCATTTTTATATTTCTAATAAATGAATTCAAATCTCACTTAAGCTCTTCGAATGATTAGAAAATTCTGCTTTCAAGTTTGTGGTCTGCCTATGTCAGAGTTTTTATATGTGATGTCATTATATCATTTTCTGCAACATATTCATGTAATGAGATAACATATCCAAATACCCATTTCAAAATATTCCCCCCATGGCAAAGTTACCTAGAAAGCAGGTACTTTCTCATTATTAAAAATGTCATCTTTACCCTGAAAATAACTCTGAGGGAGTCTGCTATGAAAAGCTCAGGATTATAACAGCAAGTCTGGAACACTTAAATTTTTGTACAATTAACCACTTTAAGTACTTTGCCACAAGATTACAAGAACACTATCCCAGGAACAGTCATTCCGCATCTCATTATAAAATACTACTAAGATTTTATATCCCGTTGCCAACGTCTTTGCTGCAACAGCTTCCCTATGAAAGAATGAATTCCATGTAAGGAGCTAGATCTTACCCCATGGTTCTTATTGTATTTCCAGTCAAGCAGCCAACTCCATTAGTGATTATATTTATCTCTTTCCTATCATGAACATCATTCACGATCACCTCCCCCATACCCTTGCTTTTACCAAAGAACTTGCTCACTATTGACAATATATCTTCTTCTCCATAATGTTTCTCCTTTAGAGCCTCACAAAAAGTAGGTCTTCATGATTTTCATTGTTTAAACAGAATCAATGCAATTCCACAGTCACCTTCCCAAAGCAGGGTAACTTTCCTGTACTTCTCTTCACGCAGTCAGCAGTGTCTTCCAAGAATATTTGCTGGAGCAGGGATGCATTTTAGTGTGTGATAATATGGTTTTCTAACATTATTTCAATCAGTTATATGATGATGAGCATAAGCATTGAGGCATTTTGTCTTCCGCTATTAAGGAAGACACAAAAGAGGCTTCTAAATATTTTTTTTTTTACATTTATTTCTTCTTTTAAATTTCAGAATATTATGGCAAGACATACTCAAACTTCCTGTGCTAAATGTTTAGTTTTTTAAAGTTTCACTTACTGTAATGATTTCACACTCTCATTAGTTTATATCCCAAGGCACAACAAAACTCATAGGATAAGATTTGTAATTAACAATAATGTAAATTCACACATATCTTCCTGACAGACTTGAATGTTTTTGGCCAGTTGCATGTCAGACCTAATTACTGTCATAGCTGTGACCTCATAGTGTAGCCGGCAAAGAGTTCGTGCTAGAAAAAGGACAAATATCAGCTTTGTTTACTTTTTATTTGCGATTTCATTATTAATATAGTCTTTAATTTGTGCATCTCCACAAAATCTCTCAAAACTAGTTTATTTTTGAGCAAATTTGGATAAAACCAGTATATTTAATAATAATATAATAAATGATAATATTAATACTCAACTAGGGCCTACTCTTCCTGTTGCTGATCTAAGCGCTTGATCATTGAATAATAATATTGGGCAAATAGTACAACTAACTGAAGGCTAATACTTGCCACATTGACTGTCATGTGAGCTGTATTTAACTCAGGCTAGTTTTGACCCCAGAACCTCGTGAAACCCTATAGTTGGTTTGTGAAAATCTTACTTGTTGATGTTCTTATTGTTACAATTAATATTGAAAATTTAATTCTAAAAATGTAGATTGAGTTGCATATAACTCATGCACAGAAAACAATAAAAAAATAACAAATTGGGAAGGATCATTTTGTTTTAATAAAATGCTGTGGTCCCAAGGAAAAAATTTTTTTTCCTACTGTGGCAATCAACGTGTTAAAAGGTACCTACTATTAATAATAGCTCAAAAGTAACTTGATATATAAAGATATATAAAGTTGTATTAAACTGGATGTAGGCCTGGGAGCATTAGTGCTCAGCATCTATATAAATATCATATGGAATGGAATAAACTACAAGTGTTAAAGCACTGAATATTTCAGGAGCCATGAAGCTTAATAGCATGCTAACGAGTATAGAAAACAATAACAAAATTCAAATTAGCATAATTAATAAATGACAAAGTTCAAAAAGCAAATAAGTCAATGAATACACGTAGAAGCTAAAATCATACTGAACATATTAAAGAATTACAGAATTACTATAAAAATTATACTTTTGTCCCACGTGACTTTCTGACCATTACAGTATGAAAGTCTAGATCAACAATTCCTTTGTTCACTTTCAGTTTAAGAACATCTGTAAACTCACTATAGGTCAACTGCTTAGTTGACACTAAAGACAATTTGTAGTTAGAAAGAACTAGGTTAGAATCCTGGCTCTGCTACTCCACTGCGTGATCAGGGGTAAATCACCTAAACTCTCTGAACTTTAAATTCTTTCTTATGATGTAAAGGAGAGGTGAAAAAAATGTATGTGTAATGCCTAGCAGTGTCTCTGATACACCGTGTACATGTAAAAACTGGTAATGATATAATTATTTTATAGCTTTTAGGCAAAAAAGAAAATACTGGACTAAGTACAGTAGACAAATAGGATCTTATAATAGGAAACAAATAATAGAGAAAATAAGCTCAACATGACCCAAGGTATTACAATTTTCTTAGGTACAAGTTACTGAAAGCATTTGGGTATAAGTATGCATCAGAAAGGTTAAAATCATCTTTCCACTGATTAAATTGTGAATTTGTATTATAATGCATCATCATATTGAGGCAGAAAGGATAGAGCAGAAATGATGTACTGAAACTCAGACTGCCCAAATGAGACTTGAAGCTACCATTAAAAAGACTAACTTCTGTTAAGTTACTTAACCATCAAGGTCCTAATTTCCTTAAGAGAAAACAAGCAGAAAAGGTAAAATCATTTCTAAAGTTCCTTCCAGTTCAATTTGTCCACATCCTTAACAGATGTGTTTCTAATGCCACAAATACAATTTAAATACTGAAAAACTAAAAACAGCTGAAAAAGTCAAGGTGTTAAGGGAAAGATGTTTATCACACAAAAGAAAAGGTCAAATAATTATTTAACTGTCAGTGACATGAAGTGTAACCAAGAGAACAATTTTGAATTGTTATTCTGCATTCTCATTAATTTAAAAAAATATCACTTTAAATGTCCTCAAAATTTTGGGATGTACATAAGTGAAACTTACCATTATAAAAAAAATTAAACATTAGAACAATTTGCAGACTCTTCATACATAATTTTCAAATAGTGTCAGATTATTGTCATTGACTGTTAAGTCATTGACCAATCCCAGAATTTAAAAAACATGAATTCATGTAATTTGATGTTTAACAGACACGTGGATTACCTTTCGTTGAGATACAATAAAATTTAAATTTTGTGATTAGACACAAGATTCATTCATTGGGTTGATTTCTTGCATGGCAAATAATCAGAAAATTATTAAAATCACATTAAATCCTATTAGCTGCCATATGTTTAGTTAACAGTCCAATCTTAGTAAACATTTTGTTACTCTTCTCAGTTTGTGAGTCATTCGTTTCCTTATCTACACAGTGCTCTTCTGCTTATTAGTGCAACATTAGTAAAATCATAGTTAGGATAAAATTTTTCATTTGTTGCTAATATTTTCTCTAGGTTATCCCTCATAGTTTTATTGAAAAGGTATCATATATTCAGAAGTATGTATGTAAAGAAATGCATATTTTAAATAAAATGAACACCCATGAATCCATCAATCAGGTTAAAACATACATTATGAGTAATTTTGGAGTCCTCTGTATGCCTCTCCACAACGTTCCCTTGCTTTTCTTTATCACAAATTTATGTAGACCTACACAATATATTAAGTTTGCTGACTTTTCCCTTTTAATATGTAATTAGAAACATAGAGTATGTACTCTTTTGTAACTTTTTTAGTGGTACAATATATTGTTGAGATTAATCCATGTGGATGTAAATTCCTGTAGTTCATTCATTTTTACTGCTATAGAATAATCTACCGTATGACTATAAATGAATTTCTTCCCCAGTCTGCTGCTGTTTCCAATTCTTTTTCTTATCAATACTGCAACAAATATTATTAAATATGTTTCCTTGTGCACAGGTACAAAATTCTTACCTAAGATATATACCTAAGAGTGAAAAATCCTAAATTACAGTGTATGCGCATCTTCAAGTTTACTAAATAATTACAGTTGGCCAAAGTGGTTATACCAGTTTCCATTCCAATCAGAAGTGGGTGGAAATTCCTGCTGCTCCTCATTCTCACTAACAATAATATCGTCAATCTGTGAAATGATTTACTTCATTGTGCATTTAATTTTCATTTCTCAAATTAATAATGAGGCTGATGACATTTTCATATTATTAACGGACCACCTGTATTTCCTGTTTTGTGAAATGTTTACCCATGTGCATCTCTCATTTTTTTCTACTTGACTATTTGTCATTTTGTTTTGGTTGACAAAAATATTTCATGTATTCTGGATACTTCTAGGACTTAAATATTATGTTTTGGTATGTAACAAGCCAAATAATAAAACTAAGTTTTCCTTTTACAATCTATACTTTTTGCTTTATTTTTAAAATTACATTTACATAAAATGCATGACTCTTTCATTGAGGAAATGATTCCCTTTTCTGTTTATCTATATGTAAGAACAGCATTCATATAATAAAAACCAAGAGTAAACCTTCATCACCTTTATTTTGAAAATTTCATTCCAAGTTCCTCACACCAAATATTGGAAGATGCCATCAGATATTAGCCAAATGAGCTTGAGGATACACAATAACATCTATGAATAAGAAACCTTTGAAACAGGCAGCCCAAGTGACAGCACATACATGCATCTTCTGAGCACTGTGCTTACACACAGAGATTCAGAATAATCAGGTAGAGATTTTTCTCTTTAACAGCAATTTACATTTGTGCAGCTCTCTCTGTATTTTCATTGTACTTTGCATACTTTATATAATGTTCAATTCTAACAGATAAGGAAATGGAATTATTATTGTCATTTCAGAACTAAGAACACAAAAGAAGAGGAATGAACTTGCCCCAAATGGGATGAGCTCAGAAGCAAGTACTGGTCTCCCGAGCAACTCCCTTCCTCAGCTCCAGACTGCCTTCCAAGGCAAGGAATGAATACTGTCAGAGCAGGAGTGATGACATTTTTTTTAAAGGTTTAACTCATCCGTGCAGTCAACTTGCACCTACTGCTTACAAAAGAATCATGCCACACTCAGAAATCCTTCTATTGCAAAGCCAGGTCCATTAGATACTAAGATAGAATAATAATACAGTCATCTACATCCCTCAACACCACTCATTCTTTACCAAGTCAAGATTTCCCCTAAACACAAATCTCTTTTCCCTCTCAAAAGATTTACACAAAAAAGTAAAACATAGCTGTGATGGTTGGAATTATTGAATTATCTGATAACTAGGCATATCTAATTGTACAAAAGGTACTTCCTGGAATTGGCCTTGTAAGTCTGTATTCTCAAGCAATATAATAACTCTATAAAGTAAAACAACCTCCAAATGTCATTTCAATCATTACTGAGGCAGATATTAAAAACTGGAGAAAAACCTCTGTATTGAACATGATTGCAAAGACTATCATAATTTATATGATTGGCAGGAAAAAATAAGGAAGAGGAACACAAATGTGTATTTAATATCAAATTCATAAAATTTTCAGGTAATAACTTTTCTAAAAATATGAAATTTAAAAGGACAACCATAGAGCTATTTTCATATAAATACATATGAAAAATTTTAATTATTAATACATATGCCTTTTAGGAATTTAATATAGTGATAGTCATATTAGGAGTGGCAGGGTGACTCATTGTACCCTTTTGAATTTTATACAAAGTATATATTTCATCCATTCAAAAATAATGGATTTTGAATTTTATACAAAGTATATATTTCATCCATTCAAAAATAATTCAGAACTTCTATGTTTTATATCAAAATTGATTCCATAAAGATGAATATAAGAAAACTATGAAAGTATTAGAAGAAAATATTGATAGACATTTTTATAATTATGGGGTATGAAAGAACTTTCTAAAGGTAGAAATATAAAAAAAAATCAACAGTTTTACTAAATACATTTTTTAAATTTCAATACAGAAAACACTAATAAAAGCAAAACGTTAACAAGAAAACTGGGGATTTTTATATACATACAATGGTGTGTGTGTTTGTGCACACACGCATAGAAATGACAGCTATATGCCAAAAAGGAAAAATACTCTAATAAAAAAACAGGTAACGGATGTCAACAGGGAATTCATACAAACACAGTGAACATGAGAAATGGTCTGCCTCACCATTAATCAAAGAAGTACAACTCTTTCAAAACAGAGACCTGTTCCCTTTCAGATTAATAAGAGTTTTCCTATTTTAACGCCAGTGCAGATGTGGAAATGGGAAAATGGATGCACATGGGAATATAAGTTATTCCAAATGGCAATATATCAGAAAATATCAAAAGCCTTAAAAAGTACATGTCTTTAATTCCATTTCTAGGAATTTATTCTAAGTAAATATTAAGCAAAGATTGTCCAAATATTGTCCAAAGGTATTCATCTGTATGTGAATATTCACTGTAATGTTGTTTATACTAGCAAAAAAAAAATGGAAAACCAACAAATACATAAAGGATTGAGCTGGGATTTTAACTGAAGGAATTCTGGCTTTAGTGTCTGTTTCTCTGACAAATTTAGATTCAATTCTCTAAACCTAACAACTTTCCTGTTATTTCCTAAGCCTTTAACAAATGACATAAAATGCAGATAAATTCTGAAGCATGTGTTCAACTCACTCTGTAGTGAGAGAAATATCCTATGTTAATTCAGGGACACTCGTTAACCAGTACAGCTAACCTGTTCTAGGAATGGTGTAGGAGTGAACATTGCAAATACACCAAGGTTTGTAATGACTCTCTTAGAATCTCTTACTGTAACAATTGTGCCTTTCGTACAAATTCCTGGAGTTCTTAAATTAAAAGGGTGTATACCTTTTTGTATTTGTTTTACCATAATTATAAGTCACACTGGTATCTTTCCTACTATACTAAAAAGTTATCTTTAGCTATAAAATTGGCAGGAAAGGGAAGTCAAATATATAAAAGTTTCCAATTTAATTCAGTGTCTAGTAGAAGCTTGAGACTTGGTATTTTTAAAGCCATATTATTAATTTTCTCACTAAATTTCAAAAATTAAGTGAAAACACATATTGCAATAATATATTTATCTCATTCACATTTCAATTAAATTATGCCTAGTTTGAGTGGTATGAGCCAGAGTTAGCTGTACAAAGAAAACACCTTTAAAGAATCTGATGACAATATTAGCAACAATTAGAAAATTACACTGCATCTGAGATTTTCTTTAGATTGATGGGCTTTAATAGATGAGGCTACTAGTTTTCTCACAAGCATGTTATCTCTTGAAAGACTATATATCTAAAGTAATAATTAGATCGCTTTTTGTCTTTGGTCATCAGAAAGACACAAAATTCATCATTAGACTGACCTGTGCTTTATCAAATTCATGACTAAAAAAAATTGGTGCTGCTTAATAATAACAGGGAAAAAGTCCTAAAGAAGAAAATTTCTATCTGTAATAGGAAGCTCTGTTTTTAGAAATGGGGGTTACTTAACTGTCTGAACACATATCAAGTATCATACTTGGAAAGCTCTGCGATTGTAAAATGGCAAATTCTTTCATACAGTGAATAGTAATGCTCTCCCTACCATCCCTATTACATGGAATTCCTAATATGCTCATCACAGCTTTTTTATCTTCACTTCCTTAAAAATCAGTATGCTACAAATAATATTTATAGCCCTCATGGATACATAACAAACTACATATTCTAATACTAAACATTTGCAATCTTGGGTTTTACAGACCTGAGAGATGAGTATTCATCTAAGGATGATCTCAGGTGAGTATAAAGTAGAGATTAGCATGGGGTATTTTTTTCAGTCTCCAAAAATCATTTTAATTATGAGATTGTGATCTTTAAAGTCTATTAATTATCATATTCAATTGATCAGTATTTAAAGAGTACATAAAAAAAAAAAAAGAGTACATGGCACTTTGCTGGGCACTGCACAGTCAGCACATGCTTAAAGCCATGTATTCTTTTTGGGTTTTTTTGTTGTTTTTAAGGGACAGGGTCTTGCTCTGTTACCCAGGCTGGAGTAAAGTGGTACAAGCACACCTCACTGTAACCTTGAACTTCTGGGCTCAGGGATCCTCCCACCTTAGTCTCCCAAGTAGCTGGGACTATAGGTACGCACCACCACACCCAGCTAATTTTTTCCTTTTTTAGAGACAAGACCTCGCTATGTTGCCCAGGCTGGTCTGGAACTCCAGGCCTCAAGTGATCCTTCTACCTTGGCCTCCTGAGTCTCTTGGATTCTAAGGAGTGGACCACCACACCCAGCAAAAGCCATGTTTTCTTAATTCCTATAACTACTTATACAGATTTCCTTCCACTCAGAGAATCGAAGGCCTTACCGATTCAATTTTACAAACATTTAGTGAGTCTGTGCTATGTGCCAGGAACTCTTCTTCTCCACTGAATGCACTTCCATTATTACAAGACAGTTACAAACATTTGGCTCCATATCAGTCTGACTGGCAGAAAAACTGAACAGATTTCATGGACGTTAGGATGTCCTCCACATTATGGGACTAAAGCTTGGAATTCCCGAGCAAACTCTTAAGTATTTGTTCTGTCAAAAATGTGGAAAGGTCACAGGTATTCTCTGTAGCACCAATTCATTCCCACCATCATTACAACTTCCTATATCTGATGACAAAGTACAGGAGTGTTATTAGAAAAATTAGGAGAAAAGTGCTTTGCCTAACTCAGCACTGGAGATCTAATTTTGTCTCGTGGATCACCAGCAACTCGTGAAAGTTAGCAAATATACAAGATTAATGAAAAATTTATTGCTGGAACGGCAGCTTTACACGATACTTCAATAACAATGGTACTGTTTGGTCCTCTCCCACTTTTAGAACTAAGAGGTCAGGGAAATGTGAAAATTACATATGCCTACATGTCAACTGGGTCACAGAAGGAATTACAGCGTGGCCACGTTAATAGAGTAAGGGAATGCAGCCGATTAGAAGGCTGTATCGCCAATCAAAATGGGAAAATATTAACAGAACTAACCAGATTCCCAACTAAGCAGAGAACTTCTAACAGGTCTGCGGGTTATGGCTTAAACCCCCCTCAACCAAAACAACAAGGAAGAGCTCTCAGAGTTTTACTGTCTGCCTGTATATCACCTTACCTGATTCCCTCAATAATCCTAGGTAGGCTTTCCCACGTATAGCTCTCCCCTATATGACACCCAAGGCAAATGAAGTGTTTAATATTTAGCAACTTGTACAAATTAAAACAGAAAGTAAGTGAAAAGGCTGGCCTCCAATCTGGGTTTCCTAAAGTCAAGTTCAGCATGTTGCCTGCTCCACCGTACAGACTCATGGATGACTCAACCACATTCTTCAACTGGAGAAATTAAAATGACAGGTGGCATCTTAGCAAAGGAAATTATTTCCCAAACACTATTCCAGGTTAAACCTTTGATTTGTACTCTCCATCCTAGCAATTTAAAACGCATTATGATTTTGTCAGCAGCTCTGGGATCCACAGACCTTGGCATAATTAGAGCCCATTAGTTTGGTTCAGAATATAACAGCACCACATGCGCTATGAAAACATATTCTCCTAAAAGCCCCTAGGAGGACATTAAACATTCACAACCCACAATAAAAATTGAGCAGAACATGTCCAAGTATAAAACTTTTTATTAGGCGGCAGTGTAACTCACCACTCAGGGATACTATACTTAGATCCAGCCTCTATTATTTTATAAGTTTGAACTAATGGAGGTGGAAAAAGCATCTTGGATGTCTCAGAAAACCTATTCTGGCCCCAAGTCCAGGACACCAAAAATGTCATTACAGTATTGAGAGTTTTCAGAGCAGTTTCACGTTCAAAGACACCGTCTAATATTATCATTTTGTATCACTACTTCTCTTTATTATTAACCCACTGAATGACTCAACTTTATCATTTCATTCTTCCATATTCAAAGAGTGTAAGTTTCATCTCTAGCTCTTTCTCTGTAGCAGAAAGTCACCATCTGGGAGCCACAATAGGGTGAAAACACTCTGGTCAATGATACGTCTTAATTCTACCAGCAGAATACAAAGGAGGAAAAAGTTCATAGCATTTTAAGAATATAAGCTAAGATTAACTCTGAGTTTGCCACATAGGCCAAAATCTATGTAGACCTATGAAATGGAAATTAAAAAAAAGAATTACATTATTTATAATTTTCACCAAGAAAAATATCACTGAGCACATCCATCTACAGGTTAAATACTGCAACAGAGGCACACACATCATAGAAAAACAAGATAATAAATCTTTTAAAAATATTTTTTCTTTTATATAGAAAAAATTAACTTCATTCTCTGTTGTTTTGCTGCTTTGGTACTGGTCTCTTGGGAAGCTCACAGAAAACAGAATGAAGCTAGGAAAGCCAAGCTTAAGGACTTTGATCCCCTAAGAAGATTTGATGAATCAGAAAACAAAAGCAAAGCTCTGTGTTCCAGTTGCATATCACATCTGTAAAGCCTACACCAATGATTCTTTGTCTTTTTTTTTTTTTTTAACCTGGCCACACACCTCATTGTTAACCTGGTATAAAAAATGCATATACTGTATATGTAATTTTGGATATAATTTTAAAGGATTGTGAGTCCTTGCAGGACATCCTTGTAGGATTAGTCCACGCATGAAACGCTGCACTCCTGAGTTCAGGAACTGCATCTTCATCTTTCTGCGCCAGCACCAAGCACGATGCTGGCATCTAGGTCACATGAGAGCTGGTGAATGAGAACTCATGGCCATGGCTGAGTGACGAACAAGTGATTATCATAAAGAATAATTTGCTTGGTTAAGAGAATGGTGTAACTTGCTCATGAAGGAACAAATTATTCTAATTCATCAGTAGAATCATATATATATATATATATATATATATATATATATATATATATATCAAGACCAAATATATTAGGAATACACTTTTACAGCAAAACTCTCAATATGAGTTCCAGAATACTTTTTCTCAAAAACTAAGAAACTTCAAAGCCTAAGTTACTGTTGACATTTAAGGGCAGCTGTATTGCTTCAAACTTATTCTCAATCCAACCACCGCATTATACTCCCAATTGATGTGAATCCACTAAAAATGCTTTTCAATTGTTTGAAATAGTTTTTGTTCCTGAATTTCAGAAGTGCACTGAGGTGTTCAAGTCTAACACCCACCTTTACCTTTCTATTCTCTAGGTAGGGTATTATAAAAATGGCAGATGGTGGTTTTAACTTCTATACAAGTCATTGCTCTGTGTGTTAAACACACTGACGAGCATATGCCTCATCTGTTCCTGCAGTTTGTTACAGTACAGCATAAAGACTACCTTTCCCTCTAAATATTTAAATTTGCAGAACAGCTTCATGGTTTTGTCTTCTTTTATTCCTTCCCTCCTTCTCTTCATAAATCAATATTCTCCCTCTCAAGTATTTCTATTTCTGTAATGAAGTCTTCTATTGCTTTTATTTTTTCCTTCCTCTCCCACATAGGAAATATAGCTATAATTGTGCATGTACTTTGACCATTTGTTTTTTTGACAACTGTTTTGTTACTTTTACATTCCTGTTTTTTCCAAATACATTCATGTGTTAAATAATTTCCAAAAGTGTAATTTTATTTTTTGTGTTCATCACATACGTTTCAACTTCTAGTACAACAAAATAGAGTTAGCACTAAAATTAAACTGTATAAGTATTTGCAGTTTAGTCCCCGATGGCTTTGTGCATTATTAAACTGACAGCCCGTTGTTTTGGTTTATTTAGACAATAAGCATTCCAAGAAAGAGTTTTATATTTTTAGAAGACTCAAAAACAAAAAGTATCTGCGTTGCTGGGTCATTCACTTCTGATCTACCTCTAAAAGTTGGAAATGCCTCACCTGAGCCCCCTTGTCTTCTGCAGTTACATGTTTCCCCAGGTGACTCTCAAATCTGTGTCTCCAGCCCTGGCCTCTCCTTAGACCTTCAGGCTAAGGACAAACCGCTTATACGGTATCTTCACTTGGATGTCCCAAACCTAACACAGTCAAAATAAAACTCAATATTAATTAATCTTCCTTCCTCTGTGCCTTCTACCTGCCCTTCCTCATCTCAACAATGTACTCAAATCCAGAACCTCTGATTCCTCTTTTTCCTTTCCCTCTCAAATCCAATTCAACAGAAATTCTGAATCCAACTACTTCCACTGCCTTTATTACTGCCATCTCTGTTGGAGCCGCTGTCAGCTCTTGTCTTCTCCATTCCCCTCCCCATGCAGTAAAATCACTGAGAAACATAAATCAGGTCATATAATGCATCACATCCAATAGCTTTCCACTGAACTTAAAATAAAAATGAAACTTCTTATTCCAGCTTTCAAAGCTTGTAATGATCAGCCCTTGCCCATCTCTGACTTCACCTCGTCACTGGCCCCCTTCACCTGCTGGACTTCAACCACACTGGCCTCTTTCTGTCCGCAGAACAGTCCATCCTCACCCTGAAAGACCATACAGTCTTGGCACTATCTCTTCTACTGGCATACAGTCCTCTTTCCTGCAAACATCCAGAGGCTGCTTCCTTCTGGTTATTTACCAATCAAAGAGGCCTTCTACAACAAACCAATCCAACAGGGCTAGCTGCCATTTACTATACCAGCTTACTTATTTCGATTTTCTCCATGGCCTGTATCCCTAATTGCTAAGTAAATTAACTGTTTATGTCTTTGCCCACTGGAATGGAATACCCATGAGATGATGAACTCTGTCTCAATCACTGCCTTGTCCCCCTGATTTTGGACCTTGCTTAGCACACAGTCAAGATTCAATACAGGAGAGCACGGTGGCTCACGCCTGTAATCCTAGCACTCTGGGAAGCCAAGGTGGGAGGATTACTTGAGGTCATGAGTTCGAGGCCAACCTGAACAAGAGCAAGACCCATCTCTACTAAAAAACAGAAAAACAATTAGCTAGCATGGCACCTGCCTGTCGTGGCAGCTACACTGGAGGTTTAGGCAGGAGGATCATTTGAGACCAGGAGCTTGAGGTTGCTGTGAGCTATAATGCATGCTAGCCTGGGTGACAGAGCAAGACTATGTCTTTTAAAAAATAAAAAAAAGCACCACTCAATAGACTGTTATGAAATGAATAAATATAATAAATGTATTTTAAACACAAACTAAGCTCTGAATTTTATAGCAATTTTTTTCTTTTTATAGAAAGATACCACATATACTCTAGGGTCTCAATTAAACTTATTCATTTTAGACAATTTTCATAGAATTTTTCACAGAAAATTAGATAATTTTCACAGTAAGAATATTAAAAGATCACATTACAATGTCTAAAATATTCTTGAAGTTTATAGTACCTACAAATCCTACATGATATGAATGATACAATCTAAACTATTATATTTTCAGCAATTAATAGAAATGCATATAGCTGACACTTCAATGTCTTTTTAAGTTACTTAAAGTACCATATTTTACATTTCTCCAGGTTTAAGGAATATAATCTGAATTTCACCGGTGGTAAGTAGATAGCTATTACCTCCGGCTCTTCTCAGGACAAGGGTTCCCTGCTTTGGTGCTGTTTCTAGCAATTGCTCCACCTGGGAAGAAGGATGAGGGCAGGCCCTCCATTTTGGTGTTGCTCCACCCTTAATCCTATCCCCAGCAACTGCCACCCCTGGGGAAGGAAGGAATGCTTTATCAACCTGGGAACCCCCCAGCCCAGGCACAGTAAGATTTAGAAAGTGACCTAGAGTAACCTAAGGGTAATTAATATGCCATTAGCTTGAATCTGCATTGCGGTTCACTACTCTACTGCCCCCCCAACCCCCCCATCCCCTGGCTTTCTTAGAGGGAGCTCACATATTGCAGATGGAATTTTGAGGACGCCTGTTGATCATCTGATACCATCCAACACCACCCAAGAGCCCTCCTCTAGATTGGGCTAATAAAAGGAAACAATCCAAGAGGTCAATAAGGAAGTGAGTGGGTCTGTCTGTCTGTCTGTCTATCTCCACTGGCAAAGACAGACCCATTTTATTCTACAATAAAGAGCTGCTCATGTGAAACTACTTCCTGTCTGAGATTATTCTGTCGTATTGGCCATACTGGTGATTTTTCCAAGAAAGGAGTCAGAGGACCAGGATAATAGTCTAGACTTGACACGTTGGTGTGTCTTGTCATTCTTCCGCCAAGAGCACACCGAGAACCAAGGGCAGACTCCCACCCTGGCATCTTTGGTGCTGAAACCCCGGATTCTTACACTGGCAATGTCAAATACATCACCAATGTCTGCTATGGCTTTGTCTCCAAGTTTTCAGGACCCTTTCCCTTTGGTATCAATCCAGCTGAGATTTTTCACTGCATCATACTGAGATTATTGCAAGAAGTAATCCTGCCTCTCTCCTTCTGGCTTTCCTGACTACATCTTGTTCCGAACACACGAAGTACAATTTCTAAAACATCATTTTGTTATAGGTTACTCCCTTTTCCTTCCCCTTCCCCCCAAAAAATCCAACTACACTCATTAGTACTATTTCACTAACTCCCTTCACAAAAACTTTGTTTTCTAGTTAAACAACTCTTCCTGCAATCCCCAGCACGTAATTCAGTGGCTTCCAACCTGTGGGCTAGGGGCTGGGAGTTATAAAAAGCAATCAGTGATACCACCACACATTCTAGAAGCACTGTGTACTGATCAATTTATATATTTTGGAAAGGAATGTATACGTCTGTGTATATATATGTGTGTGTGTGTGTGTGTGTGTGTGTGTATGTGTGCACAAAAGCACATTTTTGCAATTGTAGATACAATTTTTAAAATATATTTGATTAATCAAATAAAACATTCAAATGTGTGGTAGTGTTTCTGAATTCATAGTAGTGTTTTAGTCATTTTCTATTTTCTCAATAGATACCAACTATACAACTACTATGATGCTAGAGTCCTAAAAGTTTTTTGACATTATAAGGAGGCTCCATATTTTAAGAGATTCTATCATGTTCTACTTCATTAATTAAACTCAATACAAATACTACACTATCAACTCATGTGCCTCCCATCCAAAGCCAATATCAACATATACCACCTTAGAAATTTCCCTTGATCAACTCAGTTTTTTCTGATTATCACATTTTTAACATTCATGAACCATCAATTTGATCCAACTAAGGTAAACTATTTTTATATTTTAACTCAACTCACTTTTTACTCATCAAATGTTATTTATGCCAGTAAGAAAAAAGTGTTAACAATATCCCTAAAAGCCTTTCTTATCTACTCTGATAGGTCTGGAAATTACTAATACTATTCTTATTAGTACTGATGAAAAATTACTCAAGTATCTCTAAAATAGAAATGAACAAAATTTAAACATGAAATGAAATTCAATTTGTTTCTAATGCAGAGCTCATCATTACTTATGTTTAAATATATCAGGAGAGCCATCATCATATCATAGTAATAAACTTATTAACTTGATGATTTTAAACTTTTTAACTTATTAACTTATTACCAATATCACTTTATTCATCAGAAAATTAGCAAACATGCAATGCAACAGTCCACTCCTTGAGTAAATAACAATGAGATGTGATATATTCAATGGATATAACAAGTCAACATTCTGAAAGTCATGTCTCAAAATTTGATTCCATTGAAAATCCTTCTAAATGTGTTCAATTATCCTTAGAAAATTGATTTAAACCTTGAAAGTGCATTTCACATAATAGGTAAGCTCTGTATTTATGAGGAGCAAGCCTATTATTATGTTTCTGTGTTTTCCCAAAGAATACACCCAAAAATAACTCAAATACATGTAAGCTTCAATATTCCCTTCTGAGCGGCTGACCTGTCCTCTAATAGATATGCTTTCTGTATAGCCATGGTCTACTAATTTCTACGTTCTTACCACAAATAACCTCACTCCCCCTCCAGGTCTTGACCTAGGCATCATTTTCCCCAAAAGCCCAAGATTAAGCAAGGTGACCTTCCTGTGGGTTCCATTATTTAGCACTTTGTATTGAACCTGGACAGCACGTATAAATAATTACTACCTGCCTCCATACCAGGAATAAAAGCTCAGGAACACTAGGAATCATATGTTATTTACCATATAATCGCTAGAGCTTAAAACTTACTAAATGCTCAATAAATATATGTTGAATGAATTAACAAATTGTATAAAAATTCACAGAGCACATTGAAAGTTTCAAGAAAGAAAGTTTTCCTTTCTAGTTGAAACCAGTAAATTGCCAAGCTATCCTTTCTAACTGAAAACCAGTAAATTCCCAAACTATCCAAGATAAACTCTGTTACCCCTGAAAATATAAAAAAAAAAATGTGCCAATACCATTTATAGGTTATTTTGACTCTTAATTAACTTTAAGAGAAAGAAACTCTTCTGTAAATCTATCCAAACTCATTATTAGAGTCTATTCATATTTAATTTTCTGTAGTAATGGAAAACAACTGATTGGCATTCTAATTAGCAATAGAAATAATAATAAATACTAAAAACCACAGGTACATATATGGTGCACTTACAAAGGGAACTGTTCAAAGTACATTATAATGATTATTTTATATAATCATTATGATAGAATAATCATTATAATGATACCATAAGGTAAGTATTATTACTTCACATATCCTACAGTTGAAGATAATGAGAAACTGAGGCATTATGCTAACAGTGCCCATGGCCACATACCTTGTAAGTGCCACAGTGGGTATTGATACCATTTTGGTGCTTCTGATGCTATCAAAGTGATTCTTTCTCCCAAACAAGGAAAACTCAAAACTTTAATCTGCCTTTTTCTGTGATCTATTTATAGAATCCGTTTTCTATTCTTTTTTTTTATCATTTTAATATTCACTGGTATTTTTAAATAGATACAATGCTAACAAATAGAGACTATATACAAAGTATTACACAGTTCTCCAACATTATATTTAGGTTGACACATCCTAAAATGTTCTTTCAAAATATTGGCCTGCCACTGACAATACATATTCAATGATGGAGTTATCATTCTCTACAAATCTCTAATATCTCTGCATATATTTACGTATAACCAGTATTGTTACCATTTGTATTATTACATGTGTGTTTGCCTAAAGAATACAGTCTTCCCTAATATCCACAGAGGACTGGTTCCAGGCCCTCCCTCAGAAACCAAAATCCACGGATGCTTGAGTCCTTTATATAAAACGTAGTATTTGCATATAACCTCTGCACATTCTCCTGGATGCTTCAAATCATCTCCAGAGTACCTATAATACCTAATACAACATAAATGCTATGTAAACAGTTATGCTGTATTTTTGGTGTCATTTATTATTATTATTATTTTTTTTTTTTTTTGAGACAGAGTCTCGCTTTGTTGCCCAGGCTAGAGTGAGTGCCGTGGCGTCAGCCTAGCTCACAGCAACCTCAAACTCCTGGGCTCAAGCAATCCTCCTGCCTCAGCCTCCCAAGTAGCTGGGACTACAGGCATTCGCCACCATGCCCGGCTAATTTTTTCTATATATTAGTTGGCCAATTAATTTCTTTCTATTTATAGTAGAGACGAGGTCTCGCTCTTGCTCAGGCTGGTTTCGAACTCCTGACCTTGAGCAATCCGCCCGCCTCGGCCTCCCAGAGAGCTAGGATTACAGGCGTGAGCCACCGCGCCCGGCTATTATTATTATTATGGTTTTATTTTCTAAATATTTACCATCAAGGGTTGGTTGAATCCATGGATGTGGAACTTGGGGATACAAACAGCCAACTGTGTATTGTAGTATTCTTGTATTCTTGTAGAATTCTTGTAGAATCCTCGTATTCTAGTCTTCCCTCATGTCTGTCAGTGATACTGACATTTCGCCAAAGATTTCATACGTCCTTTGTTACATTTGGTTCCGTTTGTCTTATAATTTCTGTTGTTACTGTGAATACTGTGAACTTTTTTTTCTATTAAATTTTCTAATTGATTATGGCTGGACTATAGGAATACTACCGTACATTAATCTTACAACGAGCAACTTTGCTGAATGACCTAACTAGTTCTAATAACTAATCTGCAGAATCTTTTAGACAATCATACTGTAGACTATCATCTTGTCTATACATAATGATGGTTTGATTTCTTTTTCAGTCTAGACCCAACACGGCCACTAACTATATCTATGACTTTGGGCAAGTCACTAAGATTCACTTTGTTCATTTATAAAATGAAATGACTGAGGCAGGGGATCTTCAAAAACCTTTATTATGCCCCAATTCCTGACACGGTTCCTAAGACCCCTTATAGACAGAAATTATAGGAGAATATTTGTTCTAACATTTGGTGTTTGGCCCTAATTCCTGACACAGATTTCCTAAAATCCCTTGAAATTTCCTGAGGGATAGGAACATCTTTTGTCCAAAGGAAGCAATTCTTGCTGGGCCTCAGGATGCAGGCTGGTTGCCAGGGGAACCAACCATGCAATTAGGGGCTTGGAAATTTCAGGCTCCCCTCAACACCACCCCCATGCCTGACCTCTCTGGAGGGGAAAGAGCTGGAGGTTGAGTTGATCCCCAATGGCCAATGACGGAAGCAATGGTGCTTACATAATGGAACTTCCATAATAACCCAAAAGGACAGGGTTCAGAACTAAAACTAGGTTAAATGAACTAAAACTAGGTGTCTAGAGGCTGGTGCACCTGGAGAGGACACAGAAGCTCTGTGCCACTCCCCACATACCTTGCCCTGTGCATCTCTTCATCTGACTGTTCATCTGTATCTTTTGTAATATCCTTTATAATAAACGTGAAAACATCAGTAAAGTGTCTGAATTCTACGAGCCTCTCTAGCATGAGGCCATGGGAACCCCTCACTTATAATGGGTCAGTCAGAAGTACAGGTGACAACCTACTACTTGTGATGGCATCTGGAGCTGGGGGCAGTCTTGTGGGACCGAAGCCTCCCTTGTGGGATCTGATGCTACCTCTAGGTAGGATAATGTCAAAATTGAGTTATATTATAGGACACTCAGTTAGGGTTGCTGGAGTATTTCTTGGTGTGTAGAGACAAATCCCCATACATCTGTTGCCAGAAGTTTTGAGCTGAATGGTGTGTGAGAAGAGAGAAAAAAAGTTTGTTTTCATCAGAACTCTGGAACCCTAACTTTGGCCACAGGTTTTATGCAAATTGAGGCTTATAAGAACTGGTGGCAAACTTCAGTTAGTAGTGGCCAGAACAATAAATGCAAACTGCACCCTGGGAGTACTCAGAGTTGCAACATAGGTCTCCAGTGCAAACATCCTTAGCTCGTCTCCATTTCTATATTCCTATTCACCAAGTTGATTATATCATCCCAACTAACCGTTGAGTTTCAACAAAATTTCAGTAAAGCAATTCCCACTGCAGGCTTTTAAGGTATAACCTTGAAAATGCAAATGTAACAAGACGAAAAATTATTATTCACAGCATCAAAACTTCCCGATTAATTACTTGAGTGTTTACTGCTTATTTTAAAAATATTCTGGCTGCAAATCAAGCATCATTTTCTATAGCTCTTTTCTAATGAAGTACTTCAGAAATACAAAATATATAAAAAATTCTATAATAAACATCCATGTTCCAATGCCCAACTAAAAAATAAATCATTACATACACAGTTGAAACTAAGTAGATACCCAACCCTGATTTCATTCTGCCTGTTCTGCTGAAGTAGTAACCACTCTGCTGAATTTAATGTTTATCATTAATGTGCACTTTTCAGAATTTTTCTATTCATATATATTCACTAATATTTTATACAGAATAATTTTGCATATTTTAATGTGGCATAAATGGTATCCTACCGTATATGGCCCTCTGCAATTTAATTTCTGCATAATATTACATTCCTGGGATTGATTCCTGTTGCCAGGTGTGCAACTCATCAAGTTGCATGCTCACAAATGGTAAATTTTATTGCATGAAAATTATACCTCAATAAAGCTGATTTTTTAGAAGTCCCCAAAAGCACAAACCACAAAGAAAAAGAAAGATATATTTGACTACATTAAAATTAAAGACTTCTGGATACCAACAAATACCATAATACATAAAGCAAACAGACAAGCAAAATAAGATAACAACATCAATACCCTACCACCACCACCAACAACAAAAAACAAGCCTCGGATTGGGAGAAGGTATTCTTAACATGTGCATGTAAAACTGATAAAATTTTACTATCCAGGATATATAAAGATCTCCTACCAATTAATAAGGAAGAAAAAAATATCCAAGTAGAAAAATATTTAAAAGCTTTAAAGAAGTAGTTCATGGAAAAGGAAACTCAGATATTCTCACTGTGTGCAAATTGCTTAGAATATGCTATAATTTTATTATCAATTTCTCTACTGATGAACATTTAGAGATCTCTTATTGGTTGGCAGGT
The DNA here is from genome assembly GCF_040939455.1 of Microcebus murinus. Lineage (NCBI taxonomy): Eukaryota > Metazoa > Chordata > Mammalia > Primates > Cheirogaleidae > Microcebus > Microcebus murinus. The sequence goes on along the minus strand of NC_134122.1, from coordinate 45,333,970 downwards.
TTGGGCTTCAAACAGAATTTAATTGAGGTTCCCATATACTTCCTGCCCTACATGCGTACACCCTCCCCAATATCAGCATCTTTCCCCAGAATGATAAGTCTGTTACAACTGGTGAACCTTCATTGGCACATCATTAGCACCAAACTCCACAGTTTACATTAGAGTTTACTCTTTGTGTTGGATATTGGATGGCCTTTGACAAATTTGTAATGACATGTATCCACCACTGCAGTATCATACAGAATAGTTTCACTGCCCTAAAAATCCTCTGTACTCCACCTGTTCATCCCTCCCTCCTCCCCCAGCCCTGAGCAACCTCTGATCTCTTGACTGTCTCCATATATTGCCTTTTCCAGAATGTCTTACAGTGTGTAGCCTTTTTCAGATTGGTTTCTTTCACTTAGTAATATGCATTTAAAGTTCCTCCATATCTTTTCACAGATCGACAGTTCATTTCTCTTTAGCACTAAATAACATTTCATTGTCTGGATGTATCACAGTTTATCTGTTCACCTACCGATGGACATCTTGGCTGCTTCCACATTTTGGCAACTATGAATAAAGCTGCTACGCACATCTGTGTGCAGGCTTTTGTGGGGACATAGGTTTTCAACTTATTTGGGTAAATACCAAGGGGTGTGATTGCTGGATGGCATGGTAAAAGTTTGCTTAGCTATGTAAGAAGTGCCACACTGTCCTCCAAAAGTGCCTGTTCCACTTGCATTCCCATCAGCAATCAACGAGAGGGCCTGTTGCTCCACAGCCAGACCAGCATCTGGTGTTGTGTTCTAGATTTTTGCCCTTCTAACAGGTGTTGTAGGGATCTTTTATATGTTTTTTCTATTACAAAAAACATTGACATGAAAGTGTATGTGCATGTTTTCATGAGCCCAAGTTTAAGAGTTGGTCTAGGCCAAGTATATTTCTTGGAGTGAATTTGTTCAGTCCCAGTTACAACCATCTTAAACATTAGTAAGTATAATCATATTGCTATTTAAAGAGGTTATACCAATGAACCCTTCTACCAAAAATGTATGAAAATTTCCATTGGTCCATATCTTTGCCACCATTTTACATTGTGAAGCTCATCAACTTTTGCCAATTTCATGCATAATTAGAATGTGGCTTTAATTTGCACATCCCTTATTACTGATAATCTTGAGCATCTTTTTAAATATTTGGAAGCCATCTGAGTTTCCTTTTCCATGAACTACTTCTTTAAAGCTTTTAAATATTTTTCTACTTGGATATTTTTTTTCTTCCTTATTAATTGGTAGGAGATCTTTATATATCCTGGATAGTAAAATTTTATCAGTTTTACATGCACATGTTAAGAATACCTTCTCCCAATCCGAGGCTTGTTTTTTGTTGTTGGTGGTGGTGGTAGGGTATTGATGTTGTTATCTTGTTTTGCTTGTCTGTTTGCTTTATGTATTATGGTATTTGTTGGTATCCAGAAGTCTTTAATTTTAATGTAGTCAAATATATCTTTCTTTTTCTTTGTGGTTTGTGCTTTTGGGGACTTCTAAAAAATCAGCTTTATTGAGGTATAATTTTCATGCAATAAAATTTACCACTTGTGAGTATACAACTTGATGAGTTTTAACACTCTTCTACAATCATCTAATCATCACCACAATCACAAAATGGAACATTTTCATCTGTTTTATGGAATAAAAACATTTGCATGTCTCTGCAGTAAATTCCCACCTACTTCCCCCAGCCCTTGCCAACCACTCATTTGCTTTTCGTCACTACAGCTTTGCCTTTCTACAATTTCATATAAATGGAATCATTCGGTTGATAGTCTTTAGTGTCTTGCTTCTCTCAGTGTGCTTAATGATTCTGAATTTCACCCATGTTGTTGCACAGATTAAGAGTCCATTCTTTTTGTTACTACATAGTATCCCTTTATCAGTTGATGGAAATTTTGGTTGTTTCTGGTTTTGGGCTATTATGAGTAAAACTGCTCCAAACATATAAGACTTTGAGTAGAAAGTATAAGTTTATATTTAATTTTATAAGGAACTGCCAAACTGCTTTCCAAAGTGACTAGATCATTTCTCATTGAAATACGATTTCAAGTTCCTTTTATTTACTATAAAACAATGTGTGCAGTTAAAATATTTTTATACCAAGGTAGCAGATAGAATGTTATGTTGGCAAAAAAATCTTAGCATTTCATTCTGTTTCAACTTTGTCAACATCTATTTATATATTTTAATGATTCTTCTGTATAGAATCAGAATCTTTAAATTATGTATAAGCATGCTAACAAAGATGTATCCTTTATATAAAGAAGTAAATTAAACATTACTGCAAATGTACTGCACCAAGCCCATTATCAATCTATATAGGCTTAAGCATTATTACAGTCAGAAATATAAATATTTACTCTGGCAACATTAAAGATATTAAATTAATTCCTTGAAGCAGGAAGACAATGTCTGTGCTTCTTTAGAGAATACAATAGGATATAAAAAGCCAGATGAACTGATAAACTGTTAAAATAGATGCATCAACATTAAGTTAGTCTAAAGAAGAAATACCAGTTAAAATCAGCAAGCCTTTATTGAGGATCTACTTCCTGCAAAACTGTATTATGTACTTGAGATACAAGATGCATGAGAGGCTGCCTCTGCCTGTAGGTGCTTTCATAATTAGAAAAAGGCAAAAGTAAATGTAAACGGACACATGATTTAGCAGCAAGTGGCACCATAGAAGAAGGAATTCATTTTGCTTGACAGAGAGCAAGGGGGAAGGTGAGAGAGACAGAGACAAAGAGACAGCAAGTCCGAAAGTAAGAGAGAGAGAGAAACAGAAAGAAAGAGGAAGGAAGGGAGGAAGAGGAGGGCATTACTTTTTCAGAAAGAAGGAAGGGGGTGCATTATAAATGCAGGAAAGCTTTCCAAAGGAAGAAATATTTGACAGGTGCCTAAAGGATGAATAGGCTTCCTTTGAGTAAGAGTGTGCAAGGGTTTTCTAGGAAGAGAGAAAACAGAGCACATTCAAAGGCAAATCGTCATTCAGTTAAATCAGACTGGACTCTTAATACCTACAGGGAAATTTATGTGCATCAAAATGTACAAATCCACAAATAGCAGCACACAAAATAATGCAATCCACCATTCAAGAGCTTTCAGCAGCTTCCTTTGATTGCAAATAAAGTTGTGCTGGTACATGTGTGGTACTGGAAGCCCCACCTCACCTCTCAACAGAACACTTGGGAGTTCCCAGTCAAATGCTTCTCCTCTATGCCTTTGTTCCTATTCTCCTTATGAAATGCTTCCTTCCACATCATACTCTATGTTTGTATTTTACCCCTCTATTCTCCCAATCTTTCAAATGTCAAAAACATTCATTAACTTATTAAGTACCATCTGTCAAGGAGGCCCACTCGAACAACATGCTTCTTCCTGCATAAAACCTCACCAATAGCTCTAGCCATAAGTATTCTCTTTGCCAGCTTTACGATAGGATGAATAATCTAATCTACAGGCAGAAAACTTTTTCTTCTACCATATCTTTGATTATTGCTCCTATCGCATTTGTTCTATTAATAGCTTCTCCTTTAGCAACATAATACTTTCTACATGGTAGATCAGGGACAGGCACACTCTGGCCATAGGCCAAATCTGGCCCACTGCCTGTCTGTGGACAGCCCATGAGCTAAGGATGGCTCTTACATTTTTCAGTGGTTAAGAAAAAATTGCAAGAAAAAGAAACAAGGTTTATGACACATGAAAATAATATAAAATTTAAATTTCAGTGGCCATACGTTTTTTGGAACATTCTCATTTGTTGACATACGGACTATGGCTGCTTTCACGCTACAATGTCTGAGTCGAATAGAAAACGTCTGACCCACAAAACCTAAATATTTACTATCTGGCTCTTTACACAGAAAGCATGCTAACCCTAGTGTTAGAGCTTCATTTGCTGCAGTGTGTTCACTCCAGTAATGGCTAAGTCATACTCTCAGATCCAGAAAGATGGCATAAAAGACCCCCAGGGCAAGTTCCAGTTTTTCACAGGCATCCACTTAATTCAGCTCTGCTCACCTAAATTAACGGCTTCTCCCTGCCCTCCCCTTGGTTCTATTCTCTGTCATTACAATTACAAGAGATATACCATTATCAAAGTCACAATCCCTAGCCTGTACTGCTACCAGCGCTGTTCCTATCTGCGTCTGCATTTAGCATTTTATTCCTAAGAACTAAAGGTTCCAGAACACAATGTGTCATCACCAGCTTCCTGCCCACCAATGCTCCCACGGTCTGGAAGAAGTTTGAACTGATGGGATGGAGCAGAGGAGGGAACCAGAGTTGGCTGTTGACTCTGTTTGCTAGCACAGCCCCCTGGGTCTAAAGCAAACAGGGCAGGTGGATTACAATCTTCTGTCAGTATTTGAGGTGAACCTGTGTATGTAAGAGGTGAACTCCGGGGAGGTTTCTTCACACTGGTTCTATCTGCTTTATAATTAGTGGGTGTCTCTTCGAGATTATACAGTAGACTGTTTTTCAGTCTTAGTCTTCAGTGTTTTCTTTTCACTTCATTTTCTACATCGTACAAGAAACATAATGGGAAATCAGGAGCTCATCTTTGACTACAATGAGGATCCTTGAAAACCTTTTAAAAATTCCCAGAATGAGTCTTGAGCTCATACAGCTATATACTGATGTTGTATTATTCAAGTAAGCCCTTAAATGCTTCCTACTTTGGGAATTTCAATCATGTCATCTTTACTTGATCATTTTTGTAATACTTCTCTTTCCTAACTGGATAGCGGCATAAATGCATGTTTAAAACGCTGAGAAGAATTCTTTCCACAAAATGTATAAATTACAATTTAACAAGCAGTTCCATTCTGGCCTGATGTAATAATCTGCCGAAATGCAGTCAGATATTTTCTTATAACTCTCTTGTTCTCTCAGAACTCTGCTTAAGTATGTAATCACTTATTCTGTATAGACTGGATATTCGCATAACGTTAGAATATTGGGTTTTTGCCATACATATATCTAACTTTGTTTTCCTCTTAAAATATTGACAAGGAAATAATTATATAACTAAAACACAGGGATATTGAGAAATAAATAGTTATTGATCATTTATCTTCTTTCCCAAACACACTGGTCTTTTTTTTGCCTCCCTTTTGCACAAATGTCTGTGAAAGTTAAAATGAATAAAAAGAGAATAACAAAACAACGATAATGTTAATATTTATTTCCTTATAATTATGTTTTATTTTTTCAATTAATGCTTAGGGGAACATATTGATCAACAGTATCTGTTGTTTAAGATGTTTCATAAGCATTATTTTTAAAGTGAATCTTTCTTACATCATCTAGCATTTATCTTATACTGACATTTTTATTATTCAAAAACTCTCACATGAATAAGAAGTGCAGTTCATCTGGCAAATCACAACTATTATGCATCATTAATATCTTAATGTATTATTTATGGTGGTGAATAATATCCTGAAATGAGAAGTCACTGAAGATAAAATATTGCTTTGTCATGTTCCATTATGGGAAGAAATACTTTTAATTACAATGATGCCATAGCAATTGGAAGAAACCTAAAGACCTCTTGACACTGTTGTGCCTACAAGGCTCGACTTCCTTTTTGGAAGCCTAATAAAAACAACAATGTTGTTTTTTTTTTTGTTTTTTTTTTTGAAGTGATTTTACTTTTATTTCCTTCACGGTAAGCCAATCATGAGATTTCACAGTGATTTCTGGGTGGGGCAGAAGGAGGTGGTGTTAAGCATCAGCAGGGCTGTGGCCCCACTGGCCTGAGGAGGTGCAGGCAGGGTGGGTCCTCCTCACTGGGGCAGCTGCAGGAGCACGGACTGCCCCGCCGGCAGGTAGGTGATGTTCCGAGAGCGTGACAGCTGGTACGCAATGTCCTCGGCGGCCTCCAGCTTGCGCAGCTCGATCAGGCCATCCCCCGCGGTGGCCAGCGAGTTGGCGATCAGCTCGGCTGCCTTGGAGTCGCCCTCGGCAGAGATGATGGCCGCCTTTTTCTGCTGCTCAGCCTTTTCCACCACGAATCTGGCCCTCTCTGCTTCCTGCTGAGCCACCTGTTTGGCTTCCACCGCTTCTGTGAACTCCTTCCCAAAGGTCAGATGCGTCAAGGAGACATCGTCCAGGATGAGCCCGAAGGTTGCTGCTCGCTCCGTAAGGTCATCGCTCACCTGCCTGGAGACCAGCTCTCTCTGGGTGATTAGTTCCCCTGCATCAAAGCGAGCCACCACTGACTTGAGGATCTCTGTGGTGATGGACGGCAGCACGCGCTCGTCGTAGTCCTCTCCGATGCTGGTGAAGATGCGCGGGAGCTGGCTAGCCACCGGCCGGAAGAGGATGCGCAGCGTGATGTTGACATTCTGTAAATCTTTGCTACCAGTGATGACTGGTACGTTACGCGGTCGAGAGCGGCAGTCAAAGATAATTGGTTTCTGTACCCATGGGATGAGAAAGTGAGTCCCTTCCCCTACCACAATGTCCTGCACTCCACGGAATCGGTCAAAGATGACAGCTCTGTGCCCAGCATCCACATTATACAAGGCAGAGTTCACCACGCCTCCTGCAACGGCCAAGGCCAGGCCGAACTTGCCAATGGACTCAAACACTTTGGCAGCCATGTTTCCTTCTGTTGGACCCACTCACACCTGCTTCCACTCTGACCAACAATGTTGTTTTATACATACTCTGGATGTGGACCCATCTTAGAAATACAGAATCATTGAAGTGTTGGGCTGAAATAAATCTTAAAGATCCTCTTATTAACTCTCTCCAAAGTCCTCAAAGATAAACACCAGAAAACTATGCTTGTAGCAGAGAGATCATTAAATAAAAATAGCTTTTATTTGTTTAAAAACATGAATTTCCTTTTGAGGAGGAGCACTGCATAACTATTAATTCAACTGTCACATTTCTATAAAACAATGGTCCTCAAACTGTGTGTCTATGGAACCCTGTGGTGTTCCATGAGATTCACCCTGTGTAATGATGCTAAAATCTTTTCCAGTTTTGTAATTTTTTTCTATTTAATACTGTTTAATACAGCAATCTAGTGGAACTTGAGATTTGATTTAGCACAAAATTAAATAATTATTTTTAAAGTGTTTATTGTCATGAGTTTTAGATTATCTGAATAAGTTGAGACTCAGCAGTATAGAGCATGTTATGAAATGATTAGTATCAACCATTGCTTACATGAACATGAAAAGCCAAATAAATTAGTCCCCAGTGAAACTGTCAAGCCCAATACTATATCAATCCTTCACAGAACTTCACGGGCAGTTTTATTTAACCGACTCTTCTTTTGATCCCTATTTAAACGAACCTCTCCATGCCCTGAAGAGGGAGCTCAAACTAGTCTGGTCCATTTGAGTTGATTAAAGTTATTCTGCTATGTCTATGAAAAAACAGATGACATAAATTTAAAATCTGCCCATATATTAAATATGCCTGAGTAGCACTACTCAACGCCAATTATGAATTGTTTCTTGATTTAATTCAAGTTAAAAGCCCTAGAATAACCCAAATATTATCAAAGGAACATTAGCTTAACTGGCAATTATTCCACTTAATCAAATATTTTACCGGTTATACAGTGATTATAAGAGAAAAGAGAAAGGAAGACCAATTCCATAATATGTCCTCACACTGGCTATTATTATAGTGCTGCTATACCCAGGAGTATGATTTTCCACTACAATGGCCGGGTAGCAGCAAAGCAAGCCAACTCAGACTATGTGCAATGCTGAAGTACACATCATCCACACTAGAATCCAATTACGACAGAGTGTGGATGTTTGTTTTTAAAAAGGTGTGCCTAGCTGTAAAACTGGTTTGCAAAATTTAATGTCCATCTTTAGGAATACAAATTATGTTCAATTACTTACTATTTAGAATGAAATATTCATAGCTTTATTCTATTCCACTCTTTCCAAGAGTTAATCAAATTTAAAGAGTATTAATTAAAACAATATAAATAAGGTAAAATTACATTTTCTATTTCGAGAGCCAAGGTTCCTGGGACTAAACACATATTCTTTTCCATATTATAGACAAGTATCTTTATCAAAAGGGACCCTGTGATCCCTTTTGAACTTTTAAAAAAATTCCACAAAGAAAAACAGAAACAGCACTTCAAATCTGCAGTCTTAATAAATTTAATGATGCAACACACATATAGGAAATTAATCGATTAGAATATGCACACATGATATAAACATAATGCAAAATAATATTATCAAAAATAGTAGGCTGAGGCCCGGTGGCTCATGCCTGGAATCCTAGCACTATGGGAGGCTGAGGCTGGGGGATCGTTTGAGCTCAGGAGTTCAAGACCAGCCTGAGCAAGAGGGAGACCCTGTCTCTACTAAAAAAAATAGAAAGAAATTAGCTGGACAACTAAAAATATATAGAAAAAATGAGCCGGGCATGGTGGCACATGCCTGTAGTCCCAGCTACTCGGGAGGCTGAGGCAGGAGGATCACCTGAGCCCAGGAGTTTGAGGGTGCTGTGAGCAAGGCTGATGCCACGGCACTCTAACTCAGGCAACAGAGTGAAAATTTATCTCAAAAAAAAAAATAATAAATAAACATGAATAGTATTAAAGCTTAATGCTTTATATTGGCAAATGATTGGCCTAAGACTATTAATTGGTCTTCTTTCTACCTTAAAATACAAACTTGAGTTTGTGTGCATGTGTATGTGCGTGTATATGCCAAATATCATTCCACATTTGTCTGTGCTCCAATATACCTTCTACCAGATTTTTGTCTATAAATAAGAAGGCTATAGGCCGGGCGCGGTGGCTCACGCCTGTAATCCTAGCTCTCTGGGAGGCCGAGGCGGGCGGATTGCTCAAGGTCAGGAGTTCGAAACCAGCCTGAGCAAGAGCGAGACCCCGTCTCTACTATAAATAGAAAGAAATTAATTGGCCAACTAATATATACAAAAAATTAGCCGGGCATGGTGGCGAATGCCTGTAGTCCCAGCTACTTGGGAGGCTGAGGCGGGAGGATTGCTTGAGCCAGGAGTTTGAGGTTGCTGTGAGCTAGGCTGATGCCACGGCACTCACTCTAGCCTGGGCAACAAAGCGAGACTCTGTCTCAAAAAAAAAAGAAAAAAAAAAAAAAAAAAAGAAGGCTATTGATACATCAATTTTATAACCTGCTACTGTTGTTATGTATTTCTTTCATAAATCTGTTTTTGTAGTAGTTTTCCCATTGATTCTTTGGGAATTCTTACATATATAATCAAATCATCTGCAAGTGGAAATAGTTTTACCTCTTCATATCCAATCTTCAACTAATCTATGTCTAATTACATTGGCTCACATGTCCAACACACACATATATAGCAAAAGGCATGTTGGATGTCCATCTTTAACTTATATGTGACTTTAACTATTCTTGTTTCACTTTAAAGAAGGTGCTGACTGTTGGACTAAAGCATGATTATGTGTGTGCCTGTGCTTGTAAAAAAATGTTAAGGAGGCATCTATCAAGTCCCATTTTATTATTTTTTAAACATAAATAGAATTTAAATTGTGTCCAGTGCCTTTTCCCTATCTATGGAAAACTTGAAAGGATTTTCTCCTTATCTTTACTAATATGAAGAATTATATTCATGGATTTATAGTACTGAGCCACTCTTGGGTTCCTGGAGTCATGGTGCAGGTTTTAATTCAACATTGATTTCTTCTTTTAAAATATTTTATCTCAGGTTTCAGTATCAAAGTGAAATTGATCTATAAATATCCTTTGCCAAATAATTTTCTGAGATTTTGGAATTCAAGTTATACATACTTGATAAAGTAAATCTGAGTGCTTTCCTTCTTTTGTAGTGCTTTAGAATAATTTAAATAGCATAATGAAGTAGAAATTATCTGACCCTGGTGCATATCTTATCAAGGAATACTTTTACTACACTATTTATTTTATGACATTTGGTCTGTTTGGACTTTCTATGGTTAATTTTATTTTTCTAAAAACTGATTCATTTCATGAAGACTTTTAATTTCACTTGTGTATAGTTAGGCAATTTGACCATGATTTAATTTCCTCTGTTTTGATCATTATCCACCTCTGACCCATAAGTAACTTCTAATATTTGAATATGTGTGCTTTCTCTTTTTCCCTTGATTAGATTAATTAGTGGTTTGTCTACTTTATTAACTTTTTTCACAGAAACAATGTTTTTAATTAACTCATCAATTTCTTTTTTATCTTTACTGATTCCATTTCATTGATTTGTTTTTCTTATTTGTTATTCTTTTCTCAATTTTTTACTTGGCTGTTTAATTCATTTAACTTTTTTTCATTTTTAATAATATATGCATACACTGTTATATAAACTTTATTCTGAAAACATCTTTGGCTATATCCCACATATTCTAAAACATGATGTATTCGTTACCATTATGTGCAAGAAACTTTGATTTTACTTTATATTTCTCATTTTACCCAAGATTTATTTAATAGTAAATTTTTTAATTTTCAGGCAGAAAATTCTTTTGATTTTAGGGTTGTTTGTTATCAGGGGTTGGGTCTTTTTAAAGTAATTTCTAGTTTTATTCCTTTATAATCATATTTGTATTATTGCTACTCTTTGGAATTTACTGAGGTTTTCTTTGTGGCTTAAAATATGGCCAGTATTTCTTAATGTTATATGTGAACTTTTAAGAAAAGTATACTCTATTTTTGAGGTTTATATGTTGACATATCTCTGTATGGTCAACCTCATTAAGAATGTTAAGCATTTTACTTATTTTTCCCAGTTGGAGTGTGTTATATTAATATATCTATTATTAGTGTGTTTCTCTGTTTCTCTTTGCAAATCCCAAGGCTTCTGCTTTGCAAAATTGTTTCTGTTGTTGGAGGCATACACCCAGTTAATCTTCATTGAAAAGTGTGCCTTTTAACATCATAAAGTATCCTTCATCTCTCTTAAATTTTTTCAGTCTAAATTATACCTTGTCAAATAATGACACTGAGGTACCTGCTTTCTTTTTATTTGCACTTCTTGGTATATCCTTACCTATCCTTTTATTTTTTACCCCTTTGTTTTAGTATACATAGTATTAGATTTGCTTTTTTAGCTAATCTTAAAATTTTAAGTTCTTATTTTAATAGGTAAATCAAGTCCACTTTCAATTATTTATATGATCATTATGTTTTGACGGTCAATTTTCTTTTTTTTTTTGAGACAGAGTCTCACTTTGTTGCCCAGGCTAGAGTGAGTGCTGTGGCATCAGCCTAGCTCACAGCAACTTCAAACTGCTGGGCTCAAGCAATCCTGCTGCCCCAGCCTCCCGAGTAGCTAGGACTACAGGCATGCGCCACCATGCCCGGCTAATTTTTTCTATATATATTAGTTGGCCAATTAATTTCTTTCTATTTATAGTAGAGACGGGGTCTCGCTCTTGCTCAGGTTGCTTTCGAACTCCTGAACTCAAACGATCCGCCCGCCTCGGCCTCCCAGAGAGCTAGGATTACAGGCGTGAGCCACTGCGCCCAGCCTTGACGGTCAATTTTCTTTGACCGTTAAAATATATTTTTTATTTTAAGAGACTCTACATATATAATTTCATTTTTATTCAAAATGAAATGTTTCCTTTTATTTAAAACATTTTATAGGTATGGGGTGTGTGTGTGTGTGTGTGTGTCTCATCCACAGGTGATATATATATATATAGAGAGAGAGAGAGACAAATGTCCCTGAACAATAAGGACATATTCTGAGAAATATGTTGTTAGGTGATTTTGTCATTGTGTCAACATCAGAGTGCACTTACACAAACCTGGATGGTATAGCCTACTGTACACCTAGGCCATATGGTATAGCCTTTTGCTCCTAGGCTATAAACCTATACAGCATGTTACTCTATTGAAGACTATAGGCAACTGTAGTACAATGGGAGGTATGTATGTATCCAAACATAATTAATCATAGAAAAGGTACGGTTAAAAATACAGTATAAAAGATAAAAAATGGTACACCTACATAGGGCACTTACCATGAATTGAGCTCACTCTGAGTGAGTCAATGAGTGAGTGTTGAGTGAATATTAATGCCTACAATATTACTACACACTACTGAAGAGTTTAAAAGTACTGTATACTTAGGCTACACTAAATTCATAAAAGAACACTTTTTCTTCAATAATAAGTTACCCTTAGCTTACTGTAACTTTTTACTATATAAACTTAATTTTTTAAAATCTTTGACTCTTGTAATAACACTTAACTTAAAACACAAACACATTTACAGCTGTATAAAAATATTTTCTTTCTTCATATCTCGTTCTATAAGCTTCTACTTTTTAATTTCTTTTTTTTTTTTTTTTACATTTTAAACATTTTTGTTAAAAACTAAGACTCAAAAACACACATTAGCCTAGGTCTACACGGAATCAGTATCGTCAAGATATCATTGGGCAATAAGAAGTTTTCAGCTCCATTATAATTTTACGGGACCATCATCAGATATGGGGTCTGTTGTTGACCAAAACATCATTATGCAACACATGGTTGTATATGTGTGTGTGTGTGTATATCTGTATGACACATATATCATATATATAAATATCTACATTAATATATATATCTTTTGTTTAGGAAATTTTGGCTACCTTAATACTAATATCTTTAAAAATATCCTTAAGTCCTTTTATTTTGGTTACCACCTCTTAGTTCTCTATAAGCATTATTGCAAATAGCTAATAACCTTTTTTCACCCTTCCCTCCCAGTTAAAGTTATATTGTTTACTTTCAGACTATACCTATTACATACATAAAGCAATCGAAAAGTTGAATATGTTTATAAACTCTCCCCATTCTCTGATTTTTTGGCAGTTGTACTGGCCCCATTGTCAGAACATAGAGCCATCCAAGAGATACCTTCTCCCCTAAAGCCATCATTCAGACTCAGCTCCTCAGGCAAATATGTACTGAATGCTCACCATCATTCCTGATACCACAGTCTCTACCAGAATCCGGTTGTCTGTAGCTCATTCTCCAGTAAACTCGTAAGGAAAGACTCATGGAAACAATATCTCTAAAGTTTTCCATGTCCCTAATAGTTTATGACCTTTCTACTGAAAAGTCAGTTTGGCTAGAATCCCTGACTCACATTTTCTTTCCTTGAGCTTCTTAAATATATTACTCCATGTTCTTTTGGCAGAAAGCACTGTTGTTACAAAAGTTTGATGACAATCTGACTTTTCTTTCCTTTAACAGTGGCTTGGTCTTTTTGCCTAGATTCAACTTTTTTCTTTACTTCCAAACTCTAAGTGCTTTAATAGAATATCTGGCTTGGCTGCCTAAGAAGTTGATTTTCCTATGTCTGAACAAATGCCTTTCAATGTGTAGTTTCAGCCAAGAGTTCTTGAACTATGGTTTTAAATATTTGTTCTTTCCCTGCTAATAGTTTTCTTTCTTGAGCCTTCTATTATAAGTACATCGGAATTTCTTCTAATCTTCCATTTTCTCTGATGTCTTTTTCATCTCCTACTTGATGTCCTTCAGATTTTTGAAGGTTTTCACTTTTCCATCTTCTATTTCTCTGAAGATGTTACCTGGGGGTTTATGTGCCCGGGTGTTCCTTGTAGTTCAGTCTCCATCCCCAGAACTTTTCTTTCACTAATAATTTGCACCTATTATTCTTCAGCTCTCTTTACAAATCTCTCTTCTCTACTCATCTTACTTCTAAGTTTATAATTTATGTTGTTCTTTCACAGTGCCTCTTACTTTAATTTCTTTTAGTTCACTTTGAAACAGGTATAAGTTTGTTTATCTAGTGGACCTTTCTTACCTATAGACATTATTTTGCTTCTTATTCTCTTTTACATATAAAATTATGTATGCATATATACATATATAATTACATACAAAAGAAACTGTGAATAATTATATAAATAAATATAAATTAGATTATTCGATTTACATGTTACATATAAATTATACATGATTATATATAATTATGAATGTATTAGAAAATTATAATGTCTACAGGCAATAAAAGCACAATAAATAACCAGCTAAAAATTGAGATGCTGTTTCTTATATTCTCAGGGAAAGAGAGGAGCATAGCTTTTTTTAGCTTCATGGCCCTAGAGCTCCTTGTTCTGTGGTTTTCCTTTAGGGTTCGAAACATGGCCTTTTATTATTTTATGAGATCTATTGGTTCTGCTCACCTCCCCCACTTTTGCAGCTCTTTCTCTCTCCTTTGCCCCTGTCACCCCGCTCAATCCATATTCTATACCTCAAAGTAGGGCTTTGATCTGAAAGAGAGCCTTTATTTGATTCGTTATAACAGTCCATAGAGCCAAGGTTCCTCGAGAATGTCCAAATTTACCAGGCTCCTTTGGTAAGTTTGGCCCACCATGCTTTCCAGCAAGAATCTGTTACTGGTTTTCAGAGACAACAGAAATCACACTGCCTCTCCTCCACTTCCTCCTATACATTTCCTGATACCATATGTAAAGGTAACTCGTCACCTAGCTTATTTTAGATATATTATCTATAGGTTCAAGGTTTTACCATTCATAGCTCTGTCTGTATTTATGTGGAGATTCAAAGAGATTGAAAGTTATGTCTTCCTGATAACTTCTCGTTTCTCTCTAAATTTTTAATAATAACAGGTGATCTACTTCAAAGCAACTAGTTCTAAAAGCAAACGCCCAACTTCTCAATTCTATAATATCAAGACAAAAATGAAAATTCATTCATGTAAAGAATATATAGTAAATTCTTATGAATTAAGAACTAGTGAAAACACATCGTCATATTTAAATGTTTATATTTCTGCATAAAAACCTATGCTGGAATTATGAGCCATTCTCTTTCAGGCACAGATCAACCCGAATAAATATCCTGGGACCATGAAACTCAGTCTTGTCAAAAAGTCAGCCCTGCCTTTGATTTAAAAATTCTGTAGCTTAAGATATTGCTGGGACCATTTCCAGGAGCATATATGTAATTTATAGTGTCTGACTGCTTACTGCCAATAATCCTTCTGTTCTTCCCACTTTTATGATCAATGTAGGAGGTACCAATTTGAGAAAAAAAGATCATATCCCACTTTCTACCAATGAAAGTCAAATCCAGATATATCTGTGTGAAAGATATCTATACTCAGGTTTACATATTTTAAACATGAACTGAGATCTAGAGTTTAGACTCTTTGTTATTATAGAAAATTAAAAGTCTAGCTTATAAAAAATATAATTAGCCTAAGGCTAGTGGTAACCTTTCAAACTTAATAATCCAATAAATTTGTTAAGCCCTTATCAATTCTCAAATTATAGTACTTATTCATGGAACAAAGACTTTGTCTATTCTTATTAACAACCACATCTCAGTTCTTTACATCCAATAGAGGCTCAATTAGAAATTTGCTTAATGAAGAGTAAAAGCATTTTCTATACCCGCTTGAGTTAATATATTATGTGTTCCACAGAAAATAGTAGAGTGCTCATAAATAACTTCAATGCCGTTAGTAAAACTTAAATATCTGAATAGACTTGAAAGGCTTCATCCCACCTTGGAATTGGAAGTGGACTCCAAGAAACAAAGTCTGTTGCCAAATCCTTCTGCTGCCAAACATAGTTTCTGTTGTTCTTTGTGGATGGTTGCGGTACACTGCAGAACCACTTCGTCATCCTGCAAAGAGGGAGAAAAGGAGAAAAACAAAGTGAGATTTGACATGACTACACAGTCTAAATCAGATCTAGAAGAACATGATTTTAGTGCAGTTTAAAAATCTGAGCCAAATGTAAAAATTACTGTCAAAAAAAAAAAAAACCCTACATAATCAATTACTGAAGTACTTTTTGTTTGCAAAAATGTAACTGGGTGGGGGAGAACAGACGGACTATAGTCACTGAAGGTTTCCTCACTGTCATTACTGATCTCCAGAGTCAACCTGTATGGATAACACTAAAATACAGGATTTTCACATTAGCACTCTGACGTACTGTTTTAATCATCAAAATTAACACAAAAAAAATTGTCTTACATATTCCTAGGACAGCAAGTATCAAGAATGGAGCAGATTCTAATAGCAAGCCCACATGTCATTCTAAAACTCACACAGGAAAAGATGCCAATAACAGAACTTCTAGGTTCTAATTGACCATAAAAGTTATCTTAGTTCAACCACACACTGGCTGCTTGATCATATTTGAAATGATTCTGGGCTGCTTAAAACTGTATAGAGAGACAATGTGTTAGTTCAAGCCTCTAAAATCCAACTGGCTTCCAATCAGTTAATTAAGCAGGATCGCATAGGAAAGATGATAAACAGGATGACTCATAAGTTTAGGGCCCAAGCGTCCTCAAACTACTGCCAGTGGGCCACATGCTGCCCGTTGAGGACATTTATCCAGCCCGCCGGGTGTTTTTGTCACTGCTGCCTGTCCTGCTTAGCAGCCAACTCGTCCCAGGCCCATAGTGCGCACTCTCCAACAGTCTGAGGGACAGTGAACTGGCCCCCTGTTTAAAAAGTTTGAGGATCCCTGGTTTAGGCAGCATGAGTACTGCAGGAAGCATAGACTTTAGAACGAGCAAGATCTAGATTCCCATCCCAGCTCTGCCGTGTACCAGGTTATGTGACCTTAGGCAAAGTAGTAAATCTCTAAAATCATGAAGGCAGACAAAGCACCTTACACGATGACTAACATACAAAAGGCACTAAATAGACAATAAATGGAAGATATAGTTATCATTTTTTTAACAAAGTATCGTACTTTAACAAGTTCTAAGAGGCAAGTGTCTAAAATGTCTAACCTTGACATTTCAACTTCAAAGAAACAGAACACACAACAGAGTAGTAAACAGAGTAGTAAAAGAAGAAATATATTCATCAACCCTTTTAATTAGACTCAGAATAGAAAGGGACATACAAGTGTTTCCTAGAAGCATGGCAAGATAGAATGACAGAGCAGAGATCATGGAATATGATGAATCTTCAAAAGCAGAAAACAAGGGAGTTTTTTTTGGCTAACCTAAAGAATATGTTATATAAATTCTAAAGGTACAACTCTAATTTGTATTTAAAACCTTCATAACGTGATGTATTTGTCTTTCTTCCCTATATGGGAGCAACAATACGTAATAGCTTAGTTTATAGCACCAGCCACAAGTGAAGCATCATTTTTTTTAAAAAAAACTCCTAACTGTCCCTCCTGGTACACACTGATTTCCAGTGAACATTCAATTGTTTGATTTAAAAAGTCATTTGCGGGCCGGGCGCGGTGGCTCACGCCTGTAATCCTAGCTCTCTGGGAGGCCGAGGCGGGCGGATTGCTCAAGGTCAGGAGTTCGAAACCAGCCTGAGCAAGAGTGAGACCCCGTCTCTACTATAAATAGAAAGAAATTAATTGGCCAACTAATATATATACAAAAAAAAAAATTAGCCGGGCATGGTGGCGAATGCCTGTAGTCCCAGCTACTTGGGAGGCTGAGGCAGGAGGATTGCTTGAGCCAGGAGTTTGAGGTTGCTGTGAGCTAGGCTGACGCCATGGCACTCACTCTAGCCTGGGCAACAAAGCAAGACTCTGTCTCAAAAAAAAAAAAAAAAAAAAAAAAAAGTCATTTGCAAAAAAAAAGCATTTTTTAAATGCTGAGTATATCTGAATATAATTTTATGTTAAGCCTGGCTATCCTAATCATGAAGTACTTTTGGAGTTTATCTAATCTGCAAGATCAAAGAAATGCTGTGTCCCAGATATGTGATACTGTGTTCCAAAAAAGAACTGAGCCTTGTGCTGATGTGCTCAATGCCTTACCACATCCCCAGGGTCTTCCACAATCTTGTCTCACTTGCCCTATGGAACTAACTCTGACATGCAAACTACACTCATGGGTAAGATAGACTCTCTTGGATGCTGGAAGCCATTCTAAATACAATTGAGTAAAAAATTACTTTCATGTACGAACTAAAGACAGTTTGGGAATGAGAACGATTCGGGAATGAAAATAAGAGAAGATAGTAAGATAGGAGGGTAGGTAGGTGAAATCAAACCACAGGCATATGGATCAAGTGCTACTCAGTAAGCCCAGAAAGAAGTGAAGGCTCAACGTATTTACCACAATATAGTGCAAGCCCGTCCTGGCCATTAACTTATCTAATCCTCACTATATCCCTGTGATATGAAGATTATTCACAGATATGTACAGATGAGGAAAATGCGAAGCAAAGTCACTTATTACTCACAGAGGGGTTATTATACACATTTTCAGGAACTGATCATTAAAACCGATTTATCAGAATCTAAAGTCCTAAGCCCCATACTGCTTCTAGAGATTCGACTGATTTTCACCTAGTTTATTACCTATAAAAGGACTTCTCAATCTTTAATGTGCCTCCTGTTACCCGTCGATCTTGCTAAAATGCAGATTCTGATTCTGTGGGTCTTGGGTAGGGCCAATTCTTCATTTCTAACACGCTGCCAGCAATGTTGAATGTAAGGGCCAAGCTCTGAGGATCTGGGATCCACACTGGGACCCAGAAAGGATACTGATCCTAAAAAAGATATGAGTCATCTCCTAGAGGAGTTTGGAGACCATCAATAACAGCTGAATATTAAAATAAGTCTGTGTACACTGGTCAAAATCAGAAATTAGAGCTTACGTGGAGATGCCCATTAATATGTGGAACATAGCAATTATCTAAGGGAACAAATTTAAATAATATATTAAAGTACCCTATCAAATTTATGAAACCAACTCACTTAGGCAGTTTCTCTTCAATCTAGTGCCTTAACACTGCGTGACGGCGTGCCTGGCCATGACGCCACATGGAGTTCAACAGAGCCCTGCTACACCACCGAGAAGGCAGGCTCTAGCTACAACTTTCAATCATGGTTCAACTTCAAATAATAGAACCCTACCTAACATACTCATACAGGACTTTGCCAGTTTACCTGGGAGCTATTTTTATTTTACTTTCCAGTAAGCCAAGGGTTCCTTTTTATCAGAAAGTAAAATATACCAAAAGTCTGATGGCCCAAACACCAATTCACAAGCCACCTGCCAACTGAACAGACCATTCATCTCAAAGCACACTTTCTCTCCAGAATCACCATGGTTTGAGAGCATGCAGACCCTGCATTGGTGAGGTTTTGATAAATAGCTTGATTTTTTTTTCTATTTATTGTTTCCCACGTTTAACAAATCTGGTTATTTGTTAATGTAAATATGATGTGTATATAAGGATATTACTACATGCACACACACAAGTACACAATCTATTTTCTGTTCTAAGAATAAAGATTAACACTACCTAATGCTGATGGGATCCAGAGGGTTAGCACTGCTCAGTTAACAGAAGGATAAAGTATATTTAATGTATGTCTTCTTAGGTCATAAGGCTTCTTTCTATTTAGTCTTTGCTACTCAGCCCCTGACATGCAGACTCCTAACTCACATTTCTTGCTTTTGCATTGTGGTTGCATGTGCTCATGGTGTTTCTAAGTGCTTCAATGTACATGATAGCCATCCTTTTCTCACCTTGACCCATAAAAACTAAAAGCACCCTTAAATATTCACCCTTGACTATACTTTGTCTTTTGAGTTCCTATGTCTTATTCCTTAGTACCTATAAGGCAACACATTTAGACTCAATTCACAAGAAACCATATTCCATAACCAAAATGCTACAAAAATGGATTCTACGTATGTTCCATTATTTTATTCCCAAACATTTCAAAACCTGTTAATTAACTGTGAATGACTAGCATGGTCATAAGACAGTAGTATCTTGCTGTTCCTGAAAACACTTGAACCTATACTGCTCCCCATTTTATAAAACCAACTTAAACAAATTTAGTGATCTTTCTTTATACAAATTCTGGATGAAATAATAAATTATTAAAAAAAGAAATCTTGGCCGGGCGCGGTGGCTCACGCATGTAATCCTAGCACTTTGGGAGGCCGAGGCAGGCGGATCGCTCAAGGTCAGGAGTTCGAAACCGGCCTGAGCGAGACCCCATCTATACCAAAAATAGAAAGAAATTAATTGACCAACTAAAAATATATATACAAAAAATTAGCCAGGCATGGTGGCGCATGCCTGTAGTCCCAGCTACTCGGGAGGCTGAGGCAGTAGGATCGCTGAGCCCAGGAGATTGAGGTTGCTATGAGCCAGGCTGACGCCACGGCACTCACTCTAGCCTGGGCAACAAAGTGAGACTCTGTCTCAAAAAAAAAAAAAAAAAGAAATCTTTTAGAAGAAAACTGATGCACAACTAAATAAATGGCAGTGCTTAAATAAAGGGTGACATGAAGCTTACAGTCACCAAGTCCTACTGATACTGCTTCATCAATACCTTTCAAATCCATCAATTTGTCACCAGCCTAGTCTAAGCTACCAGCATCTCTTATTTAGACATTTTTGAAATCTATTGAATGGATTGCCACTCTGAAAACCCCCTTCCAATGGTCCTTCACCTTGAGTTCACACCATCAATCTGGACTATACTCTGTCCTGGCTTCATGCCCTTCATTGGCTTCTCATTGGTCTGAGGATAAAGATCAAAAACTCCTTTAGCCTACAAGGCCCTGTACTGTATGGTCTGGAGCCAGCCCAACACTTTTTCCAACCAACCTTCCTTCATTCGTATGCTGCTACAGGACTTTTGCACATGCTATTAAACCCCTTTCTCCTTCCTCTAGTTAATATCTCCCATCTTTCAAATCTCAACTCAAGCATCCTTTCCAGAGGTGAGCCTTCCCTGACCCATCAACCCAAGTCCATTTCTTTGTTTTGTGCTCCTATGACATTATATTCTCTCCTTTAGTCTCTTCAGTTGTCATTATGCATTCATTTGTGTAATTATTAGATAAATGTCTGATTAGTAAACTGAGTCTGTTATTACTTAGAATTATAGCCCCAATATCTAGCATAATGTCAGGTATATAAGAGGGTCTCAATCAACATTAGTTGAATGAATGAATAAAAGAACAAACACTACCCAACATTTAAACTAAGCTAATACTGCTAAATTAGCATCACCCTTCGACTGAATTGCTCACTTTGGACATTGCAGTTCAAGAACCAAGTTCAACATGAGATCTTTCTCAATACTAAAGGAATCCTGCCTGCCCCAAATCACCATAACCATAGGGGAAAGATTGGCCAAATGAGAAATTTTAGCTACAATGCAGACAAACACAGGCCTTAACAAAGACAATGAATAAGGCCTGTAGATTCAGGAATGCCTAGGGCTGACAATACACCAGCTGATGTCAGAACAAAAGAAGGAAGATAGAAAACTTTCAAAGAATCAGGGGATGTTAAGTGGTCTGGGGGACTAGAGGTAGATAAGAAAGCAAGTGAAAGAGAAAGCCCCGCAAAGCTTAGAGACAGGAACATCTACATGCTGGTGCAGGGGTGGTGATAGGGGCGGTAGAGGGGAATGGAAGGAGGAGAGATGTTCAGATTTAAATTATTGGGGAGAGAGAGTTAGTTTAGTAATTTTGAGCAAAGTTAGCTTGGTTGTGGCTCACAGACCTAGGAGGCCACCCGTATGTGGAAAAATGAATTCCATGGTCACCTAATTTAAAATAGCAACCCCAGGCCGGGGCGCGGTGGCTCACGCCTGTAATCCTAGCACTCTGGGAGGTGGGTGGATCGCTCAAGGTCAGGAGTTCAAAACCATCCTGAGCAAGAGCGAGACCCCATCTCTACTAAAAATAGAAAGAAATTAATTGGCCAACTAAAAATACATAGAAAAAAACAATTAGCTGGGCATGGTGGTGCATGCCTATAGTTCCAGCGACTCGGGAGGCTGAGGCAGGAGGATCACTTGAGCCCAGGAGTTTGAGGTTGCTGTGAGCTAGGCTGATGCCACAGCACTCTAGCCTGGGCAACAGAGTGGGACTCTGTCATTCATAAAATAAAATAAAATAAAATAAAATAAAATAAAATAAAATAAAATAAAATAAAATAGCAACTCCTATCACCCTAAATCCCTTTTCTTGCTTTTTTCTCCCTATGTTATCATTACCTGGCATTACAAAGTATAGCTATTTGCTTTTATAAAACTGTCTGAGCCTCCCCCACTGGAATTTGAGTTCTATAAGGAAAGGACTTTGTCATGTTTACTAAATGGTTATCACAAAGGACACCAAGAATGCGGCTCGCGGGAAGCCCTCCATCAGGAAATATCTGTTGAATGAGTGGATGGATGAACATATGACCTGTAATCACATTCCATCCACAGGCGGAGTGGCATTTAAGGGAGTTTCTGCTTTTTTATGATAACAAATAAGTATCAGGCAAAAGATACGCAATTCCCTCAATACTAACATCTAGGAGCACTCACATAAGCACTTTCTTCGGTATCTCCCCATGTCACTTCCATGTCAATTTCCTAATTGATGTTTAATAACAAGGAACTGAATTTATAAACCATGATAGTGATATGTTACTTGCAGACAGAAATCACTTCCTTCCAGTTACACAGACCAAATTCTATCCACCTGTGTGGGTTCCCATGGTATTGGGAGCTGTGTGAGACCAGAGAGAAAGTCTGTTTTGTTCACAGGCATTTCACCACTGTCTGACACTGTACCTGCAATTATCATGTACTCAATAAATAATTGCTTATCACAACCCACTTTAAGATTATTCATAAATATGTGCTGCCATGCTGATGGACGCAGCCTGTTTTTAGATTGGCCAAGGTAAGATTCTATTTAATTTCCAATCAAAGCTAGTATGGCATGATCCCATTAAGTGATTTTATAGTTTCATGCAGCCAGGAAATAGGGCAATATTGGAAGAAAATTACCAACCCTGTCTATTATAGCTGTGACAAATTTTAATGTACCATGAGCATCTATAGCATCAATATAAACCCCAACTGCATCACTAGAAAAAAGCAATGTAGTCCCTTGTTTTCCTCCTATTTCCATGTAAGTATAATAAAATTTTGATTACAATAATGCTCTTCCCATACGTAATCCAAGTAAGTCAATCATATTATACTCTCAAAAACTCAAGCCATGCTCTTAATAACTCTCGTCCTTAAAAAAATCCCTTATCATACCAAGTACTTTCCTTAAACTCTTCCTATGCCTGACTGTCAGCCTCAGGTTCCTGAGTAGCTGGGACTATAGGTGTATGTCACCAATGCCCTGCTATTTCTTCTATTTTTTTTTTGTAGAGACAGGGTCTTGCTATGTTGCCCAGGCTGGACTCGAACTCCTGACCCTAAGTAATCCTCCTGCCTCCTTTTCCCAAAGTGCTGGGATTAGAGGTGTGAGCCACAGTGTACCAGCCTTACTCACGTTTTATGGTTCTGTGAAAAAGGCAAAAGTAGGGAAGAGAATTCCTCCCCTGTGCAAATTCAATGGGAGCAACTAAGTGCACCTTTCACATGCTTACCGTATATGCCTATCTCTGGCCTTCTGTTAAACAGAGGAAATAACACGATATTTCATTAGTAGGCTTAACCAGTCATGTCATGTAAGTAGTTTTATTCAAAGTGATAGCAACATCTCTTTTTATCTCAAAAAATAATATAGCTATAGATGTAACCTGTTGGTCTGTGCTAATAACTTTTACCCAAAAGTTTATATACAAAATGGCACGTTAAGAGATTATGGGCATAAGGCCCATATTAACATTGTGCCTGGGTAAAAAATATATATACAGCTACAAGAAGTCTCCTGTTGCTCTGTGCTGATGACTTTTACAAAAAAAAGTTTATATAACAAAATGGCATGTTAAGAGATTATGGGTATGAGGCTGGCACTAACACCGTGCCTGGGTAATGTCAGCTGGAGAGGAGCCGGACAGAAACATCCAAATATCGGTCATGATCAAGACGTCAGACCCTGCTTAATTTCCAACAGAAGTGGCGGCCGGCCAGACACGAGGCAGAAAGCACAACGCTGCCTCTGAATATATAAACATGTCATCGATGCCTTTCTATTCCTAGTTTAGTAGAAATAAACACTTCAATCAGAAAGGAACTGTATTCTTTCATCTTTAACACACTAAATCAGGAAACCCTCCCGGCGCTGCGCAAATTCACCGCAGCAATAAACTCTAAGCAAACCCCTTGGCGTTCCCCGGGAGTTCAACTGTCACCCGCCAACAACCCTAGAGTCTCTGCTGCACTCCTCACGGCCGTCACCAATCTCTAGCGACTGGAACTCGCAGCTTCCTTCCAACTAAGACTGAGCAAAAATAAAAGATGGAGACTCCTACAGAGAAGGTCTTGAATGTCTTTCTTAAATGCCACAGAAACGAACAGGAACAGAAGATACAGATAAGCCTTTATCTTGTGAGGAACCACCTATAATGATCCCGTTTTAATAGTTCTGTATTCTCCTTGGAATTTAACATGCCCAACATGTAAATCTTTCTTTAATTCCCCCCCAATTTTGCCATCCCCCATTGCTCTTCATCTCAACAAGTGGCCAGGCTAAGCAAACAGTAATTAATGCCAGACATGCGTATTAATGCATTAATTAATGCATTGTTATTATTTCCTTCTACTGACTGCTCAATTCCCGTAACCTGACCTGACATCACCACCACCACAGTGGAAGTTAACTCCTTCAAGCCACGCACCATCCTGCCACTGTCTACAGCACCCTCCCACGTCACTCTCCATTCTGCTCGCTGCAGCTCTTTCTGCTGCAGGCTTCTGCTTGTTCTTTCCCTTTGCCAGAAAGTTCTTCCTCCAGATCTTTGCAAAACCTGCTCTGTCCCTTTCTTGAGGTCTTATCATATGGTCCTCTCCTGGCCTTACCACCCTGCCCCACTCTTCACGCTCCAGACCTTTATAATATAGATCACACTCTGCAACTGCTTTAACTGTCTCTTTGCTCACTGTCTTCTGCCACCAGTATGAACACTGCGTGAAGGAACTGCCGACCCTGCTCATCCTGCATCCCTAGCTCCCAGCACATAGTAGACAGCCAGTCATCTATGTATAGAAGAGTAAAAGAAAGAATACTTTCTATACCTTTAAAAGGGAAAGGAGCTGCCATTGATTATATTCTAGAACTATCTCCCCATTAAGTGTAGCTAATAATCTTTAAGTATTTATGTCCCAGGTACTACACGGGAACTCAATGACATATCAAGGGAAGGCCTATGTTAGTTCATTTATCAATTTGTACCTATCGCATAGCACAGCATGTGGCAGAGAATTAGCTGATGAATGAGAAATGAGGAGTTCCATTAGTTAAGTATTATTAGTATTAATTCTATTATGATTACAATACAGGTGAGAAAAAAGAGGCACCGTGAGAGCCAGTCACTTGCCCATGGATGTGCAGCCGGCTGGTAGCTGAATGGGACTTAAACCTGGGTCCACCCAACTCCAGAATCTACACTGCTAACCTCAAGCCTACACCGCCCTTTACAATGATAGGAAATCACTGCGGGAAGACACAAAGTACAATCCTGTGATTTCCCCTTAGCACATGTGTTTTGATGTGGGCTACAGCTAATGGGACTAGATCATGGTGTTACAGCTCCTGTAGAATTTGTCTGGCAGGTTTTCTAGTTTTCACTGGAAATAATTTATTTTATAAAAAATAAATCAAAAATAATAAAGTGAATAGACTATAGACTTACTGTATGCAGACTGAACTGTGGCAATGATAACAAAAACCACATGAAAATCAAATGAATAGAAAATGCTGAGCAAATCTGTTTGAACAGAGGAGTGGCAGGCAATGGTGAGGTGAGAAAGAGAAGGTTGGCTGTATCATTAGTAGGTAATTAAAACTGAGTCAATAATTAAAATTGAGACGAAGAAAGGGAGGTCTAAAGTAATGCCACTCAATGAATTTTTAGCAAAGAAGACTGAAAAGCAAAGTGTAAGAGGGAGATGAACACAGACAGAAGAGGAGAAAGTGGCCTTTTTCACCTTTCCTTTTAGAGATGGAAAAATATTAGATTTAAGCCTACTTTTCTGGGCTATGGTAGGAAGAATGAATGTATTAGCATCTGCCATACCCTTTGGAATTCATTAAAGAACTTGATAAAACAAAGTTGCTGGCTTAGAATTCAGCAGAGTGTCTTCCTCTTCAGCTACCAATTTCACAAGTTTCCAGGTTACCCTAAAACCCAGGAAATGGCACAATAAACAGGAGGAGCGGAAAACCAAGGGAGGCAGAGGAGTCAAGGGCACAGTCGGCCCCAGATGCAGCCAAGAAGATGGTGACTCTGTAGGGAGCTTCAAAATGGTAATACACTGATGAAAATCGGGTCTGCGTTTTTCAATCACCCTGCGTGAGCAGTTCTAAAGACTGTCAGGGAACAAACTCTAACCCACCTGGCTGAGTGCTCTCTCCGCCACAGCCCCTCCTCCCGCATGGTGGAAGACCATGGAATATCAGAGCTACAAAATCACTAGAGGAACCCTAAACATACACACACGTGCACACACACACCCCCCACTGGCACAGTAAATAGCACAAAGAGAATATCACACAAATAATTTGCAGATGCAGATAGAATCCTTTAATCTATCCAGTATCAACCACAGGAGAACTAAGGAAGTAAAGGATTGATGAACCCTTAAGACTGCATGAAAAATCCATTTCAGTATCATGAGATGATGTATTCCATCTATTCTCTAGTGAAATTTGATTTCAAAATGTGTAAAAAAAAAAAAAAAAACTGAAACTACCTTCATAACTACCACCTAAGATTTACGAATGGCAACTAAACTTCTTGATAGACACTACTAAGCAGAGAAGAAAGATTCCCAGGAACTGGGAGACAAAGGAAATTTCTTTTTTCCTATGTTAGAAATCCTTGAAACTAAGTAAGTTTCTGAAATATTTTAGCAGCTATGGTAAAACAAAAATTGGGAGTAGAAAATGCTAAGAAGAGCCTAAACCATCTTGAATAATATATGTTACCTAGGTAGAAGCAAAACAATAGAAGTAGCTTATAAAAATTAAGCATTTAATTTGACCTTTATAATAAGAAAGATGGCATGCAAAGTAAAAAAAAGTCAGGTCTAAAAAGACTGGACATATTTCAGATATTCAAACTCACTATCTGTTTTATGTAAGATAGAGAATAACGTTGACAGATACATTCACCAAACAGTAACATCAACAAAAATGCATCTGTTTCTCTTTTCCACTTAAAGAACAGCATGAATATAATCTATGCCTATGTTCCCGGCTCTGAATGATCTGAATTTTCCCAGTTGGCATTGAAGATTGCCTCACTTAACAAAACTCCTGTTAAAATGCACCATAATATATGCACTGAGTATAACAAAGTTATTCTGAACCTCTCATACCTACAAATAGAATGGGCCCAAAGAAATGGCTATTAAAGAAAATGAGTATTCCCATTAGCACATAAAGCATTAAAATCAAACACAGAGACAAGAATAGTAACTTATCGCTCCATAGTATCTCCTTGTCACTTGGTTGATGCTTAAGCACAAAATATTAAAGAGACCAAAGCCAGAGACAGACAGGCTGACCCTTTAGGACCCATTCCGGCAATTGCACGACAGCATTTGCCTATTCTACAAACTGTGGGTAGGATATTATGCATCTACGAAAAATTAAACATATTTATTCATAGTACTCTAAAATATTTAGTATGTAAGCAGAGCAGATGAGACCTATATATAAGTGTAAATGTATGTATACAGTATACATAATATATTGGCTTTGGTTACGTGCATATCTTAGAATGTTGAAAACCATCCTCCTCCTCTCTAAACAATGACAGAGACCACAATGAGCAAGTGGTAGAAATTCTCAAAGACCCATACAAGACTCAGATTGTACAGACCACATTAAAATTCTGAAAAGAAAACCACTGTATACTAATTCTCTCGACATTTTAAGTGAGGATACTGAAAGTACTACATTTTAAGGAAGGAGACCTAAAAGACTGGCTCATTGCATAGGCTGCAAATATTATGCAAGAAAAGATGGAGCAGTAATTTTAGAAGCAATTTTCAAGATCTGAATCTGTATATCCAAAACCCATTATTTCAAGATAAGGCAATTTCAGACTTTTGAGGACACTGTCCTCTTCTGTATTACACAAGATAAGGACAAATTCTCAAGACTACATGAAAAAATATAACAGTAATTTGGACAGATATATAGTACCACCATAGGAGAATAAACACCAATGAGTTTTCAGCAAAAACATGGAGCATGGTATAATACTATTCGTAGAAGTAATTTTCATCTTGTCTCTGGGATATGATTTAACATGTCCCTCACCACTTTCATGTTGATAGAAGGGTTTCATAACTCTGTATATGTAAATATAAAATTTATCTATCAATTCATAGATTTTCTTTTGAAAAACATAGTGAAATACAAGTTTGAAATTTCAGCCTCCAATTCATTTCTGTAATTGGCTAACCTATTAAACTATCTTCTTTCTTGCTAATTATAAATACAATTCTTTAATTCAAATATAGATTACCATCCAGTGTACCAGGCACCACAACCCCTATATTTTTATAGGCTTTCAATAAATTACCTCACTTTTCTTGCAATCAGTAAATATTTCAGCTGAGAGCTTTTCTCTGGCTTGGGAATGAATCAATGAACCAGTTAATTATACCTGAGCAATAAAGTATTCCTGATAAGAGTCGGGTTGTACACCGACACAGTACAAAGTGAGCACAAGCAAAATAGCAAATTTCAGCTCAACTGTTGTTTTCATTCAGTTTACACAAGTACTATAAAGATCAACCAAACACAAGTCTTAGGACTGGATTTTGAAAAGTTTGGCGTTGAACTCTCACAAAAGAAAATTCAGCCAGTTTACAAGGGGTCAAATGTAATGGATGGAAAATTAAAAAGTTAACCAGATAAAGTGAGGCATACACAATATGTGTCATAGAAGTCTTATGTTTATGTAAGTGCAGTGAAACTTAATCAGAAGTAGGTTCTGAAACCCTTGTTCCAATACTAGCAGGCAATTCACCTACCACTTCATTCTTTCTGTGTTCTTCCCTAATAAGTGGAAATAATAAGTCAAATAATAATAATTTGTAAAAACTTATCCACTATATAATTATTTCATAAACTATAATAAATAAAGAATATGAATTAAGTGGAAAGGACATTGCTTTTGGACTACACACACCATGGTTTGAACCCCAGCTCTCTAGCTCTCCTTTTGCTAGTTACTGTGATTGTAGCTTTTTTAACCTAGGAAAGGAAATGAAAACCCACCTTGGAGGATTGTTGTAAGGGATTAAACTAATCAAAAACATGATTTCTAAAAAGTGCCCAGGAAAGGGGACCCAGAGCATAAAAGATTATGAATAATTGTTACTTCCTCATTTCTATTTTTGTGAGATTAAATTCCTTCACTCAACACATAAGACCATGAATGAGACAGAACAAGTTCTTGCGCCCATGGAGCTCGTACTCAGGGAAGAGATCAATAATAAGCAAATGAATTGTTATAAAATTTAATGTCAGGTAATGACAAGAGCCAAGAATAAAAGAAGGACAGGGCTGAAGGATCGGGGGCATATATTATAATCTCCTCTCTGAGGGGACACTGAGCCACTGCCTGCATAAAGCTAAGAGTGGCCATGTAGAATATTCCAGGCAGGAAAGAGCAGCAAACACAGAGCCCTGGAGTGGGACAGGGCTTGGTGAGCTCCAGGAAGAGCAAGGAGGCAGGTGGGAGGAGTGGAAGGAAACAAGGTCAGAGACTTATCAGGGCAGGTCCAGAGGGCCTGCGGGGCCATGGGAAGGGCTTTGGAGTTTAGGCCAACTATGCTGGAAGCCATGGGGGCTTGTGAGCCGTGGAATGACATGACTCATTTCCACATTAAAAGAATCACTCAGGCTGGCATGCCAAGGGCATGAGAGGTTATCACGGTAGCCCAAGCAAAAGATGGTGGCCTTCATTAGCATGTTACCTACGGAACTGTTGGGAAGAGGTCAGAATCTGGATATTATCTGAAAGTACAATTGATGAGATTTGCTGATATAGAATGGAAATAGGAGAAAGGATGACTCCAAGGCCTGAACCCTTGGGTAAATGGTGGTACTATGTACTGAAATAAAGAGTGCAGGGGGGTTGGGGGAGGGAGAAAGATATGGAGCCAAGTTTGGACGGTTAGGTTTGTGATGACTTTGATTCAAGTGAGACATCAAGTAGGCAGCTGGATATGCAAATCTGAAATTCAGCAAAAATGTCATGGCTGAAGGAAAATATTTAAGAGTCACCAGTGTGGAAGAATGTATTCAAAGACATGATATCTGAGGTCACTAAAGGAATGAAAGTGTAACTAAAGACAGGAAAATCTAAAAGTGAACCTGAACCCTGGTGCATACCAGCATTAGGAGATTGGTAAGAAGGGAGGAATTCAACATAGAAGAATTATAAAGAATGATCTGTAAGGTAGGAGGAAAATCAGGAGCCAAGTGAAATAAACTAGTCACAAAAGAAAATAAATAAATAAATGAAAGAAGCCATGTGGAATGCTACCCACAAGTTAAGTGAGAAGGCGGTGTAGCATTGCCATTATGATTAGTCACGTTGAGCATTTTTTTCTAGTACAACCTCTCTGGAAAACAATATGGACATTCCTCAAAGAACTAAAAGTAGACCTACCATTTGATCCAGCAACCCACTACCGGGTATTTACCCAGAGAAAGAAATGTCATTTTATCAAAACGATACCTGTACTCGAATGTTTACTGCAGCACAATTCACAATCACAAACGTGTATAGCCAACCCAAGTGTCCATCAATTCATGAGTGGATTAATAAAATGTGGTATATGTATACCATGGAGTATGACTCAGCCATAAAAAATGATAATAATACCTTCTGCAACAAGCTGGATTGTTGGAGGAGACCATTATCCCAAGTGAAGTATCTAAAGAATGGAAAAACAAACACACCATATACTCACCCTTGAGCCAAGTTGGAACCAACCAATCAGCACTCATATGCACAGATGGAAGTAAAATTCAGCCAAAATCAAGCAGGTGGGAAAGGGGAGGGAAAGGTGGGGAAAATCATACCTAACAGGTACAATGTACACCATCTGGGTGATGGGCACACTTATAACTTGCAATCAATCAGCATGATGTATCAGCAATGTACATGCTGTACATGTATCAGCAATCCATGTATCCAAAACATTTATACCCCCCCCCATAATATTCTGAAATTAAAAAAGAATTGGCATTATGTTTGGCAACATGGTGCTCATTGGTGGCCCAGTCAAGTGCCACTTCAGTGGAGTGGTGGAGATGAGATCTAGACAGAGGGGATGTAAGAGAGAACAGGAGGGGAGAAAGCAGCAGCAGAGACAACTCTTGAATTGTGGCATAAAGACCAGCAAAGGAATGGTACAGCAGCTGGAGAAGACATGGAGTCAAGAAAGAAAATATTTGGGGCTTCTGCGATATTTCAAGGACTCTTCTAGGCACCATGGAGAGAGGAGAACAAAATAGACAAAACTCCTGCTCTCACGGAGGAACCATATATATACACCCACATACAAATGCACACACACACAAACGCACACATTTGCTGGGGAATTAATAGAAAGAATATAAAGGAGGAAGGACAGATAAATGATGGGAGTTGATTCTTTTGTTGTTGTTTTTTAGAGACAGGGTCTCGCTCTATTGCCCAGGCTATAGTGCAGTGGTGTCATCGTAGCTCACTGCAACCTCAAACTCATGGGCTCAAGTGATCCTCCTACCTCAGCCTCTCAAAGTGCTAGGATAACAGGAATGAGCCACTGTGCCCTACTGGGAGTAGATATTTTAAATAGGCTATACAAGGAAGGCCTCTTATAAGAGGACAATTGTCGGAATGAAATAAGGGAGCAAATCATAGACTATGTAGGAGAAGGTTCCAAAAAAAGTGTTCTTGATACGGTTGAGAAATAATGAGATATTATCACATGTGTACATACTGATGGGAATAATCCTGAAAAGATCCAAAAAAAGAAAAAGTTGGTGATTCAGGCAAGAGATGGGATAGGAGCATCTCCACCTCGGATCAGAGCACAGGTGGAGGTAGGGAACAAGGATAGACTTCCTGGGAGTTTGGCTGAGTTAGTGGTGGGAGGATGGGAAAGTTCTCTTCCAACTACATCTGTTTTCTCAGTGAAATAATACTACGGAGCCCTGACTTCACCATAATGCAATATAACAATGCAACAAAATTGCATTTGTACTCCATGAATATATACAAATAAAAATTGTCAAAAAAGAAAGAATACTATGGAAATACAGGGTATGACAATAGAAAAGGGAAGAAGAAAGAAGGCTGGCTGAGAAGATTAAATGCACTACCAGCATGTGAATGTGTTGGGTGTGCTGAGTTAAGCATTCTGAAAGTGTTGCCAATGAGTGCCCTCAAAGCACTTAGAGACCACTTAGAGAGAACAAGTAGGTAATGGGTTATAACAGTGTATGTATGTAATACAGTACCAGGACACAAAAAAGACCAGGATGCAAGGGGAGCAAATACAAGGGAAGAGCCACACTGGGAGGGTCCTCGTGGTCTCACTGCTGCGCCTCTATCCAGCCTTTGCTTGCAACAAAGTTCTGTAGAGCTATTCCCAATCTGCTACCCGATTTACCTTCACTCAGATTAATTCATTTCAGTACTACTTGAGACATATTGGGAAAAGTTGTTATATCTGCCTAAAAAATGTATTTCCATAGGGTCAAAGTGTAAATGACTGAATATCTTGGAGCTTTTGGCTGGATTTCCTAATCAGGACCATCACTCATCATACCTCTTGCTCGTGGCTCTCTCTTCCTTAGACTAACTCTTCAAGGACAAGAATCATGTTTCTTACTCTTGCTGCACCTGTGTTTATCATCATCCCTGGAATATAACAGATGTTCAATAAATGTTTGATGAAGGAATAAGTGAAGAGATGCAAATGAAATCCATAAAAATCTAGCCAAAGCACAAAAATAAAGACGATGCAACTAACAGAATTTCTCAGGATTTGATGACATTTTGAGGCAGACGTAAGAGTGGAAAGAACTCTGAACTAGGAGTCAAATACACATGAATTAAAATGTTAAGTCCCTCACTTTCCAGCTGGTCAACCTTGGAATAATCCTCTTTAATGGGATTCAATTTTCTCATTCATTAAAAAAGTAAAAGCTACCCTTACCTATACTAAGCAATTACCATAAAGGTAAAATTAAATAAAACACATGAAAGCCCTTTGTAAACTGTGCAGTACCATAGAATAGTTAGCTATCACTAACACGCACATAACTAAAACATAGGATAGCACCAGAGGTCAGGAAGAAGGTTATATATATGCAGTTTCAACAGCACGGCAAAAGAATATTGGTGAGACCTGACCACCCATAAGGACCTTGCACTGGGTTGGTATGACCCATGAAAGGCAGAAAGTGGCATTAAGCAAGACAAAACTTAAAGGAAAATGTAAAAAGGCATTTTCTATGAATATTACAAAAACCACGTTATTAGACAAAAAATTACTTATCTTCTAACAGTTTCATCAAAATTTCATCTAGATGGAAAGCAGTCCTTTAAACTTGACTGGTATCTGATATCCCATCAAAGATGTTCAATTCAACAATGTTTTTAATTTTTAGACTAAGAAATTGTCTAAGAGGACTTGCAATGTGTAGCCATCTTTGTGTGTCTTTTAAAAATTCAAAGTGGATTTTTTTAGAAATCTCTCAGTGGTAAGGTCACAGCTCTATTTTTCTAGTCTCTTTATCATGAAAATTGGGTTCCTTCCTTCATTGCTTTCCATGCCTCATAGAGCAAATATCCAGTTATATTACAAGAGCCTTTTCTAACAAGGAAAAGGTATGAGGTCTCTATTACAAGCAAAAACTAAATTTCACATGAATAAAGAAAGAAGGAATTTCTGGCCTGGGAATCTCTGGATGATTACTGATGAGGAAAAGTAAAAACCAAGAAAATATCCCCACAGTTTATTTTGGGGATACCTTAGCAAAAGACAATTTAGCCAAATAGCACATAGCGCAAGGTAGTATTTCTCCATTGAAATAAGTGGACTTTTCCAAATTATGTGTCATATTAATTATATTAGCTTTCTATTACTTCTACTCAGATTCTGCAAAAACTCTCAAGCAGCATGATTCATAGTTGAGGTATCAAGATTGATGAAAATCTCTTGGATCTGTGCTCAGCCTCTCTCTATTGTCAATCACAGCAGCGGTCTCCAACCTTTTTGGTGCCAAGGACCAGTTTCATGGACGACAATTTTTCCATGGATGGGGTGGGGGGGCGCACATGTTTCAGGATGAGTCAAGTGCATTACACGAATTGTGCAATCAAACCTCTCTGCTAATGATAATCAGTATTTGCAGCTGCTCCCCAGAGCTAGCATCACCGCCTCAGCTCCACCTCAGATCATCAGGCATTAGATTCTCATAAAAGAGCATGCAACCTAGATCCCTCGCATGCACAGTTTAGAGTAGGGTTCATGCTCCTATGAGCATCTGATGCTGGTGCTGATCTAACAGGAGGCGGAGCTCAGGCGGTGATGTGAACAGTGGGGAGCAGCTGTAAATACTGATGAAGCTTCCCTTGCTCACCCGCAGCTCACTTCCTACTATGTGGCCTGATTCCTAACAGGCTACAGACTGGTACTGGTCGGTGGTCCCAGGTTGGAGACCACAGAATTACAGTGTAACTTTTCAATCTTAAGACCCACGTAAGATATCCTAGACTCTATTTTCTTTCAGCAGAACCAGCAGCAAGCAGGTTTTTCTTCTCAACACAATGACTTTTCTCTCTTTTCTCATTGCCACAAGGCTCTATTCTAGTCCACCTTTCTCCTATGAACTGAATACCCCCGGAGTGGTCTTTGTTCTACAAAATGTTGCTCTTTTGTGTGTTCTTCCCTTGTTGCCTGCACACTCCTGACCGAACCACAAAAGCCAGCAGAGGGGCAGCTTATTAACCTGTCATTTGAGTGCCTTTTCCTAATCAACTCTGGAAAGAGGAAAATTTTGGCAGCTAAACATAATGAGGCTTCCAACCCACCGGCACCTTGCAGGTGCATGACATTTGAGTGGGCTCGTTTTTCAATGTTTCCCTCACCCTGTAGTTACTGAAACTACCTCTCTTATTAAAGATCACCCCTGACAGGAATCCTTCCATGATAAATGGACAGGAGCGGGAGAGTGGGTACTCGAACTATGGAAGTCTGTGTAATTTAAAACTTGATAGCAAAAGGAAATGACAAGAAAAATGTAGCTGTAGCTAAAAAGCAGATTTTAAAGAAACAATTATTTTTTTCATGAGCTCAAGTGCTTACTCTTTCAGGGCTATTTAACAGTTCTGAGAGCATTTTCTTTTCCCTTCTTCTCAAGCAATCTCATAGAAAAACTAGGAAAGAAAATTGTAGCACTGTTCACGACAAAGCATGAATCATTGCAAGATCTTTCCTTTCAAATTAAAATGAAAAGTAGATGAGAGCAAGATTTATACTACTGCTAGTATTAGATAAAATAAAATTCGAAAAGATATCTTTCAGTTAATACAATAATCATTTGCAAAATAGCATACAGGACCACAAGAAATAGGGCTATAACCAAGACAGAAATATTCTTTCATCTTCCACTAACATTATCAATCAAAGCTTTAAATTTTCCATTGCATGGCTGAATTTATTATTATAAATTAAGCTACTGGTCATTAA
Organism: Microcebus murinus; assembly: GCF_040939455.1. NCBI lineage: Eukaryota > Metazoa > Chordata > Mammalia > Primates > Cheirogaleidae > Microcebus > Microcebus murinus. The sequence goes on along the minus strand of NC_134122.1, from coordinate 45,298,267 downwards.
ATTATGTAATCATATATATGGACTCAAACCAACCAAAAAGAAACAGCGTTTCAAAAGTAAAATTCATGATGTGGAATCTTATTTCTGAGCAAAAAGCAAATCAAATATAGTAAGAAAGTAAAAGCCACAAACAAGCCAAAAACTCATGGAAAGAGAGTAAGATTCAATTACGTTTTAAATGAGTAAGAAGTCACCAATGTTATTTAAGGACACAAATGCTTCATAAACAATGCTGGTGTCCAAAAAGGTGAAGAATACACTTCCTTAAAAAAAAAAAAAAAAGAATAGCACAAAGATGGGCACAGTGGCACACGCCTATAGTCCCAGCTACTCAGAAGGCTGAGGCCAGAGAATCGCTTGAGGACAGGAGTTCAAGGCCTGCCTGAGCAACCTACAAGACACCATCTCAAAAAATAAAACAAGAATAACACCAACAAACCCCAGGTAATTTAATGATGCTGCTGGCAGATGTGGGGTCAACTTGAGCAACAAAACAATAGGGAAAATAATAAAAACAGATGAAAACACTCTGAGCATTAAGTGACTTCATGTTCAAGCTGCTTTGATAATTAAAGAAAATGTTCAACAATTGTTGATAGAACAGAGATTTCCTAATTCAAAATCAGTATAAAAATCCTATCTAATCAACACCACCCTTTCACATTATCTTTGTTGAGTTTTTCCTCCCACTTTGATACACTGTTTAAAACTCCTCAGTTTACATCAAATCTCTGAGTCTAAATTTGTGCAAGGCTTGCTTTTGACAGCTCTAACCTCCTTCTCTTTACAGGTATTAATGGAAATGAACTTTTCCCTACATGATCTAACCCTACATCCTTACTGTTCCTGGGCCCTGAAAAATGCGGAAATTAAGCTGAACTTTATTTGTACATTAATGGGTGCATGTTTCTCTTTAGTGGCTTTTGTAGAAACTGTCTCAAGCTGTTGCTCGGTGTGCTAAGCTATGCGCTGCCCAAGCTCCAAAGAGAGCCATCCAGACAGAACCACAGAGGCTTCTAGAGATGGCTGATCATAATACAAGTTATCTTTACAAGTGCTGATAAAACATAAAAACAATAAGTGATTAAACATCATTTTAAAAATAAAACAATGAATCCCTTGGTCTTTATGAAACAATACTGCTCTAAGAGCTTTGCCATAAAGGTCTTTGACAAAGAACCCTCCACGAGGACTAGAGGATCAGACTGGAAGCAAAGAAGCACTACATGTGAAAAGATGATTTTTTTTCTAAGTTTCTAAAGACCACCTTGTGCATGAACGCACATGGATGGTGACCCTTAAGCAGAAGGGAAAGGGCATTTGTTGTTTGGACAGCCCAGGGGTCATTGTCCCTTCTGGTGAGACACCTTGGTATTCCACTTCAGATCCTCTCCAGCCTGGCAGTCCAAGGGATTCGGACAGAGCTGGTTTCTCTTCCCAAGGAGGACCCAACTCCATCCCAGCAATGAAACTGCGAGGAAGGAGCAGCTCTCTCTGCCTGCCTCATAGCTTGCAGAATGTGGGCCTGGAGCTGCTGGTGACCATCTTGCCATGTCATGGGGAAACCTGCCCACATATGAAGCCAACACCAAAGGAAACAGAGCCAAGAAACCGAGGGGACCAGTTGTAACAGCATAGTTTGAAACCCTGGAAAAAGGCATGCTTGAATTGAGACCTAGCCTGGCTTTTTCACTTATGTGAATCGATAATACAGCCCTTCTTTATTTTGGCTTAAACCAGTTTCAGCTGGATTTCTGCATACACATCCAAAAGAATTGTAATGAAATACACCAAAAGGCTCTTATCATCAGTAACTCAAGTAAATCAATATAGCACTGATGTTAGAACTTTCCATTCACAGAATGTCAAACCTGAAACCTTTTCAATGAAAGCAGGTAATTTTCTACAGGAAATTTCAGCAGTGACTTGTGCTGAAGTGATTTTCTTGAGGCTATCGCTCATCTCTGCAAGAATATTCATGTTATATATTTTTCTCAATCCCTTACTTCATTGTGACGTGTAAAAAAAAATGTCTGCTAAGGAGTATTAAATTTTTCTGAGTTGGTATATATTCAGTGTTCTCCTAGGTTACATAATACCTTATGGCTCAAAAGGATTTACTTCACCCATAGGACCTGAAGTTCAGAAGAATTTTTAAAAACCATCTTTCCACTTTCTACTGTCATTACATTTAGTTATCCTAAAATTTTCCTGGTCTAGAAGCTAAGAGATTCTAGTTCCAGCTTTGCCAATGATTTAGGTGTAAGACCCTCCCTGAACATGGGAGTTATTTCCCTGAATCTCAGTTTCCTGTTTAGTAATATGAGGAAGGTACACTAGATTTGTAAAGTCCCTCTCGGTTCTTAAAATTCTCTGAGGATTCTGTACATACGATTTTTCTTGTCCTCCAAAACCTGACAAAAAATGAGGATCAAAATAGTGTTTAGGCATAATGAAATAAATGTTTGGAATTAAATGATAGAAAAAGGTAGCTTTCAACATAGGAAAGACAGTAACCAAATCAATCACCAGTACGTTGTGATTCTGTCCTCATGAGCAACCTCTCAAAGAAAATATTTTTTTCATTCATCACAATACATCTAGTTGTAATCGTTTTCTTCTTTTTGTTTCTCTGAAAAGTTCAAATCCTTAAAATAGTCAAGAAGAAAATTATGCCCTTCAACCTATTATCTATTTTTTCAAACACTTATTGAGTGCTATGGATATATCTCTATATCACATTCGCTATTTAGAGATATTTAATTAAATCCAGTGACCAACTACATTTATTTTTGCCCTGGAGACAACTTTATGTTTTTTATTTTTATTTCTATTTTTATTATTATGGATACATAATAGCTGTGCATATGTATGGGGTACATGTGATATTATGATACAAGCAAACAATGTGTAATGATCAAATCAGTGTAACTGGGGTATCCATCACCTTAAGCATTTATCATTTCTTTGTGTTTAAACATTCCACTCTTTTAGTTATTTTGAAATACACAAGAAATTATTTACTATAGTCCCCCTATTATGCTACCAAACACTAGATCTTATTACTTCTATCTAACTGTATTTTAATACCTATGGGTACTATATCCCCTTTCTATTCCTCCTTCCTCAATACCCTTCTCCATCTCTGGTAACCATCATTCTGCTCTTTGAGTTCAATTTTTTTAGCTCACACATATTAGTGACAACATGCAGTATTTGTCTTTCTGTGTCTGGCTTTATTTCACTTAACATAATGTCCTCCAGTTCCATCCATGTTGTTGCAAATGACAGAATTTCATTACTTTTATAGCTGAATAACATTCCATTATGTGTACATGCCACATTTTCTTTACCTATTCATCTAATGATGGGCACTTAGGCTGACTCCGTAACTCTGCTACTGTGAACAGTGCTACAGTAAATGTGGAAGTACAGATCTCTCTTTGATATAGGGATTTCCTATCTTTTGGATATATACCGGGCAGTGGGATTGCTAGGTCATATGGTAGTTCTACTTTTAGCGTTTTGAGGAACCTCCATACCATTCTCCATAGTGGCTGTACTAGCTTACATTCCCACCAACAGTATCCGAGGGCTTCCCTTTCTCTATATCCACGCCCAGCATTCCTTATTACCTGTCTTTTGAATGAAAGCCATTTTAATGAGGGTGAGATGATATCTCTTTATAGTTTTAATTTGCAGTTCTCTAATGATTACTGATATTGAGCATTTTTTTCATATACCTGTTGGACACTTGCATGTCTTCTTATTTGTGGTTTTGTTGCCCCCAATTGAGTTGTTTGGGCTCTTCATATTTCCTGGTTATTAATGTCTTGTCAGCTGGCTAATTTACACATATTTTCTCCCATTCTGTGAGTTTTCTCTTCACTTTGTTTCCTTTGCTATGCAGAAGCTTTTTAGCTTGGTGAGATCCCATTTGTCCATTTGTACTTTGGACGCCTGTGCTTCTCACCAATGGTTAATATATTTGAAGTGCTTACTCTGACCAAGAGTAATTCAAATTCTAAACTGCTGCCCATCAGCTTACAAAATCAGCTCTAGAGATATATCATATTTCATTCATTCTGAGACACATTTCAACATGTTCAACCTAAGCATGCTTCACACACATGAATAATGTCATAGATATGCTGACATGCAATTAGCATAAGCCCAGAGCCTGGTACAGTATGACTAACTGTTAGACTAACAATCCATGTGACTTCCCTCTTCATTACTGGTTGTGCTTAGCAGGATGGGTTTCTAAGTACAGATATTTGCCTTCTTCCTAAAATGCCGTCATCCTTGAATCTAACAATTAAGGCTTTGCATATGCAGGTACTGTGATACTCATTTTGTCCCATTTCCATTTGATCTAAAATGATAATATCTGTGAATGTTCTTTGAAAAATATAAAATGTCATATCATCTTAAGATGGTGATACTGTTAGAAGTAGCATTACTGTTTTCATTTGTTCACTTATATACAAGAAGCAGTATGTTTTTCAATGCTAAGCAGCCAACCCACTGAAAAATGATAATGCAATCTAAGTGAAGAAAGTACCTTTAACATGAAATCTTAGAGTTAAAAGGAAACTTAGGAGCCCATTAGCCCAACTTATCAACTAATATAAACATCCACTATAGTATCTGACCCATTATAATTTGGATTTGAGCTTTTACAGAAGGCAAATAAACACTACACTTACTATATTTTAATTTAAAATAACAAATATTGAATCATAATTTTAGAGACAAAGAGAAATTTATAGGCTATCCAACAGAACTGGTTCATTTTACTATTGGTTTAGCACACTACTCAAGGCCACTAAACCAGTTACAGGACCAAGAACAGTACATAAGTTTCATAACTTGTTACCCTCATTTTTCTACTAATCATAAAATATTAATAGCTTGTGTACATTTCTATATAAAAAGGCATTTGGGGCCAGGTGCAGTGACTCATGCCTATAATCCCAGCACTTTGGGAGACTGAGGCAGGGGGATCACTTGAAGCCAGGAGTTCAAGACCAGATTGAACCATAGAAAGTCCTGTCTCTACAAAAAAATAAAGAAATTAGCCAGGCATGGTAGAGCCCTCACCTATAGTCCCAGCTGCTCAGGAGGCTGAGGTGGGAGGATCACCTGAGCCCAGGAGTTCGAGGCTGCAGTGAACTGCGATCTCACTACTTGAAGTGAAGAACTGCGATCTTCACTCCAGCTGGGGCAACACAAAGAGATCGTGTATCTAAACAAACAGGCATTTGGGGCTCATATACACCAAGGGTCACAATTATAATTATATTTGGATTGATTTTTTTTTGAGGAATTATGGGATGTCCAGAGCTCTTTCCAGAATTCTGTGCCCTTACAGAATTATATGGTGTTCAAAAACTGAATAAGAGATGAACTCTAAATATCCCTAATACTTAAATTCTCCCTGCAAAAGGGAGGAAGGGTACCAGGTGCATTTGACAATGGAGACCTCGCATTAGCAGAACTCCTGAACTTCTGAAAATGTCTGGGATTCAGATACTTTTATGATACTGGAGGAATTAAACAACAACAAAAACAATAGACTATATGTGGTAAAAGCATGTGTTTCCTGTACTAAAGCACTAATGGCAGCTTTAATGATCAAGCCAAATGATCTTTTCTAATGACAAAATCCTAAGAGAGAGGGGGGAAAGATATTCTTTTATCCAAACTTCCTCTCTCCCTGCTGGGAATATTTAAATCTTAATTATTCCTTAGGGTCCTTGCAATCTTGCAGAGTACATTGTTGATGAAAAAGTGAGACTCTCTCTTAGTATATATATTAATACCACATAGTGCAGCGACTGCTAAGAACAAACAAGGAAGCACCATATTCAAGAGTACTGCTGTATGATCATCAAAGGCTGCTATGCACTCTAAACTGCATGGGCTCACAAGCATTTTCCAAAGGAATGACAATTATACACATAGACAGATGGGCAAAAGTTCAGCCTATCTTTTGTATCATAATTTTTGCTTGTATTATTTTAAAATACATAATTTTAGGAGAAAATCTGATGCTTCTAACCCTGACCACACTAAATGTCTAACAAGAAAGAGGAGAAAGAACCGAGTCTGACTGGGGAGAAGGTGTTACTATTATACTGATGTTGACTGGGGTAGAGTGATCATTCACCAGGGTGCTCCCAAATCATCCCGATAGGTTTAGTACCTTTCACTGTCATTTTTCACTAATTATCTACTTATTTACTCATTCATTCATTCATTCAGAGACAGGGTCTCAATCTGTCACCCTAGCTAGAGTCCAATGATGTGGTGTGATCATAGCTCACCGCAACCTTAAACTCCTAGGTTCAAGTGATCCTCCTGCCTCAGCCTCCAGAGTAGCTGGGACTACAAGGCACCTGCCACTACTCCCAGTTTATTTTTGTATTTTTAATAGAAACTGGGGGTGGGGATGTCGCTTTTGCTCAGGCTGGTCTTGAACCCCAGAACTAGGATTATAGGCATGAGCCACAATGCCTAGCATTTTTTAATTTATTTTGAATACTGAAAAGAGCTTTAGACTTTCTTTCTCTACCAATAACTGATAGGATGGCCTTGCTAATAACCTATCTAACAGAAAGAAAGAGGAATAAACTCACAGCACATAATTGCCCCTTTGAAGGGAAAGATCACAGCACAACAGCTCCTTGTTTGATCAGCCACCTGGGACTTAATTCATTATCTCTACAAGTTTTGTTTTAACAACACTTGAAGAGTCTCAAAAGGGACAGCAGGAGTACTAGCTCACTATCTCAGTTCCTGCCAGGCCACATTCCAAGGACCCTGATAAGCCAGCCTCACAAATAAGAGAAAAAGAAAAAAGAAAAAACAGATGTAGCCACTTCATAGCCCACTCCCAATCAGTATATAACAATAATTTTTTTTTACCCTTTCTAATCCTTGACAAAAGCCCAAACTGCTTGTCCTCTGGGCTGACACTTCTTTCCATCTTTCTTGTGTGGAGCCCTTTCCCTACAGCTCTAAGGGAAAGTAAAATAAACTTTTCACTTCTTTCCATCCTAATTTTAGTGTTGAGAATTCTTTCTCAGCTGGCGCCATGAGTTCCCACCCTAGCAATAACTATCTCTGCAACCTTGGATAAATCACCTAATTTTTCTAAACCTAAATTTCCCCATCAACAAAATAAAATGTCAGGGCAAATTTGTAAATTCTTAAGGCTTTTACTAAGTCAATGTTTATCCTGGAACTCAAGGTTCTTATTATTTCTTAGTCTCTGTTCTAACTCTTTAAACATATGCCTTATTTCCATCTGCATTTTTCCTCAATTCTTTATCCTTTCTTGGCACTTTCCAAGAAAAAAAAAAAGTAATGATAAAACTAAGTAAAAAGAGTCCAAAATTAGAAAAGCTCCATGCTACTGACGGATATACTATCTCCCAACAAGCGCTACAGGTGAAGGGGAGGTGAGTGATTACAGCAACTAGCAAGTGTCTGAAACATGGTAGGTACATCTTTTCTTGTCCTGCTTCTATCAGGGGTAATGACTGTCATCAATTTGCCATTAGTAGTACATTTGCTCTCCAATTGGTAAGGGAGTTTTTTGGTGTTTTGGTATTGTCATTGCTATAGTTTTGAAAAATGGGTGGATGATAGGGCATTGTGGAGAAAGGGGACATTTGTGCTCATGGAGGCACCACAATCCCTCAGAATAAGGCAGGATGACTAGGGGTTTGAGAGAATTCCTTACCACACAATTCAGAACAATGCTGAGATAAAGGTGAATATGTGTTAAACATGAAGGCTTGTTTCATATGTTTACCTCAAACATACCCACAAACAACACACCAAAGGTTGGCATTTGTCCACTTAAACAATGACACATCTACGCCCTACATATTGCACTAAAAGCTGTTTTCATGACAAGGTCCCCAGCCTTAGAGGATAAGGTGATAACATCTCCATAGAAAATAAAGAAAAGGCACCTATCACTGCCTTAGACCCAATGTTCTTAGATGACAGAAGTCAGTCTAACTTTATCTTCACATCTGCTTGGGGTGCCAATTAATGTTGCAATTGCAATACCCAAATGCAAACTTTTCCAATTGTTGGAAAAACCAGACAACAAAAAATAGTTTAATCCACCATCTCCAACTGTGCTTGCTAGTGACTAAGGAAGGAAGTGTGCCACAAATTCAGACTAACCGAGGCTAATATCCGGGAACCATTCTGAGAAGCAGCCCTACAGTTCACAGAAGCCATAAACCTAACCAAGACAAAGAATCTGATTGGTAATGTCAGGATCAGAACGTGTATGGATGCCACATGATTTCATCGGCTGAACACCAACACAGATTTCACTTTTGAGGCTGCTCTCAAGAGACTGGATGCCAGATCAAGAACAGCTGTGCAGCAACCACCAGGAGAGGGCAATTTGGGAGGGCCCAGATGGGACCTTCCCACGCCGAGAAGGGTCTTCAGCTAAAAGTAGCCAAGCTCCTCTTGTTAAATGGCAGCTCTTTAGAATGGTTTGTTCTGCTCTTTTGCAAATACTATACAAAGAGAAAAAGTCAATCCATATGGACTGGAGTGAAGAAAAGAGATCAGACGGTACAACGTAATCCTTCAACAATGGGTCACAAATGTGGAGAAGATGCCTGGCCTTCTTCAAAGGGACACCTTCAATTGTGACCCTTCAAATGGACACCAGTGGACCCCAAACTCCAAGGGAGGGTACATTAGTGCTTTTAAGCACCTCTATCTACAAGAGTGCAGGACATATTTTTCACAGCATCCATAAGCTATTTAAACATTAAATAGATTCTTGGGCATGAAAACAAAATCACAAAACTGTGAGCTTCTCAATGACAGCAGCGATGTACATCGACTATGAATCCCCTGTATTTTCTGCAATGTTTGGACATTAGAAAGTAGCACAAAATGTTGCTGAATTGAAAAAGGATTGAATAAAGTATTATACCTTCATTTCTACATATCTAAGCAAGATTTATAGACTATCAAGAAATATGTTCTAATGTCCAGAATATTATCCTTGACTAATAGTCATAGCAAAAAGATAATTCATTTACAGTTATGAGCATATTTGCAACATTTCAATTTAGATATTTCAATTCATCCCTTCAGTTAAGAAACTTGAGATCATTCCCAACATAGAGTATGTAAAAAATAATTTTAACACCTGAGATTCAATGACACACCAACTCCCACTGAACAGATATTCAGATGTAAACTCTTGCCTATTTCATAGGCTCTGTATGGAGATGAGTTCATGAAGGAATTGAATGTCATAACTTATTAATAGCCAAAACCATATTCTGGGAAATGTTATAAATTCTTTCTAGACATAACCAAAAAGTTGATAAAGGAGGGATGGACAGGAAGAGGAAGATTCAAATGTTCATTTCCAAGGTTCCGTCCAGTTCTTATGATTCTCTGACCTTATTATTTAAGAATTTGTGTCTATAGGAAAAAACCACACTGGCAGGGGGAGACTTGATTCTTGCTTCAGGATATTCTAGAAACAAAATGTTGGCAGCTCTAGTAATTAAGGAAAACACATTCTCAGTGAATGCACTGTGAGCTCCTTGAGGTCAGTTATGTTGTATTTCATGTATATATGTTATATTTCATGTTTATATCATGTATATATCTTGGACTAGTAGGCCCAGAATCTTGTAAGTCCTTAATTAATTCAAGACATTGTCACTCTCAGCAAATGCAACAATTTATTAAGTAATTTAAATCCATAATCAATACCAAATCTTTTGCATACAAAATAATAAAAATAGGCAAAGACAGTTGAAGTATATCCTATCACAACCAATTAAGAAAAAAATGAGCATATTCCTTTTTAATTTACATTATTTTGTTTTCTTTGCTCCAGCTGGTAGAGCTTTGATTGTTTGATGGCTTGAAAAGTCCTAAGGTTTAGGGAGACTATAGGATCAGCTTCCATCAAAGTGTAGGGGGTAGATCTTCTTGTTAAAAGAAAGTAGTATTCAGTGAGCACTCATTTAAGAGAATCTTCCTCCTAGAAGCTGAAAAGGCTCTGGGACCCTAAGAACAGGAAGCTGTTATCTCTATAAATAGCAGATGGCTTGCCTAGAACTTCTTCTAAAAGAACCTTCTAAAAGTTTCTCACTTTTTGGTACTTTGCTGCCAATTATCTAAATGAGAGAACACCACACAGAACTGTCCAGCAGGCTACATGATCCAGGTTTCTAGCTCAGTGGCTAAAGCAAATGTCTACTGGGCCATTACAGTATCTCTGATACCTCTGACAAAGCTGAATATCCAGTCCTGTTTGAGTGGCAGACAACATGTTTATATATCTACATAAATACAATTGACCTATTGATGGTTGGCAGAGTTACATTTAAATCAAAGCTTGGATTTACAAAAATCTAATCAAGTTACATAAAAAAGACATATTACTCCTAAGAAACACTCCAAGGAACTATGTATAAATTTTTAAAAATAAGTATATGACTGCCAGCTTCCAGCAGCAAGACTAATAGCCATTACTCCATGAATATGCTAAATTCTAGCCACATAACATGCATAAAAATATAGTAAATATTAATCAGAAATTCACCCAATGGCAACAGGGTGTAAAAAGTCACCTAGAAAAGGTCCATCAATAACTAATATACAAATCACTGGATAAGATCAAGAGGAAAAGGAAAATCTATCTACCTAAAATGATCTTTACATCATAAATGTCTCCCTTCTCTCCCAAAAATAACACAAAATTCTGTTCAACTAATGGAGTTAAGCTGCACAAGAAGGAATTTCAAGAAGGAAAAAGCAATCTATGAACTTCTAAAAATAACCTAAGTTCCAAGTTAGTATTATGTTCTCACAGTATAAATACCTTTTAGGCATTAAAATGAATTGGAACACCGAAGCTTACCAAATACTAATTTACAGTACTCGTCAGAATATAGGAGTTATCTCAGGGTACTTCCTTTAACAAATGTGCCCTGCCTAAGAGCAAGGTGGTGTTTCTTCAATCTTCACACTCTTTTCCTGTAGGCTTCCTGGTTTTCTCCTTCTATATCCTATCCTTCTGTGCAAAGCTGATAAAAATATCAGTTATGCATGGCTTACCCCAAATATCCCATGAATGATGCAGCAAAACATTCAGTGGTGAAGTACATTCAAGCATAATTTCCTATCATTCCAGCATTCGAAAACTTTCTCTCCTCTTAAAAGTGGAAAAACTCAAACTGTTTTTCCTCTGCTCTCATACAACAATCAACCACCCAGAAGACTTCTGTGGCCAAATGTGTGGGGATATCTCCCCACACACCAAGCAAGCAAGCAATTCTGCAGCAGACACCAGCTGGGTGTCCTCCAATTCAATTCTGAGGCTAGAAGCTATCTACCTGGAGGTAGTATCAGATCACTCAGGTTGAGGGCTCAGTCCCACCAGACTGCCCCCCTTCCCACCAGTCGCAAGTCTGGGCCTCTGCAACTTTTGATCAACTACTTCCACGTTGGGGTTCCCACGACACCCCTCTGTGGGTTTGATTAATTTGCTAGAGCAGCTCCCAGAACTCAGGGAAACACTTATATTTACTGGTTTATAGGAAAGGATGTGACAAGAGATACAGATGAAAAGATGCATAGAGCAAGGTATGGGGAAGGGGCATGGAGCTGCCATGACCTCCCCAGGTACACCAATCTCCACCCCACATGTTCAGCTATCTATAAGTTATTGAACCATGTCCTTTGATGGTTTTATGAAAGCTTCATTATTTAGGCGTGACTGGTTAAAACATTGGCCACTGGTGATCACCTTAACCTTTAGCCCCTCTAATCATGCCGTGGTCTTTCCAGTGACCAGCCCCCATCCCGAAGCTACCTAGTGGCACCAGCCATCAGTCAACTCATTGGCATGCAAAAAGATGTCACTGTGGCATTTCTAAGGGTCTGAGGGATTGTATGCCAGGAAATCAGGAAACCAGGTTGAAGACCAAATATAGATTTCACAATATCATGTCTTTGTTCACATCTTGTCATGTAGAATAAGGATGTTGCTACATAAAATTAATTCATTGCAAACAAGCTAAAGAATACTGGGTCGCTAGTATGTAAACTAAAAATAAAATCCTAAGTAGCCTCTCCCCTGCTAACTGACCAAATCCCCTCCTGGCCAAGGGGACCCCAGAAAAACCTTAAAACTGAGTTCCCAGCCATGAAGGAAAGGGAGCTCCAACATGTCTTGTTATACCCCTTCAGTTTAGGAGTTTAAAATAATTGCAAAGAGGACCTAAGGCCATGCAAGGTGAAGGTTATATCGCCCCTGCAGGCCATCAATTTGCTTAAGAGATCACTTAGAATCAGTATATCGTAGCTGGCTCTGTGATTAACAAACTCCTTATCTTAAAACATTCCTTTCTACTGATTCCAAGCCTTCAGACAAAGCTTTATTTCTTTAACCAATTATAAATCAAAGAATCTCTCAACTCATCTATAACCTGTAAGCCCACCCCATCTCCTTCAAGATGTCCTGCCTTTTCAGACCAAACCAATGTATACCTGTTCCACCTACAGATTTCTGACTTGACCGGCAATTCCTGTCTCCCTAAAATGTATAAAACCAAACTGTAACCCGGCTGCCTCAGGAGCATTTTCTCAGCACCTCTTGAGATATATGTTCCCTGGGCAGTGGTCACACATATTTGGCTCAGATTAAACTTTTAAAAATTATTTCATAGAGTTTGGTTTTTTACATTAACAAGTAGAAGACCTCATCTTATTTGCCACCTACACTGCACAACAGCCCACAGGAGTCCCAGAGATGCCAACTGCTTTGTCCAACACCATCCTCCTTTGTGGCAAAGGAAAGAGATACTCATGCGATCTCCTTTAAACAAGCAAAGTGCAACGGGAGTGGGTGGGGGTTAGTGGGAAAGGCTTGGCCACACAGAATGGCTTGCATAGGCCATGACTACAGTGTTGCAAACATGAGCCTCCCACCGGCCAGGGGGACCAGACTGCCAGGCTGTGGATTCTCCTAATTCCACATATGTCTCTCTTCATCAGAGAACATAATAAAGCACACTGGCGTCCATAACCCTCTCCTATGTTAGAGAGAGATTTACAAAGTTTAGTGTTGGAAGAGTTGATATGGGTAAAACAAAATCCAAAATCCAGGAAAGGCAAGATATTTATTCTAATAAGCCACACCCACGCCCTACTGCTAATGCTGGGCTCTCCATCATCTAACATACATGAAATAAATGTGTTGAGGAAGTTCTAAAAAAAGCACTCATTCACTTTACCTGCCCCTGCTTAGCAAGGAATTTCACGGGCTTAAAAAACAAACAAGGAAAAACAGACACCAAAAAATGATTTAAAAAATATATATATATGTGTATATATATATACATATAGTTCTTTGATACTCTTTGATATATAGGTGCTTAGAAACAAAATAATTCAATCAGCTACATAAACAAATTTCATAATTCTCACTTATACTCAAATCATGCTCTTCTTAAGATTACAAAGATTTAACTTGTGGACAAGAAAAAGCAAGTATACTCCAAATTGTAAGTATTCGTGATTTAAGGAGTCTCATTTTAAAAATAAAAGTATACAACTGACTTCTATTAAGCCGGCCATCAGGTACAAGACTAAATCTACATGTGGCAAAAAGACTAATTAAAAACTGTGTCTACTATCAATTCCAATTCCTGAAAAATACCTCGATGGACACATTGAAGCTCTGACTCAGGTGGGGCAAAGGCAATATATATATATACCCTAAACATTTGTACCCCTATAATGCGCTGAAATAAAAAGAAAAGAAAAAAATTAGTATAATTTTGAGAGACCCAATTATTCATTTAAAGTGACTTTGTGGTGTTGCTTTTATTAGTCCTTTTTCTAAAGTATTCCACTAAGTGATTTGATAACAAATCTAAAACTACTATAACTGTGATATATAAAGGGGAGATTTAAGGCAACATTCTCTTTTTAATAAATCAAATGACACTAGGGATAATAAGATTTATCTTAGAACATACTGAATCTATCACTACAGACATATTTTCCCTCCCTCTGCTTATCTTAGCCACAATTTGGGGTCTTTTGTTTGTTTTCAATTCTGTAGTTTTTCAATGTAAATAAAGAAGTTGCTTTTTATGATTAATTTCAGTTGTTTCTCTTAGGGTGATATAATATTTCAACATTTTATTCGCCTTTAAAGTTAACCATGTATGCTGTGACACTAAAGAAGTCATCTGGATTGTATGTTGAAGACAAATAGCAAAGCTCTATCAGAAAGGAAGGCAATCTTCCTGGGCTGCTATTTTTACCTATGAGCACGCAGGGATGGTGCTGGCAGGGAAATACCCTCTCCATCCCCGCATGCCCCGGTCTGAAGGGGATGCAGAGATGATGGGAGATTTCATTTTTAGAGCCCACAGAGTTACAATGCGCTTGAGCTTACAGTGGGAGCACAGTAAACTTTCGTTCAAAGCCTTCTGGTTTTCATTTCATTGTGTTTGGATTGTCAAGATATAATAAAAAAAAAAACTTGTGAGCACATGATCTTAAGAAGTATGGGAACTGGCACAAAAGGCCACCGCCCACCCCCAGGCAGCTGTTTCAGGCCCAGGCTGTTGGAGCGCCAGGCCAGCAAAGGATCCAACGCCAGGACGACAGCTCTGGGATGCTTACAGGACTTTCTCCACTACAGGGTCACTTCCTGGTCACCGGAAGCTGTGCCGGGGCAGCAGGAAACCAGCCCGTGGACACAGGCCATCAACCCAGATCCTTCACTCAAGTAATATCAAAAGACGAATCACACTGTAGCAAACACAATGAAACTTAGAGGGTCGAAAGCACTAACATCAACCCACCCATCCCAACAGGCATCAAAGCCCACCCATAAAGTACTGTATTTCTCATGTGGATTATTTTTCATTTGTTAATATATGGAACTTAACCCCTGAAAGCTTTAACTGTAGAATGATCAATAAATACCTCCTGGAGTTAAATGAAGCAACGATGGAAGGTGGCCGGCACAGTTCTTGATGCACAGCGAGTGCATAATAAATGTTAGCTATCACTATTCTTTCCATTTCCTTTGTGTCACCAAAAGCTTCTAGGTCAAGCTACACGGCAAATAACATCCAAAAACCATGAAAGGGAATTTAGCAATGTATATCTGGTAACATTTTATATAAATTTTGGATAATACAAGTCCTTACTACAGACACTTTTTTTCCCCTATGATGAAGGTTTATTATTATTTCCATCTTACAGATGGGAAAGCTGAAGTACAGAAAGGTCAAATAATTTGCTCAAGGTTGTACGGCGAGAAGACTGCGGACATTCAGACCCAGGAGGTCTAACTTCAAAGTCCATATTCTTAATTGGCATGCTATGTTGTTTATGAAATATACAGTAAGTTCTCACTCAATGTCATTGATAGGTTCTTGGAAACTGAAACTTTGAGTGAAATGACATATAAGGAAACCAATTTTAGCATAGGCTAACTGATATAAACAAGAGTTAAGTTGGTACAGCATATTTCTGGTCACAAAAACATCACCAAACTTCTAAATAAAGACCCAATCCTTCTAAAATAACCACTGAAATAAATGTGACCTATACATTCATTTAATAAAGATTAATAAAAACAAATAAGATAATTATCTACCCAATTTTTGGTGAATCAGTGCCCACGGTCAACATGGTGGTGGGTTCAATCGAGGAATAAAAATTTGCAAAGAAAAAACTGTGAGGAGCACCTCTGACCTCCACGCAGCTCAAAAACCAACAGTCACAAATATGGCAGCTCGATGAGCACCTTCATACCGCGTCATTTATTGTCACACATTTGTACGATTATTGCAGACTTGACGAATTTTTATTTCACAATCATTTGTATTCATTCATTCATTTTCCAACTCACTGACTCCAGTTCAGGGCCATGGGTGGCCAGAGCCTCTCCCAGAAGCTCAGGGCACCAGGTGACAGGAAGTGCCACCCCATGGCAGGGCGCTAACACACACACCCCACTCACTCACAGTGCGACCATGTAGACACACCACCTCACCGGATGGACACAGCTCTGGGATGCAGGAGGAAACCGGAAGACCTGGAGAAAACCCACACAGACGAGGGGAGAACGTGTAAGCTCCGTGCTAACAGTGGGCACAGGCTGGGAGCTGACTGTTTTTTTGTTGTTTTTTTTTTTATCATCATCGTTATAAAGAAACAATGTTGAACAAAATGACATTGTTCGAGTACCTTCTGTAACTTATTGTACTGGGCACATCAGCAAACTCAGTCAAGCCCCTCCTCTTCTTTTTGTAAATAAAGGTTTATCCAACTACAGCCCACAGTCACACCTATTCTTTTAGTTTTCTTTACATTTCTTTTATTCGTTCATTCATTTATTCATTCACTTTAGAGATGGGGTCTGGCTATGCTGCCCAAGCTGGCCTCTAATTCTTGGCCTCAAGTAATTCTCCTGCTTCCGTCTCCCAAGTAGCTGGGACTGCACACCTTGTTCTCTCTTTTCTATTTTAGTTTTCTTTTTTTATTTATTTTTATACATATGTATATGTATGTGTGTGTGTATATATATATATTATAATATTTTCCACTCCTTTAGCATAGGCTATGGCCCAACAAAGGCATAATTGACAAATAAAAATTGTATATATTTACAGTATACAACATGATACATTTATACACTGTGAAATGATTAAATCAAGATGATTACAACATGCTGTACAACAAATCATTCATCCTAAAATTTTGTACCCTTTGATCTCCCAAGATCTCCCATCTCTATACATACTTGTTGTTAATCACTATGTGACATACATGCCTCTCCCACTCATCCCAGAAGGCACCTCTAGAAATTAAAATCTGTCCTCCTACACTGTTATCAGCACTAAGCACCATAGATTTCACCACTAATCACTTCTCTGCACAGCCAAGCAGCCGTCCAGTGTTACACTCACTCATAAATGGCTGTTACAGTCAAGAGCAAGTTGGACCCTGATGACATACTAAGTCATCTCTCAGAAACATCTCTTCAGGTACTGCTTTCTGAGCTCTCTAAATTGCTTTGAGATCTGAGGTGTTTTTCTAAATAAAAAGAAAGCACTGCTCACGTCACGTAATGCTCTCAAAGACAACAATGGCTTCTGACGCACAATAAATGGCCACAATGGCAGTAATAAAAACCCTGATAACTTAAGGCATGGATTCAAAGACACAGAAAGAAAACACAAGTTCCTTGGTCCAGAGGAAAAAGCATTTTTAAATTCCAGAAATCAGTGAGAGGTAAAATAGGCAATAATTTAATACAAACTTAGGAGAGGATCTGAACTATATTTCTGTCAATATACAATTTTCCCACTTACCACAGAACTATTACTGAACATCATGGCAACCCCGCCATTCGCTATTCTAACAGTAATGTTAACGTGTCACTAGATTGCAGATTTAACACATAATGCTAACATTACAGGGGATCCCTCTTAACCCACTGCTAGTTTCCACCAGAAAGGACTGCCTCTAACCACCCACTCCCTCCACCGCCACAGGATGGCTTAACTCAGCCAATTGGTCAATTTGACAAGAAGTGAGCATCCTCAGCTCAGCTCTGTGGTTTCTTCCTCTTGGGAGTGTGCTGCCCACAAGAACAAGTCGCTCTATCCATAATAAATGTAATATGTTATATTTCAATCTCTCATCTGCCTTACTCTTTTATTTCCCAAGTGCTTCAGACCCTAGGCAAGAAGATAGATGCTACTGAGCTGGCCAACTCAGAGAGTCCAAAACACCAACATCGTCTGCAAGGATGCAAACAAAATTGAGCTGTCATGTTTATACAACGGGGAACAAAAAATATTCTGAAATAATCAGAACCTTTGGAAATACAGCATAGTGGTTGAGGGTAAAAGTCTGAAACTAGAATGTAACATTTAAATCTCTCTCCGCCAACTATAAAATTACCAGGAATTTTTTTAACCTTCCTGGGCCTCAGTTTCCTCACCTGTAAAGTGGGGAGAATAATAGCAATTCATAATTATTAATATATGTAAAGATTCTAGAACAGTACCTGCACATAAGCAGCTAAATAAATGTTGGCTATTACTAACACAGTTGACCCCTGAATGACATGGGGGTTGAGAGTTGCCCCCTGTGCAGTTGAAAATCTCAGTATAACTTTTGACTTCCCCAAAACTTAACTAATAGCCTACTGTTGACTGGAAGCCTTACAAATAACATAAACAGTTGATTAACTCATAAATAGACTAGTATCTAGATATATTTCATGCATTCGTGATATAACTTTTTCTTAATTTTTTTAATATTTCTAGGCTAAGCAGTTCACCTGAGTTTTGTTAAATTATTGCAAATCTCCCAAAAGTTTTCCAATATATTCATGTAAAACATATATGCATAGAAGTTGACCCTGCAGTTTGAACCCATGGTATTCAAGAGTCAATGAGATCACTACTTTTCTGTTACTACTATCATTTTGTCCCACAAGATGATTTGATAAATAGTATTCATCCATGATGGGTTAGATTCCATTCTGTAAGTTCATGTCTGCAGTAGGACCCTAAAAATAATGAACTAACAATATTGGAAAATTTGTAGGAAAATAACACAAGTTTGTCCCACTGTGGGCACTGTTAACGTAAAAGATAGTTTTGAGTCATGAACCAAAACCAGCTATGGTTTAAATGGGCTCCCTCCAAAATTCAAGTGTTGCCAATGGGATGGTATTAAGAGGTAGGGTCTTTACAAGGTGATTAGGCCATGAGGGCTCCTCCCTCATGAGTGGGATTAAGGTCCTTACAAAAGAAGCTCTCCACAGCAGTATTCAGCTATCTCTTGACCTTCTGCCTTCCACATGTGAGGACACAGCAAGAAGGCCCGTACCTAATGCTGGCACATTGATCTTGGGCTTCCCAGCCCCTAGAACCGTGAGAAATAAATGTCTGTTCTTTCCACTAAGTATTCCATAATAGCAGCAGAAAATGGACCAAGATACTTAGTATTACTCAGTAACACAAGCATCTGTTCACCCATCACAGAGCCACGCAGAATACTGAAAACAATAACATCAAGAAGAAACATAAGTTTGAGGTGGGAAAATGCTGCCACTACTGGACTATTCATAGGAACGTTCCCCCAAATTTAAAAGCAGAGCTTGTGTCTACTTACCTATGTTGCAAGTATTGTCAACACCTTAAATAAAGACCAAAAACTTCAAGGAAGAAGACAGACATTTTCCTCCAGTGTACTATCAAAAATACGAGAAAAGAAAGGATAGCAACAAGAAGACAAGATTCTGTCTTGCTGGTCAAATAAAAGAGGTTTGGATTATGCTTGAAAAACTGTAACATTTAGAATGTCTCACCAACCCATTTAATATGCACCAACATGTCCACTGGCCCTAAGCTTCGATTTTAACACATTCTGAAAGATGATAACAAACATCACACAAATGCAATACTTCTGGGATTAAAAACACGTACACAGGTTCCATGGCCTTCTAGCTCCTCCTTTCCATAGGACCTGCCAATGGTTATGCACAAACCTTCCACACCATCTGCCATGGAGAAAGCTGTTCCTTACATTTCACATATTTCTGCTTTACAAAAAAAATAAATAAATAAAACAGAGTCACAGCCATTGAAGATGATGATATCGTTTACAAAAATGGAAAATGCCAATACGACTTTCCCCCAGGGCCAGGCAGAAAGGGCCAACTGACTCTGTGACATGTGAGAAGAGATCTGTGCTGATGACCACCTGGAAAATACTACTTCAGTGAGCCCTCGATAAAAGGATAAAAGCATCTCCTTTCTTGTTAAATCACATAGATGCTTTATATGTGCTTTAAATAAATAGGTAGAAACTCAGCTCCTAATCCTAATTCTGAATGTGCAGCAAATAAAGCAAATGGTAAAAGAATTTTTCTTTTTAAAAAATTGGCAGCACATGTGCCTAAGTCAAATACAGGTGTTATTTGAGATGTTTGAGATGGCCTGAAATTTCCAAGTGTTTTCACATCACTCTGTCTTTAAAGCAAGTTTTTCACTGTGATCTTAATATTTAAAAAGTTTAATGTGTTAGAAATGTCATAGTTGTGACCAACATAAAGTTAAGCAAATCATTATTTCTATACAAATTATATGCTTCAGAAAACCACTCCTTTCTCTTACACTAAAGCATCCAACTGACTTTTTTTTTTCTTTTTTTGGAGACAGAATCTCACTGTCTCCTGGGCTAGAGTGTGGTGGTATCATCCTAGCTCACAGCAACCTCAAACTCCTGGGCTCAAGGCAAGGGATCTTCCTGCCTCAGCCTCTCAAGTAGCTGGGACTACAGGTGTGCACCATCACAATTGGCTAACTTTTCTATTTTTTGTAGAGACGGGGTCTCACTCTTGCTCAGGCTGGTCTCGAACTCCTGACCTCAAGTGATCCTCCCCAGAGTGCTAGGCATGAGCCACCACACCTGACTTTTAAACAATTGATGTCTTAAACAAGAGTAAGTGAGGTTTTGTTGTTTTGGTGTGTCATCAAATCAATGGTTTCCATATAGTCTTTGACTATCAAAATATTAATAAATTAACATTTTCCAGAAAAATAATAGATTTTTAAAAATATTAACACGTGAGGTACTTTGGCTACCAACTTCTAAGGCAAACAGATGTATCTCCAATGTTTGTTAGTGAAAGAGGCAAGCAGGCTTTGGCTTACTGGATTCCTTCAAAATAATGAGAACAGTTTTGAATTCTGAGGTGATTTCCCACAACCACTACTTCCTGAGGATAACATGTACTTGACGTTGTTATATGCATTTCCTCAACTGTAAAATATCTACTCCAAGATGGTCATGTGAGGATCGAAGATGATGCAGACAAAATAGCAAACACAGCGTGGAACACAGCAGTATATTAGTCAGGGTTCTCCAGAGGGACAGAACCAGTGGGACACATGGAAGGGGATTTACTAGGGGGAACTGGCTCACATGACCACAGAGGCAGACAAGTCCCATGACAGGCCATCTGCAAGCTGGAGAACCAGGGAAGCCAGTTCATGTGGCTCAGTCTAAATCTGAGAGCCTCAGAACCAGGGAAGCCAAAGCTGATGACAGTGTACCCCCTAGTCACACCCTAGAGCTCCCAGGAGGCTGCTGACAATGCAAATCCCAGGATTCAAAAGCCAAAGGACCTGGAGTCTGATGTCCAAAGGCAGGAGGAAAAAGAAGTGTCTGCTCCAGAAGGGAGAAAACACACAGGGAATGAATCCCCCCTTCTCTGTCCCTTCGTCCAGCACCCCAGCCAATTGGATGGTGCCTGCCCACATGGAAACTGGGTGTTCTCTCGGTCCACTGACTCACACGTCAATGTCCTCTGGAGACAGCCTCACAGACACAGAAACAATGCCTCACAGGCCGTCTAGCCATCCCTCAATCCAGTCAAGTGAACATCTAAAACCGGCCATCAGAGTAGGTGCCCAGTAATGAATACATAACCCAACACACTGCACAACACACACTCACAGTTAACATGGCTGCATACACGCAGGGCAGGCATGCCCTGAATCTAGTTCCTAGCACAGTGCCTGCCACATGGTGGCCCTCAAAAGACAACTGTCAAGTAAATAAAAATGGGTTATTCCAAAATTGCTTAAAATTGCACATCTTTAAGTCACTAAGCCTAAGGAGAAGAGGGAACCGTGTCACCTGGTCTCGTGTCCATCATATCCACGGTAACCCTTTGTTCTGATGCTGGTCTCATCAGACAAGCATGTGATGTAAGTGTTATATTCTCCCACTTTCCATGAGGAAATTAAGTTTGAGAGAACAGATCAACACCTCTTCCCTCCCGCCTTTCTAACAGGATCTCAGTTCTGTGCAGTACCCACTCCTCCCCCACAAAGCCACGTGCCATAATGCGAGCCACCCCACTCCAAGCTGCAGAGGTTATTTTTACTTTGTTAGTAATCATTTCAAGAATGGGCATTTTACCAAACTCTGGTTAATGAGACATAAGCAGAAGTCTCCTGGGGAAGGAGAGTTCTGGAAAAATGCTTCCTCTCTTCTAAGAAAAGGCCACAAGAAGAGATGGTCTGTCTTCTTCCTCCAAACACTTAGATGGGATGTCTGAAAGTCCTGCAGCCACCATGCTATGAGCTAATGAGTGGATTAAACTCAAAGAAAGAACAACAGAGAGATGGACCCCACAGGTCACCCAACTCTGGACCGGCTCTGCCACTGGACTTACGGTAATAAATTGCCTTTGGTAGGAGGCATTTGGAGATAAGAGTCTCTTACTTGCAGCCCAAAGCATCCCAACGGATGTACTGACCAAAGTGAGAAGGTGCCATATTCAGGCTCAGGTCTGATCCCCCAGTTTAATCTCTTTGTTGATGCCCTCTGCTCGACCTTGAAAGGTACAGCGGAAGCCCAAGCCCAAACCAGAAGCTGGGTGTAGAGAAAGCAGTGGGCTTTGTGACAGCTCCCTCAACATAATGAGTACATATGAATTAATTTAATCTCCATGACTCAGCATCTGACGCCAAGACCCGAACACCAAATTCCCCATAGTGAACTGTCTTCCTCAGAAGGCTAGACTTGACTAAAGTTGGACATAATTGTTTTAAAGAGAAGTAAATTATATAAAAAGCCTTGACTGCAGCATATACTAGGAAGAAAATGAGAAGTTGGAAACCTCTGTCATCTTGGGTCAGTTATAAAACCTGTCCTAGATTTTTCTCAACTGTAAAACTCCTACTCTGAGAAGCAAATGTCAGGATCAGAAGTCATGTATTAAAGTCATATAATCAGTGTAGCACATGGTAAGTGTCCAATAATTAATAATCATAGTTAATAGTATTTCTCAATCTATAATAGCACTAGAAAAGAATCTATGTACACTGAAATATTTTGGTGGTTTCACATTAATCCTGTGATCATAATCAATAAATCACACTTTTCATTCCACAAGGATTCCTTTTACTGTTTATCCACCATCAAAATGAAAAATAACCCTTAATAATCTATAATCTTATTTATCTGTCCTGAAATGACAGGGAATTATTAAACTCTATTGATGTTTCCTGAATGGAAGAGGAAAGATGAAAAATGAATGTGTACCAAAAAGCATCCAACTGACTCTTAAACAGCTTAGAAACGTTAATAGAATAGCCACCCTGCATATCAAGGTACAGATTTTATAAGCCACTCAGTTATTAGTTGTTAAATGATTTTAAATTCTGCTATTAATCCCCTTGTCTCCTTTAACTGTTATTTCACATTCTGAATGCCATGGCCATGAGCCCATCGAGCAAAACAAATACAGCAAAGCTTTTGTCTGCAGGTCATGAATTGTAAGTCCAGATCTCAGGCACCAAAGCTTGATGAAGGCGAGGTGCTACCCCTTGCCATGCTATTTGAACTTGGAGAAAGCAGTACTACAGTCCCCACCTTCTCCATGGTTTCAGTTACCTGTGGGCAACCAAGCTCTGAATATATTGCCTGCCAAGTTACAGAAATAACCAACGCATAAGTTTTAAGTGCCATCTGAGCAGGGTGGTGAAATCTTGCAGCATCAGGTCCTGTCTTGGGACGTGAATCAACTCTTTGCCCAGTGCACCCAAGCTGTCCACTCCACCCAGTAGCCAGCTCAGTTATCAGACCAACTGTAGCGGTGTCGCGGTGCTTGTGTTCAAGTCACCCTTATTTTACTTAATAATGGCACCAAAGAACAAGGGCGGTGACAAAAAGAAGTTACCAGGGCATAAACCTTGGAAGAACAGATTAACTCTGGTACTATGTGGCAACACTGCAAGCAAATTTCTATGTAGGGTTCCATATGACCCACAGTTTCAGCCACCAGTGAGAGTCTCAAAGTGTATCCCCTGAGAATAAGAGGGCTACTGTGTTTCACTAGCATCTTGCCAATGCTACAGATTCTCCTCCTAGAAAAAATTTTTAAATGATTCTGGAAAAAATAAATTTCAAGACTGCTTTACACTGGGATTCCTGGCTCAATTCTTGGGCCAAATAAAGATATACAGGGTGGCAAAATTAACTTGCCAGTTCTTAATCACAGAACACAATCAATTTCAATCACAAAGACCCTCACCTTCTCCGATCTGCCTTCGTCTGATGTGAGGAACACACTCCTCTGGTCATGTTCTGTCTCCTGCTCAAGATCTGTAAACCTTTGCAACATTTCTAACATCTATTTCAAACTCATAGATATATATATGTGCTCCAAGATGCCTTTGCTATGAGAACACGGTCTAATTCCAAGTATATTTCTCACATTGATCTTGCAAATATACCCAACGAATATTTTTATTCTTAAAGTTCATCTGGAAGAATGAATTCATGAGAAAGCAAATACTGCAAAAAGAAGCACACTGAATGAAGCAACCCCACTACATATTAAAATGGAATATAAATTATAGTAATTAAAGAAATATGAAACATATACGGATGAGAAAAGCAGTGGAAATCAATGAAATAAATGGATTGGGACAATTGGTTAACAATTTGGAAAAAAAAATAATAAAGCTCTCCCTTATGCTTTGCCAGAATAAATTTCAGATAGATTGAAGATTTAAGTACTGAAAGTGAAGAAAAATATAAAATAGTTTAATAAAACATAGATAGGAAGAGATAAACATATATGACTATTAATAGAAATGTAAAAGCTCCACAACATAAACCCTATTAAAGGTAAATTACGAACTGGGAAAAACAATCATATATAATTCACTAAGGGTAAAAAAAAATCTCATATAAACAACTCTTATATTGTGAGAAGAAAAAAAAGGAGCTCCTGTTAGGAAAACAGGCAAAGGATATAGTAAGACCATATCAACATGTTAACGTATTAAGAATATATTAAACTGACAAAAGAAACGATACACTCAACCATGGAAAAAGTTCAACCTCATTCCTAAAAATCAACTAGAAAAATAACCCAGTAAGTTATTTTTTTTTTTTTTTACCTATCATACTGGCGAGTGAAATAGATTAATAATAACCAAGGATGGCTATTGCATGGGGCAATGAGCATGATTTTCCATGGCTGGGGATGCACATTAGCATTGCCTGTCTCATCAAAACATTTCTAAAGACTTTCGAATGCGCATACGTTTGATCCAGCAATACTGTTTTTAGGAATTTTTCTTAAGAAAAGAATTTAACAAGTTCTCAAAGGTACATGTATAATGATATTCCCTGTAACATTATTTATAATGATATAAACATTGGGAATAACCTAAATGTTCATGAATAGGGGATGAATATAATACAATATAGCATGAAGCCATCAACAGTGCTGCTGGGCAACTAGATTTATTAATGTCCACAAAACCTGTCCACAATATAGTTTTAAATGAGAAAAGAAGATTAATATATATTGTATAAGAAAGAAGTATGGGGGTACTTACTTCTAGAAGTGATTAAGGGTGAACTTAATTTTTTTCTGTATGGTTTTCAGTATTTTCTGAACTTTTTTTCAAAGAATGTTCTTTGTAAATAATAATGAAACAGAAAAAAACGCTGCAAAAAACTCAAATACAAAACAGATGTCTGCAATTTTTTTTAATGCTTAGTCATCTGCCAAACAGACTTAGATGGCACTATCATAAAATTTGCAAATATCTTTGTTGTTCAGTACAAATCTGACTTCAAATATTTTCTTCATCTAGTTTAATTTCTCTCACCTAATTAACTTCATGTGTTTCAATCATCAATTTTATTCTAAGTATGCCCCATGATAAAGGTGACACTTCCCTTGAGTGGGTATCCTACTTACCAACCAACCTCAGGAGTAATAAATCATGCCATCTGGAGTGAAATTAAAGGGGGGGGGGTGATTCACTAAAAATCATCTTTAAACACACACCACAATTATTCTATACAGACTGAAAGCACTTTGGCATTCAGGTAAATCAAGCGTGGCATTGTTGGTATTTCTTAAAAGTGGGGCAAGCACGGTTCAGAGACTTGTCAAATGCATAAATGGTAAAGCAAAGAATAAATCCATGGCAACGAAATTGCTTTGTGGAAAGCAGATGGTTTGGTTTAAGAATTGGTGCAATGGTGCAAAAAGTACTACTAGACTTGGTTACAGGGAAAACTCAGTTCTCATCCCAGCTGTACATCACTTACTAGCCGGAAGAACTCTAGGCAAGCCTTTGTATCTGAGCCTTCATTTCCTTCCTAAAAGAATATCAGATGAAGAATATCTGAAGAATATCTAAAAAATACCTGCATAATATCTAAATATCAAAAAAATATATATCAGAAGATTGTTCAGGGTGCAAATGCAAAATCATCATGCTAACAAGGATGTCTTGTAAAGAGCATAACCAGTCTTAGCAACACTGTGGGGCATATTGATGACTGTATGCATACAGTCAAATCCAAGTGCTGGCATGGTCCATAACAATCTTCCTAAATTCTTGTCATGGAATGGCATTGAATTGGTAAGCCTTGAGCCATGTGATGCTCTGGAACAGATCAGGTTTAACGTTTCTGTGCCCTGTCCCAGCAGGGAAGAAATGCACAAATGCATCTCCACCTGTGTCTTCGTAAGGTAGTGGTGTCCAATAGACTCAGCAAGATCAGGGCACAGGCTGCGATTAAACATGGCACTGAATTAGACCACTACTGCAGCAGCCTGATCATTCTCTTTAACAAATCTGTGTGAGACTTCTCTGTTCAGTGACAGCTAACTCACTAAAGCTCCATTTGCCCTCCCACATTTCCCAACAGAAATATCCATGACAATGCATAAAAGCTGCAAAGGTAGACCAGCACTGAAAATTTAAAATATCGATTAAGTAGTTAAATATCTATTATTAAGTTAATAATATTGATTATTCCTCAGTTGCTGAGGAATCACACCCAACTTTGGATTTGTGATCCTCATACTGCCTGCATTAGGCACCTAAGGCCAACTGGTGTCCCCATGCCTATATATTATATGTAATTTCTAAAGACTTCCTGTGTCATTTATCTGTTGATGCATAATGGATAAAGAAAATGTGGTTTCTCTATGCAATGGAATATTATTCAGCATTAAAAGAGGAGATCCTGCCATTTGCAACAACGTGGATGAACATAGAGAACATTGGGCTAAGGAAAATAATCCAGATACAGGAAAGACAAATACTGGCTTCCACTTATATGTGGAATCTAAAAAAGTCAAACGTTTTAAGAGCCAAAATAGAAGCAGAGTGGTGGGGTGGATACCAGGGCTCTGGGGGAAAAGAAATGGGGAGTTCTTCAAAGGGTATAAATTTGCAGATATAAAATGCATAAGTTCTGGAGATCTAATGTAAACACAGTGACTATAGTTAATAATACTGTTTTATATACTTGAAATTTTCTAAGAGATCTTCAGTGTTTTCACCACTCACCAATCAAAAAAAAAAAAAGTGGTAACTCTGTAAAATAACAAACAAGTTAGTTAGTTTGATTGTGGTCATCTGTTGTGGCTACTTTTTCACTCCTGAGCTCTGGAGTGAAGGAATGATTATTCAAAATATGTAGTGTTTAGAGAAAACGGGAGAGACCAAAATGTAAAGGAGAAAATTGCCTCCTCAGCTAACTTCCTCCCCATATTTATTTCCGAGGACATGTGCAAAGGGTCAGGGCCATCTGTTAATTTCTTTAATAAGTTCCATACATGTCAGGTGTTTTCAGTTGACCTTTTTACTCAGCAAACAAGCAACTTCGGGTAGGCGTTTTCACCTGACCCTTCATTCACCCTGGTCACATTCTTTCCATCCATCCATCCATCCATCCATCCATCCATCCATCCATCCATCCATCTATCCATCCATCCATCCTTTCTTCTAGGCCCAGCCCCTATAGTCATCATTTCACAATGTACAAGTATCTCAAAACATCACATTGTACACCTTGAATATATACAACTTTTATCAATTATACCTCCATAAAGCAGAAGAAAAATTTAAGGTTATGCCATTTCCAAAATCATGTCCATCTATTCAAATGCTACATGAGGCATCCCAAGAAGCATGTGCCACTCTGCACTTCTAGCTCAGCCACTATATTATTCAAGCATTTTTCAAAAGAAACCACATTGCATATGCATCATCTTATTTTATGTAACGGAGTATAGAATGCTTCAATTGAGGCACACACACACATACACTGACACAGAAGGAAATCACTCAGCAACCCACATTAGCATTGAGTCTTGGACATTCAAAATTGTCACTATTGTCAATAAACCCCAGAGTCAGCAAACTCTACGATGATGGCACCTGTTTTTGTCTCTGGCTCAATGGTTACCAGAGACAAGTTTGAAATAATTAGCTACTTCACACATATCTTAACCCACGTAAACAAAAATCATTCCAAAATGCACGCATGTTGGTGTGCTGGCTGCAACAGAGCAAATGTGCCCCTAATGCATGAGCTTTTTCCCATGACTCTCATGTGTCAACCTGACATCAGCCCATCTTGGGAGTGACAGAACCACTGGAACCACTGGGCCTCACCAAGAGCAAATCTGAATCCTTATAATCTCTCTGGGGCCTAATGCTCCCCAACTATTTTCAAAGACCCCAGCTAAGGTGAAAAACAATAAGACATTAATATGCCACTATCATTTTGCAATTATGTACAAGGCTGAAAAGGATGGAAATTACAAGTTTTAGAGTATAGCTATCCTACTAGCAGCATCTTAGCCTGTTTTGTGCTGCTATAGCAAAATAGCTGAGACTGGGTAATTTGTAAAGAACAGAAATTTATTTCCTCACAACTGTGGAGGCTGGGAAGTCCAAGATCAAGGCGCTGGCATCTAGTAAGGGCGTTACTGCATCATCACATGGCAGAAGGTAGAAGGGCAAGAAGGGAGGATGGTTGGGTGAAGGCTCTTTTTAAAAGCCTTAATCCCATTCATGAGGGAGGAGGCCTCAGACCTAGCTACCTCTTAAAGGCCCCACCTTTTAATATCATCACATCGGAAACACCAGAATTTTAAAGAGGACACCTTCAAGCCATAGCAAGTGAATAAATAGATTTTTTTTCCATAGATCATGTTAGGAATATTTAGGAAGGACAGTTATCATATAGAGTTAGGTAAACTAACATAAAATATTTCATAAAAACTAATTTTCCTATAACAGCTAGTCTCATAGAACTCACTGTCACTAGTCAAATGTTTGCTTCTTCCATAAAAACTTCAACACCCAGGACAGTGTCCAATAGTGGATTGGTGAGTGCCAGAATAAGAGTTTTCTAAATAAATAAGCTAATGCGCATTACTTGTAGTAGCCAAAGTATGAACACGACCTAAACAGTTCACAATAAGGGACTAAGTTTGTCAATGAAAACACATCCACTGGATACAATGTTATTTAAAATTTAAATTATGGGATGAATACAATAGTACAACTCAATGCTAAGTGTATCAGTCAATATATGACGATCTGTCTACATTATTTTCCTATCTATATGGACTACAACACACATGCAAACAGAAGTAGTTGAATTATTAAGGTGAACTCTGAAAAAAATTTATCTTTTTAAAAAATTTGTGTTACTGTAGAAAGTTCTTCCTACAGTGAATATTTTGTTGAGAAGTATTTGGTATTCACAATATTGTCTCCCTGTCCACTGGCCGTTCTTTCCCTGTATTGCAACACCATGGAGCTAAGAGGTCAGAGAAGAAAGGAAACTTCTGAGTCAGAACAACACTCAAAAGATGTAGATGGCCATCTTCATAGTTCCCGAATGAAAACTGTTTGGAACAAGCTTTCAGATAAAAAGATATTTTTAAAAGGAAATTACATGGATAATTTGTAAAGGAAATGGACTGGGGGAAATTTAGATTATGCTAAGTGATCCCTGAATTTATTAATATTTCCGATGTTGAAGTGCTCACTCTCAAAAAGAGGTGGGAGAAGGGATTGCAATTAAAAATGAGTGAGAAAGAAATGACAGCGGAATATTATCAAACACAAAATATACCCATTAGATGTATCAAACACTCGTCTATCTTGAGGGAAATGTTAATGCAAAGTTTATATAAATATAGAATTTTGATGGTGTTAGAATAAAACTATTTTCCTATAAATAATAAAATTCATAATAACCAATAGTACCTTTTGAGTCCTGCATTAAGGTTTCTGTCTACCCCATCCTTATTTCTCCAACTTCTCTATTAAAAATGTTTTATACCTTGCACTCACATTTCTCCAGAGATGCCTTCTCTGAGAAAATCCAACCATATTGCGGCAGCCTATCTTTTAGTCATCTGGCAGGCAATTCAGCAAATCAGTAGATGTGATTAAATAACTCAAACAGAACCAAATGATGCCTTATCAAACTAATCCCAAATACCTGCTATCTTTCAGTCCATCCTCTAGCAGATAATGTCAGCCCACAACAGGACCATCCCTCACCTTCCCCACGTGGTCCAGCGACAGAGTCATCAGGATGAGAGAGCCTGTCGCCATAGGAATTGCACACACAGAAAGCGAGACCTTGACTTAAACCTCAGTGATGATGACAATGAAGATGACAGAGGAGGCAATGAGGATGCGAACTGCCTGTTTGTGGAAAGGGGCTTCCCTAAATCATTGTAAACGCTGAACCTACAGACTAACAATTAATTCCACTTCTAGTACATCGAGCTTTTGGAAAAAGGACATCCCCCTCAGGTCTGCTTGTAATTTCCCTATAATGGC